>NC_140571.1:10030285-12741535 GCF_057381845.1 Rhamphochromis longiceps | reverse complement strand
GCTGGTTTCCTCTTTCTGGCTCAAAGTGGGTGATAAACAAACAAGAGAGACGATCAGCTGATCATTGATCAGTTTCATGATTGAAGTAGCAACAGGAGAGAGAGGAGAGATAATGAGAGGAGAAGAGGCAGCTGTGCAGCGTAAAGACAGAATAACTCCAGTTTTGTGTCTTTTTCCATCCTAGCTGAAGTCCGGGACAAACTGCGTCTCTTCTCAGCTCAATACCAAACGCGTAATATTTTCTCTGAATGAGGGACCATTCCATTTTTTAAGGAGCTGTTGGCAACTCTACTAACTAACCTTATGAATAAAATAAAGTTCACTATCAGTAACATCATAGCAACCGAACATCTGTATAAACTTGTCATGCTAGCTCACACAGTATGAGGTATTGTAACTGACTGTAAAAAGTCAGCACAACGAAAATAAACTCCACCTAAACTTGGTTTATATCTGACCCAGATAGACTGCAGGTCATAACTTCTTACCTGAAGTTCAGTTCACCTGACACTCGGACTGGTGGCCGCCTCGGGGCTCTCCTCCTGCTTCCCCTTCCCTCATTCACCTGCTGGCCTCTGTGGAAGCCCTGCCATAGCCACCACCAAACAACTGAGTTATTTTTACACATCGACCTGCATCTTATAACTCATAACTCTTATGTTAAGTGGGGGAACTTGCACAATCGGTGGCTAACTAAATACTTTTTTGCCCCACTGTACACTCACTGGCCAAATTTTTGTTAGATACACCTGTTGAGCTGCTCATTAGGTCAAATACCTAATCAGCCTATCACATAGCAGCAGCTCAGTGCATTTAGGCATGTATACATTAATAAGATGACCTGCTGAAGGTCAAAGGGGATTTAAATGACTTTGAACATGCATTGTTGTTTGTGTCGGACAGGCTTGTCTGAGTATTTCAGAAACTGTACAACCATCTAACCGGTTTATAGAAAATGGTCTGAAATGGAGGAAATCTCCTGTGAGCAGCACTTCTCTGGGAAAAAATCACTTGTTGGTGCCAAAGATCAAAAGCGGAATGAGCAGATTACTTACAGCTGTAAGGAAAGCAACATGAACTCAAATACCCACTTACTTCAACCAAGTTATCAAGAAGAGCACCGCTGAAAGCACAATACGTTGAACCTCGAAGCTGATGGCCTAGTGTCACCTGCTGGATAGAGGTGAAAACACAAAGCAAACAATGTCTCTTTCATCTGTTTCACAGCATGCACGGGAACTGGAAACTCGCCGAAGGGAGGCAGAGGAGAGAGAGCGGAGGAAGCAGAGGGAGGTGCAGCTGGAACTGGAAAGACAGCTGAAAGAGGCTGTGATGGTAAAAAAAAAAGTTTTCCACTTGACACCAATTATGTACAGAGTCTTTTCTCCTTGACTTTGATCTTTGAGAACTCCAGCAAAATGTTGACTGTCATTATAAAATTCACACCTAGTCTTTAATGATTTGGAAAAATGGTTATGACAGTCCAGGAAAAGGTAATTCAGGAATAGGTCAGTTTATACCGCTCTGTTGGTGCATCTGTTTATGTAGCTGTGTGTGTGTGTGTGCATAGATAAAAGACAGCATGCAGGCTGAGATGCAGGTGAAGGAAAAGGAGGCTGAACAACAGAAGAAGAGGATCAGGGAGCTGGAGCTGACACAGCAGCAGCTGGAAGTTGCCCTTAATATGGAGATCCAGGCTCGGCTGGAGGAGGAGAGGGCCAGACTGGAGCTTGAGCGGTAACAATGGATTTCTAACTCTTATTATGGCCCTTTATTATTTTATTTGTGATGGAGATCTGAGATATCCATGAGAAGTATTAACATTTTCAGTTGCTTCTTCCCTTTTTCCCCTCCTTCAGGTTGCTGCAGGCTGAAGATGAAAAGAGGAAACATTTCCAGCTCCTCCAGGAGCAGCAACGTACAATGCAAAACCTCAGCCCCATACAGGAGCTGTCAGATGGCAGTCCCGATGAGGACACCCCCTCAGCCCTCAACTCTGCCTCTCAGGAGCTCCAGGATCTGCAGGCATCTCGCCAAAGAAGTCACCAGCGTCTGGAGGTGAACAAGTTTGTTTTGACTGGCTTTGTGAGCAGCATCTTATTTAGTGCTCTTCTAAAACAACACTGATGAAGATGCCTGCATGATTTTTGTTTCCAGGAGGTCCAGGAGAGGCTGAGGAATGCCAGTCAACAGGTACGGCACTGGAACATCCAGCTGAACCGACTGATGACCCCCATTACTCCTGCAGGTGCGGTATTCACTTTGCCTCTTTGCAGCACAGACTTCTGGAACAGAGTGTTAGTATAGTTAATAACAGTGTAGACCAGGGGTGTCAAACTCAAATACACAGTGGGCCAAAATTCAAAACTGGATCAAAGTCGCGGGCTAACTTTAATATTTATTGAAATATATTTATTCCTCCAGATATAAGAATGAATCTTTTCTTATGGACTCAAACACATTTTGCTGAAAAACTGAATATGGAACAAGCAAAGCTTAATACTAAACAATATATATTAGCTGTATAATACCAGTAGGCCAGCTCTAATAGTAATTTGGTATGGCTTCGCGGGCCAAATGTAATTAGGTTGCGGGCCAAATTTGGCCAGAGTTTGACACCTATGGTGTAGACCATATAATCTGTCAGATAATTGCATTAAAATGCTACAAAAGGCACCTACCCCCAAACATGTCAAGAGATTCATTCAGTGACTTGAATGAAAGAATCTGACTCACCTCAAGTTAATTAAAATTAAAAATAAATCTTATTATGATTTAAACACGGAAATCTTAAAACGAAAAATAACCGCATGCACAGTTGTTACAGGCTGCAAACATGTTTTATACTGCTTTGAAGTCTGGGACAGCATCATAAGAGGCATAACTGATCTCACCATAGTCCCATGAAGACTCAAGATGAGTGTTTTCACGACTGCCATCTTGGTGTTTTGAAATCAGGCATGATGAATGAAGGGAAGAACTGTCTGTTAAGGTTCTCAGTCGTTCAGGTCATCGTAGTCTAAGGAGCTTGGAAAGAAAAGCATCTGGACTTCTTTAAGTTTCTTGAAGAGCATTTCACCTCTCATTCAAGAAGCTTCTTCAGTTCTCTGAAGAAATTCTGAACTGAAGAAGCTTCTCAGATGAGAAGTGAAACATCTTCAAGAAACTTAAAGAAGTCCAGATGCTTTTCTTTCCAAGCTCCTTAGACTGTAGTTAAACTTCACACACTGGACTTGTCAGTCACACATCCTTCGCCAGTAGGCATTCCCAGAATGATCTTTCCCCTTCTGACGCTTAGAATGACCAAATATGTGCAAAATGGACAATTCCACATGCCACCATGTCAGTCTTTTATTAAATATGACATGAAACAAATGACTGAGCCATTAAATTTGTCACAAAGGTGTTCACCTAATTCCAGGCAAATGGAATAGACTTCTATGGGACCATAAGTCTTTTTGCACTTTGACATTTGTTTTACTTTTCAGATCTGTAACCTATAACTTTTATACTGTATGTGTTTTGATCATAGGAGTCTACGGGGACTTACTTACTTTTAGCACGTTTAGCAGTTGATGTTGGCTTCTTTTTTCAGTACTGGAGCTTCCTGCTCATTGAAGACTTTTCTAAAAGGAAATGCTTAATCCAAAATGGTGTTTTAAGGGCTTGGATTAATGTCAATTTCAGCAAATATTCTTTCTTATGTTAAAAGAACATGGATCTCTGTCAGTGATAACTTCTGACTTTATAACTCAAATTTTAAGAGAGAGCTTCACTGCTAAGCTCTCATCTGTGTGGGTGTCACGGTTCGCTTGAGGACTCACACGCAGGACTCAGAGGCACAGTCTGTATTTATTACAGTTCCACCAGGTGTATATACAAACAGTGCAGGGGATAGTGCTATATACAAAGCGGTGACAGGGAAAAGGCTCTGGGGAAATCCAGGTAGGGAAAAGACACTTGCTCCTCTTCTGACTCTCTCTCCAAACACCGCTCGGGGGATGCAGAGTCGGGTCCAGGGGATCTATGTACAGAAGGAAACACACGTTAGAGGTTTTGCACAGGGAAGCAAAAGAGAACTTGCTCAGAGCCGGGCTGCACTGACGCGAGTCACACACAACGATCCAGTGATGAGTAGAAGCCACTCCCTGGCTTAAATGCTGGCTGCACTGATGAGGCCCAGGTGTTTCCTCCTCAGAGGGGCGTGGGCCGAGGGCGTGAACCCACCATGAGTTCCGCCCTGGCGAGAGAGAGAGAGAGAACACTACTAGTCAGCGGCCTGCTGATCCCCTGGCCGTGACAGTGGGGTTCAAATCCCTTATTCAGATTAAGATTTTATGTGACATTACATTGGCAAAAATTAAATTTACTTGAATAATGTGAGTATTGGAGTAAGTACTTGAGTAGTTTTTGAATAACTTTAATTTTGTAATGTGCATATTTTATGAATAATGATGTTTCAATACTTTAATCTACTGAATAAGTAAGAATTAGACTTAATAATCTTTTTACTTTAAAAAGGGAAATTGTGTACAATCTTTTATTCTCCAAAATGCACATAATAAAAATGTTTTGGGGAATGTATATGCTTTTTAAAAACCAATTGCTTCTTACTTGATGCATGCTATAACTTTCAGCAAAACTGAACTAAAATTTGTTAACAAGCTTACCAAATAAGAAATGTTTTGTGAATTTTCTTTGCAGAGCGACTGGAAAGCCGGCTGTTATCAAAGCCCACATGCCCTAAAAAGGAGGACGCGCTGGCCAGTAATGAGTTCATCACTAAGTTTAAGATAAGAGTTGATCAGAATAGAGGCGATGATGAAAGTCTGGAGCATCAGTTGGAGGCTGCCAACCTGTCTGATGAATCGTTCGAGGCCCAGACAGAAGTCAACGGACAAATATGATCACAGACATTTTAAAAACGCGAGTTGAGAGTTAAGGGGGAAAATATTGTAATAAGTATATATTTGAATTGCACACTAAGATATAAAGTGATGGCAGCGAGCACAGTGTTGCAGGATTTAATTAAAAACACATCTGACTAAGACCAACTGAAATTTAGAGTTGTGTATAATAAAGTTTATTCATGATTAATAAAACAAATCTGTAATAATTTTCTTTCTCTTTTGTCCATCTGAATCTCGCTACAGCTTAAATAAAAGAAAAGAATGTGTTTTGAATATATTAAACTATTCTCTCTTTTTCTTTCTTTCTTTTTTTCTTGGTGGGTTTTCTTTTGCAATCAAACGCAACATTATACAATTATATAGTATAGTAAGAAATATCCTTTAACTTAATTTAGTATTTGTTTTTTCATTTTTGTTTTTATTGTTTCCCCTTCAGTTTTGTGCTCATAACATGTTCTAATCTGACATATTATGCAGTAAATTATTTTTGCAATAACTTAACAGGCCATTGTGGGAGCCAACATTCACTTATCAAAGACATATTTGTATATTCTGTGGGCTGCTTTATGGTTGTGTCATTTAGAAACATAAGCCACAACAGACTTCCACTGGAGAGTACTTAAAAATGTATTTTTATGTAAAGATATTTTAATAACTACTATATTAAGGGAGAACCTATTGTTACATGGATTAATTGTACAAACTGTAGAGAAATAAGTTTAAGCGTGCAACTTTTTATTCATTTTTAACTGTATTAATGTTTTTATGTTAATACAGCCGCCTCATATCTGTTTCCTCAGTGTTTTTTAAACCATGTACTCCATCTATGAGTAAGAACATGAATAAATTCCTTTCCAAATTTGTAGTTCTTTTTTCCAACACACAGATGCAGGTATTCTTTTGCACCAAGGCGTTAAAGAAATGCTAAGAAAAAATGAAAATACTACGTTGCAACCTGTGTGTGTGTGTGTTTATATATCTGTATCTATATAGATATAGATATATATGTGTATTCGTACCCTTTTTTCATCATCTAGTTTCCTGTGCCAGATCTTCTACTGATCCACTGAGGCAGACATGTAAAAAACATGAACTAAAGCATATTTCTGTATATAAACAGGACTTTAAATCTTTATCAACAGCTACTTTAGAGGAAATTCTTCAATAAACTGCAACCAAAGGCTCAACTCAGAGGACAAAACCCAACCTGTTATAAATAGTGTGACACCAAACTTTCTCTTGTGTAAAGTTACAAATAGGAGTAATTATCCACAGAAGCTTTTATACATAATGAAGTTATAATTCGTCCTGTAGAAATTGTACATTTAAGCTATATAGTTCCCTCTGTGATAACTCTGCTATGAATGCCTCTTATTAACTTTTATGCTTTTACAACCCACTATGAGCAAACACTCAGCAACAGTGGGAAGGGAAAACTCCCTTCTTGAAGGAAAAAACCTCTGGTAGAACCTGGAAATCTGTCTAAACTAGTTGGGGGTTAGAGCAACGGATGCAAGTCTTCAGATCATTTGCAGTGTGACTGTCTTTGTGCACACTTTGACCTGATTCAGTTTTCTTATTTGTCAAAATGCACCATGGGTAAAAAAAACAAAACAAAACAAAATAGTAATGAAGGAGAATCCTCAGCAAAGATGAATTAAACAAGTTTTATTTTGATCCAATTTTACTTTAAGTAAAACACATCTTTATTTGATGACTTTAATGTCATCAAATAAAGACAGTTTTGATGGAGCTCCTGACCCAGCCCAAGCTCTCTATGAAGACGAGGAAAAACTCCCCAGGGGGCCAGATCGATGGGAAGAAACCTCGGGAAAGCCCATTCAAAGAGAGATCCCCTTTCCTGGGATGGCTGGGGCGGTTACAGGAAGTCCGAAAAAGCTAATTTTTTATTTATTTATTTTTTAAGATTGACCCATTCCTGTCCAACAGAAAAAAGAAAGGAGGTTACCACAATGTATCACACTTATATGATAAGGTGTGAATTGTGTGTTTGTGTGTGCTATCTTAGCCAGGGGTGAAGCTGGAGCTCCTCCAGTGTTGGGCGCTTCTCCGGGGCTATAGTTAAACATGCCTCCAAGAAATTCTGGCATTCTTGAAAGAAAGAAAAGATCAAAAAGATGAAGATGATAGTTCTAGTGATCCAAGACATCAGTGAATCTGGAAGTGTGAAGTTTTCTTACCTGTGGACAGACGCTTTTTGATGCTCAGTTTCTTTGCGAGGAACCTCTCGGTACTAAAGTGCCGTGCATGAAGCGCTTCATACAACACCACTCCCATTTGCCACACCGTGGTGGGTCCACACCTGTAGCAGCTCCTCCTGTACCACTCGGGAGGGGTGTGAAGAGGAGTGCCTAACAAACAGACACAATTACAATTTCTTCTAAAACAAAAGACACAAATTGCTACATCTGTGAAAAGCAGGAGCAGAATATGTTACCATAGAAGACGCGATACAGAGATCGCTGTTTAACAAAGCAGCTCAGTCCAAAGTCAATGATGCGAACTCGAGGCACATCGGAGCCGGTCTCAATCAGAATGTTTTCTCCCTTGATGTCCCGATGAAAGATGTGTTTATCCTCAAGTTCCTTTACAGCATCAACTAGTTGCTTCAGAATGACCTGGAAAAGATGAAAAACACAATAATGAGTTAATGCTTTTCTGCCTTGATTGAATGCTGTACAGTCTAAGGCTCTCCCAGTCAACCTACCTTGGCCTTGTCCTCTGGTAAGGTTCTTCCATATTCTGCTTTGTATTTTTGCAGGTCCACAGCGGGGACAGGTCTCTCCAGCACCAGGATCAGCTCTTTGCCAAGGTCGAACCACTCCAGCAAGGACACAGGTGCTGATATTCCCACTGACCCTTCTGCTTCACCTGCAAGTTTAACCATAATGGCCACTTCCACCGAGAGCATCTTCCCGCTTTCATCCTGAAATATTACAACAAAGTGGATGATGAGGAACGCCGCATTCAATCCAGTAATGTAAAACTAATTCAAGTGTTGGACGCTTACCGCCACTTTGCAGTAGACTTTATTTTTGGGAATGTGTTTGATGGCAACCTAGAAGACACAGAGCATTGGTGAGCATTTCCTCAGTATGACATAATGAAAGGTGGAAACACAGCAGACGTTTCAGTTTACGATATTATCCATTATCTGCGTTACTGCCTGTCTTACTACCATCATCTGAACACTTACTGGAAAACGATCTTCTATCCGGTAGCCAGAAAACACTGCTCCGCAGCCTCCTTCTCCGAGCTGGTGCTCCTCCACATATCTGGCTTGGAATTCACCTGAACAGACAAAACAGCAAATCTTGTTTTATTACAGCTGTGACACAAATTACTCTCCTCTGTAGCCTAAATGTTCCTTTTGCCCTTCCCCTGAATATAAAACCCAAGCTGCTTGCTACTTACGTTTTTGGTCTGCCACTGATTTTTTGTCCTGGTCCACATTCCTTTTTTTTTTCTTGGGTGACTCTCTGTCGTCTCCCGTGGCCTTTCTTTTGCCATTTTTTGCGCACACCTGTTTGTTGTTCAAGTCTGGAGATGTGGAAAACACCAAAAGCATATCAGCTCACTGGATGATAGACACAAACACTAAACACCAATATCTTAAACCTAGCAACCACACTTAATCTACCCCCTTATTCAACTAATTAGCCTACCTTTACCAGAGTCCAACGAGGAGGATGCTTGCTCCTTGTCACCGCTCATATGGTCAAGAAGTTTAGCCCTCTTTGCTCTCTTTGTTGTGTCCTCTTCATCTTGCACAACCTTGCGCTTCACTCCTTTGACCACATCTGAGCTGGTGGAAGGACCAGCCTGCTCAGCGACCCTCCTCCTTTTCATTGGGGTCTTCTTTTCAGGACTGGCCTTTCTTTTAGCAGTCCTGCTCTTACAATCTATAAACGACAACAACACAGTGGTGAAAAAGAGTCCCCGACATCAAGACTGGAAGCAGTTTGATGGCAAAGAATTTGAAATTGCTTTTGCTTAAATGATCACAAGTTTAATCTTGGGATGAAAAAAATAACTGATCAGTGCGAGTTGATACTAGGTTTACTAAGTCTTAGATCTTGATGGCACTTGTTGGTCTGTTTTTACTGTTGAGTCCAAGAATAAACTTATTACATTATTTTACCAAAAGACCGGTAACCTTTCTTTGATTAGACATCTTGTATTAAAGCTATTTTCAATTAAACATATGATTCAATTGCTCCAAAAATGATTCACACAGTGTCAACATTTCTAGGATTTGGATTTTACCAGGATTTGATTTTATTATTTTACTTACCTTGATCTCCCGAATCTTTCTTATCGGCTGGAGTGGCAATTTTTCTTGTTTCCTTTTTCATTGTAATTTCGGAGACCCTTTAAAATCGAAAATGTAAACCGTAATGAGCTAAGATTGAGTTAATATTCCTTCAAATGTGCACCCTTCAAATGCTTGACTTTTCTAACTGAATTCTGTAAGTGAGCTTTATAAGTAAACTCTGGAAACTACGGCAACACAACATAGAATCTTGCCTTTCAGTGACTTCACTGACTGCCAGTAGTTCAAAGTAGTTTACAGAAAAACACTGGCAGACAAAGCCATAATATTTCTTATAATTCAATCATTTCATATCAATTAAACAGTTTCTTTCATTATCTTTCATCATTTGTATAAAGACCTCATCTATGGATGACAGTATGAAGATTTGTGGTTGACCACACACATTATAATAAACACAGTGTCAGCTACATTGTCATCTGATTTAAAGTATTTATTATGTACATTTAACTGTCATGGTAGTGAGTCTGTGACCCAGTGTTTTGTGTTTGTTCATTTATATTCATTGATTATTCTTATGTATGTTTTTGGTTCTCTTTATTGTTTTCTTCTTGTGTTATATTCTTAGGCTTTAGGTTTCTGTTACTTTGCCTTGCCCCTGTGTCCCACGTGTCATGTCTAGTCACTCTTGTTTCCATGTTCCCCAATTTCTCCCCAGTCAGTCATGTCTCTGTGTCAACTCTGTGTCTTTGTAAAAGTCTCTTGTTTGCTGTTTTACTTTGATAGTCATGTGTGCTATGTTAGTGTTTTCATGTCTGTGAAGGTTCTCAGTCATCTAGGTCATCGTAGTCTAAGGAGTTTGGAAAGAAAGCGTCTGGACTTGAAGTTGCTTGAAGATGTTTCACCTTCTCGGATGAAAAGAACTTAAACTTTGCTTGAACATCTTCAAGCAACTTAAAGAAGTCCAGACGTTTTCTTTCTAAGCTCCTTAGACTATGTTAGTGTTTTCAGTTTTCCTTCCCCATGGTCTTGTTGTTTGTGATTTCTCGCAGCTGTGCTCTCATCCTGTGTCTTATTCCCTCATTTATCCCTCTGTGTATTTAAGCCCATTGTTTTCCTCTGTTTGCTGTTGGGTTATCTGTGTATCATCCATGACAATTTAATGAAATAGCAAATGCAACTACAATTTCAATGAGATTCATTCCTGGCATTCTACTGCGGTGGCTGAAAGTAGACACCAAGCATTATCACTGTAACTGATGTAAATATTGGACTTGGAGGGGATTCGTCTGATAGACTGATGCAAACATTACTGTGAGGAAATTTTTGAATCTCCCAATTTTCTTTCTTTCTGAAAGAAAGAAAGTTGGTTACTGTATCACATTTGTATGGCAAGATGTGAATTCAGTATGCGTGTGTGTTTGTGTCAGAGAGGAGTTTATCTGAGCCAGGGGTAAAGCAGGAGGTCCTCCAGCATTGGGCACTTCTCCAGGACTTTGTTAAAACTTGTTTTCAAGACGTCTGAAATGAAAGAAGGACAAGAGATATCGAGATGATAATTCCAGTGATTCAAGCGATCACATTGATTTTCTGCAAAATTTTCGTTTTGAGAGTCATTCGGCTGGGCAGGGGGTATAACACATCTGCAATGCAGCAACATCTGCTCTCTGGGCCTGTGTGAGAGTGTTATCTCAATGGCGGGAATGAGGATGTTGGAATTTGGCATCTCAGGCACCAACTCATCTCTTTCCTTAACCGGGCTCACCAGAGATTGGTTTCAGCCTCTCTCCATGCTTTAAGGAGGTTGAGTTGATAAATCTGACTGGCCCCTCCCCTGTCTGACCCTATCTCTTCATAGTCAACACCAATGTTCTCACCGTGTGACCATGAACGGTCCTTACCACTTGGCAAGTAATTTCGAGCTAGAAGAAGGGAGTAAGACAAGCACTTTATGTCCCTGTGAAAATACAACTACATTTTATCAAATATCACTAAGCAGTCCTTACCTTTAAATACAGCCTGGTTTCTTTCTCTTTCTTTCTATATCTCTGAGTGAAGTTAGCTCTCATTCTTTCTCTTCCTGTGAAATACAGCAAGTAGAGCTTTAGATAGCAACACACTGTAACACAGTTAGTGTTTGTTGAGGTGATAGAAATGCTGCATTTGAAATTACCTGACACAACATTTTACTCCCTTTTATGTTCACTCCTTTTTTTCTGAAGTACCGCAAATTATGGGCACGTGGGGTTGTTCTGGTGTTGTGCTAAAAATAAATAAATCAACACTACAGTACATGGTTTGTTCTTTCATCTCTTTTTATGCGACATCCTCTACTGATTAAAACGCGACTGCCTTTCACTGTTTAGGCTCAAATCTCATTGTTTGAAGGCCTGCAGTGACGTGAAATATTAACTTCCCCCAAATGCGTTAAACCCAAAGTAACGAGTTTGTTTTGAAAATATACGGAGTGGAAACTACAGATATTTGTAGTTTTGCACGTCTTTCTTCCTCCACCAGAGGCCATAGGCGCTGTCGATCTTGTATGTCCTCCTGCAGCAACATCTCTGCGAAGCTGATGCCTTCTTGCTTGCAGGTTGAAGAATCTTTGGTGCGCCTCCACAATTCTTCTTTAATTCGCCTCTGTGTGAATAGAATAATGATGTTTCTGTTTCTGCCATCAACTTGTTTCCCTAAGCGGTGGACAATATCAACAGCCTCTTCTAAGTTCAAGTCAGGGGCAATCTTCTGAAGCGTTTGCAAAACCTTCACTCTAATGTTTTCGTCTTTGTCTTCCTTCACCCCTTTCAGTTTTAGGCACCACCTCATTCGGTAGCGCTCTTGTTCTCTCACTCTTCTTTTCAAGTCTTCGTTTTCTTTAAGCAGCAGTTCATTCGCATTTGCCAGTTTAACAACTTTCAGTTTGCAATCAGCTATCTCTGCAGCGTTAAACTCTACAGCCTTAGCCAAGCTGGCAACCATAGCTGCACTTTGTCTGTTTTGTTCCTTGATATCCTCCAGTTGTGCTTCAAATTTTTTGTCAAGTCCCATAATGGCTTCAAAAATAGTTTTATTGGAGATATCATCTTCCTTCGCTGAAGATTTTGTTCTTTTCTTTCCTCTGGCGGTTGTTTTCGTCTCCCTGTGAGGTGTCATGCCGAGCAGATGTCAGAATTGAGTTCAAGCAAAGTTGACTCTTTTGGTGATTACAGTTTGTCCGGGCGGGCTGTGCGTCTTATTTCATCTGCAGACACGTCGTTGGATGAGGAACAGCTCATGTTGGCATCAGTGGCAGTCAGGATGGCGGCATCTTCCAGAGGGAAGGTCAGGTCGCTGGTCTCTCTGAGCAGGACGCTGTCCACCAACAAGCCCGGTTCCACGGCTGGAGATTACCCTCCTCCGGCTGAAGCCCCCGCTTTTCCCCCGAACAGCGAGCCAGCCGCGGCGCCTCACCCAAAAGCAGCGGCTGCTCCGTGCTCCTCTTCCCCAGTCAGGGCAGCCAGTTTGTGGGCATGGGCAGAGGACTTTTGAAATACCCCAACATTAAAGAAATGTTCACCATAGCCCAGAAGATCCTGGGTTACGACCTGCTGTCTCTGTGTCTGGAGGGCCCCGAGGACGAGCTGCAGAAAACCCCAAAGTAAGTGCCAGATAAATGTCTGGAAAAGGACAATAACTGCAGGTCCTGCCTTCTTAAATGTGGCCATTTTATCTTTAAAAAAAAAAAAAAAATACTGCTACAGTAATATTAATTTATATTTAAAATGTGCGCACATTATGTATGAAGGTGTGGATGAATGATGCTTGTTGTAAGAAAGCATTTTGAGTGCCCAGTAGAAGAGCATCTTTCAAATGCAAAGTTTCTCATTTCAACTTTAATTACTGCACATGATTAAGGCGATAAGAGTAAATAAGGCTTCCAACAGTGGTTATTTCTTATTATCATATCTTATTTTTATTGGTTTTATCAGTAGATTGTTGTTTCACTCCCACCAAAAACATCACCGTAAATAATCTTCTGATTCTGAATGACCATTTAAAAAAATAAACAAATTGTTCTGAGTTAATTTCAGTTACGGATGTATCAGTGACGTAAATGATATATTGGTCATAATCGGGAGGCTGTTACATTTTTATTTTTTTTTTTACTTGTTTTGACTTGTCTTTCTGGGGCGATGAACTTTGCAGAAGGTAGAAAGATTTCTTTTTGGGGTTTTTTTGTGCATTTGTTAGCAAGAAGAGGCAGTCGCTTATTAAGCTTAACGCAGGAATGCTTTACAAACATTCAGAGATGGACTTACACACTTGCTTTACTTCTCTCGGGGATAACTTTGTCGGAGATGAAATGCCAGGTTGCTAGCGAAGCTCCAAATGCTATCCAGACCACCGACAGGTCCCGCATGCCACAGCCGCTCTATCACGTGATGCATACTGCTCCGACGTGCTAACGTTCTGAGGTGAGTTACGGCATGTTGCAAGTTTTGCGAGGTGATTTCGTGATATTTAATGGATCGGATTACATTTTTTATTTTTCTCCGATATCCGATCCAGTAATTTAGGTCAGTATCGGACCGATACCGATACGTAATATCGGATCGGTCCATCTCTAATTTATATAATGTCAATACTATCAAATTTATTCTGATTTATGTTTATTTATGTTCTTAGGGCTGCGCTCTTCTGGACAGAGATCTCTGATGTTGTTCCTGGGATCTGCTGGAGCCGCTCACCTAGCTTGGGAGTCACCAAACCGAGTGTTCCAATTACCACTGGGACCACTGTTACCTTAACCCTCCACATCTTCTCGAGCTCTTCTCTGAGCCTTTGGTATTTCTCAAGCTTCTCGTGCTCCTTTTTCCTGATGCTGTGCAGGGTGTACCCTGCCTCTCGCCCTATGACAGCTGGGATAGGCTCCAGCGCCCCCCGCGACCCTGAAAAGGATAAGCGGAAGCAAATGGATGGATGGATGGATGGATGGATGAATTTCAAATAAGCTCAATGTTTGTTTATTGTGCTTTAGTTATTTGTTGGCATTAGTTTATTTGTAAAATGATCCCATGCAATACAATTCTACTGTACTGCATTCTTTTTTGTTATTTTTATTCATCAGTCATCAACAACAAAGTTTGTTTTGTTTGTTTGGGGAATGTATTTTTTCGATCTGTTAGTTTTTGCAAATAAAAAAACTTTTAGTTTTTGTATTTCTATTTCAGATAACAGAGAAGCATATTTTTAACATAACTGCTGTGTACTGTAAACAATCGCTTTCAAGCACATTCACAGATCATTACGTTGTGGTTTATGAGCACTAGTGCTAATCATTTAAACAAGTAAATGCCCTGCATTTGTATAGCGCTTTTCTAGTCCCTAAGGACCCCAAAGCGCTTCACACTACATTCAGTCATTCACACACTGGCGATAGCAAGCTACATTGTAACCACAGCTGCCCTGGGACGCACTGACAGAGGTGGACACTGGCGCCACCGGGCCCTCTGACCACCACCAGTAGGCAAACATGGGGTTAGTATCTTGCCCAAGGATATTTGGCATGCAGCCAGGAGGCAGCCTGGGATCAAACCACCAACCATCTGATTAGTGGCTGACCTGCTCTGCCACCTGAGCTACAGCCACCCAATAGTAAAATACTTAAAACACATTCAAGTATTCTTGACAGAATTGCAGTGTGCAGAAAAGACACTGAGTAAATACTGTATATTTCCTTCCCATGAGTATTATGTCAGTCAGTTTGATCGTCATCATTTTTACAAATGATAGAAAAATATATACCATAATAATACAATAGCTACAATAAATCACACCGTGTTCTTAAAAATGGTTGTAAAAGAATCAAACATTTATCACTAGTGTCCTTATCCTCACACTTCTATATTTTCCTTCTGCCTTAAAAATATGTTTCTGAATAATCAAAACTAAATGTAAATGAAGATGGTGTAGAAGCTCTAAACTAGCTTCAGTATAGCTTTATATATATTTTTTAAACTGCATGTTAACTACACTTTTTTTTAAATGATAAGTTAAACTGCTGTTGGACAGTTAGACCTGTGAGTAGTATCTATAAAATTTCTGTTATTAAGAATAGCTTGCAGCAACATATAATACTATATGTTGGATAGTTTGGTTTATGTGATCTGTTCGGGCTGATGTGAGTAAATGAGATGTACATATTTCAGTGCTTTCCTCTTTATGCCTTTAATAATGAAGATTAAAAAGGATTTAAAAATGGAGGATTTAGTGTTTAATAGCACATTACAGGGTTTCTTTTATGGGTCTTTTTTTTTTTTGCATGTGAAAGTTTCTAAAAAAGCAGAAGTACTAATGAGGAGGTTTTTGTCACTGTCTAAATCACTGTGGTACAGCTGCACTGGCAGAGTCATCCCATGTCTGACAGTAATACACTGCAGAGTCTCCTGTCTCTGCTCGCTTGATAATGAACTGGTAATCAATGTTTGATGAGGACTTAGAGTTGAATCTGTCTGAGGAGAATCCTGTTCCAAAGCTGGGTGAGCTGCTAGAATGATAAAATCTTAGAACATACTGAGGAACCGTTCCAGGAACTTGTTTATACCATCTAACAGAATTCCCATCATCTCTCTCTATGTTACAGTTGAGAACAACTTCTTGACCTGGAGAAACTGTGTGGACAGCAGGTGTTTGGGTCAACACAATCACTGCATCAACATCTGCCAGGAAACACAGAAAAAATAGAAGTTTAAAGTTTAGCTCTAAATATGGACTAAAAAATGGAATAAGAAGATCTTACATGTTAGAGCAGTGATGAGAGTGCAGAAGGTCCACAGCATGTTGTCAGTGTGAGGTGTAAATGATCTTTACTGTTTAGAGATGTGAGTAGGAGAAGAGAGCTGGAGCTTATAAAGAGGAGAGGCAAACTAAAGGAGGAGGAGATTAAAGAAAACTACTTTCACTCATAGATTAAATGATTCATGAGCAGTTTCACATTGTTGTTCATTGTTGTTTCCGATTCATATTCATCATTCATGCTCAAGTCTGTCATAAAATAATATTCTTGAAAAAGTTGTTGTAGCTGTTAGTGTGGCTCTCATTTTGGCCTTCTGTTGCTGTAGCCCATCTGCTTCAAAGTCAGATGTACGGTGCTCCCAAACATGCTCTTCTGCATAGCTTGTTTTGAAACATTGCACCAAAAACTGCTGCTCGCTGGATATTTTCTCATTTGAGTCCTCCATCCCTGTAAACCCTATGGCCGAGTGGTTAAGGCGTTGGACTTAAGCTCCAATGAGCGCATGCTCTCATGGGTTCAAACCCCACTCCTGGTATAATTTGGAGCCTCATGACTGGTAAACTGAAATGTATCTATGGGAGCAACAATGATCAATAGGAGTTTTTAGGAATTTGCTGTGAGCAATATCCCCCCACCCAGTCACCCCCAAAAAAGCTGGGATGAAAGACAAATGAGAGTAACCATGAGTTAGAGTTGCAGTAAGCAGAATGAGTCGTTTCTGTCGTGCGATATGTGGGTATCGCTTCTCGGCCTTTTGGCTAAGATCAAGTGTAGTATCTGTTCTTATCAGTGATAAGGCGAGAAGCAATGCAGGATGGCGGCATCATCGGCCAACTTCCATGAGAGGAATGCATGGATGCAAGGTACAAGAAATACTTTGAGATTCGAGCTGATGGAGAAAGATGAGGAAATCCATGACAGAATTAATTTTGGACGGAGGATCCTATACGAGGCTTTAAAGATACAGCCTGAGGAAATCTACTGCCTTCAGCAGAGCACGGCAAGTAAACATTACGATGTAACCTTTTGCACGGGAGAATGCGCGGAGGAGGTGAGAAGGAAGTGTATTGGAGAAGAAAACGAAGAATTGAGAAAATACATGGTAACCCCTATGTACAGAAATGATTATAGGATCCTAACTGTTCATATGTACAACCCATGGGTTTCTGAAGAGACTATTAAGTATTTCTTGGGAAGGTACGTTACAGTACTACCAGGAGTGCGGAAAATAAAGGATGGCTTAGGCCTATGGACCGGAAAAAGACAATTTCGAGTCAAATTAAATGTGGATATGGCCACCGAAGACGGGTATTGCCACCCGCCCGCGGTGTTCTCTATTGGAGCGGATAGGGGCTTCCTAGTGTATGCCGGGCAGCCCCAAGCGTGCAGAAAATGTGGTAGCACCGGACACAATGCGGACAGTTGCGAACAAATGAGGTGCAGGAGTTGCGGAAAGATAGGCCATATAACAAAAGACTGCAAGGAGCCTAGAAAATGTCACTTGTGTGATTCGGAGACGCACATGGCAAGAGACTGTACTAGGCCAAGGTCATATTCTGAAGCGGCAAAATCTGGAACTAAAGACGGATATCATAGAAAAACGGACACAGAAACTGATACTGAAAGGAGAGCACAGGAGGCGCCAACGGCTGCCGAAGATCAGACTAATGAGGAGAGAGATGGGAGCAAGGAAGGTGGAGCAGAGCAGAGAAAGGAGGAGGGAGGAAATCCACGTGAACTGGATGCCGAGAGAGAGAAACAAGGGGAGGACGGACAGGTGTGGGAAGTAGTAGCGAAGCCTCGGAGAAAATCAGCTAAGAGGCGGAGAAAGGTGAGCTCGGGCGCTTCTTCAGAAGAGACTAAAATGAAAAGTAGAGAGGACAGAGAGGAACGGACCGAGGAGGTGGAAAATGTGGAGGGACATGTTCTGAGAGGTACACAGACTGAATGTATGCACACGCCTTTAAGTGACTTAACTAGTGATGGGGATACGGGGGAAGAGGCCGAAAGTGAAGAAAAGTCGGAAGATTCCTTTATAAAAAACTTGCTGGCGCAAGTTAATATGGAGAGTTAAAAATGGGGATTTCGGAATAAAAGAAGATTTTTTAGGTTACTTAATGCAGTTATTTAATTTTTTCCTCCGGACTTTAATTATAAACGTATTCCCATGTTTTTGTTTGGTAATGATTTGGTTTTGTTGTTAAGATATGGGAAAATTCCGAATAATTACTTTAAATGTAAGGGGGCTTAAAAACGCCCGAAAGAGGAAAATGGTTTATGAATTTTTGTTACATTATAATTTTGATGTTTGCCTACTGCAAGAAGTACATCTAAAGGATGAGGGGGATATTGACCTTTTTACGGAGGAATGGAGAGGAGGTGAATCGGCTTGGAGTATAGGGGGGGTACACGGGACTGGGGTCGGAGTGTTATGTGGAAACAAAAGTATAAGGATAAAGGAAAGTTACACGTTAATACAGGGAAGGGTGATGGTTGTAGATGTGGAAAAAAGTGGAATGCAAAACCGGATAATAAACGTGTACGCACATGTGGATCCAAAGTTGAGAAGAGAACTACTCTTAAAAATGGATACCTGTTTTATGACAAAAAAAAATATTCTGGTGGGAGGGGATTTCAACTGCACCTTGGAGAAGGAAAAATCCTCCCTCCCCTTCAAGACTTTCATAAAAAAATATGGTTTGATAGATGCAATGGCTACACTACAGGGGAAACAAGTGGGGCACACATGGAAGAATACAAGAGGGGTGGAAAGTAGATTAGATTATATATTGGTAGACAAAAAGTGCAAAATAAAGCAAGGAAAACTAATACCGGCACTGTTCACGGATCATCAAATGGTAGAGGTGGAAGTGGAGATAAAAGGAACAGATTATGGAAAAGGTTACTGGAAACTAAATAATGAAGTACTTATGGAAAAAGAATATAAGAAAAAATTTGCAGAGCTCTTCCCCTTATGGGCAGAGACGGAGAAGTTATACATGAATAAACTGGATTGGTGGGAGGATGTAAAAAATAAAATAAAAAAGTTCACAGTGGATTACTGTACGGAAAGGTCAAGAGCTAGGAATGAGGAATTCCGCACGCTGCAAAAAGAAATAGAATATACTTACGCACTACAAACAAAAGAAAAAAATAAAAATAAGGACGAGAAAATAGAAATTTTAAGATCGAAACAGGAAGAATTACTTGAGAGGAAGGCAAGGGCTGAAACATATAAATTAAAACAGGAGGAGTATGAGGAGAACGAGAAATGTTCCGCTTTTTTCTTCAAAAAGATGAAAAGTAGGGAAAAAAGGGGAGTCATAACAAAATTGGAGAAGGATGGGAAAATGACGGAAGGGAGAGAAGATATGTTAAAGGTGGCGAAGGAATATTATGAGGAGCTGTTCAGCAAAGAAAATCTAGAGGGAGGGAAAGGGGATTTCTTCTTGAAGAAAATAAAGAAGAGACTAACGGGAGAAGAAAGGGAAAAGCTAGAGGGGGAAGTGACGATAGAGGAGGCATATAAAGTAATAAAAGGAATGAAGGCAAATAAAGTGCCGGGAATAGATGGTTTAACAAAGGAATTTTACGAAACCCTTTGGGGGGTGGTGGGGATACATTTGGTGGGAGTTTTTAAGGAAATCATGGAGGGAGAGGCGATGACAGAGAGTATGAAGATGGGTGTGGTTTCCGTATTATTTAAGAAAGGCAACCCACATCAACTTGATAACTATAGACCGTTAACCATGTTATGTGTGGATTATAAGATCTTGAGTAGGATATTTGCAAATAGACTTGCAGGAGTAATGTCGCACATAGTGGAGAAGGATCAAACGTGCGGGGTACGGGGGAGGCAAATTACCTGGAATGTGCAATTACACAGAGATATACTTACATATGTGAGGGATAGAAACTTGGCAGCAATATGTGTGAGCTTGGATCAGCAAAAGGCCTTTGATAGGGTAGATCACGAATTTTTGTGGAGGGCAATGGAGTATATGGGGCTGGGAGGGACCTTTATAAAATGGGTAAAGAATTTATATAAGGGCATAAACTCGAAAATAAAATTAAATGGATTTCTTACAGAAAAGGTGTATCAAACAAGGGGTTTGAGACAAGGATGTCCATTATCTGTTGTGCTTTATGTACTTTATGTTGAACCTTTGGCCTGTGCAATAAGGGAAAGCCAAAGAGTGAAAGGGATAATGATGCCACGGGGGGAATGTTTAAAAATATCACAATACGCGGACGACACGATTTTATATTTGGCAGATGACGATAGTTTAAGGGATGTGATAGAAATTTTAAATGCTTATGAAAAAGCGACGGGATCTAGGATAAATAAAGAGAAGACAAAGTATAAATATTTGGGGATATGGGAGGGTAGAAGAGATAACATCTGTGATTTTACTTTGTGTGAAGGTCCAATGGATATTTTAGGAATCTCTTTTGGAAACAAGGAAGGCGATGAGTTTTGTAATTGGAGAGAAAAGATGAACGCGGTGGAAAAGAAGTTGGGTCTTTGGAAAGTAAGAAAATTATCAATCTCGGGGAAAGTTTTGGTTATAAAGAGTGAGGTAGTGCCGAAATTACTACATTTGGCCTACGTGTTCCCGATGCCACAGATATATAGAGCACAAATAATGAGGGGGATATTTAAATTCATATGGGGGGGTTACGAGTATGTAAAAAGACTACAAATGTATCAAGAAATAGAAGATGGTGGGAAGGGGGTACCAAATGTCCCGTTGAAGTTAGATACAATGTTTTATACAAATGTGTGTACATTATTGAAACAGACTTATGTGCATAAATGTCAAATATTGCTATGGTTTTGGTTGGCGATACCATACCGTTTTTTGATAGGGTGGGAAAATAAGGGACCTAAGGCGGAGTTTAGACCAAAATATTTTCAGAGGATGGTGGGATGGGGAAAGAAACATCCGGAATGCAAAGAGGTGGATACAGTATTAAACCATAAACTTCTATACAAGAAAATGGTACGGAAAGCCAACCAAAATCAGGTACCGGTGAGTCCAGAAGTGTGGAAACTCACACAGGATAAGAGTTTTAAAAATGTCATAAAGGATTTTAATTGGATGCATTTACATAAAAGGCTACCCGTGAGGGTTACTATGTACGCACATAATTTGGGAAAACAGAAAAAGTGTCCGAGGGACAATTGTATAAAAGAAGAAACAATTGAACATGTACTATGGGGATGTGAATACGCAAAAAAGGTATGGGAAGGGGTAAAGGGGAAGTATAAAGGTTTGGGGACGGTGACTTATGAAGAGATCACCTTCTTTGGGACTAAAGGTACAGAAAAAGAGAGATATAAAATACGTTGCATGTTGTTATCAATTGTTAAACTTAAGTTGTGGAGGGCAAGACAGAGTTGTATAATGGGGGGATACAAAGAGGGGGAAATTGGGACGATCAAGGCTATAGAAAGGGAATTTGAAAAGATATATTGGCATGAACTACAAAAATGGGGAATAGACACAATTAAGGACAGATGGAAAGATTTCTCTCCTTTTTTTGCTCTGAAGGTACCCAAAAGGTGGTGGTAGGTAAAGTGTAAGGAAAGGAGGAAGGGAAAAGGAGTAATGATAAGCTATACGTCAATGAAAATGTCATATGAAAATGTTAATCAGTTTGTCATGAACGAATGTGGGGAAAAATGGAAATGTAAACTTGTTATTGTAAAGGAAATGGTAAAATGTTTTTGAATGATTGTGGAAAGAAAATAAAAAGAAGAAAAAAAAAATCTGTTCTTATCAGTTTAATATCTGATATGTCCCCTACCCGGGGACCATATATTAAATTGATTTTTGGAGCAGGGAGATGGAATAGGGGCTTGCTCCGTCCACTCCACGCATCGACCTGGTATTGCAGTATTTCTAGGAACGGTGCACCCCCTGAAGCTGTGAAAAACAAATGTCATTTCACTCAACAGTTTGTGCAAAGAAATTTCTTATACGCTAGATATATGCGTGCGTCTGCATATCTGGACATTGTCTTCGTGTAATCTTCCAAGGTTAGTCAGACTGAAATGTTGCGACTTAATATTTGTGAATGACTTACATTTAACTATTACCAGAATTACTAAATCCTGCCACTTGGACTGACACGTGGCTGGACACACACTTTCTATGGGAAATCAAAAAAATATGTCGTTTTGAACTGCAGTTACACTATTCTGGCTCGAATCCTGCAGTTACCTCTGTTGTCCACTAGAGACCAATAGAAGTCTTTAAAAACCGGAGGCTGCCATCTACAAGGACTCATGTTGATTATAGGTTTAACTCTTCTCTTTCTCTACATACTGCAGCTTTCTGTCCTCTGTGGCTGTAAATTACATCGTTTGAAAAAAAAAAAAACACCACACAATTTTTTCTTGGCTTTTTAGCTAAAATCACCTGTATTGTCTGTTGTTTCCATTTGTGGATGGTTAATAGTGCAGAAGATTGTTTTTCTGTTTTCAGGATTACATGAAAACATTTTGGAACAGATCATTTTTGCATATAATAAATCTTAGGATAGTATTGGTTTTGATGATTTATAAAACAGCTGTGTGCCGTAGCCCTGGTAGTGTGGATCCTTAGTGTGTAAAGAGTAGATACCTCATGTAATATGTGTGAATGAAAATCCATGGACTTTATAAGAGTCCTCCATTTATGGCTATGATCCTAACAAACAAGATTAATACGTTTCTTTCTCCTACCAATCTTCCTGTTTCCTAAAGGAACACGCATGCACAATATATATGCACCAGGGTGGCCGAGTGGTTAAGGCGTTGGACTTAAGCTCCAATGAGCGCATGCTCTCGTAGGTTCAAACCCCACTCCTGGTATAATTTGGAGCCTCATGACTGGTAAACTGAAATGTATCTATGGGAGCAACAATGATCAATAGGAGTTTTTAGGAATTTGCTGTGAGCAATATCCCCCCACCCAGTCACCCCCAAAAAAGCTGGGATGAAAGACAAATGAGAGGTACAGTCTTACTGTACATGTTATATGTAGAACCGTTGGCTTGTGCAATTAGGGAAAGCCCAGACATAACAGGAATACAGTTACCGGGAGGAGAAACATTAAAAATTTAACAGTATGTAATTATCATATTATGAAAACAATTATAACGCCAAGAAAGTTATAAAAATGAATTGAAGACGCTCCGTCTCAACGACCGCTGATTGGACTGCAGGCGACTACGTGATTTTGAATCTCATTAACCGGCATGCGCTGACCGGCGTTTCAGAAACTAAAGTGTCGTCATATATGTGGCGCCGTTTAAAAACTGAAACATGCCGACCATAGTTATATTGTGATGTTTCGGAGGTAAAACGTCAGTAAAACATCGACCTGTCCTCTACCATTTGTTAGAAGGCGACTGTGTTCTTCATTGTAACCATGAGTTAGAGTTGCAGTAAGCAGAATGAGTCGTTTCTGTCGTGCGATATGTGGGTATCGCTTCTCGGCCTTTTGGCTAAGATCAAGTGTAGTATCTGTTCTTATCAGTTTAATATCTGATACGTCCCCTACCCGGGGACCATATATTAAATTGATTTTTGGAGCAGGGAGATGGAATAGGGGCTTGCTCCGTCCACTCCACGCATCGACCTGGTATTGCAGTATTTCTAGGAACGGTGCACCCCCTGAAGCTGTGAAAAACAAATGTCATTTCACTCAACAGTTTGTGCAAAGAAATTTCTTATACGCTAGATATATGCGTGCGTCTGCATATCTGGACATTGTCTTCGTGTAATCTTCCAAGGTTAGTCAGACTGAAATGTTGCGACTTAATATTTGTGAATGACTTACATTTAACTATTACCAGAATTACTAAATCCTGCCACTTGGACTGACACGTGGCTGGACACACACTTTCTATGGGAAATCAAAAAAATATGTCGTTTTGAACTGCAGTTACACTATTCTGGCTCCAATCCTGCAGTTACCTCTGTTGTCCACTAGAGACCAATAGAAGTCTTTAAAAACCGGAGGCTGCCATCTACAAGGACTCATGTTGATTATAGGTTTAACTCTTCTCTTTCTCTACATACTGCAGCTTTCTGTCCTCTGTGGCTGTAAATTACATCGTTTGAAAAAAAAAAATAACACCACACAATTTTTTCTTGGCTTTTTAGCTAAAATCACCTGTATTGTCTGTTGTTTCCATTTGTGGATGGTTAATAGTGCAGAAGATTGTTTTTCTGTTTTCAGGATTACATGAAAACATTTTGGAACAGATCATTTTTGCATATAATAAATCTTAGGATAGTATTGGTTTTGATGATTTATAAAACAGCTGTGTGCCGTAGCCCTGGTAGTGTGGATCCTTAGTGTGTAAAGAGTAGATACCTCATGTAATATGTGTGAATGAAAATCCATGGACTTTATAAGAGTCCTCCATTTATGGCTATGATCCTAACAAACAAGATTAATACGTTTCTTTCTCCTACCAATCTTCCTGTTTCCTAAAGGAACACGCATGCACAATATATATCCACCCGGGTGGCCGAGTGGTTAAGTCGTTGGACTTAAGCTCCAATGAGCGCATGCTCTCGTGGGTTCAAACCCCACTCCTGGTATAATTTGGAGCCTCATGACTGGTAAACTGAAATGTATCTATGGGAGCAACAATGATCAATAGGAGTTTTTAGGAATTTGCTGTGAGCAATATCCCCCCACCCAGTCACCCCCAAAAAAGCTGGGATGAAAGACAAATGAGAGGTCTGTGCCAAGGTCGCTTAGTCTTACTGTACATGTTATATGTAGAACCGTTGGCTTGTGCAATTAGGGAAAGCCCAGACATAACAGGAATACAGTTACCGGGAGGAGAAACATTAAAAATTTAACAGTATGTAATTATCATATTATGAAAACAATTATAACGCCAAGAAAGTTATAAAAATGAATTGAAGACGCTCCGTCTCAACGACCGCTGATTGGACTGCAGGCGACCACGTGATTTTGAATCTCATTAACCGGCATGCGCTGACCGGCGTTTCAGAAACTAAAGTGTCGTCATATATGTGGCGCCGTTTAAAAACTGAAACATGCCGACCATAGTTATATTGTGATGTTTCGGAGGTAAAACGTCAGTAAAACATCGACCTGTCCTCTACCATTTGTTAGAAGGCGACTGTGTTCTTCATTGTAACCATGAGTTAGAGTTGCAGTAAGCAGAATGAGTCGTTTCTGTCGTGCGATATGTGGGTATCGCTTCTCGGCCTTTTGGCTAAGATCAAGTGTAGTATCTGTTCTTATCAGTTTAATATCTGATACGTCCCCTACCCGGGGACCATATATTAAATTGATTTTTGGAGCAGGGAGATGGAATAGGGGCTTGCTCCGTCCACTCCACGCATCGACCTGGTATTGCAGTATTTCTAGGAACGGTGCAACCCCTGAAGCTGTGAAAAACAAATGTCATTTCACTCAACAGTTTGTGCAAAGAAATTTCTTATACGCTAGATATATGCGTGCGTCTGCATATCTGGACATTGTCTTCGTGTAATCTTCCAAGGTTAGTCAGACTGAAATGTTGCGACTTAATATTTGTGAATGACTTACATTTAACTATTACCAGAATTACTAAATCCTGCCACTTGGACTGACACGTGGCTGGACACACACTTTCTATGGGAAATCAAAAAAATATGTCGTTTTGAACTGCAGTTACACTATTCTGGCTCCAATCCTGCAGTTACCTCTGTTGTCCACTAGAGACCAATAGAAGTCTTTAAAAACCGGAGGCTGCCATCTACAAGGACTCATGTTGATTATAGGTTTAACTCTTCTCTTTCTCTACATACTGCAGCTTTCTGTCCTCTGTGGCTGTAAATTACATCGTTTGAAAAAAAAAAACACCACACAATTTTTTCTTGGCTTTTTAGCTAAAATCACCTGTATTGTCTGTTGTTTCCATTTGTGGATGGTTAATAGTGCAGAAGATTGTTTTTCTGTTTTCAGGATTACATGAAAACATTTTGGAACAGATCATTTTTGCATATAATAAATCTTAGGATAGTATTGGTTTTGATGATTTATAAAACAGCTGTGTGCCGTAGCCCTGGTAGTGTGGATCCTTAGTGTGTAAAGAGTAGATACCTCATGTAATATGTGTGAATGAAAATCCATGGACTTTATAAGAGTCCTCCATTTATGGCTATGATCCTAACAAACAAGATTAATACGTTTCTTTCTCCTACCAATCTTCCTGTTTCCTAAAGGAACACGCATGCACAATATATATGCACCAGGGTGGCCGAGTGGTTAAGGCGTTGGACTTAAGCTCCAATGAGCGCATGCTCTCGTAGGTTCAAACCCCACTCCTGGTATAATTTGGAGCCTCATGACTGGTAAACTGAAATGTATCTATGGGAGCAACAATGATCAATAGGAGTTTTTAGGAATTTTCTGTGAGCAATATCCCCCCACCCAGTCACCCCCAAAAAAGCTGGGATGAAAGACAAATGAGAGGTCTGTGCCAAGGTCGCTTAGTCTTACTGTACATGTTATATGTAGAACCGTTGGCTTGTGCAATTAGGGAAAGCCCAGACATAACAGGAATACAGTTACCGGGAGGAGAAACATTAAAAATTTAACAGTATGTAATTATCATATTATGAAAACAATTATAACGCCAAGAAAGTTATAAAAATGAATTGAAGACGCTCCGTCTCAACGACCGCTGATTGGACTGCAGGCGACCACGTGATTTTGAATCTCATTAACCGGCATGCGCTGACCGGCGTTTCAGAAACTAAAGTGTCGTCATATATGTGGCGCCGTTTAAAAACTGAAACATGCCGACCATAGTTATATTGTGATGTTTCGGAGGTAAAACGTCAGTAAAACATCGACCTGTCCTCTACCATTTGTTAGAAGGCGACTGTGTTCTTCATTGTAACCATGAGTTAGAGTTGCAGTAAGCAGAATGAGTCGTTTCTGTCGTGCGATATGTGGGTATCGCTTCTCGGCCTTTTGGCTAAGATCAAGTGTAGTATCTGTTCTTATCAGTTTAATATCTGATACGTCCCCTACCCGGGGACCATATATTAAATTGATTTTTGGAGCAGGGAGATGGAATAGGGGCTTGCTCCGTCCACTCCACGCATCGACCTGGTATTGCAGTATTTCTAGGAACGGTGCACCCCCTGAAGCTGTGAAAAACAAATGTCATTTCACTCAACAGTTTGTGCAAAGAAATTTCTTATACGCTAGATATATGCGTGCGTCTGCATATCTGGACATTGTCTTCGTGTAATCTTCCAAGGTTAGTCAGACTGAAATGTTGCGACTTAATATTTGTGAATGACTTACATTTAACTATTACCAGAATTACTAAATCCTGCCACTTGGACTGACACGTGGCTGGACACACACTTTCTATGGGAAATCAAAAAAATATGTCGTTTTGAACTGCAGTTACACTATTCTGGCTCCAATCCTGCAGTTACCTCTCTTGTCCACTAGAGACCAATAGAAGTCTTTAAAAACCGGAGGCTGCCATCTACAAGGACTCATGTTGATTATAGGTTTAACTCTTCTCTTTCTCTACATACTGCAGCTTTCTGTCCTCTGTGGCTGTAAATTACATCGTTTGAAAAAAAAAAAAACACCACACAATTTTTTCTTGGCTTTTTAGCTAAAATCACCTGTATTGTCTGTTGTTTCCATTTGTGGATGGTTAATAGTGCAGAAGATTGTTTTTCTGTTTTCAGGATTACATGAAAACATTTTGGAACAGATCATTTTTGCATATAATAAATCTTAGGATAGTATTGGTTTTGATGATTTATAAAACAGCTGTGTGCCGTAGCCCTGGTAGTGTGGATCCTTAGTGTGTAAAGAGTAGATACCTCATGTAATATGTGTGAATGAAAATCCATGGACTTTATAAGAGTCCTCCATTTATGGCTATGATCCTAACAAACAAGATTAATACGTTTCTTTCTCCTACCAATCTTCCTGTTTCCTAAAGGAACACGCATGCACAATATATATCCACCCGGGTGGCCGAGTGGTTAAGTCGTTGGACTTAAGCTCCAATGAGCGCATGCTCTCGTGGGTTCAAACCCCACTCCTGGTATAATTTGGAGCCTCATGACTGGTAAACTGAAATGTATCTATGGGAGCAACAATGATCAATAGGAGTTTTTAGGAATTTTCTGTGAGCAATATCCCCCCACCCAGTCACCCCCAAAAAAGCTGGGATGAAAGACAAATGAGAGGTCTGTGCCAAGGTCGCTTAGTCTTACTGTACATGTTATATGTAGAACCGTTGGCTTGTGCAATTAGGGAAAGCCCAGACATAACAGGAATACAGTTACCGGGAGGAGAAACATTAAAAATTTAACAGTATGTAATTATCATATTATGAAAACAATTATAACGCCAAGAAAGTTATAAAAATGAATTGAAGACGCTCCGTCTCAACGACCGCTGATTGGACTGCAGGCGACCACGTGATTTTGAATCTCATTAACCGGCATGCGCTGACCGGCGTTTCAGAAACTAAAGTGTCGTCATATATGTGGCGCCGTTTAAAAACTGAAACATGCCGACCATAGTTATATTGTGATGTTTCGGAGGTAAAACGTCAGTAAAACATCGACCTGTCCTCTACCATTTGTTAGAAGGCGACTGTGTTCTTCATTGTAACCATGAGTTAGAGTTGCAGTAAGCAGAATGAGTCGTTTCTGTCGTGCGATATGTGGGTATCGCTTCTCGGCCTTTTGGCTAAGATCAAGTGTAGTATCTGTTCTTATCAGTTTAATATCTGATACGTCCCCTACCCGGGGACCATATATTAAATTGATTTTTGGAGCAGGGAGATGGAATAGGGGCTTGCCCCGTCCACTCCACGCATCGACCTGGTATTGCAGTATTTCTAGGAACGGTGCACCCCCTGAAGCTGTGAAAAACAAATGTCATTTCACTCAACAGTTTGTGCAAAGAAATTTCTTATACGCTAGATATATGCGTGCGTCTGCATATCTGGACATTGTCTTCGTGTAATCTTCCAAGGTTAGTCAGACTGAAATGTTGCGACTTAATATTTGTGAATGACTTACATTTAACTATTACCAGAATTACTAAATCCTGCCACTTGGACTGACACGTGGCTGGACACACACTTTCTATGGGAAATCAAAAAAATATGTCGTTTTGAACTGCAGTTACACTATTCTGGCTCCAATCCTGCAGTTACCTCTGTTGTCCACTAGAGACCAATAGAAGTCTTTAAAAACCGGAGGCTGCCATCTACAAGGACTCATGTTGATTATAGGTTTAACTCTTCTCTTTCTCTACATACTGCAGCTTTCTGTCCTCTGTGGCTGTAAATTACATCGTTTGAAAAAAAAAAACACCACACAATTTTTTCTTGGCTTTTTAGCTAAAATCACCTGTATTGTCTGTTGTTTCCATTTGTGGATGGATAATAGTGCAGAAGATTGTTTTTCTGTTTTCAGGATTACATGAAAACATTTTGGAACAGATCATTTTTGCATATAATAAATCTTAGGATAGTATTGGTTTTGATGATTTATAAAACAGCTGTGTGCCGTAGCCCTGGTAGTGTGGATCCTTAGTGTGTAAAGAGTAGATACCTCATGTAATATGTGTGAATGAAAATCCATGGACTTTATAAGAGTCCTCCATTTATGGCTATGATCCTAACAAACAAGATTAATACGTTTCTTTCTCCTACCAATCTTCCTGTTTCCTAAAGGAACACGCATGCACAACATATATCCACCAGGGTGGCCGAGTGGTTAAGGCGTTGGACTTAAGCTCCAATGAGCGCATGCTCTCGTGGGTTCAAACCCCACTCCTGGTATAATTTGGAGCCTCATGACTGGTAAACTGAAATGTATCTATGGGAGCAACAATGATCAATAGGAGTTTTTAGGAATTTGCTGTGAGCAATATCCCCCCACCCAGTCACCCCCAAAAAAGCTGGGATGAAAGACAAATGAGAGGTCTGTGCCAAGGTCGCTTAGTCTTACTGTACATGTTATATGTAGAACCGTTGGCTTGTGCAATTAGGGAAAGCCCAGACATAACAGGAATACAGTTACCGGGAGGAGAAACATTAAAAATTTAACAGTATGTAATTATCATATTATGAAAACAATTATAACGCCAAGAAAGTTATAAAAATGAATTGAAGACGCTCCGTCTCAACGACCGCTGATTGGACTGCAGGCGACCACGTGATTTTGAATCTCATTAACCGGCATGCGCTGACCGGCGTTTCAGAAACTAAAGTGTCGTCATATATGTGGCGCCGTTTAAAAACTGAAACATGCCGACCATAGTTATATTGTGATGTTTCGGAGGTAAAACGTCAGTAAAACATCGACCTGTCCTCTACCATTTGTTAGAAGGCGACTGTGTTCTTCATTGTAACCATGAGTTAGAGTTGCAGTAAGCAGAATGAGTCGTTTCTGTCGTGCGATATGTGGGTATCGCTTCTCGGCCTTTTGGCTAAGATCAAGTGTAGTATCTGTTCTTATCAGTTTAATATCTGATACGTCCCCTACCCGGGGACCATATATTAATGTAGCCTGGCTAAATTAACCAGCCCAGAACACAGATTATCTTTGGGGTTCTTTTAATCTGAATGATAAAGTAAGTGCTCAGAAGAAAATAACAAGGTTGTAAAAATAAAGAAATAAAATTGTTACAGACAGCTCCTATCCAGTAACAGCTTTGTGCTCTGGTAACCCACTGCTACTGCAGGTTATTTCCCCAACTTTATCAGCATCTGGAACTCAAGGACATCTAGCGTCATTTCGTGTCTGATATAAACCCAAACATAAATAAAACAAAACTTGGCAGTGCAAAAATAACTGTAGTGGCTTCTCAGTGCATTAATCCAGCAGAAAACGGAATATGGATCCCTCTGAGACGAACGGCGAAGTTGGTGGCAGCTACTCCTGGTGCCTTAACTGTTGCACACTTTGCGTTCAAAACAGATCACGCAGCGAAAAAAGGCATTGCACACCCACATAACACCAATGCAAGCTAGCACTCGTGCATGTCTCCGTAGATCCCCATGATCCCTTCCGCTCTCAGAGGTACCCCAAAAGAAAAACAGTGCCATCCAGTGGCATGTCCCATAATATCGAACTTCCACCCGGCTACATACTCCCCTGCTTAAGAGTCAACGTCCCCGGTGACTCAATTGGTATATCTCAACTCATGCACTGCTTCCTTAAAGAGAGCAGTACCCAAATTAGTCAACAACTGAGACAGTACCTCAGGGCTCAAGGTGATGGCATGACATGCTGATACAGGGACATGGTAAGGGTTTGAATGCACCCGACGGGGCACTGGTGTTGGTGGAATGACCCCAATATCCCTGTTAGTTTCAGTAGCAACTGTCTCTGGTGTGGACACCTGCTCAGAGTCAGATGGTACAGTAACACGAGCATCATCAGTGTTTACAGACTCAGAAATGTCACTGCTTTGAACTGCTTCATCAGACCCCTGCTCTGCACTTGGGTATGAGGTTTCTCCGAACAACACATACTCAGGATCTGGATCTGAACAGCCTGTTTTCTCTTCTGTCCTAGGACTCACTACCACAGGGGATTCATTATTTTTCTTTTTCCTGGGTGCAGGAATTGGGCCAATACAAGGTCTAAGGTTAGCTCTGTGAACCCGTTTTACTGGCCCACCCTCCACCGGCTCCACTGCATGTGTGCTGCCCTGGACTTCGACAACCCTATAAACCACAGGGCTCCAGGCGTCCTGAATTTTGTTCCTGCCTTGGGGCCAGTGTCGCAGATAAACTAACTGACCTACTTCAACAGGGGGGCAATAGACTCGGGTTTTGTCCAGCTCAAGCCTTTCCGCTGCTTTCTGCTCCGTGTACTGCCTTGCTCTGTTATGTGCTTCATTTAAGCGCTGCTGATGCACAACCAGCCAGTCATGTCTCTTATCAAGCACCTGCTCCTGCCCCAGTAAAGCATCTACAGGAAGGTGGGGGTGCACTCCAAACATGAGGTAATACGGCGAGTGCCCTGTGGTGGCATGGGGAGTCACATTGTACGCATAGACCAATTCTGGCAAATACTCAGGCCAACGGCGTTTCTTGTCAGGTGGGAGGGTACGCAATAGGTCATGAAGTGTCCTATTGAAACGTTCACATTGTGCATTACCTTGGGGATGATGTGGTGTAGTACGGCTTTTTTTAACCTCATATAACTTGCACAGTTCCTGAATCACATCACTTTCAAAATTTCTGCCCTGATCAGAATGTAACCTCTCTGGTACGCCATACCTCATGAACCACTCTCTAAGCAAAATCTTAGCAGTTGTATCAGCTTTCTGGTCGCGTGTGGGGAAAGCTTGTGTGAACTTGGTGAAAACATCTGTAACCACCAACACATTTTCCCGTCCATCTGAGGCTGGCTCCAACATGCTAAAATCTACTGCAACCACTTCAAGAGGTCTAGTGGCCAAAGAAGGCTTGACAGGGGCATGAATCTTGGGCTGTGGCAACTTAGTAAGCACACATCTGTAGCATTTCTTAATCCACTGGTCCACTTCTTCATACATACCAACCCAAAAACATCTCTGTCTTAACAGATTCTGGGTCCGCTCCACCCCCTGATGCCCCATCTGATCATGCACACTCCCCAGTACAGCTTCCTTTAAACAAGCTGGCAAAAGGAGCTGCTGACACCTCCCCAAATGTCCATCCTCAATGACCCGATACAACAATCCCTCCAACTCCATGATACGTGACCACTGCCGGAGCAGAGAAATCACAGACTTAGCCAAACCTCTCCTCTGCTGGTGTGTGGGTTTCTTCTTTTTGTCCCAAAACTGCCTAAAGGACTTGATAGTAGGGTCAGAGCACTGAAACTGTCGCAACTCTTCCTTAGAATACCCTGGCAGAGTGGGTGTATTCCCTTGGGAATCAGTAAAATGGGTGTCTTGCTCAACTGCTGTGACCCGGGCCTGCCTCACCTGACAACATTTTACACCTGCACTTACTAAGTCCAGGCCTAGCGTTGTCCCTCTGCTGACAAGGTTACAGATGGATATGCATCCATCAAACTCCTCCTCATCTCCTGCAGGCTGGGGCTCCCCTGCTAATGGCTGTCTAGAGAGGGTATCGGCTGCTGTGTTACACCGACCAGGACGATACTGCACCTCAAAGTCAAATGGCGCTAACTGGGCTACCCAGCGCTGTTCAATGGCTCCCAGCTTTGCTGAGTTCAGGTGGCAGAGGGGGTTGTTATCTGTCACAACTGTGAATTTGGAGCCTAAGAGATACCCCCTAAACTTCTCAGACACAGCCCATTTAAGGGCGAGGAGCTCTAATTTCATGCTGCTATAGTTTCTGTCATTTCTCTCTGCATTTCTCAACCTTCGGCTGGCGTATGCTATAACACGTTTCCTGCCACCCTGCACCTGATAAAGAACTGCTCCCAGTCCTAAACTGCTGGCATCCGTCTCAACAACAAATGGCAGTGAGAAATCAGCATAAGCAAGTAGGGGGGCACTCGTGAGCTTCTCTTTCAGCTGTTCAAATGACTCTTGACAAGATGGCGTCCACACACTTTCCAGCAAGTTTTTATATTTAGCTGGACTGTCCTTCTTGCCCCATGCATTAATCAGATCATGCAAAGGACCTGCCAGCTGCGAAAATCCATGGAGAAATCTCCTGTAATAACTGCAAAAACCCAGGAAGGATCTCAGCTCTTTAACTGTGGTGGGTACTGGCCACTGCCTCACTGCAGCTATCTTGTCTGGGTCCGTACCTATCCCTTCAGCTGAGATCTGGTGACCCAAAAAGCGTACACTAGATTGGAGAAAATGACATTTCTCCACCTTAACCTTCAGCCCAGTTTCCCTGAGTCTCTGCAACACTGTCTGAAGACGTGTCAAATGGTCTTCAAAAGTTGATGAGTAGACTAATATGTCATCTAGGTACACGAGCATGATCTGAAGGATTAAGTCACTCATAGTGGCCTGCATGAGTCTTTGGAAAGTGGCTGGACCGTTACACACACCAAAGGGCAATCTGGTATATTCAAACAACCCAAATGGGGTTGTAAAAGCAGTCTTGTGCCTGTCTCTTTCGTGAACTGCCACTTGATGATAGCCACTTGCCAGGTCGATAGTCGAGAAAAACCTTGCACCATGTAATGCATCAAAGGATTCATCTATACGGGGCAAAGGAAAGGCATCACGTCTGGTCTTGGCATTTAGCCGCCTGTAATCGACACATAACCTCAAGCTGTTGTCTGTCTTCCTCACCAGCACAATGGGCGATGCATAGGCACTAGTGCTTTCTTTGATCACACCCTTTTTCAGAAGCTGGGTTATGTGTTCTCGCACCTCTTTGTACTGTGTTGGAGGTATCCGTCGGTAGGCCTGAGTGACCGGGACATCATCGACTAGGTGTATCTCATGACTGATCTTCTCTGTATAACCTAGATCTTCATCCTTGAAAGCAAAAACATCTGCATACTGAGCCAAAAGTGCAGCTAATTTGGTCTGTTCCTCTTGGGAGCCACTAATGCTCAGCTGCTCTATCAGCAATTTCAGTTCACCATCAGATTCTTTAGCCCCTTCCTTATTCAGTGACACTTCCTCGTGGTCAGCAGAGATACGATTAAACTGCACCTCAGCTGCATTTTCAACACACTCCACTACAGTAAGCATACCAAGTCTGGTCCGGGGAGCCAACCACACATCTTCCTGAGAGAAGTTCACAACTTGAACTGGAAACACGTGCCTGTCAGTTTCAACAAGAGTAGGAACAACAACCAAACCACTGGGAACGAGCGTGTTGGTTGGCTCAAGTAACATTAAGGTCTGGTCATCTGAAACTTTCCCAAGCCCTCTAGCAAATACTGTGGCCACGGATGATGCTGGCACGTGTACAGTATTTTTACCAGCTAACCGGGCGATGGATGACCTCTCTAATACTTCGCAGGCTTGCACCCTCTGAAAAGCTTCTCCCCAAGCAGCATTTAACTCTCCTCCGAGAGTTGAATCAAAACTAGCAATGGCTAGCTCCTTACATCTCTTTATTATGTTCATTCCAACAAGAACAGGGGGGGATCCCTCTAGTCTGCTGGCACCTTTTCCCACCTGCTGTTCCACATCATTTTCCTGCACCTTAACTTTAGCTGACATTAGCTCTTGGTCCTGTGGCCCTCCTGGTTCTGGGGCGGGGTCCCTGACTACCAAAAACCCACACTCCTGCGCTGTTAACCCCATGACCTGCACATCCAGCTCAATGTAACCTATATAAGGAATTGGCAATGAGTTAGCTGCAGTCAATTTAAGCCATTTAGCTGTAGGGGTTACATCATCATCTTCACCCATTAGGTGTTGTCGGAAAAATGCCTCTGAGATGGTGCTAACCTGGCTCCCTGTATCCAAAAGGGTTCTAGCCTTAATCCCTCCCACCTCAATTTCAACTTCAGGACATTTACCAACTGCTCTGTCAAAAAATCTCTCACGAGTTAGGGTCTTTGAGCCAGTAGTCTCCCCTCGAATTGCCCGGCTCTTGGCAACCGAGGTGGCTAGTTTCCCTGACCAGGTGCAGGAACAGAAACTGGAGAAGCTCCTTGCTTAAGGGTTTTGCACTCCCTAGCAATGTGTCCAACTCCCTTACACTTGAAACAGATGGGCTTCCCATCATCAGTGAACTGGAACTTTGATCTGGGAATCCCACGTTTAGGGGCCCTTTCTCCGGATGTAACACTCTCCCTAACCACACTGAGTAACTCCCCAATAGCCTTGCCCTGCTCAGAAACCACCTTAAGGATTTCATCTAGAGTTGCAGATGACCTATCTGGAGCTTCACGGGTACTCTGATCCCTTGCAACCGCACTGTCACTTAATATGGGCCTGCTCTTGGCAACTCTGGTGCCACTAGGTTTTTCTTCCATCGACCGAGCAATTGCTTCCTGACGTACATCAAAAAGCGTAGACTCTGACTTTTCCCTCACCATCTTGCGAAGCTCCCTTCGCAGAGTGGAGTCTCTTACTCCCTCCACAAACTGGTCTCTAACTGCCATCTTTGTGTCTCGTACTGCATCAGGCCTTTGTTTAAGGGCTAAGCGGAGGATCTGGGACAGAGCGTGTGAGTACTCAAAGAAATCTTCACCTTCTAGCTGGAAACGGCTAAAAAAGGTTTGCAGTAACTGTGCTACACTGCGCCTCTCACCATAAGCTTCTCTGAGAAAACAAAATATTTCTTCGGGTTCAATTTGCTCTCCCCCAGTACATAACTTGATCTCTTCAAGTGCAGAACCCCTGAGGAGGGAAAAAATGAAGTCAACCTGATCATCATTACCCAAGCCTCTAGTTCTGATACCCCTCTGTACTTCATCAATAAACTCCTCTACAGAACGTCCATCTACGGTTGCATCCCCACTAAAGGGTTGAATAGGTCGCTCTCGCGGCAGATATACATATGACCTACTTGCCCCGTCACTCAAAGCAGTTATCCTGGCCATAGCCTGGTCATGTTTGTTACTCAGTTCTGACAATTTTGCCTGAAGCTCAGTGACAGGGTCCCTTGCGGTGGCCCCCGCCAAACCCTGGTCATCGTCACTGTTTGTGTCTGACATAATGAAATGTCTGTGTCCAGATTAGTCTTTGGTCAGGATGCAGAAATTGCCTTAGCAGTCTATTCAGCTAGGTGCCACTGATGTCCTCTTCTCCTCTGGAAAGAATCCTTCCCTCGATCGAAATCACCCTCTTCTGGAAAGACTGGCCACTGCTCCTCTGCACACCTCTGGTATGGCCTCAATCGTCCGATCCTTTCCAATCCCTCGCGTCGCAGGTGACCACCACTACAGTTATTTCTTGCACCGTAAAATAACCTACTTAAACGGAAACCCATAAAAAACAAAATCGCTGAGCTGCCACTTTTGCAGATACCCCACTCCTGGTACCAAATTGTGTAGCCTGGCTAAATTAACCAGCCCAGAACACAGATTATCTTTGGGGTTCTTTTAATCTGAATGATAAAGTAAGTGCTCAGAAGAAAATAACAAGGTTGTAAAAATAAAGAAATAAAATTGTTACAGACAGCTCCTATCCAGTAACAGCTTTGTGCTCTGGTAACCCACTGCTACTGCAGGTTATTTCCCCAACTTTATCAGCATCTGGAACTCAAGGACATCTAGCGTCATTTCGTGTCTGATATAAACCCAAACATAAATAAAACAAAACTTGGCAGTGCAAAAATAACTGTAGTGGCTTCTCAGTGCATTAATCCAGCAGAAAACGGAATATGGATCCCTCTGAGACGAACGGCGAAGTTGGTGGCAGCTACTCCTGGTGCCTTAACTGTTGCACACTTTGCGTTCAAAACAGATCACGCAGCGAAAAAAGGCATTGCACACCCACATAACACCAATGCAAGCTAGCACTCGTGCATGTCTCCGTAGATCCCCATGATCCCTTCCGCTCTCAGAGGTACCCCAAAAGAAAAACAGTGCCATCCAGTGGCATGTCCCATAATATCGAACTTCCACCCGGCTACATTAAATTGATTTTTGGAGCAGGGAGATGGAATAGGGGCTTGCTCCGTCCACTCCACGCATCGACCTGGTATTGCAGTATTTCTAGGAACGGTGCACCCCCTGAAGCTGTGAAAAACAAATGTCATTTCACTCAACAGTTTGTGCAAAGAAATGTCTTATACGCTAGATATATGCGTGCGTCTGCATATCTGGACATTGTCTTCGTGTAATCTTCCAAGGTTAGTCAGACTGAAATGTTGCGACTTAATATTTGTGAATGACTTACATTTAACTATTACCAGAATTACTAAATCCTGCCACTTGGACTGACACGTGGCTGGACACACACTTTCTATGGGAAATCAAAAAAATATGTCGTTTTGAACTGCAGTTACACTATTCTGGCTCCAATCCTGCAGTTACCTCTGTTGTCCACTAGAGACCAATAGAAGTCTTTAAAAACCGGAGGCTGCCATCTACAAGGACTCATGTTGATTATAGGTTTAACTCTTCTCTTTCTCTACATACTGCAGCTTTCTGTCCTCTGTGGCTGTAAATTACATCGTTTGAAAAAAAAAAATAACACCACACAATTTTTTCTTGGCTTTTTAGCTAAAATCACCTGTATTGTCTGTTGTTTCCATTTGTGGATGGTTAATAGTGCAGAAGATTGTTTTTCTGTTTTCAGGATTACATGAAAACATTTTGGAACAGATCATTTTTGCATATAATAAATCTTAGGATAGTATTGGTTTTGATGATTTATAAAACAGCTGTGTGCCGTAGCCCTGGTAGTGTGGATCCTTAGTGTGTAAAGAGTAGATACCTCATGTAATATGTGTGAATGAAAATCCATGGACTTTATAAGAGTCCTCCATTTATGGCTATGATCCTAACAAACAAGATTAATACGTTTCTTTCTCCTACCAATCTTCCTGTTTCCTAAAGGAACACGCATGCACAATATATATCCACCCGGGTGGCCGAGTGGTTAAGTCGTTGGACTTAAGCTCCAATGAGCGCATGCTCTCGTGGGTTCAAACCCCACTCCTGGTATAATTTGGAGCCTCATGACTGGTAAACTGAAATGTATCTATGGGAGCAACAATGATCAATAGGAGTTTTTAGGAATTTGCTGTGAGCAATATCCCCCCACCCAGTCACCCCCAAAAAAGCTGGGATGAAAGACAAATGAGAGGTCTGTGCCAAGGTCGCTTAGTCTTACTGTACATGTTATATGTAGAACCGTTGGCTTGTGCAATTAGGGAAAGCCCAGACATAACAGGAATACAGTTACCGGGAGGAGAAACATTAAAAATTTAACAGTATGTAATTATCATATTATGAAAACAATTATAACGCCAAGAAAGTTATAAAAATGAATTGAAGACGCTCCGTCTCAACGACCGCTGATTGGACTGCAGGCGACCACGTGATTTTGAATCTCATTAACCGGCATGCGCTGACCGGCGTTTCAGAAACTAAAGTGTCGTCATATATGTGGCGCCGTTTAAAAACTGAAACATGCCGACCATAGTTATATTGTGATGTTTCGGAGGTAAAACGTCAGTAAAACATCGACCTGTCCTCTACCATTTGTTAGAAGGCGACTGTGTTCTTCATTGTAACCATGAGTTAGAGTTGCAGTAAGCAGAATGAGTCGTTTCTGTCGTGCGATATGTGGGTATCGCTTCTCGGCCTTTTGGCTAAGATCAAGTGTAGTATCTGTTCTTATCAGTTTAATATCTGATACGTCCCCTACCCGGGGACCATATATTAAATTGATTTTTGGAGCAGGGAGATGGAATAGGGGCTTGCTCCGTCCACTCCACGCATCGACCTGGTATTGCAGTATTTCTAGGAACGGTGCACCCCCTGAAGCTGTGAAAAACAAATGTCATTTCACTCAACAGTTTGTGCAAAGAAATTTCTTATACGCTAGATATATGCGTGCGTCTGCATATCTGGACATTGTCTTCGTGTAATCTTCCAAGGTTAGTCAGACTGAAATGTTGCGACTTAATATTTGTGAATGACTTACATTTAACTATTACCAGAATTACTAAATCCTGCCACTTGGACTGACACGTGGCTGGACACACACTTTCTATGGGAAATCAAAAAAATATGTCGTTTTGAACTGCAGTTACACTATTCTGGCTCCAATCCTGCAGTTACCTCTGTTGTCCACTAGAGACCAATAGAAGTCTTTAAAAACCGGAGGCTGCCATCTACAAGGACTCATGTTGATTATAGGTTTAACTCTTCTCTTTCTCTACATACTGCAGCTTTCTGTCCTCTGTGGCTGTAAATTACATCGTTTGAAAAAAAAAAATAACACCACACAATTTTTTCTTGGCTTTTTAGCTAAAATCACCTGTATTGTCTGTTGTTTCCATTTGTGGATGGTTAATAGTGCAGAAGATTGTTTTTCTGTTTTCAGGATTACATGAAAACATTTTGGAACAGATCATTTTTGCATATAATAAATCTTAGGATAGTATTGGTTTTGATGATTTATAAAACAGCTGTGTGCCGTAGCCCTGGTAGTGTGGATCCTTAGTGTGTAAAGAGTAGATACCTCATGTAATATGTGTGAATGAAAATCCATGGACTTTATAAGAGTCCTCCATTTATGGCTATGATCCTAACAAACAAGATTAATACGTTTCTTTCTCCTACCAATCTTTCTGTTTCCTAAAGGAACACGCATGCACAACATATATGCACCAGGGTGGCCGAGTGGTTAAGGCGTTGGACTTAAGCTCCAATGAGCGCATGCTCTCGTAGGTTCAAACCCCACTCCTGGTATAATTTGGAGCCTCATGACTGGTAAACTGAAATGTATCTATGGGAGCAACAATGATCAATAGGAGTTTTTAGGAATTTTCTGTGAGCAATATCCCCCCACCCAGTCACCCCCAAAAAAGCTGGGATGAAAGACAAATGAGAGGTCTGTGCCAAGGTCGCTTAGTCTTACTGTACATGTTATATGTAGAACCGTTGGCTTGTGCAATTAGGGAAAGCCCAGACATAACAGGAATACAGTTACCGGGAGGAGAAACATTAAAAATTTAACAGTATGTAATTATCATATTATGAAAACAATTATAACGCCAAGAAAGTTATAAAAATGAATTGAAGACGCTCCGTCTCAACGACCGCTGATTGGACTGCAGGCGACCACGTGATTTTGAATCTCATTAACCGGCATGCGCTGACCGGCGTTTCAGAAACTAAAGTGTCGTCATATATGTGGCGCCGTTTAAAAACTGAAACATGCCGACCATAGTTATATTGTGATGTTTCGGAGGTAAAACGTCAGTAAAACATCGACCTGTCCTCTACCATTTGTTAGAAGGCGACTGTGTTCTTCATTGTAACCATGAGTTAGAGTTGCAGTAAGCAGAATGAGTCGTTTCTGTCGTGCGATATGTGGGTATCGCTTCTCGGCCTTTTGGCTAAGATCAAGTGTAGTATCTGTTCTTATCAGTTTAATATCTGATACGTCCCCTACCCGGGGACCATATATTAAATTGATTTTTGGAGCAGGGAGATGGAATAGGGGCTTGCTCCGTCCACTCCACGCATCGACCTGGTATTGCAGTATTTCTAGGAACGGTGCACCCCCTGAAGCTGTGAAAAACAAATGTCATTTCACTCAACAGTTTGTGCAAAGAAATTTCTTATACGCTAGATATATGCGTGCGTCTGCATATCTGGACATTGTCTTCGTGTAATCTTCCAAGGTTAGTCAGACTGAAATGTTGCGACTTAATATTTGTGAATGACTTACATTTAACTATTACCAGAATTACTAAATCCTGCCACTTGGACTGACACGTGGCTGGACACACACTTTCTATGGGAAATCAAAAAAAATATGTCGTTTTGAACTGCAGTTACACTATTCTGGCTCCAATCCTGCAGTTACCTCTCTTGTCCACTAGAGACCAATAGAAGTCTTTAAAAACCGGAGGCTGCCATCTACAAGGACTCATGTTGATTATAGGTTTAACTCTTCTCTTTCTCTACATACTGCAGCTTTCTGTCCTCTGTGGCTGTAAATTACATCGTTTGAAAAAAAAAAAACACCACACAATTTTTTCTTGGCTTTTTAGCTAAAATCACCTGTATTGTCTGTTGTTTCCATTTGTGGATGGTTAATAGTGCAGAAGATTGTTTTTCTGTTTTCAGGATTACATGAAAACATTTTGGAACAGATCATTTTTGCATATAATAAATCTTAGGATAGTATTGGTTTTGATGATTTATAAAACAGCTGTGTGCCGTAGCCCTGGTAGTGTGGATCCTTAGTGTGTAAAGAGTAGATACCTCATGTAATATGTGTGAATGAAAATCCATGGACTTTATAAGAGTCCTCCATTTATGGCTATGATCCTAACAAACAAGATTAATACGTTTCTTTCTCCTACCAATCTTCCTGTTTCCTAAAGGAACACGCATGCACAATATATATGCACCAGGGTGGCCGAGTGGTTAAGACGTTGGACTTAAGCTCCAATGAGCGCATGCTCTCGTAGGTTCAAACCCCACTCCTGGTATAATTTGGAGCCTCATGACTGGTAAACTGAAACGTATCTATGGGAGCAACAATGATCAATAGGAGTTTTTAGGAATTTGCTGTGAGCAATATCCCCCCACCCAGTCACCCCCAAAAAAGCTGGGATGAAAGACAAATGAGAGGTACAGTCTTACTGTACATGTTATATGTAGAACCGTTGGCTTGTGCAATTAGGGAAAGCCCAGACATAACAGGAATACAGTTACCGGGAGGAGAAACATTAAAAATTTAACAGTATGTAATTATCATATTATGAAAACAATTATAACGCCAAGAAAGTTATAAAAATGAATTGAAGACGCTCCGTCTCAACGACCGCTGATTGGACTGCAGGCGACCACGTGATTTTGAATCTCATTAACCGGCATGCGCTGACCGGCGTTTCAGAAACTAAAGTGTCGTCATATATGTGGCGCCGTTTAAAAACTGAAACATGCCGACCATAGTTATATTGTGATGTTTCGGAGGTAAAACGTCAGTAAAACATCGACCTGTCCTCTACCATTTGTTAGAAGGCGACTGTGTTCTTCATTGTAACCATGAGTTAGAGTTGCAGTAAGCAGAATGAGTCGTTTCTGTCGTGCGATATGTGGGTATCGCTTCTCGGCCTTTTGGCTAAGATCAAGTGTAGTATCTGTTCTTATCAGTTTAATATCTGATACGTCCCCTACCCGGGGACCATATATTAAATTGATTTTTGGAGCAGGGAGATGGAATAGGGGCTTGCTCCGTCCACTCCACGCATCGACCTGGTATTGCAGTATTTCTAGGAACGGTGCACCCCCTGAAGCTGTGAAAAACAAATGTCATTTCACTCAACAGTTTGTGCAAAGAAATTTCTTATACGCTAGATATATGCGTGCGTCTGCATATCTGGACATTGTCTTCGTGTAATCTTCCAAGGTTAGTCAGACTGAAATGTTGCGACTTAATATTTGTGAATGACTTACATTTAACTATTACCAGAATTACTAAATCCTGCCACTTGGACTGACACGTGGCTGGACACACACTTTCTATGGGAAATCAAAAAAATATGTCGTTTTGAACTGCAGTTACACTATTCTGGCTCCAATCCTGCAGTTACCTCTCTTGTCCACTAGAGACCAATAGAAGTCTTTAAAAACCGGAGGCTGCCATCTACAAGGACTCATGTTGATTATAGGTTTAACTCTTCTCTTTCTCTACATACTGCAGCTTTCTGTCCTCTGTGGCTGTAAATTACATCGTTTGAAAAAAAAAAACACCACACAATTTTTTCTTGGCTTTTTAGCTAAAATCACCTGTATTGTCTGTTGTTTCCATTTGTGGATGGTTAATAGTGCAGAAGATTGTTTTTCTGTTTTCAGGATTACATGAAAACATTTTGGAACAGATCATTTTTGCATATAATAAATCTTAGGATAGTATTGGTTTTGATGATTTATAAAACAGCTGTGTGCCGTAGCCCTGGTAGTGTGGATCCTTAGTGTGTAAAGAGTAGATACCTCATGTAATATGTGTGAATGAAAATCCATGGACTTTATAAGAGTCCTCCATTTATGGCTATGATCCTAACAAACAAGATTAATACGTTTCTTTCTCCTACCAATCTTCCTGTTTCCTAAAGGAACACGCATGCACAATATATGTGCACCAGGGTGGCCGAGTGGTTAAGGCGTTGGACTTAAGCTCTAATGAGCGCATGCTCTCGTAGGTTCAAACCCCACTCCTGGTATAATTTGGAGCCTCATGACTGGTAAACTGAAATGTATCTATGGGAGCAACAATGATCAATAGGAGTTTTTAGGAATTTGCTGTGAGCAATATCCCCCCACCCAGTCACCCCCAAAAAAGCTGGGATGAAAGACAAATGAGAGGTACAGTCTTACTGTACATGTTATATGTAGAACCGTTGGCTTGTGCAATTAGGGAAAGCCCAGACATAACAGGAATACAGTTACCGGGAGGAGAAACATTAAAAATTTAACAGTATGTAATTATCATATTATGAAAACAATTATAACGCCAAGAAAGTTATAAAAATGAATTGAAGACGCTCCGTCTCAACGACCGCTGATTGGACTGCAGGCGACCACGTGATTTTGAATCTCATTAACCGGCATGCGCTGACCGGCGTTTCAGAAACTAAAGTGTCGTCATATATGTGGCGCCGTTTAAAAACTGAAACATGCCGACCATAGTTATATTGTGATGTTTCGGAGGTAAAACGTCAGTAAAACATCGACCTGTCCTCTACCATTTGTTAGAAGGCGACTGTGTTCTTCATTGTAACCATGAGTTAGAGTTGCAGTAAGCAGAATGAGTCGTTTCTGTCGTGCGATATGTGGGTATCGCTTCTCGGCCTTTTGGCTAAGATCAAGTGTAGTATCTGTTCTTATCAGTTTAATATCTGATACGTCCCCTACCCGGGGACCATATATTAAATTGATTTTTGGAGCAGGGAGATGGAATAGGGGCTTGCTCCGTCCACTCCACGCATCGACCTGGTATTGCAGTATTTCTAGGAACGGTGCACCCCCTGAAGCTGTGAAAAACAAATGTCATTTCACTCAACAGTTTGTGCAAAGAAATTTCTTATACGCTAGATATATGCGTGCGTCTGCATATCTGGACATTGTCTTCGTGTAATCTTCCAAGGTTAGTCAGACTGAAATGTTGCGACTTAATATTTGTGAATGACTTACATTTAACTATTACCAGAATTACTAAATCCTGCCACTTGGACTGACACGTGGCTGGACACACACTTTCTATGGGAAATCAAAAAAATATGTCGTTTTGAACTGCAGTTACACTATTCTGGCTCCAATCCTGCAGTTACCTCTCTTGTCCACTAGAGACCAATAGAAGTCTTTAAAAACCGGAGGCTGCCATCTACAAGGACTCATGTTGATTATAGGTTTAACTCTTCTCTTTCTCTACATACTGCAGCTTTCTGTCCTCTGTGGCTGTAAATTACATCGTTTGAAAAAAAAAAATAACACCACACAATTTTTTCTTGGCTTTTTAGCTAAAATCACCTGTATTGTCTGTTGTTTCCATTTGTGGATGGTTAATAGTGCAGAAGATTGTTTTTCTGTTTTCAGGATTACATGAAAACATTTTGGAACAGATCATTTTTGCATATAATAAATCTTAGGATAGTATTGGTTTTGATGATTTATAAAACAGCTGTGTGCCGTAGCCCTGGTAGTGTGGATCCTTAGTGTGTAAAGAGTAGATACCTCATGTAATATGTGTGAATGAAAATCCATGGACTTTATAAGAGTCCTCCATTTATGGCTATGATCCTAACAAACAAGATTAATACGTTTCTTTCTCCTACCAATCTTCCTGTTTCCTAAAGGAACACGCATGCACAAGATATGTGCACCAGGGTGGCCGAGTGGTTAAGGCGTTGGACTTAAGCTCCAATGAGCGCATGCTCTCGTGGGTTCAAACCCCACTCCTGGTATAATTTGGAGCCTCATGACTGGTAAACTGAAATGTATCTATGGGAGCAACAATGATCAATAGGAGTTTTTAGGAATTTGCTGTGAGCAATATCCCCCCACCCAGTCACCCCCAAAAAAGCTGGGATGAAAGACAAATGAGAGGTCTGTGCCAAGGTCGCTTAGTCTTACTGTACATGTTATATGTAGAACCGTTGGCTTGTGCAATTAGGGAAAGCCCAGACATAACAGGAATACAGTTACCGGGAGGAGAAACATTAAAAATTTAACAGTATGTAATTATCATATTATGAAAACAATTATAACGCCAAGAAAGTTATAAAAATGAATTGAAGACGCTCCGTCTCAACGACCGCTGATTGGACTGCAGGCGACCACGTGATTTTGAATCTCATTAACCGGCATGCGCTGACCGGCGTTTCAGAAACTAAAGTGTCGTCATATATGTGGCGCCGTTTAAAAACTGAAACATGCCGACCATAGTTATATTGTGATGTTTCGGAGGTAAAACGTCAGTAAAACATCGACCTGTCCTCTACCATTTGTTAGAAGGCGACTGTGTTCTTCATTGTAACCATGAGTTAGAGTTGCAGTAAGCAGAATGAGTCGTTTCTGTCGTGCGATATGTGGGTATCGCTTCTCGGCCTTTTGGCTAAGATCAAGTGTAGTATCTGTTCTTATCAGTTTAATATCTGATACGTCCCCTACCCGGGGACCATATATTAAATTGATTTTTGGAGCAGGGAGATGGAATAGGGGCTTGCTCCGTCCACTCCACGCATCGACCTGGTATTGCAGTATTTCTAGGAACGGTGCACCCCCTGAAGCTGTGAAAAACAAATGTCATTTCACTCAACAGTTTGTGCAAAGAAATTTCTTATACGCTAGATATATGCGTGCGTCTGCATATCTGGACATTGTCTTCGTGTAATCTTCCAAGGTTAGTCAGACTGAAATGTTGCGACTTAATATTTGTGAATGACTTACATTTAACTATTACCAGAATTACTAAATCCTGCCACTTGGACTGACACGTGGCTGGACACACACTTTCTATGGGAAATCAAAAAAATATGTCGTTTTGAACTGCAGTTACACTATTCTGGCTCCAATCCTGCAGTTACCTCTGTTGTCCACTAGAGACCAATAGAAGTCTTTAAAAACCGGAGGCTGCCATCTACAAGGACTCATGTTGATTATAGGTTTAACTCTTCTCTTTCTCTACATACTGCAGCTTTCTGTCCTCTGTGGCTGTAAATTACATCGTTTGAAAAAAAAAAATAACACCACACAATTTTTTCTTGGCTTTTTAGCTAAAATCACCTGTATTGTCTGTTGTTTCCATTTGTGGATGGTTAATAGTGCAGAAGATACTAAGTTGAGAGAGCAGCCGCAAAGAAGAATCGCCTCTGTGCCCATTCGGATGGAGGAGCCGGGTTCGCACATAGAAAGGTCTAAGCAGCAACAGCCTGGCTCTCCGGGAGAGGTCGGTGTGGAAGGAGCAAGTTGGGGAGAGTCCCCTCTGAGCACCGGAAGCTTGTGAAGGGATGGGATGGTTTTTTTTTAAATAATTTAAATTCTCTATGAAAAAAAAAAAAAAAAAAAAAAAAAAAAAAAGGAAAAAACATTTAAATATTTGTTTTCCTGTTGTATTTTAAAAGGGGATGGGAGATAATAAAGAAGTAATCCTTTTAAATGGGGTGGGCTTATGAAAATAAATGAGATGATGATGATGTTGTTATATGTCTGAGTATCAATAAAAATTTTTCCAAAAGAAAAAATCTGTTCTTATCAGTTACAAGGCGAGAAGCAATGTAGGATGGCGGCGACGTCGGCCAATTTTTCGGAGAGGAATACATGGTCGTATGGAACGAGGAATACCTTGAGATTCGAACTAATGGATAAAGAAAAGGATTTCCATGACAGAATTAATTTCGGACGAAGGATTCTTTATGATGCATTGAAGGTACAACCAGAGGAAATCTACTGCCTCCAGCAAAGCACGGCAAGTAAGCACTATGACGTGACTTTTTGCACGGGAGAGTACGCGGAGGAGGTGAGAAAGAGATGTGGTACAGAAGAAAATGAAGAACTAAAAAAATATATGGTAACCCCGTTATACAGGAACGATTATAGGATTTTAACGGTGCACATGTATAATCCCTGGGTTACAGAAGAGACCATTAAGTACTTCCTGGGGCGGTACGTTACAGTGCTCCCAGGGGTACGAAAAATAAAGGACGGGCTAGGCCTATGGACTGGAAAAAGACAGTTTCGGGTAAAACTTAAAATGGATATGACAACGGAAGATGGATACTGCCACCCGCCTGCAGTGTTTTCCATCGGAGCAGACAGAGGTTTTTTGGTGTATGCAGGACAGCCACAAGCATGCAGAAAATGCGGCAGTACGGGACATAATGCAGACAATTGTGAGCAGGTGAGGTGTAGGAGCTGCGGGAAAAATGGCCATATCACAAGAGACTGCAAAGAGCCTAGAAGGTGTCACTTATGTGGCTCAGATACACATATGGCAAGAGATTGCACTAGGCCCAGATCATATTCGGAAGCAGCTAAAGCAGGGACCGAGGTAGAGCGGTATGAAGAAACGGATATAGGAACAAATATTGGGGAAAGCGCACAAGAGGCGCCACCAGCAGAAAGGAATCAGACTAATGAGGAAGAAGGGGGGGGGGGGAGAGGATGGGGCCGAACAAGGAGAAGAAGAAGGCGATAAGATGGGGGAGAAAAATGGGGAGAAGCAGTGCGAAGAAGGACAAATATGGGAAGTGGCCGCTAAGCCACGAAGAAAGTCGGCCAAAAGGCGTAGGAAAGTGAGCTCGGGAGTCCCTCCAGGAGAGACTAATTTGAAAGAAGGTAAAGGAGAGCGGATGGAAGAGGGAGGGGAGATGGGAGCGTATGTGTTGAGAGGGACGCAGACTGAATGTATGCACACACCAATGAGTGATTTAACGAGTGATGGAGACGTTGAAGAAGAAGAAGTAGAAAGTGAAGAAAAATCGGAAGATTCATTTATAAAAAATTTGCTGGCGCAAGTCAACATGGACTAATAAGGGAGGGGAAAATGGACGACAGAGGTTTTTCTTTCTTTTTCTTTTTTGGCTCTAATTTTGTAAAGTTTTCCTTTTTTTCAGGGGATATGAAGATCAAAAAGACAACTAGGAGATGGTATCTGTTTTTTCTTTTGTTTCTTTGTTATAAAATTATTAAGTGCCCTCTGCTTAGGTGTATAGATACCCCTTTTTTTACTACAAAATGGTGAGGTTCCGAATAATTACGTTAAATGTAAGGGGGTTAAAAAATGCCAGAAAAAGACAAATGGTATATGAATTTCTGTTGTTTTATAATTTTGATGTATGTTTATTACAGGAGGTACATTTGAAGGACGAGAAGGATGTTGTTATTTTTTCGGAGCAGTGGAGGGGGGGTGAATCGGCATGGAGTATAGGAGGAGTATATGGGACAGGGGTGGGAGTGTTGTGTGGAAATAAAAGTATAAAAATAAAAGAAAGTTATACGGTGATACAGGGAAGAGTGATGGTGGTAGATGTAGAAAAAAACGGGGTCCAAAGCCGGATAATAAATGTGTATGCACATGTGGATCCAAAACAAAGAAGAGAACTCCTTTTGTCGATGGACACTTGTTTTATTACAAGGAAAAATATTATAGTGGGAGGGGATTTTAATGTATCTTTAGAAAAAGAAAAATTTTCTCTCCCATTAAAGACATTTATAAGACAATACGGGTTAACGGATGTTATGGGCAGACTTCTGGGGAAAAAAGTAGGGTATACATGGAGGAATACAAGGGGGGTACAGAGTAGGTTGGACTATATTTTGATAGATAAAAAGTGTAAAATTAAAGGGGGAAAAACGATTCCGGTTCTACTCACGGATCACCAGGCGGTAGAGGTGGATTTGGAGATAGAAGGGATGGAATACGGGAAGGGATATTGGAAATTAAATAATGAGGTGTTAAAGGAAAAAGATTATAGGGATAAATTTTTAGAGATCTTCCCTTTATGGGTGAAAGTAAAAGAACTTTATGGAAAAAAAGGGGATTGGTGGGAGGATGTAAAATGCAAGATAAAAAAATTTTCGATAGAATATTGTACAGATAGATCTAAACGTAGAAAAGAAGAATTTAATATGTTACAAAAAGAGATAGAACATATTTATGTTATACAAAAGGAGGGGAAGGAAAAAAATGTAGATTTGAAAATTGAAGACTTAAAGGTGAGGCAAGAAGAGTTATTAGAGAGGAAGGCAAGAGCAGAAACATATAAATTAAAACAGAAAGAGTATGAGGAAGATGAAAGGTGTTCCGCATATTTTTTTAAAAAGATGAAAAGTAGGGATAAAAGGGGGGTTATAGAGAAATTGGAAAAGGATGGGAAGGAGATTATAGGGAGGGAAAGCATGTTGGGGGTAGTAAAAGAATATTACGAGGATTTATTTAGAAAAGAAAAAGTAGGGACAGAAAAAAGAGATGTTCTTTTGGGGTCATTAAAGAGGAGATTAGTAGAGGAAGATAGGGAGTTTCTGGAAAGGGAAATAACGATGGAAGAGGCATATAAGGTGGTAAAGGGAATGAAGGTAAATAGGGTACCAGGAATAGATGGATTAACGAAAGAATTTTATGAGGTATTTTGGGGAGTGATAGGGTTACATTTGTTGGAGGTCTTTAAAGAAATATTAGAGGGGGAAGAGATGGCGGAGAGTATGAGGACGGGTGTGATTTCGTTATTATTTAAGAAAGGGAATCCTCATTTACTTGATAATTATAGACCTCTCACTATGTTATGTGTAGATTATAAGATTTTAAGTAAGATAATTGCAAATAGATTGGTAGGGGTAATGTCGGATATAGTGGGAAGTGATCAAACGTGTGGGGTGAAGGGGAGACAAATTTCATGGAATATACAATTACATAGAGACATACTTGCATATGTAAAGGATAGAAAAATGGCGGCAATCTGTGTAAGTTTAGACCAACAAAAGGCATTTGATAGGCTAGATTACGAAATGTTGTGGGAGGTAATGACTAAGATGGGCTTGGGAAAACAATTTATAAGGTGGGTGAGGATCCTTTATAAAGAGATATATTCAAAAATCAAATTGAACGGGTTCCTCACGGAAAAAGTTCATCAAGCGAGGGGGTTGAGACAAGGGTGCCCGTTATCGGTGGTACTCTATGTATTATATGTTGAACCATTGGCTTGTGCAATTCGGGAGAATAAAAGAGTGAGGGGGATAATGATGCCGGGGGGGGAATGTTTGAAAATATCTCAATATGCGGATGATACTATACTATATTTAGCGGACGACGACAGTTTAAGAGAAGTTGTGGAAATATTAAAAATATATGAAGAAGTTACAGGATCAAAAATAAATAAGGAAAAGACAAAATATAAGTACTTGGGGACGTGGGAAGGTAGGAGGGAAAATATTTGTGATTATACTTTGTGTGAAGGTCCTATGGACATTCTAGGAATTTCTTTTGGGAATAAGGAGGGCGATGCTATTTGGAACTGGAAGGGGAAGATGGCAGAGGTGGAAAGGAAATTACGACTATGGAAAATGAGGAAGCTTACAATTACTGGGAAGGTGTTAGTGATAAAGAGTGAGGTGGTGCCGAAATTATTGTATCTAGGCTATGTGTTCCCGATGCCACAAGTATTTAGAGCACAAATAATGAGGGGAATATTTAATTTTATATGGGGAGGTTACGAGTACGTAAAGAGAGTACAAATGTATCAGGAGGTTGCCGATGGGGGAAAAGGGGTACCGAACATTCCGTTAAAGTTAGATACGATTTTTTATGCAAATGTGTGTACGCTGTTAAAGAAGCCATATATTCATAAATGTCAGATATTGTTATGGTTCTGGTTAGCTATTCCATACCGGTTTTTAATTGGGTGGGAAAATCAGGGGCCGAAGGCAGAGACAAGACCAGAATACTTTCAGAGGATGGTTAAGTGGGGAAAGAGACATATAGAGTGCAGGGAGGTGGATACAATACAAAATCATAAACTTCTGTATAAAAAACTGGCGAGGAATGCTAACTACAACCAGGGGATAGTGAGTTCGGAAGTTTGGGAATACGCACAGGATAGGAGTTATAAGAATGTTTTGAAAGATTTTAATTGGATGCACCTACATAGGAAATTACCTGTAAGGACTACGATGTATGCACATAATTTGGGGAAGTTAAAAGAATGTCCGAGGGATAATTGCACAGAGGAAGAAACGATTGAACACGTCCTATGGGGGTGCAAATATGCAAAAAAGGTATGGGCTGGAATGAAGAGGAGGTATAAGGGACTAGAGGCTTTGACATATGAGGAAATAACTTATCTTAGGCCTAAGGATAAAAAGAAGGAGGAAAATAAAATACGTTGTATGTTGTTATCAATTACAAAACTTAAGATATGGAGGGCAAGACAGGGGTATATAAGGGGGGGGTATGAATGGAAAGAGATGGGAACAATAAAGGATATAGAGAGGGAATTTGAGGGGATATATCGGCATGAATTACAAAGATGGGGAATAGACACGATTAAGGACAGGTGGAAGGATTATTATGAATGATGTAAAAGATGTTTTTGTGAAATATGAAAAGTATTCAATGGAATGTTGAGCAAATGGAAATGTAAGAAAAAAAAAAAAAAAAAAAATCTGTTCTTATCAGTGATAAGGCGAGAAGCAATGCAGGATGGCGGCATCATCGGCCAACTTCCATGAGAGGAATGCATGGATGCAAGGTACAAGAAATACTTTGAGATTCGAGCTGATGGAGAAAGATGAGGAAATCCATGACAGAATTAATTTTGGACGGAGGATCCTATACGAGGCTTTAAAGATACAGCCTGAGGAAATCTACTGCCTTCAGCAGAGCACGGCAAGTAAACATTACGATGTAACCTTTTGCACGGGAGAATGCGCGGAGGAGGTGAGAAGGAAGTGTATTGGAGAAGAAAACGAAGAATTGAGAAAATACATGGTAACCCCTATGTACAGAAATGATTATAGGATCCTAACTGTTCATATGTACAACCCATGGGTTTCTGAAGAGACTATTAAGTATTTCTTGGGAAGGTACGTTACAGTACTACCAGGAGTGCGGAAAATAAAGGATGGCTTAGGCCTATGGACCGGAAAAAGACAATTTCGAGTCAAATTAAATGTGGATACGGCCACCGAAGACGGGTATTGCCACCCGCCCGCGGTGTTCTCTATTGGAGCGGATAGGGGCTTCCTAGTGTATGCCGGGCAGCCCCAAGCGTGCAGAAAATGTGGTAGCACCGGACACAATGCGGACAGTTGCGAACAAATGAGGTGCAGGAGTTGCGGAAAGATAGGCCATATAACAAAAGACTGCAAGGAGCCTAGAAAATGTCACTTGTGTGATTCGGAGACGCACATGGCAAGAGACTGTACTAGGCCAAGGTCATATTCTGAAGCGGCAAAATCTGGAACTAAAGACGGATATCATAGAAAAACGGACACAGAAACTGATACTGAAAGGAGAGCACAGGAGGCGCCAACGGCTGCCGAAGATCAGACTAATGAGGAGAGAGATGGGAGCAAGGAAGGTGGAGCAGAGCAGAGAAAGGAGGAGGGAGGAAATCCACGCGAACTGGATGCCGAGAGAGAGAAACAAGGGGAGGACGGACAGGTGTGGGAAGTAGTAGCGAAGCCTCGGAGAAAATCAGCTAAGAGGCGGAGAAAGGTGAGCTCGGGCGCTTCTTCAGAAGAGACTAAAATGAAAAGTAGAGAGGACAGAGAGGAACGGACCGAGGAGGTGGAAAATGTGGAGGGACATGTTCTGAGAGGTACACAGACTGAATGTATGCACACGCCTTTAAGTGACTTAACTAGTGATGGGGATACGGGGGAAGAGGCCGAAAGTGAAGAAAAGTCGGAAGATTCCTTTATAAAAAACTTGCTGGCGCAAGTTAATATGGAGAGTTAAAAATGGGGATTTCGGAATAAAAGAAGATTTTTTAGGTTACTTAATGCAGTTATTTAATTTTTTCCTCCGGACTTTAATTATAAACGTATTCCCATGGTTTTGTTTGGTAATGATTTGGTTTTGTTGTTAAGATATGGGAAAATTCCGAATAATTACTTTAAATGTAAGGGGGCTTAAAAACGCCCGAAAGAGGAAAATGGTTTATGAATTTTTATTACATTATAATTTTGATGTTTGCCTACTGCAAGAAGTACATCTAAAGGATGAGGGGGATATTGACCTTTTTACGGAGGAATGGAGAGGAGGTGAATCGGCTTGGAGTATAGGGGGGGTACACGGGACTGGGGTCGGAGTGTTATGTGGAAACAAAAGTATAAGGATAAAGGAAAGTTACACGTTAATACAGGGAAGGGTGATGGTTGTAGATGTGGAAAAAAGTGGAATACAAAACCGGATAATAAACGTGTACGCACATGTGGATCCAAAGTTGAGAAGAGAACTACTCTTAAAAATGGATACCTGTTTTATGACAAAAAAAAAATATTCTGGTGGGAGGGGATTTCAACTGCACCTTGGAGAAGGAAAAATCCTCCCTCCCCTTCAAGACTTTCATAAAAAAATATGGTTTGATAGATGCAATGGCTACACTACAGGGGAAACAAGTGGGGCACACATGGAAGAATACAAGAGGGGTGGAAAGTAGATTAGATTATATATTGGTAGACAAAAAGTGCAAAATAAAGCAAGGAAAACTAATACCGGCACTGTTCACGGATCATCAAATGGTAGAGGTGGAAGTGGAGATAAAAGGAACAGATTATGGAAAAGGTTACTGGAAACTAAATAATGAAGTACTTATGGAAAAAGAATATAAGAAAAAATTTGCAGAGCTCTTCCCCTTATGGGCAGAGACGGAGAAGTTATACATGAATAAACTGGATTGGTGGGAGGATGTAAAAAATAAAATAAAAAAGTTCACAGTGGATTATTGTACGGAAAGGTCAAGAGCTAGGAATGAGGAATTCCGCACGCTGCAAAAAGAAATAGAATATACTTACGCACTACAAACAAAAGAAAAAAATAAAAATAAGGACGAGAAAATAGAAATTTTAAGATCGAAACAGGAAGAATTGCTTGAGAGGAAGGCAAGGGCTGAAACATATAAATTAAAACAGGAGGAGTATGAGGAGAACGAGAAATGTTCCGCTTTTTTCTTTAAAAAGATGAAAAGTAGGGAAAAAAGGGGAGTCATAACAAAATTGGAGAAGGATGGGAAAATGACGGAAGGGAGAGAAGATATGTTAAAGGTGGCGAAGGAATATTATGAGGAGCTGTTCAGCAAAGAAAATCTAGAGGGAGGGAAAGGGGATTTCTTCTTGAAGAAAATAAAGAAGAGACTAACGGGAGAAGAAAGGGAAAGGCTAGAGGGGGAAGTGACAATAGAGGAGGCATATAAAGTAATAAAAGGAATGAAGGCAAATAAAGTGCCGGGAATAGATGGTTTAACAAAGGAATTTTACGAAACCCTTTGGGGGGTGGTGGGGATACATTTGGTGGGAGTTTTTAAGGAAATCATGGAGGGAGAGGCGATGACAGAGAGTATGAAGATGGGTGTGGTTTCCGTATTATTTAAGAAAGGCAACCCACATCAACTTGATAACTATAGACCGTTAACCATGTTATGTGTGGATTATAAGATCTTGAGTAGGATATTTGCAAATAGACTTGCAGGAGTAATGTCGCACATAGTGGAGAAGGATCAAACGTGTGGGGTACGGGGGAGGCAAATTACCTGGAATGTGCAACTACACAGAGATATACTTACATATGTGAGGGATAGAAACTTGGCAGCAATATGTGTGAGCTTGGATCAGCAAAAGGCCTTTGACAGGGTAGATCACGAATTTTTGTGGAGGGCAATGGAGTATATGGGGCTGGGAGGGACCTTTATAAAATGGGTAAAGAATTTATATAAGGGCATAAACTCGAAAATAAAATTAAATGGATTTCTTACAGAAAAGGTGTATCAAACAAGGGGTTTGAGACAAGGATGTCCATTATCTGTTGTGCTTTATGTACTTTATGTTGAACCTTTGGCCTGTGCAATAAGGGAAAGCCAAAGAGTGAAAGGGATAATGATGCCACGGGGGGAATGTTTAAAAATATCACAATACGCGGACGACACGATATTATATTTGGCAGATGATGATAGTCTAAGGGATGTGATAGAAATTTTAAATGCTTATGAAAAAGCGACGGGATCTAGGATAAATAAAGAGAAGACAAAGTATAAATATTTGGGGATATGGGAGGGTAGAAGAGATAACATCTGTGATTTTACTTTGTGTGAAGGTCCAATGGATATTTTAGGAATCTCTTTTGGAAACAAGGAAGGCGATGAGCTTTGTAATTGGAGAGAAAAGATGAACGCGGTGGAAAAGAAGTTGGGTCTTTGGAAAGTAAGAAAATTATCAATCTCGGGGAAAGTTTTGGTTATAAAGAGTGAGGTAGTGCCGAAATTACTACATTTGGCCTACGTGTTCCCGATGCCACAGATATATAGAGCACAAATAATGAGGGGGATATTTAAATTCATATGGGGGGGTTACGAGTATGTAAAAAGACTACAAATGTATCAAGAAATAGAAGATGGTGGGAAGGGGGTACCAAATGTCCCGTTGAAGTTAGATACAATGTTTTATACAAATGTGTGTACATTATTGAAACAGACTTATGTGCATAAATGTCAAATATTGCTATGGTTCTGGTTGGCGATACCATACCGTTTTTTGATAGGGTGGGAAAATAAGGGACCTAAGGCGGAGTTTAGACCAAAATATTTTCAGAGGATGGTGGGATGGGGAAAGAAACATCCGGAATGCAAAGAGGTGGATACAGTATTAAACCATAAACTTCTATACAAGAAAATGGTACGGAAAGCCAACCAAAATCAGGTACCGGTGAGCCCAGAAGTGTGGAAACTCACACAGGATAAGAGTTTTAAAAATGTCATAAAGGATTTTAATTGGATGCATTTACATAAAAGGCTACCTGTGAGGGTTACTATGTACGCACATAATTTGGGAAAACAGAAAAAGTGTCCGAGGGACAATTGTATAAAAGAAGAAACAATTGAACATGTACTATGGGGATGTGAATACGCAAAAAAGGTATGGGAAGGGGTAAAGGGGAAGTATAAAGGTTTGGGGACGGTGACTTATGAAGAGATCACCTTCTTTGGGACTAAAGGTACAGAAAAAGAGAGATATAAAATACGTTGCATGTTGTTATCAATTGTTAAACTTAAGTTGTGGAGGGCAAGACAGAGTTGTATAATGGGGGGATACAAAGAGGGGGAAATTGGGACGATCAAGGCTATAGAAAGGGAATTTGAAAAGATATATTGGCATGAACTACAAAAATGGGGAATAGACACAATTAAGGACAGATGGAAAGATTTCTCTCCTTTTTTTGCTCTGAAGGTACCCAAAAGGTGGTGGTAGGTAAAGTGTAAGGAAAGGAGGAAGGGAAAAGGAGTAATGATAAGCTATACGTCAATGAAAATGTCATATGAAAATGTTAATCAGTTTGTCATGAACGAATGTGGGGAAAAATGGAAATGTAAACTTGTTATTGTAAAGGAAATGGTAAAATGTTTTTGAATGATTGTGGAAAGAAAATAAAAAGAAGAAAAAAAAAATCTGTTCTTATCAGTTTAATATCTGATATGTCCCCTACCCGGGGACCATATATTAAATTGATTTTTGGAGCAGGGAGATGGAATAGGGGCTTGCTCCGTCCACTCCACGCATCGACCTGGTATTGCAGTATTTCTAGGAACGGTGCACCCCCTGAAGCTGTGAAAAACAAATGTCATTTCACTCAACAGTTTGTGCAAAGAAATTTCTTATACGCTAGATATATGCGTGCGTCTGCATATCTGGACATTGTCTTCGTGTAATCTTCCAAGGTTAGTCAGACTGAAATGTTGCGACTTAATATTTGTGAATGACTTACATTTAACTATTACCAGAATTACTAAATCCTGCCACTTGGACTGACACGTGGCTGGACACACACTTTCTATGGGAAATCAAAAAAATATGTCGTTTTGAACTGCAGTTACACTATTCTGGCTCGAATCCTGCAGTTACCTCTGTTGTCCACTAGAGACCAATAGAAGTCTTTAAAAACCGGAGGCTGCCATCTACAAGGACTCATGTTGATTATAGGTTTAACTCTTCTCTTTCTCTACATACTGCAGCTTTCTGTCCTCTGTGGCTGTAAATTACATCGTTTGAAAAAAAAAAACACCACACAATTTTTTCTTGGCTTTTTAGCTAAAATCACCTGTATTGTCTGTTGTTTCCATTTGTGGATGGTTAATAGTGCAGAAGATTGTTTTTCTGTTTTCAGGATTACATGAAAACATTTTGGAACAGATCATTTTTGCATATAATAAATCTTAGGATAGTATTGGTTTTGATGATTTATAAAACAGCTGTGTGCCGTAGCCCTGGTAGTGTGGATCCTTAGTGTGTAAAGAGTAGATACCTCATGTAATATGTGTGAATGAAAATCCATGGACTTTATGAGTCCTCCATTTATGGCTATGATCCTAACAAACAAGATTAATACGTTTCTTTCTCCTACCAATCTTCCTGTTTCCTAAAGGAACACGCATGCACAATATATATCCACCAGGGTGGCCGAGTGGTTAAGGCGTTGGACTTAAGCTCCAATGAGCGCATGCTCTCGTAGGTTCAAACCCCACTCCTGGTATAATTTGGAGCCTCATGACTGGTAAACTGAAATGTATCTATGGGAGCAACAATGATCAATAGGAGTTTTTAGGAATTTGCTGTGAGCAATATCCCCCCACCCAGTCACCCCCAAAAAAGCTGGGATGAAAGACAAATGAGAGGTCTGTGCCAAGGTCGCTTAGTCTTACTGTACATGTTATATGTAGAACCGTTGGCTTGTGCAATTAGGGAAAGCCCAGACATAACAGGAATACAGTTACCGGGAGGAGAAACATTAAAAATTTAACAGTATGTAATTATCATATTATGAAAACAATTATAACGCCAAGAAAGTTATAAAAATGAATTGAAGACGCTCCGTCTCAACGACCGCTGATTGGACTGCAGGCGACCACGTGATTTTGAATCTCATTAACCGGCATGCGCTGACCGGCGTTTCAGAAACTAAAGTGTCGTCATATATGTGGCGCCGTTTAAAAACTGAAACATGCCGACCATAGTTATATTGTGATGTTTCGGAGGTAAAACGTCAGTAAAACATCGACCTGTCCTCTACCATTTGTTAGAAGGCGACTGTGTTCTTCATTGTAACCATGAGTTAGAGTTGCAGTAAGCAGAATGAGTCGTTTCTGTCGTGCGATATGTGGGTATCGCTTCTCGGCCTTTTGGCTAAGATCAAGTGTAGTATCTGTTCTTATCAGTTTAATATCTGATACGTCCCCTACCCGGGGACCATATATTAAATTGATTTTTGGAGCAGGGAGATGGAATAGGGGCTTGCTCCGTCCACTCCACGCATCGACCTGGTATTGCAGTATTTCTAGGAACGGTGCAACCCCTGAAGCTGTGAAAAACAAATGTCATTTCACTCAACAGTTTGTGCAAAGAAATTTCTTATACGCTAGATATATGCGTGCGTCTGCATATCTGGACATTGTCTTCGTGTAATCTTCCAAGGTTAGTCAGACTGAAATGTTGCGACTTAATATTTGTGAATGACTTACATTTAACTATTACCAGAATTACTAAATCCTGCCACTTGGACTGACACGTGGCTGGACACACACTTTCTATGGGAAATCAAAAAAATATGTCGTTTTGAACTGCAGTTACACTATTCTGGCTCCAATCCTGCAGTTACCTCTGTTGTCCACTAGAGACCAATAGAAGTCTTTAAAAACCGGAGGCTGCCATCTACAAGGACTCATGTTGATTATAGGTTTAACTCTTCTCTTTCTCTACATACTGCAGCTTTCTGTCCTCTGTGGCTGTAAATTACATCGTTTGAAAAAAAAAAACACCACACAATTTTTTCTTGGCTTTTTAGCTAAAATCACCTGTATTGTCTGTTGTTTCCATTTGTGGATGGTTAATAGTGCAGAAGATTGTTTTTCTGTTTTCAGGATTACATGAAAACATTTTGGAACAGATCATTTTTGCATATAATAAATCTTAGGATAGTATTGGTTTTGATGATTTATAAAACAGCTGTGTGCCGTAGCCCTGGTAGTGTGGATCCTTAGTGTGTAAAGAGTAGATACCTCATGTAATATGTGTGAATGAAAATCCATGGACTTTATAAGAGTCCTCCATTTATGGCTATGATCCTAACAAACAAGATTAATACGTTTCTTTCTCCTACCAATCTTCCTGTTTCCTAAAGGAACACGCATGCACAATATATATGCACCAGGGTGGCCGAGTGGTTAAGGCGTTGGACTTAAGCTCCAATGAGCGCATGCTCTCGTAGGTTCAAACCCCACTCCTGGTATAATTTGGAGCCTCATGACTGGTAAACTGAAATGTATCTATGGGAGCAACAATGATCAATAGGAGTTTTTAGGAATTTTCTGTGAGCAATATCCCCCCACCCAGTCACCCCCAAAAAAGCTGGGATGAAAGACAAATGAGAGGTCTGTGCCAAGGTCGCTTAGTCTTACTGTACATGTTATATGTAGAACCGTTGGCTTGTGCAATTAGGGAAAGCCCAGACATAACAGGAATACAGTTACCGGGAGGAGAAACATTAAAAATTTAACAGTATGTAATTATCATATTATGAAAACAATTATAACGCCAAGAAAGTTATAAAAATGAATTGAAGACGCTCCGTCTCAACGACCGCTGATTGGACTGCAGGCGACCACGTGATTTTGAATCTCATTAACCGGCATGCGCTGACCGGCGTTTCAGAAACTAAAGTGTCGTCATATATGTGGCGCCGTTTAAAAACTGAAACATGCCGACCATAGTTATATTGTGATGTTTCGGAGGTAAAACGTCAGTAAAACATCGACCTGTCCTCTACCATTTGTTAGAAGGCGACTGTGTTCTTCATTGTAACCATGAGTTAGAGTTGCAGTAAGCAGAATGAGTCGTTTCTGTCGTGCGATATGTGGGTATCGCTTCTCGGCCTTTTGGCTAAGATCAAGTGTAGTATCTGTTCTTATCAGTTACAAGGCGAGAAGCAATGTAGGATGGCGGCGACGTCGGCCAATTTTTCGGAGAGGAATACATGGTCGTATGGAACGAGGAATACCTTGAGATTCGAACTAATGGATAAAGAAAAGGATTTCCATGACAGAATTAATTTCGGACGAAGGATTCTTTATGATGCATTGAAGGTACAACCAGAGGAAATCTACTGCCTCCAGCAAAGCACGGCAAGTAAGCACTATGACGTGACTTTTTGCACGGGAGAGTACGCAGAGGAGGTGAGAAAGAGATGTGGTACAGAAGAAAATGAAGAACTAAAAAAATATATGGTAACCCCGTTATACAGGAACGATTATAGGATTTTAACGGTGCACATGTATAATCCCTGGGTTACAGAAGAGACCATTAAGTACTTCCTGGGGCGGTACGTTACAGTGCTCCCAGGGGTACGAAAAATAAAGGACGGGCTAGGCCTATGGACTGGAAAAAGACAGTTTCGGGTAAAACTTAAAATGGATATGACAACGGAAGATGGATACTGCCACCCGCCTGCAGTGTTTTCCATCGGAGCAGACAGAGGTTTTTTGGTGTATGCAGGACAGCCACAAGCATGCAGAAAATGCGGCAGTACGGGACATAATGCAGACAATTGTGAGCAGGTGAGGTGTAGGAGCTGCGGGAAAAATGGCCATATCACAAGAGACTGCAAAGAGCCTAGAAGGTGTCACTTATGTGGCTCAGATACACATATGGCAAGAGATTGCACTAGGCCCAGATCATATTCGGAAGCAGCTAAAGCAGGGACCGAGGTAGAGCGGTATGAAGAAACGGATATAGGAACAAATATTGGGGAAAGCGCACAAGAGGCGCCACCAGCAGAAAGGAATCAGACTAATGAGGAAGAAGGGGGGGGGGGGGGGAGAGGATGGGGCCGAACAAGGAGAAGAAGAAGGCGATAAGATGGGGGAGAAAAATGGGGAGAAGCAGTGCGAAGAAGGACAAATATGGGAAGTGGCAGCTAAGCCACGAAGAAAGTCGGCCAAAAGGCGTAGGAAAGTGAGCTCGGGAGTCCCTCCAGGAGAGACTAATTTGAAAGAAGGTAAAGGAGAGCGGATGGAAGAGGGAGGGGAGATGGGAGCGTATGTGTTGAGAGGGACGCAGACTGAATGTATGCACACACCAATGAGTGATTTAACGAGTGATGGAGACGTTGAAGAAGAAGAAGTAGAAAGTGAAGAAAAATCGGAAGATTCATTTATAAAAAATTTGCTGGCGCAAGTCAACATGGACTAATAAGGGAGGGGAAAATGGACGACAGAGGTTTTTCTTTCTTTTTCTTCTTTTTCTTTTTTGGCTCTAATTTTGTAAAGTTTTCCTTTTTTTCAGGGGATATGAAGATCAAAAAGACAACTAGGAGATGGTATCTGTTTTTTCTTTTGTTTCTTTGTTATAAAATTATTAAGTGCCCGCTGCTTAGGTGTATAGATACCCCTTTTTTTACTACAAAATGGTGAGGTTCCGAATAATTACGTTAAATGTAAGGGGGTTAAAAAATGCCAGAAAAAGACAAATGGTATATGAATTTCTGTTGTTTTATAATTTTGATGTATGTTTATTACAGGAGGTACATTTGAAGGACGAGAAGGATGTTGTTATTTTTTCGGAGCAGTGGAGGGGGGGTGAATCGGCATGGAGTATAGGAGGAGTATATGGGACAGGGGTGGGAGTGTTGTGTGGAAATAAAAGTATAAAAATAAAAGAAAGTTATACGGTGATACAGGGAAGAGTGATGGTGGTAGATGTAGAAAAAAACGGGGTCCAAAGCCGGATAATAAATGTGTATGCACATGTGGATCCAAAACAAAGAAGAGAACTCCTTTTGTCGATGGACACTTGTTTTATTACAAGGAAAAATATTATAGTGGGAGGGGATTTTAATGTATCTTTAGAAAAAGAAAAATTTTCTCTCCCATTAAAGACATTTATAAGACAATACGGGTTAACGGATGTTATGGGCAGACTTCTGGGGAAAAAAGTAGGGTATACATGGAGGAATACAAGGGGGGTACAGAGTAGGTTGGACTATATTTTGATAGATAAAAAGTGTAAAATTAAAGGGGGAAAAACGATTCCGGTTCTACTCACGGATCACCAGGCGGTAGAGGTGGATTTGGAGATAGAAGGGATGGAATACGGGAAGGGATATTGGAAATTAAATAATGAGGTGTTAAAGGAAAAAGATTATAGGGATAAATTTTTAGAGATCTTCCCTTTATGGGTGAAAGTAAAAGAACTTTATGGGAAAAAAGGGGATTGGTGGGAGGATGTAAAATGCAAGATAAAAAAATTTACGATAGAATATTGTACAGATAGATCTAAACGTAGAAAAGAAGAATTTAATATGTTACAAAAAGAGATAGAACATATTTATGTTATACAAAAGGAGGGGAAGGAAAAAAATGTAGATTTGAAAATTGAAGACTTAAAGGTGAGGCAAGAAGAGTTATTAGAGAGGAAGGCAAGAGCAGAAACATATAAATTAAAACAGAAAGAGTATGAGGAAGATGAAAGGTGTTCCGCATATTTTTTTAAAAAGATGAAAAGTAGGGATAAAAGGGGGATTATAGAGAAATTGGAAAAGGATGGGAAGGAGATTATAGGGAGGGAAAGCATGTTGGGGGTAGTAAAAGAATATTACGAGGATTTATTTAGAAAAGAAAAAGTAGGGACAGAAAAAAGAGATGTTCTTTTGGGGTCATTAAAGAGGAGATTAGTAGAGGAAGATAGGGAGTTTCTGGAAAGGGAAATAACGATGGAAGAGGCATATAAGGTGGTAAAGGGAATGAAGGTAAATAGGGTACCAGGAATAGATGGATTAACGAAAGAATTTTATGAGGTATTTTGGGGAGTGATAGGGTTACATTTGTTGGAGGTCTTTAAAGAAATATTAGAGGGGGAAGAGATGGCGGAGAGTATGAGGACGGGTGTGATTTCGTTATTATTTAAGAAAGGGAATCCTCATTTACTTGATAATTATAGACCTCTCACTATGTTATGTGTAGATTATAAGATTTTAAGTAAGATAATTGCAAATAGATTGGTAGGGGTAATGTCGGATATAGTGGGAAGTGATCAAACGTGTGGGGTGAAGGGGAGACAAATTTCATGGAATATACAATTACATAGAGACATACTTGCATATGTAAAGGATAGAAAAATGGCGGCAATCTGTGTAAGTTTAGACCAACAAAAGGCATTTGATAGGCTAGATTACGAAATGTTGTGGGAGGTAATGACTAAGATGGGCTTGGGAAAACAATTTATAAGGTGGGTGAGGATCCTTTATAAAGAGATATATTCAAAAATCAAATTGAACGGGTTCCTCACGGAAAAAGTTCATCAAGCGAGGGGGTTGAGACAAGGGTGCCCGTTATCGGTGGTACTCTATGTATTATATGTTGAACCATTGGCTTGTGCAATTCGGGAGAATAAAAGAGTGAGGGGGATAATGATGCCGGGGGGGGAATGTTTGAAAATATCTCAATATGCGGATGATACTATACTATATTTAGCGGACGACGACAGTTTAAGAGAAGTTGTGGAAATATTAAAAATATATGAAGAAGTTACAGGATCAAAAATAAATAAGGAAAAGACAAAATATAAGTACTTGGGGACGTGGGAAGGTAGGAGGGAAAATATTTGTGATTATACTTTGTGTGAAGGTCCTATGGACATTCTAGGAATTTCTTTTGGGAATAAGGAGGGCGATGCTATTTGGAACTGGAAGGGGAAGATGGCAGAGGTGGAAAGGAAATTACGACTATGGAAAATGAGGAAGCTTACAATTACTGGGAAGGTGTTAGTGATAAAGAGTGAGGTGGTGCCGAAATTATTGTATCTAGGCTATGTGTTCCCGATGCCACAAGTATTTAGAGCACAAATAATGAGGGGAATATTTAATTTTATATGGGGAGGTTACGAGTACGTAAAGAGAGTACAAATGTATCAGGAGGTTGCCGATGGGGGAAAAGGGGTACCGAACATTCCGTTAAAGTTAGATACGATTTTTTATGCAAATGTGTGTACGCTGTTAAAGAAGCCATATATTCATAAATGTCAGATATTGTTATGGTTCTGGTTAGCTATTCCATACCGGTTTTTAATTGGGTGGGAAAATCAGGGGCCGAAGGCAGAGACAAGACCAGAATACTTTCAGAGGATGGTTAAGTGGGGAAAGAGACATATAGAGTGCAGGGAGGTGGATACAATACAAAATCATAAACTTCTGTATAAAAAACTGGCGAGGAATGCTAACTACAACCAGGGGATAGTGAGTTCGGAAGTTTGGGAATACGCACAGGATAGGAGTTATAAGAATGTTTTGAAAGATTTTAATTGGATGCACCTACATAGGAAATTACCTGTAAGGACTACGATGTATGCACATAATTTGGGGAAGTTAAAAGAATGTCCGAGGGATAATTGCACAGAGGAAGAAACGATTGAACACGTCCTATGGGGGTGCAAATATGCAAAAAAGGTATGGGCTGGAATGAAGAGGAGGTATAAGGGACTAGAGGCTTTGACATATGAGGAAATAACTTATCTTAGGCCTAAGGATAAAAAGAAGGAGGAAAATAAAATACGTTGTATGTTGTTATCAATTACAAAACTTAAGATATGGAGGGCAAGACAGGGGTATATAAGGGGGGGGTATGAATGGAAAGAGATGGGAACAATAAAGGATATAGAGAGGGAATTTGAGGGGATATATCGGCATGAATTACAAAGATGGGGAATAGACACGATTAAGGACAGGTGGAAGGATTATTATGAATGATGTAAAAGATGTTTTTGTGAAATATGAAAAGTATTCAATGGAATGTTGAGCAAATGGAAATGTAAGATGGTGTTGTAAGTAAAAATAAAAAAGAAAAAAAAAAATCTGTTCTTATCAGTTTAATATCTGATACGTCCCCTACCCGGGGACCATATATTAAATTGATTTTTGGAGCAGGGAGATGGAATAGGGGCTTGCTCCGTCCACTCCACGCATCGACCTGGTATTGCAGAATTTCTAGGAACGGTGCACCCCCTGAAGCTGTGAAAAACAAATGTCATTTCACTCAACAGTTTGTGCAAAGAAATTTCTTATACGCTAGATATATGCGTGCGTCTGCATATCTGGACATTGTCTTCGTGTAATCTTCCAAGGTTAGTCAGACTGAAATGTTGCGACTTAATATTTGTGAATGACTTACATTTAACTATTACCAGAATTACTAAATCCTGCCACTTGGACTGACACGTGGCTGGACACACACTTTCTATGGGAAATCAAAAAAATATGTCGTTTTGAACTGCAGTTACACTATTCTGGCTCGAATCCTGCAGTTACCTCTGTTGTCCACTAGAGACCAATAGAAGTCTTTAAAAACCGGAGGCTGCCATCTACAAGGACTCATGTTGATTATAGGTTTAACTCTTCTCTTTCTCTACATACTGCAGCTTTCTGTCCTCTGTGGCTGTAAATTACATCGTTTGAAAAAAAAAAACACCACACAATTTTTTCTTGGCTTTTTAGCTAAAATCACCTGTATTGTCTGTTGTTTCCATTTGTGGATGGTTAATAGTGCAGAAGATTGTTTTTCTGTTTTCAGGATTACATGAAAACATTTTGGAACAGATCATTTTTGCATATAATAAATCTTAGGATAGTATTGGTTTTGATGATTTATAAAACAGCTGTGTGCCGTAGCCCTGGTAGTGTGGATCCTTAGTGTGTAAAGAGTAGATACCTCATGTAATATGTGTGAATGAAAATCCATGGACTTTATAAGAGTCCTCCATTTATGGCTATGATCCTAACAAACAAGATTAATACGTTTCTTTCTCCTACCAATCTTCCTGTTTCCTAAAGGAACACGCATGCACAATATATATGCACCAGGGTGGCCGAGTGGTTAAGGCGTTGGACTTAAGCTCCAATGAGCGCATGCTCTCGTAGGTTCAAACCCCACTCCTGGTATAATTTGGAGCCTCATGACTGGTAAACTGAAATGTATCTATGGGAGCAACAATGATCAATAGGAGTTTTTAGGAATTTTCTGTGAGCAATATCCCCCCACCCAGTCACCCCCAAAAAAGCTGGGATGAAAGACAAATGAGAGGTCTGTGCCAAGGTCGCTTAGTCTTACTGTACATGTTATATGTAGAACCGTTGGCTTGTGCAATTAGGGAAAGCCCAGACATAACAGGAATACAGTTACCGGGAGGAGAAACATTAAAAATTTAACAGTATGTAATTATCATATTATGAAAACAATTATAACGCCAAGAAAGTTATAAAAATGAATTGAAGACGCTCCGTCTCAACGACCGCTGATTGGACTGCAGGCGACCACGTGATTTTGAATCTCATTAACCGGCATGCGCTGACCGGCGTTTCAGAAACTAAAGTGTCGTCATATATGTGGCGCCGTTTAAAAACTGAAACATGCCGACCATAGTTATATTGTGATGTTTCGGAGGTAAAACGTCAGTAAAACATCGACCTGTCCTCTACCATTTGTTAGAAGGCGACTGTGTTCTTCATTGTAACCATGAGTTAGAGTTGCAGTAAGCAGAATGAGTCGTTTCTGTCGTGCGATATGTGGGTATCGCTTCTCGGCCTTTTGGCTAAGATCAAGTGTAGTATCTGTTCTTATCAGTTTAATATCTGATACGTCCCCTACCCGGGGACCATATATTAAATTGATTTTTGGAGCAGGGAGATGGAATAGGGGCTTGCTCCGTCCACTCCACGCATCGACCTGGTATTGCAGTATTTCTAGGAACGGTGCAACCCCTGAAGCTGTGAAAAACAAATGTCATTTCACTCAACAGTTTGTGCAAAGAAATTTCTTATACGCTAGATATATGCGTGCGTCTGCATATCTGGACATTGTCTTCGTGTAATCTTCCAAGGTTAGTCAGACTGAAATGTTGCGACTTAATATTTGTGAATGACTTACATTTAACTATTACCAGAATTACTAAATCCTGCCACTTGGACTGACACGTGGCTGGACACACACTTTCTATGGGAAATCAAAAAAATATGTCGTTTTGAACTGCAGTTACACTATTCTGGCTCCAATCCTGCAGTTACCTCTGTTGTCCACTAGAGACCAATAGAAGTCTTTAAAAACCGGAGGCTGCCATCTACAAGGACTCATGTTGATTATAGGTTTAACTCTTCTCTTTCTCTACATACTGCAGCTTTCTGTCCTCTGTGGCTGTAAATTACATCGTTTGAAAAAAAAAAACACCACACAATTTTTTCTTGGCTTTTTAGCTAAAATCACCTGTATTGTCTGTTGTTTCCATTTGTGGATGGTTAATAGTGCAGAAGATTGTTTTTCTGTTTTCAGGATTACATGAAAACATTTTGGAACAGATCATTTTTGCATATAATAAATCTTAGGATAGTATTGGTTTTGATGATTTATAAAACAGCTGTGTGCCGTAGCCCTGGTAGTGTGGATCCTTAGTGTGTAAAGAGTAGATACCTCATGTAATATGTGTGAATGAAAATCCATGGACTTTATAAGAGTCCTCCATTTATGGCTATGATCCTAACAAACAAGATTAATACGTTTCTTTCTCCTACCAATCTTCCTGTTTCCTAAAGGAACACGCATGCACAATATATATGCACCAGGGTGGCCGAGTGGTTAAGGCGTTGGACTTAAGCTCCAATGAGCGCATGCTCTCGTAGGTTCAAACCCCACTCCTGGTATAATTTGGAGCCTCATGACTGGTAAACTGAAATGTATCTATGGGAGCAACAATGATCAATAGGAGTTTTTAGGAATTTTCTGTGAGCAATATCCCCCCACCCAGTCACCCCCAAAAAAGCTGGGATGAAAGACAAATGAGAGGTCTGTGCCAAGGTCGCTTAGTCTTACTGTACATGTTATATGTAGAACCGTTGGCTTGTGCAATTAGGGAAAGCCCAGACATAACAGGAATACAGTTACCGGGAGGAGAAACATTAAAAATTTAACAGTATGTAATTATCATATTATGAAAACAATTATAACGCCAAGAAAGTTATAAAAATGAATTGAAGACGCTCCGTCTCAACGACCGCTGATTGGACTGCAGGCGACCACGTGATTTTGAATCTCATTAACCGGCATGCGCTGACCGGCGTTTCAGAAACTAAAGTGTCGTCATATATGTGGCGCCGTTTAAAAACTGAAACATGCCGACCATAGTTATATTGTGATGTTTCGGAGGTAAAACGTCAGTAAAACATCGACCTGTCCTCTACCATTTGTTAGAAGGCGACTGTGTTCTTCATTGTAACCATGAGTTAGAGTTGCAGTAAGCAGAATGAGTCGTTTCTGTCGTGCGATATGTGGGTATCGCTTCTCGGCCTTTTGGCTAAGATCAAGTGTAGTATCTGTTCTTATCAGTTACAAGGCGAGAAGCAATGCAGGATGGCGGCGGCGTCGGCCAATTTTCATGAGAGAAATACATGGATGCAAGGTACAAGAAATACTTTGAGATTCGAGTTGATGGAGAAAGAGGACGAGATTCATGACAGAATTAACTTCGGACGAAGGATCCTTTACGAGGCTTTAAAGATAAAGCCTGAGGAAATCTACTGCCTCCAGCAGAGTACGGCAAGTAAACATTATGATGTAACCTTTTGCACGGGAGAATGTGCGGAGGAGGTGAGAAGGAGATTTCACGGAGAAGAAAACGAAGAACTAAAGAAATATACGGTAACTCCTTTGTACAGAAATGATTATAGGATTTTAACGATCCATATGTATAACCCTTGGGTTTCGGAAGAGACAATTAAGTACTTCTTAGGAAGGTACGTCACAGTACTACCAGGAGTGCGCAAAATAAAGGATGGCTTAGGACTATGGACCGGAAAAAGACAATTCCGAGTCAAATTAAATGTGGATACGTCTACCGAGGACGGATATTGCCATCCACCCGCGGTATTCTCCATAGGAGCAGATAGGGGTTTCCTAGTGTATGCTGGGCAGCCCCAAGCGTGCAGAAAATGTGGCAGTACCGGACATAATGCGGACAGGTGTGAACAAATGAGGTGCAGGAGTTGCGGGAAGATAGGCCACATAACTAAAGACTGTAAGGAACCTAGAAAATGTCATTTGTGCGATTCAGAGACCCATATGGCAAGAGACTGTACTAGACCAAGGTCATATTCTGAAGCGGCAGGAAATGAACATTACAGAAAATCGGATGCAGAAGCTGATATCGGAAAAAGAACACAGGAGGCGTCAACGGCTGCCGAAGATCACCTTAACGAGGAGAGAGCTGGGAGCAAGGAAGGCGGAGTAGAGCAGAGGAATAAGGAGGAAGGAACATTACGTGAATCGGACGCCGAGAGAGAGAAACAAGCAGAGGACGGACAGGTGTGGGCAGTAGTAGCGAAGCCGCGGAGAAAATCAGCAAAGAGGCGGAGAAAGGTGAGCTCGGGTGCTTCTCCAGAAGAGACAAAAACGGAAAATAAAGAGGATAGGGAGGAACGGATCGAGCAGGTGGAAAATACGGAGGGACATGTTTTGAGGGGTACACAGACTGAATGCATGCATACCCCCTTAAGTGACTTCACTAGTGATGGGGATACGGGGGAAGAGGCTGAAAGCGAAGAAAAATCGGAAGATTCCTTTATTAAGAACTTATTGGCGCAGGTTAATATGAAGAGTTAAAAATGGGGATACTGAAATAAAACTCCTATGGTTTTGATTTGTTTTGGTTTTGTTTTTGAGACCCCTTTTTTTTATTTTATGTTTTAAGACATGGGAAACTTTCGAATAATAACATTAAATGTAAGGGGACTTAGGAATGCTCGGAAAAGAAAAATGGTTTATGAATTTTTGTTGTATTATAATTTTGATGCCTGCTTGTTGCAGGAAGTACATTTAAAAGATGAGGGGGATGTTGATCTCTTTACGAAGGAATGGAGAGGAGGTGAATCGGTCTGGAGTATCGGGGGAGTACATGGGACTGGGGTAGGAGTGTTATGTGGAAATAAAAGTATACGAATAAAGGACAGTTATACTTTAATACAGGGAAGGGTTATGGTTGTAGATGTGGAAAAAAGTGGGACACAAAACCGTATAATAAATGTGTATGCATATGTGGATCCCAAATTAAGAAGAGAACTTCTTTCAAAAATGGACACTTGTTTTATGACAAGGAAAAATATTTTTGTGGGAGGGGATTTCAACTGTTCACTGGAGAAAATAAAAACTACGCTCCCTTTTAAGACCTTTATAAAAAAATACGGTTTAATAGATGTAATGGCCACACTACAAGGGAAAAGAGTGGGGTACACATGGAAGAATACAAGAGGAATGGAAAGTAGATTAGATTACATCTTGATAGAGAAAAAGTGTAAAATAAAACAAGGGAAAATAATACCGGCTTTGTTCACAGATCATCAAATGATAGTGGTGGATTTGGAGATAGAAGGAATAGATTATGGAAAAGGATACTGGAAACTGAATAACGAAGTACTTATGGAAAAAGAATATAAGGAAAGGTTTGCAGAGCTCTTCCCTTTATGGGAGGAGATGGAAAGCTTATATAAAAATAAATTGGATTGGTGGGAGGATGTAAAAAACAAAATAAAAAAGTTCACGGTGGATTATTGTACGGAAAGGTCCAGCGTAAGGAAAGAGGAATTTCGTATATTGCAAAAAGAAATAGAATATACTTATACACTACAAAATGAAAAAGGAAACAACAAAAACATGGACGAGAAAATGGAAAGTTTAAGATTGAAGCAGGAAGAACTACTTGAAAGGAAGGCAAGGGCTGAAACATATAAGATAAAGCAGGAGGAGTATGAGGAGAACGAGAAATGTTCGGCCTTTTTCTTTAAAAAGATGAAAAGTAAGGAAAAAAAGGGAGTTATAATAAAATTAGAGAAGGATGGGAAAATGATAGAAGGAAAGGAAAATATGCTTAAAACGGCGAAGGAGTATTATGAGGTCTTGTTTAGAAAAGAAAAATTAGAGGGAGAAAAAGGGGATTTTTTCTTAAAGAAAATAAAAAAGAGATTAACGGGAGAAGAAAGCGACAGTTTAGAAGGGGAAGTTACAATAGGGGAGGCATATAAAGTATTAAAAGGAATGAAGGCAAACAAAGTGCCAGGGATAGATGGATTAACAAAGGAATTTTACGAAACTTTCTGGGGAATGGTGGGGATACATTTGTTGGGAGTTTTTAAGGAAATCATGGAGGGAAAGGAGATGACAGAGAGTATGAAGATGGGTGTGGTTTCTATTCTATTCAAGAAAGGTAACCCACAACAACTTGATAATTATAGACCGTTAACTATGCTATGTGTGGATTATAAGATCCTGAGTAGGATATTGGCAAATAGACTCGCGGGAGTAATGATGCAAATAGTGGAGAAGGATCAGACGTGTGGGGTTAGGGGGAGGCAAATGTCTTGGAACGTGCAACTACACAGAGACATACTCACATACGTTAGAGATAGAAATTTGCCAGCACTATGTGTGAGCCTAGATCAACAAAAGGCCTTTGATAGGGTAGATTATGATTTTTTGTGGAGGGTAATGCAGTATATGGGTTTGGGAGAGAAATTTAAAAAATGGGTAAAAAATTTATACAACGGCATAAGTCTGAAAATAAAAGTAAATGGATTTCTTACAGAAAAAGTGTATCAAACAAAGGGTTTGAGGCAAGGATGTCCATTATCTGTTGTTCTTTATGTACTGTATGTTGAACCTTTGGCTTGCGCAATAAGGGAAAGCCAGAGAGTAAAAGGGATTCCGATGCCGCGGGGGGAAGTTTTAAAGATATCGCAGTATGCGGACGATACAGTATTATATCTGGCAGATGATGATAGTTTAAAGGGTGCGATAGAAATTTTAGATATTTATGAAAAAGCGACTGGATCAAAGATAAATAAAGAGAAGTCGATGTATAAATATTTGGGGACATGGGAGGGTAGAAGAGATAATATCTGTGATTTTACTTTGTGCCAAGGCCCAATGAATATTTTAGGAATCTCCTTTGGAAATAAGGAAGGAGATGAGCTTAGCAATTGGAAAAAAAGGTTAAGTGCGGTAGAAAAGAAGCTGGGCCTTTGGAAAGCAAGGAAATTAACAATTACGGGGAAGGTTCTGATTATAAAGAGTGAGGTGGTGCCGAAGCTATTACATCTGGCCTATGTGTTTTCGATGCCTCAGATCTACAGAGCGCAAATAACCAGAGCGATATTTAAATTTATTTGGGGGGGTTATGAGTATGTCAAAAGAACGCAAATGTATCAAGAAATTGAAGATGGTGGGAAAGGGGTACCAAATGTCCCTTTGAAGTTAGATACAATGTTTTATGCAAATGTATGCAAGCTATTGAAACAGAACTATGTCCATAAATGTCAAATATTGTTATGGTTTTGGTTAGCGATTCCATACCGTTTTTTGATAGGGTGGGAAAATAAGGGACCAAAGGCGGAAACTAGACCAAAATATTTTCAGAGGATGCTGGGATGGGGAAAGAAACACGCTGAATGTAAAGAGGTGGATACCGTACTAAACCATAAACTTTTATATAAGAAAATGGTATGGAAAGCTAATTATAACCAGGTACCGGTGAGTCCAGAAGTGTGGAAATGTGCACAGGATAAGACCTTTAAAAATGTTTTGAAGGATTTTAATTGGATGCATTTACACAAAAGGTTACCCGTGAGGATCATTATGTATGCACATAACTTGGGAAAACAGAAAAAGTGTCCGAGGGACAACTGCGTAGAAGAGGAAACAATAGAACACGTACTTTGGGGATGCGAATACGCAAAAAAGGTATGGGAAAGGGTAAAGGGGAAGTATAAAGGTTTGGGCATGGTGACTTATGAAGAGATTACCCTTTTCAGGGCTAACAGTATAGAAAAAGAGAGATACAAAATACGTTGTATGTTGTTAACAATTGTAAAAATGAAATTGTGGAAGGCAAGACAGAGTTGTATAACGGGAGGATATAAAGAGGGGGAAATAGGTACGACTAAAGCTGTAGAGAGGGAATTTGAAAAGACATACTGGCATGAACTACAAAAATGGGGAATAGACACGATCAAGGATAGATGGAAAGATTTCCCTTCCTTCTTTACTGCGAAGGCACCTAAAAAGTGGTGGTAGGTAAAGAGTAAGGAAGGGAGAAAGGGAAAAGGAGCAATGAAAAGCAATAAGTTATATGAATATGTTACATGAAAATGATTGTTTTGCGATGAATGAATGTGGGAAAGAAATGAAATGTAAATATGTCTTTGTAATGGAAATGGAAAAAGTTTTTTGAATTGTTGTGGAAAGAAAATAAAAGAAGTAAAAAAAAAATCTGTTCTTATCAGTTTAATATCTGATACGTCCCCTACCCGGGGACCATATATTAAATTGATTTTTGGAGCAGGGAGATGGAATAGGGGCTTGCTCCGTCCACTCCACGCATCGACCTGGTATTGCAGTATTTCTAGGAACGGTGCACCCCCTGAAGCTGTGAAAAACAAATGTCATTTCACTCAACAGTTTGTGCAAAGAAATTTCTTATACGCTAGATATATGCGTGCGTCTGCATATCTGGACATTGTCTTCGTGTAATCTTCCAAGGTTAGTCAGACTGAAATGTTGCGACTTAATATTTGTGAATGACTTACATTTAACTATTACCAGAATTACTAAATCCTGCCACTTGGACTGACACGTGGCTGGACACACACTTTCTATGGGAAATCAAAAAAATATGTCGTTTTGAACTGCAGTTACACTATTCTGGCTCGAATCCTGCAGTTACCTCTGTTGTCCACTAGAGACCAATAGAAGTCTTTAAAAACCGGAGGCTGCCATCTACAAGGACTCATGTTGATTATAGGTTTAACTCTTCTCTTTCTCTACATACTGCAGCTTTCTGTCCTCTGTGGCTGTAAATTACATCGTTTGAAAAAAAAAAAACACCACACAATTTTTTCTTGGCTTTTTAGCTAAAATCACCTGTATTGTCTGTTGTTTCCATTTGTGGATGGTTAATAGTGCAGAAGATTGTTTTTCTGTTTTCAGGATTACATGAAAACATTTTGGAACAGATCATTTTTGCATATAATAAATCTTAGGATAGTATTGGTTTTGATGATTTATAAAACAGCTGTGTGCCGTAGCCCTGGTAGTGTGGATCCTTAGTGTGTAAAGAGTAGATACCTCATGTAATATGTGTGAATGAAAATCCATGGACTTTATAAGAGTCCTCCATTTATGGCTATGATCCTAACAAACAAGATTAATACGTTTCTTTCTCCTACCAATCTTCCTGTTTCCTAAAGGAACACGCATGCACAACATATATCCACCAGGGTGGCCGAGTGGTTAAGGCGTTGGACTTAAGCTCCAATGAGCGCATGCTCTCGTGGGTTCAAACCCCACTCCTGGTATAATTTGGAGCCTCATGACTGGTAAACTGAAATGTATCTATGGGAGCAACAATGATCAATAGGAGTTTTTAGGAATTTTCTGTGAGCAATATCCCCCCACCCAGTCACCCCCAAAAAAGCTGGGATGAAAGACAAATGAGAGGTCTGTGCCAAGGTCGCTTAGTCTTACTGTACATGTTATATGTAGAACCGTTGGCTTGTGCAATTAGGGAAAGCCCAGACATAACAGGAATACAGTTACCGGGAGGAGAAACATTAAAAATTTAACAGTATGTAATTATCATATTATGAAAACAATTATAACGCCAAGAAAGTTATAAAAATGAATTGAAGACGCTCCGTCTCAACGACCGCTGATTGGACTGCAGGCGACCACGTGATTTTGAATCTCATTAACCGGCATGCGCTGACCGGCGTTTCAGAAACTAAAGTGTCGTCATATATGTGGCGCCGTTTAAAAACTGAAACATGCCGACCATAGTTATATTGTGATGTTTCGGAGGTAAAACGTCAGTAAAACATCGACCTGTCCTCTACCATTTGTTAGAAGGCGACTGTGTTCTTCATTGTAACCATGAGTTAGAGTTGCAGTAAGCAGAATGAGTCGTTTCTGTCGTGCGATATGTGGGTATCGCTTCTCGGCCTTTTGGCTAAGATCAAGTGTAGTATCTGTTCTTATCAGTTTAATATCTGATACGTCCCCTACCCGGGGACCATATATTAAATTGATTTTTGGAGCAGGGAGATGGAATAGGGGCTTGCTCCGTCCACTCCACGCATCGACCTGGTATTGCAGTATTTCTAGGAACGGTGCACCCCCTGAAGCTGTGAAAAACAAATGTCATTTCACTCAACAGTTTGTGCAAAGAAATTTCTTATACGCTAGATATATGCGTGCGTCTGCATATCTGGACATTGTCTTCGTGTAATCTTCCAAGGTTAGTCAGACTGAAATGTTGCGACTTAATATTTGTGAATGACTTACATTTAACTATTACCAGAATTACTAAATCCTGCCACTTGGACTGACACGTGGCTGGACACACACTTTCTATGGGAAATCAAAAAAATATGTCGTTTTGAACTGCAGTTACACTATTCTGGCTCCAATCCTGCAGTTACCTCTGTTGTCCACTAGAGACCAATAGAAGTCTTTAAAAACCGGAGGCTGCCATCTACAAGGACTCATGTTGATTATAGGTTTAACTCTTCTCTTTCTCTACATACTGCAGCTTTCTGTCCTCTGTGGCTGTAAATTACATCGTTTGAAAAAAAAAAACACCACACAATTTTTTCTTGGCTTTTTAGCTAAAATCACCTGTATTGTCTGTTGTTTCCATTTGTGGATGGTTAATAGTGCAGAAGATTGTTTTTCTGTTTTCAGGATTACATGAAAACATTTTGGAACAGATCATTTTTGCATATAATAAATCTTAGGATAGTATTGGTTTTGATGATTTATAAAACAGCTGTGTGCCGTAGCCCTGGTAGTGTGGATCCTTAGTGTGTAAAGAGTAGATACCTCATGTAATATGTGTGAATGAAAATCCATGGACTTTATAAGAGTCCTCCATTTATGGCTATGATCCTAACAAACAAGATTAATACGTTTCTTTCTCCTACCAATCTTCCTGTTTCCTAAAGGAACACGCATGCACAACATATATCCACCAGGGTGGCCGAGTGGTTAAGGCGTTGGACTTAAGCTCCAATGAGCGCATGCTCTCGTGGGTTCAAACCCCACTCCTGGTATAATTTGGAGCCTCATGACTGGTAAACTGAAATGTATCTATGGGAGCAACAATGATCAATAGGAGTTTTTAGGAATTTTCTGTGAGCAATATCCCCCCACCCAGTCACCCCCAAAAAAGCTGGGATGAAAGACAAATGAGAGGTCTGTGCCAAGGTCGCTTAGTCTTACTGTACATGTTATATGTAGAACCGTTGGCTTGTGCAATTAGGGAAAGCCCAGACATAACAGGAATACAGTTACCGGGAGGAGAAACATTAAAAATTTAACAGTATGTAATTATCATATTATGAAAACAATTATAACGCCAAGAAAGTTATAAAAATGAATTGAAGACGCTCCGTCTCAACGACCGCTGATTGGACTGCAGGCGACCACGTGATTTTGAATCTCATTAACCGGCATGCGCTGACCGGCGTTTCAGAAACTAAAGTGTCGTCATATATGTGGCGCCGTTTAAAAACTGAAACATGCCGACCATAGTTATATTGTGATGTTTCGGAGGTAAAACGTCAGTAAAACATCGACCTGTCCTCTACCATTTGTTAGAAGGCGACTGTGTTCTTCATTGTAACCATGAGTTAGAGTTGCAGTAAGCAGAATGAGTCGTTTCTGTCGTGCGATATGTGGGTATCGCTTCTCGGCCTTTTGGCTAAGATCAAGTGTAGTATCTGTTCTTATCAGTTTAATATCTGATACGTCCCCTACCCGGGGACCATATATTAAATTGATTTTTGGAGCAGGGAGATGGAATAGGGGCTTGCTCCGTCCACTCCACGCATCGACCTGGTATTGCAGTATTTCTAGGAACGGTGCACCCCCTGAAGCTGTGAAAAACAAATGTCATTTCACTCAACAGTTTGTGCAAAGAAATTTCTTATACGCTAGATATATGCGTGCGTCTGCATATCTGGACATTGTCTTCGTGTAATCTTCCAAGGTTAGTCAGACTGAAATGTTGCGACTTAATATTTGTGAATGACTTACATTTAACTATTACCAGAATTACTAAATCCTGCCACTTGGACTGACACGTGGCTGGACACACACTTTCTATGGGAAATCAAAAAAATATGTCGTTTTGAACTGCAGTTACACTATTCTGGCTCCAATCCTGCAGTTACCTCTGTTGTCCACTAGAGACCAATAGAAGTCTTTAAAAACCGGAGGCTGCCATCTACAAGGACTCATGTTGATTATAGGTTTAACTCTTCTCTTTCTCTACATACTGCAGCTTTCTGTCCTCTGTGGCTGTAAATTACATCGTTTGAAAAAAAAAAAACACCACACAATTTTTTCTTGGCTTTTTAGCTAAAATCACCTGTATTGTCTGTTGTTTCCATTTGTGGATGGTTAATAGTGCAGAAGATTGTTTTTCTGTTTTCAGGATTACATGAAAACATTTTGGAACAGATCATTTTTGCATATAATAAATCTTAGGATAGTATTGGTTTTGATGATTTATAAAACAGCTGTGTGCCGTAGCCCTGGTAGTGTGGATCCTTAGTGTGTAAAGAGTAGATACCTCATGTAATATGTGTGAATGAAAATCCATGGACTTTATAAGAGTCCTCCATTTATGGCTATGATCCTAACAAACAAGATTAATACGTTTCTTTCTCCTACCAATCTTCCTGTTTCCTAAAGGAACACGCATGCACAACATATATCCACCAGGGTGGCCGAGTGGTTAAGGCGTTGGACTTAAGCTCCAATGAGCGCATGCTCTCGTGGGTTCAAACCCCACTCCTGGTATAATTTGGAGCCTCATGACTGGTAAACTGAAATGTATCTATGGGAGCAACAATGATCAATAGGAGTTTTTAGGAATTTTCTGTGAGCAATATCCCCCCACCCAGTCACCCCCAAAAAAGCTGGGATGAAAGACAAATGAGAGGTCTGTGCCAAGGTCGCTTAGTCTTACTGTACATGTTATATGTAGAACCGTTGGCTTGTGCAATTAGGGAAAGCCCAGACATAACAGGAATACAGTTACCGGGAGGAGAAACATTAAAAATTTAACAGTATGTAATTATCATATTATGAAAACAATTATAACGCCAAGAAAGTTATAAAAATGAATTGAAGACGCTCCGTCTCAACGACCGCTGATTGGACTGCAGGCGACCACGTGATTTTGAATCTCATTAACCGGCATGCGCTGACCGGCGTTTCAGAAACTAAAGTGTCGTCATATATGTGGCGCCGTTTAAAAACTGAAACATGCCGACCATAGTTATATTGTGATGTTTCGGAGGTAAAACGTCAGTAAAACATCGACCTGTCCTCTACCATTTGTTAGAAGGCGACTGTGTTCTTCATTGTAACCATGAGTTAGAGTTGCAGTAAGCAGAATGAGTCGTTTCTGTCGTGCGATATGTGGGTATCGCTTCTCGGCCTTTTGGCTAAGATCAAGTGTAGTATCTGTTCTTATCAGTTTAATATCTGATACGTCCCCTACCCGGGGACCATATATTAAATTGATTTTTGGAGCAGGGAGATGGAATAGGGGCTTGCTCCGTCCACTCCACGCATCGACCTGGTATTGCAGTATTTCTAGGAACGGTGCACCCCCTGAAGCTGTGAAAAACAAATGTCATTTCACTCAACAGTTTGTGCAAAGAAATTTCTTATACGCTAGATATATGCGTGCGTCTGCATATCTGGACATTGTCTTCGTGTAATCTTCCAAGGTTAGTCAGACTGAAATGTTGCGACTTAATATTTGTGAATGACTTACATTTAACTATTACCAGAATTACTAAATCCTGCCACTTGGACTGACACGTGGCTGGACACACACTTTCTATGGGAAATCAAAAAAATATGTCGTTTTGAACTGCAGTTACACTATTCTGGCTCCAATCCTGCAGTTACCTCTGTTGTCCACTAGAGACCAATAGAAGTCTTTAAAAACCGGAGGCTGCCATCTACAAGGACTCATGTTGATTATAGGTTTAACTCTTCTCTTTCTCTACATACTGCAGCTTTCTGTCCTCTGTGGCTGTAAATTACATCGTTTGAAAAAAAAAAACACCACACAATTTTTTCTTGGCTTTTTAGCTAAAATCACCTGTATTGTCTGTTGTTTCCATTTGTGGATGGTTAATAGTGCAGAAGATTGTTTTTCTGTTTTCAGGATTACATGAAAACATTTTGGAACAGATCATTTTTGCATATAATAAATCTTAGGATAGTATTGGTTTTGATGATTTATAAAACAGCTGTGTGCCGTAGCCCTGGTAGTGTGGATCCTTAGTGTGTAAAGAGTAGATACCTCATGTAATATGTGTGAATGAAAATCCATGGACTTTATAAGAGTCCTCCATTTATGGCTATGATCCTAACAAACAAGATTAATACGTTTCTTTCTCCTACCAATCTTCCTGTTTCCTAAAGGAACACGCATGCACAATATATATGCACCAGGGTGGCCGAGTGGTTAAGGCGTTGGACTTAAGCTCCAATGAGCGCATGCTCTCGTAGGTTCAAACCCCACTCCTGGTATAATTTGGAGCCTCATGACTGGTAAACTGAAATGTATCTATGGGAGCAACAATGATCAATAGGAGCTTTTAGGAATTTTCTGTGAGCAATATCCCCCCACCCAGTCACCCCCAAAAAAGCTGGGATGAAAGACAAATGAGAGGTCTGTGCCAAGGTCGCTTAGTCTTACTGTACATGTTATATGTAGAACCGTTGGCTTGTGCAATTAGGGAAAGCCCAGACATAACAGGAATACAGTTACCGGGAGGAGAAACATTAAAAATTTAACAGTATGTAATTATCATATTATGAAAACAATTATAACGCCAAGAAAGTTATAAAAATGAATTGAAGACGCTCCGTCTCAACGACCGCTGATTGGACTGCAGGCGACCACGTGATTTTGAATCTCATTAACCGGCATGCGCTGACCGGCGTTTCAGAAACTAAAGTGTCGTCATATATGTGGCGCCGTTTAAAAACTGAAACATGCCGACCATAGTTATATTGTGATGTTTCGGAGGTAAAACGTCAGTAAAACATCGACCTGTCCTCTACCATTTGTTAGAAGGCGACTGTGTTCTTCATTGTAACCATGAGTTAGAGTTGCAGTAAGCAGAATGAGTCGTTTCTGTCGTGCGATATGTGGGTATCGCTTCTCGGCCTTTTGGCTAAGATCAAGTGTAGTATCTGTTCTTATCAGTTTAATATCTGATACGTCCCCTACCCGGGGACCATATATTAAATTGATTTTTGGAGCAGGGAGATGGAATAGGGGCTTGCTCCGTCCACTCCACGCATCGACCTGGTATTGCAGTATTTCTAGGAACGGTGCACCCCCTGAAGCTGTGAAAAACAAATGTCATTTCACTCAACAGTTTGTGCAAAGAAATTTCTTATACGCTAGATATATGCGTGCGTCTGCATATCTGGACATTGTCTTCGTGTAATCTTCCAAGGTTAGTCAGACTGAAATGTTGCGACTTAATATTTGTGAATGACTTACATTTAACTATTACCAGAATTACTAAATCCTGCCACTTGGACTGACACGTGGCTGGACACACACTTTCTATGGGAAATCAAAAAAATATGTCGTTTTGAACTGCAGTTACACTATTCTGGCTCCAATCCTGCAGTTACCTCTGTTGTCCACTAGAGACCAATAGAAGTCTTTAAAAACCGGAGGCTGCCATCTACAAGGACTCATGTTGATTATAGGTTTAACTCTTCTCTTTCTCTACATACTGCAGCTTTCTGTCCTCTGTGGCTGTAAATTACATCGTTTGAAAAAAAAAAAACACCACACAATTTTTTCTTGGCTTTTTAGCTAAAATCACCTGTATTGTCTGTTGTTTCCATTTGTGGATGGTTAATAGTGCAGAAGATTGTTTTTCTGTTTTCAGGATTACATGAAAACATTTTGGAACAGATCATTTTTGCATATAATAAATCTTAGGATAGTATTGGTTTTGATGATTTATAAAACAGCTGTGTGCCGTAGCCCTGGTAGTGTGGATCCTTAGTGTGTAAAGAGTAGATACCTCATGTAATATGTGTGAATGAAAATCCATGGACTTTATAAGAGTCCTCCATTTATGGCTATGATCCTAACAAACAAGATTAATACGTTTCTTTCTCCTACCAATCTTCCTGTTTCCTAAAGGAACACGCATGCACAACATATATCCACCAGGGTGGCCGAGTGGTTAAGGCGTTGGACTTAAGCTCCAATGAGCGCATGCTCTCGTGGGTTCAAACCCCACTCCTGGTATAATTTGGAGCCTCATGACTGGTAAACTGAAATGTATCTATGGGAGCAACAATGATCAATAGGAGTTTTTAGGAATTTGCTGTGAGCAATATCCCCCCACCCAGTCACCCCCAAAAAAGCTGGGATGAAAGACAAATGAGAGGTCTGTGCCAAGGTCGCTTAGTCTTACTGTACATGTTATATGTAGAACCGTTGGCTTGTGCAATTAGGGAAAGCCCAGACATAACAGGAATACAGTTACCGGGAGGAGAAACATTAAAAATTTAACAGTATGTAATTATCATATTATGAAAACAATTATAACGCCAAGAAAGTTATAAAAATGAATTGAAGACGCTCCGTCTCAACGACCGCTGATTGGACTGCAGGCGACCACGTGATTTTGAATCTCATTAACCGGCATGCGCTGACCGGCGTTTCAGAAACTAAAGTGTCGTCATATATGTGGCGCCGTTTAAAAACTGAAACATGCCGACCATAGTTATATTGTGATGTTTCGGAGGTAAAACGTCAGTAAAACATCGACCTGTCCTCTACCATTTGTTAGAAGGCGACTGTGTTCTTCATTGTAACCATGAGTTAGAGTTGCAGTAAGCAGAATGAGTCGTTTCTGTCGTGCGATATGTGGGTATCGCTTCTCGGCCTTTTGGCTAAGATCAAGTGTAGTATCTGTTCTTATCAGTTTAATATCTGATACGTCCCCTACCCGGGGACCATATATTAAATTGATTTTTGGAGCAGGGAGATGGAATAGGGGCTTGCTCCGTCCACTCCACGCATCGACCTGGTATTGCAGTATTTCTAGGAACGGTGCACCCCCTGAAGCTGTGAAAAACAAATGTCATTTCACTCAACAGTTTGTGCAAAGAAATTTCTTATACGCTAGATATATGCGTGCGTCTGCATATCTGGACATTGTCTTCGTGTAATCTTCCAAGGTTAGTCAGACTGAAATGTTGCGACTTAATATTTGTGAATGACTTACATTTAACTATTACCAGAATTACTAAATCCTGCCACTTGGACTGACACGTGGCTGGACACACACTTTCTATGGGAAATCAAAAAAATATGTCGTTTTGAACTGCAGTTACACTATTCTGGCTCCAATCCTGCAGTTACCTCTGTTGTCCACTAGAGACCAATAGAAGTCTTTAAAAACCGGAGGCTGCCATCTACAAGGACTCATGTTGATTATAGGTTTAACTCTTCTCTTTCTCTACATACTGCAGCTTTCTGTCCTCTGTGGCTGTAAATTACATCGTTTGAAAAAAAAAAACACCACACAATTTTTTCTTGGCTTTTTAGCTAAAATCACCTGTATTGTCTGTTGTTTCCATTTGTGGATGGTTAATAGTGCAGAAGATTGTTTTTCTGTTTTCAGGATTACATGAAAACATTTTGGAACAGATCATTTTTGCATATAATAAATCTTAGGATAGTATTGGTTTTGATGATTTATAAAACAGCTGTGTGCCGTAGCCCTGGTAGTGTGGATCCTTAGTGTGTAAAGAGTAGATACCTCATGTAATATGTGTGAATGAAAATCCATGGACTTTATAAGAGTCCTCCATTTATGGCTATGATCCTAACAAACAAGATTAATACGTTTCTTTCTCCTACCAATCTTCCTGTTTCCTAAAGGAACACGCATGCACAATATATATGCACCAGGGTGGCCGAGTGGTTAAGGCGTTGGACTTAAGCTCCAATGAGCGCATGCTCTCGTAGGTTCAAACCCCACTCCTGGTATAATTTGGAGCCTCATGACTGGTAAACTGAAATGTATCTATGGGAGCAACAATGATCAATAGGAGCTTTTAGGAATTTTCTGTGAGCAATATCCCCCCACCCAGTCACCCCCAAAAAAGCTGGGATGAAAGACAAATGAGAGGTCTGTGCCAAGGTCGCTTAGTCTTACTGTACATGTTATATGTAGAACCGTTGGCTTGTGCAATTAGGGAAAGCCCAGACATAACAGGAATACAGTTACCGGGAGGAGAAACATTAAAAATTTAACAGTATGTAATTATCATATTATGAAAACAATTATAACGCCAAGAAAGTTATAAAAATGAATTGAAGACGCTCCGTCTCAACGACCGCTGATTGGACTGCAGGCGACCACGTGATTTTGAATCTCATTAACCGGCATGCGCTGACCGGCGTTTCAGAAACTAAAGTGTCGTCATATATGTGGCGCCGTTTAAAAACTGAAACATGCCGACCATAGTTATATTGTGATGTTTCGGAGGTAAAACGTCAGTAAAACATCGACCTGTCCTCTACCATTTGTTAGAAGGCGACTGTGTTCTTCATTGTAACCATGAGTTAGAGTTGCAGTAAGCAGAATGAGTCGTTTCTGTCGTGCGATATGTGGGTATCGCTTCTCGGCCTTTTGGCTAAGATCAAGTGTAGTATCTGTTCTTATCAGTTTAATATCTGATACGTCCCCTACCCGGGGACCATATATTAAATTGATTTTTGGAGCAGGGAGATGGAATAGGGGCTTGCTCCGTCCACTCCACGCATCGACCTGGTATTGCAGTATTTCTAGGAACGGTGCACCCCCTGAAGCTGTGAAAAACAAATGTCATTTCACTCAACAGTTTGTGCAAAGAAATTTCTTATACGCTAGATATATGCGTGCGTCTGCATATCTGGACATTGTCTTCGTGTAATCTTCCAAGGTTAGTCAGACTGAAATGTTGCGACTTAATATTTGTGAATGACTTACATTTAACTATTACCAGAATTACTAAATCCTGCCACTTGGACTGACACGTGGCTGGACACACACTTTCTATGGGAAATCAAAAAAATATGTCGTTTTGAACTGCAGTTACACTATTCTGGCTCCAATCCTGCAGTTACCTCTGTTGTCCACTAGAGACCAATAGAAGTCTTTAAAAACCGGAGGCTGCCATCTACAAGGACTCATGTTGATTATAGGTTTAACTCTTCTCTTTCTCTACATACTGCAGCTTTCTGTCCTCTGTGGCTGTAAATTACATCGTTTGAAAAAAAAAAAACACCACACAATTTTTTCTTGGCTTTTTAGCTAAAATCACCTGTATTGTCTGTTGTTTCCATTTGTGGATGGTTAATAGTGCAGAAGATTGTTTTTCTGTTTTCAGGATTACATGAAAACATTTTGGAACAGATCATTTTTGCATATAATAAATCTTAGGATAGTATTGGTTTTGATGATTTATAAAACAGCTGTGTGCCGTAGCCCTGGTAGTGTGGATCCTTAGTGTGTAAAGAGTAGATACCTCATGTAATATGTGTGAATGAAAATCCATGGACTTTATAAGAGTCCTCCATTTATGGCTATGATCCTAACAAACAAGATTAATACGTTTCTTTCTCCTACCAATCTTCCTGTTTCCTAAAGGAACACGCATGCACAACATATATCCACCAGGGTGGCCGAGTGGTTAAGGCGTTGGACTTAAGCTCCAATGAGCGCATGCTCTCGTGGGTTCAAACCCCACTCCTGGTATAATTTGGAGCCTCATGACTGGTAAACTGAAATGTATCTATGGGAGCAACAATGATCAATAGGAGTTTTTAGGAATTTGCTGTGAGCAATATCCCCCCACCCAGTCACCCCCAAAAAAGCTGGGATGAAAGACAAATGAGAGGTCTGTGCCAAGGTCGCTTAGTCTTACTGTACATGTTATATGTAGAACCGTTGGCTTGTGCAATTAGGGAAAGCCCAGACATAACAGGAATACAGTTACCGGGAGGAGAAACATTAAAAATTTAACAGTATGTAATTATCATATTATGAAAACAATTATAACGCCAAGAAAGTTATAAAAATGAATTGAAGACGCTCCGTCTCAACGACCGCTGATTGGACTGCAGGCGACCACGTGATTTTGAATCTCATTAACCGGCATGCGCTGACCGGCGTTTCAGAAACTAAAGTGTCGTCATATATGTGGCGCCGTTTAAAAACTGAAACATGCCGACCATAGTTATATTGTGATGTTTCGGAGGTAAAACGTCAGTAAAACATCGACCTGTCCTCTACCATTTGTTAGAAGGCGACTGTGTTCTTCATTGTAACCATGAGTTAGAGTTGCAGTAAGCAGAATGAGTCGTTTCTGTCGTGCGATATGTGGGTATCGCTTCTCGGCCTTTTGGCTAAGATCAAGTGTAGTATCTGTTCTTATCAGTTTAATATCTGATACGTCCCCTACCCGGGGACCATATATTAAATTGATTTTTGGAGCAGGGAGATGGAATAGGGGCTTGCTCCGTCCACTCCACGCATCGACCTGGTATTGCAGTATTTCTAGGAACGGTGCACCCCCTGAAGCTGTGAAAAACAAATGTCATTTCACTCAACAGTTTGTGCAAAGAAATTTCTTATACGCTAGATATATGCGTGCGTCTGCATATCTGGACATTGTCTTCGTGTAATCTTCCAAGGTTAGTCAGACTGAAATGTTGCGACTTAATATTTGTGAATGACTTACATTTAACTATTACCAGAATTACTAAATCCTGCCACTTGGACTGACACGTGGCTGGACACACACTTTCTATGGGAAATCAAAAAAATATGTCGTTTTGAACTGCAGTTACACTATTCTGGCTCCAATCCTGCAGTTACCTCTGTTGTCCACTAGAGACCAATAGAAGTCTTTAAAAACCGGAGGCTGCCATCTACAAGGACTCATGTTGATTATAGGTTTAACTCTTCTCTTTCTCTACATACTGCAGCTTTCTGTCCTCTGTGGCTGTAAATTACATCGTTTGAAAAAAAAAAAACACCACACAATTTTTTCTTGGCTTTTTAGCTAAAATCACCTGTATTGTCTGTTGTTTCCATTTGTGGATGGTTAATAGTGCAGAAGATTGTTTTTCTGTTTTCAGGATTACATGAAAACATTTTGGAACAGATCATTTTTGCATATAATAAATCTTAGGATAGTATTGGTTTTGATGATTTATAAAACAGCTGTGTGCCGTAGCCCTGGTAGTGTGGATCCTTAGTGTGTAAAGAGTAGATACCTCATGTAATATGTGTGAATGAAAATCCATGGACTTTATAAGAGTCCTCCATTTATGGCTATGATCCTAACAAACAAGATTAATACGTTTCTTTCTCCTACCAATCTTCCTGTTTCCTAAAGGAACACGCATGCACAACATATATCCACCAGGGTGGCCGAGTGGTTAAGGCGTTGGACTTAAGCTCCAATGAGCGCATGCTCTCGTGGGTTCAAACCCCACTCCTGGTATAATTTGGAGCCTCATGACTGGTAAACTGAAATGTATCTATGGGAGCAACAATGATCAATAGGAGTTTTTAGGAATTTGCTGTGAGCAATATCCCCCCACCCAGTCACCCCCAAAAAAGCTGGGATGAAAGACAAATGAGAGGTCTGTGCCAAGGTCGCTTAGTCTTACTGTACATGTTATATGTAGAACCGTTGGCTTGTGCAATTAGGGAAAGCCCAGACATAACAGGAATACAGTTACCGGGAGGAGAAACATTAAAAATTTAACAGTATGTAATTATCATATTATGAAAACAATTATAACGCCAAGAAAGTTATAAAAATGAATTGAAGACGCTCCGTCTCAACGACCGCTGATTGGACTGCAGGCGACCACGTGATTTTGAATCTCATTAACCGGCATGCGCTGACCGGCGTTTCAGAAACTAAAGTGTCGTCATATATGTGGCGCCGTTTAAAAACTGAAACATGCCGACCATAGTTATATTGTGATGTTTCGGAGGTAAAACGTCAGTAAAACATCGACCTGTCCTCTACCATTTGTTAGAAGGCGACTGTGTTCTTCATTGTAACCATGAGTTAGAGTTGCAGTAAGCAGAATGAGTCGTTTCTGTCGTGCGATATGTGGGTATCGCTTCTCGGCCTTTTGGCTAAGATCAAGTGTAGTATCTGTTCTTATCAGTTTAATATCTGATACGTCCCCTACCCGGGGACCATATATTAAATTGATTTTTGGAGCAGGGAGATGGAATAGGGGCTTGCTCCGTCCACTCCACGCATCGACCTGGTATTGCAGTATTTCTAGGAACGGTGCACCCCCTGAAGCTGTGAAAAACAAATGTCATTTCACTCAACAGTTTGTGCAAAGAAATTTCTTATACGCTAGATATATGCGTGCGTCTGCATATCTGGACATTGTCTTCGTGTAATCTTCCAAGGTTAGTCAGACTGAAATGTTGCGACTTAATATTTGTGAATGACTTACATTTAACTATTACCAGAATTACTAAATCCTGCCACTTGGACTGACACGTGGCTGGACACACACTTTCTATGGGAAATCAAAAAAATATGTCGTTTTGAACTGCAGTTACACTATTCTGGCTCCAATCCTGCAGTTACCTCTGTTGTCCACTAGAGACCAATAGAAGTCTTTAAAAACCGGAGGCTGCCATCTACAAGGACTCATGTTGATTATAGGTTTAACTCTTCTCTTTCTCTACATACTGCAGCTTTCTGTCCTCTGTGGCTGTAAATTACATCGTTTGAAAAAAAAAAACACCACACAATTTTTTCTTGGCTTTTTAGCTAAAATCACCTGTATTGTCTGTTGTTTCCATTTGTGGATGGTTAATAGTGCAGAAGATTGTTTTTCTGTTTTCAGGATTACATGAAAACATTTTGGAACAGATCATTTTTGCATATAATAAATCTTAGGATAGTATTGGTTTTGATGATTTATAAAACAGCTGTGTGCCGTAGCCCTGGTAGTGTGGATCCTTAGTGTGTAAAGAGTAGATACCTCATGTAATATGTGTGAATGAAAATCCATGGACTTTATAAGAGTCCTCCATTTATGGCTATGATCCTAACAAACAAGATTAATACGTTTCTTTCTCCTACCAATCTTCCTGTTTCCTAAAGGAACACGCATGCACAATATATATGCACCAGGGTGGCCGAGTGGTTAAGGCGTTGGACTTAAGCTCCAATGAGCGCATGCTCTCGTAGGTTCAAACCCCACTCCTGGTATAATTTGGAGCCTCATGACTGGTAAACTGAAATGTATCTATGGGAGCAACAATGATCAATAGGAGCTTTTAGGAATTTTCTGTGAGCAATATCCCCCCACCCAGTCACCCCCAAAAAAGCTGGGATGAAAGACAAATGAGAGGTCTGTGCCAAGGTCGCTTAGTCTTACTGTACATGTTATATGTAGAACCGTTGGCTTGTGCAATTAGGGAAAGCCCAGACATAACAGGAATACAGTTACCGGGAGGAGAAACATTAAAAATTTAACAGTATGTAATTATCATATTATGAAAACAATTATAACGCCAAGAAAGTTATAAAAATGAATTGAAGACGCTCCGTCTCAACGACCGCTGATTGGACTGCAGGCGACCACGTGATTTTGAATCTCATTAACCGGCATGCGCTGACCGGCGTTTCAGAAACTAAAGTGTCGTCATATATGTGGCGCCGTTTAAAAACTGAAACATGCCGACCATAGTTATATTGTGATGTTTCGGAGGTAAAACGTCAGTAAAACATCGACCTGTCCTCTACCATTTGTTAGAAGGCGACTGTGTTCTTCATTGTAACCATGAGTTAGAGTTGCAGTAAGCAGAATGAGTCGTTTCTGTCGTGCGATATGTGGGTATCGCTTCTCGGCCTTTTGGCTAAGATCAAGTGTAGTATCTGTTCTTATCAGTTTAATATCTGATACGTCCCCTACCCGGGGACCATATATTAAATTGATTTTTGGAGCAGGGAGATGGAATAGGGGCTTGCTCCGTCCACTCCACGCATCGACCTGGTATTGCAGTATTTCTAGGAACGGTGCACCCCCTGAAGCTGTGAAAAACAAATGTCATTTCACTCAACAGTTTGTGCAAAGAAATTTCTTATACGCTAGATATATGCGTGCGTCTGCATATCTGGACATTGTCTTCGTGTAATCTTCCAAGGTTAGTCAGACTGAAATGTTGCGACTTAATATTTGTGAATGACTTACATTTAACTATTACCAGAATTACTAAATCCTGCCACTTGGACTGACACGTGGCTGGACACACACTTTCTATGGGAAATCAAAAAAATATGTCGTTTTGAACTGCAGTTACACTATTCTGGCTCCAATCCTGCAGTTACCTCTGTTGTCCACTAGAGACCAATAGAAGTCTTTAAAAACCGGAGGCTGCCATCTACAAGGACTCATGTTGATTATAGGTTTAACTCTTCTCTTTCTCTACATACTGCAGCTTTCTGTCCTCTGTGGCTGTAAATTACATCGTTTGAAAAAAAAAAAACACCACACAATTTTTTCTTGGCTTTTTAGCTAAAATCACCTGTATTGTCTGTTGTTTCCATTTGTGGATGGTTAATAGTGCAGAAGATTGTTTTTCTGTTTTCAGGATTACATGAAAACATTTTGGAACAGATCATTTTTGCATATAATAAATCTTAGGATAGTATTGGTTTTGATGATTTATAAAACAGCTGTGTGCCGTAGCCCTGGTAGTGTGGATCCTTAGTGTGTAAAGAGTAGATACCTCATGTAATATGTGTGAATGAAAATCCATGGACTTTATAAGAGTCCTCCATTTATGGCTATGATCCTAACAAACAAGATTAATACGTTTCTTTCTCCTACCAATCTTCCTGTTTCCTAAAGGAACACGCATGCACAACATATATCCACCAGGGTGGCCGAGTGGTTAAGGCGTTGGACTTAAGCTCCAATGAGCGCATGCTCTCGTGGGTTCAAACCCCACTCCTGGTATAATTTGGAGCCTCATGACTGGTAAACTGAAATGTATCTATGGGAGCAACAATGATCAATAGGAGTTTTTAGGAATTTTCTGTGAGCAATATCCCCCCACCCAGTCACCCCCAAAAAAGCTGGGATGAAAGACAAATGAGAGGTCTGTGCCAAGGTCGCTTAGTCTTACTGTACATGTTATATGTAGAACCGTTGGCTTGTGCAATTAGGGAAAGCCCAGACATAACAGGAATACAGTTACCGGGAGGAGAAACATTAAAAATTTAACAGTATGTAATTATCATATTATGAAAACAATTATAACGCCAAGAAAGTTATAAAAATGAATTGAAGACGCTCCGTCTCAACGACCGCTGATTGGACTGCAGGCGACCACGTGATTTTGAATCTCATTAACCGGCATGCGCTGACCGGCGTTTCAGAAACTAAAGTGTCGTCATATATGTGGCGCCGTTTAAAAACTGAAACATGCCGACCATAGTTATATTGTGATGTTTCGGAGGTAAAACGTCAGTAAAACATCGACCTGTCCTCTACCATTTGTTAGAAGGCGACTGTGTTCTTCATTGTAACCATGAGTTAGAGTTGCAGTAAGCAGAATGAGTCGTTTCTGTCGTGCGATATGTGGGTATCGCTTCTCGGCCTTTTGGCTAAGATCAAGTGTAGTATCTGTTCTTATCAGTTTAATATCTGATACGTCCCCTACCCGGGGACCATATATTAAATTGATTTTTGGAGCAGGGAGATGGAATAGGGGCTTGCTCCGTCCACTCCACGCATCGACCTGGTATTGCAGTATTTCTAGGAACGGTGCACCCCCTGAAGCTGTGAAAAACAAATGTCATTTCACTCAACAGTTTGTGCAAAGAAATTTCTTATACGCTAGATATATGCGTGCGTCTGCATATCTGGACATTGTCTTCGTGTAATCTTCCAAGGTTAGTCAGACTGAAATGTTGCGACTTAATATTTGTGAATGACTTACATTTAACTATTACCAGAATTACTAAATCCTGCCACTTGGACTGACACGTGGCTGGACACACACTTTCTATGGGAAATCAAAAAAATATGTCGTTTTGAACTGCAGTTACACTATTCTGGCTCCAATCCTGCAGTTACCTCTGTTGTCCACTAGAGACCAATAGAAGTCTTTAAAAACCGGAGGCTGCCATCTACAAGGACTCATGTTGATTATAGGTTTAACTCTTCTCTTTCTCTACATACTGCAGCTTTCTGTCCTCTGTGGCTGTAAATTACATCGTTTGAAAAAAAAAAAACACCACACAATTTTTTCTTGGCTTTTTAGCTAAAATCACCTGTATTGTCTGTTGTTTCCATTTGTGGATGGTTAATAGTGCAGAAGATTGTTTTTCTGTTTTCAGGATTACATGAAAACATTTTGGAACAGATCATTTTTGCATATAATAAATCTTAGGATAGTATTGGTTTTGATGATTTATAAAACAGCTGTGTGCCGTAGCCCTGGTAGTGTGGATCCTTAGTGTGTAAAGAGTAGATACCTCATGTAATATGTGTGAATGAAAATCCATGGACTTTATAAGAGTCCTCCATTTATGGCTATGATCCTAACAAACAAGATTAATACGTTTCTTTCTCCTACCAATCTTCCTGTTTCCTAAAGGAACACGCATGCACAACATATATCCACCAGGGTGGCCGAGTGGTTAAGGCGTTGGACTTAAGCTCCAATGAGCGCATGCTCTCGTGGGTTCAAACCCCACTCCTGGTATAATTTGGAGCCTCATGACTGGTAAACTGAAATGTATCTATGGGAGCAACAATGATCAATAGGAGTTTTTAGGAATTTTCTGTGAGCAATATCCCCCCACCCAGTCACCCCCAAAAAAGCTGGGATGAAAGACAAATGAGAGGTCTGTGCCAAGGTCGCTTAGTCTTACTGTACATGTTATATGTAGAACCGTTGGCTTGTGCAATTAGGGAAAGCCCAGACATAACAGGAATACAGTTACCGGGAGGAGAAACATTAAAAATTTAACAGTATGTAATTATCATATTATGAAAACAATTATAACGCCAAGAAAGTTATAAAAATGAATTGAAGACGCTCCGTCTCAACGACCGCTGATTGGACTGCAGGCGACCACGTGATTTTGAATCTCATTAACCGGCATGCGCTGACCGGCGTTTCAGAAACTAAAGTGTCGTCATATATGTGGCGCCGTTTAAAAACTGAAACATGCCGACCATAGTTATATTGTGATGTTTCGGAGGTAAAACGTCAGTAAAACATCGACCTGTCCTCTACCATTTGTTAGAAGGCGACTGTGTTCTTCATTGTAACCATGAGTTAGAGTTGCAGTAAGCAGAATGAGTCGTTTCTGTCGTGCGATATGTGGGTATCGCTTCTCGGCCTTTTGGCTAAGATCAAGTGTAGTATCTGTTCTTATCAGTTTAATATCTGATACGTCCCCTACCCGGGGACCATATATTAAATTGATTTTTGGAGCAGGGAGATGGAATAGGGGCTTGCTCCGTCCACTCCACGCATCGACCTGGTATTGCAGTATTTCTAGGAACGGTGCACCCCCTGAAGCTGTGAAAAACAAATGTCATTTCACTCAACAGTTTGTGCAAAGAAATTTCTTATACGCTAGATATATGCGTGCGTCTGCATATCTGGACATTGTCTTCGTGTAATCTTCCAAGGTTAGTCAGACTGAAATGTTGCGACTTAATATTTGTGAATGACTTACATTTAACTATTACCAGAATTACTAAATCCTGCCACTTGGACTGACACGTGGCTGGACACACACTTTCTATGGGAAATCAAAAAAATATGTCGTTTTGAACTGCAGTTACACTATTCTGGCTCCAATCCTGCAGTTACCTCTGTTGTCCACTAGAGACCAATAGAAGTCTTTAAAAACCGGAGGCTGCCATCTACAAGGACTCATGTTGATTATAGGTTTAACTCTTCTCTTTCTCTACATACTGCAGCTTTCTGTCCTCTGTGGCTGTAAATTACATCGTTTGAAAAAAAAAAACACCACACAATTTTTTCTTGGCTTTTTAGCTAAAATCACCTGTATTGTCTGTTGTTTCCATTTGTGGATGGTTAATAGTGCAGAAGATTGTTTTTCTGTTTTCAGGATTACATGAAAACATTTTGGAACAGATCATTTTTGCATATAATAAATCTTAGGATAGTATTGGTTTTGATGATTTATAAAACAGCTGTGTGCCGTAGCCCTGGTAGTGTGGATCCTTAGTGTGTAAAGAGTAGATACCTCATGTAATATGTGTGAATGAAAATCCATGGACTTTATAAGAGTCCTCCATTTATGGCTATGATCCTAACAAACAAGATTAATACGTTTCTTTCTCCTACCAATCTTCCTGTTTCCTAAAGGAACACGCATGCACAATATATATGCACCAGGGTGGCCGAGTGGTTAAGGCGTTGGACTTAAGCTCCAATGAGCGCATGCTCTCGTAGGTTCAAACCCCACTCCTGGTATAATTTGGAGCCTCATGACTGGTAAACTGAAATGTATCTATGGGAGCAACAATGATCAATAGGAGCTTTTAGGAATTTTCTGTGAGCAATATCCCCCCACCCAGTCACCCCCAAAAAAGCTGGGATGAAAGACAAATGAGAGGTCTGTGCCAAGGTCGCTTAGTCTTACTGTACATGTTATATGTAGAACCGTTGGCTTGTGCAATTAGGGAAAGCCCAGACATAACAGGAATACAGTTACCGGGAGGAGAAACATTAAAAATTTAACAGTATGTAATTATCATATTATGAAAACAATTATAACGCCAAGAAAGTTATAAAAATGAATTGAAGACGCTCCGTCTCAACGACCGCTGATTGGACTGCAGGCGACCACGTGATTTTGAATCTCATTAACCGGCATGCGCTGACCGGCGTTTCAGAAACTAAAGTGTCGTCATATATGTGGCGCCGTTTAAAAACTGAAACATGCCGACCATAGTTATATTGTGATGTTTCGGAGGTAAAACGTCAGTAAAACATCGACCTGTCCTCTACCATTTGTTAGAAGGCGACTGTGTTCTTCATTGTAACCATGAGTTAGAGTTGCAGTAAGCAGAATGAGTCGTTTCTGTCGTGCGATATGTGGGTATCGCTTCTCGGCCTTTTGGCTAAGATCAAGTGTAGTATCTGTTCTTATCAGTTTAATATCTGATACGTCCCCTACCCGGGGACCATATATTAAATTGATTTTTGGAGCAGGGAGATGGAATAGGGGCTTGCTCCGTCCACTCCACGCATCGACCTGGTATTGCAGTATTTCTAGGAACGGTGCACCCCCTGAAGCTGTGAAAAACAAATGTCATTTCACTCAACAGTTTGTGCAAAGAAATTTCTTATACGCTAGATATATGCGTGCGTCTGCATATCTGGACATTGTCTTCGTGTAATCTTCCAAGGTTAGTCAGACTGAAATGTTGCGACTTAATATTTGTGAATGACTTACATTTAACTATTACCAGAATTACTAAATCCTGCCACTTGGACTGACACGTGGCTGGACACACACTTTCTATGGGAAATCAAAAAAATATGTCGTTTTGAACTGCAGTTACACTATTCTGGCTCCAATCCTGCAGTTACCTCTGTTGTCCACTAGAGACCAATAGAAGTCTTTAAAAACCGGAGGCTGCCATCTACAAGGACTCATGTTGATTATAGGTTTAACTCTTCTCTTTCTCTACATACTGCAGCTTTCTGTCCTCTGTGGCTGTAAATTACATCGTTTGAAAAAAAAAAAACACCACACAATTTTTTCTTGGCTTTTTAGCTAAAATCACCTGTATTGTCTGTTGTTTCCATTTGTGGATGGTTAATAGTGCAGAAGATTGTTTTTCTGTTTTCAGGATTACATGAAAACATTTTGGAACAGATCATTTTTGCATATAATAAATCTTAGGATAGTATTGGTTTTGATGATTTATAAAACAGCTGTGTGCCGTAGCCCTGGTAGTGTGGATCCTTAGTGTGTAAAGAGTAGATACCTCATGTAATATGTGTGAATGAAAATCCATGGACTTTATAAGAGTCCTCCATTTATGGCTATGATCCTAACAAACAAGATTAATACGTTTCTTTCTCCTACCAATCTTCCTGTTTCCTAAAGGAACACGCATGCACAACATATATCCACCAGGGTGGCCGAGTGGTTAAGGCGTTGGACTTAAGCTCCAATGAGCGCATGCTCTCGTGGGTTCAAACCCCACTCCTGGTATAATTTGGAGCCTCATGACTGGTAAACTGAAATGTATCTATGGGAGCAACAATGATCAATAGGAGTTTTTAGGAATTTGCTGTGAGCAATATCCCCCCACCCAGTCACCCCCAAAAAAGCTGGGATGAAAGACAAATGAGAGGTCTGTGCCAAGGTCGCTTAGTCTTACTGTACATGTTATATGTAGAACCGTTGGCTTGTGCAATTAGGGAAAGCCCAGACATAACAGGAATACAGTTACCGGGAGGAGAAACATTAAAAATTTAACAGTATGTAATTATCATATTATGAAAACAATTATAACGCCAAGAAAGTTATAAAAATGAATTGAAGACGCTCCGTCTCAACGACCGCTGATTGGACTGCAGGCGACCACGTGATTTTGAATCTCATTAACCGGCATGCGCTGACCGGCGTTTCAGAAACTAAAGTGTCGTCATATATGTGGCGCCGTTTAAAAACTGAAACATGCCGACCATAGTTATATTGTGATGTTTCGGAGGTAAAACGTCAGTAAAACATCGACCTGTCCTCTACCATTTGTTAGAAGGCGACTGTGTTCTTCATTGTAACCATGAGTTAGAGTTGCAGTAAGCAGAATGAGTCGTTTCTGTCGTGCGATATGTGGGTATCGCTTCTCGGCCTTTTGGCTAAGATCAAGTGTAGTATCTGTTCTTATCAGTTTAATATCTGATACGTCCCCTACCCGGGGACCATATATTAAATTGATTTTTGGAGCAGGGAGATGGAATAGGGGCTTGCTCCGTCCACTCCACGCATCGACCTGGTATTGCAGTATTTCTAGGAACGGTGCACCCCCTGAAGCTGTGAAAAACAAATGTCATTTCACTCAACAGTTTGTGCAAAGAAATTTCTTATACGCTAGATATATGCGTGCGTCTGCATATCTGGACATTGTCTTCGTGTAATCTTCCAAGGTTAGTCAGACTGAAATGTTGCGACTTAATATTTGTGAATGACTTACATTTAACTATTACCAGAATTACTAAATCCTGCCACTTGGACTGACACGTGGCTGGACACACACTTTCTATGGGAAATCAAAAAAATATGTCGTTTTGAACTGCAGTTACACTATTCTGGCTCCAATCCTGCAGTTACCTCTGTTGTCCACTAGAGACCAATAGAAGTCTTTAAAAACCGGAGGCTGCCATCTACAAGGACTCATGTTGATTATAGGTTTAACTCTTCTCTTTCTCTACATACTGCAGCTTTCTGTCCTCTGTGGCTGTAAATTACATCGTTTGAAAAAAAAAAACACCACACAATTTTTTCTTGGCTTTTTAGCTAAAATCACCTGTATTGTCTGTTGTTTCCATTTGTGGATGGTTAATAGTGCAGAAGATTGTTTTTCTGTTTTCAGGATTACATGAAAACATTTTGGAACAGATCATTTTTGCATATAATAAATCTTAGGATAGTATTGGTTTTGATGATTTATAAAACAGCTGTGTGCCGTAGCCCTGGTAGTGTGGATCCTTAGTGTGTAAAGAGTAGATACCTCATGTAATATGTGTGAATGAAAATCCATGGACTTTATAAGAGTCCTCCATTTATGGCTATGATCCTAACAAACAAGATTAATACGTTTCTTTCTCCTACCAATCTTCCTGTTTCCTAAAGGAACACGCATGCACAATATATATGCACCAGGGTGGCCGAGTGGTTAAGGCGTTGGACTTAAGCTCCAATGAGCGCATGCTCTCGTAGGTTCAAACCCCACTCCTGGTATAATTTGGAGCCTCATGACTGGTAAACTGAAATGTATCTATGGGAGCAACAATGATCAATAGGAGCTTTTAGGAATTTTCTGTGAGCAATATCCCCCCACCCAGTCACCCCCAAAAAAGCTGGGATGAAAGACAAATGAGAGGTCTGTGCCAAGGTCGCTTAGTCTTACTGTACATGTTATATGTAGAACCGTTGGCTTGTGCAATTAGGGAAAGCCCAGACATAACAGGAATACAGTTACCGGGAGGAGAAACATTAAAAATTTAACAGTATGTAATTATCATATTATGAAAACAATTATAACGCCAAGAAAGTTATAAAAATGAATTGAAGACGCTCCGTCTCAACGACCGCTGATTGGACTGCAGGCGACCACGTGATTTTGAATCTCATTAACCGGCATGCGCTGACCGGCGTTTCAGAAACTAAAGTGTCGTCATATATGTGGCGCCGTTTAAAAACTGAAACATGCCGACCATAGTTATATTGTGATGTTTCGGAGGTAAAACGTCAGTAAAACATCGACCTGTCCTCTACCATTTGTTAGAAGGCGACTGTGTTCTTCATTGTAACCATGAGTTAGAGTTGCAGTAAGCAGAATGAGTCGTTTCTGTCGTGCGATATGTGGGTATCGCTTCTCGGCCTTTTGGCTAAGATCAAGTGTAGTATCTGTTCTTATCAGTTTAATATCTGATACGTCCCCTACCCGGGGACCATATATTAAATTGATTTTTGGAGCAGGGAGATGGAATAGGGGCTTGCTCCGTCCACTCCACGCATCGACCTGGTATTGCAGTATTTCTAGGAACGGTGCACCCCCTGAAGCTGTGAAAAACAAATGTCATTTCACTCAACAGTTTGTGCAAAGAAATTTCTTATACGCTAGATATATGCGTGCGTCTGCATATCTGGACATTGTCTTCGTGTAATCTTCCAAGGTTAGTCAGACTGAAATGTTGCGACTTAATATTTGTGAATGACTTACATTTAACTATTACCAGAATTACTAAATCCTGCCACTTGGACTGACACGTGGCTGGACACACACTTTCTATGGGAAATCAAAAAAATATGTCGTTTTGAACTGCAGTTACACTATTCTGGCTCCAATCCTGCAGTTACCTCTGTTGTCCACTAGAGACCAATAGAAGTCTTTAAAAACCGGAGGCTGCCATCTACAAGGACTCATGTTGATTATAGGTTTAACTCTTCTCTTTCTCTACATACTGCAGCTTTCTGTCCTCTGTGGCTGTAAATTACATCGTTTGAAAAAAAAAAAACACCACACAATTTTTTCTTGGCTTTTTAGCTAAAATCACCTGTATTGTCTGTTGTTTCCATTTGTGGATGGTTAATAGTGCAGAAGATTGTTTTTCTGTTTTCAGGATTACATGAAAACATTTTGGAACAGATCATTTTTGCATATAATAAATCTTAGGATAGTATTGGTTTTGATGATTTATAAAACAGCTGTGTGCCGTAGCCCTGGTAGTGTGGATCCTTAGTGTGTAAAGAGTAGATACCTCATGTAATATGTGTGAATGAAAATCCATGGACTTTATAAGAGTCCTCCATTTATGGCTATGATCCTAACAAACAAGATTAATACGTTTCTTTCTCCTACCAATCTTCCTGTTTCCTAAAGGAACACGCATGCACAACATATATCCACCAGGGTGGCCGAGTGGTTAAGGCGTTGGACTTAAGCTCCAATGAGCGCATGCTCTCGTGGGTTCAAACCCCACTCCTGGTATAATTTGGAGCCTCATGACTGGTAAACTGAAATGTATCTATGGGAGCAACAATGATCAATAGGAGTTTTTAGGAATTTGCTGTGAGCAATATCCCCCCACCCAGTCACCCCCAAAAAAGCTGGGATGAAAGACAAATGAGAGGTCTGTGCCAAGGTCGCTTAGTCTTACTGTACATGTTATATGTAGAACCGTTGGCTTGTGCAATTAGGGAAAGCCCAGACATAACAGGAATACAGTTACCGGGAGGAGAAACATTAAAAATTTAACAGTATGTAATTATCATATTATGAAAACAATTATAACGCCAAGAAAGTTATAAAAATGAATTGAAGACGCTCCGTCTCAACGACCGCTGATTGGACTGCAGGCGACCACGTGATTTTGAATCTCATTAACCGGCATGCGCTGACCGGCGTTTCAGAAACTAAAGTGTCGTCATATATGTGGCGCCGTTTAAAAACTGAAACATGCCGACCATAGTTATATTGTGATGTTTCGGAGGTAAAACGTCAGTAAAACATCGACCTGTCCTCTACCATTTGTTAGAAGGCGACTGTGTTCTTCATTGTAACCATGAGTTAGAGTTGCAGTAAGCAGAATGAGTCGTTTCTGTCGTGCGATATGTGGGTATCGCTTCTCGGCCTTTTGGCTAAGATCAAGTGTAGTATCTGTTCTTATCAGTTTAATATCTGATACGTCCCCTACCCGGGGACCATATATTAAATTGATTTTTGGAGCAGGGAGATGGAATAGGGGCTTGCTCCGTCCACTCCACGCATCGACCTGGTATTGCAGTATTTCTAGGAACGGTGCACCCCCTGAAGCTGTGAAAAACAAATGTCATTTCACTCAACAGTTTGTGCAAAGAAATTTCTTATACGCTAGATATATGCGTGCGTCTGCATATCTGGACATTGTCTTCGTGTAATCTTCCAAGGTTAGTCAGACTGAAATGTTGCGACTTAATATTTGTGAATGACTTACATTTAACTATTACCAGAATTACTAAATCCTGCCACTTGGACTGACACGTGGCTGGACACACACTTTCTATGGGAAATCAAAAAAATATGTCGTTTTGAACTGCAGTTACACTATTCTGGCTCCAATCCTGCAGTTACCTCTGTTGTCCACTAGAGACCAATAGAAGTCTTTAAAAACCGGAGGCTGCCATCTACAAGGACTCATGTTGATTATAGGTTTAACTCTTCTCTTTCTCTACATACTGCAGCTTTCTGTCCTCTGTGGCTGTAAATTACATCGTTTGAAAAAAAAAAAACACCACACAATTTTTTCTTGGCTTTTTAGCTAAAATCACCTGTATTGTCTGTTGTTTCCATTTGTGGATGGTTAATAGTGCAGAAGATTGTTTTTCTGTTTTCAGGATTACATGAAAACATTTTGGAACAGATCATTTTTGCATATAATAAATCTTAGGATAGTATTGGTTTTGATGATTTATAAAACAGCTGTGTGCCGTAGCCCTGGTAGTGTGGATCCTTAGTGTGTAAAGAGTAGATACCTCATGTAATATGTGTGAATGAAAATCCATGGACTTTATAAGAGTCCTCCATTTATGGCTATGATCCTAACAAACAAGATTAATACGTTTCTTTCTCCTACCAATCTTCCTGTTTCCTAAAGGAACACGCATGCACAACATATATCCACCAGGGTGGCCGAGTGGTTAAGGCGTTGGACTTAAGCTCCAATGAGCGCATGCTCTCGTGGGTTCAAACCCCACTCCTGGTATAATTTGGAGCCTCATGACTGGTAAACTGAAATGTATCTATGGGAGCAACAATGATCAATAGGAGTTTTTAGGAATTTGCTGTGAGCAATATCCCCCCACCCAGTCACCCCCAAAAAAGCTGGGATGAAAGACAAATGAGAGGTCTGTGCCAAGGTCGCTTAGTCTTACTGTACATGTTATATGTAGAACCGTTGGCTTGTGCAATTAGGGAAAGCCCAGACATAACAGGAATACAGTTACCGGGAGGAGAAACATTAAAAATTTAACAGTATGTAATTATCATATTATGAAAACAATTATAACGCCAAGAAAGTTATAAAAATGAATTGAAGACGCTCCGTCTCAACGACCGCTGATTGGACTGCAGGCGACCACGTGATTTTGAATCTCATTAACCGGCATGCGCTGACCGGCGTTTCAGAAACTAAAGTGTCGTCATATATGTGGCGCCGTTTAAAAACTGAAACATGCCGACCATAGTTATATTGTGATGTTTCGGAGGTAAAACGTCAGTAAAACATCGACCTGTCCTCTACCATTTGTTAGAAGGCGACTGTGTTCTTCATTGTAACCATGAGTTAGAGTTGCAGTAAGCAGAATGAGTCGTTTCTGTCGTGCGATATGTGGGTATCGCTTCTCGGCCTTTTGGCTAAGATCAAGTGTAGTATCTGTTCTTATCAGTTTAATATCTGATACGTCCCCTACCCGGGGACCATATATTAAATTGATTTTTGGAGCAGGGAGATGGAATAGGGGCTTGCTCCGTCCACTCCACGCATCGACCTGGTATTGCAGTATTTCTAGGAACGGTGCACCCCCTGAAGCTGTGAAAAACAAATGTCATTTCACTCAACAGTTTGTGCAAAGAAATTTCTTATACGCTAGATATATGCGTGCGTCTGCATATCTGGACATTGTCTTCGTGTAATCTTCCAAGGTTAGTCAGACTGAAATGTTGCGACTTAATATTTGTGAATGACTTACATTTAACTATTACCAGAATTACTAAATCCTGCCACTTGGACTGACACGTGGCTGGACACACACTTTCTATGGGAAATCAAAAAAATATGTCGTTTTGAACTGCAGTTACACTATTCTGGCTCCAATCCTGCAGTTACCTCTGTTGTCCACTAGAGACCAATAGAAGTCTTTAAAAACCGGAGGCTGCCATCTACAAGGACTCATGTTGATTATAGGTTTAACTCTTCTCTTTCTCTACATACTGCAGCTTTCTGTCCTCTGTGGCTGTAAATTACATCGTTTGAAAAAAAAAACACCACACAATTTTTTCTTGGCTTTTTAGCTAAAATCACCTGTATTGTCTGTTGTTTCCATTTGTGGATGGTTAATAGTGCAGAAGATTGTTTTTCTGTTTTCAGGATTACATGAAAACATTTTGGAACAGATCATTTTTGCATATAATAAATCTTAGGATAGTATTGGTTTTGATGATTTATAAAACAGCTGTGTGCCGTAGCCCTGGTAGTGTGGATCCTTAGTGTGTAAAGAGTAGATACCTCATGTAATATGTGTGAATGAAAATCCATGGACTTTATAAGAGTCCTCCATTTATGGCTATGATCCTAACAAACAAGATTAATACGTTTCTTTCTCCTACCAATCTTCCTGTTTCCTAAAGGAACACGCATGCACAATATATATGCACCAGGGTGGCCGAGTGGTTAAGGCGTTGGACTTAAGCTCCAATGAGCGCATGCTCTCGTAGGTTCAAACCCCACTCCTGGTATAATTTGGAGCCTCATGACTGGTAAACTGAAATGTATCTATGGGAGCAACAATGATCAATAGGAGCTTTTAGGAATTTTCTGTGAGCAATATCCCCCCACCCAGTCACCCCCAAAAAAGCTGGGATGAAAGACAAATGAGAGGTCTGTGCCAAGGTCGCTTAGTCTTACTGTACATGTTATATGTAGAACCGTTGGCTTGTGCAATTAGGGAAAGCCCAGACATAACAGGAATACAGTTACCGGGAGGAGAAACATTAAAAATTTAACAGTATGTAATTATCATATTATGAAAACAATTATAACGCCAAGAAAGTTATAAAAATGAATTGAAGACGCTCCGTCTCAACGACCGCTGATTGGACTGCAGGCGACCACGTGATTTTGAATCTCATTAACCGGCATGCGCTGACCGGCGTTTCAGAAACTAAAGTGTCGTCATATATGTGGCGCCGTTTAAAAACTGAAACATGCCGACCATAGTTATATTGTGATGTTTCGGAGGTAAAACGTCAGTAAAACATCGACCTGTCCTCTACCATTTGTTAGAAGGCGACTGTGTTCTTCATTGTAACCATGAGTTAGAGTTGCAGTAAGCAGAATGAGTCGTTTCTGTCGTGCGATATGTGGGTATCGCTTCTCGGCCTTTTGGCTAAGATCAAGTGTAGTATCTGTTCTTATCAGTTTAATATCTGATACGTCCCCTACCCGGGGACCATATATTAAATTGATTTTTGGAGCAGGGAGATGGAATAGGGGCTTGCTCCGTCCACTCCACGCATCGACCTGGTATTGCAGTATTTCTAGGAACGGTGCACCCCCTGAAGCTGTGAAAAACAAATGTCATTTCACTCAACAGTTTGTGCAAAGAAATTTCTTATACGCTAGATATATGCGTGCGTCTGCATATCTGGACATTGTCTTCGTGTAATCTTCCAAGGTTAGTCAGACTGAAATGTTGCGACTTAATATTTGTGAATGACTTACATTTAACTATTACCAGAATTACTAAATCCTGCCACTTGGACTGACACGTGGCTGGACACACACTTTCTATGGGAAATCAAAAAAATATGTCGTTTTGAACTGCAGTTACACTATTCTGGCTCCAATCCTGCAGTTACCTCTGTTGTCCACTAGAGACCAATAGAAGTCTTTAAAAACCGGAGGCTGCCATCTACAAGGACTCATGTTGATTATAGGTTTAACTCTTCTCTTTCTCTACATACTGCAGCTTTCTGTCCTCTGTGGCTGTAAATTACATCGTTTGAAAAAAAAAAAACACCACACAATTTTTTCTTGGCTTTTTAGCTAAAATCACCTGTATTGTCTGTTGTTTCCATTTGTGGATGGTTAATAGTGCAGAAGATTGTTTTTCTGTTTTCAGGATTACATGAAAACATTTTGGAACAGATCATTTTTGCATATAATAAATCTTAGGATAGTATTGGTTTTGATGATTTATAAAACAGCTGTGTGCCGTAGCCCTGGTAGTGTGGATCCTTAGTGTGTAAAGAGTAGATACCTCATGTAATATGTGTGAATGAAAATCCATGGACTTTATAAGAGTCCTCCATTTATGGCTATGATCCTAACAAACAAGATTAATACGTTTCTTTCTCCTACCAATCTTCCTGTTTCCTAAAGGAACACGCATGCACAACATATATCCACCAGGGTGGCCGAGTGGTTAAGGCGTTGGACTTAAGCTCCAATGAGCGCATGCTCTCGTGGGTTCAAACCCCACTCCTGGTATAATTTGGAGCCTCATGACTGGTAAACTGAAATGTATCTATGGGAGCAACAATGATCAATAGGAGTTTTTAGGAATTTGCTGTGAGCAATATCCCCCCACCCAGTCACCCCCAAAAAAGCTGGGATGAAAGACAAATGAGAGGTCTGTGCCAAGGTCGCTTAGTCTTACTGTACATGTTATATGTAGAACCGTTGGCTTGTGCAATTAGGGAAAGCCCAGACATAACAGGAATACAGTTACCGGGAGGAGAAACATTAAAAATTTAACAGTATGTAATTATCATATTATGAAAACAATTATAACGCCAAGAAAGTTATAAAAATGAATTGAAGACGCTCCGTCTCAACGACCGCTGATTGGACTGCAGGCGACCACGTGATTTTGAATCTCATTAACCGGCATGCGCTGACCGGCGTTTCAGAAACTAAAGTGTCGTCATATATGTGGCGCCGTTTAAAAACTGAAACATGCCGACCATAGTTATATTGTGATGTTTCGGAGGTAAAACGTCAGTAAAACATCGACCTGTCCTCTACCATTTGTTAGAAGGCGACTGTGTTCTTCATTGTAACCATGAGTTAGAGTTGCAGTAAGCAGAATGAGTCGTTTCTGTCGTGCGATATGTGGGTATCGCTTCTCGGCCTTTTGGCTAAGATCAAGTGTAGTATCTGTTCTTATCAGTTTAATATCTGATACGTCCCCTACCCGGGGACCATATATTAAATTGATTTTTGGAGCAGGGAGATGGAATAGGGGCTTGCTCCGTCCACTCCACGCATCGACCTGGTATTGCAGTATTTCTAGGAACGGTGCACCCCCTGAAGCTGTGAAAAACAAATGTCATTTCACTCAACAGTTTGTGCAAAGAAATTTCTTATACGCTAGATATATGCGTGCGTCTGCATATCTGGACATTGTCTTCGTGTAATCTTCCAAGGTTAGTCAGACTGAAATGTTGCGACTTAATATTTGTGAATGACTTACATTTAACTATTACCAGAATTACTAAATCCTGCCACTTGGACTGACACGTGGCTGGACACACACTTTCTATGGGAAATCAAAAAAATATGTCGTTTTGAACTGCAGTTACACTATTCTGGCTCCAATCCTGCAGTTACCTCTGTTGTCCACTAGAGACCAATAGAAGTCTTTAAAAACCGGAGGCTGCCATCTACAAGGACTCATGTTGATTATAGGTTTAACTCTTCTCTTTCTCTACATACTGCAGCTTTCTGTCCTCTGTGGCTGTAAATTACATCGTTTGAAAAAAAAAAAACACCACACAATTTTTTCTTGGCTTTTTAGCTAAAATCACCTGTATTGTCTGTTGTTTCCATTTGTGGATGGTTAATAGTGCAGAAGATTGTTTTTCTGTTTTCAGGATTACATGAAAACATTTTGGAACAGATCATTTTTGCATATAATAAATCTTAGGATAGTATTGGTTTTGATGATTTATAAAACAGCTGTGTGCCGTAGCCCTGGTAGTGTGGATCCTTAGTGTGTAAAGAGTAGATACCTCATGTAATATGTGTGAATGAAAATCCATGGACTTTATAAGAGTCCTCCATTTATGGCTATGATCCTAACAAACAAGATTAATACGTTTCTTTCTCCTACCAATCTTCCTGTTTCCTAAAGGAACACGCATGCACAACATATATCCACCAGGGTGGCCGAGTGGTTAAGGCGTTGGACTTAAGCTCCAATGAGCGCATGCTCTCGTGGGTTCAAACCCCACTCCTGGTATAATTTGGAGCCTCATGACTGGTAAACTGAAATGTATCTATGGGAGCAACAATGATCAATAGGAGTTTTTAGGAATTTGCTGTGAGCAATATCCCCCCACCCAGTCACCCCCAAAAAAGCTGGGATGAAAGACAAATGAGAGGTCTGTGCCAAGGTCGCTTAGTCTTACTGTACATGTTATATGTAGAACCGTTGGCTTGTGCAATTAGGGAAAGCCCAGACATAACAGGAATACAGTTACCGGGAGGAGAAACATTAAAAATTTAACAGTATGTAATTATCATATTATGAAAACAATTATAACGCCAAGAAAGTTATAAAAATGAATTGAAGACGCTCCGTCTCAACGACCGCTGATTGGACTGCAGGCGACCACGTGATTTTGAATCTCATTAACCGGCATGCGCTGACCGGCGTTTCAGAAACTAAAGTGTCGTCATATATGTGGCGCCGTTTAAAAACTGAAACATGCCGACCATAGTTATATTGTGATGTTTCGGAGGTAAAACGTCAGTAAAACATCGACCTGTCCTCTACCATTTGTTAGAAGGCGACTGTGTTCTTCATTGTAACCATGAGTTAGAGTTGCAGTAAGCAGAATGAGTCGTTTCTGTCGTGCGATATGTGGGTATCGCTTCTCGGCCTTTTGGCTAAGATCAAGTGTAGTATCTGTTCTTATCAGTTTAATATCTGATACGTCCCCTACCCGGGGACCATATATTAAATTGATTTTTGGAGCAGGGAGATGGAATAGGGGCTTGCTCCGTCCACTCCACGCATCGACCTGGTATTGCAGTATTTCTAGGAACGGTGCACCCCCTGAAGCTGTGAAAAACAAATGTCATTTCACTCAACAGTTTGTGCAAAGAAATTTCTTATACGCTAGATATATGCGTGCGTCTGCATATCTGGACATTGTCTTCGTGTAATCTTCCAAGGTTAGTCAGACTGAAATGTTGCGACTTAATATTTGTGAATGACTTACATTTAACTATTACCAGAATTACTAAATCCTGCCACTTGGACTGACACGTGGCTGGACACACACTTTCTATGGGAAATCAAAAAAATATGTCGTTTTGAACTGCAGTTACACTATTCTGGCTCCAATCCTGCAGTTACCTCTCTTGTCCACTAGAGACCAATAGAAGTCTTTAAAAACCGGAGGCTGCCATCTACAAGGACTCATGTTGATTATAGGTTTAACTCTTCTCTTTCTCTACATACTGCAGCTTTCTGTCCTCTGTGGCTGTAAATTACATCGTTTGAAAAAAAAAAACACCACACAATTTTTTCTTGGCTTTTTAGCTAAAATCACCTGTATTGTCTGTTGTTTCCATTTGTGGATGGTTAATAGTGCAGAAGATTGTTTTTCTGTTTTCAGGATTACATGAAAACATTTTGGAACAGATCATTTTTGCATATAATAAATCTTAGGATAGTATTGGTTTTGATGATTTATAAAACAGCTGTGTGCCGTAGCCCTGGTAGTGTGGATCCTTAGTGTGTAAAGAGTAGATACCTCATGTAATATGTGTGAATGAAAATCCATGGACTTTATAAGAGTCCTCCATTTATGGCTATGATCCTAACAAACAAGATTAATACGTTTCTTTCTCCTACCAATCTTCCTGTTTCCTAAAGGAACACGCATGCACAATATATATGCACCAGGGTGGCCGAGTGGTTAAGGCGTTGGACTTAAGCTCCAATGAGCGCATGCTCTCGTAGGTTCAAACCCCACTCCTGGTATAATTTGGAGCCTCATGACTGGTAAACTGAAATGTATCTATGGGAGCAACAATGATCAATAGGAGCTTTTAGGAATTTTCTGTGAGCAATATCCCCCCACCCAGTCACCCCCAAAAAAGCTGGGATGAAAGACAAATGAGAGGTCTGTGCCAAGGTCGCTTAGTCTTACTGTACATGTTATATGTAGAACCGTTGGCTTGTGCAATTAGGGAAAGCCCAGACATAACAGGAATACAGTTACCGGGAGGAGAAACATTAAAAATTTAACAGTATGTAATTATCATATTATGAAAACAATTATAACGCCAAGAAAGTTATAAAAATGAATTGAAGACGCTCCGTCTCAACGACCGCTGATTGGACTGCAGGCGACCACGTGATTTTGAATCTCATTAACCGGCATGCGCTGACCGGCGTTTCAGAAACTAAAGTGTCGTCATATATGTGGCGCCGTTTAAAAACTGAAACATGCCGACCATAGTTATATTGTGATGTTTCGGAGGTAAAACGTCAGTAAAACATCGACCTGTCCTCTACCATTTGTTAGAAGGCGACTGTGTTCTTCATTGTAACCATGAGTTAGAGTTGCAGTAAGCAGAATGAGTCGTTTCTGTCGTGCGATATGTGGGTATCGCTTCTCGGCCTTTTGGCTAAGATCAAGTGTAGTATCTGTTCTTATCAGTTTAATATCTGATACGTCCCCTACCCGGGGACCATATATTAAATTGATTTTTGGAGCAGGGAGATGGAATAGGGGCTTGCTCCGTCCACTCCACGCATCGACCTGGTATTGCAGTATTTCTAGGAACGGTGCACCCCCTGAAGCTGTGAAAAACAAATGTCATTTCACTCAACAGTTTGTGCAAAGAAATTTCTTATACGCTAGATATATGCGTGCGTCTGCATATCTGGACATTGTCTTCGTGTAATCTTCCAAGGTTAGTCAGACTGAAATGTTGCGACTTAATATTTGTGAATGACTTACATTTAACTATTACCAGAATTACTAAATCCTGCCACTTGGACTGACACGTGGCTGGACACACACTTTCTATGGGAAATCAAAAAAATATGTCGTTTTGAACTGCAGTTACACTATTCTGGCTCCAATCCTGCAGTTACCTCTGTTGTCCACTAGAGACCAATAGAAGTCTTTAAAAACCGGAGGCTGCCATCTACAAGGACTCATGTTGATTATAGGTTTAACTCTTCTCTTTCTCTACATACTGCAGCTTTCTGTCCTCTGTGGCTGTAAATTACATCGTTTGAAAAAAAAAAAACACCACACAATTTTTTCTTGGCTTTTTAGCTAAAATCACCTGTATTGTCTGTTGTTTCCATTTGTGGATGGTTAATAGTGCAGAAGATTGTTTTTCTGTTTTCAGGATTACATGAAAACATTTTGGAACAGATCATTTTTGCATATAATAAATCTTAGGATAGTATTGGTTTTGATGATTTATAAAACAGCTGTGTGCCGTAGCCCTGGTAGTGTGGATCCTTAGTGTGTAAAGAGTAGATACCTCATGTAATATGTGTGAATGAAAATCCATGGACTTTATAAGAGTCCTCCATTTATGGCTATGATCCTAACAAACAAGATTAATACGTTTCTTTCTCCTACCAATCTTCCTGTTTCCTAAAGGAACACGCATGCACAACATATATCCACCAGGGTGGCCGAGTGGTTAAGGCGTTGGACTTAAGCTCCAATGAGCGCATGCTCTCGTGGGTTCAAACCCCACTCCTGGTATAATTTGGAGCCTCATGACTGGTAAACTGAAATGTATCTATGGGAGCAACAATGATCAATAGGAGTTTTTAGGAATTTGCTGTGAGCAATATCCCCCCACCCAGTCACCCCCAAAAAAGCTGGGATGAAAGACAAATGAGAGGTCTGTGCCAAGGTCGCTTAGTCTTACTGTACATGTTATATGTAGAACCGTTGGCTTGTGCAATTAGGGAAAGCCCAGACATAACAGGAATACAGTTACCGGGAGGAGAAACATTAAAAATTTAACAGTATGTAATTATCATATTATGAAAACAATTATAACGCCAAGAAAGTTATAAAAATGAATTGAAGACGCTCCGTCTCAACGACCGCTGATTGGACTGCAGGCGACCACGTGATTTTGAATCTCATTAACCGGCATGCGCTGACCGGCGTTTCAGAAACTAAAGTGTCGTCATATATGTGGCGCCGTTTAAAAACTGAAACATGCCGACCATAGTTATATTGTGATGTTTCGGAGGTAAAACGTCAGTAAAACATCGACCTGTCCTCTACCATTTGTTAGAAGGCGACTGTGTTCTTCATTGTAACCATGAGTTAGAGTTGCAGTAAGCAGAATGAGTCGTTTCTGTCGTGCGATATGTGGGTATCGCTTCTCGGCCTTTTGGCTAAGATCAAGTGTAGTATCTGTTCTTATCAGTTTAATATCTGATACGTCCCCTACCCGGGGACCATATATTAAATTGATTTTTGGAGCAGGGAGATGGAATAGGGGCTTGCTCCGTCCACTCCACGCATCGACCTGGTATTGCAGTATTTCTAGGAACGGTGCACCCCCTGAAGCTGTGAAAAACAAATGTCATTTCACTCAACAGTTTGTGCAAAGAAATTTCTTATACGCTAGATATATGCGTGCGTCTGCATATCTGGACATTGTCTTCGTGTAATCTTCCAAGGTTAGTCAGACTGAAATGTTGCGACTTAATATTTGTGAATGACTTACATTTAACTATTACCAGAATTACTAAATCCTGCCACTTGGACTGACACGTGGCTGGACACACACTTTCTATGGGAAATCAAAAAAATATGTCGTTTTGAACTGCAGTTACACTATTCTGGCTCCAATCCTGCAGTTACCTCTGTTGTCCACTAGAGACCAATAGAAGTCTTTAAAAACCGGAGGCTGCCATCTACAAGGACTCATGTTGATTATAGGTTTAACTCTTCTCTTTCTCTACATACTGCAGCTTTCTGTCCTCTGTGGCTGTAAATTACATCGTTTGAAAAAAAAAAAACACCACACAATTTTTTCTTGGCTTTTTAGCTAAAATCACCTGTATTGTCTGTTGTTTCCATTTGTGGATGGTTAATAGTGCAGAAGATTGTTTTTCTGTTTTCAGGATTACATGAAAACATTTTGGAACAGATCATTTTTGCATATAATAAATCTTAGGATAGTATTGGTTTTGATGATTTATAAAACAGCTGTGTGCCGTAGCCCTGGTAGTGTGGATCCTTAGTGTGTAAAGAGTAGATACCTCATGTAATATGTGTGAATGAAAATCCATGGACTTTATAAGAGTCCTCCATTTATGGCTATGATCCTAACAAACAAGATTAATACGTTTCTTTCTCCTACCAATCTTCCTGTTTCCTAAAGGAACACGCATGCACAACATATATCCACCAGGGTGGCCGAGTGGTTAAGGCGTTGGACTTAAGCTCCAATGAGCGCATGCTCTCGTGGGTTCAAACCCCACTCCTGGTATAATTTGGAGCCTCATGACTGGTAAACTGAAATGTATCTATGGGAGCAACAATGATCAATAGGAGTTTTTAGGAATTTGCTGTGAGCAATATCCCCCCACCCAGTCACCCCCAAAAAAGCTGGGATGAAAGACAAATGAGAGGTCTGTGCCAAGGTCGCTTAGTCTTACTGTACATGTTATATGTAGAACCGTTGGCTTGTGCAATTAGGGAAAGCCCAGACATAACAGGAATACAGTTACCGGGAGGAGAAACATTAAAAATTTAACAGTATGTAATTATCATATTATGAAAACAATTATAACGCCAAGAAAGTTATAAAAATGAATTGAAGACGCTCCGTCTCAACGACCGCTGATTGGACTGCAGGCGACCACGTGATTTTGAATCTCATTAACCGGCATGCGCTGACCGGCGTTTCAGAAACTAAAGTGTCGTCATATATGTGGCGCCGTTTAAAAACTGAAACATGCCGACCATAGTTATATTGTGATGTTTCGGAGGTAAAACGTCAGTAAAACATCGACCTGTCCTCTACCATTTGTTAGAAGGCGACTGTGTTCTTCATTGTAACCATGAGTTAGAGTTGCAGTAAGCAGAATGAGTCGTTTCTGTCGTGCGATATGTGGGTATCGCTTCTCGGCCTTTTGGCTAAGATCAAGTGTAGTATCTGTTCTTATCAGTTTAATATCTGATACGTCCCCTACCCGGGGACCATATATTAAATTGATTTTTGGAGCAGGGAGATGGAATAGGGGCTTGCTCCGTCCACTCCACGCATCGACCTGGTATTGCAGTATTTCTAGGAACGGTGCACCCCCTGAAGCTGTGAAAAACAAATGTCATTTCACTCAACAGTTTGTGCAAAGAAATTTCTTATACGCTAGATATATGCGTGCGTCTGCATATCTGGACATTGTCTTCGTGTAATCTTCCAAGGTTAGTCAGACTGAAATGTTGCGACTTAATATTTGTGAATGACTTACATTTAACTATTACCAGAATTACTAAATCCTGCCACTTGGACTGACACGTGGCTGGACACACACTTTCTATGGGAAATCAAAAAAATATGTCGTTTTGAACTGCAGTTACACTATTCTGGCTCCAATCCTGCAGTTACCTCTCTTGTCCACTAGAGACCAATAGAAGTCTTTAAAAACCGGAGGCTGCCATCTACAAGGACTCATGTTGATTATAGGTTTAACTCTTCTCTTTCTCTACATACTGCAGCTTTCTGTCCTCTGTGGCTGTAAATTACATCGTTTGAAAAAAAAAAACACCACACAATTTTTTCTTGGCTTTTTAGCTAAAATCACCTGTATTGTCTGTTGTTTCCATTTGTGGATGGTTAATAGTGCAGAAGATTGTTTTTCTGTTTTCAGGATTACATGAAAACATTTTGGAACAGATCATTTTTGCATATAATAAATCTTAGGATAGTATTGGTTTTGATGATTTATAAAACAGCTGTGTGCCGTAGCCCTGGTAGTGTGGATCCTTAGTGTGTAAAGAGTAGATACCTCATGTAATATGTGTGAATGAAAATCCATGGACTTTATAAGAGTCCTCCATTTATGGCTATGATCCTAACAAACAAGATTAATACGTTTCTTTCTCCTACCAATCTTCCTGTTTCCTAAAGGAACACGCATGCACAATATATATGCACCAGGGTGGCCGAGTGGTTAAGGCGTTGGACTTAAGCTCCAATGAGCGCATGCTCTCGTAGGTTCAAACCCCACTCCTGGTATAATTTGGAGCCTCATGACTGGTAAACTGAAATGTATCTATGGGAGCAACAATGATCAATAGGAGCTTTTAGGAATTTTCTGTGAGCAATATCCCCCCACCCAGTCACCCCCAAAAAAGCTGGGATGAAAGACAAATGAGAGGTCTGTGCCAAGGTCGCTTAGTCTTACTGTACATGTTATATGTAGAACCGTTGGCTTGTGCAATTAGGGAAAGCCCAGACATAACAGGAATACAGTTACCGGGAGGAGAAACATTAAAAATTTAACAGTATGTAATTATCATATTATGAAAACAATTATAACGCCAAGAAAGTTATAAAAATGAATTGAAGACGCTCCGTCTCAACGACCGCTGATTGGACTGCAGGCGACCACGTGATTTTGAATCTCATTAACCGGCATGCGCTGACCGGCGTTTCAGAAACTAAAGTGTCGTCATATATGTGGCGCCGTTTAAAAACTGAAACATGCCGACCATAGTTATATTGTGATGTTTCGGAGGTAAAACGTCAGTAAAACATCGACCTGTCCTCTACCATTTGTTAGAAGGCGACTGTGTTCTTCATTGTAACCATGAGTTAGAGTTGCAGTAAGCAGAATGAGTCGTTTCTGTCGTGCGATATGTGGGTATCGCTTCTCGGCCTTTTGGCTAAGATCAAGTGTAGTATCTGTTCTTATCAGTTACAAGGCGAGAAGCAATGCAGGATGGCGGCGGCGTCGGCCAATTTTCATGAGAGAAATACATGGATGCAAGGTACAAGAAATACTTTGAGATTCGAGTTGATGGAGAAAGAGGACGAGATTCATGACAGAATTAACTTCGGACGAAGGATCCTTTACGAGGCTTTAAAGATAAAGCCTGAGGAAATCTACTGCCTCCAGCAGAGTACGGCAAGTAAACATTATGATGTAACCTTTTGCACGGGAGAATGTGCGGAGGAGGTGAGAAGGAGATTTCACGGAGAAGAAAACGAAGAACTAAAGAAATATACGGTAACTCCTTTGTACAGAAATGATTATAGGATTTTAACGATCCATATGTATAACCCTTGGGTTTCGGAAGAGACAATTAAGTACTTCTTAGGAAGGTACGTCACAGTACTACCAGGAGTGCGCAAAATAAAGGATGGCTTAGGACTATGGACCGGAAAAAGACAATTCCGAGTCAAATTAAATGTGGATACGTCTACCGAGGACGGATATTGCCATCCACCCGCGGTATTCTCCATAGGAGCAGATAGGGGTTTCCTAGTGTATGCTGGGCAGCCCCAAGCGTGCAGAAAATGTGGCAGTACCGGACATAATGCGGACAGGTGTGAACAAATGAGGTGCAGGAGTTGCGGGAAGATAGGCCACATAACTAAAGACTGTAAGGAACCTAGAAAATGTCATTTGTGCGATTCAGAGACCCATATGGCAAGAGACTGTACTAGACCAAGGTCATATTCTGAAGCGGCAGGAAATGAACAATACAGAAAATCGGATGCAGAAGCTGATATCGGAAAAAGAACACAGGAGGCGTCAACGGCTGCCGAAGATCACCTTAACGAGGAGAGAGCTGGGAGCAAGGAAGGCGGAGTAGAGCAGAGGAATAAGGAGGAAGGAACATTACGTGAATCGGACGCCGAGAGAGAGAAACAAGCAGAGGACGGACAGGTGTGGGCAGTAGTAGCGAAGCCGCGGAGAAAATCAGCAAAGAGGCGGAGAAAGGTGAGCTCAGGTGCTTCTCCAGAAGAGACAAAAACGGAAAATAAAGAGGATAGGGAGGAACGGATCGAGCAGGTGGAAAATACGGAGGGACATGTTTTGAGGGGTACACAGACTGAATGCATGCATACCCCCTTAAGTGACTTCACTAGTGATGGGGATACGGGGGAAGAGGCTGAAAGCGAAGAAAAATCGGAAGATTCCTTTATTAAGAACTTATTGGCGCAGGTTAATATGAAGAGTTAAAAATGGGGATACTGAAATAAAACTCCTATGGTTTTGATTTGTTTTGGTTTTGTTTTTGAGACCCCTTTTTTTTTATTTGATTTATGTTTTAAGACATGGGAAACTTTCGAATAATAACATTAAATGTAAGGGGACTTAGGAATGCTCGGAAAAGAAAAATGGTTTATGAATTTTTGTTGTATTATAATTTTGATGCCTGCTTGTTGCAGGAAGTACATTTAAAAGATGAGGGGGATGTTGATCTCTTTACGAAGGAATGGAGAGGAGGTGAATCGGTCTGGAGTATCGGGGGAGTACATGGGACTGGGGTAGGAGTGTTATGTGGAAATAAAAGTATACGAATAAAGGACAGTTATACTTTAATACAGGGAAGGGTTATGGTTGTAGATGTGGAAAAAAGTGGGACACAAAACCGTATAATAAATGTGTATGCATATGTGGATCCTAAATTAAGAAGAGAACTTCTTTCAAAAATGGACACTTGTTTTATGACAAGGAAAAATATTTTTGTGGGAGGGGATTTCAACTGTTCACTGGAGAAAATAAAAACTTCGCTCCCTTTTAAGACCTTTATAAAAAAATACGGTTTAATAGATGTAATGGCCACACTACAAGGGAAAAGAGTGGGGTACACATGGAAGAATACAAGAGGAATGGAAAGTAGATTAGATTACATCTTGATAGAGAAAAAGTGTAAAATAAAACAAGGGAAAAAAATACCGGCTTTGTTCACAGATCATCAAATGATAGTGGTGGATTTGGAGATAGAAGGAATAGATTATGGAAAAGGATACTGGAAACTGAATAACGAAGTACTTATGGAAAAAGAATATAAGGAAAGGTTTGCAGAGCTCTTCCCTTTATGGGAGGAGATGGAAAGCTTATATAAAAATAAATTGGATTGGTGGGAGGATGTAAAAAACAAAATAAAAAAGTTCACGGTGGATTATTGTACGGAAAGGTCCAGCGTAAGGAAAGAGGAATTTCGTATATTGCAAAAAGAAATAGAATATACTTATACACTACAAAATGAAAAAGGAAACAACAAAAACATGGACGAGAAAATGGAAAGTTTAAGATTGAAGCAGGAAGAACTACTTGAAAGGAAGGCAAGGGCTGAAACATATAAGATAAAGCAGGAGGAGTATGAGGAGAACGAGAAATGTTCGGCCTTTTTCTTTAAAAAGATGAAAAGTAAGGAAAAAAAGGGAGTTATAATAAAATTAGAGAAGGATGGGAAAATGATAGAAGGAAAGGAAAATATGCTTAAAACGGCGAAGGAGTATTATGAGGTCTTGTTTAGAAAAGAAAAATTAGAGGGAGAAAAAGGGGATTTTTTCTTAAAGAAAATAAAAAAGAGATTAACGGGAGAAGAAAGCGACAGTTTAGAAGGGGAAGTTACAATAGGGGAGGCATATAAAGTATTAAAAGGAATGAAGGCAAACAAAGTGCCAGGGATAGATGGATTAACAAAGGAATTTTACGAAACTTTCTGGGGAATGGTGGGGATACATTTGTTGGGAGTTTTTAAGGAAATCATGGAGGGAAAGGAGATGACAGAGAGTATGAAGATGGGTGTGGTTTCTATTCTATTCAAGAAAGGTAACCCACAACAACTTGATAATTATAGACCGTTAACTATGCTATGTGTGGATTATAAGATCCTGAGTAGGATATTGGCAAATAGACTCGCGGGAGTAATGATGCAAATAGTGGAGAAGGATCAGACGTGTGGGGTTAGGGGGAGGCAAATGTCTTGGAACGTGCAACTACACAGAGACATACTCACATACGTTAGAGATAGAAATTTGCCAGCACTATGTGTGAGCCTAGATCAACAAAAGGCCTTTGATAGGGTAGATTATGATTTTTTGTGGAGGGTAATGCAGTATATGGGTTTGGGAGAGAAATTTAAAAAATGGGTAAAAAATTTATACAACGGCATAAGTCTGAAAATAAAAGTAAATGGATTCCTTACAGAAAAAGTGTATCAAACAAAGGGTTTGAGGCAAGGATGTCCATTATCTGTTGTTCTTTATGTACTGTATGTTGAACCTTTGGCTTGCGCAATAAGGGAAAGCCAGAGAGTAAAAGGGATTCCGATGCCGCGGGGGGAAGTTTTAAAGATATCGCAGTATGCGGACGATACAGTATTATATCTGGCAGATGATGATAGTTTAAAGGGTGCGATAGAAATTTTAGATATTTATGAAAAAGCGACTGGATCAAAGATAAATAAAGAGAAGTCGATGTATAAATATTTGGGGACATGGGAGGGTAGAAGAGATAATATCTGTGATTTTACTTTGTGCCAAGGCCCAATGAATATTTTAGGAATCTCCTTTGGAAATAAGGAAGGAGATGAGCTTAGCAATTGGAAAAAAAGGTTAAGTGCGGTAGAAAAGAAGCTGGGCCTTTGGAAAGCAAGGAAATTAACAATTACGGGGAAGGTTCTGATTATAAAGAGTGAGGTGGTGCCGAAGCTATTACATCTGGCCTATGTGGTTTCGATGCCTCAGATCTACAGAGCGCAAATAACCAGAGCGATATTTAAATTTATTTGGGGGGGTTATGAGTATGTCAAAAGAACGCAAATGTATCAAGAAATTGAAGATGGTGGGAAAGGGGTACCAAATGTCCCTTTGAAGTTAGATACAATGTTTTATGCAAATGTATGCAAGCTATTGAAACAGAACTATGTCCATAAATGTCAAATATTGTTATGGTTTTGGTTAGCGATTCCATACCGTTTTTTGATAGGGTGGGAAAATAAGGGACCAAAGGCGGAAACTAGACCAAAATATTTTCAGAGGATGCTAGGATGGGGAAAGAAACACGCTGAATGTAAAGAGGTGGATACCGTACTAAACCATAAACTTTTATATAAGAAAATGGTATGGAAAGCTAATTATAACCAGGTACCGGTGAGTCCAGAAGTGTGGAAATGTGCACAGGATAAGACCTTTAAAAATGTTTTGAAGGATTTTAATTGGATGCATTTACACAAAAGGTTACCCGTGAGGATCATTATGTATGCACATAACTTGGGAAAACAGAAAAAGTGTCCGAGGGACAACTGCGTAGAAGAGGAAACAATAGAACACGTACTTTGGGGATGCGAATACGCAAAAAAGGTATGGGAAAGGGTAAAGGGGAAGTATAAAGGTTTGGGCACGGTGACTTATGAAGAGATTACCCTTTTCAGGGCTAACAGTATAGAAAAAGAGAGATACAAAATACGTTGTATGTTGTTAACAATTGTAAAAATGAAATTGTGGAAGGCAAGACAGAGTTGTATAACGGGAGGATATAAAGAGGGGGAAATAGGTACGACTAAAGCTGTAGAGAGGGAATTTGAAAAGACATACTGGCATGAACTACAAAAATGGGGAATAGACACGATCAAGGATAGATGGAAAGATTTCCCTTCCTTCTTTACTGCGAAGGCACCTAAAAAGTGGTGGTAGGTAAAGAGTAAGGAAGGGAGAAAGGGAAAAGGAGCAATGAAAAGCAATAAGTTATATGAATATGTTACATGAAAATGATTGGTTTGCGATGAATGAATGTGGGAAAGAAATGAAATGTAAATATGTCTTTGTAACGGAAATGGAAAAAGTTTTTTGAATTGTTGTGGAAAGAAAATAAAAGAAGTAAAAAAAAAAAAAAAAAAAAAAAAAAAATCTGTTCTTATCAGTTTAATATCTGATACGTCCCCTACCCGGGGACCATATATTAAATTGATTTTTGGAGCAGGGAGATGGAATAGGGGCTTGCTCCGTCCACTCCACGCATCGACCTGGTATTGCAGTATTTCTAGGAACGGTGCACCCCCTGAAGCTGTGAAAAACAAATGTCATTTCACTCAACAGTTTGTGCAAAGAAATTTCTTATACGCTAGATATATGCGTGCGTCTGCATATCTGGACATTGTCTTCGTGTAATCTTCCAAGGTTAGTCAGACTGAAATGTTGCGACTTAATATTTGTGAATGACTTACATTTAACTATTACCAGAATTACTAAATCCTGCCACTTGGACTGACACGTGGCTGGACACACACTTTCTATGGGAAATCAAAAAAATATGTCGTTTTGAACTGCAGTTACACTATTCTGGCTCGAATCCTGCAGTTACCTCTGTTGTCCACTAGAGACCAATAGAAGTCTTTAAAAACCGGAGGCTGCCATCTACAAGGACTCATGTTGATTATAGGTTTAACTCTTCTCTTTCTCTACATACTGCAGCTTTCTGTCCTCTGTGGCTGTAAATTACATCGTTTGAAAAAAAAAAACACCACACAATTTTTTCTTGGCTTTTTAGCTAAAATCACCTGTATTGTCTGTTGTTTCCATTTGTGGATGGTTAATAGTGCAGAAGATTGTTTTTCTGTTTTCAGGATTACATGAAAACATTTTGGAACAGATCATTTTTGTATATAATAAATCTTAGGATAGTATTGGTTTTGATGATTTATAAAACAGCTGTGTGCCGTAGCCCTGGTAGTGTGGATCCTTAGTGTGTAAAGAGTAGATACCTCATGTAATATGTGTGAATGAAAATCCATGGACTTTATAAGAGTCCTCCATTTATGGCTATGATCCTAACAAACAAGATTAATACGTTTCTTTCTCCTACCAATCTTCCTGTTTCCTAAAGGAACACGCATGCACAATATATATGCACCAGGGTGGCCGAGTGGTTAAGGCGTTGGACTTAAGCTCCAATGAGCGCATGCTCTCGTAGGTTCAAACCCCACTCCTGGTATAATTTGGAGCCTCATGACTGGTAAACTGAAATGTATCTATGGGAGCAACAATGATCAATAGGAGTTTTTAGGAATTTTCTGTGAGCAATATCCCCCCACCCAGTCACCCCCAAAAAAGCTGGGATGAAAGACAAATGAGAGGTCTGTGCCAAGGTCGCTTAGTCTTACTGTACATGTTATATGTAGAACCGTTGGCTTGTGCAATTAGGGAAAGCCCAGACATAACAGGAATACAGTTACCGGGAGGAGAAACATTAAAAATTTAACAGTATGTAATTATCATATTATGAAAACAATTATAACGCCAAGAAAGTTATAAAAATGAATTGAAGACGCTCCGTCTCAACGACCGCTGATTGGACTGCAGGCGACCACGTGATTTTGAATCTCATTAACCGGCATGCGCTGACCGGCGTTTCAGAAACTAAAGTGTCGTCATATATGTGGCGCCGTTTAAAAACTGAAACATGCCGACCATAGTTATATTGTGATGTTTCGGAGGTAAAACGTCAGTAAAACATCGACCTGTCCTCTACCATTTGTTAGAAGGCGACTGTGTTCTTCATTGTAACCATGAGTTAGAGTTGCAGTAAGCAGAATGAGTCGTTTCTGTCGTGCGATATGTGGGTATCGCTTCTCGGCCTTTTGGCTAAGATCAAGTGTAGTATCTGTTCTTATCAGTTTAATATCTGATACGTCCCCTACCCGGGGACCATATATTAAATTGATTTTTGGAGCAGGGAGATGGAATAGGGGCTTGCTCCGTCCACTCCACGCATCGACCTGGTATTGCAGTATTTCTAGGAACGGTGCACCCCCTGAAGCTGTGAAAAACAAATGTCATTTCACTCAACAGTTTGTGCAAAGAAATTTCTTATACGCTAGATATATGCGTGCGTCTGCATATCTGGACATTGTCTTCGTGTAATCTTCCAAGGTTAGTCAGACTGAAATGTTGCGACTTAATATTTGTGAATGACTTACATTTAACTATTACCAGAATTACTAAATCCTGCCACTTGGACTGACACGTGGCTGGACACACACTTTCTATGGGAAATCAAAAAAATATGTCGTTTTGAACTGCAGTTACACTATTCTGGCTCCAATCCTGCAGTTACCTCTGTTGTCCACTAGAGACCAATAGAAGTCTTTAAAAACCGGAGGCTGCCATCTACAAGGACTCATGTTGATTATAGGTTTAACTCTTCTCTTTCTCTACATACTGCAGCTTTCTGTCCTCTGTGGCTGTAAATTACATCGTTTGAAAAAAAAAAACACCACACAATTTTTTCTTGGCTTTTTAGCTAAAATCACCTGTATTGTCTGTTGTTTCCATTTGTGGATGGTTAATAGTGCAGAAGATTGTTTTTCTGTTTTCAGGATTACATGAAAACATTTTGGAACAGATCATTTTTGCATATAATAAATCTTAGGATAGTATTGGTTTTGATGATTTATAAAACAGCTGTGTGCCGTAGCCCTGGTAGTGTGGATCCTTAGTGTGTAAAGAGTAGATACCTCATGTAATATGTGTGAATGAAAATCCATGGACTTTATAAGAGTCCTCCATTTATGGCTATGATCCTAACAAACAAGATTAATACGTTTCTTTCTCCTACCAATCTTCCTGTTTCCTAAAGGAACACGCATGCACAATATATATGCACCAGGGTGGCCGAGTGGTTAAGGCGTTGGACTTAAGCTCCAATGAGCGCATGCTCTCGTAGGTTCAAACCCCACTCCTGGTATAATTTGGAGCCTCATGACTGGTAAACTGAAATGTATCTATGGGAGCAACAATGATCAATAGGAGTTTTTAGGAATTTTCTGTGAGCAATATCCCCCCACCCAGTCACCCCCAAAAAAGCTGGGATGAAAGACAAATGAGAGGTCTGTGCCAAGGTCGCTTAGTCTTACTGTACATGTTATATGTAGAACCGTTGGCTTGTGCAATTAGGGAAAGCCCAGACATAACAGGAATACAGTTACCGGGAGGAGAAACATTAAAAATTTAACAGTATGTAATTATCATATTATGAAAACAATTATAACGCCAAGAAAGTTATAAAAATGAATTGAAGACGCTCCGTCTCAACGACCGCTGATTGGACTGCAGGCGACCACGTGATTTTGAATCTCATTAACCGGCATGCGCTGACCGGCGTTTCAGAAACTAAAGTGTCGTCATATATGTGGCGCCGTTTAAAAACTGAAACATGCCGACCATAGTTATATTGTGATGTTTCGGAGGTAAAACGTCAGTAAAACATCGACCTGTCCTCTACCATTTGTTAGAAGGCGACTGTGTTCTTCATTGTAACCATGAGTTAGAGTTGCAGTAAGCAGAATGAGTCGTTTCTGTCGTGCGATATGTGGGTATCGCTTCTCGGCCTTTTGGCTAAGATCAAGTGTAGTATCTGTTCTTATCAGTTTAATATCTGATACGTCCCCTACCCGGGGACCATATATTAAATTGATTTTTGGAGCAGGGAGATGGAATAGGGGCTTGCTCCGTCCACTCCACGCATCGACCTGGTATTGCAGTATTTCTAGGAACGGTGCACCCCCTGAAGCTGTGAAAAACAAATGTCATTTCACTCAACAGTTTGTGCAAAGAAATTTCTTATACGCTAGATATATGCGTGCGTCTGCATATCTGGACATTGTCTTCGTGTAATCTTCCAAGGTTAGTCAGACTGAAATGTTGCGACTTAATATTTGTGAATGACTTACATTTAACTATTACCAGAATTACTAAATCCTGCCACTTGGACTGACACGTGGCTGGACACACACTTTCTATGGGAAATCAAAAAAATATGTCGTTTTGAACTGCAGTTACACTATTCTGGCTCCAATCCTGCAGTTACCTCTGTTGTCCACTAGAGACCAATAGAAGTCTTTAAAAACCGGAGGCTGCCATCTACAAGGACTCATGTTGATTATAGGTTTAACTCTTCTCTTTCTCTACATACTGCAGCTTTCTGTCCTCTGTGGCTGTAAATTACATCGTTTGAAAAAAAAAAAACACCACACAATTTTTTCTTGGCTTTTTAGCTAAAATCACCTGTATTGTCTGTTGTTTCCATTTGTGGATGGTTAATAGTGCAGAAGATTGTTTTTCTGTTTTCAGGATTACATGAAAACATTTTGGAACAGATCATTTTTGCATATAATAAATCTTAGGATAGTATTGGTTTTGATGATTTATAAAACAGCTGTGTGCCGTAGCCCTGGTAGTGTGGATCCTTAGTGTGTAAAGAGTAGATACCTCATGTAATATGTGTGAATGAAAATCCATGGACTTTATAAGAGTCCTCCATTTATGGCTATGATCCTAACAAACAAGATTAATACGTTTCTTTCTCCTACCAATCTTCCTGTTTCCTAAAGGAACACGCATGCACAACATATATCCACCAGGGTGGCCGAGTGGTTAAGGCGTTGGACTTAAGCTCCAATGAGCGCATGCTCTCGTGGGTTCAAACCCCACTCCTGGTATAATTTGGAGCCTCATGACTGGTAAACTGAAATGTATCTATGGGAGCAACAATGATCAATAGGAGTTTTTAGGAATTTGCTGTGAGCAATATCCCCCCACCCAGTCACCCCCAAAAAAGCTGGGATGAAAGACAAATGAGAGGTCTGTGCCAAGGTCGCTTAGTCTTACTGTACATGTTATATGTAGAACCGTTGGCTTGTGCAATTAGGGAAAGCCCAGACATAACAGGAATACAGTTACCGGGAGGAGAAACATTAAAAATTTAACAGTATGTAATTATCATATTATGAAAACAATTATAACGCCAAGAAAGTTATAAAAATGAATTGAAGACGCTCCGTCTCAACGACCGCTGATTGGACTGCAGGCGACCACGTGATTTTGAATCTCATTAACCGGCATGCGCTGACCGGCGTTTCAGAAACTAAAGTGTCGTCATATATGTGGCGCCGTTTAAAAACTGAAACATGCCGACCATAGTTATATTGTGATGTTTCGGAGGTAAAACGTCAGTAAAACATCGACCTGTCCTCTACCATTTGTTAGAAGGCGACTGTGTTCTTCATTGTAACCATGAGTTAGAGTTGCAGTAAGCAGAATGAGTCGTTTCTGTCGTGCGATATGTGGGTATCGCTTCTCGGCCTTTTGGCTAAGATCAAGTGTAGTATGTGTTCTTATCAGTTACAAGGCGAGAAGCAATGCAGGATGGCGGCGGCGTCGGCCAATTTTCATGAGAGAAATACATGGATGCAAGGTACAAGAAATACTTTGAGATTCGAGTTGATGGAGAAAGAGGACGAGATTCATGACAGAATTAACTTCGGACGAAGGATCCTTTACGAGGCTTTAAAGATAAAGCCTGAGGAAATCTACTGCCTCCAGCAGAGTACGGCAAGTAAACATTATGATGTAACCTTTTGCACGGGAGAATGTGCGGAGGAGGTGAGAAGGAGATTTCACGGAGAAGAAAACGAAGAACTAAAGAAATATACGGTAACTCCTTTGTACAGAAATGATTATAGGATTTTAACGATCCATATGTATAACCCTTGGGTTTCGGAAGAGACAATTAAGTACTTCTTAGGAAGGTACGTCACAGTACTACCAGGAGTGCGCAAAATAAAGGATGGCTTAGGACTATGGACCGGAAAAAGACAATTCCGAGTCAAATTAAATGTGGATACGTCTACCGAGGACGGATATTGCCATCCACCCGCGGTATTCTCCATAGGAGCAGATAGGGGTTTCCTAGTGTATGCTGGGCAGCCCCAAGCGTGCAGAAAATGTGGCAGTACCGGACATAATGCGGACAGGTGTGAACAAATGAGGTGCAGGAGTTGCGGGAAGATAGGCCACATAACTAAAGACTGTAAGGAACCTAGAAAATGTCATTTGTGCGATTCAGAGACCCATATGGCAAGAGACTGTACTAGACCAAGGTCATATTCTGAAGCGGCAGGAAATGAACAATACAGAAAATCGGATGCAGAAGCTGATATCGGAAAAAGAACACAGGAGGCGTCAACGGCTGCCGAAGATCACCTTAACGAGGAGAGAGCTGGGAGCAAGGAAGGCGGAGTAGAGCAGAGGAATAAGGAGGAAGGAACATTACGTGAATCGGACGCCGAGAGAGAGAAACAAGCAGAGGACGGACAGGTGTGGGCAGTAGTAGCGAAGCCGCGGAGAAAATCAGCAAAGAGGCGGAGAAAGGTGAGCTCAGGTGCTTCTCCAGAAGAGACAAAAACGGAAAATAAAGAGGATAGGGAGGAACGGATCGAGCAGGTGGAAAATACGGAGGGACATGTTTTGAGGGGTACACAGACTGAATGCATGCATACCCCCTTAAGTGACTTCACTAGTGATGGGGATACGGGGGAAGAGGCTGAAAGCGAAGAAAAATCGGAAGATTCCTTTATTAAGAACTTATTGGCGCAGGTTAATATGAAGAGTTAAAAATGGGGATACTGAAATAAAACTCCTATGGTTTTGATTTGTTTTGGTTTTGTTTTTGAGACCCCTTTTTTTTTATTTGATTTATGTTTTAAGACATGGGAAACTTTCGAATAATAACATTAAATGTAAGGGGACTTAGGAATGCTCGGAAAAGAAAAATGGTTTATGAATTTTTGTTGTATTATAATTTTGATGCCTGCTTGTTGCAGGAAGTACATTTAAAAGATGAGGGGGATGTTGATCTCTTTACGAAGGAATGGAGAGGAGGTGAATCGGTCTGGAGTATCGGGGGAGTACATGGGACTGGGGTAGGAGTGTTATGTGGAAATAAAAGTATACGAATAAAGGACAGTTATACTTTAATACAGGGAAGGGTTATGGTTGTAGATGTGGAAAAAAGTGGGACACAAAACCGTATAATAAATGTGTATGCATATGTGGATCCTAAATTAAGAAGAGAACTTCTTTCAAAAATGGACACTTGTTTTATGACAAGGAAAAATATTTTTGTGGGAGGGGATTTCAACTGTTCACTGGAGAAAATAAAAACTTCGCTCCCTTTTAAGACCTTTATAAAAAAATACGGTTTAATAGATGTAATGGCCACACTACAAGGGAAAAGAGTGGGGTACACATGGAAGAATACAAGAGGAATGGAAAGTAGATTAGATTACATCTTGATAGAGAAAAAGTGTAAAATAAAACAAGGGAAAAAAATACCGGCTTTGTTCACAGATCATCAAATGATAGTGGTGGATTTGGAGATAGAAGGAATAGATTATGGAAAAGGATACTGGAAACTGAATAACGAAGTACTTATGGAAAAAGAATATAAGGAAAGGTTTGCAGAGCTCTTCCCTTTATGGGAGGAGATGGAAAGCTTATATAAAAATAAATTGGATTGGTGGGAGGATGTAAAAAACAAAATAAAAAAGTTCACGGTGGATTATTGTACGGAAAGGTCCAGCGTAAGGAAAGAGGAATTTCGTATATTGCAAAAAGAAATAGAATATACTTATACACTACAAAATGAAAAAGGAAACAACAAAAACATGGACGAGAAAATGGAAAGTTTAAGATTGAAGCAGGAAGAACTACTTGAAAGGAAGGCAAGGGCTGAAACATATAAGATAAAGCAGGAGGAGTATGAGGAGAACGAGAAATGTTCGGCCTTTTTCTTTAAAAAGATGAAAAGTAAGGAAAAAAAGGGAGTTATAATAAAATTAGAGAAGGATGGGAAAATGATAGAAGGAAAGGAAAATATGCTTAAAACGGCGAAGGAGTATTATGAGGTCTTGTTTAGAAAAGAAAAATTAGAGGGAGAAAAAGGGGATTTTTTCTTAAAGAAAATAAAAAAGAGATTAACGGGAGAAGAAAGCGACAGTTTAGAAGGGGAAGTTACAATAGGGGAGGCATATAAAGTATTAAAAGGAATGAAGGCAAACAAAGTGCCAGGGATAGATGGATTAACAAAGGAATTTTACGAAACTTTCTGGGGAATGGTGGGGATACATTTGTTGGGAGTTTTTAAGGAAATCATGGAGGGAAAGGAGATGACAGAGAGTATGAAGATGGGTGTGGTTTCTATTCTATTCAAGAAAGGTAACCCACAACAACTTGATAATTATAGACCGTTAACTATGCTATGTGTGGATTATAAGATCCTGAGTAGGATATTGGCAAATAGACTCGCGGGAGTAATGATGCAAATAGTGGAGAAGGATCAGACGTGTGGGGTTAGGGGGAGGCAAATGTCTTGGAACGTGCAACTACACAGAGACATACTCACATACGTTAGAGATAGAAATTTGCCAGCACTATGTGTGAGCCTAGATCAACAAAAGGCCTTTGATAGGGTAGATTATGATTTTTTGTGGAGGGTAATGCAGTATATGGGTTTGGGAGAGAAATTTAAAAAATGGGTAAAAAATTTATACAACGGCATAAGTCTGAAAATAAAAGTAAATGGATTCCTTACAGAAAAAGTGTATCAAACAAAGGGTTTGAGGCAAGGATGTCCATTATCTGTTGTTCTTTATGTACTGTATGTTGAACCTTTGGCTTGCGCAATAAGGGAAAGCCAGAGAGTAAAAGGGATTCCGATGCCGCGGGGGGAAGTTTTAAAGATATCGCAGTATGCGGACGATACAGTATTATATCTGGCAGATGATGATAGTTTAAAGGGTGCGATAGAAATTTTAGATATTTATGAAAAAGCGACTGGATCAAAGATAAATAAAGAGAAGTCGATGTATAAATATTTGGGGACATGGGAGGGTAGAAGAGATAATATCTGTGATTTTACTTTGTGCCAAGGCCCAATGAATATTTTAGGAATCTCCTTTGGAAATAAGGAAGGAGATGAGCTTAGCAATTGGAAAAAAAGGTTAAGTGCGGTAGAAAAGAAGCTGGGCCTTTGGAAAGCAAGGAAATTAACAATTACGGGGAAGGTTCTGATTATAAAGAGTGAGGTGGTGCCGAAGCTATTACATCTGGCCTATGTGGTTTCGATGCCTCAGATCTACAGAGCGCAAATAACCAGAGCGATATTTAAATTTATTTGGGGGGGTTATGAGTATGTCAAAAGAACGCAAATGTATCAAGAAATTGAAGATGGTGGGAAAGGGGTACCAAATGTCCCTTTGAAGTTAGATACAATGTTTTATGCAAATGTATGCAAGCTATTGAAACAGAACTATGTCCATAAATGTCAAATATTGTTATGGTTTTGGTTAGCGATTCCATACCGTTTTTTGATAGGGTGGGAAAATAAGGGACCAAAGGCGGAAACTAGACCAAAATATTTTCAGAGGATGCTAGGATGGGGAAAGAAACACGCTGAATGTAAAGAGGTGGATACCGTACTAAACCATAAACTTTTATATAAGAAAATGGTATGGAAAGCTAATTATAACCAGGTACCGGTGAGTCCAGAAGTGTGGAAATGTGCACAGGATAAGACCTTTAAAAATGTTTTGAAGGATTTTAATTGGATGCATTTACACAAAAGGTTACCCGTGAGGATCATTATGTATGCACATAACTTGGGAAAACAGAAAAAGTGTCCGAGGGACAACTGCGTAGAAGAGGAAACAATAGAACACGTACTTTGGGGATGCGAATACGCAAAAAAGGTATGGGAAAGGGTAAAGGGGAAGTATAAAGGTTTGGGCACGGTGACTTATGAAGAGATTACCCTTTTCAGGGCTAACAGTATAGAAAAAGAGAGATACAAAATACGTTGTATGTTGTTAACAATTGTAAAAATGAAATTGTGGAAGGCAAGACAGAGTTGTATAACGGGAGGATATAAAGAGGGGGAAATAGGTACGACTAAAGCTGTAGAGAGGGAATTTGAAAAGACATACTGGCATGAACTACAAAAATGGGGAATAGACACGATCAAGGATAGATGGAAAGATTTCCCTTCCTTCTTTACTGCGAAGGCACCTAAAAAGTGGTGGTAGGTAAAGAGTAAGGAAGGGAGAAAGGGAAAAGGAGCAATGAAAAGCAATAAGTTATATGAATATGTTACATGAAAATGATTGGTTTGCGATGAATGAATGTGGGAAAGAAATGAAATGTAAATATGTCTTTGTAACGGAAATGGAAAAAGTTTTTTGAATTGTTGTGGAAAGAAAATAAAAGAAGTAAAAAAAAAAAAAAAAAAAAAAAAAAAAAATCTGTTCTTATCAGTTTAATATCTGATACGTCCCCTACCCGGGGACCATATATTAAATTGATTTTTGGAGCAGGGAGATGGAATAGGGGCTTGCTCCGTCCACTCCACGCATCGACCTGGTATTGCAGTATTTCTAGGAACGGTGCACCCCCTGAAGCTGTGAAAAACAAATGTCATTTCACTCAACAGTTTGTGCAAAGAAATTTCTTATACGCTAGATATATGCGTGCGTCTGCATATCTGGACATTGTCTTCGTGTAATCTTCCAAGGTTAGTCAGACTGAAATGTTGCGACTTAATATTTGTGAATGACTTACATTTAACTATTACCAGAATTACTAAATCCTGCCACTTGGACTGACACGTGGCTGGACACACACTTTCTATGGGAAATCAAAAAAATATGTCGTTTTGAACTGCAGTTACACTATTCTGGCTCGAATCCTGCAGTTACCTCTGTTGTCCACTAGAGACCAATAGAAGTCTTTAAAAACCGGAGGCTGCCATCTACAAGGACTCATGTTGATTATAGGTTTAACTCTTCTCTTTCTCTACATACTGCAGCTTTCTGTCCTCTGTGGCTGTAAATTACATCGTTTGAAAAAAAAAAACACCACACAATTTTTTCTTGGCTTTTTAGCTAAAATCACCTGTATTGTCTGTTGTTTCCATTTGTGGATGGTTAATAGTGCAGAAGATTGTTTTTCTGTTTTCAGGATTACATGAAAACATTTTGGAACAGATCATTTTTGTATATAATAAATCTTAGGATAGTATTGGTTTTGATGATTTATAAAACAGCTGTGTGCCGTAGCCCTGGTAGTGTGGATCCTTAGTGTGTAAAGAGTAGATACCTCATGTAATATGTGTGAATGAAAATCCATGGACTTTATAAGAGTCCTCCATTTATGGCTATGATCCTAACAAACAAGATTAATACGTTTCTTTCTCCTACCAATCTTCCTGTTTCCTAAAGGAACACGCATGCACAATATATATGCACCAGGGTGGCCGAGTGGTTAAGGCGTTGGACTTAAGCTCCAATGAGCGCATGCTCTCGTAGGTTCAAACCCCACTCCTGGTATAATTTGGAGCCTCATGACTGGTAAACTGAAATGTATCTATGGGAGCAACAATGATCAATAGGAGTTTTTAGGAATTTTCTGTGAGCAATATCCCCCCACCCAGTCACCCCCAAAAAAGCTGGGATGAAAGACAAATGAGAGGTCTGTGCCAAGGTCGCTTAGTCTTACTGTACATGTTATATGTAGAACCGTTGGCTTGTGCAATTAGGGAAAGCCCAGACATAACAGGAATACAGTTACCGGGAGGAGAAACATTAAAAATTTAACAGTATGTAATTATCATATTATGAAAACAATTATAACGCCAAGAAAGTTATAAAAATGAATTGAAGACGCTCCGTCTCAACGACCGCTGATTGGACTGCAGGCGACCACGTGATTTTGAATCTCATTAACCGGCATGCGCTGACCGGCGTTTCAGAAACTAAAGTGTCGTCATATATGTGGCGCCGTTTAAAAACTGAAACATGCCGACCATAGTTATATTGTGATGTTTCGGAGGTAAAACGTCAGTAAAACATCGACCTGTCCTCTACCATTTGTTAGAAGGCGACTGTGTTCTTCATTGTAACCATGAGTTAGAGTTGCAGTAAGCAGAATGAGTCGTTTCTGTCGTGCGATATGTGGGTATCGCTTCTCGGCCTTTTGGCTAAGATCAAGTGTAGTATCTGTTCTTATCATTTCGCACTTGATTCTTGGTCTTAGGCTAGGACTGCGACCCTCTCCTTTGGGTGTCTGGGCGGTGAAACCTTGGTTATTTATTGCAGCGCAAAGGTACGTGGTTTTTTATAGAAATTATTTGTTTGTATTGAAAACGTTTCCTTTTTAATCTTGTTGTGTGTTTGTAGCAGGTGTTTTTTCTAAGCCTTTGGTGCCTCCGCAATGGCTGGGTATGCCAGTATGCGGAGGCACCACTGTGTGCGCTTCAGTTTAATTGAGAATGTTGGAGAAGTGCCAAAGATGTCCAGGCTGGATTTCTCCAGGAAATTGATTCAACAGGTGTTGGGATTTTCACCAAACGACTTGAATTGCATTTTGACCCTCCCTTTTAACAGGGGTTTTGATGTAAGTTTCAGCTCAAGCGAATTGTTGGAAGAGTTTTGGAGAAGATTCGAAAATTTGAGACCACAATTTGAAATTTTCAATGTGGAGAAACTGACAGACAATACTATGAAAACAGTAATAGTTAAAATGTTTAATGAAACGGTGAATGCCCAAGACATTTGTGTGTGGTTGGGGAGATATTGTACGGTGAAGGGTCAGCCGAGGAAGGTGAGAGATGTGGATGGAATATGGAATTGTGTATGGAAAGTACCAATACAGCAATGGGAAGATCCCCAAGGGTTCCGGGGTTTAAAACATCTCCCGTCCATGATAGTTTTGGGAGATAATAGAGGCTATATCCATTACCAGGGCCAACCAAAGCTCTGCCGGAGGTGTGGGGAGCATGGGCATTTGATAGAGGCATGCGAGGAAATCATCTGTGGGAAATGTAAAGAGAAAGGGCATACGTATGCTGATTGTAAAAATGACCGTAAGTGTAACTTGTGTGGAGGGGAAGGTCACCTCTTTAGGGACTGTCCGCGGTCCTTTGCAAATAAACTTAAAAAAGGAAACCAGATTAATGAGGGAAACCTGATTGCAATGGTAAACGAGGATGTCTTGATTGATGCAGCTGGGACAGATATTTTAAATCAGTTCCCAGCACCTGAAGACGGAGGGGAGGAACAGGAGGAGGAGGGAAAAGGGGAGGAGCATGGAAGACCTGCCCAACCAGAACCCTCAGAGGAGGGGGAGAGAGGGCAGGAGGAGAGTGGAGTTCAGAAAGGAGTAAGTGGTGAAAGTGAAAATGCTCAAGGGCAGCCCCCCCCTGCCCCCCCTGTCCCCCCTGGCCTTCCTGATTCACAGGTGGCAAAGAGGACTGCAGCAGAACTGTCTTCTGGGACAATTGTTTCAGGAAAGAGAGGGAGGCATGAAACACCTTCAGGGAGTTCCTCAGGGGAGGACTCCAGGGTCTTCCCCTCTGACTCACCAAATGAGGTTTCCTTCCTTAACATAGTTCTGCAGTCAACGCCAAAGGAGCGGATGGTAAATGCAGCTCTGCGACAAAGGCCGTCACCTAGAGTACGAAAAGGGAATAGAGTGGCGGTCCCCCCTTCGGAACCCGGAGAGGTGAAGGAAGAGTTACACTCACAAGAAATAAATTGATGGTATGCCCCCCCAAAGTTTGGGTTGAGCCTTTGAAGAGAACAATCTTTCCTTAGTTTCATAATGACTAGCTTGTGTTCTGTATTAATCTTCATGGCTCTGACCTTCTCATCCATAAATGTCAGGAGTGTTAGGTCTAAAGTAAGAGCCCAAAGTGTTCTATCCTTCTTGAATAGTGTAACATCAGATGTTATTTTAATACAGGAATGTGCTATACCTTTCCTAAAAGCATATGGTCAGTGGCAGGATATGTGGCCACAAATGTCCATCTGGAGTGGATCAAATGAAAATAAAAATGATGGAGTAGCCATATTGGTGAAAAACCCTCTGGTGTCGGTGAAGGGAAGTACTGTAGTAAGTGATGGAAGAGCACTTGTTGTTAACCTTATTTATATGGAAAAGGAATTTAAGCTCTTGAACATTTATGGCCCAAATGACAAACACGAAAGATATGATCTTTTAGAGGCTTTGCAACCCCACTTGTTGGGAAAAGCGCCTTTAGTGTTTGGAGGGGATTTTAACTGTATTTTAAACAGGAAAGATAGAAAAAGAGCCACACAAGATGTGAAGATTGATAAGACGTCACTTTTACTACAAGGTTTAGTCAGAGACTTTAAATTGATAGATTGTTTTCCAACGGTTCATCCAATGGAGGAGGGTTTTACTTGGTATAGTGGAAACGGTGACAGGGCCTCTAGAATTGATTATATCTTTGTTAGAGACTTTTCACCAGTAGAGGCCACTTTGATGCCCGTCTTTTTTTCTGACCATCTGATGTTAACTGTTAAAATTTCCCTTGAACTAGATATAACAATGGGGAGGGGAGTGTGGAGGTTAAACTGCTCCCTACTGGAGGATCAGGATCTGCTCAGACAGTATAAGGAGAGGTATACTGAATGGCAGACTCTCCAGGATTTCTATGCAACACGGGTCTCATGGTGGGAAATGGTGAAGTGTAGGACTCGGTCCTTTTTTAAACAAGCAGGAAAGAGAAAGAAGGCCGCAAAAGACAGGTGTATGAGAGGACTACAGAAAAGGTTACAGAGGTACCATCTCTTAAATAGGTGGGGTTTACACTTCTACGAAGAAATTAGAGAGGTTAAAAAAGAAATGCAGAAAATAGCAAATGATAAAAGTATGGGAGTCATACTAAGGAGTAGAGAGAGAGCGAGAGAGGAGGGAGAAAAATGTACGAGATACTTTTTCAAAAAAATTATGAACAAACCTGGCTCTGTCTCTCAGCTAAGAAACAGAGCTGGAGAAAAAGTAGTGAGTACTGAAGGTATAATAAAAGTGATTGAAGAATATTATGAAAACCTGTATGGGGAGAAAAATGTGGAGGAAAGAGTCATTGAGCAAACCCTGGAATATATTGATAAGATTGTTGAGTCTAGTGATATGTTAAGTCAACCTTTTACTACAGCCGAGTTAGGTCAGTGTCTTAAGAGTTTTAAAACTGGAAAATCCCCTGGTTTAGATGGCCTGCCGATTGAGTTTTATCTGACATTTTGGGATATTTTAGCTACTGATTTACTTTCAATTTTTACAGATTTTAGTGAATTAGATAAGCTGCCTGAAAGTTTTAGAATGGGTTTAGTCACACTCGTTCATAAAGGGAAGGATAAAACTCTCTTGGAAAATTGGAGACCGATTACGCTTTTAAACTGTGACTGTAAATTATTCAGCAAGCTTCTAGCAGAAAGGACAAGACCGGTTTTGGACCAGATAATCCACCAAGACCAAGCATGTACTGTAAAGGGCAGGAAGATCACGGATAGTCTGGTGTTGATTAGAGACACGATTTGTTTTGCTCGAAAGAGAAACAAGCGACTGATTGTTTTGAATTTAGACTTTGAAAAAGCCTTCGATAGAATATCTCACCGGTACCTTTTTAAAGTTTTGCAGAAGATGGGTTTCCCAGAAAGGCTTATATCCTGGTAAAGTTGTTGTACACAGATATAAAGAGCAGATTTGTCATGAATGGGACCCTGACGAATGCAGTTCAGGTGAACTGTGGTTTACGACAGGGATGTCCCCTGTCCGCTCTTTTATATGTTATTTGTATTGAACCCCTGGCACAAATTTTGAGGAAAGATAAGAGTATAAACGGGATGAACATACCTGGGAGTGGGGGGCAGGTGGCAAAGTGTGTACTGTACATGGATGATATTAGCATCCTGTGTACAGACATATCCTCGATGAGAAGGACCTTTGAAGTTACGGACTGGTTCGGAAGGGCTTCGGCCTCTAGACTCAACAGGGGCAAGACTCAGGTACAATTCTACGGGCCATGGGAGACTATAGAATTGACTGGACTTGGAATAAATGTGACACAAACCGACCAAAAAATTTTAGGGGTTAGATTTGATAAGGATGGTGGAGGAAAGGCAAATTGGCCGGGAATGATAGGAAAAGTGAATCAACGATTAGGCCTATGGAGACTGAGAAAGCTGACTCTTGGAGGGAAGGTTTTAGTAATTAAGGCAGTGATTTTACCCTTGCTTCTTTTAGTCAGCGCAGTCTTTTTGCCACCAAAGGACGTATTGTTAAAACTAGAACGAGCCATCTTTTACTTTCTATGGGACTCCAAATGGGAGAGACTTAAAAGAGGGATAATGAAGAAATTAAAGGAAGATGGTGGCAAAGGAGTCCCAGATCTGTATTTATTCATGGGAAGCCTCTATACAAGTAGCCATATGAGACAGGCTACGAGTCCTAATAGTAATCCTCTGACACAGGCATGGGTTAGATTTTGGTTAGGTAGCTACCTAAGACAAAAGAAAATCCTGCCAGTAGATCTTAGAGTCCCCGTCTCCTTTGATGTTCCTGAAGCCTATGTAGAGCTGAAATCCTTTTTAACCTCCTTTAAATTGGAAGATCAGAGTTTGGACATTTTAACAAAACATCATTCTCTCATTTCAGTTGTGCAGGAGAGGGGAGAGGTGGTCCCAGTCAGAGGCCTCCCTATTGGAGAGGCCATAGAAGTGTGGCGTCTGACAAACCATCCCGTCCTTTCTAACAGGCTCCAGGATGTGTCCTGGATGGTGGCTCATGAGATTCTCCCAGTCAGGGCTGTCATGCACTCCAGAGGAATGTCGACAACAGAAATGTGTCCCCGACCGGGTTGTGGCGCGCCTGAGACGGTGAGGCACCTACTCTGGGAGTGCAGTGCTGCTATAGACCTGTGGGACATGGCCGGCTCCTTAAATTTCCCGTACTTACCAGCAAGGGAGGTCCTGACAGCAAACCTAATCCTCTATGGGGTGAGCCAAGGAGTGAAAACGCAAAGAAAAGGCTTTGAAAAGCAGTGGCTCGCCCTTGCTGCTATAAAAGACGCCATTTGGACCTCCAGAAACTTGTTGGTGAGCAAGCACACGCAGATCCCCCCCGTGGCTGCTCTCCGAATGGCAACAGCAACAGTAAAAGAGATCTGTGCCAGAAATACTAAGTTGAGAGAGCAGCCGCAAAGAAGAATCGCCTCTGTGCCCATTCGGATGGAGGAGCCGGGTTCGCACATAGAAAGGTCTAAGCAGCAACAGCCTGGCTCTCCGGGAGAGGTCGGTGTGGAAGGAGCAAGTTGGGGAGAGTCCCCTCTGAGCACCGGAAGCTTGTGAAGGGATGGGATGGGTTTTTTTTTAAATAATTTAAATTTTCTATGAAGAAAAAAAAAAAAAAAAAAAAAAAAGGAAAAAACATTTAAATATTTGTTTTCCTGTTGTATTTTAAAAGGGGATGGGAGATAATAAAGAAGTAATCCTTTTAAATGGGGTGGGCTTATGAAAATAAATGAGATGATGATGATGTTGTTATATGTCTGAGTATCAATAAAAATTTTTCCAAAAGAAAAAATCTGTTCTTATCAGTTTAATATCTGATACGTCCCCTACCCGGGGACCATATATTAAATTGATTTTTGGAGCAGGGAGATGGAATAGGGGCTTGCTCCGTCCACTCCACGCATCGACCTGGTATTGCAGTATTTCTAGGAACGGTGCACCCCCTGAAGCTGTGAAAAACAAATGTCATTTCACTCAACAGTTTGTGCAAAGAAATTTCTTATACGCTAGATATATGCGTGCGTCTGCATATCTGGACATTGTCTTCGTGTAATCTTCCAAGGTTAGTCAGACTGAAATGTTGCGACTTAATATTTGTGAATGACTTACATTTAACTATTACCAGAATTACTAAATCCTGCCACTTGGACTGACACGTGGCTGGACACACACTTTCTATGGGAAATCAAAAAAATATGTCGTTTTGAACTGCAGTTACACTATTCTGGCTCCAATCCTGCAGTTACCTCTGTTGTCCACTAGAGACCAATAGAAGTCTTTAAAAACCGGAGGCTGCCATCTACAAGGACTCATGTTGATTATAGGTTTAACTCTTCTCTTTCTCTACATACTGCAGCTTTCTGTCCTCTGTGGCTGTAAATTACATCGTTTGAAAAAAAAAAACACCACACAATTTTTTCTTGGCTTTTTAGCTAAAATCACCTGTATTGTCTGTTGTTTCCATTTGTGGATGGTTAATAGTGCAGAAGATTGTTTTTCTGTTTTCAGGATTACATGAAAACATTTTGGAACAGATCATTTTTGCATATAATAAATCTTAGGATAGTATTGGTTTTGATGATTTATAAAACAGCTGTGTGCCGTAGCCCTGGTAGTGTGGATCCTTAGTGTGTAAAGAGTAGATACCTCATGTAATATGTGTGAATGAAAATCCATGGACTTTATAAGAGTCCTCCATTTATGGCTATGATCCTAACAAACAAGATTAATACGTTTCTTTCTCCTACCAATCTTCCTGTTTCCTAAAGGAACACGCATGCACAATATATATGCACCAGGGTGGCCGAGTGGTTAAGGCGTTGGACTTAAGCTCCAATGAGCGCATGCTCTCGTAGGTTCAAACCCCACTCCTGGTATAATTTGGAGCCTCATGACTGGTAAACTGAAATGTATCTATGGGAGCAACAATGATCAATAGGAGTTTTTAGGAATTTTCTGTGAGCAATATCCCCCCACCCAGTCACCCCCAAAAAAGCTGGGATGAAAGACAAATGAGAGGTCTGTGCCAAGGTCGCTTAGTCTTACTGTACATGTTATATGTAGAACCGTTGGCTTGTGCAATTAGGGAAAGCCCAGACATAACAGGAATACAGTTACCGGGAGGAGAAACATTAAAAATTTAACAGTATGTAATTATCATATTATGAAAACAATTATAACGCCAAGAAAGTTATAAAAATGAATTGAAGACGCTCCGTCTCAACGACCGCTGATTGGACTGCAGGCGACCACGTGATTTTGAATCTCATTAACCGGCATGCGCTGACCGGCGTTTCAGAAACTAAAGTGTCGTCATATATGTGGCGCCGTTTAAAAACTGAAACATGCCGACCATAGTTATATTGTGATGTTTCGGAGGTAAAACGTCAGTAAAACATCGACCTGTCCTCTACCATTTGTTAGAAGGCGACTGTGTTCTTCATTGTAACCATGAGTTAGAGTTGCAGTAAGCAGAATGAGTCGTTTCTGTCGTGCGATATGTGGGTATCGCTTCTCGGCCTTTTGGCTAAGATCAAGTGTAGTATCTGTTCTTATCAGTTTAATATCTGATACGTCCCCTACCCGGGGACCATATATTAAATTGATTTCTGGAGCAGGGAGATGGAATAGGGGCTTGCTCCGTCCACTCCACGCATCGACCTGGTATTGCAGTATTTCTAGGAACGGTGCACCCCCTGAAGCTGTGAAAAACAAATGTCATTTCACTCAACAGTTTGTGCAAAGAAATTTCTTATACGCTAGATATATGCGTGCGTCTGCATATCTGGACATTGTCTTCGTGTAATCTTCCAAGGTTAGTCAGACTGAAATGTTGCGACTTAATATTTGTGAATGACTTACATTTAACTATTACCAGAATTACTAAATCCTGCCACTTGGACTGACACGTGGCTGGACACACACTTTCTATGGGAAATCAAAAAAATATGTCGTTTTGAACTGCAGTTACACTATTCTGGCTCCAATCCTGCAGTTACCTCTGTTGTCCACTAGAGACCAATAGAAGTCTTTAAAAACCGGAGGCTGCCATCTACAAGGACTCATGTTGATTATAGGTTTAACTCTTCTCTTTCTCTACATACTGCAGCTTTCTGTCCTCTGTGGCTGTAAATTACATCGTTTGAAAAAAAAAAACACCACACAATTTTTTCTTGGCTTTTTAGCTAAAATCACCTGTATTGTCTGTTGTTTCCATTTGTGGATGGTTAATAGTGCAGAAGATTGTTTTTCTGTTTTCAGGATTACATGAAAACATTTTGGAACAGATCATTTTTGCATATAATAAATCTTAGGATAGTATTGGTTTTGATGATTTATAAAACAGCTGTGTGCCGTAGCCCTGGTAGTGTGGATCCTTAGTGTGTAAAGAGTAGATACCTCATGTAATATGTGTGAATGAAAATCCATGGACTTTATAAGAGTCCTCCATTTATGGCTATGATCCTAACAAACAAGATTAATACGTTTCTTTCTCCTACCAATCTTCCTGTTTCCTAAAGGAACACGCATGCACAATATATATGCACCAGGGTGGCCGAGTGGTTAAGGCGTTGGACTTAAGCTCCAATGAGCGCATGCTCTCGTAGGTTCAAACCCCACTCCTGGTATAATTTGGAGCCTCATGACTGGTAAACTGAAATGTATCTATGGGAGCAACAATGATCAATAGGAGTTTTTAGGAATTTTCTGTGAGCAATATCCCCCCACCCAGTCACCCCCAAAAAAGCTGGGATGAAAGACAAATGAGAGGTCTGTGCCAAGGTCGCTTAGTCTTACTGTACATGTTATATGTAGAACCGTTGGCTTGTGCAATTAGGGAAAGCCCAGACATAACAGGAATACAGTTACCGGGAGGAGAAACATTAAAAATTTAACAGTATGTAATTATCATATTATGAAAACAATTATAACGCCAAGAAAGTTATAAAAATGAATTGAAGACGCTCCGTCTCAACGACCGCTGATTGGACTGCAGGCGACCACGTGATTTTGAATCTCATTAACCGGCATGCGCTGACCGGCGTTTCAGAAACTAAAGTGTCGTCATATATGTGGCGCCGTTTAAAAACTGAAACATGCCGACCATAGTTATATTGTGATGTTTCGGAGGTAAAACGTCAGTAAAACATCGACCTGTCCTCTACCATTTGTTAGAAGGCGACTGTGTTCTTCATTGTAACCATGAGTTAGAGTTGCAGTAAGCAGAATGAGTCGTTTCTGTCGTGCGATATGTGGGTATCGCTTCTCGGCCTTTTGGCTAAGATCAAGTGTAGTATCTGTTCTTATCAGTTTAATATCTGATACGTCCCCTACCCGGGGACCATATATTAAATTGATTTTTGGAGCAGGGAGATGGAATAGGGGCTTGCTCCGTCCACTCCACGCATCGACCTGGTATTGCAGTATTTCTAGGAACGGTGCACCCCCTGAAGCTGTGAAAAACAAATGTCATTTCACTCAACAGTTTGTGCAAAGAAATTTCTTATACGCTAGATATATGCGTGCGTCTGCATATCTGGACATTGTCTTCGTGTAATCTTCCAAGGTTAGTCAGACTGAAATGTTGCGACTTAATATTTGTGAATGACTTACATTTAACTATTACCAGAATTACTAAATCCTGCCACTTGGACTGACACGTGGCTGGACACACACTTTCTATGGGAAATCAAAAAAATATGTCGTTTTGAACTGCAGTTACACTATTCTGGCTCCAATCCTGCAGTTACCTCTGTTGTCCACTAGAGACCAATAGAAGTCTTTAAAAACCGGAGGCTGCCATCTACAAGGACTCATGTTGATTATAGGTTTAACTCTTCTCTTTCTCTACATACTGCAGCTTTCTGTCCTCTGTGGCTGTAAATTACATCGTTTGAAAAAAAAAAAAACACCACACAATTTTTTCTTGGCTTTTTAGCTAAAATCACCTGTATTGTCTGTTGTTTCCATTTGTGGATGGTTAATAGTGCAGAAGATTGTTTTTCTGTTTTCAGGATTACATGAAAACATTTTGGAACAGATCATTTTTGCATATAATAAATCTTAGGATAGTATTGGTTTTGATGATTTATAAAACAGCTGTGTGCCGTAGCCCTGGTAGTGTGGATCCTTAGTGTGTAAAGAGTAGATACCTCATGTAATATGTGTGAATGAAAATCCATGGACTTTATAAGAGTCCTCCATTTATGGCTATGATCCTAACAAACAAGATTAATACGTTTCTTTCTCCTACCAATCTTCCTGTTTCCTAAAGGAACACGCATGCACAACATATATCCACCAGGGTGGCCGAGTGGTTAAGGCGTTGGACTTAAGCTCCAATGAGCGCATGCTCTCGTGGGTTCAAACCCCACTCCTGGTATAATTTGGAGCCTCATGACTGGTAAACTGAAATGTATCTATGGGAGCAACAATGATCAATAGGAGTTTTTAGGAATTTGCTGTGAGCAATATCCCCCCACCCAGTCACCCCCAAAAAAGCTGGGATGAAAGACAAATGAGAGGTCTGTGCCAAGGTCGCTTAGTCTTACTGTACATGTTATATGTAGAACCGTTGGCTTGTGCAATTAGGGAAAGCCCAGACATAACAGGAATACAGTTACCGGGAGGAGAAACATTAAAAATTTAACAGTATGTAATTATCATATTATGAAAACAATTATAACGCCAAGAAAGTTATAAAAATGAATTGAAGACGCTCCGTCTCAACGACCGCTGATTGGACTGCAGGCGACCACGTGATTTTGAATCTCATTAACCGGCATGCGCTGACCGGCGTTTCAGAAACTAAAGTGTCGTCATATATGTGGCGCCGTTTAAAAACTGAAACATGCCGACCATAGTTATATTGTGATGTTTCGGAGGTAAAACGTCAGTAAAACATCGACCTGTCCTCTACCATTTGTTAGAAGGCGACTGTGTTCTTCATTGTAACCATGAGTTAGAGTTGCAGTAAGCAGAATGAGTCGTTTCTGTCGTGCGATATGTGGGTATCGCTTCTCGGCCTTTTGGCTAAGATCAAGTGTAGTATCTGTTCTTATCAGTTACAAGGCGAGAAGCAATGTAGGATGGCGGCGACGTCGGCCAATTTTTCGGAGAGGAATACATGGTCGTATGGAACGAGGAATACCTTGAGATTCGAACTAATGGATAAAGAAAAGGATTTCCATGACAGAATTAATTTCGGACGAAGGATTCTTTATGATGCATTGAAGGTACAACCAGAGGAAATCTACTGCCTCCAGCAAAGCACGGCAAGTAAGCACTATGACGTGACTTTTTGCACGGGAGAGTACGCGGAGGAGGTGAGAAAGAGATGTGGTACAGAAGAAAATGAAGAACTAAAAAAATATATGGTAACCCCGTTATACAGGAACGATTATAGGATTTTAACGGTGCACATGTATAATCCCTGGGTTACAGAAGAGACCATTAAGTACTTCCTGGGGCGGTACGTTACAGTGCTCCCAGGGGTACGAAAAATAAAGGACGGGCTAGGCCTATGGACTGGAAAAAGACAGTTTCGGGTAAAACTTAAAATGGATATGACAACGGAAGATGGATACTGCCACCCGCCTGCAGTGTTTTCCATCGGAGCAGACAGAGGTTTTTTGGTGTATGCAGGACAGCCACAAGCATGCAGAAAATGCGGCAGTACGGGACATAATGCAGACAATTGTGAGCAGGTGAGGTGTAGGAGCTGCGGGAAAAATGGCCATATCACAAGAGACTGCAAAGAGCCTAGAAGGTGTCACTTATGTGGCTCAGATACACATATGGCAAGAGATTGCACTAGGCCCAGATCATATTCGGAAGCAGCTAAAGCAGGGACCGAGGTAGAGCGGTATGAAGAAACGGATATAGGAACAAATATTGGGGAAAGCGCACAAGAGGCGCCACCAGCAGAAAGGAATCAGACTAATGAGGAAGAAGGGGGGGGGGGGAGAGGATGGGGCCGAACAAGGAGAAGAAGAAGGCGATAAGATGGGGGAGAAAAATGGGGAGAAGCAGTGCGAAGAAGGACAAATATGGGAAGTGGCAGCTAAGCCACGAAGAAAGTCGGCCAAAAGGCGTAGGAAAGTGAGCTCGGGAGTCCCTCCAGGAGAGACTAATTTGAAAGAAGGTAAAGGAGAGCGGATGGAAGAGGGAGGGGAGATGGGAGCGTATGTGTTGAGAGGGACGCAGACTGAATGTATGCACACACCAATGAGTGATTTAACGAGTGATGGAGACGTTGAAGAAGAAGAAGTAGAAAGTGAAGAAAAATCGGAAGATTCATTTATAAAAAATTTGCTGGCGCAAGTCAACATGGACTAATAAGGGAGGGGAAAATGGACGACAGAGGTTTTTCTTTCTTTTTCTTTTTCGGCTCTAATTTTGTAAAGTTTTCCTTTTTTTTCAGGGGATATGAAGATCAAAAAGACAACTAGGAGATGGTATCTGTTTTTTCTTTTGTTTCTTTGTTATAAAATTATTAAGTGCCCTCTGCTTAGGTGTATAGATACCCCTTTTTTTTACTACAAAATGGTGAGGTTCCGAATAATTACGTTAAATGTAAGGGGGTTAAAAAATGCCAGAAAAAGACAAATGGTATATGAATTTCTGTTGTTTTATAATTTTGATGTATGTTTATTACAGGAGGTACATTTGAAGGACGAGAAGGATGTTGTTATTTTTTCGGAGCAGTGGAGGGGGGGTGAATCGGCATGGAGTATAGGAGGAGTATATGGGACAGGGGTGGGAGTGTTGTGTGGAAATAAAAGTATAAAAATAAAAGAAAGTTATACGGTGATACAGGGAAGAGTGATGGTGGTAGATGTAGAAAAAAACGGGGTCCAAAGCCGGATAATAAATGTGTATGCACATGTGGATCCAAAACAAAGAAGAGAACTCCTTTTGTCGATGGACACTTGTTTTATTACAAGGAAAAATATTATAGTGGGAGGGGATTTTAATGTATCTTTAGAAAAAGAAAAATTTTCTCTCCCATTAAAGACATTTATAAGACAATACGGGTTAACGGATGTTATGGGCAGACTTCTGGGGAAAAAAGTAGGGTATACATGGAGGAATACAAGGGGGGTACAGAGTAGGTTGGACTATATTTTGATAGATAAAAAGTGTAAAATTAAAGGGGGAAAAACGATTCCGGTTCTACTCACGGATCACCAGGCGGTAGAGGTGGATTTGGAGATAGAAGGGATGGAATACGGGAAGGGATATTGGAAATTAAATAATGAGGTGTTAAAGGAAAAAGATTATAGGGATAAATTTTTAGAGATCTTCCCTTTATGGGTGAAAGTAAAAGAACTTTATGGAAAAAAAGGGGATTGGTGGGAGGATGTAAAATGCAAGATAAAAAAATTTACGATAGAATATTGTACAGATAGATCTAAACGTAGAAAAGAAGAATTTAATATGTTACAAAAAGAGATAGAACATATTTATGTTATACAAAAGGAGGGGAAGGAAAAAAATGTAGATTTGAAAATTGAAGACTTAAAGGTGAGGCAAGAAGAGTTATTAGAGAGGAAGGCAAGAGCAGAAACATATAAATTAAAACAGAAAGAGTATGAGGAAGATGAAAGGTGTTCCGCATATTTTTTTAAAAAGATGAAAAGTAGGGATAAAAGGGGGGTTATAGAGAAATTGGAAAAGGATGGGAAGGAGATTATAGGGAGGGAAAGCATGTTGGGGGTAGTAAAAAAATATTACGAGGATTTATTTAGAAAAGAAAAAGTAGGGACAGAAAAAAGAGATGTTCTTTTGGGGTCATTAAAGAGGAGATTAGTAGAGGAAGATAGGGAGTTTCTGGAAAGGGAAATAACGATGGAAGAGGCATATAAGGTGGTAAAGGGAATGAAGGTAAATAGGGTACCAGGAATAGATGGATTAACGAAAGAATTTTATGAGGTATTTTGGGGAGTGATAGGGTTACATTTGTTGGAGGTCTTTAAAGAAATATTAGAGGGGGAAGAGATGGCGGAGAGTATGAGGACGGGTGTGATTTCGTTATTATTTAAGAAAGGGAATCCTCATTTACTTGATAATTATAGACCTCTCACTATGTTATGTGTAGATTATAAGATTTTAAGTAAGATAATTGCAAATAGATTGGTAGGGGTAATGTCGGATATAGTGGGAAGTGATCAAACGTGTGGGGTGAAGGGGAGACAAATTTCATGGAATATACAATTACATAGAGACATACTTGCATATGTAAAGGATAGAAAAATGGCGGCAATCTGTGTAAGTTTAGACCAACAAAAGGCATTTGATAGGCTAGATTACGAAATGTTGTGGGAGGTAATGACTAAGATGGGCTTGGGAAAACAATTTATAAGGTGGGTGAGGATCCTTTATAAAGAGATATATTCAAAAATCAAATTGAACGGGTTCCTCACGGAAAAAGTTCATCAAGCGAGGGGGTTGAGACAAGGGTGCCCGTTATCGGTGGTACTCTATGTATTATATGTTGAACCATTGGCTTGTGCAATTCGGGAGAATAAAAGAGTGAGGGGGATAATGATGCCGGGGGGGGAATGTTTGAAAATATCTCAATATGCGGATGATACTATACTATATTTAGCGGACGACGACAGTTTAAGAGAAGTTGTGGAAATATTAAAAATATATGAAGAAGTTACAGGATCAAAAATAAATAAGGAAAAGACAAAATATAAGTACTTGGGGACGTGGGAAGGTAGGAGGGAAAATATTTGTGATTATACTTTGTGTGAAGGTCCTATGGACATTCTAGGAATTTCTTTTGGGAATAAGGAGGGCGATGCTATTTGGAACTGGAAGGGGAAGATGGCAGAGGTGGAAAGGAAATTACGACTATGGAAAATGAGGAAGCTTACAATTACTGGGAAGGTGTTAGTGATAAAGAGTGAGGTGGTGCCGAAATTATTGTATCTAGGCTATGTGTTCCCGATGCCACAAGTATTTAGAGCACAAATAATGAGGGGAATATTTAATTTTATATGGGGAGGTTACAAGTACGTAAAGAGAGTACAAATGTATCAGGAGGTTGCCGATGGGGGAAAAGGGGTACCGAACATTCCGTTAAAGTTAGATACGATTTTTTATGCAAATGTGTGTACGCTGTTAAAGAAGCCATATATTCATAAATGTCAGATATTGTTATGGTTCTGGTTAGCTATTCCATACCGGTTTTTAATTGGGTGGGAAAATCAGGGGCCGAAGGCAGAGACAAGACCAGAATACTTTCAGAGGATGGTTAAGTGGGGAAAGAGACATATAGAGTGCAGGGAGGTGGATACAATACAAAATCATAAACTTCTGTATAAAAAACTGGCGAGGAATGCTAACTACAACCAGGGGATAGTGAGTTCGGAAGTTTGGGAATACGCACAGGATAAGAGTTATAAGAATGTTTTGAAAGATTTTAATTGGATGCACCTACATAGGAAATTACCTGTAAGGACTACGATGTATGCACATAATTTGGGGAAGTTAAAAGAATGTCCGAGGGATAATTGCACAGAGGAAGAAACGATTGAACACGTCCTATGGGGGTGCAAATATGCAAAAAAGGTATGGGCTGGAATGAAGAGGAGGTATAAGGGACTAGAGGCTTTGACATATGAGGAAATAACTTATCTTAGGCCTAAGGATAAAAAGAAGGAGGAAAATAAAATACGTTGTATGTTGTTATCAATTACAAAACTTAAGATATGGAGGGCAAGACAGGGGTATATAAGGGGGGGGTATGAATGGAAAGAGATGGGAACAATAAAGGATATAGAGAGGGAATTTGAGGGGATATATCGGCATGAATTACAAAGATGGGGAATAGACACGATTAAGGACAGGTGGAAGGATTATTATGAATGATGTAAAAGATGTTTTTGTGAAATATGAAAAGTATTCAATGGAATGTTGAGCAAATGGAAATGTAAGATGGTGTTGTAAGTAAAAATAAAAAAGAAAAAAAAAAATCTGTTCTTATCATTTCGCACTTGATTCTTGGTCTTAGGCTAGGACTGCGACCCTCTCCTTTGGGTGTCTGGGCGGTGAAACCTTGGTTATTTATTGCAGCGCAAAGGTACGTGGTTTTTTATAGAAATTATTTGTTTGTATTGAAAACGTTTCCTTTTTAATCTTGTTGTGTGTTTGTAGCAGGTGTTTTTTCTAAGCCTTTGGTGCCTCCGCAATGGCTGGGTATGCCAGTATGCGGAGGCACCACTGTGTGCGCTTCAGTTTAATTGAGAATGTTGGAGAAGTGCCAAAGATGTCCAGGCTGGATTTCTCCAGGAAATTGATTCAACAGGTGTTGGGATTTTCACCAAATGACTTGAATTGCATTTTGACCCTCCCTTTTAACAGGGGTTTTATGTAAGTTTCAGCTCAAGCGAATTGTTGGAAGAGTTTTGGAGAAGATTCGAAAATTTGAGACCACAATTTGAAATTTTCAATGTGGAGAAACTGACAGACAATACTATGAAAACAGTAATAGTTAAAATGTTTAATGAAACGGTGAATGCCCAAGACATTTGTGTGTGGTTGGGGAGATATTGTACGGTGAAGGGTCAGCCGAGGAAGGTGAGAGATGTGGATGGAATATGGAATTGTGTATGGAAAGTACCAATACAGCAATGGGAAGATCCCCAAGGGTTCCGGGGTTTAAAACATCTCCCGTCCATGATAGTTTTGGGAGATAATAGAGGCTATATCCATTACCAGGGCCAACCAAAGCTCTGCCGGAGGTGTGGGGAGCATGGGCATTTGATAGAGGCATGCGAGGAAATCATCTGTGGGAAATGTAAAGAGAAAGGGCATACGTATGCTGATTGTAAAAATGACCGTAAGTGTAACTTGTGTGGAGGGGAAGGTCACCTCTTTAGGGACTGTCCGCGGTCCTTTGCAAATAAACTTAAAAAAGGAAACCAGATTAATGAGGGAAACCTGATTGCAATGGTAAACGAGGATGTCTTGATTGATGCAGCTGGGACAGATATTTTAAATCAGTTCCCAGCACCTGAAGACGGAGGGGAGGAACAGGAGGAGGAGGGAAAAGGGGAGGAGCATGGAAGACCTGCCCAACCAGAACCCTCAGAGGAGGGGGAGAGAGGGCAGGAGGAGAGTGGAGTTCAGAAAGGAGTAAGTGGTGAAAGTGAAAATGCTCAAGGGCAGCCCCCCCCTGCCCCCCCTGTCCCCCCTGGCCTTCCTGATTCACAGGTGGCAAAGAGGACTGCAGCAGAACTGTCTTCTGGGACAATTGTTTCAGGAAAGAGAGGGAGGCATGAAACACCTTCAGGGAGTTCCTCAGGGGAGGACTCCAGGGTCTTCCCCTCTGACTCACCAAATGAGGTTTCCTTCCTTAACATAGTTCTGCAGTCAACGCCAAAGGAGCGGATGGTAAATGCAGCTCTGCGACAAAGGCCGTCACCTAGAGTACGAAAAGGGAATAGAGTGGCGGTCCCCCCTTCGGAACCCGGAGAGGTGAAGGAAGAGTTACACTCACAAGAAATAAATTGATGGTATGCCCCCCCAAAGTTTGGGTTGAGCCTTTGAAGAGAACAATCTTTCCTTAGTTTCATAATGACTAGCTTGTGTTCTGTATTAATCTTCATGGCTCTGACCTTCTCATCCATAAATGTCAGGAGTGTTAGGTCTAAAGTAAGAGCCCAAAGTGTTCTATCCTTCTTGAATAGTGTAACATCAGATGTTATTTTAATACAGGAATGTGCTATACCTTTCCTAAAAGCATATGGTCAGTGGCAGGATATGTGGCCACAAATGTCCATCTGGAGTGGATCAAATGAAAATAAAAATGATGGAGTAGCCATATTGGTGAAAAACCCTCTGGTGTCGGTGAAGGGAAGTACTGTAGTAAGTGATGGAAGAGCACTTGTTGTTAACCTTATTTATATGGAAAAGGAATTTAAGCTCTTGAACATTTATGGCCCAAATGACAAACACGAAAGATATGATCTTTTAGAGGCTTTGCAACCCCACTTGTTGGGAAAAGCGCCTTTAGTGTTTGGAGGGGATTTTAACTGTATTTTAAACAGGAAAGATAGAAAAAGAGCCACACAAGATGTGAAGATTGATAAGACGTCACTTTTACTACAAGGTTTAGTCAGAGACTTTAAATTGATAGATTGTTTTCCAACGGTTCATCCAATGGAGGAGGGTTTTACTTGGTATAGTGGAAACGGTGACAGGGCCTCTAGAATTGATTATATCTTTGTTAGAGACTTTTCACCAGTAGAGGCCACTTTGATGCCCGTCTTTTTTTCTGACCATCTGATGTTAACTGTTAAAATTTCCCTTGAACTAGATATAACAATGGGGAGGGGAGTGTGGAGGTTAAACTGCTCCCTACTGGAGGATCAGGATCTGCTCAGACAGTATAAGGAGAGGTATACTGAATGGCAGACTCTCCAGGATTTCTATGCAACACGTGTCTCATGGTGGGAAATGGTGAAGTGTAGGACTCGGTCCTTTTTTAAACAAGCAGGAAAGAGAAAGAAGGCCGCAAAAGACAGGTGTATGAGAGGACTACAGAAAAGGTTACAGAGGTACCATCTCTTAAATAGGTGGGGTTTACACTTCTACGAAGAAATTAGAGAGGTTAAAAAAGAAATGCAGAAAATAGCAAATGATAAAAGTATGGGAGTCATACTAAGGAGTAGAGAGAGAGCGAGAGAGGAGGGAGAAAAATGTACGAGATACTTTTTCAAAAAAATTATGAACAAACCTGGCTCTGTCTCTCAGCTAAGAAACAGAGCTGGAGAAAAAGTAGTGAGTACTGAAGGTATAATAAAAGTGATTGAAGAATATTATGAAAACCTGTATGGGGAGAAAAATGTGGAGGAAAGAGTCATTGAGCAAACCCTGGAATATATTGATAAGATTGTTCGAGTCTAGTGATATGTTAAGTCAACCTTTTACTACAGCCGAGTTAGGTCAGTGTCTTAAGAGTTTTAAAACTGGAAAATCCCCTGGTTTAGATGGCCTGCCGATTGAGTTTTATCTGACATTTTGGGATATTTTAGCTACTGATTTACTTTCAATTTTTACAGATTTTAGTGAATTAGATAAGCTGCCTGAAAGTTTTAGAATGGGTTTAGTCACACTCGTTCATAAAGGGAAGGATAAAACTCTCTTGGAAAATTGGAGACCGATTACGCTTTTAAACTGTGACTGTAAATTATTCAGCAAGCTTCTAGCAGAAAGGACAAGACCGGTTTTGGACCAGATAATCCACCAAGACCAAGCATGTACTGTAAAGGGCAGGAAGATCACGGATAGTCTGGTGTTGATTAGAGACACGATTTGTTTTGCTCGAAAGAGAAACAAGCGACTGATTGTTTTGAATTTAGACTTTGAAAAAGCCTTCGATAGAATATCTCACCGGTACCTTTTTAAAGTTTTGCAGAAGATGGGTTTCCCAGAAAGGCTTATATCCTGGGTAAAGTTGTTGTACACAGATATAAAGAGCAGATTTGTCATGAATGGGACCCTGACGAATGCAGTTCAGGTGAACTGTGGTTTACGACAGGGATGTCCCCTGTCCGCTCTTTTATATGTTATTTGTATTGAACCCCTGGCACAAATTTTGAGGAAAGATAAGAGTATAAACGGGATGAACATACCTGGGAGTGGGGGGCAGGTGGCAAAGTGTGTACTGTACATGGATGATATTAGCATCCTGTGTACAGACATATCCTCGATGAGAAGGACTTTTGAAGTTACGGACTGGTTCGGAAGGGCTTCGGCCTCTAGACTCAACAGGGGCAAGACTCAGGTACAATTCTACGGGCCATGGGAGACTATAGAATTGACTGGACTTGGAATAAATGTGACACAAACCGACCAAAAAATTTTAGGGGTTAGATTTGATAAGGATGGTGGAGGAAAGGCAAATTGGCCGGGAATGATAGGAAAAGTGAATCAACGATTAGGCCTATGGAGACTGAGAAAGCTGACTCTTGGAGGGAAGGTTTTAGTAATTAAGGCAGTGATTTTACCCTTGCTTCTTTTAGTCAGCGCAGTCTTTTTGCCACCAAAGGACGTATTGTTAAAACTAGAACGAGCCATCTTTTACTTTCTATGGGACTCCAAATGGGAGAGACTTAAAAGAGGGATAATGAAGAAATTAAAGGAAGATGGTGGCAAAGGAGTCCCAGATCTGTATTTATTCATGGGAAGCCTCTATACAAGTAGCCATATGAGACAGGCTACGAGTCCTAATAGTAATCCTCTGACACAGGCATGGGTTAGATTTTGGTTAGGTAGCTACCTAAGACAAAAGAAAACCCTGCCAGTAGATCTTAGAGTCCCCGTCTCCTTTGATGTTCCTGAAGCCTATGTAGAGCTGAAATCCTTTGTAACCTCCTTTAAATTGGAAGATCAGAGTTTGGACATTTTAACAAAACATCATTCTCTCATTTCAGTTGTGCAGGAGAGGGGAGAGGTGGTCCCAGTCAGAGGCCTCCCTATTGGAGAGGCCATAGAAGTGTGGCGTCTGACAAACCATCCCGTCCTTTCTAACAGGCTCCAGGATGTGTCCTGGATGGTGGCTCATGAGATTCTCCCAGTCAGGGCTGTCATGCACTCCAGAGGAATGTCGACAACAGAAATGTGTCCCCGACCGGGTTGTGGCGCGCCTGAGACGGTGAGGCACCTACTCTGGGAGTGCAGTGCTGCTATAGACCTGTGGGACATGGCCGGCTCCTTAAATTTCCCGTACTTACCAGCAAGGGAGGTCCTGACAGCAAACCTAATCCTCTATGGGGTGAGCCAAGGAGTGAAAACGCAAAGAAAAGGCTTTGAAAAGCAGTGGCTCGCCCTTGCTGCTATAAAAGACGCCATTTGGACCTCCAGAAACTTGTTGGTGAGCAAGCACACGCAGATCCCCCCCCGTGGCTGCTCTCCGAATGGCAACAGCAACAGTAAAAGAGATCTGTGCCAGAAATACTAAGTTGAGAGAGCAGCCGCAAAGAAGAATCGCCTCTGTGCCCATTCGGATGGAGGAGCCGGGTTCGCACATAGAAAGGTCTAAGCAGCAACAGCCTGGCTCTCCGGGAGAGGTCGGTGTGGAAGGAGCAAGTTGGGGAGAGTCCCCTCTGAGCACCGGAAGCTTGTGAAGGGATGGGATGGGTTTTTTTTTTAAATAATTTAAATTCTCTATGAAAAAAAAAAAAAAAAAAGGAAAAAACATTTAAATATTTGTTTTCCTGTTGTATTTTAAAAGGGGATGGGAGATAATAAAGAAGTAATCCTTTTAAATGGGGTGGGCTTATGAAAATAAATGAGATGATGATGATGTTGTTATATGTCTGAGTATCAATAAAAATTTTTCCAAAAGAAAAAAATCTGTTCTTATCAGTTTAATATCTGATACGTCCCCTACCCGGGGACCATATATTAAATTGATTTTTGGAGCAGGGAGATGGAATAGGGGCTTGCTCCGTCCACTCCACGCATCGACCTGGTATTGCAGTATTTCTAGGAACGGTGCACCCCCTGAAGCTGTGAAAAACAAATGTCATTTCACTCAACAGTTTGTGCAAAGAAATTTCTTATACGCTAGATATATGCGTGCGTCTGCATATCTGGACATTGTCTTCGTGTAATCTTCCAAGGTTAGTCAGACTGAAATGTTGCGACTTAATATTTGTGAATGACTTACATTTAACTATTACCAGAATTACTAAATCCTGCCACTTGGACTGACACGTGGCTGGACACACACTTTCTATGGGAAATCAAAAAAATATGTCGTTTTGAACTGCAGTTACACTATTCTGGCTCGAATCCTGCAGTTACCTCTGTTGTCCACTAGAGACCAATAGAAGTCTTTAAAAACCGGAGGCTGCCATCTACAAGGACTCATGTTGATTATAGGTTTAACTCTTCTCTTTCTCTACATACTGCAGCTTTCTGTCCTCTGTGGCTGTAAATTACATCGTTTGAAAAAAAAAAAAACACCACACAATTTTTTCTTGGCTTTTTAGCTAAAATCACCTGTATTGTCTGTTGTTTCCATTTGTGGATGGTTAATAGTGCAGAAGATTGTTTTTCTGTTTTCAGGATTACATGAAAACATTTTGGAACAGATCATTTTTGCATATAATAAATCTTAGGATAGTATTGGTTTTGATGATTTATAAAACAGCTGTGTGCCGTAGCCCTGGTAGTGTGGATCCTTAGTGTGTAAAGAGTAGATACCTCATGTAATATGTGTGAATGAAAATCCATGGACTTTATAAGAGTCCTCCATTTATGGCTATGATCCTAACAAACAAGATTAATACGTTTCTTTCTCCTACCAATCTTCCTGTTTCCTAAAGGAACACGCATGCACAACATATATCCACCAGGGTGGCCGAGTGGTTAAGGCGTTGGACTTAAGCTCCAATGAGCGCATGCTCTCGTGGGTTCAAACCCCACTCCTGGTATAATTTGGAGCCTCATGACTGGTAAACTGAAATGTATCTATGGGAGCAACAATGATCAATAGGAGTTTTTAGGAATTTGCTGTGAGCAATATCCCCCCACCCAGTCACCCCCAAAAAAGCTGGGATGAAAGACAAATGAGAGGTCTGTGCCAAGGTCGCTTAGTCTTACTGTACATGTTATATGTAGAACCGTTGGCTTGTGCAATTAGGGAAAGCCCAGACATAACAGGAATACAGTTACCGGGAGGAGAAACATTAAAAATTTAACAGTATGTAATTATCATATTATGAAAACAATTATAACGCCAAGAAAGTTATAAAAATGAATTGAAGACGCTCCGTCTCAACGACCGCTGATTGGACTGCAGGCGACCACGTGATTTTGAATCTCATTAACCGGCATGCGCTGACCGGCGTTTCAGAAACTAAAGTGTCGTCATATATGTGGCGCCGTTTAAAAACTGAAACATGCCGACCATAGTTATATTGTGATGTTTCGGAGGTAAAACGTCAGTAAAACATCGACCTGTCCTCTACCATTTGTTAGAAGGCGACTGTGTTCTTCATTGTAACCATGAGTTAGAGTTGCAGTAAGCAGAATGAGTCGTTTCTGTCGTGCGATATGTGGGTATCGCTTCTCGGCCTTTTGGCTAAGATCAAGTGTAGTATCTGTTCTTATCAGTTACAAGGCGAGAAGCAATGTAGGATGGCGGCGACGTCGGCCAATTTTTCGGAGAGGAATACATGGTCGTATGGAACGAGGAATACCTTGAGATTCGAACTAATGGATAAAGAAAAGGATTTCCATGACAGAATTAATTTCGGACGAAGGATTCTTTATGATGCATTGAAGGTACAACCAGAGGAAATCTACTGCCTCCAGCAAAGCACGGCAAGTAAGCACTATGACGTGACTTTTTGCACGGGAGAGTACGCGGAGGAGGTGAGAAAGAGATGTGGTACAGAAGAAAATGAAGAACTAAAAAAATATATGGTAACCCCGTTATACAGGAACGATTATAGGATTTTAACGGTGCACATGTATAATCCCTGGGTTACAGAAGAGACCATTAAGTACTTCCTGGGGCGGTACGTTACAGTGCTCCCAGGGGTACGAAAAATAAAGGACGGGCTAGGCCTATGGACTGGAAAAAGACAGTTTCGGGTAAAACTTAAAATGGATATGACAACGGAAGATGGATACTGCCACCCGCCTGCAGTGTTTTCCATCGGAGCAGACAGAGGTTTTTTGGTGTATGCAGGACAGCCACAAGCATGCAGAAAATGCGGCAGTACGGGACATAATGCAGACAATTGTGAGCAGGTGAGGTGTAGGAGCTGCGGGAAAAATGGCCATATCACAAGAGACTGCAAAGAGCCTAGAAGGTGTCACTTATGTGGCTCAGATACACATATGGCAAGAGATTGCACTAGGCCCAGATCATATTCGGAAGCAGCTAAAGCAGGGACCGAGGTAGAGCGGTATGAAGAAACGGATATAGGAACAAATATTGGGGAAAGCGCACAAGAGGCGCCACCAGCAGAAAGGAATCAGACTAATGAGGAAGAAGGGGGGGGGGGGAGAGGATGGGGCCGAACAAGGAGAAGAAGAAGGCGATAAGATGGGGGAGAAAAATGGGGAGAAGCAGTGCGAAGAAGGACAAATATGGGAAGTGGCAGCTAAGCCACGAAGAAAGTCGGCCAAAAGGCGTAGGAAAGTGAGCTCGGGAGTCCCTCCAGGAGAGACTAATTTGAAAGAAGGTAAAGGAGAGCGGATGGAAGAGGGAGGGGAGATGGGAGCGTATGTGTTGAGAGGGACGCAGACTGAATGTATGCACACACCAATGAGTGATTTAACGAGTGATGGAGACGTTGAAGAAGAAGAAGTAGAAAGTGAAGAAAAATCGGAAGATTCATTTATAAAAAATTTGCTGGCGCAAGTCAACATGGACTAATAAGGGAGGGGAAAATGGACGACAGAGGTTTTTCTTTCTTTTTCTTTTTCGGCTCTAATTTTGTAAAGTTTTCCTTTTTTTTCAGGGGATATGAAGATCAAAAAGACAACTAGGAGATGGTATCTGTTTTTTCTTTTGTTTCTTTGTTATAAAATTATTAAGTGCCCTCTGCTTAGGTGTATAGATACCCCTTTTTTTTACTACAAAATGGGGAGGTTCCGAATAATTACGTTAAATGTAAGGGGGTTAAAAAATGCCAGAAAAAGACAAATGGTATATGAATTTCTGTTGTTTTATAATTTTGATGTATGTTTATTACAGGAGGTACATTTGAAGGACGAGAAGGATGTTGTTATTTTTTCGGAGCAGTGGAGGGGGGGTGAATCGGCATGGAGTATAGGAGGAGTATATGGGACAGGGGTGGGAGTGTTGTGTGGAAATAAAAGTATAAAAATAAAAGAAAGTTATACGGTGATACAGGGAAGAGTGATGGTGGTAGATGTAGAAAAAAACGGGGTCCAAAGCCGGATAATAAATGTGTATGCACATGTGGATCCAAAACAAAGAAGAGAACTCCTTTTGTCGATGGACACTTGTTTTATTACAAGGAAAAATATTATAGTGGGAGGGGATTTTAATGTATCTTTAGAAAAAGAAAAATTTTCTCTCCCATTAAAGACATTTATAAGACAATACGGGTTAACGGATGTTATGGGCAGACTTCTGGGGAAAAAAGTAGGGTATACATGGAGGAATACAAGGGGGGTACAGAGTAGGTTGGACTATATTTTGATAGATAAAAAGTGTAAAATTAAAGGGGGAAAAACGATTCCGGTTCTACTCACGGATCACCAGGCGGTAGAGGTGGATTTGGAGATAGAAGGGATGGAATACGGGAAGGGATATTGGAAATTAAATAATGAGGTGTTAAAGGAAAAAGATTATAGGGATAAATTTTTAGAGATCTTCCCTTTATGGGTGAAAGTAAAAGAACTTTATGGAAAAAAAGGGGATTGGTGGGAGGATGTAAAATGCAAGATAAAAAAATTTACGATAGAATATTGTACAGATAGATCTAAACGTAGAAAAGAAGAATTTAATATGTTACAAAAAGAGATAGAACATATTTATGTTATACAAAAGGAGGGGAAGGAAAAAAATGTAGATTTGAAAATTGAAGACTTAAAGGTGAGGCAAGAAGAGTTATTAGAGAGGAAGGCAAGAGCAGAAACATATAAATTAAAACAGAAAGAGTATGAGGAAGATGAAAGGTGTTCCGCATATTTTTTTAAAAAGATGAAAAGTAGGGATAAAAGGGGGGTTATAGAGAAATTGGAAAAGGATGGGAAGGAGATTATAGGGAGGGAAAGCATGTTGGGGGTAGTAAAAAAATATTACGAGGATTTATTTAGAAAAGAAAAAGTAGGGACAGAAAAAAGAGATGTTCTTTTGGGGTCATTAAAGAGGAGATTAGTAGAGGAAGATAGGGAGTTTCTGGAAAGGGAAATAACGATGGAAGAGGCATATAAGGTGGTAAAGGGAATGAAGGTAAATAGGGTACCAGGAATAGATGGATTAACGAAAGAATTTTATGAGGTATTTTGGGGAGTGATAGGGTTACATTTGTTGGAGGTCTTTAAAGAAATATTAGAGGGGGAAGAGATGGCGGAGAGTATGAGGACGGGTGTGATTTCGTTATTATTTAAGAAAGGGAATCCTCATTTACTTGATAATTATAGACCTCTCACTATGTTATGTGTAGATTATAAGATTTTAAGTAAGATAATTGCAAATAGATTGGTAGGGGTAATGTCGGATATAGTGGGAAGTGATCAAACGTGTGGGGTGAAGGGGAGACAAATTTCATGGAATATACAATTACATAGAGACATACTTGCATATGTAAAGGATAGAAAAATGGCGGCAATCTGTGTAAGTTTAGACCAACAAAAGGCATTTGATAGGCTAGATTACGAAATGTTGTGGGAGGTAATGACTAAGATGGGCTTGGGAAAACAATTTATAAGGTGGGTGAGGATCCTTTATAAAGAGATATATTCAAAAATCAAATTGAACGGGTTCCTCACGGAAAAAGTTCATCAAGCGAGGGGGTTGAGACAAGGGTGCCCGTTATCGGTGGTACTCTATGTATTATATGTTGAACCATTGGCTTGTGCAATTCGGGAGAATAAAAGAGTGAGGGGGATAATGATGCCGGGGGGGGAATGTTTGAAAATATCTCAATATGCGGATGATACTATACTATATTTAGCGGACGACGACAGTTTAAGAGAAGTTGTGGAAATATTAAAAATATATGAAGAAGTTACAGGATCAAAAATAAATAAGGAAAAGACAAAATATAAGTACTTGGGGACGTGGGAAGGTAGGAGGGAAAATATTTGTGATTATACTTTGTGTGAAGGTCCTATGGACATTCTAGGAATTTCTTTTGGGAATAAGGAGGGCGATGCTATTTGGAACTGGAAGGGGAAGATGGCAGAGGTGGAAAGGAAATTACGACTATGGAAAATGAGGAAGCTTACAATTACTGGGAAGGTGTTAGTGATAAAGAGTGAGGTGGTGCCGAAATTATTGTATCTAGGCTATGTGTTCCCGATGCCACAAGTATTTAGAGCACAAATAATGAGGGGAATATTTAATTTTATATGGGGAGGTTACGAGTACGTAAAGAGAGTACAAATGTATCAGGAGGTTGCCGATGGGGGAAAAGGGGTACCGAACATTCCGTTAAAGTTAGATACGATTTTTTATGCAAATGTGTGTACGCTGTTAAAGAAGCCATATATTCATAAATGTCAGATATTGTTATGGTTCTGGTTAGCTATTCCATACCGGTTTTTAATTGGGTGGGAAAATCAGGGGCCGAAGGCAGAGACAAGACCAGAATACTTTCAGAGGATGGTTAAGTGGGGAAAGAGACATATAGAGTGCAGGGAGGTGGATACAATACAAAATCATAAACTTCTGTATAAAAAACTGGCGAGGAATGCTAACTACAACCAGGGGATAGTGAGTTCGGAAGTTTGGGAATACGCACAGGATAAGAGTTATAAGAATGTTTTGAAAGATTTTAATTGGATGCACCTACATAGGAAATTACCTGTAAGGACTACGATGTATGCACATAATTTGGGGAAGTTAAAAGAATGTCCGAGGGATAATTGCACAGAGGAAGAAACGATTGAACACGTCCTATGGGGGTGCAAATATGCAAAAAAGGTATGGGCTGGAATGAAGAGGAGGTATAAGGGACTAGAGGCTTTGACATATGAGGAAATAACTTATCTTAGGCCTAAGGATAAAAAGAAGGAGGAAAATAAAATACGTTGTATGTTGTTATCAATTACAAAACTTAAGATATGGAGGGCAAGACAGGGGTATATAAGGGGGGGGTATGAATGGAAAGAGATGGGAACAATAAAGGATATAGAGAGGGAATTTGAGGGGATATATCGGCATGAATTACAAAGATGGGGAATAGACACGATTAAGGACAGGTGGAAGGATTATTATGAATGATGTAAAAGATGTTTTTGTGAAATATGAAAAGTATTCAATGGAATGTTGAGCAAATGGAAATGTAAGATGGTGTTGTAAGTAAAAATAAAAAAGAAAAAAAAAAATCTGTTCTTATCATTTCGCACTTGATTCTTGGTCTTAGGCTAGGACTGCGACCCTCTCCTTTGGGTGTCTGGGCGGTGAAACCTTGGTTATTTATTGCAGCGCAAAGGTACGTGGTTTTTTATAGAAATTATTTGTTTGTATTGAAAACGTTTCCTTTTTAATCTTGTTGTGTGTTTGTAGCAGGTGTTTTTTCTAAGCCTTTGGTGCCTCCGCAATGGCTGGGTATGCCAGTATGCGGAGGCACCACTGTGTGCGCTTCAGTTTAATTGAGAATGTTGGAGAAGTGCCAAAGATGTCCAGGCTGGATTTCTCCAGGAAATTGATTCAACAGGTGTTGGGATTTTCACCAAATGACTTGAATTGCATTTTGACCCTCCCTTTTAACAGGGGTTTTATGTAAGTTTCAGCTCAAGCGAATTGTTGGAAGAGTTTTGGAGAAGATTCGAAAATTTGAGACCACAATTTGAAATTTTCAATGTGGAGAAACTGACAGACAATACTATGAAAACAGTAATAGTTAAAATGTTTAATGAAACGGTGAATGCCCAAGACATTTGTGTGTGGTTGGGGAGATATTGTACGGTGAAGGGTCAGCCGAGGAAGGTGAGAGATGTGGATGGAATATGGAATTGTGTATGGAAAGTACCAATACAGCAATGGGAAGATCCCCAAGGGTTCCGGGGTTTAAAACATCTCCCGTCCATGATAGTTTTGGGAGATAATAGAGGCTATATCCATTACCAGGGCCAACCAAAGCTCTGCCGGAGGTGTGGGGAGCATGGGCATTTGATAGAGGCATGCGAGGAAATCATCTGTGGGAAATGTAAAGAGAAAGGGCATACGTATGCTGATTGTAAAAATGACCGTAAGTGTAACTTGTGTGGAGGGGAAGGTCACCTCTTTAGGGACTGTCCGCGGTCCTTTGCAAATAAACTTAAAAAAGGAAACCAGATTAATGAGGGAAACCTGATTGCAATGGTAAACGAGGATGTCTTGATTGATGCAGCTGGGACAGATATTTTAAATCAGTTCCCAGCACCTGAAGACGGAGGGGAGGAACAGGAGGAGGAGGGAAAAGGGGAGGAGCATGGAAGACCTGCCCAACCAGAACCCTCAGAGGAGGGGGAGAGAGGGCAGGAGGAGAGTGGAGTTCAGAAAGGAGTAAGTGGTGAAAGTGAAAATGCTCAAGGGCAGCCCCCCCCTGCCCCCCCTGTCCCCCCTGGCCTTCCTGATTCACAGGTGGCAAAGAGGACTGCAGCAGAACTGTCTTCTGGGACAATTGTTTCAGGAAAGAGAGGGAGGCATGAAACACCTTCAGGGAGTTCCTCAGGGGAGGACTCCAGGGTCTTCCCCTCTGACTCACCAAATGAGGTTTCCTTCCTTAACATAGTTCTGCAGTCAACGCCAAAGGAGCGGATGGTAAATGCAGCTCTGCGACAAAGGCCGTCACCTAGAGTACGAAAAGGGAATAGAGTGGCGGTCCCCCCTTCGGAACCCGGAGAGGTGAAGGAAGAGTTACACTCACAAGAAATAAATTGATGGTATGCCCCCCCAAAGTTTGGGTTGAGCCTTTGAAGAGAACAATCTTTCCTTAGTTTCATAATGACTAGCTTGTGTTCTGTATTAATCTTCATGGCTCTGACCTTCTCATCCATAAATGTCAGGAGTGTTAGGTCTAAAGTAAGAGCCCAAAGTGTTCTATCCTTCTTGAATAGTGTAACATCAGATGTTATTTTAATACAGGAATGTGCTATACCTTTCCTAAAAGCATATGGTCAGTGGCAGGATATGTGGCCACAAATGTCCATCTGGAGTGGATCAAATGAAAATAAAAATGATGGAGTAGCCATATTGGTGAAAAACCCTCTGGTGTCGGTGAAGGGAAGTACTGTAGTAAGTGATGGAAGAGCACTTGTTGTTAACCTTATTTATATGGAAAAGGAATTTAAGCTCTTGAACATTTATGGCCCAAATGACAAACACGAAAGATATGATCTTTTAGAGGCTTTGCAACCCCACTTGTTGGGAAAAGCGCCTTTAGTGTTTGGAGGGGATTTTAACTGTATTTTAAACAGGAAAGATAGAAAAAGAGCCACACAAGATGTGAAGATTGATAAGACGTCACTTTTACTACAAGGTTTAGTCAGAGACTTTAAATTGATAGATTGTTTTCCAACGGTTCATCCAATGGAGGAGGGTTTTACTTGGTATAGTGGAAACGGTGACAGGGCCTCTAGAATTGATTATATCTTTGTTAGAGACTTTTCACCAGTAGAGGCCACTTTGATGCCCGTCTTTTTTTCTGACCATCTGATGTTAACTGTTAAAATTTCCCTTGAACTAGATATAACAATGGGGAGGGGAGTGTGGAGGTTAAACTGCTCCCTACTGGAGGATCAGGATCTGCTCAGACAGTATAAGGAGAGGTATACTGAATGGCAGACTCTCCAGGATTTCTATGCAACACGTGTCTCATGGTGGGAAATGGTGAAGTGTAGGACTCGGTCCTTTTTTAAACAAGCAGGAAAGAGAAAGAAGGCCGCAAAAGACAGGTGTATGAGAGGACTACAGAAAAGGTTACAGAGGTACCATCTCTTAAATAGGTGGGGTTTACACTTCTACGAAGAAATTAGAGAGGTTAAAAAAGAAATGCAGAAAATAGCAAATGATAAAAGTATGGGAGTCATACTAAGGAGTAGAGAGAGAGCGAGAGAGGAGGGAGAAAAATGTACGAGATACTTTTTCAAAAAAATTATGAACAAACCTGGCTCTGTCTCTCAGCTAAGAAACAGAGCTGGAGAAAAAGTAGTGAGTACTGAAGGTATAATAAAAGTGATTGAAGAATATTATGAAAACCTGTATGGGGAGAAAAATGTGGAGGAAAGAGTCATTGAGCAAACCCTGGAATATATTGATAAGATTGTTCGAGTCTAGTGATATGTTAAGTCAACCTTTTACTACAGCCGAGTTAGGTCAGTGTCTTAAGAGTTTTAAAACTGGAAAATCCCCTGGTTTAGATGGCCTGCCGATTGAGTTTTATCTGACATTTTGGGATATTTTAGCTACTGATTTACTTTCAATTTTTACAGATTTTAGTGAATTAGATAAGCTGCCTGAAAGTTTTAGAATGGGTTTAGTCACACTCGTTCATAAAGGGAAGGATAAAACTCTCTTGGAAAATTGGAGACCGATTACGCTTTTAAACTGTGACTGTAAATTATTCAGCAAGCTTCTAGCAGAAAGGACAAGACCGGTTTTGGACCAGATAATCCACCAAGACCAAGCATGTACTGTAAAGGGCAGGAAGATCACGGATAGTCTGGTGTTGATTAGAGACACGATTTGTTTTGCTCGAAAGAGAAACAAGCGACTGATTGTTTTGAATTTAGACTTTGAAAAAGCCTTCGATAGAATATCTCACCGGTACCTTTTTAAAGTTTTGCAGAAGATGGGTTTCCCAGAAAGGCTTATATCCTGGGTAAAGTTGTTGTACACAGATATAAAGAGCAGATTTGTCATGAATGGGACCCTGACGAATGCAGTTCAGGTGAACTGTGGTTTACGACAGGGATGTCCCCTGTCCGCTCTTTTATATGTTATTTGTATTGAACCCCTGGCACAAATTTTGAGGAAAGATAAGAGTATAAACGGGATGAACATACCTGGGAGTGGGGGGCAGGTGGCAAAGTGTGTACTGTACATGGATGATATTAGCATCCTGTGTACAGACATATCCTCGATGAGAAGGACTTTTGAAGTTACGGACTGGTTCGGAAGGGCTTCGGCCTCTAGACTCAACAGGGGCAAGACTCAGGTACAATTCTACGGGCCATGGGAGACTATAGAATTGACTGGACTTGGAATAAATGTGACACAAACCGACCAAAAAATTTTAGGGGTTAGATTTGATAAGGATGGTGGAGGAAAGGCAAATTGGCCGGGAATGATAGGAAAAGTGAATCAACGATTAGGCCTATGGAGACTGAGAAAGCTGACTCTTGGAGGGAAGGTTTTAGTAATTAAGGCAGTGATTTTACCCTTGCTTCTTTTAGTCAGCGCAGTCTTTTTGCCACCAAAGGACGTATTGTTAAAACTAGAACGAGCCATCTTTTACTTTCTATGGGACTCCAAATGGGAGAGACTTAAAAGAGGGATAATGAAGAAATTAAAGGAAGATGGTGGCAAAGGAGTCCCAGATCTGTATTTATTCATGGGAAGCCTCTATACAAGTAGCCATATGAGACAGGCTACGAGTCCTAATAGTAATCCTCTGACACAGGCATGGGTTAGATTTTGGTTAGGTAGCTACCTAAGACAAAAGAAAACCCTGCCAGTAGATCTTAGAGTCCCCGTCTCCTTTGATGTTCCTGAAGCCTATGTAGAGCTGAAATCCTTTGTAACCTCCTTTAAATTGGAAGATCAGAGTTTGGACATTTTAACAAAACATCATTCTCTCATTTCAGTTGTGCAGGAGAGGGGAGAGGTGGTCCCAGTCAGAGGCCTCCCTATTGGAGAGGCCATAGAAGTGTGGCGTCTGACAAACCATCCCGTCCTTTCTAACAGGCTCCAGGATGTGTCCTGGATGGTGGCTCATGAGATTCTCCCAGTCAGGGCTGTCATGCACTCCAGAGGAATGTCGACAACAGAAATGTGTCCCCGACCGGGTTGTGGCGCGCCTGAGACGGTGAGGCACCTACTCTGGGAGTGCAGTGCTGCTATAGACCTGTGGGACATGGCCGGCTCCTTAAATTTCCCGTACTTACCAGCAAGGGAGGTCCTGACAGCAAACCTAATCCTCTATGGGGTGAGCCAAGGAGTGAAAACGCAAAGAAAAGGCTTTGAAAAGCAGTGGCTCGCCCTTGCTGCTATAAAAGACGCCATTTGGACCTCCAGAAACTTGTTGGTGAGCAAGCACACGCAGATCCCCCCCCGTGGCTGCTCTCCGAATGGCAACAGCAACAGTAAAAGAGATCTGTGCCAGAAATACTAAGTTGAGAGAGCAGCCGCAAAGAAGAATCGCCTCTGTGCCCATTCGGATGGAGGAGCCGGGTTCGCACATAGAAAGGTCTAAGCAGCAACAGCCTGGCTCTCCGGGAGAGGTCGGTGTGGAAGGAGCAAGTTGGGGAGAGTCCCCTCTGAGCACCGGAAGCTTGTGAAGGGATGGGATGGGTTTTTTTTTTAAATAATTTAAATTCTCTATGAAAAAAAAAAAAAAAAAAAAAAAAGGAAAAAACATTTAAATATTTGTTTTCCTGTTGTATTTTAAAAGGGGATGGGAGATAATAAAGAAGTAATCCTTTTAAATGGGGTGGGCTTATGAAAATAAATGAGATGATGATGATGTTGTTATATGTCTGAGTATCAATAAAAATTTTTCCAAAAGAAAAAAATCTGTTCTTATCAGTTTAATATCTGATACGTCCCCTACCCGGGGACCATATATTAAATTGATTTTTGGAGCAGGGAGATGGAATAGGGGCTTGCTCCGTCCACTCCACGCATCGACCTGGTATTGCAGTATTTCTAGGAACGGTGCACCCCCTGAAGCTGTGAAAAACAAATGTCATTTCACTCAACAGTTTGTGCAAAGAAATTTCTTATACGCTAGATATATGCGTGCGTCTGCATATCTGGACATTGTCTTCGTGTAATCTTCCAAGGTTAGTCAGACTGAAATGTTGCGACTTAATATTTGTGAATGACTTACATTTAACTATTACCAGAATTACTAAATCCTGCCACTTGGACTGACACGTGGCTGGACACACACTTTCTATGGGAAATCAAAAAAATATGTCGTTTTGAACTGCAGTTACACTATTCTGGCTCGAATCCTGCAGTTACCTCTGTTGTCCACTAGAGACCAATAGAAGTCTTTAAAAACCGGAGGCTGCCATCTACAAGGACTCATGTTGATTATAGGTTTAACTCTTCTCTTTCTCTACATACTGCAGCTTTCTGTCCTCTGTGGCTGTAAATTACATCGTTTGAAAAAAAAAAAAACACCACACAATTTTTTCTTGGCTTTTTAGCTAAAATCACCTGTATTGTCTGTTGTTTCCATTTGTGGATGGTTAATAGTGCAGAAGATTGTTTTTCTGTTTTCAGGATTACATGAAAACATTTTGGAACAGATCATTTTTGCATATAATAAATCTTAGGATAGTATTGGTTTTGATGATTTATAAAACAGCTGTGTGCCGTAGCCCTGGTAGTGTGGATCCTTAGTGTGTAAAGAGTAGATACCTCATGTAATATGTGTGAATGAAAATCCATGGACTTTATAAGAGTCCTCCATTTATGGCTATGATCCTAACAAACAAGATTAATACGTTTCTTTCTCCTACCAATCTTCCTGTTTCCTAAAGGAACACGCATGCACAATATATATGCACCAGGGTGGCCGAGTGGTTAAGGCGTTGGACTTAAGCTCCAATGAGCGCATGCTCTCGTAGGTTCAAACCCCACTCCTGGTATAATTTGGAGCCTCATGACTGGTAAACTGAAATGTATCTATGGGAGCAACAATGATCAATAGGAGCTTTTAGGAATTTTCTGTGAGCAATATCCCCCCACCCAGTCACCCCCAAAAAAGCTGGGATGAAAGACAAATGAGAGGTCTGTGCCAAGGTCGCTTAGTCTTACTGTACATGTTATATGTAGAACCGTTGGCTTGTGCAATTAGGGAAAGCCCAGACATAACAGGAATACAGTTACCGGGAGGAGAAACATTAAAAATTTAACAGTATGTAATTATCATATTATGAAAACAATTATAACGCCAAGAAAGTTATAAAAATGAATTGAAGACGCTCCGTCTCAACGACCGCTGATTGGACTGCAGGCGACCACGTGATTTTGAATCTCATTAACCGGCATGCGCTGACTGGCGTTTCAGAAACTAAAGTGTCGTCATATATGTGGCGCCGTTTAAAAACTGAAACATGCCGACCATAGTTATATTGTGATGTTTCGGAGGTAAAACGTCAGTAAAACATCGACCTGTCCTCTACCATTTGTTAGAAGGCGACTGTGTTCTTCATTGTAACCATGAGTTAGAGTTGCAGTAAGCAGAATGAGTCGTTTCTGTCGTGCGATATGTGGGTATCGCTTCTCGGCCTTTTGGCTAAGATCAAGTGTAGTATCTGTTCTTATCAGTGATAAGGCGAGAAGCAATGCAGGATGGCGGCATCATCGGCCAACTTCCATGAGAGGAATGCATGGATGCAAGGTACAAGAAATACTTTGAGATTCGAGCTGATGGAGAAAGATGAGGAAATCCATGACAGAATTAATTTTGGACGGAGGATCCTATACGAGGCTTTAAAGATACAGCCTGAGGAAATCTACTGCCTTCAGCAGAGCACGGCAAGTAAACATTACGATGTAACCTTTTGCACGGGAGAATGCGCGGAGGAGGTGAGAAGGAAGTGTATTGGAGAAGAAAACGAAGAATTGAGAAAATACATGGTAACCCCTATGTACAGAAATGATTATAGGATCCTAACTGTTCATATGTACAACCCATGGGTTTCTGAAGAGACTATTAAGTATTTCTTGGGAAGGTACGTTACAGTACTACCAGGAGTGCGGAAAATAAAGGATGGCTTAGGCCTATGGACCGGAAAAAGACAATTTCGAGTCAAATTAAATGTGGATACGGCCACCGAAGACGGGTATTGCCACCCGCCCGCGGTGTTCTCTATTGGAGCGGATAGGGGCTTCCTAGTGTATGCCGGGCAGCCCCAAGCGTGCAGAAAATGTGGTAGCACCGGACACAATGCGGACAGTTGCGAACAAATGAGGTGCAGGAGTTGCGGAAAGATAGGCCATATAACAAAAGACTGCAAGGAGCCTAGAAAATGTCACTTGTGTGATTCGGAGACGCACATGGCAAGAGACTGTACTAGGCCAAGGTCATATTCTGAAGCGGCAAAATCTGGAACTAAAGACGGATATCATAGAAAAACGGACACAGAAACTGATACTGAAAGGAGAGCACAGGAGGCGCCAACGGCTGCCGAAGATCAGACTAATGAGGAGAGAGATGGGAGCAAGGAAGGTGGAGCAGAGCAGAGAAAGGAGGAGGGAGGAAATCCACGTGAACTGGATGCCGAGAGAGAGAAACAAGGGGAGGACGGACAGGTGTGGGAAGTAGTAGCGAAGCCTCGGAGAAAATCAGCTAAGAGGCGGAGAAAGGTGAGCTCGGGCGCTTCTTCAGAAGAGACTAAAATGAAAAGTAGAGAGGACAGAGAGGAACGGACCGAGGAGGTGGAAAATGTGGAGGGACATGTTCTGAGAGGTACACAGACTGAATGTATGCACACGCCTTTAAGTGACTTAACTAGTGATGGGGATACGGGGGAAGAGGCCGAAAGTGAAGAAAAGTCGGAAGATTCCTTTATAAAAAACTTGCTGGCGCAAGTTAATATGGAGAGTTAAAAATGGGGATTTCGGAATAAAAGAAGATTTTTTAGGTTACTTAATGCAGTTATTTAATTTTTTCCTCCGGACTTTAATTATAAACGTATTCCCATGTTTTTGTTTGGTAATGATTTGGTTTTGTTGTTAAGATATGGGAAAATTCCGAATAATTACTTTAAATGTAAGGGGGCTTAAAAACGCCCGAAAGAGGAAAATGGTTTATGAATTTTTGTTACATTATAATTTTGATGTTTGCCTACTGCAAGAAGTACATCTAAAGGATGAGGGGGATATTGACCTTTTTACGGAGGAATGGAGAGGAGGTGAATCGGCTTGGAGTATAGGGGGGGTACACGGGACTGGGGTCGGAGTGTTATGTGGAAACAAAAGTATAAGGATAAAGGAAAGTTACACGTTAATACAGGGAAGGGTGATGGTTGTAGATGTGGAAAAAAGTGGAATGCAAAACCGGATAATAAACGTGTACGCACATGTGGATCCAAAGTTGAGAAGAGAACTACTCTTAAAAATGGATACCTGTTTTATGACAAAAAAAAAATATTCTGGTGGGAGGGGATTTCAACTGCACCTTGGAGAAGGAAAAATCCTCCCTCCCCTTCAAGACTTTCATAAAAAAATATGGTTTGATAGATGCAATGGCTACACTACAGGGGAAACAAGTGGGGCACACATGGAAGAATACAAGAGGGGTGGAAAGTAGATTAGATTATATATTGGTAGACAAAAAGTGCAAAATAAAGCAAGGAAAACTAATACCGGCACTGTTCACGGATCATCAAATGGTAGAGGTGGAAGTGGAGATAAAAGGAACAGATTATGGAAAAGGTTACTGGAAACTGAATAATGAAGTACTTATGGAAAAAGAATATAAGAAAAAATTTGCAGAGCTCTTCCCCTTATGGGCAGAGACGGAGAAGTTATACATGAATAAAGTGGATTGGTGGGAGGATGTAAAAAATAAAATAAAAAAGTTCACAGTGGATTACTGTACGGAAAGGTCAAGAGCTAGGAATGAGGAATTCCGCACGCTGCAAAAAGAAATAGAATATACTTACGCACTACAAACAAAAGAAAAAAATAAAAATAAGGACGAGAAAATAGAAATTTTAAGATCGAAACAGGAAGAATTACTTGAGAGGAAGGCAAGGGCTGAAACATATAAATTAAAACAGGAGGAGTATGAGGAGAACGAGAAATGTTCCGCTTTTTTCTTCAAAAAGATGAAAAGTAGGGAAAAAAGGGGAGTCATAACAAAATTGGAGAAGGATGGGAAAATGACGGAAGGGAGAGAAGATATGTTAAAGGTGGCGAAGGAATATTATGAGGAGCTGTTCAGCAAAGAAAATCTAGAGGGAGGGAAAGGGGATTTCTTCTTGAAGAAAATAAAGAAGAGACTAACGGGAGAAGAAAGGGAAAGGCTAGAGGGGGAAGTGACAATAGAGGAGGCATATAAAGTAATAAAAGGAATGAAGGCAAATAAAGTGCCGGGAATAGATGGTTTAACAAAGGAATTTTACGAAACCCTTTGGGGGGTGGTGGGGATACATTTGGTGGGAGTTTTTAAGGAAATCATGGAGGGAGAGGCGATGACAGAGAGTATGAAGATGGGTGTGGTTTCCGTATTATTTAAGAAAGGCAACCCACATCAACTTGATAACTATAGACCGTTAACCATGTTATGTGTGGATTATAAGATCTTGAGTAGGATATTTGCAAATAGACTTGCAGGAGTAATGTCGCACATAGTGGAGAAGGATCAAACGTGCGGGGTACGGGGGAGGCAAATTACCTGGAATGTGCAATTACACAGAGATATACTTACATATGTGAGGGATAGAAACTTGGCAGCAATATGTGTGAGCTTGGATCAGCAAAAGGCCTTTGATAGGGTAGATCACGAATTTTTGTGGAGGGCAATGGAGTATATGGGGCTGGGAGGGACCTTTATAAAATGGGTAAAGAATTTATATAAGGGCATAAACTCGAAAATAAAATTAAATGGATTTCTTACAGAAAAGGTGTATCAAACAAGGGGTTTGAGACAAGGATGTCCATTATCTGTTGTGCTTTATGTACTTTATGTTGAACCTTTGGCCTGTGCAATAAGGGAAAGCCAAAGAGTGAAAGGGATAATGATGCCACGGGGGGAATGTTTAAAAATATCACAATACGCGGACGACACGATATTATATTTGGCAGATGATGATAGTCTAAGGGATGTGATAGAAATTTTAAATGCTTATGAAAAAGCGACGGGATCTAGGATAAATAAAGAGAAGACAAAGTATAAATATTTGGGGATATGGGAGGGTAGAAGAGATAACATCTGTGATTTTACTTTGTGTGAAGGTCCAATGGATATTTTAGGAATCTCTTTTGGAAACAAGGAAGGCGATGAGCTTTGTAATTGGAGAGAAAAGATGAACGCGGTGGAAAAGAAGTTGGGTCTTTGGAAAGTAAGAAAATTATCAATCTCGGGGAAAGTTTTGGTTATAAAGAGTGAGGTAGTGCCGAAATTACTACATTTGGCCTACGTGTTCCCGATGCCACAGATATATAGAGCACAAATAATGAGGGGGATATTTAAATTCATATGGGGGGGTTACGAGTATGTAAAAAGACTACAAATGTATCAAGAAATAGAAGATGGTGGGAAGGGGGTACCAAATGTCCCGTTGAAGTTAGATACAATGTTTTATACAAATGTGTGTACATTATTGAAACAGACTTATGTGCATAAATGTCAAATATTGCTATGGTTTTGGTTGGCGATACCATACCGTTTTTTGATAGGGTGGGAAAATAAGGGACCTAAGGCGGAGTTTAGACCAAAATATTTTCAGAGGATGGTGGGATGGGGAAAGAAACATCCGGAATGCAAAGAGGTGGATACAGTATTAAACCATAAACTTTTATACAAGAAAATGGTACGGAAAGCCAACCAAAATCAGGTACCGGTGAGTCCAGAAGTGTGGAAACTCACACAGGATAAGAGTTTTAAAAATGTCATAAAGGATTTTAATTGGATGCATTTACATAAAAGGCTACCCGTGAGGGCTACTATGTACGCACATAATTTGGGAAAACAGAAAAAGTGTCCAAGGGACAATTGTGTAAAAGAAGAAACAATTGAACATGTACTATGGGGATGCGAATACGCAAAAAAGGTATGGGAAGGGGTAAAGGGGAAGTATAAAGGTTTGGGGACGGTGACTTATGAAGAGATCACCTTCTTTGGGACTAAAGGTACAGAAAAAGAGAGATATAAAATACGTTGCATGTTGTTATCAATTGTTAAACTTAAGTTGTGGAGGGCAAGACAGAGCTGTATAATGGGGGGATACAAAGAGGGGGAAATTGGGACGATCAAGGCTATAGAAAGGGAATTTGAAAAGATATATTGGCATGAACTACAAAAATGGGGAATAGACACAATTAAGGACAGATGGAAAGATTTCTCTCCTTTTTTTGCTCTGAAGGTACCCAAAAGGTGGTGGTAGGTAAAGTGTAAGGAAAGGAGGAAGGGAAAAGGAGTAATGATAAGCTACACGTCAAATGAAAATGTCATATGAAAATGTTAATCAGTTTGTCATGAACGAATGTGGGGAAAAATGGAAATGTAAACTTGTCATTGTAAAGGAAATGGTAAAATGTTTTTGAATGATTGTGGAAAGAAAATTAAAAAAAAGGAAAAAAAAAAAAAAATCTGTTCTTATCAGTTTGGGCGAGAAGCAATGAAGGATGGCGGCATCGTCGGCCAATTTCTCTGAGAGGAACGCATGGACGTATGGAACAAGAAATACGCTGAGATTCGAACTTATGGAGAAAGATACGCAATTTCATGACAGAATAACCTTCGGACGAAGAATCCTTTTTGAAGCCCTAAAGATACAGCCGGAGGAGATCTTCTGCCTTCAACAGAGTGCTGCAAGCAAGCACTATGATGTGACCTTTTGTACTGGAGAGTATGCAGAAGAAGTGAGAAAGAAGAGTATCGTGGAAGAAGATGAGGAACTGCGGAAATATACGGTGACCCCTTTGTATCGGAACGATTATAGAATTTTAACGATACATATGTATAATCCTTGGGTCACGGAAGAGACTATCAAGTACTTCCTGGGGAGATACGTTACTGTCCTCCCAGGAGTACGGAAAATAAAGGACGGCCTCGGCCTATGGACTGGAAAGAGACAATTTCGCATCAAATTGAATGCGGATATGGACAGCGAGGATGGATATTGCCATCCGCCTGCAGTATTTTCCATTGGAGCGGATAGAGGCTTCCTAGTTTACGCAGGGCAGCCTCAAGCATGTAGGAAATGCGGAAGTACTGGACATAATGCGGACAAATGTGACCAGGTGAGGTGTAGGAGTTGTGGCAAGCTTGGTCATATAACAAAGGACTGTAAGGAGCCCAGAAGATGCCACCTATGTGACTCAGACGCACATATGGCGAGAGACTGCACTAAGCCCCGGCCATATTCGGCCGTGGTGAAGACTGGACTCGTTGAGGAAGATCGCAGCGAAGTGGAAATAGACTCTGACGCCGGAGAAAGGCCACAGGAGCCGCCACCAGCTGCTGGAAATCAGGCAAACGAGGATAAAGCGGGGAGCGCGGAGGAGGGGACGGAGCGGCGAGAGGAGAAGGGGGAGAGGAGTCCCGAGCAAGACGGTGAGAAAGAGAAGCAGGGGGAGGATCCCCATTTGTGGGAAGTGGTCGCAAAGCCACGGAGAAAATCTGCAAAGAGGAGGAGAAAGGTGAGCCCGGCCGCCTCCTCGGAAGAGGTTAAGATAAGAGACCAGGAAGTTAGGGAGGAGGTTTTGGAGGAAGGTGGGAACGTGGAGGGGTATGTATGGAGAGGAACACAGACTGAGTGTATGCATACCCCGTTAAGTGACGTGACAAGTGACGGGGACATGGAAGAGGAAGGTGAGAGTGAAGAAAAGTCAGAGGACTCCTTTATAAAAAACTTATTGTTACATGTTAACATGGATAGATAAAGACTATGGGAGAAGAGCAAAAATTTATCAAGTGACTTATCGCAACCCTTTTTCTTTGTTTTTTTCTTCTTTTTTTTCTCATTCTTTTTTTGTTTAATCCTGCTCTTAGTGCTCTACTTGCCCTTCTGTTTATGGTATGGGGAAAATACGAATAATTACTTTGAATGTTAGGGGGCTAAAAAAACGCCCGAAAGAGGAAAATGGTCTACGAATTTTTACTATGTTATAATTTTGATATTTGTTTGGTACAAGAAGCCCATCTAAAGGATGAGGGGGATGTTGTTGTGTTTACTGAGGAATGGAGGGGAGGGGAAGCCTCTTGGAGCATCGGGGGGGGGGTACATGGGACTGGAGTCGGGGTGTTATGTGGGAATAAAGGTATCCGGATAATGGAGAGCTATACGGTAATACAAGGAAGGGTAATGGTGGTGGATGTTGAAAAAAAATGGGACCCAATGCCGGATAATAAATGTGTACGCACAGGTGGAGCACGGGCTACGTAGGGACCTCTTCCAAAAATTGGACACCTGTTTCTTGACTAAAAAGGACATTATTGTGGGAGGGGACTTTAACTGCTCTCTGGAAAAGGAAAAGTGCTCCCTCCCCTTTAAGACCTTTATTAAAAAATATGAATTAATAGATGTAATGGGGAAACTACAGGGAAAGCAGGTGGGGTACACATGGAAGAACTCAAGGGGGGCGAAAAGTAGGCTAGATTATATTCTTGTAGGAAAAAAGTGTAAAATAATAAACGGAAAAACTATACCGGCTCTTTTTACAGACCACCAAGCTGTGGATGTGGAGCTTGAGATAGAAGGGCCTGACTTTGGAAAAGGGTACTGGAAGTTTCACAACGATGTGCTTGCTGAAAAATCCTACAGGGAAGGTTTTATAAAAATCTTCCCTTTATGGGTAGAGATGAAAAGCTTATACAGCAATGTTGTGTTTTGGTGGGAGGACATAAAGAAAAAAATTAAAAAGTTCACGGTCGATTATTGCTCAGAGAGAGCAAAGTTTAGAAAGAAGGAGTTTGACATACTACAAAAAGAGATAGAACATATTTATGTTACGCAAAATAAGGGAAAGGAAAAAATAAAGGAAGGGTATTTGGAAAATTTAAAAATAAGACAGGAAGAATTGCTCGAGAGGAAAGCAAGGGCTGTAATATATAAACTAAAGCAGGAAGAGTATGAGGAAAATGAGAAATGCTCCTCATATTTTTTCAGAAAGATGAAGATAAGAGATAAGAGGGGGGTTATAAGGAAATTGGAGAAGGATGGAAATGTGATTAGGGGGAAGGAAAACATGTTAAAAATGGTGAAAGAATATTATGGAGAATTGTTCAAGAAGGAGAACTTGGATGAGGGAAAGGGGGAGTTTTTTATAAGATCCCTAAAGAGAAGGTTACTGGAAGATGAAAGAGGCAAGTTGGGGGGGGGAATTGACAGTAGAAGAGGCACACAATGTGATAAAGGCAATGAAGGCTAATAAGGTGCCTGGTATAGACGGCCTAACAAAAGAATTTTATGTGGCTTTCTGGGATATGGTGGGGATACACCTTTTAGGGGTTTTTAAGGAAATCATGGAGGGAGAAGAGATGTCAGATAGTATGAAAACGGGAGTGGTGTCCATACTGTTTAAGAAAGGAAATCCAAACCATCTAGATAATTATAGACCATTAACTATGTTGTGCGTGGACTATAAAATCTTGAGTAAGATTTTGGCAAACAGGCTAGCAGGAGTCATGTCACACATAGTAGAGATGGATCAAACTTGCGGGGTACAGGGGAGGCAGATCACATGGAACTTACATCTACATAGGGATGTACTCACATATGTAAAGGAGAGAAACATAGCGGCAATATGCGTTAGTTTGGACCAGCAAAAAGCGTTTGATAGAGTAGACCACGCTTTTTTGTGGAAGGTAATGGACGGATTGGGCCTAGGAGGGGTTTTTACAAAATGGGTAAAAGTCCTATATAAGGGCATAAATTCAAAAATAAAAATTAATGGTTACCTCACGGACAAAGTACAACAAACAAGAGGATTGAGGCAAGGGTGTCCACTATCGGTGGTGCTCTTCGTGCTTTACGCTGAACCCCTGGCTTGTGCAATAAGGGAGAGTCTAGTCGTAAAGGGGATAACGCTGCCACGGGGCGAGAGCTTAAAAATATCTCAATACGCGGACGATACGATATTATACCTGGCAGACGACGAAAGTTTAAGGGGAGTGATAGAAATCTTAAATGATTACGAAAAAGCAACAGGATCGAAAATAAACAAAGAGAAGACGATGTATAAATATCTTGGGAAGTGGGAAGGGAGAAAGGATAACATTTGTGATTTTATGTTGTGTGAAGGTGCTATGGACATATTAGGAATTTCTTTTGGGAACAAGGAGGGAGACGCCTTATGCAACTGGAAAAAGAAGATGACTGCAGTAGATAGAAATTTGGGATTATGGAAAACAAGAAAACTCTCAATTTCAGGGAAAGCGTTGGTCATAAAGGCTGAGGTGTTGCCAAAGTTGCTACACTTGGCCTATGTTTTTCCGATGCCGCAGAAGTATAGAGCTCAATTAATGAGGGGGATATTTAAATTCATATGGGGGGGTTATGAATACGTAAAAAGGGTGCAAATGTACCAAGAAATAGCAGATGGTGGGAAGGGGGTGACAAACGTCCCATTGAAGTTGGATGCAATATTCTATGCAAGTGTTTGTACACTATTGAAAAAGACATATATGCACAAATGTCAAATCCTGTTATGGTTCTGGTTGTCGATACCATATCGGTTCTTAATAGGGTGGGACAACAAAGGCCCTAAAGCGGAGACTAGGCCGGAGTATTTCCAGCGAATGGTAAAGTGGGGGAGGAGACATACGGAATGTAATGAGGTGGATACAATTGTAAATCACAAGCTACTATACAAAAAATTGGTACAGAAATCTAATGTCAACTTAGTAATGGTGAGCTCAGAAGTGTGGGAACGGGCTCAGGATAAGAGTTTTAAGAACGGATTAAAGGATTTTAATTGGTTGCACCTGCATAGAAGACTACCAGTAAGAGTCACAATGTCAAGCTCTCTAAGTTTGTGCAGCTTCCCCGCTTGAAAGGGATTGATGCATCTACCACAGGTGTTTAACTGGGTTTCACTCAATGACCAGGCAGATCTTTTGTTTTCCTTTTCTTCAATCTTCTTTTCGGCCACAGTCAGCCATAGGTGAAAAACCTTTAAATACAAACCAAAAAACCAAAATACAAATTATGTTTGTTATCACACATCTGCAAATATTGTAAACAATCCCAAACACATTTTCTTTTTTAAACACATCAATGCAGTGCGCAAGCTTTGTAGTACAATATTTACTTGAGTATTTTTAAATGCTCAAATTATGTAATTCACTAGCAATTGTACATACACCTTGAGAAATACTGCTTTCTATTAAAGTGCTAAATTAAATAATCAATCTGCATTAGAACTTGAGCAATAACAATAGTATTTATAACCAGCTTCTCTTAACCATATGCAAGCATTAACAGTCTTCCATATGCAGACCAACAATAAACAATGGTGCCGCTCGTAAACAGGCGACCAACTCACGGCACAGTGCTAATGCTACGTAAGCTAGCGGCAGCCGCGATTCTTTAGCAACTCGCTTCAAAGTCTTTTACCATAGTCAGCAACCATTCCCTTACCGGCTGCCTCCCTGGCTTTGTAGATACTTCAGTTCCACACAATATTCATGTTGGCAACAACTTATTGAAAGAATTATGCTGGGCTTTTCCCGAAAGTGGCAACTTCCTGTTGCTCCCCAGTTCGCCTTCTTTTCCTTCCCGACAGAAACCCAGACACAAGATTAGTTCCGCCCTCCAGTCTGTCACGTTTACTTTTTTTCCTCAGGGCTCTCCACCTCCTACTCGGTTTGACTTGACACCTCCCACTCGATCTTCCCTTGGAACACAGGAGATCGCCAAGTTCACAAGCAAACCGCAGTTTAACTCATCCCATTTAAGCATGACACTGACGACTTGGTCCCATTTTGCTCCTCCACAGGTAACAGAACAACTAGACGTCTGACGTCTCTATGAAGGATGGTAGCTTGAGCCACTGGAGTCGCTCCTCTTGAACTAGAGCTTAAGTCCTCCGCCCTCAAGGACTTAGCCACAGAACCACTGTAACTTGGGCATACCCGGACATTGACGTCCCTCACAATACCCTTTTTGTCTGGATTAGTGCTGACAACTATGCCCATTTTGAAGTGCCCTCTCAGCGCATTCTGATCACTTAACCAGACGACATCTCCAACAGTGACATTTCTGTGTGCAGTGTGCCACTTGCTCCTTACAAACAAATTAGGGCCAGCAAGTTGGCTCCAGGACCTCCAAAACTTGCTCACTTCTGCCTGGATTGCTTGAAGTCTCTTATAGGGGTAAACGGAAAAGTCAAACATCTTGAAGTCCCCACTTTGAGATGCTCGACCAAGCAAAAGACTGTTGGGTGTGACGTAATGAATGCAACCTTCCCGACTCTGTACTCTGGCATCAATCGGGCGCTCATTTGCAAGGTTAGCTGCCACATGAAGAGCTGTCTGGAACTCACTGTAACTTAGCCCAGACTCCCTTCCAAGACTCTGGAGTGCTCTCTTCACAATGCGCACAGCAGCCTCAGCAGCTCCATTTCTATGTGGGGAATCAGCCGGATTTACTTTCCACATCCACTCTGTTCCATTCTTTGCTGCAGTCTCCTCCAAGACAAACTTATTCTGACTTTCCAAGAATCCGTAAAGTTCCTTCAAGACAGACTTTGCTCCTACGAAATTAGTACCTGGGTCTGACCAGATCTTTCTTGGATGTCCTCTAATTGCTGTAAATCTCTGGTAAGCCATTAAGAAGCCTTCAGTCGACAAGGAATTTACTAACTCCGTGTGAATCGCTCTGCTGGCCATACAACAGAATACAACCCCCCAAACCTTTATCATGACTCTTTTCTTGATGTCATCCTTCACTTGGTAGGGTCCAAAGAGATCCACTGTTGTGAACTCAAAAGGTAAAGCAGGTTGAGTTCTTTCCGGAGGTAAGTCGCCCATTATTTGCCGGCAACTCTGTGCTTTTGCTTTCCGGCAAACCACACAACCATCCACAACTTTTTGAGCAATCCTTCTCCCTCTTATGACCCACGCTTTCTTCCTCATTCTGAGCAGGGTCCCAGCAACTCCCTCATGACTCTCATTGTGGGCCTCCCGAGCCAACAGTGTAGAGATCCAAGCATCATAAGCCAAGATGGGAACACTAACCTGGTCTTTCTTAAAAGCTTGCACTCGGCCGCCACAAACAAAGAGCCCAGAGCTTGGGTTTTTGTATACAACCAGTCTATCTGTAGTAGTGCTTGGGAAGACAGCGCTGTCTTGTGCTGCAAGGAAGATGTCTCTTAGGGCATCTTCACGTTCCTTCACCGAAATTACTCCTGCCAACGGGACTGCCTCCCACTTTGGGTCATTTGCAGATGGATGTCCCCCAAGAAACTTTCTAGCTGCTCTCCAAGTCCAAGCAACTGATCTAACTAATCGAGTTAGGTCACTGAACCGCTTGACATCTAAAAGGTTCTTGATGACCGACCCTGCAGGTGGTCTTCGCTGCTCTCCCTGGGCCTCAGCAGCCCAACTTCGCTTTTCTTCTTGCCCTTTTATCTCGGCCCTTGTCAAGGCAGCGACAAACGCCTTTCTTTGCAGCTTATTGACGTTTTCTTTGGCAGTGGCGGCTAACTCTTTAGCTGACCTGACTGGCCACTCGCACACCGGCAAACTCAAGAACTTTGGACCATTTTGCCATTCTGAGTCTTCATCTAGATCCCTGGGACTAGCTCCTCTTGTGACTACATCCGCAATGTTCTGAGGGCCAGGAACCCACCACCAATCTTGAATCCTTGTGCTGCTCTGTATTTCTCCAATCCTATTTGCAAAAAAGGTCTGGTACCCATAGCTCTCCCGCTGTATTGCCCCAATGACGGTTTGGCTATCGACAAAGTGATACCACCTCTCAACCTGAATCCGGCTTTGCGCCTCAAAGTATTTCTTTAGGCGTGAGCCAAACACTGCCCCACACAGCTCTGCTTTGACAACATCCCCTTTGTGGTCCAATGGTGTTAACTTAGCTTTGGACTCCACCAACCTGATGATTGGGCCCTGATCTGAATTCCACCTTAAGTACAACACTGCCCCATAGGCTTGCTCACTTCCATCGGAGAAAGTAATTGCCCAGGGTTCTTCGGTGAAGCACGGGGGAGTTAGCGCCCTTGCAAATGTGACTTTGCTGAGCTGGGCATACTCCTCAAAAAGCCTAATGGCGTCCTCCCTCAGGGCATCTGAGAGCGCCATATCCCAAGTGTCCTTGACCAAGCAGCTTTCTACTTTTGTCTCTTGGAATGCCCTGCGAACTAAGATTGCTCCTTGTTGCTTTGCAGTAGTGACCAAACCGACTGGGTCATACAACCCTGACACTTGGCTGAGAAGCTCTCTTCGCGTCAGTGGGTTTGGCGTGTGGGTCTTAATCTGCTCCTGGGCAAGGTCTTGGCCAACTCGCATCTTTTTCTTCCTCTTGGAGAAGTTGATTGCTACCATGACATGAAGCTTGTCTTCTTCCACTATGTAACCCAGACCAAGAGCTTTGTTTTCTTCGTCACGCATTTGGTTTGGTAGGACAATGGTTTTCATTCTTGTTTTCTCACCCTCGTCATTGCGCTTCCTCCTCCCACTTTGACCAGACAAGACCCAAGGTTTCAGCTCAAATCCTCCAGCCTTTAGGATCTGCTCAATGTTCTCCGTAATGACTTTTAGTTGGTTCATGTCATTGTGAGAGGTAAGGATGTCGTCGACATAGCTGTCTTGCTGGAGTACACGACGTTCCTCCTTGAGGTGGGAAAAGGTAGAAAGGCTGGCAGTTTCACGCATTGCCAGCTGTGCAATGCATCCTGCCGGTTTATCTCCAATGTTCACCCTTGTGATGGCATATTCCTCTAGCTCGTCATCCTCAGAGTCCCGCCAGAGGAACCTATGCAGATGCATCTCTTTGTCCTCTAACCAAACTGAATTGTACATCTTTTTTATGTCACCAAGGGCTCCGTACACTCCGCCCCTGAATCTGAGGAGAACTGCTCGAATCTGGTTGAGGACATCTGGACCCTTTATTAGCAGGTCGTTCAAGCTCACACCTCTAAACCTCTGGCTGCTATTCCACACAAGCCTCACTGGAGTTGTAACAGAGTGGGGATTCGGAGCAATGAGGTGGCTCACGTACCACACTGGCCCATCCCAGTTACTGATCATGTCCTTGGACAACTTGACTGCGGCTCCACGCTCCACCATGTCATGCACCTGAGCGGCATAAGCAGCTTTCCATTCAGGCTCCTTGGCCAATTGTTTCTCTGTCCGGAGGAATGTGCTCTCAACTCCTTTTTTGTTATCTGGTAAGGATACTGGATCTTCAGCCCAAGGGTATCTGGTATGCCAGTGTGGCTCGTCGCTGTGGCCATCACCCGTGACATAGGTGAGTCCTTCTCTTATTATTTCAAGCTCTCTCTCCTCGGCCAGTGTCATTTCTTTCCCACCTGGCTGGCAATTTCCGCAACGACAACCCCCACACTTTGGCTCACATGCAGCACCAATACTATCCCACTTCCACCACTCTAAGAATCCTCGACTGGTGGTTGAGGTACTTGACCTCTGAAGCTTAGCAGGAACATGCTTCCTTGTTGAAGACTGGTCCGAGGCCTCGCCAATGAGCTCCTCATACTTGACAGCTGCTGCTCTCATTGACCTGGCAAAGTGTGTCTTGGACATGTGGGCAGAGACAGTAAGCTCCTCGAAGAGCTCAGGGTGAGTTCCCCCAACTGTCTTTCCAAGTGGCCCATCCCATAACACAAGGTCACCGATGACTCTGCTCCTCTGAGGCGCTAGCCGACCTTCTTTATGACTTATAAGCAGATGAATGTCTTTCGGTCTTACAAGATCGTTGAGTGGTATATCCGGAAAGAACCTTTGTAGCTGACTCGGTGTGACATGTTTGTGGACTTCTGCTATGCTGTCGAGTCCATAGCAGACCAGTTGGTGTGACCTAAGGGTGCCTCTAGGCGTTCTGACTCGGATCTTTAAAAGATACCGCCTTGTTCTCACGTGCGTTTTCATTGCCCCTACTCCATGAACAACCAGAGTGATTTCTTCACTTCTTAGGTTAAGACTGCTTGCAGCCCTGTGGGTTATATAGTTGGTGTCAGAAGCCAGGTCAATTAATGTCCCAATCTTTTGCCCAGCATTAGCTGTGACCTCAAGGAGCATCATGATTACTGGCAGCTCTCGAAGCCCACCTCCAAATAGGAGGCTTGGCTGCTCCTTGGTGGTGCTGCATGCCCTAGATGCAGTGTTTGAGAACGCATCCCTGCATTCTCTTGCCAGTTCAGGTGACAGTTTTCTGAGGAACTCCTCCTGATCCTCCGTACATTTCCTGCTGACCTTTCCTCCCTCTGGATCAGATCTATTTTGCTTCCCTGCTGCACTTCCCTTCCTCACCTCAGCATTAGGGCATAGGTAGTAATGGTGCTCCGCAGCGTGTGCTTCTTTGCAGCCTGGGTTTTTGCACAGATAAGTGGGTTTGCAGTATGACCCTTTGTCATGAACGTCGAGACAACTCCAGCATGCGCCTAGTTTCTTAATTGCGGCCTTCTTTTCTGCAAGCTTTAATGTCTTAAATTGCCTGCAGAAGTAGAGTTTCTTTTTATGCTTTCCATCACCGCAGACCACACACCCTTCATCACTACCTGATTTGGTGAATTTGGTTCTGGAATGTTTCAGCTCCACTCTTTCTCGCTTACTTGGCTCTTCCTCTCTCAGATGATCAAGCTGTTCATATATGGTTTCTTGCTCTTTGAGGAATTCCAGAAGACTATCAAATCGTTTTTCTGGGGTGACCGTGTTTCTACTGTCAGCAACATAAATAAGCCACTCCTTTTTGAGTGTTTCCGGAAGTTTACTTTCGATTGACTTTGTCACCAGTGGGTTTTTTATGGCCCCCGTGTCACCAAGGTCAACCAGGTCTTGAAGTGCCTTCTCCACAGCTTGAATTAATTCCACTATTTTTCTTGGCTGGTGGCTCTTGACAGCTGGCATTCTCTGTAACTCCTCCACTATTTCAATAGCAATTGATGTTTGATTGCCGAACCGATTCTCCAAAACACGAAAGATGTCGTCTGCAGTGTTGTAAGTGGTGAGTCGAAGTTCTCTCGTTATTTTCTCATCCACACTATCAAGTAGCTGAAACTTTTTGATCTCTTTCGAACCAGATGGCTCCGCCTGCCCCTGAAGAACCTCCCATTCCTTCTTCCATCTGTGGAAGTCTCGTTTATTTCCAAGAAACTTAGGAAGTGCTGTTGGTTTCAGCTTGATGATTGGCATGGGGCAGCTGGAGGTAACTGGCAATGATGACAGGTGATCAGCATCCTCCTTTATTCTCATCTCCAGAAAGTCAGCTTTTCTGGAAACCAGCCTGGGGACACAGAGTTCCAGCTTCTGTATATTGCTTTGAAGATCTCTCCGAATACCTGATGGGATCCAATGCTTCCACTTGCTATACCTCTCCTTTGCCACTCCCACCAGTTCTTTCAGGTGGCCAAGAATGAAATCATACACTTCATAATTACCGTCAGGCGCAATGGCAGCAACATGTTCACACTCAGCCTCTGCTGCCTGTAGTGCTGTGGACAATTCTGCACTTCCAAAGTTGGCCCAGAGAGCCTCTCTGACTAGGGTTTTTATTTCCTTCAGTTTTAACTCACATTCACTTGCAGTCTTTGCTAAGTCGGCTCTCGGCTGTTCTGTCAGCACAGCTGCTTCACTTGTGTCAGGCTTTGCCTCTAGCTCCGTGATGAAACCGGCATCTAGATCATCATTGGCCTCCATGACTTTCTCTGCTTCCATTGTCAGTCTATTGAAACTGTCTTTGAGTTCTTCTTCAGTCATATCCTCATGCGTCCTCGTAATGCTATTAACCAGACGAGAGAATGATCTCTTGGCTGTTGCCCTCACTCCTTTGAGTTGTTCAACTGACTTTCCAGCAGCTTGGTCTGCCATTTTTGTGTGCTCAGCTTGAACTGGGGTTTATTTACTAATGGGAATGGCACATGCAACTTGAGGGATTCTCCGAATTTCCTCTTTGCACTAATTATTCCCTTATCCCAGGACTAAAGGTCATTTTTCCCAGATTTGATTTCCCGGTTTTTCACTGTCAAGCTCTCTAAGTTTGTGCAGCTTCCCCGCTTGAAAGGGATTGATGCATCTACCACAGGTGTTTAACTGGGTTTCACTCAATGACCAGGCAGATCTTTTGTTTTCCTTTTCTTTAATCTTCTTTTCGGCCACAGTCAGCCATAGGTGAAAAACCTTTAAATACAAACCAAAAAACCAAAATACAAATTATGTTTGTTATCACACATCTGCAAATATTGTAAACAATCCCAAACACATTTTCTTTTTTAAACACATCAATGCAGTGCGCAAGCTTTGTAGTACAATATTTACTTGAGTATTTTTAAATGCTCAAATTATGTAATTCACTAGCAATTGTACATACACCTTGAGAAATACTGCTTTCTATTAAAGTGCTAAATTAAATAATCAATCTGCATTAGAACTTGAGCAATAACAATAGTATTTATAACCAGCTTCTCTTAACCATATGCAAGCATTAACAGTCTTCCATATGCAGACCAACAATAAACAATGGTGCCGCTCGTAAACAGGCGACCAACTCACGGCACAGTGCTAATGCTACGTAAGCTAGCGGCAGCCGCGATTCTTTAGCAACTCGCTTCAAAGTCTTTTACCATAGTCAGCAACCATTCCCTTACCGGCTGCCTCCCTGGCTTTGTAGATACTTCAGTTCCACACAATATTCATGTTGGCAACAACTTATTGAAAGAATTATGCTGGGCTTTTCCCGAAAGTGGCAACTTCCTGTTGCTCCCCAGTTCGCCTTCTTTTCCTTCCCGACAGAAACCCAGACACAAGATTAGTTCCGCCCTCCAGTCTGTCACGTTTACTTTTTTTCCTCAGGGCTCTCCACCTCCTACTCGGTTTGACTTGACACACAATGTATGCCCACGATTTGGGGAAACAAAAAGTTTGTCCAAGGGAAAATTGTAAGGAAGATGAAACGATTGAACATGTATTATGGGGATGTGAATATGCAAAAAAAGTGTGGGACGGGGTAAAAGGGAGTTATAAGTGCTTGGAAAACGTGACATATGATGAAATCACCTCTTTCGGGGTTAAGGGAGTGGGAAAAGAGCAATATAAAGTACTTTGTATGCTGTTATCAATTGTAAAGCTTAAATTATGGAAAGCAAGACAGGGTTTCATAACGGGGGTGTATAAATGGGGAGAAATTGGAACAGTTAAGGCAATAGAGAAAGAATTTGAAGGTATATATTGGCACGAACTAGAAAAGTGGGGAAGTGACACAATTAAGGATAGGTGGAAAGCTTTTTTCTTAAACCCACCCAAAAGAAGGTGGTAAGTGACAGGGAGCGAGATAGTAGGTATGTGTTGGTTGTTATTGTTTATCAAAATGTTCTTTGCTTCGTGTGTTGGAAATCGGATTTAGCTCGGGAGAATGCTCTTTGGGATGAAAAGAAATGAAGAAATGTAAATGTTGTGAGGAAAAAAAAAAAAAAAAAAAGATGTTTGAGCTATTTGGAATATGAATGTAAAGTGTGGAGATACTTTGAAAAGAAAAAAAAAAAGGAAAAAAAAAATCTGTTCTTATCAGTTTAATATCTGATACGTCCCCTACCCGGGGACCATATATTAAATTGATTTTTGGAGCAGGGAGATGGAATAGGGGCTTGCTCCGTCCACTCCACACATCGACCTGGTATTGCAGTATTTCTAGGAACGGTGCACCCCCTGAAGCTGTGAAAAACAAATGTCATTTGACTCAACAGTTTGTGCAAAGAAATTTCTTATACGCTAGATATATGCGTGCGTCTGCATATCTGGACATTGTCTTCGTGTAATCTTCCAAGGTTAGTCAGACTGAAATGTTGCGACTTAATATTTGTGAATGACTTACATTTAACTATTACCAGAATTACTAAATCCTGCCACTTGGACTGACACGTGGCTGGACACACACTTTCTATGGGAAATCAAAAAAATATGTCGTTTTGAACTGCAGTTACACTATTCTGGCTCCAATCCTGCAGTTACCTCTGTTGTCCACTAGAGACCAATAGAAGTCTTTAAAAACCGGAGGCTGCCATCTACAAGGACTCATATTGATTATAGGTTTAACTCTTCTCTTTCTCTACATACTGCAGCTTTCTGTCCTCTGTGGCTGTAAATTACATCGTTTGAAAAAAAAAACCACACAATTTTTTCTTGGCTTTTTAGCTAAGATCGTATTGTCTGTTGTTTCCATTTGTGGATGGTTAATAGTGCAGAAGATTGTTTTTCTGTTTTCAGGATTACATGAAAACATTTTGGAACAGATCATTTTTGTATATAATAAATCTTAGGATAGTATTGGTTTTGATGATTTATAAAACAGCTGTGTGCCGTAGCCCTGGTAGTTTGGATCCTTAGTGTGTAAAGAGTAGATATCTCATGTAATATGTGTGAATGAAAATCCATGGACTTTATAAGAGTCCTCCATTTATGGCTATGATCCTAACAAACAAGATTAATACGTTTCTTTCTCCTACCAATCTTCCTGTTTCCTAAAGGAACACGCATGCCGAGTGGTTAAGGCGTTGGACTTAAGCTCCAATGAGCGCATCCTCTCGTGGGTTCAAACCCCACTCCTGGTATAATTTGGAGCCTCATGACTGGTAAACTGGATGGAATCTATGAGAGCAACAGATGTGATTTTTAGGCATTTGATGTGAGCAATATCTTTCCCACAAAAAAGCTGTGATGCTGAACCCAAAGGGAAAATTGTTAAATGGTTAATGGAAAAACTCCAAGCTTTTGGATTAATTAGTAAAATTAATGGCTATAAAAAGAAGCTCACTGTTAATAAAATGAATACATTAAAATTGGGAGGGGTCACCTCTCTGAAAGGCAGTTACACTCTTTTCAACATAACATTGCAAAGAATTTGGGTATTTCATTATGTGTGTGTATGGAATTAAACAGAAAAAGACTAAATCAATTCTTACAAAGCAGCTTGAACTCAGCCGGGCTTGTTTTTGTTAGCTGGCTTGACAAATCCTAAAACTCAGTCAGAAGTGGTTCCTCAACGTTCTTTTTAAACAGTTTTCCTGCTTCCCACTCTGTGCACAATCAGAGGGGTTTTTCTGTATGTTTCGGGGTGCAATGTATAACTAATGTAGAGAAACTTAGCTTGCGTTAATGATACTAAATAAATCTAGTTACTTCATCCAGTCACATTACAAAGAAAGAAAAATAAAGATGCCACATAGTGATAAAAGAGACTATTTACCCTCAAATTATTTTCAATTTAAAATGCTTTAAAAGGGATTATATGACCTTCAAAACACAATTGTATTATTTTGATTTACATTAGAAACAACATCCCAAAATTTTCAGAAGACAGTTTTAAATATTTTTAGACCAACTTTAATCCAAATATGGAAAAAAAAAAACCCTCAAAGTCACTGTTAAACAGCAAGCAGCTGTCAATTTATTTAACTTCGGATCCTTGCTCCTTTCATATCAATTATTAATAAGGGGGGGAAAAAATGCTGCTGCCAACACGGTAGCTTTGATCTGCAATTTAAAGAAGGCAAAGAAAAAGAAAACATATTCTGGAACCTGTTATTAAAATGTATTTAAACTCCTTGAGCATTTTCACAGTAATCCACTGTAGTCTGCAGTTAAAACACTGCAAACATTTATCCAGAGATCATGAGCAGTCCATGGCCAAAAAGTAGCACTTCTCCTGACAGTTTGCGTTTATTTCTGTGTGATGGGGAATGAATTCTGGTCCATCAACTCTCCAACTCTCTCCTGGAGTGTTTGAACCACCTCTGCAAGAATGAACACGTGCGTGTCGTCAAGATCCTTGAGGATGAATTTCTTTCCCAAGGCCATCGTTTCATCCAGGTACAGGAGAAATTGTTTCATGGCAGGATCACTGCAGGAAGAGAAAGTTAAAGTTTCGGCTACTTAAAAACAGATTTCTGTGAAGCTAACTACAAATATTTCTTGGCAAAGTTACAACCTTACCATTCAACAAGGACACCTTTGTGCACGTTGACCATATTGACAGGTGCAGAGAAATGGACAGTCGAAGCTGATTAAAGAGCTGAACACCTGCAGCACAGTAAACAAACCGACAGCTGAAGGCCTCAGGTAGAAGCAGCTTTACGGCAGCTAAACCATTATTAAGCCACCAAACAGTCAGATAAACGCGTCACATGTTTTCGGACATTTTAATAATACTTTTATTACCATTACAACAAAGAAAATACTTGTAAACGTTCCAGTACAGCGTATGCTAGCTCTTTGTTTTAGCACCGGTTAGCATTTTGCTGCTACCACTAGCTCAAAATAGCATGGCCACAGGCATGTTCTGCTACATACCACGATCTTAAATATCTAAAAGAGCAAACTTCATGTACATACCTGTCTACAGTTAAGCGAAGGATTAACATAAAGCAACAAACAGCCGTTTATCTACCCGAGATCTCCAGCTGTTCCTGTTAAGTTTTCAAGGCATTGATGGGTTATGTAAGGTGTGCGCCAAGGGACAATCTTCTGATGTCCAAATATCGCGTTAGCGTGTTTTAAAAGTTTTTGCTGCTTCTGTGCTGCTTTTCTGTGCTTGGTAAAAGGTATCATATCAATACCGTGGGTTTAAAAAACTACGCTGTGTATAGATGAGTGAGTATTATGAAAAAAATAATGCAACATTCGTACCCAAGTGCATAAAATCCATTACAAAAACTGCATCATGACATTGATGCAAAATGTAAGTTAAGATCCAGTATAAAATACAGTACTGTGCCATTTCCCTCCTTCTGTCACTAACAGGAAAACTATGACAACTTGATACATATATATATATATATATATATATATACACAAACACTCAAAACCACTTATAAGGTACAACTGCTCTGCTGCTCCTTAAGGCAAATATCCAATCAGCCAGTCACGTGGAAGTATTTTAGTGCACTTAAGCGTGTAGACATGACAACCAAGATGACCTGCTGAGGTTTAAACTGAGCATCAGAATGGAGAAGAAAGGTGATTTAGGTGACTTTGAATGTGGGCTGATTGTCGAGTACTTCAGAAATTGCTGGTCACTTGAGCTACAACCATCTCTAGGATTTATAGAGACTGATCCAAAAAGAGAGAAAATATCCAGTGAGCAGGAGTTCTCTGGGTAAAAATGCCTCAGAGGAGAATGGTCAGACTGTTTTGAGCTGACAGGAAGACAACAGTAACTCAGATAATCACTTTTTTATATTCAATGTATGCAGAAGAGCATCTATGACTGAACAAAACTTTGAACCTTGAAGCAGATGGGCTACAGCAGCAGAAGAATAAGGTAAGAATAGGAAACTAAGGTTTCCAAGGCTGGTTTAATGGTGTAGGAAATGTTTTCCTGGCACAATTTAGGCCCCTTAGTTCAACCCATTTATTGTTCTGGACCATGTCCATCCTTTTATGATAACAGTGTACCCATCTTGTGATGGCCACTTCCAGCAGGATAAGACATCATGTCACAAAGCTCATATCATGTCATACTGGTTTCTTGTAGGTGGCAATGAGTTCACTGAACTCAAATGACCTCCAGTGACCAGATGTTAATCCTCTTGAGCACCTTTGGGATGTGGTATATTCCTATCATGGATATTCAGCTGACAAATCTGCAGCACCTGTGTGATGGTATCATGTCAATATGGGCCAAAATCCCAGAGGAATGTTTCAAGTACTTTGTTGTATTTTGTACTTTGTATATAGAAATGCATAGACTCATAAACCCTCAAACGTTACACATTTATTCATTTCATTGCCAGCATTTAGGACTGCTAGTGGCAGTGGGGGCTGCAAACACATGTATTAAAATTAATTTGCTTGATCGGTCCCATACAACTGCATGTGCAATCTGAACTAAATGTATGAACTCAGGTCCACTTGAGGTAAGGCTTGGGAAAGAGTATGTTTTGGCACATAAGATGATAATCACACTATAGTTAGAGTAAAACAAATACATATAAAAATAAAGTCTTAAACCTTTGCTCTGGTCAAAAGTCGAGTTGCATGAGTAGCAACAAAATGTCAGTGCATTTTTAAGTAAATACAGTAGATAATGAGCATTGTGTATCCCATGATTAGCTGGTAATAAATCTAAAATAAAAGGAAATCTAGATAAAATTTCAATGTGCTTAATTTACTTGTAAACATAAGTTATTTTCTTTATAACTTAGCTGATGTAGCATTAAGAGACCTATCTCAGTGGATGACTTAAAAAACCCCAACAACAAAAAACGCACCCTGCTATCGTTATCACAACTGACAGGTTTCCACAAATTAGCTATACTGCAATCGCATTTGTGGTGCTTTATGTGAATGTGCAGTTATTTCTCTGTTTGGTTTGGAGTGTAGTATACATTTCAAGTATACAGCAGGTGGTCTCAGTGTCATTGTTTTCATAGATTTCTGTCAGTGGGCGATGTAGCTCTGCAGAGCGTCCAGGATGAACTGGAGGCTGCGTTTGTATAGAAACGAGTCCTTCCTCTCTGGTTTGCAGATGTTTAGGTGATCTACGTCCACTTCAATGAGCTCACCAATCCCGAGATCTGAAACCACAACACGATGAGACGCAAGACACTGCTTCAACTATGTGTTGTTGTTTTTTTAATATTTAAGCTGTACATTTCAGACATTACAGTATTTGGAGTTACATACTTGCTGACTGCGTTGGTACCACAAGTATCTTGATCATGGGTCCAATGTTTGTCGGTAGAGTCTCTGCAAAGCTCAGCACCTTGAAATCCTTTTCTTTGGCCAGGTTCAAGAAGTTGTCATTCAGGCTGCGCAGAGCTGGTGAATCTTAAAACACACACATCAATTCACATTAGATGCTGAAAGAGTTCCATAGACCGCAGAATTCATCATATTCACTGACCTTTACAGAGTTCTCTGACTTCTATGGAGGGGAAGAGAAGATATCTAACATTGACAGAGTACTCTGCCATGAAGGTGCCGTAGTGAGGAACACTATAAAACATAATCCCTTTGGTGTTCTGTAATAACCCATGCATGTCTGGGTCCTGTAAGGCATCCAGCAGCATTTTCTTTACAAGCAGTCCTGCAAGAGAAACCAAATGCAAGAGGATAGATTAGTAATTTTTGTTTTTCAAATTGGATTCAAGGGATCTGCATAAAAGTCCGACATGCTTGTGGAAGGAAAGATGTGGGAGAAATACCTCCCATACTGTGGGCTACCCAGACCACAGGCCTTTCTCCAACTCCCGCCAGCTTTAACTTCTTTAGCAGCTCCTGACTTCTGTAGGCTAGAGACTTCCTGGAGAGACAGATAGTCAACCCTTTTTAATCTGTTGGAGTAATTAATCCAAGGGTACCCGACTTTGCAAAAATATTCTATTTTACCAAGAATAGCACCTTAATCACATGTAGACCTATAAAGAAACTACAGACTTATAGTTGTTGTTTTTTTTACCTCTGATTCTCAGCAGGACACTGGGCCATCCAGTCACTTAGATGACTGTCATACTCCACCGACAGCACTCTAAGATTTGGACAGTCAGCAGCCAACCATGACTGACAATAAACAGTGATAAAACAACACGGAAGAACACTGAGATAAATCTTAAGCTGTGTGAGACCTCAGAAACACTGGAAAACACTGAAACAATCCATTAATGTAATGAGAGGAATTAGGTGCCTTTGTTACCTTTGGCCAGCACTCTGTATAGTCATCTTCGCGTTTGGCTGCCTCCTCTTCCTCTAATGCATTGCGGTCCTTCTGCCTCCACGTCTTAAAAGCTGCCCCTAGAATCCCGTGGATGAACAGCACGTCTGCTTTGATTGGCTGACTGGAAATTGAAAACATTGTCAAAGATGACGGTTGGGTTATAACAATAAAATAATATGACGTTAATGCATTATGTAATAACTGAATTTGTTTTCCTACTTGCTACGTGTTTGTGGGTGCAGGATATAGACGCCATCTGGGTATTTCTCTTTTACTGTCTCCCTGTCCAGGTTTGCAAGAGCGCGAGCTGCGTGAGACGCCTGCATGATGTGAGGGCACTGCATCATCTCAGCCAGGACAGACACCCAGCCTGCAAGTGTTTTATGGGTAAAGTAGGGGGAAAAAAACAGGAAAGTGTGAGGAGTACGATAACATTTATAAGTTGGGGTGGATAACTATAAAAGTAAACACATTTTTTGTGATGGTGAAAATCGAATCTCTAATTGAAACAAGCACAACATATATTTTAGACCTTACTTTCATAACATCTTTAGCGCACCCAGTCAGGATTACACATAATCAGAGCTGTCTCCAGTTTATTCAGATTAGTTACAGACTTACCGGACTGGGCTATGGCCTGATGGGCACCTTCATTGAGAGCCAGGTTTCCGATGATGCGAACAATGTTCCTCTGAATCTTCATAGAGTCTGTTCTGAGCTGATAAACCCTCTGGAGAAGCTGTAGACCTCCGTTGGCAACTATGTGGTCACAGTGGCTCCTTACCTGCAGATCACAAAGTATTAACCACAAGGCAACATCCAGACAGCGGGCGCATAGAATTGACCTTAATACACTGCTACAATGACCACAATGAGTAGTAAGTAAATAATCAAGCCACCGACTCCAGACTAAATCACCTTTGGATGCACAATGATGATGATTACCTTTGAGTGCTGTACCAGTGCCTGCAGACAGAAGGACTCCACCTTCTCAGAAGGAACAGAGGTAAGGCTCTGGGCATAAGGCAGCCCATTGCCACCAAAACTCCACAGACCACCCTGAACAATGAAGCGCACGTGTTAATGACAGGATATAGAAACTAGCTTCTTCTTTTTTTCTTTATCACATCCCAGTGACTGTTTTTAGTTTTAGACCTGGCCTTCCTAATGACTGTACATGTATGTGTACATCTGTGATTGTTACCCTTTGTGCTGCCAAGGACTGAGTGCTCTCTCTCAGGGCCAGTGAGGTAAAGTACCGAACACATTTGTCCACCTCAGTTTGAGGCAGAGATGCCAAAAGCTGCCTCAGTCCGTCCTCCGCTGACAAACCCTGAGAAGATCACAGCACATCTGTGAGGTAGGCATTCAAATGGTAACTATCCTAAAAAGTAGATTTGAGTACCTCCTCCAAATCAGGCAGTGCAGGTGGGTGACGGAAAAACCTCAGGTCTACCTGAGGCATCCGGGCCAAGCCCACTGCTGTCCGATGGTCTATAACCTGGGCTGCCGTCTGGTACTGGTAATCTGGATTATTCAAAACAGGTGTGATCTAAGACCAGAGCAGGTCTCTGTTGTGTATCAAATTAACGTGACAGGAAACTTTTAGGGTCCTTTACCATGCCAGTGGTGATTGTCTGCAAGCTCCTGAACAGCCTCTAGTCTGATGGCTTTGTTAGCTGACTGTGTCTTCTTCAGCAGGACCCACAATGCCACCTCATGTGGGTCAGCATCCACATGACTGAAGTGCTCTAAGACACAAAATTACGGAACAAACTGACCGTCTGAACATTTACAAAATAAAAGTGGAGACGTGTTCTACTAATTCCTCTAACTGGACCTTTTAGCAATTCTAACTACAACTAAAAGGTTAACTACTAGTGTCTACTGCACCACCTTTTAGATTACTACAAGAGCTAATGAGCTACAGTACAAACCTTGCAGGAGTGAAACTTGTGTCATCAATTTGGCAGCTATTAATTTGTAAAAGGTTAAAGTAAACAAAAGTGAATGTAACTTTTTGTCTGCGGATTTAAAACTACAGGTGGCTAAAAACAAAACAAAAAATCTCAGACTTGTTTATTCCACTCACTTTTACAAGATCCACACCACTGTAAAAGCTATGTGGCATTCAAAACAGGATGTGCATGTGCAAAGGCAGGTGTTTCCTTTGGTCTCTGTGCACATATGTCACATAAAATTGACTAAATGACTACAGTTTTCTGAGCATAAACACTTGCCCTGCTATTGGCAATAATACTTTTCAGTTCAAGAAATATTAGGGGCATTATCGTGTATCTGTCTATGTTATTGGTGAATTGGTGTTTGTTAGTTTCTTACCATCGAGTGATTGCAGTAAAAGCCTCGAGGATATTTCCACAAACCGTCTTGCTGCTTTATGAAGTTCCCTCCTTGCTTTGTGTGTAAGTCCTGGAAGAGATGCAGAAAAAAACAACTAGCCACTACTCTCTTGACAAAATTTAGAACTGCATTTCTATAACATTATAAAGACAACAGAAACCATTTAGAAATGCTTCCCTGTAGAGGTGGCTAATTAATCAAATTTGAGTCAGATTAATTTATATTTCCATTTTTATAATAAAGATTCTGTTTTTTATCTTTCACTATAAATCCATCTCATCCTTATAGCATTTGCACCTCCCCGAAAGCCTAAACACATTCCCTGCTATACTGTTGTGTGTTAAGTTCACATGTATTTATTTTAAGTTAAAAGTGAAGTAGCGCATTATGAGTGATTACTGCTTAAAATGATCATGATCATATGTTTCGGCATAGTCAAGCCGCTTATATTTGAGTTTATAAGTTGATTGTGAAAGCTTCCACTAAAAAGGTCGAGGAAGTAAAATCACCCAACACCAAATGGCCCAAAGTCCTGGCAGGAAAGGGAAGACAGGAAGAATGAAGGCAGATGTCACTGCCCCACTGAACATAAAAAACTCAACAACACTTTCTCATACAAGAACAAAATGGGGCCACTCAGCATATTTGTCAGATAATGCCCTCCCACAGTAGGGAAGAAGGAACATGTCCAAAACCCAGTAAATTTAAATTAAAAATCTAAACAGGTCTTACTACATTTATAGGCTAGTGGAAATATATAAATAATTTATACAGCAAAAGAGGTTAAAATGACAGATTTAGTACAAGAAGAAATACTGCAATGCCAAATGGGAGATGCTACATTTGACCTTGTGTATTTTCACAACAAAACGTGTAATTCGTCCCAAAATACGTCCGACACTAGATGGAGGTATGTAGAAACAGAATGTGAATATTTTGATGCAGTGAGAAAATGTAGAACTACAAACACAGTCGTACAACAGGCAAAAACATCAAATATGAGACTCCGTGATGCATTTATAAATGTACTGTTTATTCTGGGATTGTCCTACAAACACCAGCCAGGGTTTGGTGAAAAGTTGTGACTGAGTCCAGCAACAAAAGATATATAATGTGTCATGTTACCCATGAGGTTGTTTAGGATAGCATTAATTACCTCCAGTTAGGTTGTCTTTTTCATCTGAAGGAGTGGCCCTCAGATAGATGTACGACTTGTTCTTCTCCTGAAGAATTGCACTAGTGTCAATGGTCACAGCCTTATCCAAGGCTATCACCTCATAAGTAATAAAAAGACAGCCCCTGCAGAAAGGAGCATGTTTAATAAGCTATGGGACAGAGATCATTCTTCTCTCACACGCTGCATAAATCATTCTTTTAATAATGTAACTTACCCCAAGACAACTGCGCCAGTTACTTTAGCAACTTTCCCTAAATGCCAGCGAAGAGGAAAATCTTTATTTTCAACGTGTTTATTGAAATTTATTGTACAAGATTGCTGATTTGTCTAATAACTTACTTAAATCTTTCCACTGAAGCACTTTCTTCACACTAGGCGGCCCAGCTGTGCTCAGCCTCCGACAACGGATCCAGCGCAGAGCGGCTGCGGACATCCTTCCCCTGTGTGCCCTCCCAGATGTGCGTGTGTTAACCAGACTGCTGTCCAACCTATCTGACCAAGTCACAGACGTGAGGACAGTGTCTGATAAGGCACATAACGGTATGTCAACGCAAAAACGACCCGATAATTACATTTAATGTTATCATGTCAGTTTAAACACTTAGCAGTGCTAACATTTAACTCGTGACAGTGCTAATGGTGAACTAATCTAAAGCATTAATATAATCAAAGACCATTAGCTAAACGTTAGCTAGCCACACAGATGGGTGTAACTGACAGCTGGGCTAAAATTACTTGAGTAAATAACATAAACACCGGTAAGTCTCCGCCATAAAGCCAAAGCTGGCATGAACACCCAAACGTAATCCGGGTGAAGCTAAATGAAGCCTTAGCTGCCACTAACTTGGTGGAGATTAGTTAGCATTTGGCTATGATTGTTCTAGCTCTGTGCAAGGCACCCAAACGGCTAATGGAGTAACCCGGTGGACATGTAGTGGATTAATGTCCATTTCTGATAAGCGAGTTTACCGTATTTATCGATGGACACGTTTTAAAAGAACTACGATAACGTCCTCCAAGACTGCAGCCGGTGTAAATAAACACAACATAAATTTGTCCCACAAATAATACGTCATCCACTGCAACAGTTTTTTTTTTATTGACCGCTTTAGAGGTTCGGTGTGTGAACTGCAAGATTACGCAAAAACGACAGTGTAAAAAGTAAATATGTCACGGGGGGGAAGAGGAGGGGCGAGAGTAAGAGAGGCATCAAATAAAGACGGTAATACTGTTACAATGCGATATTATAAAATCAAAAATGTTTATAGCCTTCTTGTTGCGGGAAGGATAAATTGTGGTCACATAAAGTTTAATTTCCATTCATGAAAATAGGGAAGTGTGGCTTCTTATTGGAGAACTGCAATTTATGGATGTGAAATTTGGCAATATCAGCAAACTGATAAGAATAGATGGGTTAGAGGAGGGGTGTCAAATATAAGGCACAGGGGCCAGAAATAAGCTGATGAACACTCCAATCGGGCCTCACTGGACAGCTTTAGGAAATGCGAAGAGAGTCTGTTTTAGTTTGACTTTTAATATAATTTTGTATCACAGATTTATCTTTACTGCTAAATACCTCCTATGTGGCCACACCTAAGTAATTAGGTAACAGATAATAAAAAAAAATATATCAGAAAAGTTCCTTTTCTTCACTACAGAAATTAATGGGTTTTTTTTTAACAATGGATACAAATAAAGGACGTGTTCTGTGAATAAACAAAAACTTTGTGTTTTGTAATCACAGGATTGACAAAGATATAGCTACCAGAACCTTTTCTGTAATTTTACACGTTTATTTCTTACAATTTAATTCTCATACATATAGATTTCTTTCATTCACTACAGCAGTGGATGAATCTTTATTATGTAGAAAAAAACTGAGATGTTCTGTTGAAATTGTGCTTCTTTGTCAAATATTAAGATAATATTCAATAATCGAATAACCCATTATGAACGGACAGAAAGAAGAGTTTCATTGGTCTGGCCCACTTAAGATCAAAGTGTGCTGTATCTGGCTCACAGTTTAAAATGAGTTTGACCTCCTTTCTCTTTCTCAGTCAAATATGTACCAGATTTATTTAAAGTGAAAATTTGACAAAATGTTATTAGAACTAAAACCAGTAATGTCTTTTCTACAACTCTTTTCCATAAGTACAAGACAAAAATATATATAGGAGGACATCTGTGGGAAGGTCTGACAAAAAGAGCAAAATATATCTATCTAAACAGAAGTGTATTTTTTACATGCAGTAACAGTTATTACATGTTTTTTACATTTTATTTGCATTTTTAACATATCATAAAACTTTTAAAAACTTAAACACAACTCAAAACATTGTTCTTTCTTCTCAAAACTGATTTCTTTAACCAAAACAACACGCACATACCTTTACATTCCTACAGAACATCAAAAACCAAATTCAGAAATTCAGGAAACTACTATAAAAATTATTTGTGTATTTTTGGCCATGAAGCTACATATTTAAATCCATGCAAATGTGTAAGAGTAAGTTTATTTTTTCTTGTTCTGGTGAAGTGTAGGGAGTTTTGTCCAAATATAGCATTTACAGTTCTACATATATCTCAACACCAGTGTTACCTGTTTCATGTAGTATATGGCAAAACTCAGTAATTCCACCATGTAATGTTAGTACAGTGAGAAACATTGCCAAGAAAATCAGTGCAGAGATACAAAAAGGTAACAAAAGAAGTATTTATTGGTTACTATAATACAAAATGTCCCACTGAGCAGCTGCACACATTTCACTGGAAATATTGGCATGGCTGAGCCTTCCTCTTCCTCCTCGTCCACGATGGCCTCCGCTGCCTGCTAGTCTTCCTCTTCTACACTTGAGGCCTCTTTTATACTCTGACACATGACTGAATTGTTCTTCTAGTTGAGTTTGAGGAGGTGCATGACGAGTGAGAGGAACTGGTAATGATTGTGTTGCCTTTTGAAGGCCAGTGTTTTGTAGGTGAAAAAAGCGTGTTGAATAATGGATTTGTGTGTCAGAAATGTGCAAATCTTGGATTTATAATGATATTTGAGTGAGACCAGTAAAATTGTGCTAAGAGTTTGGCATTTTGGAGTCATGTTTTTAGATTTGGTTGTATAGTTCTTTTTTGTGTGTATTAAATGTGGTAAACTAATTAATTTAGTTTCCATAGTAGGTTTGTTTGTTTCGGTTTAGTTTTTAGTTTGCATTGTTTAAAATTTTTAAGTTTTAGGTTAGCTTTTATTATTATTTTTCTGTCTGGCTTTAGTCAGCTGTAAATACCTTAGCGATTATGTGTTTTGCCATTACGAGTGCTGCTCATCGTTTGGTCCTGTAAAGTTTAAGAGCTGTGTAGGGATTGTGTCCTTCACCTTTCAAACTTTACTGTTGTACACAAGTTCCTTCTTCAGGAAACAACAGTTAGGACAGTAATAAAAATGACAGCACAGCTGCACTGTAAATATAGCAGTCTAACACAGCTATTACTATTATTGTATTCTGGCTTTTTTTTACTCTAGAGTGCATTACTGTGGAACAACACTATAGTCTTGAACTGTTGGTAGCTCATATTTGAGTGAGTGCTAGGTTGAACTGCATTGTAAGGTGACTACCTTGACTTTTATGAAGTGTGCTGGAGAGGTTTCATGAAAATCAACATAGTAGCAGTTCATAGTACAATGGTTCAGACATTTGCTTGCCATGCAAAAGGTCACTGGTTCAGTTTTAGCTGGAGATTAAAAGCCCATTTGTGCTTGTACCAAGGGAGCAGCTGAAAGTAGCTATAGGTGGAGTGGTAAAGGACAGAACCCATTACATTTTGAGATTGCTCAGTATCCTTTCTTTATACCCAGAGGCCTTATTGGAAGAATTATTCACTTTTTTTAATATATTTTGTGTCAGCTTATGTGAAGAAATGGTTGTCCTGCCGAGTCCCTCCAGACCTGTTGCAGACCAAAATGTCTGCACTGAAAAGCCTTTTTGAGTCTTGCTTTATTGCATTAACTTAAGAGCAGAGTCCAGTAAAATACATTCAAAACATACAGAACAAAAATTCTTATACCTAATGCCCACATTTTCTCACATGTCACATTCGCAAGTGCTGTTCATGCAAACACATAAACAAAATCATCTTGAATATGTGATTCAGAAAATAAAAAACATCAGGTCCATTTAACCAAGTTTTCATCATGAATTTGATAAAACATCAAATAGTCTAATGCACTTTATTAACTACAGGCTTACACACACTTTTTATTTATCTTTTAAGCTTCACGTGTACAATCATTACATCTTTTCTTGCATAGTTATTATACGACCTGCACGGAGAAAGCATATGTCTTGCCTTACATTATAAATAATCACCAGTGACAGGATGCAACACCATTCAAATAACTTTTTACAATTTCTTTTTTTGTATAAAAGTATCTAATGATGAAAGGCAAATATGTTTATAAATATATAGCAGATTTGCTAAAAATTATGTAATTTCAGGAAGTTATTGTGTTAAGCAGGGCACTTAGCTGAGCTTGGCCTCTTTGTTTTCTCCACTCCAGCTCCACCTGATCATAAAAATCATTATAGATTTAGTCCAGTTTGGAAATCCATTCATCTCCCAATTAGTATCAGCCAGTGCTGCTTTCACTCCTCTTAGGTTCGGGTTTCCTGATAAGCTCTGATTATGCTCTCATAAGCTGGAGGTGGGGTCTGCGTAGCATGAAGACCTCTGACACTGTTCCCCCAAAATGACTCTGGTCTTGGTGGGGTGGCAGCTGGCTGGGCTACGCTTTGAGCTGATCCAGTTGATGTAGTCAGAGGTGGTGTACGTGGCAGTGTGGTTTGGCTCCCCTCCTCTGCCTCTCTTGCAATTTGGCTGCACTGGAGGAGCGGGTGGAAGGTGGAGCCCCTGAAGCTGGATTTATGCGCCATTGCGTCAAAGTGATCTTGAGAGGAAGTCTGGCGGTGAAAGGTGAAAGCAGCTGTCACTAAGCTGTTGTTGCTTCGCCGGTCATAGCTGCTGCTGCGGTTAAAGCCTGGACGATGGCGGGAAGAAGTGTGCGAGCGGCGATGCGGGCGGCGGGTGATGCTGGCAGAGCCTGCTTTGTGTCGGGAAAACCAAGTAAGCATCACATAAACTAGGGCGCCCAAGAGAAGGCCCACTGCCACAGAAGCACAGAAAGCTATAATCAGGTGGTCTGTGAAGAGAGAAGCATACCATTTAAAAAAGGATCATTATAAAATGATCTGTGCTGTAGTATCTTTTTTATATCGCAAATATTCCCATTACAAGTCTGTGAAAAAGTGTTTGCTCCCTTTCCTGCTTTCTTCTTTGTTTATATGCTTTAAATCATTAAATGAAATTGTAATATTAGACAAAGATAACCTGAGTAAGTATAAAATGCAGTTTTAAATTATGGTTTAATTTATTAAACCATCATTTTGTTATTAATCAGTTAATTCATGATTCCCTGTGTGAAATCATGAATGAACTGTGATTAGCCAAATTTTTTCAGAAGTTCACTTCAGTTTCACAAGCCACTCTTAGGTTTGATTACTGCCAGACCTGTTGTATCAAAGAATTACTTAAATAGAACCTGCCTGACAAAGTGAAGCAGGCTAAAAGATTTCAGAAGACAGCACATCGTGCCAAGATCTAAAGAAACAGCTGAGAATCAAAGTCATTGATATCTATCAGTCTGGAAAGGGTTATAAAGCCATTTCTAAAGCTTTAAGGCTGGGAATCTGAACTTGGAACAGCGGTGAACCTTCCTATGAGTGTCCGGCCTACCGAAATTAGTCCAAGCGCACATACATAACTTATGGAAGGAGGTCAGAAAATAACCAGGACAAAATCTAAAGAGCTGCAGGGTTCACATGTCTCAGTTACACTTAGAATTCATGACTTGGCAAAAATGGCATCCAAGAGAGAGTTCCAAGGAGAAAACCACTGGTGACCAAAAAGAACACAAAGGCTTGTCTTGCACTGCCAAAAAACATCTTGGTGATCCCCAAGATTTCTTGAAGGCTTGAGTACCTTTACATCTGGCATACAACTAACACATCATTTCATAAAAAGATCACCACACCAACAGTAAAATAAAATTCTAAAGGAGAATGTCTGGCCATCAGTTCATGCCCTAAAGCTCAAGTACACTTGGGCTATGCAGCAGAACAGTGATCTAAAACACATCAGCAGGCCCACCTCTGAATAGACAAAAACAAAAATGTAGGCTTTGGAGTGGCCTGGTCAAAGTCTTGACTTAAATCCCATTGAGTCTTTTTTGACATGACCTTAAAAAGGCCATTGATGCTGGAAAATCCTCCACTGTGGCTGAATTAAAACAATTCTGCAAAGAAGAGTTTGCCAAAATTCCACCACAGTGATGTGAAAGACTGATTACCAGGTATCACAAATACTTGCTTGCAGTTCTGTGTGGCAAGTGTGGAACAACCAGTTAATATTTCTACAAATGCATATAAAATTGACAAAAAGATACATTTAGATACATTTTTTGATGCTCTCAATACAACATCAGAAATTAATTTGGATCTAAATATCCTTCTGGATCCACACAGTCAATTAATGCACAGGTTGGAGGGTTTTTCAGCTTTGGTGAAGTTATACATCCTCACTGCTCTTATGCACATGCAGTGCATCTAAATATCCTTTATGGTCTTTTTTTTAATAATCCACTGTGAATGCAAGGGATTTAATGTGTGCTAGGAAGAAACTGAGAATTGCCAGACGTGTCTTGAAATATGGTGGCCCTTGACAAAATAATAATAGGCTTTCCTCTGCCTGTGTTTAACAGATTGAGCGTCTTGGAGAAAACAAACCAACTGAGTTTCATTTCCACACACGCACACACAGACAAAAAATGAAAAGCTGTTGACATATTCTTGCTCTGTGCTACTTTGCCTTGGATAAAGCCAACTGAGCATGCTTGAGAGAAGGAAGAGAATGTAGCAGATGAGACAAATACCACTGGACTTATGCCAGGAAAAGAAATCGGGTTCCCCTCAATAAAATGTTCAAAAAGTTTGAACCTGCTTTGTTACTAGACCACATTTCCACAAGTTTTTTTTTCTCTAATTTTGGAAAATGGAGGGCAGACGCTAGTAAAAAGTCATCTGGAAATACCATTAGGGAAAACTGAAAAAAAGAAAACATCAGCAGCAAGTATGTCTGTGAAGGTTCTCAGTCATCCAGGTTATGGTAATCTAAGGAGCTTAGAAAGAAAAGTGACTGGATTGACATTAACATTGATTCAGTAGGTCACATGATAGGGTGAGGTTTCACCTTAAAACTCAGATAATGACCTACACCTTTGTTCATTTGATGAGGCACCTGATCAATAGTGGGTCAAGTACCCTCTTAAGGGAAAACTCCCACTAGGGCTTAAATACCTGGGACTCTCCACCATTTGGTTTTAGAACAGAAGAAGATTCTCGAATGAAAGGTGAAACGTCCTCAAGAAACTTAAAGAAGTCCAGTCGCTTTTCTTTCCACGCTCCTTAGATGAGCACCAAACAGATCGAGCATTCTTAGAAGTCTGAAAAGGTTTCTTTGAATATTCAAATTTGGATGATAAAGCTTGGTTCAAAAAGGCACCAGGCCCGCATATTACATCTATTCTAGGAGGCGATTCAAGCTTGAATTCCTGAAGGCACCAATCAGAGCAACCACATGAAACACACCAGCTAAAAGAGAAAGAAAACTCAGAAAACTCAGAAAACTCACCAACGTCGGCAGGCTGAAGCATTTCCAGAAGGAAATTTGTGTTGTTCGCAGCCATGACTTAATCTGCTTTGTCAAAGGAGAGGAAGAGAGACTGAAGCTCAGTTCAGTCTGTCTGTTCCTCGTCTTCTCCCTTCTCTCCTGTCAATTCTTTCCTGTCCTTTTTTATGATGGGTTTTCCTGTCTTTCTGTCCCGTCTCTTTTCCTGTTCCCCCTACTTTCTCCCTCTTCTCCTTTGCTCACTTTCCCTGTCAGTAACGTCCGACTTCCTCAAAAGGAGACTCAGCCCAGACGCTCGCAGGGCTGGCAGCTAACTCTGACAGTCAGCTTGTTTATGGAAGCGGAAAACTACACTGTCACATTTCCTGCTTTTCTGCTGGAAATTAGCAACAGGAGGGGCTTATCTACTCAGGACAGAGATCCTGGAGGTATAGAGACGGGGTGTTTCTGTAATCACTTCCTCTCTCATCATTTCCTTCAGGTTGATTAAAGTAGAAGAAGGATCACCACTGCAGGAGTTAGTCCTTCAGCTGTTACCATATGAGAGTCTATTACAATCACAAATATTTTTCTTCCTTTCAGAAATGATAAATATTTCAATCTCTTCTTTTTTTTCTTCCGTCACAGAGACCCCAGGCGACAAGCCACCACCTTGCACCAGAAGTTACATTTCTGGGGCTGTAAGGGGCATTGAAAGGCAAATCTCCAACTGAAAATGGTGATTGTAATTTTGCACGTGTCTTTAACTGCAGCATTTGTATTGGTAAACTCAGTGTTTCTTCGGTGCCTCTCTCTCTATCAAAACCAAAGTTGCCTGAATTTGAGAGATTCATTAAAAAAATGTAATTTGATAAGAAAGAAGAGCTGCTCAGCTGCTCTTTTGATACACCAACATTTTTATTTCAAGTTCTTTTTTACCGCCTTCTCTCAACAAATCAGGATATAATGCACTGAAATGAATCTCTGTGTTTTTGATCCCACGCTAAACTAAGGAAAAAGAATAGCAGTCAAATCTGCTGCAAATTCATCAATTCAGTCAGGAAGAACGATGCCAGTAGTCACATTGGTATGCCTCTGAGGTAGACCGGCCCCTTTGCTCCAACAGCAGCTTTTTATTTTACTTCTCCGAGTTGACCCCTGATCTCAGCTTTCTCTAAACATTCACTGAGTCAATGGTTTTTTGTTTTTGTTTTTAAAATACACAATTATGAGCATTTTACTCAAAAATCTCTGAGAGTTTATTGTGTTAAGAGAGCTTTAACCTTCTTACTGGCAAAGAGAGAGTAAGGGAGAGAGACTATCCCAACCAAAGCTTGAACTTCCTTTAATTGTTGGCTCGGCTGTATGACCTGTTGAAAATAGTATGTCAGGCCATTGTTTTCTGATATAGAGAAGCTGAAGGCCAATAAACCAATATGTTGATATGTGGCGGAGACATTCTTTAAGCTTTTATAGCTTTTGTTCATGGCATTTATCAAGTGTAGCAGGGCGGAGTGGTGGGAAATAACTGTGCAGTCCTTAATGTCTTAATGTCTAAAGTAAAGAAATACACATCCAGAAGTACTTCAAAGATTTAGGTAGCAAGGAAAAATGCAGATTTTACAGATTTTTAAAAATTAATATTTTATAAACCTTCAAAGCTGTGGCTTGTATCAATGTGCTTTTCTGGAGCATGTATAAAATTAGTAAAATAAAAATAAACAGGTGATACTGTTTTGTTTTAAAGACATTGCATTGGTTAGAAATTAATGCACCAGGGAGCTACTCTCTGTGTTTCTTCTGTCCCCGCTTTGATCAGTAGATGGAGCAATACTCCAGGGTAACTTCATATCTCTTTATGTGATCTGAAAGTCAGAGAGCATGTCTGCTGCCACCCTGTAAACATTAAACATCTGTAAACATTAAACATCAGTCAAAATGGGGGGAAAGAGTTAGAAAAACATCTCTGTTAGCTAATTAGCAGACACAAATGATAAAAGGGCTGAGGTTATTTATCTTTAATATTTGCACTGTACTTTTGAATGTGTGATGCAGTCTGTTTGCAGACCTCCACATAATGATTATTCAACAGTATTGCACTCAAAAAAAGCCATGCTTTCTGCATCTTAATTAATAATGGGTGGCAGCCCTTTAAGGCAAGTACATTTTTACACAATTTTCATGAATTAATTACATAAATAATTGTGTCCTTTTTGCTACAGAAAAACATGTAAAAGGCTTCTGAGTTGAATACATAACATACATCAGTATAACTGGAAAGATTCACTCATGTTTCAAACATGTTTCGTGGTAAACAACTTTTCAGATACAATAATTCAGGACCCATAATAGATTTGCAGAACAGCGTTTCTCTCTTAGCATGTTGATTTTTGCCATGCATACAGCAAACTTTCTAATGAGATTTCAGAAAACTGCTGACTATGCATGAAAGAGATTACCATGCTATCAGTCTTGCTCCCAGCTCTCTGGCTGTGCAATGATTAGATAAGAAAACGGATCTTAAAAGGGTTACTCTTGGATGGTTTCCTATTGACCTGAGTGTTTTGTCTCTGCTCTCCTCTGCTGCAGCATTGTCGACTTTCTCTTTCGCTGAATCTGTTTTGGTCCACAGGGGCGCTGAACGGTAGAGGTCACCTCGAGCTGAGCTGTGTAAAAATGTAGGAATCAGCAGTCCATTCCTGCTGCAGAGCAGCCGGCCAATCCAGCGAAATCCCACAACATTTCAGTGCACTGACGAGTCAAACGGCTGATTCTGACACATGTACATTTATTGGGAAGGAGTTCCTATATAGCTGATACTGAATTCACCAAGGTAAATCTTTTGCCCCATATTTTCTATGGCAGTAGCAATGGCAGGCCTGTAATTTGAATGGATTATTGTTTTGTTTTGTTTTTGCCTTGTCTTACACTGTGGTTTAGAACATTTTTTAGTAGGTTTACCAGTAAAACACCAATTCATCTTGTTTGGGGGAGTTATTTTGAGGATTTCATGTTCTTCCACATCTTCTCTCCACAGCTTTTTGGCTGAAAGACAAATATTTCCCCCCAGTAAATATTATTTTTACACAGTCACTGCAGAAAACAAACAAAACAACAGCACGCAACAAAAGCTTCAAAAAGGCTGCCGAGATGTTGCAGAAATCTAGACATCCAGACCTGCAGATATACTGTGGAAGGCAAATCCTCATCCTTAAAATCAGCCCTTTTCACCTGCTGCCAATCATTTAGTGAAATCAAAGAAGCTTCAGTCGATCATTTATTAGTTTTTCTGTTTTCAAGGCGTCCTCATCTGTGTCTGCCTTTGTGGAATGACGGTCTGGACGGAGCTCTGTAGCTCCCTCTTTTAGTTTTCTAAGAGCTCTCCTGAGATGATGATGAAAGGACTTGTCTAATGGGATTACACATCGCAATAAGTGCTCAGAGCCCAGTGGTTCATCGCACCTCCCTCTTGCATTTCAAAGAGTGGCATTGATCTGTTGTTGGGTAGTATATCTTGGACATTGTGTTTTAAGGGAGATGCTTTATTGCTTGATTCACAGAGGTTTGTTCTTAATGTTCTTTGTCATTCCAGCCCCAAAATATATGTGTGATTCCTTTAAAACTACACTTAAAATGAAATGTCCTTTGGTTAGGATACAGCTCGCTTATTTTCAAGGATTTGATCTGCAAAAGACACCAATCCCCCCCACCGCCACCCGCACCCCATCCAACCTTTAACCTGAGCACACTGTAAAGGTGATGTCATGGGATAATTCACAAAGCAATGAATTAAGTAGCAACTGAAACTTCTAGTTTATATTGAAATCAAGCAGCATTATGTCATACTTTTGCACACGTGTGCACATGTTCTCTGTATGCTTATGTATATTTAGATTTTATCATGCTAGAGATGGTCTACCTCTATTAATACCAGTGAAATAACAATTTTTCTGTTAGGAAAAATGATTAATAACAGGGTTCCAGTGTATTCCTTTAAGTAAGGAGAAAAATATAGACAATATATGATCATCTAGTCATTGTATTATTTTATTTATTACAATGACTTCATATTAAAAAACTGTATTTTTAAGGTGCAACCCAACCCAAATGTGATTTATACAACAGGTTGGAGCTTGAAATTCTTTCCTTAACCATCAAACAAAGCCAACAAATTATTATACTTTCTGGATTTTTAAGTGGTAGAGCCATTTAGCTCATTTTCAAAACAACATGCTTTCAAATATGTAAGTGATTTTGTTTTCTATGCATCATTAACGCTAATTGTTTTAATCCATTTTGCCTCCATTTTATCTTCAGTAATTTAAGAGCAGTTAATCTTGGTAAATAGCATCCATTTTCCACCACTAATAAAGCAAATACATCAGTCCTTCTGTCTGGCTGAAGGCGTAGTTATCACTCTGGAGTGAGTGCACAAGTTTGGCTTTAACCATTTCAACAAATTAATGCTCAAACCAATATTACCCTCAAATTGAGTCTGATAAATTTTCAGTATCCTTAACATGTATTGGTGCTGACAGGTTTGATTCTTTAATGTCAGCCCTTTTTAAAGTGGGATTTATCTTCCATCGCACATTTTCTGTGACTCATTCTGTTTTTTCTTGTTTCTTTCTTTTGCCACTCTGCAGACACGCACATTTGCCCAGCTGAAGCCAACTTCCCATGTGGAAGAACCAGAAGGCAGGAGAAGAAGCCCTATCCTGAGGTCTGAGATGGAAGCGTATTCCTTTTGGTTGGACAGCAGGTGGCAGTACATGCAGACCACAAAGCTATACAGTCTGCAGGAGTAAAAGGCTCAGGGAAGGGAGGGGGGCCTCTAAGATGTTCAGTGCACAGACACACATGCATGCATGCTCGCATACACATCCAGTTTGCACTTACATCATCATTACCAGGGGAGGAGCTCTGCAGAATGTGAGGATTGCAGACAGCTACTGTAACAGGGATGACTTCAAAAGAAACAGCAACATTGGCATGATTCAGTCTTGACACACTGCGGTCAGTGTGAAGACTCTAAACTGCTGCAGTCCTGGTCAGAGCATGAGGATCTTGCCAGGGTGATTCACAGGAGCTGGGACGTGACTTTAGTGACCTCAGCACAGCAGCATGGCATCACCCAGGCACTACGGACACTCTGCTCGGGATATTACCAACGTGATGCAGAAGCTGCAAGGTAGGAGCCAAATGCTTACTCACAATGCTCTAACTTGGTTTTGCAGAGTGTTTAGAGGTGACCTAGAGCTTGGTATGACACAGCAGAGCAGAATGAGGTAGAGACAGCGTGGAAAAATCTGTCTTCCATCTCATCCTCATGACATGAGTGTCCTGATGTGTAATGCTGGAATTCAAGTTCATATGGCTGATAAATGTTTGGTATGAGAAGGGCATAAATCAGTGGAATGTGCAATGTCACTGCATGCAGTGTAAGAAGTACAGTAGAAATTTGGGGTTATAATCAGTTCTGTTTTATCTCACCTTCAGGCCCTATCAGTGCTTTGGTTTATTTTAAATGCTCTGAATCTTTTTTTTAAATCAAGATGGAGAAACCTGCAGCAGTTAGAGCTTATTATTTGACATATAATTTTTCTTTTTCATTGGGAAAAAAACTTGATCAAATGGTAATGAGTAAATGTGTGAGAGACAGCATTATTGCCCCATTCTTGTTTGTGTTTTGTGTTTGTTTTAATTGCCTGCTTGCTCGCTGTGTGTTTGGTCTGTCTGTGTTAGTGATTGCACACATGGAGTGCAGTGTGTGTGTGTGTTTGTGTGTATATATATGTTTCTGTATGTTGATTGACAGGGAAGCAGACAATAGCAAAGCTAATCCTCAGAGAAGCTGACAGGATGAAGTCTATTCCTCAGCCTAACTCGGCTGTAGTAGCAGGACTCCTCATAATGGACAGTTATATCCTCAGCTTGCTGGCACAGTTACATCCAACCTGGCTAATTTAAAATAATCAGCTTAAAGTATTTTTTTTTAAATCTTCTCTAACCTCTAACTTTTATTTCTTCTTTAAAATTTTATTCTCTATTCTTTAAAATTTTATTTTATTGTATTTTTTGGAGCAGATAACTAGCATTTATTCCCATTTGCTAATAATGAAACAGCATGGCTTTAACAGTTTCACAAGCTTCCAGTGGGAAACGGTGTATCTCAGTGTGCCGGGATCATGTATCCTTTGCTGACAGGATCAGATTGATGACGCTTGCAAAGTAGCAGGAAAGTCAGGTGACACTAGAGCTGAGATCCAATATGGCTGCTCACTGTAAGGCTTCTGAGGTGGCAGTTTCTGTGAAAGCCGAGAACAGCATCAGCAGCCACGTGGTTCCCCTGCATCACTGTGTGCAGGTGTGGATGCACACTTTGAATCTCAATTGTACGCTGATGGATCTAATTTTAGAAGCCTCCCCTCGAGCCGTCTCTCCAGTGCAAAGACGGATTGATGCAGACACGCATTGAGTGCGCATTTAACCATTTGCAACAATGAAAGGGTGTCATATGATCCCATTATTTATTCATACTTCTTAGAATTAAAACAAATTAATCCGCAGGGAGACACCCCGATTTCAAAGAGGTGGATAATGTTTCATCGGCATCTAAATGGTGGTGTTTCTAGATATCTGGCAAGCTTCTACTACTTATAGGTATAGGATTCTTATTGAATGCTGTAAGGATGTAAATAACATGACAGTGGTTTGTTCCAGCCACAGACTTCTGACTGGATCCTACTTTTTTTGTGTGTCAGCTCCAGTTAGTGAAACTTTTATCTCATTTTAGCAAACGGCCCTTTTACCAACTGTTGCTTTAATGGTTTCACAAATTGTAAGCATTTCAGATAAAATTGTTTCTGTTGCTGTGGGTGTCTTTACAAATGGAAAGACTGAGGGTTTGTGGGAACAATGCTGCTCTAATGTAGCCGCAGTAGCCGTTACCACAAAAATACAACGCGTAGATCATCTTTGATTCTGCTGAATTTAGTATGTGCCTATTATATTCGAGTCTGATATATTGCCTGTGGTTGGAATATGCATCGTTCTTACTAAATGTGTTGAAAAAGCAAAATCTGTACTTGATCTACATTCACCGGCCACTTTATTAGCTACACCTGTTCAGCTGCTTAACATAAATGTCTAATTTATCAAACATGGCGGCAACTAAAAGGATTTAGGCATGCAGACATGATCAGAACGACTTGCTAATGTTTAAACTGAGGATCAGAATGGGAAAGAACGGTGATTTGAGTATCTTTGAACGCAGCATGGTTGTTGGTGTTAAAAAATGGCTGATCTGAGTTCTTCAGAAAATGCTGAATTTCCCCACAAAACCATCTCAGGGGCTTACAGAGACTGGTCCAAAAAAATAGAAACTATCCAATGACTAGCAGGAGAAAATATCTTGCTGATGGCAGAGGTCAGAGGAGAAGACAGTAACTGAATACAAACAAGATATGCAGAAGAGGATTTCTGAACACCACGTTGAAGCACATGGGCTACAGCCACAGAAGAACCCAAGAGGAGCTGCTCCTATCAGCTAAGAACAGGAAGTTAAGGCAACAATTCAAACAGGCTCACTAGAATTAGACAACATATGATTGGAAAACATTACCTAGTGTGATGAACTCTGATTTCTGCTGTGATATTCAGAGGGTAGGGTCAGAATTTGGAGAAACAACACGATAGCATGGCTCCATCCTGCCTTTTACCACTGATTCAAAGTACTCTTAATATTATAATAGTGTTGGGGGATATTTTCTTGGCACTCTTTGGGGCCCTTAGTACCAACACAGAATTGTTTGAATGCTACAGCCTACCTGAGTATTGATCCGGATCATGTCTATGCCTTTATGTGTACACATCTTCTCATGCACCGTGTCACACTGCTCGATCACATCAAGTTAGTTTCTTGAATATAATAATGAGTACAATGTACTCAAATGGCCTCCACGGTCACATTTTCTCTATCAAGATGAGGGCCTTTACTGTGTGGTGGAACATACACATGCACATGCTTGCATGTGCAGCACACATATCTGCAGCAACTGTGTGATAATCAATTCAATATGGACCAAAATCTCTCAATACTAGCAAGGTATACCTAATGAAGTGGCCGGTCCCCTTTACAGTTGCCTCTGTACATGTACTTTCTCCAGATATTTAGGTTTAGTCCAAATTTAAATCAGGAGTATTGTCTTTCCTTTATAATGGGTTGAGTCATGGAACTTTTTGATTGTACTCTGTAGTTTTTTTTATTCTTTCTTTTTTCATAACATGTAGCTCTCATGTATCTCATATGTTCTCGCCTCTGAGTACAGCATCAAATTAGCTTGTTGACAGCGGGCAAGCAGAATCTAATTTCATTTGTTTGATGTGTTCTGGTTGCCGTTCATCTCCTGGGAGGCGAGAGCTAAACCTGTGATAATATAATCAAGATGTTTTGTAGGAATCAAAGAGGAGCACTTTTCTTTTTTTTTCATTAATCTGCAGATGAAAGTGAAACACAACATAAAAACGTGTTCTTTCCAGTATTATATAGTTCTGAGCTTGTACCCTAAGACAGCTGTAGATGAAATGTATGGAGCCTTTGTTCATGACAATGTGACTCTACTGGGATAATTGTTATGTTCACATGTGTTTGAGGGAAGAAAACTCGGTTAGTTGTATAAATATATCTAATCTAATGTCACTTGCATATCTTGTAAACCGCGATTAGTTTAACATATTTCCTCATCATCTCGAGGGAATATAACAATCTCAAATCGCCATGTTTTAAACCGTTCTCCCTCAAGGCTCAATTTGGCGACCGCTTGAGAAGAAAGAAACGGCTCAATGCAACATCAAAACAATCAAAACTTTTGCCCCAGTTTTGGGCTTGTGTTTTTCTCCCTTTAACCAGCTCTTTTGGTGCACCTCTCTGTCGCACACAAAAGGGAAAAAACCCCAAAAACATCGCAATTAGTGACACCATATGGCAGAGAACGGCAAGGCCGCTTTGAACACCTCCCAGCCTGAACTCATCCATATGCTGTGGAATTTGCCTGTTTGTTGTCTCTCATTAACGAGAAAAGCGATGCGCTGTTTTTGCTATTACAATTTCTCACCTGTTTTCTCTGTCGTGGGCGGAAGAGGGGTACGTCCACGCTGCCGTCTGCCGGCCCATCAAGTGGACAAGTTTGCTAAATCTCATTGAGGTGGGTGTGCACACCTGCATGAGTTTTCTCTGCATTGTGTAATTTTGGTAAAGGAAGATGCTTAGCAGGGGGAAAAAAGGCTGAGAGGGTAAAGTGCATAGGCAACAGAGAGGCAGCACATCTGGAAGATATGAGCCCCATACTGAGAGTTTCAGATGGATGAAATGGGAATGAGAGCGACAGCGGGAAAAGCAGGAAAATGAGGACTGGACCAGCAGAGTTGTTGGGGGTGGAGAGAGAGAGCGAGCCCACACACCAGCTTTTAAGCTCCTAGTTGCTAGTGGGCCTGGCACAGATCCTTGGGTTGGCACAGGGCCAGCTTGACATCCTGTTGCCAGGGGCGACATTATGATGCGGCCGCAGCCAAGGAAGGCCCGAGCAGACGGTCACCTTGAGCCATGCCAGCCTCCTGTTTAGCTGTGACACCACTATTTATCGTCTGTGACTCTGCACACCGTGGCTTCACACACACACACACGTGTCCACATTTACATAGACACCGAAATAATCGCTGTGTTAAAAATAGCTCTAGTGCAACGTTTTATTTTTGTAATTTTTTAATAAGACTGGGTGTCAGCAGTTTAACTGAGCAGTTAAACAGACCCAGAGGAAGTCTTCAAGGCCACCAGAGCAGAACTGTGGCAGAGCGTCTGCTCGGGAACAACGCTGTAGCGTGAGTTGTTGTTTGTTCTGCTGCTTCTTCTTCTCCTTGTACTTCCAGATTGTGTTTGTGACTCGTTGCCATAAACGGCAGTCGCATGACAGCCAGCACAGGGCTTTTTTTTCTCTTTTTCACCCTGTGGGCTTATGGGGCATGTCTGGTTCAGGCTCTGCTTCTGTAACAGCACGTTATGCTTGATAAAAAGGTGTGTGTGTATGTTTGTCCCTGCACTAATGGGTATCTGTGTTCAGACCATGCAAGCTTCCCAGTGGCAGCTTCTATTGCAGATCAGATCATAATCTCTTTTAACCTGACAGTCAGTGAGGTTTTGAGTGACGTATCACAAGATTAGGTCACTGAGGGTCCCTCCTGTACAATATGTACGGTGGGTCACACTCATCCACTCTAGACGCTCTTTTAAATGTCACTCTTTCACGAAGGTCAGAGTGTATTCCTGCGTTATTTAAGTGAAGAAGAAGAATTACAATATAAAAATCTTTCTCTAACTCTAACATTTTATGCAACACAGGCAGCATTAAGTGACTCTAAAGATATAATGAAAGGAGTATTTATGTTATCTCAAACTATTAGGTGCTGTAGCATGGGGCAAAATCACAGCTTTAGGCCACACCGATTCCACGATACAGTATCTTCTTTGATGCTGTCTGTCAGATTGAAGCTTCAGATAGTTTTGATGGACGTGCCAAACAATGTCTTAACAGATAAAATCCTGACACCTGAGCTTTTGACCCCGAGACACATTCAGCCTCTTTCTGTAATACTCTGAGTCTCATGCAGGCTCTTATCTCTCACCCACAGACACCTCTGTCCCCCTTTTCCCTCCATCTCATTGTGATTGGATAGTAGAAACTTTTGCCTCTGGCGGTAAATTTAGCGCTTTTAAATAGAGGTCAGATAGTGAATCCTTGACCTAGTAAAGGTCAGTCAGGCAGATAATGTGGTAATAAGTAAGTAATTTCCAAGTTTTCCTGTTTTCTGTGTCGCTCACAGAAAATTATGAAAATAAAAACACCTCATTTTGTTTTTAAGAAACAGACGCAACTCTGCCATCTGACACAACAAGCCCTTTTTGCCTGTTGCAAGAATGCGTAATAAGGAAAAAAAACAACAAAATTCAGGTGAAAGTAGAAGGAAATTAAATGTAATACCTTTACAGATATGCACTGTGAATGGGACAGATGGTTTTAGTGAAGTAAAAGGCGCTCGGACATCTGCCAGATGCAAAAAAGAATTGGTTTAGGTTCACTTTTAATAACAAAGAAAATTTGCCCAGCTGGATGGGCATAAATGCGCTCAAGTGGATATGTGCAACAGGATTTTGCAGATGATTCTGGCTCTGTGCCAGGCAGCATTTTTATTTCACAGCAAAGACGAGCATTATAACTGAATTCACTGCTCTGGCCACAGTGATTTATTTAGTGTGCTGACGCTAGTCCTTTCACTTTACTCGTCCCTGTAATGTGCGGTGAGCCACTGAACCTGGATAAAGAGCTTAGACTGTCTGACCCACTCCCGCACTCTCCCACACACACACACACACACACACACACACACACACACACACACACACACACACACACACACACACACACACACACACACACACAATCATCACATACATTCATGGAGAGCAGCAGAGAAACATCAAGCAGAAAATATTTTTTCAAAGCCAAATTGAGTCTTTCTAATGCTCTTAGTGCTGCTGAATGGTGTTTTGATACGACCCCCTGTGCCTCCAGTGGAATAGATGCTTTGTATTAGCCGCTTGTTTAGTCTGATTGTGTGTGTGATGTTAAAATTTTGTTGTGTTCACCTAAATGTATTTCGCTGTGATAAAGGCCTTGATAAAACAAGACAGAAGGCTGTAGCTCACGGACTAACACTGATTCGCTGCAGGATGTGTCTGATATTTTGCAGCTCCTCTGTCAGAAATGAATCAAATTAATATCTGAAACAAATATACTGTCTACGCTAAGAGAGATGACCTGTTTAGACTTTTTTGTCTCATTTGATTTTTACATATTTCTTTTTTAAATTCCTTTAGTTTGTTTTGCTGTATTGCATTTGCATTCTGATCTGCCTTCATTGCTGTTGTGTGTGTGTGTATGTGTGTGCGTCAGTACCGCAGGTGCTAAAATTGCTGAAATTACTGTATCAGTGGCCTGGCTTTAATGAACACTGTGATATTTGGACATTTTTGTCAAACGACAAAGTGCCTTCTCTGCACATCTGCTACTGAAAAGGGAGTGATGGTGCTTGAAAGAGGCAAGGGGTTGTTTTGATAATCACTTTGACTTGTTCCCCCCTTCTTAGTCCTTTTAATGTGGTATCATTATTACTGAAATGTAATTAGGTATGCTAATTGGCTGACATTTGGACTTCCGTCTCAGCACTTACGTCGAGTCTGGTAAAAATGTGTTGTAAATGAAGTGGGATGGCGAATGGAGAGGCTGAATGGACGTGAGGGTTGAGTGGAGGTGCTGAGAGCGTGATAGATGGTGTTATTGAGTGCTCGGGCTGAAGTACTCCAGCGGAAGTGCAGAGAAGGTTTTTTTTTTTTTTATAAATTAGGAATTGTTGGGGTGAAAGAGAAGAGCTGGAGTCAGGAAGTGGATAAATAAGCTGTTGGAAGAAGCAGGGGTAGAAAAGCCTCTAAACCCTGTGAAATCAGTGCAGTGGGATGGGTGTGCATGCAAGTGTTGCAAAATAGGTTGTGTGTGTGTGAGAAAGAGTGTGTGAAGCAATTATAGGGTACCTCTGCGGCGTACAACAAAGCCATCCATTTAGTGCACGATGGTGTTCACAGGCACGATCCATTAATGTTGTGCTGCAAGACGCACTATTTTCAGAAATCTAAAAAAGCCTCATCATATACACACACATTCATAGTGACTGTCGTTTAAGCAATTAATCCAGGTTGGTATGCAGCTGTTAGATGAATTTAAATGTCCACCAGCTTGAATAATATGAAGATAATATGATTAAATCAATGTATTACTACATTAATACTTGACATCAGAGTGTGTGACCTTGTACAGTAAGTATGTGGAGTGCCCGTCCATATGTGATCGGCCATAATCATGGCTGGTGAGTTGTGGAGTCATTAATAGATTAAAAGAGATCAGAAATGCTTTGAGTGCAGAGCGGGGTCATCTGAGAGGCTGAGGTTTAAAGCTGAGCTTGTTCTTTCTGTCCTCTTCTCTTGCTTTCTTTTGTCTGTACGTTGCCTTTTGGGTAATATGCATTCATAAGAAAAAAAACCCCATCAACTTCAAATACTTAAAGCTTTACTTATCCACAAGGTGGCGCTGTGTCTCTGTACAGTCATGAAGGGCTAAATAAGAAGTCTTGTTTGCTCAGAGAGAAAACCCAAATATCCTTAGGGTGAATGCATTATATGATGAGCAGACACGGCGTTATTCCACCTTCCAGGGGGGCGTTTGTTTTCCTTTAATGGCTGAAAAGAGACTGTTCCTCCTCTCCTCAGGAAGCATCGCACCCTGCAGGCATACCTGTGTGAGCGCTGGGCGCTGACCCACGTCCAACCTCCACAACCTCAGTGAAGGATCTGGTATTTTCTGGGGCTGCCAGGGGCTCCAACAGGGATCCAGACCAGCTGAGGTTCAGGCTGTTTCAACCCCCCCACTATCATCTTTTTTTTTTCCTCTTGGAAAGACTGAAACACTCCTGAGATCTGCAGCCTAAAGGAGTCTGTTGGTTTATTCTTGTACATACAGTATATGTGAAAGTGATTGTCTCCATTCAGCTTATTCTGTTCAACATGTGTGTGTGAGCCTGTGTGCACCTGCTCACCCTGTGGTTCTCTCAGCTCCCGTGGTGAAGTCTAATAAGTCCCATGAATCCTCACCATGTTGTTTTGGTTTTTGCCCTGGGGTTGTTTTTCTTAACAGTTTAGTTCACCAGAGAAGTTCTGCTTCCACATTTTTCACTGTTAAAAAGGAAGAATTATCTAAAAAAAACAAAACAAAACAAAAAAAACTAGAAATACTGAGCTCAAAAGACTTGGACTTTCAGCGTGGCTATAGCTGGTCATTATTTAGTGCTGGCTCTTTGTAAATTTACTGCTTTAAAGTGGATTAAAAATTGCATTAATTCTCGTTGATTGATTCTTTTTGGCGGGTTCAGCACCTCGGATAGTTCCCTCACACTTCTGAGTTCGGGTGTAGCTGTTTAGCAGCACCTTGAACTTGGCATAGAGGCTGGAGTAAATGGAAACACACTGTGCATCGGTCAATATATTCTGTTTTATTATTTACATCATTGATAATGCGTGGGCTCTCTAGAACAATAGATCTTTGCCTGGTTGCAGCGCAGCATGGGCCAAAGGATTTTCTTGCAGTAATGTTATTGAATTGGGATTGCGAGTTTGTGCAGAGTGAAACCCCCAATGGATTTTGCTTTCCACTGGCATAAATCATCTTTTCATAGTTTAGAGAAAGCTGGTAAAGGCAATGCAAATGTAAATATGAAAAAAAAAAAACAGGACTGCATGAATATTTCTTTGAACTGTCGTTTGAGCTAAAATGCCTGCACAGTCCGTCACACATACACAGCTCTCCAACTGTATGTTCAGAAATGTAAAGCGCGGCTTGACAGACACTCGTTTCAAAGAGTCATCCAGAGGGATAGGCTCACGTTATGACGGCCAGTTCCAGGGCTGTTAGAGGGAGGAGTGTCAGCGGTGTGATTATCAGCAGACAGATAGCGGATGACAGCTGCCATCGGTTATTGATGACTTTTTTAATTAAAATCCCTTATGGGGGGAACCCAAAGAACAAAAAGGGAAAATCATACAAATGATGAATGGTCCTTTCATCTTTAAGGCTGATATAAGATGCACCGGGCTCTTCAGCATGAATATTGCTTTCCAGGAAACTCTCTGAATATGGTTTCAAAAGGAACTCTGCAATTTTAATTTTGCCAGAGCTCACACTGGCTGTATGTTTTTGTGTCTGTGTGTGCGCGTGTATGCCTGTGGTTGTTGGAGGAGATGGGGAACAAACAGAAAAGGCTGAATGCAGGAGAGCAGAGGTCAGGCAGAAACTGAGATAGGAATCAGAGTGTGAAAGAAGAAGGGGTCAACATACACTGGGGACATGCACACCCAGCTTTATGCAACATCATGAGAAGATGTTAAACCATAGGGAATGGCACAAGTTAGCTTTTTGTTTAATTCCCAGTATCGTCTTGGGATTTCTCGCACTCAGGGAACATGCCTTTGTAAAATGAACTCTCAGTAGTTGGACAAACAGTGCACCCATTGTCTAATGTTTTCTTGTTGCCTTGTTTAGCAGTAAAAGTTTTACCAGCAGCAGCAGCAGTGCAGTTTCCACAGCATGACTGAATCAGAATGAAAGTGGTGGTCTTCTTTGTTCTGGACTTCGCTATATTGTTCTTGTCCGAGACGCTTTGTGGACTGTGTACATTTCATGTTCTATGACAATCCAAACCTCGTCCCAGATATTACATCCTCCTGTATTGTTTTCCACTCCTGTTCGGTAGTCGCTTACCCAGAGAGAAAACAAACAGACTGTTTGTGACTGTGGTTGAGATGAAAGTGGCTCTTTTCTTTTTTTCTTTTTTTGAAGGGAGTACAGTAGGAGATCAGACAGGATGACTGTCAGTGATAGTCTGCTCCCCTGAAGGCTCTATGGAGTAAAGAAGCAGCGTGCCTCAGAGCACCGCATGGTATCTGTATGGATGACAGAGGGGAGAGCGAGGAGGGGAATTAAGAGTGCCAGCAGCACATAGGGAATTCCTGCACGTCTGTCCCCGCGTTGCTTTAGTGTTTGTGTGTTTGTGTGTGTGGTGCTGTCACAGAAGAGCTCCCGCTTTTCCCCTGCTAACCTGCTAAATGGTCTCCTTTAACCCACCCACCACCGCTAAGTCCTCCCTTTCCACATGCGGATGGGGCTACTGTGACATCACTCATTCCCACGCACTCTGATTGGCTAGCCATTGGAGGGAAGTAATTTTTTTTCCTGCAGCCTATAGCGAAAAATTGAGAGAGAGAGAGAGAAAACGTGGGAGGGAAGGACACAGGTAGAGAGGATATGAGAGGGGAAGAGAGAGAGGGAGACTAAGCAAAAAAAGATTGATGCTGAGGCAAGCCGGCACTGCGCAGCACTCTCTCACACACATACACACACAAACAGTCATTGCATCACGCGTACTCTCGCATCACACTCCCAAGCTGCTTAACAGGCAGGAAAACCACTGAGTCTGACTGAGTCTGCAGCCCGCTACTGCAGGACAGGACAGAGGACGGCAAAACGTAAAGGGCGACAGGCGAAACAAGAGGGTGGTTCTTTCCTCCCTGTTTTACCTCAGCGCAACAGTTCCACTGCTGTCATCCCAGGAGGTCCGGTGCTTCAGGGAGCTCTTTAAAGACACCTCCCCCCGAAAAAAAGGGGGGTGGGCAACAAGGGCAGGAGCAAGGGCAAGTGTTACCTCTCCCAGAGGTGGTCGTTGATGTCCTCTCAGTGCCCCCATGAAACAAGCACAAATTGAGGCATAATCCGGGTTACAAGATGGCACGGCAAGTAGGGGGCGAAGCCTCCCCGAAAAAGAACACATCCCTCAACCTGGTGGCGGGCTTCTACCAATACCTCCGGGGTAAGTGGGGCAGTTTGTGTGCGCGGCTGTGTGCATGTGTGTGTCCTGCTGAGACAGATAGAGACTCCAAAAAGAAAGCAAGTGCACAAAATGTGTATTTTTGCATGTGTGTAGGGTGTGTGATTTAGAACGGCACTGCAGCATGGACCGTACGTGCCTGCTGGACATATGTGTATGTGTGTGTGCATAACTATGAATGATTGTGTGCATTTTGCAGTGCAGTTTTCTTCCAAAGAGTTCCCTGAAGGATGCTTTTGTTTTTTTGTCAAAGCTGTGAGTGTGTGAATAAAGTGAAATGGGCAGACGTCTGAAGGGGGCGTTTCCACACTGGCGGAGTCAGCGAGTGAGCCTGTGTGTGTGTGTGTGTGTGTGTGTGTGTGTGTGTGTGTGTGTGTGTGTGTGTGTGTGTGTGTGTGTGTGTGTGTGTGTGTGTGTGTGTGGAGGTCTACAGCTGGTGAAACAAGCATACCCAGCAGACAAGTAACAACTCACTGCAGGTGTCACAGCACAGAGGGCTGACTGTCTGACCTTATCTCTCTGTCTGACCCTGTGGCTATCTGCCTCTCTGCTCATTTGGATATCACATATTCAGCATTCTGTCTGCCAGCTTGTCTCTGGATAAATCACATTATCAGTCTATACTGTTGAGAAGAAAGGAAATACTCTGAGATGTCTGACAACTGGTCTCTTTGTTTGCACCAAGTTTGCATTCTTTTCCTTGACTATATCAATGATAATTTGTTAAGGTGATCTTCGCTGTGAGAAATCAGGGACTGTGTATGAGACAAGTGATACAGAAGGTAATCAAGTGTGTTAAAATGCTGCTGCAAAGGATGGCTGTTTCCCATTGTTATATTGAAAGAAGATGAGCGTGTGTGCTTAAGAGTGACTGCGTTTGTGCGGCAGGTTCAAAGTCACCTCGTCCCTGAGACTGAGAGGCTGGCACCACGCACATGCAGGCCTGTTCTCCGTCACGCATGTTCCTGCTCAAGAATGTGGAGGGAGGGAACATCTTTCCCCATTCTCATCCAATATTACCGCCCATCAATATTTGATTACTCTTGGACCCAATCAAAAGATTAATTTGTAGAGCAGGAAGCTGCTCAGTGGCACGTATGACTATGTGTGAGTGTATATGCATTATGTATGAAAGGTACCTTCCCTCAGACACAGACACACCTCTTCCCTTTAGCGTCTGTCCACAGCACCCAGTGACACACTAACCAACTTGAGTGCAATCAAGGCGTCAGCATATTTCATTAAGGTAGAGGAAGGCACTGTGTCAGACGTCCTTTCTCGCTGATAACGTGCTTATCTCAAGGATATTGCTCTGCAGCAAAGACGGGACACACAAAAACATCAGTTGCATGCGTGTGATGGGATGCTTTGAATCCCAGGTAGATTGTGTGGTTTTGTACACTCTAATGGTATAAGTGTAGCAGCTGCACATTAATTTCTCTGAGATAACCTCATTCATGTTCAATTTTTTTAATACATGGGTTGCACATAACATTGAATTTTGCTGACACAAGATATCACGAAGAATAAACTATACATTAGTTGGTAAAAATCCAGCAGAACACACACACTTTCATACTATAAATGCACAGAAAATTGTATATATGCTTGATTTATTAGGTTTTCTCATTAAGGTTAAGTGCCTTTTTAGGGGACATTGTCAGCAGACGTATACTATTGATTGGGTCTTTCCAAAAGGGCCTTCATTACGTTAGCTGCCATAAACAAGACCAATGCATTTGGGGTAATGTCGCGTTTGTGTATTTTGATCACAGCCCTGAACAGAGCACCAGATTTCATGTTTAAACTGTACTCAGAAATGACTAGAACGTGGCAGATAAGAGGGAGAACCACCGGCCTCCTATCATTTAAAGGGCATTTTCGAGAGCACAATTTTCTGTCCTCAGCAAGAGGAGTTCAGATAATGAAAATGCCATCTGTAAATGTCAAATGCCTTCTCTTTGTACATTAGTGTAAGGTATGATTTGGTGTGACTGACACATTAGAGAGACAGGAAGATTATCAGAAATAACAAGAGGCAGCCATCCAGCATCAGAAACCCAAGCGACTCTCACAATAAACAATGAGAAGATTGTGTTTTTAATCCTTTCTTTGTTTATTATTGCGCGTGACTAATAGTGATGCTCTGGGCTCTGATTTACAGATGAGCAGGAAGCAGTGCAGAAAAGGACATTCACAAAATGGATCAACTCCCACTTGGCAAAGGTAAGAAAGTCTGGTTGTGTTTCCCTGCTAGTGCCAGCATTGTGTTATCCATTTACACAAAAGCTGGTGCTGGTGTTTGTTTTAAAACTCCCCGATTTCCATGTTTTTCCACTGTGAGTGACTTTACTACATCCTGTGTGCATGCGCTGACATTTTCCAAGAGCTGGTCATGGGACTGCTTGTTCCAGCTCAGACCACACACGGTCCTTCATTCTTGCATGATTTTTTTGCTCCTTGTTATTCTGTCAGTTTCATATAGCTACTAGCAAGGATTTACTCTCACTCTAATTATCTATTTCATATTACAGCATTTAATACACTGTATGTCTTTTTCCCCTGCAAGCTAGAGTCATTAATTTACATTTTAGTAATCTCGCTATCTCAATATGGGCCAATTTAGATTGTTTAGGATAAGAGTTTTTCATTAAAGCATGCTCTTCATTTGTCCACTCAGTGGACAATATGTCTTTGCCTTATAGTAAACAAACACATTTGATGCTACTGCATGCTGAGGGGCCTGTAATTATTGCATTATACTACGTTAGGCTCATCAGTTTCGCTCATTAATGCTTAAATGGTATGTCAGGAATGGGCAGACAAGGCAAATATGGCACAGTGCAACACAATTAAGTGTTACTCCAATCAGTGACGCTCCTCTCAAGGTTCCCTATTTGATTACGACAGCTGTGGAGTTCTTGAACTGCGGTGACGTGGAGCTGAAAATTCATTTGAAGAGCACTCAGAAGGGAATAAACCGTGACGTAATATTAAATAAGCACGTCTCAGGACTGTGCCAGCAGAAAATTACACACACACAGCCCAATATTTAAATGCTGTGAATTTTTTATAAGATTCAAGGTATAACCACATACTTTATTTATCAAGCCTGCAGTTGACCAGAGCTGCAGTCCCTTTGTTATTTCATTGTGATTGAACATTTTGGAGAGGCATTCCCACGAAGCTTTGAGGGGGTAGTTCAACATTTTTTTGGTCAGATGAGTAAATTGAGAAAATGAACACATATCCCACATTTGCATTATAAATATGTAGATGAGTAGATCTAGTAGCTTATCTTCTTTTTTGGCTTCTCCTTTTATGGATCACCACAGATCATCTATCCTTTTTATCCTTTTCTGCCACACCAACCCTCTGCATGTCCTCCTTTACTATATCCATGAACTTTCTCTGAGGTTCCTCTTTTCCTCTTCTCTGCCAGCTCCATTCTCAGCATCCTTTGCTCAATATATCCACTATCCCTCCTCTTCAGACAGTAAAAAAAGTCCAGATATGTATCGATTCAGGGATGTGAAGCCTAGGAGACAGTGCCAAAGCAGCCAGTGTCTTAATTTTAATACATTTACAAACACAGTTAAACCAGGTGGTTTCTAAAATAAATAAATAAGTGGACGTAAAAAAAAAAACCTTAGCTGTCTAAAGCTGACCATTTTTAACACAGGAGTCCAGGGAGACTGACCTCTTTTTGCAGTTTCAAGTGGCCATTCACAGGGCTGTAATTTTTGACACTTCAGCAATGGGCTCATTTTTCATCCCCGAGGTTGTTGCTTTGTCCTACTTCTATATTTACTCTAAGAGCCAAAGATTGGCATTTATTTCCTCACATAGCTTTCAGCAAGAAGGCCGGATGTCTAACTAATCTTTTAACCTAAAGTGGAAAAAGATCATTTTTGCTATATCAACACTCATGCACTAAAAACTCAATGAACTGATCCAACAAAGATCCCGGAGACTTCATTAAAATTCCATTTAAATTTGCCTTAATTAATGGATTCGGGTAATTAATAGATTAGTCATACCATCACACTTCCACTGGAAGAGAAAACCATATTTGTTCCTCATGCTTTTCCCTCTGCCGACTTGATCAAATTACGTATGTGATGTTCTCCTCGCTCATCACGAAGCTGCTTACACTTCCACCTGATGCCTGACGTTACCATAGTGATACTGATTGGCCTATATTTGTCTTAAAAATGTCTTGGCTGTCATAGCGGCTTGGTGAATTTTCAAAGAGCGTTGTGATGAGCAGGGGGTAAAGGTTCACCAACTTAAAGGTGGTGCAAAAAATAAAGAGAGCCATTTCTGGAAGTCATCATTCTGCAGACTAGTAGAGATTATGTGGTATCTTATGGACTCACTATCACAAGAATAGCTAATCATACGCAAAAAGTAGTGTGAAAGTGAGACAGGAGGATAGAAGACAGAGAAGCTTTAACAGTTGGTTTAGCTTTACTCTCACAGGGATAAATCCTGCCCTTGGCTATGCAGATGATTAGGCCACTCCAGTTATCACAGGTCTTTAATTCACCGCCTAAAGGTATGTGATTAATCGTTAGGTGAGTTGAGCCATAGCATGAGGGCTTCCTTTTGCTATCACCGCCCTCCCCCTCACTTTACTACTCCACAGGTATAACAAAAGAAGTCTTACGGGCTCCGACAAAGACTTTCTATGAGAGGGGATGTATTGGAGCTGGTAATTTATACAGAAGATGAATGACTCTCATTAGTTCACCAGATTAACTCGCCAAAGATATGAACTATAAGAGAGCTGCAAGGTAGTATTTTTCCAGGGGGTGCATTTCATTTAGATAAAGGTTGATGTCGTTTAGACCCACACAGCAGTCACACTCAACTTGCAAAATTGCTCTCCTCACAGTGTATTTTATGTTGCACCCGGTCGTGGAGTGACACATGTGGAGGGGTTTCAGTCAGCGGACCCCAAATTTCCACTCTGACAAATCCTTTCTGAGAAGGTTAAAGCTTAATTACAGAGTGGCCAGTGTGAACTGCGGAGGTCTCGCCGTCTTTCAGGCGTTTTCCCGGGAAAACAGCTTTAGTTCAGCCATCAGTGAAGCAAGTGTTCTTTGAGATTAAAGAAGGAAGAGAAATGAAGCTCCCAGCTCCTCTCTTGGTGTTTACTCTCGGGTTAGAGCGAGGGGAGAGGGTGATACATCCCGTGCACATGAAGTTCAGAGACAGCAAATCATGGCATGTGGCATGTGCTTCAGCTAACTAAGCTGCTGTTATGTTTTTCAAAGTATTAAAAATTTCAATCAGCTAACTCTGCTTGTGGTGTCCTCTTAAATTGTTAAGTTGTGTTTATTTTTATTTTTTTAACGGCAGTGTTGCTTTCTTTCATTTCATTTCATTTCATACTTGTGTTTAGGAGTCATACAAGCTTGTTTTACATTGTGGACCACATACAACCCATTTTGATTTTAAGTGGGTCAGACAGGTAAAAAACAACAACAATTTGTATCAGTGTAAAGATGTTTAACTACACATTTAATCCCTGAGATGTCTCAATATAAAAAAGTGTTATTTCAACAGTATCTCTGTTTTTCTTCATGATAAAGAAAACTGTTGTATTAAATGCAGGAAATGTGCCAGCATGACTCTTTGGGCTTAAACTCTAAGAAGTAAATATGTAAAATTACAGAAAAATTCTGGTAACTTATTGCCTAAATTGCCCTGTAATTATAAAGTGAATCGTTTTTATTATTTATTTTTCTGTTAACACATTAAAAAAACTCCAGGCATTTAAATTAAAAAGAGACATTAATTGTTTGTCTATTACATATTAGTATGAATGGTGAAGGATGAGGTCTTTATCTGCTCGACAAGTTGTAAATTCATGAAAATATATTTAAAAGTCCAAAATGTATGTTAGTCCTTCTTTTTAGTTGTCCCACTTCCTGTTTTATTTTTAGAGCTGTCCTTTGCTTAGTTTGTTTCCATCGTCTCGTCTACTGCGATTTAGTACAGCTGTGTCCCCAGCTGTTTCCACTTCCCCGATTGCTCTTCTGTGTGTATATAGACGCTCTCTCTCCTTGTCTTTGATCAGTGTCTGTTCTCCTTGCCCCAGTGTTGGTTCAACCTTTTGTTTCTGTAGTTTATTTTTTTGATGTTCCCCTTTTTGGATTATTGCAACCAGCCAATAAACAGTTCATTTAAGATTGCTCGGTTTGCCTCCACATTTCTGCATCCTGTAAGACTCCACATGGTCAGCAGCACAGTTGATAATGACAACAAGAAAGGCCCCAGCCAATGTATTTAGACCCACAACCCCGTCGCTGTGAGATGACAGTGCTGACTTTGCACAAGTCCTGCATGATTTTAATTGAAATGTTTCTACATGAGTGATTTTATGTGCCAATAATTCCCTGTCAGAATACCATCATCCTAAAAAGACTTTGCCAATAGGCTTCAAGTTTTTATTGTCCCTTCAAATTGGATGTATTGCAGCTCAAACTGAAACCTCTAAGTGTTCTCTTTGTTTCTGCCCCCTTCTGTGTCTTTCATGCTGTTGATCTTTTGGGATCCAGTCAAATGTACCAGGGGAATAACAAGAGAGCACAGACAGACGCACATCCTCAAACTCCTCTGCTCACAATCAATTACGACCCAGACGCTCATGTGTAATTAGCTCATTAAGTTCGTGATTTATTTTTTTTACCGCATGTTGCCGAGCAAAGGGAATGAATATTACTTTCTTTTTTTGTAATTAGTCTGAAATTTCCTCATTAGCTTTGGGATTATAATGAACAAATAGGTAAATTTGGCTTCAATTAGCTCATGGTATAATTTATCCCTCTGAATGGGATCTTTTTTAAGTGCTTCTTCTGTCAGGCTATGATACGGGCACAAGTGCTGTCTGAAAACCCTAATATCCAAAGCCATGAAACGACGTTAGAAGAGGAATTAGTGAGAAGCGCTGCTGCGTTTGCTAATTAAATTTGAAAGACGTGAGGTTAGTGTCCTGTCTCTCTCTGCCTCTGTCATGTTTTTCACTGCCACTCCTTCTACTCAATTAAACCCCTCTCTCATTTTCACTTTGTTGGGGTTGTACATATATTTTCACTCTGGCTGCACACACACTCTTGCGCACATCTCTACTTTTTGCCTTCCCTCTCTTCACTCACTCCCTTTGCTGCTAATCTCCCTGTGAATGGTTCGCTCGTCTGAAAGCTCCCCCTCCCCTCTAAAGCTCTCCTCAGCCCCAGCATGTGACTGTGCTTTAAGAGAAATCCTTGATGTGGCGGCGGCGAAAAACTGAGATATGTGGATTTCCTCAAGTCTGGAAGTCTGTGTCAGGTCAGGGAGGAAGTCAATGGGAAGGATACAGTTTGAAATCATCAGCATATTTTAGGATTTGAAGAAGCCGTTCAGAGTCCTCTGAGCCGGCGCTTATGGATGAATCCAGCTGTCAGTAATACACGGCACCACCAGACTCTGTTTGGGCTCCTAGCACAGTTTTTTTATGAAGATTTCCTTTATCCATGTCCCACAAGTTTAAATGAATGTCTTACAGTTTAACATATGTATTATGTTAGGGTTATGTATGCACTATGCAGCTTTGTGGGGGATAATGTGCAGAAAAATACTTCTTACCTCAAAGTTTTCTGTACATTGCTAGACCTATTAGCTCTGTAATCCTGACTCTTTGCATTCCAAGAAAACTGGGAAAGCTTTGTGTGACATGAAACACTTATGTAAACAGTGATCCCCCCCCCCTCTTTTTTTTTTTTTTTTTTTTGCACAAACGGTTACATAAATTCAGTCGCTTGTTTAGAAATATCTTGCCTGGAAAAATTGTGTTATTATAAAGTATGCACCTGCCTTCAGACGAGTGTTTTCAAGTCTTTCTCAATGTTAAAAACCACAATGTTTCTAGTTTAAGCATTGCACTTAAGTTTACTTATTTCATATGATGTGTGTGTTTTCTTCTGTAGCATGTCCCTCCCCTGGTGATGACCGATCTCTTTGAGGACATAAAAGATGGTGTGATGCTGCTGGCCTTGCTGGAAGTCCTTTCAGGACAAAAGCTGGTGAGCCTGTGGGTCATTTCTACATCATGGGATTTGGCTACAAGCTTCAAACACGTCCTCTCCTCTGATCTCTCTGGATTATATTTTCTACTTTCTCACACTGAACCGGCTCAGGCTGATGCAATAAAAGAGAAATACAATAATTTTTGAATGTTTGTTTGTCCAGTGGGCTGCAGACTTAATGCAGTGAATGTGAAATGAGCCAGAATTATATGGAAATGCCTATTGACTGACTTTTATTAGGATGTTTGAATTGAGTGGGAAAGCCCAGATTAACAAGGACAGATCAGAGTTCACAAACACAGACAAAGACACACACGGCTTGAGGATTACATTTGACCAATACTGCCTAAGGTCTAATCTGCCTCTGTCCTATTGATCCGTTTGTTTATAGTCTTTGATTGGAATTCTGAGTCTCATTATTTCAAAAACGTTTATGCTATATTTTTTTCATCTATGCTTTATTGTCTGTTTAAACTGTGCTAATTTCTTATACATGTACTGATACATTTTACCCTCCCGTTTTCTTTCCCTCTCAATATCTCTCTTGCTTCCTTTCCATATCCATTGTTCTCCCTTCTCCTTCCAGCCATGTGAACAGGGCAAGAAGCTAAAAAGGATCCACTGGGTCGCCAACATTGGTACAGCTCTTAAATTCCTTGAGGGTAGAAAGGTAAGAGTTCGCCGCCTTCTTTCTATGTGTTTTTTTCTCTCTTTTTTTCTTAACCTTCCTGCTCCTCTCCCTGCTCATCTGGAGCCTTGTGGGCGCAAATATTGAATCTTGACCTCGTGTGACCGGCTTCTCTTTCCTTCTCGCCTCTCATTGTCTTCACATTCCCACATCCTTTGGGTATTCTGAAATTAGTAGATTCTCTCGATTTATATTTCCACAAAGACTTTGTTTGTTAAATGTAATTCTGTCTTAACTACTTCATTACATTTAATTGTTTGGCTCCCTCTAAGAGATGGAGAAGAATGTCTCTCTCTCTTCAGCTGATTACCACTACACCTACTGCACTCCATGTTATTAGCACTTAGCAAATTCCTTTTCTCTGCTTCATTGGCAGAATTGCATCAGAAAAAACGCTCAATATGGTTTTGAATGTAATCATCTAAATGCATCAACTGCCCCTCCATGAGATTAGTAAAACGTTCTCAAAGTGTCGCCTGGCTCGTCCTTGGATATACATAAATAAAGCCATGAGTATGAGCTGACGTCTGCGGGGACACTGACTTGTCTTCCTCGAGTGTGACAGGGTTAAAACTGTAAATCCTAAACCAGTAATCTGCTGTCTGGAGATGAGACATCAGTGGGCACTCTGCTGCGTAAATCGGAGAGATGAAAATTAAACGTAAATATGCTCTCTGTGTGTGAAGCTGATGTACACACAGAGCATATTTACATTTTGCTTTAGATTGCCCATGTCTGCTCCGCGATTGTGTCTCGTGTCTGTGTCATAGAAAGTAAGTGTTTGCTGGTGTAATGATGTTTACTGATGTTTGGAAACTGTTGAAACCCTGTGATGTAAAGCCTCCCTTCTGGGAAAGTAGAGAAGCTGTCTAAAATGTAAATGAAAACTGGATGCAAAATCAGACCCCAATCATCGGTGATGACCCTGAACCTATGACGATATTCCCTTCACTTCTTTTAAAACATTGTTCTTGACAGTCAGGGATAAAAAAACATATTTCTAACTGACACAGATTAGGCATTCAGATCATGTGATTAGGGTTAGTTAATAAAGTCTCTGGTTAGGGTTTAGTCATTGAAAGCTGTGGTTATGGTTAGGGAAAACGACTGGGTTGGGTTGCCAGATCCTGAAATTGTTATGTCGGCTGTAACTGTACATAGTACATACCACAGCCTGTAAGAAACTCTGAGATAGTTGCACAAGTCAGTGCATGACTCCCTTAAATTGAATTGTTAGAATGAAGAGTTAGGGTTTGGGGTCATCACTGATGGTGTAGTAAACACCACCATGGTCATTTTCTCATTTTGATTTCGATCCCAGCAACAAGTTTCACAAAACCTTGGACTGTGGCAACAAAATGCACATAGAAATAAGATTCTTAAAAAAATGTAGTAATAAATTATTATTTTAATGAGTAATAATTGGATGTAAACGAGTGCCACGGAGAGATTGAGACTTTCTAAAGTACAGACGGCGAGGAGTAAAAAAACTGAGTGTCAAATATTTAAACAATAAAAGAAGAACTCATAGTCAAATTATTAAAAAAATGGTTGAATTTGGTTTTCATGATTTAACATGTTGCCTTTGACGTGTTATTAATATAATAAATTTAGATGATTGGTTACCTGTGATGGACAGGTCACCGCTCCAGTGTTTACCCCACCTTGAATGCAAACATCTGGGGTAGGTTCCAGTTTACCTGACCCTGAACTGGATAAGCAACTTAGAAAATGGATGGATAGTTTGTTAGCGTTTTACGCAGCTTCACAACTTTTTAGTTTTGCTATTTAGAGTTTAGTACAATTTATCCAAAGAAACACAACTACTGCTACTGTATATGCTTACTGCTGTCATTTTATACTGGTGTGTTTTCAGTGTGGTCACGCTATACCTCTGTTAACCACTCCAGCCTTGCATTACTGTTTTGATTTGCCAGGATAACCTGCTGTGTTTTTTAATATAACACCATGTATTGCATATGTTCTTATCAGTCACTATCCCACGGTTCCCCACGTTGCCCTCGTCTGCCCCCAATCTCGTTTTTTATGCTTGTTCACATGTGTGGAGTGGCAGGTATTACCATTAGATGACCTGTTGTGCTGCGGCGCCTCAGTAATACAACCCTCTATGTGATAATATACAATACTTCATCATATCACAAGATACAGCCTCCTCTCTCTCTCGTTTCTTGCTCCACTCGGCCCCTTTCTCCCTTTCTCTGTGTCCATCTCTGCTGGATATAATCCCTGTTGCCTGTGTAGTAGTGATAGATCTCTCCTCTCAGCCAACCACTCAAGTTATCTCACCTCAGAGATGCTACAGTATCTGCCTTTTCACAGTCAATCAGGCGTTTGCTTTCAATCATCTCCAGTACTTATGAATTATCTTTCTCCCCCTCCTCCTCTTCCTGTTCCACCTCCATCTGCCTCCAGTCTGCGTACAGAGGATCTCCGGTCAGTATTCATAACATTGCTCTACTTTTTTCTTTGTGATGTTGATAAATTGTGTCAGAAACATCTGCATGCAGGAGTTCTGATGATTACATGTGATTTCTCTTAAAGATGCACTGAAATTAGCTTGAACCTGTGGCTGTTTTGTTCTCAATCTGGATGTTAAGTTCACCTGCTTTAATGTGTGTAACGTTAGTATTCGTGCAGCTTTTTATCTTTTACATCACTCTATTGAAAAAGAGATTCTCAATCGCAGTAGGACTTGAACATACTGCCTGGCCAAAAAGTCACGTGCTCTTTTATTTCATTTGACTTAATTGCTGTGGTATGGTTTAGATAATCTTATGAATGTCCTAATATTTATTTTTGTCCATAAATGCATTATGTTTGTGCCACGATCTTGTATTGATGTTAGAAGAGTCTGATCAGTTCTCCAGCACATCCCAAAGATTCTCAATGGGGTTAAGGTTTAAAGTCTGTGGTGATCAACCCATGTGTGAAAATGATGCTCCCTGGACAACTCTTTCACACTGGTGCCCTCTTTGAATCCTGCCATTTTGATCTTTAAAAACATTTATCTGGTCATTAAGTAGATTCTGCTGACCCCATGTATTTTTTGGCCACATAACATTCCTGAACCAGACCAACTAAAGCAACCCCAAATCATAATACTTTTTCCATTGTTCCAGAGTTCAACCCGTTTGCTCCCAACTAAACTAAAGCTACTGATAAGTGGTTTTCTTTACCCTGCACAATTGTTTAGTCCTAATCCCATCAGTTTCCTTCACATTGTGTATAAGGAAAATCTTCTACTTTCACTAGTAGACTTATTTATTCATTATATTTGATTTCACCAAATATTTAAGTGATCTCTGACCACAAACAAGATTTTTTCCAGCTACATAATTTCTTTCTTGAGGATGAATGTTTAAGTCATGAGATAGGATATCGTTGTTTATGAAACAAGAAGCTAGTCGTAGCATCAGTTACACCCGAGCAATTGGACAGCAGAGAAAGAATGTAATTGTACAGAGAAATGCTTTTTCTTGGTACACATGACAATAAACGCTTTGAATCTTCTTAAATCCTATGGATGGCGCTTACTTTTTCGGTTGGTTAAATCCAGATGTTGAGCTTTTTTTTTTTGCTTTTTTTTTGGCTGGGCAGTGTTTGTACATTACACTCTTTATTGTTAACTTTCTGAATAAAATTAGCTTATTGGGGTAATAGTAAAAAATGATAGATTAGTCTGCGATCTGGAAATATCTAGACCTTCTAATAGTGTAGTTTAATGCTGCTGCGTTTGGACACAGATCAAGTTGGTGAACATCAACTCAACAGACATCGTGGATGGACGGCCATCTATTGTCCTGGGGTTGGTGTGGACCATCATTCTCTATTTCCAGGTAACTTTTTGCAGCATTAGTGCGATTAGATCATCAGATTCAATGCACATAATTCAGCATTATTTTTTGAAAAACAGTGAGAAGAAAAACATGATGTGAATATTACTACTTGCTCACCACAAGAACCTTAACCTGACAGCTAACATGGCTGAGAATATCCAGTTTGCAGAGAGAGCAGATGTGTATTTTTCTAGTTATATATATATAAAAAATGAGCAATTTAAGTTTAAGGGACATAAAAAATAAGTTGATCTTTAAAAGTACTTACACTCAAAATAAACAGCATCTGCCTCAGGTAATTCAGACATGCAGAGAATAAATCAGAACTTAATACTCCACTCTGGTAGCAGCATCAGTACACATAAATGCCTGCTACTCCATCAGACATAAGGATATTCAATAAAGGAAATGTAGTGCACTAGTAAATGTACACTTTCACTTACTGACATATTGATTTGTTTTATTTATGGATTTTCTGAGTCTGCTGACTTTAGGGAACAGAAACTGTGGCTCATCCGCAGGCCTGATAGGATATTATCAGACTGAGCTCCCAATATAATAATTTACATGCTTGCTTAAATATGTCCGTTGACTCTATTCGTACAGATTCACAATTTTTGCTTTGTTCAATAAATAAAGTATGATATAATGATACCACAGATAAAAAATAATATTTAAGTAAAATGCGGCTGATGTATACAAGGATTAAAGCCACAGCTAATTTGCAGACACGATTCCTTATAAGGTTGTTAGGAAAAGATTCTCACTCACAAGATCTAATAATTAAGCAAACAACTTGGAGCACACCTAAACTGGGAAAAACTAAGAACCAAAGTAACAAACCTGAAGGAGCCGGAGAGCAGAGCAACACAGGGCATGATAAACAGGGAGAAACGCAGTTGAATCACTAACTGTGGCTAAGCCTGACTTTAGTTGGTATTCTGTTGCTTCCAGATTGAGGAGTTAACCAGTAGCCTACCAGCACTCCATACCGTGTCCAGCAGCACCTCCTCACTGGACAGCTCCACCAGCAGCACTGAGATCACCAGCCCACCCGTCAAAAAGAAGACTCTTCCTCCTCTGCAGGGTGGAGCCAGAAAGGCATTACTGAGATGGGTCCAGCAGACAGCCACCAAGTATGAAGTCTGATTTGATGGTCAAGTGTTGCTGCAGGTTGTAGGTTATGTTTTGTTTTTTCTCTGCTGTGACCTTGTAATTTTCTGTCCTTTCTAGAAGTCTGAGCCTTGAGGTGAGGGACTTTGGCCCCAGCTGGCGTACTGGTTTAGCATTCTTCGCGGTAATCAATGCTCTCCGGCCTAATCTTGTCGACATGGAGCGAGTATGGGGAAGGCCCAATCGGGAAAATCTTCATGAAGCCTTCTTGTTGGCCGAGACTGAGCTAGGGATTCCACAGCTTCTTGAGCCAGAGGGTAAATAACATTTCCAGTAGCATTTCAGAGTGACTCTGTCATTAAGTTTATCAAAAGCAAACTTGAGCCTGACCAGCAACAAACCTACAAGTAGGCATAAAATTACTATGTATTTTATTTCTTTTTATTGTCTTAACAGGGCTCTAGACTAACTTTTTGCCATGGTTGCACTGGTGCGCCTACATTTTTTTCTTAGGCGCACCAGTGCAAAAGTTAGGCACACCCAAATTTTTCAACCGCTTCACTTAACACCGCAGTTTCACATGTGCACTTTTTTTGGGGGGGGCGGGATTGCTGTCCATACAGACAATATTGATTTGTAAATGATTAACTAATAATCTTGTGCTTGTGCTTAAAGTGCTTTGGCACTCTTTGGCAATATTGTAGACAATGTTAAACTTAATCATCACATCGGCCTCCTCTGACGACCAGCACCTGTTTGCTGCTGCCTGCCGCTGAAAGGCAATGGGGAGAGGGGACACTTGGGCAGTGCATTTATCACGATTTGAGATGGAAAACTGTTCTTGAAGTACATAGAGAGAGAGAGAGAGAGAGCTGTGCATGAAGTGTGATTTTTTTTTATCGTGGTAAGGCAAAAAATAGCAAAAGTAAGAGAGAATTCATGACGATGTTTATCAAATGTGAAGCGTAGTTTGTTGATTCTTTTGCTGCTGGTTCAGTGAATTTTGGTTGGAGAGAGGCCGCTCAGAATCTAGTGCAGAAAAGACATAAACACAGCGCAGACCTGACACATCAGAATCAGTGAGCTGTCGGCTTTCAGCCCCGATGCCGTGTGGAGTCCGTTAACCTGCTCTCATTTGCTGTTTGGTGGTTGTTGAAATAGTTTTGTGAGCTTTAACCTGAGAAAATTACCTGGAAAAAGACATTTATATTTAAAAGTCGATTCAGGATTTAATGAATCGATATCGCTTTATTCAAGCTACTCACCTCTCTCTATCCACCTGCCCTGCACTTTCAAACATACACACGGACTACATGAATATCTGGACCACGATCAATCAGAGAGGTCCCGCCCCTGACTATCTTTGATTGGTTTAGACCACGATAGGGGCATAATGTGTGTCTGCTGTTGACCACACGGAGACGTTCGGAGTTGCAGAGTATTTATTTATTTTTTTGTTACTCAAACAGTTGGTCGCACCGGTGCAACCTAATATGTTTTTTAGTCGCACCATTAAAAAATTTGGTCGCGACCTAAAATAATATTTTAGGTCGCTGACTGGATTCTCTCTGCTACAAAATACAGATTAATGCAGTAAAGAGGCAGATAGGCAGTCCACTGAAGCCATGGTGCATTATACACCTACATATACCAAACACATCCTAAGCTGAAAAATGTCTTGTTTCTTCCTCTAACATGCTTCTTCCTCTGCTGCGTGGTGTTTCAATGTCACCACCACCCTGGCTTTCACCAGTACAAGGGGATGTTTACTCATTAAACCCAAATTTCTGTTACGATTTGCAGGAGAAGGACCCAAAAGTAGTCCTCCCCAAATGTCTAAAATATAAAACATATTCCTAAAAAGCTTCTTGAAAACAGACAGGGGGAACAGAAGGACAGGTAAACAAATGTTATGACAAAGACTAAGAAACCATACAGGACTATTTATACGCATGAAGGTAATCAAGGAGAGTAGAAACAGAAGGATACCAAAATACAGCTCAGTTAAATCAAGATGACGAGATAACAAGGGGGAAGTTAAACTAGACACAAGACTGAGGAGACAGTTGCCTACCATGGGGCATGAATACTGTCGGAAATGTTTGCAAGGCAAGTTTTAGAGAATAGAAATACTGTACAATACTGGGTCAGTCCTTGCATCAGATGTGCATCTCACTTTCACTGCCAGACACCATCTGCTCCCCTTCATGCCTGCCCTTCAAAATGTACTCCAGCAAATCAAGCTTGACATCAGCATAATTAAGGTGCATTAGGCCATGAGATCCAGCATGGCGGAACCCCCAAACAAAACTTGGACACTGATCTGAAATGGTGAAAATTGATTTTATTTGAGATGCCCGCTTGTCTCCTTCAGTCAAGCTGATTCTTATCAGCGGCTGATATTTTTCTCTATGAGAAAACTTGAAGAATTTACAGCCAGCTTATTTGACTTCTGATTTTATTTATTTGGTTCCCGTCTCAGATGTCGACGTAGAAAAGCCAGATGAGAAATCTGTCATGACATATGTAGCCCAATTCCTGAAGCATCTTCCAGAACGAAAGCAGAGCGGCTCCGAGGGACAGCTACAAGTAGAGGTAACCGGCTGTCTCGGTCTCGATAGCCTGTCATTGTGATCATCTTCTCTCTTTCTGCATAGTGAATGTTTGTCTTTTGTATATGTATTTGTATGTTTGTATGTGTATTATTTATAATCATTTTGAGCTATCAAAGTGCAATGTTCAAGGTTCAGGGGGAAAAGAAAAATCTGCTTGTCTAATTTTATATTTAATTGATTCAGAATTTAGTTAAAATCTCTTATTTAATGACTTGAAGCTATCTAGTTTTTAAAGTAGGTTGAAACGAGCTGCTGCAGTGTCTTGTCTGTTCTGTGTTTCGTTTTTGTACATCTTTCTCTCTTTGTGTTGCTCTTTGTCTTCTTCTCTGGTGCGTTTGTATGGTGACTGCTTTCCTGTGGTTGTTGTGCTGGACTCTGTTCTGCAGTATGATCTTGCACCTCGGGATATAGAGGAAATGTTGGAGGTAGGTTATTTAGCCACTTCGGTTCCCAGGGGAGAGTTTTCAATAATTTCCTCCAACACAATGCAATTACCACCCATGATCATTCATGGTTTCCATATAAATTTGATTAAAGCACATTTTTCTGCCTCCTCTATTGGATTGCTGTATCAGTCCCTACTGTACTTTGTAAGAATGGGATTAAACACTGATTTTTCATGTCAAAATAAAGCCTGTATCCTAATATTGGCTCTTTATCTAACCTGATGTGATATTCGGGCCGCGGGGTTTCTAAGCCATGATAACGGAAGGAAGTCCAATATAATAAGATGTGATATTACCATTTATGAATGCTACCACTGAGCGCTTTGGCTCTCGGTCCCATTAGCATGACAATGAAGGCCTCTGGCATCGGCAGTGTGCACTGATACAGCATATTTGATGGAAAGCTTGTGAATAGAGGTTGGCCTTTTTTATTGTTTGCTGTGTCCAGATGTATGTCACACCGTGTTTTGCTGTTTTACAGCACCGATAGGGTTTTTTGTTCTTCCTTACTGCCTGGTGTTTGCACGGGAGATTAATTAGCTGTGACAAAGCGTGAATTTAAAAAATAAACAGAAGCATAAACACTTGGGTAGAAAATATTTAGAGAATGATGGTGAGTAAAATATGGCAGACTGTTTCCTTTTAGAATTAACTTGATCTACTTCCATGTTCTGAGCTGTCATAGAGAATAAAGTTGGGGCTTCCTTCAGGAGGGGTGGTACAAGTGAATAGATTCAGACTGAACAGCTCTCAAACGGAATGGTCTATCGCACAAGCTTTTTAGCAGCATCGCATTATCGTCATGCTTATTTAAAATCCAATGAAATGTTCGTAGGGGGTCTTAGACAAAGTACCCTGTCTAAGCTGAGTGTTGTTGGCAGCTGTGGGTTTTTGACGTTTTGTCCTGCAGGGAGACACAGAGGATTAGGGGAACACATGTTTAACCGTGCATGCTCTGCTTTCTTGTTCCCTTCTTTCCTCTTTTCATCCCGGTCAATCACTTTTTCCACTCTGTCTTCTTTTCTTTCCTCCTTTTTTTGGGTGCACTGTCCTCTTTTCTTTTATTTCCCAATCTCCTACTCGTTCACTCTGCCACTCCTGCATGATCCCGGCCACCTAGAGAGAGCAGCGAAAGAGCCTGAGGGAGCTCAGGATGTGGCTCGACCAGCTGGAGAGAGATGCAATACAGGCTCAGGAGACTGAGGGCAGTCTTGCTCAGCAGTACCAGGTTAGTGTGAGTGTGTGTGTGTCTGTGGCGGGGTGTGTTTAAACTGGGCACACTGGGCACAGACGCTCCTATTATTAGCTTAATCAGTGGTATTAGACTGTGGGGATCAGGCAGCAGCCGTCATATTTTCAGTCAATCTGGCTTATTCCACCAAGCCTCGGGATACATTCCATATTCAGCAGCATGTGGGATATCCTCATTGTCATTGCATAGCTCGGAAAGTCTAAAGCCAGATAGAGGGACAGTTTTTAAAGGTAGAACATATGAGGATCTGATAAGATGCAAATGGGAAAAGGGTATGACCTGTGAGGGAGAGAACACTCATTATCATCCTTTTATCGAGGATAAAGAGCTGTGAGTCAATGATTTTTGCTTTTCAGCTGTTCAAAAGTCTGCGTGTCCAGTTGGAGATGAGGAGGAAGCAGGTGGAGGGAGCTTTGCAGTCTACTCAGAGGGATGGGATGTTGACTGTGGATCAGGCTCTGGTCAAACAGGCCTGGGAAAGGATCTCCAAAAGGGTGAGAGCAGCGGGATTACCCACTCGCCTCCTGTTCAGAATTGTACACAGAGCATTTTTTTTCCATTCAGAAAAAGTGATATCTAAAGATATTTAAAGCTACTCCTGGAGGTCGATGGAGTGTTTACAATGTTCTAATTCATACATAAGGACTTCAGAAGGCATAATTTGAATTTATTTTGTGCTTTGCCAGCAACTCTGAGAATCAGCCATTTTTTAAGCTTGTATGATGATTTATCGTTTAAGGTTATTTCCTTTTACCTTATTTGGGCTAACACAAGTTGTGTTTTTTATAAAGAGCTGATGACTTAGTGTCTCCTTCTTTTTTTTTATAGAAATTAAAAATTAAATTATTTGTGTGATGAGGTCATTATTTCAGGAGACATCGTCTGTTTTTATCCATCTTAGTTACTGGACTGGCATCTTCAGCTGGATAGGTCTCTGCCAGCTCCTCTGGACACAGTGGGAGCATGGCTGCATGAGGCCGAGGAAGCTCTGCGGCAGGAGATAACCATCCAGCAGGCACATGATATCACAGCCAGCACTGTGCATAGAGCTCTGGAGCAGCACAAGGTTAGTGCAGAGCCATACATAGCACAATAGAGTGTGAGAATCAAACATACTATTAGAATGAACACAGAATGTATAAATACATTTTTATGTCTGTTTTCATATCTTTACTCGGTGTACTCTGCACAGGATGTGTTGAAGAGCCTGGAAAGTCACCAGCAGGTCTTTCAGAGAATCCATAAAGACAGAAGTGTTGATGGAGTGCCTGTTCCCCCAGACCAGCTCCAAGACATGGCTGAGAGGTAAACAAAACTCCTGCTAGTCTCTCTTGAAAGTGCAGAATACAAAATTAATGTTCTTCGTGGTAATGTTTTTCTGATAAGAACAGATTATTTGAAAGAAATTTGGCACCTCAGTCGGTGTGTTTTTTTTCACAACCTTGCTTTTTGGGAAAGCAGCAGTATGAGAAGGTCGAGGTATAGGTCTGATGTCCCTGTATGAACTGTGTCTTTTTTAGGATGAACTTTATCTCTACATCTTCTAGCATCCACTTAGCAAAAATGGAATTTCTGGAGAACAAACATCACATGCAGGCCTTCCTCAGTCTGGCTGAGTCCAAACTAAAGTCCTGGATCATCAAATATGGTCAACAGGAATCTGTGGAACTGATGCTTCACAGCTATATCGTAAGCTCAGTCTCTGATTTGTGTAGTTTGATCTTCAGGGTTCACCTGCATGCTTATGTGGAAAGGATTTTGAATTTTGAATTAATTTTTGTATATTGTATAATAATTATTGGTTGATGAAGGATAGTTACCATTACATAGCACATGTATAAGATATTTAGTTCTGTTTCTGTGTATCTGTTAAGATGCTTTTCACATCTAATAACATTTTCTTTTGGAATCTGTCTTCATCAGTCATTTGTGGAGAAGCAGCGTTTCTTTGAAAACTATGAGATGTTGTTCCAGTCTCTGAAACTGTCTGCAGAGGCCTATGTGAGTGCTGACAGCTCAGGTGAGTAGCTCAAGGTGTAATATTTACTATATGTATATATAAGCATTTATTATCCTATCACTTTCTTATAATAAAGTAATTCAGTAATTCTCCCGGGAAGTCTGGGAAATGTTTATCAATATCCTGCCAGACAGTAATCTGAAAGGCGCTTTATTGCGATGATGTCAGAATCACATAAAATGTCCAACAATGCATTAAAGCAGTCCTGCTCATTGATTGGGAACATCATTATTATGTCACATTTCCAATGCATTCTCATCCTTTTAATGGAACTTTAATCTGAAATTGATCTGATACTTCCAGTGTATCCTGGCTGAGATCAGTATCTCTCAATTGTTCACTATATTTCAACTTTATTTCCCTTTTCAACAACTCACTAACCAATGAGGCTTTCCCTGCCAGCAGCTCAGTTTGCCCCTGACTGGTTTCACAATTTGATAGAGGAGGAGAGTCTGCAGGCTACAGCTAAATGAGGTTCCTCCACTCTCTGCTCTCAGTGGGGAATACGACCCCATTTGCTAGTTGGGGGGCTGCTCCACTTCTGCAGGTCTCTGGGCGCAAACTGAGCTAGCTTGTTGGTTTCATTAGGTTTCAGGGTTGCATTGCTTTAGGGTATGCAGAGCAGAGAAGTGAGGTGTGGTGAGAAATCAGGACATCTGAGGTTTGATTGGTCGACCCCACAAATGAAATGCAGCAGGTCCTGCTGGTACTGTAATTAGCATCGTGGTTTCTGATTGGCTGCCTGAGAAAAATAAGGAAAAGGGTTAGGGTACTGATCTGTTTTTTGTCTCCCATTTTAGAAGCATTGCGTTTATCTGATGTGCGTCTTTATGCCATTGTTTTGCACATACTCTAACAACTAGAGAGTTTGCATCTAAGAATGTAGCACAAGCACAGATGATACATCTCCTTGTAGTGAGTTTTTGGGGTCAGGGAGTTTTCTGCAAAAGCGTGTGCCTCCTTTTGCTTTATCGAGTGTTCCCCTGCCTTTGCCAAAGTGTGGTGATGTGAAACAAAGCAGTGAAAGTCATCAGGCACACACAGACATAAAAGGTACAGCTGCAGCTTCAAAACAGCTGCTTCAGTGCTTCATTTTCCATTTGACTCTTGTGAATAAGTGACATTATTAGCGGCAGCAGAATCAGAGGTAATGGTGGTGTTATCGGTAGCTGTCATTCTTGTTAAACTTTACCTCTCTTCCAGTGGATGAAGGCGAGATGGGAGTGCGCAGGTTTATGCGGGAGGTGGTGACTCAGTGGAGGAGTCTGTCCATGGAAGTGCGCAGCGTGAGGAGCATGCTGGAGGAAGTGCTGTCCAACTGGGAGAGGTACACCTCCACTGTGGCCTCTTTGCAGGCCTGGCTGGAAGATGCAGAGGAAGCCCTGAGCCAGCCAGAAAACACAAAACGGGTATGAGATTAGATCTTAATACTGTCTGAGCCTTTGATTTTTTTACTTTATTTTTTCTGTGAACAGATTAGGAGCCTGTTCATACACCCATTTATTTGATGGACTCAGATTTAATTGTAGCAATCAAGCCATTTTGAAGAATTTAGTTTTTTTATGTGGAAGCTTATTAGGAGTCTCCACTCAAGTATCAAATGATCCTTCAACAAGCCGCTGAGGATATTCCTGTTGTTGCATTGCCATGGTTACACAGACTCACATCTCCGTCTAGGATTAGACATCTAATTACCCCACTTTTTTATTGTCCTTCCTTTGTTTCTTTCTTTGAATCACTTTCTTTGTTCCTTTTTTGATTAGCTTTCTTCATCTCTTTCTTTGACACTCGCTCTTTGTTTCTCTTGATTTCTTTGTCTTCCAGGAGTTTTTCAGGGATCTCAGCCACTGGATGGATCAGCATGCGGCCATGAACGATGCAGGGAATTTTCTTATTGAAACGTGTGACGAGACAGTGTCACTTGATCTCAAGCAGCAGCTACTCATTTTAAACGGGCGATGGAGAGACCTCTTCCTCAAAGTCAAACAAGTAATGAATGAAAACATCTAAAAATACTGCCTGTCAGACAAAGACAGAATTGGGTCAAAACATATGTGCTGGCTCTGTTTGATTCATTTCTCAGTGTAAAGTGTAATTAGCTTCTTTTTTGCTGCAGTATGCCCATTCAGATGAGTTGGAGAAGTGGAGAAAAGAACACTTGAAGGCTATTTGGGCCCTGAAAGAGCTGCTGGACACTGCCGAAGCCAAACTCAATGCTCCTGTTCAAGTCTCTTTCCTCAGTGTTAGGGCTTTTCTTCAGGATGTGGAGGTGAGGAAAGCAAACTGTCAGTTTAACTATCAAATGTAAAAGATAATATAGCCTGACAGTAAAAATACAACCTGTCAGTAATGTTTTTTTAAGCTGGTGGCATTGCAGCATCATGATACTTTAGATTTTCAATGGGCACCTACACTTACATACATACAGTGGGGCAAAAAAGTATTTAGTCAGCCACCGATTGTGCAAATTCCCCCACTTAAAATGATGACAGAGGTCAGTAATTTGCACCAGAGGTACACTTCAACTGTGAGAGACAGAATGTGAAAAAAAATCCATGAATTCACATGGTAGGATTTGTAAAGAATTTATTCGTAAATTAGGGTGGAAAATAAGTATTTGGTCACCTCAAACAAGGAAAATCTCTGGCTCTCACAGACCTGTAACGTCTTCTGTAAGAAGCTTTTCTGTCCCCCACTCGTTACCTGTATGAATGGCACCTGTTTGAACTCATCATCTGTATAAAAGACACCTGTCCACAGCCTCAAACAGTCAGACTCCAAACTCCGCCATGGCCAAGACCAAAGAGCTTTCGAAGGACACCAGGAAAAGTATTGTAGACCTGCACCAGACTGGGAAGAGTGAATCTACAATAGACAAGCAGCTTGGTGTGAAAAAATCAACTGTGGGAGTAATCATCAGAAAATGGAAGACATACAAGACCACTGATAATCTCCCTCGATCTGGGGCTCCACGCAAGATCTCATCCCGTGGGGTCAAAATGATCATGAAAACGGTGAGCAAAGATCCCAGAACCACACGGGGGGACCTGGTGAATGACCTGCAGAGAGCTGGGACCAAAGTAACAAAGGTCACCATCAGTAACACACTACAACAGCAGGGAATCAAATCCCGCAGTGTCAGACGTGTTCCGCTGCTGAAGCCAGTGCATGTCCAGGCCCGTCTGAAGTTTGCCAGAGAGCACATGGATGATACAGCAGAGGATTGGGAGAATGTCATGTGGTCAGATGAAACCAAAGTAGAACTTTTTGGTATAAACTCAACTCGTCGTGTTTGGAGGAAGAAGAATACTGAGTTGCATCCCAAGAACACCATACCTACTGTGAAGCATGGGGGTGGAAACATCATGCTATGGGGCTGTTTTTCTGCCAAGGGGACAGGACGACTGATCCGTGTTAAGGACAGAATGAATGGGGCCATGTATCGTGAGATTTTGAGCCAAAACCTCCTTCCATCAGTGAGAACTTTGAAGATGAAACGAGGCTGGGTCTTCCAACATGACAATGATCCAAAACACACCGCCCGGGCAACAAAGGAGTGGCTCCGTAAGAAGCATTTGAAAGTCCTGGAGTGGCCTAGCCAGTCTCCAGACCTCAACCCCATAGAAAATCTGTGGCGGGAGTTGAAAGTCCGTGTTGCTCGGCGACAGCCCCAAAACATCACTGCTCTCGAGAAGATCTGCATGGAGGAATGGGCCAAAATACCAGCTACTGTGTGTGCAAACCTGGTAAAGACCTATAGTAAACGTTTGACCTCTGTTATTGCCAACAAAGGTTATTTTACAAAGTATTGAGTTGTATTTTTGTTATTGACCAAATACTTATTTTCCACCCTGATTTACGAATAAATTCTTTACAAATCCTACCATGTGGATTCATGGATTTTTTTTTCACATTCTGTCTCTCACAGTTGAAGTGTACCTCTGGTGCAAATTACTGACCTCTGTCATCATTTTAAGTGGGGGAACTTGCACAATCGGTGGCTGACTAAATACTTTTTTGCCCCACTGTACTTTATATTAGACCATCCCTGATCACATCGCTTAGAGTTTGTTTCAAATCTGTTCTTTCTTAAGCTGGTCGAGAATGACAAGCCTGACTCTGAAGTGGACCTAATATGCGTTTTCTTTTCTTTCTTTCTTTTCCTGTTGTGTTTATTTGCTGTTACTCATGGTGGATACTCATGTTAAACATGGCCAAAGTTTCAAATATGGAACTAGATGGAGTTTTTTTTTTTTTACTCTTAGCTTTATGTGATTTCAAAGAGAATGGTCATCACAGCTCTTTTTAGGAACACAGCTGCCCCACACACCAACAGCAGGTGAAACGTAACTGTTTCAAGTCCTTCCAAGCCATTTTCAGACATGTAAACTCTCTTTTCCATGTTAAAGAGGGACTTTTAACAGGACTCTGTGTCATCCTGTTATAAGCTAACTTTAGCAGCAATAAATTGAAGTAATTGTTTGTGGTGTGTATTTGTCGGTACACCTTTTAAGGTCCCAACACGGCATTTCAGTGGGGTTGTGTTCTGTTCCTTGGGCCATTAGAACAGTTTCTTTTTCAGTCCTTTTATTTTAGATTTGTTGCTGTGCTTGGGGATCATTGTCCTGTTGCATGAGCCAAGAATGTGTTACTCAGAGGAATTCAGGGTTGACTTAATGGCTATAAGGTGCCCAGATCCTGTGGCTGTAAAATGCACGCCCAAATCATTCCTCTTCCACCACACTTAATAGCTGGTGTCAGGTGTTTTGCTTGCAAATAAGCTGTGTTTTATGACAAACTATCTCCACTCTGGTCTCATCTGTCCAAAGCACATTGTTCATATGTAACTTTGCAAGCCTAAGCGATCCCGCCATGTTCTTTTTTAAAAGAGAAAAAGCTTTCCCCTGGCAACCCATGCAAACTTGTTCATTCTCTTTCTAACTGTACTGTCATGAACTTTAACGTTTCACATGCTAACTGAAGCTTGTAGAGACTTAGAAGCTGCTCTTGAGTTTTTCCTGTTGATATTCTTCCTTTTTGACATGACTGTATTTCAGACTTTGTCTGAGAATTAGTTACATACAACAGACCATAGTCTATTTTAGATGCATTCCCACTATGCTGGCAATGCTGTCCTTGGTCTTGGCAATGGTACTATCTGGGTAGAGCAAACAGAAGTAAGCTTGTGTGACGCCCACTCACTGTGAAATTCGGATAATTTTCTTCTCTGTACTCTAATGCATGGCACCAGATATCTGTCAGACTTTGTGGTGGTTAAAGGCAGCTAAAGATCTGATCTGAGAGCGTCCAGAATTTATGTCCCATAAATGCAGTTTCATCAGTTAATGCTTAGAAATGTTCATGACTGCAGTAAATAATGTCACTGGCTCAGGTCAACATGAATTGAAGCTCGAGCTCTCTTCCTCGCCTGAGACAAATCAGATAAAGTCACGCTTGAATCACGATAAAGTGAGATTTCACATCTGCACTCAATGTGCGAAAACGGCTTTACTCTCATACGTTTTTGATAAGGTGTTACTAAAAGCTGCAAGTCACTGCTTTATTGATGTCAGCATTTTTATTACTAAAACAGCTTTGATGGCAGTGCATTCACTTTAAGAACGTATGAAATGACCCTTTACCCTTGCACGTCACATCGCAGAATACCAAGCAAAAGGTTGTCGCTATGGAGACACAATACAAGTTGGCTGCCCGCAGCGCTCAGCTCCTTGCCAAGGATGCTCCACAGGATGAGGCAACCAGGGTCATGGCAACTATGGCAACAGTCAAAGGTCAACTAAGCAAGGTGAGTCTCATTTGAGGGTAAACACAAAGCCTTTTAAGTTAATACATTTTTTCACTGTTAAGCGGTCCGTTTTGTATCTGTTCAGGTGAGAGAGCGGTGCCCATCTCTGATGCGGGAGTGTCATGCCTTTCTGCCGCTGTTGGAGGAGATGGAGAAACACATCAACACTTTTTACCAGGCCTTGGAGCGAGCGAGTCGCATCACTTCTGCTGCGAGAGACCCAGAGTCACAGGCACAAGCCCAGCAAAAATACAAGTGGCAGGTCAGACACGAACACGTTAAATTTACAATAAGTGCTTACTAGATATGTTTTTATTCTTTTTTTCAGTTTATTTTTATTTTTTCACAGTTATTATGGATATGAGCTGCCAGCTCCATAAGCAGTGATCTGCATTTATAACACTACAGTCCTGTTGCTGTATCTTTTATGTATTATTGTTCCCTTCTTTTATATTCAAATCTGATGCACGCTGACAGAAAATAATAACTCCCCTCAAACGTCTTCAAAGCAATGAGCCTCTTATGAAAATTCAAGGAGTAGAAAGAAGAGATATTTGTGTTGAAATGTTGCTTACTTAAAATATGTGCTTACTTTACTCTGAGGAGCATTATTGTGTCATTTCTAGATGCAGTTTTCTGCAGTGAACCACTTCCCATCTTTACTTCTGGGGAACTCTGCATCTCTAAGATGCTCTTTCTATACTCAGTAATGTTACTGACCTGTTTCCAGTTAACCTAATTATAGCAAAGTGTTTCTCCAGCTGTTTCTTTTTTAACACCACTTACTTTTGTCACCCCCTTTCCCAACTTTTTTGAGATGCGTTGCTGCCATCAAATTAAAATGAGCTCATATTTTTCATGGAATGATAACATTATCTCAGGTTAAACTAATATTTTCTGTGTCCCATTGTGAATAAAATATGAGTCTATGACATTTGCAAGTCATTGCATTTTGTTTTTATTTACAATTTACACTGTGTCCAAACTTGTAAAAGTCTATCCATCCGTTTTCTTCCACTCATCCAGTTCAGGGACTGTCGGCTTGTCCAGTGTGCACGCTGCCTCGCTAAATTGGATAGCTAGATAAGAAAATGGATGGACAGATGGATGGATATTGGAAACACAAGTAATTTTTTTAAACTTCTTGTCTCCCCTTTTGTGACAGGATTTGTTAAACCATCAGCAAAGCTGTAAACGATGTTTATCGGTGATTGAGAGGAACCACCACTCTCTGCAGAGGGCGCTCTCCACCAGTAAGGTGCTCAGGAACTTCGACATATCGTTGCTGCAAAAGAGAGTTGTTGAAATTCAGGGCTCGGCACAGGTTAGTATTACAGTTATGCATTACATGCATTTGCATACCAGAATGCCAGTCAGAAACTACAATACTGATTATACTATAGAGATTACACAGACATCAGAAAAACACAAGGGATTCGTGCAGATTAGATTTACCCACCATGTGTGTTACTGTTCATTTGTTTGTAGGACAAATAATGTAATTACACTGTATTACTACTATCTAACCTCTCAGGCTTTGCTAAAGGAGGTTGGAGAATGGAGAAGGCAGGAAGAGGCCAACAACTCCCTGAGGAGGAGATTTGAGGAATCACGACAAGAGCTGGAGAGAGTGCTGAAGAAAGCTCAGGGCTGCTTGAGAGAGACTGGAGATGCTGAGGAATTATTAAAGAAACACACTGTAAGATTAAATCTCTAACCTCTAAGCATGTCTGTGAAAGCTGCGGCTAATCTGCAGAGGCATTTCTATTTTCTAATTACATTTTTAAGTGGAAACGGGTAGAGTGTTAACATTCTTGACTTAACTTTTACTCTGTCTTGTGTCGTGTTTACTCTTATTTTATTTTACATTACAGGATTTCTTTGGACAACTGGACCAGCGGGTGCTGAGCGTGTTTTTGAAAGCGTGTGATGAGCTCACGGACATCCTGCCACAGGAGGAGCAACAGGGGCTGCAGGAAACTGTCCGCAGGCTGCACAAACTCTGGAAGGTCAGAGGTCACCATGGTTTACCACTCTCACTAATTACTGTACACCTCTTGAGGCGCATAAGCACTACTTCATTAACTTAACCAGGAAAACCTTTGGCTTCAATAGAGTCCCTCCAGTCTGGTTCCAATTAACCTGGTTAGATAAAAATGCAACCCTCTCTGTGTTTATTTGCAGCCACTCCAGGGAACTTTTGATCAGTGACAGATACAATGTGACACTTAAGGGTAGCTTTCAGGTCTGCTATGTTTTGTCTCATCTCCATCTTTTTTACAGGACATGCAGAGTGAGGTACCATCTCACCTACTCCGTCTCAAGGTGGATGTGGAGCGAAGCCGAGTTGCTGTGATCCTGCAAGACTGCAGAGCAGAGCTGCACAGAGAAATGCAAGCCCTGTCTGGCACCTGCACCAGCGAGCGAGTGATCAAAGAGCACAGAGTGAGTCTCGGATTTAGTGGAAAATTGAAACAGATAGAACTGAAAATCAGAGAAAGACAAAATCACTTAATGTTGTTATCACTGACATTCGGGAGCCTCTCATATCTTAATTTTCTTTTTTTTTCTTCTTCCTCAGACTTTCTTCAGGGAACGCAAACCTTTAATTCAGAGCGAGAGGAGGATTAGAAACATGGAGGATCTGTGTTACAAGTTGCCTGACAACGACCAAGCTTATCGAATGCTTGACTGCACTAGAAGGGCCGTAGAAGAGGTTACAGAGCAGATAAAGAGCACCCACCTCAAGCTGGAGCAGCACCCTGATAAATGGAAAGAGTGGAATGAGAGGTAAAGATGGGCAAAAAGCACAGATTTAAAGTGATTTAAAGCAAATGCAGAACTCAGTGGTCCATTTTTATTTTAGGTTCTGCGAGCTTTCTGATTGGCTCTCATCTCAAAAAAGGCAAATGAGGCTCTTAAGAGGAACAGCAATAACTTCCCGTCATCAGGAGCAACTTGATGCTGCTGTTCAGGTGAGCTAGTGGGCTACATTTGCTGCTTTAGGCACTGAGATTAGGCTATACTTCAACTTCAGTTAACATCTAGTGCTTCCATCAATTCCAGGCACTACAGGAAGCAGTGGATACTCGAGAGGAGAGTCTGCTGTGGCTCAAGAGCCGCCTTGCTGTGCTGTCTGAAGTTAGCTCTGAAGTGGAAGTCCAAAGGCAAAGAGCAGCCTTGGCTAAACTCTCAACTGACCTGCGGGCAGTTTACTCTTCACTCTGTCAGGTATTCCAGGATAAGTGCTGAATATTCTCTTCCGTACTGAAAATTTTCATCAAAAAATAATCCAATGACCTTTTTGCCACAGCTGGGTGATGAGGGCTCTGCCATGTTCCAGTATGAGGAGCTGAGGGACGAGATTCATGGTGCTCTGGAGGAGGTTCTGAGGGCCCGAAAAGAGGCTGAGGAGCAGATAGGCAGAATCCTGGATGCTGAGGGTTTGGAGGAAGCCAAACAACTTTACCTTATTCACCAGGTATTTGTTTAGTACAAATGCACTTGTAACAACTTGGTTTCCATGTTTGAAAGTCTCTTTTGTATTTAATTTAACTGTTTAACAGTTTACATTATGAATGGTTTGAGCAAGGCAAAGCAAAATCAAGGTTGCTCACAAAATAGCATGTTGTTTTTGTGTCTGTGTGTTATAGCAACACCTAAAGCACCTGCATGCTAACAGGAGAGAGGCAGAGCTTCTGGTGTCCCACTGCCGCCAGCTGCAGAAAGGGGAGGGGCTCAGTCAATCTCTACGGGAGCTGGAAGGAGCTTTCAGTGAGGCTGACCACAAATCAGGGGCAAAGGAGCAAAGTCTGCAGGTAGGCAGAGCCAAGATATTTCTCATGTCGGCGCCCTGGTGTTTGCACGTGTGAGTGTCATTGATCATCCACACACATTCCCGCTGTGATAATTGATTAGCCTATTGCTGACTGTTATCCTGCACGTTAATTTTGTTTGTTACTTTGTGATTTCTTTGTACACTTGTCGTTATCCGTGAATTGATCAGAAAATTAAAAGTAAATGTCGGTGTATTTTAAGACAGCAGATCATCTGCTGTCGTAAAATACCCTATGCTTACAGATGAAATCAGGAGAATGGCAGTAAATATTACAGTGCCCATCTCCTTTGTGTAAATAGTGCATGTTATCATCAGGTCTGAATTTGTACCTACTAACGTTACTCTTTCATTTCTTTGTCACTTCAAGGCAACGCTGAGCTCCTGGGAAAGTTTCGAAGCAGAAAGAGAAACAGTTTGGAGGTTCATCAGCAATACTGACAATGAATTGCACAAGGAACTCCTTTTCAACTGCTTGGACAGCCTGAAAATTGAACTGAAGCATAACAAGGTGTGTATGTGCAAAACGTGCATGCATTCATATTCTGATTTATTAGCCTGTATTTGGTCATGTTGTGTAACTGCTTGTTTTTCGGTCTATAGGAACTCTTCACGGAGGTCGAGGAGTACTCTATACGAGCAGATCTCCTCTCAGAGAAAGCAGAAGACATTCAGCTTGGTCCGAAGACTCAGACTCTTCTCCTGCAGCAGGCGCAGTCCACCAGAGAAGCAATCGCACAACTTCAAGACCACCTCAACAAGAAGTATGTCTGACTATTTTCTTCTATTACATGCAATAAAGGTCTGAAATGTGGTACGGGCCTTAACCGGCAGTTTTACGAGTGCCCAATAATGAGCTTTAAGTGTAAAAACTAACTTGTGATATTAGTCTGAAAAAACCTAAAGTATCAAAATGTGAAATTGTATTTTGCCAACATATGATGTCTGTCTGGCATTCACCTGCAAATTGCATCCATGCTATTGTCTGGTTGTTTGTTTTCATTCCAATATTCTGACCTTGGGCTGTTGCCTAATCTCATGTGTCCCAGTGTTGTCCAGCTGGAGATGATATTTGTGTGGTGGGAGCGCTTCAGCAGTGAATCAGCGGCCTTCTTTCTTTGGATCAATCAGAAACAGAAGGAGCTGGACGCTGTCAACATTTTCTCCTCCTCTGATCCTTTAGACAAACACATCAGCGCTGTAGAGGTTTGTGCAGGTCTATATTTCTATCACAGCATTACATTGTATACCTGATCACAAGGTTTCCAATTGGAGGTCAGTCAAAGGTGAGGCAGTTCACTGCACACTTTTTACACAACTCCTTAAATATTTTTTATATCTTCACAAGTAAATACTCATCATATTTTTTGGTTGCTTCAGTTAAACTGGAGTCACATTGCTGTCTGGTCTTGTGTCTGTAGTTTACAGTATCACTGTGGCCCAAAATGATTAAGATTATGATGAAATGAGATTAAATTTTAATCTAACCCCAAGGGAAATTGGGTCAGTGCTGTAGCAGAGGCTGGAATTTAAAGGAAATAAATTGATCATATTTAATAAAATATAATCTTGGCATGCCTAATCCCAGACTTGTCACTCTCATGATGGTTTTTAGAAAAAAAAAAGGATACTGCCATCATCTGCCTTTTTTTTTCTTCTCAGTTTGAAAATAAATTTCTTCTTGAAAGAGCGATCTTTTATCGTCGTAATTTCCTGTATGCTTTCCCTCGTTGAATTCCTCTCTTATTGCATCTCTCCAGGCCGTGGGGGAAGCTTTAGAGGAGAGAAAGGCGGTTCTTGTCCTCATGGAGGCCGACTGCGAGGCTCTGTCCAGGTTTGTGACTTCTGGAGAGGCCGGTCGCATCCGGGCGCAACTTAACCAGACGAGACAATACTGGGAAGAGCTGAAGGGGAGAGCAGAGCAGCTTGGCGTGCAGCTCAACCAGAGCGCCTCCTACAGGCAGAGATGCAATGATAACCTTGAACAGGTTTAGAGCATCACACAATTTATGACTTTTATTAAAGGTATTTTATTACACAATACAAACGGACTTTTTCATTTTTATTATCAGGTTAAGAAAACAGTTAGTGATCTGAATGAAAAACTGGACTGTCTGATCACATGCTGCGTATCATCATTAGAGACCTACAAAGCCCTCCAGGATCACATTGTAAGAGCACAACTTGGCACCTCTTTGATACATGAATAAGTATCACTGGCTTCCTTTTCAGAGTGGCACCATGTTATTATGTTGTATTTTCAAGGGTTTACTTAATGTGCAGTTGATAACAAGTATTTTTGTGTTTATCCCAGGAGGTCTGCCAGACTGTTGAGCTTCTGAAGCCCAGGCTTATGGCCCTGTGTTCGGCCACAAAAAGGCTTGGAGAGGGCAGCCAGCTGGAGGAAGAAGTGGCTAACCTCCAGAAGCAGCAGAGAGAGTTGATGGAAAAGGCTTCAGAAAAGAAATCTATGTTAGAGAGCCTTCTAGCTCTGTGGCAGAGGTACAATAAACTGCAAAATGTGGTTGCTTTTGTCCTAGACCAGGGATGTCAAGCTCATTTTGTCTGGAGGGCCACATCAACTTTGTGTTAGTGTAAAGTTGATTAACTACACATTTATTTCCCTTTTATATATTAATAAAAGATAAAGAAGTGCAATTTCAACAGCATATCTTAGTTTTTCTACACGATAAAGTTTTCTGTCATTTGCTTGTTTATCTATTACTGAATATGAATGGTAATAAAAATCACTGTGGGGAGGTCTTTAACAGCAGGAAAAGCTGCAAAACATCTAAAAATACAGTTAAAAGTCTAAAAATATATCATCTCCTTCATGTTTTCCAAAGCTGTCCCAGCAGGCCAGATTGGAGAAATTGCCGGGCCAATTCTGGCCCCGGGCTCTTATGTTGATACCAGTGTCCTAGACCTTTTGGAAAAATAGCATTAGTACAGGAAAAAGTCAGTGTTTGTCTGGGATAGAAGAGACAAATGCTAGACAATGAGAAAATAGTGTTAATTGTTAAACTGAAGGCATGAGTCACTGTTCACTGTAATGTGTGAAGATTTATCCATTTAGTTTAGTGTTTAGAGTTTATTGTGCTTTGGTATGGCCCAAAGCAGGGTTTCGGGTGTATGTGTCCCTTCAACACTTTTGTATTACTGTAGGGTCTTTACATTACAATATAAAGCGCCTTGAGGCAACTGTTGTCGTGATTTGGTGCCGTATAGATAAACACCTACAACAGGCCTGTTTGAATATTTCAGATTTTGCCACATTGAAAAAAAAAAACCATAAAATCAAAAAGTACATTTATAAAAATGGAGAAATATGTTATAAGTCATTTTTTGAGAAACATCTGTAGTCTCCATTAGCACACACCTGCAGTTGAATAAGCAAATGCCATTTTCCCTTCTATTGTGCATGTGCTGTTTCTGCTTCTCTCTGTGCCAGTTTCCTCTTTATTCCTCTGAATCTGTCTCTCATCTTAGTGTGATGTGGAAGAGCGAGATCTTGTCTGTCCCCCTGTCAGCCAGTGCATTTCTATTCTAATTATATGCTTTCTTATCGCTTTCTTTTGTCACACAATAGTCCTTCACCGGAGTGATTGTTTCTTTTCTGTTTAAGCGTGAGGAGAAAATAATGATCTAGCCACATGCTGGCTGTTTAAATTGCCCAAGCTTTAGCGCTTCCTTTTATTTACCCAGCCGGTGACTCTTTTTGAAATGAACTCAATTATGTTTTTGCCACTAAACTTCAGCAGAGTTTATGTGTGTCTGTTTGTGTGTGTGTTCGGCTTAGTGTCTCTGCAGTTAGCCTCATCCTGTATCCTGCAGGTATATGTATAAGGGATTACTTCCAGCACTGGGTGCACTGGGAAGATATGGTTGCCCCATTATGACCTTGTCACTGATACTAGGGTTTGGTCAGATTTAAGAAAAAAAAAAAGTGAACTTGTAATTGTGTGTGTCCTAAGGGGATGCAACTTATATTTTCCTTGATTTTAATACATGCAACATCTGCATCTACAGATATGAAAAGGAAAATTTGTCCATGAAAAGCTGGCTGGACAGGTGTGAGTCTGTGTGCTGCCCAGACACCGAACTGCTCTCTGCAGATAAAGTAAAGCTTAGGAATGAATTACAAAATGTGCAGGTAAAATCTTTTTACTTTTCTGTATTTGTTTCTACAAGAAAGTTTTGTTATTTTATCTAATTTGCATTGATGATATGCCTATCCAGGAAATGCAGGTAGAGACGGTGTCACACGAGACTCTCCTTCAGGGTCTCGTGAATCTCGGCCTTTGCTTGTACCCCACGGCACCCGAAGCTCGTATCCAGGAGCTCAGTGATGATCTCACACAACTACAGGAGAGATGCGCTTCTGTGAAGAACAGCATATTACGCAGGTATTTTTTAGGGTGATTGATTATGATATAGCTTATTTACATCTGGGTTACAGTATGTGAATGGATCCTAGCATTTTTTTTAAATTTACATTTAAAACAGTCACTTCCATATTCTCAGTCCATGCTTTTCCCACCCTCACTTTTAGGATAAAGCGGTTGAAGCTGCAGTTGGAGCACTTGGAGCAGTTTGATCAGGCACTGCTGCCCCTTACCCAGTGGAGTGAAAACTTCCTGTCTCTCTTGAGAAGCTCTTCCCAGGTTGATATTGCTGATCTTGAGGCTGTGTTTATTAAGCTGAAGGTGAGAGATCAATAACTTGCTGTCAGCACTGATGTCCTTTATAGGCTGTATGTATATTGGAGCAGTTTTAGTAAACAAGTTTGCATCAATTGCTGTTGGAGCTCACATAAATGTGTCTAATTGAACAATCGTGTTGCAGGAGCATGAGGCACAGCTACAGGAGAATGCATCACTGAGAGAGACTCTCCATAAAAAAGAGTCCTTCCTGCTTTGCTCTTCCACCCCAGAGGCCCAAGAGCAGCTCCAGGCATGGAGAGAGGACTGCCTGCAACCTCTCAGTGAATCCCAACGTCTCCTGCTGCTTCGTAAAGAGTGCCTGACCGAGTTAAACACTTTCCTCGAGAAGCATAAAATGGCTGCTAAGGCCGTGCGTCGCCTTCATGAGGCTGTGGAGGGCAGAGGGAGCTGGGACCCTTCCAAAGCTGAAGAGCTGCATCGCGAAATAGGAGAGGTGGCTAAAGAAGTGGCCCGACTAGAGGCTGAAGCTGTCGGGTTAGATGGGCAGCTGAGCAAAGCACATCTGCACCTGTGTGGAGCAGAGTGGAGGGGATCTAAAGATGCCAGCCATCCTCAGGGAAGAACATCTTGCAGAGGACAGGCGGTGGCCCTGACAATGGCTCTGGAGGAGGTGCAGAGGGGTGTGGGGTGGAGACAAAGTGAAGCGGATGCTTTAGGGGCTTTGTGGAGCTCCTTCAGAGAGAGAAGAGAAGAAGTGATGAAGAATTTGAAGAAACTGTTGGACGATGCAAGACAGGAGGGCATCAGAGAGAGCTCTGTACAGGCCTTTCACAACAGGTTTGTTCATTTTAATTTTGACACTTCAGCCCAGTAAATATATCAGTATTCATAGTATCAGCACAGTTGGTAATGTCGGCTTTCAGTAGTAATAATGCTGTCAGTCCTTGCTTCATTCCTACTTTTTGCATTTCTACTGCCTACTATGAACCTTTGATTCAAAGATCTACTGTATGCCAGAGTCTATTGTCTATTACAGAAGCCAACATACAGGCAGACAAATTTAATCTCCTGGAAATTGAGATGTAATATGTTGGAAGCAGGCTACTAATCTCCATTGTTTTCTTCTGCATCTATTCTCCCAGGATGCGTTTCTTTGTCCAGCTGGAGGATGAGCTCCAGTCCCTGCAGCACTCGCAACGGTGGTTAGAAGAAAAGGGAAACCAGCTGGCCCAGAGAGACAGTGAGCTGGCAGGAGAAGCACTCAGGGAGGTAGCTCTGGTGAAGACAGCCTGGGATAACGTCAGGACGCTAATCATCAACAGGTAAGAGATTAATTTTCTCTCACCCATCTGTTTTTTTTTTTTCATCTTTTACCACCTGCTTTAAAAAAAATAATATATTTGACGTTTTCTGATTTGTTTTAACATGCAGTCAGGAACACAGTGGAGTTGTGTTAGATCTTCTTCGCCAGTTCCACCACCTGAAGTCGATCCTCACCACACTCATGGAGAGCGCTCAGGCCGTCGCTCACAATCTGCCCGACCACAACCACAGTGCTCAGGAAGCCAAAAGGACTTTCACGCAAGTCAGTAGTTTATGTTTATTCTCAGAAAAGTATTGAATTATTACATTTCTGTGCATCAGACTAAAAAAAATGACCATCACAGAATTGCTTGGGGAAAAATATACAAGGAAAAGTAATTTCTCTAAATAAATACAAAAGAAATAATTCAAGGGATGAGGGACATTTAAAAAATCCACTAACTAGAAAACTACTTGACCCAGGTGCTTCAATTTTTTATAGGTCTACCAATCTACTTTGTGATTAGGGATAGTTGCAAAGGCACCCAGCACACATGCTCTCTTCTTGGCCAGAAAAAAACTTGGCTGTGAAGGGTGGATAAATTGAATGAAAACATCTTGCTCTGCTTTCAAAACAGTCTTTGGCTGCTATACATAAAAATGAGTGCCTTATAAAACTCATAATGACAAAATGTGAAAAATGATCATCAGAAATTTGGGATATAATATATAATATTAAGAGAAATCTGCTTCTTCTAATTAAGTGAGTTTATATTTTGTACATGGTGTCATGGCTGAAGAAATTATACTGAAGTTGGGTCTAAATGTGGGTTTTTGTTTTGTGGTAGGGGTTTCATATTCGATCTGTAATCTCTGTAAAACCTTTCACCTGATATGGACTGGGTTTTTTTTTTTTTTTAAAAGATGTGCCCTGTATATGAGAAATTATCAACAAACATCAGTTCATCAACTCAAAATTATGATTTCCACAGATCTGGCATCGGGGATTGGAGTTACATCATTGTATGTTAGCTTAAGTTATCCTCATGTTCATAGAGCCATACTACCAGATACTTAATAACAATTGAATGCCATGCTTAAGTAGTTTTTTAATAGCACGATTTTTAAAAGGGCTACTAGGAAAAGCATTTGAAAAGATGTTTTTGAGAAGATCTATTGATTGGTGTGAGGGATTTGATGAGCTAACATGAAATGAACCTATTGTTAATTTTAAAGAATTTATACAGTAGTAATTTATATAGCAATCAAATTGGTAACTTTAATTGTGAGCCTTGTTATGGAGTCAAAAAGGACAGTATCCATTCCTCTCAAAGATTTTTTTTTTTCATTGTTATGACTTGTTGGAACTTTTGATGGTCGAAAGTGTTTATTCATTGTGATTTTACCTACTATAATGAGTTAAAATATCTACTACTGTTAAAACCGGATAGATCCAAGTATGATTTTATTTTTTGTATGAAAACTTATGTAATAATGTTTTTATGAGCTAAGAAGAAAAATCAGCTTTAGTGTCATTTTCTGGTAATTCAATGAGTTTTAAGTGAGTAATAATCTGTTTTCATCAAGGAAATTAGTCTGAAAAGTTTCACAGCTTTCTCTGTGGTTTGACTGTTTTTATTGTATATTAGAAAAAAACAGGAGGTGGAGGAAGAAGAAACTTGTCTTATATTTATTTAGCAAACCAAATCTCAGAAACTTACCTCCCCACTGAACAGTATCTCTCCCTCCTGTTGCCATTTCCCTTGCTGTGTTCTCTTCAGCATAAAGCCATAAAAGATGAACTGAGAGAAAAACAGGAAGACATGGACCAGCTCATCAGAACGGTCGAGGACCTGCAGAGGGAGCTGGAGAAGGTTCCCAACTGTGAAATGTCCTCCATCCAGAGAGACACAGAGACACTTAGAGAGCAGTGGCTGGCGGTGAGTAGTCTTTAGTAAAGATAAATGCACAATACTGACTTTCTGTTATTTCAGGTGTTTTGAAGTGAAATATTTTTGTAACATCAAAAAGTTTCCCAGAATTTTCCACATCTAAATAAAAAACTGAAAAAAAATCCATAAACTATAAATGGTGTTTTCCCCGAGTCTGGGCCTGAAGTACAATAATAACTATGAAGGGTATGAACAAATCTGTGTGAGTATAAAAAAACATTCATCTCTGCTGAACACCTGCACCGTCACTTTTTTCAATTATATTTTTTCTCTGCTTTTTCTTTTCTTTTATCTACATTTTCTCCTCTTTTGAGTTGTTGTTGTCTGCTCAGCTGTCGAAATGAGACAGAGAAATAAATAAGTCTAGACAGGTTATCTGCATCTCTGTCTCTCTCTCTCGCTTCTCACTTGCACATCTGTCAGACTAATTAGGCAGCGATTTTCTTCCATCTCCCTGTAAAGCATACATCCCCTGTTACAGAGAGAAAGCCAAACACAAAGGAGGTGGGCCTTCCTCTCCTCTTGATTGAGATGCATTATTCTCTTACATACCTCACATAGTGTCCTGGTCTCTCTTTTTCTCTTTTAAGATCGCAGAGAAAATACAAACCAATACAGAAAGATTAGGCTACTGTGTGAAACTCTGGGATGACCTCAAGGCCGCAGAGCATGACATCAACCAGTGGACCAGTGGATCCATCGCTGATCTAACTGACGCTGTCGCCAGTCTCAGTGACAAGGAGAAGACAGAGGCCCAGCTTGCGTCCTTTCAGGTCAGAGTACGCTGCGTGAAAGTGTGCGCAAATGAATGTTTGCTCAGATGACGGTGAATGTTATTTCATTGTCTTGCACTTTGATTCATAGGAGGAGGTTGAAAAGAGGGAGCACATGCTGGATGTTTTGGAGGAGAGAGTGGCAGATTTGAAGGCTCGAGCCAAACTGCAGGAAATCCCATTACAAATGCAGGTAAATGTATAGGAGAAGAGAAAAATAATGCAAGGTATTATTCATCAAAGATTAAAACCACAATATGTGGAACCCAGACTTCTTCTCTGATCATGTGCAGATTTCGCGTATAGAATAAGTAGACACTGAAACATCCAGTGCTGACAACCTTTTTTTTGCGCCTTGGTTCAGTCTTCCTGCATCCAGTAACCCTCCTCCTCTCATCTACACCTGTTGCCACTGCTGTTGTGCTCTTGTTGTGTTACCAGTAAGAGCTTCAGAGGGACATTTGAGAGTGCTAAGCAGTTATAAACGTTAGACGGTGTGCAGAAGCTCAGTGCATTAATGTACATGCAGCAAAACCGGCAGGATTATGTGACAGAGACACATCAGGAGGATTAGGTGACAGCCGTGGCAGATAAAAGGAGGGGCCATTTAATTGCTGTAGCCAAGGGGCAGTACTAGTGTGTCAGTCAAGCTCTGCTGTGTGTGTTTAGAACATGTTTTGTAGTGGTGTAAACAGCATATTTACACCCATGTACGTTACAACACAATTTATTGACTTACCTATTTATTTTTAGCTTATGACACCTGTGGTTAAAATATTTTTTTTCTCAGTTTTTTCTTGTTTATAAATAACCGTTCTATTAATTCGGGGTCTCTTTCGTGGCCGTCTCTCCTCACCATAGTACAGCACATCAGCAGAAGCCACATTTATCTTCATTATTCTTCCAATTAATTTGCTATGCTATACTGCCTCTCCCTTCCACTTTCCTCAGTCCTCTGCAGGAGTACTAATTCCCCCTGTTGCTGGCTGCCTGGAAGAGTGCATCAGTTTTTTTCCCCATTTATAGGGCCAGGGCTTTGAACAAACAAAATAGTGATAAATCCCTCTGTGATCTTGGACAAAGCCATGGTCCTTGATCCCTGTGTAATTTACTTTCATCTGATTTATGTGGTTCATGCTTTACTCCTAGAATTTCTGCTCCAAATTGCCTCTTGATTGACTTAAACTTTACAAATAAGCGCTCTCAGTTGAGCTGAAGACAAATAAAGTATCTGTACCTTCTACTCAGGAGGAACTTATAGTCACAAATCTATGAAACCGTAAATCAAATCTATGAAACCGTACTGGACCAATAATTAAACATACTCTTGTGTTGTTTAAATGTGACTAAAACTGATTCTCACACGTCAGGTCCTGCAATCAGATCTGAGGAAGAAAATGGCCCATGCTGAGGAGGTGTACAATCAGGCCAAGCACACTCTGACCTACTTCAGTTTCCAGAAAGAGCGACTGGAGGACCTCATGTCCCAGATGGCCCAGCGGCTGGAGGCAGTCGAGGGTTCCTTATCGGACCTCACCGAAACTACTTCCCCTGAAGACATTGGCACTGTTAAGGTATGGCATTATCAGTTCCTTCAGTAAGACAGAAAAACTCACAAAAAACTGTACAAAGTTTATTTTATTTACACACCTACAACTAGCTTATTACCTAATTAGTTAGAGGAACTAATCATAATGTGCTAATTATTGTTATTCTAGCAGGAAACTCCTCAAAAGTATTTCCCTAATAAAAATCTGAGCACCATAGGCGGTGTAGTAGGTGTTCTTTCCTTTAAGAAGGAAAGAAATGTTTACATCATAGAATTTTGATTCCTGAAGGAAAACGCCTGTCCTGATTAGTGATGCTTTTCTGGAGGACAGATGTCAAACCAGCAACAGATCAGCATCTGTTCTGCTAGAAGAGACTGTTGCCTTAGGACACATTTGCAGGATAGACACAGTACAACACATACAGAGCACATAGCTATAAACGTGCAGAATTATTTGCATAATTTCTCACTGTGGTCCATTTCCAGGACCTGCAGAGTGTCGTGCAGCAGCAGAGGGCAGACATGGACTCGGCTAGAGATGCCCTGACTGCTCTGTGCAGATCGCATCCCTCTGAGGAGCTGTCACGCCTCTCGTCTGATCTCACCTCCATTGCCAAACGAACCGAGACCGTTTCCCAACGCTGTGCCAAGACCAGAGGAAACCTGCAGGACGGTCTGCAGCTCCATTTCAACGGTAAGCGATCATCAGTTTTGCTCAGATTTTGTTTGTGGCGTTGATGATGTATCAGCTAATTTACAAAAGGTGCTTAATTCTTCCTCATTCTGATGCACCGAGCGATCTTATCTATCAGTAATAGTAAGTAGCCGCAATAACTTATTCCCTGATGAGGACAAATTAAAATTTTTAATAACACTTAAAATGCCATAATCACCCAATCAAACATTGCACTGTTACACGAAGCAGAGCCATTTGTTCGTGTTAGTAGTGCAACAGATTTGCTGTTGATTATCCTACATTTTCCCCAGAGCGCACTCAATCCGCCCACTACAGCCCACACTCCATTGACACACATGCTGTCAGGTACACTGGTGCACTCTCACTGCGCCGACACACACCTGTGCCTCGGAGAGTAATGTGGCTCTCGTCACATCTGCTCTCGAGGGACTCATTTTGGGCTTGTTGCCAAGGCAACCTAGCACTCCATAGCGTGGACACGCCCACACTTTCCATCTGCCTTAACACACTGCCTGCTCTCACACTTCTTCTTCAGGTTTCTTGACTTTAAAATGTTTTTTCTGCCATAATCTGCAACACATCCGTCTTCCTCGACTTGTCGCTGTATGTTTCTTCAGCTTTTAACTCATCTCTTCTTCCTGTTCCCTCAATCAGAGCTTGTCCAAGACTTCAAATCCTGGCTAGCGATTCTCAAGTTGGAGCTGAAAGAATGCTCTAACCCGTCAGGAGATGTTGTCCTCCTAGGAGCCAAGTTACAAAGGTTAAAGGTACGTTACTTGTTGCTCTTTTTCTCTGTGCAGATGTAAGGGCTATGAAGTGCATATTCCACTTAAAAGTTCTAAGGAGGTTGACTTTTTGATATGAGCATGCTACAGTATAAACAATTTGTATTTTTAGAAACATATATCTGTACCTTCCACATAATTTATTAGTATAAGTCATAAGTTACACTGGGCTTGTAAATAATAAACACTTTGAGTTGTTTAAATGGATGAAAACACACAAAAAAGTCCCGATCTGAAGATTTTGGCTCTTTATTTAGAGACGCATCCTATGTTCACAGGTATCACTTCAGCGGATTTCAGAGGGTGAGGAACGCCTCTCTCAGGTTTCTAAAGAGGCTGGGAAACTCCAGCTCCACCTACCTAAAGCTGGAGCAGTGCAGGTTCAAGAGAACCTCTCTGCCTGCCAGCGAGAGTGGAGGAGCTTTCTGGATGGTTGTTATCAGAGCAAGCTGGACTTGGAGGAGAGCGTTGGCCTTCTGAAAAAGTAACACCCTCATTTATGGTTATTTCTTGCTTTTATACAAACGAATTTGAATCAAATAGAAATATGGCTCTCATTAATTCTTTTTTTTTCTTCCTTCCCCTCTTTTCCCATAGTTTTGACGACTGCATGCAGGGTATAAGAGACTGGCTGAAGCAGATGGATCTCAGTCTTAAGGCTGAGCCAGTTCTTGGGGGAGAAAGCCAGCAAGGTGCCCCAGACACCACAGAAGAGCTGGAGAGGATGGAGCAACTCCATAAGGAACTGACAGAAAGAAGGTTTGTATATGAGGGTGTCTGTGGCCATATGCTATATATGTCACAGCATAAGTTACTGAATATTCAGAACAATAATATATCAATTTCTTTTGTAAGGGAATCTATTGAGCAACTCTGCCAGGAAGCCCAGGCTCTATCTGAGGCAGGCCGCGGGTCAGGAGGAGAGGTCAGAGTAACAGGCCAGCTACAGATGGAGCACCAGGCCCTACTGAAGGCAGCCAGGGAGAGGCTCAGAGGCTGCAAGGAGAGCCAGGCTTTTGGAGACACTCTCCAGGGGGTTTGGGCCTGGCTGGAGGAGATCCAGGAGCGACTGGGTACAGTCGACAGCACGATGGGGACCAAAGAGCAGTTAGAGCAAAGGCTGGAGACGGTGCAGGTGAGAGGACAACAAGACTACATCTGCATGTATTCTTTATTTAGGTAATTCACCTTTATTACAATCTAGTTTTTCCAGTGAACACAAGAGGGGGCTGTTTGCTTAAGATATATTTATATATTTTTTATTTTTATTTTTTACTCTGAATGTCTGTTTGCACAGGATATCCTGCTTTTGAAGGGAGAGGGTGAGGTCAAGTTAAATATGGCAATGGGTAAAGGTGAGCTCGCCCTGCGCAGCTATGGCGCCGCCGGACAGGAAGTGGTTCGCTCTCAGCTGCAGGAACTGGAGGACGCATGGGCTACACTGCTTGTGACAGCCATGAGTTGCCACAGGTACAACTACTCACTTTAACTATCACCTGCAATTTGTTATAAACTACAAATGATAATCTAATGAGTAAAGAAGCATTCCTACCTTTAACAAATTTTGCATGCAGTTATAGAATACATGTATGCTTTTGGATAAAGCACTTTGGTTAGCACGGTCACCTAACATCAAGAAGTTTCCACGTTTGAACCCTAACCGGGGCTTTTCTGTGTGGAGTTTGCATGTTCTCTCTGTGCGTGGGTGGGTTTCCTCTGAGTACTCCTCAAGGTATGCAAAAATATGCATGTTAGGCTAATTCCTGGTTCTAAATTGGCCATGGATGTGATGCAGATAAAGTGCTTAAAATTCAAAAAGCACTGTATGGATGTGTGGATAAATTTGGCTTGTAGAGTGAAGCACTTTGACTGGTCAGTGAGACTAGATGAGCTCAATATAAATGCCAGTCAATCCCCATTTCTCTGCCACTGAAACATTTGCCCATGAACATTTAAGAGAGGATGTTTCTGTTTGCCAAAAAAAAAAATTCTCTCTTAGGAACAGGTTATTTTCATCACCACAGATTGATGTGTCGGTGCTGTTAATTACCATTAGGTTAAATAAATAATGAGAAGTATGTGTCTCATTTTCCAACTGTGACTGATGTGTCTTAGTATGTGCTCTCGGGTGTGTTTGTGTGCGTGCGTGACGGCATGCATGTGCATCAGTTTGTGTGTGTATGTCTAATTGACCAATTATGGCCCCTCCTAGAAAAAAAATTGATCCCATTAGGGACTAAATGGTGGATGGCAAACAGTGGGTCACACGTGCGGTGTGTTTGTGTTGAAAGGGGAGAGGGATAACAGGAGGCGAGGGGTAGCAGGTGAATTAGAGGTGTGTGTGAGTATGTGGATATTGGCACTATTTGCACAGGCAGGGGTAACAGATGGCAAGGAAAATTATGGGTGTGTGTCTGTGTCCTTGTGTGTTTTGAACCTCCTGATAAAAGGGGAGAAAGGCTATAAGCCAGTATTACTGCCAGTTTGTGCTTCTTCTGCAATGCTGCAAATGTACAGGAGAGTAAAAAGGTGTAAAAAGATTTTTATGCACCAAGATTTAAATTAAGCAGTCTACACATGTAGTTATAAAAGATTTCATGTGTTTGTTTTTTTATTTTATTTTATTTTATTTTTTTGCACCATTTGTAAAAGTGTATGAGAGATCTACTGTTCTGTCTCCAGTCGATTAGAGTGGACTGTGTCTCAGTGGGGAGGATACCTTGAGAGTGCCGCCCAACTGCGCTGCTGGATGGAGGTTGTGGAGCGGGAGGTGTGTGCCCCTCTCACCCCTCAGCCAGGACCTAGAGAAAAAGCTTCACAGCTGGAGAGACTCCGTGCTCTGCTGGCTGATCTAGAAGACCACCAGATGGCGCTGTCCACACTGGAGGAAAAAGCCAGAGAACTCTTCAAGAAGACTGGTGATGCCAGCTTTAACCATGGTGCTCGCACCCAGCTGCAGGTGCAGTTTGACAACCTCACAGCTTTGGTGGAGGTACAAAACATCTGCCTTTATTTATTAATTTACAATGTAGATGACCATCAACCTCTTTCACCTTGATCAAGGCTTTCGGTAATATAACGTGTACACATTTTGTGTTTCTTCTATAGGAGAGAGTACGTCTGGCACAGGCAGTGGTGTTGGAGCACCAGAACTACCTGGAGGCCGTTAGAGAGCTCACTGATTGGCTAATGACTGCAGGGGAGGAGCTACAGCACTGGTCTGACACATCAGGAGACTCCACATCCATCAAAAAGAAACTGTCAGAAGTTAGGGTAAGGAAGACAAACATTTGTTAGTCACCTCAAGCATTTCCATTCTGTGCTTACGGCCCTTTTTCGGGGACAAATCATAAAGAGTTGCAGATTATTTCAGCCCACATAAATTAAGTGATAAAACTGTAGGGAAAACACAAGTACACGGATGCTAAATCAGTATCAGCTAAACAATCTAAAATTTATTTGACATAATCTGAAATCTCTTGAGCCACTCCATGTTAACAGCATGCGGTACATGTTGGTTAAATTGTCTTTTAGTTATAAACTTAGATTATTTGAGAATTAAAACTTGGCTGGACATCTTGTAGGAATTTGTTGGGATAATTGATGTGTAACAGGCACTAATTACACATCTATTAAAGAAGGATTAACTCTTTAAACCCAATATAGACATAATGATTCTCAGTGCAGTATCAGCGACTCTTGTGTGGAAGCAATGTTTAACTTATTTAAGAATACTTTGTCTTTGGCTCTTCTGCATGCTTGAAATGTGTGTGCTGTTCTTTGTTTTGTTTTGTTTTTTTTTAATCCACACCCAATTCTTGCGAAGATAACTGATTGCTGAATTATCTGAACCCATTTGATGAATACATTCTCACTATGAAGGAGAGCAAATTATGCGGGGAATTGGAATTGGTTCTCAGCTTGTTCCCATATCAGAGCCAAATATCTCAATCTCTCATGATGCATTTTACTGCCAATGCAGTATAATATGGTTTATGGTTGTGTGTAAAAGGAAAAAAGAAAAGGAGCAATGAATTTAATGCTAAATCTTTCCCTGCTCGATAACTCTGTGATTACAGAGGAGAGAAAATATGTGAGGAAAAATTGATTTGCATTTAAATTTTACACATGGGTACTAATTATCACATTATAAATGTGTGTCAGCAGAGCTATGCTGTGTGAAGCATTACAGTAGAAGAGGAGATATGATGTCTTGTGTACACAAGCTAGTTTTCATTTTTTATTTAGTGTCAAGGTTGATCTTCATAGCCATCTTCTCCCTTTTTAATCCCTCTATCAGCTCACTGCTATCGCATCACACTCAAGTGTTTTTCACATCATCTGCCTGGCTTTCCCTTAGAGAGTAAGAGGTGAAGATGGAAGGAGAGGGAAAAAAAATCACTAACAGAGCGATATTACTGATATGGAAATTAAAAATACAGCAAATCAGAATAACTGGTGCACTGACAGAATCAAAGAAGTAGATATAAACATGTAAGGTGATGAAGCAGGGGACATCTGATGAAAACACTATACGGCAGCTTTAAATAGACACCAGCACAGCCAGAGATTGCGGTTTCCTTAGCCACAGTTTCCGTAGCAACTTTGTCTCTTACCTACCTACCCTCTTTATCTCTCCAGGAGCGTGTGGAGTGTCGACTTCTGGAGGGCCGCGACCGCCTCAGCCGGGTACGTCGCAGCGCGGCGTCCACAGCGGAGCACACGGCAGCGGGAGGCTGCGAGGCCATGGATCGACAGCTGGGGGCGCTGTCCCACGCTCTGGAGCAATGGGAAGGGGCCGCTCTGAGGGCCCGGGATAGCTTGGAGGGGGCCCTGTCCGCTGCCGCGGCTTCCGAAGAGGAATATAACCGTCTGACCGCCCAGTTGGAGGAAGAGTTAAAAGTGTTTGATGGACGTCTGAGGGGGTGGAGCCAGGAGCTGGTTAAAGCTGAAGGGCAGAGTAACGGCGAGGAGGCTGTGGAGGGATGGCAGCTGGCTAAGGTACTATAGAATTTAAATAAACATAATGACAAGAGAGCCTGAATTATTATCTGTTCATTTTCTCACAATGGTGCATTTAAAAAAACAGCATCAATAATAAAAACTCGCTGGGGTGGGTGAAAGCTGACAGCGGCTATGCTGCCGTCCTATGATTAGCATTGTTTAATACAAAGTACACACACAGACACACACAGGACCCTCTGCAATTAGCCCTGCTTTCTCTGTCAGTAATTATCCATTCTATTTGTAAATCCTAAAAACAGATTAGTTTGTAAATCAGCTTTACTGGAATGATGAACAAGTGACAGCCACAATCCCATCACTTGGTTTCCTGCTCATTCTGTCTTCCGTGCTGTCCCCTCTACCCCTCCCCGCTTTGTCTTTTTTAACCATTATTTTCCACTATCTCTCCCTCCCAAACATTCCCTCATTGTTTCTCCTGCCTATACTCCAACTTGGTTGAACTGAAGTGTGCTGAGATGTCCTTCTTGGCTGCAGGGGTTCTTTCTTAGATGCTTGTGCTCCTCACCTCCCCTGCTGCTCTGTTTCTAACCTCCACAGGATGTTTACAGTGTGACAATTTCTCTGTATTGTCAAGGCCGTGCCAACACGTTCAGCCCTATATTTCCCCTCCGGGCTTCTTCAGCCATGCCTTTCTCCGGTTTTCCTCAATTTGGGGCTGTTAAAGAACAGAGGAGGAGTTGGGTTTTTTTTCTTTCCCCTCCTCCGCTTCTCGTTCTCCTCCTTCTCCAGCCTGTTTCCTGTGTCCGGCCTTGTTTTCGTTACGCGCTTGTTTGTGTGCGTTTGAACCAATTCTACATCTGTGAGGGCTGACAGCTGAATTCCACAGGGAGAGAGCGTGAGAGAGTCATCGGGAGGAAAAATGTGTGCGAGGGAATAAGTGGAGGGAGTGGGAGGAGGGAGAGAGAAAGAGGAGAGAGCGAGAGAGTGGGGTAGAGAAAGAAGTAGAACCGCCGTAGGAGGAGGGAGCGAGGAAAGGAAAGGAGAAGAGGGAGACGGGAGCAGCGAGTCCACAGGAGCAGGGAGGGAGGGTTGTTTTAATCGTCATACGTCAGAGAGTGAGTGAGAGTCACACAGCGAGAGAGAGAGAGCTTGTACATATTTCATGGGACAGGATTTCATGACTGTGTGAGTGCAGAATGTGAGGCACGCTGAGGCGAGCTGGAGACCGTTATCCACAGCTCCTTCCTGCCACACTCCGCCAGGAACAGCAATGCTTTTGTACAGGCAGCACTGTGAGTATGTGTTTGAGCGTCTGTGTGCGCGGTTTGAATGTGAGAAGAGCGAAAACGACTGAGGCAGGGTGTGAATAGGAATGCGAGCGGACTTATTGGAGGGTGTCATGCAGATCCGTTGGGTGCTTGTGTTTCCTTGTCACACACACACTGAGCTGGTGTCTGATTTGTGCCGTTTAGGATATACTGGAGGGCTTGCAGAGCGCCGAGCCGATGGCGGAGAAGTTGAAAGGCCAACTGAATGACCTGGTGCGATACTCCAGAGACCTCGGCTCACAGTCAGACCGGGTCACGGCGCTAATCAAACAGCACAACAGGTGAGAGGAACATTTCTGCTGTAGTGATGTGATGTGGGTGAGCGAGAATTACTCCTTGGAGTGTTTGTGGATGTAAAACGAAACACTGACTGATTAACTATAGTTTATTCATGATGCCTTTTGCTTCAAGTCTGTGTAATGAGGCCAAAAGCTGCTTTTTTCAAATGTAGATAGAAATGGCCCCAACTTGAACTTCCTAACCTAAAAGCCAACAAAGTTATCCAAACAAATGCTCAAGGAAAGGAAATTCAGAGTCACACTGGAGATGAAGTAAAAGGTTTTCTCAAAAGTGAAGACGTTATCACACAGATTATATGAAAACTGTGGTTTAATATAGAACAAAAATATAAATTAGAGGAAGAACCTGGAGATACTTTGGACCAGAGATGAGAAACAATGGATACCAAATGGAATAACAGCACTGTGTACAGTAAAAAAAGATGGGAATTTTATGAGTTTTCAGGAGATGGAACAAAATTTAACATTATGCAACCATTCTCCAACCATAGTAGGAATCTACAATTTAAAGAAATATAGAGTAATATCTGCATAGTACCAACAGAGGAAAGGAAATACAGCACATTATGTTAAAGCGAAATGGGCAAAAAAGAACTAGGTGTGTATATTTCTCAAGATAAATGGCTGCCTGTATGGAGAACACAGCAATCTACTACATCATCATGTAGCTTGAGAGAAAACTGTTGGAAGGGTTGAATAAAATTCTCTGTCACCCCCAATATTAAACATAAATTTCTAGTGTTCTCTAACAAAGCCATATTGAAGCCAATGTGATAAATGTAAACCATTCTCATGTCTTTTGGATCTGCCCTGGCATTGTGCAGTTTTGGGAGAGTGTTCATTTATTTATTGTTAAAATATATACAGGATCATCTCTGGTGTTGCATTTTGGTGATATAGCAGGAAATATTGTGTTGAGAGAAGACAGATGTTTGTTTAAAATTTTGGTAGGAGCCTGTGAAAAAGCCTTCCTGGAGAGATGGTACGACCCAGACCCACTATAACAAGACGAATGGCTGTAAATAGTGAGTGTAATATATGTTATGGAGTAACCGACTCATAAGATCAGACAGTGTTGAGAGATATGGACCATGTTTACACATCAATGACAGGGTGAGGACTGAAATATTAATGTCACAGGAACAAACTAGAGACAATCATTTCGGGATTTTTGTTATTTTGCTTTGTTTCACTTCTTTCTTTTGTGTATACCTGAAATGGAAAGGTGGTAACAATGTGTTTAAAAGTTAACTGATCAAAAAAAAAATGTTTTTGGAGGTTTTTTTTCAGCTAGGATGTTCAAATCAACCTCTATTGACCAATATGCTATATACATTTTAAGTAAAAAAAAATAAAATAACATAAGACAAACAAATAAACAGGAAATAATCGAAATATGTTGAGGAAACTGAATAAAAATGAATTTCATTTGTTTAATTATAGTATGCTAAAAGCAATAAGTGCAAACAAAGGCCATTGAAAAGGCATACTCTCCTTGACCCACTTGGATAGTGGAACAGTTAAAAGCAGTTGTTTTGGGGATCTGAGACCTACTGCTTGGGTAGAGGACATTAGGTTCTGAAAATCAATCTGACAGGTGGCCAGTACAGGGATTTTAGTACTGGTGTAATGTGTTTTCATTATCTGCTACCAGTTAGTCTCACTGCAGGATTCTGCAACTGCTGCATGATGAGATGAGGGCTGGTGCAGTAAAGGGTCAAAAATCCATCCTCGAGGAGAATAAACTGTTTGTAACACTCTTTATATGAGTGAGAGAAGGGATGCTTAGCTATGTCTGTCTGCCTAGTTTGCCTTTATGGGTAGCTCCCTGTGTACATAACAGACCTGGTGAGACCTTATTCAAGCAGTTGGCCTCTCTAATCATCTGATCCGAGTTTTTTGATAGACATGGCCACACTTTTTAAGCTCTTGAACTTTAGAACTACGTTCTGCAGTGGAAGCATGCATGTATGATTACGTTGAGTAAAACCAAGACACTTCCAATGTTAAAGAAATTGTGTTTTGCCTAAAAAGTCTGCATTTTCTTCTGTAGCTATCTGTTTATAGAGAACGGAAGTGAATTAATTCGATTTAGGTTTAAGTGCAAGGTCAAAGGTGATACCAAGACTTTTGCTATGGGCTTAAAGGTTTAGTGCTAATGGTCCTAAATGGCTAGCTAAAAATGATCACAGCTGTCTGTGTGTCATTTAGATGAAGACAGTTTTTCTGTAGAAATACACATCCTAAAATATTTGTGTGACATTGGATTATCATTTGAAAGATGCATTGTACTTGTGAAAAATAAAGCCTAACGGACACATAATGCAAAAAGGGACCTAAAATCAAATCCTGAGGTACTCCATAATTGATTGAGGCATTGGAGAAAGAGAAGCTTTATTAGCTATTAGTCAACAACCTAGCCAACCTTATCCTTTAGACAGTTTTTATTAAAAGCCTGTGATTAATACAGATGATCAAGTGATTATGATGCAACGTGCAACATAACGTATAAACAAGTTATTTGCTATTTATTACTGTACAAGTATGTGATTCTGCAGATACCTGACATACTTTTTAACTGGCATATTATATAAAAATGTGTCATTTTAATGATTCAATTAAACCTGTCCTCATAATTATTGTTGATGTCACACATTATTCCATATAACAGTCTTAAAAACAGCTGTTCCATAACACAATAACAAGAGCGGGAAAGGAAAGTTCTCCTTAATTACAGCTCAAAAGCCAGGGCTATGTTTTATAAGCTCTTTTGTGTGTGTGTGTGTGTGTGTGTGTGTGTGTGTGTGTGTGTGTGTGTGTGTGTGTGTGTGTGTGTGTGTGTGTGTGTGTGCGCGTGTGTGTGCGCGCGCGCGCGCGCTTGTGGCAATAACACACAGAGGTCTGACGTCCCTATCAGCCAGGTGAAGGTGGAAAGGTGACGGACAACAACAGAGTCACCAGTTGCTAAGCGACATTTAACCGTCTTCCCTCACTTCCACTTATTGACTATGTTTGTGTCCTTCCCCAGTTTAATTTTATGCAACGCCGAGTGTAATTTTTTAGGGAAATTAAAATTTGGTCTTTTTCTTCACACTGATACCCACTTTAGTCTCTTTACTGAGCTCTAATTGCCTGCTTTAAACCCTCAAGTGAGCCCGTGTTCAATGAGCACCACTTGTTTGTGAACGCACCGTGCAGTGCCTTTTCAAAAGAACAACAGTGCATACAAAAGAGCATGCACACACACAGCCATGCACATTCAACGCATTCATGTACAAGTGTAAACTTCTACCGTAGCGCAAATGATCTCCTTTATTTGCTGCTTCTCTGAAGATTTACTGGCAGACAATCTAAGTGAGGTCAGCTTTTTGGAAATGCTTTGGCAGCTAATTGGCGTCGACTGCTGATTGGCAAAACACCACCTTTCCTTATTCGTTTGGCTGTTTAGTCTGTAATAGACTTGGCCTGTGCGCTCTTTGCACCTGTCCTGCATTTAAGCGCTGCAGAAAGAAGAGTGCACAGACAGAATGAAAAAAAAAAAGGAGTCAGAGGAGAGGAGGAAAAGGCAATAACTCCCCTCCGCCCCACCTCCTCTTTATACCGCATGCCAGATTTTGTCTGTCACAGCAGAAAAAGTGCTTCTTTTACACCCGTGCTATCCCCACTGTGTTACCCTTTCATGCCCTCATCACACCGTTAAAGCTCAAGAGTGTCTGTGCCTGACTTTAATGCGTGTTTCAGTGCATTGAGATGCTACATGAGGACAATGTGTTTTTTGCCATGTTTTTCATACCTCTATTTCTGATAAGTAACCTTATTTCCCTGCTGTCATCCACGTCTCCCCCTTCCTCCTTTAACCTTCACACACTCCCCACAATGTGTGAAATCCAGTAATTGTTTTTCTTTTTTTTTTGTCTTACATCATGTTTAAATCTATTTTGAATGAAACTACATGTACATAGATTTTTTTTCTTTATCCCAGAGTTGAAAGAAAATAATTCTGCTGGTTGTACATATAGCTTATCCATATATGAACTTGTATCTATGTTGGTCATAACACACCTCACAATTTGGTTATGTAAATTTAGTGCCAGGGAGCACTGAGCAGAAGTGTGTGAAGGAGTATGGAGGTCAAGAAGACGGGTGGTTGTGTAGTGCGTCATGCTGGAGATTTGAATCTGAAATAAATTTTTTGTTGTTGCCATTTTATACTTTTAAATTGCCTAATATGGTAAAATACCTGAATTGTGTCTGGTTATAAAAACACATAACTGATTGTTGGTCTCATGATGTACTCAAAGCACCATTAACAAATTAAAAAAAATAAAAAATCTCATTGCCGATCATTTTGTAGCTGACAGCTGGTCTCCCACCCCCTCATGTGCCAATCAACAACATCCGCTCCCACTGGGCTGGTACTTTTGCTGCTGGGTCTTTTCTACTCTAAATCAACACACCAAGGCTCATTCACACATTCATAAAGATCTTTATTTTGTACCCTTAAGTGCTTTCTGACTATCATGCACACACTTAGACTGCAGTCGATGGATTGGGAGAAATTTTGGGGTTCAGTATCTTGCCCGTGGACACTTAAGCACAATTACTACAGGGGCTAGGGATCAAACCACCAACCTTCCAGTTAGTAGACGACCCAATCTACCTCCTGAGCTGCTGTAAATTTATTATCACGCTCCGTAAAGTTAGGAGTTGTCATCAAATTTCGCTGACATTTTCATTTTGTGTGTTCTGTTTGTGCATCCCTTTAGATTATTATGGTTTCTTGTGTTTTTAGCTATCCTTTAAAGCTTCAAATCTCAGTCTCATTCAACAAGTGATTTTATTATGCTTCAGTTACATACCTGCTGTACCTTGTGGTTAATATATTAATAGCAGAAAAATTCCTCTGGATGAAAAGCTTCATTCTCCTAAAATCCAAATTTGAAAGTGTACCTTTGATATTCTGTCAAGCCTCGCTGTGACCGCTTCCTCACATATCTCCTCCATCTCATCTCTTTCTTATAGCATCAAGCTGTCGTGCCTCGTTCCCTCCATCTTGTCACCCATGTGAACTCTTGCCCCAGTCATATGTTGCCTCTCAACCCCCCTCCCACACAGTGCCCCTTAGCGCCATCCCCCCGCTCTCCCTCTTTGCCCCAGCGCTCATTCCTTCCACTTCACCCACTTTGCCATTTCTCCACCTGCCCATTTCTCATCCCTGGCTCATCCTCCATGACGTGAGTACAGTCTGGACAGTATCAGAGCATCAGCACGTGTCTCCTTTGTTTTGATGGACACATGGGCAGTAAACACTTCCTCTGTTTGTAGCTTCGTTCTTTCTTTGTTCATTTCTCACGGGAGATTTCAACCCATGAACAACAACTTAAATGAGGCCTTTTCTTTCTTTTCTTCTTCTTTCCTGCAGTCTGAGTCTTCGTGCATCCAGGGAATGTCAAAATAAGGAGCGCTTGTTGGAGCAAAGGTTTCGTGCAGCCCTTAGAGACTTCCAGCAGTGGCTGGTCAATGCCAAAATCAGCACTGCCAAATGCTTTGATGTGCCACAGACTGTCACAGAGGCCTCCTCTGCTTTGCAAAGGATTCAGGTAAGGGATATAATTTGCAAAACCCTTATGTACAGCTAAAAAAAAATTTATTCTTCCTGTGTGTGTGTGTGTGTGTGTGTGTGTGTGTGTGTGTGTGTGTGTGTGTGTGTGTGTGTGTGTATGCGCATGTGTTTTTTAAGGGGACATATAACTGTAGTAAAATTGAAGTTCATTGTCTTCTTTGCACAGGTGTTTTTCCAAGACAGACTTACCTGATGCAGGAATTAATCACAGATTTAATCACATTTTTGTCATATTATTCCAGGGCAGACTGAAGTAATACCAGCATATCAAGCAGTTTTTTGGGGATGGAAACGTAACTAAATATTACTGTAGTCAAGTCTTTTGAGAAATAACATTTTCAATAACTTGTTTTGTGCTCATTCATATTGATGTCTCGGAGCTGCCAGCCAGTGTGGCCGTATGATATTTTTTCTACAGGCAGATTGCTTCTGTGAGTGTCTGTTGATAGTAGAGGTAGGGAGTGTCATTTATTCACTTACATAAACCAGACTTTTCCTGCCTCTCGGGGTGATGATATTAACAAGCTTCTTGTCATAAAAGCCATTTGTCTGCTCCTTGAGAAGCTGCAACCTTGCATCAGTTTGAGTCCACTTAAATCCACTCTTGCTAATTACAGACTGGTTCTCGCTTTTTATTTTGTTTCCATAGAGGCAGGCTAAGCAACAATATGGTACTACAAAGAAAAGCAAAAGATGTAGTAGTTAAACAATCAATCCTCTTTCATTGGATGTTTGCTCAAAGGGAAGCGTGTGTGAACATGCCCACTGTTGAGTGTCTGCTGGTGGGCTTGTTGGAGTGATGGGACCTGCAGTAGCCTGGATAAGCTAGAAATGGGCTCATAGCCAAAAGAGATAAGAGAAAGCTCCACAGTGGGGTCTCTCAGCCTTTCTCTTCAAAATATCTGTGTGTCTCTCTTTCTGAGAAGTCTCTGAGATTCTGGCAGGTCTGGCAGCCTCTTCAGAGCACCGCAGGGTTCTGGCTAATAGTCAGCTGCTTGTCTGTGAAGGTGGACATCCCCACATCCATGCACCGCATTACTATCAAGCAATGTGCTATTATTTCTAAACTCTGCATTCTCAGACCATATTTTGGAGCTCTTAGATGATCGACGAAGCAGTGAATCAACAGTTAGGTGGTCAGGGAGAGTGAGTTCAAAATGGCAAAGCAACGTGTGGTTATTTGACAAAATAATTTGCTGGAAATCCTCTGCAGGGGTTTAGCAAAGTCTGCTCCTTTAGAAGTTTCTAGTTTTTTGGATGAGAGGGATTTTCATACTTTCTGACTAGAGAGGCAATCATGTTTTATTTATTATTGACTTGGTGAGGAATGTGGAACAATGTTTCCACATGGCTGACCTCCAGGAGGGCTAGCGTGGGAGGGGCTGGGGTATCCATTGTGTCATGCTTAATTGGTGGTATACGGTTACACTGGCAGGGTGAGAAAGACAGCAAGTGTGGAAAAGAAAAAGAGCGAGCAAGTAAATGAATGTAGAACACAGAGAGCGAAACGGTGAGAGACGCAGACTTTCTTTTCTTGTGTGTGCCTTTTACTTTACCAAGTGTGTGTGTGTGTGTGTGTGTGTGTGTGTGTGTGTGTGTGTGTGTGTGTGTGTGTGTGTGTGTGTGTGTGTGTGTGTGTGTGTGTGTGTGTGTGTTTTGAGGAGGCTGAAGCTAGATAGTGTGTGTAAGTGATGTGCTGACTGCACAGATGGTGGAGTGGTCCCTGCTGCGCTACTGTCATCGGCTCAGCTCAGAGGGAGGGGTGTCTGTGTGTGTGCATGCTGCATATGCGTGTTTATCCTAATATGTGTGTGTACATTGCCGGTGGGTGTGTATGAAGGCACTTTGTAAAAAAGAAAAAAAAAAGCAGACACATTTCAGGCTCATTGACTTCCCTTATCTGTTATTGCGTCTGTGGGTCAGGCCACTTCTTCATATGCATGTAGAATTAGTAATGACTTCATCTAATGTAATTACTGCTTTTCACAATGTAGGGTCACATTCTGGGACCTTGAGAGAAAATTTGTTGACAATGTAGAGAATGGCTTTGTTACCCGTCAGGCACTGCAGCAAAAGGCAAAAAAAGAAGAAGTTTGGGATAGTCATTCAGTCTTTTTTTCCCCTCCTTTCACACCCTTCTCCCTTTGTGTGCGTGCTTCAGTTAAATAGTCACTGCTCCTTTGTCTTTGTCTGTGTACTGTATCCCCTTAGGAGTTTTTGAGTGACAGGGAGAATGGCCAGGCCAGGCTTAGTACAGTAGGAGCCAGTGGGGAGCTGCTGATGGCTGTAGTGTCCAAGGACAGGGTGGAGGGAATCAAGGCCAAGGTGGCAAATGCGAGAGAAGACTGGAAGAGCCTGATGAATAACCTGCAAATGAGAGAAGATGCTCTCAAGGTTGGTGCATTGTTTTCCGTGCTTAGCAGATGGCTGCAAAATTACATCAATGTGTATTTAATGTGCAAGAAAGCAAGCAATCATTAGTTTCATTTTTTTATCAGAGTGCTCACTTTCTCTGATATTTGTACAGTTTGTGCAAATTCAGAACCTCAAAAGGTGTATTTAACAAGTTACTTCACATTTGCAGAACCTGCAGGCCCAGATGACAGAGTTTGAGGCCAGTGCTGAGCCTCTGCAGGAATGGCTGAACAGCACAGAGGTCAGAGTTCAGGAGAGCAGTGCTCGCCTATATGACCTTCCAGCCAAGAAGCAGGAGCTCAGCAAACTACAGGTACTGTGAAGCCCACAGTCGTGCTCATGATTCTCCCTGGACATTACAGTCCTCTTACAATGACATTACTTCTGCGGTTATTGTGGCTGATGAAGGGTCAATCTGTTAGTCCACCCCTGTAGCAGTACATCAGGACATTTTAATCAATACTGTAGGGTCCATTTACTGTTAAATTGCATTACGTTAGTGAGGCTGCCCCTTTTACATTTCTCTTCTCAGCTGCTCTCACTGATGTTTTCTAATTTCCTCTCTTCACTCAAATAAACCTTGTCATTACACCGCAAATTGAATATTAAGTAGATTTTCCAAGGATACTAAATAGTCAGCTCTCCATCAGATATGGATCCCTGAAGTACAATTTCAATTCACTGGGGAGAAGAGAAGGACCTAATTACATTTTTCGAGCACCACTGGATCAAAATAGAGCTGCGTCTTGACACAATAGTCAGAAGAAAAGTCCAGAAATCTAATTAATTCTCCTTCTGTCAAAGCTGAAGCACTGCGTGGCTAAAAGGCCTTTTTCAGGATGCGATAACAGCCTCTGCCACGTCTGGCAGAGACAAAAAAGGAAGACAGGCATGAAGCGTTAAAAAAGATAAAACTGACAAAGGAAAAAAAAAAAAATCAAACCCATCTCAAAGCTCTGCTCGTATCATTGTTGCTATTTTTATATTTATTCTGTCCCCCACTGTAGCACTTCTCGTCATTGCCTTTTGTCTGGTCCCTGCAAGCAATTACATTTCTTCCCACAGCACCTGAAGTACAATAAAACACACAGGCTTCAGTCTCTGAACTCATGTAGGGAAAATCCTCCTTACCCTTTAACATGTATACAACCCGTCTTTGGATTACGTTATCAGCCGTGTCTCCTGTGCCTCTTCTTTGCTGTGGTGTCTAACCTAATAACAGCATTTATATGTAAAAGTGAACATCAGGAGAAATACTGCTGATGCTCGTGTTCCTCTGTTTTTATCCATGTATTTTGATGTGCTCTAGTGTGTACTTGTGACATGTTAATCCCATATCCCTCCTCCTCTGCGCTTCTTGTGCCTCGTGTCTCTGCTGTCATGAAAAATGTTATGTTTTCTGTTGTTTCATTTTCACCTCTAATGGTGCTCACACACAACCATACTTTCCAACCCATCACTTTTTCTGTACCCTGCGCTCACCAACATCCAATTGCTCCGTCTCTGTTTTTCCACCACTTGCCTGCTTCACATCGGCTTAGTGTGTGCTGGAGGAGATGGCGTGTCAGGAGGTAGAGCTGGGCAGGCTGAGGGAAAGAGCTCATCGACTCTGGGAGGGACAAGCAGCCGGAAAGGGCTTCGTCCACAGAGTATCTCAGCTGTCAGCACAATACCTAGCCCTCAGCAACTTAACCAAGGTAACACCGCTCACGCCTTGTAACCTTATTTCTAGCCTTTCCTCTCTTTATGCTCTGCTTCTATCACAGACTGCTACAGTGTGCTGAAATGTGCCTTGCTTAACCCATGTGCTCTTGATAAACACTAAAGAGCTTTCTGTCCAGCTGTGGTGTTCGCTGTTTTGTTGTATGATCTGCCGTGTCATGGACTGCTGCCCCCTTGCACATTAGTCATGTCTCCAAGGGAAGACCTGGTTCCCAGAGTAATTTACCTGAGCTCAGTAATCTCTCTTACCTCTAAAACGCCCTTGTGCTTGCAGCCTCATCAGCATAAAAGGGCCAAGACTGTGCAGCGTACCTTTATCCACTAAAGCACTTCTGAAATGTCACAGCTGAAATGTGTCACTGCTTGAGAAGCTGACCTTTGTGGAGCTCTCATTAAAGTGGTCGCACTCGTATGATTAATTTGATACATCACAGAACAAAATATTACGCTGACCACAGAGCACCATTCTGTTACCTCGGGACAATGAGAGTACCCCGGTGATGATGAATGGGATTTATTTACTTTGCTGGCCAGCCAGTGAAGTGCTATTTTTAGGTCCTCTTCCCTCCTAGACGTGGAAACAGGAATGAAAACACTTCAAAAATTGCCACCAGTTATTGAAGCTTTTACTTTCTGCGCTTTGCAGATCCACAGATGTTGCAGATGTATGAGTGATGACTGAAAACACAATGCGTTTTTTTTTCTTGTGCTATAACATGTGGGTGGGAGAGTCTCTAGAGATGTCTATCTGGGAAAACAAGGCTGTAATTTCAAACACGAACACAGAAAAATATGAAGAAACTGTTGTTGTTCACTGGAAACACGTGTAATGTTAAACTCTTTGGTAAGGAAAGACTTGAGGAGTATAGTCACATTACTCTACTTTAATATCTAACAGGACAAGGCATCCAGGATTGAGCGCATTGTAGGGGAACACCGCCTTTTCTCTGAAGGACTGAAAGAGCTCCAGGACTGGGTGTGTGAGGCTCAGCGGGTCCTCAACACCTGCATCTCCACCACTACAGACAAGGGCTTGTTGGAGGACCGGATGTTACAACTTGAAGTAAGGAAGGAAGACATGGATGGAGTTCTTTAAAGGGATACACAAAAAGTCCATTCATGCACATTTTCCTAGCAAGACTTTTCTTTGCTGGCCGCTAGGAACAAAAATGAGTATTCCCTATTAAGTTGGCGTGTGGTTGCTGTAGCTTGATTAAATTTGTTGCGGAGAGCTGTACAGATTGCTGTGGTCCCCTGCATGTTGCACACAAGATACCAAATTACCAGCAAACAGCTGCAACCAACAACCAAGCAGCAGTGTAATTAAAAAAAAAACAATAAGCCGTGAAAGTAATGCCTTACCGTTGAAACCAAGACAAGGTTCTCCATTTCTTGTTTGCGTCACAGGCTTCACAATTTCACAGCCACCTACCAAGAAGTTGTAGAGTGCTGGCAGATAAGTCAGTTTCCATGCAAGAAACGGAGGATTGCAGCAATCTGTTAGTGACCAAAGCAATCACAAGAAGGTTATCAGTCAGCACCGTCTTTACAAGTGATTTCACCCAGCGACAGCAGGAAACCTCCAGCTTCCACCGACTAGAATAGAGACTGGTGTTGCCCTGTTGCCGACCAGTCTCTAGGCCTGTGTGACTGAGCCCTCCCTGTAACTGAGATATTGTGTTTAAAATTTTCAGAAGTAAACATTACACAGGCTTATTTTACAAACCATGCAACTGCAGATTTCTGACTTGACACAAGTTTTATCTGTAGATATGTTGCATCTATTTTAATGGTTTAGAAAGAAACAGGGCGAGATGCATTTTACCCTTTAGAGAGTTATTTTCTGTCTGTGTGTTCACCTCTATCTGTAGGCCTTACTAACTGCCCGTCAGGAGAGGGAGATCCAGCTAAAAATGCTCTTGACGCGGGGAGAGGCAGTCCAGAGGAACACTTCAGCTGAGGGAGTCCCGGTGATTCGCAAACAGATCCAAGACCTCAAAGACTCGTGGGACTCACTGCTGTCTGCCTCAATCCAGTGTAAAAGGTGAGCATGGGGCAATTAATCTGTCAGTCTTTGATAAATGGGACTGGGAACTGCCTAGTTTCCCTTGATGGATTTCTGCTAGTTGAAAGGTTAAAGGGATTATTAGATTTAGCTGTTCAGAATCTTGTTTGTTCCCTCTGTGCTAACTTTGCCTTATTTATGGTCACAGTCAGCTGGAAGGTGCTCTGTCGCAGTGGACCAGCTATCAAGAGGACGTGGGTCAGTTTATGCAGTGGATGGATCGGGTTGAAGAGACGCTTAGCTGCTCAGACAGACAGTACTCTGAGATGAGAGACAAGACTGCTAACCTGGGAAAGACCAAGGTATCAAATGCCACTGTAGACTATCCAAACTCTGTATTTAGATTAGCCTGACTGTAATTTTAATTTAATTAAAATTTTAGCCATTTATCCGCTTTAGATTCATGCAGTTACATTTATACCTCAGAGCATCCCAGTTGCAATGATCTATGGGTTCTCCTTTCTTTCCAGCTTCTCTATGAGGAAGTACTGAGTCATAGCAGTCCTCTGGAGACTATTGCCACAAAGGGTTCCAATATGACTGAACACCACACGACACAGCAGGAGGTGCAGCAGCTGCAGTGTAGATACAACTCCCTCAAAGAAAAGGCTAAGGTGCTTACTCAGAACATACGGCTTCATTTTTTCCTCTGCAGGCATTTGAATAATAACCGAATAGTTTGAGTGTATTTCTTTAAAAGCTTGCTTCATGCTTTTTCAGAAATTAATTATTATTAATTATATTCCCCAAAATACTGAAGGGCATGAACTTGTTGAAAATTTTACTGACTTGCCTAATAATTATTGTAAAATCATTACACATATTTCTCTTTGAGCTTGAACTGCTTTCATCCATTAATGTTTGCGTCTTGTTTATTTTTTGCAGAATGCAGTCAGCAAGGCCAAGGAGCTGGTGCTGGTGCATCAAGAGTATCAAAGGGGGTTACATGTGTTTGAGGACTGGCTGGAGAAGGAGCAGGCCTCTCTGGCCTCATTGTCCCATCCAGAGGGAAACGTGGATACACTTGAGAATACACTGCAGCAGCTACAGGTAGAAACACCGTGGAGTTTTATGTCAACTCTATATGGTTATGATCAGAGAAGAGAATAGCTGCAAACTTTTAACCCTGCCTACGCATAGTCGTATTTTTCAAAAGTAAAGCACCTAACACCTAACCCTTTCTAAATGTTTTAAGTCTTCAGTGACCTCCAGTATTTACTTTGTTCTTGACTCTTCATTTTCTTCACAGAACCTGCAGGAGCACTGTTCAAATGGCCAAGCCTTACTCTCCGCTGTGCTCACCAGCAGAGAGAGAGTAATCCCCTGGGGTATACCTCAGATCGAGGACCGAGCCCTGGACACCGCTCAGCGAGAGTGGGCGGCCTATCAGAGCCGTCTAAAGGAGACTCAAGGCCAGCTGCACTCAATGCTGACCCGACTGAGGCAGATGGGACATAAATTCCTGAGCCTGGCACAGTGGCTGGAGGAGATGGAGAGGGTAGCTAATATCAGAAGTAATCGGAGGTCAGACGCAACCACCAAGCAGATTCAGCTGAAGAAACTCCAGGTGAGAAAGAGGCCTGATTGCTGCAGTCCATATAAGATACAGGCCCTTGATATTTCATGCAACTGTCAACACTGTAAAGCTCAAAAGGGAACAACATACTGTCTTATTAGAAGAATTTATTTTTGGGGGCCAGGATGTAGAGACTTCAGGAAGCTACTTCCCCCAGCCAGGAAATTGTTTAGCGATACCCATCCATCTATTTTCTTCTGCTAATCCAATTCAGGGTCGCTGGAGGGGCTGGAGCCCATCCCAGCCACCATATGGAATACCATAGTTTAATAATATTTCAACAAATGTTTTTTTTTATTTCACTGGTCACTTCAGTCAGAGGTACCTTCTGGTTATACTGAAAACCAAACAGAAGAATATCAAGCTCACAGTTTCGTGATTTACATTTCAGGACACAGAAGAAGCAAACTAACCTAAAAACACAGCCACACATGCAGTAAGCTGTGAAGCATTGTGTCACTTTATACTACAGCGCATCACTTTGTCATGTTTCAAATAAAACAGCAGTATTTCCCATACTTGGTCTCCTCCCTCTGGAGCATGCTTCCTGCCACTGTCAGGATGCCAAAGAGTCTCAGTATTTTCCTTCCTTGCATTTACACACACACACACACACACACACACACACACACACACACACACACACACACACACACACACACACACACACACGTTGGGGATTCATATCTTGTGGGACATAATGCTTTCCCTAGCCACTTACCCTAACCATCAAAAAAGAAAGTCTAAACCTAACTCTTACCCTAAACCTGACCTTAACCCAATTGCAACCCTGACACTAAGTGTCCACTAACTCCATTTTTGAGTCTCAAAAATGCCTTCAAAGTTGTGGGGACTGGGATTTTGGTCCCCATAAGGGCTGTCGGTCCCCACAAGTGTAGTAAAATTCCAATTTTTGGTCCCCATACACACACACACACCCTTCTGTCCTTCTAGGCCCTATATTGTTTTGCTTGTAATGCGTTTTCTGACACCTGGCTTTTAAATGAACTTTGCTGACATATAAATCATCTATAGCTTTGGCAGTATGTAACTAAAATATTAAAACTTATGTGTCCCTTGTGATCAGGGGTGTCTGGAGGCAGTGCTCACACGGCAGAGTGAAGTCGATGGACTTTCATCTTTAGCCCAGGAGGTTCTGGAGGAAACTTACATCAGCAGTCGTATCAGTGTTACGGCCACTCAGCTCACTGCCCGCTACCACTCCCTGCTGCTCAACATACAGGTTTGGCGCTCTTGATTATCTGCAGTTTAATATAATAATATTGCCTTTATATTCAGTTAATGGTGCTTTGCATTTTCAGAGATCCTTTATCTATTTAACAGTGAGCCACATGAGGGGTTTGTTGTGGTGTTTTCAGCGTTTGTGGTGTTGCTAACCCAGTTGTTCCTCTGTTGCTCCAAATGTACTCAGGAACAGTGTGATGTCACAGTTGTTTGTTTGTTTTTATTTAACACCATTTCACAAACACAGTCCCCTCAAGATGTTTTATATTGTAATGTAAAGGCCCTACATTCCTGCATGTATTTATATTTCTGCCTTTGGGCGCACTTTGCCAGTTCATGCATTTCTTCACTCACAGATTCTGCTTCCATCTCGGTTTCACCTGATTTACCCCGACCACTTAAGCTCCCAGCACGGTACTGCTTTTGTAGCGTGCAGGTGTTACACTGAGCTTTGCAACCCACATCAGTATGTTGTAGATGTGTGCTGTCACTTGAGGGCAGTGTAGAAAAATCAGCGTACTACAATGTGGACTGCTTTTGTTCATGTTTGTGCTAAAGTTGTTCCTTCAGTGTCGCCCTTGCAGCCATGAAATCAGAAGTCATAATAGTCAAAGAAGTTCTTTGCAGTGAACTAAAACTGAGCATCAGAAGCAACCATTGTCTGTGCTTCCATTCAGATGTTTATTACTCTGGGTTTATTATTATCACTGCCTTTCCTGTTCAAGCAGAGTTTGAACCAATCAGCATTCTGTCTACACATAGCTTCATTACCGCTGCAGAAGTATAAATCACAAATGTCTCACCTGTTCCTGTTTTCCTTATTTGTTCAATATTCATAAAGGCTCAATTTCAGCTGCTCTTTTCTCAGAGCCACCATGCCTGGTGACTGTATCTGTTACATTGCTTACCTCTAATTCTCCATTGTCATCACAGCTTTTTAAAACACTTCACCAGATTTTCTTACCTGCTTCTTTGGATCCACCCTATTGCCTACACTGCCAGCCTTGATATGTAAATGTGTAAACAAGACCTAGGTGTCATTGTGAGTTTAATAAATAAAAAGAATTAAAAACAAGCTGGCTGCAGGTTAAAAAAAAATTTGCGTTACCATCTCAATCATATATTTTAGAAAATGTGAATTTTTCATGCATTGCCTCTGGGGTCTCTTCCCACAGTGTGTTTTTCACACATGATTGTTCTCCCTCACTGTGGAATTTACTCCTGGGAGAGTTTTGACTTTGTTTCTGTAACACCCCATTGAAGTAGCTTTGAGAGTTATCCGTGTTACCCCTGCCGGGGTTGTTCTGTATACTCAGATCCAGCCTCTCTATTTGTCTTCTCCTCTGGGTTGAGGGGGGGGGGGGACTAAAGGAAAATCAATGGGGCTCTGCTGGTCTGGAGCTAAGGCTGTAATTAAACGCTACAGAAAGCAATCTCACACCCTGCACCAGGAGTGGAAAAGCTTTGCCTGCACTGCATTGATTTTTTTTTTACACCTTCAGTAACACATCTGAGTGTGCGTATGTGCGCATTTGTCCCCCTTTACTCCCTCACTTTTGTTTCTCCACCTCCGTACAGCCCACACCCTTCCTTTCCTGCTAAAATTGTCTCACATATGCATATACTTTACAGTCGTGCCTACACACATATGCAAACACATAACATCCCTCTCAAACTGTGGATGCCTGTAATTATACCGTGTGAAGTGTGGGCCATATGGGCTTGAGGTGGGAAGCTGTTACCTCTGGCTAGTCAGAAAAGGTGTGCACTCAGCACTATCAGCTAATTGGAGCTCCTCACCACAGGATTTGCAAGTTGAGTGAATAATGTGTCAAAACCTGCAAGAAACCCTCTCCATCCTCACGGTGTTATCGACTCAGAATATCAGTCAAGTGGATAATGCGTCAAAAGCATAAAAACCCACTCCTCCTTGTAGTGAAGCTATTGACACTGAGCAGATGAAAGAGTAGAGGGGAAACGGATATTTTCTGTTTTGATGGCTGATCAGAGAGCTTGTGGTCCTTGGTGACTAATGTTAGACTGCTGCTGGGGCAAAAATCACACCTTCAAAAGGAAAGGATACAGGCAGTGTTTTCTAGAATTACCCCAAAGAAATATAATGTTAGACTTTGAAGAGTCTCACCAATAATTCTGACATATGAAACACGAAATCTGTTTTGTTTGTGTTTTTGTCATTTATCCTCAATTTATATTTGACCTACAGCAGTCGACTTAATATTTCCGGGAAGGACTAATGTTGTTTATGAAAGAAAGGGAGGTTTAAGACATTTATATGACGAAAATGGGTGGTTTTAGCCTGTTGCTTGCCATGTATAATTCAACTTTTTGGGATATAAATTAGATGTTCCAATAGGATGCTTTCATAAGGTTTTAAGTCAATAAAGACTAAAAAACAGGTAATTAAAAGCCATCCATAATTCACCTTTTGTGGATATAGGGTAGATGCTGTGGTAAAAAAAAGAAAGAAGAAGAAACATACTTTAACATAACGTTATAGGTGCATGAATGGAAAAAATAGGTATTTTTAGCCCATTGCTAGGCAACATGATGGATATCATAGTATCTGATTTCGATAAGTCCCTTCAGGGGTTTCAGATCTATGTGTGTGCCAAGTTTGGTTGCTCATCTCCTGATCGTCTAGACAGAGTTTTCAGGCAGACAGAGCTTTTATGTATCATAGTAAGATATTTATCCTCCTTAAAAATCCAAACTTAACATTTCTGGAACTTTTTTCTTCTGACCTTCGATTTAATCTACTTTCAGGACACCATCAAACAGCTACAAGAGGAGCTGAGGAGCATTGAAGAGACAGAGAATCTTTGCAAGTCCTTCACCGAGTGGCTTGGCTCGACTCTGAAAAGCTTCACAGCATTAACTGACACTTCTGAACCTCTAGACCAGGCGGCCATGGAGAAGAAGATGAAAAAACTAGAGGTATGTTTATTTAGTTTCACTGTTACATTTCTAAACCTCCACGGTTTAGACCCAAAGTGATGCATTTGGATAGAAGGTGCAGTGGTGCACCTAATGCACCTCCCTGAACTGTTTATGTCAAAGAATTTGAGCACAAACTCATATGAATCCAATTTCACAAGCCAGCAAACAAATCCTTTGTGCAGTTTTCTTTGGCAGCTGCAAAATGGCCGGTAAAATATGCATAGGCTTCCTGTCCTGCGTTCATTGTTCGTATAATATTTGGACAGCGCTCTCACCTAAGAGAAAATGACTGCAGCACTTTCTCTTATGTTCATTTCATCAAATTGGCTTTTGAGGGAGGTAGCCCTGCTCAGAAATGCACACACTGTAAAAAGAGAATCACCACTATAGTTTGCCTGGCATAGTTCAAATCGAGTGTGTAGAGGATTGGGTGAGAATGTGTGTATCGATCGGCTCTTTATGAAGACAAAGCGGGTGCTGCTTTAGAGGAAGCGTGGTAGCAGGGGGAGACCTCCCACTGTGTGTAAGAGGATGAAGAAGCGCCGGTGTCAGGACCCTGCTGGCACAGACACTGTAATTGATGCAGTGCCCTTACTGCTTCAATACACACACACACACACACACACACACACACACACACACACTTCTCTCCTCAAACACTCGTTTCATATCATAAAACCCATCCAAAGTGCTAACTAACAAGCTGCAGCAAACCCATGAGTCCTCGCGCATTTTTTTTACTTCTCCATCGCTATATCTCATTTCTCTTTGTCTTCTTCACATACATCCAGAACAGCCTTAACACACACACACACCCGCACACCAAACATAGATGTTTACAATAGATCATCTGGTGCAGTCTTTGCAGTAATCCGTGTCTGGGATCGATGCTCTGTCTCTGCGTATGCACTGAAGACATGCTGCCACCACATGTGTCCTTCCAGCACTGCATATAACACACGAGCGCTTGCTCATCTCCTGCAGTGAGAGCTACAGGGCTGTTCAGTGAGCAGGGATGATTATGCATCGACACAAAGACCAGTAATCAATAGTTGTGTCAAGGGCCATTAGTTGGATTTGGACTTTATTTGATACTGTCAAAGTGTGAGTCATACAGTAATGATGGACTACCTCAGTTGTAAATGTGCTGTGAATTCATTGTACATATCGTGATCATGTAGAATGTAACATATAATTTAATTTGTCCCCTTCAACTGAAGCGTCTCTGTAGTTTTCTTTGACAAGATTTATTTTGAAATGACTGGCTCGTACAAACATGTAAACAAGGCAAAATGCAAAATAGAAAAGGGTTGGTTCTCATTAATAAGCACCCCCCCCCCTCCTTTCTCCTCCCTCCATAATTTTTAATTTCATTCGCATTTCATAAATGTTCAAGGTCATATCCTCCCCAGAGTCCCTGATGGTTTCTGATGCACACAGTCAGTTTTTTCCCCAAAGGTAAAGGTAAATCGCCCCATTTTTTAATTCCATATTTGTAACTGGGAATAATGAATGCATTTAGTTTAGCACAGAAATTGACATATGCTTCTTAATTAATTTGAACAAAATTTTGAGCTATGCAGAATTAAACATGCTCCTTCTGTTCTGTGGTTTCGCTGCTTTTCATGCACTGACGGCAGAGACTGCTAAACTGCTTAAAGGGTCATTTTTGTAATGTCCTTTCCCTTCTAGTAGGTAATGTAACTGCTAAACATGGTTGGCAGATCCATAGTAGATGCAGTGCAGTAGATAAAAGAGCCCAGGCACTGATGCAGAATCACCAGTTACAGCAGGTGGACAAGGAACTTGACTGGGATAATTGGGTTGACGTGCTATAAGACAGCTACAGCAGAAAGGGCATGATGTCTTTAAGACCTGATATACATTGTTCACAAGACTGTACTGCCTTATGCTATATGGAAGCCGTAGAATTATTAAATTATATGAGCCTATGCAAGTTTAAAACCTTACGCTGATAACTTATTTGATGCAAAGACAGATTGTGAGCACCAAATTCTGATCATTCTCTTAAGTGAAGTCACTGATTATTTCAGATTCTGGAAGAACAAAATCTTGCAACTTTAATTCAACATGTAAACAACCACCGCTGCTGCTAAGATGGAAAACTGATATTAGGTGTGAGATGAAGAGGCGATAATGAGTTTTTCAGCACTAAATCTAAAGTGCTGTAACTGCAATTACTGCAGATTTCTTCTTTTAGCTCTTGGTAAACACAGAGAACTATATGAAATTGAAATGTAGTCAGTGTCGCTCATTAAAGCCATAAAGCGTGAACGCCATTACTCGAGTGACGAGCGAGCCTGGAGCATCACATTAAGCGGGAAGCATGGACGTGTGCAGACAGACGCGGCTCTTGTTATATTATATTACCAACAGCCATAGCTGGAGATCCGGGATTGCTGAAGTGAGAGGCTACTTTCTACACAAGCAATAACAGACTGATGATGAAAGCTAGATGGCATCCCATAGAGTGGAGGTGTGAGTGTGTGTGTGTGTGGCATGTTATGGTTGCCCTGGAAACCCTGCAGCTACTTGTGCCTGTTAAGGGCCTGTTATAATTGGGTCCTCCTTTCATATTATTCACTGTGGTTTCTCCCCAACATGACCTCCCAGTCCTCTCCACATCGCACCATGCAGGTGTCAGCCTACCCGATGAGTTCAAAGCTTTTCAAATGCACTGTAAGGCTTGTCTGGGTGACTGGGACAGCACCGGAGGTGAAGGACAAGGGAATCAGTGATCTTGTATTGAATGCCAGCCTCAAAGTCAGTGAAGCTATGATATAAATCTATTTTATCCAAGAGGATGATTTACTCTTTTCTTTCATTCAGTAGTGTGTAAACTGCCTTGGCTGAAGGTCAGTTAGTAACAAGCAATGGTGATAACACAGTAGCAGGACCCATGGTGAGCTCTATTCATGCTTTCTCTTTCTCCCAGAGTCTCCAGTCTGAGCTCCAGCACGGTCACAGCTTCCTGAAATCACTTAGGGAGCGAGCAGAACAGGCGGCAGGCTTCCTGAATGAATCTGCAGCTGAAAGTTTAGGAGGAGAAGTAGAGGCGCGTCTTTCCCAGCTGGAGGAGTTAGCCGGAGGCCTCAGGCAGGAGCGCAGCTTCCTTGAGCGGGCATTACTGCTAGCTAAGGAGTTCCAGGACCGGTACAAGGCTCAGGCTCAGTGGCTGGTGGAAACCAAGGCTTTGCTTCGTACGCCAGTGGAGCCCAAGGCTGAGCTGTATCAACGCAGAGCACAGCTGACTAAGTATAAGGTATAGTATAAAAAAAGTGAGGGGGACATCTGGATTAATTTTACACTAAGTGATTTTTTTCTCTTTGGCGAATTCAGCAAGACTAATATTAGCATAATGAACCACATGAGTGACCTTGCATGTCTGAAAATTAACTTTAAAAGTAGATTTGCTTTAAATAATTGCTGACCATTTTCCAGAGTCATAATGACAGATGCTTATTGGCTGCTTTAACAGCAGTTGGCATTAATAAGTAAACCCTATTAATAGTAAACTAGATTAAAAAAAAAGCTTAACATCTAACGCCACATAGCATACCCTATTGTGCGGAAGATACTGAAGATAAAGCTTGTCTGTTTGTGTGTTTTAGGCTCTGTTGCAGATGGTTCAGTCCCATGATGGAGCCATCAAGTCAGTGCTGGAAAAGGGCGACGCTCTACTTTCCTCTGTCCACTACCCCTCCATTCGAGATAAAATAAGCAAACTACAAAAGGACTACACTGGACTTTGTAATACTGCCTTGGTGAGAAGCTGTACACAGATGACAGTAGTTCTTTTTGAAAAAGAGGACAAACTAATGTACTTTCCATGCAGGCAGAGCAGCAACTTTGGAATCAGCTTCACATAAATTAAGTGCATGTACATGCATGTGGATGTTTCTAAAAAGTTGTGTAAAACTAGCTTCTGATAAAAAACAAAACACTGTTGCTTCTCAGTGTCAAATAAGCTTTCCTGCCCAGCTGTTGCATATGCATTGTCATCAGTATAGTTTGTCTGTGAACTGTGTGGCCCAGGCTCATGTGGAGAATTTGGAAGGCCAGGTGAAGGAACAGGAAGCTTACCACAACGAACTCCAGGAAGTGGAGCGCTGGTTGCTGCAGATGTCCAGCAGGATGGTGACCCCTGATCCCAGTATTAGCGGCAGCCTGGAGGCAGCCACTCAACAGCTGGCCAGACACAAGGTACCCAAATAAAATATTTCACTTTTGCTGTTTTTGGACTTATTGGTTGTATTTAATGACAAATCGCCTTAATTGGGGGACAAAAATGATCCCCTGTGGCCTGTACTACTACTTGATGTTTGTTTTATTTGATGTTAGTGTCATCATCATTTGAAAGGGTTTTGTTGCATATAGGATGCCAGGGTTACTGTCTTCTCAATAAATTTTACTTATGCCTCTTTTACACATGGGCACATACATATACATATACATATATATATAATTCCCTTCTTACCCCAGCGGGCAGTCTTTATCCTTGAAGCTTGGGTCCTCTGCCAGAGGCCTGGGAGCTTGAGGTTCCTAGGTCTGCGCTCTTCTGGACAGAGATCTCAGACGTTGTTCCTGGGATTTGCTCAAGCCGCTTGCCTAGCTTGGAAATCACTGCACCTAGTGCTCCAATTACCACTGGGACCACTGTTGCTTTCCCCCCTACACATCTGGTCCCTTCTGGGGATCCTTGGGGTTTCCCGGATGGGACTAGTCCCTTCTGGGGAACGTCCGGCTATCCCAGTGTCTCCCATCGATATACTGCTCAGACCTCATTTTGCTGGGCATAAGTGATTGGCATGGTGTTTGGGTTTGGCAATAATAGTGAATTTTACGACAATTAATTTGGAAAAATATCAGACTTTTGCTTTGGACATGAAACCATAAGTAATATATTAATAATGAAATGTTTTCTTTTAGTAGGTTCAGTCTAAATGTTTAACAGATGCTGGATTTAGTCATCATTTAATCCAGACAGTTTAATAGCTCTTTGTGGTCACTCTGCTCAAATCACAAATGTACAAGCTCATCTGCTATTATATCTCCACTGGAGATTCTCTCATAAAATCCTACGTGGTTACTTTATCCTCCACAGGCCATCATGGAGGAAATTGCAGGGTTTGAGGATCGCTTGGCAGGCCTGAAAGAGCGAGGAGACCACCTGATGGAAGGCTGCAGTGACCGTGTGCAGAGCAGGCTGAGACAGCAGGTCCAGGCACACCAGCAAGGCACCAGAGACAGCTACTCTGCCATCTGCAGCACAGCGCAGAGAGTGAGTGAGGAGGAGGAGGAGATGGAGAGATGGAGGGAGGGAGGGAGGGAACGTGGAGGAGAAGGGAGGGAGTTGTGGGAAGCTGAGAAAGACAGATAGTCTGTCTGTCTATGGAGCAGTGAAATGGTTAATACACATTCATGAAGTAATTCTTGGATGTCCTTTGGACGAGACGTGCATGCACAGAAACGCATGGTTTAGATATCAGTTCCGTTAATATTCCAACAGATTAGACAGCAACTTAATCCTAAATCATTCTGACACTTAAACCCATCTCTTAAGACAGCCCTTTACTGCCAGCGTAGAGGGCACAACCAATTAGGGCTGCCAAAGTGGAGCTCAACAGCAGCCGTATGCGGACAGACCCCACCGGCCAAAATCACTAACTCAATCTCGCCATATTAATCTCCGTGTATCCCCTGTCAGCTCCACTTTTTCATGCTTGAGCCAAAAATGATCACACACCACCATTCAGCGAATCTGGCGAGCCCCCATAATCCAGCCCCACTCTGTCATTTTGGCATCGTCTGTTCTGTCATCATAGCTCACCTCCCAAGACACTACCTCCACCACCACTCACACATCCAATCTGGCATTGTGTGATCCAGCCACACTTTACCACTACACTGCTGGCTTCTCTACAACTGCGCCTCAAGTGTTACGATGGCTGCCAACTGTGTCCCAGCGCAGCACAGCTCTAATATCCTGCCTGCCACTTGCCACCATGCCAGCCTTCTAGCCTTTGCCAAATACATTGGGCATTTTGCCAGTAGTTGCCCCCCGTTATTCCTCTCTTTCGGGTTCTCATATTAACACTGTCAATCAGACCTTGCTGTTCCGCTCTCCCCTGGAAGGCATGGACGCCTCCACATTCAACACCTGTTAAATATAACAATGAAAAACTGCCTAATCATTTGGGTTTTAATCTGTCATTGTGTTTGGCCATAGGTTTTGACTTCAAAGCATTGTAGCACTGTGTCGTCTACCAACAGTTCGTTGTTTTCACTCCGTGTTCTTGCATGTGTTTATTCTGCTACTGTTGGTAAAACAGAAAACATTTAAATGGTTTGCCATGCAGAGGTGCGTCAATAGGAGCACTTATATTTAGCTTCTTCTGTATTACAGGTGTATCAGAGTCTGGATCATGAGTTACAGAGACATGTGAGTCTGCAGGACACACTGCAGCAGTGCCAGACGTGGTTGAACTCTGTGTCAGAAGAGCCAGAGCCTCCTACACATCCTTCTTTCAGCCTCGAGGAGGCTTTACAGCAGGTTAGTAACCATACATACATAAAGTAAGTATTAGGGATGGGTATTGATAAGATTTTCACGATTTCGATTCCATCTTCGATTCTGTTTAACGATTCGATTCTTTATCGATTCTCTTATCGATTCTTAAATTTTTAGATTTTTAAAAAAGGAGAACACTAAGGTCGATTAGCTTAGAACTTTGTTTTATATCTTCTCTTTGAACAAGATAGAAATTTAGGAGTAACATGGCCTTACAAACCCAACCGTGAGATCTTAAGAGATCCAGCCTACGGCTCTTCAATGGGGTGTCACAGGGTCCCCAGGAAAAAAAAATGTAAATGTAAAATAATAAAATAAATATTCTTCTGTAGCAATAACAAAGTATAATATAAATTATTCTGTAACAATTACACAAGAATATCCAGTAATGTCCCTGCCTACAATTAAACACATTCACTTACCGAAAATCGGAGCATCTGCTGTGCAAGCCTTTTACCACAAACTTAGTCACTGCTCGTGACATTCGTCTATCATGGCCTGAAAGGAGACGCTACCGGTAGACTGCAGCGAGAACTGCCAGCATCTGAGCCAGACTCTGTCTGTCTCTCTCATCATGGTCACCTAAATGCACAGTAATGGCAGGTTTTGTAATAAGGCAGATCGCGCTAACATAATATGCACTGTTAGTTGATTATTTACCTGCCGCATTAACGGGAGAGGACGTGCAAACGTTACTGCTGCTGCTGGGTTGAGATTCACGAGTCCGGAGCGGAATTAAAAACATGACATTCATTATCTACTTTGCAAGTATTGCAAGTTGTTTGCAAGTATTGCAAGTTGCCCGGTTGTCATCCGTTCCCGTAAAGTATAATCAAACTTTTGAGCGTTTGAGCCGCTTCGGCGCCGTGTTTCCTGCCAGGTAAATGACGCTCCGCAACGTGGTGAGAGAGGATGTAGTGAGGATATAATATGCCCAACCAGTAAAATCAATAAAATTAATAGACAGCTATATACAAACAGGTGAAGCAGGAGCGGGCTCTGCAGGAGCAGGCTGGCACTTACCTCCAGCTTGTGTGCGCCACGTGTGACCTGTGTGAGCCGAGGGTGAGGGAGACCGCAGCAGCTATCCAACAGGTCAAACTGCAGGTCAGTTCACTTTAAGAAGCTTTTAAGCAAAAGAGTACAAGTTTCAGCATGCATGTTTATAGCTCATATACCCATCGTGAAATGACTGCACTTTATTGTTGTGTCTAGATTGAGGAGCGTATGCTGCTTTGTGAAGAGGTAGCCGACAGCTGGAGAGACATCGAGGAGCAGAAGGCAGATCTGGAGACCCAGCTAATAGAGACAGAGCAGCAGCTTCAGAACCTCACCAGGAGACCTGCAGAGCTGGAGCCTAAGATTGCACAGAACCAGCTGGACAAGGCCCAGGTTAGATTTTACGATTTTACTTTTTTTACATTTTTTTTTTACATTTTTTTACATTTACATTTTTCAAAGAGTTTTCTTTTAGCTAAAATCATACAATTTGAGTTGCTGCTCAGAATAATCCCAGAAACCAACTCTTATCTTTCTTCCAGGAGTTCCTGCAGCAGATTAAGGAGAAACAATCTGAGGTAACACGTCTGCATGAAGCCATCGGCAGGTTGATGGACGGACAGGTCTCTCCTGCCCTGGAGGAGATAAGGAGACTGAAGAAAAGCTGGATGGACCTGGGCCAGCGGGCTGAAGAGCTGGAAGCCCTGCGGGGGGAGGACATGCAGCGAAGTGGAGAGTACCAGGAGAGTGTTGTTGCTGTAGAGGAACTTTTCCATCAAGTATCCAGGGAATGGGACTACCTTGCTAGGTATCAGACTTTTTTGTTTTTATCAAGGCTGTAATGTCATTCTCTGCATGGCATCCACTTATGTATATACAGAAATAGCTATATATATGAATACACAACATAGTTTCATTAGTCTTTCTACCGCAATAGAGACAAAAGTTTACATTTTTATTACTATATCCCTGATGTCCCTTAACTCATGTATATATGTTACTAGGGCTGACACAGAGAGTACAAGTGAGCATCTAGAAGCACTCAGGAAGCTCGCCAGTGACCTAGAGGAGCAAAGAGAAACTCTGGAAGACTTGAGGGACCAGAGACAAGCTATCCTGCCTCGACTTAGCCTGCTAGACAAGGAGCTGGTCAAACAACAGGTGAGGACATTATTTTTTTCTATAACTGTATGTGTCCAGCAATATGCTAATATGATCACACGGTCGAAGTAATATTGACACATTTTCTGGAAATATTGTATTTCATCAGGTGGGTCATCTGGAGCAGCGCTGGGCACAGCTGGAATCGCTGATTCAGCAGAAGATCCAGGACTCTGCGCAGATGCTAGAGGATCTTGCCCGAGTGGAAAATCAGCTGAGAGATGCCAGAGAGTGGGTGGAGGAGCAGCGGCCTGCCCTCACCTCTGCCCTGAAAACCAGCCCACCCCCCGATCTGGCCCAGAGTTTCCTGTTTGACCACCTGAGCGTATGTGTAGAGCTGGAGGCCCGTCAGCAGCTGCTCGGTCAGGCAGTGAAGGAAGCTCAAGCTGTGGCTTCCAGGCTGGGACTGAGTGAAAAGAGACGCCTGCAGGAGCTCGTTGAACAAGCCCAGACTGAAGTGGAGGCTCTCGGGGCTCGGGTTGCCCAAAGGAGGAAGTACCTTAGTAAGGTAACAGCTGGACTTATGATTTAGATTGAAAATAACATTTTAATTATGCCTTAAAGGGGCTAATTATATCCTGAGCTATTAGTCTGGTGAAAGAAAAAAAAGACCCAAAGAAAAACCAGGTAGTCCAAGAAATAAATTCTGCTTATCCTGCCAAAGTCCATTTGTAAATAAATTGTGATGTTTCTGTCTTCCTCTCAGGCCTTCACAGAGAGGACACAGTTCCTTCAAGGCCTGGGGAGAGCATTATCTTGGATACAGCAACAGGAGAGGAAGGCCTTGATAGATGACCACATAGCACTTCTTCCTGAGGACCTGGCAAAGCAGGTTGCTGGATGTCGAGGTGTTCAGAGCAGCTTACGAGCTTATCAGAGGGAGCTGGCATCTCTCTGGGTACAAGGCCGCGATCTGGAGAGAGATGCCACTGACAAAGAGAGAGCAGAAACGCTGGCAAGACTTGAGGAGCTACAGTCTGCTTTTGAAACTGCTCTCCAGAGGACTACCCAGCGTCTTGCAGCCTTAGAGAAAGCCTTGACCTCCAGGAAGTACTTCCAGGTTGACCTAGACAAGACTTGTCAGTGGCTGAGACAAGCAGATGACATAACATTTCCGGAAATCAATTTAAGCACTGCTGATGATAGCTCAGATTTGCAGTCACAGCTTTCCAATTATCAAAATGTCCTAGAACAAGCTTCCGAGTATGAGAACCTCCTTCTTATTGTCCAAAGAATAGGTCAGGAGATCCTCCCTACTCTGAATGAGATCGACCATTGCTACCTGGATGAGCGGCTCAATGCCCTGCCACAGCAGTACAATGCCATCCTAGCTCTAGCCAAAGAGAAGAAAGACAGGGTCCAACAGATTATCCTAGAACGGAAAGAGTTCTGCACTTTCTTTGATATTACTCGTAATGCACTGGAGGAGCTTCAGGAGCAGTTTGACAATCTGGAGAAGCAGACTATCAGTATTGAAGAGGAGGAAGTTGTTAGTTTAGTTAATGAATACAGAAATATAAATGAAAGTTTAGTCCATATTAGCCCTGCTGTTAGAGAACTGCACGGGAAAAATGAGGGTTTCCTCAGTAAAGGTCAGCACTACAGAGCTGAGGAGACACAGCAGCTTGTGAGTCTCCACAACACACTGAAAAGGAGAATTGATCAGAAGATCAAACACTTACATGATTGCTTGGAAATACTATCTAAACACAAAGTAGTTTTTTCCAAGTTAGACTCAGAGTTACAGTCTGCTAAAGAGGAGCTGGTGAAATTGAAATCAGACAAAGAAGTAAGTGCCATAGATAAAATCTCAAGTCTTTATTTACTGCTGGAAAATCTGGATGGAGTGAACTCTCAGGCTGAAGAATGCAACCAACAGATGCAAAACCTTTGTCTTACGACTGATGCTGCTGCCTTTCAGGAAACTAGTCTGCAGCTCCAGTCGCTGCAGTCTTTACGATGTGACGCTAAGCGTTTCGTTGAAGAAAGCGAAACGACAGTCGCAAAAAATGAAGACTTCACAAGAGCTGTTGAGAAAGTGTTCGAGTGGTTGAGGACGGTTAAAGACAAAACGAAGGATCCTTTGACCTTTTCAGAGGTCAAAATTGAGAGGATACACGAGGAAGTGCGGAAACTGAAAATCAAGGAGGAAGAAGTGAAAAGTAGACTGAGGGTCGTTGATGTCTTGGGTGCACGAGAAAAGCAAAAGTACAAAAGCAGGAAAGCAACCGTTCCTTCCCATGTAGAAGAGAAACTGCAGGAGCTGGGAAGGCTGGGAGATGAAGTCCAACAAGGAATTTGTGCAAAACAAGTATGTAATTATGTTTGTTGATTGCTTTAATTCACCTTATAGCTATTTTCTGATAGTATTGTGACGTTGCACTAAATGTAATTGATATACATTTGGAAATGACTGCCTCAGTTATTGTCCACAGTATTCCTGAGCCATCATTCATGGTTTAAAGTTCTAAATGTTACTTTCAGTGTCATGTCCTCCCTCACTGTTAATATTAATCAACTTGGGGAGGTTAAAACATTTCAAATATATCCTTAGCATCTTCTTCTATAAAAACAAGACTACTGGTAAGTTTAAAAACAGGACATTTTTACACATTAACAGCAAAAATGTGGTTTAATGTTTAAACTGTGCCCTTCTCTATCAACTCATTTACATAGATAAAATCTTGTGGGAGGCCAGAAAAAGAAGTTAATTAAATCACCTTTTGCATATTCTAGCTGGCTGTGGATCAAGCGCTTTCCTTGGTCCAGAGGCACCACTTATCTCTGCAGTCCATGCAGAAATGGCTAGACTCCGCTGCGGCTTTGCTTCAGAGGGCCACCACAGGGGTGGAGCTCGAAAACCAAGCAGACTGTGCACAGGATCTGGAAGAAATTTTAGCTAAGGAAAAAAACTTCAAAACTGGTTTACAGGAGTTCGGGACTTTAGATCCCTTGCTGGTGGATTTTCTGGAGGCAGGAGTGATGAGTGGGCTCAGAGAAAAAGTAAACACAATGCAGCTAAGAAGCACCGAAGTCAAACAGCAAGTGGATACTTACAGAGAAGTGTTGGAGAGGTGTGTGCTATATCAAGTATACATATACAGTTTATATTTATTCCATATACCTAAAATGATGTTGTGCATAGTTTCTTTATTATGTCACCCATCATTGATGTTCAATCTGAATGTTTCTTAGATGTGCAGCTCTGTGGAGCTCCTTCCAACGTGAGAAAGAGACCGTGGTTGAGCAAATGAATGATTCAGAGGGCAGGATGGCCATGTTCACTACAGCTAAAGCTGTAAGCGCCCACCAAGCAGAAGACAAGTGTCAAAGATACAAGGTGGGTCACTGTGTCAGAGAAAAAGAGATTCTGTATTAGAAATTACAGAAATGATCTAGCCTTTCCCAGGGGTTGTATCTTTTAGTTTTGCATGATATGTTTGAGGAGAACATATTTATTAAACAGCTTTGTGTCGTATCTCTTATAACCTTTTGGTTCTAGTCACTGGTGGCGCATGTTGACCTGCTGGAAATGCCTCTGAATGCTTTGAAAGAAAGAGCAGCAGAGCTGGAGCAATTAATCTCTGAATCCAGCAAAGCTATCACCAGTCACGTTGTGTCGTCGCTATGGCAACGGTGGACCCGTCTCCGCAGTGTGGCCCGAGCCCAGGAGAGGGCACTGGAGGACACTGCTAGAGAGTGGAGGAACTTCAATGAGAAAGTAAGAGACAGTTTACCCGTGGGTTTTTGTGCATGTTATTGGTGTGGTGGTCCTCACGTATTGGCCTGCTTTCTGGGGAATAAAGAGCAGGTCCCCACACTGTAAATCGCTGAAGTAAACCTTTAGGGAAAAGGTTTACTTTAAGGTCCCAAATCATGAAAATGTGTTTTTATTAGCTTGAAGATGTAAAAAGTATAAATTTCCTTGTCACCGTAATTTTTCTAGCACTCTCCACAACTAGACCACCTTCTAGTTTTATAAACCACTGAAAACTGGATGATCAATGATTATAGACATATAGCTAATAAATGCAACACATCCTACTCTCTGACTGCTCGGTTTCTTTTAGGTGAATGTGAAAGTCCTAGTTAAGCACGCAACTCAGACTCTTTTTAAGTGTGGCTGTATCAGAACCTTGTGCACGGTCGATTTATTAGCTTTAGTGGATGATAGTTTGTACTTTGCCAGGTTGGTGAAGCAGACAGGAGTAGCAAGGAAACTAACTGGATCATATAAAAAATATTATTTTCAGAGTGGGCTGTGTTTATTTTATTACTTCTTTGCTTTACGTGATATGTGATGGCCTTTGCTAAGAGAAGACTTGTTTTATTCTGCTGTCAAAGGCACCAGACTCCATTGATAAAAACACTCATACTTTGCCGAACACAGAAGAGGCTGATCTGCCTCAGCTTGATCAGTTAGGTTATTTCTGTTATTGTGTGGCTTTTATGTTGAATCACCAGAGTCCCACTCTGACGGTCCGGAAACTTGCAGAGAATATGGGACATTTTAGGTTTGGATAAAGGTTCAGGTAAGACAAGCATTAGCTATGGCTGAAGCAAAAGTCAGACCCGAGTACGTCACAAGTCTTCAGTCTGTCCCTGTGTGGTCTCTATAATCAACCCTTCACTGGCGTCCAGTTAAGTCCCTGTTTATTTTAAGAATGCTGTGGTCCACCCACTTTTTCACTTTTTGTTTTGATGTTTTAGTGTTTTGTTTTATTTATAAAGGTGCTTTGTAAATAAAATATGACTTTACTTACTAACCTTCTGCAAAAATGCGTCTGCAAATTTGGGTCAAACACAGTAACCGCTGAACACCAGTTGGTGTGCAGTGATGTAACTCCAGGCTTTAGGCCAGTTGTTTCCTTCTGCCAAAACACTGTGTCATGGAGTGTTTTCCCGCCTTTTGACCTAATTTGTGTTTGAACGCTCTCTGTTTCCCATAAATACCCACAAGACACTCTTCCTAAAAAAGGAAATGAAGTCATATTGTAAGTAACTGTCACTTCCTCATATGTGGCACATTCTTGCTGTCCACTGTTTTTCTGTGGCCCCTTTGTTCAACTGGGCATGATGTCATCCTCTTTGTCCACTGATTCCTTTGACTATCACAAAGTCTTGTCCCACATAAAGTAGACTGGCAGCAATCACAAGTGAAAACAGACAAAAATGTTAGTAATTATGTCTCCCAGCCCCTTTATTAAACCCACAAGCTCTACATGAAGCTGAATGTGGAGAATAATTCTGTAAATAAACATCTGTCCCTCAGATGGAGAAGGTACGATCGGTGTCCATAGACCTCCACGGTCGTGTCCCAGACAGCACGGTTGAGAAAGCAGCCACCAGGGCGGCGCTTCAGAGTCTCCTGGAGTACCATGACTCCTTCAGTCTGGAAGTGGAGAGGGAGCAGTCCATACTGGCTCTGCTGGGGCAACAAAGTTGCAGTCTTAGGGGAGAGGATGACAAGGTGGAAGTGATGGAGAAAAGCACTGAGAACGGACACAAGGAGACGCCGTGCTCACAGGAGATCCAGAGCATGCAGGCGCAGTATGACAGGTGAGATGACTGCTGCTGGGGCTGCTGACAGCCACTTTATACTCATAATGATTATTGCTATAATTGTTCAACTTAGGTAGGTGGATATTTAAGTTGTTTTACAGCCTCCTAGTACAAGGATAATGGGGCTACTTTTCAGTTTATCTTCATTTTTAAAAAGAGTTTCTGCTTTTTACCACTTAAATTTGTTTATAGTAAATGTAATAAATATCCCATTCAGACCAAAATGTGTTTGTTTATTTTGATCTTTTTCTTCCTTGTCTTGTCAGCCTTGTGTTGCAGGTGCGGGCTAGCAGGACTCAGGTGCATCAGGAATTGAGGGAGAGAGAGGAGGTTGAGAAAGAGCTAGGCTTAGTCAAAGGCTGGATCCAGGACACCCGAGGTTTATTGCTGAGTCCCACTGCAGACCTGGATTCACTGCTGCAAGAGCTAGAGGTAAAGGACTTACTAGTCTCACACATAAAGCAAACATAGTCTGACTTCAGTGGTGTTTTTTTTCTTGTTTAGACACAAATACAATGTATTAACATAATTAACAGATGTGATTATGTTTGAATGTGTGAGAGTAAAGCTATGGATTTACTTGTTTATCTATGTTCCTACCCTCACCTGTGGCAGCAAGCTGTTAGTAGTCATCAAAACAATGAGATAGTACATGGAAGTGGTAAAAATGAATGTCCTCTGAAGGGTCTCTGGGCTCTTCCTTAAAGTAAGAACAGTGGTCATTTGGAAGGGGCTCACAGTAGAGTCACTACTCTCCCAATTGAAAGGAGCCTGTTGAGGTGGTTCAGACATCTGAATAGGATTCCTCCTGGGCATATCCTACTAGAAGGAGGCCTCAAGGCAGACCCATGACAAGTTAGAAAGGTTATTCCTCTCGGCTGGCTTGAGGATGCCTTGGTGTCCTGCGGGGGAGCTGGAAGAGCTTAGTCTGCTACCTTGTGACCAAGAGCCAGATAAGTGGTGAAAAATAGATAGATTAATGGAAAAATGATAAAAAGGGATTTGTAGTCATTCATGTAATAATTACAAATTTAAAAAAACACCCAAACAATTTCTAAAGTGAAATCACCAATAATGAAATGTTGCTATTGGTGGATCACTGCTTTGTCTCCATGAAGTTAGTTTAACTCCCTGACAAAGATTTATACACTTAAATGAGTTAGTTAAGTTAAACAAGACCAAGCTATAACGGGAGTTTAATTTTTGATTAATTGTTGATCATTCAGCTTGATTATAACCATGTATATTTCATCAAGCGCAGCTTCTCGTATGTTACATTCATGTCATACACTTTGCCTTGTAGACGGCACACGGTGAGGTGATCAGCAGACGTCAGAGTGTGGAGCGGATGACAGAGCTGCAGCAATCAAAGTACCAGGACCTCCAAGCTGGCCTGCCCTCTGAACTCAGCATGCAGCTAGCTGAGGTGGCGCTGGCTCTCGGATCTGCTGAGGATCAGGTAAGCTCATTTTACTTATTGTATTATTTGACTCTAATAATGATGCATGTATGAATATTATCAATGAAATATGACACTGATTTGTTTAACATTCATTTAGTCTTGTCAAGAGGTTTATGTTAGTATTTGACCTATGTTTTTTTAACTGTGTATTTCTAAGGTATTATGTGGTCTAATTGTTAAGGCTCTATTACACAATCACAAAAGTTCTGTGTTGGATGTTGTCTGCAACTCTTTCTTCACACATATTCTATCTGTAACTTCTCTGCCACTAACAAAAAGCCAAAAAGGGATGTTAAACAAACATTGTGTGTGTTTCTGATATCCACTTCAGGTGCAGGCAAGGGAAAGGGAGGTGCAGCAGACCAGAGATGTGAAAGAGGACTTCAGCTCCCGACTGCAGGACATCGAGGCAAAGCTGAAGACCATTGCTCTAAAATTGGAAGACAAGGGTGCCGACCTGGAGGAGGCCAAAGAAGACACCAAAGTAATCAAACAGACAGATTGACTAATTAGCAAGCAATTAACCCCTGTTAAATCGGCTATTCATTTTGCAGATGTTGAGGTTAATGAGTGAATTGAGTTCTGGCTTCAACAGTGACCCACTTTTGAGAGGAGTATTCCAGATGGGAGTTTGAGCCCCTTGCCTCCTGTTCTTCTTCTTGTCTCCCCAGCATGTTTCTTCCCTCACTCATTTGTAGAAAAAAAACTTTGGAGTTAAAATTCATTTAAAGGAGCAGTTTGAGCACATCCCACATGCCTCTGGTTTAGTAATTAATCACTGCTCCTCGCCAGGAAAGCTATAAAACCACAACTTGTCATTCATACGCTTTTAAAGCTGTGGGTCACAATTAAGTAGTTACTGCTTTTAGGATGAGAGTGTTACTTGAAATGTATCCTGACTGTGTTCAAAATAAACTCTAAATCTAGTTTTACCTCGCTCATGAACTCCCTTTCTTTAATCTCTGCCCTCCTTACACCTCCTTTCTCCTCCGTTTTTTTTCACCCCCTCCTCTCCTCCCTTCTCCAGGCTCTTTCTGAGGAGTGTGAATCCTGCGGTTGCTCTCTGGCAGAGTTGGGAGTGGCTGTGCAGGAGTTTGGGGAGCAGAACCCTCTCCTGTGTAAGCAGCTGGGTGATGCTGTAGCCAAACTGACAGAGGTGCAGCACCACACCTCGCAGCAGGTCCAGGATAGAGCCAACAGACTGAAGAAGGTGTGGGGGGGGGCAGTCAGTTCAGTGTGCCATCCAAATGATTTGTTTCATATAATTCTCTTAAATATTATTATATTAAATGTAGTTTTTGTATTATTTGCTCTGACTTTGTGGTCTTCTGTTGAGCAGGCAGAAAGACAGGTGGAGGAATATCAGGGCATGAAGGCATTCATTTTGAGCTGGACAAAGAAAGCTGAGGCTCTGGTCACCGGTAATATCATTTGGAGCTCTGCGTCCCAGCTGCAGGAGCAAATTCGAGCACACCAGGTGAGCTTTAATGGCGCTGCCAGCAGGGATTGTGAATAGCTATAAGTTTTCCTAAAGCTGCTGTTGTGTAAGATGAATGGGTTCTATTAAAATCCATGTTTATTCTTCCTCCAAAATATTAATCCTGGAGCTGTGGATACCCCACAAAGTTGAAGCTAATTAGATGCACCGAGTTTTTAAAATTCCAGTGAAACGTCATGCTCTACACTATGTCGACCAGCCTTAATTAGTATAACTGCACACCCGAGAAGACTCCTCTCCTTGACTTATAATTTGCGTTCATTTGGTGGCAGGCCTTACTGCGTGAGTGTCGAGGTCTCCATGGTGACTTGGAGGCCATGGGGGAGAGGGAGGTGCAGCTGGCGGATGTGTTGCAGACAGAGGGGTGGAGCCAGCGGGTGAAACACCTCAGCAGACGCACAGAAGAGCTGCAGCAAACTGCCAAGACTCGCCTCCAGAGTCTGCAGGATGCAGCTAAGGTACATGACACTTTTAAGAAAGCATTACAGGAGTTATGCAGTACCCCCCTGCCTCAGTCTTCCCGTGATCACATCATCTCCATTGCTGCCAAAAAAACTGTGGCTATTCCCATTTTATAATTCCACACAGTCTGTTGCATAAGAGCATGTGCACATCCTTTCAAATTGAGTCAATTATAATTTAGCCACAACTCAACAGTGCCCCCTTATGGTCATTCACGACAGATTACTCCATCATAATGGAAGGCACTGTTTCATTTAGCGTGTGCAGCAGTAATCTGTTACGCTAATCTGATTGCCATGCAGCTGCTTCCCAGACGACAGTCTGTTGCTGATTGTTGCTAATAACACTGTGCATTGGAAATCTGTTTACAACTCCTCTTGTGAGTTAGATTTTTTTTCTGGGTCTAGATTGCAGAGCACGAGTTTAATTTGTAGCGACTTGTAATTTAGTTTCTTTCCAATGATGCACATTAAGGTCAGTTAGAATTTGCAAATGAATACATTTTAAAGCGAGAGGCACCACTATCTTCATCATTCAAACTGCACTGAGGGAAAAAAAACATTTGCAGCATTAGATATCCACAAAGGAGCTTTGATACTTTTAAAAATCTGTTTTCATGTGGGTTTGATTACTGCTGTGTACAGAAGCTACATTCTATCTTGTATCTTTGCCCACATATACTTTCCCTTGATTTGTTATGTCTGTATCTCTCCTCAGGACATGTTGCGTCTGGAAGCGGAGGTCAAGAGCCTCCATGCTGCTGTAGATCAGATACAGGCCACACTTGCTTCCCCTGAACTTAACAAGCTCAGTCTCAGAGAGCAGTTGACACAGAGACAGGTAAACACAAACATAATACTGGCAAACAGCTTGTGTCCAGTCAGTCTGCAGATGTCATTTAAATTAGCGTCCATTGATATACATCTAGCATTTCTATCTCCCGTCTTATTATCAACCTCTTTGCTTTTCAATAAGCGTCTGCTGGTGGAAATGGAGGGCTTTAAGCAGCAAGTAGCTGCTGTTCAGCAGTGTCAGAGCGCCCTCCGGCTGCCAGAGGAGGTAGTGGCCAGTCTGCCTATCTGCCGCACAGCTCAGACTCTGCAGCAAGAAGCCAGCCAAGTGCAACACACCACAATCCAGCAGTGCAACATCCTGCAGGTAAAAGGAACCCCAGAGTATTATGAAGGCTGTTGATGAGCTGTTAGATATAAAGTCATAGTGACAGAGACAAGAAACACTACATTATCAGCCTTTGTGATAAGAACCCTACTATCAAAATTATATATTTTTTCAGTTGCATTGTTTTTGTTAGTATTTTATCGCTTAAAAGTAGCACTGAAATTTCAGCTGAAATTTATTGCTTTGAAGAGTGGATGCTCTGAAACCTGGGCTCTGTAGTGTTTCAACAAGCCTTCTCAGGAATGTCTGTGTTTTCTTTAAGCCCCCATCAGAGGCCAACTGTAGTGAAGATTAGCCCTGAGGACGAAGCAAGTGACTGTCAGCCAATAAATCAGTCAATCCATTTGAACCAAATACATCATGTTTAACAAGAACTGAAACAGTTCATCTCCCATGTGGGCACATTGTTCTGGCTCAAGGTCAAATTTGTGACAGGCTGTCTAAAACATTTTGATACACAGACCTTCTGATTCGGTCATCTACTAATCGGAAGGTTGGTTCTTCAGTCCCTGGCTGATCCAGTCCAAATATCCATGAGAAAGATACTAACCCCAAGTTGCTAGATAGATAGAAAGCACATAACTAGAAAAAACATAGAAAAAAGTGCATGTGTGAATGAGGCAAGTTGTATAAAGTGATTTGAGTGCACAGATAGAGTAGAAAAATGCTATATGAGAACCAGTCCATTTACCATTTACATTCACATCTATCTTTGTAATCACAATATTCTAATCGTGGTAATTTAGCTCTCACACACCTGCATTATTTCAATATCAGCAAATGAAAAATACAGATTATTCTGTCTAATAAGAGCTTACCAACAATATAATGAGCATGCTCAGTACCAGTTACTGCGTATGGATATGAGAGTCAACGTAAAAGTTTAGAACTTGACTTCCTGCGAAGATTGGGAAGGGAAAATATAATTTCCTTCAGGGATCTATATAGTAAATACAGTTTCATTCATCTCATTTTACCTTAACGCCCTGACAGGAGGCCGTGGTGCAGTATGAGCAGTATGAACAGGAAGTGAAGAACCTCCAGAGATTAATTGAAGAAGCTCATCGGATCATTCAGGACCGGCCCGTTTCCACTAATAATATACAGGAACTTCAGGCTCAGATACACCACCACGAGGTATGAGGGTCTCCTTACTTTCTGTCATTTATCTGTTCGGTTTATTAGAACAGCAGTGTGTAGGTGATAAACATGTAACCCCCAAATCATCAACATTATTAATAAAATGCAGCTTTATGATTGTCTTATCCAAGGTTGTCAAAAATAAGGCCAGAATTGGCCCTGCAAAGATTCCCATCCGAATGGCTTTGGAAAATGTAAAGTAGAATAGAAATTTTGGCTTTTTAATATTTATATATTTCTCAGGGATTGTGTGGTTAAACTTCTGTACAGTGGTTTCACTGGCCCTCCCTACAAGATTTGCTCCTAGAACAACATTTTAGTCTTCTGCCGTAAACCAAATTGAGTGTGACTCTTAAAAAATTAGTTGATGCCTCAGACATTCAGACATTTCTATTGAGGTCAGTATTTTTAACATCAAAGAGTTAAGTGAAAGAAACAGAGAACTTGAGTCATTATGTTTCCTGTCCTATGTTTCAATGCACAGAGGCAAAAAGCAGAAGTTGTGGCACCAGTGAATGTATCATATATCTTAAATTAGCCTTAGGAAAGCCTGACTAAAATGACTCAAACTATAATTCTATCATTTCATTGCATCATTCAGTATAAGCAAAAGCTGCTTCTATAGAGCCCTGAAATTGTTGAGTAAATCTAGTGTGAGAACACAAATGTCAAAGTGGTTAGGTTGGACATGAATTGTTCTTTAATCTTCCAGCTCTTCAGTACAAATGCTTGTCTGTCTTATTACACCTGTTTGAGAATGGCACAGAGGTGTGTAGTCCAGGGAATTCACAGCATGCACATGTGCTTCCTTCTGTACGCTCCACCCAGGCAATTCCCTCAGCTAAACCAAATAGACAGGCCAGGCAGTCGACAATGCTCACATAAACACCTACAGTCAATTTAGACCAATCCTAACATGCATGTTTTTGGACTGTGGGAGTTAGATGCAAGTCAATCTGCACATTCAAACCCAAAACCTCCTTGCTGTCAGCCATCAAGGGACCCTGGTTAAAAATAAATGGTCAATTAATACCCCTTTCCATCATTCCCCCTAAATCCCAGTTTAAAAACATCTGATTTAATCTCCCTTTTAACATGATCAAAGCATGCATTTTCCCAAACAGCAATCCAGAGAAAATGTTGTGTGGTGCTTTTACAAGCCCAACTCACGCACATTCCTAGTTTTATCTGATGGTGCATGTAAATATAATCTGCATAGACAGATGCCAGAGTTAGATGGTTTTCACCTGAGCGATTTGAGCCTCTGCTGCAGTTTCACTTTGCTGAGTATGTTAGATCTCCCATGCCGAGAAGGAGATTGTGAAGGGGGAGTGCAGATGCAAAGACCTGCAGAGAAACATCGTGTCTCCCCACAGGCAACATTTTTTTCTTTTATTACGTTTTAATTTCTGCTGCACGGTTCAGGCAGATTTATATCTTACTCCAATGTTTGACTGCCTGGAAAATATTAACCCAGGTGTTGCAGATATTTGCAGATATTTTCTCAACCCTGTAATCACTTTTGTCGCAGCAGAGCAGCCTGGCATGCCAGCACTTTTATGTCTAAGTTAGATCTCTAAGCTCAGCAGAGAGTTGCAACTCCACTGTCCCCTTTAGTCACATGACCTGATTATCAGTGCAATGACCATCTGTGGGACAGAGGGTGAAAAGAGGGGTGGAGGAGGAAGGCAGAGATGGGCTGGCCCGCTGGCACATTAGCGTACTTGTAATTTGACACCGTTTCTGTCACTCTTCCTCCAGACGCCCTCCCTCTCTCCTTCAGCTCCCTTTTGTTAGAAGTAATCTGCCCAAGGGATTGGCTGAGAACGACAGTAGCAGGCAAGGGAGGGGGAGGGTACAGCTCGGTGAGATCACTTCCTGTTTTTCCTTGCCATTTGTGTATGTGTAGCAGAGGGAGTGTCTGAGGGATTTTGAAGTATTTCTGCTATGGTCTCTGCTTCAACCAAACATCCTGTCTTAGCTTCAGCGCTGATCTGAGTCACCCGCCTCTGTGCTGCTCCGATTGGCTCAGAGATACAGAGGAGAGAGAGAGTGAGAAAGACAGAGAGGAAAAAAGGAGAGTGAGGCGGTGCTATTCTCTTTCTACACTTACACCAAAGACAGCCAAAGAGAATGCGTCTGCTCCGCTTACTCCTCTCAGACCGGCACCACATTCAAGGCTGATCCAACTCAGCCACCCACTTTCACAGGATCCTATTTAAACAGGAACTATTGATCTTGTGGTGTGGACTCAGCCACACTCTCCTGATCCTGGGGGTGGTGTTTTCTGTTTGCTTGGAATGTTTTGACAGGAGTTAGCCCAGAAGATCCGTGGCTACCAGGAGCAGATCGCCTCGCTCCACTCCAAGTGCAAGATGCTGACGGTGAAGGCCAAACACGCCACTATGCTGCTGACGGTCAGCGAGGTGGAGGGCTTTTCAGACGGCATGGATGAACTGAGTGACGAGGAGCTTCCCAGCGCTGTGACAGACACCACCACAGCTGACGCCAAGCAGCTTCCAGCACACCCCTCTGTAGTCATGGTGAGTGGGAAAACCTCTGGTTTTTGGGGGGGATATACAGTCATAGACCTGTAGACATTACAAGGATGTGTGTGCATGTGTGCATAAGTTGTAGCATCTCTCCCTTTCTGCACATACCACTGACTGCCAAAGTGACTCCAAGGATCCCAGTGGGGCCTTTAAGGTTTCTATGTGCTTCATTTAACAAAACTCCAGTTAGGTTAGTTACCCTTGACTTATACCACATTAATGCATGTCTGATAATATCACTTAAGATTAGATTTTTTAGATCTGCAAACCTTTTCTTCTCCACTATTAAGGTCACGGTAACAGTTATGACTGTGCAGTTCATTTACAAGATAATAATGAGCCACACAGAAGTAGCTGAACAGCAGGCCCTCCCTCACGTGCAGCTGTTCAGGCCTACGTAACAGCTGGATAAGGATACAGTGCTACGCAACATGTTTTAAACTAGTGGCATGAATATTTTTAGTCACCAATTATGTTTTAATTCAAAGTTCAAGTTCAAAGGTCGTTGGGGCGGGTGTAAAACCTTGCCTTTTAAAACAGCACCACTTCTTGCTGGTACACTTGCACCCAGGTGGGTTCTTCCCTTATGAAGATGTTTCCACACCTGCTCTGTGGATTTAGGCTCTTTCTTCGTGTAATCCTGGAGTCACTGATGTTGAGCTCAGGGCCCTGTGAGGGCATTGCCATCTGTTGCTGACTCCTTCTTCTTGTAGGTGAAAATAGTTCTTTATAAATCCGGCCGTGTGTGGGAAGTTTTTGTCCCACTACAGCAAAGAAGTAGTACTGTAAAAGGTTTTGAATAGGTTTTTTTTTTTTTTTATTAATTCTGTATGTTATTTAGGTTCCTCTGGTGTGTCACTGGTACCTTGTTTGTCACTTAATGTTAGCCTGAGCCTGTCTGTCGCCCTCATCTTAATCATTTATTTTATTTTAGCACTAGTAACCACCCCACTTCCTTTCAGTCTGTTTCTGAATCAGGTTTCTGAGCCTTCCCGGTGTACTACTGTTGTTTGTGGTGTGTTTCGTCTCAGCAGGCCAGGAAACAGGATATTACTGCGTGTGTGTGTGTGTGTGTGTGTGTGTGTGTGTGTGTGTGTGTGTGTGTGTGTGTGTGTGTGTGTGTGTGTGTGTGTGTGTGTGTATGTTTAAACGTTGTCATTTTCCGTGTATGGTAACTGTCACGCATGGATTACTGATATTTTTAAAATTGCACGTTGTCATTGTTACAGCAGTGGTTTTACCAAGCGAACCTCACAATGTAAAACCAAACAGTTTCCCACACATACTGGTGTGCTAATGCTCTTAGTTGCCTTGCATTGCATCATAAAGCCCGCGAAACAGTCCTCCGAAGGTCCTGAGTCAGTAGACTAAGGTCTGCATCGCATTGCCAAAAAGCAGCCCAGTAGGGTTTGGCTCGCATTTCAGCTCTGCCTCTGCTGAAGCATGCAAGCACACTGACAACAGTGCTACTTCTAGGACAGCTGCTGCTGTATTCACCAGTCCCTGTCTCTGTTAGCTATCTCATGCTAACAGAGATGCTAGCCATGCTTTGTTCGAGTCTGAGCTTTGATACTGCTGGATTTTTCTGTCAGAGACCTTATTCTTACTGTCTGTAGGACTACTTTAACCTTTTCCTGTTGTATATGTGTGTACTAACTCTACAGCATGTATGGGTTCATGTGTGATGTGAGCAATCACTGTCTGTGTACATTGTGTGTGTGTGTGATTTCTCAGCTTCCTGGTGAGGGCCATTCCTTTATCCTGATGTATCCTGTAAAGAATCCAAGCAACTACTTCACTGCCAGTGGAATCTAATGTTTGTCCATTTGCTCACACAGCAAAGACTTTTACCTCTGCAATGCTCTTTAATGTTGTGTTACGGCAGAAGAATTTCAGTGAGGCATATCAGTGTCATTAATGTGAGCTAATGGGTCTCCTTTCTGTGTTATTTGATTACTCACTATGTAATTAATCAAGCAGTATGTGTTGCCACTTCAATCTGGCTAACCTGCACTTCCCCATTAATTTTTATGCTTTTTCTTCTTCTTCTCCCTCCTCATTTTTCCCTCTCTGTCTCCTCTCCCCTTTGATCTGGTTGTTTTCTTTTTTGGCTCCCCCTCCTTTTTTCTTTCACCTGCTTCTTTTGATGTGTGCGTTTCATTTCTTTGCGGCGTGTATGTGTGGTCAGATGACAGCCGGCCGCTGCCACACACTCCTCTCCCCTGTGACAGAGGAGTCAGGGGAGGAGGGTACCAACAGCGAGGTCTCCTCTCCCCCTGCCTGCCGCTCCCCCTCTCCGGGGGCTAACGCTGAAGCTGCTCTTAACCAGGTATTGCAAATCCCACCCTGGAAAACTCCAAACCGACCAGTATTACCTGATGGTCTCAACTTCCCTATTGCCACTTTGTGTTTTGCACCTTTAAACGTTCAGTCATCACCATCATTGTTAGAAGATAACACTTTAATCTTTAAAGCTTCAAATGTTGCAAAATGCAAAAGCTAAAAAATATTGAATATGTGGCAAAATTTTGATGTAAGGTAAATACATCCCCTTCTCTTCACCATCACCACCATAACAAACCAACTTACCACCCTACAGTGACCACCCCACCATCATCACTGTTAACACAGTATGTTTGAGAGAGCTGGAGATTTGCTGCGCTTATTTTACCCGCTTTTCCTTTTTTTTTTAAAAAATTGGCCTCCTGTTTGCATATTTACTTTGCTGATGGAAGTTTTGTTTGCCATTCCCATTTTTGTACACACAACTGAGGTGTCATCAAGTAGCTTTTTGTGCTGTCTGTGACCGCGAATGATGTAGAAGTGAAACAGAAACACTCGTTGTGCTGGGAGAAACAGCAAAGGTCAAATTTTTTATTTTAGCTGTAAAATCTAAAATGCTGTTTTAGTGGCCTGTTATGTGCCTCTACACTTAAATATTGAAAGAAAAAACAAGTTCAAAGACAGCTGGGAAATATGTGGGAATTTAAACTAACTGTTGCTGTGGGGGAAATGCAGCAGCAGATCTAAGTTAATCTGCCTTAGGATTGACCCATGCCCACTGTGTGGCAGGATATGATTATGGGGGCAGCCTAATTTTAAAATTAAAGAGAACTACTATTACTGTTAACTCATGACATATTGACTTCAGTTATATAATAGAATAAAAACAACCATGATCAGTGTGTTTCATACTGGGTCGAAAGCCAAAGGGTATAAATGTGTTTTAAGATGAGTTCTGAAAATGGACAATGTAGGTGACTGTTTAACATGTAAAGTCAATTTATGAGAATACATAGAACACATAAGAGACATATTTCATACAACAAATGTAATTATTTGAAATTCATCTTTTGCTATGTATAACGCACATAAATTCTCCTGTGCTAGAAAGGCGTTAATGTTGAACTTATATATGACATAAACTAAATGCTTCTCTCTTGTTGTGAGAGAGTAACATGAGAAAGGAGGGATTTTATTCTGTTCTCCCAGCAAGAACAGAAAGTAACGTCAGCTGTATCAGCAAGAGACACCCGACTCAAGGTCAACCAGTTTTATTTGCAATGTTGAATTGCATTTTAGTAGGTAAAGTAGTATCAAGTTATAACATTTAGCTGCCTCTTTTTAAGCACGTCTGGGAAAAAAACATTTTAAAAGTAAGTTTTTGTAAAACTTTCAGATTCTTAGGCCAAGTGTGCCACTAGGCTTTTTATAGACTTTATGCTGTAAATGTAAGCCCAAAGGTTTCCCAAAGAACTATTCCCATCAATAGCGTACATCACTCTGACACACTAATGAAGCCCACACTTACTTTTTCCTCATTTCACAGGGTCGAGGTACACTAAGCCGAGTACCTCTTCAGGAACTGTACGACCCATCTATGGAAAGCAGTGCTGCTAACTTGGATGACCTGCAGAGATCCTGGGAAACGCTAAAGAATGTGGTATGTCACATCTTCACTTTAATTCAACACATTTATTTATTTTTATTGTTTGTGTTACTGTTAGACAAACACAATAACAAACTCAGGATTAGTTTGTCTCCTAGCATACTGAGCGAGGCGCGAGTTGTCCCAAATTCCGACCTGAAGCTTTAGTGACCTCAGACCGACACTGCCATGTCTGACAGCTTGACTTTGTCATCATATTTTCAGATCAGTGAGAAACAGAAGAGCTTATATGAGGCTCTGGAGCGGCAGCAACACTATCAGGAGTCCCTTCAATCTATTTCCATTAAGATGGAGTCCATCGAGGGGGCGCTGAATGAGGGCTTAGAGCCCAACAAGACTCCAGAGAGCCAGATGGCTGCACACCAGGTGAGAGCTGAGTGGGGGGGTGGTATTAGGGGAAATGTGCTCATGTGTGTTCTAAAGGGATAAAGGAACCATAATGTAGTGCAGATAAAGAGTGTAAAAGTAGTAGTGTAATACATGAAGTGTAATCTGTAAGGCTCATGGGAGACATCCTCACAAAGATGGTATAGACCAGCGAGCTCTTGGGAAACAGAGTACGACTCGGGGGTTTAATATTGCACGGGGCAAGGCAATGGTTGGACAGACTGCATGGCACTGTTCTTCGTTGCTATGCCAACATCACGGCTTTAAGAGAAACAGTTTGCTTTTGCAACACTACTGTCAAGAGGTTTCTGCACACCCTCTTTCACTGCTGGCACACCATCTTCTATTCAGCCTCTTCTTCTCATTTCATTTCATTCATTTCATTTATTTATTCATTTTCAGGCACAACAAATACCTATATTGAACATAAAATACACAAAACAAAAAACAAAAATTGCCTGAAAAAGGAGTGGGACGAAGAAAACTTATTAAATCCCACCCCTATACTCACTCATCAACAAAAAAAACAATAAACTTCCCGCAGCTACGCCCATCATTGCATACAGACCCATCAACAGCTCCGGGCACATACAAGCATCTAAGCGGCAGCTCGCAACCAACAATTAGAGCCTTCATAACTGAATACAGAATATATAAATTATAAATTGCATTACCACAGGTAACAGGCAGTAATAACTACAAGTAACAAACACACATACATATACATACATATATATCTACACACACAAGTACATATATGTACATACATACGCACACTTTTTTTATTTATTTTTTATTTATTTGGAATCCATACCAGCAATGGTAAGAGAACAGACATTACAGAGCACACTAAAACCCATCATTGAGTATACTGTGACCAGACCAACTGTTTGTAGAGAAATTTAAATCTATGAATATTTTTGCATTGTTTCAATTGTAAACTCAGACTGTTCCAGATTTTCACACCACATACAGACACACAAAAACCTTTACGGGTTGTTCGAGTTCTGGGTAATTTGAATTCTCCAAAGCCTCTCACATTATAAACCTTTTCTCGAATTTCAAATCTAGTTTGTAAATTTGCCGGTAAAAGTTTAGTAAAAGCTTTATAAAAAATTATGGATGTATTGTAATTAACCAGATCCTGGAATTTAAGTAACTTTGCCTGAAGAAAGAATTTGTGAGTATGATCTAGATAACCAGGCTTGTGAATAATACGCAGTGCTCGTTTCTGTACTGTGACTAATGGATTAGTTGTATTTTTATATGTATTTCCCCACACTTCCACACAATATGTAAGATATGGAAGAACCAGGGTACAGTACAGAGTACGAAGTGCATCTTTATCAAGGAATTGTTTCACTTTGTTCAAAACTGCGAGGCTTCTAGAAATTTTGGTTTTTATGTGTCTGACGTGGGGTTTCCATGAAATTTTGTTATCAATTATAACTCCCAAAAATTTGTTTTCACTCACATTATCAATTGGTACACCTTCAATGATAATTGGTAATTCTATATTATATTTTAAATTACCAAAAAACATTGCTTTAGTTTTATTTATATTTAATGATAATTTATTTATGTCCATCCATTTTTTTTATTAATTTTAGCTCCCTGTTTACGGTCATTACAAGATCAGTATAATCATCGCTACTGAAAAATATGTTGGTGTCATCTGCGAACAGTATGAGTTTAAGTACTTGAGAAACATCAAAAATATCATTTATGTATACATTGAAAAGTTTTGGTCCCAACACTGACCCTTGGGGAACACCACATGTAATACCAAGTTTCTCTGAATGGTAATGCCCTATGCTAACATATTGTTCCCGACCCGTTAGGTAACTTTTTAACCAGTTACCAGCTTTCCCTCGAATACCATATCTTTCCAATTTATCCAGTAAAATTGAGTGATTGATTGTGTCGAAGGCCTTTTTGAGATCAACAAAAATACCAACTGCATATTTATTTTTATCCAGTGTATCAGTAATTTCTTCTACTGCCTCAATTATCGCCATTGAAGTGGTTCTTTGCGTTCTGAAACCATACTGACCAACATTTATTATTTGATGTTTTTCAAGGAATTTTTCTAATCTTGAATTAAAAAGTTTTTCTAGAACTTTTGAGAATTGAGGCAGTAGAGAAATAGGCCTATAATTGGTAAAACTGTGTTTGTCATTACTTTTATATAGTGGTATTACTTTCGCAATTTTCATTTTTTTTGGAAAACAACCGGACTGAAATGATAAATTACAGATATATGTTAATTAATTCCCATTGGCTCTTTTTTTCTTGTATATTCTCATTTTAATCCTCACACACGTCTTATTGCCGTTTATTCAGGCTTTGATGGATGAGATCCTGATGCTGCAGGATGAGATTGGTGAGCTACAGATGTGCTTCTCTGAGGAGCTGGCAGAGAGTGATGGGGATGCTGGGGAACAGCTGGCCCTGCAGTCTACTCTCACTGTACTGGGAGAAAGGATGGCCACCATTCGAATGAAGGCTTCGGGGAAACGGCAGCTGCTGGAGGTGATTTACCAAGACCTCATACTTTTTCTAGTTTATCATGTGCTTGTATATGTTATGTCTGCTCCTTATCTTTATAATTCTGGTGAGCTCACCTGAGAATTTAAGATATGCGTCGCATTGATCTCTACAGGAGAAACTAAGTGAACAACTGGAGGAGCAGCGACAGGAGCAGGCGCTGCAGCGATACCACAGCGAGGCCGAGGAGCTCGACAATTGGCTGCTCAGCACTCGCGCCACTCTCAGCTCTGCCCTTCAGCCCCAAAATGAAGACATGGACATGGAGGAGCAGCTCATCGACTGTCAGGTGAGAAGCCAAATCTGCTCTAAAGAAACAAAATTGGGGATGACAGCTTGTATGCTGCTGTGTTTTTATCAAAGGCTGAAGTATCTGGCTGCTTCACTGTCCTAGAAATGGTACTTTTTCTTGGACTCTCTGATCTTCATGCTTGCATTCACTTTCATTTCTATAGAAAAAAAAAAGCATTGTTTTTGTGTTTTTGGAGTCTTTTTATGGAAAATTGATTCAATTGGGGAAGGTGCTAACAAACCATAACTGCACTTGAGCTTAATTAATTATATATATGTATATTTTTGCAATATTATCATATGTTTATAATTAACATCATATGAGCATTTGAATTTTACGGTACCACTGTGATTAAATAATTTAAAACTAAAATCTTAGTGTCCATTATTATTAAAGGTGTATATATATAAGTGATATATTCGTACTTAGAGTTTAAAAATAATTGTTTTTAACTTCTGTCTACATGTTGTCGTACTATATCAAATATCTCAAACATTTCATCCAATATTTCCTCCATCCTGTTGCCCTGGAGATCTTCTAGCTTTTCAATCTTTTAGTTTAAATTTATAATTCATGGTTCTTTCTTATTTGTCACCATTAGATACTCTGTCCTACTTGATTTGCCCCCTGGGAATTTTCTGCATGTCAGGCTCATGATTTAATTTTTGTGGGGAGGGGAGTTATTATGTTAAAAATACTGTCACATCTAACTCCCTGCTGTGTCAAACTCAATATTTTCTTGTGGGGATTTACGGCAGAGCCTAGATGCTAAAATATTCATGTTGCACATATTCTACATTCATATTACATGTGAGCTGTGAGATGTTTACATATTTGCCTTGTGATGCTCCATAATAGGCTTCTTAGAAGTTATAATACTCGCTCTGTCCCCCAGGCAGAGAGTCAGTGTTTTAAAGAGTGTGTCTGTAGCAGCTGGGAGACAGTAAGCTGATTAAACTGTAGTTCACATATGCTTTGTGTGGTCTGCACATATAAAGGTCTGGACCATGCTGAGCTTCATGTCCAGATTAAATAATGATAAAAAATTGTGTCTTAAAATTTCAGTTTTCTGGTTAATCGTCTTTTAAATGTGGTATGATATGCAGAGACCTTAGGAAAGTATTTTGTTGAACTTACTTAACCCACTCTGTTTATTTAAATGCCTGCACACCACAATGTAAGCAGCTTAAAAACTACTCACATATGTCTTCAGTCTGTTCTCAATCGAATGCTTTCCTAACTTTAAACTTTGAGCTTTAATTGCGTCATCATAGCAGTTTCTATTATGTTGTTTACTCGGTCTGTTCATCAAAAGAAAAAAACCTGCAAAACTTTGTAACTGGTGTTTGAGAATTTTAATTAAAATGCACTATGGAGGTTTTTGCAGAAGTGGAGATAAACCAGTTTCTTTGCCTGCCTCCTGAATGACAGAGTGACGCTACAAACTAAGGGATAAGAGGCGCACTGTATTGTTGTGGAAAATTCTCTGCACATGATCACCTCCCATCTCTACTGAGGGCCCTTCTTTCCCTGTGTGAAAGAAGAGAATACAAGCTTAGAGAATACAAACTACCGCCTCTCTTCACTTCATTACAATTGTTGGCCTTTTCAAGCTCTCTCTGGACTTTTAGTCTAAAAGGGAAGACTCTTTAAAACTGTTTCTATTAAGAAACTAATCTGGGAGCTGAGGAGAGCAGCTTAAACCTATGAGAAATGCTAATGCTTGATCAACTGTAATCCTGTTTTTTTAATAGAATATGCTGTATGAGATCGAACAGAAGGTGTCGTACCTATCAGAGCTATCCGTCCATAGCGAGAGCTTGTTGTTGGAGGGCCGGGCTGAAACCAAAGGCGAGGCGGAGCAGCTCACCCTGAAACTGCGCTCCCTCAAAGACAGCCTGCTAGAGCTGCAGCAGATGCTGCAGGACAAACAAGTTGACATACAGGTGAGATCAGCAGTCATATGTTATTTCTTTACTGTCTCAACATTCATGGCTGCATCAACCCTCCACACCCCAGTGTATTTTCACTTCCCAGCTTTCCTTCCTCCATGCTTCTTTGTCTTTTCTTTTGCTCTGCTGCATTATGTTAAATTGGCCTGCGACGTCAATGCTAGCATTGTGCAAAAAGTACTAAAGGCTAATTCATGCGCTTTCATAAAAGTCCACTGTTTTCCACTGTGAAACAGCAACAGCTGTGTGTCTCACAATGGCGCTTAGACAAAAGGATGCTGACTCATCAGATGTAAACACTAAATGTATTCGATCAGGTGCGTTTCTGAGGACACAACATGAAAGTTTCACTTTGCATTTTCGCTCCTGGTCTCCTTTAACATGCCCTTTTGGTTGTTCACATTAATCCTCAGATATTTAATCACTGTATAATAAATCAGAAGGCTAGTGAAGCTTTCTAGGTACATGCTTGCAGCAATCTCTGATGAATAAATATTAGTTCATCTTTACCATTCTCAAAATAATTTAATGATAAATATCATAGATATGTGTTAGGCTGTTGGGCATATTTATTTCTGCTTACTAAAAATTGGCTTAAAAATTGGCAGCTGTTAAATACTCTTATTCCAAAATTACATCTTATACCTAATGTCCATCTTTGTCCCAGGGTTCACTGCAAGAGCAGGAGGACAGTGAGCCAGATTCGTCTCTGTCCCAGAGTCCTAACGTTCAGGACTGGCTCTCTCAGGCCCGGTCAACACGCACGCAGCAGCAACACGACAACCTGCGTCGACAGAAGGTAAGAGGAAGCTCTTTTATACTCTAATATATATTTGAAAGACCTAAGCTGACTGTCTCATATGCAATTTGTAATTATTACTCCCCTTTTATTAGAATCCACTGCAAAAAGAAAGTGCATATTTCATATAGATAAAATCGAACACAAGTGTAATATATTTTGTAGGAGCTTCAGGAGCACGTCGCTGAACAGAGGAAGCTGCTCAAGTCTGTAGCCAGCGTTGGAGAGGAGTTACTCGGCCAACAAACCACACCCAATGGGGACAGGTATTTTATCAAAGATCTTGAAAAATAATTTCCGTCCTTAAAACATTTAAAAATTGTGAGTATTTTGTTTTTTCCAGTCGGGATTTTGACCACGACACAGCTTTTGCGTTGCCTTGCTCTCTAATGACGTCCTCTCCTTCCTGCAGTGAGGTGTCTGTGTCTGGTGGAGTGCTGCTGGAGAATGAGACCTTGTCTCCTCTGGAGCAGTTGAGACAGAGATGGGAAAACCTAAATAATGATCAGAACACAAAGCTGCAGCTCTCCTTGAACTCCCTGGAGCAAGACCAGCTTAGCCCGGTATACATGCCAGAAACTGTGCATTTTTATTTTATGCATTAAATGGTTTTAAAAATCTTTAAATAAATGTGCTTACTAGAAGCTAGAAGTTTGTGTTCATACTGTTTCTTCCACTGATGAAATTTCACACTTGTATTGTTATGCATGCTGCCAGTGTGACCTTGAGCTTTCTCATATTTCGTTCTTTGTGTGCAGGTCCTCCACCGGTCCCGTCTGTCCAGTCCCAGCGTGGTGTTCAGAGGTGAGGCTACCAGCCAGGACTCTTGCTCTCCTAGAGCTTCGTTTGAGGCCTGCAGCCAGACTTTAGAAAGAATCACAGAGGAGGTGAAGCAAACATTTTCTCATGTTAATCTCTCTTTTGTGTTTCTCAAAATAAAAAATGTTTTTAACCAGTAATACAAAACTATTTTTAGTCATGCCTTTCAAAATATCAAGTGCATAATCTTTTTGCCCCTCACAGGCAGCGGGCAGTGAGAGTAAGCTTGCAGCATCTTTAGGGGGGGCAACAATCCAGCAGGACCTGTATGCTGCAGTATCAGCTGCCTCGTCCTGGTTAGATGCTGCTGAGAATCAGCTGCTCGCTGGTCCTGTGCTGCTCTCTGAGGACACAGAGACACAGCTCACACATTTGGAGGTAGGAGAAGACAAACAGCAATAAAGATGTTAAATAGTCTGACATATAAATCGCAGCAGGAGGAAAAGTACTAGCTGTTCTCGAGCATTAACAAAAAGCTTTTGTCTTACTTGAGTTCAAGGTTTTAATATAAAATAATACTAACTGAGTTTGGCTCCCCTGTATAGGGTTTGAATAAACAGCTGAAGGAGATGACCAGAGAAGTGAAAAATTGCAGAGATCTGCTGGGTGGTGGATTGGACAGGCTGTGTGGAGGTGAAGAGCGAGCTCTGATGGAAGACACGCTAGAGGGCCTGCAGGAGAGGATGGGCCTGCTGGACTCTGCATTGGAACAGCACTGTGACGCCATGAGGGACAGGCTGCAGGAACATTCAGCTTTCCAGGTGTTAAAGCTGAATAGTTTTACTGGAAACTTGGGTTGTGAAGCATCTTGTTGATGTTACAACATCATTGTTCTTATTCCCCGACTTTGTTTGTGTTATTTTTGCCAGAATGAACTGCGGTTGCTGTTCACAGCCCTGACTGAAAGCAAACACCAGTTGCTACATAAGATGGCCGGAACTGCAGACAGACCTGCATCCAAACAGATAGAGGTATGTATGCGCACCAGCAGCAAATACACAAGAATTAGATGCATATTTAAGATGCAGATTTAATATGCTAAAGGGAGTTTTTACAAACAGATTTTATAGTAAATATGTTGCATTTTCTACAGACATTATCAGAAGTGGAAGACAGCCTGAAGGAATTTGAGCAGAAAGTTACTGAGCTGAAGACGAAAGCAGAGGGACTCCAATCAGACTCATCATCCAATCAGGAGCTACTCAAACTACAAGTAATACTTTCATTCTGTTACACTGTGATCATAATGCTCCAGCACTGTAACAGGGACTGTGTCACATATTAATTTGTCTTTTTAGGATGCATACGAGGAGTTGGTGCTCATGGTGGGCTCCAGACGGAGTAGTTTGAACCATGGTTTGTCTCTGAAGGCTCAGTATGAAGCTGCACTGCACGACCTTAATGACCTGGTGGACACCGCTCAGGACAAGATGGCTGCTGACCAAAAGATGACAGTGGCTTCAGTCATAGAGGTTCAGATGTTACTAGACAAACACAAAGTAAGGAGGGGGCTTTGATTTTGTAACTTTTTAATTGGTTTTAGTTATCTTTTCTACTGTACAATCGGATTTAAAATGTTGTTTTTTTCTTTTTAATACAGGAGTTTTTCCAGGGTCTGGAATGCCATATGATACTCACCCAGACATTTTTCAGTAAAGTGTCTGGTTTGGTGTCTCAGAGGGAAAGTCAAACCCTGGAAGAGACCATGGCTTTAGCCCACAGTGTGCTCAAACAGGCCCATAGAAGAGGAGTGGAGCTGGAGGGGATTCTGGAGGTAGGAATAATAATGAGCTATTGGTTAAAAGTAACTGCAGTCTTATTCAGTTTAATCCCAAAGAGCAGTGGTTTGTGGTTTAGAAAATGAAAATAAATAGCATACACTTTCCTTTCGCTCTCACAGTCATGGAGCAGACTCGTGGAGGACTATCAGGCTCTGTGCAGACAGCTGGAGGCGGTGGAGTGTAGCATCCCCACTGTGGGTCTGGTAGAGGAAACGGAAGAGAGGCTAACCGAAAGGATCAGCCTCTACCAGGTGAATGTCTTTGCACACTTTACAGAAAGCTGTAGTCAGATATGCTTTTTTAAATAAACTGATTATTTATCTGTTCCATCCTCTTTCTTAAAGCGACTTAAAGCCAGCCTGACTGAGCACCAGCCCCAACTCTATCAGGTACTAGAGGAGGGCAAGAAGCTTTTTCTGTCTGTTGGTTGCTCAGACTTGGAGAACCAGCTGACACAGCTGGGAGAGCACTGGCTCTCCTCCACCACTAAGGTCAACAAGGAGCTGCACCGCCTTGATTCGACACTCAAACACTGGACCAGGTAAGGGTCTGTGGTTACAGTCCTCGCTCTTGGTCTCTCAGCAACCCTGTTTGTGACACTTAGAGCCTGAATGATGTTGAAAGTATCCTCTAAGTCTGTGTGTTTGTAAATCTCAGGTACCAGAGTGAGTCAGCAGAGCTGAGCCACTGGCTGCAGTCGGCCCTGGACAGACTGGAGTTCTGGACGACCCAGTCGGTGACCGTTCCTCAGGAGCTGGAGACTGTCAGAGACCACCTCTGTGCCTTCCTGGTTAGTTGTGGTTTTATTAGGGCTGTCAACATTAACTCAGGTCCTCCATCCTGACAGCAGTCAAACTGTTTAATACCAACACCCTGTTTAAAAATACATGCATATACATTATTACTCCCACTGTAATTTATGTACATATAAAAAAAATCTGTGCGTTTTACTGTAAATAGTGACCATTTTTACATACTATAGTGTTTGGGGGGGGGGGTTTTGTACACTATTTGTCTTATTTTTATTTTTCTGATGTATCTCTATTTTACTTTTTCTTCCCATCCCTTGTGCTGCTGTAAAAAGAATAATTAATAATGCTTATGTCTACATCAGCAGCAAAAATGTGTCACACACCTATTAATGACGTAAAGTTAACAAATGTGTGAAATCCAACTCCTGTTTTTCTCTTTCTTGTAGGAGTTTTCCAAAGAGGTGGACGCTAAGTCGTCTTTGCGCTCGTCAGTGCTGAGCACAGGTAACCAGCTTCTGAGACTAAAAAGGGTGGACACGGCTGGCCTGAGGACAGCGCTGGGCCAAGTCGACACTCAGTGGGCTGAGCTGCTGACTCGTATCCCTGTAGTACAAGAGAAGCTCCACCAGGTTTGAGAAAAGCAGCTGTTACAAAGTCAATATTTATCATAACTTTTTGGACATCTCTAACTTCTTTTCTTCTTTCTCTTTTCCTCAGCTGCAGATGGAGAAGTTAGCATCACGGCATGCCATCACAGAGCTGATGAGCTGGATCTCGCTCATGGAGAACATCATAGAGGAAGATCAGGACAAGATCATGGCAGCTGTGGGCTCAGCGGTGGTACAGGACTACTTGCAGAAGTATAAGGTACAGAGGTTTTCATGCCACCGGTCCTTGGATTGATATTTTTGCTCCCCATCATCTGTCTCATGATGCATCTTCTTAATTTCACAGGGCTTTCGTATAGATCTGACGTGTAAGCAGCTGACTGTGGACTTTGTAAACCAGTCAGTGCTGCAGATCAGCAGTCAGGATGTGGAGGGAAAGCGCAGTGACAAAACGGACTTTGCTGAGAAGCTAGGAGCTATGAACAGAAGATGGCAGATACTGCAGGGGCTCATTGCGGAAAAGGTAGCCCTCAACGTGTACTTAAAAGCTGCTCTTCACCATTTTCGAGTCACTTAACCATTCCACAATGTTCTGTATTTTAGATTCAGCTTTTAGAAGGACTTGTGGAAGGTTGGTTGGAGCATGAAAATGGAGTTCAAGCACTGAAAACCTGGCTCACAGTACAGGAGGAGAAATTGAAGAAGAGACAGAGGATAGAGGATGTAGCATCGGTGCAGAGTGCACTCAAAGACTGTCAGGTAGGACCACACTCACGCAAAAATCTGTTTGTTTGGTTTTGTTTTTGTTCTTTAAATAATGAGCTTAAAATAAATAAAGTTGTTTTCACAGGAGTTGGAAGAATTAGTGAAGGAAAAAGAGAAGGATCTAGAGAAAGCGGAGGAACGAGGAAATGCTCTCATCCAGGATAAGAAAGGAGCAGCTTGCTGTGTTGTAAAGGAAACTCTTAAAGGACTAAACCAGTCCTGGGCTCATTTGGACCACATGGTGAGCTTCTCACATCTCTGATGTCACTTTTAGATGGTTTCTGAATTTTCCCACACTTACGTATTTCGTCTCCCACTTTTCCTATCAGATAAGTCAGATGAAAGTGAGCCTGCGGTCGGTGCTGGAGCAGTGGACGTTGTACCGGCGAGCTTCAGAGGAGATAAATGGCTACCTGATGGAGGGGCGTTATTCTGTGTCCAGGCTACGTCTCCTTAATGGGTCTCTGGAGGCCGTGCAGCAGCAGGTGGAGAGTCTAGAGGTGAGAAGTGCAGAAAATAAACCGCACGCTGTTATTTGTGGCTAGTTTTTATTCATTGTGGGTACCTGTGCCATTTAGAGCCTTCAGGAGGAGATGGATAAACAGGAAAGTAGTTTGAGGAAGTTTGGCTCCATAACTCACCAGCTGCTAACGGAGTGCCACCCGTCGGTGGCGGAAACGCTCAACAAAGCTCTCCGGGACGTCAACATCAGGTAACAAACAACTCATCTCTGAGTGACTTCAGTCTTAAATATCAACTATACCCTCAGTTGATTTCAGAATATAACACTTTTTAAAATTTTCTCCCTCAGGTGGAATCTTCTGCTAGAGCAGATCTCAGAGCAGCTAAGGACCAGTAAGTCCTTGCTCGGACTGTGGCAGCGCTACAGGTCACTGTACAGCCAGTGCGTGACTGCAGTCCACAAACAGGAAGAACGTGCTGATCGACTTCTGAGGAGCGCCACTGACAGGGAGATAACTGAAGACGAAAGCAGTGCCTGGATTAAGGACTGCAATGTAAGCAGAGATGAGACACTGGAGCACGACATGTTAAACATTCTCTTCTGTAGTTATCGTCCAATGCCTGAGCTTAGCATTAGGTTAATACTGCATCCACATATTCTGTGGCTTAGAATATATCAGAGGATTCCTCCTGCTATCCCTCAATCTCCTTTCTGAGGAATTTGGGAATAAGCTCCTAAACTGCTTGTCAGCTCACTGTGACGGCTCACAAAGCTTCTATCCGCACTGCAGAATACCACCCTGTCCTTTTGTCCGCTTGAATGTAGATTCATGACACAACTAACAAAAGCCTTTTCAAAGGAGACTGGAAAGGGAAAGACAGGCCCCTGATTTACACTACAGGGGTCTCCCCCGGTGTCATGCTGGGTTTGTAGGACCGTACTGGGGCATGTCTAGAGACACACAGTCTTAATACTGTAAGCCGACTGTTTTTATTTTTTACTGCGGATCACTGATGCAAACCACTGCCAGACAAAGTTAAGAATTCAGAGCTGCTTACACTCTGTTTAAGAGTTTCTTCACTTTTATTGCTCACTCAAACTTGTTGTAGTCAGTGGCAAATGATACTTTAGTTTCCAAAAATTCCAATCCTTACAAATACCACAAATAAAAACCCAACACATTACCAGTTTTGGTTATAAATTCTTGCATTCAGTGATTCCTAGCTTCTTTCTCTCTCTTCCTGAAAATTATTCCTGAATTATTGCAGGATTGCCTTTGTGACCAAGACGCAGTGCAGCAGTCCCTCCAGCAGCTGCAAGCACTGGGAGAACAACTGAGGAGCCAAGTCGACTCCTCCTCTGCGGCATCCCTTCAGTCCGACCATTTGTCGCTCACTCATCGCCTAGCAGCACTAGAGCACGCCCTGCACAGGCAACAGGATGTATTGCAGGTAGGGTTGTGGGAACTAGAAGAAAAAAGACACCTTAAAGAAAGGTATGCGATTGGTAATCCATTGAGTTTGTATTTACACGGTATCACCTGTCTGTCTCTAGTGTGGATCTGTGACGTGTGGGGTTTTCAGAGAGCAGCTAGACAAGCTGATCTGCATGGCTGAGGAGGCTGAGGAAGTGTTGAAGGATTCGGACCCAGTGGGTTCACCCGACCTTAATGTGGTCCAGACGCGTATAGAAAAACTCAAGGTATTAAGAATGGTCCACATTAGAAGATTTGTTTTTAATGTGTTATTTAACATTATATTTTTATGTGTCACGTGTCCTCTAACTTACATAATACTTTTCCAGGGTCACCTGTTGAAGCTGAGCAGTCTATCTCCAGACTTGGAACGTGTTAATGAGATGGTGTACAGAATACCAGTCAGTGACAGAGACATTAAACGGCTTCAAAGTCTCAACAGAGCCTGGGCCACTCACTCTGCTCACCTCACCGAGAGGTTCAGGTACCAAAAATCCCCCTTTGGTTGCCTCAGGAAGGGACTCCAATTTAAACCTCTGCCAAATCAAACTACCTGCTGTGGGGGATCCTTTTTTATACAGTACAACTTCAGTGGGAAACCCCTAACATGGCTGAGCTCATCAGTGTCTTACTGAAAGCATTTTGGCATTTGTCTTTTTAGGTTCATGCTTCTTTGATATGAACTCTGATACATACAAAATATTTGCCACTGGGCATAAAATACAAGGGGTCAGAACTTCATTCTTACAGCATGGCAGACGGATACAAGTGTGCTAGAGTGTTTTTTCTCATGTTATTGCATTCTGGGCATTCTGAGACATGTGACACGTGCATGCTGTTTAAAGTGATCTGTAAATGTAGAACCAACCTGATGAGTTTGCTCTCAAAAGTGACCAGAGCGAGCATTTAGACATGACGCCAACCAGTTCAAACAAAGTCATATTATCGAAAGGAGTGCATGTTTGAAGGGGACGTAACAAACATGGGCGAAGTCTTTTTATTCAGACTGTTGAACTTGAGATGTTTATACTGTCTGACTTCACAGTTAGTCATTTATTAAGTGTTTATTTAAGTCTTTAACTAGTCACTTAGTCATTATTAAATAAGTGGCTGACCTGGAAAACATCTGAAATCCATAATAATGTTGATTCATGGAACAAAAGGTCCCAAAAGTCATACACTTTTAATAAAGAAGCTGATAAAAAGGAAACGATGCTACACTGACACTGATAGAGATGTGTCCTTCACTTATGCTAGATTACAACCTGCCATATCATAAAAAATCAATAGAAAACTGTAAATGTTTGATGAATTTAATAGTAGAAACATGCAGAGTTGTGACTACACAGTGCTATAGTGATCTTCTTTGTGGTGATGTAAATGTCTCTAATGAGGGCTCTATTCGTCTCCAGTAAACTGCAGTCGGTGTTGCTCCAGCAGCAGAGTTTCCTTGAGAAGTGTGAGGCCTGGATGGATTTCCTGACTCAGACTGAGAAGAAGCTAGGTGCTGAGATCTCAGGCAACTACCAGAGTCTGCTGGAGCAACAGAGAGACCATGAGGTCAGTGGTTGTCTGTATATATCAGCTTATTTGTGTTACATTAAAGGATTGCTGCTATGCTGTTTAGTGTTTTCTTTGATTGCGTGCAGTGTTTTATTGATTCATATGTGTGCATGTGCAGTTGTTCCAGGCAGAAATGTTCAGCAGACAGCAGATTCTTTACTCTATCATAAGTGACGGGCATCGTTTGTTGGACCAAGGACAAGTTGATAAGAGGTAAAAGCACGCAGACAATTGCTAAATCTCTTTAGGAGTTTCAGGGAAATTAAGGCCAGAGGGACGCTAACACGCTTTTCTTTCTCTTGCCATGCTAACAGTTACGACTTCAGTGTAAAATTGGCTTTGCTGAGCAATCAGTGGCAAGGTGTGGTGAGGCGGGCACAACAGCGGCGAGGCATCATCGATAGTCTGGTTCGGCAGTGGCAGAACTACCGGGAGATGGCAGAGAAGCTGCTCCGATGGCTACAGGAAGTGACCCGTGATCCAGATGTGCATCAGCCAGGAGAACCAGTGGCTCTGCAGCAGGCCAGAAACCTGCTAGATCAGATACAGGTAAGCTTCAGCAAGACATTTACAGCCTCATTACTTAAATCTTCTCTTTTGCTTTTTATACTAACTTTGTACTGATATTTTAAAATTTTCTTTTGAAATCTGTAAAAAAAAAAAAAAAGACTGTAAAAACAAACTTTATAGCCTGAGCCTTTCACTCTTCAAACTGCAAAACTTAATTGAGCACTAAATTAACCTAAAAACATCAAAATCCTGATCTGATAACAAAACTCTCTGCCTCATGTCTGCTCCTTCAGCTGAGGGAGCGAGTGCTTCAGCGGCAGCAAGGAGGCTACATCCTCACCGTAGAGGCCGGCAGGAGTCTGCTGCTGTCAGCGGACGCCAAGGCGGAGTCCACACTGCAGACTGAGCTGATGGAGATTCAGGAGAGGTGGAGGCATGCCCACCATCGCCTGGACCAGCAGAGGAGGCAGCTGCAGGGCTTACTGAAGGTCAGACGCCAGCTTCGAGAATAACTAATCTTCATAAAGTATACTTTTCTTTTCCTGCTCTCGTGATTGCTAGCACCATCTGGTTCATGTTTTCCTGAGTGTTATTGTTACAGTGATTTTACAGCAGTTAGTTTTTTACAACGTCAAGTCTTTCTTGTACGTAGGCTAAGCCATGTTTCCCACATACTGCAGTGTAGAAAGGTGCTGTGAAGGGTGCTGAAGGGCATTGGCCCGTCTGAGCCTTTATTGAGCATGCCCAGTTGTACATATAGGACAGTGGAGCCAGGTTGTCACATTAATTATGCAGCGTTGCACCTTAAGGCCTGAAAAGAAGCGAAGTGCAGAGATGGAGCACTCTTCTGTCCTTATATAAATAGCTGAGCCTCTCTGCTCACACACTCAGGCTCAAGCACCACAAAATGGCACCAAGATTTAAAAAAAAAAAGTGCCAGCCCAGGGCAAACACAGACACACACATACAGGCACGCACACAGACTGCAGACACTGCAGTGAGCTGTAATGATTTGAACCCAGCGAGGTGGATTTTAGAAGCTGTGATAGTGCCCTGTTTAAAACGGGACTAAGTGACGCAGTTTAAAGACACATCCGGGGTTTTGGCTCTTTCATTGAAGGTCTTCGTCATACACTCTTTCCCCTGTGATCTGTGTTGTCTTCCCTGGTTTGCTCTTAATCAGCTGCTGTAGCATTTCTAGTCTTGTTTTGGCTCTTCTCTTACTGTGACTCTTGCTTCAGGTATGCTGCCTTTCTCCACTGCTTACCAAATACTGTAATGTTTTATCCTAAACTGGACTGCTGTTTAGTCTCTAAAAATAGCTGTAATCCACGTCCTCTGGAGCAGAACCTCCCTGTTTTTTGTTAGAGAGCTGTTTATGCTGTATCACTCTTTCTCAAGCTGCTACTTGAGAGCTTCAGAGCTAAGTTGGCCATTTGTAAGTGATAGGGTCTGACTTCAGCCTTGTGATGTGTGTCCTTGTTAGTCTGTAATTGTGTATTCTGCATTTTACTGCTTGCGATGCCATTGCTATGGCTGCAAGAAGAACACACAGCAACTTCCCTGCAAATGGGAAGGTCTGCAGTTGGTGTGTGTGTGTTATGTGTGTGTCGGGGGGGGGGGGGGGGGGGGGGGGTGTGTTTTCTGCTCTAATTCTTACTGTGCGTGTGCTTGCATAGAACTGGGAGCGATGTGAGAAGGGCATAGATGTGTCTTTGGAGAAGCTGAGGGCCTTCAAGAGAAAGCTGTCTGTGCCTCTGCCTGACCACCATGAGGAGCTGCACTCAGAGCAAATCAGATGCAAGGTGAGGAGAATATGATACTTTCTCTCTTTCTCGCACACACATACACACTCTTTTAAATATTCTTCATTTTTCTGTTTTAGCTTAATGCTTTACTGAAAGTGTTGATATGTAGATTCTCTCCACTCTCCATCCTACTGGCTGTTTCTCATCAGTCACATCCCCCCTCTCTCTCTCTGTCTAAACATTCACACATCAACAAACTCGGGCATGTCCTCTCGTTACCTCTTTAATCTATCTGCGGGGATAAACGGACAAACAGACGGAGCAGGAACAAAAAAAAGAAAAAAGAAACAGAAAAAAACGCCCTTTTCTATCAGTCTGCTGTCTGATTGCGTGACCTTGTGTGCGGTAGTCAGGGTAGCTTTATTTTCCTTTGACATGTCATTTACGAAACTTTTTTTTGTTTTGTTTTGTTGTTTTTTTTAAGTGACCCTTTATCAATTTAAATACTTTTTTAATTTGACCCAGGCCCTATCTTTCTTTTTTTTTCTTTTTTCTTTTACTTCATCTCCACCCAATAGTGTATGCAGTCATGTTTCATGCATCACACGTCCTCGGCTGCTCCTCGGGGGAGGAGGTGGAGGAGGAGGAGGACCGTGTGAGTAGCTGCACATAGAATCAGCTGAGGAGAAAGGGGGTGGGGAAAGAGAACGGGAGAGAGAGAGAGAGAGGGTGCGTGCGCATGAGACAGAGAGAGAGCATCCCTGTGTGTGTGTGTGTGTGTGTGCGTGCTTCCTTTTTGTGTGTGTGTGAGTTGCGTAATGGAGACATGCTCTGGGTCTGCAAATGATTACAGTACAGCAAAACCGTCACAATGACGGAGGAGGAGATGCAAGGTTGGATGCCTCTGTTACCTTATCTGCTATTAGCCTTGAATGTAGCTGTTTTTTGCATTGAATATAATGCGCTGCTGTTATTTTAGGGATTTACAGTAAACCAATGTCGAATCATAGCATTTGGCACCGCGCCTTCCTCTAACATTCATTGTCACTTTGCTGTTTTGCATTTTCTTAGTGTTTCGGGGGATGCAGGTGCTGCAGCTCAGCTTCAGCATGCATGCTCTGTGGTGTTTCCTGCTTTAATCAACCCTCTCGACATGCTCTCTCCTGTCTTTGCATTTGAACGTGGGGACTGCTTGCCTTGCTTCTTTTTTCCTACTTAATTTCTCGTTGTCATGGATGCAGGAGCTGGAGAGCAGCGTGGAGGGCTGGACCGATGACCTTACTTCCTTATTCCTGCTGAGAGACTCTTTGGAGGGCGTGGTGAGTGCTGATGACATCACAGTTCTACAAGAACGCCTCCAGCTGCTACAGCGCCAGTGGGAGGAGGTCTGCCACCAGGTACATCCACGCAAACACACACATTGTTGTGTCTGCCATTTTTTTGTCTTTTTTTTTAAGGACTTTGCTCTAGTCTGGTTTCTGTTTTTAAAATCCTATTAATTTCTATTTAATTCATCTTCCACCAGTTATATTCTTTCTCTTGATATGCTCACTTTTGATACTGCTTTTGTCACATATTCTCACTCTCACCCCTTCTCTTGTCCCTGTCTCCACCCGTGTCCCCTCAGCTTTCCCTGCGCAGGCAGCAGGTGAGCGAGAAGTTGAATGAGTGGGCTGTGTTCAATGAGAAGAATAAGGAACTGTGTGAGTGGCTCACACAGATGGAGAGCAAAGTCTCTCAGAATGGGGACATCAGTATCGATGAGATGATTGAAAAGCTGCGCAAGGTAATTTCAAAACAGTCTAATGCACTTGTAAAGAAACTACTAAAGAGTATGCTTTGATACAGAAGTATCGAGTACAGACAAATGAAAGAGTTGAGTCTGGCTTGTTTTGAAGTCTGAAAATGGCCAGTCTTGACTTACTAAAATACAGCTAAACTACAGCACTGAACCGCTGTAGTCCTCACTGTGTTAACCTCATGTATGTTTGCACACCAGGACTACCAGGAGGAGATCAGTGTCGCTCAGGAGAACAAGCAGCAGCTGCAGGTTATGGGTGAGCGTCTGGCCAGGGCCAGCCAAGACAGCAAGGCGACGGAAATCCAGCACAAACTCAACAAAGTCAGCGAGCGCTGGCAACACCTGCTGGATCTCATTGCAGCCAGGTGGGTGTACGAGACTTGAAAGGAAGGGTCCATGTCCAAATCACAAAGTTAAATAGTAAAGGTTTCCCAAGCTGTCTTAAAGTTTGAACAGTTTTCAGTGTCAGGACAATACCAGGACATTATGTTGAATTAAATGTTTTTTAATGCTGATAAGAAGCAGGCCGGATTTACTAAATGGGGCAAACTAGCATGTGAGTACAGTCCCTAAATAGCACCCATAGGTGTGGTTAGTTTTATTGGTGATTTATAGAAGTTGTGCTGTTGTCATTTCAATATCAATTGCAAAAAAAGACATGCTTTTTTTTTTAAATATCAGTGCAATTAGTAAATTGCAAAAGTGTTACAAATGTTAGTAAATCAGTTTGCATGATTTATATGTTCTCCTTCCTATATTTTGCCCCTAAAGAAAGGAAGTCCTAAAAATACATGCAACAGGATCAGTTCCCATTGCTTTCACTCAAGCTTGTCATGTGTTTTTTGTGTAAATACCAAAAGTACAGTTTTTATGCCAAAACCCAGTTTAATGCTGTGGTAAATCTGGCCCCTAGTGGGAACAAGGAGGTACTAGTTGAACTGGAGCCTGTGGGGAATTAATTTTCCCACAGTGCTGCTGAGGAATTTCCTTACCAGCATCAGTGGGGCATTCATTTAGTGAAGCTGAGAGAGAGGTCACATTCCTCATCACTCCTCCACTATGTTTCAGTGCTGATATGAAAGGTACTAAAAAATGCACGCTGAAACTAGAACTGTAAGCAACGTAGGATTAGTGAATTGAAAGTGACCTGGCCCAAACTTTGCCTCTAGCTGCCCCGGTCTGCTGTCTTCCGGCAGTTCCCCTCTGGGACTGTACTGGGGGAGGGAGGAAAAGGAGAACTCTTTCTAACCTCACACAGACAGCTGCAGACTCTTTGTTTCTTATATCCTTCCTTTGCTAAAACAAAACACGAAGAGTGACCTTGTTCCTCTCACAGACTGAGCAGAATGTGTTGTAAGTTAACATTTTCATAGTCTTTGGATTTTGTCTTTTCAGTGGAAGCCATGTTTTATTACTATTGTCCTATTGTCCATCGAGTTGCGTGTACAAGCGCAAAGTTTACAGTCCTTACTGCTGTTCACACTCCCTCTGTGTGTCTGATATTCCAGCACAGTCCAGCTCTGCAGCACATGCCTCTGACTATAAGTCTCTTTTTAGAAACAGCAGCACTTGTCACTCCACTCGCACTTGAGCACACACACACATATCTGTTGGAGCTTCTCTTTTTTTAACCTTGGAGAGCAACAGTTGATAAGTCACAGTTGTGCCACCCTGCCACTACCTGCTGGCCCTCCCACTCTGTACACACAGAGTTGAGAGAAAGTCCCATGTGCTGCTCAGAGACGAAACAGAGCGTTTGGACTGACACTTCCTAAGGTTAAGATTGTCTTTAGGAATCCCGCACCCCCATGGTTTTGGATTTGGGTACGGATAATATGGAAGGATGCACGAGCGAGGAGGATTTGCTGGATTGCGACTGTGATGTCAGCAGGCAGGATGACCTTAAGAATTTATATTGCAATTTATATTTTATATTTATATTTTTTTTCCAAAATGTTGTTTTCTCTTGTAAATCATATGCATTATGTTGCATTTTTAACATACTCCTGCTACCGTTTGTAGAAGTGCATATAAATAATATTTTAATTAGGTCATTAGTGCCTAATATAGAGGTTTTTGTTGCCCCAAGTATTTTAGCTTCATGAGTGCACATCTGGTTTAATTTGTGCTAATAATATTTTTTAAGTCTTAGCTACTTGGTATTTTTCAGGAGGAGGCTAAAAACAAAAAGACAGTTGTGTGTTGGTGTTCATGTGAGAGCAGCATCATTTGTTGGCTCACATCTTATCTGGGCCGAATGGAAGCAGTGAAGCTGTGCAAACACATACAAAAAGCAAGTTAAACAAATGTTTACCTATTTGAATTATTTGCAGTCTGTCATTGATGAGGGTTACTTGTAAAGCTCTTCACTTTATTTCCCTGTGATGTAAAAAGTCAAGCTGTTTTATCCTATAGTATTTCAAGTGTGACGGTAGGTTTAGGAAGTGGAGATGTGGTGTGCAACTGATATCATGCAGCACCCCATGCAAAGCAAAATCCAGCTGCAGGTTGCATACCCCAGTGCAGCCAGTCGTGTAATGATGGACTTTATATGAGGTGGAGGAGACTTGCTAAATGCATCTATTTTTAGAACATTATGGGCCTCGGTATGTTTATGCAACAAAGAGCGGCCGCTCGTTCTTACTGCGTCCGTGTGGTGACATACAGACAGGGTTGCATTGCTTTGCAGGGCGAGGTGCTGAATGTTGCACTTGCTGAACAAAACTTGTAGTTGGATGCCACCTAATAAACAGCACTAGATTGCAGGGGTCAGTGTTTGAAAATGTCTGGAACTTACAGATCCAAAATGGTCCCCAGCTGTCATATGGGCTTCGAATCTGCTCACATGTGAAATAACACTCGATTTAGTCTATTATGCTAAGGTTGGTTAGTTCCTTCTTTAAAGCCTGCTTGTGTAATTTACCACCATATTCCTTTATATTCAGTTTTTTTAAATTATTTATATTATATGCTGTCACCCACCTGAGCAAACCGTTAGATTTCCCTTATTTACAGTTTACAGTCGTACCAGTACTGACACTGACTTCTTCTCTGACTTTGTTCCAGGGTGAAGAAGCTGAGGGAAACCCTGGTGGCGGTACAGCAGTTGGATAAAAACATGAGCAGCCTTCGGTCATGGCTCGCTCACATTGAGACCGAGCTGTCCAAGCCCATCGTCTACACCACCTGTGATGACCAGGAGATTCAGAGGAAGCTCAACCAACAGCAGGTGGGAACCAGACACACACGCGTAAATTTTACTAGGCTAATTTACTGATGTGTTCACGGGCCTTTTAGGTAATAAAAAAAACAGAATAAAGAAAACAAGTGCTCATCCTTTGTTTGAATTTACAGAACTTGGCCAGCATGTGGTAGGCATTGGTCATCCAAACCTACAGTGCAATGCTCAGATGTATAAGCACCTTTGCAAACACATAGAAGCAGATATGTATAATGTGTGTCTTTTTCTGCAAAGACTTAATTATAGCAGGACTGTATGACTCAAAGCAAGTTGGTGGAAAATGACACAGAAGCACATGAGGAAATCAAAGCATGACTCTAGCTGTTTGTTTACGTTCAGTACTCTGTAGGTGTCAATAGACTTCCTCCTGCCAAGACGCTTCTCTAAATCTGGTCTGGATTCTGGGACCCCACTAACCTCGTTCCTCTTCCAGAGACGTACTTATCTTACACATGGATTTACTGTAGTTTGCCTGGAGGGCTGATTCTTATCTGAATGAATTTATGGTGCCAGAGGAGCTTGCTTTCTCTCAGAAAACTTTATGAGATGGGTCCTGAAAATCAAGTAATTATTCTGAATGTTCTCCAGGAGCTGCAAAGGGACATAGAGAAACACAGCACAGGCGTGGCGTCGGTGCTGAACCTGTGCGAAGTCCTGCTGCACGACTGCGATGCTTGCTCGACTGAGACTGAGTGCGACTCCATCCAGCAGGCCACCAGAGGGCTGGACCGACGCTGGAGGAACATCTGCGCCATGTCCATGGAGAGGAGGCTCAAGTCAGTGCATCTTCTGCCTAATTTGCAACAAGATTCTGCACTGGTGTTGAAATTCAAACAAATCCTCAATCAGCTTCAGAATCATGACAATTTGCTATCACCTCTGATACAAGTAATACAGTGACAAATATTGATTTCAGAACATTTAGTGAGCTCGTTCAACCTCCCTCATACTGTAACTTGTTTCTCTGCAGGATTGAAGAAACTTGGAGGTTGTGGCAGAAGTTCCTGGATGATTACAGCAGGTTTGAGGATTGGCTCAAGACCTCGGAAAAAACAGCAGCCCTGCCTAATTCCTCTGGAGTTCTCTATACCGTCGCTAAAGAGGAGCTCAAGAAGTTTGAGGTTTGCATATTTAACATTTATTCACACAACAAAGAGTAAAGGTCAGCCTCGGCTGCACAAGTTGCATGTGTTTATACAGTTAAAATACAGTGATAGATGTGAGAAGATCGAGACAGAAGTAAGAAGAGTGTCACATTGCAGAAACTCGTTTGCTCTGGTCTGCTCAGCTGCTGCTGTCTGTCACTGTGCACGTGCACATTCCTGCTAGCTGACTCGCCTGAGCCTTCGCCAACTGTCCTACTTGTGGCTGAACAGAGAATTCATTGTAGTAGAATTGTAAAATTTTAGGATTTTAATTAGATTTGACATGTAAGAGCCTAATTAGACATAATTTCACATTTTTTAAGGATTTTGATTCAAAGTTTATTTTTGAATCAAGTCTTTAGCCGACTGCAGCGACTTTCACTTTTCAGAGTTGTTATTTTCGATATATCATCTGAACTTAAACCATATATAACCATTATAACCATCTGTAATCTTTGTGTATTTGTGTAGTGTAATATATATCCGTTTTCCTCTGGACTTATGTGTGTTGCAGGCTTTCCAGCGTCAGGTGCAGGAGTTCCTGACCCAGCTAGAGCTCATCAACAAGCAGTATCGTCGTCTGGCCCGGGAAAACCGCACAGACTCCTCCTGCCGTCTCAGGGAAATGGTCCACGATGGGAACAGGCGATGGGACAACCTGCAGAAGAGGGTGGCTGCAGTCATACGCAGGCTAAAGGTAGCTTTCTTTGAGGACAGTGAGATTTTTGAAATCACCCTTGCCATTGAGCTTATTTCTTTTCTTTCTCTGGGCACTGGCTTTATTGAAAACAAATATCCAAAATCTGAAATCATAAAGCATGGCTGTTGGTCTGTCACAGCACTTCATCAGCCAGAGGGAGGAGTTTGAGACTGCACGTGACAGCATCCTGGTGTGGCTGACTGAGATGGACCTACAGCTCACCAACATAGAGCACTTCTCTGAGTGTGACGTACAGGCCAAAATCAAACAGCTCAGGGTAAGACGATTTTTTGAGTGCATGGCAGCATACTATTGTCTTTTCTCTCTTGTTTGATGAAATCACAATACTTGAGAACTGCTTTTGACAGGTCTAGTTAATTTTGGGTAAATTAAAAAAAAACAAAACGTGTTTCTCAACAGGCGTTTCAGCAGGAGATCTACCTGAACACGGGGAAGATCGAGCTGGTGTTCAGGCAGGGTGATGCTCTGATTGAGAAGAGTGAACCTCTGGATGCAGCTGTCATCGAGGAGGAGCTGGAGGAGCTGCAAAGATACTGTCAGGAGGTCTTCGGACGAGTGGACAGATACTACAAGAAACTCACACGACTCCCTGTAAGTAAAAATAAGAAAGCTAGCCTGCCGAATTTCTGAATATCATCTAACGACAATATTTAGGAGCAGGTTAAGAATTTTCTACCCCACATGCAGAAAGCTTTCAGGGCAGATTTGAGTCAAAGGGTACGTGGCAAACAGTCTGAATGAAAGTGCAAGCAGATGTGTTTTTGTGAAGCAAATTCTGATTAATGTGAAAAACATGTCCTATTGAAATGTCAGAAATGAAGCATGAACTCTCATTGCAGTGGCAACTTCCTTTGTTTTTAGTTTTCTTGTATTTACAAGTTGCACTTCTGCTTATTTCCAGGACCTGAAGATGTTAAAATAAACACATCTTCACACTCCTGACATGGTGTAAACATGCCGGACAAAGACACTGAGCATGATTATTAGGATGTCAACATTTCAATACACATGCTCACCTACCTAGTCCTTAGAAACTGCACTCTGTCATGTTTTAGTTTGAAATTGCAACATTAACTATATCTCTCGTCTCGCCTGTCTCACTCAGCTTGCAGACGATGAGCTCGACGGTTCAGACAGAGAGCTGGACATGGAGGATGGAGGAGACCTCTCTGAAATGCAGTGGAGCGACTCCTCTTTGCCCCGGACATCAGCGCGTCCAGCCTCGGGCACTGTGGCTCTCGTCCGGGCCGACCGCTCAGGCAGAGACACCCCGGCCAGCGTGGACTCCATCCCGTTAGAGTGGGACCACGACTACGATCTGAGCAGAGGCCTGGAGAGCCCCTCAGGACGAGGCAATGGGGAAAGAAGCCAAGGGCAAGAGGACGAGGATGAGTATATGAGGACGGCTGCCACAGCACTATCAGGTTGGTCTGATGGATGATTAGCTTGATTTAACATTTCCCAGAAATAAACAGTTTTGATGGACTTGCTTAAGTACATATATACACATATACATATAATAGGATAGGATAGGACTTTAATAGAATAAATAGTTTAAAGTTTTGCAGTAGCAGCATGGATGACATCACACATTTGCCCTGTCAGCAGAGGGGTGGATGTGAAAAATTAATAAAGATTCAATTATGTCAATTAAATTCAGTGTAATAAAAATAAATAAATATCTAGAAAGTACCATGTTTTTTTTTTTTTTTTTACAGCAGAGCAGCTTAACATGTGACATTTGTCTGCAGGCAAGAACACAACCTATAATATTTTTTATAAATAAGAAAAGCACAAAATGAGCTCACACGTAAACACTTGTCATTGGAATCACTACAAATTCATTGTTAAATAGTTAAAGACTTAATTCAATCGAAGACAGAGATCCCTCAGAGATCCCTCAGAGTCGTGTGTGCATTGTAAGTAGTGTCTGTTGTATGTCTCTTCCCAGATGTAGTTATCCCAGAGAGCCCAGAGGCCTATATAAAACTGACAGAGAAAACACTGAAATCATCCTCTGGTAGGAAACAGCACGAGTTAGAAGCGCATGCCGTCAACTAAATCACGTTTGTTTTTGTTTTTTAAACAGGCTGGATGTCCAACCATCTAGATAAATCTTTGTATAGTTGCATGCAGGCATGAGTTTTCACTCACTGAATAACCACCGCATTTTTAGTAGTGTGCGTCCACATTTGTGTCACATCTAATATCATAAAACTGAGCTCTTGTTTGCGATGGCTTGCCGGTATGTTGCGTTTCAGACTAATGCATGCCATTTCAGCCCCATTCAACACCACAAGCATGCTAATAAAGATTTGTGTTATTGAAACTTTTACTTCTCTGTTTATGTAGATCTGCTTGTGCTTTTTGTGCAGGTGAGCCAGGCCAGCTGGAGGCCAGTCTCAGGCAGCTGGACCAGGCTTTGGACGCAGGGCGGTATCACCTCCAGCAGAGAGAAGCCACTGCCAACCGGGTCAGCCCCGATGTGGACTCCACTTACATGGGCTACGTGAGTCTTCCTCGTGTTTGTTTGATGTCTTAAAGCAACATAAATGATGAATAGCAGCAGTAGTAGCTTCTTTCAGCTGCTCCCTTGTTTAAAGGGGGTCACAGCAGCAGATGGGTGTGCAGACTTTTGCACTGACACAAAGCCTCCCAGGGATTTGTGTTCCCTTCTGCTCTCAAAGCAGGGATCTTCTGCACATTAGGGAAATAGTTTAACCACTAGACTGACACAAACAATGAATGGTAAAAACTATAACATTGTCATATGAAGGTTTAGATCATACATTTGGATCTTAATGATAGATTAAATGCCCTAAAAAACCCAACTAAAGTCCAGTAGTGATGTAATAGTTAATCATGATCAGTGTTACTTTAAAATGGATTGCATCTTGCTACATGCAGGATTTTTATCCCTAATTCTCTTCTTATTCTTAAACAAAGGTTTTTAAAGCGTGATGTAAATGCAGTAAATGCCATGTGGCTCATGTTCTCCTCACAGATGCGTCTGATGGGAGAGTGTCGCAGCAGCATAGACGCAGTGAAGAGAGCAGAAGGAGAGCTGACCGAAGATGAGGATGAGATGCCGGGACTCACCAACCCTACCAACACAGACACACAGAGCGCCGGTCAGTAAACACAAACACACACATACACACTGCAGATACTGTGTGGACTGTGGTTCCATCATTTGTTTTCCCTCCAGGTGTGATTGAGCGCTGGGAGCTGATCGAGGCTCAGTCTCTAAGTGAGAAGCACAAACACAAACAGAACCTGCAGCAGTGGCAGCAGCTGATCTCAGATCTGCAGACCTTGAGGGCTTGGCTCGGTCACTCGGAGGCTGAACTCAGCCAACTGCGAGACCTCGATCTCAGCACTGACATACACACCATCCAGCAGAGAATCAAGAAGCTCAAGGTGGGTGCATGCAGAGTGCAGCGTTGCAGAAAGTCCAACAAATCTGCAGTTATTTAGTCACCTGTCAAACTTCCAGTGCAGTATGCTGACATTTTCCTCCTTCCCCAAACACTCACATTTAGGTATTTCCACTAGTTTTCGATTACTAGAAAGCAGCATATCACTGTGCTATAAATACATCTTTCTCAGCTTCCTCTCTCTGATGCCTGGCTCATTGCTCCAGCACTCTATAATTAATCACCTCTCTTCCATACAGGAGCTGCAGAAGGGGATGGATGCTCACAAGGCAGAGGTCCTGTCCATCAACCTGAGCAGTGCTGACTTCCTCCAATCAGAGCCCGACTCTGAGGAGGCGTGGGAGCTGAGGGACAGGCTGAAGGAGATGAATTCGCGCTGGGACCGGCTCGGCGCCTCACTGGAGGACTGGAGGGAGGAGCTGCAGAGGGCACTGATGCAGTGCCAGGTATTAAAAGCACACACTAACTTTGGCAGCCCACTTTTAAGCTCTACAAATTTACAGCAGTAAAAATATCCGGTGCTACAGCGGTTGAGCAGGGAGCCACGTGTCTTAGAGCCAACTGCAGGAGCCTGGGTTCAATTCTGACCCGCTGCCTGTTCTGCCAATCTCTTTTCACCTGGAAGCCTATCGCTTCTTCAATGACCTATCCCCCCCCCACATATATTCACTGTGTGTACAGTGAATATATAACACACATATATTAAATATATTAAAAAATATATAAATACCAATTATCTTGTTATTGAAAAGTCTTTTATTTCCTCCTTTTGCAAAACTGGGCATGAGAGACAGCCTTAACAAAAACAACTGTTTATATTTGTCAGGAGTTCCATGAGATGAGTCACGGTCTGCTGCTATGGTTGGAGAACATTGACCGCAGGAGGAACGAGGTGGTTCCCATCCCCCAAAAAGCAAATCGCGAAACGTTACGAGCTCATCATAAAACACTTATGGTATGTCTCTCTTAAAACCGCCTCTGTGTGTAGTAGACTAACCTGGTGTGAGTTTCATACGACTGTTTTACCTTTTTACACTGATCAGTGTTACTTCACAAAGTGGGCACACGTGACTCCGTGTCTTGGTCGATTTGTTCAGACTTGTAGCACCTTTCGTGCAGATGCCCCCAAATTTTTTATATAACACAGTCAGAGGAGACAGAAAACTAGAAGTTGTCTGATTTTTTTTTTAAATAACAAGTTGAGGATGCACAATAGGTCTTAATTTCTTCCTAATGTGTGGGTGACTCCTCTGTCCGCTTTATTGTTCTGCAGCAAATCAAGTGCGAGCTGCTGGACTCGCAGCAGAAGGTGTCGTCCCTTCAGGAGCTGTCAGCTCAGCTGCTGGTCAACATTAAACCTCAGAGTCTGGCCCAGACCTCAGAGCGGACCCAGGCTCAGGGCAACGAGTGTCTGGAGGCCCAGGAGAAGGTTCACGTGATCTGGAACAGGCTAAGGCTGCTCCAGAGGGAGGTCAACTCAGATCTGGAGGGGCTGGAGAGGAGACTGGGGGCCATGGATGCAGAGCAGGTCAGATATATATTATTGCAAATATGCCTTGTACTTGTGACATTTGGAATGACAATAAAGTTGAATTCTATTCTATGATACTGAGTGCTCATTAGTTCTTTAGTGGCATTAGTTTGTTGTAGATCTGAACATCAGAGCGAATGTTGTTGTTTTGGTGTTTTCAGGATTGCTCGCCATTGCCTGTTAGCAGATCTACAGCACCTGGTTCAGATGTGACCAGCCAGACCCGCAAACGATTGGTAATGTCTCTCTTCATAATGTCCAGAAGGGAGAGGGCTGAGCTCACATTACCTTCCACTTGTTTCTTTTGCTCTGCTAACATGTTTGTGGAAGAAAATGTAGTTGACCCCTCCCACCTCCCTTTTTTTGAGATGTTTTTGCTGCCCCACATCATAATGATCTGCAAAAAAACTCACAAGAAAACCTGGCTTTTCGTTTCTGTAATTTTTAATTTATGTGTAAATACCTGAATATTAACTTTTATTGTAAATGACAGCTAAAACATTTAATCGTGTGAGGTTTTTTTTGGGCTTGACCTTTCTGGATTTAGTTTTGAGAAGCCAGATTTCTTGGTTCTAAAAGTCAATCACCGTCATTGATTATGCTGCTGCTCTTTGGTTATTGATGATGATTTCTCTAGCAATGTTATGGCTCTCTTTATGTTGTTTTTATTCTCATCTGAGGCTTTGTCTTTATTTGCCTTTGACTGAAACATTGTTTTCTTTCTTTTACCCCTCCCTGCTCATTATCTGGTTCAGCCCCGAGGCAAAAGTAGTCAGGCCCACCCAGGACACCCTGAGAGCAGCCCGCGCCACAGGTACCTCTCTCCTGGACTCTAGAAACTTGGGATGATGGTGGAACCAAACCTTTCCAACAAGCATGATTTTTATTAACTCAGTTAGGCACAATCACCTCGTCAAAGATGTGGCAGATTTATCATATTATTTCGATTGCAGCGTTTGTGATCCGCTGCTTTGAGGTTTAAACCCGGCGTTCCATGATCTTCCCTTATTCTCGAGACCATGTTGTCGGCTCTTAAACGAGAGGGGAATCGCCTCCATCAGGCCGCTCCCCTTCTCCTTTAAATGTTTTTTTTCACTGCTTCTCTTTGCCCTGCTGCTTTTTGAATGGCATCATGAAGTATTGCCTTCACACATTTTGCTTCTTCTGACTTTGTAGTACGCTCCTCGCCCACTAGATGGCACTCTCTGAGCCCCACTGTCCCCACCTACCCACCCACACCCCAGCGGTCATGCCTTTAGCTCTGTTTTTCTTTTTTGTTTTCCTTCCTCTTTCATTCCCTTCATAGTTTTCCAACAGGATATGATGCATTAACTCCTGGTCTTCCTTCCACGTTAACTCCCATTTTCTCCTCCGTTTCCTTTCCAGACCTCTTTAAACCCACCCCCTTTACACCACATAGTCTCCTAAACTCCTGAACTAATCTTCCCATGAGGGTTGTAGAGAAACTAAATGTGCTTTTTCCCCTCACAGTTTCTTTATGTTGTACATTTGAGATTTTCCAAGTAGAAATTCAGCAGAGGAGAAGGCATTGCCTGGCCAAATAATTTGAAGCACACATGCGCAGCGTGCACATGCCTACTCACAGCTGCATCACTGTACGATGGAGGTCAATGAAACTGGGATGTCAGCTTGTCTGACCCTCTGTCTCCATGATGACGGGTCGCAGTAAGAACATGCTGTTCTTCCCTTAGAGTTTTTGCTCTGTCAGTGGAAATCTCCAGAGAGGCTTTTGGCATTTCTCCTGCTTCTGTTTGAAAAGATATGTGGCATTGAACTTTCACATAGTGAGCTCTGAAGCCAGAATCCCCCCCCCCCCAAAAAAGCAAAACACACACACACATACACACAGTGATACGGTGAGACGCAGTCCATTATCTGTGAATGCTGTCTTACACGTGCAAGTGAGTGCCTGTTTTGTGTGTTTGCAAATTTCTACATGAGTGTGACTCTTTTTGTATCCTTTCTTATTTTTCCGTTCAACATAATTTTGTTTTCATGCTCTAAATGTCAGATTTACAAACTATAAAATGTAAAAAACCAGTGAAAAATGCCCGCCACAGTTCCCCCGATGTCTTGTTTTCTCTAAAAGCCTTTCAGCTAGCAACTAAAAGCTAAAAATCGACACGAGTAGAGTGTTTGACAGATGAAAAGCTTAACGAGACAATTTCCTACCATTCAGATCCTTTCCAGGCATTTTAAATGAATCTGCAATATTATTCATTAATTCATAGTCTCATGAAGTCGGAGCATTTTTCACTATAAAGCAGTTTTAGCACAAATTAAAAAAAAAAAAAAAAACAACAACTAGTGATCTGAGCCCCACTCTCTGCAGTGTTTAATTTTTGTCTGGGTCTTCCTGCAGCCGGAGCAGATCACCAGGCGCCGCTGGCTGCGTTTCCTCCCGTTCTGACCTCTCAGACGTCACTTCATCAGCTTCCTCCTCCTCCTCAAAGGATAAGTCCTTCCTGCTGCGGGTCCTCAGGGCAGCGCTCCCCGTCCACTTGCTCCTCCTGCTCCTCATCGGCCTGGCCTGTCTGGTTCCCATGACGGAGGAGGACTACAGCTGCCACCACGCCAACAACTTCGCTCGCTCCTTCCATCCCATGCTGCGCTACACCAACGGACCTCCACCCATATGAGGAGCAGCTGATTTTTGTATTTATTTTTTTTAAATCTACCTACTGCTTTGCCAAGGACTCCACTGACTCATGTGAATGTTTCCTATTCACCCTGTGCCCTAAAGGAACAAACTCTTCCCCCTTGCTGGGGATGTATTATGAAGTATTTCAGAGGTGACATGAAGACTGCTGTCACAAAACATTGCACACCCACCCACTCACCTGAGTCACCTCAACCCTTTAAAAAAACAAACAAACAACAAAAACACTCTGGATACCCCCCCCCCCAGAAAAAAAAAAGAAAAAAAATTCATGTCGTTTTAACTTAAATAAGTATTTTATTTTTAAGGTTTCTGGAGAAACCTGCGAAATCGTTGAAAAACAAAGCACTATTTATATACTGTATGTTGGGAGCCAAAGTCGACTGTGCATTTTTGTCCATTATATCAAGTGCTGCTACTATTTATTTAGTGTTCAATCTGTTACTAGATTGTTAGCATTGATTAAGCTGAAGCCCCACTGTGAGTGGGGGGGATATTGTAAATTTTAAGAGCAGGCCTGCCGTCAGAGTAGCAGATTATTTACAGCCTTGGGTCTGAAGAGATTAGTTTCAGACTCACGTTTGAACATCGACTGAGGAAAAAAAAGACCAAAACCGCACAGAATCAGGTCAGCAGAAGTATTTTTCCCCAGGATGACTCGTTTCAGAAGGACCTGCCTGTCAATTTGGAAATGAAGTCTAAAACCTGCACGTAAAGCACTGACACGAGCACTGTCTGAAGGTACTGCACTGATGCCCTCCAGCCAAGATGGCAGACTTCTTTCTCCAAAAGCCAAGGCTTGTACTTTTTTCTTTTTTTTTAAATTTTAGTATTTTATCAACTGGGACAAAAATGAAAAAAAAAAAAAGAGGATGAGCTCTCATTTGTATATCATTGTTTGAAATGCCTTTGAGTACAGGCAGTTATTTTTTTATCTTTCAGTTTGAGCATGCACTTGAAAGTCTCTCGCTTTTACGAAGGCCAAACAATCACTGGTAGTTTTAGTAGACGGCTGTGACATGAAATAGTGTGCTTTGTAATAACTGCGATTATTATTCTGCGGTGATGAGACATCTGAATCTGTTTAAAAAAAAATTAAATATGAAAATGGTTATTTATGTATGTACAGTTTGCTAATGCCAACTTCATGGAGAATACCCTCTTTGCAAGTAATAAAACATGAAATATTTACTTCTGTGGATTTTGATTTGGAGAAAATCGAGTCAGGAGAAAGGCGGTGATGAACAATGCTTGTTGTTTTTATTTGTATGCACAGTAAACAAACGACAGTCAAGGCAGGTTTGGCTGGATTTACACTTCCAAATCTGATGTTTTGATCCTGTGTGGAGGCTTTCCACACGTCTCTCAAATGACAAATCTGCAGCTGCCTCTTTTTTTAATGCTTCTCCCGTGGCAACATAAATTATAATTGCCTGCAGTTTCCACTCATCACAGGTTGCAGGTAATTTCATGTTTGGGCTGGCAGCATTTTGCATTGAAAGCACGCAGAATAGCAGCCAGACTCGTATCTATCGCTACAGAAGCTGTGTTTTGATCCCAGATTCAGTTGCTTTATTTATTTATTTATTTTTCTGGAGTCAGCTTGGCTCCTGTGTTAAAGTACTTATTTTTTGCATCAACAAACTAAAGGCTGGGTAAAAACATTTAATGTCCCCCAAATGCAACTGGATTAATAAAACAATTAGTTAAAAACGCAACTAGCAAACCATCAGTTGAGCAAAAGGTGTCAAATACGGACTCATCCCTGCTTCCCAAGTGTGACTGTGTGCAATTAATCAGATGCCGTGTGACTGCAAACAAAATTAAGAGAAAGGTACACCTAGTGAGCAGAGTGCTGTGTGCATCGGCTTTATTAACGTAGAGAGAAAAAGAGGAAGGAAGGAAGCAGGCAGAGCCGGGGCCTCATACACTGAAACAGCCAATGATGGTGCAAACAAGAAGTCACTAAAACCTCATTTGAAAAATCGTATCTCATTGTGTTTAAAAAAAAAATGTGTTGACCTGAGTTCCAGGGCATCCAAGACATTTTTACACTAATCTACAGTGTACACAAGTATTATATATATTTTGCTTCCAAGGAGCCAAACCTCCTTGTAATTTCAGTTTTCTGACCTTTCTGAAGGTCTTTCGGTTTTTCTTTGGACATTGGTTCTTTCACACCATATTTTTTTCTTTAACACTAACCCATAAATCAATTAAGCATAAAAAAAAAGGCACCTAACTCAAGAGATGGACCAGTGCTGTGTCTAAACAGTACAGACAATTTAGCAAAGCAGCACTTTTAAACTCCCCTGAGCTTTGTTGCTAGCATCCTGTTGCAAAGATTTAATCATCATTTGTTCCCATTTCTTTTGCCAAATATATCAAAAATACCAAGAATACCACAGTTTGGCAGGCAGACAATAGTATTTTGGCAACAACAAGGTGATTCCGAAAGAGCTATTTCCCAAAAACGTATCCCAGCGTATCCCAACAGGGTTTGCAAAATTCCGGAAACTTAAAAGCTGGAGGACAAAAGAAGAAGTAATATTTCTGATTAGCAGATGAACAGTAAGGGAAAGTGAAGTCCTTCTGATAAAAGAGCTGATAAACCCAAACTTTAAACTTTTGGTTCAATTCATTTTAAATATGTGCAGAGAAGGTCAGGAGAGAGGAACAACAGAGAGTGTGAGTGGACGTTCTGTCAGGGTTTTGGGGCTGCATTTCAGCCAGTGGGGTTGGAGATCTTCTCAAAATTGAAGGAATTGTGAATGCACAAAAGTAGCATAAGGGATTGATACTATCTGGAAAGCGTCTCTCCCTGAGCCCGGACCTTAATTATCAAAACAGTGTGGGGTCGTCTTCATAGACAAGAGAACAAAAAGCAGCCAACATTCAAAGAAGAGTTTTGAATGTCCTTTAATGAGCCTAGAGAACTATTCCTGAAGACTACTTAAAGAAATCACAAGAAAGTTTGCCTAAGCCAGTTAAGGCTGCTTTAAAAAATAAACGTGGTTAGAGCAAATCTTGACTTTCAAGCTCATTACATCTGTACAAACTCTGTTTTTACCTTATATACTGTATTTTTATGCTTGTTTTCACAGGTTCCAACAAATCCCTGCATCTATTTCTCATTTTCCTAGAAAAATAAAAACAAACGAGGGTCGAATCAAGACTTTTGCACAGTGCAACCAATATGTAACGTATATTGGTATACTCTATGCAGTCCAAAATGTGCATTTAATCTGATGCAAGATTTTAAGCCTAAAACATTGAGTGGCATGTTGTAGCAAATTATTCAGAGGCTAAACAACCCCCAGGCTGACTGCACTGTTGCAGCTAATCTAAAGTTGGCAAGCTGGCTGTTAAATTTGTCCTCACTGTGTGTTGAAACCATTTCAGGCTGTTAGTCAGACCCAAAAACAGTTTGAATACGTGACCTCAGGAATTTGTAAGTCAACTAAAAGAGAAAAAAAATCTGATAAACTTCCTTTTAGGTGTTTCATTTCTTCAGCTGCATCAAATTCTGCAATTTAAACAGAAATTAGGTTGACATATATTCATTTTGGAGACTTCCTTTTTAACACCGTTATTACCTGTTTCAGCGTGTAGTCTCTCTGCTAACCACACACGTGCACAGTGAACACGGACGGCCACATAAGAGAGTAAGGAAAAAGGATTTGACGTAGGTTAGCACAGAGAACAATCCTCCTGTACACAGACGTTACCCAACAAACAGCCAACTGATATTTAGGACTCGATCGCACAATTTCTGCCAACTTAAAATTCAACAGATACATCCTCTCCCACTCCTCACTTCAAAATTGCCATCACTAAAATATTTTTTCTCAGATATATCTGAGAGAAAATTGGGTGCGCTCACCCACATTACCTGATATCTATTTTTTAACAATACCGGCATCTAAGCACAACGAATTCCACGTTCATTTGAACTAGTTTTACCATCATTTCCTGCATAATTCTTTCTCTTTTATTTCCTTTATATGAAAAAATAATGCCCATCAGCCTCTTAAATCACAGAGGAAGTGCACTTTGGTCGAGGCGAATAAACAGAAAGATTAGCTGCTCATTGTTTGAAATCACCGTAGCTAACAGAGCACCACATTAAACATCTGCTGTTTTGGAAATGATAAGCGGTACTGGAAAGCTGATTGAAAATCACAGGTATCATTAAAGGCAGCGTACAAGGCTGACAGCACTGAAATTCAGACTGCTGTGCAATTCCAATGAGAAGGTTCTCACTAAACAGCTATAAAAATCACCTCATTTATAAATATTCTCTCATGCAAACTCGACTATAACCACCATCTTTAATTCACCAACCCCTTTTTTTTAAAATTCTCTGCACAAACCATCCATAAAAATGACTTTAAACCTTCATAGGATGCGGGTGCAGTCGGAATGGGACCCCCTGTACTTCAGGACACCTGGACCTGTGGGCGCTCTGCTCAGGTTCTCACGCCTCGGGCTCTCGTGGTTGCCTTGAGGTCCTGAACTGGAACCAGCCGAGGAGGTGCCTTCATCATCGCCACCACCCCCGCCGCTGCTGCTGGTGCTGCTGGTGTTGGGAGAGTCTCTGTCACCCTGGGACCAGGACTGAGATGGTTTGACTGGGCGATGGATGCGTTGAGCATCCAGCATCTCCAGCAGCAGGTCATACAGAGGCACTTTGTTCTTACACTTCATGCTGTAGAGGTGCTCCATGCCTTTGTTGCTGCAGGGAGTGTAACCAAAGAGAGATGGTGACCTCACCTGCTTTCTAACACTGCATTCTGCAACCTAGAGTCTCTGTTAGATTTTACAATGTGTTTAAAACCTTCCTCACACTGTTACCGTCATCACATTAGGGCGACTGAAACTAGAAATTTTCTCACAGTGTTTTGAGTTCTACCTCATGTGCCTGATGTGGGAGAGCAGCAGGAGCAGCTGGGCCTGTCTTCTTGACTGGTGCTGAGCCGAGCACCCCAATTGGCTGATATGAAATATGAGCGCATCGGTAATGGTGTCCAGCATGTGTTGCACTGCCGCGCTGTTGTGAAGGGGCTCCATTGTGCCAGTGCAGAAAGAAAAGGCACCTAAGAGACCAAGACATCATCAGCTCACTGCCAACTTTCTGTCTAAAGCTCGTTTTTTCTCTTGAACTAATCTTTTCAAACATGTTTTTCTTGCAATATTCACAAAAAAACACAAAAGTTTAAATAAGGATGTCACTGTAAGCTTAAATGCCCCGTTTTAGAGGTTTCGTTTTTTCTACTGTTCATTCCGTATGATGTCATCAGTGAGACAAGATATTTCTGGTCATCTCAGGCACACAGCTTTGTTTGTCTTTATCTTACAATATAAAGCACCTTAAAAGGCAACTGTTGTTGTGATTTGGCTTGATATAAATAAAACTGAATTGAAAGATAATTGCTGTGTTACCACAAACAGATTGCATATCATCGCCGACTCAACCCCATTCGGTAGCAAACTGATAGCAGACTGACTGCGTGTTGTTGAGGTTTTATTGCCGCCTTAAAAGCGACACGTCAACATCTACGAGTGGTCCAGGATCTGGACCCCAACCATTTCAAAGCCGACAAAATCATGACATCATTGCACGCCGCCACAATAATTTTGGTTACTGTGCTGCAGTCTTCATCCGCTGTTTTCCCCAGTGTGCCTGCAGCATTAAAGGAAGGTGCGCTAAAACAGCTCGTTTCAGATCAAGGCGTGGCTCCTCTAGTTGAGTCCGAGAAGAAAATTATGGAGCTTCCTTAACAATACTCAGCTTTCTTACAATGAAGAAACGTCTAAATTTTTATTTGAAAAAGGATCTGATCCACATGCTTAAGATGACGCACGGCAATCTCAGTAATCTAAAGTTCATCCCGCTCCAGCAGCTGAGCCAGTAGTGTCATTTCACTGGTATTTCAGACTTCTCTTATAGAATACCTCAATCTCCGGGGCAAACACAGCCCTCTGTGCTGTCTCATGTTGTCATGGGAACAGCTATTGGTTATTGACGGTACAGATCTCTCCAGAACGCTCTGTTCGCCTAATCTGTCTGCGCAGCACTGAGAGCTTTACCTCTGTGGGTGTAGTTTGACACTGTTCAATATTTACTCTCAGGAGCAGATACACAAACCTTTGGTGTGGCGTTCTTGTGAACAAAACGGAGTGGATATTAGAAAATAAATAAATAAATGAACTAGGGAGCGGATCCTTTTATTTGTGAAGTGTCCTTCGATGTTTTCAGGTATCAGTTTGGTCTCTCTCTCTCTTTGAAATGCTTTCACAAGGAGGTCACGTTAACACGGTGTCTTACCAGAGTTTAGCAAAATGATAGCTTTGAGACAGACAAACTCCTCAGGTTTGAGCTTGAGCATCCGGAAGCGGGACACTGTGGCCAGCAGCATGTCGAAGATCTCGGCCATGCCCTCGACGCATGTGCCTTCAGTCCTGGACAGCAGAATGAATTAATGTGTCATGCAGGAAGAAAAACAATATCAAGATCACACAAGTTACCCAAAAAGTCACATTTTAACAAAAGCAGATCACCGCTTTAGTGCAGAAGGAGAAGAGCACCATCAAACTATCAAACAAGCAACCAGATAAACAACTAATGGACTGAATGGCTGCAAGGCTCCATTTGTCCACACAGTTGAAAGGTGATGGAAAGATGGATAATGTGGCTGGAGTGCAAGTTAAAGTTGGATGGCACAGAGCTGAGGGAATTTGCCAACCCTGGTCCAACAGCATTTTAGTCATCAAGTCCAATTGGAGAGGACACTCATACAGGGACCAGGTTTTAGAGATAATACTCTCTAATACACTTTTGAATCAAATGGGACCATCAGGCACATCAGAGGGTAAAAGCTCTGTCTGCCCGCAGGTCTCCCTCATCCCTCGATCTGTCTCTGCCTCTCTCTTTTTCTCTGAGGTAGATACTGTGCTTTGGCCAGCTTGTTTACTCTTAACATGGCGGGAAATGGAGGGAACAGGCTGTGCCTGCAAAGCAGAAAACAGCCGTGTCTCCCCCGTATCTCTATTTTCTCGTCCTCTCTGTTCATCATTTAGCTCTATCTCTCTCTCACTGTCATCTCTCACTCCATCTTTCTTCATTTTCCATCATTCCTTGTATTGAGGGTTTGATTAAATCTCTTTCCTGGCTGCAAGCTCAGCACTGTAATGATGACGGGGTATTTCAGGTAGGAAAGAGGCTGCTCTCCTCTCCATGGGGAACATGTAATTAGTCTTTCACCGTGTGACAGACATGTTGGGATGGCACAATGCCTGGCAAAGTGTGAAATGGAAAATTTACAATGCTGATGTATCACCCTTAAGATGTGTCTGAGATAGAGAAAGAAAGAGAAATAGGTTGGAATAGCAGGGACAGCGAGATGAGAAAGGATACCAAGGTGAAAATTAGGGAAGTATCCCTCGCTACCTGTCCAGGATGAGGTCCTGTGCGAAGATGAGTTTGCCAGGACAGTGGATGGACCTCCAAATGAGCCCGATCATCAGCACCTCCAGCCACGAGCTCTCCAGCAGCAGCACCTGATCGTGAAGAGACAGCTGCAGAAAACCTAGAAACACAAAATACAAAGCACGTTGTGATAATTTTTGATGCCATGCAGGCAATCTCAACCACACCCAGCAGATTTAACAATTCTGAGCATTTGAAGCATCCGTCCTGAAACAAAATAAGGCCTTTAGCCAGAAGACTCACAGATAAAAGCAAAATAAAAATCTTCACTACAAATATTAGCCATTAGTAGTTTCAGCCATTATTCTGTACTCAGAAATTAAAAACAAAAAAAGTAGATAAGTCTACTCAGAATATCTGTGCTTTTTAACCAGGACAAGTAATAGAATATTAATGTCTCCTGCTCACCTTCAACTCACTCAAAAATGACTAAAACATCCACACTCTTGTTTTAAGCCAGAGAAAATCTACTTGAATATATCATCTGCAATCTCTGCTCACAAAAGAAGCTTTATTGCTGGCAATCAGCTGGGTTAAATTCATATATAATTACAGCCAATCTCCCCCATTGTGCCCCCTGTACAATGTTTGGAACCTCTTGCAATTAAAGTTGGGTATCTTTGGGCTTTTAGTGACACACAAGGTTGTAATGCCTCAAAATCTGGGTTTTAAACCTCCCTGCCAGGTTTGTGTGTGTGTGAGAGCACATGTAAAAAGGGTGATGTGTCTTATACTGCATTTAGGCTCTATGGGGTGCCTGCAGATTGACCAAACAATCCTCTCAAAGGTGATGACTGTAACTACTATTTCTGTAATGGCTCTGTATTCGTGTGGGGGGCTTATGTGTACTTTTACTACAGAGGTCTCCCATCTCTTCGCTGTTTCCTAAGAAGTCAAATTGACAACAACACACACACGACTGCAACTTCACACATTACGTCTGTGCACGATTAAGGGATTTTTTTCCAAGATTTTTTATTAGATGTCACGATGCTCCAAAGAAATGGCGCACATAATTTGCATGTGACCTCACATTTATGCACATGTTGTAGACTGATGCGCTATAACTATTTAACAATAAACAATAGGATACTGTAGCACTTGCATGATTACTGGAAACATTTTATTAAAATAGATCATAAAGGCATCACTTTGCCATACACATACAACTAAACCTGATCATTTTATGTGTGGTCATTTGTCATTTTGTGATGTAAGCCACAGTTTCAGGGCCTGTTAGACATTTAATCTATAAATTATTACAGTGCTGTAATATTTTTTCTTCGTCTTACAGAGAGGATTTTTGTTGATGAACATCACCAGATCCTTGGAATATCCTAAAGAGTCAAAGAAGACTTCAGGCTAAGATGTATCTGGTAAACTAACACAGCCATTCTATGAACACCCTCTGGATACTGTCTATTGCTGCTCTTGTCTTAATGTTTAATTGTTGCTTCTTTAAATTCTTCTTTGCTATACTTTAGATTAATTCCTACCTGGAAGCTTCTTGGCCCATGCGATCATGTGAACCAGCTCCTTGTCGGCCATGCTGGTGAGTAGGGTCATCATGGTGACCTCCGTGTAGGGTTGGTTCATCTTCTGACGAGAGCACAGGGTTGGAGGCTCAGCACCCTGGAGCAGGAGGAGCACCTGGATGACAATCAAAATTTCCCCCTAAATCAATAAAACCTGATAGTGGACTTTCATAAAAACCTGCTGTAGATGCTCACTATTTCCTCACCTGATCAGGAGGTATGCTATTTAAAGAGGATCTTCCTCCTCCACCACTTGTACTGCTGCTGCTCGTTGCATGCTTCCTTCCATCATGAGGGGGCGCCTTTGTGTGTGGCAGGTCTTTGGCTGGTTTGTCTCTGTCGCAGGCCCGTCGTTTTTCACGCCGCAAAACACGTCCGCGGTCCTTACGCATACCTTGAGGACAGACCAAGGATGAAATAACATCATGATACAAAAAAAAGAGGGAAAAAACAAACAAGTAGTCACGGTGTGTAGATAAATCACTTCACTCTTTCCCCCACATTGTTCAAAAATAACTTCATGTTTTGCCACGTCTTACCACAGATGCGCAGATTCTTTTGGACTACTGAGTGATTCAGGAAGTATGAAAACAAAAATGTGACTGAGCAGTTGTACTCCTTAAGAGGAAATCTCTTCAAGGTCATGTTAAAGTTAGTCTCAAGCTTATCTGGATCCAACAGCAGCCTCATGTTTGTGCCAAGTTTTTCCACAGCAAGACAATCAGTTTTTAAATTTATAAAGAAGAGTGTAATTTTTGTTAAAAAAAATTATTAATAGAATTTCTAGACACGATTTTACAAAAAATTAAAACGTGCAAAAGGTGGAGAATCTTTCTTCTGCTGGTGTTCACCCTCACCTCCTTTCATCATGCCCACTTCGTAGCACTTCCTAAGACGGCAAGCCTGGCAGCTCTTCCTCCGATTCTTGTCAATGGTGCACTGATTTGTCGCTGGGCACATATAGTCATTGTGACCTGAGATGAAAGAAAATCTATTACTTTCAGCTACCCACTTCAGTGTGCAGTTCAGATTTAGGTTATTTAGTAGCCAGGTGCACTCTATTCCCCATTCTAAATGAATCTGAGATGGAGCAAATTAAAACGTGGCATCTTGGCTTTGTCATTGCCATGGAGACAATTGGTTTCTTCTTGAGCGCTCTTTCATTGCACGACTTTGCATCAATGCACAAACCGCATCAAATCATAAACATGACGCAGACACCAAGCACACTGAGTTTTGGTTTGCACACATAGGGGCAACAGCACAAAGAGTTTGGAAAACAGTTGATGTCTCACAAATGAAAATAAATAAATGGACTGAAACCTAAATTGTCTCTCAGTTTCACAATGTCCACTTTCTGACATGCGTCCTCCCTCCGTCTCCTCCTTTAACCCAACAGTATTCAACTCCAATTAGGCTGCTTATTTTTCTGTAAACATTACAGGTCGTTCACTTCTGTAAAATGAGCCAACAACATCCAAACTTCCTGTCAGGAATGTTCTTTAGATTTCCCCATGTCATAAATTAACCCATATTTAATGTCTTTGGCTGAAGGACAGGACACTATGTCTTTTCTGCTTGATAGCACTCAAAGTTAAGAAGCCAATTACTTTAGTGCACTGTGTTCTTCAATACTGTTATTTTCTATGACAGACACAATAAAGCCCATGATTTAGACAGTTTCCTAATTTAATCAACTGTAGTTGATCTGTAGTGTTTCACAAAATATAGCGCAATCCTTTTATATCTACTGATGACAAACAGATAAAGCAGACAGACTACCTACCTTGGATGCTCCTCTTGAAGAAGGCCTTGCAGCCCTCACAAGACCACACCCCATAGTGGTATCCAGACGCGTAGTCACTGCACACAGCGCAGAAACGCGTCTCTTTGGTCATTTCAAACCCCCCAGCTCCAGCTCCCAACTCGCCCACGCCGTATGCCTCATCACGGGTACCACACTGGTCGTCTCTGGGAACCGGCTGATGGCTGGACCTGCAACACGCCATGAATTTTAATTTGGTAATTTCTTTTGTTTTCATAAAGATAAAGCTCAGTTGCAGAGTTAATCAAATAATACATCTGGATATTTTTGCCAAAAAATGGAACATTTTCTTTTCCCTGAAAATGTTAGGCAAGTCATTTAGTGATTAATCAAATCTTATCAGAACGACTTTAATACGACAGCAGCTGACAGGAGGAGCGGAGTTTTATTTTTCACCTGAGGCAGGAAACAAACTGTGTGTGTGCGTCTGTTGTTCTTACGTATTGTTCCCTTTTCAAGGTCCTTAACAAAGTCCTTAATCTCTGGAATTAGAGACCAGGACAAAGCTTGATCCTTTCCTCAGAGATAATAGTTATGTTTTGTATAAAGCAAGAGAATAAAAACAATGTGGTTATATAATTGTTCTGTTATAACGGCATTTACAGGACCCAACTGAATGTCACTGCCATAATTCACTAATTACAAATTCTGAATTTAGTTTTCCAGTAATATTTTGTTCTACTGTCCCCTGGTAGAACACACCAATTAAATAAATAAATGCCAGAAAACACCGGGCTTAATTCTTTTCTTTATGGTATAGTCACCTAAAATTTATAATGAAGACATGATAGAGGCAGCTACAGCTGTCGCAATGAAGCAGCATACCTGATGAACTGGTTTTGACTGTACTTATCATGTTACGCTTGCATAATCACCAGACTTTTGCACAAACACAACTGCCAAACAATCAAAACCAAGCCCTGGATGTGCCATTGCCAGACAAATAATTAAATGTGTCAGAAGGGGGTAATAATTCCATTCACTTTTTTCCTGTCACTTTTCTCCACCAGAAAAAAAAACTGCATTTCCTCACCTGTAGACGGGTGTTGAAGTGGTTTCCAGATAGTGGTGGCTGGGCGGGTGCATAAAGGGGCTCAGCCGTGGGCTGGAGGGCACAAACACAAGTGGACTGGTTGTCCCACTGCCCAGGGACTGAAGACTGCCATCGGACGGTGGTCCGTGAGCGTCCAGAGGAGCCGAGTAGCAGCCAGTGGTGGAGTGGCTGTAAAGAGGAGTCGGGGCAGGGGTGGGGGCGGCATAGTCATAAGACCCTTCCAGGAAGTCCACAGTGGCTACCCCTCCAGACCCCCGGCTCTCTTCGGGGTACATGTCGTAGAGGGGGGCACGCAGCGATGGCGAGACGCGAGTTGGAGAGTGGGGCTCCAGCTCTGAGGAGGCTGGGCTGTCCCTGGGTCTGAGTACTGGTCCGCACGGCTGTCTGCTCTGCGCTGGGCTCTGCCTGAGCAACATCACAGCACAACAGCAGTGATAAGCAACATGATTTAGACTGGCTCTCCCATTTGTTGGGAGGGGGAGTGGAGAGGAGTGTTGCTCTCCCTCTCTTTATTTTTTCCCCCTCACTTGCTCTCTGGGTCTCTTCTCTCCAACAAAGCTTGTCAGACAACTTGAAAGCTCCACTGTTATTCAGCTTTTTTGTGTCTGCCTTCAGCTTCTGGTCACTAAGCTCCAAAAGAACAAAATAAAAAGAGTTTTAAACAACTCTTCCTGTATTTTATTTATTTTTTGTCAGCAAAGCACCTCCTTCTTTTCTAATACATCTTCACCAAAGTGTGAGAGGGAGAAAGGCTGGTGGGACAGAGGGAGAAAAAATAGTCATTCACAAACAACTCGTGTCTTCTCATGCGTGCCACAGTTCCCACTCGTCATTTGTGTAATATGGAAGAATTGTCACTGGTTGCACCTGTTTTGCTGAGAAAAGTTGACTGCTTATTCATTATTTGCTCAGCCGATAGCAGCACAGGACAGATGTGATGTACTGCCAGTCTATTTGCAGTGAGATTTAAAGAAATCACTGTGGACAGTTTACAACAACAACAACAACAGCAGAGGCTGAAAGAAAACCACAATCTACCATTACTACTACTATACTACTACTCACCACTTACAAACGAAGCATCCTCCTATGTGCTGTACAATGTACTGGCTCTGCTTGCCTCACAGGCATTTAGTTGAGCTCATTGGACACAATGGGAACAGTGGAAAGGTTTGAAAAAAAGGATAAACAAATTAAAGATACAGCCAAATCGATAACCGTGGTGCGTTTAAGTGCCAGGTCACCATAACACAGCAAACAAAGCAGGAGGTCAAATCTCTTTCTGACAGCGAGTAATTACACAATCAATCCCCAATGAAGAGATTGATAATCATTTTTATGCTTCACATTTATTTCTTCTCGTTAAAAATTGCAATAAATCTGAGAGAAATTTTAAAAGATACCTTCTGAGTCACATTCCATTAAGGGAAGGTTGATATAAGTTACAGATCCACAGCATGGACCAGTTAATCATCACTTTATCCGTTCAAATCACAGGCGAAGCAGAACACTATGTGTACAAAAACAAAGCCAAGGGACCGACCAACCACTGTTGATAAAAATCAAATGTAAAAAATAACTGTTTACAGATTTCGGAGTCAATGACAGAAAGACGCACAAAAATTATTTGGGCCATTTGAATTCACGTCTTCTTGCTACTCAAGTGAGACATGTTGTAATTTATGTGAGAAATTTATAAAGTCAAACATGTTCTCATGCAATAATTAATGGCTACCACCAAGTGGGGGAGAAAACTTGACACGGAGCCCTAATTTTCCTTTCTCTGTGGTACATCTTTCTTGTGTAAACAGCCCAATTTTCAGGACATGTCAGGTCAAGTGGAAAACAAGTGGCCCTGATGATTTTTTCTATTTTCCCTAGAGTAAAATGAAGACATTGTTACACCAGGGGAAAAGAAAATGAAGGGTGAGAAATGAAACAGCTAAATCACCTAAATGATTCAAGATAAGATGCTTCCTGCAGTAATAAGGCCTCATTTTCATAAGGTACCACATTCACAAAGCATCAGAGCAGCCTAAATTATGCCAGTGTTGTTACAGCTCATTCTGAATTGTAATGCACATACTGCAGCATTTCCAGCTGTTTTGTTGGCCATTTTTCTTGGCCCAACCCGACCTGAGTAAATGAAAGGTCATCAGGAAAACACTCTTATAAATACAGACTAAAGTCACAACCCTGGTGAACCGACTACCTTATAAGAGATTGTGTGTTTACAAATGTATTTGTTCATTGTTTTAACATTAAGGTTAACTGGGTCTTTATATTTTGCTGTGTATACATGTAAATTAAACTCTCCTGTTACACTGTTACATGCAAGACCAAAAATACAGGTCAAATTTAAGATCAAATCACAACAGCAGTCACCTCAAGGTGCTTCACACTGTAAGGTAAAGGACCCTATAATAATGGTAAAGTCCTTACAATAATGTAGAGTTTAGGCAGCTACTCTGCACTGTGTTGGCACGTGGTATTCAAGAAGGTTACAGTGGAGGAATTATATCCTTAAATTTAGTTATAGCACTTTCAGAAATGCATTCATTTCAATATGGACAAATTTACAAAATAGCTATTAGTATACAAAAAAAAACAAAAAACATTTTTCTTGCTTGTAAAGTACGACAAAAGGAAAAAGAGCAGAGTCATAGTAGTGATTTATTAAATCAAAACAAATGATCAAAATAACATTTTCACCCAGCAGCACTATGGGATCCAGTTAACATCACCTGTTGATTACTAAAAGTGACAAACGACATGACAATGTGCAAAGAGACATCCACTTTTATCTATGGAGATAGAGGTCCAGGTTCCCATTTTAAGCAAAACAAGCACATGCCACTTATTGTTACACTGCTCCAACAACAATGTAATTTTCAAAAAATGTTATGATCTGCTTTTGGTGAACTTAACTCGCTGTAATCACACGGAGTAAAACAACCTGAGCTGAATAAAAAAAAAAGATAAAAAAAAGAAAGAAAAACAACAACAACAACAACAACAACAACAACAAAAAAACCCAAACAAACTATAAGTTAGATTTACATCATTCTCACAACTGCATGCAAAACTGTTTCTGCTATAGAATTCATACTCAATTTTTTCTCAGTAATTGCTCACAGCATTAACCTGTAAACAGTATGACTAAATTCATGGTTTACTACACATGTAGGATAAAATGTAGGAGGTGAAATTTTGATATGAGATGGCTTTTTATGAAATTATTACTGAGTATTAATTATTGTGCGCGTTCCTGAATCAAACTTGATGAAGTGCTAGTAAACAACATTTAACAATTCCCCTAACTTAAGTGTCTAGTGGTTTAAAGGTATCGCCTGCTTATGAAGCTTCTTTTTAAACCCATGTCATCAAAGTGAGTTCCTGATTTGAACCTTACTATTCTGACTTTGGATTGTGGAACTGAATCACAGCGTACTTGCCGCTAGTCATCCAGCTTGGATCTTGGGAGGTAAGCTTCTCCCCTTGTCCCGGTTGCAGACCAACCTGAATGTTGGCCTTGAGAGTCCTCAGGCTGCACAGCGTTGCAGGCCCAAAGCCTCGCAGTGCAGTTTCAAAGCTTACTGTGTGCTCCCAGTCCCTGTCTCCAGTCAGCTTCCTGTAGTTGAGATCGCCTTTAAACAGCACCAGGTCTGCTCCCTGCAGGGTTGTATACAGGTCAGGAGCATCGGCTGCCATGTCGCAGAACTCATGGGGCTGTGTCCAGAAAGGATGATCATGATAGCACCACATTCCCTCTTTCAAGTACCTCTGCCACTGAACACCACATTTGGAAACCCACTTGTGATTGGTTGCCATGGCCTGCCGAATGGTCCACTGAAAATCTTTAGCTGTGACGTCAGAGACAAACCACGGGATGGATTTGCCATGAAAATGAATCTGACGTGCAAGGCCAGAGGAAACCAGGAAGTCGGCTAAGACCAAGTCAGTGACCAACTCGAAGCCAGCATTGTCTAGAACAATGTCCACTCTGTCTGCATTGTTTTTCCCTGACTCCCTTGGCCTCTGCGCAGAAATAAGAGCTGACCATACCCTTTTGGTGTCATCCACCAGGATGAAGGGCAGGAGGCTGTAGAGGGAATCTAGTGGACTGGTCTTCTGGGAGTTCTCTTGGCCAGCAGATATTGACAGATCACACTTGTTTCCCCACAGAGATACCTTAAAAGAGTCACAAAATGTATTCAATAAATAGTAACTGAATACTGTAAAACATAAAATCTCCAAGAACTAATGCACCACATTTATTGCAGTTATGAAGGTCTAATCCCACTGGTATTAGTGGGTTCATTTTAAATTAGGCTACCAATCACAACAAGGATTCACAAGAGGACCATTCATCTCAGGTGTAGCCAGAATCACTCACTTTTAAATACTAAAAAGCAAAGTTTTAAATAAATAAATAAATAATTTAAATAAATACAAATGGAAAATTGAAAAAAAAGAATAGTAACTTACATACTGAGAATCTTGTAAATGTATAGCTTTAAGGACATAAATTGAACTGACCTGCATTAGTTTGCTGAAATGCTCAAACAGCGGATTCTTAGACAGCTCGTCTATGTTGTTCTTGATGCCCTCCAAGTACGTACACAAGGACATCACAGCCTGTGAAGACTCAGTAAAGCTCTGAGTCTTTCCCTCATTAAAGACATCAAAGTCACTGATGGGAGGACTGAAATAAAAGAAGAAATAAAATCATAACAGAAATCATAACAAAAACTAAACAAACACAATCTAAAAAGAAATGAGAAGGGGAATTGGAGAGCATATCCTCTGCCAAAGATAGAGCTCAGATTTTCAAAGCAACTGATCTGGATTTACACAACAACTAAGTGGATGCTTCCTTGTCTTCTATTGTACCTTTGCATAAAGTTTCATGAAATTCAGTTGTGTTAATTTTTGTCTAACCTGGCTAACAAACAAAGAGATAAATACAAGCCTTGGCAGAGGAACATATTTACTGAAGGTCCACCGGTTGTGAAACTCAAGGTTGATGTTGATGGTCAAAATCATTTATCCACTAACCAATGCCACTGTGTTTTTGTTTTTCTATGCACCACTATATCAGTCAGTACCAAGGTTTTGTCAGTATATAAAAGTATCCCTCAGTAATATACTAAAAGTTATTACAAAATTCCAGGGTTTACATCTACAGTAGCTTCCATTGTAACATATAAATGCTTCTCACTTGAGCAAGAGCGCCTCGTGTATCCTACGGTACATGTAGCACTCCACGTAAAGCCAGGGAGACTTGAACCAGCTGACAGGCTCCTGGTCACCTTGCAGTCTCTGCTGCCTCTCTAGGTATTGGTTCCAGGAATCTGTGTCCGGTAGGCCGTCTGTCAGTGCTAGCACTGGCTTGTCAGTTTGCAGCTCATTCCTCAGCTTAGATAGCAGAGATATAGCTTGCTTCTCTGCCTGGATACCCACCTGGTTGAAAATAAAGGGGAAGCACCGGCAAAATCCAACGCAAGTCTTAACGTGAACCTCATAACTGCCTCAATTGAATGAACGTGGTCTTACCTCTCCGTATTCCTCAAAAAACTTGTTTTTATTGCGATGAATTGTGTCAACAACTTTGGTCAGGATGGTGGGTAGTCTGTCTCTAACGGTCAAATAAGCAAATGACCTGCAGAGAAAACATATAACCAAGAATATCTCCCTTTTATACTGCAGCACTGATTTGCAAGTTAACTAGCTAATAAGCCATCTGTAAGCTTAGCTTTTTCCTTTGTGGAATACAAAAAGTATACTCCCTGGAGTGATATTACCTTCGCATGCTTATCTTTGTTTACCCATAAAATTTCTGGTTTGACCTAAACAACGTCCTGTGCTTGAATATCTACACACCATCACTGCCAACTTACAGCTAGCAGGAAGCTAATGCTATTGCTAGTCTGGACTCTACCGTCCCAACGTTACGAGACCATTTTCATAAGGAAACATAAATCCCCAGGTTATTAAAAATTCTGCGATAAAGTCAAGTAATCAGCTGTCAACCTACCCAACCACTCTGGCAGACAATGAAGGGGGAACTCCGTGCATAGTTTGATCCGTCGCCATGATGTTAGCAGGGGTTCAAATTCAAACTTTATCAATAAAAGCACTGGGACAGCAATAAAGTTTCTTGAATAGCTAGGAGGTTAAAGGTGACGTCTGCTTTTCTGCAGAAGTCACGTGTTGAGATAGGTTGCCCCAGGGTTCACTTCTTATTTTTGCTAAGAATATTTTTACATTTGTAAAAAATACATTTCTTCCCACTTGCGCTTTGTGCTTTTAGTGAGGGACACGATACTACCATCTAACGGTTAACACGTAAACTACAGTGCTGACAACCTGTCAAACTGTTACCGAGACTGCATTTTCAAGTCGTATCAACTGTTTCAGCAATACATATTACCTTAAATATCAAAGGTCTCAAAGCTGGTGTTATCTCAGGTGGCTCTAAGGTTGGTACGCCTGCCGCGTTGCATTGAGCTGCTGAGGTAGCACGCTGAGCATCACTTGTTGTCCAGGGAAACTATTGTCATGGAGACATTCATTCATCCTATTAGAAAAGGCCAAAGGGTTTTTGGCGGCAAAAGGGGAGGAGAAGTGGGCGGGGTTGGGTACTGCGGTTTCCATTGACTTCCTGTTTCTGACCCTTGTCAAATGTGGAAGAATAACAATGCATACAAGTGTCGTTTTTTATGTGTAATATGTTTGCTTATATTAGTAAATATAGAATGTGGGCAAAAGGAGTTATGAATGGGTTATGTTATATATTAATATGTTATATATGTTGTTTCTTCTTCCTTCTTAAATGTATGTCTGATCTTACTGTAAAGCACTTTGTGATTTTTATCTGTGAAATGTGCTATATAAATAAATTTTTTTTACTTACTTAAAACCTTTACTAAATTCTACATCAATAACAACTAGCTGTGTTTTTCATTAGTTTGCCGGCCAACATGTGAAACAAAAACACGCACATGTAAAACATCGAATCTTTTTTGGCAACTGCTACATTTCCTTTATTTAACCAGGTAAAAAACAAAACGTAATCCTTGCTCTTACAAGATAAAACTTGTTTATTTTTTTTAAAGTTTAAGTCTGAACATGAAACAATTCAACTTAATATTTTTATATGAGATGGCGTAAATGTAAAAATTTATTTTTCAAGACAGATCTGGCCAAGAAGGCAGAGGAAATTGTACAGTTCTATGAGCATACTTTAATGACCAAAAATAACTTGATTGATTATAATGTGCACAGTAACACAGAGTCGGTGTCAAATGCAGAGACTTTATTTTATCTATGTAATATCTATCTAAATCACATTCACTACGGTGTATTTACTAATGTAAATAAAGATACTAACACATGATCACATGGAAAAAATCGGAAATCACTTTTCGGCAGACAAGCATTGACCGAAAAGTTTAGAGAAAAGTTGACCTACTGACACCCTTTTTAACGACTCCTTCATGTATAGCCAAGAAGGTTACGAAAATCAACCAATCAATGATTAACGAAAATGGAAAATGTAATTGGCAAGTAACAGAAGAGCAGTCAAACTAACAGCTAAAGAATACAAAATCTAATACGTTATTTTTTAGCTTGTGATACACATGACTCTGGTATACCAAAAATAACAGGGTAACATGCACTGTATATGTCGTGTTTGATCAACTCCAGGAAAAAATACAACAAAATAAAACAAACAAAACATGGCAACAGAGTAGGCCTAATGACGTAAATTCGCGGTCGGTCCGTTTTTCTTTCTTTTTTTTGTGGGGGGGGGGGATCCGGGCTTCCCCTTTTATGAGAAACATGGCCAACTGACTCTGCTATCACGATTACTGGCCTGGAGAGATGCGCATATCAATTAATTCAGGCGGTGCTTTCCCTTCTCTCAGATCATCCCCGCGGTCACTATGGGAACACGACCGGGCGGTTGTCAGGATGTCGGGGTCCTTGGGAGTGGGAGTCCAGCTGCGTCCACCTCCGCTGTTCATCTATCGCCGGCTTCCCATCCCCCCGCCGGGCCCCAGCCTGGCCGGATCTGTTTTTCTAAACCGAGAGAGCAGTGACTCACCACTCCGGTTTCAAAACAGGCCAAGGACGGGGGCAGGGCGGCAGTTAACGTTAAAGGCCTTGTTCAGCTGGGTGTTTCAGCTCCCCACACGCAGTCACGCCATGCATTACTTAACAGCAGGATTTCGTTTGTGCGACAAGCCCCTATAAACTGCAGGGACAGGCACAAATCTCACCATTCTCGTGTTAAAAGATACGTTACTGCAGCGCAGATGAATTAACCGGTAATAACTGCAAAGAATAAGTTGTTCTGAGAAAATTTAAGACAGATTAAGTCCATATAAACAAACGTGGGAAGGAGTACATTTATCCTAATGACACAGAATAAAGCTTGAATGTATTGATCCTCATTGTAAACAGTAACAGTGATCCAGTGGTTTACAGTTTATCTACTACATTCAGTACATCCCTGCCGTGCATCTTTCAGTAATCAAATATGCTTTTGTTCTTGACGTCCTCGTGGTCTTCATCCATGTTTTGCTTGTTAAATATTTTGAACCATCCATAAATCTACATTTTTATTAACCGAGTAGCTTAAGTAATGTTATGGCCAAGATTGTTTCTCCTTTTTTTTTTAACAGGACAAAGACTTAAAAGCCCTTACGTCCCACCTAATAGCCATTTTATCCCCTCCTTTGAATAGACTCCACCCAGCCTCCTGCAAAGCAAGCATTTTCAAAGAGCCACAACTTGCTTAGGTTCATCCTCCCTTGTGAACCCTGTGTCCTTAAATGTAGCTCAGTAATGGCAGGCCTTGGGAAAAAAAAGGTGTTTACACTGGGACAGCATCCAGCAACTTGCTGATGACAACATCTGATGACAAAATATTGACATGACTCCAAAGTACACTCGTGAAAAGCTCCGCCTATACTTTCTGTGTCTCTGGTTTTGGTTAAAATTCAACTGAAACTACTTCCCCTTCACAAAACTTTTCAGAATAAGACTTCCAACATTTTGAGTTTCCCAATGCATTTGTTTTTTTTTTCTTTTCTTTTTTTTGAGCTCACAAAGTAACAGCTGTAACTTAAAGCCCCCTCCTGAACTCTATACAAATTGATGCATTTTCAGAGTTTTCACATCACATAGTTGTAGGTGGAAAGTGTCTCGCCTATAACACGAGTTTAAGGTGCACACCGGTGAGCATGTCTGGTGACATCACAACCAAACCTGTTCCAAGAAGTAACTCTGCAACATATTTTTTAGCTTGCTTTGCTGGGCAACTTTCACTGATGTAGGGGACATCTTTTTATTGAGGAATTAAACTTTTGAAAATAAAAGAAACAGAAATGTTATAGTTGGTGTCCAAGTGATTGGGTGATACAAAGTTAATGAAATATTAGACCTTAACTGTGTTTGCAACTAGGAATTTACACATATAACACTGCCAAGGCAAGTTACCACTACAGAATACAGAGTACAGCGTTGGTTTCTTTGCTACTATTTGTACTCTTTTACAGATGTGGCAGGAAATTACTTTAGTTCCACAAATAAAAAAGAAGTGACAATAAATAGCCAGAATACTGATAAAATATCTAAATATAACATTACCCAAACATGTGACATGATATAGTCATATAGGAACCAAGTAGTTACCATAAAAAGAGAGTGTAGACTTTTAAGTTGTGTTACAGATCTACTTAACGTGATTCTTGAATTCTGAAATTCTGTTTTGCTGAAAGATAAAGGGATTTGTTTAAGAAACTGGAACCAAAACAGACCAACAGTGATCACAATCAGAATCAGCTTTATCGATCAAGTATATGAAATCAAACAAGGATTTGTGCTGTTCTTTTTTCTCTTTGTTCTCAATGTACTTAACAGAATAGACAAAAAGACAACAGCAACGTAACACAAACAATAACAACGTGTACAGTGTGTTTAGATTTATATTTGCAATGCAATGGTGCAGAGTGCAATAAATTGTGGAACAAATAACAGATGGATCACTAGTTATATATACAGTATATGCATGGAATATTGACAGTATTATGTATAATATAGACATGCACAGCAAAACAATATATACACCATGCTTTAGTTCAGCAGCAGGATTGTGGATGTTTGAGTTATATATAATTCATCATCATACAGTTACGTTTTCAACTGCAATATAATTATTACTCGATTATAATCTAAACAGGTATATTAAGTATGGTGTCTTCTTCATAAAAGCGACCACTTTTCTTATTCCAAAGAACAATGCAATCTTTTAATAATCAGTGTGAATACATTTAATATTCTTATCTGATTTAAGAAATACTATAAAAATTATTTAAGTGTTAAAGTTGTAAATAAAAATAAACAAATTAGTATTTCTCCCCTAATTATTATTACTGTTAAAAACAAAAGTAAAATCATAATGACCATTTAAACCTAGATATCTTAATTCGTCTTTTGAACCGTTATTTGATGTCTGCAACAGCCCCCGACATGCACGGTTGCGTTAGCCTAGCTTAAGTATCTCTATACTGCCCTTTAACTTGTTGAAAATCTACTTTAACCTTATATGCAAACATGAGACGACTGTGAGTAACGCAGTTTGTAATGTGGCCAAAAAGTCATGGCCAACACACAGAGACACTCACTGCCACAGTTTGGTTTTATGTTTACGTGTCGTTAACGGCAGCGGCACAATTATTAACTCGCAGACTGCGTGGAGCTGCTGGCTGTTTGTGTTCAACCTCTTCGGCCGACTGTCAAAAAAAAAAAAGAAAGCTGGCAAGCGGGGGTTGATCTCGCGGCGGTTACACAGTGCGGGAAATTAACGTTAACTCAAACGCCCCCTGCTCAACGGATTTTACAACGGCTGTTTTTGGCTGGCTTTTACCCACAGTCATGTGATTGTAACGTAAAACCCCTAACCGGAAAACACCGACGGACGACCCTCTCTCCGCTGCCAACGAATGCAGCGTTTACAAGGAACAGTTGAAGCTGCTGCGAGCCCAGAGGACGGACGAGTCTCCGGTAACAAACAAACAACGGCGACACGGCAAACTCCGCCAATTTAAGGAGCGCGCAGGTACGGTTATTTTTAGCGACATACCAGCCAGTTCGTTTACTTGTATTGTAAAATTAGTGCGCTACTCGTGTGTGCTTCGGCTAATACTGTAATTGTCACGGGGAAGTTAAAAGAAACGCGTTCGTGACCAGCCCCATCCCCCTTGCGTCGCTCGCTCTCCTTCCTCGTATGTGTGTGTTGGCCGCGCGCGAGCGCGCACGTCCGTTTTCTCGCGCTAGCAATAGCAACCGAGAGAGACCTGAGGCAGGGGCAGGACTCAGTCCAAGCGCGCTTGTGTTGTACGCTCCGTCTGGGCTTCTTTATGTACTCGACGTATAATTTTCTGTTCTCTGTAATGAAATGCTTTATTTCTGTAGCGTGTTTACCTTCCTCGCATGCTTCCCTCATGGGCACTTGTACGGTGTATTTTTTTTGGAGAATCTCACTACGGAAGTAACTGTTCCACGTGTCTACATCACAGCGGGGGCGGTGCAACATTGTTACGAACAACTTAGTATTGATTAAGACGTACTCTATTGGCTTTCGAGTTGCTCGATTGCGGTTAAATAGTACTGTTATCTTACAAAATCGCGTAAGTGAAGCCCCAAATTAGAGTGCTTTAAGAAAATAGGCGGATTCGGAGGCTCACCGCGATTTCTGGTGTTGCAGAAACCCGCAGCATATAGAAATAAATACTTTTGCAGTATCTATCTATCTATCTATCTATCTATCTATCTATCTATCTATCTATCTATCTATCTATCTATCTATCTATCTATCTAAGTGAAAAGGTTATTTATTAAGAAAGAGCAGTCAATTAATGACTGAAGATTCTGATACATTAATGATTTCTGGTTCTCTTGTGGGTTTAGCAGCTATTAAGGACAACATTTGCCTCTGTCGTGTTGCTTTGTTTTCCTGTGCTGCTTTGTAAACCGAAAACTAGTGAACATAAAATTAGATATATAACATACATGATGCATGTCACTGTACTCAAAAAGCAACTATGATGTTGTGATAGAGTAGGTACCCAGGATCAGGGCAACTATTAATAAGACCATTCATTGATTGTTAGGTATATAGCAGTGCTGTAAAGAGGACACGCAGCTGTAGCACACCTAGATAAAAATAACCTAGCAGTAAAATCATAAAAATTAGGATGTTCATTTTTTTCTCCATTTATTTTAGAGACATGGTTTGGAGATGATGGCGGTTTGGAATTGTGAGGTATTCTGAATAAAAAGCACAGATCGTCACTGACATAGATGGTGTAATATTGTGAGGTTAGATATTTAAGGTAGTGGGGCCCATCTTTACAGAGAAGAGCAGAAGAAATATAAACTGGAACCACAGATTGTTCTGTACTGTTATTTTAGCTTGTTAATGTCTAATGTATGATGACCAAATTAGGGCAAAATACTTTTTAAGAAAAGTTATTATTGATTGATTGAGTGATCATTCATTTCACCTGTAATTGACTGTAAGCTGTCTGTTGTGAATGAAGAAAAGTGAGCAATTTAGCATTGGTGGAGGTTGGATTTAGTGCTGAATTGTAATTCTAGCAAGGTGTATCTACCTAGTGTATATTAATATTACGTGTGACAGAATCAAAGGTGGTCTATATTATGATTTAGTCTTCTGAGCCTTCTGTGCCAGTTTTTATTGCAGAAACTCTAGCATGTTCCTGGTGTGCTGCAATGCCAGATTCTTTGCACTCTGACCTCTGAAGCAGATGTGCGGAGGGCTTTTGAATGCTTTTTTGTGGTGCTACACATTCTGATCTGTATGAGAAGTTAAGTGGTGAGGTGTCCCTTATTGTCTGCTTGCGTGATGTGGAGAACTGTTGTAGCAAGGAGATCCACATGGTAATCTACTGAACAGGGCTAGAACCAGTTTGTCTTAGGAATGTGTGTCGACACCCATAACCCTGGTCATGTGATCGCCCAAAGCCCTCTCAGTCCTCCGGTGACCTAGGGTCAGCAAAAGCTCATCTCATTGGTTAGGTGAAGCCGCAGAGCTCAGAAATGCTCTTTGAGTTTGAATTCCCAGGACTTACCCAGAACTGAGTGCTTCAAAAAGTTAATTGTACACAGACAAGAGCTGCAGATATAGTATATAACAGTTAGTGCACTTTCACCGTAGGACACAGTTTTTAAAAGAGCTCAAATGTGTTATTCAGACCTGAAAATTATATGTGGTTGTCTCCTCCAACTTTTAAAGGCTCAAACATCGTGGAAAACATAACATTAATTTAAAAAGCATGCAATTTCTACCTACCAGGATGTCATTTGAGGCCCTTTGACTAAATTTTTTTGTGTCAATGTTTGTTTGTAGTATGGTGATATAATTTTTAATTTCTCCATTAAATATTCTGAGTGGAAACCTTTTTCAGAATTATGTATTAATTAAAAAAAGGTTTTTGTATATGTTCCTCTCTCACACATCTAGTAGATGAGTTTCCTGTTATAGGAATTTAAATGCAATTTAAAGGTGTATTTTTGTTAAAATATACCTGGATATATATATCCATCACCATAGAAACACAGCCTTTGTTAGACATTTTGCAATTTTCATGATTAGGTTTTGTTGTTTTCTCATCAGCTCAGGGTAGCGTTTTTGAGACTGCCATTAGAAGTCAGTTAGTTTGAAAACTTCAAAGGCAGCCAGTCAGTCTGGATAAAATTGATTAAAAGTGTCTGGTCTCTGAAGTTCATTCAGAACAAGAATATTTTTTCCATGCGTCTGATGTTCTGGATGAAATTTAAATAAGAAGCCGACTTGTTTTTCCCACGTCTACCAATGTACAACACTCAATATCCACAGGAGTTCAATACAGTTAGCCAATCAGATTAAGATGTTTGGATTTGCTAAATCATACCTTTGATAAGCATGCGTTTCTGTGAATTATTGCTTGAGAAATGATCTCCAGTGTCACTAAATGATTCTTTATGGTTGCGTCAAGTTAGCCTTTACAGGGTCGTTAGATCTCCACCGTCAGCCTAACTCTTTGTGGTCACAATACACTCTGGTCTGCTTCCAGACAGGAAACTTACTGTCGCTTGTGTCTGTGTGTGTTTTTGTGCGTCTTTGTGCAGGTTGAAGAATGGAGTTGGCCAACCATGGTCTTATCCTGCTGCAGCAGCTTAACGCTCAGAGAGAGTTTGGCTTCCTGTGCGATTGCACCGTGGCTATAGGAGATGTCTTCTTCAAAGCCCACAAAGCTGTCCTCGCTGCCTTCTCCAACTACTTTAGAATGCTCTTCATTCACCAAGACAGGTATAGCGGGAGAGTACTAATAGTTGTATCAGAGAAATAGCTCAGAAGTCCCTCAGTGATGACAATTTGCATTCAAACAGAATAATGCAGATGTAAAATGAAAAAACAACAACAACAAAAAAGTGATAAACAACTTGTTACAGGTTTTTAATTATTCAGACATCAGGAGTCCTCGCTTGAATCTGTTGTCTTTCCTGCTGAAAACTGAAACTTTGTTGCAGCATTTTGCTGTTGCTTTTTTTTTTTTTTTTTTTTTAATCTCAGGTATCATTTGATGTTAACTGACCATATTCTGTATGTATTTTAGTGACTGTGTGCGTCTTAAGGCTACGGACATACAGCCAGATATCTTCAGCTACCTCCTCAACCTGATGTACACAGGCAAACTTGCCCCACAGCTCATAGACCCTGCACGACTGGAGCAGGGGGTCAGATTCCTGCACGCCTATCCACTCCTGCAGGAGGCAAGCCAGTCTGTGTATTCCCACCCCGAGCAAAGCATCAACCTCTCAACCTCTCTCTATGGCATCCAGATCTCTGACCAACAGGTTGCGCTGTCGGCCAGACTGCCCAGTCGGCAGAATCTCTCTTCACCCTTTGATACCGAGCAGGGGAGCTCAGAAGGAAAGTATCCAGCCACGCCGCCTACTAGTTCATACACAAATTCCTTACCACCAAAGCAAGCTTCCTCACCCCCAGATATGGAGGCTTCAACTAGTGGTGCAAAGCCTATGGTTGAGGACGGGGTAATGGATATCCTAAGTCCGGACGGTTCGTCAGCAGGTGCCATCCTCCATGTAAAGCCCAGCATAATGAAGCGGAGTTCCTCCTTTAGGAAGCATTACTCCTGCCATCTCTGCAGGAGTCGATTTACCCAGAGAAGTCTCCTGCGAGAGCACCTCCTGCAGCACACACAGGCTCTTCAGCAGACCTCGACTGAGCCCAGCAATTCACTCTCACTTGTCATAACTAAAGAGCACGGCTTACCAGCTGAGGGAGTTCTAAAGGGAAACAAGGCTGGGTCAAGTGGCTCGGTTGCACCGACAGCGGTCGAGATCATTAGCGACAGTGAGCAAACCCCTGTTTCAGGTACCAATTCAGACTCTCCTCGAGCAGAGGTGTCCACTTCCAGCTGGGGAGTGGGAGGGTTAAATTCTCAGGCCGATACGCCTCCTCCTTCAGATATCGCAGACATCGACAACCTGGAGAACACAGACGTGGACCGGGAAGTGAAGCGACGGAAGTACGAGTGCTCCACTTGTGGCCGCAAGTTTATTCAGAAGAGCCACTGGCGCGAACACATGTACATCCACACAGGAAAGCCTTTCAAATGCAGCACTTGTGGCAAGAGCTTTTGCCGTGCCAACCAGGCAGCCCGGCACGTGTGCTTAAACCAGGGGGCCGACACATACACCATGGTGGACCGGCAGAGTATGGAGCTGTGCGCTGCAGGTGACGACAGCAACCAGATGGAGGCGATGTTTATGGGCTCATCGAAGCCTTACAAGTGTAACATTTGTGCAACTACGTTCTCTAGCCCGAATGAGGTGATCAGACATCTGTGTTTCACCCAAGGGGGATTAGTGGGGCTGCAGGGAAACTCAGGTGCAGGTGCGCTGCTCCCACGTGAAGAATTTTCCAAAGATGAAGGCTCAGATTTGTCCAACTCTGTTACCCCACTAGAACCCATAAAGACTGAGGAAATCCTCGTAGAATAGTGCCAAGGCTTGTGCTTCTGTCCTGTTTTTGAAAAAACAAACAAACAAGTGTGTTATCTAAATTATGTTCAATAGGTAAGCTAAAGGTGAAGATAGTCAGGTGACGTATGTTTGAGGCTCTCTTAAACTTTATTTTTTTAAAGGTGCAGTGTTTAGGCTCGATAAAACAATGTTTAAAGTAAATACGCTTGCTCTGTTTGGAAGAAAATCAAATACGTGACATTTGGCTTGAGGCTCGACTACCACTGTTTTGTGTTATCATTTAATTGTTAGCGCACATTGGTATTATATCTGACATGTTAGGGTGTACCACACTCTCATGAGCTACTATTGTGGTGAGGCAGTTTCTTCTCTATAAAAGGAAGAGGAAGCCGAGGCAGTTCCGGAGGAGACAGCATGTTGCAAGATGAGTTGCCTGTGCTAAATTTGTGAGAGGTGCAAAGTTCTAACAATTCCTCTGGACGTGCACAGTAGAGTCGCTTCTACATGTCCATAAATGAGAGGCTGATTTCACAGATCAGGCATAAGAATTTCCGGCTAAAAGCACACAAACCTGAGACAATCTGCGCTCTTATTTGAGTAGATTCTTAATATGCATCAAACTACATTTGTCTTCCATTAGTCTACTTGTGAGGGCTCGGCAGATTGAACACCTCGACCTGTAATCATTAATTCTCAGCAACGATTTAGTTTCCTTTCTGTTCTGCGGAGTGTGGTTGAGGTTCCTGCGTCAGTCCTGTCACGCCACATTAAAGCACAATTTCTTTTCGTAATACGTGTTTGGCCACTGAGGAAAAAGTCACAGGGAACACATTTCATCTGTCTACAGTTGTGCTGCTTTGATTCGACTCATCTTTCTTGCTGTGTGTGAGTGTGTGAGACATTGTATAACTTTTTAATAACTAGGTTCTGATTTGAAGAAGCAATATGATCCATTCAGACACGCATACCTAGATGGAAGGCTGTCCTGTACAATATTTTACATCTTGTCTTTACAGTTAGCCTGGGTCATCTTCTAAAAATCCTTATAATATTTGTTTGTAACGCTTTTATTATTATTTTATATACTCTGCTATACTTACAAAGACTACATTGTATTGAAAAGATTTATGTATACTAGTTGAAAAATCGCTTTTCAAAAACACACACATAAGGATGACCGTGATAAATATCTTTCTCCAAAAATTAGGCTGTGATTTAAAAATTAGTTTTAAGCCTCCTTAACTTGCCAACTTAGTGCTCACTGTTGATATATTTTAAAAATCATTTTGTGAAAAGGGAATTTATTTGGGAAGTTGAAGGGTTGTTTTGTTTTTTTAGTTGTTTGTTTTCTATTCTTTAGTTCTGTCCACATTAGAAAAAAGTAGTGGCACCAGCAATTGTGATTCATAGAAAAACTTTGGGCTTGTTCAAGCTGACAGTGGGATATAGGAAGAGTTTTGATTAACATGAAGTTTGCAAGATATACGAAGTAACAGGGTTATGTAATTATATGGAATTATAAAATGTGCTTTTCACTAATTCTTTGGGATATCCAAACACTTTGTATGTACTACTGATGACTGGAACTTGTGAGACATCTTTTGAATAAGTGTGGAATAAATGTGAAGCTAGGAAAAGTTTTTACTCCTTACATAATTTCTCATCCTCGAATATAATAAGCTCCACTGCTGTAAATTAAATGATAAAGTTGTTAACAAGCGTATATTTTCATTTCTCTATTTCAGAACTGAACTTTATTTTAACTGTGATTAAAAATCTACTCGTAGAAATATCTTTAATTTGTTCTTCTTTTTTTTTTTTTTTTAAGTATTGCAATGAAGTCAGTGCAGGGCGACGTGTAAACATCTCTCCAAGAGGAAATTACTTGTTACAAAATTGCGTTTTTTACTTTACTTTTAATAGAATCTGTGCTTCCAAATTTCTCCAGTTTACTCCAGTTTTTCCCGTATTCTCTTTTAAAGTATTTCCATACCATTTCTCAAGAGGGTACAAAAACAGAAGCATACTGCACGTACTGTTATCTTGCTCCATGACACAGTATAGTTGTGGTGGTAGTAGAGATGAATTTAACAATTTAGAAATATGGGGAGAAACTACAACTGCCAACTAAGGCACACAAAAGTTACACTGCCCGTGTTGTAAATGCATTATTTTAGTAATTAATGAAAATGCTAAAAATGCTCATCTCTAGTGTGTTTAACATGCTTAATCTGTTGATAGAGCAGTTTTCTTTTACCCCCAGCTTAAAATTTGCTTCCATCTGTTTTTCCTTCCTGAGTAGCAGAAAGCAGTTGTTGCTTTGATGCAGTTAGCCCACCCATGAGCTAGATGGAGCTGTTTCTCCTTGCTCAGCCTGAATGAAGGGGAACGCTTTCAAACTTAAACAGTTAATTTATACCGATCTGACTGTGTGGTTGCCAATGACATAAACGACCTATTTTGCCAGGAGTTGTCTTCATGTCAAGTTTAGTTATCATAAAAGCACAAATGTCTGTGAATATGTACTAGTGCAAATGTTCAGTCTTCTAACAGGGAGCGGTTCTTGCATGACTGTCTCAAGGGAGGCAGTTGAAATGCTGTACTACTGACTTTTATTTCTCTGAGCTACATTGATGTACAGAAAAATGCACAGCTTAAAAAAAAAAGGAGAAAAAAAGATTAACCCTCCCCAAGGTTGAAATTGTGCTTTAGACACATCGGTCTTGTAACTGAATGGATGTGTTTGTGTGTCTCAGGAAGATGAAATTTTTTGTCTTTTCCGTTTGCTGGTTTTGAGATGATAATTTCACTGAGGACTCCCCCCAACCTAACCCATGAAACCTGACTGCAAACAATGTTAGTCCCCCCCAGTGCCCATCAGACATCTACTGTGATCAATCTGTATTCTCAGGAATGTGAGTAACTTTTCTGTATAAACTTTTTTTTTTTCTGTGAAGAAAGAACAATAAAAACATTTCTTTTTGATGATTTTGTCTTGTTTTCCCCACCAGCAGAACTTCTGGATGACACATTTTATGTCACTACTACTGATTTACCAGAAATGCATAATCATCCAAGTCCCAAGAAAGGATGTGTCATTTTCAGTGAGAAACGCTTTGTGAAACATCCAAGTGATAAAACATGTCGCTCGCTGAAAACGCCACATCCAGATGAACAGAATGAACTTTCTGGGGTTCCATTGTAGAAGATTTGAATAAGAATTTTTAACTGTAGACTTGTTACCACTGATTTTAAGTCCAGTTCTTGTGTAATTTCACAAGAAATTACACAAGAAACCCAGAAATTACTGTGGCGCCTCTGTCAGTGCGCCCCAGGGCAGCTGTGGCTACAATGTAGCTGCCATCACCAGTGTGTGAATGTGTGTGTGAATGGGTGAATGACTGAATGTAGTGTAAAGCGCTTTGGGGTCCTTAGGGACTAGAAAAGCGCTATACAAATGCAGGCCATTTGATTTGAATACTTCAGTCTTTTCTCCCAGTTTTCCTTCAAAAAGGGCTTCATGCCAGCCACCTTTTTACTAAGATCACTTCTGATAAGGCTTCAATGAACATTAGAGGGATCAACTGAAGAGCCAGATGCATGTCTCAGTCGTCTAGTTTTTATATGTAGTCTTCTTTAGTCCTCTGCTTGTCAAACATCCTCATTTTTTTAAGGACATTCTGCACACCATGCTGAGATATACCACAGTTTAGCTTATAGCTCTTTGGGAATCACCTTGTTTGTGCAAACATGCTGTTTTATGTCTGTCAAACTGTGTTATATCTGGTATTTTTCACAGATTCGGGTAAAGAAATTAGACTAAAGTGTGTGGTTTTGTGACAGGCTGCTAGTAAAGTGTCTAAAGATGGAGTTTAAACTTGGTTCTTTGCCAAGTTGTCTGTTATGCCCCTTTATGATTGAATGATTGGTGGTTACTGTAAGTGGTTTGCTTAACAAACTAACTAAACCTGTGGACCTAGAATCCAGTGATCTGAATTCAAAAATTGGTGAGACCTGCTTTTTGGAGGTGAAACCATTTGGCATGTCTTCTCTGGCACACCAGAACTGTGCTACAATTGTGTTTTCAGTGAGAGGTGTATAAAATCAAGCAGATAACCATGACCTCTACTTATTTCAGAATATCCCTCTACCAGTACCTGTAGGTCTTTTTCTTAACTTAAAGAAAATTATTACCAATTTTATTTGGCAAAATCATCGCCATCGGCTTCGGTTAACTCTATTATATCTGCCATTTGACAGGGATGGGCTTAAGGGTCCTAACTTTCAGTGGTACTATTGGGCTGCACAATTGCGCATGAGGATATACTATTTCTCATCTGATCCACCTCCGGCATGGGTTTAGATGGAACCAGTCTTACTTAATTCAGAATACTTTTTGGCAGGTTGCCACGACCTGACAGTATGAGCACTACAGCAGGGATTCCATGGTGTAATGGTTAGCACTCTGGACTCTGAATCCAGCGATCCGAGTTCAAATCTCGGTGGGACCTGATATTTGCGAGGTGAAACCATACTACATGTCTTCTCTGGCACTTTGAATTTCTGTATGAATTGTGTTTTCAGTGAACGCCGTATAAAATCAAGCAGCTAACCATGACGTCTGCCTTTACAAAACACTTGTCAATCACTAAAGAGTAGTACTAAAGAGCTGTGTGAAATTCAGTTGCACACCACACAAAGTTACAGAGTAAAAGTCAACAACTGTACAGCACTAAACCTCCTCTGTCTTTAACATCAAAAAACAAACAAACATGAGCATCGTGGTATGGGTTTCCATGGCTTTTGGTTTTGTGAAGTATAATATTTATGTCTTCCAAAGTAAAGTTTTAAGCCCCACTTGTTTTAAATCTGTAACATGTGTAACAGCAGCATGCCATGAAAATTTGATGATAACACGTGCATGTTTATGGTCGCCAAACAATTATGTATGTAAACAACACTTATCTGACTAAACTACGTTGAGCTAATGCAGATTTTATTCTTATTTTATTGGTGAGGAGAGAGGATGGAACCAAAAATGCATTTATCCCCGTGTTCTGTGTTGATGAAAATCACCCAACAGGAAAGCAGCTGGGCATTCATTTGAAACCAGTTCACAGGTTGGGCTGTGGTTCCCCCTCTAGCGTCTCTGCTTGAACTTTCAACTGTGAACCTCTTAGATCCAACCTTCCCAACTGCTCATCTCGCAAAAGACAAAATGGAAGAACCCAGAATGTCTTTTTATACCTGATCACGCTTTTTCACGCTTCCCTCACAGGACGTCACATTTCACACTTTGGCCATCCAATCAAGTTGTTGACATCTAATCATTCCTGTCCACCCACACCTGATCTTTCTATTTCGATCTGACTTACAACATTTAACACAAACTTTTAAATCAATATATTTTCTTTGTAATTATTTTTTATTTGTTTTTGTTTATTACATGCACTTAACATACAAGTATATCGAATGGAAATCAGCAACTGCACGGGATTATTCAACTAGTGGGCTGTCACAATGTGTTAGGATGGCGCTGCGTTCAGGTTGCAGTCTCACCTGGAGGCCTGGGTTTGAATCCCACTTCTGACAATTGTTTCTTTGCACTTCTTTCTTACTGATACTCATGGGTCTTTGATCAGTGGTTGTTGATCAATGGTCATGAGAATTTGCATAATCATGATGAAGGAACTGACCTCCAAGCCCACTGTTCCTTCAGGGGACTGGTTTCAGTCATTATGCAAATATACAAGTTAATATATAAGTTTATAAGATTGGGGAAACCTGCAGTCAGCAGAGACTGAAGAAGTCACTTGGATGAGTGACGAGACGTTTCTCCCACTGAAAACGCTACATCCAGATGAACAGAATCAACCTTTGGAGACTTCTTACTGTTGTGACAAAATACACTTGAAACTGGCAACTATGAGAGTTGTGCACTGTTCATCCCTGACAGCAGTGGATTTTGTAATCATGCAGAATGTAACAACATTCTAGATAATTGTAATAAAATTCACTAGAGGGTGGATTTGTTCACACTGACACTGATGTGCTAAAAACCAGATTTTGTGAAGTCATAACTTTCAGCAAGTTGAAACAATCTTTATCTTTTACTCCAACTATCCCAAAATAAGGACTGGTCCTTCCGTTGTGATGGTATGAAAATATGAAAGGCTGTCATCATTTCAGATGTTTACTGTGTAAATGTTTGTTTGTTTGAATGTTTTTTTGTCTCTCTTTTTTTTTTGTTTTTTTACCTTGCCTTGCTTGGTATCATTCTTTTCAGCACAACCTCACGTGTCTGAATTTACAGTTATTTTTTCATTGACATACTGTATTAACACAACTGATCTGAAATCACACAAAAACATAAAATCCTAGTAGTAGTTATATTTTCTTCTTACTGTAAAAACCACAGACATGTGACATTAAAAATTCCAAACAGCACCTGATATCATCTTATACATTCAATTCATGTTGTTGTCACAGAATTGATATGTCAGGTATACCTGACTCTACATCCCACAGAAGCCTCATCAGCCCTTCTCTTGGGTTAACCACGAGCTTTCTAAAAACTTGCATATAACAATTGTGCACCATTCATTCCTCATCTTTGCTGCCCATCATTACAACTTTGCTAATGATGGGCAGCAGGTTAGTGTCATGATGTCACCTCAGACATAGTTAAAAGCCCTGTTAACGTAGCTGCTTCTCGCCGGGTGCGGTGGCGCGTGCCTGTAATCCAAGCTACCGGGAGGCTGAGGTTGGAGGATCGTTTGAGCTCACGAGCTCTGAGCTGCAGCAGGCTATGTCGATTAACACAAAATAATTATCCTCATTCAAAAGTCATGTAAGAACCTCATTGGCTTACGGAATGTTGATGTTATTTAAAAAATTCATACAAAAACATGACCTCATTCTAGAATGTCATGTGACAACCTCATTGGCTTATGGAATTGTGATGTCACAGGCTTCTGAATCCATAAATAGGGGTGAGGAGGTACAACTTTCAGTCCGTTATTTGCAGCACTTATGTTAGCAGCATTCAAACGTTCACCAGTAAAGCATTTTCAAACATCTGGATACTTTTCGTACTCACGGTATACAGACTCCAACATGTCTCAGAAAGAGCAAGAAAGACAAGAAGCTGACCCCAGCTCTATTCCATGGTATGAGTCCCTAGACCCTTACATCAGCTCTCTTCCTTGGGATGAACAGGTGGAATTAGAGGAAAAGCGATTGGAAGAAATGGAGAAGGAAAATCTCATGAACAGAGAAAAGATTAAGATCCTGACAGAAGAAAATGAGAGAAAGAGCGCTGAATTAGAAAAATTATCCTACCAGCTTCAGGAAAGGGAAGGTATTATTGAGGAGAAACAATGGGCTCTCCAAGATAAGAAGAATCACGAGCTCCAAGAAAAGCTTGATGAAGCTCTAGAAAAAATTCAAGATCTGCTCCAAAATGAGAAAAAAGAGAGCATTAAAGGGGATAAAATGCTCAAGAAGAATCAGGAGCTCCAAGAAAAGCTTGATGGAGCTCTGGAAAAAAATAAAGATCTGCTCCAAAAGGAGAAAAAAGAGAGCATAAAACAGGAAAACATGGTCAAGAAGAATCAGGAGCTCCAAGAGAAGCTTGACGAAGCTCTGGAAAAACTGAAGGAAATCCACCAAGAAGAGAAGCAACAGTCCACACAGCAGAGAGACATGCAGAGCAAACTCCAAGCCATGGAGGAAAAATACAAAGCGCTGCAGGTGAAACATGACAAAACTCTGCACAAAAGTCAACAGTTGCTTCAAGACAAGAAGCAAATGGAAATGAAACAGAAGGAAATTGACTCCAAGCTTGACGAGATGGAGGAAAAACACAGATCGCTCCAAATCAAGCTTGAGAAAACAGTGCACAGAAATAAAGAGTTCATTCAAGAGAGAGAGCAACAAGAAATGCTGGAGAAAGAAACAGACTCCCAGCTTGAAGTCTTGGAGGAAAAACTGAAAATGCTGCAACTAACTCTTGAGGAAACACTGCTCAAAAATAAAGAGCTGCTTCAAGAAAAAGACCAACAGAAAATACATCAGGAAGAAATGGATTGCAAGCTGAGGAACATCGAGAAACAAAATGAAGGCTTGCAAGTGATGCTTGATGAAGCTCTGGAGAGAAATAAAGAGTTTCTGCACGAGAAAGACCAACAGAAAATAAAAAAGGAAGAAATGGATTGCAAGCTGAGGCACATCAAGAAACAGAATGAAGGCTTGCAAGTGATGCTTGATGAAGCTCTGGAGAGAAATAAAGAGTTTCTTCACAAGATAGACCAACAGAAAATAAAAAAGGAAGAAATGGATTGCAAGCTGAGGAACATTGAGAAACAAAATGAAGGCTTGCGAGTAATGCTTGATGAAGCTCTGGAGAGAAATAAGGAGAACCTCCAAGAAAAGAAACAAGAGCCCGTAGAGCAGAGAGACCTGCAGAGCAAACTCCAAGCCATGGAGGAAAAATACAAAGCGCTGCAGGTGAAACATGACAAAACTCTGCACAAAAGTCAACAGTTGCTTCAAGACAAGAAGAAACTGGAAATGAAACAGAAAGAAATGGACTCCAAGCTTGACGAGATGGAGGAAAAACACAGATCGCTCCAAATCAGGCTTGATAAAAAAGTGCACAGAAATAAAGAGCTTCTTCAAGAAAAAGACCAACAGAAAATACAACAGGAAGAAGAAAAACTTCATCTCCAGAGGAAAAATCAAGCACTCCAAGAATTGTATAACGAAACAAAGTACAAATCAACTGTACTGGAAGAAGAAAAGAAAAAGCTGGAAAAACAATGCTCAGCGATGCAGAGTAGCATCAATGAGATGCTGAGAAAAAATACCGAACTTGAGGAACTTTCTAAGACCTTGAAGTACAAAAACACTGAAATCCAGGCGCAAAAGCAAGAACAACAGAAAACACATAAAGACCTGCAGTGTAGACTTCAAGAAATCCAGAAGAGAAACCAGCAGCTGGAAGACATGCACACAGATGTGCACAAGGCAAAGCGAATAGAGGAGGCAACAGTTAAAGAACTGAAAGACAAGCTTAAAGAAAAACAAGAACAATTAGAAGACATGGTGAAAAGATGCAACAAACTTGAGAAAGAAAACGCAGAAACAATCGATGAGCTGAAAACCCTCATCATTGAGAAAAAAGTGCTGGTGGAAGAGTATCTGAAAAAGAAGAAAAAACGCTTCCACTGGTTCTGGAGGAGGGGCACTGCTGCTTCTCACCTGATGTAACCTCGTCTTCCTCCACCTCTATTCCATCTTCATTTCCCCCCTTCCCCTCCCTCCTTTTTCTTTTTTCACCCTCACCCCCCGACCAGTCCCGGCAGTTGACTGCCCCCTCCTGAGCCTGGTTCTGCCATAGGTTTCTCCTTTAGGTGTCTTTCACTTTAAAAGGAGTTTTTCCTATCCACTGTCGCCTGCTGCTTGCTCAGAGGGGATTGTTGGGGTTTTCTCTCATCTCTCTCTTTCATTCTTTCTATCCTTTCCCCCCCTTCTGCCTTTTCCTTTACCCAATAAACACAATTGCCCACATTTTACATTTGTTTGAAAAATGTCTTCATTCAACAATAATTCATCTTAGGTATAAAAACAAGAAATAGGTAATAGCTGCATGTGTGTTTGTGTGTGTGCATAATATACATACTTGTTTCCCAGAAAGATTTAATACTAGATGGATAGAGACCAGGGACGTGCAGAGGGGGGGGCTAGAGGGGCTTGAGCACCCGCCCCTTTCCTGATGAGTGCCCAAAGTGCCCTTTTGTTGAGGCAACTTTTAAATTTTATTTATTTATTTATTTATTTATTTATTTTATGTGTGTGTGCGTGCGGAGTCCTGTCTGTGCCCCTCAACAATAATATTTAACTATTAATCATAGTTTTGCTAAATAAAAGGATCTGGCTTGCATCAGTCACATGATCACATTTAACCAATGATCGCCCTCGACGGCAGAACGCGCTGGTTACGAGCCGGGAACGAGCTCACAAAGAGCACGCGCATTTGTTGCGGTCCGGAGCTGTAGGAGAAACACAAGTTAACTCAGAGACACAGACTGATGCGACAAACCCAGTAAGTAGGTGTACAGCGCACACTGTAGTGTGTAGCACACAGGAGTATTAGCTTATTACATACACGTTGGTAAGCTGTCTTGTTGCAACTGACGAACTGAAACAAACGAGCGTGCTGTGTGTGCAACAGCGTGACAAACATTACCTGTCCTTTTATTAACTGCACAAGTAGTGCTGGTCATAGCTGCTGGCTACCTGTGTAAGGCTGTCATGGGTCTGTAGCTCTGTCACCGTTTTAGGGAACATATTTAGTTTTAAAGTAAGTTTCTGGGCATTTCCTGCCTTTCTGGAGGGATTATATTTCACTAAAAAACGATCTAATATGCATGTCCACATAATAATTATTATAATTATAATATATTAAAAAACACACGCTGTATTTTAAAGAACATACATTAAGAAGCAGATTATATTAGATTTATATTTTAAATAAGACAAAAGTTGGATTTTACAGCAGTAAAATGATTGTATCTCTACAGTTTAAAAATGTAATAAGCTTTGCCCTGCACAGAGTGGATAGTGAAACAAATGGAATCATCATAAATACATTATTTCATATTTATTACTTCCCCCTCCTCATTGCTTTATTATTGTAGCTCTAGTAATAAATAATAATGTAAGGATGCCCATAGTATATACAGTATTCTGAAGAAGGTCTAAAATGTCACTGTGTGTGCATGTGTGTGTTTTATTTAGCTGGATTTAAAAAAATATTACTCATGATATAACATTGTGCAGACATGGCTGGTAAGGACATGAGGAGGAAACAGTAGGAGCTGTATGAGGCTACTAAAGGCAGGGCTATAACATTTTGCTGTCATCATTTTATTATAGATTAAGTGCAAGAGTTGTTAGGTGTGGATAATTAGATTATAGTTTATTGCAATAGCAAGTTGTGCCTTGTTCTCAGATAGACAGCAAGTGGAGAGTGATATATGAAATGATGGGAAGGAAGGAAGAAGAGAAGCAAAGAGTGATTCACAGGCAGAGCCGAGTTTATGTCACAGTTTTTCGTTGCCTTATGGTTCCAAGCGCTGTCACCAATCTTTGCATTTTGTTATTATCTCATGAAACTTGTTTAATCAGCTACCATCTCTCCTGTGGACTTTTTAATGTCTACAGTCTCAGATCAACACAGCCCTGCCCTTCCCATATTAGATTCTTGATGAATGTGTGTTTTTGTTATTCAGCATGGTTCAATGTGCCCCTTTTTAACTTTGAGCACCCGCCCCTTTAAACCTCTCTGCACGTCCCTGATAGAGACAGGTTTTAAAGACTAGAAATGAAAACATGTGAGTCCTGTCTTTAAATAAAAATATATAATTCCCTATATTCCTATCTATTCTTGACATTGAAGCTTTACTCTTCTTGATATTGTGACAAAATACTCTTGGGTTAACCACGAGCTTTCTAAAAACTTGCATATAACAATTGTGCACCATTCATTCCTCATCTTTGCTGCCCATCATTACAACTTTGCTAATGATGGGCAGCAGGTTAGTGTCATGATGTCACCTCAGACATAGTTAAAAGCCCTGTTAACGTAGCTGCTTCTCGCCGGGTGCGGTGGCGCGTGCCTGTAATCCAAGCTACCGGGAGGCTGAGGTTGGAGGATCGTTTGAGCTCACGAGCTCTGAGCTGCAGCAGGCTATGTCGATTAACACAAAATAATTATCCTCATTCAAAAGTCATGTAAGAACCTCATTGGCTTACGGAATGTTGATGTTATTTAAAAAATTCATACAAAAACATGACCTCATTCTAGAATGTCATGTGACAACCTCATTGGCTTATGGAATTGTGATGTCACAGGCTTCTGAATCCATAAATAGGGGTGAGGAGGTACAACTTTCAGTCCGTTATTTGCAGCACTTATGTTAGCAGCATTCAAACGTTCACCAGTAAAGCATTTTCAAACATCTGGATACTTTTCGTACTCACGGTATACAGACTCCAACATGTCTCAGAAAGAGCAAGAAAGACAAGAAGCTGACCCCAGCTCTATTCCATGGTATGAGTCCCTAGACCCTTACATCAGCTCTCTTCCTTGGGATGAACAGGTGGAATTAGAGGAAAAGCGATTGGAAGAAATGGAGAAGGAAAATCTCATGAACAGAGAAAAGATTAAGATCCTGACAGAAGAAAATGAGAGAAAGAGCGCTGAATTAGAAAAATTATCCTACCAGCTTCAGGAAAGGGAAGGTATTATTGAGGAGAAACAATGGGCTCTCCAAGATAAGAAGAATCACGAGCTCCAAGAAAAGCTTGATGAAGCTCTAGAAAAAATTCAAGATCTGCTCCAAAATGAGAAAAAAGAGAGCATTAAAGGGGATAAAATGCTCAAGAAGAATCAGGAGCTCCAAGAAAAGCTTGATGGAGCTCTGGAAAAAAATAAAGATCTGCTCCAAAAGGAGAAAAAAGAGAGCATAAAACAGGAAAACATGGTCAAGAAGAATCAGGAGCTCCAAGAGAAGCTTGACGAAGCTCTGGAAAAACTGAAGGAAATCCACCAAGAAGAGAAGCAACAGTCCACACAGCAGAGAGACATGCAGAGCAAACTCCAAGCCATGGAGGAAAAATACAAAGCGCTGCAGGTGAAACATGACAAAACTCTGCACAAAAGTCAACAGTTGCTTCAAGACAAGAAGCAAATGGAAATGAAACAGAAGGAAATTGACTCCAAGCTTGACGAGATGGAGGAAAAACACAGATCGCTCCAAATCAAGCTTGAGAAAACAGTGCACAGAAATAAAGAGTTCATTCAAGAGAGAGAGCAACAAGAAATGCTGGAGAAAGAAACAGACTCCCAGCTTGAAGTCTTGGAGGAAAAACTGAAAATGCTGCAACTAACTCTTGAGGAAACACTGCTCAAAAATAAAGAGCTGCTTCAAGAAAAAGACCAACAGAAAATACATCAGGAAGAAATGGATTGCAAGCTGAGGAACATCGAGAAACAAAATGAAGGCTTGCAAGTGATGCTTGATGAAGCTCTGGAGAGAAATAAAGAGTTTCTGCACGAGAAAGACCAACAGAAAATAAAAAAGGAAGAAATGGATTGCAAGCTGAGGCACATCAAGAAACAGAATGAAGGCTTGCAAGTGATGCTTGATGAAGCTCTGGAGAGAAATAAAGAGTTTCTTCACAAGATAGACCAACAGAAAATAAAAAAGGAAGAAATGGATTGCAAGCTGAGGAACATTGAGAAACAAAATGAAGGCTTGCGAGTAATGCTTGATGAAGCTCTGGAGAGAAATAAGGAGAACCTCCAAGAAAAGAAACAAGAGCCCGTAGAGCAGAGAGACCTGCAGAGCAAACTCCAAGCCATGGAGGAAAAATACAAAGCGCTGCAGGTGAAACATGACAAAACTCTGCACAAAAGTCAACAGTTGCTTCAAGACAAGAAGAAACTGGAAATGAAACAGAAAGAAATGGACTCCAAGCTTGACGAGATGGAGGAAAAACACAGATCGCTCCAAATCAGGCTTGATAAAAAAGTGCACGGAAATAAAGAGCTTCTTCAAGAAAAAGACCAACAGAAAATACAACAGGAAGAAGAAAAACTTCATCTCCAGAGGAAAAATCAAGCACTCCAAGAATTGTATAACGAAACAAAGTACAAATCAACTGTACTGGAAGAAGAAAAGAAAAAGCTGGAAAAACAATGCTCAGCGATGCAGAGTAGCATCAATGAGATGCTGAGAAAAAATACCGAACTTGAGGAACTTTCTAAGACCTTGAAGTACAAAAACACTGAAATCCAGGCGCAAAAGCAAGAACAACAGAAAACACATAAAGACCTGCAGTGTAGACTTCAAGAAATCCAGAAGAGAAACCAGCAGCTGGAAGACATGCACACAGATGTGCACAAGGCAAAGCGAATAGAGGAGGCAACAGTTAAAGAACTGAAAGACAAGCTTAAAGAAAAACAAGAACAATTAGAAGACATGGTGAAAAGATGCAACAAACTTGAGAAAGAAAACGCAGAAACAATCGATGAGCTGAAAACCCTCATCATTGAGAAAAAAGTGCTGGTGGAAGAGTATCTGAAAAAGAAGAAAAAACGCTTCCACTGGTTCTGGAGGAGGGGCACTGCTGCTTCTCACCTGATGTAACCTCGTCTTCCTCCACCTCTATTCCATCTTCATTTCCCCCCTTCCCCTCCCTCCTTTTTCTTTTTTCACCCTCACCCCCCGACCAGTCCCGGCAGTTGACTGCCCCCTCCTGAGCCTGGTTCTGCCATAGGTTTCTCCTTTAGGTGTCTTTCACTTTAAAAGGAGTTTTTCCTATCCACTGTCGCCTGCTGCTTGCTCAGAGGGGATTGTTGGGGTTTTCTCTCATCTCTCTCTTTCATTCTTTCTATCCTTTCCCCCCCTTCTGCCTTTTCCTTTACCCAATAAACACAATTGCCCACATTTTACATTTGTTTGAAAAATGTCTTCATTCAACAATAATTCATCTTAGGTATAAAAACAAGAAATAGGTAATAGCTGCATGTGTGTTTGTGTGTGTGCATAATATACATACTTGTTTCCCAGAAAGATTTAATACTAGATGGATAGAGACAGGTTTTAAAGACTAGAAATCAAAACATGTGAGTCCTGTCTTTAAATAAAAATATATAATTCCCTATATTCCTATCTATTCTTGACATTGAAGCTTTACTCTTCTTGATATTGTGACAAAATACTCTTGGGTTAACCACGAGCTTTCTAAAAACTTGCATATAACAATTGTGCACCATTCATTCCTCATCTTTGCTGCCCATCATTACAACTTTGCTAATGATGGGCAGCAGGTTAGTGTCATGATGTCACCTCAGACATAGTTAAAAGCCCTGTTAAAAGCCCTGATGCCGTAATTCACCTCCTACATCGTTCCCTCGCTCACCTGGAGATCGCTGGAAGCACTGTGAGAATCATGTTCTTTGATTTCTCCAGTGCCTTCAACACCATTCTTCCCTCGGTTCTAAAGGACAAGCTGGTGAACTCTGGAGTGGACCATCACCTCACTACCTGGATCCTGGACTACCTCACCGACCAACCACAGTATGTGAGGACTCAGGGCTGTGTGTCGGACAGGGTCGTCTGCAGTACGGGGGCCCCACAGGGAACGGTTCTGGCTCCGTTCCTCTTCACCATCTACACTGCAGACTTCTCCCACAATTCCACCCAGTGCTTCCTGCAGAAGTTCTCTGATGACTCTGCAATAGTCGGCCTCATCACTGATGGGGACGACAAGGAGTACAGAGGTCTGACCCAAGACTTTGTGGACTGGTGCCAGCTGAACTACCTCCAGATCAACGCCAGTAAAACCAAGGAACTGGTGGTAGACTTCCGCAGGCACAAGCATTCTCCACTGCAACCACTGAACATCCAGGGTATGGACATTGAGGCTGTGGACAGCTACAGGTACCTTGGTGTTCATCTGAACAATAGACTGGACTGGACTCATAACTCAGACGCCCTCTACAGGAAAGGGCAGAGCAGGCTGTACCTGCTGCGGAGACGCAGGTCGTTTGGAGTGGAGGGCCCACTCCTGAAGAAATTCTATGACTCTGTTGTGGCTTCTGCTATCTTTTATGGCGTGGTCTGCTGGGGCGGCAGCATCTCTGCTGGGGACAGGACGAGACTGAACAGGGTGATCCGAAGGGCCAGCTCTGTTCTAGGATGCCCTCTGGACCCAGTGGAGGTGGTGAGTGACAGGAGAACGGCGGCTAAGCTGTCATCCCTGATGGACAACATCTCCCACCCCATGCAGCAGACTGTGACAGCACTGAGCAGCTCCTTCAGTGGGAGACTGCGGCACCCACGGTGTGGGACGGAGAGATTTCGCAGGTCTTTCCTCCCCACTGCTGTCAGACTCCATAATAAAGACTTTAACTGATCAAGCACACACATCCATACATATGCAATAATACTAAGTGCAATAATCCTTTCTGTCATCGTTGTATTTTTACTCAGTTGTATATAGTATTTGTATTTGTATTCTATTTTTATCTTATTGTATATTTATTTTATTTTATTCTATTCTGTACAGTTGTGTACTGTATTTATTCTTATTGTATTCTAATTTTTGCCTCATAACTTTTGCACTGTCCACTTCCTGCTGTGACAAAACAAATTTCCCACGTGTGGGACTAATAAAGGTTATCTTATCTTATCTTATCTTAACGTAGCTGCTTCTCGCCGGGTGCGGTGGCGCGTGCCTGTAATCCAAGCTACCGGGAAGCTGAGGTTGGAGGATCGTTTGAGCTCACGAGCTCTGAGCTGCAGCAGGCTATATCGATTAACACAAAATAATTATCCTCATTCAAAAGTCATGTAAGAACCTCATTGGCTTACGGAATGTTGATGTTATTTTAAAAAATTCATACAAAAACATGACCTCATTCTAGAATGTCATGTGACAGCCTCATTGGCTTATGGAATTGTGATGTCACAGGCTTCTGAATCCATAAATAGGGGTGAGGAGGTACAACTTTCAGTCCGTTATTTGCAGCACTTATGTTAGCAGCATTCAAACGTTCACCAGTAAAGCATTTTCAAACATCTGGATACTTTTCGTACTCACGGTATACAGACTCCAACATGTCTCAGAAAGAGCAAGAAAGACAAGAAGCTGACCCCAGCTCTATTCCATGGTATGAGTCCCTAGACCCTTACATCAGCTCTCTTCCTTGGGATGAACAGGTGGAATTAGAGGAAAAGCGATTGGAAGAAATGGAGAAGGAAAATCTCATGAACAGAGAAAAGATTAAGATCCTGAAAGAAGAAAATGAGAGAAAGAGCGCTGAATTAGAAAAATTATCCTACCAGCTTCAGGAAAGGGAAGGTATTATTGAGGAGAAACAATGGGCTCTCCAAGATAAGAAGAATCACGAGCTCCAAGAAAAGCTTGATGAAGCTCTGGAAAAACTGAAGGAAATCCACCAAGAAGAGAAGCAACAGTCCACACAGCAGAGAGACATGCAGAGCAAACTCCAAGCCATGGAGGAAAAATACAAAGCGCTGCAGGTGAAACATGACAAAACTCTGCACAAAAGTCAACAGTTGCTTCAAGACAAGAAGCAAATGGAAATGAAACAGAAGGAAATTGACTCCAAGCTTGACGAGATGGAGGAAAAACACAGATCGCTCCAAATCAAGCTTGAGAAAACAGTGCACAGAAATAAAGAGTTCATTCAAGAGAGAGAGCAACAAGAAATGCTGGAGAAAGAAACAGACTCCCAGCTTGAAGTCTTGGAGGAAAAACTGAAAATGCTGCAACTAACTCTTGAGGAAACACTGCTCAAAAATAAAGAGCTGCTTCAAGAAAAAGACCAACAGAAAATACATCAGGAAGAAATGGATTGCAAGCTGAGGAACATCGAGAAACAAAATGAAGGCTTGCAAGTGATGCTTGATGAAGCTCTGGAGAGAAATAAAGAGTTTCTGCACGAGAAAGACCAACAGAAAATAAAAAAGGAAGAAATGGATTGCAAGCTGAGGCACATCAAGAAACAGAATGAAGGCTTGCAAGTGATGCTTGATGAAGCTCTGGAGAGAAATAAAGAGTTTCTTCACAAGATAGACCAACAGAAAATAAAAAAGGAAGAAATGGATTGCAAGCTGAGGAACATTGAGAAACAAAATGAAGGCTTGCGAGTAATGCTTGATGAAGCTCTGGAGAGAAATAAGGAGAACCTCCAAGAAAAGAAACAAGAGCCCGTAGAGCAGAGAGACCTGCAGAGCAAACTCCAAGCCATGGAGGAAAAATACAAAGCGCTGCAGGTGAAACATGACAAAACTCTGCACAAAAGTCAACAGTTGCTTCAAGACAAGAAGAAACTGGAAATGAAACAGAAAGAAATGGACTCCAAGCTTGACGAGATGGAGGAAAAACACCGATCGCTCCAAATCAGGCTTGATAAAAAAGTGCACGGAAATAAAGAGCTTCTTCAAGAAAAAGACCAACAGAAAATACAACAGGAAGAAGAAAAACTTCATCTCCAGAGGAAAAATCAAGCACTCCAAGAATTGTATAACGAAACAAAGTACAAATCAACTGTACTGGAAGAAGAAAAGAAAAAGCTGGAAAAACAATGCTCAGCGATGCAGAGTAGCATCAATGAGATGCTGAGAAAAAATACCGAACTTGAGGAACTTTCTAAGACCTTGAAGTACAAAAACACTGAAATCCAGGCGCAAAAGCAAGAACAACAGAAAACACATAAAGACCTGCAGTGTAGACTTCAAGAAATCCAGAAGAGAAACCAGCAGCTGGAAGACATGCACACAGATGTGCACAAGGCAAAGCGAATAGAGGAGGCAACAGTTAAAGAACTGAAAGACAAGCTTAAAGAAAAACAAGAACAATTAGAAGACATGGTGAAAAGATGCAACAAACTTGAGAAAGAAAACGCAGAAACAATCGATGAGCTGAAAACCCTCATCATTGAGAAAAAAGTGCTGGTGGAAGAGTATCTGAAAAAGAAGAAAAAACGCTTCCACTGGTTCTGGAGGAGGGGCACTGCTGCTTCTCACCTGATGTAACCTCGTCTTCCTCCACCTCTATTCCATCTTCATTTCCCCCCTTCCCCTCCCTCCTTTTTCTTTTTTCACCCTCACCCCCCGACCAGTCCCGGCAGTTGACTGCCCCCTCCTGAGCCTGGTTCTGCCATAGGTTTCTCCTTTAGGTGTCTTTCACTTTAAAAGGAGTTTTTCCTATCCACTGTCGCCTGCTGCTTGCTCAGAGGGGATTGTTGGGGTTTTCTCTCATCTCTCTCTTTCATTCTTTCTATCCTTTCCCCCCCTTCTGCCTTTTCCTTTACCCAATAAACACAATTGCCCACATTTTACATTTGTTTGAAAAATGTCTTCATTCAACAATAATTCATCTTAGGTATAAAAACAAGAAATAGGTAATAGCTGCATGTGTGTTTGTGTGTGTGCATAATATACATACTTGTTTCCCAGAAAGATTTAATACTAGATGGATAGAGACAGGTTTTAAAGACTAGAAATCAAAACATGTGAGTCCTGTCTTTAAATAAAAATATATAATTCCCTATATTCCTATCTATTCTTGACATTGAAGCTTTACTCTTCTTGATATTGTGACAAAATACTCTTGGGTTAACCACGAGCTTTCTAAAAACTTGCATATAACAATTGTGCACCATTCATTCCTCATCTTTGCTGCCCATCATTACAACTTTGCTAATGATGGGCAGCAGGTTAGTGTCATGATGTCACCTCAGACATAGTTAAAAGCCCTGTTAAAAGCCCTGATGCCGTAATTCACCTCCTACATCGTTCCCTCGCTCACCTGGAGATCGCTGGAAGCACTGTGAGAATCATGTTCTTTGATTTCTCCAGTGCCTTCAACACCATTCTTCCCTCGGTTCTAAAGGACAAGCTGGTGAACTCTGGAGTGGACCATCACCTCACTACCTGGATCCTGGACTACCTCACCGACCAACCACAGTATGTGAGGACTCAGGGCTGTGTGTCGGACAGGGTCGTCTGCAGTACGGGGGCCCCACAGGGAACGGTTCTGGCTCCGTTCCTCTTCACCATCTACACTGCAGACTTCTCCCACAATTCCACCCAGTGCTTCCTGCAGAAGTTCTCTGATGACTCTGCAATAGTCGGCCTCATCACTGATGGGGACGACAAGGAGTACAGAGGTCTGACCCAAGACTTTGTGGACTGGTGCCAGCTGAACTACCTCCAGATCAACGCCAGTAAAACCAAGGAACTGGTGGTAGACTTCCGCAGGCACAAGCATTCTCCACTGCAACCACTGAACATCCAGGGTATGGACATTGAGGCTGTGGACAGCTACAGGTACCTTGGTGTTCATCTGAACAATAGACTGGACTGGACTCATAACTCAGACGCCCTCTACAGGAAAGGGCAGAGCAGGCTGTACCTGCTGCGGAGACGCAGGTCGTTTGGAGTGGAGGGCCCACTCCTGAAGAAATTCTATGACTCTGTTGTGGCTTCTGCTATCTTTTATGGCGTGGTCTGCTGGGGCGGCAGCATCTCTGCTGGGGACAGGACGAGACTGAACAGGGTGATCCGAAGGGCCAGCTCTGTTCTAGGATGCCCTCTGGACCCAGTGGAGGTGGTGAGTGACAGGAGAACGGCGGCTAAGCTGTCATCCCTGATGGACAACATCTCCCACCCCATGCAGCAGACTGTGACAGCACTGAGCAGCTCCTTCAGTGGGAGACTGCGGCACCCACGGTGTGGGACGGAGAGATTTCGCAGGTCTTTCCTCCCCACTGCTGTCAGACTCCATAATAAAGACTTTAACTGATCAAGCACACACATCCATACATATGCAATAATACTAAGTGCAATAATCCTTTCTGTCATCGTTGTATTTTTACTCAGTTGTATATAGTATTTGTATTTGTATTCTATTTTTATCTTATTGTATATTTATTTTATTTTATTCTATTCTGTACAGTTGTGTACTGTATTTATTCTTATTGTATTCTAATTTTTGCCTCATAACTTTTGCACTGTCCACTTCCTGCTGTGACAAAACAAATTTCCCACGTGTGGGACTAATAAAGGTTATCTTATCTTATCTTATCTTAACGTAGCTGCTTCTCGCCGGGTGCGGTGGCGCGTGCCTGTAATCCAAGCTACCGGGAAGCTGAGGTTGGAGGATCGTTTGAGCTCACGAGCTCTGAGCTGCAGCAGGCTATATCGATTAACACAAAATAATTATCCTCATTCAAAAGTCATGTAAGAACCTCATTGGCTTACGGAATGTTGATGTTATTTTAAAAAATTCATACAAAAACATGACCTCATTCTAGAATGTCATGTGACAGCCTCATTGGCTTATGGAATTGTGATGTCACAGGCTTCTGAATCCATAAATAGGGGTGAGGAGGTACAACTTTCAGTCCGTTATTTGCAGCACTTATGTTAGCAGCATTCAAACGTTCACCAGTAAAGCATTTTCAAACATCTGGATACTTTTCGTACTCACGGTATACAGACTCCAACATGTCTCAGAAAGAGCAAGAAAGACAAGAAGCTGACCCCAGCTCTATTCCATGGTATGAGTCCCTAGACCCTTACATCAGCTCTCTTCCTTGGGATGAACAGGTGGAATTAGAGGAAAAGCGATTGGAAGAAATGGAGAAGGAAAATCTCATGAACAGAGAAAAGATTAAGATCCTGAAAGAAGAAAATGAGAGAAAGAGCGCTGAATTAGAAAAATTATCCTACCAGCTTCAGGAAAGGGAAGGTATTATTGAGGAGAAACAATGGGCTCTCCAAGATAAGAAGAATCACGAGCTCCAAGAAAAGCTTGATGAAGCTCTGGAAAAACTGAAGGAAATCCACCAAGAAGAGAAGCAACAGTCCACACAGCAGAGAGACATGCAGAGCAAACTCCAAGCCATGGAGGAAAAATACAAAGCGCTGCAGGTGAAACATGACAAAACTCTGCACAAAAGTCAACAGTTGCTTCAAGACAAGAAGCAAATGGAAATGAAACAGAAGGAAATTGACTCCAAGCTTGACGAGATGGAGGAAAAACACAGATCGCTCCAAATCAAGCTTGAGAAAACAGTGCACAGAAATAAAGAGTTCATTCAAGAGAGAGAGCAACAAGAAATGCTGGAGAAAGAAACAGACTCCCAGCTTGAAGTCTTGGAGGAAAAACTGAAAATGCTGCAACTAACTCTTGAGGAAACACTGCTCAAAAATAAAGAGCTGCTTCAAGAAAAAGACCAACAGAAAATACATCAGGAAGAAATGGATTGCAAGCTGAGGAACATCGAGAAACAAAATGAAGGCTTGCAAGTGATGCTTGATGAAGCTCTGGAGAGAAATAAAGAGTTTCTGCACGAGAAAGACCAACAGAAAATAAAAAAGGAAGAAATGGATTGCAAGCTGAGGCACATCAAGAAACAGAATGAAGGCTTGCAAGTGATGCTTGATGAAGCTCTGGAGAGAAATAAAGAGTTTCTTCACAAGATAGACCAACAGAAAATAAAAAAGGAAGAAATGGATTGCAAGCTGAGGAACATTGAGAAACAAAATGAAGGCTTGCGAGTAATGCTTGATGAAGCTCTGGAGAGAAATAAGGAGAACCTCCAAGAAAAGAAACAAGAGCCCGTAGAGCAGAGAGACCTGCAGAGCAAACTCCAAGCCATGGAGGAAAAATACAAAGCGCTGCAGGTGAAACATGACAAAACTCTGCACAAAAGTCAACAGTTGCTTCAAGACAAGAAGAAACTGGAAATGAAACAGAAAGAAATGGACTCCAAGCTTGACGAGATGGAGGAAAAACACAGATCGCTCCAAATCAGGCTTGATAAAAAAGTGCACGGAAATAAAGAGCTTCTTCAAGAAAAAGACCAACAGAAAATACAACAGGAAGAAGAAAAACTTCATCTCCAGAGGAAAAATCAAGCACTCCAAGAATTGTATAACGAAACAAAGTACAAATCAACTGTACTGGAAGAAGAAAAGAAAAAGCTGGAAAAACAATGCTCAGCGATGCAGAGTAGCATCAATGAGATGCTGAGAAAAAATACCGAACTTGAGGAACTTTCTAAGACCTTGAAGTACAAAAACACTGAAATCCAGGCGCAAAAGCAAGAACAACAGAAAACACATAAAGACCTGCAGTGTAGACTTCAAGAAATCCAGAAGAGAAACCAGCAGCTGGAAGACATGCACACAGATGTGCACAAGGCAAAGCGAATAGAGGAGGCAATAGTTAAAGAACTGAAAGACAAGCTTAAAGAAAAACAAGAACAATTAGAAGACATGGTGAAAAGATGCAACAAACTTGAGAAAGAAAACGCAGAAACAATCGATGAGCTGAAAACCCTCATCATTGAGAAAAAAGTGCTGGTGGAAGAGTATCTGAAAAAGAAGAAAAAACGCTTCCACTGGTTCTGGAGGAGGGGCACTGCTGCTTCTCACCTGATGTAACCTCGTCTTCCTCCACCTCTATTCCATCTTCATTTCCCCCCTTCCCCTCCCTCCTTTTTCTTTTTTCACCCTCACCCCCCGACCAGTCCCGGCAGTTGACTGCCCCCTCCTGAGCCTGGTTCTGCCATAGGTTTCTCCTTTAGGTGTCTTTCACTTTAAAAGGAGTTTTTCCTATCCACTGTCGCCTGCTGCTTGCTCAGAGGGGATTGTTGGGGTTTTCTCTCATCTCTCTCTTTCATTCTTTCTATCCTTTCCCCCCCTTCTGCCTTTTCCTTTACCCAATAAACACAATTGCCCACATTTTACATTTGTTTGAAAAATGTCTTCATTCAACAATAATTCATCTTAGGTATAAAAACAAGAAATAGGTAATAGCTGCATGTGTGTTTGTGTGTGTGCATAATATACATACTTGTTTCCCAGAAAGATTTAATACTAGATGGATAGAGACCAGGGACGTGCAGAGGGGGGGGCTAGAGGGGCTTGAGCACCCGCCCCTTTCCTGATGAGTGCCCAAAGTGCCCTTTTGTTGAGGCAACTTTTAAATTTTATTTATTTATTTATTTATTTATTTATTTTATGTGTGTGTGCGTGCGGAGTCCTGTCTGTGCCCCTCAACAATAATATTTAACTATTAATCATAGTTTTGCTAAATAAAAGGATCTGGCTTGCATCAGTCACATGATCACATTTAACCAATGATCGCCCTCGACGGCAGAACGCGCTGGTTACGAGCCGGGAACGAGCTCACAAAGAGCACGCGCATTTGTTGCGGTCCGGAGCTGTAGGAGAAACACAAGTTAACTCAGAGACACAGACTGATGCGACAAACCCAGTAAGTAGGTGTACAGCGCACACTGTAGTGTGTAGCACACAGGAGTATTAGCTTATTACATACACGTTGGTAAGCTGTCTTGTTGCAACTGACGAACTGAAACAAACGAGCGTGCTGTGTGTGCAACAGCGTGACAAACATTACCTGTCCTTTTATTAACTGCACAAGTAGTGCTGGTCATAGCTGCTGGCTACCTGTGTAAGGCTGTCATGGGTCTGTAGCTCTGTCACCGTTTTAGGGAACATATTTAGTTTTAAAGTAAGTTTCTGGGCATTTCCTGCCTTTCTGGAGGGATTATATTTCACTAAAAAACGATCTAATATGCATGTCCACATAATAATTATTATAATTATAATATATTAAAAAACACACGCTGTATTTTAAAGAACATACATTAAGAAGCAGATTATATTAGATTTATATTTTAAATAAGACAAAAGTTGGATTTTACAGCAGTAAAATGATTGTATCTCTACAGTTTAAAAATGTAATAAGCTTTGCCCTGCACAGAGTGGATAGTGAAACAAATGGAATCATCATAAATACATTATTTCATATTTATTACTTCCCCCTCCTCATTGCTTTATTATTGTAGCTCTAGTAATAAATAATAATGTAAGGATGCCCATAGTATATACAGTATTCTGAAGAAGGTCTAAAATGTCACTGTGTGTGCATGTGTGTGTTTTATTTAGCTGGATTTAAAAAAATATTACTCATGATATAACATTGTGCAGACATGGCTGGTAAGGACATGAGGAGGAAACAGTAGGAGCTGTATGAGGCTACTAAAGGCAGGGCTATAACATTTTGCTGTCATCATTTTATTATAGATTAAGTGCAAGAGTTGTTAGGTGTGGATAATTAGATTATAGTTTATTGCAATAGCAAGTTGTGCCTTGTTCTCAGATAGACAGCAAGTGGAGAGTGATATATGAAATGATGGGAAGGAAGGAAGAAGAGAAGCAAAGAGTGATTCACAGGCAGAGCCGAGTTTATGTCACAGTTTTTCGTTGCCTTATGGTTCCAAGCGCTGTCACCAATCTTTGCATTTTGTTATTATCTCATGAAACTTGTTTAATCAGCTACCATCTCTCCTGTGGACTTTTTAATGTCTACAGTCTCAGATCAACACAGCCCTGCCCTTCCCATATTAGATTCTTGATGAATGTGTGTTGTTGTTATTCAGCATGGTTCAATGTGCCCCTTTTTAACTTTGAGCACCCGCCCCTTTAAACCTCTCTGCACGTCCCTGATAGAGACAGGTTTTAAAGACTAGAAATGAAAACATGTGAGTCCTGTCTTTAAATAAAAATATATAATTCCCTATATTCCTATCTATTCTTGACATTGAAGCTTTACTCTTCTTGATATTGTGACAAAATACTCTTGGGTTAACCACGAGCTTTCTAAAAACTTGCATATAACAATTGTGCACCATTCATTCCTCATCTTTGCTGCCCATCATTACAACTTTGCTAATGATGGGCAGCAGGTTAGTGTCATGATGTCACCTCAGACATAGTTAAAAGCCCTGTTAACGTAGCTGCTTCTCGCCGGGTGCGGTGGCGCGTGCCTGTAATCCAAGCTACCGGGAGGCTGAGGTTGGAGGATCGTTTGAGCTCACGAGCTCTGAGCTGCAGCAGGCTATGTCGATTAACACAAAATAATTATCCTCATTCAAAAGTCATGTAAGAACCTCATTGGCTTACGGAATGTTGATGTTATTTAAAAAATTCATACAAAAACATGACCTCATTCTAGAATGTCATGTGACAACCTCATTGGCTTATGGAATTGTGATGTCACAGGCTTCTGAATCCATAAATAGGGGTGAGGAGGTACAACTTTCAGTCCGTTATTTGCAGCACTTATGTTAGCAGCATTCAAACGTTCACCAGTAAAGCATTTTCAAACATCTGGATACTTTTCGTACTCACGGTATACAGACTCCAACATGTCTCAGAAAGAGCAAGAAAGACAAGAAGCTGACCCCAGCTCTATTCCATGGTATGAGTCCCTAGACCCTTACATCAGCTCTCTTCCTTGGGATGAACAGGTGGAATTAGAGGAAAAGCGATTGGAAGAAATGGAGAAGGAAAATCTCATGAACAGAGAAAAGATTAAGATCCTGACAGAAGAAAATGAGAGAAAGAGCGCTGAATTAGAAAAATTATCCTACCAGCTTCAGGAAAGGGAAGGTATTATTGAGGAGAAACAATGGGCTCTCCAAGATAAGAAGAATCACGAGCTCCAAGAAAAGCTTGATGAAGCTCTAGAAAAAATTCAAGATCTGCTCCAAAATGAGAAAAAAGAGAGCATTAAAGGGGATAAAATGCTCAAGAAGAATCAGGAGCTCCAAGAAAAGCTTGATGGAGCTCTGGAAAAAAATAAAGATCTGCTCCAAAAGGAGAAAAAAGAGAGCATAAAACAGGAAAACATGGTCAAGAAGAATCAGGAGCTCCAAGAGAAGCTTGACGAAGCTCTGGAAAAACTGAAGGAAATCCACCAAGAAGAGAAGCAACAGTCCACACAGCAGAGAGACATGCAGAGCAAACTCCAAGCCATGGAGGAAAAATACAAAGCGCTGCAGGTGAAACATGACAAAACTCTGCACAAAAGTCAACAGTTGCTTCAAGACAAGAAGCAAATGGAAATGAAACAGAAGGAAATTGACTCCAAGCTTGACGAGATGGAGGAAAAACACAGATCGCTCCAAATCAAGCTTGAGAAAACAGTGCACAGAAATAAAGAGTTCATTCAAGAGAGAGAGCAACAAGAAATGCTGGAGAAAGAAACAGACTCCCAGCTTGAAGTCTTGGAGGAAAAACTGAAAATGCTGCAACTAACTCTTGAGGAAACACTGCTCAAAAATAAAGAGCTGCTTCAAGAAAAAGACCAACAGAAAATACATCAGGAAGAAATGGATTGCAAGCTGAGGAACATCGAGAAACAAAATGAAGGCTTGCAAGTGATGCTTGATGAAGCTCTGGAGAGAAATAAAGAGTTTCTGCACGAGAAAGACCAACAGAAAATAAAAAAGGAAGAAATGGATTGCAAGCTGAGGCACATCAAGAAACAGAATGAAGGCTTGCAAGTGATGCTTGATGAAGCTCTGGAGAGAAATAAAGAGTTTCTTCACAAGATAGACCAACAGAAAATAAAAAAGGAAGAAATGGATTGCAAGCTGAGGAACATTGAGAAACAAAATGAAGGCTTGCGAGTAATGCTTGATGAAGCTCTGGAGAGAAATAAGGAGAACCTCCAAGAAAAGAAACAAGAGCCCGTAGAGCAGAGAGACCTGCAGAGCAAACTCCAAGCCATGGAGGAAAAATACAAAGCGCTGCAGGTGAAACATGACAAAACTCTGCACAAAAGTCAACAGTTGCTTCAAGACAAGAAGAAACTGGAAATGAAACAGAAAGAAATGGACTCCAAGCTTGACGAGATGGAGGAAAAACACAGATCGCTCCAAATCAGGCTTGATAAAAAAGTGCACGGAAATAAAGAGCTTCTTCAAGAAAAAGACCAACAGAAAATACAACAGGAAGAAGAAAAACTTCATCTCCAGAGGAAAAATCAAGCACTCCAAGAATTGTATAACGAAACAAAGTACAAATCAACTGTACTGGAAGAAGAAAAGAAAAAGCTGGAAAAACAATGCTCAGCGATGCAGAGTAGCATCAATGAGATGCTGAGAAAAAATACCGAACTTGAGGAACTTTCTAAGACCTTGAAGTACAAAAACACTGAAATCCAGGCGCAAAAGCAAGAACAACAGAAAACACATAAAGACCTGCAGTGTAGACTTCAAGAAATCCAGAAGAGAAACCAGCAGCTGGAAGACATGCACACAGATGTGCACAAGGCAAAGCGAATAGAGGAGGCAACAGTTAAAGAACTGAAAGACAAGCTTAAAGAAAAACAAGAACAATTAGAAGACATGGTGAAAAGATGCAACAAACTTGAGAAAGAAAACGCAGAAACAATCGATGAGCTGAAAACCCTCATCATTGAGAAAAAAGTGCTGGTGGAAGAGTATCTGAAAAAGAAGAAAAAACGCTTCCACTGGTTCTGGAGGAGGGGCACTGCTGCTTCTCACCTGATGTAACCTCGTCTTCCTCCACCTCTATTCCATCTTCATTTCCCCCCTTCCCCTCCCTCCTTTTTCTTTTTTCACCCTCACCCCCCGACCAGTCCCGGCAGTTGACTGCCCCCTCCTGAGCCTGGTTCTGCCATAGGTTTCTCCTTTAGGTGTCTTTCACTTTAAAAGGAGTTTTTCCTATCCACTGTCGCCTGCTGCTTGCTCAGAGGGGATTGTTGGGGTTTTCTCTCATCTCTCTCTTTCATTCTTTCTATCCTTTCCCCCCCTTCTGCCTTTTCCTTTACCCAATAAACACAATTGCCCACATTTTACATTTGTTTGAAAAATGTCTTCATTCAACAATAATTCATCTTAGGTATAAAAACAAGAAATAGGTAATAGCTGCATGTGTGTTTGTGTGTGTGCATAATATACATACTTGTTTCCCAGAAAGATTTAATACTAGATGGATAGAGACCAGGGACGTGCAGAGGGGGGGGCTAGAGGGGCTTGAGCACCCGCCCCTTTCCTGATGAGTGCCCAAAGTGCCCTTTTGTTGAGGCAACTTTTAAATTTTATTTATTTATTTATTTATTTATTTATTTTATGTGTGTGTGCGTGCGGAGTCCTGTCTGTGCCCCTCAACAATAATATTTAACTATTAATCATAGTTTTGCTAAATAAAAGGATCTGGCTTGCATCAGTCACATGATCACATTTAACCAATGATCGCCCTCGACGGCAGAACGCGCTGGTTACGAGCCGGGAACGAGCTCACAAAGAGCACGCGCATTTGTTGCGGTCCGGAGCTGTAGGAGAAACACAAGTTAACTCAGAGACACAGACTGATGCGACAAACCCAGTAAGTAGGTGTACAGCGCACACTGTAGTGTGTAGCACACAGGAGTATTAGCTTATTACATACACGTTGGTAAGCTGTCTTGTTGCAACTGACGAACTGAAACAAACGAGCGTGCTGTGTGTGCAACAGCGTGACAAACATTACCTGTCCTTTTATTAACTGCACAAGTAGTGCTGGTCATAGCTGCTGGCTACCTGTGTAAGGCTGTCATGGGTCTGTAGCTCTGTCACCGTTTTAGGGAACATATTTAGTTTTAAAGTAAGTTTCTGGGCATTTCCTGCCTTTCTGGAGGGATTATATTTCACTAAAAAACGATCTAATATGCATGTCCACATAATAATTATTATAATTATAATATATTAAAAAACACACGCTGTATTTTAAAGAACATACATTAAGAAGCAGATTATATTAGATTTATATTTTAAATAAGACAAAAGTTGGATTTTACAGCAGTAAAATGATTGTATCTCTACAGTTTAAAAATGTAATAAGCTTTGCCCTGCACAGAGTGGATAGTGAAACAAATGGAATCATCATAAATACATTATTTCATATTTATTACTTCCCCCTCCTCATTGCTTTATTATTGTAGCTCTAGTAATAAATAATAATGTAAGGATGCCCATAGTATATACAGTATTCTGAAGAAGCTCTAAAATGTCACTGTGTGTGCATGTGTGTGTTTTATTTAGCTGGATTTAAAAAAATATTACTCATGATATAACATTGTGCAGACATGGCTGGTAAGGACATGAGGAGGAAACAGTAGGAGCTGTATGAGGCTACTAAAGGCAGGGCTATAACATTTTGCTGTCATCATTTTATTATAGATTAAGTGCAAGAGTTGTTAGGTGTGGATAATTAGATTATAGTTTATTGCAATAGCAAGTTGTGCCTTGTTCTCAGATAGACAGCAAGTGGAGAGTGATATATGAAATGATGGGAAGGAAGGAAGAAGAGAAGCAAAGAGTGATTCACAGGCAGAGCCGAGTTTATGTCACAGTTTTTCGTTGCCTTATGGTTCCAAGCGCTGTCACCAATCTTTGCATTTTGTTATTATCTCATGAAACTTGTTTAATCAGCTACCATCTCTCCTGTGGACTTTTTAATGTCTACAGTCTCAGATCAACACAGCCCTGCCCTTCCCATATTAGATTCTTGATGAATGTGTGTTGTTGTTATTCAGCATGGTTCAATGTGCCCCTTTTTAACTTTGAGCACCCGCCCCTTTAAACCTCTCTGCACGTCCCTGATAGAGACAGGTTTTAAAGACTAGAAATGAAAACATGTGAGTCCTGTCTTTAAATAAAAATATATAATTCCCTATATTCCTATCTATTCTTGACATTGAAGCTTTACTCTTCTTGATATTGTGACAAAATACTCTTGGGTTAACCACGAGCTTTCTAAAAACTTGCATATAACAATTGTGCACCATTCATTCCTCATCTTTGCTGCCCATCATTACAACTTTGCTAATGATGGGCAGCAGGTTAGTGTCATGATGTCACCTCAGACATAGTTAAAAGCCCTGTTAACGTAGCTGCTTCTCGCCGGGTGCGGTGGCGCGTGCCTGTAATCCAAGCTACCGGGAGGCTGAGGTTGGAGGATCGTTTGAGCTCACGAGCTCTGAGCTGCAGCAGGCTATGTCGATTAACACAAAATAATTATCCTCATTCAAAAGTCATGTAAGAACCTCATTGGCTTACGGAATGTTGATGTTATTTAAAAAATTCATACAAAAACATGACCTCATTCTAGAATGTCATGTGACAACCTCATTGGCTTATGGAATTGTGATGTCACAGGCTTCTGAATCCATAAATAGGGGTGAGGAGGTACAACTTTCAGTCCGTTATTTGCAGCACTTATGTTAGCAGCATTCAAACGTTCACCAGTAAAGCATTTTCAAACATCTGGATACTTTTCGTACTCACGGTATACAGACTCCAACATGTCTCAGAAAGAGCAAGAAAGACAAGAAGCTGACCCCAGCTCTATTCCATGGTATGAGTCCCTAGACCCTTACATCAGCTCTCTTCCTTGGGATGAACAGGTGGAATTAGAGGAAAAGCGATTGGAAGAAATGGAGAAGGAAAATCTCATGAACAGAGAAAAGATTAAGATCCTGACAGAAGAAAATGAGAGAAAGAGCGCTGAATTAGAAAAATTATCCTACCAGCTTCAGGAAAGGGAAGGTATTATTGAGGAGAAACAATGGGCTCTCCAAGATAAGAAGAATCACGAGCTCCAAGAAAAGCTTGATGAAGCTCTAGAAAAAATTAAAGATCTGCTCCAAAATGAGAAAAAAGAGAGCATTAAAGGGGATAAAATGCTCAAGAAGAATCAGGAGCTCCAAGAAAAGCTTGATGGAGCTCTGGAAAAAAATAAAGATCTGCTCCAAAAGGAGAAAAAAGAGAGCATAAAACAGGAAAACATGGTCAAGAAGAATCAGGAGCTCCAAGAGAAGCTTGACGAAGCTCTGGAAAAACTGAAGGAAATCCACCAAGAAGAGAAGCAACAGTCCACACAGCAGAGAGACATGCAGAGCAAACTCCAAGCCATGGAGGAAAAATACAAAGCGCTGCAGGTGAAACATGACAAAACTCTGCACAAAAGTCAACAGTTGCTTCAAGACAAGAAGCAAATGGAAATGAAACAGAAGGAAATTGACTCCAAGCTTGACGAGATGGAGGAAAAACACAGATCGCTCCAAATCAAGCTTGAGAAAACAGTGCACAGAAATAAAGAGTTCATTCAAGAGAGAGAGCAACAAGAAATGCTGGAGAAAGAAACAGACTCCCAGCTTGAAGTCTTGGAGGAAAAACTGAAAATGCTGCAACTAACTCTTGAGGAAACACTGCTCAAAAATAAAGAGCTGCTTCAAGAAAAAGACCAACAGAAAATACATCAGGAAGAAATGGATTGCAAGCTGAGGAACATCGAGAAACAAAATGAAGGCTTGCAAGTGATGCTTGATGAAGCTCTGGAGAGAAATAAAGAGTTTCTGCACGAGAAAGACCAACAGAAAATAAAAAAGGAAGAAATGGATTGCAAGCTGAGGCACATCAAGAAACAGAATGAAGGCTTGCAAGTGATGCTTGATGAAGCTCTGGAGAGAAATAAAGAGTTTCTTCACAAGATAGACCAACAGAAAATAAAAAAGGAAGAAATGGATTGCAAGCTGAGGAACATTGAGAAACAAAATGAAGGCTTGCGAGTAATGCTTGATGAAGCTCTGGAGAGAAATAAGGAGAACCTCCAAGAAAAGAAACAAGAGCCCGTAGAGCAGAGAGACCTGCAGAGCAAACTCCAAGCCATGGAGGAAAAATACAAAGCGCTGCAGGTGAAACATGACAAAACTCTGCACAAAAGTCAACAGTTGCTTCAAGACAAGAAGAAACTGGAAATGAAACAGAAAGAAATGGACTCCAAGCTTGACGAGATGGAGGAAAAACACAGATCGCTCCAAATCAGGCTTGATAAAAAAGTGCACGGAAATAAAGAGCTTCTTCAAGAAAAAGACCAACAGAAAATACAACAGGAAGAAGAAAAACTTCATCTCCAGAGGAAAAATCAAGCACTCCAAGAATTGTATAACGAAACAAAGTACAAATCAACTGTACTGGAAGAAGAAAAGAAAAAGCTGGAAAAACAATGCTCAGCGATGCAGAGTAGCATCAATGAGATGCTGAGAAAAAATACCGAACTTGAGGAACTTTCTAAGACCTTGAAGTACAAAAACACTGAAATCCAGGCGCAAAAGCAAGAACAACAGAAAACACATAAAGACCTGCAGTGTAGACTTCAAGAAATCCAGAAGAGAAACCAGCAGCTGGAAGACATGCACACAGATGTGCACAAGGCAAAGCGAATAGAGGAGGCAACAGTTAAAGAACTGAAAGACAAGCTTAAAGAAAAACAAGAACAATTAGAAGACATGGTGAAAAGATGCAACAAACTTGAGAAAGAAAACGCAGAAACAATCGATGAGCTGAAAACCCTCATCATTGAGAAAAAAGTGCTGGTGGAAGAGTATCTGAAAAAGAAGAAAAAACGCTTCCACTGGTTCTGGAGGAGGGGCACTGCTGCTTCTCACCTGATGTAACCTCGTCTTCCTCCACCTCTATTCCATCTTCATTTCCCCCCTTCCCCTCCCTCCTTTTTCTTTTTTCACCCTCACCCCCCGACCAGTCCCGGCAGTTGACTGCCCCCTCCTGAGCCTGGTTCTGCCATAGGTTTCTCCTTTAGGTGTCTTTCACTTTAAAAGGAGTTTTTCCTATCCACTGTCGCCTGCTGCTTGCTCAGAGGGGATTGTTGGGGTTTTCTCTCATCTCTCTCTTTCATTCTTTCTATCCTTTCCCCCCCTTCTGCCTTTTCCTTTACCCAATAAACACAATTGCCCACATTTTACATTTGTTTGAAAAATGTCTTCATTCAACAATAATTCATCTTAGGTATAAAAACAAGAAATAGGTAATAGCTGCATGTGTGTTTGTGTGTGTGCATAATATACATACTTGTTTCCCAGAAAGATTTAATACTAGATGGATAGAGACCAGGGACGTGCAGAGGGGGGGGCTAGAGGGGCTTGAGCACCCGCCCCTTTCCTGATGAGTGCCCAAAGTGCCCTTTTGTTGAGGCAACTTTTAAATTTTTTTTATTTATTTATTTATTTATTTATTTTATGTGTGTGTGCGTGCGGAGTCCTGTCTGTGCCCCTCAACAATAATATTTAACTATTAATCATAGTTTTGCTAAATAAAAGGATCTGGCTTGCATCAGTCACATGATCACATTTAACCAATGATCGCCCTCGACGGCAGAACGCGCTGGTTACGAGCCGGGAACGAGCTCACAAAGAGCACGCGCATTTGTTGCGGTCCGGAGCTGTAGGAGAAACACAAGTTAACTCAGAGACACAGACTGATGCGACAAACCCAGTAAGTAGGTGTACAGCGCACACTGTAGTGTGTAGCACACAGGAGTATTAGCTTATTACATACACGTTGGTAAGCTGTCTTGTTGCAACTGACGAACTGAAACAAACGAGCGTGCTGTGTGTGCAACAGCGTGACAAACATTACCTGTCCTTTTATTAACTGCACAAGTAGTGCTGGTCATAGCTGCTGGCTACCTGTGTAAGGCTGTCATGGGTCTGTAGCTCTGTCACCGTTTTAGGGAACATATTTAGTTTTAAAGTAAGTTTCTGGGCATTTCCTGCCTTTCTGGAGGGATTATATTTCACTAAAAAACGATCTAATATGCATGTCCACATAATAATTATTATAATTATAATATATTAAAAAACACACGCTGTATTTTAAAGAACATACATTAAGAAGCAGATTATATTAGATTTATATTTTAAATAAGACAAAAGTTGGATTTTACAGCAGTAAAATGATTGTATCTCTACAGTTTAAAAATGTAATAAGCTTTGCCCTGCACAGAGTGGATAGTGAAACAAATGGAATCATCATAAATACATTATTTCATATTTATTACTTCCCCCTCCTCATTGCTTTATTATTGTAGCTCTAGTAATAAATAATAATGTAAGGATGCCCATAGTATATACAGTATTCTGAAGAAGGTCTAAAATGTCACTGTGTGTGCATGTGTGTGTTTTATTTAGCTGGATTTAAAAAAATATTACTCATGATATAACATTGTGCAGACATGGCTGGTAAGGACATGAGGAGGAAACAGTAGGAGCTGTATGAGGCTACTAAAGGCAGGGCTATAACATTTTGCTGTCATCATTTTATTATAGATTAAGTGCAAGAGTTGTTAGGTGTGGATAATTAGATTATAGTTTATTGCAATAGCAAGTTGTGCCTTGTTCTCAGATAGACAGCAAGTGGAGAGTGATATATGAAATGATGGGAAGGAAGGAAGAAGAGAAGCAAAGAGTGATTCACAGGCAGAGCCGAGTTTATGTCACAGTTTTTCGTTGCCTTATGGTTCCAAGCGCTGTCACCAATCTTTGCATTTTGTTATTATCTCATGAAACTTGTTTAATCAGCTACCATCTCTCCTGTGGACTTTTTAATGTCTACAGTCTCAGATCAACACAGCCCTGCCCTTCCCATATTAGATTCTTGATGAATGTGTGTTGTTGTTATTCAGCATGGTTCAATGTGCCCCTTTTTAACTTTGAGCACCCGCCCCTTTAAACCTCTCTGCACGTCCCTGATAGAGACAGGTTTTAAAGACTAGAAATGAAAACATGTGAGTCCTGTCTTTAAATAAAAATATATAATTCCCTATATTCCTATCTATTCTTGACATTGAAGCTTTACTCTTCTTGATATTGTGACAAAATACTCTTGGGTTAACCACGAGCTTTCTAAAAACTTGCATATAACAATTGTGCACCATTCATTCCTCATCTTTGCTGCCCATCATTACAACTTTGCTAATGATGGGCAGCAGGTTAGTGTCATGATGTCACCTCAGACATAGTTAAAAGCCCTGTTAACGTAGCTGCTTCTCGCCGGGTGCGGTGGCGCGTGCCTGTAATCCAAGCTACCGGGAGGCTGAGGTTGGAGGATCGTTTGAGCTCACGAGCTCTGAGCTGCAGCAGGCTATGTCGATTAACACAAAATAATTATCCTCATTCAAAAGTCATGTAAGAACCTCATTGGCTTACGGAATGTTGATGTTATTTAAAAAATTCATACAAAAACATGACCTCATTCTAGAATGTCATGTGACAACCTCATTGGCTTATGGAATTGTGATGTCACAGGCTTCTGAATCCATAAATAGGGGTGAGGAGGTACAACTTTCAGTCCGTTATTTGCAGCACTTATGTTAGCAGCATTCAAACGTTCACCAGTAAAGCATTTTCAAACATCTGGATACTTTTTGTACTCACGGTATACAGACTCCAACATGTCTCAGAAAGAGCAAGAAAGACAAGAAGCTGACCCCAGCTCTATTCCATGGTATGAGTCCCTAGACCCTTACATCAGCTCTCTTCCTTGGGATGAACAGGTGGAATTAGAGGAAAAGCGATTGGAAGAAATGGAGAAGGAAAATCTCATGAACAGAGAAAAGATTAAGATCCTGACAGAAGAAAATGAGAGAAAGAGCGCTGAATTAGAAAAATTATCCTACCAGCTTCAGGAAAGGGAAGGTATTATTGAGGAGAAACAATGGGCTCTCCAAGATAAGAAGAATCACGAGCTCCAAGAAAAGCTTGATGAAGCTCTAGAAAAAATTCAAGATCTGCTCCAAAATGAGAAAAAAGAGAGCATTAAAGGGGATAAAATGCTCAAGAAGAATCAGGAGCTCCAAGAGAAGCTTGACGAAGCTCTGGAAAAACTGAAGGAAATCCACCAAGAAGAGAAGCAACAGTCCACACAGCAGAGAGACATGCAGAGCAAACTCCAAGCCATGGAGGAAAAATACAAAGCGCTGCAGGTGAAACATGACAAAACTCTGCACAAAAGTCAACAGTTGCTTCAAGACAAGAAGCAAATGGAAATGAAACAGAAGGAAATTGACTCCAAGCTTGACGAGATGGAGGAAAAACACAGATCGCTCCAAATCAAGCTTGAGAAAACAGTGCACAGAAATAAAGAGTTCATTCAAGAGAGAGAGCAACAAGAAATGCTGGAGAAAGAAACAGACTCCCAGCTTGAAGTCTTGGAGGAAAAACTGAAAATGCTGCAACTAACTCTTGAGGAAACACTGCTCAAAAATAAAGAGCTGCTTCAAGAAAAAGACCAACAGAAAATACATCAGGAAGAAATGGATTGCAAGCTGAGGAACATCGAGAAACAAAATGAAGGCTTGCAAGTGATGCTTGATGAAGCTCTGGAGAGAAATAAAGAGTTTCTGCACGAGAAAGACCAACAGAAAATAAAAAAGGAAGAAATGGATTGCAAGCTGAGGCACATCAAGAAACAGAATGAAGGCTTGCAAGTGATGCTTGATGAAGCTCTGGAGAGAAATAAAGAGTTTCTTCACAAGATAGACCAACAGAAAATAAAAAAGGAAGAAATGGATTGCAAGCTGAGGAACATTGAGAAACAAAATGAAGGCTTGCGAGTAATGCTTGATGAAGCTCTGGAGAGAAATAAGGAGAACCTCCAAGAAAAGAAACAAGAGCCCGTAGAACAGAGAGACCTGCAGAGCAAACTCCAAGCCATGGAGGAAAAATACAAAGCGCTGCAGGTGAAACATGACAAAACTCTGCACAAAAGTCAACAGTTGCTTCAAGACAAGAAGAAACTGGAAATGAAACAGAAAGAAATGGACTCCAAGCTTGACGAGATGGAGGAAAAACACAGATCGCTCCAAATCAGGCTTGATAAAAAAGTGCACGGAAATAAAGAGCTTCTTCAAGAAAAAGACCAACAGAAAATACAACAGGAAGAAGAAAAACTTCATCTCCAGAGGAAAAATCAAGCACTCCAAGAATTGTATAACGAAACAAAGTACAAATCAACTGTACTGGAAGAAGAAAAGAAAAAGCTGGAAAAACAATGCTCAGCGATGCAGAGTAGCATCAATGAGATGCTGAGAAAAAATACCGAACTTGAGGAACTTTCTAAGACCTTGAAGTACAAAAACACTGAAATCCAGGCGCAAAAGCAAGAACAACAGAAAACACATAAAGACCTGCAGTGTAGACTTCAAGAAATCCAGAAGAGAAACCAGCAGCTGGAAGACATGCACACAGATGTGCACAAGGCAAAGCGAATAGAGGAGGCAACAGTTAAAGAACTGAAAGACAAGCTTAAAGAAAAACAAGAACAATTAGAAGACATGGTGAAAAGATGCAACAAACTTGAGAAAGAAAACGCAGAAACAATCGATGAGCTGAAAACCCTCATCATTGAGAAAAAAGTGCTGGTGGAAGAGTATCTGAAAAAGAAGAAAAAACGCTTCCACTGGTTCTGGAGGAGGGGCACTGCTGCTTCTCACCTGATGTAACCTCGTCTTCCTCCACCTCTATTCCATCTTCATTTCCCCCCTTCCCCTCCCTCCTTTTTCTTTTTTCACCCTCACCCCCCGACCAGTCCCGGCAGTTGACTGCCCCCTCCTGAGCCTGGTTCTGCCATAGGTTTCTCCTTTAGGTGTCTTTCACTTTAAAAGGAGTTTTTCCTATCCACTGTCGCCTGCTGCTTGCTCAGAGGGGATTGTTGGGGTTTTCTCTCATCTCTCTCTTTCATTCTTTCTATCCTTTCCCCCCCTTCTGCCTTTTCCTTTACCCAATAAACACAATTGCCCACATTTTACATTTGTTTGAAAAATGTCTTCATTCAACAATAATTCATCTTAGGTATAAAAACAAGAAATAGGTAATAGCTGCATGTGTGTTTGTGTGTGTGCATAATATACATACTTGTTTCCCAGAAAGATTTAATACTAGATGGATAGAGACCAGGGACGTGCAGAGGGGGGGGCTAGAGGGGCTTGAGCACCCGCCCCTTTCCTGATGAGTGCCCAAAGTGCCCTTTTGTTGAGGCAACTTTTAAATTTTATTTATTTATTTATTTATTTATTTATTTTATGTGTGTGTGCGTGCGGAGTCCTGTCTGTGCCCCTCAACAATAATATTTAACTATTAATCATAGTTTTGCTAAATAAAAGGATCTGGCTTGCATCAGTCACATGATCACATTTAACCAATGATCGCCCTCGACGGCAGAACGCGCTGGTTACGAGCCGGGAACGAGCTCACAAAGAGCACGCGCATTTGTTGCGGTCCGGAGCTGTAGGAGAAACACAAGTTAACTCAGAGACACAGACTGATGCGACAAACCCAGTAAGTAGGTGTACAGCGCACACTGTAGTGTGTAGCACACAGGAGTATTAGCTTATTACATACACGTTGGTAAGCTGTCTTGTTGCAACTGACGAACTGAAACAAACGAGCGTGCTGTGTGTGCAACAGCGTGACAAACATTACCTGTCCTTTTATTAACTGCACAAGTAGTGCTGGTCATAGCTGCTGGCTACCTGTGTAAGGCTGTCATGGGTCTGTAGCTCTGTCACCGTTTTAGGGAACATATTTAGTTTTAAAGTAAGTTTCTGGGCATTTCCTGCCTTTCTGGAGGGATTATATTTCACTAAAAAACGATCTAATATGCATGTCCACATAATAATTATTATAATTATAATATATTAAAAAACACACGCTGTATTTTAAAGAACATACATTAAGAAGCAGATTATATTAGATTTATATTTTAAATAAGACAAAAGTTGGATTTTACAGCAGTAAAATGATTGTATCTCTACAGTTTAAAAATGTAATAAGCTTTGCCCTGCACAGAGTGGATAGTGAAACAAATGGAATCATCATAAATACATTATTTCATATTTATTACTTCCCCCTCCTCATTGCTTTATTATTGTAGCTCTAGTAATAAATAATAATGTAAGGATGCCCATAGTATATACAGTATTCTGAAGAAGGTCTAAAATGTCACTGTGTGTGCATGTGTGTGTTTTATTTAGCTGGATTTAAAAAAATATTACTCATGATATAACATTGTGCAGACATGGCTGGTAAGGACATGAGGAGGAAACAGTAGGAGCTGTATGAGGCTACTAAAGGCAGGGCTATAACATTTTGCTGTCATCATTTTATTATAGATTAAGTGCAAGAGTTGTTAGGTGTGGATAATTAGATTATAGTTTATTGCAATAGCAAGTTGTGCCTTGTTCTCAGATAGACAGCAAGTGGAGAGTGATATATGAAATGATGGGAAGGAAGGAAGAAGAGAAGCAAAGAGTGATTCACAGGCAGAGCCGAGTTTATGTCACAGTTTTTCGTTGCCTTATGGTTCCAAGCGCTGTCACCAATCTTTGCATTTTGTTATTATCTCATGAAACTTGTTTAATCAGCTACCATCTCTCCTGTGGACTTTTTAATGTCTACAGTCTCAGATCAACACAGCCCTGCCCTTCCCATATTAGATTCTTGATGAATGTGTGTTGTTGTTATTCAGCATGGTTCAATGTGCCCCTTTTTAACTTTGAGCACCCGCCCCTTTAAACCTCTCTGCACGTCCCTGATAGAGACAGGTTTTAAAGACTAGAAATGAAAACATGTGAGTCCTGTCTTTAAATAAAAATATATAATTCCCTATATTCCTATCTATTCTTGACATTGAAGCTTTACTCTTCTTGATATTGTGACAAAATACTCTTGGGTTAACCACGAGCTTTCTAAAAACTTGCATATAACAATTGTGCACCATTCATTCCTCATCTTTGCTGCCCATCATTACAACTTTGCTAATGATGGGCAGCAGGTTAGTGTCATGATGTCACCTCAGACATAGTTAAAAGCCCTGTTAACGTAGCTGCTTCTCGCCGGGTGCGGTGGCGCGTGCCTGTAATCCAAGCTACCGGGAGGCTGAGGTTGGAGGATCGTTTGAGCTCACGAGCTCTGAGCTGCAGCAGGCTATGTCGATTAACACAAAATAATTATCCTCATTCAAAAGTCATGTAAGAACCTCATTGGCTTACGGAATGTTGATGTTATTTAAAAAATTCATACAAAAACATGACCTCATTCTAGAATGTCATGTGACAACCTCATTGGCTTATGGAATTGTGATGTCACAGGCTTCTGAATCCATAAATAGGGGTGAGGAGGTACAACTTTCAGTCCGTTATTTGCAGCACTTATGTTAGCAGCATTCAAACGTTCACCAGTAAAGCATTTTCAAACATCTGGATACTTTTCGTACTCACGGTATACAGACTCCAACATGTCTCAGAAAGAGCAAGAAAGACAAGAAGCTGACCCCAGCTCTATTCCATGGTATGAGTCCCTAGACCCTTACATCAGCTCTCTTCCTTGGGATGAACAGGTGGAATTAGAGGAAAAGCGATTGGAAGAAATGGAGAAGGAAAATCTCATGAACAGAGAAAAGATTAAGATCCTGACAGAAGAAAATGAGAGAAAGAGCGCTGAATTAGAAAAATTATCCTACCAGCTTCAGGAAAGGGAAGGTATTATTGAGGAGAAACAATGGGCTCTCCAAGATAAGAAGAATCACGAGCTCCAAGAAAAGCTTGATGAAGCTCTAGAAAAAATTCAAGATCTGCTCCAAAATGAGAAAAAAGAGAGCATTAAAGGGGATAAAATGCTCAAGAAGAATCAGGAGCTCCAAGAGAAGCTTGACGAAGCTCTGGAAAAACTGAAGGAAATCCACCAAGAAGAGAAGCAACAGTCCACACAGCAGAGAGACATGCAGAGCAAACTCCAAGCCATGGAGGAAAAATACAAAGCGCTGCAGGTGAAACATGACAAAACTCTGCACAAAAGTCAACAGTTGCTTCAAGACAAGAAGCAAATGGAAATGAAACAGAAGGAAATTGACTCCAAGCTTGACGAGATGGAGGAAAAACACAGATCGCTCCAAATCAAGCTTGAGAAAACAGTGCACAGAAATAAAGAGTTCATTCAAGAGAGAGAGCAACAAGAAATGCTGGAGAAAGAAACAGACTCCCAGCTTGAAGTCTTGGAGGAAAAACTGAAAATGCTGCAACTAACTCTTGAGGAAACACTGCTCAAAAATAAAGAGCTGCTTCAAGAAAAAGACCAACAGAAAATACATCAGGAAGAAATGGATTGCAAGCTGAGGAACATCGAGAAACAAAATGAAGGCTTGCAAGTGATGCTTGATGAAGCTCTGGAGAGAAATAAAGAGTTTCTGCACGAGAAAGACCAACAGAAAATAAAAAAGGAAGAAATGGATTGCAAGCTGAGGCACATCAAGAAACAGAATGAAGGCTTGCAAGTGATGCTTGATGAAGCTCTGGAGAGAAATAAAGAGTTTCTTCACAAGATAGACCAACAGAAAATAAAAAAGGAAGAAATGGATTGCAAGCTGAGGAACATTGAGAAACAAAATGAAGGCTTGCGAGTAATGCTTGATGAAGCTCTGGAGAGAAATAAGGAGAACCTCCAAGAAAAGAAACAAGAGCCCGTAGAGCAGAGAGACCTGCAGAGCAAACTCCAAGCCATGGAGGAAAAATACAAAGCGCTGCAGGTGAAACATGACAAAACTCTGCACAAAAGTCAACAGTTGCTTCAAGACAAGAAGAAACTGGAAATGAAACAGAAAGAAATGGACTCCAAGCTTGACGAGATGGAGGAAAAACACAGATCGCTCCAAATCAGGCTTGATAAAAAAGTGCACGGAAATAAAGAGCTTCTTCAAGAAAAAGACCAACAGAAAATACAACAGGAAGAAGAAAAACTTCATCTCCAGAGGAAAAATCAAGCACTCCAAGAATTGTATAACGAAACAAAGTACAAATCAACTGTACTGGAAGAAGAAAAGAAAAAGCTGGAAAAACAATGCTCAGCGATGCAGAGTAGCATCAATGAGATGCTGAGAAAAAATACCGAACTTGAGGAACTTTCTAAGACCTTGAAGTACAAAAACACTGAAATCCAGGCGCAAAAGCAAGAACAACAGAAAACACATAAAGACCTGCAGTGTAGACTTCAAGAAATCCAGAAGAGAAACCAGCAGCTGGAAGACATGCACACAGATGTGCACAAGGCAAAGCGAATAGAGGAGGCAACAGTTAAAGAACTGAAAGACAAGCTTAAAGAAAAACAAGAACAATTAGAAGACATGGTGAAAAGATGCAACAAACTTGAGAAAGAAAACGCAGAAACAATCGATGAGCTGAAAACCCTCATCATTGAGAAAAAAGTGCTGGTGGAAGAGTATCTGAAAAAGAAGAAAAAACGCTTCCACTGGTTCTGGAGGAGGGGCACTGCTGCTTCTCACCTGATGTAACCTCGTCTTCCTCCACCTCTATTCCATCTTCATTTCCCCCCTTCCCCTCCCTCCTTTTTCTTTTTTCACCCTCACCCCCCGACCAGTCCCGGCAGTTGACTGCCCCCTCCTGAGCCTGGTTCTGCCATAGGTTTCTCCTTTAGGTGTCTTTCACTTTAAAAGGAGTTTTTCCTATCCACTGTCGCCTGCTGCTTGCTCAGAGGGGATTGTTGGGGTTTTCTCTCATCTCTCTCTTTCATTCTTTCTATCCTTTCCCCCCCTTCTGCCTTTTCCTTTACCCAATAAACACAATTGCCCACATTTTACATTTGTTTGAAAAATGTCTTCATTCAACAATAATTCATCTTAGGTATAAAAACAAGAAATAGGTAATAGCTGCATGTGTGTTTGTGTGTGTGCATAATATACATACTTGTTTCCCAGAAAGATTTAATACTAGATGGATAGAGACAGGTTTTAAAGACTAGAAATGAAAACATGTGAGTCCTGTCTTTAAATAAAAATATATAATTCCCTATATTCCTATCTATTCTTGACATTGAAGCTTTACTCTTCTTGATATTGTGACAAAATACTCTTGGGTTAACCACGAGCTTTCTAAAAACTTGCATATAACAATTGTGCACCATTCATTCCTCATCTTTGCTGCCCATCATTACAACTTTGCTAATGATGGGCAGCAGGTTAGTGTCATGATGTCACCTCAGACATAGTTAAAAGCCCTGTTAACGTAGCTGCTTCTCGCCGGGTGCGGTGGCGCGTGTCTGTAATCCAAGCTACCGGGAGGCTGAGGTTGGAGGATCGTTTGAGCTCACGAGCTCTGAGCTGCAGCAGGCTATGTCGATTGGGTGTCCGCACTAAGTTCGGCATCGATATGGTGATCCTGGGGGAGCCTGGAACCACCAGGTCACCTAAGGAGGGGTGCCCAGGTCGGAGACGGAGCAGGTCAAAGCCCCCATGCTGCTCAGTAGTGGGATTGCACCTGTGAATAGATTTTGTAGAGCAGCCTGAGCAATACAGCGAGACCCAATCTTTATACACATCCTTATACCTGTCTCTACCTCACACAGCAGCCTCATCAGCACGTCTTGGTCTTTTTAATTCAAGTCCAAAACACTCACAAATCTGCTGCTCTGCTTGTCCTGCACCACCTCCACCTGCAGGACAGCTGCAACTACATCCTCCACCCTAAACATGCCACCGCCCAGCAGGTGGAGACAAACTCAAAGTAGGACATTTATTCAGGTGAATTTTTGGTTTCATATTTGCATCTTATAACCACAGATTTGAATGACTGTCTTGTAAAAAGGTTTATCAGGAGTTAACTGTCCACTGAGGAATTATCTTTTTTAAAGGCACAAATATAACAATATGTGATTATTATCTAACAGTATCGAGAAAATTCCAGTCAGCTCGCTCAAATATTGTATTTAAAACAAGAACTATCATAAGGTGAGGTTTTTGATCATTTCAATCAATTTCTCCCTCTTATGAGTCTTTCTTTTCTTTTGTCCTCTTATGTATTCATTTATTTCTGTTTTTTACTTTTAATTTTCTTTCCTTTTTCAAATTTAAAGTGATTTGTAGTCATTTAGTAACTATAATCTGTCTTATTTTATCCCACAATTTTTTTCTGGGTTCAGTCTGGTATGGTGCTGTCACAGTGCAACAATCTGGTAGTCATACCTTTTTTTTTCAGTAGTGCTTCCTTGGTGTAATGTACCTCAAGTAGCTTCGAGAAGTATTGCTCAAGACCACTTTAAAAAACACAGCTCCTTGGAAGCAAAATCTAAAGAAATAAGGGGTGGCTTAAGACTTTTGCACATTATTATACCAAAGTGTATTTATGCACTCTTCATAATCACTAAATATTGTTGTTACCTGATGGTGAGTCATCATGATTTAAAGTATTCACGTTACACACCGTTTTTCTCTAACTTTATTGAATGAAATATAGAAGTTTCTGAATCCTTACTATTAACAGCTTGGGAAATATAACAGACATGCTACATGAATATTATGCTAAATGCCTGCAGGTTAATCGTTAATATTACAACAATATGATTTAAGTACATACAGTAGGTATACAATCTGTACAAATGTTAACAGGTTCACAGTTAAGAGTGTTACAAAAAGCAGGGAGGACTGAAGGTGGGCGGGTGCCCCTAAATGCTTAATATACAATATGCTGCAATAGCAAAAGTCTTTAGTCTGCCTTTTTCTTTTTAAATCACTTATTTTAAATAAAGCAAATATCACTAATGTAACAGGCCCTCTGGGGTCAAAGCAAAGTGAAGTGGTGACCTAGATAATGGTCCAGACTTCCTGATCCTTGACTTGTTTGGCAATAAAGCTGAGTGAAAGGGGAGCCTTCAGAGCTACTAGCATCACCCACTAAATTAAACTGATTGGATAATAGAACTCACATCTGAAGAGGTTCCTCGTTTTACTTTTAATTCATTGTTCAGGAGTTGTGACCAATAGGAAAGCGATTACTTTGGTGGTGAAACTGCATCACAGGGATGACGCAGATATTCAGAAATCATCTGCCAATAAATCTCCAAAAGAGGCCCCGACTTTTGACTCAGTTTTGAGTTTTGATGCCCAAATCAAAGTAGCTGAGTAGAGGCTTTGGGAATCTAATTGGATGCAACTGATTTCCTATCCTGTGAGCAATGGAAACTACGACTCCCTGATTTATCCTAACTTGATTTGGCTTTTAAATTAAGAGTAAAATGAGCTATTGTTTTTAATTTATGGTACCACGCTTTATTGATCAACCTCTTGGTCCACATCCTCCCTTGTGCCAATTTGTTGACCCTGAGCGACCATGCGTGGTGAACAAGCGCAGATCAAGTCAAAACTGGACGATGATGATCTCACATTTTACTAACTTTTAGTTAACATATAGCTGAAGTTCAAAAGAAAATGACACCAATGAGTGAAGACTAATGGGCTGCAGTGCTTTTTGTAGGCAGCAGAGGGCGTTAAAATTTCATTTCAAATGTAAATATAGTGCAGCAGAGAAAGTGTTAAACTGCTTCACATCAATTAGACATATTTCACAGAGAAAGTCAGAAAACAGGGTCATTAAACACTGCAGACAAGTGCAAGTGTTTCATGAATGCGCAAAAGTGCCATCAATATTCTTTGCACTGTTTACTGCATGCCTGTGTCACAGTATCAGATGAGGTGGTTTTAATAGTATTTTATTGTATTATTACATGAAACAATGAGTAACAATGTGTTTTTACAGTAAACCAGGCAGTGATTGTTTTCTTATCGACTTTGAGCTGCATTTTGATCGGGGTGTCGAGTGGCGAAGGACAAACTGTGACAAGAGAATGTGGCAAAAGTCAAACATGTGATGCATTTCTGAAAAGTATCATCATACTCTCTGCCCCTACTGCTTGTTTTCTCTGCCAGAGGAAAAACACTTGTACCATGGCTTGCTACATGGTCCTAATAACCTTTGAAAATGACAGTTAAAGCTGTGATACACTAAGCACTTTTTATGTAACACTTTCACATTTGTTTTGGTAAATTCTGATCATCCAGATACATTTAGTAAGAAATACTGTAGACGTGGGCATCTAACTTTAAAGTCTGCTTTCTTATGTTGCTCAAAAATACCTGTTATATCACAGCTTAATATTAGAAATTAAAAAAACAGGCAACAAAGTCCATACAATAACAAAACAGAGCAAAATAAAGAAAAAAATAAAGACCTAGGAGTGAATGTAAGAATAATCAAGATATAAATACAATTTACAGGATATTAATCCATCTCGTCACTTTCTAAGACCATCTTACTCTTCCTTCTTTTCACATACACGCACACACGCACATATGCACAGAAACACACTCAGCCGGGTTGCTGACTCTTGCGGTGTGCAACAAGGGCAATGGAAAGTCACTGGGACACTGTAGATACACTGCACTGACTACAAGCCAGATGGGATGCTTCTGGGGCAGAAGACATGCATGAGTGTGTGTTTGTGAAAAGTGTGAGTGAGTGGGTGGGGTGAGGGTGCAACAGTGGGTCGTCACGTTGCGGTGACAGGGCTGCAGGACGGGGTTGGAATACAGGTGGGAGGGCAGCTGGAGAGAATGGCGGTGCTGTTGCTCTTCTCTCTGGGCGGAATGGCCGAGGTCGTTCTCAACATGTTCTCCCAGAGCAGCTTCTTTTTGTCTCTTACTGTCTCTCTCTTTCTCTCCCTCATCACTCATGTCCTGGTCCAGACAGTGCGTCTCCCAGGCATCAGTCGCCTCCTTTCTGCTGCAGTGGAGAAGCACATAAAACATATATTAGGAAGAAGAAATGGCTGGATCTTGTCTTCTGTTATATTACATTAGGAAATAAAATCTTCCGAATCTCATCTTAAAGCTGTGTTAAATGTGGCTGAATTAGCATTAGCATCATATTGAATTACTGTGTTTATCTCCCGTTTCTGTTCCTGTCCAGCCTCTCATTGCATTGCTTAATACATATTTAAGCGAACTACGCCCAGTTTCCCCCTTGTCCTCGTATCTGGTCGTATCAGGTAACATCACACTGTATTTCGAAAACTGTGCTCACTATAAGAGGATAATTCAGTTAAAACTGAAAAGAAAAATGCCTGCTCTTTGAAGCTTTGTAATTGAGTCTAGTAAATGCATACTCCGACATGGTTTCTTGACTCCATACTGAGCCTGTGATAGAAGAAAAACAGAAGGAGGGAGCGGAGGAATCATAATCAGCCTTTCAGCACAAGTTCATCTGCCCCTCACACACACACCACTTCCCTTTAAGACCCCGGCCTACAAAGAAGGGGTCAATGGCGGCATTCCTGCTTTGATATCAAAGGTCCCCTGGTTACTCATAGCCTGAACAAAAGCTTTTTCATCTGGTGAGAGTGCAAATCCCCTCCCCTACTCCCTAATAAAAGCAGGACCCATTGATGTTTTTTAAAAAAAAAAAAACACTATGAGAAGATTGTTTGATAGGCCAACACAGGAATTTTGTAAATAACTACGCTTAAAAAGAAAAAATCTCAAGTTTTGAGATACTATTAGTACAGAAGCTACTTAAAGTTCTGAGACAGTCAAACAGACAATATAACAGTGCTGAAAGATTAGCCTCACCTGCTCATGATGCTGCTGTGATCTCTGTGGACACAGGCTCGATCTCCTTCACAGCCTCCTCGATCACCTCAATCACCTGCGCCATCACTTCTGCACACTTTGACGGTGTTTTCTCGGCCTCCGATGTGCCAGCTGCATCCTCCACTGCATTTATCGCTTGAGGTTCTTCCTCCAGCACCGGGAGCTTCTCGCTTCCACTGCTCTTGGGTGGTGCGTTGGTGTCTTGAGCTGCAGGACCGTTGCTGTCGAACTCTTCAACGGCCTCTTCTTCGATTGATGGTTCCTCAACCACAAGCGCTGTCTGCAGGACCACCTGGATGGGCATGTGGACTTCAAGCACTTTCTCTTTCTTTTCCTCTGAGGAAGCTTCAGGCTTGGTTTCCTCTGATTGTGATTCCACCTTTTCAGGAGCTTCTTCCTGATCTTTGCTCTGTACCTCCTTGACCTGTGCAGGCTCTTCACTTTCCTGACTCTCTTCCTTTACCTGTCCTGCTTCTTCTGTTTTAAGCGTTTCCTCACTTACTTTAATCTCTGCATCTTGCTTCTGACCCTCTTCTGGTTTCTTTTCCACCTCTTCAAGATTCTCAGTGACCTCGATTGGGATAGCATCAATGACCTGAATGGCAACGTTGAGTGGCTGAGGTGACTTTGTTACTGGTTTTACACAGACGATGGGAACAGGGGTCTCAGTGACAACTGGTGCGTCGGCTGCGATGTCGATCTCGTTTTCTGTTGTTGCTATTGCCTGGACTGGTGTTGGGATGGCAGCTGATGGAGTGGGAGGCTTCTTTGGCTCAGGTACATCTTCTGAAACTTTATCTACAGCATCCTGAATGACAGTCTGAGCAATCGCCATGCTCTGAACCTCAATTTCACTGACCTGTTGGGCTTCCTCCTTGATTTCCTCTGTCTTCTCGCTGGCCTTGCTAGTCTTCTCGCTAGAGACAAGTGAACTGATCACTGTCTCTACTATTGGGGTGGCAGCAGCCTCTGCGGTCTTTGCAACCTCCTTCGTGGTTTCCTGCGAGTTGAACTGTTCAACATCGGCTACTTTAGACTCTGAGGCACTTTCTGTGGCCGCCGCCTTCTCTGCTTCCACACTGACTGGAGCCACAAGGACGACTGTATCTATGATAACAGGAACCGCCTCACTTGGAAGAACTACAGGAATGGGCGGGTCAGTCTCTTCTGTGATGGTGGTCTTTGTGGTTTCACATATGTCTGATGACATCTCTGCAGCTGTAGCCTGAAACACCTCTTGTACAGGGATATTTTCTTCAGTGGTAGCAAAGTGCTCCATTTCCATCTCCACTTCCTTGGTCTCTACAGTTACCTCAGAGACTTCAACACTTTGGGTGCAGATAACCGCTTCGGAGGTCAGAGCAATGGGACTGACTAGCACAGTTTTAGGGGAGTTCTCGCTTACTGTGGTGGGCTGAAGGACCTCAGACTCCTCTGTGACAGTGTTCACGACTCCAACCTTCTCAATCTCCGGTTCTTGACACAAGCTGGCAACTTGAATAGTTCCATCACTCCCTGAACTTTCAACAGCAACTTGAAGTTCAGTGGGTTCTAGTAGCTGCACTTGGGCCGTCAACACTGGGTCTTCTGTGAATACTGCTTCCACTGTAGGTGGGTCCAACTCTTCCACTGACACCTCAGAGCACAGAGAATCACGGATCACCGCCACAGTCTCTACCAGAGGCTGTGCAGGCTTCTCCAGAGCTACTTTGGCGATTTCCTTGGTGCCGAGGCCAGTGCAGATAGCCATGGCGTCATCGTGAGTATGTGGCTCGAGGATGGTATTTGTTGTGGCCTTGGCACTGTCAATCGGTGGTTCAGGCTCCATCTTTTCAGCAGCTACCTCTAATCGTACATCTTCTACAGCCACACATGTCTGGGACGGGATTTCACTGATTTGGGACTCAACACCCTGCATAACCTCTTCTGCGTTCTCTGACTTGGGTGTCTGAGGAACAGGGGTGGTTGCAGCAGCTGGAGCTGGATCGACAGGCTTGACCTCAGCGACAGAGAGTCGGCGACCTGTGCGTCCCGGGGGTTTAGGTAGCATGGCTGGGTCCTCAGTTTCATCCTCTGCGATGTCAGTATCTATAGACTTTGGTGTAGCAGCATTCTCTGCTTCCTCTGGGATATCACTCAGCTGATCGTGTTTATCAGCAGCGTCTTCAACATCGGCTGGGATCCAAGAAGGGGATCTGTCTTCAGATGACACCTTAATCTGGACAGGAGCTGGTTCTGCCTGTGCCTCGGGTTCAGCTTCGACTTGTGCATCGTACTCTGAAAGCGGAACCACAGCTGGAGTTTCAGAGTCCTCCTCTCCTGAGCTCTGGTCAGTGGAAGATTGTTTTTCAACCTTCTTCTTCTTGCGTCCTGGGAAGAATTTTCTCAGAGAGAAGGATGACTCATCTTTTGGTGCTTCACTGTCAGACTGGACTTGCTCTGCAGACTCATCAGGCTTTTCCTCACTTTTGGCCTTGTTCTTTGGCATAACCATGCGTTTTAGGGTACCCCAGGTAGACTCTCTTTCAGGAGGGCTGGGCAAAGGTTCTGGTGAAGAAACTGGTTCACCTTCAGTGTCAGTTGCAGCCTCTGTTTTACCCTCCTTTTCTACTTCTGCTGTTGCTGGTGTTTCCTCTTCAATCTTGGTCTCATCATCATCGGAATCAGAGGTCTTCCTGCCCCTCTTCTTGGGTCCACCCATACACATTAGAGCCTCCCAGGAAACAGAGGTGTCCATTTTCTTTTTGGGCTCTTCGGTGCTGCTGAGCAGCTTCTCAGTGGTTTCAGTCTTTGGCTCTTCCTCAGAGGGCTTATCTTCTTTAGCTTCTTCCTCAACACTCTTATCTGCTAATGCAGCACTCTCAGAAGAGGACAGGGTGGCCGACTTGGCTGGCTTCTCCGCAGCTGCTTCATCTTCACTCTCTGATGATCTCTTTACACGCTTCTTTGGCGTCACCAGTTTCTTGAATGAGGACCAGGCCATGATGCCCTCCTTTTTCTTTTCTCCATCAGATCCAACTTCACCTTCAGTCTCTTGGCTAGACTCATTCTGGGTCACCTCCACAGCAATAACATGCTCTCCCGACTCCTCTGGAGATGAGGGCCCACTATCAGTTTTAGGAGCTTCTGCTGGCTCTGTGGAGGCCTGGAGCTGCTCAGCCGCCTGCTCCCCAGACTCTGTGAGCTTGGCCTCAGTATCTTTCTTGGTTTTCGGTTTCTTAGTTGAGAGCTTCTTTAGGCCAGCTCCAGTGAAGAGTTTTTTCAGGGGGCTTCCTTGAGGCTTTGCCTTCTCCTGAGATGACAGCAGCTCAGCCTCAGATGTCACTTCAGTTGGAGCTTTTGCCTCCACTCCTGTGGGAGGTTCAGCTTTTTGCTCTTCTTGTTTTACCTCATCATTAGTTGTTTCTGCAACAGCAGGGGTTTCAGCTGTGACCTCGGGCTCTGGATGATCTTCTGATTTTGTTTCCTGTGGGGTAATCGCTGCCTCTTCCTTGGGCTCAGATTTTTCCTCAACAGCAGCCTCCAACACTTCCTCCTCGGTTTCCTTTTCTGTCACATCTTTGACCTCCTTTTCTTCGACAGCAGTAACAGTTTCCTCGGTCTTAGCAGTCTCCTCCTCAGTAGCCACCTCGTTGACCTCCTCCTCTTTTGGCTTCTTTATGCTCGCTTTCTTTCGCAGGTTAGAGAAAAGACCTCCACTGAAGAACTTCCTGAAAGGGGACATGGCAGCCTCCTGAGGTGGTGAAGTGCTCTCACCTTCCTTCTCAGCTCCTTCCTCCTTGACTGCTTCGTCAACAGCTTCAGCAGCAGCAGCACCTTCAGGCGTGGCTTCAGTGGTTTCAACTTTTACAGTTTCTGTAGTGACCTCAACAGCAGCTGCCTCTGCATCAGCCTCCTTTTCTTCAGCCGTGCTTTTCTCATCAACAGCAGGAGCCTTCTCTTTCTCCTTCTCCTCCTCTTCCTTCGCAGGCTCATCTGTCCCACTGCCCTCTTCTCCTTCTTTATCTTTGACTGTCAGGAGCTTCACAGGGTCTTTCTCCTCACTCTTGTCCTTCTTGAGGGTGAACTTAAAGCCCACAAAGCGGAAGATCTTCTTGAAACCAACTTCACTTGCATCATCAGGTTGTTCCTCCGGAGCCTTCTCCTCAGCAGCTGAAATATCATTTGCATCGGGGGCCTCTTTATCAACTTTTTCTCCATTTACTTGAGGGGTCACTTCATCCTGGATGGTGTCCATGGTCTCAGTAGCGTCCTCCTTCTGACCCACAGACACCCCATCTGGCTGGCCAACTGAGAGCACAAGAGAAGAGAAAGAACTTTCTGTAAGATGTTGATCAAATCTCTCACTGGACTTTACTACTTGTCTCTGTCTACAGAAAAAAATCACAAATAACATTCCCATGACATTGATATAAAGCTACAATAGGCAATATTCAATTTAACAAATTCAGGTTATGTTGAGGAAATCAAATTATTGGCTGAGACAGCATAAATTATTCAGCATTCCATAAAAATCTCTGAGGAGATGACCCAGTAAAAACAATAAAAAGTTTTATATCTTCAACAAAACTCTCACCCCCATCTGCAGAAAAAAGAAGTTAAACAGAAAGCATTTGCAGAGATCATGTTTTACTACTAAATTGCAATCTGCTCCCACTAATCCTTCGCTACGTAAACATGCCAAAGAAATGGCATTGACGTAAAAAGGAAAAGGTTTGACGTAGAAATATAAAGAACAGTGATCCCCAAATGGAAATTGATTGGAAGTGTTATGCAAGCAATCCTTCAACAATTTGCAGATTATTGTCCAGAAGTCTACAAAGCAACTCTGCTATTGTGCAACGTGTAAATAGCATCTAGTTGCCTTTGATGGTCAACGCTTTCCATTATCACGAGTGATTTCTTGGTAGCGATACACTTGCTAGGCAAATGGTGCATGATGATGTAAGAAATGAAAACCACACATGCAACACACACATACGCATACACGCCTGCCACATCTCTGTGTTTTGACAGAAGAAGGCGTGGCGGGTGGGGGGTGACGACGACCTGCCAGGGAGTCCTCAGATCTCAGTGCAGTCTGGGAAACCTCACATCTAACACCCCTAGACTCTCAAAACAAATTCCCAGAACTTTAATGCCTGGATATCAGGTTACATGATTACACAGGAGGGCAGATATGCATTCCACAATCTACGCACACTGTGGGAAATATGCCCTTTGCTTGCAAGTCACCAACAAGGCAGACTTTAAAATATGGAAGGAAAACCTTTGAAACATGAAAAATCATATTTCACAGATCAACGATTTACTTCCAAGCAGAATTCAGTTTTCCCATTTCACACAAAAATGTACAACTCTCCCTGCGCCTACATCCCTTTTTCTAAATTATAGGCATGAATTTCAAGTCATCAAATTCCTTGAATGTTTTTTGGTTTTAAAAAACCCAAACAGTTTGTGTTTTTTTGTATGCCAACTTGTTAACGAGGGCACGCCCATATCTTATGCATGAATTTGACTTGAGAGGAATGTGAGCTACGCGGTTCACCATATGTTTAGGAAAAGAATTTAGGATACGCTAAACATAACTAGAACTTAAATCCCAGCAGATTTCAAGAATGCTTATTTGTTTGTTTTTTTCTCAGCTAAACTGTGTCTTGCCTGTGCCCATATAGCATACACAAAACAAACAATACAGTCCTCTACTACCCCCCCTTAGAATAAGTCCCAATCCCCTTGACCCAAATTCCACCACAGCAGGATGGATGGGGACCCACCCCCTTCCCAAGGCACATACGCATTCAAACACAATAGTCTTCTAACCCTCTCTGGCCTCCGAAAATAAAGGAAGGGGGTTGGTCAGCTTTCCTCTTATCAAGAGACACTGGAGCCCCGAGGAAGTTTGAAAATTATTAGGATTTTGCGAACTTTACCCAGCTGATGTAAACACGAATGAAACAGGGAGAAAAAAACAAGCCTGAGTGGTTTCTTAATTACATCAGTGTCACATGGCAGTGGGCTCTCTCTTTCTCACGTAGGTGTGATTTTCAGGGTCCGATCACACCCTTGTTAAACTGGAAAGGCAACACCAAAAAACATCAAAACAGACCAGCAGAAAAAAAACCCCACCCATGTTAAACGTTTTGCAAATTCAATTTACATATGCTAGCAACAGAAAATCAGTAATAGAGCGCATAATGATGTAGTAAAGACTTTTCCGAGTAAATGTGTATAGAGGAGGGGTCAGACAGTTGGTAAGCCAGGCCAGCAACAGTAGTGTGCATCTACGTTGATAATAAAACAGGAACCATGCTGACTTAACAGACTACTGGCATCTCTCCCCTCTTTTTGATCTCTGTTTTCCAGCCCATAATTTTTCTTATTTCTTTTTTTCCCCTCTAGACACACAACTCTTATCTGGGGGGGAGGAGGAAGAGGAGGGTGTTTAAAGTAACGACTGTACTAGAAAGAATGTGAGAGCGAAGGGTGAGGTGGCTACAAGGGGTGAGGAGGAGACAGTTAAGAGATGAAGGGGCAGAAGTGTGTGTGTGTGTGTGTGTGTGTGTGTGTGTGTGTGTGTGTGTGTGTGTGTGTGTGTGTGTGAGAGAGAGAGGGGGGGGGGGGGGGGGGTGCATCCAACCCTCTAATTCACTTTAGAGGGTGTCACATATCTCAAACACACACATTCATAGCTGAAATGCTTCTCTCCACTGGAGACAGGCTTTGTTTATGTGTGAGTGTGAGAGCATGTGGCGAGGCGAGGCACTTGTATTAAATATTGTCACTACTGCAAAAAACTGGTTGTTGTTCATGTACTCCACTCTGCAGGGGGTGGGTGTGTCAGTTGGGAGGATGAATAGCAGCTATTCTTTCTATACAGTATGTAAAACGTTATAAAATATATGCAAATCCTTGTTATAATTCCTAGTCTGGACCTGAAGCCTTAAAACAAAAGAAGTCAGTTAAACCCAAGATAGGGACAACCCCGCCCCCTGTCCTCCCAACAGAGAGGAGACTAACAGACTCTGTCTTGCACCCTGCGTCTGTATGTGGTCAGAGTGTCTCAGTGTCTCCAAAGGGGGGTGGGGCACATCAACAGCTGCATAATTGCCTCTCAGGACAAACCAAAATTAAGCTGAATTAACCAGCAGCGCACAATAGAAACCAAAACCATGGGTCACCATGAAGCAAAACAGTCCAACCCTGCCCAGCCTGAAACATCTCCTGGTTAGATGTCCCAGAAGAAGGAACAGTCCTGGCATGTAATTAATTCCATAGGCCCCTTGTCTCCTCCCTCCCTATATCCTCTGTGGCTAAGTTAAATAACCCCACTGGGTATTGGGATCCCACTCTGATCTAATGAAACACTTCACATGATGGGATGCACGGAGCGCAGCTGGCTGAGATGACGACACACATTAAAAGCAAGGTTTCAAAACATATCTGTGCATGCATCGTTATACATCTCTAATCGTCAGCTGTCTGTGTGAATTATTTCCTCACTAAGAAGTTTGGCAGCTGGTGAGGGATGTATACTCTGGGATGAGGGGAAGTAGGTCAGTATTTTAACACTTAGAATATTTGTTAGAAGGACTGTAACAGTGTAACAGGATTACTTTACTTAATAAAAAACAAGGCTCTACTGTATAGTGATCAATGGAAGCACCCAAAGTGAAATCACTCATCTGTGTCGGGAAAGCTACAAACCACAATACTCACTTAACCACACCCTCAGGACAACAATGCCTCTGGCCATACTCCCTCATACAGTACAAGAAAAACATGCTTTAGGTTTCGAAATTCCCTCAAATAACAAAGTAAAGCAAAAGCATAAATCACAACATTTAACTTTTAAACATTATCTCATGCAAGCACAGTAAACCAGCAGCCACACCTCTATTTATTTACACGTTTAAGTTGATATAATTGCATCTTGTACTGAAAAAGACCGAATGTGTCCACATGCAATTGCTTATATTCCACTCAATCCTTCTCCTTACCTGTTAACGTAATTGTTCCAAGCATTGGTAGAAGTCCAAAAAATCCTTTCTCCCAAAAAACTTTTAAAAATAAATAAAGATGCAAAAAAAAAAACCTGGAGTTCAAAACTATAAAATCCTACACTATGTAGCCTTTTAGCGTTGATTTCTTTCACTGCGGACTAGGTTAACTCTCTTTCACTTGGCTCCGTCCTTATTATTAACTCAGAGGGCAGAAGCTGTGTGTGTCTCTCTCTCTTTCCTCCAGTGGTTCTCAGTCAGTATGAACAGAAATCAGGGCTCCACACACATTTCAATAGTCCCACACACATGTCATGCTAGGACCACCCCTACCTCCCTCCCACCTCCCTTTCTTCAGCTGTTCTGAATGAACCCCCCCCCCCCACACACACACACACCACCCCCACCTCTTCCTCCTCCTCATCCTTTATCCGCTCACACTCCCTCAGACCTGAGCGTCCAGCCTGAACAAGTTGAGCTCATCGTGTGACCTTTTGAGGAAGCTTTTGTCGTCCACTTCTTCAAAAAACTATTGTACATGTACAAACCACCAGCGACCCCCACCCCAGTCCCATCTATTCTCCCCACTGTCACGTAGACGCAAACTTTACACACATTGTTTCCTCGGATGGGCGCTCTACAGGTGTCCTCTCCGGCCTTTGAATACCCATGACTGTCTTTTAAGGAAAGACGTGGGTATTCATGGCTATGTTATTTCTAAAATAGCAACTGTAAAACAGTCTTGAGCGCCCCCATCCCCCCTGAATCCCCTCTACTCCACTTCTTAAGGAGGCCACCAGGCTTTCCGTGCAGTGTGTCGTGGCTCACGTCACCAATCATGTAGAGGAATGTTGATGGAGGAAACCCAGAGGGAAATCCAGGATTTAATATGGATGTTAACTGCACTGTATGGAAATTGAGACATCTTAGTACACTGACCTCAAGTATGTTCTCATTTAAAGCACCAAAATCATGAATGGGAACTGCCATCAAGTTCCAGCCTGCCCCCTGTGAATGTTAATGGGGCTCAGTTGCTCCAATACAGACACATTTAATTCGGCTTTTGTCTGTGGGGCAAGAGAGACGACAAGGAATGCAGATAAATCCTCAGGTAAATACCAACATAATCAGATCTGTCACACTTTAACATTGTCCCACAGGAATGTGTGAACTCCACCTTAGCCGGCCCCCCAAATGGGTGATAACAGTAATCAAGCACCGTCTGAAAGCGGCCGCCGAAAATGTTTATGTGCTTGAGGTTTAAAGTGTGAGAAAAAGCATTCACATAGAGGAAGTTAATCGACATAGAGTCTAGCCGAAGCAATCAAGGTAAGTGTCGGCTCCAGAAGTGAGACGATTGAAGAGTCGGCTCCGATTTTTCAGTATATGCTATGAAAAAAACATTTCTTATAGCTTTTAAACCTCCAGAATGTCAGGCTAAAAAAAAAACCAAGGCAAACCAAGGAACATGGGCAAGAGAAATATTATTTTCTCCTTATCTAACACCACTTCCTGTGAGTTTTTTATCAGCTTTACTAAACTGAGTCAGTTGTGAAGGAGTTATTGGGCTTGCAGACAATCAAATTGTAAAAAAAAAAAGACAAGAAATCAACACTGGAAAACTGTGATCTTAAAAAAGAGACATGCTTGAGCTGTAGAAATCATTGCATAGGCTCAGCAACAGAGTTCATCTTTGCAACAAAGAAAAAAAAAAACATGTGTAAAGGGACCAGTATGATTTTTATTAGATTGCCAAATACACTGCCATATAGACAACATATTTTAAAGGGAAGGCAGTAAAAGAGCCCAGATGTCTGCCTACTTGCAGCTCAGAACCTTTGCACCAACTATTGCAGCTTTCTGAACCGTCAAATCTATTACCAAGCAAGAATGAGAAAACATTTATTTTGGAAATTTGCCTCCAAAGTTCCCCAACACCTAATAAGAAACAATACAGTCACAAGAAGGCTGGAAAGTACCTGTCATCAAGCTCAATATGAGGAGATGGTTTCCAGAATTTCTCAGTTTTACTTTAGTCATTTGATTCTCTTTTATTTACTTAAATAGAGTTATAAAGCATTACACTATTATCACGTTATGGATTAAACCTTCAGATTTTTGCTGATGAATGCTATATCCATGATCTGGTTATAGTAATATAGAGACTTATTTTAACTCTAACTAAGAATATAACTTTAATCCATCTGTGCAATAACAGGTTTAGAGTGAGAAAATCTTGTCATTACAGATTAATTATTCTGATGCTGATCACCTAAAAAGAATTTCATTCAGACACACCAGTGAGTCTTTCTTTATTTGAATCATCCAAGTTATTCGGTTACTGACTCATTAAAGAGTTATTTCACTATCCGTCCCGTACAAAGTGACCGCTTTGACAGGATACTGTGCTGAGTGAACACTGAGTCAGACCGAAGGGAATTTAGATAGAGTGCCTCCAGTAGGTCAAACTACGTCTTCCTTTTCCCTGCCAGCTTCCTTCATGTGACTCATCCACATCAATCACATTCCTGGACTTCCATACATGCTGAGACGTATTGTATTTAGACTACACTGTATGGGAAACACTGAAGACAATAAAGGAAAGATCCCTATCCCCTTTAAAATGACCATTATTAAAAACAGAGCAGAGAACAATCAACTCTAAATTTGTCCTGCTGCCAAAGATGTCTACAAAATATGCTGGCCTGGCCTGACTTGATACTACTGCAATTCAAATGTACTACATATTTGCACTATTATGTTTGCCTTAATATAAACTTAAGAGCACAAAGTAATTACAATTTTGAATCCAGCTGAGCTGCCGTTGGCCAATAATTACAAACAGCAAGAAATCTGCAAGTTTGGAGCCAGAAATCCTTCAAATACACAGAATTTGATTATTTTGTTTGTTTTTTCATACAAAGAAAACCATAAAGTATTTACATTTGGGAAGCCCGGATCTGATTGTTTTACATTGCTTATTTGAACTTGAAAGGAAAGTATAAAAAGGAGTATAAAAAGATCAATTACATGTTTTAGATCATTCAATAAATGTTTAATATTAGACAAAGGTAACCTGAGTTTTTAATTTCTGATTGAATTTATTAAATCCTACCTGCCTCTGTCTGAAAAAGTAACTGCTTGAGCTTTAGAACATAAACGTATAGCTGGACATTTTCCAGTTGAGAGAAGAATTCGTGGTTGGATCAATTACAGCAAGTCATCCAGGTTGTAAAGCAACAAAGCAGCCACAGACCATCACACTACCACCACCGTGTTTGAGTCTTCGTGTGACGTTCTTTTATCAAATGCTGTGTTAGTTTTACTCTAACATGTAACGTGACTAAAACCTTCCAACTTTTGTCTCGTCAGTCCACAGAATACTTTCCTAAAACTGTTGAGGGATCTTCAAGGTGTTTTTTTGTGGGGTAAATGTGCGACGAGTCTTTGTGCTCTCTTTGGTCAGCAGTGGTTTTCTCCTTGGATCTCTCCCATGAATGCTATTTTCGCCCAGTCTCTTTCTTACTGTTGAATCATGAACTCTGACTTTAACTGAGGCAAGTGAAGGCTGCGGTTCTTTAGATGTTGTTGATGCGCTCTAGGAGTGATTTTCCTAGGCTGGCCACTCCTGAGAAGGTTCACCGCTGTTACGACTTTTCTCCATTTGTGGTTAATGGCTCTCACTGTGGTTCACTCGAGTCTCAAAGCCTTAGAAATAACTTTGTATCCCTTTCCAGACTGACTTTTTGTTTCCTGAGTTTCTTTAAATCGTTACTTTTTGATATCTTTTACTCTGCTTCACTTTTTTTTTTTAAGAAAATGTGGTCAATCATAGTTAACTTTTGATTTTACAATAGAGTCAGAGGAACAGTTACTTTTTCACAGCACTGTATTTAAATGGTGCAGTGTTTATATGCTGTGTTAGGGTTGAATATTTCATGAAATGCAAATGTTGTATAGCTTTAATGTTGGGTGAAACAACAAGTGTCTTTTCCTTTAATTAAAACTTCTATTTTTTACTACAAACAAAGACCAGTTGTGTTGTTACGTTATGCTGTGCAGTACATGCCTCGCATATCTCGATAAATCGGAAAACGTGCTGGAGTTCAGGAATGTTTGAGGAGGGGTTCTGAGTGGTTGGGCGGGTGGGGGTTTAGGGTGCTGGGTGGAGGGGCTTTTTGGTGACTGTAAATAAGTGAGTGACATCATTAGATAGCACAGAAGAAAGTGCCTCATACTCCTCCAAGGGCTGGATTGGGTGATATTGAAATAATTGGAGGAAAGGGAAACGAGGCCAACAAGTGTGTGAAACTGCCCTCAAGATCTGAGAGATTTTTTCATTCAGTGACTTTCCTGCCTTCCACATTTTTTAATTCTTCTTTCTCCTTTTCAGACTGTAGTTTATTCCCCAAATCCACACCACAATCCCCTTTAATCCTACCCCACTAGTTTCGCCTCAGTCTCTTCTATCCACTTTAAACCCCATCCCACCCCTTCCCCAGTTTGTGTGTGGGCCAGAGGGATGGATAAGAATGTTGGACAGGAAATAGTCACTTCTTGACATCACAGTTTCCTCTTCCCATTTCCTCGAGTTACAGTCATTCTGTCCTCTGCACATTCTGTCCAGCAATCTTTCCGTTTTCTTACTGAGACCGTACATTACGTGATGTCGTGTGATGAAGCGTACACCGTGACTGTGATGCCTCCCATGTTTTTGTTTAGTTTTGCTGTAAAACAATGGGACAGTCATGTTTACAGCTTTCAGTAATCAGGGAGAAGCTTCTGGCTCCACTAAATTGAATATTGACTTGCACGCAACTGGCTAATATCACATTTGAGACAATTAAGCTCACTTCCTGTACTGCTGGTCTTTCTTAAGTTTTATAAAGACAAAAAGGGGGTTATAAATCTGGGCGAGGAGAGACAGTTCTCACAAAGTAGTATGTTTAGCCAACAGCTGCCATCTGATCTACACTTTCCTCTGCATTCCTGAAATATCTGGCCCAGCAATTTGGCATTCCAGTTGTTGTTATGCATCATCTTGTCTTGCAGTACAGACTGGAATGTATAAACGGAGAAGTGGAGATCTTAAGATCTCCTCCTAGAGGTTGAAACCTGTCAACATTTACAAATGAATGGAGATGAATGGTGTTCCTTTACGTCAGCTGCCAGTTTAACAAGAATGCAGGCTTTCATGTGTGTTTTGCTTCACTTTAATCTGCATTTCAAATGAATGTGTGCATTGAAACTAACTCCAGATAAAAGCTGTGTACCAACCCCCCCACAAAAAAAGCACAATGCTGATTACTAAATGTTGCTCAACCCAAAGGTAGCTCACATGTTCAGGTTCCTTTATGATCTTTCTCGTTGCTCATCCTCCTTTCTTACTCCAGTGTCTGTTTAACATTAGCTTTTGGCAAATATTCATTTACCTGTGACTGATGTATAAAAATGCTGATCCGAACCCTACATTTACTTTCAACTGATCGTTCAAATCAAAGTTTTCTTGAGACGGCTCACAGAGGGAAATAATTCCACAACAATTTGGATTATTTGTGACTTTTGTTGATACAACTGCTGGTAGTCTCAGTTGTACAAGTATCAGGTATCCTGCACCAAGACGGTTATGCTAAATGTCTGCCAAAACACGTGAAAAACCTCGTCTCACTGGCTAATTCCTGGTACCTTTTTAAGAAGCATTTTGTTCTCAATTTTAAGGTACAAATGACTAATGATAATTTATGGATACATACTGCTTAGGAAGAGTCTCGATAATTTCATTAAAGAAGGAGGGGAGGAGGGGTCAAACATATTTTGGGCCCATTTTCAGAAGAAGGTTAGGGAGGGAGAGGGAGATTAGGTTCCCTGATGCCGGAGAAGATGAGAGAGGAGTGCCCATGGAGACGAGCAGGTCCTGTGGGGGTCTGAAAGCTCTGATGGGAGCCTACCATAAATATCTAATTATTACTGAACTGTTAGGTCCGGTGCACTGAGGACTATTACTTAAAAGCTGCTGAGCTGACAACCTAATTTAGTCATTTCATATGCTGTGGTTTGGCTCAAAAGCTCTAGTTTTTGAATATGGTGGATTTTGAAAACAACACGATTACGATTGTTTTCTTGCATGAATTTTAATAAATGATCAGGAATTTTAAGAGTTAAAAGTGTGCAGCGAGGGTTACCTTTGAGGCAAAAAAGATTCTTTCTCAGTTTCTACTCATCTGCAAGGTACATTAAGGCTACTTTAATAAATCATTTTTACATTAATTTAATCACAGATTAAAATATCTTTGTTGAATGTTAAATTAGGCATTCACAGTTTCACCATACTGATAATTAGCAGTCCAAACTGAATCCCCGATCAGCTCCACTAAGTTCTTTAGCCTCTTTTCTGTAACTCTTTAGATTTGTTTTAACGTAGTAACATAAACCCTGCTTCCAGCTATAGCACAAACATGTTTTAATGAAAAACATGAAAATAGCTGTGCACTATCCACTCAGCAGGAAGCAAACAACAGCAGGGAATAGCCAGCACACATATCTGAGCATTTAGATGCTAAAAAGAGTAGATGGAAAATATATATTAGACTAATAAACTGCTTTGGTAGATAGCCCAGATGCTGGTCACTTTCCTGTCAGCTGCATATTACACCATCATTTTTTAAACAGCCAAAAGTAATGATAAATAATAAATTTCCTCTTTGTGTGACTTTTGCAATAAGCTGTAGAAATGTAAACACAGTGAAAATTTAAAATAAAACATATTTGTCATGTTTATCAATGCTTTTTAAGCATTGATAAAGGTACCTTGATGCTGTTATCAAACAAAGCCAGCAGAATTCAAATAGGTGCTGAGTTTTCGAATCAGATATTTGTGCTTATAGAACATTAGAATTGTTGGTGGGAGCCATTGGGGGAAAAATAATGTTACATTTAAGAATTTATATTTCTTCCTCATGAACAGGGAAACACAGACATTATTTATTACCGAAGAACTTTAGACACTCCTTTAATTTGCACACAGGAGTCCGCGGGATCTTCCAGCAATGGTGATGATATTTTCCAGAGAACTGATTAGGCAGTAGGTGGCTAATCTCTAATCTAGAATATAATCAACTCCAGACCAGGTTAGGTTTACAGCATAAGCTACCATGGTGATGTGACCTGGCAAGAAGGGAATGAAAATCAAGAAAATCCTGCTTTATCTTACAGGCTTAAGGATGTTAGAGAGAAACAAAACAAAGCAAAAACAGGAACACAGAAAAATGTCACAGAAATGTCAACTTAAAGTGGCGAGTATTCAGCTGCTCACATCTCAAAGGTCATAAGATGAAGGTTTTAGTCTAGGAATCAATAATAAGGCCTGCTGCTGACATGACTGAAAGCAGGTATAGGAAATCAGAGCTTTGAATTGAATTCTGAACGTACCCACCCAAAATCCAACAAACATCGGTAGATTGGTGCTCAGCGGGGTATTGCTGTCTGTTCCTCTATTGCTGATCATGTGGACTTTTTAAAACTGAGCAAGAGTTAAACAGCTGCAACATTAAACATTTTGTTACCCCTATGAGCTGCAAGCTATGCTTGACTAGGAGGGGAAAAGCCTCCTGCCTGATCAGCAGCTGACAGCTTTCTAATAGAGTTCTCTTATTATCTCCTACCCTGAAGCACCCACTTCATACCTAAAGACTAAATAAAACATGCAGCACAAATGGACATAATTGCAGTCATAACTGCACAAAGTTAATGGATTGCAGCCTCCTCGCACTCACAGTACAAATCAAGAGCGCACGTATTCCTTCCAGTACTGTAAGGGCAGTAGAAAAAGATGCACAAAACATCTGAACCACAACTGTCGACTGTAATGAGTATTGTCAGTTGGAATGTAAAAGTAATATGGGGCAGGAATCCAAGAGGAGAAATCCAGCGGCTGGATTGTGTTAGGAACTCGAAGCTTTACTGGCAGAGATCAGACAGAGCTTAAGTGGAGGGAGAGGTCCCTTCCACAGGCATGATGAACATTTTGGCAACGCAGTCATGTATTCCCCGGAGCCAAGCCCGAGCAAGCCCATCCTGGGATGAAATCATGGCTTCACATTAAACACGATCACACACATGCCTACCAGACTGCAACACAATGTTAAAGTTTACACCTGCAACCAAAAAAGTAATAAAAATGAAGTACAGGAAGACACAAGGGAACTAGCAGGGACCAGCAGCACTTGAAAAACCTTTGCTTACTTTACTTTTCCTTGTGCGACAATCACTAAGCTCTGACGAGGAGCTGTCGGTATTTATTAGCATGTCCACTACTTTTATTGTTTAGTCTATAAGACGTCAGAACAAGCAAATGGCTTAAGCTCAGAGTGATGTCTTTCTAAACAACCTATAAACCCAGAAGTGACTCAGCCTAATGATTATAAACACATTTCAACATAATTTCTGAAGCAGCATTTCTGAAGTGAATGACAGAAAGCTTTAAATCCAGTTACATTTCTTAAAGTATCTAAAACTGATACGCACACACACGTTAATGAATGCGTTCTTTAAATTGACTTCAGTTTGGTGAACCGCACCCACCAGTCCCGTGGGTGGAATGTAACAAACAAACACGGATGATTTGACCAGCGAATGATGTCCGGTCGCACTGCAGATAAACAGGCATGTCCGAACGCATTCACACACTCACACAGTCAGCAGTGTCTTCCTTCTGAAGGCTTCCACAAAACTTAATCTGTCCTCTTTTTTTTTGAGTCTGTGAGCCATCTGGGAGGGTCTCTCAATGCTCTGGCCAGTGAATTACCTCAGCTTTCATGTCATTCTTTAGGCTCCCATTACACCCCTAACTCATCCACACCCCTGAATCACACATGCAGGCTTTTATGCACATCTAAATGGAAAACAGAGCACATAAAAATCTATCCTGTTGCTAATATAATTAAAAAGTGTACACAAAAAGCGATAGGGGAGACAAAAAAATGAAGTGATGTTGATGCATTTGGAGCTAGTTTTGTAGGGTCGAGGCCTTGCACTGGGTTACGTAATCGGTAGCTGCATCATTTATGTTGTTTCCTCTCTTTACCTATTTTTAATCTTCCTGCCTCCAAAAATTCAGAGTGCCTCTTCAGAACTTTACAAACATGCAATATTTATTGAACTCCTCTCTGTCTACCTGGGATAGTGTCATAAAACCCTTAATTTCAAAGCCTCTGGCAGCCTTAACCTCCTAGGACCTGGCGTCCACATATGTGGACATCACATTTTGGGTTGTTTAGACCAAAATACGAAATTTTGCTCTACAAGGGCCTGATATCCACTTACGAGGATGTTATACTGCCACTGTGCTATTGGAATTTTAGACCAATATCCTCATATGTGGCTCTTATTTTTCTCAGAAACAAAATTTTGGTAAAAAAAAAAAAAAAAAAGAATCGGGTAATTCTTTGTTTTTACATTCATCAGGTCCCAGTCAGCCCAAATATCAAAGAGCAATTAAAAACGAATGCCACGGAGGAGTTTGGGTCTTAGGAGGTTAAGGAAAGATTTTCAAATAGAAATGTAGAGAATTTCCTATCACATTTTGATAAAAATATAATGGCCCTATAAAATCTACACTAGACCACACATTTGCTCTTTCACAAATACTGTGCTAAGTTTTGAGTAAATTGGTACTAGGTTGAATTCAGTTATTTATATGCTATTTATTTATATACTACTTTAGTTAGTGGCTGGTTCATGCGTGTTGACTGCTGACAAAGGTACTGGAAATTGAGTTTGACATATATGCTAAACATATCATTTCTAAACATATATCCAACATATATGTTTTGCTTCTTGATCACCTACATATGGATTTTTATCATATTAGGAGGCATCTTCAACGAGGCCACTACACTACTGGCTTGTGTGTTATGTGTTTGGGGAGTTTCATGCCTGGGCTGGCCTCCTAACTATAAACACTCTGTTTTACCTGATAGAGAGAGATTATGGTTGTGGGTTTGCATGTGTGTCGGGTCTTTTGATCTACATCCAGTCTTTTGTTGTTTTTTGCTGTTATCGGAAAGATTCTGTTTCTCTTCCTGTCTCCCATAATGCATTGCTGCCTTTATCAGGCTGCGCAAGAGGAAGAGCGCTGCTGGGATGTGAAATTCTTCCATACCTTTTGCTCCTCTATCTTCTCTCTCTGTGTATTGTGTAACTCTCTTCCTTTCACTCCCCTGTACTCTTCTAATCTGTAGCCTTGAAAGTTCTTCAGAACCTCTGATGTTTTCAGTTTTTTGTCTTTTTTGTTTAGGTCCGGCTTACTGAGAACATCAGGTGGAATGGGGTCAAATAAGACATTGTTTTTTTTTGTCAAAGTCAAACAAAAGACAAATTTGATTTCTTTTTTTTAAGAAATATTATATATATGCATTGGGTTCAAGTGAATCTCCATGTAAATTTTTAACTTTCCAATTTGGAACAATTAGCAGGATGGACCACGGATCTTAAGCCTGGGTGAAGGCAGTGCTTTAAAGCAAATTTGTGTAACGGCCAGCACAAGGTGACTCCTCTGGCTTTAAAAAAGCCCAAATTTAAAGAGGTTAAGGATAAAATTACCAAGTTTTTCACTTGATCTGCGACCTTCAGTATGTACCTTCCTGATGGTCATGGTCTTAATCGCTAGTTTAAAGACTTAATTAATAAAAAAAAATCTTGAAAAAGAAGAAAAATCAGGGTATATTGTTAGAGACACCCCTCATTTATCACAGATGATTTTAAACTGACTACAGCCAAAAGTCTAAGATCGAGGGTTAGAAAATCAGGTCTTCAGAAACAAACGAGTCACTTGTGTTCAAAAAATTTAATTATTTTAACCTAAATTAAATTATTTGGTTTTCTACAAATAAATTAACTAATCAGCAGTTTCTATTTGTGCATACGACCCAAGTACATCCAATAAGGTAAACATCTGAATACCCTCTTTTCTGCTCTATAAATTTCCAAATAGTGATTAAATTAGAGTACAGGGCCACAGAAGCAACTACTTTCCCAACAGAATTACTCGCTCAAGTCTACATGCCACATCAACTCATACAATCTGTACTTCAGCACTGAGAAGAGTATTGGGTTACTCTATGGATGGACAGATTTGCTTCATTAAATACCTTATTAAATAAGTTATTTGACAGAGTAGTATGTGACATATCTCTGTGTTTTAAGTAGTGTAGGGTTACTCCTTCCCCTGGGCCATAACATATTATGAAGTGCACAGGTTGCTTTGTGCTGGGCCCTGGGTCATGGCCTGATAAATATTTAAGGAGGGCGTACGTGCCCTTGCAGCCATCCCAGACTGAGCGGGACACGATAGAGATAGCATTAAAAATAAACAAACGCAGCTTTAGTGATGGACAGGCGCTGCAGGAGATGAACAGAGCAGGTTGATGCATATGTTAAAACTAATTTACACAGTTTATTACTGTTTAATGCTTTTAAAAGATAACTGATTTACAATTTCCTTAGAATATCTTTCAAAATAAACCATTTCTCTTTAGTAGGTCTCATTTGTCAGAAAATAACAAATGAGGCTTACTTCTGTATAAAGAATCTTCTACCAATCAATATTTTTATATTTTCTTTTGGGAAATAAATGTTACTCTTAATTTTATTGAACAAAATAGTTAGATTTCTGCCATTTTTCAAGAGATATATGTATATTCACAAAAGAAGCGAATGCAAGTTCAGTTCGAATCCAGTAAACTGCTAAGCTAAAGATGAAAAAAGAGAGTAAAGGAGTATCTTGGTATGTGGGCATGTAAGAGCGAGTGTGTGCGGCTCCAGTGAGAAAAGCTCATGTAACTGTCCCTTGTGTGTTGACAAAGGGATTAGGTTAGTATCAACTAGATCATGCAAAGCCATGAAGACATTTGCACACAAGAATTCTTCACGCACACACACTGAAAGCAGACCTCACACAAACAAGCTTACCTTCTGCTGCTGCTTAAGACATAGGACAAAACCCCAGACACAAACACCCACACACATGGTCACCGCTTAACCACATTCACCAAAGAAACAGCTCCCAAAGTCACACACAGAGTAAATAAACACTCCAAGCAATACAGAAACACACACGCATACACACCTTCTGCTAGCGTGTTGTCCTCCGAGTGTCCGTTCAGGCTAGTCATGCTGGAGATTTGTCCATTCTTCTGCAAAGACTGAAAAGAACAGCAAAGAAAAACAAATAAATACATTTCACACATATAGCATAGTGCTGTTAATTCTCTTTAAAGGGAAAGTTTAACATATGTGGATACACATATATTTCCCGACTTTAAGATATCTGTTTTCCGTTTGCTAAGCATAAAGCTAGCATCGGATATAGCAGCTTAGCTTAGCACAAGCTAACATAAAAACTGGAAGAAGGGGAAGCATTTACTCAACAAGTAACACAATCAAACTTAACTTAAAGAAACTTTACAGATTCTTTAATGTTGCTTATGTTTTGTCTGTGGTCACTGTGAAGCTAGGGCAGCAAGAGACTCGTTTAGCTTTCTGTAGCTTAGCATAGAGACTGGGAATAATTGGGCATGAGGAGAAGCTCAAAGACACACCACCAAAACCTCGAAAGCTTTCTAATTATCAAGCGTTATAGTGTTTGTTTAATCTGTAAATGGGAAGAAATGTAAAACAACAACTGGCTTAGCAATAGAAATTGCTTGCTGGAAGTATTCCTTGGCAGCAGGCTGTCTGACCACCCACAACATTTGTTAAACTCCCTATAAAACCACAGACTGTAACAGTTTGTTTATAGATTAAGCAAACAATATTCAAAATGTTATTCCAAGAGCTTTCCAGGTGTTGGTATGAGAGTGTTGGAGCTGTAATTTGACCCAGCAAACTGTTTTCATTTGTTTCCTGTCTTTGTGCAAGAAAAAACCTCAAGCCAATTTAGAAATATTAAATACCAAGCTAGTTTTGCTGGTGAATTGAACAAACCAGAGTTTGTTGATGCTACTGAGCCAAATTTTTTAAGTTAACAAAAAAAAGCAAAAACTATGATTACATGCTCCTTTTTTTTATTCTTAGTGATTCATTAAAAATCGGATAGTAATGATGTAAAATTTGGGTTTGAGTCAACTAACCTAATGGCCTCTTTGCTCAATAGCCTCTCATTAAATTAAATTAACATCAAATTCACCACACTGAAGTAATTATTTTACAAAGCAAACAGTGACCAAATCTTGAAAATAGCTACAGTAATTTTTTAGTACTCAGAAAAAGAGAAAATACACCAAAATCACAGCAATAATTTACTGGGTTGTTTTTTTTTTAAAGTGGCTTTTCTTACTTGTTTTTTGTAACATGGACGAGTGTGTTAACAGAGTTAACAACACACAGCCGGGTTCACAGGACTCTTATCTGAGGATCTGAGCATTGACAGTTTTTCTGGCTGCCACCAACTCTGACTGACAGGTGGACAATTGCAGGCAGGCCCAAGCTTTTGTCCTTCACAGCCTGGGGAAAAGGAACCAGAGCCTCCCCACTGAGGTGCTAATATAACTAATGGACAAGTCGGGCTCTATTCCCGATTTCTCTAGGAAAGCCCTGAAAAATGACACCACGAAGGAAACAATCTGCTTGGGACAGGTCAGAGGGATGAACTAAAAGAAAATGGGACCAGATTAGGAGAGTGCAGGGAGACTCAATCATCACCTGGAGGGATGACCGACATGGTGGTGTAACCACTTGGTGTACAAGGACAAATGGAAAGGATGAGGACAACAAGACAGGAAAAACAGATTAACAGATTAATTCTTTTAGATTTAATTAATTCTTTTAGATTTGAAATAATGAAGCTGAAGTTTGATCAGAGAAATTTCCTGCAATGTTAAAGATCAGCCAATAGATCCTTGGCTGACATGGTTTATATTTATGGTTTTATTTGATCTGTGATCTTTTAAAGTACTAATCTTATTTTTTCTTTTCTGTTAGCAAGAACACCAACTTATGACATATGGCTTCATTATACAGAAGATCTAGATGTACAAAAGTCTCATAATTGCCTCTGAACTCTGTCAATACTGCAACCATGAACATTTCAGTACACTGAACTTTGTTGAATTGGTCAAATATCTTACTTGTTTGTATTGGCTTATAATGAGCTGTGAAATCAGTCATCTGAAAACATGTTTACTTGAAAAGCACAATGCAGTCTAAGTTTTAATCATCGCCCAGCTCGTACAGCAAAGTTCAGTACCTCATCGTGAAGTCATGAAAAATTTGATTCTTCTTTCACTCGTACTAAAACGTTCATCCATCCAGGAATGTGATACTCGAGTGAAAATTTGCCAACCGCTTGTTTGACTTCTCAATTTTCTATACTAGAAGAAAGAAAATTTCTAATCCTTATCTGATTCAAAGGCTGGTCTGATCTATTGATCAGACCCCCCACACCCTCTAGCAGATTATTACATGAAGGAACCTTTTAAAAAACAAAAAACAAGCGCGTCCATGCTCACAGGTGTACACACGGGTGATCACACCCACAAACTACACCCTTTTTGGCTCCTACCTCAAAGCACACTGTGTTCTGTTGATCTTATGTGCTGCACAATAATGTTTAACATTTAGTATTTACTGTCATATTCCCATATATCATTGTGATGTTGTTTATTCTATTACTCTTGTTCTCTTCTGCTTGCTTTCTTTTTTCTTTCTCAGCAGGTGATCCAGGTGATTGATATATGCATTTTTTTTTTCTCTGCCCGTTCTGTTGGTTTTTGTCTTTTGCCCTTCTCCCCCGTCCCTCTTCTCAGCTGTTTCTCTTTCCCTCTTTCTTTCTCCCCTTCTTTCCCCCAGTCAAGTCTGTCCCGTATTCAGTAAGTGAAAATAAAATAAACAATAAAAGGTGAATCAAATGGACCATTACGGCAAGGCTGGGATGGTCAGTTTGGTAAAGTAAATCCGTTGGGCATCTTTCTTTGCCTTTAGACAACAATTCTGATGGCAAAAGAGCCAAACGGGACAGGCCAAAAAAAAAAAAAAAAAGAGAAATAAATGACTCAAAGCCAACAAATGTGAGTTGTTTTTGGAACTGTGAGGCCTGTTTCACAATATGTGCATCATGCAAGCTGCAATTTGCTGCAAGACATCATTTTTTCCTTTAATTTTGACATCTTTCACCGATTAAAACCCTAACTACAACCAGTGCATGAGCTTTCAAACACAGCTCTCAAAAGTTCCTGGAGTTTCTGAGCAACAATGTCTGTAGGATCCCACCGTCTAGATCTGTGTCTAAGGTTCGCTCGCAAAACAGGGTAAAAAGAGCATTTATACCCCATTCATGTAAAATGAAATCTTCACTCAGTCAAATGCTTGCATGCAGGGGAGGGTGGGGCTGTCATTTTTGTCCTTTTCAAGCCATCAGGACCTGTGATCACATTTAGCACGTGAGCCATCAACTCTCCTCCAACCCTGCGACATTCCCAGGATTCCTTGTCCCCTTCACCAAAATTCCACAGGTCCACTAACACCTGACTCCACCTTCTCCAAATGTTCACGTCCCTTACCCGAACATGGTGGGCAAGGGAAAGTATCCCTAAGAATTTATGCATATTTGGAAAGAATTTGCATCTCATAATTTTGAAATGCAATGAGGGTGGTGGTTGTGGGTGCAGCGTTTCTGGTCATCACACAGGATTAACCTTGCAATTAATGTCTGGATGTCTTTTTATTATCACGTTTCTCTTTTGTTTTTATTTCTAATCACAAACGGTTCAGTTCAGTTTTTACCAAAAACTGCTAATGCTGTCTATCCTTAACTAAAAATAAGAAAGTAAAGTTGATTCATAAAGTGTTTTTCACAGACATATATCCACAAACTTATTATCAAAGTAATAAAAAGTGAGAACAGTCAAGACCCCACAGTTTAGAAAAATAGTGTTAGAGGAGAACTCAGGCTAACAAATAAATTCCTGCCAGATAAATATGTGGAAAAGCTGTTTAATGCCGAGCCAGAGATACCAGCCCTTAAGCCTATTAAGTGACATAGTATGGTCAAAGGCCAACCTGATACCATTAAAAGATCGTCACAGACCTTTAAAAGGGAAGTCTCAGTGGAATTGATGAGGATAAAAAATTGTAATTTACACAATAAGCATCTGAACTGAATTTTTCCAATAATTTGCTAATAAATAGGCTTATTATTACCACCAGAGCTGGCTTCAAGATGAGGTTTATACTGTAGTTCAGCAAAATATTTAAGAAAATTCAATTAAAAAAGTTTGCATTTGATATAATATCTAAAATATTCAAATATTGAAATTTTTCTCTGGTTGGGTATATATACACATGAATGGATGGGCATGTAAAATTTGGGAACATGTAGATTTAATGTCATACTTTATAGAGAAAACAAATGCAAATTCCTATAGAAACCGCAGCGACACTTAACAATCAATTTTAAACTTGGGTTGTCTTTAGATTGGAATTTCATCTACTTTACAAATCTCTGACCTGAACCACATGAGCAAACAGATGATATCTTAGGTTTATTTTGCATCAAATTAGTCTCAATTTTGCTGTTTATGCCTTTTTTAAATCTTACCCAACAATGATGCTAAGCAAGGATAGGGTTTCTTTTTGTCAAGGTTTTTAATGTCATATGAAAGGCAATACTATCTATGTGCATCAGCATGTGACCAGGTAAGGATAGACATTCAGTAATGTCATATTATGTCATATATACATTCTTGAAGATTGAAAATTTTCTTGGTATTAAAGGAATTTTTCTTGCATTTTATTATTGCATTGAACTGAAAGTGAACCGGCCCAAACACTGAAAAGTGGTGTGACGCCTGAGTAACTCTGAATTTCTTTTCGAGTGTTTGGACGCAATCAGTCACCGTTTCACTGCCAGTTGTGCATTTTTTGATGTCTGTCTGGTCAGCATGGTGTGCCACAAAGATCTAAAGACAGACTTCCTGCTCGGGAAAAAAAGTGCACAAGGAATGGCCACATAACGAAATGTCTGCTTATGAAAACAACAGCATGGAAAAAGTAATCTCCTTTTGTTTTTTTCCATGCTGTTGTTTTCTCTTGTCTTGTCTCCTGTGTAATATGATCAGATTTAATTTAGCCCAATGAAAAACATTTGAGAAGTCACATTTCTGTCTATGAATAGATTTGATTATTTTTGCTGTCTAGAATGAGACCGCATAAACTGACAAAACAGCAAGATAAGACACAGCACACATGAATGCATATGTTTACTTGTAGTATTCATGCGGTAGGGTAGCACAGAGTCAGAGAGAGCGAGTAGTAGTAAACACCTCCTTCCTCTCTTACAGCCCCTTTCACCACTTCTAACATGTTCCTGTCTCATGTTCATTTATCCCAAGCAGCCTAGCACTCACAGAGTGATTTCATCTTCCCCTTCCTTTTCTTCAGCCTCTTCCACTTGAGGGATTACACATGCATTAAGCACTTTTTTGTAGTACTTACCAAACCTGCTGAGTCACCATTTACACTTGCAAAAAAAAGCTGCAGTTTATTTGAATTGACCTGCACTGGCAGATGGGCATGATGTCTAACATATCAGAAACCAAAGTAGAGATCTGGTGACTGTGGAGGTCATTTGAGTACAGTGAACTCACTCTCATGCTGAAGAAAGCAGTTTGAGATCATTTAAGCTTTGTGACTGAAGTCAGGCAACCGTTTTCTATTCTTTTCTTGCCCAAATTTGGTGAGCCCATGCAAACAGAGGACAAAGGAGGGGGGAACAACTAAGCTGTAGTGCCTCTTCACCTCACTGTACAATACCTTTTGTGCAATACTTTTTGTAAATAGTCAACAGTGCAATAGACTCAATACTTGAAATGTGCAATTCACTTGTATTTTTATTTTTTATTCCTATTTATTCTATTTATCCCCTTTGTATATTTTATTTATATTTGTTTCTGTATTTATATATATGTGTGTGTGTGTGTGTGTGTGTGTGTGTGTGTGTGTGTGTGTGTGTGTGTGTGTGTGTGTGTGTGTGTATATAACAATTCTGTAACTGTAACTTCGGTCGTTGCTGTGCTTTTTTTGGAAATCGAATTTCCCAGAGGAACCCACCCGAGGGATTAATAAAGTTCTATCTTATCTTATCTTATCTCTTAACTACAGCCTCGGTTTCCTGTTCTTAGCTGACAGAAGTGATGTGGTCTTCTGCTGCTGTAGCACATCTGCGTCAAGGTTTGATATGTTGTGTCTTTAGAGCTGGCTTTCTGCATACCTTCACGGTAATTTTGAGTTACTTTTGCCATCAACAAGTCACTTCTACCCAGAAAGCTCCTGCTCATGGGATATTTTCTCGTTTTCAGACCATTCTCTATAAATCCATGAGGTTTAGTGCACCTTCATTAAAGGAATTATTTAAATTGTAATTAGTCTGTGAAAGCAAAAGGATTCAGAATAGATTTTCTTTGTGCTTTCACTTTTATCTTCATTTTATCTATTTTTTTCCTATACCTCTTATCTGGCTCTTTCATTTACTTCTTGGCTGCGCCTTTGCTCATCGGCTCCAGCATAGAGACAACCTGCTGTCTTCTAAATCACTTCACAAAGGGCAACAGAGGAGATTTATATCCTTTATACAGAAAGCAGGAGAATGGAGCTAATGGGGAAAAAAAGAGGGTGCCACCAATGGCATGTTACTTCTTAAAACCAAGCATGTAGTCTAAGATATTAAGTTCTGTAAATAAAGTTTGATGACCCTCCTTTTTCCTTTAAATCTCTAGATAAAATAGTCCAGGGATGTCTTTAGGATGTTATCTAAAAGTCTACAGTTAAATGACCCTTGAATTGTTGGTGAAATTGATTTAGGAGCTCACATGTAGAAAAACAGCAGAATCTTTTGGGTTTATAGTCTGGATTTGTTACAGTCTAATCGAAAACACCTGTTCTTTTGAAGCTCTATCGCAGACCTTCCCAAAGTGTGGGGCCCGCCCCCTAGGGGGGGCGCAGAGCCATTGCAGGGGGGGCGCGGTATGAAAGGGGAAAAAAAACCAACGCTTGAACACTGCTAGCACGGGGCGCCCACACAAACGCAAAGCAGGAGATGAAGCATAGCTGAATATGTTTCCAAACCAACTTCATTCTAAGCCAAAGACTAGAAAATATGGTGAAGCATGTCTGCCCTTTGGTTTCACCTGCACAAGTGCCAAGGTAGGCCTCCCCTGCAGAACTGGTTTTCCCTTTGTTGGGAGCACACGCTGGGCTCTTCAAATCAGGGACAAACAGTAGCCCACATTCTTGATTTTTAGTTCACAAACACTTGTTGTAATGACTAACTACTCCTGACATTTTGGAGATGTTAGCTCTTTATACAGTAAAGTTACAGTGGGATACAAATAATATCAGGCTGATCCTGCCACGATTTGTTCCCCCGGTTCAAATCACAGACTCCTACAGCTGTTTATGTTTTTAAACCCATTTTGCACAGAGAGGCATTTTTTGAAAAATGTATTGATAGCTATGTTGAATATTATTACACAGGAAAAAAAACAACTACATGTAAAATAATTACACGGTGACGCCTCTGCCTTTCTAAATGGAGCAGTGGCGTGTCCAGCGGGGTGGCCTGGGGTGATGATGATCAGGCCACCCCCTCTACCAGACTGGCCACCCCAGGTGCCACCCCAAAGCTAAAACAATAAAATTCAATCAAATATCAAATGTACGATTATGTTTTCACAGTGAAGCTCAGATATCCGAGTGTAAGTGAATACAGCATCAGCTTCTGCACTATGAGCATAAGGTTAGCAAAGGTAGGACTCGGAGAGCCAAGCACGAAAGACAGCACCGCAGAAAACAATTTTTCGGCGAAAGAAAATGAGGAGAGAATAAATGTCCCTGTAATTAATATTAAGTTTGTTGAGTTTAGTAAACTTCGGTGAAATTAGAATACCAAGGAAAAAATAACACTTAAAGAATTATTGCAACCATCGAATATTTCAGACAGTAGGCTACTGGGGGGAGCTAGCATAAGAGTTATGAGTTATAAGATATAATCCAAGTCGTAACATAGCTGTATGGAGCTGCAGATTTGGTTGCAGGTTAACCTAGCTGGACTGGCCATCGGGCATACCGGGCATTTGCCCGTGGGCTGATGACTTTTTTTTTTTTGTAACGGCATGAACAATGAGAGTGGTGGATTGGCCAGATGCTGGCCGATGTGTAAAAATAACTCAGTTGTTTGGTGGTGGCTATGGCGGAGCTTCCACAGAGGCCAGCAGGTGGATGAGGGAAGGGGAGGCAGGAGGAGAGACCCGAGGCAGCCGCCAGTCCGAGTGTCAGGTGAACTGAACTTCAGGTAAGAAGTTATGACCTGCAGTCTATCTGGGTCAGATATAAACCAAGTTTAGGGGTAGTTTATTTTCGTTGTGCTGACTTTTTACAGTCAGTTACAGTAATTCGTACTAGCTAGCATGACAGAGTTTCTATACAGCTGGGTGGGTGCTATGATGTTACTGATAGTGAACTTTATTTTATTCATAAGTTTAGTTAGTAGAGTTGCCAATGGCTCCTTAAAAATGGAATGGTCCCTCATTCAGAGACAATATTACGCGTTTCGTATTGAGCTGAGAAGAGACGCAGTTTGTCCCGGACTTTCGCTATAATGAAAAAAAGACACAAAGCTGGAGTTATTCTGTGTCTTTGCTGCACAGCTGCCTCTGCTTCTCTCATTCTCTCCCCCTCCCTCTCCTGTTCCTACTTCAATCATGAAACTGATCAATGATCAGCTGATCGGCTTTTCTGATCAGCTGGGTTCCTCTTTCTGGCGCAGAAAGAGGAACCCAGCGGATGTCGCGGTAAACAACAGCAGCACATTTAAGCTTGATCAGCTGTTGTTAGAATTTATTTAACATTAATTTCTAGTATCAGCTGATGTTTATGCCAGTTAATACTGGCAGTGTCCCCATGCCAGCTGACTGTATTTCATCATCAGCCAGTGTTGTTCTTTATCAATATTACCAAAGTTTACCATAAGGCAGCATAGAAAGTATTTACTTGCTTTCAGGTTTCATTCAAATGTTAGTCTTTTCATTTGTTTCCCCACTTTTTTCCTGTTTCAAAATCAAACACCAGTTTGTGAGAAGATTATCTTCTTTTTTTAATACGCAGATAAAGTTTTGCATTGGCACTGGCTAAAAATGTTCGTATTTTAATATTCAAAAATGTTTTGCCCAAAACATATGTGCACTATATGTCAGTAAAAATACCATGCAAATATTGCTGTCCTTGAATGCTGAATAAACACTGACAAAGCACTGATTGTATCTCTTGTACTTTATCAACGCAGTATCTAAAAACTTTGCACCGTAGTGGTTAAAATCTAATTCTAATAAGAGTTAAAAGCGCATTCGGTTATTAGGTTTATAGGGTTATTGAATTATGGTTAATGGTTGGTAGATTTTTTTTAACATTATCTGCCAATTACATCTGCCACCCTTCTCCAAATCTGTGCCCCTACCTGGCCCCCCCAACAAAAATTTTCTAGACACGCCACTGAAATGGAGGGACAGTAACTGCGTGTGTGTATGTAAGCGTGTAAAAACTGAAGATAGTCATAGTATTTTGTCTCTATCTGCCATTCTGCAATTCATCTCATGTAAACAATACACACAGCGTGACGTGAAAAAAGGCACATACCTTTGACGTTGTGTGACGAACTCTGTATTCCTCGTCCACACGTAAACACAAAAAAGGAGTTTTAAAAAACTGCGTTTTCGGTGATTCCAAACGCCATTTACATGTGGATGAAACAGCTGCGTTTTCAAAATCATCCATGTAGGTGTGGACGTAGCGTAAAAGAGTTAGTAGTTTATTTTATTACTACCTGTAATTTATTGCAGATTACTTGTATTTGCTTAATTATTTACTAAATGTTTGAGGTGTGACATAAACCGCAATGTAGCAAAATATGGGTGTGTGTGGTTGGAGGATGTGTTTGTGCGTGCGTGTGTGCGGGGGAGGGGCGCGGACATTTTTCTTGTAAAACAAAGGGGGGCCCAGCAAAAAAAGTTTGGGAACCACTGCTCTATTGCAATTTATGCAACAAGTTAATATCAAGTCGGCTTAAAACCCAGCTCATACAGCCGAGCAATGGATGAAAATAGCTTTTATTGGACTGAATACATTTTGAAATCCTTGCAGAAATAAACAGATACAGTAGGCTAATATTTTCAGTCTCGCCAGGAAAGTACCTATAAACGTCAATCATAACACACAGTAAGGATAAAGCAGAAATGGCAGTAAATTTACTCCATCCAGCCTTTATGGTCATTTTGTTGCCATTATAATGGGAATTATGCAGTAAAGAGGAAATATTAAATAGCCCAAATATTAAGAAGTCTTCTAACTGTCTGTGTAAATGGCTGTGCTGAAGTTTAGTAACACTAGCTGGGATGTCAGGATTATTCTCAGAAGGACACATGCACACAAAAGCAAACTGGGCGAATGAGATAACAGGCTTAAAGGCTCCCAGTGGACTCGTATTTTGCCCGGGATAGTTAACGCGACAACCTCTGACCTCCGAGGTGTGGAAAGGGTCTCTGAGCAAACGAAAGGGGGATGACACGGGCAGAAGGGGTGACTGGGAAACACGGAGACAGGAAAGATAAAGACAGGGGTTTAAAAATTTCCAGTACTTTTTGTGACATTTCTATCAGTTCCCACCAGGAGGTTCCTGGGGTGCCATGACACCATCATGTCTGCCGTCGCTTACGTCCTCCTTCTCTCTTCATGTTTCTTCACCCCTGCCAGCCCCCAAACTATTATCCCTGACCCCCACATTCAGTACATACCAAAGATCAAAGCCTGACAAGACCCCCCGACGAACACTCTCGCTGATTCCACATCCCATTAACTCTGCTCAGGTGCTCAAACTCAACACCTGCGCCTCTGTGTGGTTTGAGGTGAACTAGCAAAGCACTAAGTAAGTCGAATGTTTCTGGGGATTACAAGGTGGAAAGGTTTTTCTGCCCTCTTTCACTCCAGCTATCTCATCCACTTCTGCTCTATAAACAGAGCAGGTTTGCCACTTGGAGTATATTTAATGCAGCTTTCGGGAACCCATCCGTTACCATGAATCTGTCAACTTTTTCCCCCAGCAAACACACAGGCACAAGCTGTATAAGGAAATAATTCCCTGCTCCTCATGTTTGTAAGAGGCCCAGTGTGTTTTTATGTGCGATGGTGTAGCTGCCAAATGTTTTTACTCTTTTATCTTTAATGGAGGAGGGTCACATTCAGTCTTGTGTTTGGCTGAAAGTCTAAATTAAGTTTGGTAAAGACCTGCAAATTGCAAAAAATATTATTTAGACGTTCAGAATTAAGTTAGTCAAACTCAGTAATATGCTTTTAAAACTTGCTTTGGATTTCATCACCTTGAAAGACCTCACAGTGTGAGAACAAATGAGTGCATTCAGGTCAAACTTGAGTGAAAATGTGAATGTTAGACTTAATTTAAATTCTGCAAGCTAATGCTTTTAGTTTTGTTGGTTTAGTGTAGTGGTGTCCAAACCCAGGTCTCGAGGGCCGGTGTCCTGCAGGTTTTAAATGTGTCCTTGATCCATCACAGCTGATTCAAATGGCTAAATTACCTCCTCACATGCCTGGTAATGAACTAATCATTTAATTCAGGTGTGTTGACCCAGGGTGAGATCTAAAACAGCAGGACACCGTTCCTCGAGGCCTGGAGTTGGTCCAGCCTGGTTTAGTGTATGGAAGTTTTGCAGACACGTGACTGCTAACCATGTGACATTAACCTGTCAGCCACTTTGGATGTGATAATCACGGTGACAATGTAGGATCAAGTGGATTAAAGCTCCAGGTTTAAAGATCAACCTGTTACAATCTGGCAATCACAGGTCACGGGGGGAAAATGAGTATTCCTCAACTGGTTGCTGGTGGTTGATGGGAGTTGCTGAGAAAATGATTGGGGTGGGAGTCACACATTTGTTCATAAGTCATTTGGGTCATAATGGAGAAATGGGAGTAACCGACTGGTTTCTGGCACAAACCTTGTGATTGATTTGGTTGCTACTTTATTGCTGCGGACGCCTGCAGTTTGCACGTTAGTGGCAGACTTGTCTACAAACACTGGTCATCTGCTCCCCGAGGTGTAGTGAAACTGTGAAAAGTGCATCACAACCTGGAAATGCGACAATTTGCCTTCAAAGTAAAAGCTGTTTCTTTTGAAACATGCGAGATGCAGCTCAGAGGGACAACTCTCACTCTGAATACAAACCTTCACCATAGTTTGCCCCACATTTTATCAAGTCTTTGTACTACTGGGCTAGCAGTTAGTGAGGTTTGACATGTACAAAGAAAATCACTCTAACTGTGTTAGAAAAAAATCGGATCCCTGACATTTCATGGAAATTTATACAAAATTTCAGCACAATGAGCAGAAATTGTATGACAGAAAACGAGTGTTTGGGAGCTCCGGCAGCCAGGCTGGTACTTTCTTCACTTTTGGGGTCTTGGTCTGTTTGTATTGTTCTTTAGTCATCTGTGGCCAGCCTTAAGTCTGGTGGTCAGAGGACCCTGTTGCAGGATTCAAAAGCATGTGAGGGAAATAACTGAACTGCTTTTAATTTGACAAAAAAGTCAAAGTCCAAGACAGATAAACTAAACTGGGAACTAGGAATGAAGCATGAGGAACCATACAAGAGATTTAAAAAAAAAAAAAAAGAGCGGTATTCCAAATCACAAGAAACACGGGGTGCATAAATGGATGACTTGACAAGAGGAATAAACTATAAATACACAGGGGGATGAGACACAGGAGAAAGTAATAAGTGTTGCATAGACAATAAAGAAGGTAGAAGACGGGGGAAGTAAAACTAGAACAATTCACACAGGAAACAACCTTCAAAGTAAAACAGGAAGTGACAAAGAGACAAATTAAGACTCCGGCATTAAAAATAAGACGAAACCCAGCAACTATAACAAATACATTAAAAATCAGTGATAACCATACAGAAAATCAGCCCTTTTGAAGTGCTGATTTCTTACCCAGCAGTGGCTCGCCTCCTGCTCTAAGCAGCAAGATTTAAAATAAATTAAACACTATCTAATGCTTATTTTTATTTGTCTGATGACATTAATCCACAATCAGCTTATTAGAGTAATAATAGTACAGATAACGCTGCAGTCCTCCATCATGCTCTGTACTTTGTAAATAAAGTTATGTGTGGCCAAAATTTTTTGCATTTTAGTGTCGAGGGAGAAATATGTCACTTACAGCTTGCAGGCCCCACTTTACCAAAAACACAGCAAGGCTGTGGTGTCCCTGACCTCACTGTGGTAAAAAAAAAAAAATCCACTGTTTGTTTACGTAACAGAGAAAATAAAGAATTTCCACAACTCAACTGTCGTTGTTACAACCGACGATTGTCTGAAATGTATCAACAGCTGGCTCCACTTATCCTCGAGTGAGTCCTCTGTGTTGCAAACACTGCAGAGTGGGTGAGTAAGAGGACAAGCATCTTGTAATCAGGGTAAAACGTGGAGATGAAGACACCTACTGTAGCAGAAATTATACCACAAAGGCAATTTTCGAGGCTTTGACAGGTGCTTATACCGCCTGTCCCTCTGTGGCTACAGAACTCAATACTCTGAGGATTTGGGTGTGGCTGGACCATGAGGACATAATAAAGGCTTCACAGAAGATGCTCCCTTCTTCATGCTATCGTGCTCATTCATTTTAATCTGCAATTTATTTGAAACACTCCTTTATCTGTTGTGCAAACATGCAATATTTTCAAAGAAGGGTGTGGTCCTGGAGTCAGAGATGTGAATGACCTGCAATTTGTAAAATATTTAAACTATCTCTGTTGGTTTCTAGGAGCTAAAACGAATGACAACCAGACCAGCAGTGACATAAGCAGCTCATTCAGTTCATGATGCGGCACAATTCAGAGGCTGTGTTTAGTACAGAAAGACGGTTCTAAGTTTTGTTGTGATTAGCTGGCTGTATTGCACAAACTAAGCCTCCCGGAGGCTCTCAAACAGACACAAATCCAGGACAAATGAATCTCATTTCACTAAAATCTGACTAATACCCAAGGAGGAGGAGTAATTCTTCTCGTAAAAATGAAAAATGGTAAATGGCCTGTATTTGTACAGCGCTTTACGTAGTCCCTAAGGACCCCAAAGCGCTTTACACAACATTCAGTCATCCATACACACATTCACACACTGGTGATGGCAAGCTACATTGTAGCCACAGCTGCCCTGGGGCGCACTGACAGAGGCGAGGCTGCCAGACACTGGCACCACCGGGTCCTCTGACCACCACCAGTAGGCAACGGGTGAAGTGTCTTGCCCAAGGACACAACGACCGAGACTGTCAGAGCCGGGGCTCGAACCGGCAACCTTCCGATTACAAGACGAACTCCCAACTCTTGAGCCACAATCGAAAAGTGGCTGTAAATCAAGAAATATGGCCTTGACCTAGAGCTCAGTTCAGATGAAGATCTAATAAGTGATTATTATTGTGCAAATCTCCCTCAAATCTGACCAACACTCCGGAGGGAGCGGGGACTCCTGGGAAACGTGGAGGTACAGATCCCAGATGGACGCTTCACCGTCGCCTAAGCTCGGTGGTACTGATGACTTAAAAACTCTAACTATTGTTGACCATGATTACTTAACATGATTACTGATGGACTATATGAAATTATTGGATTAAAACAAACAAACAACTCTTCTTTGAACTTTAACAAAATAAACAAAATTTAAAAAAGAAAAAAGAATTAGACTATGAACTGGAATAAACATAAGACGTTTTAAGATTAAAAGACAAAATTATGCCTGAAATTTAAATTTGATTAACTGCAGAGCCATAATAAGACCACATCTCTGTTGCATATGCTGCCCGTTGCCAGTCAGCCCTGAAAACCTCATTAGTCTCTCTGTGTGACTGTCAGCTGTATTCAATTTCCGGTTCACATACATGATGTGAGAGGAGGGACCACGGGGACATTGAATTCGATTAATTAAACAAGAAAGGGATAAAAATAAACCCCCAGAACACAATCTTTTCAGTGTGTCCATGCATGCTTGTGTGTAACAGACAGAGAGAGACATGGGAAGGAGATGAAAGCGAAGAAAAACCGATGAGTGACACCAAAGCTGCAGAGACACGCACACCTGTTAGCTGCCGTTTCAGGACAACACACGAGGGCGGGATGCCCTCCTCTACCTACATCAGTGCATCGCTAACCTTTTAACCCCACGTCTCTATACCTCCCACAAATTGTCTGTTTTTCATCATCCCCACCCCCTCATCTGTGCAGCTTGCTACACTTGAACAGCAAACGGAGCCAAACAACAACAACAGCCTGGCCGCAGTTAAGACCCCCCAGGACACGATCATAATCAGGCCACACTGGCCAGTGTTTGACCCCAGGGGCCTGCCTCTCTAAATGGGTTGAAATAACAAATCCAGCCTCTTTGCTGACCCTCCTCGTCTCACGTCCGATAAGAATTTGAGCTTCAGAGTCCTGTATGAGAAGAGAGGACGACTAAGAAGCATAACATGGTTTTAATTAGCGAGGCACTTAAAGCAGACTGTTTTTTTATGGCTTTGGGCCTCAAATTACTCCTACATTATTGCCCAGTTAATATCTATAAGTTTGATCCAGGTTTTGGCTCAGAAACAACATTCAAGGTCACATCATCAGTGGGGGGCTGAAGGGCCAGACTTTTTCTGAAGGGCCAGACTTTTTCATACAGGGTGTCACTGAGAAGGAGCACAAACTTCTCCTTAAAACATAAATCTGCAAAAAATAAGATAAAATGGTGAAAACTATGGCAATATCTTCATTTATTATTCATTAAAGCACAAAAAATCATGCAGACAGAACAGTATTGTAATATGAAAAGCTGTTTGGTTGTTTCTTAATATGATGAAGTGTTTTTATTTAACACCACAAACCTGCTAACAGGACGTTTGCATTTACAGTTTATAATTTATAATTAAAAAACTGCTTTAGTCCAACTGCTCTTTTGTTTAGCCTGTAAAATCACTTTAAAACACTGAGGAATATCAGTACAGAGGAAATGAAAACCTGTTATGTCAACAGTTCTATAGCCAATGAGGAGATAGGAAGTCTGTATAAAGTTTACTTTGTGTTTGTTTCGGGGGTTTTATGTATTAAACGTCTACTGTTCTAGTCCCTTTCAGACTACTACAATTTCATTTATTTGTTTGAAACAAATTACCTACCTACCGATCTATAAATCTCCAAATATCCATGTACTGTCATAAAATAGATAAATTCCAGTTACTTGTAGTCATGTTCTGACTCTTTCCCTATAGCAATTCCTTTCTCCAAGAGGCAACACATTTTTAACAGCAGCGCTCACTGTACGGCTGACAGCTGAGGTCATTTAAAACACTGAGCTTTAAAGATGAACGAGTGACAGTTGTGGGCTTGTAATTGCGAGCTAACACCTTCCACATTACAGCCAATTGACTGATTTATTACGGCTTTAACACTAATAGGGATATTAACCCATTAGCTTGACTTGACAGAAAAATTCTTATTTGGGTCTTTTAAATGAAGTTTCCTAACATATTGCAGTGTGCCATTTGATTTAAATGCAATGAAAACACACATGTGAGAGAAATTATATGATGAGATGAGCACTGAGGGTGGACTCTGGCAAGAAAACAACCACCTCAGTGTTGGTCTCCTCATCTTGTTACGTTCATTTATCAAGGATATATTTCAATCCTCAACTCAGTGAAGCTGTGAATGGTTGTTTGTGGTTACATAGTAACACTTTGAGAGGTTTCAAGCAAAACCTTCTGCTATATGTTTCTAATCATTTAGTAACAGCATTTGTGTGTCAAGATCCCATTTAGAGCCAAGGTAAGGCAGTTTAATGTACTCAGCATATGGTTTGGGCTAACAGCACCTTTAGTTAGGCAAATAGGGTCGCCTACATTGGAGCTGGACTGTTTCATTATCCTTAGTTTGTGACATAGGCTACAAAATTGTTTTTCTTTGTCCTCTCACCCCCAACTGGTCACAGCAGATGGCTGCCTCCCCTACCTCCCAGGCTTTTTCCTGTTAAAAGGGTTTTTTTCCTTCCCACTGTCGCCAAGTCATTTACTCATAGGGGTCATCTGATTCTCTTTATAGGGTGTTTATCTTAAGATATAAAGCACCTTGAAGGTACTGTTGTTGTGATTTGGCGGTATATAAATAAAAATGAATTGCCTTGACTTAAATTTAAATAAGTGCAAGTGAAGTCTTAAATTGTTAGGCTGGACTGTCTATTTTCCCACAAAAAGAGAAACTATCCAGTGAGCGGCAGTTCTCTGGGAGAAAATGGCTTGACTAGAAGTTAGAGTAGAATGACAGCTTTGAGCTAATAGGAAGGTAACAGTAACTTAAATAGGAGTAACTTTAATAGTAACTTAAAATGAATGCAGAATAGGTCAAACCTTAAAGCAGATGGGCTACAGCAACAGATCACACCAGGTGCCACTTACGTCTAAGAACAGGAAAGACTACATATCACACGAGTGCTTCAAAAATGGATAAAAGATAATCGGAAAAATTAGGCCTGCTCTGAAAAAAGCCTCAATTTCTGCAACATTTCGTAGGGTGAGAATTTTACCTCAAATTGCTTTCTTGAACATAACAATGAGTTACTCAAAACCACAGTCACCACATCTGATGATGTGGTCTCAGAGTAATGTTTCCAGCACCTTGTCGAATCTTGGTATGAAAAATTAGGCTGTTCTATAAATATTATGAGCATTTGACAGATTTAGCACGTTAAATCTGATTGAGGCAGAGGTGTTATAAGACTACAATAAAGATAGGAGTTAATACAGTAAGCACACCTCAGCTGTGAGGATTACAGTGACCACACTGCCCCACACGAGCATCTCCGAAAAAGCAGCTGTGCACAGGCTATGACTCACTGTTTGTCCTTCAAATACCCCGACTCTCACCAGAACACACAAACACACACCGGTACCGGAAACACACATACACACACAAAACATGACCTCATACGTCTTCCACTGCGCTCCGTGATGCAGCTAGTGCTGCATCAGGACCGAAGCTGATGAAAAATGGATGTGTTAAAAAGAGCAACAGAAAGGAAGGCAGCGAGCGAGGTGAGTGAGTGCAAGAGAGGGTGTGTGGGGGGGAGCTATGAATTATACGATTTTTCTACCTCTTAAAGCCCTAAAAAAAAACAACAAAAAAAAGGACTATTTAATGAAAAAGAATGCTACTGCTTTGTTTTTTCAAAGCTAAAAACAAGGATGCCATCATCTTAAATACGTGGCTTAATTTCACACTTGTTTACACTAAGCCGCATGTAATTGTTTCCATTAGCCTCACAGCAGATCAGATGAACCTGTGTGGGGCGTGTGAAAGGACTACACATGATCATGTCTGTGGAATTTCAACATAATTGCTTGGTTATAAAATCAAAGGGAATACTCTTTTAGGGCTATTTCCACCCTTTTTGCCCATTGTGCCCCACTCTGTTTCAACAAACAGGCTGAGAGGCAGACAGCAAAATACAGAAAGCGACTGTAAGTCCACGCTGTGCAGAGCATGAGCTCAGAGGTGTGGGGAAAGATAAAATGATGACTCACGAAGCTGCGAAAGAAGAAAGCAGAGGCAAGGCTGACAAGCGAATCCAGCAAGCTCTTAATGGAGTTGAGGTGGGATGTTAACTGAATTGAGGGACTTCAAACTGTGCAAAAACCACATGACTCATGCCCGATGAGCACCACACGAAGGACACTGCTAGAAGAGCAAACGCCTTAACTAAAACTCCTCAAATCACATTCCCTGGGTCATGCAAACAGAATTGTTGGATAGGCGTGGCCCTGTAAAGCAATTATACTTTAATCATATTATGTGTACGATCGTAACCTAACTGTGAAAGGTTGTGCATACTCATCAATTTAATGTAATGTGCAAATAACATTTTGAAACCATTAAAATGAAGTGATTATTGAACCATCTGGAGTTTTTTTAAATGAAATAAATATTAAATTGCATATATGAGTTTTAATTTGCAACATGTTTGCTACATCTGGCATTATTTATTTTTATTTATTTATTTATTTTTGCAATTTATTTAGATTTTTCTGGAGGAAAACAAAATCACTCTGGTGATGTAGAAGGCTCAAAAATTTATATATCAAATATAACACACTAGGCATTCAGGGGACAATAACTCTTGAGGCTTTCCACTCTGCTTTATCTTTGCTTCCACATGAAGACACAAAACTGGGCAAAGCAGTGTTGAAAGGCTGCACATATTAGGGATGCTGATGTGGGAGAATCAGTCCAATCAAAATGATTGATTTGGACAGAGTAGCTATAACGGTCCCTGCGGGACAGTGGACAAGACAAGTCTGGCAGGGCAAACCTGAGATATTCAATAACGTATCATCACCACAAGACAACAGTTCCCAGTTCTCAAAACCTCCTCCCACCATCTCCACAGAAAAGGAGAAAAGAAAAACAGTGTAACGTCTAAAGTGAATAAAATAATTTTCTTATTTCTGGTGACGCACTTAAATTACATCACTAACAAAATAGCAAACATGTCCAACACCTGATTAGCTCCATGTCTCTTTTTTCTGTGTTTATAATGGTTACAATAATAAATGGGCGGTGTCATTATACACGCATGGGGTCAGAGGTCAAGTTTTCTGAAAATCTCGTGAATGCGATAACTCGAGGAGGAAGTCACGTAGGTTTTTCAAACTGATACTATAAGGGTATATACAAAAAAATCGCAGTGGCCTTAAGTTCAACATGGCCTAAAGGTTAGAGGTCATCTCACATGTAAAACATCCCCAGTTCCAGGGGATCCCCAAGCCTCACGGGGCATAAAGTAATGTACTCCTAGAGTCAATCCCAGGATAAAAGGGAAGGTTTTATCAGGAGGACCATGTGCCATAAAATCTGAGCCAAATCAAACATGTGGATGAATCTGCTCTGGGAAATAAGGGAGCTGCTTGTGTCTTAAAATTACTGCAAAAGCCGCAGTTTCAAGGTGTGTACTAGTTATGATCAACTTAAAATGTAAGTGTTCTTCAGTATGAGGAGCTAAAGGCTTCCAGTGTCTAAAGTAGTCTATTGCTTATCCCCAGCTGCAGAAGGCTCCATAATGTAGTGGTTATCTGCTCTGGTTATTGGCAAACAAAAGGTCACTGGTTTGATTCCAGTTAGAGACAAATCTATGGAAGCCCATTTCCGCCACTAAAAAAAGTATCCGTATTTTTCTCGAAATTTCAACTTATTAACTTTGAGAAAAGTAACTCGACATTTTGAGTTAGCTCTGCCAATCAGTAATCTACGTGAATGATGTCATTTTCTTGCTACCTGGGAGGATATAGCGCAATGCACACTCAAAACCGTACTGCAACAAATTGGCGCTTTGGAGAGTACGTTTGCTCATAGTAACGGCATGTGATTCAGCTAATAACAAAAAGATGTGATCATTTGTGAAGCCACGCTGAAAATACTCAGCAATTTGTGCATTCATGACTGGCTGGTAGCTTAGCTGTAGCATTTGTAGCTGAGCGCTTCAGCTTCCGGGTAACAAGGAAATGATGTCATTCACGTGGATTACTGATTGGCAGCTCTAACTCGAAATTTTAAGTTACTTTTCTCAAAATTTCAAGTTAATAAGTCGAAATTTCGAGAAAATAACTAAAAATTTCGATTCAGCGCTGCTAACTGTTATGGAAACTTTTGTTTGTTTGTTTTTTAGTAGCGGAAATGGGCTTCCATACATATCGCATTTAGGGTTACAGCAGGAAGGTGTATATTTTTGCTTAAAAATGCAGAGCTCCCTGCTGTTGGAACCCGTAGAAAGTATCTTTATTTGTCAGCAACTGCAGAACACATCAAGAAATAATCTCATTTTCAAGAAACAAAAAACTTTTCTTTCTCTTCTTTCGGTGGATTTTACTTCTAGCTGCATCACATTCACATACACGTACACTGCAGATTTGTAGGGAAAAATATACAGTTTTCAGTATTATGAGAAGAAGCAGACACTAACTGCATTTTAATAGAATTTGTTTCAGTTCATTTGAATCATTTCTTGATGTAAATGCTTAATGATATGCAGGGTAAACAGCTTATTGGATAATTAGGTGGAAAAAAGAGGCGGAAACACAAAAGACGCCAGTAAAAGAAAAACAAACTAAAAAACAGAAAAAAAATATTATATAATGTTTCAATGCAGTTTTTTCCCCCAAGTGCTGATGGGTAAAGAGGAACAAAAGACCCCTGGTTTTTCACATCCTCAAACACCCACGCCTGTTTTTATGGATCTGGCAGTGTATCTGAGAGATGTGTGAGCAATTAGAACAGACCAATTAGAAGTGAGACACTTCCTGTTTACCTCAACAAGAGCAGGAAAAAAAACTTTCTAAATTTGATTTCCCTTTTAGAAAAAAAAAAACCATGGGAGGTTCATTATTTGTTGTAGTTTAATTGTGCTTGCACCTATATTATAATAAAGTAATATAAAATACTTATCAGTCACTTCATTAGGTATACTCCTTAACACAAATATCTAATCAACCAAACACACTGAAGCTATTTAGTGCATTTAGCCCCCAGTGGCTGTGACAAACAAAAACTACCAAAATATTAACGTGGAAGTAAAAAAATGGCTGTTTTTGAATATTTTAATTCATTGTCATTGTTGTAATTCTGCAGATTCCTCAGTTGTAAAAATGTGATAAACCGTAGGATAACCTGTGTCTATCACCTGTAGCCTCATCCTCATTATTCTGCTCAACCTCCAAAGCTGTGGTACGAACAGGTGTTTACAAAAAAAGGTCACTAAGAAGGCTTTTATTTGACTCATATGCACAAAAACGTGGTATAAAATCATGCCTTGCATAATTTTAATGGTGTGCATCACCTTTATGATAAAACTCACTGATGTTTTATGGCTCTATAGAATTTTATTTTAAATCAAAATTTGCTCAAAATGGTTCTTTAGATAGTAGATTGCTAACCCTTCATATGACATATAAGGCACATGTCATATATAAGCTGTATGATTGTTGCATTGTTTATATTAATCACTGATTCTGTTTAGGGTTACATGAGCGTATCTCAGCTGTAATTAGGAAAGAGTTGGGGTACACCCTGTATAGGTTGCCAGTCCATCACAGTCTATTTACATCTGAATTTAACCAACAAGTATGTCTGAAGTAAAACCAACATCCAACTGGTGGACATCCCCAGGTAGTGGGGACTAGAAACTGTTCCTGAGAGTTGTTAACTCACTAAAATCTCAATCATTACATGTTACAGGTGTTTAAAAGGGCGTCATCACCGGGGCGGGGAGGTGAAACGTCTGTTTGTGCTGAAACTTTTTCTGCCTCGATGAAGCTTCTAAATTTGAAATGTTTGTGTGCCTTTGTTTTCTTCCTTAATATAAAGTTGATAAAACTGCTGAATGAAGCAGGTAGCTGTAACTGCAGAGTGGAAAGTAAATCAATGTTCATTCACTCACATTATCCTGTGATGGCAGTAACAGTCTTTAGCACGTTTCTTTCTTTCTTTCTTTTTACCTGAGCCTATTTTCATTCAACCTCTATCATCAGTGTCCTTTTAAAATCAGGCCAAAGGGAGGACTGAGAACACAATTGACTGATTCATCTGGCTTTGTGTCACACTGGCAGGCCCCCCATGTAACTCTCTCTTTCTCAAACTTTTTTCTCCCTGTGCTCCATGCTCGCCCCCTCTTCTCATTGTCCACCCAAAATGCATTTCTTCACCCCCCCTCCCCTGGTGCACAGAGGGGCTTCCTCACTTGTCTCCATGCCGGCCCATCCTCAATGGATCTTCTGTCTGACCCCCTTCCGCCTCCCTCTCATCTCTCCCTCCAAACAGGATAATCAGAGCCAGAGCAGCGTCTGATCAGCCGCAGCTCATTACACAGGAACGTACGAGCTTTAATCAGCGCACATTACATTACATAACATGACGTTGGATCATTGGAGTCACCTGCCGCTGCCTCTGCGAGGGGAGGAGGATCTGACTCCCATCCTAGGCCTCGTGTCTAGGTGGGTATTTGCAGTGCGCTTGCTCTGTTTAATCTCAAAGTCTCTGTGCATGCGACTTAAAACAATAAGAATTTACTTTTGCAACTCTGACACTGCATTGAGAGACACCTCCCATCCAACTCCAATTTAACTGGGCTGCAAAAAAGGAAACTAAAGAGAACACATGCACTGTGATACATTCTGACTGCAGGATCCCTGCATCCCTTTGCACTCCAAGCCCAGTAACGTCCTAAAGCTGAAGCAGCAACCCTACAAACACCGAAATCTTCCAGTGTGCTCAAAGAACTGAGATCCCGCAGTGCAACATTAATTTCACGAGTCCAAAGGCCTCTAAAATCCATACCCATAAATCATCATAAGACTGAAACCTTCTCCTTATGAACAATGTCCGTACTGTTTCCATGATATACACTCATAACAAGGAAACACTGTCTTCTGCAGACACCACTGTCAGGCTGTACATTAACCTAAAATGAAGGTCACAGTGCCATAATTAACTTTCCATGTAAGCAGGAGCTCTGAATGGAAGGTGCCCGTGAAAAGTGCCTAACAAATACTTGTGAATGTTCAGCTCGGGAATACATGATAAAGATTTAATCTGTAAAAGATATCATTTCACTCCAAGAGGAGTAAAATAAACCTACATCAGACTGTAACAGCCACCACTAAACGGAGGAGGCCTACAGTGCCACTGATCATCACCTTACAGTCAGTATGGTTTAGTAGCTTGTAGAATCATTTTCTGTATGACTTTATCAGGATCTCACACTGTAGTGGAGGAATTTTGGTTCACACTTCTTTACAACATTACTTCAGTTCATTGAGGTTTGTTGGCAGCTCTCTTGAGGTCCCACCACAGCATTTCAATCAGTTTGCAGTCTTTACTTTGTCTGGGCGATTGCAATGTCATGAGTCTTTTCTTTTGGAGTCATTCTTTTGTGCTTGGCATCATTTTCCTTTTGCACGGCTAAACGTTTTGTTGTCAGACCGACGGCTTCACATTTGGACTCTGGGACACGTTGGTACATGGTCAGCTCAGTGAGTGCGAGGTGTCCAGGTACTGTCTCTTCAAAACAAGCCTAAAATATTGGCCCAGCCTTACGGGGTTTATTTTGCAGTTTCTCTGAGTATTGCACAGTCTGAATTTGAGATGGATCTGCTTGGACATCCGCTCCTGAGAAGCTAATGTCATTATGTTAACACACAACTGATTAGTCCAGACCAGCAAATTTCCAGAAATCCTGCTTTTTTGCAGGTGCTCACACATGTATTCGATAATCAGCACCTGGATTTTACTTATCCTCTTAATTTCTACAGAGGCAGTAAGGATGCACTTAGTTTTTCACAGTGCCTCACACCTCAAAAACCCAAAGGTGTCACATCATGGTCACATGTTACCTCAGCCACTATCAGGGTGCTTACAATCACACAGTTAAGTTAAATGGCAGCACGCTCGATAGCTCGATAGCTTTTCAGATCAGAGCTGCAGAATAGCGATTAGGAATAATCCTCACAGTACCATCACATTAAACTTCAGCTATGCTAATATTTCATAACTTATATTTCTTTTCATACTTTTGCAAACATTATTACTTTTTTCCATGAGTATTTTGCAGGGGTCTTTCTCTGTAGAAATCCTTCCCTGCAAAGATCTGATGCTCATGACCATCCCGACCCAGGTGATGACCCCTGGAAACTTTTCCAGGCATTGCTGAATCACTCTAATCAATATTAAATAATCAGAGAGCTAAGAAGACCTTTGCTTTAAACAATTTGCTCCTATGTATTAATCATAAATGTATGCACTGACCATCAGGTAGCAAGTATTCCCAAATTTTGCAAGGTTTTATATCTTTATTCTTAAAAATTCAGGCTTAATATTTTAGGAGTTTTTCACAAGAGGAGGTTACATGTTGTGCTCCGAACAGAATCCAGTGCAGCAGATTCTATATCTATAGACTACATTCTAGCTATATTATGTATAAAAGCATTATAGAGAGACAAGAAGAAGGAGTTGTAGTACTGTGAAATCTAAATTCTTTGATTCTTCATTTTAACTATTTTTTTCATTTGTGTTGGCCAAACTTGTTTATTTTCTTATTTTGAGCCTCTAAGTTCACAGAGTATGTCATGTAAACAGCAGCAAAGCCAGCAGAGCTGGGTTAAAGAAAAACATTTTTGCGTTAAAAAGAAAAAAGTCTCGGAAACACCTACTTAAATTACAAGCGTAATGTGATCGTTTTGATACCACTGGTGAGGTCGAGGAGACAGAGAGGTATGAGCAAGGCGGGCCGTGGCGCTGGTGGAGAGGGAGACATTTCTAACATTCCTCTGTGGAGTCAGGAGGATATTTATTGACTGCGTATCAAGCACGAAGGCTCCAACCGCTACAACCAACAAAGCACTCACACGCTTCCCGCTCTCGCCCTAAAATACAACATATTATACAAATGTACGTGAAAATAGACCCTTAAAGATTACATGCTTTGTCTAACTCTGATGTTTGTTCTGAATAAATGGATTTAAAATATCTGTTTTCATCTTAGATAGACGTGTATCACTTACAGAGAAAACAGCAGTTTTCCAGCGACTCCTTTCTTTTGGTTCAAGTATAAAATACTTGGGAGCCACAGACAAGGTCATGGTTCTCCTCTGTGCTGGACGACACACAGGTTTAAAAGGAAAACAGCAAGAAAACGTCTGAAGTCCTGACTAGAGGTCAAATACCTGTCAGTTTAACTGACGTGGAAGTATTTGTTTAGTCTTTAAAATCTCACTTTCATACAAAACACAGCCAAAGCTCTAGCTTCTGGCTTCTTTTAATTAGATTATGTGTGCCCGTTGTTGAGATTTTTATTTGCTGGACAAACAAGTGATTCATTAAAAAAAAAAAAAAAAACTTTAGGAAGGTTTTAGTTTGAGGAGTTTTTTTTAAAGACATTATTAAAAAAGTAACAGATCAGGGAATGAAGAAAACAACAGAAACCAGAAAACATGTCAAAGGTTTAAACTGAGAAAATGAACTATTTTGAGAAAAAACGGGTTAATTTGGCAACAGGTGAGCAAAATGAATGGACATAACAAAAGAGCATCTTGTAGAGGCTGAGCTTCTCAGAGTTGAAGATTGGCAGAGGTTCAACAATTGTGAAGACTTTGATCATCTCATCATCTATGGTATATAATATCACAGAAAGATGGCTTCAGTTCATTTAGGCTGTTCTGTGCTCAGACAAATCGAAATGTGAAATTCTTTTAGGAAAACGTGAACACAGCAACATCTTCTACACATTAAAGAGCGTGTCATCAGCACTCAAAAGCTTAAATCTCTGATGATATGGGGGTGTGGTAGTGCCTATAGAATGGGCAGCTTGCACATCTGGAAAGGCACCATCAGTACTGAAAGGCATACAAAGGATTTAAAGCAACATATGCTCCCACCCAGGTAGGGATGGGTATTGATAAGATTTTCACGATTCTGATCCCCACTCCTCTCTGGAGGGGAGAGGGAGGGGAAACAGGAGGACAAAGGAGGGGGGAACAACTAAGCTGTAGTGCCTCTTCACCTCACTGTGCAATACCTTTTGTGCAATACTTTTGTAAACAGTCAACAGTGCAATAGACTCAATACTTGAAATGTGCAATTCACTTGTATTTTTATTTTTTATTCCTATTTACTCTATTTATCCCCTTCGTATATTTTATTTATATTGTCTCTGTATTTATATATGTGTGTGTGTGTGTGTGTGTGTGTGTGTATATATAATATTCTGTAACTCTGTAACTTCTGTCGGTGCTGTGCTTTTTTGGAAATCGAATTTCCCAGAGGAACCCACCCGAGGGATTAATAAAGTTCTATCTTATCTTATCTTATTTTCGATTCTGTTTAACAATTCGATTCTTTATCTATTCTCTTATTGATTCTTATTTTTAAAAAAGGAGAACACTAAGGTCGAATAGCTTAGAACTTTATTTTATATCTTCTCTTTGAACAAGATAGAAATTTAGGAGTAACATGGCCTTACAAACCCAACAGTGAGATCTTAAGAGATCCAGCCTACGGCTCTTCAATGGGGTGTCACAGGGTCCCCAGGAAAAAAAATGTAAATGTAAAATAATAACATAAATATTCTTCTGTAGCAATAACAAAGTATAACATAAATTATTCTGTAACAATTACACAAGAATATCCAGTAATGTCCCTGCCTACAATTAAACACATTCACTTACCGAAAATCGGAGCATCTGCTGTGCAAGCCTTTTACCACAAACTTAGTCACTGCTCGGTGACATTCGTCTATCATGGCCTGAAAGGAGACGCTACCAGTAGACTGCAGCGAGAACTGCCAGCATCTGAGCCAGCCTCTGTCTGTCTCTCTCATCATGGTCACCTAAATGCACAGTAATGGCAGGTTTTGTAATAAGGCAGATCGCGCTAACATAATACCTGCCGCATTAACGGGAGAGGACGTGCAAACGTTACCGCTGCTGCTGGGTTGAGATTCACGAATCCGGAGCGGAATTAAAAACATGACATTCATTTAAGGTCATCGCGTGTTTTGTGAGCTTTTGCATATTCGTAGTGTTTCCTCCCTTAAATGAAATATCTACTTTGTAAGTATTGCAAGTTGTCATCCGTTCTCGTAAAGTATAATCAAACTTTTGAGCGTTTGAGCCGCTTAGGCGCCATGTTTCCTGCCAGGTAAATGACGCTCCGTAACGTGTTGACGTCATTCGGGGCGACTGGAATTGATAAGGGAATCGTTTGCAAAAATGGCAAACAATTCCAAGGAATTGAAACAGTGGGAACCGGTTCTCAACATGAACCGGTTTTCGATACCCATCCTACACCCAGGTCTCCCCAACAAACTCTTGGCAAAAGAACGAATGAAGAAATTGAATGAACTGATACTTTTCTCAAAATGTTTCCTTTTCTCATTTTAGACATGTGATGGGTTTTCTTTTCAGTGGAAGTGGCGTTGAAAAGAATCAGCAGCAACATCTTCTCTGCGAGTGGTGACTCTTACTCGAGAACACGCAAACCTTGTTTTCAGTGTTGTTTCCATGCAGGTGGTATTTTCCCTTTTACTGAACCACACATACTAAACAAACCACTAGAGAAGAAAACATCCATTTACCCATGACTAGAGGCTCATGCTTGCGACAGCGTGCAAAGTCAGATCGCTCCAGCTGAGAGGAAAAGTTAGTAAATTTCACTTTTTTTCGAGGGGGTAAAAAGTCTTCTTAAAGATCCGTGACTCTGCTCCAATTAGAAATAAAGGTCTGTCCTACAAATTCTCATATTTTTCCACAAATAACTAATATTTGATACTAGCTGGTAATTACTGATGTAGAAACAGCAAAACAGCATGACTGGAAATTTACTGTCAGTGGCAGAGACGTAGACTGGGAATCACAAACTGTTCCAACCTGTCACGGTTGAAATCACAGAGAATAAAAGATGTACCTAAAACACCCCGGGACGTTTGAAATATTGCATATGACAAAGTCCCCACAGTTACTTGGAAATAAAAGTGAAAACACTGCAATCCATGATGACGCCTGAGATAAGAGCTCGAGGCTTGAGGCTAAAATGTCCAACCACCACACAGACGTTCTTTGGAAATAAACAAGAAGCAACGACCGTGATTCAAATCTGGATTAGATTCTTAATGTACCCCCGCCCCTTTCCCCCCCATCACCACCACCCCCACCAACACCTCCCACCCAAAGTATCATGTGACCTTTCTGCTGACCTTAAAGAGACTGAGATGAGCCACGAAATGTAACCTGTTGCCCTCTAATCTATAAAACACTCAATAAATCCGATGGGTTATGTGAGGCGTGAACAGAGCAGAAGGTGAAGACATAAATAGTTCTTAGTAGGCACTTTCCAAATATGCATTCACACAATACTGAGCAACTGACACATTGGTAAGAGTGCAGTGTTTGCAGGATACCTCAGGTGGTGGCAGCTGGACCCCAGCATGGTCCAGGGCTAAAGCAGTGAAAACAGCATATTAGCTTTTTGGAATAGGGATATTTTATATAATTTTAATTTCAAATGTGGAAAAAAACAAAACGAAAGTTTAAAAAAAATAAAGAAATAAAAATACATTCATTATCTTTAAATTCTCTGCTGTCTGCGCAGGCAGCGTCTTGCACTTTCAGAGGGACTCGGGAAGTGTCATCTGACTTAAATGTGACACTAGAGTTAGAAAACTGCCCGGCATATGGGAAATGTAAAGCACTTTAATGCTGTTTACTCCTAACAGCTGAGTCACGAGATCAAAGTGCTTGATTTGATTGGATTTGATTTGAAGGGAAAGGTTTAAATAATTAGCTGATCAGTGGGCCTGTTTATTTTCCCGCATCAATCATTTCTCAAGCACAAATGCCAAACCTTCTCTGATTTCCTCTGAGAGGATTTGGTGCTAGATAAAAACTGAATGTTTTCATCTTTGTGTCTAAGACTGTTAAAGTGGTGGCACCTTGGGCTTTGAGACATTATAACAGGCATTTTAACTATTTCCTGTCTTGCAAAGATAAAATAAAAACAGGTGCTTCTTCAGTGCTCTAACATCAACATTGACATTGAACTAACAACATCACCAAAAACCTCTTGAACTGTAATGCATGTAGTTTTAAAATTATGGAATGAAAATCTGAGTATCTATCAGATTTCTGTTTATTAACACATTTCATTTTCTTAGTTTTAATTGTTTGGGGGTTTGTTTGTTTGTTTTTTACGTTTTTCTGCCATCTTTAAAAAGATGTGGGAATTACAAAGAACATTGGGATTAATAGTTTATGATGAAGTATAAAAATAACTTTTGACAATTTTTGCTGTAAAGGAACATTAATTATGCAATCATCGGTCCCTGTGAGAATCACATCCGTCATTTCTCCCGGTAAAAGCTGGCCGAAAACAGTCAAATCAATCAGTTCCTATTCTATAAAGAAAAATATGCTCGTTATCCGGGACTAAACGATGGCCTGTGTGGCTGTAAACCTGGACCAAGCTGAGCTGCTGCTGGCGTTTTATTACTGCGGGACTGCAGACTCGAGCCATTACTCAGCAAAAACAGCGTCAGGCGCACATGGAGCTGGTGCGCTGCAGCACATTACTCATGCACACAGCGAAGCACATGATTTGAGGCTGGGGAGGCGGGATGGGGGGCGACAGGTATGTTTGCAAACATGTAGGTAAACTCACAATAAATGCACAAAACGACAGCTTTTACAGCTGGAAGCAGACGCAGATACAGCCCCCCGCAACCGGGTCTGTCTCTGCTCACCGTGCAGGGCTGGGGGTGGGGGGGGGGGGGTCTTGTTTACTGTGACAGAGCTAAAAAGGCGCAAGTGTCGGCTGTACCTTGCTGTCCAGGACGCTGTCTCCCTCCTGGTGCGCCTTCACTTCTGCGCTGAGATCCCCGGCGGAGGCTGAAGCTGAGGCTGAGGCATCCTCCTGGCTCTTCCCGTCCTGCTGCGCTGAGTTCTGTGCTCCCATGGCCAACTCTTTTCGTCTTTGGCTACTTACGGTCTAAAAAAGCCTCCGCAATAAACGCAGCCAGAGCAGAACTACTGTGTTTAGGGAGCAAATATCCAAAGCGTCCGATGTACGATGCAGCTCCGCCGCGGGGTGGCCTGGATCTGGAGTGATGAAGCGTCGGGACTGGCAAACTCTTTCAGGACGCCCCCACCTCCTGCATCTCCCGTCAGTATCACATGGGGGGCTCCGGTGTGCAGCGGCACGCCTTGCAGGAGCAGAGCCGGTGCTGATGGAGGATAAACAAACGAGGGAAGAGGAGGGCAAGTAATTAAAAGGATAAAGGGCCTTTTATTCACACGCCGCATTAATCCGTTAGTTTTGTTCTGTTCCTGTAAATTAAATTTGAGCAATTTTAAAAACACAGCAATGACACGAGGGCAGAAATCCGACAAGTTTGAGCAGAAGTGGCAAACATCATAAGTGCAGACTTATAATTCAAGTGGTTTAACAACAAAAATGCATTCATTTTTTTTAGGAATTAAAGACATTTTTATGCATAGAGCCCGATTTTCAGAGGTGCAGCTAAGACCTCTTCCCTTGTTGTCATGACAAATTTAATCAAAGATGCGGTTCATTCAGAATTTTGAACTTGCATTTAGTATCTTTTCACTGGAATATCTAACATGAGAAAAGAAGATAACAAAAGGTGGTTAAGAGGTGCAAACCACTGGTTACACTCTAGAACACGATTTGACTTTGCCAGATAGATAGATAGATAGATAGATAGATAGATAGATAGATAGATAGATAGATAGATAGATAGATAGATAGATAGATAGATAGATAGATAGATAGATAGATAGATAGATAGATAGATAGATAGATAGATAGATAGATAAATGTGCTTTAAAGCAACATACACTGATCTTTATTCTTGCACCAGAATGATAGGAAGAGACAAGTATAGAGAGGGAAAGAGGACAGCTTGTGATCGGTCATACATGGTGAAGGAAAGTAAATGTATGGCTGCAGAGGAACTGGCTCACTAGTGTTTTTTTGATGACAGAAATAGCAGGATGAACTGTGAAGTGTACAGAGTTACACTCTCTGCTCAGATTCAGACAAATGCTACAAAATTAGTCATACAGCATTTTACAGTCCAAATGGATAATGACCCAAAGCTCACTGCAAAAGCAACCTGAGACTTTCTCACAAAGAAATGAGAAATGGCCACGTCAGTCACTTGATCTTAACCCAAACAGAGTATGCTTTTCAGATATTTAATGCAAAACTGAATGCAGAAGAACCCACAAACAAGTGACGATGAGTGGCAGGGTGATTTGTGTCAGAGTGACGGCAGCAAAATAGTAGTTAGACATGCTGGGCAGAGCTGAAGATGCAGGATGGACAGAATTACAAGTCCATGAGAGAGACAGCTCAGGTTGATCAGTTTGGAGACAAAGTTAGAGAAGAGGATGACAGGGGTAGGGTAAGACTTCTCCTCCTGTTTAAAAAGGTTCTCCTGGCTTTACTTTGACATCCACCTTATCTTGGATCATGCATTTTAATCCCCCTCCCCATGAGGAAGTGCTTTGGCAACAGTGGGAAGGAAAAACTCCCTTTTAACAGGAAGAAAACTCATTTTGTGTTGCAGAGAGAACAATCTTTCTTGTGCTTCGTGTAAAAACACTAACACAACCTTCATAACACTTGCAACACAACAAACAGTTTCTCTGTTATTCCAGCTGAATTCGCTCCATGATGTAATCTCTCTGTCTGACATCTCTTTAGATCCTAATTTTTAATCTTGTTTACATTTTGCTGTGATTCATTGTTCTGATGAAGTCTGTGTACAGTTGCTCTGGTTTACAGAACTGGTTTGTAGGTAATTGTAATTGTAGGTTGAGCCAATGTGTCATTTTGTTTGGAATTTTTGAACACACAAATTACAGTCCAAGCATTTAAAGCCAAGTTCACACACGCCTTAGGGTCCCGACAGCTAAACCAAAACACAAACCCAAGCATGTAGTGCAACAACACAAATTAAGACTTTACACAGAGAAACACTCAGAGATAACAGGATATAACCAGTCAAACAGTAAAACACACAGGACACATTATACAACTATGAAACAATAACAGCAACATGAACTGATAGGGACTGGAGATCATCTGCTACTTACTGGTAATATAAGGGGGACTCATTTAAAGCAACATACACTGATCTTTATGACCACTCACGCTGCTTTATAAATCTTTCATTTTTTCTCCAGTAAAAATAGCTTTGTGTCATGGAGACTTCCATCTTTGAATTTTTAAAACCCTTTTGGCTTTGTAACCTGGCTTTGACTAGGATTTATTTGAGACTTCCAGAAAGATTTGATTTAAATGTATGTCTAGAAGATAAGGCAAAATGTCTGAATCTAATAAACAATGGTAACATCATTGTTCTGATGCAGCCAAAGTGATGTTTAATGTCCCTTAGCAAGGTGCACCTCGATCAGTCCAGTTTTGGTAGCCATCATCAAGCTCCTGGCATAATTCTGCTTGGATATTTGCCCACTCTTCCTGGCATAATTGGTAGAGTTCATTGATTTGATTACTTAAAAGCAGGGACCACGCCAGGAAATCATAGCCAACAAGTTTGCAGTAGGGTTTAGGTCGGGACTTTGGGAAGATTAATCGGAAACTGGTTAGGATGATCAGAAACAATCATGCACTCAAAAAAATGAATTTGTGTGGCTGATACATGTACAAGATTCAAACTTGTAATTTGAACTAAATAATTTCATGTTTCTATGGTGAAAGTAATTAAATCATGTAGCATCTGCACGAAATTCAGCAACTTAATTTGTTCTTGTTGAGATGACATGATACAATCTAGTAAAGAGTGGTTAGTTACCTGGACTCACAAAATTCACAAGATCACATTAGATGTCAAATTGCAGGAAAAATCGCTGGAGTTTTAAGAGGCAGACAGCTACACACACACACCACGTGTATGGTATCGCTATTTATTGTGGTTTAACCTGTCAAGGACAAAAAACGTACAGAAAATTCTGCATCAAGCCTTGTAATCATAGCTTTCTTACTTTTGTTAAGCCTGGTGGTGTGATGGCTAGTGCTGTTGCCTCACAGCAAGAAGGGACTGGGTTCAAATCCACAATCTGGCTGGTTTGCAGTGTGTAATTAGAGTTAGGTTAACTGGTGATTCTAAATTACCCATGAATGTAAGTGCAAATGGTTGTTTGTCTCTATGAAATCATCAACCCCCATATTGGTTCATTAAGCAAGACTACCAGCCTTGATTAACAAAGTAGTTGTTCAAACAACAAGATTTCATTGTGTTTTCCTAAAGTTTTTCACTTGTGTAGAATGAATTAAAACAAATTTCACTTTACATACTTCAACAAATTACTTCAAGTCAATGTAAGTATACTACGTTGATCCAACGTAATCTGGTTACATTAAACCACCAAATGCCAAATGTGTTGGTTTGACATGGTCAAAAATAGGTAATTGTACTTGGTTAAATCGCGTGGAAAAAGGTGCCATGATTAAATTGTGTTCATCCAACAACAGATTTTTTTGAGTGTGGAACCACTAAGGCTCAAGCTTGCCATGAAACTCTGTCCACAGTGAAGCCAGTCTACGTTGCCATTTACTGTCCACATAGACAAGCCAAAGAAAAGTTTCGGGGAGAAAAGATAGAGCTAGTGGGCCACAGTGAAAAGATGAATGTGGAGATTTCAAGAAGAGTAACTGAACACAGTATTACAATAACACTCAGATGTAAAGCAGAGCTGACAATCTTGTAAAATCTCGAACAAACTCATGAACACCAACTGAGACAGCAAGACAGAGGGTATGTCCACACAATAAATGAGCAGTAATGTAATGCTGGTGTCACATGAAAGAGGAAAAAGGAAGCATGTTCTCATTACACTGAAAGCATTACTAGATATGTCATGCTCAGAGCTCTATGAAACAGTAACGTAAGGGTACGTTAAAGGCACAAAGCAGATACTTGCCACTTTATAGTTTTCTGCAGACCGGATGGCTCTAGAATACGATAGCATATAGACCCAGGACTGCGGAGCAGCTAGAATCTAAACTAATTGGATAACTTTCAATGGAGGACCCAGTTAATGTAGCACTTTTTTAGTATAAAAGTACTGAAACAACTGAGAGTGAATTGGATGTTTGGGGACCAGGATCATTCAGCTTCAACTATTTGGACCAATTTTCCAGAAACTCTTGGAATTCCTCTCACATGAAACATTCAACAGGACACTGTCCTTGGTACTGAAATTGGAAAATCTATTAAATCTGTCCAGAAGTGCTAAAAGATGAGAGCCTAAACAATTTCTCAGATGGAGTCAAAAACTCAATGTAAACAACTCTAACCGAACAAAACAGGGATCTGTCAGCGCATTACAGTGCAATGCCAAAGTGTACAACTTATCAACACATCTTTAAATCTGTCATCAGCTCAAAACAAGAGGGTTCAGTCTCTGTCTCTCTCTCTCTCTCTCACACACACATACACACACTAAATCTGCTGTTGGGGAGCTATTGTATAAGATTCCCAGTGCCAGATACTGCCGGGTGAACACGCAGAATATCACGGAGACTTTGAAAGTGTGGAATGCCAGCTATGACACATGTGCACACATGCACACTTGGCTTCATGCTGAAAACCCAAACACCTCATAATGACAGATGTTGCACCCTGGGGTGCTGCTGGGGGGTGAGGGGGATCATCTGTTTTCAGACACCGTTCCAAAACGCATGCGAAGAAATGAAAAAAAGCACAGAAAATCTTAAAGGTTTCATCTGTGAAAGGAGGCACGATTGTATCGCGGCATCTCAAAAAGAATCGCGAGACAACAGCAAGAAAAGAGCTCATGTCTGATGCTTGACGTAAAAACAGAAATACACAGTTTTGGAGTGAAGAAAAGGTTTATTATTACTGCTATAAGGCACTTTTGATCTTTGACAAATGAAATGTTTGACATACAGCAGCTTTCAGGATTGTACCAGATGTTTTCAGAGAGTACTACCTCTGTTTGTTTTACACTCTATGGAAAAAAAGTGAAAATGAGCTGACTTTATCTTTTCTGAAGGTAACACTTAAAGAAGCTCCAGAATCTGGTTGGTTGGTATTGTCTGAAATACCTCCAAACAACATATATAACATGACAGAAGCACAGATATTCTTGTCAAACCACAAAACAAAATAATTTACTAATACTTAAAGAAAAAACTGCTTAGAAATTATGAACATAATTGACATTTGTAGTGTTTCTCAGTGTATGTAAAGCACCTTTAACATTCAGCACCACTTAACAGATTAGGAAACTCAAAGTCACATGAGGGCGTTTTGTGCGTACACCAGCATCTTAATTGACAAGTTTGCCCACTCACTGCATTTAGGTACAAAACAACAACACTGTATTAAGACATTTGATTTTCTTTCCAGAAAAACAAACAGAAGTTAGACATCCAAGGAAACAACAAAATAAAATCCAAGAAAATGGACTCTTCTATACCCAGAAAAAAGTTGACACAAGTAGAGGATGTATGATATACATATATATGGTTGTAGGGCATGGTCTTTGGCATATGACACACGTGCAAATGCAGCATAATGCTAGTCTAATGGTCCACTAATCCTCCCTCTTCTTCCATGTTGCTTTGATGCGGATCAGCTGGGAAGAGAAAGAAATTGTTTCCTGCCAGTGGCTCAGGTTTAGATGAGCCTTATGGTGAATGCATGGAGCCCATGCTCCTGAAAACAGAGCAGGGAGCCTGGGAACAAAAAAACAAAAACAAAGATGTTTGCAGGGCCTCTGAGCCTGGAGACGCAGCAAAGTCCCAGCAGCCAGTCGATGTAACGAACTGTACTGTCAATAGCTGCTTGTGAAATATGTAAAGTGAAACAATGGCAGCTTCTTCAGAAGCATTTATATGATACAGATGAGATGATACCCACGAGAATAACGTTGGGGAGCATGCTCAGAAGAGCCCAGTGATCTCCTCCGTGACCGGGTCAAGGTCAATGTCGTAGAAACAGGGTCGTGTGGGCAGGCCAGGCATTGTGCTCATCTGAGGGAAAACACATCAGAGAAGAACCCATATTTGAACTATTATAAATCTAATTTTGATCTATTTAATTTTAATTATGTCAATCATTTACTGTAATCATGTATCAAACAAAGAGTTTGATGAGAAGTCACCAAAAAAAATGCATATATGGAAATATCAGACCACAGAATTAAGAGAATAATAACACTGCTAATCAAATGCTAGAGGTGGATTTATAAGCTACTGAATTAATGGATGTACTTAAAATCCTTTTTATGTGACAATCCACGTTTGCTAGAAATCAAAAAGGTGCTCAGATGACATTAAACTCATCAACAAACAATAGAATTTGAAAAGAAAAAAAAGAATATGTCTGTTGTCTACTATTATCCTAATCTAGTCGAATTTCAAGAAAGCTTTTAATGAGTGGACATATCCGAGGAAGCACACGCAGCTGGTACAGATCTTCTCATGAAACTGTCAGTGGCCACAAAAATCAGATAAGAAGGTAAAATTACAATCTATATAATGACCTCACATTAAGGCCGTCACCACAACACAGCTGCTCTACACCAAAACACCATCTGCCAACATTTAGCATCACAACTTGTGTAAATTAGACAGAATAGGGTCATTCCACACAAGCTCGATAACTGTAATCTAGACTTAATTTAACTCAAGGTTAGCGGTGATGAATACGCCCGCAGAAAATGGCAGCTTTGTTTTTACTGTTGTCAAAATATAAACGAAAAGAGGTCCTGCAGGTACGAGACAGTTAATAAGCGCTATGTGAAGTCAGAGAGAATCACAGTTTTGATTTGGGCATTAAGAAGCTCAACTGAGATATATCTTAGAGTTTTAAAAATAGAAAAACATAAACGGAAAAATGTTTAGAGGGCCTTGTAATTATTTTACATTAAAAAGTTTTGATCCATCACATCTGCCAGAAAGACTTCGTGTTTAAGTTTCTGAATGACAATGAGTCAACAGAGGAACCGTCCTGTTAATCCTGATCATGTCTACAGTGCAACGAGAAAGCTTGTGTCAGTTACAGAGCATCACGTGGAAGTACATTGAGACTGACTCTAGAAGAAGAAAAGAAACATAAGAGGCTGGAAATGCTGCCAAAAGAAATTTGACATTATCATGGTTCACGAGATGATGACATCAAGCTATCTAAGCAACTAATTAAAAGTTATTTAGTCAGGTCTGGGTCTCTGTTACATAGTCGGGGGGGAGAAGGGCATGTTTTGCACAGTTCAATGGATCAAAGACTCCTATGTGACTCATAAACTCCTTTTACTCTCTCAAAACCCAGCCGGTTCATCCCGTCCAGACTCAAAAGTAAATTATCTTGCTCATTAGACAGACAGCGACATTCTTTGCATACCTCCCTTCTTCTGACCCAGGAGCAGTTTTATGGACCCACAAGTGGGAATTAAACAGGAGGAAGTGGGCAGTGAGCTTCCTGTCTGAGGAAACATGGCTCTGCATACTTGCAGAAGCACAAAACAAGGAGAACGTGCCTTCGCAATCTCACAGAGCGGATAACAATTCCTCAAATATGACTGCTGTGACATGGGCGTGTCCTTTAAAGTCCACCGTCAATGCTTACATCCCAAATGAATCCAACTAAGAGGTCCCAATGCTCTTTCAGTTGCCAAAATGAAACAGAGAGGGACCATTAACAAATAAAATAAGGTCAAAGTTCTTTAAAAATCCAATAACATGATCAGTGTAGCCGTTCTCCAACATATTATTAAAAGTTCTCTGTCCATGCATCCATGGGAAACAGGATCTACAAGGCTAAGAGGAGTTGGTCAGGTAGTTTGTGGCGTTCCCACTTTTGGTCAGGGAGCAGGTGCTGCCCCAAATGAGGGAGTTGAACTATCTTGAGGCCTTGTTTACGGCTGAGGGGAGAGTGAAGACTGACAATGGTTTGGTGTGGCGTCCGAAGGACACTGCACCAACGAATTGCGTTTGAGAGAGAGTGAAGCGTAGAAGAAAAGATGTCACTCTACCGATCGATCTACATTTATACCCTCACCTTTGGCCACAAGTTCTGGGTAGTAATGGAAAAAAGAAGATTACAGATAGAAGTGGTGGAAATGCAGCTTCCTTTGAAGGGTGGCCGGGGTCAGCTTTAAAGCTAGGATGAGGATTGGATTGGTTCACCAGTTGAGGTGAATGTTCTGGGAAAGACCCAGGAAAAACTGGCGAAATTACACTGAGGGAACCCCTTGGTGTCCCCTGGATGAGTTGGAGGAGGTGGCTAGGGAGAAGGAAGGCTAGGCTTCTCTAGTTAGACTTTAATCCTGGCAACTGGGCCTTGGATAAGCAGCATAAAACTGATGGATGGACAAAAAACGTACACCACTGCTATGCTACTGAGTTATGGTTAGGCTAATTAAAATACATGATCGTTCTCAATTAAATGACATGTTGGTGGTCTCTTTGCTGCCTGATTTGGATTATTGAAAAAGTTGTACAGGACTTGAATGACAATTAAATATTTTTCAGGGGTGGAGTGCGGGGGGACTTTCACTTTAACTGCAGCATTTACTGCTCCAGTCACTTCATGCCTTTCTGTTTATACCACCTCCTTTGCTTTGCTTCTAGCGCTACCAATATCTAATCTAATAAAGGAAAAGCTCCGCAAAAATCATCATGCGATATCAAAAAAATATTTTTCTGTCTACATTCCTTGCCTACATTCCTCACCAATTTGGATAATAGTTCTGGAAATCCCCCCTCCCCCTAAAAAAAATAATAATAATTTGGGTTATTGTTGGATGTTTTGATTATAACTATGTAGACTGATGAGTAGAGTTAATTGGCTAAAGAAGGAATGTTTCTCTCTGTGAACAAACATAATAGATAACAAATACTTTATTTATCCCAAAAGATTGGAATTATTGTGTTATAGCAGCCAAAACATGAAAATAACTTGTAATAACATTAATATAACATAAAAATATAAAAATGTTAAAATCTAATAGGACACACTAAGAAGCCTAAATCTAAAGGGAATGCAGGTAGTGTGACATATGTGAAACATCTGTCCTTACAATCATAAGAAAACATTTTGAAATACTTAATACTTAATGATTGGATAAATGTGCACTTTTTTTGCAGCCACAGAACATAGACGGCTTGCACTCACTGATTCAGCCTTTAACTCCTCTGTATAGAGAAGTATTGTAGGGTCAAATGTGAGGCAGCCCTCACATTTGGGTCAAACTGGGTCATGCAGCAGGACAATGATCCCAAGAACAGCAGCAAGTCTACAACAGAAGGGCTGACAAAGAAAAGGTGCTGCAGTGACCCAGACAAAGTCCAGAGCTCAACCTGACTGAAACAATGTGACAGAACCTCAGGAGAGCTGTGCATGACAGATATCTGCAAACCTCAATCAACTGAAGCAATGTTGTAAAGAAGAGTTGGCCAAAATTCTCCACAATGACATGAGAGACTGATCAAATCATACTGAACGGCTGAGCTGAAACAGAGACAGTGTTCACTCACTATGTGTTAATAGACCTCTCTGCATTGAATCATATCTGGTATTAATCTCTGTCTCTCTTCCACAGCATGTCTTTATCCAGTCTTCCTTCTCTCACCCCAACCAGTCGCAGCAGATGGCCAGGCCCCTCCCTGAGCCTGGTTCTGCTGGAGGTTTCTTCCTGTTAAAAGGGAGTTTTTCCTTCCCACTGTCGCCAAAGTGCTTGCTCATAAGGGGGTCTTATGATTACTTCGTTTTTCTCTGTATGCATTATTGTAGCGTCTACCTTACAATATAAAGCGCTTTGAGGCGACTGTTGTTGTGATTTCGAACTGTATAAAAATTTTTAATTTAACTGAATTGAATTCGGTAAGTATTCTGCACACACATTTAATTAATATTTTTTATCAGGTATGAAAAACAGAACAAACATTTGTGATGTCCAATATGTACCTTGAGGCATCGATTGCACATCTGATACTGAAATTACCATATTTCCGCACTATGAGGTGCACTTAAAATCCTTTAATTTTCTCAAAAATCGTCAGTTCCCCTTATAATCTGGTGCCCCTTATGTATGAATTCTGGTTGTGCTTACTGACCTCGAACTAATTTTATGTGCGACACGGCGCTCAAACATCTGTCAAAAATGTTTTAGTACGACTTCGTAAGCTACGAAGCCGCACCGCTTGATGGATTTTTGGAGCATTATGGCTACTGTAGTCAGGAGCCTCGCTGAGTAATCTGGGTCCAAAACTCAGTCTTCTTCACGTCCCAAACTCAAACTTACACTGCAGCATCACCGAAAGTTAAAAACTGTCAAAATTCTTTCAACTTTGATAAAATGATCAGCATTGCTGCTTTACCAGGTGCAACAATTAAGTTTAACATCCAGGCATCCACGAAAACAGAATTTATTAAATTTAACGGAGTTAGCCGTTAGCAGGAAGTTAGCTCGCTAGTTTCCACCTAAAACATGATATAGCATGTTCTGACTGAGAGATTTCTGAAAAAATTAAAACGTACAGCTCTGCTATCACTTCCAACGTAAATGAAGACAGAAAACTAAACAGCAGTGACTTTTATAGGGTTACTGAAATTGGACTAGCTGGTATATAATGATGTACTATGTGATTGCTAGCAACACCACTATGTTAGCATAACATAAACACAGTGAAGCTGGAGGATGAACTCTAACTTTTTTCCACTGATAAAAGTTAACGTGAGGGTTCGCATGGCAGGATGCTGTAAACGGACCAAACTTCAGTCAGGAGAACAACTGAGATAATCCATCCACAATATGAGGTTAGTCATTAATATACTGCAACAACATGGGAATAGAGAGAATTCAAAATTAATGAATTAATGTTACAGAAGTGGAGGAAACAAGAAGAATGAGTTGAGCAAATTTTAACTTATCTGTCTGTTTTGTTTCGCTTAATGCGCCTTATAATCCGGTTCGCCTTATGTATGAAAACAGACCCGTTTGTCGACAGTGCGCCTTATAATCCAGTGCCTTGTGGTCCAAAAAAATACGGTAGGCTTTAAAAATCAGATCCATTTGGATTTAATAGGAAGCTGTTCTTGATGTAATTTGATATTTTTGGTACTAAAATTAACCTTTTAGTGGAAACCCCCGGCCCGATAAAATCTCATTTTAACTTGTCCACCTGTAGGATTTACTCCACCACCCTCTAAACTTTATAGAAATGTGTGTGCCTACATTAAATACACTAATTATAAGGCTTATCATTGATGAATCTCACTTTAGCCATGGATCTCTGCATTAACCAGAACAAGAAGCCATGTTTTGGAAAATCGTTTTGTTCCATATTCAAATATTAAATTATTTTTCCTGCCCTAGCTAGCGTGCATGCTCCTCATGTCATAACAATCAGCTGATAAATAATGAACAGAAGCATCCGATTAAGGGCTTCCATTCAGAAAAAACAGACATATGACATGTGATTAGAAATCGTTACGGGGGAAAACTCTGTCCCTACAACTCTAGACTGCTTTTGTGATGACTTCTGTGTACAAATGCAAATGTTTTCCATTCCTGTAATAGAAAGCAAAGCTGCAAGGAATAAATTCATCCCCTTGTTCTGCAACAAAATCCCAGTTTCACTTTATTTACTTGAATGAAAGACTACAAAATGTCAGCTCACAGGAGGAGGCAAATCAAACCTTATTTAAAAATATCAATTCCGATTCACAAGTAAAAGGTCCTTTCACTTTTCTCGTCCTTGAATGAAATATTGGGCAGCACATTTAAATATAAAAAGGTAATAAAAAGTGTATGAAAACCTTTCAAAGTGATGAAAGCAACAAAAGATGTGCTGTTCTGCCAGTCCTCCTCTCAAGCCTGAGAACAAGTTGGCACTCGCAAAAACACATAACACTCCGTGGCTAAAGTTGGAAAGCCCATTCAGGCAAATAAGTCCCTTCATTATGCCCAAACACAATGTGCCTTTGTTGGGGAAAGCCCTGGAGGAGACAATGTAGCTGGTTTTTTACCCCCCACTGGTTTTGGAGAAGTGTCTCGGTCAACAAGCAGCAGAGTTTGAAAAAGTACTGAGAAGATTATGAAATCTAAAAGACCAAAAAACACTTGTGTCAATTTAAAATTAAATAAGTGAAGTCCATAACAGTAAATCTTTAAAAGTCACACAGATTCTCCACAGTTTATTTGGTTATTGAGTAATGGGGTTTTTATTAAAGCTGTTTTCATTTTAAGATTTATGGTTCATCTGTGTCTGATAGAAATCAATGGATAAAATGTGAAGAACAGATGAGATTTAACAAGTTTTAGATAGGGCTGTGTGATATGACCAAAATCTCATATCCCGATATAAGAATTCTATCGTCCCGATAACGATATAAATCACAAAACTGTAACATATTCTGTAAATTCTGTGAATCTCGGGCAGCTCGACTTGCGGGAAGTGTTTCCAGCTGCGCATCATGTACCTGGAGTCGAGTGTTTTAACCGATGCATGAAACTATACATCTAGTCTAAGTCTAAGGTTTATTTTTTAGCACCTGGCGGCTCTTTTTTTTATTTTTTTATTTTTTTTTACTTCTCATCCGTAAATAATCTGCTCTTTCACGTGATTCAGTTTATTTTGAAAAGTCTCAACAGGATCTTGAGCTTTATTGTGAAAGGTTTATGTGGAACATAAACAAGCGGACACGCGATGGTGTTACCGTCGTTGTTGCTAACGACAACGCATAAAAACAGGGGCTTGTCCGTCTGTAGTTTAGTTATATTAAATAAAGGAGAAAGAGAGAACTTGAAGAAATTAATATAGCCACTACAGTGACCATCAAAACAATGAAAAAATATTGCTGTAAACAGTTTATTTTGCAACACCACAAAACAAACAATAGTGTAAAATGAAACGATAGACGTTTTTATATCGTCATCCGATATCTATCGTTATATCGAACAGCCCTAGTTTTAGATCTAGTCTGAACTCTGAACCGTGCACTTTGGACTTCTTACGTTTTTTACGGACTACGGTGCATCCTGTTTGGGGCTAAAAAAACAGTATCACTGATTGTCAATGAATGACAAATCCTGTACAGGTTTTTTGTAAATGTGTGTGTACTTACAGGTTTTTATTTTTTCATGCCAAACTTTTTAAACTTTTAATCTTTAATTTTGAATCTTCTTCTGTGATGTACTTCAGGCTGCGTGCTTGCATAGATAAATAAAGCCAAGCTTGTAAATTGTCCTTCGTTTTGCCAAAGGTGTTCCATTGTTTGTGAACCTTTGTACATTTACTGCTTATTTGTGGTGTGTATGGTGTATTCATTCTAGGGGTGGGTTTTTAAAATCGATTCATCGATTAAAATCGATTCTGGCTTGGATAACGTAAAATCGATTCATTAAAATCCTGAATCGATTTTTTTAATATAAATTTATTTTACCCGAAATGCCAGAATCTCTGGTGAAACCTCACAAAATTTCAAGAACCACCAAACAGTTAAGACAGTAAATGAGAGCAGGTACACGGATTCTGCACATAGACTTAAACACAGCGCGACCCGAATTCGATCAGAATCAGTTAGATGTCACCTTTCTCACGGTCGGGGCTGAAAGCCGACAGCTCGCTGATTCTGATCTGTCGGCGGGTCCGCGCTTTGTGTTCACGCCCTTTATGCGCTGATTCTAAAGCTGTTAGTTTGATCTCTCTCCAAACAATATTGAATAAACATCGTCATGAATTCACTCTGACTTTTACTGTTTTGCTTCCACCACGATGCACAGCTCTCTCTCTCTCTCCCTCCCCCTCTCTCTCTTTCTCTCTCTCTCTCCCTCTCTCTCTCTCTCTCTCTCTCTGTACTTCAAGAACAGTTTCCCTTTCTTCATTATTCGCTTACTTGTTATGCACAAGTCTACTGTTGTTTACAGCGCTGTCAGCCGCTGTTTTTTTCCCTTTTACATTCTTCCGAAAAGAAAACCTCATTTCTGCTGTTCAATACTGAACAAATTTAAACTTTTTAAAATTATTCAAAATGCAAAACGCTTAGCCGTGTCTCTAATAAAACCGCTGTAACTTCAGAGGTAATGTTCATATGTTGATTAATGGTTTTCTTTCGTTTTTGATGTACTGCAGAATATTTTTATAAAATCCCAGGCCAGGAAAATCTCCTTCATGTTTTTCTGTGTTTTATCTTCAGCTACTTTGACACAAAGGCCTCTGCTGTGACGCTTACACCTGTGATAAAGTCTTGCGTGTGTCAGCTTCCTTTTTATTGATACAAAAATATGTAAATGTACTGATCTGAATTATAATATTTCTGACTGTCAAAATTTCCCAGATTTAAATCGAATCGAATCGAATTAAATCGAATCGTGGATCGAATCGATTCGGGACCTTGTGAATCGGAATTGAATCGATTCTAGAAATCAGTGACGATACCCAGGCCTAATTCATTCTAATGCTACATGTATACTACCATAGACGCATCTGTTCATGTAGGTTTGCTGCCTTGATGATGAAGAACTGAATAATGCGTTTAATGACGCTGTGCAACTTGATCAATCTCTGCCTCGTGTCTAATTTAACTTTAGTAAAGCTGCAGTTGAGGCACAGGTCAATTACCAGATAAATACATTTACTGGACCTGTTGGCCGGCAGGTCATTAAGATAACAGAGTTATCCAAAATTAATGAAAACTGAAACAGACAGCTGTTTTTTGCCATCACTGGACAAGAAAATCCATAATAATCTTTCAGCACACAGGGAATCCTGTGCCATTACTGGGCTTTTTAAAATAGAAACTCTACACTAAGATTGGAGCCAATCACAGGTTTTGTCAGGCGAGTTCAGGTAAGTTCTATGAAGTAGCAAGAAGAGCAAAAAATTCCAGATCGGAAGTAAGATGGTGTGGTGTGATTAAACAGAAGACTTTAACCTGGGAAAACAGGGTTCGATTCACAGGTGCAGCATGTATGAAGCACGTGTAGTAGGGATGTGGGCGACAAGTCAGCTGAATGCTAGATGCTGCAATTCCACCGTCCACTATCCAAGAATCCAGCCTGGACAGAAGCCTGCCCCCACCCTGAATGTTTAAGCCTGACTGTGGTCAGTTCTGGATGTTCTCCATCTTTTAAAGTAGTCTGGTCTTTTCTTCTTCCTGTTTAAACAACTAGTAAATTAGTCACCAGGAACATCCTAGTGTGTATCTAAGAAGCTGCTTTCGGTTGATACGTTATTCACATGGGGTTGCTGCAGCAAGAGGCTCCACGTATTTGGGTTGGCAGATATTTTCTTTAAATGCCAGATGCCTTTGCTGACCAAACCTCAATAGGATTTGTGGCTCCTTCCAGCATCAACCTGGGGATCTTTTGCTTGTTAGGTGAATGCGTAGACCACTACAACTACTGCTTATGGGTGGGGCTTAGAAGAGAAAAGGGGGCACTGCAGGAGATCGACTCGTATTGCATGCTGCAGCTTTAGGGCTAACTGCTATATCTGTTGCCTTTCTTAGAATTGATAAGAAATCTTTAATCATCAACCATCTTTAAAGTTTAACCAGAGAATATTCAGCCAAGGAGGGCGTTTCTATAAACCTGACTGGTTTAGGGTGTAATGATTCAGTGAAAGCAATTCTAACAGGATATGAATTCCAAAGACATCTATTGTTCCGCTTGCAACTCCTCCCATACATATCTGGAGAATCAAATCAGTGCCTTCCTGACTCTTCACCCTGCAGACCCCTAACCTACCCATCGATCTAAAACCCCGCCATCCTCCTTCTTATTATCTTGACTGAGAGCTTTTCACCTCTTTCCGTGAAGGGAGAATTGAGTTCTTAGCTGTAATCAGAGCTAAGGCATCGGAAGTCCCCTGACAGTTCTATCGAAGAAATTATCTCATGGAGGTTTCTTGACTTTTTTCTTAATAAAGCCATTTTAAACAAAATAGCACAATTTTAACTGTGCCAGAGCAACAGGTGCTAACATGAAAATCATGCAGCGATTAGAAATGGTGTAATCTTTAAACTATTAAAAGTTTCAGTCTTGGGTCAGTGTGTCAAGCAGAAGCTAAGCCAACGAGTTCAGAGGACAAACAAAGAACTTCCTTTGGGTTAGAAGTCATAGTTCAAGAGATGTCAGTGTGCCAGTGGCTCCATAGGCAGCAGCACATCAAAGGCAGGTTGTGGAAAGTGGAGAGATGCCACAACCCTACAAGATGCCTTTCCAAGCATGGCCAGCGTCTCACACCTCTGGCCCAGCCTTTCAAAGCCAGGCCCTGAGGGCACACTGGTGAAACAGCGGGAGCCAAAGCACTCAGGAAGCCGCTTCCTTCCTGCCTGCCCAGCCCATCATCAAGCAAAAGGCTCTAGCCAGCCTTGTTTGCTCTAAGTAGGACTACATGGCTCAGGGAAAGCAACAGAGAGGACCAAAATCACACACACTCTCCGGGGACGAACTCGAGGGAGGAAGGAATTAACATTGACAGATGAATTAGCACATTCAAGGAACAATAATCCTACACACCCACCGAACCCTTGAAGATCAGAATGAGCTTCAAGGGTTGGAGAATGGAGATATTAAGCTTTGGCAAGGTTAAGGAACGGTGTCATGTTAACAAAATTAAATTGAACATTCTTCAAGAAAGAAGCAGCTGCACAGGCAAACGTGTAGGCACGAGAAACAAGAAAACACTTGTGGTGTGATTTCTGTGCAGACGTCTGCTTTACAGCCTACATAAAGCTGGTCCAAGTTTTCTCTGTAAGTGACACCAAATGCACTTTCTTATCACCTCTGTGCAGTATTGTGAAGCCAATCACTTTCAAAAAGCTCTGTGACTTCGCGCTATGAGGCATGGACCAAGACGTCAACGTTAACCTGCTGCAGACCACGTACCGTTCCCACTAATGGGTAGATGAAGCCAGCTCCAATGCTGGCACGGACATCTCTGATTGGCAAAACAAATCCAGTGGGTGCCCCCTTCTTGTCGGGCATGTGGGACAGGGACAGATGGGTCTTGGCCATGCAGATGGGCAATGAACCATAACCCTTGTAAAAGGCAAAAGAGAAATAGTCATTGTGTGACCTTGTCACAGAGGAAAGAGAAATGAGATGAGTCAGTTACTGCAGCGGCAGTGAGCTCACTTGTTGATGGTAATAATCTGTCTTGGTCTTGGCCTCTGGAGACAGCTCGATGTCATCGGCCCCGTACACTCTCTGGGCTATTGTTCTGATCTTCTCCACGATTGACATCTATCGGAAGGACAGCGCATCAAATGCAGGTGAACACACAACAGCTCTACACTCAAAGGGAAGTGAGGAAATTAGATTTGGTGAAGTGAACACATATCAGCGTGACATCAGAATCAAACACAGTTCAGCAAAATGAATTAAATATTTAAACTTTGAGCTCTTATCAGACATGTGATAGCTAAGAAAGCTGCCTTTATTCCTCTGTTAAATGAATGAATGAATGAATGAATGCTTTATTGGCCATATGCAGGTTGCCCCACAGAGGAATAGGACCCCCCCCGACTTACACACACAACAACAAGACATCACATGGGAATACAGTCGGAGACCGGCAGCGTTGAGAGAATAACACTGAAAAAATTACACAACATTGGGAAAAGTACAAGAGGAAAAAAAGAGACCTCTTCCCACGCTGGGCAACCTATGGGAGGACAGCATGAGAACAGGAAACAAAAAAACTCCTCTGCACAGAGAGCACATTAATGTCCACATCACAACATCAGAGCACATGACAAGCCACAGGGGATGGATATGGGGGTGGGGGGTGATTTGAAGGAACACAGCAGTCGTCCTGCACCATGCTTCTGACCTGGAAGACTGATGGCCTAATTTCTAATGCAAAACTGCCCGAGGTGTGGTTTGTAAACAAAGCCGACACATTCAGGTGTCATTAGATTAAAAAAAGAACGTTATATCTGATTCTCACTTGACACTACAAACCTTTGTTTTTCCTTTTTGGTCAAAAACATGTAATAACAGCGGATTTGAGCACTATGGCATCAACAGCTTATTAATGAGAAACATATAAAAACCATTTATAAACACATCTTTGACTTCTTTCTTCATCTCCTAAACTGCAGCTTGTCGCAGAATATCTCATCACTAATATATTCAGAATTTCAGCATCTTCGCTATGAGACACCATCACCTGCCAGGTGTATCGAGGTGCAGTTCTTCTGTATCATCCATCCGAGCTGCTAACTTGGAACTTTAGCAGGTATGGGATATTCTCACACTACCTTCTCTTCTGGCAAACATCCAAGCCTGAGGTTTTCTGTCTGACCTTCCCTCTAACTCGTCTAGTACATGGAATAATCAAAAGATTGAACACCTTATTATACAGCAGTTAAGGTTTGATTTATTAATTTAATATCCAATAAATCCTGTTGTTGAGAGCGCTTGCATGCAGGCACATGCTTACTGCTAATGGAGCCATGCACAAAGACACAAACAGCATAACAAGGTCAGTTAATTTAAGTCACAACCTCCTAGACTCGCTAACTCAAACCAGCTGATGTTTTTTTACTTCAACCTACTCTAGCTCCCAAAATCAACATAATTTACTAATTATCCAACACTGAAACAGAAGGAACAGGGATACCGCCTATCGTAGAGCAATAACTAAATAAAATTTCCACTACATTATCTGCACTCACCTCTGTGTTGTAGAGAAACTGGTAGTCGCTGGGTTTGCTGGCAGCCTCCTTCACAGCCTGGGCGAGCTCCGAGCAGCCTCTTCCACCCTGCGCCCAGTGGTTGCACGGCAAAGCGTCGGATGCGCCACACTCTTTCGCTATCTGACATACAAGGTCGATCTCTGCCTGGGTGTCTGTCCTAAAAGATCCGAGGAAAAAAGCACCATTAGCAGCGCGAAGCTGGCGTTTATATAAAATACAAATTAATCACAATTAGTAGCTATTTTAAAAAAAAAATATAGCCGTAATATACAACTTACTTGAAGACATTAACAGCAACCACGACCGGTACCCCAAACAGATGTACAATCTGGATCTGCTTCCTGAGATTGCTACGGCAGCCGCCAGCAACCAGGCTCAGGTTCTAGAGGTGGAAGAGAAAGAGGAAAGAGAGCAGAGGTAACAAACTGTTATTAAAAAACAAAACACATCTAACCCATAAAATGTGCCATAACTTGAACCAAAACATATTATAAATGTAATAGATGAGCTACACGTCCTGTAGCTTCATAACATCTGCGCTGCACAGTTTCTTACAAGGTGGATGTGTTCATTTGGCTTCTTTAACAGAATAAACAATACACAGGGCTGTGTTATATTATCCCGCCCACGATTACACCGGTATATTATGCAATATAAAAATGTCACATTGTGTCACATCTTTTCTACACGAGTTTAAGTTCAGGGGATGCCCAAGAGCTGCACATCAGTTACTTTAACATTCCCCAACAACCTGCAAATTATGCAAGAAAACGGTTCCTGTTAAAGGTGAAATCACGGCGTGAGGGAGGAGATACTATCATCTGTGACCTAAATGTAAGCAAAATACTCCACCAAGCATCGTTGGAGCACTTCCAAGTTGCACTCCATGAGGGAGGAAGATGGTAGAATGGAATTTATTGATTCAGCTACATGGTGGAAAACCAGAGCTTTCAGCAGGTGGTTAAAAACCTGTTACACTTATATCGTGATAGAATTTCAAGGCCATATCCCTCACTCCGAGTACTATATAAGTCAGAAATAAGTACTTAAATGGTTTGCAGAAATCTTACATGCTAATTGTGTCCTGTGGATCTTTGTTCTATGAAAACACTCAGCCCCCGCCAAAAAGAAATTCCTGTCTTACTTAATACTGAAATTATTCTGTGTCATAATAAAAATACAAAAAACCCCTAAAAGATAACAAATGAGATGGAGAAAGTTTTCCTGCATCTTCAGCTCACCAGTGGAAAAAATGCTAAAGATTCTTGTGTAACTGATAAGCAGTTTACAGAGATATGATTTAAAGGGCATGACAGGAAATCTGTGATTCTAGTGGGAGCTTCATTTAAATACATTAATGTCCTATTCACCATTTTGTATAAGTTGTTCAGGCTGATATAAAATGTCTCGTTACTAACACTTGTGTGCTTTGCATGTGATTGCATCATTATACTTGATCCGGTGATGTGTGCAGCAATTCAATAGCTCATATTGAACCGCATGCTACTACGTGCACACTGTAGTAGCTTCACGATAAGCTCCTATGCGACCAAAGTAATCTAATCTAGCACTATTTGTGTGTAGCCACAGGCTAAGAAGAGTAAGGCCATACAGGTCCCATAAATTCATTTCCTGAGCTCTGCTTTCCTCAGTACTTCTGGTTCTTATTACAGGCTTTACAGTTAACCTTAATTAACTGCTTCATTATTTACTCAGCTGAACCTGCCTGAGAGACCACTGATTTTGGCCAGATACAGCCGCACATGCACACACACACACACACACACACACACACACACACACACACACACACACACACACCAAAAGAATCCCGACTCCACTTTTGCTTAAGTCTACATAGTAGAAACCGACGGCAAATGTTCTCTTAATACATCAAATGCTTCTAATCACGGTTGTTGGCAGCAGATTTATGCAGGTAGATGGAGATTTAAATGTCAGTGGGAATGCAGCTGAAAGCTTGAGGTGGACTGGTTCAGTACAATCTAGAGATGGACCGATCCGATATTACGTATCGGTATCGGTCCGATACTGACCTAAATTACTGGATCGGATATCGGAGAAAAATAAAAAATGTAATCCGATCCATTAAATATCACGAAAGCACCTCACAAAACTTGCAACACGCCATAACTCGCCTCAGAACGTTAGCACGTCGGAGCAGTATGCATCACGTGATAGAGCGGCTGTGGCATGCGGGACCTGTCGGTGGTCTGGATAGCATTTGGAGCTTCGCTAGCAACCCGGCATTTCATCTCCGACAAAGTTATCCCGAGAGAAGTAAAGCAAGTGTGTAAGTCCATCTCTGAATGTTTGTAAAGCATTCCTGCGTTAAGCTTAACAAGCGATATATGGAGCGACTGCCTCTCCTGCTGCTACTTCAATCATGAAACTGCTTAACGATCAGCTGATCGGCTTTTCTGTCGCGAGTCTGTGTCTCTAGTTTGCTTTTGGCCCACTTTGCACCAGAAAGAGGAAACCAGCGGCTGAACACCCAAAGTTTTAATTTGATGTAAAATGAATAGAAGTCAATTACTGTATATAGTGACTATTAAGTCTAATATATATACCCTAGTAAGCTATAGTACTTTTTCCTTTGGGAAGGTACCATCTGTGCCGTCTGCAATTTTGTTGAAGAAAGATGTTGAATCTATTTAATATTTCTTGAAAAATAATTGATTTCTGTGCTTTTTTTTTTTCACACTGCATCAAATTAAGGTTGATTACGTTGATTAAGCATCATGAGGTGGAGCGTGAGGGGTGGTTCCCTATTTTTTATTTATTTATTTTTGTTGTTGCTGGGAGTTGGAACCCTATTAGTTAGGTTGCTTAATATTTATGCTAAGTACTCTTTAAAATACCAGAATAGGGAGGATGGTGTAGGTTTAAGTTTATTAGATTGATCAGTATTGCTGAACTATGAAATATTTTTTTTTGCATACAGGTATAACAGAATAGCTTTAGTGTAGTTGTTGTTTTAAACTTGAGTATGAACTTATACAAAATGCAGCAAGATATTTAAAAAAGCAGTTTTGTTGATTAAAAAACACTATATCGGATTCATATCGGTATCGGCAGATATCCAAATTTATGATATCGGTATCGGACATAAAAAAGTGGTATCGTGCCATCTCTAGTACAATCTCCAAGACCCTTTATTGCATCACATAAACATCTTATAAATGCTGTCAAATGACGTCTCCCTTCCATGATTTTTCTGGTTAATATTACACATGTTTGACACAGAGGAGAGACCAAGTATACATTAATACAAAGATGATGCACTGCTCTGTAAGTAGCCCTAATGTGTACAGTAAGCCCATTAGGAGCCAGGTCACAAAACAGCTGCATGAAGAGGAAGTGGGATCACCACCCACGGTCATGCTTCACTGCCATGGTAGTTTACTCAAAACACAGCACCAAGCACATCACCAAATAGAGTTATGTTAATGAGTGTAAATAGCCTTAATTCTCCTGAAAACATCCTGAACTTTCAGACTAAATACAATAAGGACAGATACAGATAACTATTTTATCCTAATTACAAGTGATGCCACGGGCCAATAATTACCTCCCATCCCCCATTATTTTACCACACTGCCTTTTTCTTTAACTCTCTTGTAACTCAATGCATTTAGGCATGTAGATGTGGTCAAGACGAGCTGCTGGCAGCATTAGAATGGGAAAGAAAGGTACTTTAAGTGACTTTGGATGTGGGTGCATGTTTGAGTATTTCAGAAACTGCTAATCTACTGGGACTTTTCCCACACAACCATCTCCAGGATTTGCTGGTTGGGAAAAAGAGAAAATATCCAGTAGGCAGCAATTCTCTGGGTGAAAATATCTTATTGATATCAGAGGTCAGAGGAGAATGGCCAGACTGCTTTGAACTAACAGGAAAGTAATATAAACTCAAATTACCACTCGTTATAATTAAAAAACGCAGAAAAATGCACAACATGTTGAAACATTGAAGCAGATGAGTTAAAGCAGCAGAAAATTACACTGGTTGCCACTCGTGCCAGCTAAGAACAGGAAAAGTAAGCTAAAATTGCACAGGGTCACCAAAATCGAACGACAGAAAGTTGGAAAAAAGCCTTGTCTGGTCTTGTCTGAGCCTCGAATTTTGCTGCCACATTCAGACTGCTGCGTCAGGATTTGGTGGGCACAACATAAAAGCATGGATCCCTCGTGCCTTGTGTCAAATGTTTAGGCTGGTGGTGATATATTTTCTTGGCAGAATTCGGACCTCTTACTGCCGACCATGCCTATCTCTTTAAGACTACAGTGTACCCATCTTCTCGTGGCTGCTTCCAGCAGGATAACGCACCATCGTGTCAACATGGACCAAAACCTCTGAGGAATATTTCCAGTAATTTGTTAAATCTGTGCCACAAAGAATTAAGGCGGTTCTGAAGGCAAACGGGTTCCAACCCAGTACTAGCAAAGCATATACCTAACAAAGTGTTTGGTGAGTGTATATTTATGTTTGCTCATGCATATTTTTCATGGTTCCTACCTCATCGGTATACTCTCGGGGAAGCGGTGCACCTGCAGATACCTAAAACCGTACAAACAGACCAACAAATTAGACACTTCAGCATCACAGGTTTTGTCCATATGGGAGATAAACAAGAAATCAACCCTTCTAATTCTTAATATTTTCACTAGCAAGTCTATAAACACAGTTATTAATTTGGAAGATTAATTTCAGCAAACAGGATGAAGACTAATGAATACCAAGAAACTGAGATAACCCTATGAGATAGTCAGCTCATTAAATTCAATTGAGTTACAGCTCAGCACAGGATCGCAGTGCCTTTCATGACCATTAAGAGCATTTTACTATTGGAGTTTGTCAATCACAAGCTGCGCTAGATTTTCAGAGACATTTAAGTGAGTGGTTCTTTAATTCATCCACACCAGAGAAGAATTTATGGCTAGGCTATACTGTGTTATTACAACAGCGCTGTGTTGACCTACATTTGGGCCGCCGCCGTGCATCTTTAGCGCTCGAACGGTTGCGACCAGCACCACCACACTGGGCCTCAAACCTGAGGCTCGACATTTGATGTTGAAGAATTTCTCCATCCCAATGTCAGCTCCGAAACCTGCCTCGGTCACTGTGAGGAAACAGGCACAAAACGCATAAACATGTCTACCAGTGAATTATTGAATTACATATTAAAATTTATGGTCAGCAAATAAAGAATGTGAGCAGACTGCGATTCAGCCGTGTTAGAAGCTGGAGCAGCGGCGCTGGACACAGGCATTAAAGTATCATCTTGCTTGAAATAACTCATCTTCCACCTTCAAGGTTTGACCCAATTTGACCTCACAGCACCACATGTGAGCTCGATTACACGCCTGGAAGAGACATGGGAACGGTTTCTGAACAGTAGTACTGAGTAATGGGTACATTGTAGGGGCTCTGAAAAAGACAGAGGGCCTCTGATACAGACAGCTCTACGCACAGGCCTCTTGAACAGGCTCCAAACAAAGCAAATACCCCACCTGAAATGGCAGCCTTTGTCAAGATAAGGTTTCCTGCTACATGCTGGCTAGTTTTACACATTTTACAGTAAAACTAAAGTTTATTTCCCATCAAAAGTGTTTAGGCAGGTTTTAATCACCTTGGGCTGTTTGTTTAGTCTGCTCAGATGCCATTATTCTTCCCTTTCGGTACTTGAAAGGGAAGAATTCACTGCATGCTTCCAAGTCTGTTTCCTTGTGATCTCTGAAGCTTTTGGTTTGTGCTAAAGATGGGTCATGATGAATCATCACAGTTTGCAGGATAGACCGCACAATGCGCTGAAAGTCGACTACATTATTACTGCAAATATTTTAGCTTTTATTCAAGAGGACAGTGCAGAGTGTGTGCAAGAAGAAAGGGAGAAAGTGAGGGAGGAATGACATGCAAGAGATGATTTAGAGTGGCCTTCAGTCACCAGGCTCGACCAGGTGAGCTATAGTGGCATTGCCCCAACACTTTTACTGGTACTAGTAAAGACTAACGGCTTTGCTGTTTGGTTAAATGCTTTGCCTTTGTTCCAACACATATTTTACGAGAAATCTTCCAGTAAAACATTTAATCTAAATCTAAAATCCAAACAGAATAAATGCACCATAACGTGCATGGAGTCCAGTTTGTAGTTTAACGCTTCACGAACTCTTTGTGACCACGAGAAGAGAGATTAAGCCTTCAAATGCAGCATGATTTTCTGTCAGTCAAATTAATAACGTTTGTTTTGAATGTCTCCCACGGGTCCCGATAATATAGAGGACTTTGTCAATGTGACATAATGTTAACAAGTTGTGGTCCATTAGTAGCAGCTGGCCCTCGCAATATTAGTGTAAAATGTTTTTTTTTTTTTAAAGGAACCAGTCTAAACCAGCTGATCTCAGAAAACATTTATCAAAGTAGTGATAATTTAAGTATTATTAAAGGATAAAAAAAAAACATGTCAGTGATTAAAGCAAGGAAAAACTCTAATTAAGCCCAAAAGTAAATTTTTACAAATTTAAGACTGATGAAAATCACAAAACACAGAAAACTCAGTCAGAAAACCCCCACAGAATTTAGCTGAAATACAATCTTTAAATGGTACTGGAATCTACAAGGAGTACTGTCCCATGACAACCAAATATTACTAAGGAACAAAGACCAAGGCGCAGATTTGTTTTAACAGCCAAGGGTAATTATCCATATTACAGTTTTGTTATTCTAATAAAAAACAACTAACTTTTGTAATTGCCGAACCAACTGGGTGGGCAGGTCAGGACATTATTGACTAAAAACAATCACAGGGTTTAAGAGCCAAAAAAGGGATTGTTGTGAGAGAAAAGGTCACCAGATGACCAAATATAGGGCAAATTGCTCACTATGGGTATTCACGAAAAATAACATTAACAGGAGGAGTTTGCTGTTATTTTCCCATTTTTGGGGAGTTTTTTTGGAGTTAACATTTTTTTAAATTTTTTTAAATTTTTTTTAAAGAACCAATACACAACCCATAAACTTAATCATCTACAGACCCCGCTTCCCCTCTTGCTCAAACTGACCCATCCTGGATAACCTCTTTCTTCCAGTGGTGTAACATCTGTGCTCGTCAACTGCTAACCTTATTGACAGCTAATTTGATTAAAACGATTTAAAAAAAAAAAACCCAAATGGGACTCAGATGGGAAAAACAAATAACATGTTTGTGTCATTCTGATCAGTTTTACGTCTCATACAAGTTTTTGTGCGTAGGACCCTGTGCGCAGACTTGAGCTCCACAGAGACGGGCTTTGACCAGTTCCACTTCTGAACGTAGACAGTAATGACGAAGACATGGGTTTACAAATTGAAAAGGGAACGAGGGGAGGGGGGCTTGGATCTATTTCCACTTGGAGGGAAGCGTCACTGCAAATCAAATCTGAGCGGTCTCCTTCATTCTAAGATAAATCATTCCCATCCTGATGAGAGCTGTCTCCGCCAAGAGGAGTCACTGAAGTGAAGTGAATCATAAGCTATGACCTTCAACGCCTCTTTCCATCGCCGTTATTAAAAAACTAAATGATGGAATAACTTTTGGAAGATTTGAACTTTTGGAAGGCTTTTATAATTACATAAAAAAATAAATCAGGCTTTTGTACATTCTACTTTTATTACATGTAATGTCTAATATGTCAAGTCGTTTTCTTGGTTCAACTTTGAAGACTTAAAGTTTATGACAGCAAAATAATGAATCCTCACTAAATTTTATGAGCTAAACTGTGTTTAATCCAAAAAGAAATTTGCTGAAAACATTTATTGACATGCCTTTGGAAACACGAGAGTACTTTAGCTTGGCAGTACTTGTGTCTGACATTTGATGAAATAATAATAATAATAATAATGGATTGGATTTATATAGCGCTTTTCAAGGCACCCAAAGCGCTTTACAATGCCACTATTCATTCACTCTCACATTCATACACTGGTGGAGGCAAGCTACGGTTGTAGCCACAGCTGCCCTGGGGCAGACTGAAAGAAGCGAGGCTGCCATATCGCGCCATCGGCCCCTCTGGCCAACACCAGTAGGCAAGTAGGGTAAAGTGTCTTGCCCAAGGACACAACGACCAGGACAGAGAGCCCAGGGATCGAACCGGCGACCTTCCGGTTACAGATGCGATTCCCAACCCCCTGAGCCACGGTCAATCTCTCTGAGGCTTTAGAGAAAAAACAAGTGTTTGCGAGAAGAAATGCATCACTCTGCTTTGTTTGTCTTCGTTTAATGCTAGTCGCGGTGTGATTTATTTCACGAGACGCAAGCGTAAATTTACTTCAAGGAGGGAAGGCGAGAGGAGGAGAGAAAGAAGATGGAAATACGTGAGAAATGAAATTAAATCAGAAAGTTGAGAAAGTCTTTTGGAGAGCAGAAGAACTAAGTCTAACAGGACTTAGTTTCTTGGAATACCAACAACAACATTTAGCAGAAACTGTGACTTGGGGGGCCTTGGCTGCATCGCCTGCATCTTGAAAAGTCTATCTGCTCAAAGAGGAAAAAAAATAAAGCCTGCGGGAGGACTGCAAAAATGTAACTCGGCTTTCTTTTGGCCAAATAGCGCTCAGTGCAATGTTTCTCATTAGCACCACACTAGAGCTTTGGCTCTGAATACAAAAACAGCTTGCCAACAAAAATCTGATTCTTAGGTACAGTATTTGTGGATTTCCAGAAACTTTATGACAAAAAGCGAGCACAAGAGTACTCACACGACACAACGCAGCATATTGAGAGGTGAAAGAAAGAAAACAGAAAAGACAGTTTCCCCTCGATGGCATTGCATCAAGCGGGAAAGTGAACCCGGAGGATGTCCTAAGGAAACACTTGCAAGCTTCCTGTTCTGCATGACAACCCTGAACTGCCCAGAGACCGAGAGGGAAGGAAGAGGTCGATGATGTTGTGAGCAGAGTCAGAGAGAAGGAGAGAGAGAAAGATCGGGATGGTGGAACTAGATGTCAAAGCATTGGTATCAGCACAGCTGCCAATAAAAACACAAACAAGGCAGAGCAGGCTGCACGACCATCTATGTGCTGTTAGTTTTCCACAATAAGAGACTTAAAAGTAAAAAGTACTACTACTTTAATCAAATGTCAGAACACATGCCTGTCATTATTTGCCTTAAGGCTCTTTGATTTAACTTCTTTAATTTTTGTGTAATGAACAAACAAACTGAGAAAAGCTAAATCAGCTAATCCTATAACATTTCTAACTAAATGTTCAAGCGATCATAAAGAAATGTGATTTATCTCTCATCCATCTGCATTTGCTCAAAAGGTGGTGTACACCCTGGACTATTGGCCAGTGGTCTATTTGCTGGGTGACAACCATTCATGCTCACATTACCTCCTAGAGCAGCGGTCCCCAACCCCCGGGCCACGGACTGGTTGCGAGAGTTGAGGCTCAGGTGTGAAATTTATGCTTTTCAGGGTTTTTAAAATCGGTTTTTATCGTTAACTCTGTTTGCCTGGGCCTTTTCCCGTGTGTTACGAATAAATCTTCCTTTTTTTGGTACTGGTTTTATTTTGTTGTATTTTTCCGCAACACCTTAAACGCCGGTCCGTGAAAATATTGTCGGAGATAAACCAGCATACATAAACCAAAAGGTTCGGGACCGCTGTCCTAGAGCCAATTTAGAATCAAATTCTATAATGTAACCGAGTTTTCTTTTAAATTGAATTCACATAATTGTTCAAACATAATTTTCAAGCAACTGTTTGTCTATGTAGGTGATAAAAAAAAAACTCCAACATGACTGCAAAACTTTTTTTTCACGTTTTCTAATGTGATCTTTTAAACCTTATAATAAATAAGTGTCGCGGGGTTATCTGCGTTCAGGACTCCAGACGGTTAATGGTACAAGAGACGCACACATCTGTCATGTGGAATTCATCTCCCGACAGCCGCCCCTCCCCGCAAAAGCAGCATTTCTTCATGTTAAGTCCAGATTCCAGAGTGACTTGAAAAACACCACAATAATATTAAGAATGATGAAAAAGGGGGTTTAAAGTGAGCATTAGTGCCGGACCCCCCCGGAGTTCACAAAGAGTTCATGGCACAACAACAACTTTCACTCACCAAAGAGGGTCCCAGCAATTAACGAAACTTGGGCGTGTTTACTGTACATGAGTGCCAGACGTAGTTTCTTCACTCTAATTGTCCTTTAAAAAAACTTTAGCCTAATTTTTTGCAGTTTTGGTCATTAGTCATAATAGCAATAATAGTAATAATAATTTTTCAGAGCCTAAATATTTAACAGGCTCCTGCAAACATTTCAAAATATGTGTACTGTCTATCTCTCTTGTTAAACCACTACAGTAACACAAATACTAACAAGTAGTTGGCTCCTCTATTTCTGACAAAACTCTTTTATACAAGGCAATGTGATTTCCTACAAGGGTAGGGAATTCTACCTTTAATACAGTGAGTGTATATTGCTTTTACACACCTTAGTCTGCATTTACAGCATCAGGATGATGTGCGGTGACACAATGAAGGAAAACTTCATGTGTTGGCTCGCAGATGTCTTTTTTTCAATAGGTTTGGAGTTTCAAGGTGAAAAAGAATAAGACATCAGGATGATGCCAAATCCTATATTCCTTCTGTTTTCATCTTTGACCTATCATACCGTGTTATTTAAACAATTTTCTGAGAAATATGGAATTATCAACATCATCACAGTTTTACCACCTATCTGATCATCTGAAAACGGGTTTACTCTCCTGCTGGGCTTCACTGCACAAGATTGCACAAAGAAATGACTTGCTGTACCACATTACATCTGTAAAAATGTTCTTGTTTTTTCAGTGTTCCTGTTTGTTTGTAGATGGGACGAACGAGAGGAGGGCACACGCGTCCCAGCTGCCAGGTGGGGGGTTCCCGGCATACCTGAGAGTCAGGTAGCGAATATGCGGAAAGGGAAGGGAGACAGGGAACAAGACATACAGATGGTAACTAAGTGAGATGGAGAGAGGTGGAGGCTTAAAACAAATACAAGTCTCCCTGCTTTTATGCTCAGTGTTGTGAAATCCAGCTCTCTGCCCTCACATTTGTCCGACTCACAGATGATAGCTTGGACAAACGCTGGTTTTGCCCAAGCAGTCAACCTTTTTTTTTCCTTTTATACCTGTTATAGCTTTGATGGCTAAAGTATCTGTCGCCTAAACGTGAACGTACGCCTTAAGGAGATCTGCGTGTACGCCAAATGCACCTGGCAAAAACCACAGACACACACATGCATTCCAGACATATTCCTGCAGCCAAAGTAAATGAAGACAGGGAGAGAGCAGCGGGACAGATAGGCCGATAAAAATGGAAATGCTGCAGTGTGCTTTGACGTTGAAGGGATTAGTGTGGTTTACTCTAAAGCATTCCAAGGGCTCTTAAGATTATCAACTTGCTTCCTTCCTCTGCGCTGATATTTTTTCTTTCGACTAGCTTCTTAGAAAGTTATGGAGGAACAGCACCAGAGCAGAATGCTAGTCCACCAGAGGCAGGCAGAACAGATCCAGAACCAGGCTGATAATGAGTTCATGCTAAAGCCTTCAGCGGCAGGGGATCACGCTGAAGTTCATGGCTGGAATAAATTATAAGTTATAAATTTGTTTGTTCTACTAACGAAGCTTAAGCCTTCAGTTCAAACACATCTGGGACTCCTAGATCCGACAGCTGAGATCTTCTTGTCTGTCATCCCCACAAAGGTTTTGTGGTTGTGTGTGTGTGTGTGTGTGTGTGTGTGTGTGTGTGTGTGTGTGTGTGTGTGTGTGTGTGTGTGTGTGTGTGTGTGTGTGTGATCTGTATGCATGGGCCGCATGCTCTTACCCAAAAAGCCGTCCTGTCCGACCAACTTCAAAGCCAGCTTGTCTGCCAGCACCGAGGAGTTGCCATGGGCGATGTTGGCGAAGGGCCCAGCGTGGACAAACACCGGCGTACCCTACAACAATTAAGAGGGGTGCACAAACATATGGGAGGAGTTGAGAAAACTTTGCAACCCATGGCAACCAAGTTTAAATACTAACTAACCACTTCTTTCATAGAAAATTCAACATCTTTTAACCCCGGCTGCCAGGATAAATGATGACATGCTGATGCGGGGTTTGTCTAAACAGTGGGCAGAAGTTAAGAGGCCCTTCACTGGCTTGCCAGCCTGAATATGAGCCAGGCTTGTGTTGCCTGTTGATTTGGACTGCTTTGGAAAGGCTAGAAACACACCCACACGAACTAAAGGAGCACTTCAAGGCCTCAAATCTGGCAGTGCAGCTGTGCAAAGTTCACATTCGCAGCGATTAGCCCTACAAAGACACAAAGGAAACACTGAGTCAGTAAGAAATACAACAAAAATCACTCTTTTCTGTTGCTCTATGAAGTCACCCTGCACAGGTTTGCTATAGGTAAGATTGGCTGATGTCATTTAAATACCTAAGATTCCGATGATCAATTCATCTTTAAGGAGATGGCATATTCCACTGTTCGGATGCATCCTTGACTTGAATACCTGGTCTACAAGAGGGACTGTGCCCTACTGGACCAGAAACCGATGGCTCTCAAAAGGTTTCTGCCTGGCTGTGTCTGAACCAAGTTAACAAGCTGCATCTAGAGTTGGACAACCATGATTCAGCTCTCCACCACCACAGAGTAAATGCTACACCATAAGACCCCAACGACCAAAACCATAAGCAGATGTGCTCGATTTGCACTGTTTTTATTTTATTTTTTTACAAACAAAAATGATTTTCCACAGTAGCATTCAATCAGAAGTGGCCTGAATGTGAGTATTTTGTGCTGTTGCACATTTTTCACATTTGCAGATTAAAAAAATATGTATTTTGTTGTTTGATATACTTTCCTTTGATAGGAAGTAGCACTGGCATGCTACTAGAAATAAACTCTATCCAATGCCCTGGATAGTTTTTGTTATTAAGTTAATTATAATTTGGGCCTTTATTTGATTTTTTCAACTGTATTATCTACTGTACTTGAATTACATGACATTTCATACTTTTACCATTGAGTGACATCTCAACCATTTGGTAGAGATCAATATTTTAAAAACTCCAGGGTCTATTGAAAAAAAAAAGTATTGATTGTGGTGATTACTCACCCAAGTCAATAAGAAAAGCAAACAAATTTTTTCTTGGCGTGGACCTTAAAGAGTTAACACTGACACATATTCTACTAGGTGTAACTGAATATCATTGGCTTTTTTTTTTTAAGTGTAAAGAATTGTTACTGTCATGTTTCCACTATTTTTCAACATTTCTTGGACTAAATCACTTATTAAATAAAGTAAAGGAATAACTAATGACTTTTTATTTTGCTGCCTCCCAGTTAAAGTTACTTCAAATGCACAGACGCACAGCTGGTGTACTTTACAAGTAGCAGATGTATCCTCTCAGAATAATTCAGATCCGTTTTGTGGAGTGCAGCCTGCTTGCAAGAAAGGCATGAAAGACTACGGCTGCCAAGGAAAGGCCCACTCATCGAGATCAAAATCCTTCTGCCGCACTCTAGACAGGCTCTTAAAAAAAGGTCATTACTTAGAAAGAAAACTAGGGAAGGCAGCTGACCCATTGTTACACTGAATATGAATTCCTTAAGAGAGAGAGGAAAAGGGAAGGATGGGAAGGCCTAGTCTGATTTTCAAGGCTTTTGTTTGCATACCTCTCCCTCACCCAGCATAAACAGCCTCCCCTCAGAGGAGTAAATCATTTCTTTAACAAGGTCACGAGCGAAGCTGCCACTAGCAGCATTTACTGAATGAAAGAAAAAAGAAAAAAAAAGTGTATGCATAGTTAAGAATGAAAAGTAAGGGGGAAGAAGACAAAACGCAGACCGTGAGATGAAGAGAAATTGCAATTTAGTACCATTACCTAGTCAAAAACATCACATCCATTTCTGTGTTTTAGTGGAAGGACATGGACATCAAACATTACACGGATTTCCATCTGTGTTTGCAAACTTTGAGGTTTAACTTGACCCAGTGCAAAATTTTCACTCTTTCCACATCTGTCCAGGAGGAAACAACAATGGAATGAAAGTGGAAATCAATGAAAATCCATTGTGTCACCTTTCCATCTGTTGAACGCAAGGATTAGGAACATTCGGAAAGAGAGACGAATAAAAACAGGAAACCGGAGATCATGTTAATATTTCCGGGTATCGCGCATCACTTGGCCAATTTTATATGTCAACTGCAGAGCAGGGCTAAAGTGACAAAGTATCCAAAATGTATTCTGACACAGCACAACGACTCAAACTGCTCCGCATTTCCACACAACCCTTGCCCTCTATACTATAGTCTACTTCCTCTCCCCCAGGAAAGATGCATTCTGTGAACCTCCACGTAGACAGGATGTTTGGAAAACTCACACAACAACTGAAGTCTGCTTAACAGACACGTACACAGGGAGAAAAAACTATCCCCTTTCTTCTTGTGATCCAAATTGTGTCCCATCTAAAAACGACACAGAAATGCAAGCTCAGCGCCAGCGTTCGTATGCCAGCTCTATTGTCAGGAGTGCATCTGCATTCACAGCCGTGACGAGCCAAAAGGGCACAAAGGGCAAAGGCGGTCAAGCTCGGCGGAAAATTCTCATGGAGCTCTGAGGCCCGCTTGGTCCCGATACCAGTTCCCTGACCAGAATCGCAGGAAACCCACACAGGAAACAGTTTCACACAACAGGACCGCAACGCTTCCTCCCAAAAACAAAAAGTAACCAAATCTCTGCTTCGTACAACACAACCCTCACCGCACCCTTGAAAACACAGAATCCGGGACAGTCGATGTTTATTTTCTCCACCCAGCAGCCATATAATCAAGCTTTCTGCTCAAAAACCAACAAGGAACAAACAAACGAGAAACAGCCATCACGTCAAAACGAGAAACAAAAAGTCGCTATCACAAGCATGACTGCTAACATTGTGTTCACTGCAAACTTTAATTACTTAAACCAAATGGGCAGAAAAGTACCCTCAGCTTGTGTGGTAAATCTTTGGCCTTTAACTCAGTGTTTTAAGTCTGTGCACAAGAAAACTGAATCAAGTGTGATCAAAAAGTCAAAAGCAATCATCCCATTATTTTAAAAAAAACAAACAAACAAAAAAAAAACGATATCCAATCAAACACCTTAAAAAAAATCAAAAGGTGCTCAAAATAGCATCTGACCAGAACGTTTTGATCGCACCTCTTACATTCGGGAATGTGAACATTAAAGATGACACATTCTACTGTGATGCTATAACACAACACCTTTATAGAACAAGCCTAATGAATATGTTTGTCCAAACGTTGGTGAGAACTTATTAAAAATGCATAAAAGCCAATGTTCCACTTGTATACAATCCTGTTTAACAAACATATATTAGGATTGGGTTTAATGGAAGCCTGTCCAGCAGAGAGTCTCTCTGTGCATTCCCTCAACACCACCCATTTGCAGCAGATGGGTGCCCATTCCTGAGCCTGGTTTTGCCTGGGGATTCTTCCTGGTAAAAGGGAGTTTTTCCCTTCCCACTGTCACCAAGTGCTTGCTCATAGGAAAAAAAGAGAAATATATATAAATAATAATAATATCAAAAACAGGAGTACACTAGAGATAATCATCAGTGTTTACTGGATTAAAAAAAAAAAAAAGCAGAGACATTAAAGTTTTACTCTTTTATTCTCTGTGATGTCATCATCCAAAACTGAATCCTTGCTTTGGACTTTAATCACAACTTCTAAAAATGCACAAATAAACTTGGGAAAACCAAAAATATGCATCCTTCATGTTGGGTGTATTCAATTTTAAAAGTGCCCCAGCTTCCCATAGAGTTTGACTAATCATGTTGGCTGCAAGGACAAGATTTGGGCGTAGTGTCACAAATATGTTGGTGCGTATGTGCTTTCTGTCCACATGGAAGAAATATCCTTGTGGTATCACATGTCTAATTCTTCTTAAGGTAAAATCTCAAACGCCTAATAAAAGCCAGATGTTGTGAGAAGCAGAGTTTTGTTATCATCATCACAACCAAATTAAAGTGTTTCCCTAGCACAGCTGCATGAAACTGGATCAGGCGGATCTCCTGGCCGAGAGCTTCACCTGTCCACCGAGCTAAACTGCCATTAAGATAAAGAGCCCTGGGAGGAAAAAAGCCAATCCATCATCCTTTCTTTAAGGATCTCAGCGGAACGCTTTCTCCGGCAGCAGCGGAGCAAACCCATTTATTCCATAAGATATTCATCAGAAGCTGCTCAGCTGAGCGGGATAACGACTATTTAAGAGGGGCTGTGCACAGGTCTCACCTCAAGGGTCTGCATCAGCGTGGGCTTGATAGCATCTTTCATTAACACCGCCAGAGCCCCACTCACACCCTGACGGAGAGGAAGAGAGAAAAATAAGGGTGCTGGCTGGAAAACAGAGCAGGTTATCAAGATTCAGACAAAACTTTGAGCTCGTTAATACAAACAACTGATAATGTAAAGTATAGTCAAACAGCTGTCCACTTTGGATGATAAATGTTTTTACAGTCCATTTGCAAGTTTCCGTCCTGCATGCAAGTAAATCTTGCTTTGCACAAAATGCTCTGTCAGCAACGTGGACACACACACACACACACACACACACACACACACACACACACACACACACACACACACACACACACACACACACACACACACACACACACACAGCATATTTCCACTGGGCAGGCATTGATGTGTGGTTGTGTTTTCACATCCTGGCATATCAGAAATGCTAATGCAACTTTATGGAGGTTCCTCCTCCACAGCTCTGAAACATCACAGTCATGTGTGGGAAACCAGAGCCTGAAGAATCTAATATGGGTCGCTAAAACTTAAAGTTTTCCTGTGCTTGGGATCATTGACATGTCGCATGACCCAGCTTTGACCAAGCTTTAACTGTTGGATAAATGGCCTCACATTTGACTCTAGAATACTTTGGTATACAGAAGAGTTCACGGTTGCCCAAATCCTCCCTCTATTACCGTGCTTGCCACTTGGTATGATGTTTTTGTGCTGATATGCTGTGTTGGTTTGGTTGGTTGATGCAAGCTCAATCATCCAAGTAAGGAAATCTCAGAAAGTTGATTCTGAGAATACAGGCTTTCTCTTGGCAACAATTCCAAAAGAGCCACACCTGTTCAGTCCTTTTTTGTAACTAATTTCACGACCTTTAACATTTAACATGTTAACCGAGGCCTGTGAAGTCTGAGATTAACACTCGGGTTTTCTGCTTGTGTTCTCTGACCATTACACGGTTACTTCATGGTGAATTAGCTGGGACATTCACTCCTGGGAAGATTGGAGCATTGTACTAACTCACAGCTGAATGCTCCAGAGTGAAAAAAAACTTCCACTTTCTACACTACAAGTGTTTTTCTTCCACTATATACAGTTAATTTCTCAAATTAAGATTTGAAGATGTTTCGTATCACTTAAATAAATCAAAGATAGCTTGATAAGGACTAAAACCATTATCTTTCTATAACTCTTCTTTACAGTCTTAAGCACAAAAACAACTTTTTTCAGAACAAATTTTTAAAAAATCCATATTTTTGGTCTAAAATTCTCTGAGTTAGACAGCAATAATACTTCCACACTTACAAATGAGATTACAACACTAAATACATACGAGGTCCTCTGCTGTGATAGGCTGTCCAGAGCGGCTGGTCCCCACCACCATGCGTGCCAGCCTGTTCTTCATGTCCCCGAGGCTGTCAGCCAAGGCCAGGATGGCCATGATCTCACTGGCCACTGCAATGTCAAACCCAGTCTGGGGTGTGAGAAAAGAAAAATCACTTGCGACATAAACCAGGACTGTAGTTTCAGCAGTTCTTTTATACACTTGCTAGCGGAGAGCTGAAAACAAATGTTTTACCTGCAGTAAAGTTTAATGGATGAGTTTGTTTGGAGCTAGAATGCAAAATAGTAAGCTTAAGCCTTTACAATCTAATTTATCTTTCTCAGACTCAAGAATAAAAGCTTTAAGTGAATAAAATGTTTTGCACAGCGTGGGAAGAAAACTGGCAACTTTCTTCAAAACGGCAGTCACCAGGCTTATCACATGAGAAAGAGAATAAAGTCCTATGAACATGGCCTAGTTTCGGATCAGCTAATTTGATGAAGAAAACTTAAAAAAAACCTATAAACATGTTTAACTTGTTTTGATAAGAGTTTCTGTCATGATTTATGTTTAACAAAAAAAGGATGGAGAGAACAAGAAAACATGAGTAAGTAAGGTTAGGAAAAAAAAAGCATAAAACCCACAATAATCCCTCAAGGAATATAAGAATTCTATTCCTACTCCCACTGATAATAACCCGAGGGGCTATAGTATAACCAGCACTGGAGAAAGTGCAGGGCAGTGGAAACAGAATGGATTTACCAATGATCATAAATATAACCATATGGTGAACTAGCTTAGAGACTATTCCAGGTGTGTACGTGTGTGAGTGTGGATGGATGGGTGGGTCATTTTTCTCATTCTCTAAACATTTGCTTTCACTTAGGCCTGCTAGCTTCCCACTGACGTGAAATGTTTATTTAGAGAATTTCATTTAGCTGCCATTACTACAGATGTATGGTGGTGGTGGAGGGGGCTGATTACATCTGGGCTGTATCATGAACAGAGGAGCATGTGCAGAGGGGAGTGTATCAGAGTGGACATGCATGAGAAAGATTTTAGTCATGGTTTTGCTATATTAAAAAGCAAAAAATAAAACAGAGATATCCGAGGCCAGGCCATGTTAATAGTAATATGACGCTCCACCAGGTCTGTGAAGGTTCTCAGTCATCCAGGTCATCGTAGTCAAAGGAGCTTGCAAAGAAAAGCGTCTGGACTTCTTTAAGTTACTTGAAGACGTTTCACCTCTCATCCGAGAAGCTTCTTCAGTTCTAAGGTCAAATGGTGGAGAGTCCCAGATATAAACCTAGTGGGAGTAACCCCCCACAGAGGGACAAAAGGACCCCCTGATGATCCTCTAATCGCCTGAGCCAAGGTGTGAAACTGGGTGTGGGTCCCAATCAGCCAGAGTTTCGGGTGAGTTCATTGTGAAACCTGGCCCCACCTTATCATGCGAATTCCTGAGATCAGATGGCCCAGGATGTGAGTGGGCGTTAAGGCGTCTGGGAAGGGATCTCAAAAAAAAAAGGACACTCTTTCGAGGATGCCAATGTTCACATTTTGGACAGAGAGGACAGATGGTTTGAAAGAGGAGTGAAAGAAGCCATCTATGTCCACTGTGAGCGACCATCTTTGAACAGAGGCGGGGGTTTACGACACCAACTCTCTGCCATCTATAATCCAGTTTTGAGATCCCTTCCCAGACGCCTTAACGCCCACTCACATCCTGGGCCATCTGATCTCAGGAATTCGCATGATAAGGTGGGGCCAGGTTTCACAATGAACTCACCCAAAACTCTGGCTGATTGGGACCCACACCCAGTTTCACACCTTGGCTCAGGCGATTAGAGGATCATCAGGGGGTCCTTTTGTCCCTCTGTGGGGGGTTACTCCCACTAGGTTTAAATCTGGGACTCTCCACCATTTGACCTTAGAACTGAAGAAGCTTCTCGGATGAGAGGTGAAACGTCTTCAAGTAACTTAAAGAAATCCAGACGCTTTTCTTTGCAAGCTCCTTTGACGACGCCCCACCAGCTACATCTTTACAATGTAAATAAACTGCTGCACCATTGTTCTTCATTATAAAGTAAGTTCATGTGAAGTTTTCTGTTTAAATGAACAAATTACACAAATCCAGGGTGAAAAGTATGCAACATGGTTTGTTTGTTATTTTAAAGAATCATAATTTTCACAGCCTGAGTGATTCATACCACAGTTATTATACTTTAGTATATTCAACATATTTTACATTGTTACTCTTGTTTTAATTTGGTCTCATTTTGTTTTGAGAGTGGATTTGCTCAGCTCAGTTTAATTTTAGTAGAGCTTTTATTTGTTAGTCTATTTTAGTATTGTTGTATGGAGGGAATAAGCTGGAGGTAAGGAAAACAGTATAGGCATTACAATAAAAACCCTTGAAAAAAGTTGGCTCACATTCTTGTAGACGTCAAAAGTCTTAATAAACACGTCCATTACAGCCTCGTCAGGCAGGTTGTGATAACACACTGTACCAATTTAACAAAGACTAAAGCTAAATCACTTTAATTTTCCAACTTCCCAAAATTGTTTGTTAGGTAAATGGAATGCTTTTCCACTTTTATTCCACTATAATGCCATACCTCTCTGATCTGTCCTTTCTCAGAGCTTGCCTGTCCGACGGTGATCTTCCTCAAAAAACGGTCATTTGTATCAACAACTGGAAAAAAAAAGACAAAAAGAAACATTTTTTTTGGGCAAACCTTGTTATATAATCTATAACTCTGACCATGAAACATTCACCTTTTGACATGGTGCAGTTGCCTTATGTGAAACAATATGCCACAGAAAAACATTATTCACATTTCTGATTAATTTCATGTTAGATTAGATTAAAAAGCACTTTTCTTTAAAGAAAACACAAAAAAAACCCCAACAGGACTACAGTACGTGACTGTAAGAGCCCATAAACTGTGATTAATTGATCTGATACCTGAGCCACAAGGAAAATGTATGTTTTTACAGCGTTAGCCTGACACACTGTAAAAATTCATCTTTACACGTTTATAAATACTACCCCATAACGTGTGTTTATCTTAAAATGGATTAGCTAATGAAGGTTTCCTCACTCAGCACTTAAGGCTACTTTCTGATAATGCGGTTAGAAATTCACTGCGCTCAGCCAGGAAATCATTTTAGGAGACATTATTCCTGTGTTGGTTTTGTAGAATGAAAGAACATTCCCTTTCATGAAAAAAGGAAAGTGTGTCCATTAAAAAAAACAAGTTTAGGAAAAAAGTTAAGCAAGAATAAGTCCCGTGAACACATGAAACAAAGTCACACTGGGTGCTGAACCTGTTTTTAATCTCCAGAGTTTGTTTATGATGAGTGACCCCGAAGCCGACAGAGTAAAATACCACGTCGGTCAAAGCAACACCTGGCCGGCTGTCTCACAGGCAACTTTAAACGAACCCAGCTATCACTGCTGTAACTAATTCCACAGCTACCGTACCCACGTTTATAATCTTGTGACTGATGGTCTGACACTTTACATTAATTTAATATGAAGCCAGTTTTGTATTCATTATATAAGAAAGGAAATTACCTTCTATTTCAAGACTGCATGTGACATTCCTCAGGAACGGCCCAATAAGACACTTACATTGCAGAGCATGAGATGTTTGTCAGACATTTTTTATGATAATTAGATTTGTGTGATAGTCATGATATTGCTTTTTGACTGCGAGTACATCCGAGCGCAGACAATCAGACTGGTGTTCTGAAGCAGCCCCTTTGCACCAGTTTGAAATATAAGGCATCTCTGCTGCGGTGTTGTTCACATTTGGCCAGATTAAGATTGCGTGCTTTACACCGCCGCTGCTATAAAAACCACTTGACTGCATAAGCATTTGGAGATCGGTGTAGGGTTTAGTAACATGTTCCTGTAATTACGTTTTTCTCTGCAACAACACTATCGGAGATTCAGTAATCGCAATAATCAAATCAAATCAAATCAAATCAAATCAAATCACTTTTTATTGTCACATCACATGTGCAGGCACACTGGCACAGCACATGCGAGTGAAATTCTTGTGTGCGAGCCCCACAAGCAACAGAGATGTGCAAACACAACAACACAAACGAGCAAAATACAAGAATGGATGCTTACAATACAATAATGCTGCTTAGCAAAGAATTATGTTACTTATGCCATTACCTGTATTACATACACTTAGCACTTTTAATAGTAATAATAATAATAATAATAATAATAATAATAATAGATTGCATTTATATAGCGCTTTTCGAGACCCTCAAAGCGTTTTACAATGCCACTATTCATTCACTCTCACATTCACACACTGGTGGAGGCAGCTACAGTTGTAGCCACAGCTGCCCTGGGGCAGACTGACAGAAGCGAGGCTGCCATATCGCCCCATCGGCCCCTCTGGCCAACACCAGTAGCCGGTAGGTGAAGTGTCTTGCCCAAGGACACAACGACCAAGACAGACAGAGCAGGGGATCAAACCGGTAACCTTCCGGTTACAAGATGAGCTTCCCAACCCCCTGAACCAGTCGCCCATTTCTGTTATAAATGTAAAAATAAATAAATGAATCAATCAAATTTTCCTTTTTTCCTGCACATCAGCTATTTTCAGTTTATTAGCAGGGACAGGTCAGAAACAACTGATGCTAACATGACAACTTGTACCAAGGATCTGCACAGGCAGATTTAAGCTGAATGTATGCCAAGCCTGGACAAGAAGCCACAACCTGATGTCCAACAGGTAACAACTGCACTGATGAGCATTTGGACTTAGGACAGTAGCATCACTGTGAAGTGCCCCTCATTAGCACAGTGATATGTGGTGTGGGACCGCTTGCTGGTAATTATGCATCTTAGGCCATATTACCAATTTGTGCATAGGTAATGTAAAAAGTAGCGCAACAAATGACTTTCTCCTTGGAGCAGCCAAGTAATGTAAAGCAATACTTTTTCTGAGTGACAAACCTAATGCAGTTGTAGATAAAGCTGCAAAATTTACATGTAACAGTTGTTTTTCTACTCTTAATGAGCACTTAAAAACTATTTAAAAATACAAGCCATGCTTAACCACACATGCATGCAGCACTTTTATTTCATACACTTTAAATAGCTCACATTTATCTTTAATTCAGAGCCACCAATTGACCTAACATACATGTCTTTGTCAACATGTAAGCATCACACAGAAAAGCCCCAGCTGACCAGAAGATTTGAACCAGTGCTAACTCAGTTACCCCATTATACATTTAAGCGTAATTGCTCAGTGTTAAGATGTTTCCCATTATATGCGAGAACACAAAGATCCAGCTTAGTTAGAGAGAGACATTAAAAGTTCCATTTTAGTCTAACTGATTAAACTGTGCTCATGTGAAAAAAAAAAGCTGCTGGTAATTGTCTGGTGCATACGCAGCTCTACACAGGCGGTATCTTCGCCTAAAATTCTTGCCTAAGGAGTATTTCTCCTGCTGGGTGCTGCATTTGAGTTGGACAACATCTCTGTTTGAGTCTCCCGACACAGTTAGTGTGAAAACAGCTTGAATCAGCCATGCTTGCGGTACAGTTACAACCCCCCCTTAAAAAAAAAGCACACACAGAGAATGTGTCTGTTTATAAAGATACCTCTCTGCCAGGTGATTTTTGAGGGGTCAAGATCAAGACGTACGAACGCGTTGATTTCTTCAGGTGTGAGTGATGCAGGATCTGTTTTCCTGATGCCAAGGCGCTGGAAATTGAGACAGACAACAAGATTTTGTTCCACATGTTTCTGATGTTGTTTAGATTTTATTTAACATGAAAGAAGCCTGCTATGTCCACCGTAATAGGTGGGAGGTATCATTCATGTATAGGAAACAAATCCAGACTAAATAACCAGGAAATTATTAACTCACTGTCAAGATCAGGTTTAGTTGGAGTTTTCTGCTTAAAAAAAAGCCTTTTAAAAATCTTTATCTCTCCCTTCATCAATTAAGGCTAATTTCATAGTCTTTTTCTCTAAACCTGGACTTTCCTGCAACAGGACATAAACTGTACACATGTTCAAACCTTCATCTCCTGGATCAGTAACATCTGCCATGCATATTTTATCTGTTAGGACTAAATATTAGACATTCTTCATCAGCATTACATGAAGACTGAATTACTCTTTCTTCTACAAACAAGGAGTTTTATCTGGCATAAAGAAATGTTTGGTAAAGCAGCCAATGTGAAGGGTAAGATTGAAAATTTAAGATGGATTCACAGAGGCCCCCTAGTGGACAAAAAACAACAACAACAACGACAACTTTTCATGAACACCCCAGTCACAACCCTTAGTTAGTTAGTTCACGTGTGATCATGGACATCACGTGTGATTATGGAGCTGTAGTATTTAAACTTACTTGCAGCCTGGAGATCTGGATGGGTGAGAATGTTCTGACTCCATTCACAGAAGGGACTAATCTATTGAAAAGGGCCTTGGTGGTAAAGAAAACAAGAAAAACAATACTATTATTTAAAGTACATTTAACCGGTCCTTACAGGAGGAAAGGACTTTTGTTAAGCTGGAATTTAGATAACGAGATAGCATTATGTGCATGAAAAGCAGGATTACAGAAATAAATCAAATACTTAAAAAGTTACCACAGAATAATTTACAGTCACCGACTACAATAAATCTACAGCAAATCGCAAACATGACTGAGAGCAAAAGGAATCCATACTGTCATTATATTACACACGCATTTTTTAAACTAGAGTTGCTGTATGATATCTTTTCGCACAGCCACCTTGTCTGACTGCGTCGCTTCGTGGAGCATCCTGGCATCGATGGCTGCTGCCACCAGGTTATTGGCAGCTGTGATGGCATGAATGTCACCAGTCAAATGAAGGTTGAACTGAGAAGATTTTAAAAAATAGCAGAAAAAAAAAAAAGAACCCAGTGAGAGATGAAAGGATTACAGGCGAGACATCAACATGCTACTGCAGAAGTGTACACTCTGTAAGATTGATTGAATGGCCCCTAGGGAGAAAAAACCCGCTAACAATGGGGGTCAGTGGGCTGCACCCACAGCATTTGGTAGCAGATGATAAATGTGGGTTCAACTAAAGCAATCTTCTCATGGCTTGGATTTTGTCCCTTGAGTCTTTAAATATATTATGACACATTTTCTCACAGTTTGACACAAGCCCTTTGATCTCAAGACATACAAATTTATTTTTTTTTTAGTGCGCCTAAAAGAAGGAGGCGTAAAGAAAAAGGGTGAATTGAGAGAATGAGAAAAGTAGTTGGCCTTATTGTAGCCTACAAGGCTGGGGCTTAACCCCTCGTTCTGTGTGTCTTTATGGACTGTGCTTGTAGTCACAGCTCCGGGGTCATGAATGTATGCTTGTGTGTCTTTTTGTGCAAACTACTGTGAGTCTTTGCATGCCTCAGGTCTTTGAAGCCTGCGTTTGTCCTGCTAGGGAACACTCTGAGCCTGTCTGTGTGTCTTACCTCCTCCATAGGGATGACCTGGGCATACCCACCTCCTGCAGCTCCCCCTAGGCAAAGGAGGAGAGGAAACACTGTGAGAGGCAGGCAACAGGACGAGGACACACAAAGAAACAGTGCTGAGTGTTGGACTTTAAATGAACTGCTCCACCCGAGAACAAAATGTAGAGCTGACCTCACACTGACAAAGATAGCTAAACTTGTCCAAATGTCACTGTATTCAGTAGAAATATTCCCAATTTGAAACATTAAACATTGGTTCCAATGTGAAAATACACTATTCTATCAACGTTTTCTTACAAAACAGGATTTTAGAGAAAACACTCATTGTTTTTGGAGAAAATAGTTTGGAATGACCAACAGTAAAGTAAAAAAAAAAAAGTATCCAGATGAAGGAATGCAAAGGAGCACAGAGAGATGACAGCATATCTTTCAGAGAAGATAAGCCAAGTACAGTTAGCATAAAGACCCAAGTATTCATTGCTGACCTTTAACTCCAAAAGTTGGTCCCTGGGATGGCTGACGGAGACAGGCAAAAGAGTTGAGCCTAAGATGGGCGGACAACGCCTGGACCAGACCAACAGTCACTGTGCTTTTACCTTCGCCCAGTGGGGTGGGAGTTATACTGAACAAAGAGAGAATACAGAAGATTTTCAAATATCACTTTTTCTGGTGTGCACAATATGACCCTGTACTGTGGAGTCCCTCAGGGTTCTATACTAGGACCTATGTATTTTCTTTGTAATGGTAATTTTGTACTATTCAAATAAACTTTATTATTATTATTATTATTATTATTATTATTATTATTATTATTATTATGAAGCAGGAGAAAGAATAAGAGAGGATTTGGTCAGTCACTCACCCGGCAACCAGAATATATTTGCCATTAGGCTGTGACTGGAGGCGTTCCAACACAGAGAGTCGAACCTTAGCTTTGCTCCTCCCATAGGCTTCTAGCTCTTCTGGTAGCAAACCAATCTCTTCAGCCAGCTGATCTACTGGTTTTGGTATCTGAGCTCTGGATATCTCTAAATCACTGACAGAGAAAACATATAGACTATATGGATAATGGCTCTACGCACCACATCTTATTCAAATAGCATTAAAATGAGGTATACAAGAATCCGGGTAAGATTAATGAAGTTAAATTCCAGTGTTCACCACACAGTGGTCTATACCTTGGTACAGGAGTTAAGGGCTGCAGTTTGAGGCTGCTCAGATGCCAGGGTCTGTATTCCTGACCCTTGAGCCACCGACTGCAACTCTGGACAACATTCTAATGGACAAAAAAGAAAAGAAAAGAGAAGGACAGAGAAAGCTAACGAATAAGTAAGGAAGAATATAGTAAGCCAAAGAGAGGAGTCACATGGGAATATATATACCTGTGTTCTGTAAGCTGCTGTGAGGCTTTCTAATCCAGATTTTGAAGACAATCCAAAAGCATTTTCATCTAAAACAAACGACAACAGGATTAATGAACACAATAAGTACACAAATCCATACAACAACAAAAAGCATGTGATAGTGGAAGCAAACCAGTGCATCTGAAACTGCAGTTTCACTGATTTCTATTCATTTTTAAACAATAACTTTAAAAAGTGTCTCTGCAATGGAGGGCTTTAAAATCATTTCATGTTCATTATAGCACAAGTTAATTGGAAACACAACATATAATGCAATACCTTTCTCCAGAGCTGGCTTACAGTAAATGATAGCAGCCCCTGGTCTAATCCAGGTGGGTGGAACATACATATTTCCAACATCTAGCAGGACCACAGCATCAGCCTGCATAACCTGGGAAAATGGAGAATTATTAAAGAAGAAGAAATTAAAATGATAATTAAAATAATGAAATATTAATGACCTAAAAGAACCTCTGCAGAAAAATGTCTTTCAGCATCTTCCCATTAGCAAAACTGCTCCAGTGAGCTGCTGTAAAATGAGAATACTGTCTCTGTGTGGCCAGCAACTAACACTACACAAGCCCGACATGAGATTTAAACCCATGTGTGTATACAAACTTCAAACCACAATTGTACATACTGAATGTTTAGTAAACTGAACTGGTTCTTAAATTGGACACCCTCACCCGCAGTGGGCCTTAGTCTACAACTCTTCTCTCTCAAGCTCTCCCTCTCTGTTTTGGAGAAAAAAAATTTATGCATTTTAAGGATTCATTGGAACAACTTCTGGTTAACTTCTGATTAAGGAGCTGGCACTCCTTATACATTAATTCATTACTTAGGACAGTGATTTTGACATAGGTAGCTTCTAAGGCACAATGCAGATCATCTAATGTGAGTACACCCTGTCACACCTGTGCCTGCAGGCTTTTGGAGCTCCAGTGACTCTTCAGAGTGACCATTCCACTTCGTTCAATCAGGCACTGCACAGCCAGCTGAAAGGGACCCTCTCCACCAACCAGCAACACAGTTTTTCCTTCCAAAGGAGTATCTGTAGGGATGTTTAAAATGATCATTCACGAGTGGAAATGCTCCCAGCAGCCGAGTCTGTCCATGGACTCCCTGTCAGGCTCCCCATTTAAATATATCTGAAGCCAAACTATTAAATAAAGGCAAAATATAAAAAAATAACAATCTAAAAAATCTTAAACCAGATTTTTTTTTTTTTAAATGTACCTTTAGCTTATAACATTCTACACAGAAATGTTCAACGTTTTTATTAAAGAGCTTGGAAATCTTTAGTAGTTATATCAGAAGTACTGAAAATATCTAAACCCTGAAGTGTGCCTTCAACCAAAATGATCTAAGTCTGTATCTCATATGCACAGATCCCCTGTTCAGTAAATTACCAGCATTTTAAATTAAAAAGAAACATCCCAGAAATATGGTCAAATCTTACCAAATTCAATGTCTTTCCTTCACCTTTTTATAATATAGTCATTTGGACTCAAGTACATTACGTGTTCACATATTTGTTGATATTTTTCTTGCTCATGTTTTCATTGTATTTTTTTAAATAATAAATTGGAAGATATTTTCTAAAGTCACAGTTGTCTTTACAATAACCACAGCAATGGTATCTTTTCCTGTTAGGTATCAGATCTCAGTAGTTAACAGTAAAGGATACTGATGTATTTTACAGTAAATTTAAAAAAGAGAAACATCTGTCACATTTATTAGTATATCTAATTTAATTTCTAGTGTTTATATATCGTCCAGTCAGAGCACAGTGAGAATCACTTTGAGACCTCTCTGCATTATATCATACTTGTTATAAATCTCTGTCCTCATTCTCTCACCCCAACCGGTCGCAGCAGATGGCCGCTCCTCCCTGAGGCTGGTTCTACTGGAGGTTTCTTCCTGTTAAAAGCAAGTTTTTCCTTTCCACTGTCACCAAGGTGCTTGCTCATAAAGGGTCATATGATTATTAGGTTTTTCTCTGTATGTAATATTGTAGGGTCTACCTTATGATGTAAATATATGTCTGTGAAGGTTCTCAGTCTTAGTTTAGCTTCTGGAATAAGAGGTGAAACATCTTCAAGGAAACTTAAAGAAGTCCAGACACTTTTCTTACAATATAAAGCGCCTTGAGGCGACTGTTGTTGTGATTTGGCGCTGTAAAAATAAAATTCAATTGAACTGAACAGAAATGTGAAAATATTTCAAGCACACTGGCTGCATTTAATTTCTTTTTCATTCACTCTGACACTTTTGGGTCAACTGTTTATATAAACTGTAATTTTATACAGTCGATTGGTTACACACACCAATACAAATGCACTTAATCAGAACACTGACTTTCTCAAAAGTGATGATTTTTCTCACTGGCTAAAAATATGCTCCTACTCTATTTCTGGCACAAGGGGCATAAACCTGCACAATGCAGTTAAGGATGGCAGAAAGTCAGGCATATAATTGGTTTCTAAAGTATCAACTCAGTTTTAAAATTAAAATCTCACAGGAGACTTAACGTCTCACTTCTGACATGTTTCCTGTGTGCTGTGTGAACACTGTGTAAAGAGAGGAAAACCTTCAGTTTCCTTCAGCAGAAACTCACCATGGTTCTCCAGCAGATCCAAAACAGCACTAGCTAAAGGAGGTACAAAGCCTTTACTCAGATCTCCTCGTATCAGACGGCCCATATTCAAGTCTGATATGCTGCAACAAGAGAAAAACATAAAAATTTCATTTTTTTATTTAACCATCCAGTTTTACAGGCCGTAACAGACTAATAAAGTGCAATGGATAACACAATCACACATAATAAATGTTAAAGACACAGCACAGTACTAGCAAGTAACATATGAGGATATATAGTTTTCATCAGGATTAGGTTAAAAAAGTTTTCCATTAATCATCAGGAACATATATACTTTTCCTCTGGATAATCTATCCTTAACTGAACCAGATCTGATCAATTTATCGTGATTAAGAAGGGTCCCCTGCTAATTTTCTCATCACGTGTCTACACACACTGGGCACAAACGTCTTAATTGTGAGCAGTCCTTTCTGATTTGGGTCAATAGGACACGCACAGTGAGTTAATTCATTTATTTTAAATTGGAATAACAACCTTACATACATTTTTACATTTATAGAACTTATAAAATAAATGACTGAATATTTATGCCCCTGCAGGTTTTTACCCTTCGATGTCCTTCTCGGGTTTTAAGGTGTTGAGGACCCGACTGGTGATTGAAGCTGGGGGGAGGTGAAGGTAGATACCATGCACTTTGGGGTCATCATTCAACTTCAGCAATCCCTCTACAATCTACATGCATACATAAAGAGAACAAATAACAATCAGTGACACACATCTGAGAAATGTAGTGAAAAAATAGCAGACGAAACAAGTGTGAAAATATTGAAGATATACCAAATACAATCAGGTACTTTATGTGGTAGTCTACAAAAAAGTCAAGAGAGAAACAAACAGCACATGCACCTTCAAAATCTAACAAAGCAGCACTACCTAATGAGCACAGGGAAAGTGGTAGTGGAAATCCCTGAGGAGGTGAAAAACAGGAGAAAGGGGGACGAGATAATGTGTAAAAGTAGAGCAGCTGAGTTCTCCTAAGGCCAGGCATGGCACACATAGATCATCCACTGTCAGGTCAAATGTCTAAGCTATTCCCATGAATTCCTTCTGTCTACATGGTTCAAGTGGCAGGCTCCAGCTGAATGAAGAGCCAAGAAGGTTCCCCAAATCTCAGTTACATAATGCTGGAAAATATCACTAGGTAGGATAAAACCTGATGATAAACTTAGATGATAAATGAAGAATAAACTGGAAATACTGAAGACCTGAACACACAGGCACCATAATCACATGCTGCACAAACATGAGAACGGTAATCATGTAGTGACTTACTAAACTTTGAGGGGGGAGGAAGAGTTCTCTATTAAGGGGAAAATTAACTTGTGAGTCACATCGACTTACATCATCTTCACTGCACTCCTTTACCAGACAAATCTGAGTGATGTTCAAACCAATCTGCGGACGAGGAGATAGGAGATCTTTTGTAGACATTACAAAAGAACAAAATGGCCAAGCTGAAGAAGAGAAGTCAGAAAAAGGAGAAGTGGTGGCGTGGATTACCTTTACTGCCATTTTCTTATTGATCTCCAGCATGCTGTCGTCTTCACCTGCCTTTGAGATAAAATGAGCACACTGAAACAACGCACAGAACCCTGATAATATGGAAAAGCTAAGATGAAACTTCAGTAGAAACAGATACCCTCAAGGTCAGGAGAAGATTAAAGCAAATTAGGAGACTTCTAGCATCAAATGTTTAGGCTACGCTTTTTCTAAGCATTAACAACACTTACCGTAAGACTGCTTACTACAAAATAAGACGGTGTATTTGCACTCATTTTTTTGTTCTTTAACAGTATTCCCTTACAGTACCTGTAGAATGGCTAACAAGGGTTGAATTGCTGGGTTTCTTTTCTGCAGAGTCACAATTGCTTCTCTGGTGCTCTGAACCACTTTCCTACAAGAGAAGACAACCTGGTTAGAAATACCCATTAACCTATTAATGGGTACACGCAGGATAAAACACCCCCATCAGGAAAGTAGATAATACATAATTAAGTTCAAATATGTTCATTTATATAGCACCAATTCACAACAAAAACCATCTCAAGGTGCTGAATGCTGCAAGGTAAAGAAGCAGCATAACTATGGGGGGTTTATAACTACAGTGGCTTTGAGAATTCAGTGCAATGCAACAAGAAATCAGATGAAATGCGAGGAGGCGGCTCAGAAGAGAACGAACAATCGAACACATGAACACTGAGAAAGTACAGATAGTACACATACATGTGCTGAAACACTGAAAGCAGCACATGGTGTAACTAAATTTTCAAGCAATGTCTGCAGCAAACTATGGAGCTGATGAGAAGGTGGGAAGCAGTCAGGTGCTGTGTTTACTTTAATTCACAGACTAGCTTGTGAAATATGTGAGATAAGTATTGCTTAGGACCTATCAAGCCATCACTTTTTGTCTATTTGCAGGAATTTTCCTAATGAATTATGCATCAGGCTCTGTGGAGTAGAGTAGTAGTAATCCAAATATCAATAGTATCGAAACCAGAGCTTATATTGGTATTGGATCAACATTAATAAATTGTTGACCACTGCTCTCCCCTACATAAGATGCCTTTAAAAGTTAAATGTATCGGTATCAGTATTGGTATATGCAATATTGGCCCTACATTTACTTGGTATCGGATTGATACCAGAATTTGTGGTATGGAACAACCCATGGTCGTTTTCAGTGCGCATGCGGCAATATGCGGGCGGGCGGGGAAAAATGTTTACAAATACGTTAAAAGTCCAAAACTTTAAAGTTAAACTTTAACTGAATAAATCCTTTTTGCTAATTTTCTTCACACTCAATACAAGTGTTATAGATCTGATTGCATTTAAATGTTAGCAGCAAAACTAGTTAGCATCAGTCATCCACGCCTGCGTGTTTTTACTCGGTTCCTCATGTGTCGCATGTTTAGCAACAACAGAAAAGGGTTGCATCAGCTGGCTGGTGTCTCCGACACCCTAACCCGGGGACACGTGCAGAACTGGCTACTAGCCAGGGGCCAAAACGCCGGTGAGACCGGAAATGCTTACTACCTTTGTCACGTAGATAACCATCCCTCCAACGAACTTCGTTTTTTTAGCTAGCCGTTAAAACAATTTGTCATGACACACCACAATCAGACTTTTACTCTACATTGTTGTTGCTGCTGTTGTTATTTTACCTCACATGGTTGTCGTAATCAGACTCATCCCCCTTCTGAGATTGTACCCCAAAGTTACCGGTTAACTTCGGGTTGGTGCCGGTGCTGGAGGTAGCGCTTGCCGCTCGGAGGCTCAATCGACTGCTGGTAATGCCTATCGGTAGGCATCTTCGCGAAAACCCGGTGAATCTGCTACCCGGACGGACCTGATGTGCCCGGAGACTCATGTAAGCACTGCGAATAAGCGCCAACTTCATTGTAGTTTTATGTTTAAAAAAATAAACAGGACTAAAAAGTGTTTCTTCTCCTTTCGTCTCTGGCGGCGGTGATTAGCCCGGTTCCTTGAAAGGAACAAAAAGAAAGTTGAGGTTGCAACAGGGTGCTGATGGAGGTGCGCTGTCTTCACGAGCAGTCGGAAAGATGAAAAACTAGCGGTCGGTGTGCTTTGTTTCCCCCCCATTCCCCCATCCTCCCACCCACAAATGGGCAATTCCCATAGAAAGAAAGGTCTTTTAAGACAACACATTGCGTTTAGGAGTGACATATGGATACCTTGTTGTTAGTGTGTATATGCCTCCGCAATATTTTGATTATCTAATAACGTGTGTAAACGCATTTGTTTCCTTCCTCCAAAGTCACTGGTAATATGAAAGACTGTTTGAATAAGACAATAAATGCTACATTTCTTGCAAGTCTAGATGCTGTTATTAAACCAGCATTTTAAAGTCATATGTTTTCATTTGAAAATCCGGGGTACACTTGAAAGCAGCAGCCTAACAAGAAGCGAATGCTCGCGACTACGCGAGTTCACGTGCTGAAGACCCTGAGAGGAGTTAGGTCATTGGGTTCAAAATACACCTCAGTCGGTAAGTTAACATATCCATCCAACCCAATGCAATAATGTAAGTGAGTAAAACTATATTTAGTCTCAGGCTCATTAAGAATCAACGTTTCACTCACTCAAACATACCTATTCACAGGAGGCCAAACAATCAGTATTAATAATCATTGCCTCAATTCATATGTCGTATTAGAATACTTTAAAACCAGGTTCCTTATCAGCAAACGCGTGTCAATATACTCCTAAACCAGAGCTGGCACTCTTCATTTAACAGCATGTGATAAATCAGGCTTCTATACACAGCGTGGGTTGGTGGCCTAAGTTGAACTGGTACATTCCTGTTCCCTATGATTGAAGCCTAAACCCTGATTTTATCTTGAAGTCACGTACCAATCGTGCAAATTTGATGTGTGTCCGAAAGACTGCAAGTAAGGGATTTGGCAGAATATTAAAGAAAACTAATGTATCTATATATAAAGAGAATGCGTCTAATCTAATAGAAATTCCAGTGAGACCGGGTTTGCCCTTGTTGTGCAATAATAGTTCAAAAGATGGCAATAAATATACTATAGATAAGAAACAGTTAATATGCATTTTACAGCAGGAATGTTCATCCAAGTTTAAAGTTCTTATCTATGCTCGTACACCCCTTCCTACATCAACTATCCAGATAAGAAAACATAGTTTGTCTATGTGTGATCAACAAGCACCTAAGCTGTGCTTAGTTGTGGTTGATTTTGGAGCCAAAAAATGAGGACAGTGCTACAAATGCCTCCAGCAGACTTGACCTCCTCAAAATAGTAAAACCGTCGCCAAATACAGGGGTTGATTTAAACCTAACTAAATTGCTAAGGGGCATAACTAAGTGTGTAGTAGTCAGAAGAATTTAAAAAAAGAAGAAGAAGCTACTAAAATCCAAACTTGTTTGTGCATGTAGTTGTGGAAGTCATTTGGGTGTGGCTAACACACAAACTGCACAGACCTTGTTCTGCCTACTCTCATAGTGTAGGCTGCCCTCCCCTGGTGGCCGTGCAGATGAGCCGTGGCATCATTTTATTTTCCAGCCATTTAATTAATTAAATATTACAATCAAAATTTTAAAAAAGTAATTTAAAAAGAGCGGTTTAAACTGCGCATTATCTAAATTTCTCGTACCCATGTCTGATCCAGAACCATTTTATTTCTTTTGATAATTTGGGATTTGTAACTGATGGGAAATCTCATTGTGACAGAGACTCAGAGGATCAGGGGCCAGGAGAAAAGCTGCTGATGGTGAATCAACCGGTGATTCACCAGATTGTGTGTGGGAACAGAGAAAGTCTGGTGTGTTGATTTAAAGTCTAGGTCCAAGTTTATGTTTACAAAGCTGTCCTACACAACTGACGCTCCTGTGGTGCAGGTCAAGGTTGAACTGATCTGTCTTCATTCCTAAAGTCACATGACTGTGACTGAGTGTCACAATTGTGCACCCTGACAAAAAGCACAGCAGATTTTCAGTTTTTACCTCACAGCCTGCAGCACTGGTAACACGTGGGACTGTTTTTTGTGCTCACAGTCCGGATTAGTAGACTTCAGATGATGGCCAAAGTTTGATTTGTAGAGATAAAGAGCAAACGGGTGAGGATCTTTCCTTTAATCTTGTCACTGTGCGCATGATTATTTGACCTTGTTGCATATGAAATGGTAACAGTGGGATTTTGTGGTTTGACAGAAAGTATGGGTAACTTATGAAATTACATGGTGATAGATACTGAGCACAGGAGGCAGTAATTTGTATGAGATGTAAGAAAAGATCAGATATGTCTAAGTTATCATTTCTTCTAAAACATTTGGGGTTTTTCTTAGATTTTATAGCGTTGGAACCATATATTTGTTGTGTAGCGCCAACGACTGAAATGCCTCTTAATGCTATCACAAGTGTACTTTATGCATTAGAAATATTTAGGCTGTTTATCCAAGATATAACTCTAACTTATATGCAGAATCTAAAGCTCGGTTTTTAAAGTCAAAATGAATCTCTCTTTGGTGAAAAGGAACATTGTTGACTACTCTTTGGATAACCTGTTAGGCCAGTGATTGGTGGTGGGTGGATTATACTTGAAGGAAGAAGGAAAACTATTTTCATCAGATATGAGAAGCAAGCAAGGTGCCAAGTGTGTTTAAATTCAAACATAAATGGTTCACCTACTTGAATGAATTAGCTTTACTAATGTTTGTTAAGTGAATAGAAAATCATCTTGACCTCTATAACCTTCACTTGATCTCCAGATCAGCCATGAGGGACAGACTGAGCCACCTGCAGGAAGTCTCCGGCGGCCCTGTGGAGCCAGTGGAGAATGCAGACTCCACTCTCTCCAAGTCCCTCAGCAAAGTCGACCTGGACAACAGCCCTGCTCTGGCAGAAATCTTTTCCCAGGCAGAAGGGATCCATAAAGACATCCAGCTCATCCGCCTGGAGGTTAAAAGGCTTCGTGAGCAGAGCTCCTGCATGTTCCATGGCACCTCTACTATTAAAAGGGACTCTATTGGAGCTGACATAAAGATGCGGGCTGAGAATGTTCTAGCACGCCTGCGTGACATGGATGGCATGGCGTGCAAGCTAGAAGAAAAACATGGTGCCAATTCTGCTGTGACGCGTATCGCCAGAACCCAGTACGCCTGCCTCAGTAATGGCTTTCGCGATGCGATGTTTGATTACAATGAGGCCGAGATGAGCCACCGTGAAAGCTGCAAAGCCCAGATCCAGAGGCAAATGGAGATAGTTGGGTGTGAGGTGACGGGAGAGGAGGTGGAGGAGATGATTGAGAAAGGTCAGTGGAACATCTTCAGCAATAACGTGGTGACTGAAGGCAGAACGGCACGTTCAGCTCTCTTCCAGGTTGAGAAACGTCACCAGGAGCTGCTGGACCTGGAGAGACGCATCAAGGGCATCCATGAGATATTCCTGGACATCGCCGTGCTGGTAGAGGAGCAGGGCAACATGCTGGACTCCATCCAGACCAACGTTCAGAAAACCGATGAGGGCGTGCAGGATGCTCTCTTCAAAATTGGCAGGGCCAAACGCCATGACCGCAACAACCCATTCAAAAGAATATTTAAAAAGACATAGCAGCTGAAGACACTTTTTGGTTTTTAAGCTGGCTCAGTCTCATCATGTGAGGGATTTGCTATTAAAGCTAATTTTGACTCCTCCCACATTCACAAAGTGTCACCACAGCGGATGCTTGATTTGGCAATTTTTTTTTTTTTTAAATGTTTTGTTTTTTGTCGGATACGCTTCCTGTTGCAGCCCCAAGGGGATTTGTCTAATTTGTGTCTGATGTTTTTTGTTTTTTTTAAACTGTGACTTTGAGAAATATTTTTTTCCAGTTTCAGAAAAGAGATAAAACTCAATAAAATATCTGCTGTAGCTGAAGAAAGGCTGAATTATTCTTCAATTATTTGTAGTCTGACTGAACTGTTAAACTTTGGCTGGTTTTCAGAAGCCTTTCATCCAGACCCCTGAAAGGGAGGCAATAATACAGCATTTTAACAGAGATTTAATTTTATATAGGTTATGCAGGGATTACACTACTTATGCACTAATCTGTTTTACTGTCTTTTAATTACTTTTTAATATTAAACGTTTTGTTTTATTCTTGTGTTCTGTGCCTTGTCTCTAAGTAAATATATTGAAATTTTTAACATATTTGTTTAAACATATAATCCACACAAGCTCATTTAAAAATTGACTAGATCTACTACACACATGAGAGAGCTGCTCCACATCGAAAGGAGCCAGCTGAGGTGGTTCGGGCATCTGACAAGGATGCCCCCTGGGCGCCTCCTGGATGAGGTGTTCCAGGCATGTCCCACCGGGAGGAGGCCCCGGGGCAGACCCAGGACACGCTGGAGAGATTATATCTCTCGGCTGGCCTGGGAACGCCTTGGTATTCCCCCGGATAAGCTGGAGGAGGTGGCTGGGGAGAGGGAGGTCTGGGCCTCTTTGCTTAGGCTGCTGCCCCCGCGACCCGGCCCCGGACAAAGCGGATGAGGATGGATGGATACTACACACATTTTACTTTAAGTCACTCTTAAAGAGGCAGACACACTGTTTGCTTTTTCAGGCATCTCTGAAACAGTAAAACCTTTAGTAAATACTGCCTATAGATTTACATTAATAAAGCACAACGATATTGTTTATTAGTTTCGTATGTTTATTAGTGTGTGTATATATAGTGCTTGAATGTCTGGAACCTAACCAACCTGTTAATGGACATAATTTATTGTGTGTTCTAGTCAAGGTACAGTGCAAGAAGCTGGTAAAACCACACAAGTCTGATCTCTCCTGCACAAACACAAGCCGGTACTGTGTAAGTCATTTGGGCGTGGCTGGGAAAATCTTGACGTGAGCTAAAATCAGCTCAGGCTTCACTCACTCATCTCGGAAACTGTCAGGTAGCCTACCGCGGCTTTTAGATATTATGGCAGTGGTTGGCCAAGTGTCGCCAATGCGTTTTTAAGCGCAACCCCCTTAAAAAAGGTGACCTCGAAGGTTCCGTGCCAACAGTTTTGCTTAATTGTACAATAAGATAGACGCCAAGTTGCATTTGGCACTCGAGTGTTACACACCCGCTGCTCACACCTTGGCGTCACTGCAAACCAAACCGACCGGGCTTCATTCCTCAAGTCACATCTCATCGCAGTTGCATGGCGAGGCGCAGTTGGTCAACTTGACAAAAAAGAAATAACACAGTAAAATTCCAGCTTTAGTTCCAGATATAGCAGCGTTACGCGTGTAGGGCCCATTGTTGTGCTCACGGCCAGGAGCAGTCGACATCAGAGCAGGAGGATGCTGCTGAGGCACGGCGGCCACCTGACAGCAACGTACAAACTTTGATATCTGTGGACATAAAAGCGAAACAGGTGAGGATCCTTCCTTTTATTTTCACGAGATTATTTCATCTCGTTGCTCATGAACGGCGAAGGAAGATGAAGTTTAAGTTATGGCCCATCAGACAAATGAAAAGTGATTTTAAATTTGTTTTTGTTTGGGGTTTTTAGTAGTAAACGAGATTTATCGTAGTAGAAATAGACACTAGCGTGACATATACACAGCCTAAAACCATGTCCATACATTTGTGGAAAAACGTACACCTTTCTTCCACAATTGTTTAATTTATTTATTTTTACTATTATCGTTGTTATTTTACATTTTTATTGTACTTTATGATACATTGTGCCCAAATCAAAATATTTCCTAGATTAAAAAAACTCGGATTATTGAAACAAGTTAAGTGTTGAATACGTCTACCAACAAAACAACAACATGATGATAAGGACCACATGTATTTATTTATTTATAATACACATTTAATCCACTAGATTGCATCTTAACTGGAAAATTGTATAAAGGCTGTTTTGATCAATGATATAGATTATCAGTTATTCTCAACTAGAAGCAGTGACAAAATCAGACAGGGCAATCAGGACGGGAAGGGTGTAGTGGCAGTGCCAGAAATGCCTTTAAATTATGTCACCACCGTCCCTTTTTCACACTATAAAGATCTTTTACTTAGACTGCTTCTCAGACTCTGACAAATAATTCTGTCTGTGAGATTTTAAAGTCAAAATGAATTTAGCTACAGAAAGATCCTAAGTTGAAGGAACTAGTTTGGTAGGAAGGAACACCTCTTACTATTCTTTAGAGAACCTGTTAGGCCAGTGATTGGTGCCGGGTGGATTATATGTAAAGGAAGAAGGAAAATATTTTTAACCTGGTATGAAACAGGTTAAAAGACAAGGTGTGAAGGTGTTTAATTATGGAAAAAAAAAAAAAGGGGGGGGGGGTGTCTTGAGTTGCTTAGTGTTGCACTGTTGAGAAAGGCCCCTCTTTATTTAGTCAGCTTTACCATTGTATGTTAGATCAACAGCAATCAGAGAGAGAGAAAAGCATCTTGACCTCTAACCTTCACTTGTTCCCTAGACCAACCATGAGGGACAGACTAACTGACCTCCAGGAGCTGTCCAGCGGCCCCATGGAGCCAATGGAGTATGCGGAGTCCGTTGTCTCTGACTCCTTCAGTAACGTTGACCTGGAGGATGAGTTGCCTCATGAAGCAGTGGTGTTTAGCGACAACAGCCCTGCTCTGGGCGAAATCTTTACCCAGGCACAAGGTATCCACAAAGACATCCAGCTCATCCGCCTGGAGGTTAAGAGGCTTCGTGAGCAGAACTCCCGCATGTTCCAAGCCACCACCACCATGAGCACCATTAAAAAGGACTCTAACACTATTGGAGCTGATATCAAGGCGCGGGCTGAGGATGTGCTAGCACGTCTACATAAAATGGACGACATGACGCAGAAACTAGAAGAAACGCACGGCACAAATTCTGCTGTGACGCGTATCGCCAGAACCCAGTACGCCTGCCTCAGTAATGGCTTTCGCGATGCAATGTTTGACTACAATGAGGCCGAGATGAGCCACCGGGAAAGCTGCAAAGCCCAGATCCAGAGGCAAATGGAGATAATGGGGCACGAGGTGACGGGAGAGGAGGTGGAGGAGATGATTGAGAAAGGTCAGTGGAACATCTTCAACGACAACATCGTGACTGAAGGCAGAACGGCACGCTCGGCTCTGTCCCAGGTTGAGAAACGGCACCAGGAGCTGCTGGACCTGGAGAGCCGCATCAAGGGCATCCATGAGATATTCCTGGACATCGCCGTGCTGGTAGAGGAGCAGGGCCCCATGATGGACTCCATCCAGAACAACGTTCAGAAAACCGATGCTGTCATGCAGGATGTCCTCTTCAAACTTGGCAAGGCAAAACGCCACGACAGCAAGAACCCGTTTAGAAAGATGTTTTGCAGCTGTTTTCCGTGCGTCGACTAATCGGTACAACAGGATGACCCGGCAAAGACAATGTCAGCTAGTTCTTAGGATATTCAAAATGTTCGACGTGTCACGAAAATGTTAGTTTCACAATAATTTATCATCACGGTCTTTGTAGTTACTGCCTAATATTTTCTCAGAGAGTAAAATAAAGGTTTGAGGAAAAGGGTTCAAACTGCTTGGTTTAAATGTAAAAATTCTTGGGTTAAACTTCATAAAACTCTATTTATGTAATTCCTTGATTTTTAATGTCTGTAGTAAGGGTTTGAGACATAACCTGTGTCAAATAACAATGACCTAGGCACGATGCATACTTGAAAACAAACGGTACGTGAAGGTATTTTTCAGCTTGCTCAGGTTACACATTTACTAATAAGTAGCTTTCAGATATTTTTATACAATTTCTGAAAGTTCCATTAAAATAACCTTGAAGAAATGTTTGGTTTGTCACTACACATCTTAGCACTAATACCATGGATGTTGTGGTTGAAGTAAAACAGAGCGTACCGGTAACGAAGCAGTTTAACAGGGATATAATTTCTGCAGGGATTGTACTTGTGATGCACCATGCACACTACCTTATTTTGACTTCTGTATATTAAAATGTTTTTGTCTGTCTTATGTGATTTCTCTTACAAGTAAATATTAAATATATTAAATATAATATGTCTGGGTTTATTTTTTAAACATACAATTCACATTAACACTAATATTTTAGAAGGCCTGCTATGTTCTTACTCAAACACAGAAAACTGGAGAAAATCTGGACTTCCAGCTCAATGACAGCTGCTCTTTGTCATGATGCGTATAACGCCATTAACCAGTTGTTTAACCTGCACACAGGTGCCGTCACAAAACAAATAAAGCTGCTTATTACGTGTTTTTCAAGACGTCTAGTCAAATCCCTTTGTTTTCTTGTTTGTTTCCTTAAATTTTCATTAATTCTTGTTTTTGGGCATGTCATTTACCAGGAATGCCTTCTTACTTAATCCATTTGCTTGATTCGTGAGTTGAAACAGTACTTTAGGAGGTATTATGTGTCGCAGTGGGAAGGCTTAAGTGACTCACCTGTTAAGGGGCCGGCAATCACACACAATGCTGAAAAGAAAGTAGACGGCCAACTTCCTTCAGTAGATTAAACATATACTTGCTACAAAAATGTCAAATGAGACAAGCTGAAAGGATTTACTTACCTTTTCTGTAGCGTGGTGGCCGTTTAAAGAAGGTAAGATCATTTGATTTGTGAGTCTAATGATTTGGGTTTTTTCATAGGAAAAGTGTTGCCACCTGGAGGCAACTGGATAATTGACGGGACTTGCTGGCTATTTAGTTTGGGCTCCACTCTACAGGCAACTCGAGGGGAAGATATGATTTCTGAAGACTTGTTTAAGTCTTTTATTTTTAATTGAGACAACTTTTGAAGTGAATGTTGTTCATTCGAACGGTACGGAATAAGGAAATTGACTTTCTGAGCTTATGACAGGAACTTGATGAAAAGATACCTGCCATCCAAAAGCACTGCAACTTGTGGAGTTGACAGACCTAACGTAGAGAAAGTACTTGGATAAATGCAGAAACCACCATCCTATTGCAAAACCTCAATTTAAATGGAAAAGTCTGCTTTAAGGTGAGAAGGTCCTTGTTCCTGGTTTAAATTGAGAAATTCCTGTTGGTCACTTAGCTGTGACTGCTGACGGGAAAAGGCTACTGAAGATAAAACTAAACTTACGTGCATCAGTTGCATCATCAGTTTTTAAAACAATCTTTCTAGATGGCTCTTAAAGTTCCCCCCTTACTAAATTAACAAAGCACAATTTACAGCCAAGTGATCAGATTACTCTGTTTCATGTGTGTCATCACTTTGGAGAATGTTCATGATAATCATTTTGAATTATGGATTTTATTTATTATACCTTTTACTTCTTTTTTTTAATACACTAGTCTCTCAGGCAGAATGCGGGACAGGTTGGAGAGGCTGCAGACCATTAGAGAGGAGCAGGAGGAGTACGAGCCCGGATTCTATGGGTTTGAGTATGATGTAGACAAGGGAACTTTGTCTCATCAAGCGGTAATATTTGAGAGCTCCTCAGCTACTGAGGTCATCCTAAAGGAGGCTGAGTCAATACGCAAGGACATCTCCCTGCTCCACTTGGAGGTGGCACGTCTGCACGCCCACAACGAACGATTTGGCACCTCTGTGCGCCGCCTGACCCTTATTAAAAAGGATTGTGACTCCATTGCCAGAGGGATCCAACAGCGGGGGGAGGCTCTGTACGCCCGTCTACAGGTCCTGGGTAAACGGAGCAAAGAGCTTGAAGAGAAAGAGGGCCCCAACAGTGCTGTTAGTCGCATTGCCCGTGCTCAGTACGAGTCACTGACCTGCGCCTTCCACAGTGCTATGACTGACTACAGTAAGGCGGAAGAGGTTCAGAGGAATACCTGCAGGGTGAGGATCCAGAGGCAGGCCTCAATACTGGGGAAAGAAATCACTGATGAGCAGCTGGATGCGCTGGTGGACAAAGGTGGTGAGGGCTGGGCGGAGCTGTCCCAAGGCCTTCAGAATCAGAGTGTACGCTCTTGCCGCACTGCGTTGTGCGAGATCAAAGGCAGACACAAGGACCTGGTGGAGCTGGAGGCCAGGATGAAGGAGATCCACGAACTGTTCCTCCAAATGGCCATACTAGTGGAGGAGCAGGGATCCATGCTCAATAACATTGAGGCTCATGTGTGCAACACTGTGGAATATATTGAAAAAGTCCACGTTCATATGAAGAAGGCCATACAGTACAAGAGGAAAAACCCTTTCCTCCAGTGTTGCCCCTGTCTACTGTGCTGGAAAAACGACCAAACTTTTTAGGACTGTGTTTGACTTAAATGATTGAAATTCTGATTAAACATTTAACTATTTACGTAAAAGATATGGAACTAAACAAAAAGGAAAAAGTAATGTGCAATATTTTGATGAAAGACGATGGCACTAAGTGCACTGAAGACAGTTCTTCCCTGGGTAGAAACACAATGTATTTCTGTGAAAGGGAGTAATTTGTAAGCTCAAAATTTATCAAATTACAGATAATGTTATGATCACAGAATTTACCCCTGTATGTATTTGAGAGAAGTTTTAACAAATTGATGTTTTAAGTTGAGACTGTTATCGTGTTCAGTGATGCACAAAATAAACTATAGCTGTAGGAAAAAAAGATCTGCTAGTTTTTCCAGATTCTTTGAGTCTAAGTAAGCGTAAAAACATTTGACACACAAATGATCCAGACATAATCACAACTAACAAGAGCTGTACTGTGTAGCTTTTAACTAAATGTCATGTCAGACTGAGATAAAACTAAGTTATATCAGTAAGAGGTGCAGTGAGTATGATGTAGACAAGGGGACTTGTGTGTACATTTCTCTTATATTACACTGGCCCAAGATTATTTTGCGTTAATGTAACAAAATGATCTAATCCATTAAGGTTTTATTTTTGGTACTTCTGCTAATCTGTAAATTTATGTTTAGATTTAATATTTAAAATGAGCACTGGGGTGGGGAAGAAAGATGATATGGATTACTTTAAATGTGGCATGATTGTTGGTGTCAAGTAGACAGACTATTCTGTGTCTTTCAAGAACTGCTGATGTACTGGGATTTTCACACACAACTACCTCTAGGGTTTACAGAGAATGACACATGATGGAGAAAATATCCAGTGCGTGTACTTTTCTGGGTGAAAATGTCTTGCTGATCCCACAGGTCAGAGGAGAATGGCAAGACTAAGAACAGAAATTGTAAACTGAGGCTACAATCTGTACCTGCTTACTAATAGAAGATCAATAGAAGATTGGAAGAATTGTTTGGTCTGATTAACCCTCAATTTCTTCCACAATATATGGTTGGTAGGGCAGAATTTATGGTGAACAACATGAAAGATTGTTCCATCCTGCACGTATCAATTATTCAGACTGCTGCTGATGTAATCAACTAATTCCATGAAGAATTGAAGAAGTTATGAAGGAAAAAGAGGGGTTCATGTTAATACTAGCAAGGTGTACCTAAATGGTGAGTGCATATTTGACATATTCAAGCTTCCATCTATCATTTTCTTCAGCTTATCCGGTCTGTTCAGCATCCTAAGCTTTAAATGTAATATTTAGATGTACCTATTAACACTTAGTATTTCAATTTAAATTTCATTTTTGAATGTAAGATCGAACATTCGCTGTTATTTGAAAAAAAAATTGCTGGAAATCTGCTAAAAATGAGGAAAAACGCACCCTGAATCTTTGTATAATATTTGGAACTTTTTGGAATTAAATCCTGTAGTTATTTCAAGAATAGCTCAGTGCGCAAGACAAGGCAACAACAGCCATGCGAATAGATGCAGTCAGTTTCTACTCCACAAACTGTTTAACAAACTAGATGCCAAACTGAAGTTTCCTATCTCGGCCATTTGGAGTCAGACTGTGTGCACGTCTAACTGCTTTTTGCTTTTTAAAACTATGCATAATAGCTTATGTATGATCAAAATTCAAAGTTTAATTTCCGTACCAGTTAGCAGTATTTAGATTTTATTTTCAAAACAGTTTAATCTCAAAATAACATTTCGAGTTCAGTCTCGAAATTTCATCTTTATGGTCAAAATGAACAATAATATTTATTTTTTTCTTAATGTGGCCCTATACTATAGTTTTTTTGTTTTCGTTTTTTTTCGTTTTTCAAATATAGAATGAAATATCCCTGATGGCGCCTGTCCCGTTAATGCCCCACTCACTCAGATCCACATACACCTAGCAAGACTAGCTGTCATTCAGTCTCCGAAGTTTCTACGGACTTTATTTGGCAACTTATTCTCCGTGACTTCGTAATTTAGAGATTTGTTGTGCGGTATCGGTGTTTCGCTTTGCTTCGAGGTTTTGTTTGGCTGCAATGCGCAGCTAAACACGCTACTGTGTATATTTACAATATAGAAGTTGTACGCCTGCTATAACTTCTGCTACGGGTTAGCATACGCTAATGTTATTATGCGGGTTCTAATTTGAGAGAGCGGTTCACAGGAATTCGAATGGAATGGAAGCAATTAACCCAAGTATGCGAGCTGGTGTATATATATGTATGTGTGTGTGTGTGTGTATATTTTAGGTTTTTTTTTTGTAAATACAAACCACCTTAAGGATAGCGGTAGTTTTATTTCAAGCTTTTGAGGTCGGGCTTGTCGTTAGCATGATAGTAAATGACTTAGCTGCTAGCTACTAGCAGCGGTAATGTCAATTGTTTAGACCAGTATGTTTGTTTGCTATTGTTTATCTCGTCGGCTTACGCTGCTATGCATTGCTAGCTTCGTGCCAATTTAATGACTAAGTCTAGAATACATAATGATTAACGGTATTTGGATGTGTTGAGTTTTACAAGTGTGGGGATGTGTTGGGGTACGGTGTATATACCAGGATGGCCGAGTGGTTAAGGCGTTGGACTTAAGATCCAATGGACATATGTCCGCGTGGGTTCGAACCCCACTCCTGGTAAATTTATTTTGTTGATGTATTGGAAGGTTTGCGTCACATAACATAAACAAAGAAACAGTTCTGTTACATTATAAGCGAGACCGAGGCAAAACAGAGAGCACTGATGATAAAGAGCTTATAGTTGCAGATGTGGTAGCTGCGTATGCATCGTCTTGTATTATTTCCACCGAATGCAACAATTTCAGCTCCGTTTAAAATTGCACTTTTTAACAGTTCTCCCATTTTGTAATTAGTTATTTAAAAAATACACATTTTTTTTCAGCCAATTTCTTTTGATAATAACAGTTTTCCTCTAAGTTAACAGATTTGCAGCAGTCTATTGGTAATAAAACGGTGCTGAAAATCGCGGGCGCTAAAATAGTGTCGTATTACAAAGCCAGCCGCCAGCTTGCGGTTAACCCAAGTATCCAAACATTACTTGGAGAATTAGGAAGGTTGGTTTAAATTCTGATTATCCGTCTGATTATTACTTGTTTAAGGCGTAACCCGACGTGCACCACTCTAGAAATGCAGCTACACCCCCATTGACGGAACTCTTGTGACTGGCTTGTTCAGTGAGATCGTTTCCTCTTGTGAATTTCGCCGCAGTTTTTGGATTTATCAGTGAAAGAATAACAAGAATTATCTCAATATAAGGTATAATAATCATAGCGTCAATATAAAAACTCACAAAATTAGGCAAATTAATGCAAGGAGAAACTGAAACTGAGTGAGTGAATGTACAAAGTAGTGGAAAAACTGAGGGACAACAGAGGCAGCAGAAATTGCAAGAAATATAACTAAATATAATGTAGGTGCAGTTAACGCAGAGTCAAAACAGGTAATTTCTTTATAACTCAGGATTGGGAAATCCTGTTGATTACAGTCTATTTATCAATATAAGTTTAGTAGTAGTAATATAAGATATTAGACATAAAAAATTGAAACATCAGAAATAACTTTTTGGCACACCAGCATCTGTAAATTACTTAGGATATACTAAGATTATCCACAGAAGTTTAAAACTAGATCTTAGCAAAGCACATTGCATTACTAAATCTTTCAGGAGTAGTTGCGTGATTAGGACAGAAGAGGGCACTTTAACGCCTTCTTGTAGTTTCTGGGCTGGAGTTCAGCACTGGCCCAGAGGAGGCCTGCACACACTCACCCCTGTAATTTCACAGCCAGGGCGATGCCTTAGATCCATCGATACCCAGTCATCTGCATATGCCACCGGAAAGGCTTGACAGAAAATAGCTGCAAGCAGTACTCAACAGTTTGGTGCACTGTAGTCATGCAGCCTTATAAATACTTCTCAACTTCACAAACATGGTGAGTGTGTAACTATGAATCATGTTTAGCAAATTGGGGTAAATTGAGGAAGAATTACTGTGTGTAAAAATCGCTAATGGGGCCTTACATACTAAAGATTTCCTGGTCTTAGACCATATTTTGTCCCCTTCCTCCCTCTTTTTTTTCACTGACAAACGCATATGCTGTCACTTGATACGTTTTTGAGGCATTAATAGAGCACTGATTTGTGAAATTGAGCCTCTTCTTTAGGCTGCGTGAGGAAGCATCCACAAAAGAGGCCCGACAACTGAGACGCAGAGGGAGAAGGATGAGGGCATACAATGGCAGATCAACATCTCAACATCCCCCAAAGCCTCAGAGACTTTTTCTAATGGGGTCTAATCTATTATTCAGTCCCCTCAGACACGGGAAAAGTTGTTGTTTTCAGGCCGACATAACTCACTATCACAACATGAAACCTGAGACATCAGGGGTGGAGGGGTGTGTATGGTAACGATTGTTGCTGTTGTATGTATTAACTTTCTTATTATTTTTTCCATTTAAGCCGTGGCCATAAATAAGGGTTTGATTCTTATTTTACTTGTCATTATTTATGTTTTAAACTTGATTATCTGTTTGTCTTCCTGTCTTGTTTTGTTTGTAGTTGTGTATCAAAGCTGCTATATGAATAAAGTTGGTTATTGAGGAGAAACCTGTTTTGTGTGTTGATTGAAAAAAGCAACATATGTTTTGTTGGAGCTTTGCTGGTTGTAATTTTGAATTAAACTAGAAAAAACCCACACACAAACACACATTTTGGGGATTTTACACTGTACCTGGGTGCCCAGTAATTCCCAGGATTTGTTTATGGGCTGAAATACTCAAAGTGATAAGCAGCCAGGCGTGGAATGCAGTTACTCTTTCCAGGAAGTGCATCTTTGGGGTACCTGTCCATTTCTATGCATCTTATACATTCTGTCCCTCTTCCTTTTACATGACTGTACTTACTATTTCGCTGAGTCATCATTTCCTTTGTGATAAAGCTTATAGTTAGGGCTGGGTCAGGTGACCCTGAAGCATATCTTAGTTATTCTGTTCTAGACTAAGGTTGCTGGGGTACTTCCTGTGATCCATTCAGCATTTCTTCTCTAGATTTCTTTTCATTCCCCAGGTGTTTATATACCACTGCTGCAGGCTATTAATTCTTGTCCTGTCTCTTGCATAGTCTCTGTGCATCACATCTCCTTTTTCTCTTCTCTTTACCCTCACCTCTTAACCAGTATTAGCAGATGACTGAGCCTGGTTCTGCTGGAGGTCTCTTTTCTTGCAAGGGAGTTTTTCCTCCCCGCATTTGCCTAATGCTTGCTCACAGGGGGTTATCGGAGGGTTTCTCTTTAATACCGCAGGGGTCTTTACCTTACAGTGTAAGGTACAGTGTCTGATTTGTTGGTATATAAATAAAAATGAATCACTTTGCTTGATCTGCCAGTGAAATATTTAGTGTTAATAAATAAAACTACCCAAAATATAGGTCAAATGAAATGCCCCTCTTAATGCATCAATAGCAATATTATAATATGATATACAATCAAGCATTGGTACGGACCAGTTTGTAGAGACAACAAATCTGTAGGTGTCTAAATACAACCATTAATGCAGAGAGTTCAATTAATTAAATGGGTCACATTGCCCACATGCTGCAATAAAACAAATCTCTCTGATCCAGCGTCAGGCTTTAGTCAGTTTGCGTTCCCTTTAGGTGGAAAGGCGTGGAAACTGTTTTTCCACCGTCCATTATTTCTCCTGGCTTAGTGTTTCTATTAAAGTTTGTGTTTCCCCGTGAGAGTCATAGGTTTTGTTAGAATTACATCACGTGACGGCCACCGCGCCATGTTTCCATCTCAGACTCAGGAAAACTTTTACAGCCAGAGGGACACGCTACAGAGCGAAATCAAGTCACCCAGCGGGGCCAATGTAGTTCCGATATATGCCTTCAAAATAAGTCCTCGGTTGTTGCAACGTGAGTCGGTTATTAGGATTGAGTCTATTATCCGGTGAATATATCATTTTCCATCTATAAAAAGATTATTTCGTTTATTTCCGACGCCTCAGTAACAATATAACACTGCGAGGAACTGCTTTAGTTCTTTGACTATTTTATTTTGAAAGACAGCGCTACCGTTTCCGTTGCATTTAGCTTGCTGTTTGCGTCAGTGTATGTAACAGGGAGAAAGAGTGGAGAAAAGCAACAGGAACAAAAGTTGTGGACCTGAGTGAACAGCTCTGCGGTGCTCACCCGTGAAATGTTGTAACCAGCTCTCCGTTTGCAACAGACAGCTAGCCGTGTGCTTTGGTAGACGACGGTGGCCTCACCTTGCATTGCGTTGCCAAAAGGCGTCTCTTGAAGCTTTTTTGGCACATCGCGGAGACTGGATGCGCTCGGGGACGGTTCTCTTTGGTTAACGTCAGCTAAGTTTTAACGCTGGTTAGTGGGGAAAGACGCCTCGTTTCTCGTAGAAAATGCCTTAGATGAATTAGATCCACGCAGTTTTAATACATTTTACCCTGTTTGTCCATCCGTACTCGACACGTTTTGGACTTGCTCTGAGGGAACACGTCTCCTGACCCTTGGTGACAGCAGAGGTGAGTGATTGGATCCACGAAAACGCCCATGACCTGTAGTGCTCATCACTATGGTACGTTATTGTGAAGTTCGCTATCGGATTTAATTGTAAAAGGAGCCACTGAGAGAGAAAAGTTTGAAATTAAATGGGATAAGAAAAAAAATCACAGTAATCTTGCAGTGAGTTGGCTGAGGGGTGGTGCAGCACTAAACAAAAATTCCCAAACTGCCGCAGTCATACCTAAGAGATAAAACATTAACTAAAACAAGACTATCATTGATTCACTGTTTAAAAGTCACTTGGTATATTTTGTAAGGATCGCGCTAGTCCCGTCAGATTATCCATATATATGCGTGCTTTTAAGCAGTTAACATGTGCACTTTGGTCCAGTCCACTTTGGGGCAAGCTAGAAAGTTCTGCACCACACTTGTGAGTCAAAGAGATGAGATTAGAAAATATATATATATATATATATATATATATATATATATATATATATATATATATATATATATATATATATATATAATTATTATTTTTTTTAAAAATCTTCTCAGTTGTTTTGGTCTGGTTGTCAGCACTACTCCACTTACAAAAAGAGGAACTGAAATTAAAGTAAAGATAGCTGCAAGACAGATGAGGCTGACTTTTCATTGAGTTTACAGTTGTTATTTTTGGGGTCTTGCATCATCCCTCAAGAACTGTAACTCACCAAGAACTGTAAGGGGGGGAAACTGCACATGAAGTCCTTTCATGGTAAAAAAGTAAGCTATTTGGGAAGGGAAAGTGGTTGAGTTTTAATGAAAGGATACCCTGAAGTGAAACAGACCACAGGCATAAGCGAGACAAAAAAAAGGGGTCTCAAAAGCTGCAGCATGACTCAGAAATGTAAGCTAGTGAATTGAGATGACCAGCTGAAGTATTGACTGGAGCTTTTTTCTTTTGAGTTTCAAACTGAGACTTGAACAAAAAACATCTCTTCGGTCAGATTTCTTTGTTGTGTTGATGCTGATTTCAATATCTAGATTGCTTCCATGCCAAGGTTTAAGTCCACATTTTAATTGCCAGTTAAGGAGTTAAGGAGTTATTTAAAGATAAAGAAGAGCACAGCTTGGCATCCTAAGACATGGTTTAAAAAGCTTGTTTCCTCCTGAGACATCCTAGGTTGTCATGAGGTACCAGGTCTGAGACACTTGATCTGGCCATTTGTGGATTTTTGTCTTCTACTAAATGTCATATGAAAGCAATAGAGAACTAATTTGACAGTAAAAAATTTTGTTTTTGGAGGAACTGTGGAGTTTGAGTTTTCATTTTTATTCCTTACAGGTGCAGGAAGAGGGCTGCTGAGAGGCCTGGAAATTGATCACTATTTTACCTAATCTAGCACTGGATTAACTGGGCTGCAATGGCGTCACCCGGAGACGTCGCTGGGGGAGGAGCTAATGAAGAATTCAACGACAAAATCAAATCAAGATCTGGTATGTTTTGATATTTATGTCCATTGTTTGTGTTGGTATTTTGCAGCTGTCTCCAGTACTTAATGTTCCCTAACGTGAACAAATGAAGCAGAGCATGCAAGTCCAAAGGTTGTCAGAGCTTTCAGTGTTCTTTAACAGAATAAATGGCACGAGGCAACAGTTTGTTGTGCGTGAACATGTGCAGTCACTGTTAGAAAACCGTGACAGAGCCAGAAATCCTGTTGGTGTATGGTTAACCATACGTGGAGGCAGGGGAAGAGAGACACAGCACACAACACAGCGTAATGAGGACAGAGTGGGTTTGCGATCACACCTTTGCAAGGGGAAACAGAAAGGGAAAGTGTCCAGCAGCAGAAGAAGGGGAGGACAAGAATGTAGGGATGGTTTTAGAGAGAGACACACCCACTGATCACGTTCTCTGCAGATCGTTCCATTCCATAGGTTAATATTTCGTAGACACCGCCCTCAGAGGGAGAGACGCTTACAAACAAGTTGTTGTTCTAGTTAGAGGAGTGCTTTAGTTGGTCTAAATTAAGGTAATTGGAGGACAATGCCCTGATGTTGTGTACCCATCTTGATTTAGTCTATTCCTGGCTCTTTGAACAGTACATTTAGTTAGAACATGGCAAACTGGAAGAACAATATAAGCACACATTTTCCTATGTTAGAGGAGTCTAGAGTGAAACTTTGCATTGTAAGTTTATCATTATACATCCCACTAAAGAGGTTGTTAAAGGATGTCCCATTTTAAAATTGGTGCCCAGGTCAAATGGGCTGACAAGATACAAAGAAAATTGGAGTGTAAGACAGAACAGAGGAAAGCAAGCTCATCACTCTTATATCAAACACTTTACCTGTACGAGTAACTATTACACAAACACTATTGTCATATGGGGATTGTTTACTTTTGACAAAAACTGAGCTTTAAGTTAAACGTCTTGGATGTAAATTGATGTTAAAGCAGCATTTGGCTTAAGGTGCAAAATCATTGCCATGTAACTCATGAGGTTTCCATTTCCACTGATAACTGAAATGAGGATCAAAGTTAGGAATGCATTTATATACATCAGCCAACTATTGTGATCAGCTGAGCAACAGTTGTTATTCCTGTTTAGATTTTTAAAAAATAATTTACAGATTTCAATATTTATCTGTTGGCACAGACAGAAGTTTAAAACACCCCCCCAGAATCAGTCTGCCAAAGAGTTCAATCTGGCCTACTATAGGGCTTTGGAAAACATGGAAATTTCAAAGGAGAGTATAAAGTGTGGCTTTTTGACTGTATTTGGATCAGTTTTACAGGCCTCTTACTGACAATGATGTAAAACATAAGCCTATCATATACTTAAAAATAACACTTTTCTGCTTTAAACAGTAAAAAAAAAGAAAGTTTTTCTTTGAGTTCTCACATGATTTATTATTTTTAAATTACAGGATAAAGTTGTTTATTTCTTACAGTGTAGTCTCAATGAGCCGTGTCAATAGGTTTCTTTGGTGTCTTTGTGATTTGGAAAAAGTGAGATGTAATAGTAAAATTGCAGGTTTCTTTTATAAAACATCTCAGGATTAAATGTGTAGTCAAACTGCTTTAGAATGACGGTAAGGGGAAAATTTTTTGGGTATTTTCAATAGGTTATTAGGCAGTAGCCTTACTGGTCTGGCCCTCTTAAAATGAAATTGGGCTTTATGTGGCTGTTGATATAAATGAGGTTGACCCCTGTTGTACTAAAAAAATTCAGTGTCAAAAATGGAATTAATAATATGAAGAAGTGGGGAAAAAAACAGTGTCTTTCAATTGTTATTTTAACACACTGATATTGGTAATAGGATTACCCTGCTATATGTTAGGCTAAAGTGTTACTTGACCTATTTTAGGTCATTGGTAAGTAGGAGCTTCGGCCTTGGAATGTTTCTACTTTAATGTTCCTATAAAAAAGAACACATATAAATATATTTAAAGCCTGTGTTCTGGGTTTCACCATAGCCCTCCCCCCTTCTAACTCCCAATTCCTGCTGTAAACTTGTTAAATACAGTAAAAAGAGGCCAGTTCTCATGCCAGCTTTCCTCACCCACCCAGCCTCACAGCACTGGTGGATTCCATGCCAGGAATTCCACTGTGCCGATGGAGTTTGTAATTTATAATGCTTGTCTCCAGACCACAATGCTTTTCTCACAAAGATTCAGGTTTCCCTAGCAACCCTAAAAGTAATGTTTTCTTTTATGGCAACGAGGGGAAAATTTAGCACGTAGCATAGCTGCACAAAAAAACGCAACTTAGAAAATACGGCCGCTCACATGTATGTCGAGGTAACCTGGGAGCCTCGGCACAAGTGGTTCTTATCTTCTCTTTGACGATGGAAATTTGTGGTGTGTGTTTGTAGTTGGTGGATAAATATGACAGAAATTAGCTGTTCTGTTTTAGAATTCAGAGAGTACGCGCTTGCTTTGAAACCAAGGCAAATCTGGGAAATGGCTTCAAGCTAAACGCTGATAAAATATCATGTGGTCTACCCCGATCACTATAAAGTCTTCTTTCTTTCACCATGTTATAAACTAGTGAGGCTGATTGTTAACAGTGATCCTTAGACACCCACCCAAAACTGGGTTTGTTTCATGTGGTTTCTGTCATCATGAGAAAAAGTCTACACAGAGCTGAAACATGGGGTATTAGAAGAGAGTGACAAGCAGGTGAGTGTGTGTGCGTCTGTGTGTGTGTGTGTGGTGAGCAGGTGGAGGGATGTTTTTGCAGCTGTGAAGACAAGCATTAGCGCACTTGTTAATCTCCATGCCGGCCACCATGTGGGCATGTTTGAAAGGTTGGAGAATTCATAGCCAACAGCAGAGCGCGCGCTCAAACGGTAAACTCTGTTTTTTGTCACGCTTAGTGACTGTCACAAAGTTAGCGCCAGGCGTCCTGATCTTGCAGAGAGAGTGAGCACGTTCGTTATTTCAGCTGGCTCGTTTTCCATTTGGTGCTTGACTGAGATCTCACTGCAGTGTAGGTTGGAGCAGGGGTGTGTATGTGTGTTACCAAGTTTCCTATGAACTAGCTATATAGTCACTCCGTTTCACAGACAAATGCACATTAGTGTCTCTGGAGGGGCGAGGGGAGGTGGTTCAGTGTGTCAGGTTACTATCCAAGCTTACAGTGGATCAAGGAGGAAAGAAAACAGAGGAAATGGGGTGGAGGTTAAAGCTGACAGAGCAGGTAATGTATCTGCTAGGGATGCACTGATCGAACTTCTTCCATCTTAGAGTAAAATAACTTGAATATACAACAATGAATAGTTTACAGTAAGTGTATTTATTAGTAAAATAATAAATGACAGTGGGATCAAAATAATGAAACATATAATGGCTTGGTAGCACTTCATTTGGCACTGTTGTGTTTTCCCTTCCTGCAGCCCTGGGTTAGATTGTTACATATCCAGCTGCACCTGAGAGGTGGGAGTGACAGGAGTATATAAAACCCACTCACTCACTCACTCACTCACTCACTCACTCACTCACTCACTCACTCACTCACTCACTCACTCAGACAGAGAGAGAGAGAATCCGGGAGGCTGCTTGCCAACGTGGATCTCTTAGCCGCTATCCACATAAACAGACACACACACCAACTTCAAAGTGCAGAGAAGTTTGGGTACCAACTTGTGCATGCCTGGAAACATCTGCGTTGCAAGTTTTGGTTATGTGTTGAGGTACGATGTGAAACCTAGTGCTTCACAGATTGAATTTATCACAAATCTCAGCACAATGACAACATAAATTTAACACATCAATGGGGAAATTGGCTAAAAGTCGCCTTGATTGGCGAGCTGTCATCGTTAACTTTGACCATGTCTGACACCATTGTCCTTCTGCACAACCCTGTTGCTGCCATTCAGCTACGATAGGCTCGAGTCCGCTCACCAGTTGAAGATGAGTAAGCAGTTAAGAAAATGAATGAATGCATACTTGCATGCATGCATACATACCTCACATGTGAAAGAAAGGTGGGGAGCAAACAGGTCAGGCTTCTGATTGCTCTTAACACTTTCCAGAGTTTTGTCTTTTCTTGGATTAGCATGATGTCAGTAAGAGGGGCTATTGTTAATCCCAGGCACACAGCTCTGGCTATTAGCACACAAATCTTCTGTTCATGATGGACAACCAATCAGGAGAAAGGTTGGCCATGTTTCACACAGCATGAACTGAGTGGCTGAAATTGTAAATAAGGATTATGTTAAACGATGCATCATACAAAACTACTCTAACAAAGTCCAAGAATTTAAAGCTGGAATTTAGGGTAATAAGTCCCCTATAATTAAAATAAATAAATCACTAGCTGCTGCCCTCCATCTGACCTGTAGGCTGTACTGTATATGGTAAAGTGCTAATTTTGTGGTTTGCCATATTGCAAATCAGTTCTGAATGGGATAAGAGGATGGTTAGACACACTACTTGACACAGTTACAGCTGGATTACCTTATAACCGCTAAAGTCCTGCCTTTACATCCTGTCTGTGCGTGTGCTTTTCTTCTTTCCATTCCTGAGTGCATACAAATGTTAAAGGTCATATATCACTCACAGGGTTAGCGGCTGTTGTTTAACATCACACGGTAATGAGGTGAGAAACAATCACCCGATCCTTATTTGTCACTTGAGAGCTCTGTGGAGGAGCCTGCTCTAAACCTGAGTCAGTACCTGACCTGGCCTTGTTGTTCTCTATTGTTTCTGCTCTTTGTTCTGCTCTCCACTCATCAGTATTGATTTCGTATGATCCATAACAGTATCTGTATAAGTCCCAGACAATATATTTTAAGAGCTGGTGGGTGCCTTGAAATGTTGTGTAGGGTAGTGTTTTGAAATTAGCTGACGGAGTCTATCCTACTTGGTTCCCACACTTTGTTTTGGTACGTGCTTTGTGCAATATGTGTCACATGAAAGATATGAGGAAAAAGTAATTGGTTGACTGGTTGAAATGGGAAGCTTAACCATCAGCTTTATATGTGCAATGAGCCACAGACTGGATCATCTGCTTACCTTTGGGTGTGACACAATGTAAGACATATTTGTGTTTTCAACAAGAGAATGTGAATGTCACCAAATGGGTGGTGTAGAGGGTGTGTTTTGTCACCATACCCGCTCAGCTACATGTCACAGATCCTTAATTCGGGCCTTGGCTTCTTGGAGCTGGGTGTACTCAGTATTTCAGCTGTTCTGTGCGTGCCTGTGTTCAAGAGTAACTGGGTGAAACACTGAGACGATCCGGAGTTGTTATTATTCTCATTTGTTATTGTTTCATAGCTTTGCTGTTACTTTAAAAACAGATTTTCAAGCTGTCAGTGAGTGCAATGATATACATGCAAAATGCTTATAATGGGTGTGTGTTTGCATGTGTGGGTAGCATGGAATACAAATCAAAACAAAGAGGCTTTCACTGTGTGCCGCCTCTTGATGCAACGTAATGACCTGAATTGTTTCTTTGCCTCTGCTTTTTTGGAGACTCCCAGGCTTGTTTGGGTCAGTGGGAGTTTTCATGAGTTTATTCCACTTTGAGAAAGAAGTTTCCACAGGGAACACGCAGCTGGATGTATCTTCACTCTATATGGGCACACAAGCCTCTCTGTGTTTGTGTTAATGTCTTTGATTGCAGCTTAATCTGGCTGCTTGGGAAATGGGAGGAAACTTTACTTTGCAAAGTCCTGGCTGGAAATGTGGGAATGAAGGCCTGGGCCAAAGCATCTCCCCTGGGTGTGGTTGTGTGTGGGACTCTGCCTCTTTGGTGCATGTGCATGAGCAGCATTGAGACACCCCGCCCAGGCAAGATGTCAAGCTCTTCAAGACCACACTGGGAATGGCAGAAAATCATCAGTCTTAAATGTTCCTACAGTTGTTAAACACTCACAGACCACTTTTTTCCCCTCCTCCTGTGGATTTCTTATTTTCCACTGCAGGCACTTCCCATTTCATTCCTCCTTTCTTACCCCTTGTCCTAAGCTCATTACAGCTACAATCTATGTTGTCTATTCTACATTCTGACCTATCGCATCACTCCTACTTTCTTGCTACAGTACTAAATATTTTTGTTGTTTGGTGCATAAAATGATACAGATCTATTTAGTTATCATGCTAAAAATGTTATATAAAGTTGTGGCATGGTTATTTGGCAACTAGCATAGATCCATAACAACCCACTTTGTTTTTCCAGCGTTGCATAGAGAGGCTCAATAGAGATGGAAAGGACTGACTACAATGATACATGTGCTAATGAGCTGATGAAGTTCTAGGATGTAAACAAAGGAATCTACTTGAGTGGATTTAAGTGAAGGTCCAACATGTAAAAGGTTTGGATTTCCTAGTTATTCAATTTTAACTTGGTGTATGATGTGCGATGTTGTGTTGAGATATAACGATCACACAGACATTATTGTTAAAGAAGAACCTGTTTGTGGTTAAAAGAGAGAGAAAAAGCCAGAGAAGCCACGTGACAGGAGAGGCTCACAAACCTGAAATCAATGTGGAATATCAGGAAGGGAGGCTGGAGGAAACAAACACAAAGTTAATTGCACCATTTCATCACCTAACTCCTGCAACACATCAACATCAAAGAGTGACAGCAGAGTCGGAAGGTCTCTTTTGGGGATTTTCTGTCAGCGGAGAATGGATGTTGGTTGAGCTTATTTTGTGATCTGTCTGAACTGCATGCTCAATGATTGTATAGTTTCAGAATCCATAGTTTCAGAATCCAGTTTGACAAGGCAGTTGGCTAACATGGGACTTCTCAGCCACAATCAGGTAGTCTCAGTCTGTCTGTGTCTGACCCACGTGTACAGACATTTTGGAGACAAGCGAACCTGGCAAAACATTGTTGGGTTGGTGAACTAATGCCAGATGATGGAAAATTAACAGGATAAATAATAGAGGTGGGAATCACCATAAATCCCACGATACGATATTATCACAATACTTAACGCACGATACGATATTATTGCAATTTTTTAAAATTATTTTGCAATATTCAAATTCTGTACATAAAGGTAAACTTTATCAATATTCATTTTATCTAATATCAAAGTCTCACACTCAGTCTTTCTCTCATTTCAGTCAGTTTTATTGTTGACAAACTGAACGGTTTGTATTACAGTCTAGTCCAACTTAACTGAATGCAACCATCTGGTACAATTATAGCTATTCTGAACTATGCAATTTATGAAAACTATGCAGCCCATTCAGCAACTGAAGAATTTGAAAGTAAATTAAAACAAAATATAATTTTACATTAAATAAAAAAGTTTTAAGCTTAATTAAGATAAAACATGTCTTAAATTAAAATAAGTAAACTGTCATGTTTATTGCTGCCAAAAAAAAAGTTAAACACATTTGGACAGTGAAGGAATGTCAGGATTCTTGCTCAGAAAAAGGATCAACATGCTCTGAAGTCAGTTCCAGTCCACGAAAATGTTTTTGTAACAAAATATCGATTTCTGCTGTCCCTGTATCGATACATTATTAGCAAACAAAATATCACGATACTACACAGTATTGATTTTTTCCCCCACCCCTAATAAATAAGGAATGATTATAACATACCTCGACTCTTACCCTTCTTTCATTTCTCTTTACACAGTGCAGTACTTGTACTTCTCCTTTATAGAAAACATTTAAATCAGTGTTGTTGTTCTTGCCAGTGAGTCACAACACTATGGATATAAGCTAAATTGAATCTCAAAATAAAATCCAATCAGCATTTTGCTGTCTTCCTGTGATTATCTACCCCCGGAGTGCAGAGCGGAGGGCTGCACTGTACGCTGGTGACACTGTAGGCTGCAGCAGCTGAAATGCAGGATGACGCCTGGGTTACCGTTTCATGATATTAAGCATGAATATGTCTTTTCACCTCACTTTGATGTGGTTAACTCAATGTCATGTCCATGAAATCCTCCAAAACTGTGTGTGAAACACCAAATATGATGTTTATATTGATTTATGCTTTGTGTGCATTCTTCTGAGATCATTTGAGAAGGTTGTACATCTATTAGTGTGATTACTGTAAATGTAAAAATAATGGGGTGACAGTTGTGCATTAAGCTGCAGAGCGACTGCACTGTCCATGCCAGAGGGTGATGTGTGTAGATGAATCGCTGATGGGCGGTCTCATCTCTGTGCATATAGATTTCATAAGGTCCTTTGTATTATTCATAATTGAAAGGAGTTCTAGTGTTAGCTATGATGCTGAGCCAGGGAAAACTGCATGTACGCATGTTTTGCATATCTAACTTTATGTCTCACTTGCCATTTTTGACTTTTATGTTCACATACACATTTAGACTTAATATATGGCAAGAGTTAATTATATTAAGTTTTATAAGTAATTTTCTGTCTAATAATTACTGAAGCTCAAATACCAGACATCCAGGAAACCATCAACTTTGATTGTCGTGTAAACTTAGGACTGTTTGTGGTGAGACGTGGAATGAAAGGGTTTCATTCATGTCTTCCAGTCTCTAGTCAGAAGTGATATTTGGATATAAAGCGTGAGAGAGATGTTTATGTGCATATTTAAGGGGGGAGGGGGGCATTTTTGCATGGCTTCAGTGAAGCAGCTTGATGATGCTCTGGGGACGGTGTGTAAGGATGGACTGACAGGGGGAGGACGCCTGTCTCTGACTGACGCACCCTAGTGGAAAGTTCCTTTTGGTGTCTGCTTCCTTCACTCACTGCCAAAGCCAGCCTGACCCGAACCATTTCATTCCTCTGAGTTGTGACCAGACCAGCTGCCGCAGCTCCCTGTGGAAGGAAGTGGATTTAATTCAGTCAGACTCTGGAAGCTGGTCACCAAGCTGGAATCACCTCTTCTACTTCTTCTTTGTTAAGGAAAGGAAAGCAAAAAACAAAACACAGGAAAATATACTTTCTCTTTTGCCCTCACCCTCTGCCCTCCCTCTCATTTCTCTCTCTTACTCTTTTTTTTTTTTTTTTCTTTTTTTTTTCACTCTCTCTGTGTGGGAATAGAGCTGTTTGTTCAGTTGGCCCTCATTGACTAAATATATCAATGGGCAAATGGACTCTGGCTTTTTCCCTGTTCCCTGCTCCACTGCCCCGGCTGAGACCCTCGGTGAATGTCAGGACCCACGTCTCAGTTTTAACTCAGTCTGCTGTAACAGTTCTGTTTTTCTGAGAGTCAGGGACACTGATTGCTTCACTTTGATGTAAACCAAAGGCAAAAGAGGTGGCTGTCCTAACCCTAAACCGTTCTGCTAAGGCACGCTCATTCTGGGTCGCGGTTATTTGAATTAGAGCTGTTGTTTCCAGCAGTATCGTGTTTGCAGGCGAGAATCAACTGATTTCACAAAGCGTACAACACACACACACACCTCTCTAACCTTTCACTTACCTATTAATTATTTAATTAACGATCTGTTTTTCTCACTCGTGGTTTTTTCTCAGCCTTGTGTGTGCGAACATTTGTATGTTGTGACAGAGTGCCCGACCCGGCACCCCACATAAACCCACCCAGCGTCATCGATGAATGCTGTCACACCTCCACTTCCTCTTTCTCTTTTCTTTTTTTTTCTTGTTCTCTCACTCACTCACTCTCCCACCACTAACGCTGCTGCCACTACCTTGTCTTCCTGTTCCGGATTACTTGTTTTCCTTTTTCTTTTTCTCCATTGTGTGTGTGTGTGTATATATTTGTAAGGTCTGTATTGCTGTCATGAATTTGGGTAAATGGATGTCGTGGAGAAAGCGTAACTTTTTCAGAAGAAAAGGAAAGCATGAAAGTAGCCTCGATTTAGGTAAGCTTGTCTTGATTAACCTAAAAAGCAGACTAAACACACCGGCATTGATTCTGTTTTTCATAGCCGAAGGAGCGTAATTGTGAACGTTACCCATGACTTTGATCAATTGATCGATTCTTTTTCTTTTCCTCCTTGTGATTTTTATACAACTTCTCTCTTTCTGTCATATTTTAGTCGTGATGTGCATACTTTTTATTTGTGTGAATGAGATAGTTGATCATCCCTGGGTTTTATGGCTCCTTATCTAGCCAGTCAACCATCACGCAGCAGAAGACTGCTGATCAGCAGTCGTGTTGTGATTTATCTGCACAATGGAAGAGAGTGTGATGTCTCATTTTGTCACATCCACAAAACACTCATACTCTACTGAAAAAGTAACTACACGAAGCTCTGCAAATTGCACTGCAGAGCTTGCACCACCTCTTGATAAAACTGGAGTAAAGATTGCCAACATTTACACATAATTGAGTTAAGCGTTTACATTTCTTTCACTCCAGCTCCTCTGTGTTGTGTTAAAGTTGGTTGTGAATTCCTTTCCAACCTTAGTTTGAGTTGTGTAGACTTCCAGCAAATGCAGATAGGAAAGTCAACGCCTCTGCCCCACCGCATCGCCTACTCCATAATCCCGTGTTGCATCTATGTTTGTGTGCCAATCTCTGTCTGACATGCCGATTTTTGCCTTTGTTTTCCTCAAACTTGCATTTTTGTCCCATCGCATGCTGGAATGGTGCCGAACAGCGTTCATCTGTGTTCGCCCCCTATCACACGATGCATCATGACTCCCTACCCTTGGCTTGCCCTGTCCTGTTTCGCTCTGCTCCAACCACTTTCCCTTTCCCTGACAGCGTCCCTGTTTCCCTCCCCTCTCCTTTTTCTCTCTGTTGCTGCATTCTTGCGATCTGTTCCTCTCTCTGTGGTCAAGGAGTGACAGACACATGGGAGAGACAAGAAGAGGGAGGCAGGAATATCGAATTCTTCTTTGCGCAGATACTCTTGGACTATCTCCTCCGGCTCTTTACTTGACTTCTGTTGGTTCTTATGTTGAGCATTACGGTGGCCTCTGGTAAAAGATGGCTCAGCATGGACTCAGTCTTAGAGGTAGGAACTTTTGACAGGTGTGCGCGCTTGTAGTTTGGTGGCAGCTAGGACCTTGGTTTTAAATCGTGCATATTTTTAGTGTTCTTGCAATCTGATCAAGGTGTAGGCGCAAGATATGGGGTGGCTGGATTAAAAGGAGAGTGTGCCATGAAACGAGAGATTTTGTTTTCTCAAACTGTCTTTTTTCTGTTTTTCTTCTCTCATGCACTTTGTTAAATGCGCCAAAGATACTGGTGGGGTTTACCAAAGGTCAGTTTTTGGACATTTCTTTTTATTTCTACTGAAAAACTGAACATATCTGAACAAGCATAGAAAAATACAAGCTATATTTGGACTGTTGTAAATTGGGCATATGGAGTTAAAACCAGTTCGAGTTCCTTCACATTCCTTCACTGCATTTATTATATTTTTTCTCTTTCCCTCACTTTTACAAGCAGCACAGGCGATTTACACTGCTCTTGTTAAATCTCTGCCGTGTGTGGGGTGATCCGGCTTGTTGAACAAAATTCGTCACCCTGGCCTGACTTCCCCAAAGCCCCGTGCCCTCTCACCTCACTGTTTCTGCTCAGCCCTAATTACACGCACCTCTGCAGACCATGGGGGTGTTTTGAAGATTGTAAGTGGGGATATGGGTTAATCCATTTGGACGTTATGAGTGTTTTCCTTGCAAATTCCCAGATCTTGGCAAGGGTAGAGTGTCAACAAAGCTGTATGGGCTGGGGCAAGCTTAGACAAGTGACTAGTGGGGTAGGGAGGAGGAATGCATAGGAAATTATAGGAATTCTATTCATTCCTCTAAACCTACAGATTCAAAGTAATACACGTCTGCCAGCACACTTTGAGTCAGACTGAGCAGTATCCTTGTATGAGCGTGATTGTTGTAGGATTGTGTGTATTTCCTGTATACGGATTAGCGCCTTTCATTCAACCGTGGGTGGTGCTCTCCTGACAGGACAGTCCGTAGCCAAGGCTTCTTCCAAGGAGCCATCAAGGTGAAGTTCAGCATGTGATGCTTTTTTTTTTTTTTTTTTTTTTTTTTTTTTTTTTTGTGAGCTGTGTAGCAGCCAAGCCAAGAGCTCAGTTTAATGCTTCACCAATGACCTGAGAAAGGCACGCATTCAGTCTCATTATTTTTGGTGTAGCCACACTCATGCTAGTTTGTTGTTTTTCTTTCATTTACTTTTCCAGACACTTCAGCTAATGCAGGAGCTGTATTGTTGACGTGTTAGCCGTGCTCATTCATCGGTCGAACATGCATTTTAAGCCGTTCGCTGAAACGGCGAACTGGGAAAACCTTGGGCTAAGATTTTAGCTGCTGGGTATGAATTAGTTAGAGGTAACAGCTGCTCACTGGTGTGGCAAACTTTGTAAATATCTCTGTTTGGAAAAGCTCCGAGCTCCCGTGTGTTTACTGTGTGGTGCTGTCGTGGAAACCCTGATGGTTTGTTTGATTTCTCACCTCAGTGCTTTCCACATAGTTTTCCCCGTTTTCTCTACTTTGCGGTCACAGGCTCTCTCCACCTGTGAGAGCGAGGGGGAGACCGGGGCTGTATATTTTATGTGTCTGCTCTTGTGTTCCCAGCTGGCTGCTTTGAGAAACGTGTGCTTCTGTTAATTTTTTTCCTTCTTCTTTTGCTCCTTGAACATTTATGTTATATTATGTTTTTCAGGTGTGTTTGTGATTCTTTTTCTCAGGTTTGTCAGCACTGTTTAAACTTTAATTAACGTGCTGTTATCCAGCAGTTAGGGAAATGATTGCAGTTTGGCAGCTTGATGGATCTTGGCCAAATTTCAGGAAAAATAAACTTGTGTTATCACATCAGGTTCAAAGAGTGAACTGATTAGAATTTGTGCATCAAAGGTCACTGACTTCATGAAACATGCTTTGAACATAACTCAAGAATTCCTACTGTAATTGTAACAAAGTTGTTACTCTGGACAGAAATAGGTGTGAACTGTAAAGTGGGTTTGAGTTTTTTTTAGAATTTATCACCTTGGTTGTTGTCATTCTGCAAACAGGATGAAACACAACACTTTGGTCTTAAGCTGTGGTGTGGGTGCACACCCATGCATACCATGTGTTGAGAGTATGAGTTGGATCACTCTGCTGAACTCGAGATTACTCCTCCTGATGTAATCATTACTTAATTTTTTGACTGCTGGCAACCCCCCCCCCCCCCCCCCCCCCAAAAAAAAACAAAAAACAAAAACAAACAAACAAACAAAAACAAAACAATCACTTGTTTCTCAATACTATATAACAGTACTGTCTGTGCAAAGCATATACAGACTTAGACTGATGTGTTTATGTATGACTCAGTTATTAGACGTATGTTGACTGTTTGGCAAGGCTGGAATATTTTTCTCCGTGAAGGAATGTGCATGTAATTCCTTTCTTCACTGTGCTTGTGCTGTATATTTACTTCTCCTCATTTGGTTGATAGAATGTGTCAAAGCAGATTACATGAATAAGTGAAGTGAAAGTTTCCAAACTGATTGGACGAGGACCTGGTAAAAGATACTGAAACAAGAAATAATTGTGTCACATTAATAAACAATAATAAAAATGTTAAAAATAAGCTAATCAGTTTCTATTTGAGAAATTTCAGTGTTTTAATAGTTTAAAAACTATATTTGGATGCTAAATTTAAAAGTAGTTTTTAAGCGCAAACATAAGTGCATAAAAAAAGTAATCACAAATGCAGTAATGGCATATAAAACAATGTTTAAATAGAACCTAAAACGAGGCTTTGCGCTGTCTTCTTTGAAGGCTTTCCTACATTAGCAGGAAGCTTTGGTGTGTTTATGTGCATATTGAAGTGTGTAAACCTTTAAAGGTGCATATGAGCATTCTCTGAGCTTTAATTTGATGCGAAATTTCCTGCTGCAGAAATGCACGTTCTGATGGTGTAGATGTTAATAATTAATGTTAATAATAAATCAGTGTCCAACCTAACTGCCTCAGGTAAGTGGCTCAGAGTTTTACTGGCCTGCAATAAAATATTATAATTTAATTATCATAATAATTTATTTATATATTCCTTTAATCTAAATCTGATAAATAATGTTACTAAAGCTTTGAGCTAAATAGGGTCTAGTACACCCCATGTCCCACTTTTAGACTCACCCCTGCTTGCTGCAGGTATCACTGCAATAGAAAGTGGGACGGCTGCTGTCAGCTTTTAGCAAGCTGCGTGATTTAAACACGATATTTGACTAAGTTACCAGTTCATCTGCCCACATGCGCTTCTATTTTAAACTTCTGCGGCTTTTTGTACATTTTTCAGTGTAAAACCAACAGCGGTTGATGGGAGCAGCTACAATGTTTGTTTTTCCTTGACACTGGAGCTTGCTGAACAGGTGGTTTGATTTGATTAAGGACGCTCACTAGCTTTTTCCCAGTAAACTTTTTTTATGGTGATTACAGTGACAAGCGCTGCTGTTTTGAACACTAGAAGAAATGTTTATTCACTCCACCTGAGCTCACAGTCGTGAAAACAGCTCGGCCTCTTTGCTTTTTGCTGTGTGTAGACGTAAACTAGCCACGCTAAAATACTTGCATAGTGACAGCTGAGTGCTGCAGAGTCATGGGTTAATGAAGCATCAAAGCAAAAATATTTGCGTTGTGGTTTTTTCATTAGTTATTCAATTTACTCAATGAGTCTTTGCAGCCCTAGTAAAAGCTTGATTCATTGATGGATAAAAGGGTCGGTTACTCACTGAGCAACAAGAGAAAGTGCAAAAGATTTGACTGATGTGTTAAGCAGATTATTTAAAGCGTAACAAAAAGTCAATATTGTATATTTATTCTATTTATTCTATGTCTAGCATGTCTATTCTATGCTATTGTTGGTGTATTGTCAATAGAAAGCACCATATGTAGAACATAAGTCTTTAATGTTTATGCCTCCATCACGTCATCACTTAAAGACCGGATTAAACAGTCATGTTTGTAATAGCAGGTTTTAAATTCAGCTCCTTAACAGATACAAGAATTTGTGCTGAATTATTTTTGTCACACTGGATGTTCGTATCACATCAACTTACAATGAAGCGAAGCTTAAACTTGAAGCCTCCCAGCTGATTAGAGCAAACACTTATGGCTCTGGCCCAATTAAACAAAATATAAAAATAAAAGTACAATTTTTAAATGACCTAAACAAGATGTCATTGCAAGAGTTGTTGCACAAGCTGTACATTGCAACACACTGAGTGTGCACGTGTGCTTCGGGGACACTAGAAGAGTGTAAAAGGAATGTTTGTGTCCACAATCAAGCATAATACCTGCCTTGCACAAATAGGACTGTAGCTGAATTGTGTATGTGATGCTGTGACTAGCTACAAATGAGAAAACTGGCATCGGTGTACATGTGTAATGTAAAGTTGTAAACTTGTGCATACTCCCCTTTTTTATTAAATTGCTTTTTCTTGTGTTGCTCATACAAACACACTCTTGAACACACTTTCTCACACACACAGCCTGCTGCCTACTTTGATCTATCCTGCAGCGAGGCATTCCTGTGCTGCAGCGAGTAGGAGCAGCAGACAGATTGAGGGGGAGCATTGTGTATGAATCGAGTGTATTGTCCTATGAAGATGGTAAGGTAGAGAGCCTAGGAGACCTGAACCCCAAGGGACCCTCTCCCCAGGGGCCTCTACAGGGTGCCAATAACGCTGTAAGAACAGGAGGCCTGTGCATGGGCCTTTTTATAAAAGGAAAATTGATATTGTGTTGAAAGCATACCTGTCTTTGCTCCTTGTGAGCTATTTTCTCAATGTTCTTGCCAGTGATTCCTCCCCTTTTGGCTGCCTTTCTCTAGTATTTTTGGCCCACTCTGCTTGCCCCCCCCCAGCATTGTTTTTGTCTGGTGGTCCACCTATTTTTTCTTTCATCCCTTTCCTTGTCTGTTCTCCTTGTCAGAACATGTTTAACCACCTGTAAGTTATCTACTGTAATTGATCATCATCTGTTACTGGGTGCCGTGTTATGGCTCGTGGTCTTTGCCAACCATTTTGTCATTTTGTTTTTCAACATGAAACCTTCTTTGTCTCATGTATCCTTTTTCTGTCATCATCTTCATTAAACCCTTCCATCAGCTGTCTTTTCTTTAAGAATAATACAAAAAAGTAAAGAAACCCCAAGCGTTTTTGTTTTTTTTCCCGCCTCAAATTTATATGGAAGAGGGTTCAACCAACACTCGGGAGGTGTTTCTATAGCAGTCTGTGATTCGATGCACTAAAGGCAATGACACAAAGATAGCAAAGTTCAAGCGTATACCAGTCTAGGCAACAAGCCTCTTCTGGTTTGGTCCCCACCTCAAAATCTAACCTAGCCAGTTGCCTGTTTCCTCATACGCTTACTAGTCTCTTGCTACCTCGTCCTTTCCTGTGGCATTTCTGAAGAAATGTATATTATAAAACTATTGTCCATTTCCCTCATCTGCCCTTATGTATTTGGTCTTTAAGGTCTTTTAGATCACTGATTTGGGGAAAGTCAGAGGAGAAACCCTCTCTGCTACCACTGTTTATCCAGTCCCGTCACCTGTTCACCTGTTTCACCTGCTTCTACTCTACTCTTACCATGCACTTGTTTTTATGCAGTTTGTCACCCAGCCAGCCGCTACACAAACACACACACTCTACACATCCCAAACAGAGAAGCCAACCAGTGCTGAGGCTGGTGATGTTAACCTTTTGACCTTTTGTTCACTTCATGGTGCTTTGCACAGCTGCTGGTTGACCTGACCCCCACACACATAAGGCACTTTAACAGCTTTCCTAACCTTAGATTACAGTCTGATCAAGACCTCAGCCAGAGTGTTTTGAGGCAGATGTGAATACGTCTTTTTACCCGTTTCCTTGGTGGTTACACTGAAATTGACTGAGAAACGGCACATTAGAAAGAAGCCTAAGTAAAACTGAAATCAATTCTCAAGAGAAGTCCAAGGCTTTGTGCGAGCTACTCTGATCCATTACAGGAGCCAGCCATCGCCCTGGCACATCAAAGCAGCTGACCCTCTGCCTGTCACACAATGAGGCCTTATTAGAGAGCCATGTTGGAGAGAATAAAGGAGGCGCAGGAAGGGAGGGAGTCAAGTGGGAAGAGAATGTGAAATATTTGTACAGTTGGATTCAGGGGAACATTATAAATGGACAAGGGTGTGCGCACATGTGCAAAAAGGTTTGTTGGCTTTACTTGTCACACCGTGCACCTGTTGACATTTGGTACGCACGTTTAAAATACCCCTCATTTTGTTCTGGTAATTTTCTGATGTTCCAGCCACATTGATCGGGATGCTTTTAAGTCAAAAAGCCTCAGGCTGTAATTACCATTTACCTCATCAGTGTAAGTTAATTTGTGCCGAGATCAAGTCGCTCCCTGGAAAACCAGGTGGAAATGGACATCAAGTTGTAACAATGTTCGCTGCTTCTTTTAAAAGGCTGACTGTACCTGACGTCACTTTTGATCCACCTGTTCATGTTCTTGACAATCAATTCTTCTTCTTTGTTCTTTTCCTGCACAGATGAGCACGACGCAGTGCAGAAGAAAACGTTCACCAAATGGATAAATGCACAATTCTCCAAGGTAATGTGAAACATTAGAGCCAAACATTTTCAAATGGATGTCAAGCACTCTCCTTTTTTCCTCATAGTACAAAAATATCTTCATCTGCCTAATAATGTTGTAAAATGTTAAATCTGCAGTTAGTGAGTCAGCAGAGCATTTGCATCTTTTTCGTACTATGTGACTAAGCACTCAGCAATCCCACTCTGTAAATTTACGTTGTCCGTGTTGCTGTGTGGTTCCTAAACACTTCCTCTTTGCAATAATACCACTTCCAGTTGATCGTGGAATATCTGGGAGAGAAAAATTTCACAGTGAGCCGAGTAATGTTGACTTCCTGTTACAGTACTACACTCAAATGCAGTGAGCTCTTTAAATGACCATTCTTGCACAAAAGTTTTTAAAGATAGACTGGATGTCTAGGTGCTTGATTTTATACACCAATGAGACTGAAGATTAACAGGTGTGGCCCAGTATTTTTTTTTTTTTCCATACAGTGCAGCTGCACAAACTGATGGATGACATCTTTCTTGTGCTAAAGAGACATGAGGGGTACTTCCCACAGTCTGACCTGCATAGACCTGCTCCAGAGTTAGTCTTCTAAACAACTGTTAACTGAATAATTAACTTGAACTTGAGCTGCAGCGACTTATCAGCGAAGTGGGTGTTTAACCTTTTCATTACCAAGCTGCATCATTAGACTAAAGCTCAGGGGGGCACAGTGACCTCAAGACCCATCCATGATACCAGCGCTGCCATACTATTGTTTCTATTATTTCTTAAGCTAAAAACTAAATAATAAATTAAAAAAGGTTAATGTTAATGTCTTTTAGTTTATGTCAGAGCGTTAATAGTCTATGTGTGTGGTCCTTGTATATATTTTTTATTCTTATAAAACAACAATCAGAGAATGATATTAAATATTTTTGGCTGATTTTTTTTTTTTTTTCTAGTTGGTCTACCTGAGCTAATTACTGTCCTCACACTGTTTTCTCCTAAATACTTTGAGTTTCATTCTTACACTTGTTTCATTTGGATAGTTTCAGATTTGTTGACTGTCTGTGCCTTTTAACACTGGTTGTTACAATGTGCCAAACTTTCTCTTCTTCTTTCTGCATAACACTGTGACATGTGAGGTTATTCTCAGTGACGCTTGAAGTGTTTGAATTAAATGTAAATGCCTGTCTCTCCAAAGCTACAGCCACACTCAGGGCCTCTTATCACTGGTATTGACTGTTCTAATCCAGTCTTATGATAAATCTAATGCAGAAATTGTGATGTTTCCAGACAGGGAAGACGCCCATCAAAGACATGTTCACCGATTTGAGAGACGGGAGGAAGCTGCTGGACCTTCTGGAGGGTCTCACTGGCAGTGTCCTGGTGGGTTTTTGTATACGTACATTAACATTCGTGAGACTTTTTTTTTGTTGTTGTTGTTTTTATTCAAATTTGACATTTTAAAAAAGTTTGCTGTTTGAATGCATGAAGTTCTAGATTTGATTTCAAGGAGGCACGTTCAAGCCACAGAAATGCTCATGAAAGGTTTGGCAGTGCATGCAGTCAAATTATAGTAGTGCAGTGTTTTGTTTTGTTTCTTTTCCCCCCTTTCCTCCTCCTCTTAAGTGAAAGTCATGCCAGTACAAGCACATGCACGATGTGATGTAAACACACAGGTTAAATCTAATGTAAACATCTGAGCCACTCTGGAGTGCCGTGCTTGGCTTTTGCTTCCTAAATTAAAACACGTATTTTACGCTTATGTTATTTCTTATTTAATTTTGGTAAATACATGTTATGTTATTTGAATTTCTGCAGCTTTCAGCAAACTATCACTTTACTCACCTAAAACTTTATTCAAAAAGAGGTTGGCATAATGGATAAAGAAGTACTATGGGAAAGGAGACTAAAGATATGCATGTCCTCTATGACTGGCTTTGTGCTTGTATATGCAATTTTAATTTTACTGTTTTCTTTTCTTTCTTTTTCTTTTTTTCTGTACCACCCTTCAGCAGCATATCATATTTCTAACACCTGCAGCCGTATATTGAGTGCCAACTGTCTTTGTGCCATATATGTTGGCACACACATGTTCACAAAGGCTTTTTCACTGATACCAGAATACTAATTCTATAATTGGGTGCTAATGAGTGGTTGACGTATGTGAAGACTTAAAAGGGATTAGCAGTTGGCAGCCATTCACCGAGCCATTCTTTCCATAAGTTCTTGTGGACGCTGCTGAGAGCGTAATAGCTGTGATAATGTATGGTGTGAAACACTGTGTGGAGTGATGGCATACCTTATCTACATTTAACCCCCAAGCTTTGGCTTGAAGTTGGGGAACAAGTCGTCAAGGTGACTTGTTCGCAAATGAGAATATATTTATTTATTTATTAACCCGCAGAAACTCATTTGAATAAATGAGTTACAGGAAACGAGAGCCAAAACTGTTGACTTGCATGATTTTTAGCCTTGATTGGCTGGTGAACCGTGAACGTGTCAGCTGATTTATGCTGCATTTCCTCTTCCTCAGAGCAAAGAGCGAGGTTCCACCAGAGTGCACTCTCTGAACAACGTCAACAAAGTACTTCAAGTCCTACATCAAAACAATGTGAGTACTTCCTGTTTGGTGGCAAAACTGTTGTGCATTTGTCATTTTCTGCCACGTGCCGTTAAAGAAGAGTCTGTTTCATTTCAGCCTCATAAGATAATCAGAAATAAGGAGCTATATTAAACTGTGAAATGATGTCATGTTGTATTTTGTTGAAGTAGAAACTCCCAAACCCTATGTCCACACTGCACATTTACAGTCATGGTTGCACTGTTTTTGATTCAAACCAGTAACTCTTCCTCTAATTATACAAAACTCCTTAATCTCCTGTGGCCTCTGAATTCATTTCATACACAAGTCATTTTCTTGTGTATTTTTCTTTGTCCTTCTGCCTCCTTCGCTGCTTCATTTCATCATCCCTCCTCCTACTTTCTGTGTACAACAGTTGGTCATAATGCCTTGACCTCAGCAGTGGGAGATAAGGGGCAGGGCAGACTCATGGGAAGCAGCAGAGACTGAAGTTTGCATGCAAATCCTGCTGCTTTCACTCTTGCAAGAGGCAAAATAAGTGTCAACTGGCCAAAGTTTCCACAAGCCTGAACAGTGGAAACATATTTGAAAACAATTAAAAATTTTCCCATGGAAGACACAACTCTGCAATTGGATTTAGTCAGTTCATGTTATTATTATTATTATTATTATTATTATTTTTCGGATGGAGGGTACTTCAGGAGACAATACTGCGAGTTTTGGAGTGGGTGATGACTGTATTTGTGTGTGTCTGCTCTGATGCATATGTGAGGCTTTGTTTCATGATGTGGAGAAGTAATGGTGTGGCAGCATGAGGCTAATTGGTACTAGATGGGTCAGAGGCCAGCTCTGCATAGAACAAGAAAGGACACTTCATAACTTGACCAGACACATGACCTCATGTTCCACCCTGTGCCTTGATCCTCTCCACAATATTTATATATAATCAGTTCACACTTGGCCTTAGTTCATATGATACATGTCTGATGAACCTGCAGACCTCACTTCACCACTGGGAGGCTGTAATTAGGGTGGCATAATCTGCTTTGTGGAGACAGTTGACTGGGTGGAAGTGTTCAGCTTTAACACTGATGGCTCATTAAGATGTAAAGTAATATTACTCAGCTGCATAAGAAAACTCGAATCCCATTTCAAAGGAGAGCTCCTCTGGTTTTACTCAGCAAGTGTGTTTACAGGTTCTGCCGAGTGTTACTGAGCATAACGACTCGCAGCAAGCTTTTTATGGTCCCACAGATATCTTTGGGAAAGCTGATTAATTTCTTCAAGTCACTCAGTAGAAGTATTTCAGAGCAATAGCTTCAATTTTTAGGATTAATATGTTCCCCATAAGAACACATTTCCATTAGGGGTGGGTTTTTATAATCGATTCATCGATTAAAATCGATTCTGGCTTGGATAACGTAAAATCGATTCATTAAAATCCTGAATCGATTTTTTTAATATAAATTTATTTTGTCCGAAATGCCAGAATCTCTGGTGACATCTCACAAAATTTCAAGAACCACCAAACAGTAAATGAGAGCAGGTACAGGGATTCTGCACATAGACTTAAAGACACAGCGCGACCCGCGGATCAGAATCAGTTAGATGTCGCCTTTCTCACAGTCGGGGCTGAAAGCCGACAGCTCGCTGATCCGGGTCCGCGCTTTGTGTTCACGCCCTTTATGCGCTGATTCTAAAGCTGTTAGTTTGATCTCTCTCCAAACAATATTGACCGAACCAGCAGCAAAAGAAGATCCAAACGCTTCACATAAACATTGTCATGAATTCACTCTTTTACTGTTTTGCTTCCATTGCGATGCGCAGCTCTCTCTCTCTCCCTCTCTCCCTCCCCCCCCTCTCTCTCTCTCGAACAGTTTCGCTTTCTTCATTATTCGCTTGCTTGTTACGCACAAGTCTACTGTTGTTTACAGCGCTGTCGGCCGCTGTTTTTTTCCCTTTTACATTCTTCCGAAAAGAAAGCCTCATTTCTGCTGTTCAATACTGAACAAATTTAAACTTTTTAATATTATTCAAAATGCAAAATGCTTAGCCGTGTGTCTAATAAAACCGCTGTAACGTCAGAGGTAATGTTCATTAATTAATGGTTTTCTTTCGTTTTTGATGTACTGCAGAATATTTTTATAAAATCCCAGGCCAGGAAAATCACCTTCATGTTTTTCTGTGTTTTATCTTCAGCTACTTTGACACAAAGGCCTCTGCTGTGATGCTCACACCTTGGATAAAGTCTTGCGAGTGTCAGCTTCCTTTTTATAGATACAAAAATATGTAAATGTTCTGATCTGAATTATACTTCTGACTGTCAAAATTTCCCAGATTTAAATCGAATCGAATTAAATCGAATCGTGGATCGAATCGATTTGGGACCTTGTGAATCGGAATTGAATCGATTCTAGAAATCAGTGACGATACCCAGCCCTAATTTCCATATATTTGAACGTTAATAACCTGCAAGCTCAGAAAGTAGAAATCACAAATGTTTATTTGGTTGCTTGTGATATTTTTAACAACTTGGTCTGTCCTCCTTTCAGGTGGATCTGGTAAACATAGGAGGGACAGATATTGTGGATGGGAACCACAAGCTGACCTTGGGCCTCATCTGGAGTATTATCCTTCATTGGCAGGTGAGCAGGGTGCACGCACACACATACACACTTCTGTTTGCTAACCCTGGGATCAAAAAAACAGATGATGGAAAATCAGTATTGATGTTCACACATGCGTGTATGCATGTAAACATGTATATCATCCAGTGCTTTGTGTGCTCAACCTGCTGGCGTAAAACGGCTCATGAGGTTCTTTCATAAGGTTTGAACCTTACCATTTTTTTTTTTTCAACATTTGTTTTTCATTACTTTCATTATTGTTAGTTAATGTAACAGATGCCACGTGCATTTTTTTTGTCTTTGTTTGGGTGTTAGACATGGTGTCGGTTTTATTAACTGCATTATATTTTATAACTACAGGAATCCTTATCCTTTTAGGATAAAAAAATATGGCTAATTTAATGTGCATAGAGTTATTGAGAAAGAGGTTTTCATTGCTGATGCTCCTATTCAATGTGCCCACCTGCTAATAAGAGAATCAATACAATGATTCTGCTGACTTTCAATACAAGGAGAAGTGATCTATTCAGCCAGAATATAGAAACTACTGTTTTGTATCAAAATGTGGGCGTACAGGTTTTTGCTCTTCATTAATCATCCACATTAAAACTCCTCTTTCAATGTACATGTCTCTCTTTAGGTGAAAGACGTCATGAAGGATGTTATGTCCAACCTACAGCAGACCAACAGTGAAAAGCTCTTACTGAGTTGGGTACGACAGTGCACCCGCTCTTACCCGCAAATCAATGTGTTGAATTTCACCACCAGCTGGGTGGATGGCCTAGCTCTAAACGGCATACTTCACCACTTCAGGTGAGGAATAAGGGGACGCTCAGCAGGTACTTTAGCAATAAGTGTGGACATACTGCTATTACCTGACTGGTACAAACAAAGGAGCATTGGGACCACATTAAGAAAAAAAATATGTAGCTGTTCGTTTTAAGAATAAAGTAAAAAGAAACACGCAGACTTGGAGGAGTCAGCACAGATACTGATGGTCACAGCCTTGTGCTGCAGAGAGGATGTATGTTGTATCACAAGACGCAATAAGATCGCTGATAAAGTTGTCTCATGTTGTAACTCAACTTCACAAAGCATTTTGTAAAGAGTATAGCAGCTGTGGCAGTTGCCTGACTTGAAATGACAACTTTAATCCCCAGATCTCAGCTTTATTCTCAAAACGAACATTATATACATATATAATACTCATCGTAGGTAAAAGCCTGCAAGTCCAGGTCATGCAATTGTGTTTTGTTACATTAAGTCTAAATTATATTGATGACCAATTTTTGCGTGATTGCATTGTTTTCCACACTTGCAAGCGTGCAGCAGCCTTCTGTTGTAGTATGTGTTGCTGTGAGGTGAATTTACTGTTGAAGTTAACGTAGTATGGCATGTACCCTTTAGATACAAAGTTGTGAAGAAATCAAGGACATTAAAAAAAAAAAAGTTTAGGACCTTTTTTGTGCATGTATATGAGAGAGAGAGAGAGATGCTGTGAGGATACCCAAGCTGTACATGTGGGTGAAGATCAGGTTGATAGGTCAGCGCCTGCAGGGTGTGTTGATACTGCTTAGCGTGTTCGTTTACACCTGCCATGTCACTGTTTGCATGTGTGTGTGTGTGCGTAAAAGAAAGAGGGAAAGAATTGTCTGGGGTGTTTCCCCCTTTCTTGTAACCCCTTGTTCTTACTAGTGACATGAACACACACACATACAGTCCAGTGTTGGTTTAGACCTTGGGCTAGGGTTTAAAGACATTCCACACACGGCTGGCCTCAATGCACAGATCAGGGAAGACCTTTGCCTATACACAGGGTTTGTAAATGTTTCAGATATCTATGAGCTAGTTTCTACATTAGGTGTATAGAAAATCAATGTACTATCAAAAAAATAAATCAAATCTTTACCCCTGGCAAACAGAGAACGAGTTTTGAATTGTCTCAGGGTGTGCAGCTACCCTTGGAAAACCCAGAAACGACTCTAATCGTCATAAAACCTCGTCTTTATTGATATGTACTGAGGTTTCAAAACGTATCACTACGGGTAAAGGGGAGGTCATCAAATGTTGTCTTTATGGGGGAAATGGTAAAAAAAACAATGTTGCACTCAGAAGAATGCATATGTTTCTGAACATGTGTGCGCTTTCAAAAGATGAAAACGTCAGCAGCACCTGGCTTCAGGTTTTGGATTTCGTCTGCATCATTCTACTTCAAGTGTTGCTCAAGTTCTGACCTCTTCTGACCTTTAAAGCAGATGAAGTTGTGCCACTAGGCTCTTCACTGCTTCTGCACGTTTGTAGTTTCTGATGTATAAAGTAGCCATGATATAAAACTGTGTTGGTGTGGTTCTGTGTGTGACTTCAGGCCAGACGCTTTTAGCTGGGATAAGGTGGTCACGATGAACCCTGTGCAGAGACTGGACCACGCCTTCACTTTCGCCAAAGACCAGCTGGGTATTGAGAAGCTGCTGGATCCTGAAGGTACTGTTGTTCCGAGCTATTCTGAGCACATTTGTGACTCAGGTAAATATTATAGGAATGTTTTTAGATGTAAGTCTAAGAATTGGCACCTGCATCTGCTTTTTATAGCACCTGGTTATGGATTGACATAAATCTTACTGGCCAAAATTCCCACATAGTAAAATACAGTCTGCATTCACAAACCTTCCCTTCATGTCCTGCCAGCAGTTGGATAAGCTCAGAGTGAAGAAGGATCTTGATGTTGCTTTGGCTGAACATCTGTAACAAGCTGGACCCTTACTTACTTGCTTGAGCTGTCCAAGTCAGACGCCTGTTTTTATGTCATGACTGAGGAGCAGTCACTCCTGACCTGTACTGAAAGCATATTTAATTAGTACATCTTGTCTTAACCTGGCATTTTGTTTGTCTCTCTCACCGTCCTTCCCATCTAATCTCCTTCTGTCACCCTTAACGGCTATCGCGCCACGCTTCTGTTCTACTCATGCAATTTTCACCTCTGTATCCTCCCCTCTTTCTCTCTCCACTCTCTCCCTCCTGCCTGTCACGCACAGTTTGTATCTCTGATCTTTCTGCCTTAAATCCCTCTCCCTAACGCCGTCTTGCTCTCTTTATCATTCACAGACGTGGCAGTGCAAGTACCAGATAAGAAGTCCATCCTCATGTATATAACATCGCTTTTTGCCGTGCTGCCTAAAGACGTGAGCATGGAGGCCATCAAAGAAGTGGAGACCCTCCCACGCAAATATAAAGTGGAGTCAGAAGACTCAGGTCCAGGACTCGGTGCCCAGGTAAAATCTAGAGTAGAGCTGTCGTGACATGTAGGAACAGGAAGGTGCAAGACAAGCTATTAGGTTTAGGGCAGAGGTGTTGGACATGTCAGGTTTGACCTAAACATAAAAAGAAATTGAGAAAGTATTTTTCAGAGCAAAACACTCATAAGTTTCAAAGAATGTAAATTTGGAGTTTAGCAAAATCAAAACTCAAACCAGATTCAGTTTCAGAAACGGGCCCTGCATGCATTTCAGTCAAACAGCTTCAATTATGTAGCACCCGTTCACATCAGCGGTCCCTCAAGGCAATTAATATTATTAAGATGCTACAACTTTAGAGGGCGAAGCCCAGCAAATCAACAAATCTCTTTGAGCACTTGGCACAGCGGAGAGGGGAAAAAAAGAAGCCCTCTTTAAGAGCAAGAACTTTCTGAGCGGCTCAGAGATGGTGGATCTTTGTGTTTAAGTAAGCTAGTACCATTCACTGTTTCTTTGACCTCACGTCAGTCTACAGAGAAGGAATTTACCTCCTTGTTTTATCTTATGATCATAAAACAAGAATCCCTGAAGGTGCTTCAAAGTAGCTGGTTATTGCTATATTATCTCCAGACGTTGCCTGTCTGAACCTTGATGAACTATGATGATATAAACAACTGTTATCTTTTTTTTCTTTTCTATGAATGCAGGAATGATAGTCCAGCACCTTTTTTTTTTTTTTTTTTAAAAACAACTGAAAATCTTGAGTTGCAAAAACTGAACAGCTCCAGCTTTTGCTTTGCTGCTGTGCTCCATTTCTGATCATCATGTTTAGTTTGAAGGCAGCAGATGTTGCTACGTGCAAGCATGAGGAATATTGTCATAAGGAATAGTGTCTTATTGTATGTTGCCAGATACAGTGAGTCACTCTGAAAAAGCAGCCTCCTTCATTCTCTCCGGCACCGCTCATGAAAGGCGCAGCAAGCGCAGAGAAATGGGGAGCAGAGCCATGACTCACCCCTCTGACATTATCCAACAGGCCGAGCTGGATGGTGGAAGCGCAGAGCTGTAAAAGGATGGAAGGAAATAGGGGAGTAAATTGGTGAGAATGGGAGTGCAGATAGCTGAGAGAAAAGGAAAAGGTTGTTACAACATTAAAGTCGGGGTGCAGTGCAGTGCAGTGTCACCGTGAATTCAGTAGTTTTTCTTCAGCATTTCACAAACTAGTGATTGGAATCTGTTTATAATTTGCTTTATCCTGTTAACTGTGATTTGACAACTCCAGGTACTTTATTATTATAATTATTATTATTAGTTTTTAATCTTTGTGTTTTGAAAAGGAGTTTGCTGACATTAATTAAAAGTTAAGTATGCATTTTCGTCTTGTTAGCTTTTCATCCCCTCCCAGCTTGCTGGATTGGTCAATCACATATAGCTCTGGGGCATCTCTCATTTAAGAGGGTTTTTTGTTTTTTGGTCAAAAGTCAGAAAACCCCCAAACCACCTCTTAGGTTGTTTTATTGCCCATGGGCACATACTTCACACGCCCCTGGAATGAGTCCTGGAACAGTCTTTTTTTTAAAATAGTGTTCTGATTGGTCCAACAAAGGGTTTACTTTCCTGGCTCGCTTCCTCTCTGCATAGGAACCAATGTGTAATACTGTTGCTGCTGGGAGACTGAGTGTAGTTAAAATAAAGGGCTGTTTGTATTTCATAACTTCAATATGGTTTCCCACTTTTCTTTTACATTCATAATTTTAATCGTATTTGTTATGACAGTAGTTTTCGGTATTGATGATACTTTGAAACATACTGAGAGATCCTCCCACGATCGCCTTCCTTTTGTAATATCATTGATAATTAGAGAGCTGCTGGTGTGTGGTAGCGAATTACATGCTCTGCGGCTACAACTGTAAACGCGATGAATGCATAGACAGTTGAGCAAATCATGTAGTGATAATAAAGTGTTCTGTTGAGCCAGACCACAGCTATTTTACAGCCATTCAACTCAATAAATGCAGCAAGGCTGCAGTTTTCCCTTCTCTCTCACTCTCTCTCCTCTTTATTTCTCTCCCTGTCGCCCTTCTTTGCCAGCCCTCATTGATGTAACATAAGGGCTTACAGTTCTTTTGTCACTTATTCCAAAAATATCCAAAAGGTCATTGAATATTTTCAGCAGGTGACCTTTCCTGAGTTTGTTGCACAGGCATTACCACTGTATAATTTCAGCCTGGAAAACAAAAGTCTGTTTGATTTGTTACTGCACACCCATTACCATTTCTGCCATCTTTCACTGCCATTGTGGAGATTTTATCTGGAGTTCAGCTTCATTCAGATTTGTTGAGCACCTTTGAGCCGTTTCTTTACAAAACTAGAAGCCTGGAATAGTTTTGTCTGTGCAGTCGGTTATAAAGGTGTTGATTTTGTTGAAGTGTAGGTTTTTTTTTAGTGATGGTTCAGTTTGATAAAGGTTGGTAAAGTTGATGGAGACTGCTGCTTCTTCTTTTAAAGTGTAGACTTAATGTAATTTTCCCAGTCCTTCTGCACTGCACATCCAACTTTATCTTGGTTAATGCTGTTTCAGACTTACTGCTGTTCCCAAAATAAGATTTGACCTGCCCACTTCCCACCATCCCATAATTGGCTTGCAGTCTTTCTTTTTTTCCCCCCCTTTGCTGAACAGGGCAGGTCGCACTGCGTGCTCAAGAGCAGCACAACCCCCTTCTAGATGTCTGGGTCTATTTTAAAACTTGCCAGCTGATGTTTGCAGATGAGCACAGAAGACAAACCAAAGTCTTGCTTCGACTTGTTATGTTTCATAGGCGTCTTGGTCTTATGAATGTGGCACATTGGGAAATTAAAAAAAACAAAAAAACCTTCCTTTTTATTTTTACTGTACACTTTGGCCTGTATACTTACAAAATATAAGCCAGTTCTTTCAATCAAGTGTTGTACTGCTTTCAGTATTATTTTCCTACTTATTAAGTAATGATCTTGTTTATAACTTGGTCAAACCTTGCCTAATGTTTCTTAGACTGTACAGACAGAGGAGGCAGGCAGCAGTCCTCGGCCCGAGACCCCCAGCACCATGACGGAGACAGAGGGTGAGATGAAGGGCGGCCTGCTGGAGGGGGACCTTGACACCTACCAGACTACGCTAGAGGAGGTTCTGACTTGGCTGCTGATGGCTGAGGATGATCTACAGGGTCAGGACGACGTCTCGGACGATGTGGAAGAAGTGAAAGAGCAGTTTCACACACATGAGGTAAGAAGACACAACAGTGCTGTTATTTTCTTTTTGGAATTCATTTGTCAGTTCTGAAACAGTAAAAAAACAAAAATGGATTGGACTGAGACGTCACATTCAGGAGCATCAATTTTACAATAACTGGTGACACATTTAGGCTGTCGCTCTCCAGAGAGACTGAGAAAAGTATCCCACAGACAGAGGCCTCCCACAAACAGCAGTGCATGCCTTTAACATGTTGAGAATGGCAGGAATTCCATGGCTAACAGTGACACACTGCACTCCATGGTGCCCTGGCCCACAGCTTACTTCCTTGCTCGACAAGGCTTAGTTACATCGTCTCTCTCGGTGCATGTGTGTAAAGGGGCTTTGGCTGGATTCCCTCGGCTGAACTGTGAATATTTGTGAAGTTGAATGCCTGGAATCCAGGTCAAAGCTGAAATCTGCTATGGAGACAGAAAGCAACAGGATTGAAAGCTGCGTTAACAGCCAGGCTTTTCAGAAAGTCTACAAAAATCAATCCAGTTTGTTTCGGCCTTGTTTCCCTGACTTACTCCAGTTTCGCCAGTAAAGCTTAGTCAAAAAACAAAGGCGTTAGAGGCGCAGTTGAAAATGCTTACTCATCCAGAGAGCTCCCTGTAATGGACAGCAACTCAGTTCACTGGCTTCTCCACAGCTACAATGAAATAAAAACAACCAAACATTAGCTTTTGCATTTCTCCTTCAAACCTTTTACGCTTCTTTTTGTTTTGGATGGCTTTGGTTTGCTAATTGACAGCCCACCCCTCGATTTGTGCTCACGCTTTGTGTTGTTGCTACAGCAGCACTTAAATATGAGGGTGCTACGGTACTGCTCAGTACTTCTGCAGGGCATTATTAACATTAAACCTAATGACAGAAGCGCATCCAGATGTTAGCATGTGTCTGCCAAGTGCTAACAAACAGGCTCAGATTATAAAGGCCTTATTATGAGTGCTGCGTGTTCATGTTCCCAGGATGCAAACTGTTTCATAGACAGAGATTTTTCTGTTTATTGTTTAAAATTGTAACCACTTACTACTCTTTCCTTTCAAGACATTTATGATGAAACTGACAGCGCGTCAGAGCAGTGTGGGTTATGTGCTGCAAGCGGGTAACCAACTGATTGCTCAAGGCAACCTAACAGATGAGGAAGAAGATGAAATCCAGGAACAGATGACCCTCCTCAATGCCCGCTGGGAGGCTCTTAGAGTGGAAAGCATGGACCGTCAGGCCAGGTAAACAGAGACATACCTGAATTGGTCTTCTGGAGTTGTTTAAATGTCCCTTACTGATTCATCTCAGAAACAGGTAAAGGACATTTCTATTTCAGGACAAATATGACTATAAACCTGAACATTTTATGGTCTAGTGTGCAGTGTTATCAAGCCATCAGTTTGTGCTGTAAAGAATGGACAGGGGTGCAAGTTGCCAGACATGACACATGCTGAGCGTTGAGCCACCCAAGGTCTTACGATTTGCACTCTCAGCTTGTGTCATCAAGGTTTACGACACACACACACAAACTGCACACAAGTTGTGTTCATGATGTACGCTACATTTGTTGACCCTGAGCTTTTTTAGCCACAGCGTTTGTCTTCCTGTGTTGTTGCAGTTAAATCTTAGTCCTAAAGTTTATGAAATTTATGGCTTACATATCCTTTCTACCTTTATGTGCTCACTTTACTGCCCTTCTGCCTTCGCTTTCTTTCTCTCCAGGCTCCATGAAGTCCTGATGGATCTTCAGCAGCAGCAGCTGCAGCAGCTTTCTGACTGGCTGACACAGACAGAGGAGCGAATCAGGAGGATAGAGACACAGCCAGCAGCAAAGGACATGGAGGCCTATAAAGAACAGATAGAGCAACACAAAGTGAGGACAGTTTACCGTTAACACTTAATATTAAAACACTTTTGCATGGGTAAATGCTTCATTGTTGACAGTGTCAAGTAAAATGCCAAAAAAGTGCCAGTGCATGCATGCAGCTCTTGCTCTAAAACAGGCTGGTCTTGTGATCACTCCTTCCCGTTTGATTGTAATCTTTCATGAGTCACGATAAGGCTGAGTAGCTTCTCTGCCTGCTTAGTTAATTGCAACATATGACTGAATTCGTCGTTTGTGTTCCTGCACAGGAACTCCAGAATGACTTGGAGGCGGAGCAAGTAAAGGTCAATTCTTTAACACACATGGTGGTTGTGGTGGATGAGAATAGCGGTGAGAGTGCCACTGCTGCCCTGGAGGAGCAATTACAAGTAAGTTTTCAGGCTTTGAAGCTGATTGGCCAGCAATTTGTCATTTATCAAATAGTTTTCTTCCATTATGTTCAGAACATACGAATTTGTGTTCAGTATCTTTTAATTGCTTCCTTATGTGGATGCACTTGAGTATAAAATGCTTTGTCATTAATGAGCTACTGCTTTCATTCATTTTTTGTTCATCTTGAATTCAGTCTTTGGGTGAACGTTGGGGAGCCGTGTGCCGCTGGACTGAGGAAAGGTGGCACAAGTTGCAGGAAGTCTTTATGGTTTGGCAACAGCTTCTATCAGACCAGGTAACATATTTATGTCCTTATGCAGTACATTCATATCTTGCACAGGTTTTTCTTCCCTCCTGTTTAAATGCACATCTATAACAAACTACTTCAGGAGAGAAAAATTAAACTGTATTGAGATGATTTAAAAAATGAATCACTTGTGTCTCCACTTGGGATGAAAAGCATCAGACTTTTTAAAATAAAAACAGATTAACCCAGGCACGAGTCTCTGTGTGTAATTACAATACATTTTTTACTTCTCTGCAGAGCTTGTTTAGTATATGGTTGGTTGAAAAAGAGGAGGCCTTGAATGAAGTAAAGACGAGCAACTTTAAAGACTCCGCTGAAATCAATATGAACGTGCGCCAGTTAGCTGTAAGTATTACGCCTGTTTGTTTTGGTTGTTGGCATTTACTCTGGAAAAATATGTTGCAAATTTGAATTTCTGGCGTTGTAAATGTCAGTACAGCTTTCACTGTAATGAATGACCTTTCCATCTTTATGTATTTACTTAATTTTTTTGTCTTCCGCTCTTATAGATTTTAAAGGAAGACATGGAAAAGAAAAGGAGGGCTCTGGACAAGCTGTCTGATGCAGGACAGGATGTGATTCAGCTGCTGCGAAGTCCTGAGGCAGGAGCGAAGATCGAGGCAGACACAGAGGAGCTGACACAGCGATGGGACAGCTTGGTACAGAAGTTAGAAGACTGCTCGTTTCAGGTGTGTGACTCTATCTCAGGTGGTAAAACATGATTCTCACATGGTTAATGCTTCAAATGTATGAGCATTTACTGTTTCACCATTTTTGCAAGGGAGTCATCATATATAATATGTGTTAATGTGCTAATGATGGACCTCTTGATTGAAGTAAAACTCATGCTTGTTGTCTGTGTAGGTTCTCAGTCATCAAGGTCATGGTCTCAAGTGCAGTTGCCTTCATTTGCGTTAGTTTGAAACTTTACAAATGAGGTTAAGCCACAACAGAGTCTAAGATTAGATCAAAACATGGTTAAAAATAAAAATGAAAGCAGTGTCTTTCAAAACTGTCCACACTGCCCAACTGCTCGGCATTGCAAGCATCTTTATTTAAAAAAAATGCTTTGTATACACTACCAGTCAAAGGTTTGTTCCTACCTTCTCATTGAATATTTTTTCTTTATTTTCTTGACTATTTACATTGTAGATTCTCACCGAAGGCATCAAAACTATGAATGAACACACATAGAATTATGTAGTAAACAAAAAAAGTGTGAAGTAACTAAAAAAACATGTTTTAGATTTTAGATTTTTCAAAACAGCCACCCTTTGCTTTGATTACAACTTTGCGCACTCTTGGCATTTTCTCGATGAGCTTCACGAGGTCGTCATCTAAAATGGTTTTGCAACAGTCTTGAAGGAGTTCCCAGAGATGCTGAGCACTTGTTGGACCTTTTGCCTTTACTCTGTGCTCCATCTCATCCCAAACCATCTCGATTGGGTTTAAGTCAGGTGACTGTGGAGGCCATCTGGCGCAGCAATCCATCACTCTTCTTCTTGGTCAAATAGCCCTTACACAGGCTGGAGGTGTGTTTGGGGGTTATTGTCCTGAAACCGGATGGGATGGCATATTGCTGCAGGATGCTCTGGTATCCATGCTGGTTCGTTTCGCTGCTTCAGTTTTGAATCAATCCCTGACAATGTTACCTGCAAAGCACTCCCCACCCCATCCTCCATGCATGTAGAGACCGTCTGTTTACCTTTTCTGTGTCACACAATGACACAGCGGGTGGAACTAAAGATCTCAAATTTGGACTCATCAGACCAATGTACAGATTTCCACTGGTCTAATGCCCATTCCTTGTGTTTTTTTGGAACAAATACATCTCTTCTGCTTGTTGCTATCCTTAGTGCTGTCTTCTTAGCAGCTATTTGACCATAAAGGCCTGATTGGCACAGTCTCCTCTAAACAGTTGATGTAGAGATTTGTCTTCGACTTGGAACTGTGTGGCATTTATCTGGGCTCTAATCTGAGGTGCTGTTAACTTGCGATTTCTGAGGCTGGTGACTCGGATGAAGTTAGGCAATGAAAACCAAGTGAAGTAAAAACCATTTCAGGTGACTGCAACATGAAGCTGAGTGAGAGAAAGCCAAGGGTTTGCAGCGCTGTCAACAAAGCAAAGGGTGGCTGCTTTCAGGAATCTAAACTATAAGACATATTTAGTCTTTTTCATCTTTTTTTTTCTTTGCTACATTATTCCTTATATTTTGCTTCATATATTTGACATCTTCATTATGTATCTACAATGTAGAAAGTAGTAAATATAAAGAAAAAACATAAATGAGAAGGTTTGTCCAAACTTTTGACTGGTAGTGTACTTTTATTTCTTTTTCTTAGCTTAGATTGATTTATCTTCCTTTCTTTTTCACTAATACTTTAACTCACTCCTCACAGCTAATGGAAGCTGTGACGGATGCTGGGATGACTCAGGTGGAAGAACAGGTCGTTGTGGATACAGTTGCCGTGGATTCGGTCACTTCAATTGACGATCAGGACCTGGCCCCACCTGCTCCCCCAAAGAAACGTCTGATGGAGACGGATGCAGAAGTCATAAGAATGTAAGAATGGGGCCATAAACAGACAGAATAAATCTCTCTACCCTACCCCACACACACACACACACACACACACACACACACACACAGAGCAGTGTGTACATAGTGTGCATGTCTTTTGTGTTCTGCAGGTTTGAAAACAAAATTTCTGAGCTTTTGAGCTGGATAAAAACGTGGAAGATGTCCACTCAGGCACTGGCCACCACACATCCTGAGACTACACCTGATACTCCAGACCTTCAGGAGAATCTAAAGGTAGACCTGCAGACATTTAACATAATTTCAACTTCAATTTAACAAAATATATTTTGTAGGCATAAACTTTAATATGTGTTAAACAACCACTTTAGGATTTGGAAGCAGAACTTAAAGCAAAAGAAGCCACAGTGAGTCAGATGATCCAGGGGGGAAGAGCCCTGATGGACCAGCTAGAGAGAGGTATGAAACATAGAGTAAAGGTTCCTCTTTCTGTATAAACCACCAAATTATTAAAAACAAATCATCCAAGTTTTGTCACGTATGTTCTTCTAAAGTGTGTAAAGATCTTGACTTCTATTTATTGCCTTAAGGCAGCTCAAACAACAATCTTCCATCTCCTTGTTAAACTGTGTTTTCCTCATAAGATTTTACCACTTTTCTGCAGCGGTCTGGTATTTTCTGGGTATTTACGAGCCTACGTATTTTTATTGTTATTTATTTTTAAATGCCAGAACTCTAAACATGTGTTTGTGTATTTGGAGTTTGAGTAATAAAACCCTGTCAGTCTGCAGGGTTGCTGATTTCATATAACCACTCAATGAAATGAAGAGGCACTCAGGGTTTTTACGTGTTTACACTGCTCTGGAGGCAGTGGGAGGTGGCGGCGTGGCTAAGTTGGAGCCGACTTTTTTTTTTTTTTTTTTTTTTTTTTTTTTAAACGTCAAAATTTCCATTAAACAGTTTTATTCCATCAGTTGCTTTTTCATCTATTTTGCCTTCTCTCCACTATTTTATCCTCTGGTGTTATTACAATTATTACTTGCTAGGAGCTCCCACATAAAATCTAGAACAAAAGCTGTGACACATTCAAACATTCAAAGGCTTAAAATCAGTTAACTGTTAAGTGCATTTGATGTGAGCCGGTGTCTTTGTTTCTATCTATAGAGGCTGTGAGTGTGGATCTGGTGAGGGCAAACATAGAGCAGCTCCAGACTGAGTGGGATGTCTGTGCGAGGGAGCTGCAGGCAGCCCGTGAGCGGGTTCTCACGCAGACCCGGCTGAGAGCGGTTTCTAATGAACTTGCAGGCTTGGACCGGGTCTTGCAGGAACAGGACCAGTGGCTGGACTCGACCGCGCCTGTAGAAAAGTGCAACAAGATGGAGCTCGGAAACCTGAAGGGGGAATGCCAGGTAAGATTTACCGTCTCACTCGCAGACACTTCAATGTCCTTTGTGTGACTTTAACCCTAAACGTCACTTGTTAAATTCCTCTCATTCAACTGCAGTTTCTTTACAAGTATTACAATTTTTACAGCAAAGATAAATCACCATTAAAATCACTGATCAGAAACCACGAGGCCACAGCAGGGATGCAGTAAATCAAGTTGAAATGCATTCAAAAGCTTGTAGAGTAGAGTAAGACACATGAAACCTCCCTCCAGTGTGTCATAATTTGAGCTTAACTTACTTGCCTGTCACTGGAAACAATGACTCCATCTGGTAAATTCCAGACCAGTCAGCTAACTCACTGCAGCAGTGTGAGTAAGATGTTTTGTAATTATTTTAGATAAATGTATGTAATTGCACAATAAAGAATCAAATGTAAATGTTTCTAATTCTCTTCAACAAACATGAGAAGTCTGAAAGCTAATTGAATGAAGTGTGGTCATGTGATCACTCCTCATTTCAAGCACTGAACACTTTTGTTTTCTTTTGTGCTTGTCAGTCTCGAATCGCTCAGGTCACCGCCTTCAGTCCACGACTGGAGCAGCTGTCTGCAGAGGCAGGGTCAATGGGAGCCCTGCCTTCTCTAAAAGACAACATGGTGGTGGTTTCTGCACATCATGCCTCCACCCTGCAGAAGCTGCAGAGCAGAGAAAAGGAAGTCAATGAAGGTACTGCTTAAGTGCATTGAAATAATTTCGTAAATCAATACAGTAGAAATGAAGTCCGAAACTCTGAGCAGGTCCACCTGCTTTTCCAGTGACCTGAGAGCTTTCAGATATCCTCTTATTCCTGAGACCTGCAGGGCAGAGATTTAAACCGCCCTTAAAACAAATGCCTTTATCTCTCTCGTTGCTTGTGGTGCAAAGCTTTCAGGTTTATGGGAGACTGAATGAGTAATGGTTACGATCAGCAGAGCCCTGTTCCACACGGGCTGTGTAAATTTGACATGAGCTTTTATACGAATCCTTGGCCAGCCACAAGTAATAGATGATGCCCTTATATGGCCTCCAAAAGCTCACGGAGATGCGAGTGTGTACGTGAGCGATCGTGCGTAAGATCGTACCTCTGTGCCAGCTCCGTCTCTACCTGAGGACCTGACTTGGACCTGGACGAGTTCTGAAAATAAGTCACCGTTTTACCTCTGGAATTTACGTGTGCTGATCCTGGCCAAAAAATATCCGTAAAGGGAGGCTTGAATGCTCTGCTGACTGTAGGGGGATGTGGGTGGGTGTTGTGTTTGCATGCCTGTTTTGCTGTACCTCTAGGGCTTTTATGACACTGAGGGTTTGGATGGGATCCAAGGAAAACCTTTTTGTTTCTGCCTGAGGGCGGTTTGATTCTTGCTGGGGCCCTCTCTATCACCACCCCCACCCCACACTTACACTCCAGGTTTGCTCCTTGTGTATATGAACATAGCCAGATTACGTAAGCATTAAATCACCTGGTAGTTAACAGAGAAGGGGACACAGGGGAAGGAAGACAGGAGTGGAAGTATAGAAAAATGTGCAGAGGAATAAGAGTAAAATGAAAGGTAATTGAACTAATTAAAATAAATTGGTCACTTGTGAACCTTTTGGAGGTTTGGATTTGCTATTTTGGAAATAGTTTAACACACAGTGCAATGTTTGGGAACCTCTTAGTGTATGGAAAACACAAGCATCTCCAACTGTAAAGAGGGAGAATCCCAAACTTGCTCACTACCCCCTTGTGGCAGAAGCTTGATGCTTAAGCCTGAATGCTAAAGTTATATTTCACAGTTTTTCCTGTCTTTTCTTCTCTGTTATTTTCTAAAAACAGCTTCTCTTCTTTGCCTTATTTCAGCCCTGGCTAATCTGGAAGCCACGCAGCTGGTACAGTCTGTGGTGGAGGGTCTAGAAGCCAGACTGGCCACTCTGAGGAACGGGATGGTTGACATGCCTACAACACAAGAGGCAGTGGAGCGGGCACAGGTGAGTTTGAATACCTCCAGATGAGTTTAAATACAGATATTCTGCTAACTGACAAGCAGACAGCTAGGACAAAAATGTGAATTCGACTGAGGAGGATATAGCTGCATTAATTAGTTGGATAGTTAGTATTTTTGATGATCTGAGGTACTCGTTAGCACTTTAGGTTTGCTTTTTGTGCAACACGGTGTTGCAGCGGTTAGCACAGTCTCTTCTCAGCAAGAAAGATCCTGGTTCGATCATGTGCTTAAGTGGGTTTCCTCTGGGTTCTCCAGTTTCCTCCCACAGCGAGTCAGATAAAGTGCTTAAATCGTATAGAATAAAGGGGTTTATTAATGTGTGGTTAAATGTGGCTTGTATTCTAAAGCACAATGAAACTATATAAATATATAAATGTTAAATGTTATTTTGAGCCTGCTGAAAAGTTTAGCTGCTGTCATATGTGCCCTTTGACCCAAGTAATTTATTCTCATCATTCACTTTGGTTGTTTCTGTGTCCTTGTACGTACATTATCTCAGTTTTTGCTGTCCTCTTTTCCTCTGAAAGAATAACAGATCCTTGTATCAGCCAGTCACTTCCCTCTGCACTGTATTAAACCTTTGTGTAAGAGGGAAGGGTGTGTAGATTTGTTATCTGTGCATTGTTGTGCTTTGTGTGTTGCTGTGTGTGCTGGTCTCCTCCTCCATCCTTCAGTGGAATGTGGCTCCGTCTGCGCTCCTGTTATCATGGCAGATAGGGCACGGTGCCGGGGAGGGGGGCGGGGACTACGCGCATTCTGGGCAGCATGCCCGTGCATGCAGCGCGGAGCTCCTAACAGCTCAGTGTGGAGCCGCTGAACCTGTCAGTCAGTTTGTTGACCGCAACATGCAATACCATAGCAGCATGTGCGAGTTCAGGTTCCCTTTAGTCAAATGAGGCAAGGTGATAATCACCATATTGGCTCTGGTTTCTCTCTGTGTTAATGTATGACAGCACACAGTTTTTTGTAATATAGATATTTTATGTTGATGACATAAAATTAACAGCAGCACTTTTCAGTGTTTAAGCTTTGGATCCACAGTTAAACCTCACTAGTTTACTGCTGGTTTTAACCTGTTTTCCTCCTATCAAACCCCAGCTGATGGCTGCCACTCCCTGAACCTGGCTCTACAGGATGTTTCTTTCTGTTAAAAGGCAGTTTTTCCTTCCCATGGTCGCTAAGCGCTAGCTGATAAGGGGTCATTTGATTGATGTTTTTTTTTTTTTTTTTTCAGTGTTATTATATGGTCTTTAACTTGCAGCACCTTGAGGCTTAAAATTGAATTGAATTGCTAGGAGTGTTTATGAATAATGAGTAATTCAATTAATTTACACACTATTTAACTAAAGAGTTGAACATTTAATGAGGAACAAACCACATGCTTGTTAGGCCTTCAGTACACATGCAAATTACAATCATACCTATATTTGTTTTTGTTTTTTTGTTTTTTTTGTTTTTTGTGTCCCGTTTGGATCTTTAGCCATCAGAATTGTTGTCTTAAGGCCAAGAAAGATGCCAAGCGGATTTATTTTACCAAGTGGATCATCATGGCCTTGCCATATTGGTCCATTTGATTGACCTTTATTATAATTATGAATTAATTTTATTTTCAGTTGCTACAAACGGGACAGACATGACTGGGTGATAGGACAGGGAGAAAGAATGAAAGAAAGAGAGGGAGAGAAAGAAAACCAAAGGGGAGAAGAGACGGTGAGAAGGGGGGGGGAAGAAAGAGAAAAAAACAAAAAAAACAAACAAAAAAAAAACAAAACACCTGGGTCACCTGTATGGAGAAAAAAAAACAGAAGAGAAAGCAAACAACAAAGAGCAACATAATAAAAAAAAAAAACGGCACCATCACAATAAACTAGCTAGCAGTAGATATCAGTAGATACTAAATAATAAACGATATTGTGCAGCACGCAAGGTAGACAGCGCACAATGTGCTTTGAGGCAGCAGCCAAGAAAGCTGTAGTCCGCGTCTGTGAATACCCATGTGTACACCTGTGTGCATACCTGTGTGGATCAGCATGCTTGCATTCCAAAGGTTTCTCCATGTAACGATCTGCTAGGGAGTGTGGGGGAGCCCCAGCCCCGTCCTCCAGGGTATGAAGCAGGTATGGAGGAGATCAAAACTCCAGACATCCAGAGGCCCCCAGAACACAAGAGACCAAGGAAGACCAACAGAGGGGCAGCCGCGCCACTGTCCCAGTAAGAGCTGAGGAGAGTCTCAGATGAGGGCTCACTCAGCAGCCGCGGAGCAGAAGCCAGGGGGAGTTGCAGTGACGCGCCCGTGAGCTCCGCCGGCAGCCAGCTGTGCCTGAGTGACCGAGCCCCAGGCCGAGAGGCCGGGGGCACCCCACCTCCGAAGTGGCCCGAGCGAGCCCCAGGCCCCAGGCTCCAGGCCCCGATAAGCGGCCGCCAAGGAGTGAGCCGGTGTGTACCCGGACGCCCACCCCCAGACACAAAGAACCACCAACGCATCGACACCTGAGGGAGTGCGCCACTGGCAGGGGAAGTGGTGGTGGGGGGAGATAGGCCTCCAAACCTTGGAGGGCCTGAGATGTCCCCAGAGAGGTGGCGTCTGATACCCAACCTGACATATAGACACAGACATACAGGCACACACAGATACAAACATCCATTCCCACCCTCATGCTCTCATATGCACTCACTCCACACTCAACCAACGTGGAGACAGACATAAAGAGACGCTGTACACACAATCACACACCCCAAGCGTACTCTACGAACCGGGTCTAGGTACCCTTGCCCCTGGAGGGGGGGAACTGCACCCAGACCCAGGTGGTGTTACCCTTTTCCCTGCGGTGGGGAGAGGCAGACCGCCCCGACTCCGCAGCAGCAGGGAGGCCCCACACTCCAGGCCGCAGTCGGACGGCCAACTCCTCCTAGCCCCCCCGCTCCAGCAAGCCGCAGAGAACGGGGGTGAGAGAAGACTCCAAACCTCCCTCCACCCGCTCATTGTAGTGTTGATGCATGTGTGTTTTAAGGTGCAATTAAAACCCAGGAGGGCATGGAGCTACCTGCCAGAGAGAAGCAGGTAAGCGCATAGTCCCTCCTGCTAGCCCTCAATGTCTACGTGTATTGAGGGGTGGGCAACGACGCCAGGGGTGAGGTGTACACCCTGATGGTAATTTGGACTCCGTGTATCGTGCCCACCCCCAAGATCCTATATGTATGTGTAATGAGAGTGTGAGTAATGTGAATGTCTAAGTTGTGGGATAAAATTGAGGCAGAGGCAGCCAGAAGGGGACGGGGGGGGGGGTAGCCTCCTCTGCACCCTGGTGACATACCCCTACTCCAAGGCCCTGCATGTGTGGGTGGTTGTGGTGGAGCGGGAAGAGGGAGGCAGCTGGAGATGGGGAGGGAAGGAAGGGAGGGGCAGGTGACCCCTCCCTGGGGCCAGCTCCCCCGCTGACCCCAGTAGGCACTCCCATACTCCGCGACCCGCCAGGGAAAGGGGGCCCAGGCCCATCCAGACCGGGGCCCAGCGCAGCAGCGCCCCCCGGCCCCACAGAGCCCGGGACAGTCCACCCAACCCCACCACAGAGAAAACTGCACCCACCCCACCATCCATTCATCTTCCAGACTACATGAGACAATAGACGCCCAGGCTGAGATCTTTCTCCACCTCTCCTGTATCTCCCCCTCCTGCAGAGAGTTCCTGAGGAGAGGAAAGCTCCTGCAAGGTGTTACAATCTCCCCCACCAGTTGAAGAGCCCCCCAGGCGGCTCGACGCACCGGCGGCACCCTGCGCCAGGGATGGGCCCCCATGCACCCACCCGCCCACAACCCCTATATTTGTTTTCAAGAAGCTACATTTTGCAGGGTGTATAATATATGATCAATATCTAATGACTTTATAACTTACCGCAATATGATGTACGGTGTTAGTTATTTGCAGACATACTGCATTATAAGAGCCAGGTAATTTTAAATTAAAGAAAAGACACCAGAAACACGCTTCAACCATCTTATTGATGCTGCCACTTCCCTGTTGGCAATATGCGTTTGGAGCCTCAAACACAACAACCAGATGATCCCTGCAGAGTCGGGCAGAGTGTAAACAAGTAATCCATGACCTAATAAAACAAGGTTACTTTTAAACTGCATTGTTATGCCTGCAATTGTATCTGAGTAAAGATACAGATAATATTTTTTTTAGGGAAATTTTTCCGTTGTGTGACCCTGAAAGAAGAACAAATGTTTGCTGATATACTGGATTTTTAAATCGCCAAATATCATATTGGTCTTTAAATTCCTGTCAGACTCAACTTTTTGTTTTTTGTTAAACTCTGGAATAATCTCAAGTTGTTGTTGTTGTTTTTTTAAATGTTTCTTTTACAAATGCAAAAATGTTTAAGAGATGTTTTCCACTCCAGGCGGTCAAATTTGTTTTCCAAGAATTCCAAGATTGATTGATTGTTTCTCAGAAATGTCATTTCAATTCTGTACTTGTGTTCACGTCAGGTCCTGTGTCTGGATATTGAGCAAACACAGCAAGCCTCTGACCCTGCAGAACTACAAAAATGGAGTCAGCTGTCCTCCCGGGCCCGTGAGGAGCTTGGCACTTTGCAGTGCATTCTGGGTAGCATGAAGGACAATCAGGTAGAGCAGCTGTCAGGGAGAATAAAGAGTCTGTTTCTGCTTAAATTATGGCTGTAGTTTACACTGTGGTTTTGCTCTTGTGCTGCATTCAGGTTCGTTTGGAGCAAGTGGAACGTTGGCTAGATGCAGTTCAGGAGCTGTTGTCTCGGGATGCCACAGGGATGGGTGACACAGAGAGTCTAAGGGAAGAACTGAATCAGTGCAAGGTGAGAGAAAAATGCAACAAAAAACAAACACTGGTGGTAATGACGCACAAACTGCTCAGAAATCAACTTGAACAATATGCTGAAGTAGGGTTTTTTGTGGGGGGCTTGGCTTGAATGAACTTTTTATTTTTTAAAAGATTTCCTTTCATGTTCCTATAAACAGGAGCATGTGAATGAGATGGAGCAGGTGGAAGGTTCACTGAAGCATATGGGCGAGAATGTGAATTCGGTACAGGCAGCTGCACTACCAGGACTGGCCAGGTGGGGGCAGGACAAATTGGATGAGTGCCAGGCTCGGTGGACTTCTCTCAGCAAACAGGTGAGTTTGTTTTATTGCTTATAATTTATTTAGTGGCTGATTTATGTCATGGAAAAATAAACTGAACGCTGAAACCAAACCAGCAGCACAGCACGAACAGTCTTCATAGCAGCACAGAACAGAAGAATAACAGCTCCTTTATGCTCTTTGTGTGGATACAAACTCTGCTCAGCTGTAAGGAGCTTGTTTCTCACAGTCATGTAGGAACCTGTCTGATAACAGAGACATGGAAAGTGCATCATTACCTTGAACACAGCTAACTGTTAGTTTTGGGCATTTTGTTTGCAGTCTTCACACAAACTATTTGTATAATAAAGTTACAATCACATATCAGTAGTACACAGAGGCTAAATAAGTTAAAACACTAATTTTACATTATAAATTACAATAACAAATTATGCATGCACAACTAACCTTAATGTTTTAATGTTAAGGTTTCATAACATGTGGTCTCACCTGTGTCCTGTACCTTTTGTTTTGTACATCATAAGTAACAGGAAGATGAAGTCCACTTCATTTCACTAATATGCTGTACTGTATATATCATTGCATAATTGCTTAATCATGAATGTAAACCATTAAAAGATCAATTAAAATGCGATTTTCAAAGCAATATTAGAATTTCTAAAATTCTAAAAATGTGATGCCAGCTCGTTACAAACCTGATGAAATGCATTTTCCTTCCAGTTGCTGAGCCATCAGGAGCGCGTGGCAGAGAGTCAGGAGAAGCATGTGAATTTGAGGAAAGACCTGGCAGAGATGCAGGAGTGGATGGCCCAAGTTGACGAGGAGTTTCTCATGAGGGATTTTGAATACAAAAGTCCAGAGGAGCTGGAGGCATCGCTGGAAGAGATGAAGGTTGGACTGGAAGGGCGGTCAAAGAAAGCGGTGTTGAGTAATTCTTTGTGTTTGAATCTAACTCTTGCTCTCTCTCATCTTGGGTGGCCTCGGCTCTCGCAGCGGGCTAAAGAGGATGTTGTACAGAAAGAGGTGAAAGTGAAGATCCTGAAAGACAGCATCAACTTGCTGGTGTCCCGAACATCACCCACAGGTGGAGGCAGCAGGCAAGAACTGACCTCAGAGCTAGAGGGGGTACTAGCCAACTACCACAAGCTCTGTGACCGCCTCAACAGCAAGTGTCACACCCTGGAGGTAATGTAATCAATTTATTAATGTAATATATGTTGGTGGTGAATAAAAATGTAATAAATGAGCTCTACTCACATAATATATTGATTAATCTCATTATTATGAGCTTTTATTGCTTGAAACCTGTACTTAACTAAGTAAATTATAAAAAGTGGCATTTCCCCCTATTGTGTTGCATTTAAATTACCTTGAAGCTTAAGTGAAAGCTGCTATGACACATTAACATGAAGTTAATTCATGGTTTTCTGCTTGAGTGGCACGATTTTGTCGATCAGCTCAGAAGTCCCGTAGTTCAGTAGAGGAATGACATGTCGGGTTATGCAATGTGTCATTTCTTGGGCCCTCGTTTGTTAATTTTCGTGCAAAGACCAAAAGAAGCTTGAAGGGAAAATGGTGATTCTTGTTTTCAGAGCTAATCTGTAAGTGTAAAGTCCTACTTAAGGGCTCCTTTTTTGATTAAACACTGCAGAGTAAAGGTCAGGCATGTCAGAAAGCTGTGTTTATGCTTGTGTCTGCTTTTTGCCTGCAGCCTGTTTGTCACAACCTCCTCTTTGTCCGTAGAATTTGGCTGTTTAGTCTTGCTATAAAGAAGAAAATAAGCATTAAAATGTTTTATATTGTTCTTTAAGCGCCTGAACAGGGGCATGCTCATGAGTGTGGTCACCTCATAGTAACATAAAGAATTTCCCTTTTAATAGTTTTTGTGTTGCTCTGTGCTCTGTAGGAGGTTTGGTCTTGTTGGCTGGAGCTGCTTCAATACCTGGACATGGAGCAGAGCTGGCTCAACACTCTGGAGGAGAAGCTCCAAGCTACTGAAAACCTGCCAGAGAGCACCGAGGCCGTTAATGAAGCCTTGGAGGTAAAAACGCACACCTGTAATCAAATTCAATGTAATTCAGTGCCACATTCCAACTTCTGTCTCATTTTTCTTTTAAACCGGCAAGCCTGTCCTAATATCCTCATCATCTAAGGGGCGGTTGACATAAAATGAGAACAATGCACCATTCTTCGTCTCAAAGTGGGAAATCTTAATATTATACATCCAACTACATAATTTTAGGAAACATGTTGATGTCAAAAGCAAATGTGGAAACAGTTTTAAAGTACACACAAGCATTTTCGACAGCTGAAGGCATGTGTCAGGAGCAAGTGTGTAAGAAATCTGATATAATTAGTTACATCTTTAATATATAAACAGAGAAGACATGAATCTTTGAATGGATTTTATCTTTTATCTTTTAATCTGCGATACAACACCATAACCTCACAAATAAACAGAGTTGTGGTCTAAACTATATTCAAACTTGTGCTTTGGATACTTGTTTTTAACATCATTAAAGATGTAAGCTGTACAATCATTCCACCTCGGAAAAAGAACAGTTCAAATAAATCATTTAAAAGCCTCAAATTACCATGACAATTATGCCTGTGATGACTGTATGTAAAGTTCTGATCACTTCTGGTTCTGTATGCATGAAGCGGCAACATTTAACAAACTAATTCTTCCATTACACGTTGAACTGGATGTTAATAACCTCATTTGTCTTTGATTTGTCTTCCAAATTTCTTCTGCTTTGCCTTGATCTGCTGCTATATCTGTAGACCGCCTGCGGCACGACTGTCAGAGTCAATTTAATCACAGTGCTGCTTCTGTAACATTGCATAGTGATGAAGGAAGTTGAAGACCCTTGAAGACAATGTTTCCCCGCTCTAGTCTGTGTCCTTATATTTTTTTGACTTTTCTTTTCTCCTCCAACAAGTCCTTCTCTTTCTCTCTTCCTCTTCACTCTTTTAAATCCTGTTTCATCACCCGGCACTCGTTCCTGGCCTCTCGGTTTCCTAATCAGACCCACCCCTCTGGTGGGGGCTGTCTTTCTCTGTGTCTGTTACCTCCGGGGAAGGAAAAGCAAATTTAATGACCCCACATAAACAGTGACTGTTGGGTCCAAACCGGTGCCGTCACTATTCAAGCTCGCTCTCTCACTCGTCTCTCATTTCTCATTCAGTTATCATCTTTGTTTTGGTTTGCCGCTGTCTGACACACCCAGCCCAGCGAAATTCTGCATCTGGACTGCATCTGTTTGCTCAGCTTTTTTTGTTTTTTTGTTGTTTTTTTGTTTCTCTCTCTTTCATTCACACATACGCTTATGTACCGGAATTCATTTTTCACCCTGATGTTTTGCGCTTTTTGATCGTTTGGTTACAAGGTTAGCTCTGCTCTTCTTTTTCTTTTTAATTCATTCATGCTTTGCAAGTTTCTGTTGCAAATTTTTGGAACTGTAAAGCTTCATCATTGTTTCAGCATCCTCAAAGGATTTGCTTTCCTCCCCTTTTTGCTTCATTCTTATTTATTCATTTTTTTCCTGATTCTTTGCGAATGTATTTATGTTTCTCTCCATCTCTTTTGTCACCACCAGTCTTTGGAGGGTGTGCTCCGCCACCCTGGGGACAACCGGACACAAATCAGAGAGCTGGGTCAGACGCTGATAGACGGGGGCATACTTGATGAGCTCATTAGTGAAAAACTAGAGGCCTTTAATTCCCGCTACGAGCAACTGAACCACCAGGTCAGGACCTTGTCTCTGTCTGTGTGTGTGTGTGTGTGTGTGTGTGTGTGTGTGTGTGTGCGCGCGCGCGCATGTTCTACATTTGTTCCTGCATAAACAGGAATGTTGCAAATTACATCTCAGTTCCTTTTTCTACGGAGAATCTGTGCTTATTCTTTTTGGGGAATTTATATCTGATTCTGTCTATTGCAAACTAGAACATGTCCATATCTATACAGAGTTCATGCATTGACATTTCATACAGTATTTATGGAGTGCTCCTTTACTGTATCAGCTATGCTACATGGAGAAATATGCCTCAATGTATTGTCAAATGTAATTGAGTGCAGCTAAAAGTAGAAATAATTAAGAGGCTTACAGCGAGTGTAACACTGTGTATATTAGCTATTATTTTCAGTCTTTTTCTTAGCCAATTGCACATGCATGATAAGAATAAATATAATATCTGTCTACACTAAAATCTGTGATTATAACAGATTCAAATGTGTGTCTCGGTGTCTGTGTCCTCGTCCAGGCAGTGAACCGGCAGATCAGCCTCGAGCAGCAGCTGCAGACACTGAGAGAAAACGAACAGGTGCTCCAAGCGCTGCAGGAGTCTCTGAGCCAGCTGGACCACACGCTCACCTCCTACCTCACTGATCGCATAGACGCCTTCCAGCTTCCACAGGAAGCACAGGTACAGCGCACGTGAACATAAAACACTTCTGTGTTGGTAAGACTCACCTAATGAGATCTGACACTCAGAGAAGCCTCGGAGCGTAAAGGCCCTTCATCTAACACTAATAAACTGCATATGCAATGAAATATGCTTGAACTTCAAATTGTCGTCTTAAACATAAAACCACCATAATAATGCATACTTGAATGTTCCATGTGCATTAAAAAAAAACCCTCGGTGTATAAGGGTTGTTTTGAATTTTTCGTTAGACTATTGGAGCAGAGATCGCAGCTCACGAGGTGACAGTGGAAGAGATGAGGAGAAGAAATGTGGCCAACTTGCCTCCTAACACCGCTGATGGCAAAGCTGGCCGTGGTGGGACAATGCTGGATCACCTACAGGTAACACTGACCCCTGCTGGACAATGTTAGGAGTTGTCATGCCACCACCACTTATCATATAGCTTTAATACCTTTTACATACATTTTCTTTACTATGTGTTGGGCTAATATTACCAATAAGACATAGTAGATTTCTTCTCTTCCATTTTTACTTGTATAAAGGTTTCTGTAATCCTGAAGATGCATTTAAATTTCATTCAAAGTTTCATACTTTCTTTAACATTTTGCTGGGTAAACATTGGCTATTTTTTCGGCGATCTTTGACTTTGTTTGCCTTCTGAATTGCTCTCCGCAGAGGAAACTGAGGGAGATCTCCACAAAATATCAGCTTTTCCAGAAGCCTGCTAACTTTGAGCAGCGCATGCTGGACTGTAAGAGGGTCCTGGATGGTGCTAAAGCTGAGCTTCACATCCTGGATGTTAAAGATGTGGAACCGGAAAAAATTCAGTCTCATCTTGCTGGTTGTCTGGTAAGAAACCGACCTTTTCTTCTCTTTTCTTTCTCTCTCTCCAGTCAATCCACACAGCTACTTATTTCATGTCTTTTTCTTGGATAGAAATTGTACAAGTTGCTGAGTGAGGTGAAGCTGGAGGTGGAGACGGTGATAAAAACAGGCCGCCAGATTGTGCAGAAACAGCAGACAGAGAACCCCAAGGCCATGGACGAGCAGCTTACTGCTCTTAAATTGCTCTACAATGAACTCGGGGCGCAGGTACCTCATTCTGGGCGAATTAACACTTCCACAAAATCTAGCTTTTAACATTGAGTACTTCTGTCATAGCTCTGAGCCCTTTTTAAAGATGCCATTGTATTAATTGTCCTTACAGGTAACAGAGGGCAAACAGGACCTGGAAAAAGCTTTGTCTCTATCCCAAAAGTTCCAGAAGGAAAGTGCTGTCCTGCAGGACTGGCTGAACACAAACGAGGCCGAGCTCCAGCAGAAAAATGGCTGCGGAGACATGCCAGCTGACATCGACGCTGAGATTGCATGGGCTAATGTGAGTAGCTGTATCAGTATGTGGAAAGCTTTTTTTGTTTTTTAAACAGACATTTATTAAGAAAAAAGTGTGCTGTGAAAGTTTTAGTGAAAACAAAACCTTTCAAAACAATAGCGGTCAGTCTGTTTCTTGCCAGTAGATGGCACAGAGGGACAGTTTCTTGCCCCTAAACACATGAATCTGATTCTCTTTCTAATATGGTAATCAACATTATGAGCGGTGTGAATTATGTGTGGCTTCGTATATAATTGATGAGCTCTTCTCTGATCCCACTTTGGTAAAAAGGACTGAAAGATTTATGATTACATACACAGAACCAGGAAAAAAAAATGACCCTGTTTATCCAAAAATACCCAGAAACGACATTAAAACTGAAATGCTATGAATTAATAATAGTTCACTAGTTTACATAAAGTCATTAAAAGTGCTTTAGTCCAGTAGGGTGTAGAAAGTGTTTTTGTTGTTTTTCAGCTGTGCTTGTTTTGAAACATTTATGCAGTGAAATATCTGAAAATGTTCTTCATATCTTGGTGAAGGCAGGCTGTTGTTTTAGTAACATCAGCATTATTTTTTCTTTTATATAGCAGTGTGTCAGTGTGTACATGTGCCTGTGTGATAATATTAAGACAGGTAGCTGAGGTGGCGCTGAATTATTGAAACATGGTGGTCATAACATGATCTTGTTGAATATTTTGAACTGGATGTGCTTAACCAGGGTCTGCTGAAGGAGTCGGAGCGTCGGAAGGCGGAGCTATCTGGCCTGACGGAGATCAGCACTGGTTTGCAGACTCTGGTGGAGGGAAGTGACGCTCAGCTGGAGGACAAACTCTGTGGTCTTAATGAAGCCTGGGAACGTGTTCACACTTTGACTGAGGACTGGCTTAGCACTGTTCTTGTGAGTGCAAATACTGCATATAGAAAGACTAATAAAAGGCCGTATTGGTCACAAGATGTCATATTTTGGTTTCTTAATGAAGTCGAGCCTTCCAGCTGCTTAAATTTCATTTCATTTCTTTGCATAATTTGCAAATGCATAAAGGCTACTCTTGAGTAGATATATTTAAGGTAAAGGCAATTACCCATGTCAGCTATTACTGCATATGCATACTTTATAATGCATATCAGTAGTACAGGATTATTTAGTTGGACATGGTGAGTTTAGAAATTCTAAGAAATGTATTTAAAAGTTGCATATTCTGCTCAGTGCAAAGTGCATTACAAGATTATATTTATTAAGGATTCACAACTCACATGAAACATGCTCTTTTTGTGCTCTTTTACTCACCTGATTGCAGGAAATAAATAAATGTCAAAACCAAAAAAAAGACTTCAAATCACCTCTTTAGTGCACTGCAGCAAGTCTATGATAAAGTACAAAATGGTGAATATGTAGAACTTTTAATTGCCTAAATATCCATTTTTGGGTTGTCTAGAGTCACCAGAATGAGGTGGAAATTTTGGATGAAAACTTGGCTCACATCAGCACCTGGCTCTACCAGACCCAGATCCACCTGGATGAGGCTGAACGGCTGGCTCCAGCAGAAAGAGAAAAAGTAATAAAGGTAAGGCAGCGCAGGTTATTAGTGTGACTGGTAAAGCAACAGTAGAGCGTGAAGCTAATGTGTAGATTCTGCCTGAGTGATTCTAAAACCTGAGTTTTTTTTAGAAAGCTCCCAGTGAATAAGATTCTGAGAAGGTGCATTAAAAATAAATGGCTGGGCCACTGATGCACATTGCAAATTAGCTCACATAGACACATTAGTTGTGCTGCTTCTTAATGATGGTATCTTTGCTAACAACCCCAATTACCAGATTCAACTTGTAATTGACTAAAAATCACTTGGCCTACCGGTGAGAGGGACATTGCTTGCTGGCAGTTTTTTCAAGCGATGTTGAAATTTCCGCATTCCAACACTTCAAATGCTTCAGGAGCCGTCTGCTTAGCGCAGCATCAGCACCATGGAAATACACACAAATACAATACTGTACTATGCCAACATGTGCGAACAAATATAGTTCTATAAAGTTGTTCTATATACAGTGGGGCAAAAAAGTATTTAGTCAGCCACCGATTGTGCAAGTTCCCCCACTTAAAATGATGACAGAGGTCAGTAATTTGCACCAGAGGTACACTTCAACTGTGAGAGACAGAATGTGAAAAAAAATATCCATGAATCCACATGGTAGGATTTGTAAAGAATTTATTCGTAAATCAGGGTGGAAAATAAGTATTTGGTCACCTCAAACAAGGAAAATCTCTGGCTCTCACAGACCTGTAACGTCTTCTGTAAGAAGCTTTTCTGTCCCCCACTCGTTACCTGTATGAATGGCACCTGTTTGAACTCATCATCTGTATAAAAGACACCTGTCCACAGCCTCAAACAGTCAGACTCCAAACTCCGCCATGGCCAAGACCAAAGAGCTTTCGAGGGACACCAGGAAAAGTATTGTAGACCTGCACCAGACTGGGAAGAGTGAATCTACAATAGGCAAGCAGCTTGGTGTGAAAAAATCAACTGTGGGAGCAATCATCAGAAAATGGAAGACATACAAGACCACTGAAAATCTCCCTCGATCTGGGGCTCCACGCAAGATCTCATCCCGTGGGGTCAAAATGATCATGAGAACGGTGAGCAAAGATCCCAGAACCACACGGGGGGACCTGGTGAATGACCTGCAGAGAGCTGAGACCAAAGTAACAAAGGTCACCATCAGTAACACACTACAACGGCAGGGAATCAAATCCCGCAGTGCCAGACGTGTTCCGCTGCTGAAGCCAGTGCATGTCCAGGCCCGTCTGAAGTTTGCCAGAGAGCACATGGATGATACAGCAGAGGATTGGGAGAATGTCATGTGGTCAGATGAAACCAAAGTAGAACTTTTTGGTATAAACTCAACTCGTCGTGTTTGGAGGAAGAAGAATACTGAGTTGCATCCCAAGAACACCATACCTACTGTGAAGCATGGGGGTGGAAACATCATGCTATGGGGCTGTTTTTCTGCCAAGGGGACAGGACGACTGATCCGTGTTAAGGACAGAATGAATGGGGCCATGTATCGTGAGATTTTGAGCCAAAACCTCCTTCCATCAGTGAGAACTTTGAAGATGAAACGAGGCTGGGTCTTCCAACATGACAATGATCCAAAACACACCGCCCGGGCAACAAAGGAGTGGCTCCGTAAGAAGCATTTGAAAGTCCTGGAGTGGCCTAGCCAGTCTCCAGACCTCAACCCCATAGAAAATCTGTGGCAGGAGTTGAAAGTCCGTGTTGCTCGGCGACAGCCCCAAAACATCACTGCTCTCGAGAAGATCTGCATGGAGGAATGGGCCAAAATACCAGCTACTGTGTGTGCAAACCTGGTAAAGACCTATAGTAAACGTTTGACCTCTGTTATTGCCAACAAAGGTTATGTTACAAAGTATTGAGTTGTATTTTTGTTATTGACCAAATACTTATTTTCCACCCTGATTTACGAATAAATTCTTTACAAATCCTACCATGTGGATTCATGGATTTTTTTTTTCACATTCTGTCTCTCACAGTTGAAGTGTACCTCTGGTGCAAATTACTGACCTCTGTCATCATTTTAGGTGGGGGAACTTGCACAATCGGTGGCTGACTAAATACTTTTTTGCCCCACTGTAGTGTGTAACTGTTGATATAGAGCGTTATTACATTTATTGCTATTGCAATGGTTGGTATGGCACATTGACTTCTGTGGAAATTTTCGATGGCACTCATCATCAGAAAGGTTGCCGACCCCTGGGCTACACCATTCAAAATAAAAAGGTTCATGCCGGGGTCTCCAAGGCCAAAATATCGGCAGAGGACCCCTACAAAGGTTCCATTAACAAATACAACACTTCATCAAAATAGCAGATCAATTGGATCCCTCAAGATTGCCACTTTTTCTTCCAATATCACTAAACAAACCGGTGGCCACACACTTCTGAGCCGAGTGGCCAAAATTGGAGCTGCAGGAGCTGCAAATGAAGTTCCACACAAAACTTGAATGATGTTCAGCTTTTGCAGTCAGGTGTGGGAGAGCTGGAACTGAAAGGGAGCGACAGAGCATCTTTCTTTCAGAAAAAGGCCAAAAGCTCAGTGAACGTAACAGGATGCCTCTCATCACTTGCAATAGCATTTGCCTCGCTCCTAATTCGCTTCTGTACTCGCCAGCAGTTTGCTGTCTGGTGTTGCTATCTTTCTAACACTTTCCCTGGGTCTCAGAAGTGTTTCCAAACCAACAAATGATCCAAAAACTCAGAACAATTTCAATAAGAGCACAGGAACATTTTGTCTGCAGTCAAGGAAAAAAGTGTTTTCTTTGTTGTGCCTCTGTGCTCAGACACTCAGTCCAGGACTCTCATTTCAGTCTGTAGTGAGCTACAACCCCAAGGTACATATATAAGGTTGCACACTGCAGTTCTCAATTAATGAAAGTGGGTGGATTGTTGCCTCCTAAAATCAGCAATTTCTTTAGTATTTGCAGTGTCTATTCATCTGTAGGTAGCGTTGTAAAATACTTTTAAGGCTTTAGAAAATGATTATCATCTCTCATCTGTCCGTCTCCATTTTACGAGTGCCTGTTGCACAAAGAGATATGCACAGTGAAATAAGAGCAGCAAAACGGCAGCAGAGACCTCGAAACGCGTTTATCTAAAGCAGATAAAGTGAATGAAAGCACCATCTTTAATCTTTGTTTGTTTAGAGGCCAACTGAAGAATCCTTTATTGTGTCTGTTGTGTCTATAAATGCTAGGATGGCGTCATACAGCTGCATTAATTTCTTAACTCTCCTTTTGCCAAGAAGAGTGAAGGTCCCCACTACATATCAGCTGAGCTTAAGGCCTCCTAACCTTGATCAGTACATGATGTCCCGAGCTCTTTAATCTGACCCAAGGCTACACTGCCAGCCGGTCTGAGGGAGGATGACTGATGGCATCAACTGATAATTCAATGACCAGCTACTCTGCGGTCTGTCCTTAGAGCATGCTGGAGGAGCTGGAGGATATCGGTCTGCGCGTGGACAACGTCAGAGATCAAGCTGTCATCCTGATGACCAGCAGGGGGCCCGCATGTCGAGATGTGGTGGAGCCCAAACTGGCTGAGCTTAACTGCAACTTTGACAAAGTCTCCCAGCACATAAAAACAGCCAAGGTATTAAAAACAGAACAAAAGAGAGATTAATTACTGCCTTGATGCAGTGTGGAATTAAATCTCACTATATCCACAGAAGGTTACACTGTCAAATAGATGCAGTCTGTTCAGCCAGTCTGTTTCTTTTCTTTTTGGCAACACAGATGCTGACGAGTCTGGAGTCAGGCACTGCTGAGGTGAACCAGCAGGTAAAGAATCTATCCTTGGTATTAAATGCAAGGGTGAAACACACCATATCTTACCAGGAGATATAATATCACAGGCAATAGGCTTATAATTAATTTTATGTAAGTTACAAATGCTGCTGCCAAGTGTTTTAAGACAAAAACACGGCCCTATTCCGTGTGTCTCTATGAATTGCAGCACAGCTGAACTCTCTTTAAGAAAGTGGTCAGATAATTAGATTGACGTGAGCAGCTCTGACTGTGTTGCCTGAGGTTTGTTGTTTGTTTTTTTTTCCCCATTTTCTTCTAATCAGGTCATTCACAGTCAGGAGATGCAAGTTGAAAGTCGGAGTCAGAGTCTCCCTGACCAGGCTGCAGTCCCAGGTGAAGTGAAGGACCTTCAGGCAGAGCTCCAGGACACACTGAAGGCTCTGCAGCAGCATCAGCATGACCCAGTAAACACCTTGGATGATGATAAGGTACAGAGAATTACCTTTCAGTTAGACTTTTTCTTTTAATATTATTAAATAAGGTCCATTTATTTAAAAGTAGCAGTACTGATTGTGATAGTAATGGTAATAGAAAAGTAGCTTCAACTACTGTACAGAGGAAAGAAGACTCCGTCTATTGCCTGGTCAAAGGTTTACCATGTCTATCAGTTCTCAGGAGGAATTGGAGCTCACAGAGTACTCACCCAGGTTATTCTGAAATTTCAGTGAAATGTTCTGAATATGCCAGGTTGCAGATTGTGTAATGTAAAGCTCTCACTTGATAAGATGAGGTTTGATTGGCTTAATAGTCCTGGAATTCAGTCTGACTTATCAGAGTTTATGATGTTAAACAAACTGACTGATGAAAAAAGACCAATCACAAGCAAGGTCACTGTGCCAGTCAGGGAGTTCTTGCTGTGTTTTAAACAGTATTTCCTGAGTGGTGTATACTTAGCTAAACAGGCAACATGTTGCTCAGGCTTCTAAAGAGGCAGAGTTTATGTCAGATGGTGGTATAAATGTTTTCTTCATGTTTATTGAATAGAAGATGCTTGATTTAAGATCCATCGAGGACTGTTGGGGGGGGGGAATAACTATTCGCATAACTTTTGAACTCTTGAATGCTCAGTTTGCCCTTTTACCCTGTGTCTCTCTGTACCAGATGGATGAGGAAAAAGCCAGTGTGGAGGACTTGCTGAGAAGAGGAGAAGAACTGCTGCAGCAAACTTCAGATGAGGGCCAGAGGGAGGAGCTGAGACTTCTGTTGCTCCGGCTGCAAAGTCAATACTCTGCTCACAGGGTGAGATGCATATCATGTGTCCTCTGTAGAGTTTTTCTTTTTCCTCTCCTAGAAAAACACGGGATATTCTTATATTGTGTTTTCTGCTGTGCGCCGATGCAGTACACTGAAAGTGTGTGTTTGTGTCTGCTTGTCTCAGGAGCTTAAGGTGCTGCAAATCAGGCGAGCCGAAGTCTCCGTGCAAACGTCGTCTTCTCACACCTTCAGAGAGGAGACAGCTGAGTTTACAGCTGAGGTGAGAGACGAATGCAAGCATACACATCTAAGAAAGGGGAGGAATAAATACTTTGCAGTCCTTGATGAGAAACTATAGGGAGGGCTTAATGCGTGTGCCTCATGATGCTGCAGCTCATTTACGAGTCAAGTTTAACATTCTTTGCTTAAAGTCGGTTGAGGTAGCAGCATCAGAACCAGTGAGACCAGCAAAGTGAATAGGAAGGATAGCTCTAAGAGAATAATTCAGCTTAAACTGCCAACCATCATGGAGAGGGTGCTGCATCCCCTCTGTGACCTGATGATCATCCAGTAGAGGGCTAAAAGCAGGGAGTGTCAGCTGGCATCACATTTACACTGTTTTTCCTCTTTGTCAGAGAGTGCTGTAGTTTTTCAGTGGATTTGAGTTCTGTATTAGAGTTTGATTCTCATCTTTTAGTGTTTTTTTGCCCCTCTAGTTACATTAAGTGTAGTTGTTTCTGATTTGCTCTCATTTAGATCTGTACTATTATAATATCAGCTCTCAGTGTAGCCGAAGGTCTTCTTAGCTTCCGGTTTTCTTTTGTAATATCAATATTTTTTATTTAATTTACACTGTATTTCGTCTTTTATGGTTATTATACGCATTTATCCTTAAATAGTGTTATTATTCATCCACCCTCTTTCTTTTTGTGGTTCATTTAATTTGGTTGCTGTAACAACGAATAAGTACTTTAAATACCTAGTGTGCCACTTAATTCTTCTCATCTGTCTTGTAGGAGATGTCTGCAGTGGGGCGCAGCACTGCTCCTTCGCTGACTCCATCTGACTACCTTTTAGACATCAATAAAGTTCTTCTCGCCATGGCTGACAACGAGTTGCTGCTGAACTCCTCTGAGCTCAGCGGGGGCCTTTATGAAGACTTTTCTAGCCAGGAAGACACACTGAGAGTGAGCCATACCCAGCCTTTGAAATGAGTCTCTCTACTGTAGAAATCGTGGAGAAAGTTCTGTTTTTTTTTTTTGTTTTTTTGTTTTTTTTTTTATAAATGTGGTTTGGTTTTGTGGAGCAGTCTTGAAAAAGTTTAACCAAATTAAAGAATAGAAGAGACACAAGACTCTCCCCCCCCCCCCCAAGTAAAACTTATTTTGCACCAATAACAGCTAGGGCTGCCACAAATGATTATTTTGATAGTCGACTAGTCACCGATTATTTTTGTGATTAGTCGACTAATCAGATCATGCATCCATTGGAGGTACAACGTACAGCTTATTGCACCAGCATGCATCTGCTCTTATATAACTATAATTAGCTTACAGCTTTAAGTGTTTAAGGTATGTGCAAACTAAAAGTAAAGACAAGATGACAGTTTATTCAATTTTAATGAAGTTTGCAGATTGTTTCGGTGAAGTTTAATAAGCTCCTTGCTATCGAAAATATAACGGGACACCGGAGTATATTCTCCAGCATCTCACACTTCTGATAATCAGCTGTCTGCTTGACGTTTATTCAGCTGTGTAAAAACTTTAACTTTAATCTCAGCCAAACAGACTTACTCAGGAATAAATAAAACACACACAAAAAAGCCAAACAATATAATTTTTAAGTTGTCTAAGTGACTTATATATCATGTTTAACCTGAGTAGCGAAAGACCGCGGTGGGTTTGAAAATGATTTGCCAGGAGTCCGGTGCTCTCACGGGCTCCAGTGAGCCTTGCCCCCGGCTAGCTATCGAGCTGGTGGGTAACAGACGTCTCCGAAAACGTCGGAGCACTTTTGAAAATATGTGGTGTCTTGATAAACTGAGCAGATATTTGAGGTTTACACAGCTACATTCTCGCCTGAAAATATGTTAAACGTTTATTTTGTGACCCAGAAAGAATAATAAGAGTAATATTAAAACTAACTAGCTGCCGCCATTGTTGACAACTGAGCAGGGCGCTATGGATTCCTGGGACACAGCTTCTTCTTCTTCGGGGTTTAATGGCAGCTGGCATCGTTGTACATGCAGTGCTGCCATCTTCTGTTTCAGTCCGTTATTACACTCTTAAATCCTACTACTTATTCCTGCGTCTTTTGGGATCTTACAAAGCCTCAAACGACGCGTCAACTATTAAATCAGTCGTCGACGTAATCGTGACTAGTCGACTAATCGTGGCAGCCCTAATAACAGTTTAAATTAGAGGTTCATCAAGGGTTTTATTTTGAAATGTACGTTTTCTGGTGGTTTGGTGTGTTCCATCATGGTTGATCTGTTGAAGAAAGCTTTACAGTTTAATTGATCCCCTCATCAGTACACTTAACAGACCAATTACAGAATTCATTCAGACTTCTTAAAAAGTCACACTGGCTGTTCTGTCTATTAAAAATAAATAAATATGTAATTCACTGATTATCTTGTATACTGCCCATCACCACTGAACCCATAAGCTTCATAAGACTGGGGGTGGAATTGTTGACGTTAATTGGTGTCAGATAACCAGCGACCACATTTGCAGTTCTGCAATCTGCCTGCTGCATTAACTTCCTCTTCTTTTATTATTCCGTTTTCATGTCACAGAATATCAAAGACAATCTGGAGCGTCTGAGCGAGCAGGTCACAGGGATCCACGAGCGCCAGCCTGACGCCATCTGGGACGCTTCGCCTGCTGAGGTGGCGCAAATGGCAGACGCCCTGACACAGCTCAATGCCGAGTGGGACCGCCTCAACCGCATGTACAACCAGAGGAAAGGGTGCGTGCACCAGCTTCCTATAATATAACAGATAAAGGTGTATTTATATTCATTATCTAGATTTAAGGTTTTAAATCAAACCTTTAAACGCAACAAAGGAGAACAGTGAACAAGCTGCTATTTTTACTTGTGGTGTATTTGTGTGAGTAAGAATATGCATGTCAGGATGTTTAGTAGCTGCAGGGACAATATATGCCAGCTGTCCACTAGTCAAGAGAGACAGCAGGACCAGATAAAGAGAGACCAGCACACATGGTAAAGAACACACACACGTACACGCTGACCTTAGTTAATGTCAAAAACAATTCCTTGGGCATAAACAGTCTCATGCCAATTCACGCAGTCTTACAGTCATTCACTCATTCACACACATGCACAGTGCATGACCCTCAGTGCCATCAGCACAGTTCATTGGGCATAAACAGTCTTCACATTTGCTGAGTGCAGTGTGTGCAAAGACACTGTAGTAAACTAGTAAGCTAATTTTGAGATTGCACACAAACTCTGCAGCACTGCATCTGTAATCACAATAACCTCTGGGCATCATTAAGTATCAAAAGAATAGAGTACATGTTGTAAAATTACTCATCCAGAACTCATTTCCTCAGCTTGTCCCTCTGATCAGATTTGTTCTTTTCAGAGCGATGCTCTGAAAGGAAATAGCCGTTGAGCAGACCACCGTTGTGATAGAGATCTGTTTTTTTTTAAGTAATCATCCTTTCGCTCTCTATTTCTTTTTATTCAGTAGTTGTGCTGTGATCTTCACGGTGTTGTCAGAGGTTCCTGATTGTTGCAGCGTTTTTAATAGAGGTCAACTGTTCAGTTTTCCCTTATCATTTCCCGATGGTAGAACATGATGAATTCATTCATTTTTCCGTAGCTGTAGCATATTAACAAGCGGATATGATTCCAACCAACACAACGGATAAACTATGCAGACTGTTTTCTCACTACTATACTCTTACTCACTACAGATACAGTAGATTAGGTATGCTTTTTGAACAGTGGATGCGTAATTGAAAATGAGAGAGAAAGTCAAAGGAATGGGAATTGGATCACAGTGATTTTATGGTATCAATGCAGCTGAAAACACTTCACTCAGTTTGGCTACTGTTCTCAATAAAAGTGGCAGCGGAAATGACAGTTTGAGTCACAATCGAGAGGATTTACAGCCATAGAGATAACATCGATGTTAGTGATATACACAATATGACTGTTTTATTGGTGATGTATTACATTTATATAATTTATAGCCCAGTGCTTCACAGAGCCTTTGCTGTGCACCACACTTTTGAGTTCAGCTGTGTTAAAAGGGTCTGAAGCGACGGCAGAAAGTTGGACAGATTGTCGGTGTGTCCTTCCTCTTTTTACAGATTATCTCCAGATTTCAGCTTTGATGCATGTGCGTTTCCTTTTTGTGCTGCAGGAGTTTCGACCGTGCTGTAGAGGAGTGGGGGCAGTTTCACTGTGACTTGAAAGACATCAGTCAGTGGCTGACTGACACAGAAAACCTGCTGTCTGAGAGCGTTAGCCCTGATGGACAGCTGGACCTGGAATCTGCACGACAATACCAAGAGGTCAGTGGAGGGTGGTGAATCGTTGGTCTGTGTTAAGTTTTTTGTTTTGTTTTTTCTCTCCTAATCGGTTTTGGTTTCTTTACCCCAGAGACAGAATAAATATGTATTTTTTGTGACAAAAGGCCTGTCAGGTCTCTTTCTTTTATTGTTATGGAGACTAATTAGATTAATTTGGCAATATCACATCATCAGCGTGTGTTTACAAGTTTAAATCAAGATTATTAACTCCCAAGGATGCTGTAGTAATATTAGGGCTGGGTATCGTCACTGATTTCTAGAATCGATTCAATTCCGATTCACAAGGTCCCGAATCGATTCGATCCACGATTCGATTTAATTCGATTTGATTCGATTCGATTCTGGGAAATTTTGACAGTCAGAAATATTATAATTCAGATCAGTACATTTACATATTTTTGTATCTATTAAAAGGAAGCTGACACATGCAAGACTTTATCAAAGGTGTAAGCGTCACAGCAGATGCCTTTGTGTCAAAGTAGCTGAAGATAAAACACAGAAAAACATGAAGGTGATTTTCCTGTTCTGGGATTTTATAAAAATATTCTGCAGTACATCAAAAACGAAAGAAAACCATTAATCAACATATGAACATCACCTCTGAAGTTACAGCGGTTTTATTAGAGACACGGCTAAGCGTTTTGCATTTTGCTTAATTTTAAAAAGTTTAAATTTGTTCAATATTGAACGGCAGAAATTAGGTTTACTTTTCGGAAGTAAGTAAAAGGGGAAAAAAAACGTCGGCCGACAGCGCTGTAAACAACGGTAGACTTGTGTGTAACAAGCAAGCGAATAATGCAGAAAAGAGAGAGAGAGAGAGAGAGCTGTGCATGAAGTGTGATTTTTATCCTGAAAAGTCAGCAAAAGTGGTTTGGATCTTCTTTTGCTGCTGGTTCAGTCAATATTGTTTGGAGAGAGATAAAACTAACAGCCATATGATCAGCGCAAAAAGGGCGTAAACACACAGCGCGGACCCGCGGATCAGAATCAGCGAGCTGTTGGCTTTCAGCCCCGACCGTCAGCTGAGAAAAGCGACATCTAACTGATCCTGATCCGTCGGCGCTGTGTGTTTACGTCTTTGTGCAGAAGCCGTGCACCTGCTCTCATTTACTGTCTTAGCTGTTTGGTGGTTGTTGAAATTTTGTGATCTTTCACCAGAGATTCTGGCATTTCGGGCAAAATAAATTAATATTAAAAAATCGATTCAGGATTTTAATGAATCGATTTTACGTTATCCAAGCCAGAATCGATTTTAATCGATAAATCGATTATAAAAACCCACCCCTAAGTAATATGTTCACGCTATAGGCAGCTTGATGGTTCGATGTGTTAGACAGAAGATAATTGCATTTGGCTCCCCCAGGGGAAAATGGGTGCTATACTGTATCTAATAAATACACCACACATCTGACTGTTCATTATGCAGAGTGGAAATGGAGAGAAGTGAACTGAAGAGTAAGATTAGAAGGGGACTTAAATTTCGCTTTGTTTGATTGCTAAAGCGGTAATTTCATTTCCAAGGGGAATTAAATTCTCTGAAGCTGTTGCATTATCGCTGACGGCGCCGGTGCCATTAACACCTTTATCGGCGTGATTTGCAAAAGCTCGAGCCGCAGTCCAGTGCGTCTGTCTTTTTTACGTTTTCACAGACTGAGAATGAGACGAGGGATCAAGTGGATGGGAATTGAGAGATCAATTAGCTGAGTCACCCTTTAGCGGACTTTACAATCACTCACTCTACTTTACGAGTCTGTCTTGGCAGGTTAAATCTCTCTCGGTGGAAACAGATATTTGGCAGCTTAAGTCGTGACTCGCTACAAATCATGCCTATGTGTCAATAAGAGATTTGCCTGGAGAGATGGACCTGAGCTCGGGATTTCAGCACTAGTAGATCAGATTATGCTGTTTGACTGAAGCCTTTTTCCCCCCCTTTCTTTTTCTCCTTTTGTCTCTTCCTTTGTTCGGCATGCATTTTAGGAGTTGGAAGAAGGCATTGCCAGTCATAAGCCCGTCCTGGTTGGACTCAGCCACACTGGAGAGCAGATAATTGGCAAGCTCTCCTCTCCTGATGGGCCCCTGCTTGAAGAGAAGCTGGAAACTCTGGGTCGGCGTTGGAGAGCGGTAAACCGCCAAGTCCTAGACAGACAGCGGAGGTAAAAATGACCTTGTACAAAAGAGGGGGGAAAGATTGAGGATTTGGCGTTTGACATTCTTGTGTGTTGACATATAACATCTTAGTTCTAGAATACAATGTAGCATAGAGGTTGGTGCTCATTCTCCGTTACCATCAGTCTGTTTCTTTATCAGTGTTTGTCAGGTTAACGTTATCAATGCGGTCAGTCAGCCTATAACAGCAATTTAAATGTAAATTTTTAGGATCAGGCCTGCAACCTGGAGGAAATGGAGATCCTAATCTAAGGTGTGTGTGTGTGCAGGTTGGCTGGAGGGGATCCGGCCCTGTCAGAGCTGGTGAGGAGGCGCGAGGAGCTCGCTGTGTGGCTCGAGCAGGCAGAAAACGCTGTTAGCTCCCTGCCTGTCACTGCCACTGACAGAAATCTCAAAGAACTGAAGGTAAAGCAAAACTCAAAACATGCTCGAGTTAGTCTGATTCATGGGAGCTCAGAGATTTCTATTCCTGCTCAGGAGCTGCTGGGGAAGTGCTATTTTTATGGTCAGCTCTGACTGTGTTGTGTTGTCCTTTGTTCTTCTTTCCCCTCTATGCTGTACTGTGAGCACAAGTTGCCCAGAGTGTCTCAGTTAGTCACAAGCAGAACCAGTCTCACCCAGCAAACGTAAACAGAAAGAGCACTGACACTTCCTGTTTTTAATATTCCTGTTTACATCCCCCAAGCCCTCAAACTCAGACTTGTACCTTATGGAAATACACTGCAGAGTAGAATCATTCACACTACATATCTCTGTGCAACAGGAGTTTGCTTCTTTGTTTCCCATTCCTTTGACTTTATCTCTCATTTTCGATCACACGGTGAAATTAAGCCTCGGTGCATCTTTCCTTGCAGGCCCTTGCTGAGGAAATGGATTTACAGAACGAGCGTCTTGGCTGGCTTAACAAGCACGCTCCTCAGATCCTGTCCAGTCCCAGTGTTAGCCCGCAGAACAGAGAACAGCATGTTGCCAAACTCAGAGGCATAAACCTCAACTGGAGCAAGGTATGAAACAAACCGAGCGGGCGGCATGCACACCCAAGTTTGTGAATGCAGAACCTCAAATGAGGCGATGTAGGATTTTGAAATTAATACCATATGTCCATCTACTAAAAATCTTGAGCGGGTTTGAATCTCTGTGACCTCGACCTCATAGTCAACCTTTCTGAAAATCACCTAGAATTTTCAATTTTATACCATAGGTGCATCTACCAGGAGGCTGAGGGCTAGCAGTAGCTATAGCTGGCTTCTTAGCCTTGTAGTCAAAGTGGTTGGTGTGAAACGTTGAGTTCCCTTTCATCTGCTGCTTCATCCCTGATTCTACCACTCCTGCAGGTGACCAATGAGCTGTTGGACAAAGTGGGTGAAGTGGAGACCAACCTGCAAAGTCACGCCCAGTTTCAAGACCGGATGAACAGACTGACTGACTGGGCCGTCATCACGCACCAGACGGTCACGACCCGCGGCCTGAATCCTGGCCAGGCACTGGTAGGTGGACTAAACAGAACTCAGAAAACTAATACACTGGTGCTCACTGAAAATCCATCAATTCTATGCAGGCCTGTTCTCTTATATGATTTTTAAATACGCTGTAGGATCTGGAGGCTTCCATGAAGGACAGAAAGAAGGAGCTGGAGGACCTGTTAGCTCATTCAATAGAGCTGCAGAGACGACAGCAGCTGTTGCCTCAAGAAAAGGTTTCCATAGTAATATAATTTAATAACAAAGTACTAGTGATTGTGGCATATAATTACACAAAAAGATACAATTTCCTGTAATTTCTTAGTTTAATTAGCTCTTTATCTGGTTACACACCATTTCTAATGCTATTATTTTGTACTAAGTCTATATATATGTTTGTGTGTGTGTCTCCTTATGCGCTATCATGTGTATAGGCTAAGGTTGAGCAGCTGGCAGCTGACTGGAAAGCCTTGGATGGCCGGCTGAGGGAATCTCTTGAGCCACCTCTGTCTCCATGGACACATCACCAACATGTAGTCCAACACCAGCAGCTGGGTAAAAAAAAAAAAAAAAAATCCAAGAAATGCAATTATTTCTCTCTTTATGTATCGCTGCCTCTGTTTTTATGGTGCATCAAGGGCATAAGGAAGAAGGCATCCAAAACTTGCCCCAGTGAAGTATTTAAAAATGAGATGCTTGTGGATCATTAGCAGGGCATGACAAAAATAAGTAATAAGTTCTTAAATTTGCAATTCCCCTTTGTCCTGCCTTAATCTGGAGCATGAAATGCTTGATTAAAAATAACAAGAGGTGAGCGGCAAAGGTTGTAGCAAACTAAAACAGTCCCCGATGGCTCGTTCGTCATGATTTGGTATGGTGCTACTATCCTCTGAGAGCCTTTTGACAACACCACCTCCCTCCTTCTAACATCTTTAATGTTTGTTGCATCATTTCCTTTTAAAGGAGCTCTATATGTCAAACCTTGCTTGGATCAAGATTTCTTCCTTTTTTTTTTCTTTTCCTCTCCCCGCCCCTGCTTCAGTGTCTGCCGTCCCTTCAGCCGTGCAGATGGCCAGCTTGGTGAGCGAGGACCCACACCACCAAACCCCGCACACACCGGACACCGTGGCGCCCACTGATCTTAACGAGACTGCCACTGAGCTTGCAGACTGGCTAGTCCTCATCACCCAGATGCTCAAGTCTAATATTGTCACCGTGGGGGACACGCAGGAGATCAGGACCACTATGGGACGTCTTCAGGTGAGAAATTGGTTGATTTTTTTTTTTTTTTTTTTATGTGTGTGATTCATTTGTTTTTGTTTTTTTTTTAAACTGAACTTTCACTAAACTTTCCTTGTATGTTTCTTCACTTGACAGGTGACAAAGAATGACCTGGAGCAGCGTCACCCTCAGCTAGAGGACATTTTCACACTGGCGCAGAACATCAAAAACAAAACCTCCAACCTTGATGTTCGCACATCCATTACTGAGAAATGTAAGAAAAAAGTTGTCAGGGGAAAGAAAAAAAAATAGTAGCAAATATGTATGTTGTGCTTTAGCCTTTGTTTGTCCATATAACCACATCTGTCTCTGGCTTTAGTGGAGAAGGTGCGCAGCCAGTGGGACAGCACTCAGCATGGTGTCGAGGCACGGCTCCAGCAGCTGGATAATATGATTGGTCACAGCAACCAGTGGGAGGAGCGGAGGAAGGAGGTGATGGGCCTTATTGGGCACCACGAAGGATGTTTCCATAACCTTCTTCAGCGTCAGTCCAGAGATCCCCTGACTGAACAGCTTAAAGACAATAAGGTTAGCGAGGAAAAAAACACTGCTAAACTTTCTCTCTGTGACCTCAGTACGCCTCATCTGTCCTCTTGAGGTCATTTACTGTGATTCTGTAGCAAGCTTGTCTACTCATATTCCTCACGGAGAGAAAAAAAAAATGGATCAAAGCGAACTTTATAACATATTAGAGGTCCTTTATACAGTCGTGTAAGTTTATACAAGGCGAGAATGAATAAATCACCTCTCTGAAGTATCACTTTGAACTTTAATAACGTTCGTACACCCACATCATCCATCATTTTAATTTGAGATTATGTCTTGGCCAATGATTTCTGGCACCAAATCCTGCCTCTTCTGACAGATTACAGGGACCGAACACTAGAGGGCAACTGAGTTTAACAGAATCCAGGATGCTGTATACACAGCTGTTTGCTCCTGGTGTGTGGTCTTGTAATAATGAGTAATTATGTATTTAAAATAGTGAAGTACACTTTTTTTTTGTTAAAAGAAAAGGAGCCCAGCAGTCTTATATGGATGACTTACTTCCAAATGCTGAATTTGGAGTCTTAATCACCAGGGTCTAATGTAACATGCTTGATTAAGCAGAGGTTAAACAAACAATGTCAAAGAGCCGAGCAGCAGAATAACAAATTTGTGTGTGTGTGTGTGTGTGTGTGCATGTTGTTGTTTTTTTGTTGTTAGTTTAATATTTATTTTTTCATCTTAGAGAATGAGTCATTAATATCCTCACACGGCAGTTTTTCATATACCAGGCCGCAACAGTATACAGCAAACGGCACAGGAAGATGGATAACTCCAATAATGATAAACAATGCCCTTCACAGTGACTTGCAGTATTCACGCTGACTCACATCTGTCACATCCTCAGAGTCGCAGTCCAGTGTCACGAATATCAAAGCGCTGCATTGTTTTACAGGAGTTTCTCCAAGCTCTGGGCCGAGGCCAAGCTACAGTCGCAGCCTTCAACGAGTTGTCTAATCACCTTTTACGAGAGTATTCTACCGATGACACCAGGAGGATCAAAGAGGTCGCAGATAAACACAATGCTGCCTGGAACAGCCTCAACAATAGGTGCATACAAGTTGGCCCGCTCACCCTCTCACTGTGCTTCAAGGCAGATACCCTTTAACAGTATTAAATGTTTTTGAAGTTATTGCTATATCTCATATATAGCTATGCGTTTGTCTCAATCATATTAATGGACAGGGCCAATGACCGTCACACGCAGCTGGACAGTGACCTGAAGGGCGTGCAAGTGTCTCTCAGGGAGCTCGAGTCCTTCCTCAAATGGCTCCAGGAGGCTGAGACTACGGTCAACGTTCTCGCCGATGCCTCCCAGAGGGAAGATGTGTCGCAGGACTCCGCCCACGCGAAGGAGCTGAGGCGACAACTGGAGGTAGGGGCCGTAAATTGATAGAGAAACCGCGAGTATGTGAGGAATATATGCACAGGTGCCAGCCTATTATCTCACTGTCATCCTTCATTAACGCATCCTTCAGCTACCGAACAGGGGCTGGGGTGTGTGTATGCTGCTGGTTAAAGGTGTGTGTGAATCAGAGGGCGTGTGAATGCTTTTACACCTTGAACGTAGCTCAGTGATCTCCTTGTTCTGTCCCGCTTACGAAGTGTGTGTGTGTGTGTGTGTGTGTGTGTGTGTGTGTGTGTTTGCCCTCAGCTTGCTTGTCATTTACTCAGATGTTCCCTCCAGGATCAGTTGACGCACATCATCCTATACTCTCTATGTAATGATTTAATCCCAAAATCACCTCACCTCAGCCTTCCAGCAGATACAACAGGCGCTAATCTTCTTTCATTTATTTATTTATTTTTTACTTCTTGCTGAAGTTGAAAAGGTGTTTTTAAAAATGTCTTGTGGTCATCTCTTTTGGCTTCTACATTGAGCGACGTTTTAACAATCTCATTGCTTTTTCAGAGGAACTCCTTGTCCCTGAAAAAGCGCTGCAGTGTCATCCATCTTTCAGAATCGAAATCACCAGTCCAATAAAAATTCTGTGTTTTCTTGTCTTGAACGCTACATTGCCATCACTCCCGCTTCCATTTTCCGATCATTTAAAAAGAGGCCAAGGTTATAGAGAAAAATGACGCTGAATCACCGCATGAATGGCTGCAAAGATTTCTGATTCATCAACTTGATGCGAATCTGATGGTCACAGACTTTTGTAACCCGTTTGTTGAACCCTTGCCGGATTTGGAAGTAATGAATGCTATTATCACATTTACCTGCCCATTACAGTCATCTATATTTGTTGTACTGAACATAATCCATCATTATATAAACCTTTTCAAACTTACGTCCTGCATATTATTACAATTTAGTCCTGCAAAGGTCGTGTGTCTTACTAGAACACCAGAAACTGTCTGTATAAACTCCTCTTATACGATGAGTTGGGATGCCAAAATTGGCACAAAGGTAGATCTTAGGGCTCTGAAGGTTATCAGCTATATTACGTTTTAGCACATTATCATGTTGCAACCTAGCAACCACCAACCAATGGGCTAAAATTAGCCATTTGTAGCATTTTGCACCAAGAACACTTTAGACAAGCATTGGACAAGTTTATTTTCACAAACCTTAACTTATACATGTATTGTAATGTCATCGTGTTGCCTAGCAACCACCTATCAACCTACTGTAGTGAGTTCAGTAAATGTGTTAAAATAGTAACTAAGGGTAGTTTCTAGGGGTGGGTTTTTATAATCGATTCATTGATTAAAATCGATTATGGCTTGGATAACGTAAAATCGATTAATTAAAATCCTGAATCGATTTTTTTTAATATAAATTTATTTTGCCCGAAATGCCAGAATCTCTGGTGACATCTCACAAAATTTCAAGAACCACCAAACAGCTAAGACAGTAAATGAGAGCAGGAACACGGATTCTGCACAAAGACTTAAACACACAGCACGACCCGCGGATCAGAATCATTTAGATGTCGCCTTTCTCACCCGACGGCACGGACACGGTCGGGGCTGAAAGCCGACAGCTCACTGATTCTGATCTGTCGGTGGGTCCGCGCTTTGTGTTCACGCCCTTTATGCGCTGATTCTAAAGCTGTTAGTTTGATCTCTTTCCAAACAATATTGACCGAACCAGCAGCAAAAGAAGATTCACATAAACATCGTCATGAATTCACTCTGACTTTTACTGTTTTGCTTCCACCGCGATGCACAGCTCTCTCTCTCTGTCTCTCTGTCTCTCTCTCTCGCCCTCTCTCTCTCTCTGTCTCTCTCTCTCTCTCTCTCTCTCTCTCTCTCTCTCTCTCTCTCTCTCTCTCTCTCTCTCTCTCTGTCTCTCTCTCTCTCTCTCTCTCTCTGTCTCTCTCTCTCTCTCTCTCTCTCTCTCTGTACTTCAAGAACAGTTTCCCTTTCTTCATTATTCGCTTGCTTGTTATGCACAAGTCTACCGTTGTTTACAGCGCTGTCGGCCGCTGTTTTTTTCCCTTTTACATTCTTCCGAAAAGAAAACCTCATTTCTGCCGTTCAATACTGAACAAATTTAAACTTTTTAAAATTATTCAAAATGCAAAACGCTTAACCGTGTCTCTAATAAAACCTCTGTAACTTCAGAGGTAATGTTCATATGTTGATTAATGGTTTTCTTTCGTTTTTGATGTACTGCAGAATATTTTTATAAAATCCCAGGCCAGGAAAACCACCTTCATGTTTTTCTGTGTTTTATCTTCAGCTACTTTGACACAAAGGCATCTGCTGTGATGCTTACACCTTTGATAAAGTCTTGCGTGTGTCAGCTTCCTTTTTATTGATACAAAAATATGTAAATGTACTGATCTGAATTATAATATTTCTGACTGTCAAAATTTCCCAGATTTAAATTGAATCGAATTAAATCGAATCGTGGATCGAATCGATTCGGGACCTTGTGAATCGGAATTGAATCGATTCTAGAAATCAGTGACGATACCCAGCCCTAGTAGTTTCCACCTGACTCCATTATGTTTGTGCTTAAGAGCAAACATATTGGTGTAGCTTTCCTAATTTGTTATCACCCGCCGCCTGTCTTTATCTTCTGTTGTCATTTCATTACCAGTTGGAGTCGAGATTGATGGATGGTCCTCGCCCAGAAAGTGGGTTTACATAACACAGACAGGCTTCAAGCCTTTGATGTTGTGGCTTTACTGAGTGTTGTTCCCCACAAACCCTTTCATTAGGTCACAATGACTGCTCTGCCACTGTTCGGTGCTTAGTTACTTTAATGACAATTTGTAGCCGCAGGCGGTTGTCATTCTCACTGCTGTTTTCATATTAAGCCCGCAGTTGGTGACTGGTCAGACTCGGTGACAAATACAAATTGGTGCATTAACTGATATTTCATGAAAATGTGAGGCTTAATGGCATAAGACCGAAAAACAACTGATGCTGTTGCGTGTGATGCAGTAATGACAGTCATGGCCACAGGAATCAACATACCGGGAAACAAACTTGTTTGTTCTCTTGCCGAGTTGGATTAGAATTGATCGTGACTGTCTGATAAATTGGGGAATTATGTGATCAGTCTGGTTAGTCTCCTGCGGATTTTTGTGGGCTTCCAATGTAGCCAGGAAATCGGGGATAAAGAATAATGGATTTCCAGTTCAAAAATTCCTGTTCTCTTCATTGGTCATTGGTTACGAAAAGAAAAAAGCTAATTAAAGCTTAATCGTTGTCAGATGACAGCTATCGTTTCAGGTTTGCTCAGTAGAGCAAACTTTGTGCCAGAAATCTTGTCCCTTTGCTACAGATTCCCCATAATCACAAGCAGATATCTGATGTCTTTACTCGGCTCAGCCACTATAAAAAAAAGTCCTTGTTTTATTTATTTATTTATTTTTCTGGGTTTTTTTTATGAATTTATAAAATTCCTTAAATAGTTTTTGCTTCACTGAGTGGAAGAAGTACCAGTTTTATTTCTTTTTGAATTAACAGACACTAAAACTTTGCAGAAAATAAGGTCGCCTGACTACATTTTGAAGCGTCGGTAATTAATTACAAAAATAAATTTTGATCCAGTTCAGTGCGCTTTCATTATCTTGGCACTGGAAGGCAGGCTGTGCATGAGCCATTATAGAGATATATGTAACTTTATATTATTTTATCTACATGCACTATATTTTCAATAGTTAATTTTCTGGACATTTAACTCTATAAATTGTGCCTTTTTATAACAAACTCCCTCTCATTAATTTGCACTGGACCAGTAGAGACAAAAACTTCAAAGGGATAATTACCACCATGTTATGTAATTGCATATTGTCTTACTGGAGCATACAGGAAGTCACTTGTTTACATCACAAATCTGCACATTTGGTGGAATAATGTGCAGATTTATTCCATCATGAAGGTGCAAAGATGTACACAGCCTGATGATCTGCTTATATCTCGCTTGCCTTGTGCATGTTTAGCTGTGGGCTTTAGATTTATGTGGGTTTGTGCATGATTGTACTGTGGTGTAAGCAGATGAGTCGCACATGCTTTCTACAACCTCTTTCTTTGAAAAATGGTTCATAGTTTTATTAACCCAGAGCCAACAAAACACTCAGTGTCTCTTGTAATTCCCCGTGAAGCAGAGTCAATACTCTGTGGAATGACTGAAATGGATGCTGTAGCCAGTTAAACCTTGTCTAAACACAGCTCTTCAGTGAGCTCATCATGCCATCTCTCATTGTGTGTGTGTGTGTGTGTGTGTGTGTGTGTGTGTGTGTGTGTGTGTGTGTGTGTGTGTGTGTGTGTGTGTGTGTGTGTGTGTGTGTGTGTGTGCGCCTGTTGGTGAATGATGATTACTCTAGTTGGCTGCATCTTTTTCTTCCTTTCCACTGTCAAGTTACTGTCATTTAAATAAACTTACCGGTAATCAGGGACCAAAAAACAAAACAGTTTTTGTTTTGTGCGTCAATTTGTGTCACATCTTTTAAAAAAAAAAAAAAAATGATGGAGAGGCGGCTGGTCTTGGGTTTTCATCCTCAATTCAAATTAGTGCCTCTTGTGGTTGGGAGAAAGAAGGGTGTTTTTCATCACTTTAAATGAAAGTCAAACATTAACAGAGGGCATGAAAAGGGTTAAAATATCCACTCTATGGTTTATACTTTGTTATACAGCGTGGTTAGGAGTTCAGGAGGAAGTGAGCGGCTGCTTTTCTCTGCTCTTTTTCTTCTCTAAATGTCATCTCTCTGCTGCCTGGTGCCTCCAGCAGATACATTCTCTAAACATTCAGCTGTTTTCTGCACTGATAAAAGATACTTAAAAGCCTTTTATCTTTTATTTTTGACCTTGCCCTCCTACCCTATCTTCTGATGCTCTGCTTTCCACCCACTTTTTATTTTCCTCATTTTTTGGTTTTATCTGCAGTTTACCAGCATGTCCTCCCTCTTTTCTTCTCAGTTAATCGCTTAAAAAAATAGTATTTTTTTTTATTTTTTTTGGCGACAAAAACATGGCTCTTAATTAAAGACACATGCACCGTATCTCTCCCACACACTTGTTTGTGTCTGGAAATATTTTTCTGTAACATATTTGGCTTTTTAAAGAGATATATTATCAGTTATAAACACCGAAAAACAGAATTTTCTGTTTTTGGTAGGTGTTAGAGCTGGGCGATATATCGAGTTTTTAAAACATATCGATATATTTTTATACGAGATATAAGATGTGACAATATCCTTTATATCGATATAGTCTATGTTACGTTATAATTATAGTTGTGGAGCCGCAAGTTTGCCTCTCTTTCGTCCACTTTTGTCTCTACGCAACGTTACTCCGCCTCGCCTTCACTGAAGACAACTCCCCCTCCTCCCCCATCGCTTCACATGCAGGCAGCGACAAGACGGACACGGCAAATCTCCGTTAACGAGTTACTGCGCATCGCCCCATGCGTGGGGCTGGACGGCGTCAACGTGCTAACGAGCTAAACATGCTAACGAGCTAACAGCGCTAACCCTAAAATCCTTTCATTCTCTCAAAAGTTGATAGCGCGCCTTATGTATGAATTCTGGTTGTGCTTGATGGCCGCGAACTGATTTTATGTGGTACACGGCGCTCAGCAATCTGTCAAAAATGTTTGAGTACGACTTTGGTAAGCTATGGAGCTGCACCGCTTGATAGATTGTCGGCGCATTACGGCTACCGAGGAGCTTCGCGGAGTGATACGTACTTTGCATCAACGTAATATTACCGTATTGTGTGTGTATAAGGACCATAAATGGCACCTGTAAGAGACGTGGTTATGAAGCGGATTTCAAACTCCAGGCTGTCAGTCACACAGCAAAACTTGGGAACAGAGCAGCTGTAAAATCTGTCTGTCTTTGTTATTACGCTCAGCGTCTTTTAGTTTACATTTTGACTGCACAATTGTGAGCTCTTTGTTTAGCACAAAAACAACCTTGTTTTCTTTTATTTATGGAGCATTATTATTTAATGAATGCTCATAATTTAATTTTGAGTAATTTTTCATGTACATCTGTGCTGTATGTTAATAAAAGTGCCTGTGTGACATCTGGGACACAGCTTTGACTAAGAACTCTCTTTTTGTTCTTACTTTATGGCTTAAAAAAAATATCGAGATATATATCTTATATCGCCATCCAGCTAAAAAATATCGAGATATGAATTTTGGGTCATATCGCCCAGCCCTAGTAGGTGTACTGTAGTTTTTGGCCTTTAGTTTTAAATACTTAATTTTTTTGGACTGCTAGTGGTTTTATTAGATAAGCGGCAGCAAAGAGACAGCAAGGAAGGCAGGAGGAGACACCACATGGGTAACGACAGAAGTCTGGTCTGATGCAGCCTGTGTTTGGCACCACAGATAAAAACTAAATCAAAAACAGTCACTTAATGGCTTTTTCGGGAGATTTTAAGTGCATTTGGCATTTCCTGATGTAATTTGTTCCACGATCATATCTCAGGTGTCTGAAACTGAGACAACAAAAATGGCTTCCTTAATGGAAGAGGAGAACTAGAGCTAAAAAAGTAGACTGTTATTTTTTTTGCATTGAAAAATTACTGTCTGAAACTAAAGTTTCTCAACAAACCTTTTTTTCTTTAATAAAAACCTTACCAATGGTTGTCAGCTACCCTAATGGAGAAAAAAGTCTGTCGCAAATTGCATTAAGAAGTTGCGTAGGTGTAGTAACAAATTGGCTCAGTGTAGTTTGAAGGCATTCAGAATTGACCTTTAACCTGTATGGTGCATTATTGTATCTCTAGAAGCATTGTTTTTGGGTTCATGCAATCCTATGTGTTCTCAGATTTGCTGGATCCACCTGAGTGCACTACAGAGTAGGGCTGTGCGATATGACCAAAATCTCATATCCCAATATAAGAATTCTATCATCCTGATAACGATATAAATCACAAAAATGTAACATTTTCTGTAAATTCTGTGAATCTCGGGCAGCTCGACTTGCGGGAAGTGTTTCCAGCTGCGCGTCATGTACCTGGAGTCGAGTGTTTTAACCGATGCATGAAACTATACATTTTTAGACATAAGTTGTAATGGCCGCCGTTTTCTTTGTGAGTATTTATTACACAGCGTCCTGCGGGGAAAAGCCTGTTCTAATGTTTGAGTCTAAGGTTTATTTTTTTAGCACCTGGCGGCTCTTTTTTACTTCTCATCCGTAAATAATCTGCTCTTTCACGTGATTCAGTTTATTTTGAAAAGTCTCAAGTGGATCTTGAGCTTTATTGTGAAAGGTTTATGTGGAACATAAACAAGCGGACACGCGATGGTGTTACCGTCGTTGTTGCTAACCACAACGCATAAAAACAGGCGCTTGTCCGTCCGTAGTGTGGTTATATTAAATATAAGAGAAAGAAGAAATTAATATAGCCACTACAGTGACCATCAAAACGATGAAAAAATATTGCTGTAAACAGTTTATTTTGCGACACCACGAAACAAGCGATAGCGTACAATAAAAAACGATAGACGTTTTTATATCGTCACCCGATATATATCGTTATATCGAACAGCCCTACTACAGAGCATCAGTAACGCTTAAGAACAAGCACTCAACAGTGTTGTCTGCAAGTATGAATGGTACCAGCCTTCTTGGCATAGTGTCTCGAGTGCTTGACAAGTGAGGATGTCTTGCTTCTTCAGTTTTAAGCAACTGACAGAGCCCGAGGTAATGTGGGGGTTGTGTAGTGGTGTGAGGTGTGAAACCTCTGTAAGATGTAGCCTCACCCACCATCATAAGGCAAGGTGAGAATGGGGGATTGAAGACTGCTGACTCAAGGTGGCTGGTAGCTGGTGCTGTAAACCATCACCTCTGTTCAACTATGGTTGATCACAGCGGATGTAGATGGCCTCCTTTACTCCTTCCAAACTATCTGTCTTCTCGGTCCAGAATGTGAACACTGGCATCCTTGACGGAATGCCCTCTCTCCTGTAGGTGTACAGCAGAGTCTATCAAGCACTCGACTACCATGACACGGATGACTGTGAACCGACACAGACTTCTTGGCGCTCACGTCACACATTCGAGCTGCGATACTACAGTTCTTACTTATTTTTGACCTCTGCACATGTGCAAAGATGTATTTTTCTTTTTGTCATCAAAATGAAAAATATGTTTTTGACTACTCATGTTTAACATTCATGAGTCAGCCACCAGCTTCACGGGCACCTAAGCCGTGGAAGTGCTCCAGCTAAGATTGCCAGTGCAGAAAATGAATGGGACCGCTACTTCCCAGAATCCTGGATGCCTGAAATAACCCCTCCTTCTCTATATCTCTATTGTGTGTGGTTCTCATTTGTCCTCCAAGTTCTTGCACAATCTCTATCTCTCTCTGTCGCTCTCTCTCTCTCTCGTCTGATTGTCTCTCGCTCATTGATTTGTTTCTTTCCTGGCATAATGTCATTCAGCCTTCACAACAGATGCATTGTTTGTCTTCCCTCAGTGGTGCTTTTCATCCGTCTCCCTCTTTCTTAGTCTCTCACTCTATTTTGCTCTCTCTCTCTTTCGCTCTCTCTCTCTCTCTCTCCCTCCTGCTCTCTCTCTCTCTGTCACTCCTTCCCTCTCTTTCTCCTCTCCGGATCGGCAGCAGTAAAAAGTAAGCCGCGTACGGACAGCTTCTCTTCTCGTCCAGTGCAACTCGTGCCGTCCTCTCTCCCTTCCCTCTCATCTCTGCCAGCACTTTGCGCTCTTTCTCTCCCCGTTTATCTTTTTCTTCTTCTTTGTTTCTTCTTCTTCTTCTTCTTCTTCATCATTTCCCTCTTCTCTGTCACTCTCTTGACTCTGCAGGGTGCCGTCACGAGTGATTTGTTTGATTCTCTTCTGGCTCTGCGGTCGAGGTGCGCGTGTGAATGTCCGCGTGGAGGAGAAAGTGAGTGTCTCGTCTTGTCCGGCTCTTTTGCATCATCGCGCGCATGTGTGAGTGCATGCTAAGAGCTGCGTGAGTGACTATTTATAAAGAGAGAGAGAGAGGGGGGGGGGGAGAAAGCAAACTGAGGCTGCGCTCACTATGTTTATTGTGTGTGCGTGCGTGTATGTGACAAAACGTGGGTGCATGCTGAGCTGAGTACGCCTGCGAGTGAGTGAGTGTGTGTGGGGTTTTTTTCCCCCTTCTCTCTCTCTCTGTGTACATGTGTGTGTGCGCATCACGTCAGCTTGGCTGGGGTCTGGTCGGCTGGAGAGGGAGAGGGAGAACAATATGAGCGGGGTAGGGCAGTGCTAGCATGCGGACCAGGAGCAGGCTGCTGCAGACTTGTAGCAGTCTTAAGATGATGGCCATGGTCCGGACCTCCCTCCAGAAAGTGGTGGTCTTCTTACACAGGCTCCAGAGGATGGCCATCTCCTCGCCGCGCTACCAGAAACTCTGCAAGGTACGTGGAGACACGGAGCTGGAGAGCAGAGAGTTCATGTTTTTCTTTTTTTCTACTTTTCTTTTCCTAATTTAATTGGATTTTCTTTTTAAACTTTTACGATTGCACTCGTATGTGTCATTTAAATGATTATTTTTTGATTCTTTGGGATTTGTTTGGAGTCTATATTTATCAGATGCTCGGTTTGTGTCAGCAAGCAGCCATAAAGTTTTTGCTGCACATGTGTATTTGTATTTCCCCCACCCCCAGTGTAAATGCTCTTGCTTTTCAGAAATCTGGAGCTTATCACCAAGTTGCCCGTCTTTGCCTCATCCATAGCTTCTCCTCTATTTTTGGCCTTTTTATTCATGAGTCATTCGGTTGTCAAGACATTCAGTTCCTGCTGAAGTTGTTTTGAGGACTCCAGTCACCTCCACAGCCTGTCGTTTTAAATATATATGTGCATATATACATCAGCAGCTTTAGGAACTTTTGGCACTTCTTTCACATATCAAAGAAGAATTCAAACTGTGCGTCCCTGCCGTAGAGTGAGGTTGTGTGTGCACGCTTTGTATTTTTGTCAGCTTTTAAAGTGAGTGCAGGCATACACAGGGATTGTGGTGAAGAGTGTGTTGTATTTGTTTTTGGTACACAACTATTTTTGCTTGTTTGGGATTTTCAGAGACATTGTGACAGGTGGGACTGATGGGACGCTGTTCTGTAACCTAATTTAATTCGATCTCTTGATTAAAGTTTTTAGCTGATCTCATTATGTTGACAGGACACACCGGTTAACAGGTTGGCGCCACACACACATTCATTCGAAAAGTGCATAAGAGAAACATGAGGAGAGTGTATTTGGTTAAAAAAAGAAAATCAAAGTCAGCTTTATTGATTTTACTTGAGAGAAAACGACCGCTGATGTGCACCGGACTCGATGTCATTTTGTACCCCTGTTGATCATTATTGATCGCTGATCTTCATTGCCGTCTCTCTTGCGCTGCACAGCACTGACCTGCTCTCGCTCAGAGGGTAAGGGTGGGGGTGGAGAGGGGAGACCAGCTGTTGAGATTTGACAGTACTGTGCGTGTGTGACTGTTGGAGAGCGACAGACTAATGCAGTTTTGGATCAGTTTCCAGCTTCAATCATGGCTCGACAAACATGTGGTGGCTCAGTTTAATCCATCCTGAAAATTCGTTACGCTTTAGAGCTGCATGTTTTTGCCTTTTTTTTCCCTACTCACCAAGTGTGTGGTTATTTATTTATTTTTTTTGTCTCTACAGAAGAAAAGCCAAAAATTATCACGAGAAAGTCTATTTATATGTATTTTTTCCCTGTTTTTTTTCTAGCCTGTCTTGTTTCTCTGGGAACAAAACAAGAAACAAAAAGCAATAGTGACGACTCAAGGATTAGACCTTGTTAAAAAATAAAAAAATTATGGGAGAGTGATAAACAGAGCATTAGGCATTTGGGATTAGGCATTTATTTCCTGCTCTTTCTCAGCTTATCTTGCAGATGCTTGACTTATGTTTGTTTGTTTTTAAACAGTTCTTGGCAAAAACAATTAAAACTAGATCTGTGGTAGCAACTCTACCCCTCTTGAGTTGATTTGTGGGAGGAATCAGTCATTCCACAGCCGATTACCCTCCCCTGGGTTGCATCAGTCATTCCAGCTTCGTTTGGCCTTCCCTTGGGGGACTGTAATGCCAGGGTAGTCCTGCCTCCCTGGGGTGCGCTCACTGGCCGGCAGACTGGAACAATGACATCCTGATGATAGATTCGAAATGGGCTCACCCTCCGGCTCTGGTCATTCTTTCTTTTTTGGAGGCAGACCACGGCCTGTTTATCGTCTGACACGCGTTATTAAGTGCAAAAATAATGGGAGCTGGTTCATTTAAATTTAATAATTTTAACATTTCTAATTATTCTCAGAGGAAATAACTGATTTCATATATTGTATTCCTTAGTTTCCTGAAGAACATGTTGTTTATGTTTTCGTACCACTCTTAAAATCGTAAGAAAAATAAATCCCACCAACACTTTCAATTTGATCACACTAACTCAAGTCAACAGTTCGTGTTTTCGTCTGACTCACTGTCACAAAGGCTGCTTTTTACCCTTGGAAAACCAATTAGACGGCAATATCAAGCTTACCTCTTGAAAAGCACGGACTTGCATCATGTTTGTCGTCACTACCTCTAACAGAGTACCAGTGCAGGGCACGGTGACCACTGACTCGCCGTGCTGTGATGGATGGGAAGAGTATGAAATGTACAGAGTCATATCTTTTTATCTGTTAATCATATTTTTCTGGGAGCTTTTGGGTTTATGCAGAGCACCAGTTATTTTGATGTATAATAGCGAGCTTAGCTGTGTTTGCAAACGGCAGCCATTTAACGTTTTTAAAATTTCATCTGTTATTTGGAGAGTAAATTATCTTTTCCAGTTCAAAGCAATAACATTTAATTTTTATTTAACCTTTATTTAACCAGGAATGTCCCGTTGAGATCAAAGACCTCTTTTTCAAGGGAGTCCTGGCCAAGAGGCAGCACATTTCAAGACAAATACATACGAACAAACAAAGTTAAAATTACACAAAACAATTACACATTATTGAGGCAGCCTGTAGGCCTTTGAGTTTAGTTTTAAAAACATTTAAAGACAACAATTCAGTTAGTTTCCAGTCTTTCTGTAACATGTTCCATGAAAAAGGCGCAGAGTGGACAAAGGCTTTCTTACCCAGCTCTGTGCTGGGTAAGGTTGTATGAGGTTGTATGCTCTGGGAAATTTTCTTTAATCTATACGGCGTTCCCCTGAGGCTGCATTCGATGCATTCATTCTGTACTCATTAAAAACATCGGCTAAATGCCTTAAATGTAAATGCGAGCTTCGCTGCATCCCGATTGTTCCTCTTGACCGGCCTTTCACCTGGCGCTCTCGCTCTGTAGCGTTCTCTCTTGAAAATTGCTTGCAAGCATGTGACATATAGTTTACTGGTGAATAGAAGCTCTGAGTGGCATGCCTGGTTCATTTATAGTGAGGCATACAGAGGGGCCCTTGTGGCTCATTTCATCTCCTCACTTTTGCTGTGCTCTGTCTCTCCGTGTGTAATCTCTAGCTGAGAATTGGGTGAAGGGCCCACCTCTCTCCAGAGGAGCGTCCTCCTACTCTCATTACTGTAGCGTTGGCTGCTATTTCGTGTGTGCGTGTGTCTGTGTTAAACCAAAGCCTACTTTAGAAACAGCCCTAAAGCAGCAAAAATGTGCAGTCATGCCTTGTCTGTCTCTGTTTCTCTGGAAAATGCTTTGGCCTTTGGGCTCCACACTCGATCCACCTTTGCTCCTGGCTCACTGCTACCCCAGGACAGGTGACTCAGGCGTGGGCATGGAGCCCAGCTGTCTGACCTCCCTGTCCTTGAGCTCCACAGGGGTCCTATGGGTTATTAGCAAGTGTTAGCATTAGCAGTTAGAGCCTCAGGTGCAGTCAGATTACACCCCACCCCCCACAATCCTCTCCCCCCAGTAACCTGGCTCACGCTCAGATTGTGGATAATTTATTTCTTTATTTTTTTCATGCATCCTTAGACACAGTTAGCTTACGGACACTCATGCATTCAGTTCTCCAACACATATGTGGATGAACACATTTAAAATACAAGCATACCCACACACTCACACACTCACTCACTCCTCAACTCCTCTGTGAGTGATGAGTCACAGGCGGGAGATTTATGTGGTAACAGATTCATAAATGCAGGTCATTTAAATTCATCAAGACCGTATTGGGAACGAGCAGGGACAATAAAAGAAAATGAAGATGGGTTTTTCTCTCCCAATCAACATTACATGTAAATCACCACAGATGGACTTTCTATTGGGAGTGGACTGAGGTGAAATAGCACTTAAATCACTGATACAGCCCCGAGTTAAGCTGCTCTCCTTTTCTCGATTGCCATTACGGCAGAAAGTGACCGTTCCATTATGATAAGATGAGATGAAGAGGACAGAAAAACTGGTCTTGAGATTGAAAATCAACACCCCAGGATTAGATGGAATCCACAATATACTATATTTGCTTCAAATATAAACAGAGAAAGGGGGGGGGGAGACCCTCAACCTCCTCGCCTTTCTCCTCCCTTTGTCTACATCCCATTTTGTCTCTCGCACATCCAGTAAACCCATTTATCGAGCCAGTAATGCATGCGTGTGTCCGGTTTGTGTTTATGTGCACTTCCATTAGTGGCTTTCAGGCACTTCCTAACACCAAGCTAAAGCTGCTAATGCCTGTGTAGTTTGTCATCACGTATACTTTATGGTGCTGGAAAGCTCTGTATTCACCCAGCACTTCAACATGTGATATCCAGAGTAAATAACAAGGAAGAAAGGGAAAGATATTGATGGAGAGATGTGCGCAATTACCTCTGTAACTGTGTACTGGTTAACTGTCGTGATCAGTTTTCAAAGGAGTTGTTTTTCTCTTGTGATGACTGCATCTTTGCACTGGGGCTGGAAACGGGAGGAAAAATAGCTTAACCATGAGAAGCACCTACAAAATTCACTCTTAAAAGTCTGTATACAAACAGAGAGAGAGGTAGTTAGGTATTGTGTAACTCCTAAAGGGACAATGCACATTAGTTAGCATGACTACTTGGACCCATCATTTTGCCGTGGCATGCATAAGTATTAAAAGGAATCACTGATACAAAAGCATCAAAGCCCAGTTAAAAGTTAATAAATTAAACACACCGAGCACAGAACAATGACATAACCATGTGACATATAACAGAAAAATCTGAACTAACATTACATTTTAGTGTCAAAGTTACTAACAACTTGATCACATTTTACAGTCTTGATACAAATTTGATCTAACGTTTCTACAGTCTTTTTTTCCCCACCTGTCTGTCCAGCTATTAAGAAAGTAGATGATGTGATAGATCTGAGGTCCAGTACTCAGGTTTACTAGAGGACATGTTTGTTTTCAGACAGCAGACTTGGCCAAAACTCACTGGCCCACCTGACACCGTGATCTATGGCCGGCCCAAAAATGGCCTGAGCCGAATCACGGCAAGCAGAGGGAGAGATAGAGATCTCAAGGTTTTTGCCTTTTCGTTGTTCTCCCTTATGGCATGGCAATCTCTCAATACGTGCTTAAAGTGCTTAAAGATTTGTAGAAACTAACCCGTAAGAGAGGGGAAAAAAGGGAAATATTGACCTGAAGGCAGTGAGGAGGCAGTCATTTTTGTTGCCATCTAGAGGTCCCTATGACCTTCCAGCTCTCTTATCATCCTTTCACTGTCTCATGTACCGCTTGCCCGACTGAGTCGGGGTGCGATCCAGGGGGCACCCTAAGTGCGGGAAATAAAATGAAGCATGCAATCATTTTTCCTTTGCTGTTCCTTCTATTCTTGTGCTGACAATCAATCTGCGGGGACAAGGCCTGCGCTCTGCACCTTGCCAGAGTCCCACCTTGCCAATATCTATGGTGAGCACACAAACAGTGCTGACTCACCGTCCATATTTTGCTTTCTCTCAGTGTGTATATGTGAGCGCCTGCACCTTTTTGTGGTGCTGACAAATACCACAGTTTCAAGTTGAAGAAGAGATTGTGTTTATACAAATGTGCTGATAACATAAGGTCAGAATAATCAGAAGGTGATTGAGCCAATTAGTATTCAACAGATTAGAAAGTGTATCGATTGATCCTGTTCTCACTACCCTCTGTTACTTCTCTCCTCTTTGACCCTTCCCTCCTATCTCCCCCCCCTCCCCCTATTTACCTGCATCAGCTTCAGTTCTCATTCTTTCTCCTCTGTGAATCTCTTCTACCTTCGGACAGTTTCCCTCTCTTGTCAAGGATAATTAATTCTTTAAGAAGGAGTGGAACATTCGCTCCACGATAACGTCTGTTCCTGCTACGTTTCAACGCCTCTGTGTGTTATTTCCACAGTGCTCTGAGCCCAAATGATTTTGTATTTCATCATTTTTTTTTTTTTTAAAAACATCTATCAAAAACACGGTGTGCATTTGCAGTGATTTATCACTTCTAGAAATCTCTTTTGAAAGGTGAAACATTGACGTATGAGCAAGCGTCTTTGTCTTGATGCCATTCTTTCTCCGAATCTTGTCCTTGCTGTAGAGATAAACATTTAATTGATCTATTCACCTGTCTTTTAGGCTTTTTGTACAACCACTCAAAAAAGGGGGGAAAACACTTAGATGGAACTACAAATTATTTTTAGCAGAGAAATACAAAGACACACTTCATTCCCTTTCTTCTTGATCTACTATCACCATTTCACTCAGTAGCAATTTTCCTAATATCACCATAATATGCAGCATATGCACCGGCTCACCTCGCCCTCTTTCTATTTATGCCATCATCTGCTCTTTGCACACCGCTTCTAAATCATTCATGCTTTCTGTCTTTTCCCTCCCATCCTCCAAAAACATTCTGCCCATCTTCCTCAACTCTTAGATGGCTTACTAGATGCTACTTGAGCCTTCATTCATGCACCCTTTACAAACCAGATACTTGCATTCTGCGAGTTTCCAACACTGAAACTATACTTGCGTGGATGTCATATATGAGTCGCCTCAAGGTTTATCATCCAGGTAGCTCATCTTAACATTTTTCCAATTGGTTAAATCAGCGGATGTTTACTTCACCTGTGTTATTTTGTCTGAATGTCCCTGACTTGGGGCTTTCAGTGGCCTAAATTAAAAAAAGGAGTGGAGGTTAAAAAGAACAAGAACCCCAAGAAAATAGCAGTGGAAGAAAAAGTGGGAAAGACAAGAGGAAAAGAAATTAGCCCCAGTGTAGAAGGTACTGCGATGAAGGAAATGGAGCATTGAGCATCCTCTCAGAGATAACACAAAGAGGAGCTGAAAATGGTTTTCACTGTTATATCACAGGAGATTAAAGATAAATCAAGCTATATATAGTCTGTAATCTGCAGGCTGTTCCTGCCTGCAAGAGTCAAAAGCCACTATGGGGGGGGGGGGAAGGAGTTTGATGGGTAGTCACAATCACGTCACAGAAGTGTTGAGCAGAGTTTTTGTAAAGTCTTAAGTTTGCCCAGAGGAGCTCTCACTGTTGGCGTGCAGTTTCTGCTCTGACAAGCTTTTGAAAGGTAAAACTCTTCTTAAATTAGAAATGTCCTCTCCGTACTACATGGTTAAAAGATTAGACACGAGACGGAACCATGTGATACTCGAGAAAGTTGAGAGAGGGATCAGAGATGACGGGAGCGGATCAGCGTGAGCAATGAAAATGTTTGTGAAAGACAGCTCGACGTAAGCTTTAACTCCATCTCAGTGGTGCCTTCACACGTCGGACCGCAGACATCAAAGAAAATCCAGAGCTGTTAGGTGAGACAAGGAATCAAATTAGATGTACTACAGTGCTACAAAAAAAGGTTTGACTCAAAAAGCAGAAGAGGAAGAAAAACATGTCATGAGAGAAAAGATGGCTGCCAAGTATGTTTTATTTTTTGTAAGAAGGACGAAATTGAAGTGAGGAAAGAGCTATCTAAACATGACACCGGGACGATGGAAACTGGGAAAAGTTGGATATGGTGACAAGATCAAGTAGGAACCTGGAAATGGAAAAAGGGTGCAAAGATGGGAAAAGAGAGACCAGTGCCTGAAAGGAGGAGAAGGGATTGAAGAAGAAAGGGTCGATAGAAGTGTGCGATTGCCTTTTCCATCTCTGGGGTTTGCAGGGCTTATTTCAGGGTCACCGGAGAGACGATCGCACACACAAACACGCACACAAACGGACAGACGGGGAGAGAGAGAGAGAGTTCAGAATCGACCCGAGTACTCGTTTTCAGCCTAAAGGATATTCTCAGATTGGGCAGGGGGTGAGAATTCATTTATTGCCTCAGTACATGAGTGACTTCATTTTCACTGGCTGCCTTGCTTCCCACTGTGGACAAAAGAGAAATGCCAACAAAGCCTATTACACATTTGTCCAGTTTACAGCCAAGTATGTCTTGTTGAACGTCTCCCTCTTTTAGCCTGTCCCCCTTGTGTGTGTGTGTGTGTGTGTGTGTGTGTGCGCGCGCGCGCGCCAATTCGTGCCCGCTAAATATCATTGGGATTAGCGCCGGAGGCTTAATTAAAAAGCAATTACCTTTGGTCGCTGCGGGCGACGCTTGGCGGAGGGTAGCTCGACTAATCTGGTGAATGTTGTGAGGGACCCTCAGCATGTAGCGCGCACACAGATGTGTGCAGTTGTCTGCAGAATTAAAGGGGGATTAAAACAATTGTTAATTAGCGAAGTGGGGTGGGGGCTGAAAGGGTAGAAGAGGGACTGCAGGGCCAGACGCACAGTTTCCTCTGCATCTCACGGCCTCTGTGAGTTTATTTATGAGGTTAAGTGGGCAAATGATATACCCCACATCCAATTCATTTTGGAGCTCCTAAGCATGTGTACTCTTTCCCATTGTACCTCTCTTCTTGCGCTTTCAAACACTAAAATAGGTTAGCAGAGTTAGCGCCTGGGCTAATCTTTTAATTTTAAAGCTCCAATTAGATGTCGCTAATGACAGTAATTAGATCATCTCTCTGAGACTCACTCTGTTGTGCCCTTGAAAACCCCCAGTATGCTCGATACAATAGAGGCGAATCTGCCAAAAAAAGTGTGGGGTGGGTCATTTCCTGAAATGATGAAGCTGTCTGAATACAAAGCAATGCTTTGTGTACACCTAAAATCAAAGATTATCTATGGGGATATTGAGAATTTAGCCTAAGTTGAACTTTGGATAGATCTAATTTTAGTGTCTGAAGCCACTCTAAGGTTAGTCTGTTTTTGGATAGGTGGGATAATATCAGATATTAGCCCCTCCCCTGCCCCAAATGATATATCTGTAAATAATATAGTATTTACCCATGCCATTGGACCATGTTGTGTTTCATCAGTTTTGTACTGGCAGATTACTTGGCGTCCTTGGCCAAAGGGGCGAATAAATGACCCAATGGCCCTCTCCTCCACCAATAAAACAAGCCAAAATTATCTGTATTGGCTCTCAGCTGAAATTTAGTTTTAAACATTGGTGTTGGTATTGGCCCAGTATTGCGTTATTCAGAATGGGTGCATCCCTAGAGCATATAGGAAGAGAATTTGCGTTAAAATTGTGGTTTTGGTTGCCACAGAGACAAAGTTTTCACTCCTGTGCATTTTTAAGTTGTGTGTGTGTTTGTAATCTGTTTGTGCCCTCAGGTTTGACGATTTGTTGTAGTTCATCAAGATTTAATTTTGGATTGATGTTTTTTCATCCCTGAGAGAGACCAGTAATTACCACTAAACGCTGCATGAAAAGTGCTCATGCACACACAATCACAACACACACGCGCACACGCGCAAGAACACCCCTCACTACCCCCGGCTGATGTATCATAATTGTCCTCTGTCCTCTTCCCAGCTTGCTTTGCTCTATTTATAGCTCGTTTTAGGCCCCACCCTCCGAGACAGCACTATGGCAACTACATGATTGACAGGCCAATTGTCAAGTGCGCTTGATCCTTTTGAGTCTACTGTCTTTCCTCCCGTTGACCTTCTCTCTGACATCACCGCCGTCTGACTGTCTCGCTTCAGTCCGTACTGTCTGCGTGTGATCATAACTCAGTTTGGATGGCCCTGCACCCCGCTGCTAAATGTCCCCCTCACACAGAGATAGATACGCAGCTCAGAGAGGAAGAGCGGGTCATAAAACGCACACTCGTACACATACTACCTTAACTGCATATGACTACATCCATTAATCACCTTTTTAACCTCAACCTTTGTGCCTGTGTATCAACTGTGTGTCTACTTTTTATTCACAATTGTAGACACCGCCTAAAAACTGTAAATGCAGCAGGCTTCCTACTTCAGCAGGGGTGATCCGTATGAAAGGCAGGGTTTATTATGAGTTATTACATGCAATTAAAAATGCTTCTTGGGTAAGGAGGCGGGGCAGACCTCGATGCCCAGTTTGTACAAACATGCTGCAATCTGAGAGATACTGAATGACACACAAGGGCACATGATGTGCTTTAAACACTGTAAATTATTAATGCATAAATCAGTTTTCCTGTTATATAATACATTAATATCGTTGTTGTTGTTGTTGTTCTTTATTGCATATTCTGATGCCTTCGCAATATTGTGAAGCCAATAAAGCCGCTTGAGTTGAATTACAAAGAGTAATTTTGGCTGTCACTCAACTGAGGCAAAAGTGGCAGCATGAATCAAGCAGTAGTGCTCGTGGTTAGGTAGAGGTTAAGAAAATTATCACTCAGGATGCATCAGATTCATGAAAGCCTCACCCTTAATCTCCAGGAGATAAAGTATTGTATATTTTGAATAACTTTACATATAAATTGTGGTAAAATAAGTAGCAGCAGCCATGCTTCTGTACTACTGGCAGATTAAAAGTAATTAAAACAAAAACACCTTCAACAGATACGGAAAGATTTGTGGCCACCTACCAAAGTGGTATATTCCATAAATAAATCAAGGAAAAATGCTAAAATGTGCTTTGAGGGAGGACTAAGACTCACATTTTCATATATTATTACTGGGTGAAGCTTGAATGTCACCTTCTGTATCACATGCCCAAACGCACTTAATTTCACCCTGTAGTTTAACTGAACCTCTTCACTTATGCAGACCTCTCAGAAATCCTCCAAGGTGTTATGTTCAAACCGTTTCATTTGAGTGTTGCTGCCTGCGACCTATTTCTTTCCATGCCTGTTGTTTTTCTCTTGTCCTGCAGTTTAGCTGTACCTACTACTAACTTTACACAGTGCCCTGTTATCACCATAAGAAGCTGCAATTCTGTTTTTTTTGTTTTAATGTTTGTTGACAGCATGGGAAACGTACAGTCTCCATATCGGCATAGGCACAACCCTGGACGGTTCTGAGAGTGCATGCTTTGGGAATCGAGCTGATATTTTTTTGCCCATGCTTAGCCGTTTTGCTCTCTGCGGATATGCATTTCATTCAAGTGCTGCCTTTCTCCTTCTGTCTTATCAACTAACTCTATTTTGGAGCTTTGCAATCTTTCCAAGTGTTTACATATTTTTATATTTCAATATTTGTTTGCTTGTTTTGTGCATGAGTGGTTTAGTCGAGTCTTTTGCTCCCCCTAGCAAAAAAAGCGAAGTAGGTCAAATGTCTTTCTCTCCAACCATGCCCTTCAGCTCCTCTTGGAGGAAGTGTTTCCAGGCCAGATGGAGTTCTTCCACCGTGCTTTGGCTCTGCTTGAGGTTTTACCGCGGTTGAATGTACCCACTGCTATCCATGTAAATCCTAGAGGAATATGCTCAAAGAAGTAGCCTTGGTACTATTACTGTGTGCGAAGGATGAGGGGAAAAGAAAAAAAGCATGGGCAGAGAGGGTGATGGCTTGTGTGACACAGGAGGATGTTAAGGATAGCGTGAGATAGCTGTACATCTGCACTTAAAGAATAAAGGTCACTCATTCGAGGATTCTGATGTTCAGATTTTGGACTGAGAAGACAGATGATTTGAAAGAGGAGTAAAAGAAGCCATCTAGTTCTCTGTGAACAACCTTTGAACAGAGGGGCGGCTCACGACACTGTCAGCCAGCTACACTGCTGTCTTAAGATCCCTTCCCAGGCACTTCAACCCCCTACTCGCATCTTGCGTCAGGTGACCTCAGTAGGTCACCCTATAGAGTGAGGTAAGGTCTCACAGTAGTTTCAGCTGAAACATCTGTTGGTAATGACCCACAGCTTTCACACCTTGGCTCACACCTGCAGGCTTGGCTCACGTGATGACACACATGATTAATAGTGGGTCAACGACCACCTTCTAAGGGACGACTCCCACTTGGGTTTAAATACCTGGGACTCTCCACTTTTTGGTTATAGACTTTTTTTCCCTTCAAATGCTAAGACTAGCATTGTTCTTTCTGTACACCAAATTTGGCCACTCATCTCAGATTTGAGGTCATGACTCAGATGTCAGGAGAAACTCGCCACCTGTAAAGAAGCTTTTTCTGATAGCATCAAGTCTCTCTTTACCTCAACACACTATTTAAGATCCATGTGACTGTGGAAGGTGCAGAAACCCGACTGTTGACCTGATCCAAATTTCTCCACTTTTTTAAAAGGGTAGCTCACTCTGGGTGTCTGCCCCTTTCCATTCCAATAATCCTGTGGGTTTCACTTAGTACAATCCTATATAGCTAGCAAGCGTGATCTCCAAATTCTGGTTGCCATGACAGTGTCACTGGCAGATGGTTCGAGGAGAAAAGGGGTCCAGTGCACAGACGGGTGAGAGGAAATGAAAAAGAAATGTAATGAAGGAACATGAAATGTCATTTCTCCCTTCCCTACACATGCAGCAGAGATGGGCTTTGGTAGTTTGGTCACAGCTAAAGAAGTGCCAGAGACGGCCCGCTTTAAAGGTTGCAGACGACAGAGCGAGGCCGACCGCAGAAAACTGCTGCGACTCGAGCTGAGCCTCTCGCCACCTCGCTGGTGCATTATGACACAAACTCACCCTGTTCACCTGTCCCTTTGGGAGGGCACATGTTTGTATACTCCTCTTCCTAATTACCTAAGTAATTTCCTTTTTATATAATAAAAGAACATCACAATCATAAACATCCTTGATTTGTATACTGCTCTATTATTTAAACAGTCCTTCTCATTATTGGCTTAGCCAGCCGGTCCCGAGCAGCAGAAGCACTCAGAGATATCTGTGAGTCATGATGTGGGAGGCAATAATGCTCAGGAAAGAAGTGACCTGAATGTATAAAGTCAATCTAGGTTAAGTGATTTATGAGCTTAAAAATGATGAGAAAGTTTCCATTTAGATGACAAATATCAATCAGGTGACGAAAAAGAGCCACGGTGCCAGTAAAGTGTTTTCGATAAAAGAGACAACGTTTATACTCATTTGTAGTCTGGTGTGAGGAGGCTGTTCATTGTATACTCAAACCACTGGTTCAGATATTTTAATGGCTTCAATTATGATAAAACTATCTTCCACTAAATGGCATGCATTAGAGTAATTGTATCTGGCTTCAGTAGTTGTCCCTGCTCTTCCTCAAAGCTGTGCGAATATGCCCAAGAAGATGAACCAGTCCGACTGAGTAGAGGCTCAAACCCTGACCGTCTCTGATGGTATTTGTGTGTCTGTTACAATAATCCAATAATACAAGAGTTATAAAATAATCACAGCTTAGCGACAATCATTTACAAAGTAGTCAGATGTGAATTCGTATCGAATATCTAATAACGTCCAGCTGAAGCTCTCTCGGGCATTGTTGGCTACATTGTTGCCTCGGTGCCATTTCATCATATAAAACTGTTGCTAGTCTGACTGGATGGCTCCAACCATAGTTTGATATTTTCCCAGTAGAATGGAAGATATTGAGGTGATGTGCCGTGTTGCTGAATTGCTTCAGGAAACCGAATGTTTTAAGTGACAGAATTGGGCACAGATGGTCTCCGTAATGGAAGATGGCTTTCGGCATTGTCTGTGGAATAACGAGGTTTTTTCCACAGGTTTAGTGGGTATTATTCACTTCTGTTCTCCAATTTCAGCACACTGTTATCATAGACGGCGTAGTTTTTCTCAATTTCATCTGTGTACTTTTTTCATTTCTTTTCTTGTTCTTTTTTCAACCCCTTCCTTTTCTTTTATACACCTCGGTAGAAAACTGTGACACTGTAACTTTTCCTCTTGTCTGCGCTGGTTTGTTTCCATTTATAAACTTGGACTGGCGTGCTTGGCCCCGAGGCAGGAAGTAAATCAACTTAGAGGCTTTAACCTTTCCATAAATATGTCACTCATCACCTAATTGCTCAGTTCACTAGTTCACTTTAATTAACTAACGCCTGCACACACACACACACACACTGAGCATCTAGACGTGCAGACACAGCAGCCGTGCCACACTTTCTACTTTTTTCTACACAAAGCAGACTGGATTGATAAATTGCTCTAACGCTGGAGGTGCTGGCTGGCGCTTGTTGATCTAATGCTGACTGGCTGTTCAGTTAAGACGTCACACGCTCTATTTCCATCTTTTTGTTTTATAATCTCTCCAGCGTCCGCCTCACTCTCTCGGTCTGTCAGTGGGTAGAGTGCACCGAGTGCCTTGTTAATGCTCAGCTGACATTTATAAGTGTCTGCTTTCTTTGTAATGACGAAGTTGTTTCAGGCCATAATATCGATGATTCACCAAAGCTAGAGTTCTATTATGTAAACCAGTCGCTTAAATGGCTTTACGCACAGTGTGCTTTAGAGATAAATGGATTGTAGGCTTAAAAACTTGGACTTTACTTTTTCTTTTAAATAGTTTTTTTTTTAACAAACTCCTTCTTATAAATGAGATTTGCTTTTTATTTTCTTTGCATTTACATCGTGTTCTTTACTAAACGTGTGATTTCCTTTGTGCCGTCTGCATTGACTTCGAAATGTTCCTCTTTCTTTTTATGCGTGCATAAAAAATTTCTTTCCCAGTTACTAATGGTCCAAGAATGCTTTGATCTCGAAATCAGACTCATTGGTAGAAAAATGTTATAACTCAATAACTCGATATTCCCCCCCGCTTTTTAGGTTGAAGTTTTTTGATCAGTCACAGTCTGTATCCGTCAAAAGCTCATTTTGTCCACAAAAAGCACAACTCATTGTTGCTGCGTTCCTATCATAGAATATATAACAGTGTATGCAAACCTAAAGTGCAAGAAAAGACCAATTTCCTTCTCTCGCTTGTAGTTTTTTTTTTTTCTTCACCTTTTTTGGCTGCTCTGATGACTTTCATCAAGTGCTCATCTTCTAGCTATTTCACTGAGGTGTCTGACTTACAGGTTGTTGTTGTAATTGTTCTATCAATGAGAGAAAATCTGAATAGACTCTGTTATATATTGTCTTACAGTCTGTGTAGCTCTCATTTTTCATTGATACTGAAGGTTGGGTCAGCTTGGATTGTTTGTCATGCTGCCTTTCGGTGACATTTGGCTTTATTGATGCAGTCTAGTTTTATGAGATGACCTTTATGATAGCATGATGTGTTGCATTTTTCTGATAGCGGGTGACTTGTCGACTTGCTGATTTTCATATTTTCAGATCAGTCAAACCTGATGGAGAATTTCTGGAGATATATCTTGGATTTAAAAAAACACATCTGGTAATAAATGAAACTAGTTTACACTTTGATTTGACTTGAACTCTGTGAGCGCAAACCAACACTTATGGTTCGTGTGTCTCTTCTGTTGACTAAACCTGTGTTCAGACTATTCAAATGTAAACTCTATTTGAGACCAAATGGATAAAATGCAATTATTTTATGCAAAAAAATGTTCAAATGCTTGTTGTTTTGATGTTGATGGATTGAAGATGACGCTGCATTGTTCAGTTAATTATTGAAAATAAAGCAGATTTGAATCACTGGAAAAAAACATGTTTTGGGAGGCTTTAAGACAAATTAAAAGTAGCAGCACACTATGCTAATGATGGCATTGCACAAAGTAGACGCTGCCTAATGGCTTATCTTTAGCTTTCTTTGAAATATGTTTCTGCAGGTAGAAATGAGGACTTGAGATGTTTGCTGCAGTGGTGAATTGCCTCTGCAGGGCCACAGTATGTAAATAAAAAAAAAACCCCAAAACAAGTAAACAAGCTGAGGGAGAGTGAGAGGAGCTTCACTGCACTTGTCCTAAAGCTTTTAAAGCATCTCTTTCGAGTTTGAATCAATACTGGCTACCCTGGATGAGAAGCTCCGCAACACTAGCCATTACTCTTGACCACTGCAGTTGGTACATTTGTCTGCGGGCTGCGTGCTTGACTGCGTGTTCGTCCGTGATGGAGCATGAGCTCTCATTATGGGCTGCTATTAGTGTCTTGTCAGTATTAAAACCTCGGAGCATCCTAATGCGTCTAAAGTGTGCTCCGTCAGGGAGAAGTGCACAAAGCGGAGAAAATGGTCAATGACTAGGCGTGTGATTTCTGAGCGTTTTCTTGCAATGTGATTTAGAGATTGGGCTTTAAGTCAAGCCCATTACTGCATCGCAGCGATCCTCCTCAGGGTTAAACGGTTTATTAGAGAAACATGGACCTTAAACTGCATCACGGCATCAGACTCCAAATGGGTTTGATCACAGTCTTGGATGGGGGGGAAGAATAGTAAATAAAAAGAAAATAGAAAAATAAATAACTGCTGAGAATTGGAACATCAATTTTGGTTTAAAAAAATATAATCCACTTTCCTTTAATCAGATAAAGTGAGTATAGCTTTGAAGTCAATAGTAACCAAGTTGTGTTTTTCCTTTTTCCACTTTCAGTAACGTATTTTTGCACCTACTGTTTTGTCTGCATTAAGCCAACTCTGTCAAGGCCATCACTAAATTTCAAAAGTGTCTGAGTGTGTTTGGAAGATTGTGATGGTAAACATCTATCACCAGGGTGTCCTGGATTCTTCAAAGCATGTTATTATTTTATTATTTTTCAGCCTTGAAAATCGGATCTCAGCCACATCCTAACTTCAATTACTGAGGCTGTTATCGACAGAGAGAACAGCTCAGCAGTTCAGGCTTCATTAAAAAAGGGAAAGTGTATTATTATTATTTATTTATTTTTAATGCTGCCAAACCGAAACACGCATATGCTAATATACATTACACAGTTGCGAGAAGAGTGGTTGTGCTGCAAGGAACTATGTGCTGAGTGAATGAATTGACTTCTGAAGAGCCTCTGTAATTGCGCTACAGACCAGTATGGCCTGAGTTTTAATTAACACGTCACGTTATAAATCTGTTTTACGTAACGTGCAGTCAAACACTTTCATTTGCTCAGCAATAGCAGACTCTGGGAGACCTCCTACAGATGAGTAATTACCTCGTGTCACTCGGTATATCTGGACCTCTCTCTTCCATTTACTGCGCTGATTAGGAGTATGATGAAATGAATTTCACAGGTCTGTTGCAATCACTGCAGCTTCAGTGCTTTAGACTTTTACTTTGTTCCTGTTTTTGTTTGTTGGAACGAAGTTATTATTTCTCATCTTCCCCGCGGCCGACTTCTGTTTTCTCCTACCAAATTTTCAACAAAAAGCCAACAAACAAAAATTAAACTTTTTTTTTTTTCCTGGTTTCAATCAGTCGTGCTCTTTTCTTTTTCTTTTTCTTAACACAGCCGCTAAAAGTACACGAGGTCAGAGGAGGGTTAATTGGGTATCAAAAGGTGAGCAGCAGCTGACACCAGTTATAGCCTAAAGCACAAAATACATGCAAATGGGGCACACATTAAAATGGATCTCGGCGGTCATCTCCGACTTATCCCAGACATTTATTACTGCCACTTAAAATGACCCACATTAAGCACTGATGCATTAGTATGTTTGCCGTTAAAAGGTTTAGCATGATTGTAGCAGAGGATGTTTGATATGAAAGGTTAATTCATTTTTGGACTTTTTTTTTTTTTTTTTTAACCAATTGAAAGAAATGGAAAGTCTTGAGTGCCTTGAGTATAACAACTACAAACCAGTTAAGCAGTTTAATTTCCTTTTTTATTTTGTTGGTCCACCAGTTAAGTCCAAACTAGAGTGAGTGAGCTGCCATCAAAATTGGTCCCAAAAATGAAGTGTTTATAAATTTTGTTCCCAGTAGGAGCGAAACGAGGTACAACACATACAATACATGTTGGACTGATGGAAAGGGAACATGATCCATAGGGACTTCTGACTACTTGCCGCCACCAACATGTCATTGTTTTCATGCAGCCATCCATTTTCTTCCACTTATCCAATTCAGGGTCATGAGGGCGGTGGTCATAGGGCGAGAGGCAGGGGTACGACCTGGACAGATTACCGGGCTGTCACGGGGCTGACTCGGAGAGACAGATGACCATTCATTGACCAGCTAACCTAAACCCCACTCATGTCTTTGTACAGTGGAAGGAAGCTGGAGTACTCGGAGAAAACCCACAGAGGCACAGGGAGAGCATGCAAACTCTTCAGCCGGCTGTAAAATATGTAACTTTATTTTTGTTGTGTATATTCATGTCTCCCTCAGGATGATGTGTAATATATTTGTGGATCCTTTTTTAATTTTTATATAGTGCCTTTATTATGTCTTAAATTTAATTTGCCCAAAGCTTACACATGTCTGCAAAACCGTCATATTTATATAAGCGCCAGCTGTCCCTTTAACATGCTAAATAAAAAACCTAGCACGCTAACATGCTGCACTAATGTGCCTTGCATTGGTACATCAGTATTGTTGTTTTTAACAGCAGCCCTCATGGAAATGCAATGCATGACTGCAGATTAACAGTCTTGGTGCGTGTCAGATGCTATTTACAGTTAAAGTAAAATAAATTCTGTTGAACATGATGTGTTACGTGCCGCATCGGTAATTTGTTATATCACTTCTGCATTACCAGCTGCAAAATGAACTTTAAATATAGAGCAGAGTCATCTGCTTTTGGCGTGTCAGCTTTTTGCTCCACTTCAAGCATCTGCATGTTAAAGCTGTAATATCAGAAGCCTTGTGATTAGACAAGCCTTTGAAACAAACCATGAAATTGATGACAAGCTAACAAGTAATCCACAGAAATCCATTCATCCAAAGAACAATCCATTCAGATTGAGCATAAAATTGGTGCCATGCCACCAATAGAAAGCTAACTACATACAATACTCTTAAAAAGTCGTTTAGTTACACTGTTGTATCTTTTTTTATTCAGCTTTTCACTTGAGAGTTTGTTTATATCATTAAGTCTGTCCTGGTAATTGATTGCTTGGTAGGATGGAGCCTAATGAAGGAGATTACAGAGTGACTAGAGGATTATAGTTGCTGTGATGAATAAATATAGACAATGTGTATAGACTGTACAATGGTACACTACAGACTGAAAATCCAAAATACTGTCAGTAGGTTTTTAGAATATAAGACACTCGAGTTAGTCACAGAATCACCTGGTTGTCGTCTAGTTTATTAACGAATTATTTCTGTGTTGTATTTCTAATGACCTTATTTGCATCCTTACAGCTCTATTCTAACAGTTTTGTCTTATTTTTCTTTGCCGTTGATGTGTTTTGTTGTAATTATCTGTCAGGTTATGCCCTCTCTCTGTTTGAATGATTAGCAGGATTAATTTATGTATTCAAAATGATCTGTTACCTCCGCAGAGCAGTAAATATGTTAGCGTATGGACTTTTCGCAGCGTATCAAACTAATGTGTACAAGTGTTTATGAACAGCTGCATATTTCGGGAGTCGCTTTACTTCACCATAATTGGAAAGGCCTTTCATCTCCCGCTCTCGCTGCCTTTGAATATGCGTTTCCTCATCGAGGCAGATCAAAGGCACCACTTACAGATTAAAAAGAAGAGAGTATAAGTGTGTGTGCGCGCAGATATATGCGTGTGTCTGCAAATACTCATCACAAAAAAGGAAATCTGAGGGAACATTGATATCAGCCCCCTCTTTTCCATGTTTATCACTGTTTATCTGTTTTTCTTAATCCTCGTCTGGCTCTGCTGCTCAGCAAAGAGCTGCTATTATGACGAAGCGGAAACTCTAATTTATCAGCAGGATAGAAAATCGAACTTTGGCTTTTAGGTATTTAAAATTGCGATTGGGAATTTTGCCCAATGGGGCTCCTGCGAATTGGGAATTTGGTTAGATTTTGAATACGCTTCTTCGGCTTTTTTCACTCGCTAATTTGGCTTTAGTTGGTTTTATTCCAGATTGTCATTTTGTGTTAGCCTGTGTAATTTCAGTTTCTTAAAGTCTTGTTAATCATGTTTTTTTGTTTGTTTGTTTTTAAATTGTAGCCTCTTAGTCCTTCTGTTAACACATTTCTAACTTTCTCGTTTGTTCTATTTGTCAAGCCGCGTTTTACTCGGGACTAAATAAATGTACTTCCTGTAAACACTCGCACGCTGCTTGACAGTCGAGCAGTAACAGAAAATCAATATTTTTTTCAGATGCAATAATGATTAAAAAGTTTGCCCCTGGTGCACCTATTAGCAGATTGTTTCCTAGCGGAATCTGGGAAACTGACCAAGAACATCGACCCAAAGTGATGAGTTATGTGCACAAGTGTAAATATGAAACATGCTGGTTTCTCCAGTAAAGTTAAATTTGAAGACACTGGATGGCCAGTGAGTCATATTTCATTTAGGCTGATTTAGCCTCTCATTTTTCTGAAGGTATCTTATTAACACGTTCTCTCTGTGTGGTCATCTGATTGATTCCCAAAGTCCCCGCTTTGTGATTTTGCACACTTGTGACAGTAATGCTGACTAACTCATTACTCTCCTATCACTTTAGATGTAATATGGTTGGTCTCACTTTGTCATGTCCTTGGCTCATCTTATGACCCTGCATGACTCAGACAGATCTCCCTGGGAAGGCAGAAGGATGTTTAACATGCATCCATCTGTGGCTTTGAAGTCACAAGGCATACTTACATAACATTTGTGCCTCCTTCAGTGCTGCTTGAGAAACGTGCGCCGGAGCCTCCACGGGGCTGGCCCTATCTGTGTGTGTGTGTGTCACTGTTCCCGCCCTACCTACACTCTCCCATCTTCATTTGAAGTACTGAGGCACAGCTCGCACACACCACAGAGGCCCAGATGAGCACAAGTAGTCTTCCTATCCTTTTCTCCTCATCTTGCTCATTTTCCTCCCACTCGTCGTGCTCCTGCTCCTCAGCGATGGAAGCAGTTGTTGTTTGTTCATTAACTTCTTTTAGGTTTAGCACACACATCCAACAGTGTTTCAGCGACGTGCTCGTGCAGTCACACACTCCCAGACATTCACCCTCTCACACAGACCCGCTGCAAAAGGCACACGGTGTTTTTCTTTTAGCACACCTCTCTCTGTCTTGCTGTTGCACGCTGATTGTTTGTGTCTTTCCATCTAATTAGACTAATTGAGTTTTCTTTGCTCTGAAGACTCTAGCTCGTCTTACGACGCCACTGTAGAGAGCCTGGGTTTTGTTTGATCAGCTAGAAAGTCAGGGGAAGAGAAAAGGCGCAGACAGATCAGACTGGGGGATGTGTATATTTTCGCACAGGCTGAAAACGATTTCCCTCTGTACGAATCAAGGCAAAAAGGAAATGTCAGTCTTTTTTCAGGGCCGCCGCTGTCTTTTTGATCTCCCCCACCTCCCCTGTCCCTCGCATGGATTCATTTGAATAACCCTCTGGTGTACTTGTGAGTACAAGTTCAGAGCTGTGTCACCATGTCCTCTCTACATATATTTGACTGAAAGCAGATTACATCTGCCCTGATTTCCTCAGTGAGGACACATTAGTGTAATGCATGCAGAAAAACAAAGTTAGAAGGGCTTCCGTTTCCTTTCTTTTCTGTCATATGGTGTTGTGATCGGATCGGCACAAACTTTGTCGGGGCAAGAGAGCAAACTTTTCTATTTGATTGATCTTAAGGGGGGGTTTAGTGACTTCTCAGTAAAAGCCGAGTAACATACAGAACAGATTTGTGTACCCCAATCAATCTTTTTGGGCCTACACACAGACTAGACAAATCCTCTATAATTGGCCCTGTCAAACAATGCATGTCCTCTAGAGAGCTCATTTAAAGTCTGCCAATATTTCGAAAATAAATAAATAAATTTGACACTTTACACTGGTTTTAAACTTACTACTGAACAAGGATGTGCTGATTGGGTGTGGGCTGTTGCAAATCGCACGGCCCATATCCGCTATATTGAAGCCACATCAATGCCATTGCTACTTGCGACTAGCGCTAACTATAAACCGTCTTAATTTTTTTTTCTCCCATGTCCCCTGCGGGGCTCCATAAGCTGTCACTCTTATTGGCTTTGTGTTTTTCACAGGAGGAGTTCTGTGGAGACGACCACATAACATGGAACATGATGTTCCTTCATAATAGTGGCATGGTGCATTACGGCTATTTACTTGAGCGACCCTGGTAATAAATGCATTCATGCTCCCATATTCATCTAACATCCACTACATGGGTGTCTGTACTGTCGTTCATCCTAAAGTGACCCTGTTTCGACAGGAAATAGTGAGAGATTGAGTTTTATCATATCATCCCCGGTCCCATCAGTAGGGACGTGATAAACTGTGTGCGCTTTGTGTGTGTTTGTGAGTGTCATGAAATGTCAGTGAAAGGAATGATAAAAGCGCACAGAATAGAGTGTGTGACTTCCATGTAGTTTGTTATGGGAGATCAAAGAGCAGCAGCAATTAATGGCTTTCAGTTTTTAGTTCCCTGAAACAATGTCACATCAGCGTGATGTGCCGAGAGACAACCGTTTGACCCATTAAAAGTTAACTTCATGTATAATACTGTGCAGAAGTCTTGAGTCACCTCTCATCTCTTTATATTTTGCTTCCAAGAGCCAGACTTTATCACCATCTTCTTTCTGAAATCTTTGAGTTTTTCTTTAGACATTGGCTGCTTTTTCTCTCCTCTTCAGTCCAGTCCTTGTACCTGAGCATTTTCACATAACAGACAACTTAGGAAAGCAATGAATGGCATCTTTTTAGCACTTTATTAGCAGCCTGTTGCAAAAACATTATATGTTCCCATAAAATAGATAAAATTGCCATGAAATAGTATGCACTGACAGGGTGACTCCCAAAGAGTTATAAGCTGAAAACATATCAACATTGTGTGCAGTGTATTCTTAAAGACATTTGACAATTGAAGGACAAAAGTAAAAATGGCTGACTGACCTAAAAATATCTACAGCAGATGAAGCAAAAGCCTGACAGAGGACCTGAGAGATGCATTTGGTCCTTCAGTTGATCTGCTGTTCGATAAAGCCTCACCAGAAATGGTCTCAGGGGAACGTTGGCTGTCAAAAACACATTCCTTAAGGAAGGGAAGTACAAAATTCAAAACTTAAATTGATGGCAGCCAGTCTTAAATAGTGCAGAGGTTATCTAATTTTTAATTAATTTATTTTTTTTGGTTTGAGTCATGGAGGAGGTTAGGCGAGAGGTACAACAATGAGTGTCTGCATCCATCTGTAAAACACAGCGGAGGTGCTCTCATGGTTTGGGGCTGCATTTCAGCAATTGGGGTTGGGGAACTTGTTGAAATTGATGGAATTATGAAAGCAGAACAGTATCAATCAATCAATAAATCTATAAGCACATTTAAAAACAACAGAAGTTGAGCAAAGTGCTGTACATAGTTTAAAAAGTAGAACAAACACACACAAAGCACAAAACAAAAACTCAGTCACAATTAAAAGCTAGTGAGTAAAAGGGTTTTAAAGATGGCAAGTTTTGGACTGATCCTGATCCTGAAGAGACAGACTGTTCCAAGGTTTGGGCGCAGCAATCGCAAAGGCCTGGTCTCCTCTGTGGTTTAGCCTGCTACTAGAGACAATCAGAAGGAACTTATCAGCTGACCCGAGAGTTCTATTTGGAGTATTTTTTGTTAAAAGATCAGAGAGGAATGACAGCAGTACCATCAGATTTTGATCCACCATGCAATACCGTCAGGAAAGCGTTTGATTAGCAACAGTTTCATTTTTTAGCATGACAGGGATTCCCAACGAAGTGCAGTTAAACCACACCCAGATAGTGTTCCATTGTGTGTTTTTCTATCAGTCATAGATTGGCCTCCCCATAGCCCAGACCGTAACAATATTTAAGGAGTGTGGGATCATCTTGACAGGGAACAAAGCAAAAGGCAGGAAACATTCAAAGAAGAGCTTTGAATGTCCTTCAAGAAGCCTTTAGAACTATTCCTGGAGCCTACTTAAAGAAATTACAAGAATGTTTGCAAGAGAATGCAGAACGTGTTGAAGAATAAAGGTAGCCATCGGCAGGCTGTCTGGTTTCACGGTCTTGATGTCTTGATTCCCACATTGATCTTTAGTTTAAACAGCACTTTGTTACTTCTGCTTCCTCTAACGCAGTGAAAAACCTACTGGTTGTCGGACTGATGATACCTTTCCTGCCACTCTATTTTTGGTTAAATAATCTCAGTGCCCCAGATGGTCTGCAGTTTGCCTAAATTACTGCATGTTCTTCTCCTCCCCTCGATTGGACTATCCAAGTGGTTATTTTTCTGTTTCAGGGGGCATCAAATACAAAACAGCACTGAGGTTAGGATGTTATTCCAGCTCAGTAAATCCTTAGAATTCGGTTTGCGCCTCAGTTATCGTCTGACAGAATATGTCTCATTAGTAGCAGGAAGAAGTTGTCTTTGGAGCCGAATGTGTAGCTTATTAGTGTGACGAATTATTGGTTGGGATTATTGTTAAGTATTATGTGAAGCAGTAAAGCGTGTAATCTGCTGACAGTTGTCTCTGCATGACCCTGTATGTCAGTCAGACAGAAGGAAGCTGTGCAGTTGAGTTTTCGTTTAAGGAGCGCTGATGCATTGTGATATATTTGAAGTATTTGGGCAGCTGGTTAAACTTTTCGGATCCTTGCTCATACTTAACTTTTGAATGCAGTGTTTTTTTGCTTGTTGCTGGTTGACATCACTGTTCAGAGTGCAAAAAACTGCCGAATGACACTAGTGACAGCAGAGCCTCAAAGTTATCTGGCGTTGGCAGCTGATTTCTCTCAAACTCTAGCAGAATTGCACTTGCTTAAAAGTTTCTTATAGTGGTCCTTATTCATCCTCTGGGGTGAGCAGCAGCACATGTAGGGTTGGAGACGTGTGATGTCCTGGCTTTATAGCTTAGAACTGGACCCGATCCCTGGAGAGAAGCTTGATAAAGCCATGAAGAGACAAATCATTGATCATGTGAAAGTCAACAGGGAAATGTCAGTGAGATGAGAGAAAATGAGGGGGGGGGAAAGGTTATTCAGTTAGGAATAAGATCTTTGTGGTTGACTGCAGAATATTGCTTTTGTCACTGATGGAAAAGATCCATGTGTCTCTGGAGATGAAGAAGTTTGGGAGAAAAACCATGCGGTCACAGAACGCACTCATTTTTTTTAGTTCTTTTATTTTCACCTTGTACCCAGCGGAGCGTAAAAAGTGGCTCAGTGCTCATCCGTGGGACGAAAATTGAGTCCACAGCTTATATTAAGTTGTTGCACTGTGCAGGACGTCTTAAGTAAGTAAAGTTGCTGCTGTATGCTGATGGCATTCATCACAACTTGTAATGGAGTCTCGGTGGGAGACGGAATATTAAACTTCAGGCATGTACATGACAATTGAAGCTGTTTAAACCAGGGTAAAAAACTTGCCCCTGCTGAGATGACACAGAGTCAGATCTTCCTTAAATCCGATGGGTAAACTGGATATCAGGGCACGGAGGATTACACACCATCAAACAAGTCATTTCAGTCTAGCAGCAGCAAATGGTTCCCGACTCGTGGTCTGAAATAGCAACATGTAGTGACTGTTAGGACAGTAGGCAATTTATGGAAGGGAAGAAGACAAATGAAGGCAGGGACTCCAGACAGAGTCATGCTTGAGTGATGGGTAAAGTAATTTAGCACAGCACGACAGAAGACGCGTCAATGATGCGGACTGAGACAGCTTCCCTACAGTAAACATTCCAGGAAGTAATAAGCCAACCATCAGCCCGGCCTGTTGTTGTGGTGATGGGAGCTCAGCAAGAGGCCGGCTTGTGGGGGTTGGATATCTCACTCACCTCCCCTGGGCAGTAAACTAACTAGGAGGTGGAGATGACAGAAAATAAAAAGATAAATAGGGTGGAACAAAGGTTCTGAAAGTAGGAGATAGAGGTTGAGAAGGAGGATAAAAAAGAGGAGTTGGAGTTAACAGGAGCAGTGGAGAAAGATAAATATGGCCAAGAAATGGGATGAAAAGTTTATATGAAGGGGTAGGATGGAGAAGCCGGGGTGTAGAGGGAGCCCACAGGCTGTATAACCAGAAAACTGCATTGCAATAAAAAGAACTCATCATACACTTAGGCGCCCACTATGTCAGTGTCATCGCTTCCTCCGCGGGGCCTTTATATCCTCGGCACAGGTTTTTTTGACTCGCGTCTTATTTTGTATTCAGTAAACACTTCCATTTTTGTTTTCAACTTGACACGGGTCTAATAGTGTTTTTGCAAAGAAATCTTAGTATTTGTTTAAATCTCACTAGGGTGTGACTTACAAAACCAGGAAGTACACGCAGTAAGGAGTTGTAAGAGAATGAAAGGTTGGGCGTATTTTTGCTGAGCCGCAAACTTTTACAGCGCTTGTCAGAGCAGTTATGCAAAAATATCAGTCTGTTTGGATGCTCAGAGGCTGTGGAAAGACTTCACCGCTTCAGTTTCCAGCACCATATGCAGGATGTATTATTACATATTTATGGTTTTATCCCCATTTTCGCTCTTTTATTGGACACCGACTTCTTGCCTCCCAGGATTTTTGTCAGTGTTTTGGGGGGTGGAGGTTCTTATTAGCATCTTTGCTGCCAGGCCAAACATTCATTATGTAGCTTGGCTGAAATACTTTCAAAAATCCAATTCCCTTGTTGAATTATTCTCCTTCTTGACATTTCCTTTTTTTTTTTTTTTTAAATTTTTTTTTTTAAGCTCTTTCTTTGTGGTGTTAATTATCACTCATGTCTTCTCCAATACAAAACAATAAGAAGGCATCTAGCTGAATTATTTTATTTTAGAAAATCTACAGAAAGTGGATGTACCACTTTGTTACGTATAGATGCTTGAAGGCTGGTGTGTGTAGGTTTTTATCCCTTTATGGTGCTTTTTCATAAACATGTTCAGGAGTTAATCAAATGGAAATCTGTGGTGTTTTTTGTTTCTCATGAAATTTCACGGCTGTACGGTGTAGGGTTTGGCCTTTGGAAACTCTGTGGTCTTATCTTTCCTCTGAACTGAAGCTCTGTTGTGAGTCCCACCCAGCAGTTCATCCCCGAGGGGTTAGACAGGAACTGTGTCTGTAGGCGGTTAGACCCCTACACCGTGAGATTTCATGGAAATGTGCAACATCAATCATCAACTCTGTTCTTGTTCCCTGTTTGCTGTTTCAGTGGTTGATGACAGTGTTGTCATTAAATTTGGAGTAGAGAATGGATTGTGGTTATTGATCCTTTTTTTTTTTTTCTTACTGTAATGAAGCTCTAATTCTTACACTGACATCATTTTGAAATCCTAGCTTGGCTATCCGTATGATCGATGCATCAGTTATTTGAAGATACACAGAAGCTGTCAAATTGTTTTCTGTGCAGCCTCAAAGCTGGACGCCAACCAGCTCGGCCACCCCAATTTGGAAATCCTTCCTCTTCACTGAACGATGTGGGCTCTAAATAAAATAGCTTCAGACAGATGGGAAAGTAAATGTCACACCAAAGCTGAATGCCGTGTTTCAAACTTCAATAAAAAGGCAATTGTAAACAATATGTGAAGAATCAGTCAGTTTCTATGAGTTCACTGTCTAAAGATTGAGTATCTTTGAAGGGTGTTTTCTTTAGTCGTCGATAATATTTGAAGTTGATGGCTGAAAAAAGCGAGGCACAACTGTTATATGAAGCAAATGTCGGCGATTTTCTTTCTCTTAAAAACAATATGTATAGCAGTTGGTTTGCTTGGCGAGGATGGTGTGAGAGGGTGAGTAGGAGGTAGTGTTGATTTGCGTAATTATGCAATTCACTGAAAAGTAAAGAATCGCCAAGTAAATTTTTAAGACTGTTACCAGAAACTCGATAATGTTTTTATTTTAAGGTGGAGGATATGAAGGCAGGCTTTCCCACACTACCCATTATTCATGTGTCTATTTTCTCTGGTGAAAACAAATTATTCCCTTCATGCCTTTGTTGCTAAATGTGTCACTTTGTGCACATTTGTCTCTGTTCTTGCTTTCTTCAAGGCGCTCTCATTCTTCCATTCTTTTGATATTAAAGCATTTGCTGATTGTTTTCCAACTTTCTCTTCCTTCATCGACATAAGTATGCAATAATTTATCATCATCACCATTTCCTTTATCCATCAGTTCCTTTCTTGTGTGGTTTGTTGCTCCAGGCCAGCCCCACAGAGTGTGACAATGTGCTGCTTTTAAGCCATTATCATAATGCTTTTCATTTTCTTTGAGAATATCAATGTGTTTGAGATGTAATTTGAATGTATGTTAGTGGGCTCATTGCATAACACAATATTTTTGTTCTCGCTTTTCTACCATTACACTTTCATTGCCTACTTATAACCTGTACTCACCCACTGTTTTGACACCGGCTCCATAGCGCCACAGGACAGTCCTTCACACAGTGGTCTCCTACTGTTCATTATTGGAGCACACTAATTGGTCCAGTCACCTAACCTTCTGAGGCCTCTTTCCTCCCCACCAAACACAGCAGGTGTCAGGCTCATGTTCAAAGCGTATTTCTCCGGCAGCCCGCCGTGGAGGCGACAGCCGCCTCAGAAGCAATCACGTCACATCGACTTTCTTCTTCTTCTTCCTTTTAAAAATAATTTCTGTTGTGATATGATGCGGTGACTTGCTGGCAGACCACCCACAAAGGTCAAGATCTTCTGTTCCTAGATGCCTTTACCTAGATGGCTTCACTTCAAATAGTGGCCAAGAGTGGAGATAAAGTAAAAGAGATGGGCCGCTGGAGGAAAATAGTGATGAAAAGGAAGGATGGAGAGGGAGAAGCCTTTGAATGCTAGGGAAAAGCAGGGTGATAAAACCCCTTTTTTTTTTTTTTTTTTTTTTTTTTTTAATCCAATAAATTGAGTAAGTTAATAGTGCTCACAATTCAATGACTTCTTGTTCATTATTTTACTTCCAAAGGTCTGCTATCCAAGGATTCATTGATTTCTATTAATAAGTGAGACCTCTGCTTTAGTTAAACTGTTCTAGAACTATAATCTTACTGACATAAAACAGTCAGACCTTGTTTTTGTCTTTTAATACTGTGTAGCCAACACACACCTAGAAGCTATTGACATATTCTGTTGTACAATTACTACTCTGTATTTTATTTTTATTGTTTGTTGCAAGCTTGCCTTCACCTTGTTAGATTTAAAATGCACAAGTGGCTTACAGGGAACAATGCTATTACCGTTTATTTGATTTGTTTGATGTCTGCCTTGCTGCTTAGTCTTTATGGCAATGCGGGCGGTATATTAAGTTGCTGTTAATCGAAAATAAACATTTTCTACTACTTGCTGGTCACATTTTAAATGATCTGACCTACCACGAGACAAGGATGGCTTTTAATTGTTAATCAGACACCAGGAAAGAGGCACACTCGTTGGACACACAACCCCGGAGGCACAAGATTAGCATCTAAGAACCACTGCATTTTACCTCAATCTTCAGGTCATCTCCCAAGAGTCTTGTAGACACACTGCAAGACAAAAAGCCTCTCCACAATCAATAGCTGATTACCAGGTAACAGCACACAGGCTCTTCTAATCAATTTCCACTCCCTGTGTTAAGGAGCTTGCATACGAATTTCAGGATGTCCTTTTTTTCTTGGTTATTACGATGGCTATGTAGAGTGTCTGCTATTATTGAATCCCCAGAATAAGTTATTATTCTTCTCCATGACCTTTGACTCCAGTTGTCTTCTCTAATGGCAGCTCTGTCACATCACTGAAGGTTAGCTGTCAATTGAATGTCGGATTGTGGCTTTTTAATGTGCGTGTTAGCTGGAACATGCTTTATTACTTTGTCAGCTTGTAAGTGTAGCCCATATATAACTTCTGTGAGCAGATACGCCAGATAATTGTTTTCTTGGAAGAGACTCTGTATAATAAGAGCATGTGATGCAACAATGTCATCATTCTTATGTTGGTTATTCTTCTTTTATCTGCCAGTCTTTTTATTCACGCTCCTTCACAGTAGTCACATTGGGAACCGCATTAACCTTGTGTTTACTAAGTACGGTGCAGAATTCGATAGCTGAAACTGCTGTCAACTCTGCGATCGTATTCTCTGAGAAATTTAAGCCTAAACGAGTTCGAGAAGTGGCCTTCAAGTTTACAGAACTATTTCTGCTGCACAATTGCACATTTGTTCGATGAGAAGGGTTTACACATCTGAAAGCAGAGTACTTTAAAATACTGCAAGAGTTCTTTCATCTGTGCACACCCACAACACTTTGTTCCAAAACTTGACACATTTGTTATACTGCCAAATGAGCCACAACGAAGACGCACTCACTTTGCCCGCTTTACGCACAGATACACACACACACATACGCACACACACACACACTCTCTCTCTTCAGGGCTCAGATCTCCCCAAAGGGCTGCTGCCCTCCTAACAGGAAGAGGAGTGTCAGTGATAACCCGAGGCACAGGAAGTGACTTCACTAGATGTGAATTTAAGAGGCTGCGAATTATAGTGGAATGCTGCAGCTGCATTGATTTTTCAGCAGATGCTGCACATTGTAAAGACAGAGCCTGGATTAGATAGGTTTGTGTGAATTTTAACTGATCTGACAGGGAATGGTTACTGGTGGATGGGTCTGCTGTTAGAATTGCGTTGTGTGTGCTTGTGTGTTTTGGTTTACGTGCCCACATTTGTGTTTATTCATTTGCTCTGTTTGGCAACCATATCACAGGATCACAATCTTTATTTGGACAATATGGCCCCGGCTCCCTCTTGACATCATCCGAGATGGTAAATTGCCCTGCTTCTGTCTCCTGTCCTTCAGCAGTTGCTCTTTAACGCTTTCATATCCTTTTCGGTGGTCTTCTGTGTAGATATTGAGACGAGGTTTTTGTTGGATAATTTTGATTAAATATGCTTTGGATTTGTCATTCCTGTCCTAATATTTATAGTTCCTTTGGTCCAGATATTTCTGTATAGGTTCTTTCTTTTGTCTTAAATCTTTGATGACGCGTTGGCGTAATTTTAGAAAGCTTTAGAAATTGGTTTTTCAATATTTTTTTTCCATTTTCAACTGAAGTCTTTGTGGAAAAAAACAGTTTAGAAATTTAGAAATAAGCAAACACTTAGCCATCTGTGAAACTTTGTGTACGTATAATCATGACACACTCAAGAATAACACACAAAATGTACTTTTTTTTTTTTTTTTTTAAACGTATAAAACAACAAATCAGTCACATGGAAAAAGTTGGTATAAACCTACATGAATCACCTTCACATTCCAAAAATGCATTAAAGAGAGATAAAAGCATCCATATATCCATCCTGATTCATCCCTCCCAATCAGTCGGACAGCAGTCTAAGCAGGGAAACTCATTCCTTGCCGTCCCTCACTGCCACCTCTACCTCATCCAGGGAACATCAAGGTGTTTCTAAGTCAGCTGAGCGATATAGTTGGTACAGCATGTCCTGAGTCTGCCCCAGGGGCATCATCTGGTTGGACATCCTGAAAATACATCATCTTGGAGGTGGAGGAGGCCCACCCTAGTCAGATGCCTGAACCACCTCAACTAGATTCATTCGATGTGGTCGGCGAGGGGCAAAACAAATTCAGAAAACCCATATGACGACAAAGAGACCAGACAAGGGACCAGTTCACCCTGGGAGAGGGTTACCAGGGTCCCAGTCTGGCATTGGCTCAAGGCTGGGTGTCTTAGCCTGAGAGCTACATGGGGTCTGCCCTCCTATGGGGCCACCACCTGCAGGAAGTGCTGTAAGGGTTTGGTACATTGTCAATTGGCCTTTTAACACATATTGAATAATATGTAAACTGTTAGAAAAAAATAAAATCCTTCGCTTGGTTGTGAAAGTAAAAAAGTAAAAGTATAACAACTAAAGCTTATGCGGAAGAAAAAACAGGATTTGAGACATATGGCGTGTGCACTGTAATATTTAATTTCTGACTCACTCAGCTTATTTTATCAAATATAAATCTTTTAGTTTACAGTTAAGTGCTTCGAGTTTTTTTTTTTCCCATTCTTTTTTTCTTTAAGCAAAAGTTGGAAACGTTTGGGAATCTATTACGGGGTTTTTTCTAAATCCTTTTTTTGCCTTTCCTCGCATTTTCTCTGCTTTGCTCACCTTCATGTTATTACTCCGTAAGTTTGTGTTACTCTTTGCTCATTCACTGAACTTTATTTTTCTTTCCTCTCCTCTTTTCGCCCGAGGGATTAGAAGCGTTACATTCTTACCCCTGTAATGGTTCTAATCCGCTTACTTTAGTAATGTAGCCCAACATTAACCCCGACGTGCCTCGCTTTAGGCTTCATCCATCTCTGTTTTTGCATTCTTAATAAATGTCTGCTTTTGTAAACCGCACTCCTTAAGTTGATTGCACAAAGTTAAAGCATTAAAAGCCTCGGTGAGCCAAAATCATCAAACAAGTTTTAGCGTTTTTTTTCTTCTTTTCTCCCAGCTTCCACCCATTGTTGAATTAGTTATGCTTGTCAAATGTACCAATTCGCTGCAGTTAATTTTACATCTTTCACTAGAAACCCCTCAAACGGCATATATTTGTCAGCATAACTCACAAGTGCGATTTAATGGCCTCGAGTATGTAAATATTTTTAATTAGCTAAGTGCACTTCAAAGTCTTTGTCTTATGAATATGCAAGGTTGTATTGTATTTTTTCTTCCCCCTCACTTGACAGCCATCTGTCTGCATGTCTTTGATGCACACCACATGTCTACCCTGCTGTTCAAAATGCCAGCACACACTCGAGGAGTCAGGCTATCACTTCCACACTCACACACAGGTTTAATATATGGAATCAATTTTAATGCTTGCACCTCTTTAACATAGCCCTATATAACACAGCTCCTATCCGAGCCTCTTCAAAGCATTTAGCCTTTACACTATAGTAGGAATTTCAGGCCTCACTTAATTCAGTCCTCTGCAGAGTGATGATATTCAAATTGTGGGATCTGAACAGTAACGGCCTTTAGTAGTTGGGTAGTTCTAGTAATTTGAATAAGGGCTGTCAAGGAAAGGTGCTGTTCACTGATTAAAATACATAAGAAATGAAAAAGGTTCTTTGTGGAGCAGATTATATCGGCCCCTGTCCTGACACCCCACCATCCCAAATTCCCATTACTTTCCTTTTTCTCATCTATGAACAAAACATCCACGTTTTCATCCCTTTTGCACCAGACGGGTAGAAGATTCCACCTGCACTGTTGGCCCTCTCCCCTCGCTTTCTCTCTTAACCCTCACAGACATCCTTTCTTCTATTAATATTCTTCCTCTCTGCCCATTTTCTCACTGACATCTCTTTTTTTTTCCTTTTATCCACTTTTTATTTTGCTTCTACTGAATTCTGGTCTGTATTTTCTTTCTTGGCAGAAAGCCTTACTTTTCTCATGAACTGCCTAGCTCTATGCCCATGCAGGCCTCAGGAAGTGGGTGTGTAGTGTGTTGAATGGGTTTAGGGGGGAGAGAGAAAGAGAGAGAGGTAGGGAGAGGAGGGGAAAGGGAGGATACTGATTAAAATAATAAACAGCTGTGTGATAGAGCGAGGCTAGTGGCCAGAAAGAAAGAGCAACAGAGGAAGAGAGAGGAATGGGGATACCAGCTATGGAGTTTGTATGACCCCCGCCCCCCGCTAAAAAATCAAGCAGAGAGCTGGAGAATTCAGGTAACTTTTTAAAAAGTTTCTTCTTCTCGAAGAGGGAGAGAGGACGGAATGGCAAATAGGTCCCGCTCATCTCTTTCACCTTCCCAAGAGACAAGGGGATAACCGGCAGAGCTCCAACTCAAAAGAGGGGCCAAAGTGTCAGACTCGCTGTTCAGGATCTAGACGCAGAACCTCGAGGCAGCTCTCTGCGAACATGTGGCTCCAACAAAAAGAAGGCGGCATTCTTTGACTAAGTGGCCCAGTCATGGCAGTGATTAGGAGGGTGTCATAGAGCGACCAAACTGGGGCTGGTAGCAAGTCGGACGCTGAGGGGGACTCTGTCTCTTTGAGCCCAAGTTACCTTTAGCAAGGGTAAATCACATGCCTCCGTCTGCTGTGGTCTCTCCTCTTGGTGTGTGTGAGACTGGATGAGAGAAAGTGCTTTTTATTTAACTAATTGAGAGCAAACGTCCCGGCCCTGCCCAGGGTTGGACTACTGGACACGGTGAACAAAGCTTCCTTCATACTTTGAAGGGAAGTGGTAGAAGGAAAGCAAAGCAAACCCGAAGGAGAGCGCAGACCTGTCCTCAACCACACCAGTCGTCCCTCAAGACACAAACCGTTATCTCCACTTTGCAGACCTCCACCCAAGATTTGTCGGATTTCTGTCGCGGTTTAGGTGCTCCATTCCTGGCCCGAGGAACTCAACAATCAGCCTACAGCTGCTACTCTGTCAAACCTCCAGTGGCACCACTTGTCCCTAAATCCTTGTCTCAGCTCTGAAGCATGACTGCAGGGTAACTGTCACCTTCCCTATGCAGTCTGGCTGCCTTTCAAAGGAGGATGCTACCAACATTTGGCGGGATTAGGCGAGCACACGCACCGGCATGCATGTTCGAATGCTGCCAAGGGGTGTGTAAATTGCCTGTTTTGGGATTGCAACCTGGTTTTGACCCTTTTGTGTCTGGATTTTTTGCAAGAGCTGGGTTTTTCAGTTGCCAGATTCGAGATTCTTCAAATTCTGGATTTATTATTGATCTGAACGCTGACCTTGAATGTTCTGGTTTTGACCATAACCACTGGAGGACTTGTCTACTTGCTCTAAACCTGAAACATCCTTTCATCTGTATGAAAGTAGAGAAGATGTAGGGACACAAGGGAGTAGGAGGAGTCAGAATGATTGGTTTCAACTTCAGCTTGCAGGAGCTGCTCAGAAAGTTTGAAAAGGTATATTATAAGTCTGTTCTGTCATAGCTTGACTTCTTTTAGTTTTTGAATGATGCAAACGATCAGTACAAACACAACCATCTTTCATTCTTCTTTTCCCCCTATCTTTGTTGTTGTGGTCCAAATTTAGTCAGCTTTATGAAGTCTAAGCAGTCCTTATTGGACTCATTAAAGTGGAATGAATGGTTCTGAGAGACGATACTGTGCAGAGAGCGAATTAGTATAGAATGAGACCCACAGCCATGAAATCAGCATCATTTGTCAAAGCGGACCTTTACGCTAATTGCTTTATTAAGATCTAAAGGCTAACATGGCTTAGCCAAGTAAGGGTCATTGTTGTTTTGTTAATGTAAACAAGTTCCTTTAGGTGAGAGTTTCACCGATTGGCGAGCACGTCTGGGTGTTTTGTTCTTTTTGCCCTTCAGCCATAGCTTAACAGCATGTTTAATGCTTTTATCCTTCATAAAGCTTTAAGCAGTAGTTGTTGCTTCAGTTTCCAGGGAGACTCGGTCGAATCGCTTCTCCAGCTCCAACAAGCTCACAGCCAGCAAATCTCTATCACTCATTACAGTGTGCATGAGATCCAGAACCATTAACCTTTCTGCTGCTTTTCTTCCCACTCGCACATAAATCAGTGTTTGTGTGTATGGTGAGTGCGAATTTATAGATCGAGGAGAGGAGGCATATTTGAGGTCCTTTGCCAGGACCTAAAATGGTCCATTTTTAGTCAATAATTCATAAATAAAACATAGAAGAAAAGTAAACACAGGCCGGTGGTTACTCTCATGGTGACCTGTGGCATACAAATGGTTTTTTATGTGTGTGTTTGGGTATGTCTGTGTTGACGAGAGGGAGAAAATGATCCGTCGCTACACTTATACATCAACATATACAATCCTCTGGCTGCAAGCAGTCTTTCATTAGTTGAAATGCACCCTAAAAGGGGGTTTTTGTAAATGAATATATGTGCCGTTGTATGTCCGTTCAATGTATGCTTTCTGTGTTATATGTGAATGTGCTAGTGTGTGCAAACTATTTCCACTGGAAGTAGAAGCGCTAAAGGAAAATATAAGGGAAGCACTTGGGTAATGACTTGAAACACAGCCAGCTGGCTCAGAAGCCAAATGTGTCTCTGTCTTTTATTCTTGGTGTTACTCTTTCTTTCTGTCTTTATCTCCATATCCTCTCCCTCTGCCCGTCTCTCCCTGGCTTTCCTTCTTTCTTCTGTAACCTTTAAGAAGGATTTTATTTGTGCCTTAAAAAAAATGCAGTGGATCATTATCCTTGCAGATCACAGCAGAGGCATTTGCTTCGGCCTTCAGTGAAATGCCCATTGGCATTAACTAACTGCGGCATATTGCCACAGGTGTAGCCGTTTCATGTGCAGTCTGGTCGCACTGTGGCTGAAATTTACTTTTTGAAATGTATTTTTTGTTTTTCATCAGCGCACTTTGCAGAGTATTTAAACTCTACTATAAACTATTCAAAACATATACACAGGTCATGTCTTTTCATACTCGTCTAACATACATCCACTCTGAGTCTCCTGTATTGTTTATACCCATTCAGCGTCTTCCCTCTGTTTATATTGGAGTGTGTATTTGGAACCACGGCTGATTTTTGTCAGTGGATTTTTTCTGTGTACAAAAAATGCACACACTTGGCATCGCTACATGTAGGTCATGGTAGTTGGACAGTTGAAAACTCTTCATTTTTTCACCTTAGTGTGATGGACTTTCATTCAATGTTTTCACACGCTACTCATGTTTTGACCTGTTGCACTTGTGGCAATGAGTGTACTGTAAGTGTCGACTCTGGCCAAGTGAATCCATCACTTTGGAGAGTTTCATTTTCTCCTCAGTCCTCACTAAGACCAGAGTCTGTGGATGTGTGCATGATGTGTGCGCCTGAAGCCTTGTTTATACTCTGTTGCTGACACAGACACGGACAGCTGGAGACACAATGGCCGGATAGTTATTCCTGTTAAGCCTTGATTATACTTTCTGCAGCCGCTTGGGTTCAAGTGATGCAAATTTTGTTGGTAAATGGGGATTACCTGTCTTTTTTTTTTCTTTTCTTTTTTTTTTTTTTTTTTTGGTGACCGCGGACTCATCCTGAGAATTTACATTACACCCACCCCAACTGGACTTGCATCCCAGATGGTGGACTTGAGGTGAGCTTCAAGGAAGTATGAAATGGGTTCTGAACCTGTGTTTCCAGCTGTCCGTGTCTACAACAGACTTCAGTCAAGTCGAGCGAGAGGAGTTATCTTCAGGATATTGAATAGCAAATTATTAAGGAAACTGGGCAGGAAAAATGAAACTAGAATATGACTGCATTCTTTTTTCTTAAGCAATCCAGTACCGAAACCAATTCCAATAATGTTGTAGGTTACTAATACTCTAATCTTTTAATAATTTCGCTCCGGAGCCTGTTTAATACCAGGTTTCTGTGCCCATTCCCTACTCACTGGGGAACGGCAGGATGATGGAACAATGGGGGACATCGCCAAATCCCTAATCATTTTTGACAAACCAGTGAGAAACTTAACACAAATACATTGCTTAACTGCTCAGTTATGATGTATAATTTACAAATATAATAGTGTAATATTAAAAAGTTTCATATCTAGAAACATTTTGAAGATATGTTCATTAATTCATCTGTAATAGGCCAAAATTAGCACGGGGTGATCCGTGTATCCGTTAGGCTCTAGTTAGTGTAGTAGCACATTAATGGCAGTACAGACCATTTCCATTACTGCACACAGTTATTATAGTGATGCAGAGGATAGGAAAGCAATTCCGCAACAATGGCCTTTTCCAAGATTTTCCTGTGTTTTTATAATTAGAATAAATGTAAAATATTACATTTCCAGTGCAAATGATACACAATTAACTACTTAAGCTGCTGAAGATGTGTAATTTTATACACCATGTCTTGTATTATTTTACGTTCCTGCACTGTTGTAGGCTATATGTCTTATTACACTTTTATTAGCTACAGCAATTTTGCCCCATTTGCACACCTCTGTGCTCCAAGCAGTGTTACACTTACACACATGGTATTCTTTGGAGTCTTTTCTTTATGTGCAGTTGAAAAAGGTTGAACTGAGGGGAGTCCCAGTAGAGAGAGTGCGCGAGAGAAGAACACGGAACAGTTTTATACATCTAAAAATAAAACATTTGACAGGATCCTCTGCTTGCGTCAGCGCCCCTTGTGGTTTAACCCTCACACACAGACGTTCACACATGCCCTTTGAGATGGGGTTCTGTAATAGAGCCACTGAGTTAAGAACACAGACGCACAAAATCTTGCTTCATCATAATATTGAATTTGGTCCTGTAAACATACACACATCCATACACAGAGCATTTTTGAGTCACACTGCAGTGCATTAGAACTTTATACCAGCATAAAATGAGAAATTCTTGCTGTCATTCAGACCTGGTGTAATGTAATGGTGGTCCAGCATTAATATGAAGGCTGATATTGCTCGGGAACTTGCTTCTGGATGGCGTGGGCCTTCCAAGTCGGCAAAAGGATAGAAGTTCAAATCTTTTTAGTCAAAGTACCTTGAGGATATTCCAGAAAATATAAACTTTTCTGCCCTCTGGTAAATTTGTTTGCAGTACGCTGTGATGTCCCTCAAGAAAAGTCTTTGTGACACAATCCGAAGAAATTTTAGGTTCACTTGTAGTCAGCTGTCTCATCCATTTTTTGTGATAAGAATGATGTGAAACTACTATATTGCTGCCCTTGACTGTACTTTAATTTTCCGCTGATAAAACCATGTTCTCTGTTCGTATTTTTAGGACATCCAGGCTGAGATCGATGCCCACAATGACATCTACAAGAGCGTCGACGGGAACAAGTCGAAGATGGTTAAAGCGCTGGGCAGCTCAGAGGAGGCCGTGTTCCTCCAGCACAGGCTGGATGACATGAATCAACGATGGAGCGACCTGAAGACCAAATCTGCCAACATCAGGTCAGTAAAAGCTCTCAACTTAACTTGTTAACTTTTGCTTTCTCGAGTCTTTTGGGTCATGGATGTCAGATTGCAGTTTTTTGCCTTTTTGCTGCTCTCAAACTTGGAAGAAAAAAGATATCTTGGCATAAGGTCTCAAGGCAATGGTTCAAGTAGGTCTCAGCTTGAGTGTACTCCTTTTTTTTAATCAGCTAGTGTGTCATAACATTGCAGAAGTTTTGATTAACTATTAAATGTAGTGCATTGGGAGATGTGCTATTTCCTGATCAGAAAATTTCCTTTTCCCCAACATGTGGAATTCTGGAGCCCAGGAAGTTGATAAATGAAAACAATCCAATCAGAAAATGCTTTCATTTAAAAATGAAATAACAATGTCAGTAAAATGGTCTGCATTTGGACCTGCTTTGTACTCAGTGAAAATCCTAAACACTGCGCCTTTAAACACAGTGTCCATAGTGTCTACTTTGATTATTTTACACAAATTACACCAGGCTTCTACACAGTAACTACATCAGGCGGGTCAGACTTAACTCAGTAATCTACTCATTCCAGAAACAAGCTCATTAATTCAGTCATTACTCTTATGCATCACAGCCTCCATCCCAGGCTGCTGCCAATGTTGTTTTCTTAAAATGCTTTAGAAATTTTGGAGGAGGAAGAACAATAGCTACTGCGTGATATTTTTATATGTGATGTGACCGTTTACAGCATCAAATACTGCAGAATAAAATGTCAGGTCGATGCAGGATAGCCACAAAACAGTGGTGCTGTCTGTTTGCATCGTGCCTCTCTCTGCGCTATTGACACTACGACAGAACATCCTGCAGCAACCAATTTATAGCTCGTTGAGCTTTTGTCATCCTATTTCTTTGTGATTGGTACTGCAGTTTCAGAGAAGTGAAGGTAGTTCTTTGACTGACTTGCAGCAGTCAGCCCAACTTTGGGCTGCTACACATGCAATCCCGAAGGCAAGAAGTTGAAGCTGATGAATATTCAAGAAATTTGTGCATGTTTTAAATTTGAAGTGTCCCATTTTGGGGGGAATTCAGGTGGTACTTTAATTTAAAAACAAAAAAGAGAGAGATGGATTGATTTTTCTGATTGCATGATTGAAATTGGTCTCAAGGTTGCTCCTATTGTAGTCATGATTTAAAAACATTCTTCGTATATGAAAATATTCATTTGCATACAGTATTTTAGGAAATATTCATTTGAGTTGTTTATAACAGCCTTACACTGCCTCCTGTTTTCTGCATGTCCATCGTGAAGCAGAGGGATGACGTATAGCACAAAAAATACCCGAGAGCAACCACGGTAGGACATAAACTTCACACACGTAGTGCCTCGTCAGCCACAACCTTGGCATAAATAAAAAAGATTGGTGATGAGTAGGGACGCGGACGGTGAAGAAAGTGAAGGCAGAAGTGAAGGTGACAGGGCCAGATGGAGATGTTCAAAGAGGAAGAGGGGAGGGTGAATAAAGCCATGCCAGGAGAACAAAGTGAGGTTGGGATATCAATACAAATGATGAAATGATTCTGAATTTATAATGGTTTATTTTAGTGGGAGAAATGGGACTTAGTCAAGCTGAAGCATTGCACAGAAAGGATAGAACGGGGGAAATAGACAGCAAGAAAACTGTGTGTGTGTGTGTGTGTGTGTGTGTGTGTGTGCGTGCGTGTGGGAGATGGGATACGGTATGATGATTGCATGCAGGCCATTATGCCTTAATTGCAGTACATGTGTAATTAAGGCTAACTCGGTAAGTGGCATTAGGAGGTCTCTGTACACCGTGTTCAGATACATTTTGCCCAGAGGAGAAGAGAAAAATAAGTGATTATCAACACACATTGCACTCAAGCTGCCACCCACACCGTTAGCAGCCAACTGCATCCACCTTCTTCAAATAACGTCCACTCCAGAAGGCCAGCGACCTCTTTTTGAGTGGTTAGCAATCTGGTTTTTACAGGGTTTTGTAAGGATATGTCTTTTTACGTGTTGAAATACAGTCATAGCTAGAATGTAGCAGGAAGAATTCAAAAGTTGTTGAACCTTACTATGTGATTTAAACGCTATAATTTAAGAGAATAACAAATTTGAGACTGTAATATGTGCGCATGTATAGAATAAAGTGTAAAGTAAGGAGTACAGTTTGAAAGGATTTACTGCGATACTGTCACAGGGATCTGGTGGTACTAGTTTAAGTGGATGCTTCATCTTGGCAGAGCACATCTGGAGGTGAGTGCTGAGCGCTGGTCTCGACTGCTGGGCCTTTTGGAGGAGCTGTGGAGGTGGATCTGCATGAAGGATGAGGAGCTGGCGAAGCAGATGCCCATCGGAGGAGATGTGCCCACTCTGCTGCAGCAGCAGAATCACTGCACGGTATGAATTGTTGCCACAGGCGATGTTCCTGCCACACTCTGAAAGATTTATCCATACCTTGTCCTTTCCTTATTGATTTTTCTTTAAGTTTTCAGAGAGAAGCTTCAAGAAAGTAACTTTTTTTCCCTAAAATAAACGTTCCTTCTGAACATTTTAAGCATTTGTAACCATACTCTCAGCTTGATATAGCCAGCCCCATGTTATCAAGCTTTTTTCCCCTTCTTAAAGCAAATGCCTCATTAGTTGTCCTCTCTCTCTCTTTCTGTGTGCGCAGATGGTTTCCTTGCGTTTGACTAACATCTCCCTCACTGTCCTAATCATTTTCTCCTGTTAGGGTACAGAGGGTTAAGATTTCTTTTATTTCGTGAAATTTGCTAATGTTATATCGTAGCAGCCTAACTCCTCCCTCCTTATCCTGAGCAGACGTCTAATTAACTAGAATAAAGATATTAAATTGCACAAGATGCGTTGTTGTTGTCATAAAGATAAACAAACGTGTTATTAAAAATATAACCGTGCTAACGATGATTGTTTTTCAAGCGTTAAGCCCAGCAGCCGTGTGGCTATGGTACATTTATTCGTTTCCAAATCCTGCATTGGTAGAGTTTTAAAGGCCAGGTTCGACATCATTGCCGTACAGTGAGTAGTGTCCTTTCTCGTGTTTTATCATTGCACTTATTGATGTTTTTACACTACACAGAATCAGTTTTTCTAACAAGCAGTCAATACCTTTATTGTGCTGACCCATTCGTACCTTTGCCATCAGTGCCGTTTGTCAGCAGTGTTCCCCACTGTATTATTTATTGTAACCACTGGTTATTGTGATAGTGCACCGGAGTGTAATTGCTTTCAGATAAATGACTCAGCCCGTGGCTACTGTTTACTCCGAGCCTGCCGGCCGCTCTTGACATCATAATGCGTTTCTCGGCATCCCGTTCGCCACACTATTATTTTGTTCCCCAAAACGCCTTGAGAGTAAACACGTGTGCAGTCATGTGTCACAGACGCAAGGATCACAGACACGCTGACAGATCAGCTGGCACACGCGCACACGGAGCTCAGTACTCCTGCGTTGCGACACCTTAGCATACGCGAAGCGCATTTGTATCTGAATGCCTTCTCTGATCTGCTACATCTTTGTGTAACTTTTCAATGAAGTTTGACAAACTATATTTTGAAATGTCATTTTGTAATTTTAGATGGCAATTTGTTAGATACAATACTGTTTGAGGCTAATGAAGCAATCATGCACATAGAAAAGAAAGGAGTTTCAATTTTGTGAAGCATTTCTGTAATAATTTGTAGAAAGAAATATGAAAGAGAGGGAAAAAATAAGACAAATTACACACGCACACATAATAAAGTGTGTAATACTTAAAGCACTAATTCCAAACTTCAAAAGAAAAAAATCATTAGAGCAATGTGCTCAGTGCTTTCCCTTTTTTGAAAGAAAATGGAGAAGGAAAAAAAAGACATAACTGATCGACCACAGAGACTAAGAGTGGGCTCTTCCAGTGGCACACAATCAATTTCTTGGCTGCTGTAATGTCTGCTAAATATAGTCTTTTAATGACTTAATGAAGAGTCGTTACTCAGAAAGCAGAGCAGATTATGTAAAAACTATATATTATGGGAAAAGAGAGACACTCTTCCACACTTTGCCTGGTTGACAGTCCAAACTTGGAGCCTTTATGGGAATCTTGTTTCTGATTTTAATTGAGATGGGTTCATCAGAGTATGCTCTCAGTGATCTGAGATGAGGCTTGCTCCACGTGTCTGCTGAACACCTTACAGAGAGAAGAGAAAGGCATTACCCCAGCTGATCAGATGAGCTCCATTATATAAGCGATGAGTCTGAGAGCACACGCAGTAACCACAGAGTTTAATCTACCTTCATGTCCACTTCTACTTTCCTTTTCTCATTACCCTCTCTCAGCCCTTTTATCTCATTTTCTGTCATCCTTTGCTGTGGTTCCTGTCTCTAGCCTTTTTGTCTCTTTTCTTTACACTCCTCCTCTCTATTTCTTTCACATTTTCTCCTCTCTGCTTTCCCTTGTTCATCTCCAGGTATTCAGCTTTGAGAATACTCAAAAAAGGAAATAATGAAACTGGCGTGTTGAAAGTGCGGGAGTCTCACTTACCATTTTTTCCCTGTGTTATGTTTTTCCCTCACTTCCTCTGTGTTCTTAGTAGATTGGCCTGGAGGTCTTGGTGACCCTAAAAAGGATGAGGGGAGGTGGCTGAGCAGAACAAAAAGCTGGGGCTTTGAACATGTCATGCTCTATTACTTGCTTACACTGACAGACACACACTTGCAAGTCCCCTGTGCTCACACATACATACGCAGACACAGTTGGTGAGCAGTGCATGTACCAGCTGCTCTGCCGGAGAGATTGGGGGAATGTGCATGGATATAAATATATGGAAATTGGTGTCTCTGAGGTAGGGAAGGCTTAGAGTGAGGGTTTTTTTTCCATTCTCTTTTTGTTTTGGGAGACTTTGCGAGATAAAAGATGAAGGCTAAGCCACTTAGCCCAGCAGAGAGCAACGGATATTGCCGTTATTAAAGAATCGGAAGGAAGAAAAATATGAAAGAGCAGTGGTCCAAGCAGAAAGTGATAGACAGGAAGTGGCAAACAGAAGCAAAATTAAATGAGGAGAAAAGAGAAAGATGTTATGTACAGTAGATGAGAACCCAGGTTAGTGGAAGTAGGAAAAGTATACATAGTACATCTTTTTATATTCATAATATTTAGGTTTCCAACACATCAGCTGCATTCAGATCTAGCTCAACAAGCTGATTGTTGAAGTGCTGAAAGTGTGAGGCGACTGAGTGGGTATTGTCTGTGCTAACTTGAGTTACTTCTCCCGCCCTCCTCTGTGTATTGATCAGTGTCTGTGTTTTTCTCTTCTAAAATGGCCATAATAGCGTTTATTAATTGCACATTCAATTACCCAGTAAAAATGCCTTTGTTAGCATCAAGCCGATTAAACTCATCAGTCTCTTCTATTAAATTAGCAGCTTTTAGATCAAGGAGTGGGAACGAGGGACCAGAGGCTTGTGGGCATCTTTAACGACTCTTATCTTTCAGCAACAGTTGGTTTCTTGTCTGCATTGTTACGCAAGTTCAATCTGGTTCTTTCAAAAGCTCATTCGACTCATTCAGAATCAATACAGGCAACAGGCAATATACTTTAAATTTAGTTAAACCCCCCTTCCCCATATCTTCTAAATATGCTTAAGTAGCATACCATTACTCAAACTAAAGTGGGGAGAGTCTAATAATTTGCCACAGGACTCATCTTAATCATTGTGCCTGAATGATTGATTAGCACCATTTACTCTTGAATGGACAGGTAGTAAAGGAGAATGAAATGGATTTAAGTGCTGTGCTGGACTTTACCTCAGGGTGTCTTTGGAGACACAGGGCTTTTGTTAGAACTAACCACTGGGGTTTTTTCTGAGGAACTTTAAATTGTTTTTGTCTGCTTCATTTACACTTGCAGTTTAATGAAATTGCTAGACGTGTGTGTTGATGGTCTAAAGCACTGCTGGCAAAAACCAGCCCTTATCTGCTGGGGGTCCTATGGGTTTGTCCTGCAGTATTGAAACATTGGCCTCAAATCCTTTGGGTCCTGTCAGCTCCGGGGTGGGGCATCCTTAGATCCGGTATGTTTCAGCACATTCCATGGATGCAGATTTAGCTAGAATCAAAGGAATTTGCAATTGCAAACCAGGTCAACGCCATGGGTCCTTTATTGTCTCTTTTGTGCCAAAGGGCAGTGCCATGTGTATGCATGGTCTGCAGCAGTGATTAGGTGGATCAAGATGCTAGGATCCAGCAGAACATTGATCATCTAGGTACAATTTAAAGTTTTTCACTTCGCCTGTCATTTGGTTTTTAATGTGAAGTTGTTGTTTTTTTTAACCATGGAAATAATTCTGTGATCATCCACCTCAGTTTTATTATGTGGTGTTTCAGACCTTTTGGGGTTGCTGAGCAGGTCAGTGTGTTCATTCTTTTTAAAAATGTACCAAATTTTTGGCCACTCTCATAGTGTTTGTGATCACTCTATGGGTTTACTTTGGTTTATTGGTCTAATGGCCGCTTCCCTCACTCACGTCAGAATCTCTGCCGACATCATATTGAGAGATCCGGTGAAAACACAACTTATACACTTGGAGTCAAATACAGATGTTTTTATTGGTTTAATTTGTCATGGAACATCAAGGGAACAGACTGCATCTGGCCACAAAGCTGCTTGTCAATTAATTACTTTTGAGCCTTTGAATATGATGCACTGTTAACCGTTAATGCAATACTTTATTGAACCGCAATACTTTTACTATTACTATTTAATATTTACTATTAAACCCCTTGAATTAAAGCTGAAAGTCTGCATTTTAATCTCGTCTTAATTGTGTAATTTAAAATCCACTGTTGGTTATGTCTAAAAACACAAGTTAATGTGTTTAAGTGCATATTTAAGCAATTATTATCACTACTATTAATGCACCAAACAGCGGACGGATTGCTACATAGATGGTTAGTATAGTCGAGCATTTATGAGCTGAAGAGAGAGGTTTGGGAGTTAATCAAAACCAAAACAGATTACTAAAAAGAGACTGCATATTTGGACTGTGTTAGGAGATGAATCCTCTAAATTAATGCTAATATTATTCTGGTAAGTGTGCAATAAACCTTTTAAAGGCTATGATAGCTTAAAGAAGCAAAGAAGTATATGAACAATGCTGCTGTTAGCAGTTATAATTATCGGTGACAGCAAACCTCATTAAGTACTGCAAAACTATGCTAAAGAGTGATGCAGTGACGATTCAAAAAACAAAGGTTCTAAATTGACCTCAAACTTGTAAATTATTGCAGTTGCACTAACACAACAATGTAAAATATACATATGTTTTACATGGAAAAAAATTATATTTTTATTTCGGCAACTGCGAATTTGTCACATATAGGTTTCTTGTACATCCACAGGCATTTCACAGCCTGTGGGTATTGGTACTAAATTAACAATGGCCAAGGTTGGATGCATTAGTTAAGTGGAGCATTTGTTTTCAAACTACTAGCAGCTATCACTAGCTTTCAGCTATTCTGAGATAACAGCAAATGTTGGGAGGGCAAAGGAGCAATTAATTTTTTTTCCCAGTTGAATCACTCTGTGGCTCCTTTATGAACTGTGCAACTGTATGCAACTGTAAAATCTAATTTGGCCCAGACGACACAAGTTCAAATTCTGGCCTCAACTAAAAATAGTTTTTGCTAGAGAAAAATAAGAAGTCATCAGTATTGTGACTTTCTCCCCCTTCTCCCGCAGTGTGATTGAACCCTTATTGCAAAGGCGCCTGAAAATTCCTGCCTTGTGCCTCTCTTATGTTGAGAGATGGTATATTGTATAGTTTGTATATTGTATTGTTTGTATAGTCTGTATAGTTTTTCATATTTATATCCTGTTCATATCCTGTACATAGCTTGTACTCACTACAGCCTGTACATACTTATAGTTATAGAATATTCACAACATACTTCATACCGTGTACATTATAACGTACCATAATAGACCCATTTCTGTAATATACTCACATATCTATATTATTGCTAATATATATTGTAATATATCTATATCACTAAAGCACTTCTGGATGGATGCAAACTGCATTTCGTTGCCCTGTACCTGTGCATGTGCAATGACAATAAAGTTGTATTCTATTCTATTCTATTCTATATTGTATCAGTCCTTTTTGGGAGGCTTATTTCTTCTAGAAGATGAGGGCTACGGTAATATTGTGGACGAGATAGCAGGGTTTTGAGAGCAGGAAGAGGGATGTTTGGCAGAGCTCTGAAAGAAGCTGTGTTGTGATGTTATCTCATTGGCGCCACAGCACAGGGCACTTAGTGATAAGAGTCTGCTGTGCTGCTACAGCCACAAACTACACTCTTACACAGACCTGGGCACAAGCACTTGCCCACAGACATAATCACACACTCACAGCCAAGGTCACGGTCACTCGTAGCTTCAAGGTAGATGCCAGAAGCATTGTGAAAGTGACAAGAGTCCCCTCTTGCTCTAGTCTCCATAAATCACAGCTCATATTCTGATGTGCCAGAGCCTGGAAATTGTTGAAAAAGAGCAAAGAGAAGACCTGTCCTGTTTTATCTTTGACTTAGATGTCTATGTCTCATCACTCAAAGGCTGTCTGGGATTTGCTTGGGGAAAAAGAGCTTTTTTTGTTAACTTAAAAGCGGCGAATGTGTTTGATATCCGCCTTTCAAAAAAGCGTGAAAAGTGTGTCCCTGTGTGAAACTCTGATAATGTGCGCGTGCTGAGGTTTCACTAAAAAGATTTGGTTGAGTGTTGGGTGAAAGTGTTTTGTGCTGTCACCTGCCTGAACTGTAAGGATACCCAGTGGCTGGATAACAGACGGCGAGGCTGTATCTAACAAAGAGGATTACTTGGCGCTGCTCACGTTGCAGATATTAAAGCCTTCTGTGGCTCATTTCTTTGGAGCCAGTTTACATTAGAAGATAATATTACATTTATTGTATTACTCAAACTATGCCTGTGTGACATGATTATTAATATGGGTATTATTATAGTAAATATGTCTGAGACGCAGAGTTCACTTTTGACCACAGTGGCCTTACTGCAGGCTGTTCTTGAGCTTTTGAGCCACATGATCTTTATCAACAGTTTTTTTTTTTTCCCAGCTTGTATTTGAATTTATTCTCACACACAGTGTAAGTAAACAGTGCAGCAACAACACAGCACTGCATTTCACTTCACAGAAGTGATATTACACAACAGACATGGCAAACAGAATACAGTATCTCAGAAATTATGAGTGTGTGAGAAATGAGATACATGTTCAAACAAGAGAAGGAGAAAAATCAAACGTTCAGTAAGAAATCGGTAGGCGTTATCTTAGAAGTGACTCGAAATTAATTCCTGACAATATAACCCCAATTCTTAAAAAGGTGAGACGCTGTGTGTTATGAAAGAAAACACCAGAAAAAATGATGTGCGCGTGTCATAAACACATTTTTAGCAGAATGTTTAAAGTGAAACATTAATACTTCGTTAAAAAAAAAAGGGGGGGGGGGGGTTCATTTTGAAATTGATGGCTTGCAACATGTCTCAAAAAAGTTGGGACTGGGAGTTACCGAAGGTTAGAAAAGTAAATGTTCTATAAAGAAATGGAGGCAGGGACATTTTGCAACTAATTGGGTTAATTGTCATCAAAATAAAATGATTGGGTATAAAAAGAGCATCTTAGAGAGGCAGAGCTCCTCAGAAGTAAAGATCGGCAGAGGCTCAGCAATCTGCAAAAAAACCCCTGCAAATTTCAGAGTAATGATGTTCAACATAAAATAAAGAACACTTTGAATACCTCATCATCTATACGGCCTAATATTTAATGATTCAGAGAATTTAGAGAAATCTCTGTGCACAAGGGACAGTGCTTGCCTGCCTGTCCTGACCTTTCACCAACTGAAAACATTTGGCACATCATGAAATGCAAAAATAAGACAAAGAAGGCCCAGAACTGTAGAGCAGCTAGAATCCTGTATTGGCCAAGAATTGGACAACATTCATCTCACAGTATCGCCCCAGTAAAACGTTTTGCTCTCAGACTGTTGGCAGACCCTGTTGAAGCTTTCTTCATTTTCTCTGTCATTGTATGGTCTTTACTTTACAACATAAAGCGACTTGAGGCAACTGTTGAATTGAATAAACGTGTCACTGTTCCAACTTTTTTTTTGATGTTGCTTCCATCACATTCAAAATGAATGGATATTTCTTAATTTTCTGAGGTTAAGTATTTGTTTTCTGTCTTCTATTGTGAATAACATGGGTTTATCAGACTTGCAAATATTTGCTGACGGATCTTTGGAGATGTTAAAAGTGTAATACATGAAGTCAAACTTCACATATCTATAAACAAGCCAGTTCTACAAATGGCTTCAACAAGCCATTTGCTGCTTTGATGCTGTATATATGTTGGTTCCTTCTACATCTGGCTGTAATCAGACTTCCCTGAATTATTCAACCAGGTGCAATTTGTTTCCACCAGGATGCTGTTCATCGACCTGAGCTGTTATCTGTGATTAACACATTACAAAACTGACATCGGAATATTTTACTGGCGTCACTCCGAGTAACATGCAACAAACTTTGAAAATAAACAGCCTCTTTACCCTCATTTCATTTCCTAATTTAAACCACCACTCTACATCTGACAGCAAAAACAAAAGGAAATATATGGAAAACTAATGGTGCTGGTATCAACTGGGAGTTGTCCTCGCTGCTCAGCTCCTCATCCTCTTTTTCTTATCTCTGCTCACACCCCTTTCCCTCTTCCTCAAGCCCCTCTCATTTACGTTCTATCTCTCAAGGTCCCCTCTCTGCGCTACCTGCCTATTATGCTTCCTCTGTGTGAACGGGGAGGAAATCATTGGAACGAAGCAAACCATTTATTAGCAGGGATGATCTAATTTGTGTTCAGCAGGATGCTTCATTTCAGGATGAGAGTACATTTGTCTGCAGGAGGCTGTGTGAAATTGTCATTGCATTGGTCTAAATCCAACTTTTACAAGAACTTACTTCCAGAATTTAAATTTTTTATTTTTAAATGCTTCCACAGCAGCCGTGTGTGAACTGTGAAATAGAATTGAAAGAAGTGGTGAGAGGGTTAAGGTCACTCAGGAAATTATAGGCTAATTATGGCAAATCTTCACACAAATGTCTAAAAGGATGAAATTAGATTGTGATGACATTGTATAATGAAGGTCACACAGAAGGTGCGAGTTCAGGTATGTGCGTATATGGATGTAAGCTGCTGGAGTGGTGGGGTGTTCTCATACATATGGATTGGATAGTTTCTCTTCTAGGCGATTCTTATTGTTCTTGTCTTACGTCTTCAAATGTTGCCGGTAATACGATTGCACCCAAGCCAGCATCTTGTCGTCAATCTTTTGCATCTCATTTTTGCTGCAGTCGACTGTTTGATCAGTCTGATAAGTGTGAGACTTTATCAGAGCGGGTCAACCAGCTTCACAGTGTCTTCAACTACATCGCCTCTTCACAAAGCAATCACACACTCCGATAGGCAATGAAGTCCTTCGGGGTGTCACATGTATATTCAGACAAGAACAATTATGCCGTTACATACCGATCTCACCCCCTTTATGTAGTTCCATCGCCTGCCGTGCACTCTGCTGAGGCAGAACTCTTGACATAAGGTTAAGAGCATTTGTCAGATTGCTTCATGAACTTCATGAACTAGAGCCTGGAGTGTGTGGTGCACTATGCTCATTTCAATATGAGCGGCGCTGTGAGAGGATGTGCAGGATGTGTGGTGTTACTAGCAAGCTCTATAATGATTATTCCTGCAGGGTTACAGTGACTCGCTTTATTCTGTGCCTTGCTCAGCTAATTTCACACAGACCCAGAGGAGAAGCCCAGTTTGACCCAGTACTCGCACTTCAATCGCTGCTCTGTTCTCAGAGCTTTCAATACCGCTGACACTCCTTACATAGCCTCTCTCTCACACTCTCTCTCTTACCTCTTGATTCCTTCTTAATAGGCAAAGACTGAGCAGGGAAACTGTTTTGTTGTGCTGCAATCACCTAATTAGCCATTGAATGTGTTGGTTATCTTGCCGATAGGCAGAACGTAAACATCTGCGTTTGTTCATTGGGCTGATGTGAGTGTTTTAATCACAAGAACTCTAAGAACTGGTTGATTAGTATGTATATTATTTCAAAAACTAGGACCTGCAAGAACTGTTTGAAAATTAAACTCAAACACTTTTTTAATATATAGATCATAACAAAGTTACAAAAAATTTGTGGTTGATATTAGTAACATTTTTATATACATCAAGTCCCCTCTAAGCCATTGCTCTGTGCTTTTCCCGCAGGCGCTACGGTCAGAACTGAAGGAGCGTGAGCACTTGGTAATCAGCACTTTGGACCAGGCGAGGACGTTTCTTGCTGATCAGCCCATTGAGGGTCCTGGAGAGCCACGCAAGAACCTGCAGCCAAAGACTGGTTTGTTCCTTTTCATTAAAAAAAATATATCTCTAACAGAATATATAAACTTTCAGTCCTGGAAACAGGTTTGAAAAGATAATTGCAGCTTAAAAATACTGCACACCACTACCGAGTCCATTAAAGCCATGCTATGCAGTTTTTTCCACCTCCTGAGTAAATTGTGGTAAAATCAGAGCTCATAATGAGGCTTAGGAAGTTTTATCTTTTAGGTATAGTAAGTATCTGGAGATAATGACATAATGAAAAACTATTAGAAACTCACAGTTCTCTGTGTCTCTAGTTAGTCTAGTCTGTTTTCAACAGATTTTAAATCACTAATCGCCTATTTTTGTAATTCACATATCATTTTTTTCCCTTGTGCGATATGACAAAAATCTCATCGTCCTGACAATGATATAAATCACAAAAATGTAATATTTTCTGTAAATTCTGTGAATCTCGGGCAACTCGACTTGCATTTAGTTTTTCCATCTCGGCGTCCTTTACCTGGATTCGAGTGTTTTAACCAATGCATGAAACTATACATTTTTAGACACAAGTTGTAACGGCAACCATTTTCTTTCAAAGTTTGAGTCTAAGGTTTATTTTTTTAGCACCTGACGGCTCTTTTTTTTTGCTTCTCTGCATACTCTTTCACGTGATTCAGTTTATTTTGAAAAGTCTCAACAGGATCTTGAGCTTTAATGTGAAAGGTTTACGTGGAAAACAAACAAGCGGACAGCGGAGCCACGCGATGGTTTTACCGTCATTGTTGCTAACGACAACACATAAAAACAGGCGCTTGTCCGTCCATAGTGTGATTATATTAAATATGAGTGAAAGAGAGAACTTTAATACATTAATATAGCCACTACAGTGACCATCAAAACGATGAAAAAATATTGCCGTAAACAGTTAATTTTGACGTTTGACGATAGACGTTTTTATATCGTCATCCGATATATATCGTTATATCGAACAGCCCTACCCTTACATGGCCAGAATCTTGTAGAAACATAATTTCCCACTCTAAAATTGTACTGTATGACAATAGTAGATGGGTAACAACAATGCATTGATTTTGGACGCAGCCCGTGGTAATAAACTGCAGACTGTAAACACTTAAAAAGACAAAATTGCTTTGTAAAGCCCTGTTTTGAAGCCATCCACAATTAATACTGCCACACCACTAAATTTAATGCAATTTAGGCTGTTGAGTTATCAAAAAAGATCACCCATATATACATTAGCTACACAAAAATGTCTTTGTTGAAGCAGTTTCCATGTTTGCTTCTGTTGTAAAGTTGGACCTTTGGCCCCTGAAAGAACTCTAGTTTTTGGCACCTATACCTTGTCTTCATTTTTCAGGCATAGTGACAGAAGGATAGCAGCAGCACTGAAAAGGAAGGTTGTTAACACTGTTGTGAAACCCTCTATGATGTATGGTTTGGAGATGGTAGGTCTGACTCAAAGAGAGGAGGTGGATGAAGATGAAAATGTTTGGGAGTGACCTGGAGGGACAGATTTAGTGTCACAGTATGTCAGTGGGACAGTGCCAGCTAAGCATTTTGGAGACAGTGTAAGCAAAGCAAGAGGAGATGGTTTGGACATGTGTAACGGGGGGGATAGTGCATACACTGGACAAAGGATGTGAAATATGGAGCTGGCGGTAAGGATGAGAAAGACCTCAGAGAAAGTTCTAGAGAAGGTAGTGATGGAGGACATGCAGAGGGTTGATGTGATGCAAAAGAGAGGGTGAGGTGGTTGCAGATGACGTGCTGTGGTGCCCCCGAACGCGAGCCACAATATAAAAAAAGGAGCTGGAAAAGGTTGCAGCTTGCATCCTACAAAGTCATTTGCTAAAGGTTTTTAGTTGGATTTAAGATACCTGGTGGTGCGGGTGTCTGGAAGGGCAGCATTCAAATCTGTGCAAAATCAAATATATGGATCCATCCGCTGTGATAACCTGATGTAAATGGGAGAACTGCCAGAAGAAACTTCTTCTTTTCTGCTCCACAAGGGTTTTGTTTTGGGTACCTTAACCTGTCATCAATCACAAGAATGTCTGCTTTTCAGCCAGTTTGAAGAACCAGAATCTAAGGTCTTATTTGCCTCACTTCTGAGGTTAAAATCATTCAAGCTGTTACCTCTGTTGAAGTTGGTATAAATAGACAAGGAGCTGGGCTTACAAATACACCAACTCATTCAGTATTCCCTCTCTGTCTCTTTTTGGGTGCAGCAGGGAAATCTTCGTTAGGTCAGCATATTTCCCTTCTAACTAAACCCCTACTGTGTAAATAATTAAACCGACCCAAGGGAATGTGTAGGGGTGTGGCGAGACTTCAGAGCGCAGACGGATAGGCTTGTTGTCTGTGGTCTTTGATGCAGATATCAAAGTGTCATCTCATTGTATACAGTAAATATTGTTCCCTGATTGCACCGTATTTGAATTACTGTGCAGAGGTTTGGGGCAATACTTACAAATGTTCGCTATCATCAATCTTTATATTACAAAAAAGGGCCATAAGGATAATCCATAAAACTGGTTACAGAGATCATACAAATCCACTATTCTTAAAATCAAAAATTCTAAAATTCACAGATCTGGTTCATTTTCTCACAGCACAAATTATATATAAAGCAATAAATAACCTGCTTCCTGACAATATTCTAAAAATGTTTTCTAAAAGGGAACGGGGATACAATTTGAGGGGGGAATTAAATTTAAAACATCCTCGTATCCGTACAACATTAAAAAGTTTTTGCATCTCTGTGTGTGGAGTGAAGCTGTGGAACAGACTAAGTAAAGATATGAAGCAATGTCCAAGCATGGCGCAGTTTAAAAAGCGGTTTAAGGATATGGTTTTTACAGGGTACAGGGAAAAGGTAGAGATTTGATAGGGTGTTCTTGTCTAATATTTTCATGTGTGTGCGCATGCACGGGTTTGTTGGTATGGATATATATATATAATTGTAGGCTGTGTATCCTTGAGGTGTTAATGGGGTTATTGAAAATGTGTATATGTGCGTATGTGTGTATATACGTATGTATGGATAGATAGAAACATATATGTGTATATATTTAAAAAAAAAAAAAAAAAAAAAAAAAATTACACATAACATATAATGTAATTGCAAGGAGGTATTTCTGTAGTCTATTGATACTAGATAGTGGAAAAGGGGTGGGATTAAATAAGCTTATGCTTCTTCCTGCTCCTTTTTGAACATGGACGTTATTTGGAGTTGTGGTTGCTCGTTTTTCTTTTGTTTGCTTTGTTCATTTGTCTCTTTTAATTCTATTTTTTTTTATACTTTTTCAACATGTTCAAAATAAAGATTCAATCAATCAATCAATCAATCAAATAGATTTTTTTTAAAACGAGCTAATTTAAGATCAGAAGCTGTGCTTGTGGTGTAATGAGAGGATATTGAATGTGTCAGAGTAACACTCTGATAGTGTATTAGTATAGTAATGCTTTGTAAAGACAATCAAACGAGCTTACATTACTTTGCCTGTGTACATCATTCTTCTTTATAAACTACAGACACCATCAGTATCAGCAATGACATGAGGCTTCCTGCAGTGTCAGGCGTTTTTGTATGCCGGGAGCAAGATGAGAAAAAGCGAGATTGCAGAGGTGCAACAGGTGAAGATGGTAATTCAGTCACTACCCTGGAGATAAGACCTAAGAACTCCTGAGAGCTGCTCATCTTTTTTGCAGTTAAAATGATTATCTGGGGAGCAGTTTTCTCCTATACCTGCTCTTTCTTTTTTTTTTTTTATTCCCTCCTCTTCTCTAACCGCATCCTCAGATATGCCACAGTCGTCATGTCTTCTCACCTTCTGACTTCTTAGACTTCTGTCACTTCTTAGACCCTCAGTCTCTCTCATTTTTTTCCTGTCTTTCTCTTTGATCAAGCCTTGACTTTAGTTAAAGCTTCAGCGTCCTACCTTCTTTTCTTATTTTTCTGCCCTCCTGTTCTCCTTTGCTCCTCCATTCTCCTCGTGTTGAGTGTCGCTCATTTACCTAGTATGGGATCAAAGCTTTAACTGAAGAAGTGAGGACTCAAAAGCTGAATTCAGGGACAACAGTGAATAGTTCAGCAGGTCGTATTTGTGACTTGAATGCAGCTGAATTTGGCAGATAGCGTGTCAGAGAGCAGGTCAAGGCTGGCGAGAGTGATGGAGAAGAGGCGCGTGTGCAGTTTGGATTAGTTCAGGTTGTTACTGGAAAGAAGTTAGTAGACCTGAGACACAAAGGGACAAAAGAATTAGTTCTAAGGGTCAGAAAATTCTACATATCAGTTCTGACAAGACTGTAGTTTTTCTACCAGGCAGTACAAAGTCAGAAAGAGGATCGAAGGGCTGGGGTTTATATTGTCCTGGAGCTTGATTTGTCGATGGGTGTCAGGTTTGCAGATGAGTCATAGAAGGGTCAGACTTAGACATGAAAGATGTGCAACTACTGAAGGAATGTGCAATAAAAGAAAAAATGATCACAAAGGGCTTATTCAGCTGTATAATTATAGTAAAATTTGCAGATAAATGGCTCGTAGTTCTTCAGAATCTTCTGCCACATCATGTTAGGAAGAGAAAAGAAGAGACTTTAATAAAAATGTATACAGGTCTCTTCAGTGTTTTTGTTGTAGAAGTACGTATTTAATTAAATGTTGAAGATGGTAAAGGTTGTTTTTAGGAAGCTCTAGCACTGAAACGTCACAAGCATGTGTATTTTTGCAAGTGAAGCAGTGTGGGGGAGCCTGTTTGCAGCGCTGGAAAGAAGTCAAGGACTGTGAAATAAAAGAAAAGATCCGGTTCAGTGCAAGGATGTGAACACATTACAAATGCATTTCTATCATTTCTTCCATTTTATAGAAGTAGTCTTGAAATAAATGCCTTTCATTACCATATTGTGAAGAAATAACTGAACAAAATATGAAATAATAATGAAGGCCATGAGCATTTCTCCACAAAATGGCGTGCTTCTTTATTTCCCGTATTTTCTTTTTTTTATCTTTCAGATCTCACACCAGAGGAGAAGGCCCGAGGTTTGGCCCGGGCTATCCGAAAGCAATCTGGTGAAGTGAGGGAGCGGTGGGAGCGTCTGAAAGGGCACGTGGGCGGTTGGCAGAGTCAGATGGAGCGAGCCTTGGAGCGACTCCAAGAGCTGCAGAGCTCCATGGACCAGCTTGACCTGCGGCTGACTCGGGCAGAGGAGGCCAAAGCTACCTGGCAGCCTGTGGGCGATCTGCTGATCGACTCTCTGCAGGATCACATCGATAGAACCACGGTGAGTCAGAGGGTCAGATTTTTGCTAATGCACCATAACCATCCCTCTTATACTGTCAGATATGCTCAGTTTGAGTGCTGTTTAACAAATCTTGTTGTTTTCTGTTATAAAATCTTTGAAAATCCTGATTTAAAAAAAGAAGAAGAAATGTTTGATGCTTCACATGGTTTCCCTGGTTCTTTATTTACTTTGTGTGTGTGTGTGTGTTTTTTTTAAAGAAAGTGCTACTTCATTTGAGGATATATTCAGTATAGTCTTATTTGTTTACACATCATATTTGAGGATGTCTCGTTTTGCCAAGGAGAACTGGCCGAGAAACAAGCAACAAATTTAACAAGCAAGAGAAATGAGAGCATCTTCTTGTAAACTGTAAACAACAAATGAAAGAGTCGAGAAGCGGAGGACAAAAGGGCACTGAAAATAGCCAAGTCACGATTCACAGCCTGCATGAGGAAATTCAGCTGTTGCACTCATTTCTCTCTCTGCTGCACCTCAGATCTTAATCACCTGAGGTACAGCCAGTCCGGGCACTCGTATTTCTTTATATCCGTGTCATTTAGCGATCCACTTTAGATCAAATGGTCTATTGATAGATTAGATTGCAACCAGAGCAGCACTTGTCTCTAATATGGGAGACAGGTAGGACAGTACACGGAGGAGACTTTTTAAATGCAAATTTTAAAGCTGAAGCTGCAAACTTCATCTCCTGTTAGATTTTAGGTGGTCAAACAAGAAAGGGATAAACAAACAGCAGTCAGCAGTTTGGACTAAAGCATATTTATTTTAGGCTAATCTCACAACTATAATACAAATACGCTATCATCTTTTTCCCAGGCCTTCAGAGAGGAGATTGCCCCGTTGCGTCAGGACGTTCGAATTGTCAATGAGCTTTCTGCTGAGCTGACACCATTGGACATTCAGCTGTCATCCACAGCCTCGAGACAGCTGGACCAGCTCAACATGAGGTGGAAACTTTTGCAGGTACTTTAAATCCCCCTGAAACAGCTACAGATTTCGGAGCAGGAGTAGGGTTTTTTGTGTGTGTGTGTGCGCGCGCATTTTTTCCTCTATATTTTGTCACAGTTGTCTAAATGACTTCAAAGGAGACTGCGCTGTCTCGATGTTTTTGTTTTTTGTGTCTCCCTCGCTTTTTTTCACTGTATACCAATTTTACTTTGTCAGCTGAACACACGGGGATTTGGAGCCGTCCCTCTCCCTGTTTACTTGTTTTAGTTGAACGCAGCTTTATGTTCAGTGCGACACTTTGTCACTACACATCACTGGCCACTATTCTCGCAGCGCACCGGTCATATCCTTGGCTCTCTGCACGCTTGATAGTCACAGCTAGACAGTCACGAGTGTTTCTCAGAGTTGAACATGTCTCAGACCTCGAGGAGAAGTCGTGAAAAAGTCTCTTAACAAGTTATTACAAGGAGATAGAGGAGTGGGTTTTGAGCATGAGCGCTGGAGTTGTGTTGATATCCTTTAGACAAGTTTCAGTCATTTTTGTATTCTAATTGGGGATTTTTAAACTTAAAGGTGCACTGTTAGTCAGTTTTTAATCTCTAGATTGCTATGCCAAAGTAGCTTTTCTGTCATGTCTCTTAGATTTAGGGTCCTTGGCATTGATACCCAGTGATGCTTGAGATCTGCAGTGGTAGAGTGCGGTGGGACTTGACCTAAGCGGCTAAGAATGGCAGGAGACAGGTGCTGTCCAGTGTAGCGAGTGATTTATTCACCATTTTGTGATCAAACCATATTTACAAAAAGAAGAAGAAGAAGCTCAACTCCATAGTTAACTCAGTTCAAATAAACATAACTGAACTTAAATCAGTGGAAATTAAGGTCAAACTGCACACAGCTACACTGACCTGGTCCTTTCCCCCCTGAACACCTGCATTCATCTGCTTAAATAGTCCACTCGCCCCTGGACTATTCCATTCAGTAGGTAAGATGAACATTATCATACTCAAACCTATACTGCTACTCTTTACTAGCAATAAAATCGCTACGGTGTAATCAATACATATTGCACCAATAAATCCATTTCTGTATAAACACAGTCTAAAATTCTCCGACTTCTTCACCTGGTCTCTTCCTGTGACCTCAGATTAGCTATAAGCTATTAGCTATAAAGCTATAAATACAGGAAGTAAAGCTATAATTTCCTCCTTTTGTTCCTGGAACACAGGTAAGTAAGGTGAGTTCAAACTACACCAATTAACAGTTGAAATAAATAACATGTTAACTTGACAAACTTGTCAGAATTGATTTAAACCAAGATGTTATTGTACATAATCTGTAAAAGTGCAAAACATAAACAATAGTAGATGTTTGCCTATTGCAGACTACATATGAAATATGGTTAAATCAAAACAAGAATGTTAACTAAGAATATGGACAAATGGTGTTCTCACCCACTTTGTCACATAGAGGAACTGAATACAGGTTAGATGCTCAGCTGTGGACATGAGACAGATGTAGAGTTTTTTTCCAGTGCAATGTTTTTGAAGCTTCCTTTATAATTGAGGCACACAGTGTGGTTGCATTATTCGGGAATTTAAGCAGGAAAAGAAATGTGGCCCCCCTTCCCCGCTCAGCAAAACTGGTTAGCTGTGCTAATTTGTAGCCCTGTGATATTTTTTTTTTCCAGTGCACTGCACAGATACCCACTAACAGTCTTGTTGCCTGGAATATGACTATAATTTAGATTGTGAGTCAGAGAAGGGCTTAGTTTCATTCTGTCTCTCTCTGTTGTCCGCTCTTTTCATTTCTTTCAGTCTGCAGGACGGCTTCAGCTTCACTAATAAGCCAGATCTGGCTGTGTAGTTTGATGGTTTGGTTTTCATTTCCAGACAGCTACCATCTTCCTTGCTGCGGGAGAGTGAGGATAATAGTCACTAAGTGGCCAAAAAAGAAACTGAGCTACTGGTCTTTCTGTACCCATTTCCAGGATCCCTCTGTGATCTGGCTGACTTAATACCCGAGGCTCATGTGTGAATGTGCGAGTCTCAGTATTATAGGCTGCCAATACTGTCCAGCTAGTCAGAATGATGGAGCAAAGCAAATCATGTGTGGCAGGGCACAGGTGCAGTGCCTGAGAGGTCAATACACGGCTCTCAAAGGAGCGCGGGAGTAAGAGTCTGAGTGATTGATAACTTAAATGCTTTTCACACAAGTTTTTTTTTTATTTTTTGTAAGCAAGCTGAAGTAGTAGTAGAGATAATAACATGGAGTAAACAGCAGTGTTTTAGCATTGATTTTGAAAGTATATACGATTTTATGTTAACACACAAATAGGCACAGTGTGATTCTGGTGCTATGTTACGTTTCTGATCTTTGCAGGAGCATGTTTCTGATCGCCCCATATTGATATATATTTGTTGTTTTTGTGGGATTAGCTCAAAAGTAGAGATTTAGGAAACTTAGTGTTCTTGTGTGCTGCCTGATTTAGCTTCTTATGTGTTTCCCCGTTGAGTTTCTCTCTTCATTTTTCAATTTAAAAAAAAAACTTCCATTAATTCTCTGTTTCCCATTACGGTCACATATACCATCAAAGTTGAGAATGCACATGGCACACTTCCATGAAATCTGGATAATGGGTTTCCCTCTGGCCCCAGCACCATGTGTCTACACTAGATGGTGGATTTGTGACCTGCAAGTCTATTTTGGTCCACAGTTACCTGTAATTGTCACTGCAGTGATTTGCTATGGGCTTTGAGCTCATTGTGTGCGAGCGTACAGCCGTACTGTGATTGACTGCATCCGGTGTAGATACTTATTAGCTGACACGTGCATGTAAGCACTCAGTTACCTGCTGTTTGTGGGTTTGACATGTGCTCAGCTAATTGAAGCTGCTTTATAATTTCCAGACAATGCTAAATGTCCTGAAATTGACACCAAGTGCCTGTGAGTCGAGTCAAGACGTGATACTGTGTATATGTATACCTCTATTGGAAATAAAATTTCTTGAGTTGGGGTCTTACAGAAAATCCACTTGTAACTTAATTGCACTGAAATTGAATTCTTTCCAACCATGACGCCAAGTCTAGCCACTGTAAAGTTCTGTCTGTGCGAGCAGAGCCTGCCAGCCCACAGCTGACTGTCTGTGTGTGTGTGTGTGTGTGTGTGTGTGTGTGGTCATCATACAGGTGGCAGTGGATGACAGACTGAAGCTCCTTCAAGAAGCCCACAGAGACTTTGGCCCCTCCTCCCAACATTTCCTCTCCAGTGAGTACCGAGCCTATTACTTCTCTAAGGAAATTATAGATTTGGGGTGACTTGGTTTGATTCCACTCAGTTACACAGTTTCACATCGTCCAATTTCTCTCCCATGCCCCGTCTTTTCATCCTCAGCCATATGCTTCGCCGTCGCGGATGCTCAGTGGACGCGTGCACGCGCATACACATAGCGTGCAGACGTGCCACTTCACTCATGAATAATGCAAGGCTTAATTACAGCTCTGCACTGACTCCTTCCTCTCCCTCCCTCTTTAGAGTGGTCATTAGCAGAGCATAGAGAGTTAGAGACAAAGCTGGAGAGAAAAGACAAATGCAGAAGCGTGAACATTAAACAGAGCAGCCAGACTCCGGCTCCCTGTGCCTCTGTCGCGCTCTCCCTCACTCTCTGACTTTCGTCATTTTCTATAATCATACAGCCATTAGTGTTCTCCCCGTTCCACCTGATTTGCTTTGCTGGCTGTCAGACACGGAGACAAAATGGACGGTGTGCGATTCAGAGCAGGTGGCATGCTCAGCCGGCATGCTGTGTCACCAACAGACACGAGTTTACAAAGTAAGCGCTGCTGAGAGCTCAGCAACTGCACCCAGACAAAACACCACTGTCTCTTCTTTCATCTTCCTGGCACTATGACACTATCTTCTCCATCACACATTCGCTCTCATTACACTAGTAGCTTAATATTCCCCGAGGGATCAATAAAGTAGTGCGTTCTTATCGTCCCCTATCCATCTCGTATATCTCCCAATCTCGCCTAATCTCTTTCTCTTACTGTCTTTTCATCTTTATATCGGAGTGTAGAGCTGTGTCAAGGAGGAGGGAAAGTGGGAGGGCGATAAATCAAGCAGCATTTCTGCTTATTGCTTTTGAGAACATCTCAAGAGTTATATTTGTCTGGTTTTAACACTTTATCAGCTTGTCATTTTTAAGATTTCCCTTGCTTGTCTGTGTTTTTTGTCTTGTTTTGTGCCCCCCGTTTTTTCTTCCTCTATTTAAAAAAAAAAAAAAAAAAATCTTTTCTTTCATGTCCCATTGTCTCCCTCCTCCGGATTTTCTGCCAAGAAAACAATATCCATTTACCCAACCCCCCCCCCCCCACCCCCCCCACCCCAATTTCATGCTCCGTGAGAGTCTTCCTTATACATCTAGACTGTGTTATAATGGAAGCATTACATGTAAAAATTATTTCAAGTCAAGGTCCAAACACTAAATGGATTATTTCACTGCTTGGTGGAATTGTGCAGCATTTATTAAGATGGCGTTTGGATTTTAGTTGCCCGACTTTTTGTCTTTCCCCTCATCTCACTGCTCTCTTTATCTTTGTCTCTCTCTGTCTGCAGCATCTGTACAGCTCCCCTGGCAACGTGCAGTTTCTCAGAATAAGGTTCCTTATTACATCAAGTAAGTGGCGAGAAATGGCTTCGATAGCACTCACTGTGCCTGTATAAACTGTATGCATGCGTCTGTCTGTGTGCTGTAGTAGGTTAGAAAAAAATGCTATTTGAAATGGAATGATTGTGTGTGAGTGATTTTTTTAAATGTCTTTTTTTCCAATCAAATTTGAGTTTGCTTTAATTTTTTGCTTTAATTTTCATTCTTGGGATTTCTTTGTCCACTGGTAGTCTCAAGCACCTGAATTTTATTACATGACCTTTTGCGGCATATGACCATAGTAGAATATTTCAAGTCTAGACTGTGCAACTTTGTAAAGTAATCTCCTAAAGAACCTCTAAGGCTTTTAAGGGAGTATTTATAGGGCATGACCCTTTTGTAATTTTGCAATAACTTCTTCCTTTAAAACGGTCAGTTCCCCAAAGTTAAGTCCGTGCAAAGTTCATTTGTACTTATCTGAGAATAATGTAGGCAACTGTCTGTTGAAGTGACAGTGAGCAGGCTGGTGCCATGTGTCATGTCTCTTGGACGCTCTACTCAGGCAGCATCATTGTCTAAACCCTTTCAGCAGGTCATCCACAAATCAGAAGGTTGGTGGTTCGACACCTTGGTGATTAAAGCCGATTAGATAGTAGGTGCAGAAAATGACTGGTGTTGACTGATGATAATGGTATGATGGGGTTTGAATGGGTGAACGAGGCATGCTGTATAAAGTGCTGTGAGTGCTCAAGTAGACTATGCATTCACACTCAAGTGATCAGGAGCAACTGCTACTTTTGACCGTCTCCTACCTCCTGAGTGCTTTGAGCGTGGAATCGAAAAGCTCTATATAGAACCGGTCTATTTACCATTTACATTTATTTAATGTCCTGATTTGAATCTCCTGACATTGTGTTCGTTTCAGGTGTGAAAACAGTCTTTACTGTCATACGATCTTTTCTGCCTTTTAAGTAACAGATTTGGTAGAAAAGTTGAAGTTTGCACATTTATGACATCTTTATTCATCTCAAGGTAGATTCAGATGCGGGCAGTATGGTGCAGACCGAAATGATCTGCATTTTGAAAATGCTGAGAGCTGATTGTGAAATGGCTCATTATTATCTGATCTTTTCAGTTTTTTCTTTTGTGCGTCAGAGCTGTAACCTCTTGTGACCTCCGGTAAACACCGCCTGGTCATGGATCTTAGTAGCTATTTGTTTTTCCTTTGTATTTTCTGTGCATTTTCTTTGTCGTCCAATTAAGAACTTCTTTCTCTCGCGATTGGTTTTTGTCTGTAAATTACCATTCAGGCTGTTTCACCTGCACATTTCACATTCAGTTCAACAGTAGCACTTCCTTTTGAATAGATAATATTTGGCTGAATCCCAGGACTGCTTCCCATATTCTTCTAACAGTGGCTGTAATGACTTTAGCTAGACATCTCGCTTCCCATTCTAATTTTTTGCCAAATCACTCCAAACTGCAGGTTTTTGCTTAAACGGGCAGAAATGGCGTCCAGGACAGCTTTTCTACTGCTTAGGAGATGTCAGTTTTGAAAGTATAAAGGACCTCATTATCCAAAAAACATCTAACTGTACGTCAGTAAATTGCTGCCTTAACCAGATCTACACTTATTTTTGTGTAGCGGTTAGAAAACTCTATTTCAGCTATCATTTATCAGTTCTGCTGCTCTCTGGTTTCTTTTATAACGCTGTTACTGCCTGTATTTATTTTTAGGATGATAAAGTGGTAGCGTTTTTTCAGGTTGCCCTCCTAAATCATCCTGTGCCCTGAGTGGAAATGTCACCGTCTCAGTTAAAATTGTCAAATGGCCATTTACACAAGGGAAAAACCCCACTTGTTCACTGTCCACAGAACAGTCCACAATAAAAGCTACAGCTATGAAGATTTAAAGATACAGTCATGTTTCGGTAACTAGTTAAATGTCTTCAAAAAAAGTTTGATGAATCCATTTTCCAAAAGATTCTATATTATTAAGTGTGGTCACAATCTCAGCTTCTATAGTTTTATTTTTATGTAGCAAATCTGTCTGTTGTTGTTTATTTGGTGATGCGTTTGTGTGCATATAGGCAGTAATGAAGAAAAACAAAATTTCATAATAATCTTTTTTGCTGGACGGTATTAAGAGGCTTAAGTGTTAAATCATGTTAATAATACAATGTTTATGTACAGCCTTGTGAATGGTGTCTAAAAGCCTTGTGTTTTTAGAGGAAGAGGCATGTAAAGCCATTTTTAGATTGAATAACAAGACAACACCGTTTTCTGCCTGACTTTCAGTCTCTGACACTATTGTGGAGACATTTTGAACCAATCTTTTTTACAACGTGGCTTCACTTCGTTGAGGTTTGTAGGTATTTGTTTATGCACCGCTCTCTTGAGGTCCCGCCACAGCATTTCAGTCACTATTTAGCTGTCAGCCTCATATTTGTTACACAGAGGAGTTTATGGCTGTGAGGTTCCCTGTGGCTGTCAAACAAGCTCAAATCATCACCCCTCCGCCACCGTGCTTAATAGTTGGTGTGAGGTGTTAGAGCTGATATGCTGTTTGCCAAACGCATTATAGTCAAAGGGCATTGTTCCAGAAGTCTTGTGCTTTGTTTTTTGTTTTTCAGAGAGGATTTCTCTCTTTATCTTCAAACAATCCATGCTTGTTAAGTTCTTTTCTCTTTGTACTCTCATGAACTTTAACATTTTTAACATTTAAGCTGCCGATTGAGGTCTGTAGTCTGAGATGTAGCTCTTGGGGCATTTCATGGTGTGAATTTGCTGGGATGTCCATACCTGGGAAGTCTGGCATTGTATTCACACACCCACTTTCTCCAGAACAGTAAACTGCCAAAGCTTCTGCTTTTATAGAGGTGCTCACACTTACTGGTGCTGAGGTGCACTTGATTAGCATTTGATTAGCAGCACCTGGCTGCTTCTTACCCTCTTAATTTGGATGTCAACAGTAAGGGCGTCTGAAAAAAATCTTTGTTTTATATGATAGGTCCCCTTTAAAGAGCTAGGTAATGTCTAGACGAAGACAAACATGGGATTTATATATATAGAGAGAGGGGAGGGACACCTGCTTTGGGTTTGGGCCTGCATCTTGGCACTAGAAAGGGTTCAGATGTGAAAGCCAGTGACTCGGAGGACAGGCTTTATAACTTTAGAGTCAACAACAGCCTGTGATCACAGATGTGGCCAGCCAATGAACCTGCGTCCACCCACTCATACAAACACACAAACAAAACACAGGGGTATTTAAGTACCTGGGACACATAAATAAAGTGTCCCAGGTACTTAAATTTAATAATCGAAATTTTAATCATATACGTAATAATTTAAATATGAATGTTGCAAAAACTTATTTTTACTCAATGATCATCTCTCATATGGACTATTGTTTGACGTCCTGGTCACTTGCTTGTCCAACAACACTTAAAACTATTGAAAACATTTATAAAAGAAGTTTAAAACTACTTGACAAAAACCGACTTCCCACCACCACTGTCATGTGTTAAAAAAACATAAATTACTGAACTTCAATAACTTAGTGAAACTTAAAAGAGTGAGTTTAATATATAAAGTCTTACACTCCCTTGCTCCACCACCACTAAAGCAGTTCATTAGGCATAAAGAAAGCTCAGACAGGACCACTCGAGCTACAATCCGAGGAGACTTGTTTATACCCCACAGACGGACAGCATTTGGGCAGAACGTCCTTTCTGTCCAGGGTGGCCATCTGTGGAACAGTCTTCCTCAACCCATTAGAGAATGCTCTACACTCAATTTGTTTAAGGCAAAGGTTAAAAAGTGGTTATGGACAAATCAAGTGTGTGATCGTGTATGAGTTGTATAGTTTTAATGTTTTATTTGGGAACAGAATGGTGTGTATGTGTAAGTTTGGTGATGGAGTTTTTATTATGAATGAATGATGAATTTTTATGAATTATTATGTCTATTTTTATGCTTAAGGACAACAGATGGAAATTAGCCCTTGGCTATAATCTGGTATGTTTACATTCATGTAAATTTTTTTTTACATTTATGTTCATTAACATGCACTGTCCTAACTAAATAAATATATAAAGTATTCACAGAAAACTGTACACAGAAATGTATTTAGAGACACAAGCAGTGATATATATTTTTTCTATTTCAAATTGAAGCTAGTCTACAGCAGTATCCTCCTCTCTCACATCCACACATTCGGCCTTGGAGGCAGTTTTAAAATTCCACCTAATTTGTTGTTTGAATTCAAGTCTAAATCCATCTCCAGGACTAATCACAGGTCGCTTTTTGTGCCGTGACATCCTTGGGACATCAGTGCCTCTCTCTGAAACATTCATTTCCCCAAACTCCTCCCCATCTCGTCTCCCATCTCCTTTCATACTCTGCCTCTTTTCTCCGGGCTGACAAAGGGCCTCTGATTAAAACTGTGTCTTTGTCCACCCCCTGTAGTGAGCAGTTCCAGTGACATTTTGTGGGGAAACTGAAATGGCTTCACATAAGTTCGGTGTATTTATTGCATCATGCTGGCAACCTCATATGCTTTCCCATTTCACCACTGGCACCCTCTCGACATTCGAAGAAATCTTTGGTTGTGCTGTCTGTCTGTGTTTGTGTTAGGAGACATTTGGCACTGTGAAATGGTGCCAAACGGTTATGGTGGGGTTGAGCCTAGCAATAACACCCCCCCCCCCCCAAAAAAAAAAAAAAAAAACAGCCACTCTGCTCACTGTGACAGTGTGCTCCTCAGGATGTCTAGTTTAGGAAGTTTTAATAGGAATCCTAAACTATTTGAACCGTAACTCAAAAGCCCAAAAAAGGGGGATGCTATTATAGGAAAGATGGGGGTGGCTTTTTAAGGGAGGGTGGAGGTGGAGCGGTGAGAGACAGAAGATGTCAGGTGGTGAATGCAGGCACTTATCACCTGTCACAGACACTTGGTGATAAGCCTGGCAGGCTGCTGTCAGTGGGGGGGAAAAATAGTTCTTGAAATCTTCCTCGTGCTTACTCAGATATTTCCCTGATTCTGTGTCTTTGAATATCCAGATATGCTACTAATCATTCAAGTGCACGCTCATGATTATTCATGGAAGTCTCTGAGCGTGTGACAGTGACAAATTCCCACCACCCACCAGCAAAGCGACTGCAGACGTGTTTGGCCACACTGTTGCCGTTTTTAGTTTTTAGGGAATCGTCTCCGGCCGTGCTGTGATTGTAGATCTATCCAAGAAGGATTTTGGCTTTTCCCTCAGGAAATATGAAACGTCTAGGTTACTTCTAGGGTAGAGGGAAAGAGTAGGAGGTTGTTGTGGTTATAATTTATTTTTAAGAAGCACCAATGAAGACGTAGTAATTAGCAGAACCACTTTAACCTTCAATGAGACTCTAAGTAGCTGGAAATTGTAAAGCTACACAAGCTTGATAAGCTAAACTGCTATTATTATTATGATCAGTTAATCTAAGAGGGTCAGATCGTATCACTTATGTCATAACTTCAGCTGCCTATTATGCTGACTTGGTGAGACAGAAATCTCATTAAAACATCTTGTAAAAGGTTATTTTCCCCTCACAGTACCCTTGTGGATACGTAAATATCATCCTTTTCTTTGTGCCTGCTGCTGCATCCCCTTTCTGTGACGCCGTTCGACTTGTAGATGGTTATTCTGAGATGTCATTTAATGACTTTTATGAGGGAAAATGTCACATGCATTAAACAAGACCCAAGAGGATTCATCTCCAGAACTCCTGTCTCACAGCTATCTGCTGCCTGACGAATCGGCAAAACCACTACGTGTCATCAGTGGCCGCTTTAATTGCCTTGTTTCTAATTGAATTTCCTTTTAATTTGATGCATATGAGAAGTCATTTTCCACTGTGGAAATCAATGTCGAGGAATTTGGAGAAGTGTTCAATATCTATCACGCTAATCCTTGAGTTTGAAAAGCTCGAGATATTGGAATGAAATAACTTCAGACGCTCAACTCGATTGAAATTGGCAGCCTTGCATCATGGTGTGCTTTTGGAGTGTTTTTGAACTTTGTGGTGCATTCAAATGCTTCTTGAAAGTTAGTAAAGGACAATTATCCATCGTAAAATCACCAATTAAACAATTAAAAGTAGCTTAGTTAATTTATTGACTCATAACCTGGCTTAATTTCATGAGGTAATAAAAGATTTTCGCTCAGACAACAGCATGGAGATAAATAGGATTTGGAGCGTAGGAAGAGAAGGAGTGACAGCTGTGCTGTGTTTGCACCTGCTGCTGGCGACACTAAACAGGAATCAGTGATAAAAGCCAGAATGAACAACAATGCTGAGGACAGGCTTATGACTTACAAGTCAACGACATCCCGTGATCACTGATATGCCCAGTCAATGAAACATTCAAGAATGCTTCTATGTTCAACCATTTGGATTAGTCAAGCTGGTGTGAAAGCTATTTGTTGACTACAGTGTGAGCTAAACAATATTCCTGAAAAAGGAGGGTCTGAATTTACATTACAATGCGCTAAACACGTATGAGCCAAAGCAGCAGACTTCAAAGAAGCATAATGGGCATGACTACTCGGCCGTCTGGTCTCCAGTTGTCCATCTAGGCTCAAGTCCACTCCTAAATTTTGTCGGTTTACCTTTCAAGGTTTTCTGGATCATGACCGTTAAACTTGGATTGAATTTTAGGGAAGTGAATAAAAAAACTTGGGCATGCACCAAAGTTTGGGGCACGAAAACTCAGGATGTTATAGTAGATGTTTTGACCCTGTGGGATAAATTTACAGTGCACAATCCAGTGGAAAAAAAGGAGGGAAAACCCAAACAAAAATAACAAGCATGCTCCTAGTGTTACTCCCAGCCTGACGCACTGCCTTTCAGCTTTTCCACTGAAAGCTGCTGTTTCCAGTCAGGTAAAAACAGCTGAGACACAGTGATCATCTCTGGGGATAATTGTCAACACAAAAGTCCAGCCAGTGTGAAATAGACACAGATTTTTTGCTCTTTAGCAAAGTTAGCCATCCATGGTAAAACGTTGTAAAGGTTTAGTTCTAATGTGTGTTTACTGAATCAAGCCGTCAAGCCTGATTTGTTTGTATAAAGCCAACCTTACCCTGAATTTTACTGTGGATGAATGTTTCACACTGCGCCATCTAAACTGTAACAGCTTTGTCATAAGTGTGCCATCACTTCACTTAGCTTTCTTTTTCCCCCCCCCTGCCTTCCTACAGGACAACAAAAGGACTGACATTGCAAAGGGAATATTTTGAGGGGAAAGAAGTGAAGACTGTTAAATTTGACAATTCAGTTGTCCCCATCATGGCATTCATGAGCTGTGGATATGAGCACAAGCTGTCTAATCTCTCTGGTGATGGAAATACTGGCTGCCGTGTGTGTGTGTGTGTGTGTGTGTGTGTGTGTGTGTGTACAGAAGTCTGATTTTTGATGTTTTGTGAGTTCATGTGTATCCTATCAGTGTACTAGTTCTGTCTCGTCTGCGATGTACCATTCGACACGTCGGTGTAAAAAAACATTTTATTGGTGATAGCTGCTTGCGAATGTGGTCTGCATAGAGATCATGCTCTTTCTCCTAGTGTTTGTTTGTGTGGAGCAAATATCAGCGAATCCCCTACCAGCCTTTGACAATTTAGGCAAATGTTTCGCAGGTCCTTAGTGCAGGAATGTCCCGGCATTAAATATGCCTGCTCAGGTGTGAAAAGGGTCACCAGTCTGCGTAGCCGTTGAATAGCGATGAACATCTGCGCAAGAGGAGGGCTTATGCCATCCACTTCGCCGCTGCGCTTCTCTGTCAGCACTCGGCTTTACTTCCTGCCGACTGTCAGCAGAGAGCGAGCCATCGCAGAATCCACAGGGGAGCCTCTGCATTCTGAAGCAGACTTTTATTTAAAAAAAAAAAGATCTTCCAGAAAACTCCTCAAACATCCCACGCAGATCTGAGTGTGGCTTCTGACAGCCAGGTGCCTCCTTGAAATATTATGCAGGCGTGCGCACACACGCACACACATACACACATACACACACGTAAGGCCACATCATGGCCAGAATAGCTCAAATAAAAGAAGTGATTGGCAGGCGAAACAGCTATGTTTGATCATTCTTTTTAAATGTTTTTTTTTCCTTCTCCTACTGTTGGTTTTCCGACTGCTTTTATTTGTGTGTGTGTGTGTGTGTGTGTGTGTGTGTGTGTGCGTGCGTGTGCGTGTGCGTGCGTGTGCGTGTGTGTGCGTGCATGCATGCTGTGGCTTCTACCTGAAGCAGAAATGTAAACAGAAGGTTTAGACTTGGTCCCCTCATGTTTATTATGGTATTTGAAAGGAAAGGTGGGTGTGTGTGTCTGTGTTGTTTCATTAAGAGTTCTGTGATTTATGATGTATTCGTAGCCTCTGTCTCCATTTCAGGGGTGATAACAAAAGAGATGCCAATATGAGCGTCCACAGTGTCTGTACTGTTCCAGTGATGATGATAAAAGTAATGTTAGCTTCTGTGTAATTCCACTTGTTTATCCTTTTGCTCAGTTTCTCTGTATGATTTTTGCATACCTTTCTTATTCAGTGTTTTTTTTCTTGTTTTTTTGTGATAAGCCTTGAAAGTGTAGAAAGTATTTATGAGTGTGTGTGTGTGTGTGTGTCTGTGTTTAGACATCAGCAGTTGTTCTGTTTATGTGTCAGCTCATGATTTTGTGTATTTTGCACTCTTAAGTTTTCTCTTCTGTGTTTCCATTTTTAGTCATCAGACACAAACGACGTGCTGGGACCATCCAAAGATGACAGAGCTCTACCAATCACTAGGTATAGAACATAGTATTATGTATGAGGACTTAGGCTCCCGACTTATTTTTCAAAATAAATGTCGCTTCAGAAAATTGCTAAGAATAAACTTATTTCCAACTTTATATAGTGTTATTTAGCTGGGGTTTCTTTGCCCAGGTAATAAGATACTGACGGAGAAATGTACAATGGAGATATTAAAAATTCAATTTAAAAACATTTCCATACCAAAAAAAGACTGTCACGCAAGATAATCCACAGAATTCACTGTCAGCTTTTTTTCCCCCTCAGCATTTCTTTGGGGGAAAGTTGTTCCAATGCGAACTTTTCACAGTCTGTACTTCATATTATCCAAAGTACTGAGGTTGCTGATCCTGAAAAGAGATGCTGCTGTTAAATATTTCAAATGTAATCTGTCATTCCTCTGTGCTTCACATAACGCAATTTGTCTGTATGATGCTAGGGTCCAAAAACTGTTTTTCTGGTCTTTAGTCCTGTCACAGGGCTTAAGGCGGGGTACCCCATGGACGGGTCGACAGCTCACACAGAGACAGACTCATATTCACAACTATGGGCAATTTACCTCATCTTTGTACTGTGAGAGGAAGCCGGAGTACACAGAAAATGCACACCAGCACAGGGAGAACATGCAGATGCCACGCAGAAATGTCCACTGAGTCAAACCCAGCACTTATTAACCACACTAACACAAGGCTGGTTTTGGTTTTGTGAACTAAAGTTTACTTAAAGTATGAATTAAGTGTTAATTTACTGAATGTGATTTGTAAGTCAGGTAAAATTGTCATTAGGTGTCAGCTGATCGTGACGTATCATAGCTGATACGTTCCCTGACTTCGTCCAACTCTGGCATCTCTAAGAAACTGATTGAGAATCTCAAATAAAGCCGATGCATGCCTACAAAGCAGCGGAAGGCTATAAAAAGATAGCAAAGTGCTCCCTGTCAGAAATGCAGTGAAGGTGAAGAAGAAGAATACTTTAAGACTGAAATGTACATCTGCTGGACCGGGAGGCAAAGTAAAGCTTCACATGACTGCAAAGTAGCTGCAGAAAGGTTTAAAGGCTCTGCAGCTTCCCATCAGGGTGTGGGCTGAAGCATCATCACTGTGATCTCAACTTCTGCACAGCAATATCTGCATGAACAAGATCACCTTTTAAACAAGTGATGTGGCTCTTTGAAGCAGACGTCTTGTTTCTGATCAGGGATCAGCACAGCGCTGTTGACCCATTCTCACTTGTCTGGTTCATTTACTCTTTAGATTTGACTACATGAAGCTGACACCCTGATCTTTTCCCTCTCTCCCCCTCCCTGATAATATCCATATGCGTGCCTGTGTCCCTTCAGGATCACCCGTATGACTGTGGTATTTTTTTTAATGAGCTGCCAGATAAGTAATAACCTGTGAAACTTTGGGAGTGTATTCTGTAGGCCAGGAGCTCAACAAATAGCACCAGACTCCACTGAGATAGAACTCACTAACCTAATTACACAGTCCATATTAGCAGCCTCTCGCCTCAGCCGTCTCCACAGACAATAACTAACAGAAGTCAGATTTCACTGAAGACAGAGGTTGCTTGTGTTGCCCAGAAGGCAGATTTCTGCTGCATTTTGTTTTCCAATTTTCTGCCTCTGTTTTCCTTTTTGTCCGTTTACCTTTTATCTCTCTGTCTCCTTTCCTGCCTGTAGCGGACTTGAACAATGTGAGATTCTCAGCATACCGAACAGCCATGAAGATTCGCAGACTACAGAAAGCACTGTGCTGTAAGTAAGATGAACACACGCGCGCGCGCACACACACCCACAGACACCTTAATACCTACAGCCGCGGTCTGCTTCTTTTGATGTTTGGGCTCAACAAGGGGATGCAGTAATGATTTGAAGCTTTGCCAGATGCTGTGCCAGAACAGCATAGGAACCAAGCATATTTTTGGCTTTAAAATTACCCACTCTGCATGAATTTGTGTGCGTGTATGTGCATGATTCTTTGCATACAGAGTCACAGCTGGTGCTTGTGTTAAGCCTGTTGAGCGTAAGCCTCATTTGGTGAGCACAGGTGGAGTTTTTTTAAAAATAAATAAATAACTAAATACATTCTCAGAATGAGAGAGTGATGGTTTTTGTGTTTATAATGTAATCTTCGATAGGAAGTTGCCATTACTTAGAGTCTCAGGTGGCTATAAACACCATATATATACACAAATACACACACACATTACAGGTGCATGTAGACTCCTCCATGTGGGGTTTCAACCAGCATGGCAGTAGCTACTTGGGCTCAGCTCAACGTAATAATGGTGACAAATGTTAACCATTATCCAGCTGTTGACATTATTAGTGCACCTCACACTGTGAGCCTACACTGTTTATTTACATCCTGCTGTTTGTAGGAAGTTTGGAGTGTGTACGAGTGTAACAAATACCACACATCAAAACCGTACCGTTACCTCAGACGGTTGTGTGCATGTGCAGCATGCCCAGCAGGGTATGTCAAAGTGTGTTATTGTGTGTGTTGGTTGTCAATGAGTTTGAATGATTCAGGCGTTTTAGTTTGCTATCTCATATTGCTTCTGTGTGTGCGTGTGATTGTGACGATAATGCATTAGGCTGAGTGAGTTCGACTTGGGGCACTGCGATTCAATTTCATTCATTAGATTGGAGCAGTCACAGTATACAAACACACACTGACATGCACACACACACATGCACATGGAGGCACAGAAGGATCAGTAGTTATTAGTTATTAGCCTGGATTCATGTGGAATCTTTGCTTGGAGATCCATGTGTCTGACTGTTTGTGATTGTGTGTGTGTGTGAGAGAGAATTTGACACACACGTGACGGGGATACTATAAAACGGCTAATTGGGTTAAGTCTGTGCCAGGGGGGTGGAGAAGCACAAATGAGCTTGCATGGCATCCACTAATGTGCCACAGCCTTTCAGCTCCATACCAGAGTGTGTAATGACAAAGCTGCAGAGAAGGAAAGTTTTGCTTTCTGATAGCACAGCTGCCCTGCTGCGTCCACTCTGTGTGGATTACTCCAGTAATTAGTGCTGTCTTTGAGGGCAGGAGGGTGAGAGAGATGTGCAGTGTGGAAGTTTTTAAATATTTATAGAAAATTCATTAAAGGTCAGAAGAGTAATGCAGAGAGAGGAGTTTACAACTGTGGTTTATGTTCCTGTATACCTGTGAAATAGATTTGAACCTCCCATGTATTGAAATCTTTTGATAAATCTGAAACAAGATGCCGTGACCATAAAGTACGGTAGATTTTTAAATGTTAAAGATTCTTTCTGTGGTAATTATCCCACTGTCTGCATTTTACCTCCTGGTTGGTTGACCTGCCAGTGGATCTAAGCAAAGCACTAATTAAAAATCCCTTTGGTATCTGAGCTTCATCCTCACCTATTAATATATTCTTGTACTATGTAACTAGATCCTGACTCTTGTCATGTATTTATTAAGCAGTACATGTGCTGTAGAAAACAAAGAAGGAGATGCTTTAACATTTAGAGAAAACTACTTATCTACTTTTTTTTTTTGCTGACAAAACCAAATGAGATATAATTTGTTAATTAGTGAGCTTGAAAGGTGCTGGTCGGCACTTCGGGCAGAGACAGCCAGCTGTTCGATCCAGTGTCATATTAAAGAGCAGGATATTAGCGCAGTTTTGATTATCTTATTAACTCATTAGTGGGTTGTGTCATGGTTTAATGTCAGATATTTAACAGATTTAAAGGACCAAACCGGCTGTTGGTTTCTTGAAAATGGAGACAATATCTTTACTGTGGAAGCATTTTTGTTTAATAATGTTATGTTATATGTTTCTTAGTCTGAGCTTTTTTTAAAAAAAAAAAATCTCAATACAACAGTATGACTTCACAGTGACACTCAAAGTTTAATATACTTCCCTAGATTATCAGTATATTGTAATGAAAATAGGCTGACGTCATCATAGTGTAATTAAAACATCATAGAACAGATATTTAGTATAACCCTTGTCCTTCGAGAGGCGTTACGCTCTATGAGTGCTTTTATATTTCCTTATTCTAAAAGAAGTACTGCACTGTTACAGTTAAAGGCCTCCTATGATGGGGAGTTCATGCTCAAGCACTATAAATACAGCAGCTTTTGTTGTATTTATTTATATTTTAGGTACTTTGTCTCAATGCACTGGCTTTTTTATTCAATTATCCTCTTCCGTTCGATTTTCCGTCTTTTTTGCCATCTCTCTTGCGCTTCAGATGCGTAAGTGAAGGGGACAGTATGATGGAGGCATAATTGAAATTCTATATAAAAAATATGGTTACATTTTTGTTTTTGTCATTCTAGAGCCAAGACTCCAGAGAGACTGCTCTGTCTGATTCATTTCATCTCTGTTCCTCGTTTGTCTTTTTTTAGTTCACATTTCTCCTCAATGGATCCGTCTATTTTCTGTCTGTAATTCTGGCCTACCCCTGCACTTATTTTTTTTTTATGAACCTATTTTGATAAAATATCAGTCAAGTCTGTAGTTTAGACGTTCTTCTATAAGTAGCCTGTGCCATTTTCAGCTCCTTGTCCTTTTCTGATATCTTGACATTTGTTGAAAAAATCAGAGCAGCTGCTGAAAGCTCAGTGAGCAAGCTGGAAAGGTTACTAATGGTCCTGTGTTTCTTTGTCCCTTTCTTCCATTTTCCTCCCGCCTCCTTCTCCTCGCTGTTTCTCTCCTTCTATATCTCGACCGCCCCATTCATCTGCAGTGGACTTGCTGGACCTCAGCGTTGCCCAGAACACCTTTGAGCAGCATAAACTCACCAATAACAATCAGCTGCTTACCGTTCCCGACGTCATCAACTGCCTAACCTCTATCTACGACGGCCTGGAACAGGAGCACAAAGACCTGGTTAACGTGCCTCTCTGCGTTGACATGTGTCTCAACTGGCTGCTTAATGTTTATGACACGTACGTATGCCCTCTGCGATACATGTTGCCGTACATATTTGTAGCAATGCTTACTACTTCATGCTGTTGCATGCACATGAATGATGCACTTGTTTAAAATTAGACTGCATTAAAGGAGCTGTCATGTCAACAATGCACATATTCATGCTGTCATCATGTCATATGCATAAGTCGGCAAGTGCCTCAGTGGGCGTGTTACGCATTGGGCTAATTTAGGAGCAAATTTCATGTGTCAATATAATCTGCTCTCGCCAGAACATACAGTACTCTCTGCATAATCATGTGTGCACTCATACACTGTAAACCAACCATCTCCGCACTCTAAATACCATTTGTGCGCATTCAGGGGAAAAAAGCACAAACAACTCACAGCGTCCTGCACGCAATCCTTTCCTTTCCAGGCACATAATGGTTTTATGTCTCTGTTGTTGCATGTAATTCAAATCTGAAATGATCTCGCTACACTTAAATTGAATGTATACTCAGAAACACACAGCAACAGTAAATGTAACTAATTTTCACTGTCTGCTTGGTGTCTCCGTGGTGCTGTCTGCAGTGGTCGCAGTGGGAAGATCCGGGTACTGTCTATGAAGATCGGCCTGCTCTCTCTCTCCAAGGGACACCTGGAGGAGAAATACAAATGTAAGTGTCAGCGAGTTGGTGTGACGTTTGATTCTGTACACGTGCATCTAAACCCACTCGCGTCCCTTTCATAAGAGACCAGCCTGTCTCCGATTTCAAGTGATACTGCTGCACGATGGCTGTACTCCCAGCAGTATTAATCAAACTCGAGACGGAGAGGAGTTAGAAATCGGGTCGTCTAATTGGATGAGAGACCTCCTCCGCGTTTCTCTTGTTCTTTATTTAATTTTCTATTCTCCCTTATTTTTTAGGATTAGGGAGCGTGAATATAGGCTTGCTGCACTGGGAGGAGAATGTCATCCTAGCTTCCTGCTCTTTGTTTTTGCTGCTTTATCTCTCTCTCGCTCCCTGTCTTCCTTTGCTGTCACTGCTCACGCCACTGTTCATCCATCTAACAGTTCCACTTTATCTTTTGTCCTGTCTTACTTAGTCTTGCTTCCATCCTCGTTCCTTTCTTACTCTTTCGCCTCCTTTTCTCTTCCCATGGCATGGACTCCATCCCTGAGCCTATTCGTTCCACTGGCAGTTTCTATTAGCCTGAGAAGGGTATCTAGCATGGTTGATTGCGTCCTTCCTCCTTTACTCTTTTAGGGTCTCATTGACTGTCAGTCCCTTGCAGATAGCTGCACTGCATTGCGCACGCACCTAACTAGGTGTCCTGTTATTTGACACCCATTTTTGACAGTTGCAAATGTCAGATGTATATCTGTACTGGACTGATTTCATAAGAGATGTGTACGTGGGGGGGGGATGGGGTCAGAGACATGTAATTGCTGTCTCTCTTTTTTTTTTTGCATGTGCAATCCATGAACACCCACACACAGTCATGGCAGGAGCTGGCATCAGGACCAGGCTTCATAGAGAGATCAAAGACAGTGGCAAGCGGAGCAGAAAGACCTGTCATGCCCTCTGTTTTTTCCTCTCCTCTTTTTCTCTGGATTACACTCTCTGCCTTCTTTGCTCATTTTGTGCATGTGCTCCAGCGATGTTTCGTAACCTCATCTGGGGGGGTGTTGCCAACATGCAGAGTAGCTTAGATAGTGTTTCATTGGGCAGGCATCCATATCCAGTACGGAGCTTTGTCAATCTCCGTGAGAAGGGATGGAAAGATGGAGACGGGGAGGGAAAGATTAGAGAAAAAAAGCCTGCTGTGGAAAAACTAAATGCATCTGTTCTCTGATTCTTTTTGTCCTCCCTCTCACCCACATATACACTAACGCTTTTCCCTCCCACTCTCTGCTATATTGTCACTCTTTCCTTCTCTACATCTTTTCTATTTATACTTATTTTTATTTTAAATATCACCCACATGCTCTAACTTTCTCCCTTATTCCTTCTCTTTTACCTCACCGCTCCTCCCTGTCCTCTCTCTGCAGACCTCTTCAGCCAGGTGGCGTCAGCAGGTGACACGTGCGACCAGCGGCAGCTTGGACTGCTGCTTCATGAAGCCATCCAGATCCCAAGACAGCTGGGCGAGGTGGCTGCCTTTGGAGGCTCCAACATTGAACCCAGTGTTCGCAGCTGCTTCCAGCATGTATGTTCACACAGAAACACACAAACATGTGCATTTAACACATCACATTAGTGTACACCTACACACATCTGAAGAATACAGAAGCACATAAGCTGTTCATGCCATAGTCTTTTAGTGTTCTTACCACTGGATGGATTATAAGCATGGGGGGAAAATCCATTTAAATTCCATTTAAATTCTTTTTTTCCCCACATGTTAATGAATAACAAGTTCAGGGTTTTTGTTTGTAACAAATCTATAACCTCAATCTGATTAATCAGTGATTTTTCTCCGTGTTTAAACTATTGATTTCACTGGTTTTACCTCTAATACATAAGCTGAAAATGATTTTCTTGTTTTGCTTTGTTTTTGTTCTGTTTCGTTTGACAAAAACAGTCTGAATGTGAAATTGTGATTGCTTAACTGGTGGGGGAAATCAGATGGCATATTAATGACTAATTAAAATAAAGGTTTGAAAATGTGTGCTGGGCAGATAGAATAGAAATGCTAGGACAAAATGAGCCCAAAACTAGTCGACTCAAAATGACCTCTTTATTGCTGTACACAATATGTACACATATTGTGTACAGTTAACTGGTAGTCTGGTGCTCATGCGTAAGCAGAAGCTTTAAATCTCTTCTTAAGATAATATATGTCCTGTTAGCTACAGGGTTCATGTTATGCTTTATATTTTTATATAACTCATAACGCCGATTAGGCAATCGATCCCTGGGGATTTTTCTGTTAATATATTATTCATGTCTTCCTCTTGAACCTACTCCACCGTATCATATTTATTTCTATCTTAAGAGACATCTTCTTGTTTGTCACAAGCACATTTTGTCTCTGCCATCTGTCACTGCTTGTGAATACTTGTAAAAGAAAAGTCTGATTTTCCAATTATCCAACAAAGATTTCTTGCGTGGACACTGCTTTGACACTCTTTTGATTCAGCTTTCTGCTACAGAATCTAAAAAAGCTGAAAGGTATGAGCTTAAAAAGCGCTGCCAAAAAAAGTTGATTCCGTTCATCTTGACGTAGCGTTTTCAGTGCAAGAAACTACCTTTGCACAACGAGGGAAAGTAGCCCACTGAATGAACAATGGGCTGTAAGGTCAGTTTCTTGATCATTAAAATGCACATTGTCATGACCACTGATCAATGGCCATGAGTACCATTCACAGAGAGTTGGGGAATGGCTGCAATCACAGCATTTTAGGATGGTGAAAGATGTACCCTTAGGCCCCTTGACTCCCCACTCAAACCAGCGTTCCTCCCTGTCCAGGATGTGTACATCCTCATCATTGAAAGAGTGTGCACTGGCCTGTAGGTGTAAATAGACTGCAGAGTCCTGGCCTGACGAGGTAGCTCTTCTGTGTTGTGCCGTCCACTTAGCCAGAGGTTGTTTGGTTTCCCCGATGTATAAATCATCCAGTCCTCCTGGCACTTAACAGCGTGCACTATATTACTCTGTTTGTGCCGGGTGATCGGATATTTGGGGTGGGCCAATTTTTGGCACAGCGTGGGGTTTAAAAGCCACAGAGTCCACAGTGTTTAGAGGAAATGCGTCTCAGCTTATTCCGATACTCCTGACACATACAGGATCTCTATAGGTTTTCGCTAAGGCAGCAGTTGTCCATGTCTCCTGAATGGCCTGGAGCATTCTTTGGGTGCCTTCTTAGCTTTGACAAATGTCCAGCTGGGATAACCACATTAACTCAGGGCCTTCTTGATATCATCTTCTCCTTCCATGGCTGCTTTATCAGTGGGGTGTGCTATATGACATTATTATTCAGTGCATCTTCCAAAGGCTGATTATCATCGAGCATCTGAGCTTTTTTCACCTTCTCCAGCCACCTAACACCAGATCCTGAGAAAAGTACTTGAGTGTTTGAGCTCTGCTAACCAACCACAAAGCCTCAAATGGCCTCCGGTGCTCTGCTGGCTGTCCTCTAGTGTTTTACTGCAGTCAGCTAACCATTTTTTGCGAGTTTACCTCTGGACATTACTGGCATTTAATGATGTCCTTATCCCCCCCAGAATCACTGTTTCATTTCTCTCACTCTTCCTCCCCCTGGCTCGTGCTTCGGTGGTCATAAATGGGAGCCAAACATTAAAATTAGGAAGCTATAAAATTCACTGATTTCCTGCCGCGCGCCTCCCAAAATAGCAGAGGGAGGCAGTTTTAAACTTTATCTCTCCCTCTGTTTTCTTCTCGAAATCTTGCAAAGAGGCAAACACCTTGCTGCCTCGCCTTGATGTCATAATAATACGCACATATCCACAAGGAGATATATACATGCATGAGTGCACACACTAGCTTATATGGACATAAATTGCTCACAAACTTGGTCGTGAATTGCTGTGCCAGCTGTAGTCCAGTTGCTCATTAATCATTCAATCATCCAGCCGGGTTGGCAAGTGGAAACCAGGCAGACATAAACTCTCACACTCTCTCTTTTATTTACACATGCATACACATGGACGAGCAAAGCCCCATGCCACCTGTGTGTCAGTCAGCCCCATCAGTGACAGGGCAGTCGCTTATTCCATTTCCTTTAATGGGGTCTGTGATAAATGAGTTGCGCCGCCATAAATATAGCCTCTTTCGCCATTCCTTTGTTACTCTCCTTCATTTATCCATCCGTCCATCTATCTAGTCATCCTTCGAGACACCCAGCAATTAATCTGTAAGTGCTATAATTCTGCCGTTAGATGGTAAGTAGGAGGGAGAGAAGGTGCAGATCAGACTAATGTATGGGAAAGGAGAGATGGAGAGGTGGTGCATGGGAAGATCAAATGAAAGAGTGGAGGAGCGTTAAAGACCATTTGAGAAGTCATAAAGGTGAGGAATTAATTGGATGTGTTCTCATTTATGAATCTGAATCTTAAAAGCTGCCTTCAATTAAAAAAACCCCAAAAAACCCAAACCTGCCTCAGAAACATTAAGTTACCAAACCCAAGGTTAATTTTTTTTAAAGTTAAACCTCACTTTAGTACTTTAAAGACAATGTCAGTGTAAAACCAGAGTTTCATAAAGAATACCAAAATATAGCTTTCTTTGATTACCTGCAGTTAATGATATATATGTTACATGGAGCATGTTATTATTTACAAGATTATAATTGAGTAAAAAGAGCCACCGATACAATGCATTTAAACTAGAGCTTCACCAATATCCAGTGTAGATATTTGCTGATTTACAGTATCGTCGTCTGCATTTATGACACAGTTAGGATAAATGGGAAAGGCTGAGAGTAAATGAGTACACCATGGCTTTTTGGGATAATTTGAAGGCAGTTTTGATTGATAAAATCAATGATGCCACATGTCAATATGTCCTGTCTTTGATCAGTGAGCTAAGTATTCAGCTGTTTTCCCTTTAAAGGTTATCAACCACATATTTAGATAATATTAAGGGGTTTTAAGGCCCGCAGACATATTTACAAGAGTCAGGAAGGATAGGGTTTTTCTCTGTCACCACACTCCTATAAACAGTGCAAATATTTCCCTTTTAGATTGGCATTTGAAGCAGAAAACGGGGATATTTGGCTTTTTGTTTGTTGAAATTTATCCTTTTTCTATCTGTTCCACAGATAATTTTAAATTAAGTGTTACTGTTCCACAATACCTTTATTTTGTTAGTTTAAACTTTGGGATGGTGAAGGAAAAAAAGCTTAGAAACCTGACTTTGATTTGAGTAGAAGTAAAAAAAAAATATATATTCTGTTCAGTAAAACAAAAGCTTTGAAAGAAGGTAAAGACATCCTGACACTGCTTACATTGAGAGTCCAGCCAGAACAGGATTTCTTTGGTTTAAATTTGAGCTGGAATTTATTTTCAGAAGTATATGTAAATGAAGTCGAGATGCCGTATCCGGTTGTTCAGTCTGACGTCACTAGCCGTGTCTGGGTCTAAACTCCGCTGCAGGTCCATATATCAAACTATCACTATGGCATTACTGAGAGTTGAAAAACTGTCTAAAGTCTTTCATCTTTAATAAAATGATCAGCGTTCTGCTCTACCAGGTGTAAGAATTGAGTTTAACATCCAGGCATCCATGAAAACGGAATTTATGACATTTAACGGAGTTAGAAGTTAGCAGGGAGTTAGCTCGCTAGCTTCTATCTAAATACAATATAGCATGTCCTGACTGCGGGGTTTTGGAAACAAATTAAAACGTACAGCTCTGTTATCACTTCCAGCATAAATGAAGACGGAAAACTAAACAGCAGTGACGTTTGTAGGGTTACTTAAGTTGGGCTAGCTGGTATATAATGATGTGCTAGGTGACCGCTAGCGACACAGCTATGTTAGCATAATATAAACAAGCTAACTTTTTTTCCACTCGATAAAAGTTACCGTGAGTGTTCTCGGTGGTCAGGAACAAATGTAATCGCATGGCAGGATGCTGTAAAAGGACCAAACTTCAGCCAGGAGAACAACTGAGATAATCCATCCACAATACGAGGTTAGTCATTCATATACTGCTGCATAGGCTGGGCTGTAGTTACATCCTAAGGTTTTAAAGACTGAGCTTAAATAAATGATTAGCGGTAATAAAAGCCGAGGGAGGTCAACAGGGATCACTGACTGTTTTAGGAGCTTTTTGAGATCAAATAGAAGAAAATACATAACATTAAACATGTTAACAACACAAAAGCCATATTAAACGCAGACTACTTTAGACCCGGAAGTAGGATTCGTCGCGTCATCACTGAACAACCGGATAGTCCTGCACACCATAAGCCTTGAAAAGGGATCAGGAGGAAACACACAAAGACATTTACTAATGTTATTCCTTTTGATTGTTTGCTCTTCTTGTTGCAAATGCATTCTGCCCTTTGCTGCCCTTTTGTGTGTCAGGCATGATGGAAAGGTTGCCTTTGATTTGTTTTGCAGTAATAGCAGCCATGTCAAAGCTTTGCTTCATGTGTTGACTTTTCCATTGGGTTCATTATTTTCTGCAGATGAGCAAAGATCCAGCTGAAAAACATGTTGTGAACATTCCTGTGTTGGATTACGGCACTTGTTGGAATCATTTAAAACATTTGATTAAGTTCTTTTAAGCTAATAAAGAACTTAAGTTATTGAAACAGGAGATAAGCAGACTGTTTACTCTGCAGTTTTCATGCATAGCACTGTACACGTTACACCCCCAAAAGTATAAAGCAGCACTTATGAGTAGGAGTTTAAGAGCATTTTTCAAAGGTATCTGCACAGAGCAACAATGCTGTTATCTAACAGTGCAACTATGGGGTATGTAGGGCAGAGAGGGTGTTAAAATCAATCATTGTTTACTGTAAGATATTTCAACCAATAAACACGAATAAAGAGCTCATAAAAGTTATTTAGTCTTGGTTCACAATTCAAGGCCTTAACGAGCCGCAGGGACTCATCACTTTAATATGTACGGTCATCTTAAATTTGTCTGCGTCTTTATTGCGTGTTTGGTAACAAGTCAGAAGTTATTGCCTGTTAGTTATTTCTGGTCTGCGTGTTTTTCTCCCATGCTGCAGAGAGTGCCTTTTATATTTTATCAGCTCTCATTGCTGAACCTTTATTGAACTGTAAATCATATGATTGATAAACCTTTGATTTAAAAGCCTAATTCTTAATCCTGCCCCCTTGTTTTTTTAAATGTCCAGGTAAACAATAAGGTAGAGCTAAAGCCCAGAGAGTTCATTGACTGGATGCGTCTGGAGCCTCAGTCCATGGTTTGGCTTCCTGTCCTGCACAGAGTGGCTGCTGCAGAAACGGCGAAACATCAGGCCAAGTGTAACATCTGCAAGGAGTGTCCTATTGTTGGCTTCAGGTAAATACACATATTCCTATTTAGCATTCAGGTCGGCATTTGCATAACATGCCAAATAAATAAAGGTGATAAAGTCTGCAACTTGTAACAGGCTCCACACACACACAGCAAATCTAGAAGTGTTCTGCATTGTTTTCTCCTGGTTGAGCATAAAGGGCAGGTCTACTCTGGAGGGCAGGCATTTATCTAAATGTCAGCAGCTGATACACCACTGACTAAATACCATCCGGAGGTTTGCAGTGGAGCTTGCACAAGTACTCACAAACAAAATGACATCCTCATACACACAAACAGGTAGCACACAAACAGGTAGCTCACCACCAGATTCTCAAAAATTTTAAACAGCTGATCACCCAGCTAACAACTGGCAGTGATCCTGTGCAGTACTGACACACACAAACACGTGCTGTAAATATTGCCTGTCTTTTATTTGGCTACTGCTCTTACTGAGTAATCACAGGTAGCGAAAGATCAACAGGTTTATTTATTTCAAAACAAAATTCAGGTTTTCCACTGGCCAGCATGATGGAAATGCTTTTTGTGTGGCCGGAGATGGTAATAACCCCACCTTTCTAAGTAAGGTTAGGTGGCAGGATTGCCTCCTTCGGATACCTTGCTTTGCCAGCAGAAAGAGAAATACGCTCAGGCATTTGATGAAGCACACATCTCCCAAGTTGTGTCATTGATCGATGAGAGAGCGCGATAGTGGGAAGGAAAGGCAGGGAGCAGGAATGAAAGGGGAGGAAAAATGCATAGCAGGCATTTTGTGTGGTCTTGAGACATGGCACCAACTGGGTTTCAAGTACTTTTCATGTTCTTCAGAATATCAGTAGGTTTAAAATTAGCCTCGGATGAGGAGGGTCGACATATACGTTTGATTTGACTGGGTGTATGTTAACTCAATTCTGCAAATTAGTGAGATAGGTTATATGCCACTGAGTCGTATTTGCACTCTTGGTACTTTGCATGTATTTTTTTTTTCTTGCACTGTTGATTCTGACAGCAGTCATCACACTTTGTTACAGCAAAATCCTTGGGAGCCCAAAGGCTTTACATATTTTGTGGGGCTAAAAATTCAAAATGTAATAATAAGAATCGGAATGAATCGTAAACTAATTAGTTTATAGATGGATGGTTTGATTAAATTAATATATTTGTGGTTAAGTGGAAAATAGTTATTCACATTGGTTTTCTAAGTACTTTTCTTTTTCCCCAAAAAGAAGATAACAACTTGATAACAACCTTAATACCAAAGGTATTAACAGAACACCCCCCCCCCCCCCAAAGAAAGAAAACAACAACAAAAAAACGGCAATTAACTTAGATAAACCTGTGAAAATTACAGATTTATTCCTGTCTACAAACACAGAAATTTACATTAATTACCTGCATACAGAGACCAGGCGGAACTTCATGGATTAAAGCCGAAATTCCACAATTAGTGACAAAGTTGCTGCAGGACAGCAGTTTATCTGCAAGCGACAGAGTTGTGCTCTGTTTGTAATGTGTGTTTATAATTTAGATGTCAGTTACTTGGGAACCTTTGCCACGCTGTCTTTGAGTGATTAGCCACTGAGCTGGACTGAGTTTGGAGACAATTTGTCTCCCACTAGGGTGACCTGTGCAATATCCTTCAATCCAAAGTGCAAAACCCCCAACATCTGTCCGACCAGCCAGTCACTGCAACTACTTGGAATAAGTCGGCAGTTGCAAAAACCTAAATGCAGTCTTTTTTTCCCCCCTAATTTGAAGGAGGTTACCGTCCTACTTTAACCTCCTAAGACCCGAACTCTTCCACGGCATGCATTTTTAATTTCTCTTTGATATTTGGGCATATTGGGGCCCGATGAATGTAAAAACAAAGAATTACCAGATTATTTTAGTTTTTATGAAAAATAAGAGCCACATATGAGGATATTTGTTTAAAATTCTGATAGAACAGTAGCAGTATAATGTCCTCGTAAGTGGATATCAGGCCCAAAATTGAGTATTTTGGTCTAAATAACCCAAAATGTGATGTCCACATATGTGGACGCCAGGTCCTAGGAGGTTAATGTTTTGAGACTGAGCCATTAATCGGCCATTCAAGGAACATTTACAACCAAGAGCATGGGCTTAAAATTACCAGTACGTAACTGAAGAGGCAATAATGCTAAACGCTAATCAGTTATCACCAAGGCTGCTGTTGCTGTTGGGTTTTTGTGGGGGGGGGGGGGGTTTCCCACCGCTTGAGTTGATCCTACATTGATCAATAGCAAAAAGGAGATCACCAAACAATACAAGTTTGCTGGTTACCCAAAGTTGGCGAATTAAATGAGGGCCATCTCAACACCTTCTAAGTGAAGGTGACTCAAACCCCACCCCCATCCCCTTAACAGTAATATGCTATGTGTCAGTACATAATGGCAAATTTGACTTGGAGGTGTCATGCGCACTGTTGCATCCTTTGATATATAGCTCTCTTTCGTAGCTCATCAGTCAGCTAACCTTGGGAGAGCTGGAAAGGAGAGAAAGATAAAAGACTTAAGCTATTATGTCTGAATGGCTCCTGTCTCAATTTAGCTGTTAAATGGCCTTCTGGCTACAGCTGCTGCTGAGGACAACATCCCAACAGTTGTTGTCACATTGTTGTGCTTTGGTGAAAATCCAACTGTCTGTCGCTCTGTCAGCACATTTTGTGTGTGTGTGTGTGTGTGTGTGTGTGTGTGTGTGTGTGTGTATGTGCACGTGAATGTACTTTTGTGTGCACATAAACATATTCATGCAGCAAAGGTTGATGGAGTGACTCTGGAAAACAGCAGCTCTCCAGGTGACTCCGGAGTAGCCTGGAGAGGAGTCGTGTTGTAGTGGTGTATATGTGCCCACACACCCAGAAACATATCCTGAAGACATGAAAGTGACACACACACACACACACACACACACACACACACACACACACACACACACACACACACACACACACACACACACCGTCCCATCTCAACTTATCTCACTTTTCACCTCGCCCTCTCTCTGTCTCTAGGTATCGCAGTCTGAAGCATTTCAACTACGACGTGTGTCAGAGCTGCTTCTTTTCTGGGCGCACCGCCAAGGGTCACAAGCTTAACTACCCAATGGTGGAGTACTGCACACCGGTAAGAAAGTAACACACACACAGACGTTGCTCACTAACTCATCTCATATCTCTTTTCCACATGCTCACACATTCCACTCATCCATTTAATGAAAGCACACGAATTCGGGGTTCAGACAGACTTCAGGCTTTGGTTACCTCCTAACCCATCTTTCATTAAAACCGTTCCGTGCCTGATGTCATAAATCACTGACTCACACTCTTCCCACTCCTTGAATATTCATGTCCTTTTTTTAATACCCGTTAAGGGAAATCCGAAGTATTACAGCAGCACATTCATACATATTTTCATTTCCAATTTCTTTGCACTTAATGCATGCTGTTATTTTAATCTTCTAGTCATGTCTTACTCTCTGGTTTTCTTTGTCTGGGTTCAACCAGAGTTATTTATTAAACGTGCATTGTTTGAAAGTCATTTGCATTCATCTGCAGCTAAAGTAGACTGCACTCTTCTGGGAGGAAATTTTTTTGAACTTTGCTGGGAGTTTCTCTCTGACGTTCACAGCAGCCTCAGTGAGAAATTGTGATAGATCAAGCTGTAGACTCAGGATAGGTTCACTTCTAAAGTATTGGGTAGGGTTTAGGGCAGGAGGAGTCTAGAGTTAAAAAGTATGAAAATGCATCAGTTCCTAAATCTTTATATGATACCGCATATACATGAGGAGAATGGTAACGTAGCATGATTAATGGAAGTTACTGGTAAGTATTTAGTGTATGAATTTTCTAATGAAACTGACAGACAGCATTTAATGTGCATAATACCTTGGCAGTCACCCAACGTGCTGAAGGTGGTTGGCATTTTACAGAGAAATCAGAAACTGCGTGTATCAGAGGGCACAACAAGAGGCAAACGTATCGGATGTAACGTAGATTTGAAACAGCCCGAATCAAAACACAAACAGACTTGTTCACATCACGTTATACTGACGACACATTTAGTGAATCTGAAGCATCTAGGCTTTAACTAACCTCTTTTTTTTCCCTTTAAACTAGGTTCTGTCAACTGCAGAATTTCTTGTCGCCTCACATGCTGTTAAATTCCTTTGTCTTGTTTCTCAATCAGCCCTCCCGAAACACCCCTGGCTTAATTCCGAACGTACAAATGGTAAAATACTCAAGGTTATATTTTTATCCTTCCAAGCCAAAAATATTTCACTTCACAGCTAGAGATGAATATTGGAAAAACGGGAGCTTGGCAAAATTGAACGTTGCTCTTCTCCTCAATTAGGATCTAACACTTGTGGGCTGACTCTTTTCAGTATTGCTTAACGTCATACTTTGAGTGACTCGAGTTTCTCTCGACATTTCTCATTTCTGTCTTTTAATTTGCTTTTTCAATTTCCTAAATGGGATAGATATTGACTTTGGAGGAGTAGCTGTAGGGAGCAGTGATCACTCTTCCCTGAGTTAAAATGCCCAGCAGCTGCCTGACAGACTTGACTTTGAAAAAACATTATTTTATTTTATTTTTTTACTTTCAGCTGTGCTGCAGCAACAAACACTTAATCTGTTGGTTAATTATTAGTACTCAGCTACCGGGTAATCACTCAAGAGGTTACTGATTCCCTTCACTGAAAATAAAAATGGGGGGGGGGGGGAAGGCTTTTTCCCTTTTCACTTTTCTTATTTTTTCTTAACATCAAAGGAGATTTTATTGAGGTCTTTCTCGGCCATTTGCACACATGTAAATGAAATGCAAATCAAATACAGCAAAGATAATTGAAACTCTGACTAAGATTGATCTGTGGATATCCACCTCTACCTCTGTTGGAGCCAAAGCGAAGGGAGGTACTTCACGGGTTGCCCAACAACCCATGCAGTGGAACAAGACAGACTTAGATATGATTGTGAACTCAAGGGGGCCACGCTCATGCAAGAGATATGATGGCAGATCTTGCCAGAGGGACAGTAATCAGTGTTGCAGAGATCTCTTTTCATGACAGCAGCCTGAAAAGTGCAATAACAAAACAAAAAACAAAGATTAAATGAATATTTTAAGTTGTCAGCCAGAGTATTCAGATTCGTGTCTGCTATAACAGCTGCAACTTTCAGTTTGCGTGCATGTGTCTGAAAGGATGTGACAGCAGCATAGTATCCACAGGTTTTTCAGCAAGGGAAATGTGTGAGGAGAAAGAAAGAAAGAGTGGATGGGGCTAAGTACAAGAACAACACAACATGGTGAAGCTGTGTTTTGCTCAAACACTGACGTAAAGCTTACAGCCAGATCAATAAAAGATCACGAAGAGAAACTTTGAAAGTTTTGACTCAAATCCCCGTGTAAAGCCCCAAAACTCAACTCCAGGTTCATAAACGCTACATATCCATCTCCACAGAGCTTTATTGAACCTCAGCACAGTGAGGACTGAGAGGAAATCACCCAGATCTTGCTGTTTCAACCTGAGAGATATAGATCTCTGACAAAATAATAAGTTGTGGATCACCTTATTGTCTCATTTTAAATCTCACAGTTCAGCGTAGCTTTATCTGCACCTGTGTAGTAAAAGTCAGACTTTTTTTAATTGTTTTTTTCTTTATTTCCCTCAAAAAAAACAAACACAAAAAACCATCAGCATGATATGTAATTATACTTGTGTGTCTCCCCATGCTCGAACCAAATTGTGTTTCAGTTTTATGCTTTTGAAAATATTAAGTCCATATTGAATAATAAACGCATTTTGCAGAGAGTTACAGATTTATAGCGGCTTTGGTGAGACTCACTGCGGTCATTTAATAAGATTGTTTTCTCATCTTTGTCATACTGTTTATTTTATGGCCACAATATTGTATTTTTTTTATTAGCTTATGATTTTTATGGGAGTGCTGTCTTCATATTTCTCATTGTCTTTGTCAGGGATATTAAACAACTTTGGGGCGTGATGTATTGATTACCGTAATTTCAAAGTTTTGAACTGTCCTAAGAGAATATTGTGTTTCAGTTTGACTGCGATTGCCTGTCTGGTCATGTTATTGAAACGTCTTGACTCGTTTCCAACTGGGGTCTTATATCCCCCCCCCCAATGTAATAGAGGCAGTAGAATAAAAAATGCATGTCTCTCAATCCTCACAGGAAGGAGCTTACACACATGCACAAATTTTTCTCCAGCTTTAGTATAACTCTTCTGTAATTGCTGTTGGTTTGCTCAGGCTACCATCCTAAATTGTGTGGATTAGTCAATAAGCCGAGTGAACTCAATAGAGTCTGTTCATTTATGCATATCTGTCAACTGTAGGAGCTGTGTATTTGCCTGCCTGCGTGTGTGTGTGCGCGCGCGCGTGCCCCTGTGTGTGTGTTTAGCAGTGGTTGTCTGCATCTTTTGGAAGGGATTTTCTCTCCCTGTGGTCAAACCCGTTTGGTAATTTACTGGTTGCTTGCGTGGCGGAAAGCGCACCTCTGCTAAGTATCTAATTAGCAAACACATTCTCTTACACGCAAATGCTTATGTGTGCAGAAGAGACTGTAGAAATCTTTGAACTCATTGCACACTACAATAAATAATAAGCGACCCCCTGCCCATCTATGTTTTTTCCTCTTACAGACGACATCAGGTGAGGACATGCGTGATTTCACCAAAGTGCTGAAGAACAAATTCCGATCTAAGAAGTACTTCGCCAAACATCCACGGCTAGGTTACCTACCAGTACAGACGGTTTTAGAGGGCGACAACATGGAAACGTAAGTAACCCATAAGGTTTTTTATACGTGCTTTTGGATCACAAAAACTTTTCCATAGTTGCTATAACCCTTAAAGGATGTTTTGTGTGTCCACACTGTTGTTAAGGACTATTAAGCAGCAAGTTAACCCTCCACGCGCGATGCAATATCCTCACGCTGGCATTTCTATTTGTGCTACCATTAAGGTGTAGGAAGGCATAAGAAGACACACTGACAATTCCACCACATAAGCACTGATATAGTCTCAAGTTTTCAAACTGTTGCAACATGTCCCAGTGTATATCTGTATATCTCTGAGCTTCAGTGCTGGAGTAACATTAAAATGGTGATAAAACCTGATACCGACTGTACCCTCAACTCAGCTGCAGCAGCTTGATTTTTGTAATCTGGTGCATGACTAGCCAAAGTGTCCCAAATATGGTGGCACGCATAGAGTTTGACGGCACATCATGTAGTAGACGCCGCAAGCATAAAAACACCATTAAAGTTCTTAGAGTCTTGTTTTGAGGGCATTGAGCCCCCCAGCATTTCTTTATATTTTGCTTTCAAGGAGACAGACTTTCTTTCACTTTCATTATAGTGGTCTTGAGTATCAGTTCTCCAGGGTTCTGAAGCTCTTTGAAAGTTTTTCTTTGACACTGGCTGCCTTTTGCTTATTTCACTCATTTTCAGTCCAGTCCTGCAACCTGGCCATTTTCAATGTTTTGGTTTTTCTGTTTGATTTAGGTGCCTTTTTAATGCTTGAATGATTCATATGTCAGTGCTGAGTGGCTTAACAAACAAAGGATGAAACACTGAGGCGCCTACACACAACTTAGAATTTAAAATTGGTACTTTTCTATCTTTAAGCACTTTTTCACTTGCAGCCTGTCATGAAAACATATAATTTGTTCCCATTTCTTTAGTTCGTTTTATGAAAAATGGCAAAGATAACAGAGTTTGACAGGAATAAAATAGTATTTTTGCACCAACAAAGTGATTCCCAAAGAGCTATCGGCATAGTGTGAACTGTGTCTGTGGAAAAAAATAAATAAATTAAGGACACCGGACAAGTGGGAGACAAAAGCAGGGCTGAAAAGCAATCTTCAAAAGATGAACAGTCACTGAAAGTCATGTCCTTAAGAAATATGAAAAAATCCAGCAAAGACTTAACTCAAAGCTCAAACATGCATTTAGTCTTTCACTCCATTCATCTAAATTTGGGATTATTTGCTCAGATAGTCAACAACATGTTCAAAGGAGGACAGGGGACAGCTACAGCAGCAGTGCGTGTCTGCAGTTATCTGCATCTTATCAAAATTGATAGAATTATGAATTCACAAAGATGTGCAAAAGACAGCCAACCTCCACAGAGCTTTGGACTATCCTTCAGTAAGGGACAGAACTGTGGTGTTCGCTGCATAAGCAACAGTTAGCACTAACACTCTTTTTCTTAATTCTTAGAAATGGACCAATTGAATTCAAGCGGGTGCACTGTGGATCCTTTGTCTGCAGCACTGGCCCAGTGATTATGTCTAATTTATGTCCCTTCTGCTACCAGCCTTAAATCCTACTGAAAAGAGCCATTTAATTAGGCCCATATTATGTAGATACCCTACGTCATACCTTCCAGGAGGCTGTCTGAGTTACTGCCCCTTCAAACAAGAGACTCACAATAAAATAAAACGTCCCCCCGTTGTTTCCTTTGTTTTTCTTTGTTAGTATTTTTTTAATGTGCCATCACTCACTCACTCCTAATGCAACATTCATTTCCGTTGAACCATGTAGTTTTTTGCATCTTTTAAAGCAAAACAACTCTCGGCGCTGTTCACGTATGCACACACAATGAGTCACTTGTTCTCTCTCAATAAATTTTTCCCCGACTCGTGCGCAGTCACCGTTCAGATGGATTGCCGTACCGCTTTCATCCCTCCCATCCTTGCCTGTCCTCCTCACCTCCCACCTCGCTCCATTTTCACTTCTCTTCCTCTCTGACAAATGACTCCTGCAGAGCTTCTGGTTTGATAAATGTCTCTAAAAGGTAGTGAAATTACAGCGAAATGCAGGGAACTTTTCAAAATATGGCAGAAGCGAATGGAGACTTAAAGAAATTTAGGGCTATTTCATGCTCATCATTTTGTCTCTCTTACAGCATTAGGTCTCATCTGTGATCAGCGGGCCATCCACGTATCGCCACAGGCAAAGAAAGCAGCTTTTGAACCGCCTGTAAGATCTGGCCCAAACATAGCCAGTGTTAAGAAATGCTCCTGTTCATTTTAGCTCTGTATTGTCACAGTCTGGTGGCTTCTGCCATCTCTGCGTCATAAAAATGAATACCGTGACCTAAATTGAAATGGATTTTTCTGTAATTGGAACAAGGTCTGGGTTCCTGCTTTATAAGAGCTTTAATACAGATTAGGTAAACACCAGAACAATTGCAGTCATGTTTGTTGCAGTAAGATAATGCTTGTTTACAATTTTAAAATATACAGTTTTTAATTTCCAATTTGTTTTGTTTTGCAAAATTAGATTGTCTGCTGAATAATCGCCCTCACTAATGCACTCGCTCTCTCGCGTTCCCTCTTCTCCACTCGTGTAACATTGTTTCTTTTTTGTTTTTTTGTTTAATTCCACCCACTCTCTCCACCTTGAGAGTGAGCAAAACACCACCTACTCTCACCTCCCACTTATATCTTTGCTTCATTTCACAGCAGATAGGATTTTTGATTCGTCGCAGCTATATTTGATAATGTGAAAGAACCATTCAAATGGTATTCCACTCAGTGTTAGGTTTTTTTGCTTTTCACCCAACCTTACTAGATGGAGCAGATGAGTCTCTGTTGTATTAGGTCTCGCAGGAAGGTTAATGGTTTTGAATGTGGATTTGAAAGCTTGTGGGAGAATTTTCTTATATAACTAAAAGTTTTAATGGAATGATTTGACAAGGATAAATCAATAGCAGACTTTTAAAAGGAAAAGTTTTCTATTGTCATATGGCAGTAAAATAGTTTTTATATTAATTACATTAAGAAAAAAACTGTTTTATTATATATATGTTTGCTATTTTTAAATACTCAGTGGCCACTCAGTGGGAAGGGGGATAGCTCAGTAGGTAAAGTGGTTGCCCCATGATCGGAAGGTCGGGGGTTTGAATCCACTGAACGTACCCCTGAGGAAGGAACCATCCCTACACACTGCTCCCCGGGCGCTGCACTGGTGGCCACTGGTGGCACTGGTGCCCACTGCTTCACTGGGTGAATGGGTTAAATGCAGAGGAGTAATTTCCCTACGGTGACTAACACATACACATTATACTTTGTTAGGTACAACTGTTCAAACTCTTGTTAGTTCACATATATAGACAAGATGACCTGCTGATGTTTAAACTGAGGAAAAGAACAAACTAAAGGTGATTTACATGACTTTGAATTAGACTTGTAGTCGAGACCGCCTAAACCGAGACCAAGATCAGAGGGTATCGAGACAAAGACCGAGACGAAAAAAGTCAGCCAGATGCTGCTTCGTTTACGGGTGTCAGGCATATTTGTGTTTTTGCTTTCGCACAGCACAGGAGGGATTGGAGCATAGCTGAGCCACTGTGTGAGAGCTGAGCAGCGAAAGGAAATTAAGTGAGGGTAGAAATGACTGAAAGATTAATAGGCTCTGTTTTGAGTTTTGTTAAAAAAAGAATGACTTCACATAGGAAAAAAATATATATCACATATGCAGGACACCTTAAACTAGGTTTTTAATTAAGCAGCAAGGCAGAACAAAGTCGGGGCTGTATCAAGACACATGGACTAAACCCCAATTCAACCAGACCCAGAACTGATCCGGAATTAAAACAGGACTACAACAGTTCAAAATCAGGACTACTTAGGACTTAACCAAGACAGAACCAGAATCAGAACTACATGATAGTAGCACTAAAAATCATCACAGACCTGCACTACACTCATTTTTTAATTTACCAAAGTCCACTATTTAGATTGAGAAAAGTTTATGTAATTATTTAGCCTTGTTGTGCAAACAAGCCTGCATAACTTAATAAATATAGAATTTGAAAAGTAACAAATGGTATCTAAGAAGAAACACTAGGTACTGGATACATGTTCTCATGAGTTTTGGTAAACAACCATTTGACTAACAGGTCTGTCTCACCTGGTTCTTGTTCCATCTCTGTTCTGTCCTCATTCTCCTCTCTCTCCCTCTGTGTGCTGACAATCAAGCCAAACACCAACATCATCAAATATACAGTTAAAACCAGATATTTACATACTCTTCAGCTAAAAACACAAACACTTTTTTTTAATTGTAACATCAAATCAGACTAAATGTTTAGTTTTTTAGTTTGATAAATATAAAAACATTTGTTAAATTTAAGAGTAAAGAGAGAAATTGTCTGTATTTCTTAATTGTAAATGGCACCAAATTGTATTCAAAATGATTTGCTTTGGTACCTGGTCAAACTTAAGCTCTCCTCTGTCTGCAGCAAACTCGCAGGCAGCAGCTTCTCCCCCCCTTGTTTTCTTTATTTCCAGAGTTCATCTAAAGAGTGAAGTTTTCTCACTGAATAGAGGTTGCAGAGATATGTATGAAAGGAAACACATCTGCAATCTGCAAAGCTATCTATCTTTGCAGAGCTAAAGACTAATGTCGGTCTCCTGAAAGGCGAGATGAGCACAACGAGTATTCCTCCAGGCAAAGATTTAGGCGGGGGTGTGTAAAATGCTGCAGCACTGCCTCCAAGAAGTTAGCTCAGCCTGCCATACCGACCCCCATCTCGTCTTTTTTCTCTCTCTCCTCTCCTCTGTCTGAATCTCCTGTTACATTTTGAATTCTCCTCACAGCTACAGAAGTGTGACTACGCTGGCTGCCCCGCTGTGAGAAACATAACCACCGTGCCTCACGTCTCCCTCTGATTTTCTTTGCTTTAATGTGGGAACAAAAGCGCAAGGCAACAGAACGTCAACCTCAACTGTTATCTTAACAATTTCTAGCCAGCCTCCTTTGTGAAAACGGCACATTTCTTTGTGTTCTTGGGATTAGAAGGTGTCCCGTTTGTTTACAAATGACAATTTTGTGTTCTGGGTCGCTAAAAATAGCAGCAGTTATTGTGGGCTGGAAAGCAGAAACTTTAAAAGACTTGCATCAGTGTTTTATTAGCAAAACTCGATGACCCGTATCTTCGTTTGTGTGCTTATTGCACTGTTTTTTTTAGTTCTCCTTATATAACATATTGTATTGGACTCAATAGCAGATTAACCAGGAAATAGGTTCTACTGTACTGATTTTTTTTTTTTCCTGGCTTGCTATTTCTGTAAATCCTGCAGGAAATAAATGAGAAAAGGGAATGAATTTAGGCCATATCATTCTGTATGCAGGAGCAACTGTGAAACCAATTTAATGAGATGTGTGTGACTGCAGCAAAATCAACTTGCATCATTAACCCGTTGTGTGTGAGATCTTTCAGACACACACAACCATTGTTTGTGTTACAGGGTGTTACTGACAGATCCAGCTGCCCATTTTCACTTTTTCCAAACTGTTTCCAAGTCTAGTTCTGAAACAGATTGAAGATAACTCCACGAGAGATAGTCTCGGCCACATTCGGTGTATATTTAGATATGTTGGTCACTGTTTTACACGCCTTTCCTGTGTGCACACGGGGGAAGTTTGCGCTCAGTGCTTTCTATCAGTCAGACTCTGTAGATATGGTTGACAGTTTTGAAAGGATGTATTTGATTTTGATTTTGATTTACCCAGAGCTAAACAAGTATTTTTGCTGAGTAAAACTAACCAAACAGTGACAGAATCTGAAAGTCGAAGAAAGCCCTAAAGGCAAACTTCTCGTGTGCTGAATCCAGGCGCTCAGCAGCTGGACATACTTTTTCCTTCCACTTCTTCCTCTACCTGCTGTGTGTTTTGTTTCTGACCCGCTCAGTGGTTTTTGACCCTGAAATGATTTGTGGTTCCTTTACTTCCCTTCCCTCTCCCCTCCCGATTCTCTTACAGTCCCGTCACCCTCATCAGCATGTGTCCGGAGCAGTATGAGTGAGTATCTACGCCACCAGTAAACACCACCTCGTCTCCAGCCTGGAATGCCTTTAAAACACCGCCTCTTTTACTCCCTTGTTCACTTACTCATCTCCCCCCATCATCCTCACACCAACTAAGCCATGACTGCTCTGCATGTTGCCTGCCCACCTGCCTGCCTGAGTCACTGGCTGAGCATGGGACCAAAAAAACTCTCCCCCTGTCTCCTCACCCTCACTTTTTTCTCCTTGTTAGAGCACCCAGCTAGCATTCAGTTGCTGATCCCAGCAGGCCTGTCAAAAACCATCCAGTCGCTCTTTAGATAATCCTGCTCTCCTATTTCTCTGTCTAGGACCATGAGATTTGTTTTCTAGGTGATGTTATGAGGGGCTGTTAGGCTGTCCATGAACATGTGTGTGTGTGTGCGCGCATGTGAATATCAGTGTGTTAATGAGCTTATGTGGGCTTGCTGAATCTCATTCATCTCCATTACCCCGTTCATTTTCAGGCTGTCCCAGTCACCTCAGCTCTCTCATGACGACACCCATTCCAGGATAGGGCACTATGCCAGCAGGTAGGCACTGGATTCTCCAGTCACCATCCTCTCATTGCAAATGCCACGAAGCATGTGTGTAAAGAATCGATAATTGCATTTAAATGTTGAACAGCTTCTTTTTTGAGGACCATTTTAAAAAGTTTTCTATGAATTCTTGTAACTGCGGACCCTTATCTAATGGACATCAGCGTTTAAGTAGATGCTTTTCCCTCCCCCCAGGCCGCACTTCCCTTCAGTCTGCACTAAAATAATGATCTGAAAGGGGCAACAACAAATGCAGATGTGACAACCAAATTAAATCTCTCCAAGCTAAAGAAATGGAATAAATCGGAAACAGTCGGTGCTTGGAAGCTAGGGAAAACATTCAATTGTGGTTTCTTAAATGTATAATTTATCTAATGTAATTTCCAGTAAATGGGATCTAATTAAGTAAATAATGTGTTTTTAGTACCATAAGATGCATGTGTAGTGCAGGCGTTCATAAGTAATGGAACAGCTTTTCTTTTCTTTTTGTATTTTAGTGTCATTACACAGCAAAACATGTCTCAAATGGCTCTTCAGTTTCGGAAACAAACACAAAAAAAGTAAATTCTGCATCTATCAAAGTACCCCGTTGCTTATTTTAGGAAATTGAGCTGGCTCTATTGTCAGGGACATTAAATGTCTCCTACTAGCTGAGACAAAAGAAAAGAAAGGGAGGCAAAAAAGCCCAGAAAGATGGAAATGGCATGGTTCCAACTAAACTGGAGACGAAAATAAGCATTTCGCCTTCATTTATGTGCTGAAAGTGTCATTTTAAAACTTGCTTCATACAAATTAGAGAAACCGGAATACTGTTTGCCAGTTTTCTTCTCAGACGGCACCAAAGCATCTGATTAAAATCGATAACGTTTGGATTTTTCATTGTTACTTTAAAAATAGAAAAAAATAATTGACCTGAACCTTTCAAGAGATCCATAATAGAAAAATACAACATTTATTGATGTTTTCCAAATCTTGATTAAAGTGAGGGAAATGCGTTTGTGGTAGAGGGAGATTATGCTTGGGTGCCAGGGAAGGCACAAACAATCCTAATATGCTCTTTTTGAACTTTGTGACAATCCATCACAGTGTTGACATACATTAAATATCAGCTTGATGCCGATGTCTGCTTGCTGAGTGGATTTAGTGGCATGCAGCCACCCACCACATGAGCTGGTGACATTATAGATGTGTTGCTAAAATCAGTCTAGTAACAGATTGGCCTGATAGCTGCTTTTAACCGCCTGCTTCAAATTATCTTGCTGTGTACATCAGCACATCTGTATGCACAGTGTGTGAGCTGCAGTTAATCATTAACAGCATCAACAAACTGATGTTTTTAGTAGTTTTTTTTTTTTTTTTTTGCACTTGGACTGAATTTCTGTCGTGTTCTTTTAAAAATCATTTTAATACTAAGATCCACTGATATACTTGCTATATCCTATCTGTGCCATTAAAAAGATTTTCTAATTGGTCCAAATCTCATCTCCTGTATCAAAACCCAACCGCAGTTTTCCGGGACTTCTGCAGAAAGCTTTACTCATTATGACTCTCGTGACGCAGCCCTGTAACCTTCCATTAGCTACACATCATTAACCTTCGCTCACTGTTTCTGGTGGTATCGTTTCACTGAAGAAGTGACACCAGAATTACAATTTCAGCTGTAATAAAAACACACAAGAGATTAGATTGGAGCGTACGGATGCGCATGAAGATATGCACACTTTGATGAGATTTCATATTAGAATTATAGCTTCTCCTTTTAATGTATATTCTGTCAGAGATCAACTTCTTAATATTGTGGGTTATATTTTTAATCTGCCCCTTTTACACTGGTGTAAGACAGGCTTTGATGTGGGGAACCAGCCTCATTAGCATGGCTGCTTTGACTGCATATGTCATCAAGAAAACAAACGTTTTCCCCATAGCATGTCGTACATATTCATCCAAACATTGATCCCATACATTCGGATATAAACTGTGCATGCATAAAGTAGAATCACTCAATGATGTAATCCATTTCCTCCCTTAAAAACAAAAAGCACCAAAAAAAAGCCCAAACAAACTGTGGCATCTTTATCATTAACATGCTTGTGGACTCCACGAGATGCTTTAAATTTTAATTGGTCTGCTACTGTGGCATTAATATAATTTGTTGACGCTGTTGCTCTAATGCTCTGTTGCATTTAAATGAGATGTTGACAGCTTTCAAATGGTTTAGTTTCAGCTGGTAATTTCCCTGATGGTGTTTTTTTTGTTTTGTTTTGTTTTTTTCCTCAGGTTGGCTCAGATGGAACGCTCCAACGGCTCTCTACCCACAGACAGCAGCTCAGCCACAGGAAGCATGTGAGTCACTGCTGGTCATTTTCAGCATTTTTCTACATGGTTACGTGTTTTCCATTCAACTATGTTGGACAGATTTCAATTTCCAGTGTCTGGGACTTGAGATTTGTCTAATAATATATTGTAACACCCATTTTAATGTTCATGAAGCTGATAATTCACAAGTGAATATGTTCCAGATATCCATATTAGATATTTGGTTTCATTATAATCCTCAGTGAAAACTGTTCACCTTGCTTTGCCTAGCACTTTTTTAAATAAATAAATAAATAAATACCAGGTAGCTTTTGACATCTTTGCACCGAGATCTGGAGACACAAAAAAATTAGAAAGGTTTCTTGGAGAGTAAAAGAAGTGAGAAATGAGGGGGAAAAGACAATGTGGTTGATTAGTGTGAAGTAGAGGACTTTAGAAAGAACGTACCGGATTAGAGTGCCAACAATGACAAAGTGAGAGTGTTTGCTTTCAGGATCTGCGATAACAACAGCGCTATCGTTAATCAAAGGAGATGAGAACATGGCAAACCGTGAAAAGAAAATCACAAGAAATGGGAGAAAAGCTGATGAGGAGCATGCGCGCAGAGGATCCCGATTGTGTTCGTGCTTCTGTCTGCAGGCCTTTCAAGTTGAAGGACGTATTGGTTCCCAACTAAGATCCCAATCGCGGGAATGAGCTGCTCTTGCGGCTCAAATGCCCTCCGAGCTCAAATAGAAACACACACACTCATCATTGCGGAGGGAATTACTTCTGGGTTTTGCATCGTTTTTGGTAAGACATTTGTAGATCTTTAAGATTTTCCAAATCATAGGTTTGGATACGTGCATGGAAAGATTTAAGCTGTTTTTGTTTTTTTTAAATTTTCAAAAACAATTTGAAGTGGCAGGAAAAAAAACCTTATACAAACGTGTTTTTGGAGGTTTTGGAAGTGGAGAGCAAAGAGATTCCCTAGACGCTGTGTGAACAGAAGCGAATATAGTTTGGGGATTTCTAAAAGGAAATTCTTCTTTAAAAAACAAAGAGTATTTACAGCATTTACAGCACAACAGAGGAAGGGCACACGGGGTGGATGGTTAAAACCTTTGAGAATCTGCAGTAAAGATAAAGCAACTTCGCTGTGTTGTAGGTTGTATCCCCTGCTGATGTGCTTGCATCATGTGGACCACTGCTCCCACACTTCACCTTCAACCAACCTTGATGCTTAGAATAACAGTTTCAGACGAAGACAAAACGCTATTGAAGACTCCCAAAAGCTGCATTTGTCCGCTCTCAATAGGAGGACCGAAGAATGGAAAGACAAAAACTGTTGGCGAGCAGGGCAAAGTAGAAACAGAGGTGGATTTATTTTCGCTCAAAGCTTTCGTAATGCGGGACAAACATATTATCATTACTCCTCCTCACTCTCTCTTTTGTGCTTTGCGCTCGGGCTTATTTAAGAGAAGAAGCCATTATCGTTTCCAACTCTAAAACAAACTGGAAAGAATGCAGATGTTAGACACAGAATGTATGCAGGGCATTAATGAAGTGAGGAAGATGGTGGTTCGATGAAAGGCTAATGGGTTTAACAGCAGAAAGGGAACATTTAGTGCATAGTCAAAGTTGGGCTTTCTCTTACTTTTACACTTTCACTGCAAAGCAACAGATGCAAACTACATATACAAACAGCACAGGGACATTTAAATGCCTTTAGATCAATAGAAGTAATGTATTATCAACTATACATTGTTATTTGATTGGTTAGTGTTTTATATTCATGGTGCACCATAAAGCCATCTTCTATATATATCCAATTTCAGCAGGGTCATGTACGTAATATGCTTTTTAATGCAGTAAAACCTTGCTCTAGTTACTGTGCTTTAAATAAATAACCTGGCCCTGAATGGGGAACATTTGTGCCTGCTGTAAATTGAATAACAGTTTACAGCAGGCACTGTTATATTTCAGCCTAAAGGGTATCGCTAATTGACTGGGAAAATTACCTACATTTAGTCTGTCTGCTGTTACATTTGACTATTGGCTAAACAATCCTGAATTCATCCCTGATGGGAATTGTTACACGTGAAAAGCATAATCATTAGAGCCAGCCTACTTGCCCTGAAATTGACTTTAGACTAAACGTCATGAGTGTCCACTTAAGTGCTTCAGTTCTGCAGCTGAATGCCATTCACAGTAGTTCTAGCAGCTGTTTTGCACATCAGTGGGCCCGTTAGTAACTTTGAATCAAATAAATTTTTTTAAAGGCATTGTTATATAGACCACTACAGTGAAGCAGCCCACTCAGCCACGCGTCCCTCTCTGCAACGAATTAACTCTCATTCCCCTTCCTTTCAAAGCTTTGAGTTTTGAGTGGTTTATTGTTCCCCCTCTTTCTTTTTGCGAGATTTACTTTTTTCTGCCTACAGCTGATTTCACCAAAGCCTCTTTGTCTATCACTGCACTCCATCTGGTGATTTGTAAGGACACACAGTCACAGAAATTATCCCAACTGCTGTAGGAGGCAGCGGTGTCGGCGCTTCCGTAACACGGGTGACTGCGATTGCCCGTTAAATGCGCGTGTTTGGCTTTTGGCTGGTATTTTCAGTACATCCACTCATCTTTAGCTTTGCATTGACTTCAATAATTATTACGTGCGCGTGCATGCACGTGTGCTTCTTTGTTTCGCGTCACTTTTATGTAAAAGGGAATTCTTAATTAGAAACCTAGCGTTGCCTATTTTTATTTCTGACCCTCAACCGAAGCGCAGCGTTGTCATCGGCGCCGTAGGACACCACCGAGGAGCGAGACTCTCCAATTCCCCTTTTGTTGCCGGGCTTTATTGTTTGGTTATCTCTCGCTTTCCAGTCTTTCCCCGAGCACTGTCCCTTTTTCTTGTCTTTCATATTTTGCCCTTTTATTCCTGTTCCTCTCCCTTTTTATTTTTCCAGCCCTTTACTTTTTGAAACCACCTTTCATCCTACCCGATTGTCCCCTTTTTCTCTTTTCCTTCTTTCATCAGTTTTTGTTCTAGTCTAATCATGCTTTACCTTTGGGCCCAGGCAACCTTCAGATTAAACACTGCAGGGTGTTAAACACTGAAATAATGTTTTAGAGCCCTGCGTGCAGTGCAGAACAGTAACTCTAATAAATGAAGGACTTTACACACAGAAATCAAGGATTATAAATGTTTCTCGCCGGGGGAGAAGAATAAAAGATTTTTGCCTTTGACCGTCTTTGATCCCCCCCTTTTTTCCCTGTTTCCTCTGGTATTCCTGATTTCGTTGTTTCTCTTTCTTTATATTTTCATCCGTCTTCATCTCTCACTGTTTCTCTCTGAGCTTAGACTACTCAGTTGATCGTGGCATTCAGCTTGAGAGGAGATGCTTGCTTTGTGATATGTTAGGTAGACTTTGAGCCTGGAGATCACTGTTGTAGCGGAATAAACTGTAAAAGTCCCCTCGGGCATGTCCTACGCCTTCCCGCGTACCAAGCATGGAATTCATATTCAAGTTGTAGCTACAGTGAACTAACAGCCTTGGTATTCATCACTATTATTCACATTTAAATCTTCTGCCACACTGATCCTGTGTTCCTCTGTCATCTCTATAATTTCTGGGTCTCTTTCTCTTCAGCCGCCCCCACGCTGTGTAAGCCTGCAGGAGGAAGTGCACTGAAAGGGCACTTCCTCCTTCTCTCAGGATTTCAGAGCAGGTGGTCTGTGAGACTACTCTACCGCCTCTAGTCCCCATTTTCGCACGTAATGATCCCCTTCCTGCAGTCCTCTGGGTTCCTCCTGCCAGCTATAATGTCCTGCTGCAGCTTTCCGTTGTCGGGGACCTTCCCTAATTGGTCACTCGGTTTGTGCAGGACCCCGGTCCTAGTTTCTCTGTAGCGAGTAGCTCCATCTCCATCATGAGCGTCTGCCCTGTCACAGCAGAGTGATAATTCAAAGAGAGAAATGTGATTGTGTGTGTGCCTGCTGGTGTATTGCTGCTTGTTGCAACAACAGCTGTGTCGACTTCCCGTCTCTTTCTGCTTTCTTTGTGCCGTTTTTCAACAACTGGTTTCAGCATCTTCAGCCTTCAATTATTTAGTGAAATTGATGAATAACTACAGATACTTTGTGTTCATGCATATGCCAGAATCTCCATAAAAGTTTCAGAAAGTCTAGGAAAGTTAAGTTTGTGAAGAGTGTGTGAAAGTTAAAGCAGTCATCACACAAACTATATTTGGAAGAAGTGGTATGCAAGAAGAGGCCAAGAGGAGCTGCTAGTTACAGGAGTTCGTGTTTTTTTTTTTTAAGCTATGGAATGTGTTTGTTCTTCTCTGAGAGTGCGGAAAGGTTTAAGCATTACATTCACCACTTAGAAAGTTTATTTCATGTCCCTTTTATGACTGGCACCTAAAATCTTTACCGAAATACAGGGAAGGTTGAACTAGACCCGAATTGAATTCCTAAAGAAAAGGATGCTCTGAACTCATCATATAAGCTGCTTAGGCCGGTTAATCATAAAAAGCTTTTTTTTCCTGTGTTCATGCAAGGCTGGGCATATTGTTTCTTTTATGTTAAAAAGAGATAAAAAAGACTATTTTGAGCTCCCTTTCATAAGCGTTTCACTCAGCCCATACCTTGGTCATGAAATAGTATAATTACTGTCGTCTCCAGAAAAAAAGGCGTCCTTTTCGGTAACCTCTGTCTGTGGTTATACATGTGACCATAATGGATTCTGAATTTCTGCTCACTATTCTTAAGTGAAATGGAAAACCTGAGACATTTTAGTTCACCAGATTGTTCTTCAGGGTTATTGTGTTAACTTTTTCTTGATAGCCAAGTATTAGGGACTCATTTCATAGTCTCCTTTGCGTATAGAGAAAGCACCTGCCTAATGTCACTGAGTCAGCTTTGCAGGGTTTTCAGCTCACAGACTCAATTTCACCTCAAGCACAGTATTATGTTCTGTGAGTCAGATAATGTGCATTTACTTTTCATACATAAAACTTATCCATGCTAATAATCTTACACTCACCAGGTTAATTGCTGAGATCTGGGAACACGGATTTAAGCAATTAACGTGTGGCACAGACGCTACAGGAAGTGTGAGCAGGTTAATGTTAATGTAAAATAGCATAGAATAATAGCATAAATAAAATAAATATTTATCTTTAACACAGATGTTAAATACTTAAGTTCTACAGATGACGTTAGACTGAAATTTTCCTTAAAATTTATTCACGTAAATTTATAAACATTATAGGACAACAGCCGGAGAAAGGATTTTTAAGTTATAGTGTAACTTTTCGTGTGAGTGTGTCAGGGCTTCGGCTTCAGCGCAGGCTGTGTTTCAGAATGAAGGTGACAGGTGGGCTTTGGCACTACTCGCATCACTGAGATGGCACATAAAGAGAGAGGCGGATAACCACACATGCAGGTATAGAGCAGCAGCTGTTTCTTCCTCCATATCTTTTCGCTGTCTGCCGGGCTCTTTCTCCTCTCTGCTCCCTCCATCTCCTCACAGCCTCCCCTCATTTCAGTTATCTGATGGTAACGACTGACACATCTGTGTTTTAAACCCGGGTTTGTGGAGATTACAGCGTGGCACACCTACTGTGTCTAAGGATCAAGACGTCAGCTAACACAATCCTTGTTTAGATCGGGTGCTTGGAAGCTGCCATTCATGTTTCTTCTGTTCTTCTGTTAAAACTCGTATTTTGAAACATTAAGTCGAGAGTTATCGATAAAGTTGTTACATAGTTGTTATATACTTTTATATAACATACAGTGCTTAAGAAATGTATTAGACCACTATCCAGTCAAAGGGTTATACCGCATCTGCCATAAATTCAGACTTTATAATTGGTAAACTTTTTTTTTTCTTTTTGTAATGGCTAATTTACTGCTTTTTTACACTAAACTCTTTAATCAAAATTATTTTTCTAATGTTTAAGTATAATTATTGTTTTTTCCAAAGCAGATTAAAGTAGCAAAGCACTTTTTTAAAAAATTATTTACTTGCATTCCTGAACAGAAGCGGTTTGATGTTGTGCTTGATTCATTTCTGAGAGAAGTCAAGTGTTTTGACTCAAATTTGGACAGAAAAATGTAAAATAAATAAATAATAATAAATAGATAAATAAATTGTTTGAAACTGGTGTCTTTTTTAGCAGTGGTCTCAGAATTTGATTACTGCATGTATGAAGTTTGGGTCTGCTAATGGTGAAAGAGGAAAATAATAACACAAACTAAATTTATTATTGATTTAAATTAACTATACATGCTATCAATACACAGAGACTAATCAACGGAGTGTACTGTACATTTAGCTATGGAATATATAAAGTGTTAAATGTAATCAAAAAAATCAAAACAGACAAACAAGAGAATAGATGCGAACTGGCTTAAATAGGGGAAAAGCATTCCCGTCTGTGTGTATAGCATCGATTGCTAGACAAGGAGGGGTGGGCAATTCATTTTCCCAAGCGGCTAAATGAGAAATTGGGATTGTTGTGGAGGGACCAATAATCTTATAAAGAGATTAAAAAAATTAAATAAATAAATAAAAATATTGAGCAGAACTGAGAACCTTAGCCTTGTTTACAAATAGCCTGAAAAGGTATTTCTGCAGTAGTCAAGAAATATGCGCAATAGTTAGCATAACTAACATGAAATACAAATTACAGCTGTTTAAAAAAAAAAATTTATAGATTTGCACATGTTTAAGCAGACAAGTAAAGAGTTGACTAAAGTGAACAAAGAGTAGAAATAGACCATCAGAAGATAATCATGACTGAAGAGGTGAAATTTAAGTGCCAGTTGCAATTGTAAGCTAACAGCATGCGTAGCTGAACCTTACTGTCAGCTAGATGTAATGAGAACACAGTTAAGAGTTAATAAAACGGATCAATTGAAAGTCAGAAAACATAATAAAAATATGAAAAGACAAAATTATTATGCATAGCTGGTAAACGGATTAAAATTCACTGTTAAAGCTCAGTTTGTAGTTGATAAATGGGTTCTTGGGCTTTTGGGCTGTTTTTGGTGAAACATTTAGGAACCACTGTTTTATACAGTTTGCTGGCTGGCATGAAAAACCCTTCAACCTCCACTTTCCTTCTGCTGCCTTTATAGAGCAGCACTGTGTCATGGTAATCACCCAGGGTTCATTCAAAGCCATTTTCAAGCGTACTGATTTGATACAAGTAGTTACCATAATTCTTTCAAATGGCAAAAGTAAATAGCTCGTCTCTAACTGAACAGAAGGTGAATTGAACTGAATAGCAGGGACAGGATGTGTGGGTCTCGTCACTCATCATAAGCTCTACACTTTCCACAGGGATGATGAGCATGCCCTGATCCTGCAGTACTGCCAAACACTGGGGGGGGAGGCCTCTCCTTGCAGCCAGCCTCAGAGTCCTGCCCAAATCTTACAGGCTGTGGAGAAGGAAGAGCGCGGCGAATTGGAAAAGATCATAGCGCGTCTGGAGGAGGAGCAGAGGTAGGAGACAAACATCAAAACTGGCTAATCTTATTAAAATTGATAATCACGTCTTTGCTGATAGTGATTACAAGCTATTGATTAATTTTATGAAAAGTGACATTCTCAAAATGCATAAAAATGGGGTTTATCTGTTTGCCTTTGTTACGCTAAGTGTTTATTGACAGCTTCTTCTTTCAAGTACACGTGTACGCTCGAGTCACACTACAGCACACAGACACTTACCGTACCACCAGTGCATCTCACCCGCCAGCTCCTTCCCCGTTTTGATTTGTAAATGGAGTTGGTATAGACACAGAGTGACTGTGCAATCTATTGTTGTCGAGATGCTTTTTCCAGCATCTCGACTGGAGTGATTTAACACTGATTACACACACACATACACAGGCAGAGGGGAGCGGGTGAGAGCTTTACAGCTGGTCTCATAAATGCCAACTTAAGTAAAGTACTGCAGCTTATAATTCTGCACTGAGAGGGTGAAGAGGAAGTGAGGCGAGAGATTTGGTAGGGGGCCTTATGTTTGGTTATCCACTGTGGATAGGATTTCACACAGAATGAAGAGGTAAACACGAGTGTGGTGTTTTGTGTGGCATCCCACTGTGGAGGTTCAGAACTGGCTTTTTGAATGTTTTAAGAATATTAAAACATTATATATTTACACGGGAAACACCAGGCAGAAGAACATATTCCCGTTATTTGTCCAATTTCCCAGCTGTTCAGCTGCCACAGCTTCTGCGTCAATTTCACATTCATCCATGTGTATGGACACATTTCTTGTTTCTTCACTTATTTGTTCTCAATTTTTCTTCAGGACACTGCAGAGGGAGTATGAGCAACTTAAGGAGCAACATGGACAGCGAGGCACGCCTACAGGAAGCCCCTGGGAGACGGAGGGCCCCTCGGTCCACCCCGATGAGGCAGATCTTTTAGCTGAAGCCAGGCTGCTACGACAACACAAAGGCCGGCTGGAGACCCGCATGCACATCTTGGAGGAACACAACAAACAGCTGGAATCTCAGCTTCATCGCCTCCGACAGCTACTGCACCAGGTGACGTATCATGTACACATTTTATCCCCGACTTGGGGTTATGTTTTGTTCCCGTTACCGACTGTAGTTTTGGTGCTTTGCAGACAGAAAACATGCAGTTTCTCTGAAAATAATTTAAAACCTGAAGTAACATTGTTATTGTTAATACAGCAAGTTCATACAGCACATGATTACTGTCTTATGGCTAGTAGGACCAATTTGCAGCAGAGCAGAGGAATTATGGTTTTCTCCTTTGAGTACAGCACATACACAACTGCGATATAAAGTTTATTTTCCACATTAGCTTCCTTTCCGTTCAGTTCATTAGGCTTGTTGTTGAGGAGCAGCAGGGCAGTAATCACGGTTCACAGACTCACTCACGCACACCAGCTGGCAGGGCTGTTTCAGACGGCTCAGGAAAAAAATAATTTAAGCAGACGTAAAAGTAAAATGCTGATACAGAAAGCTTCCAGTAAATTAAAGGGATTCGTTCAAAGTCGAGCTCCATCATGAGCTTGCAGTTATTAATCCCGAAATCCACATGATAACCCACTTTTATCACAATTTTTAAAAAACTGCTCATCATTCAGATTAGATCCTAATCACATCATTTCCATTCCACCCAGCATCCATCTCCGATCTCCGTATTAATAACTTCCAGATTTGTTTATACCCGGCCTAATTGCTCACTGAGGTTGGATTGTTTGTGCCAAGTGAGAAATTCACAAGCCTCAAGCCAAACAAGCAGCAATCCTCATAAAGCAAACTGAGGGGAGGGGGGGGGAGGTATTGGCTCTCTGGAAGCTGAGAAGCTGTGAGCATGGGCAATAACTCATAACAACAGGCGGCAGCTGACGTGACTCAGCAGATATTTAATGGCAGATGATTAACATTTGGACAGAAACAGTTTTAGTATTGCACTCTCACAAAATTTAAATTTGTCCTTCAGCAGAAGTACAGTAGATAAAATAAAATATTAAATAGCTGTTAGGACACTGATTTCTACTTTCTCTTAGAATGCAGTTAATGATGCAAGGTTTCCAGATACTGGTAGTGTTATTAGGACATACAGACACTATAACCCACATTTGCTCATTGATTCAATTTGTCAATTTTAACTCTACAAGCATCATTTTACCACCAGATTGTAGGAAATGTTTTGTTTTTTTTTTTAATCTGTAGTATTTAAGTGAAAGGAGTGATATCTGGGTGGCCCGTTATAATTTGATCAAGGAAAAACTAGAAATAAGCACCATTTTTATGTAGCTTCCATGACCATGTTTTTAAAAGTAAAATCACAAAAACAAAATGCAGATCTGTTAGTGAACTTTTTGGGGCGCTCGTGCTTTTTAAAGCTGGTGAATATGAGCCGCGGTTTGCAGGATGAAAGCAATTTTTTTTGAGAGGAGCGCCAAGCCCATTTCAGGAATGCCATCGCCATGGTAACTAACAGCTTATCTGATACAGGTGGATGCAGTTGACAGCTTATGACTTATGATGAATTTGAAATTCTGAATCTCTGATTGGTGGATTTCTTCTCACTTTCTTGACATCAAGTGTGGGAAACAAGATGTATATGTAGGTTTTTTTTTCCAGTCAGTCATCTAAAACGAGCTAAGGTCATACTGCAGTTTGAAGGCAGTTTGAAGTATTTTGGCTGTCATTCACAATTTAAAGCTGCCCCTCTCATCGTCCGTCTCACACACAATGTTAGATAACAGTCCTACACCCTGACAGTGGCAGTGACCTGCACGGGTTTGTCAGATTTTCTAAATAAAAGTCCTTAGTTTCTAAATGGAAGACCAGTATGCTTCAAATTCAGTGTGTTTTCTTAATAAATAAAAGGTTAAATGTGTTATTATTAATCTGTCAATGAGAAGAAAAGCATCAGAATAGTTGCAGGAACTGAACAGGATTCTTTAAAAATTTCATTATGGCTTCAGTTATTTATCGGATGTTATTAAGGTGCTTTGATGCTGTGAAATTTTCAAAAATAAAAGCTCCCAATTTATATTTATAACCTGAAGAGAATGCTTAAAAAAATTCATAATTAAAAAAAAGCATCAGTTATAGTTTGCCAGCATCCTTAAGGTGCCACATTTCCAAAATAAAAGCCTCAAATTTAGTGTTTTTCCCCCTAACTTTTAATGATACAAGTATCAAAAGCAATCTCCCTTCAGCTTCATTAGCTCACCAAATCAATTCAAATCTTTTAGCAACAAGCCACAGAGCAGCCAGCAGCAGCAACACTTGCACTGCAGTGTTTTCAGTGTTTTTTCTTTAAGTGCCTGTATTATTGTAGGGTCTTTAACTTACAATTCAATGCACCTTGTGGAGACTTTTTTTGTAATTTGCCACTGCATTAAATAAAACAGAATTGGGGGGAAAAAATAAAATTGAAGTTTAACTGAATATTTTATGACTTCCCATGGTGTCTAATTAATGATGGCAAACCGAAAGTCATTTGGCAATTCTCATCCCTATACTACACACAGAACTAAAGAAGTAAAGCGAATCAAGGACTGTGTCGCTCATGTTTATTTTGAATGCTAAAACGTTTGCTATAACTGTCAATTATAGCGATGAGGAAGTAAAATCTCAAAGTAGAAATGCTTGAAAAACCTGGGCTGAAAGGCGATTCTTAATTTGGTTTATACAGCAGACTGTCAGGTTGCAATGTGCTGTAGTGTTGTATACTGTCTAAGCTACTGCATTTCTACCTCCGCTGAGTTAGCCTTGTTTAGACTTTCCATCAATGCTGCCGCATGCTGCAGTGGATTTATTCTGACGCTGATTGCAACAGACAGAAAATCCAAACATAAACGGCGCACACAGCTACCTGCACACATGGAAACGTCCAAACACTTAAGTAAGAACTACAGTTCTCAGAGAGTCCCCGGAGACCTGACGATGTGTCAACACGTCTTTCCATCAAGTGCTGTGTTACTGCCAAGCTTCAGAGTAATAAACCCAGCCTTCCTGATGGCACGCATTAAATTCACACTCCCGAAGGGTGACCAAAACCCTGACCTGAGCTATTCTAAGACGAGCCTCGAGACACTTGGTTGTGCTCCAGAGACGTTTCCAACATGTTAGCCTTCGCTAGCGCTAGGGGCACGAGGAGATGAAGGAGGAGAGGAAGAAGGAGGGTATATGAGAGAGGGGAGGGAGCATTGATTTACTTTCTTGAACTTGAAAAGCCAAAGGGAATGGGAGATTGTGCCGTGAATGTCACTGGATATGAAGTGTTCACTTCTGAGCATCTGAGAAATTGGTTTTTCAACAGACTTTTGACATATTCTGCAGTGTGTGTGTGTGTGTGTGTGTGTGTGTGTGTGTGTAATATATTAATTTATTTGTGAATCTTTAGATCTTGAGAACACAGCACACTGGAGGGCAAATAATTATTTGTTATATCAAGATGAGGCTAGAGGTTACAGAGTGGCAAGAAGCAGAGAAAAATCCTAAATATGAGCGCTGTTGTTTAGATTTAAGTATGTACTATCATCTGTTTTAACCATTTTCTACTTCAGTTATATTTAAGAGCATGTGCACATATTTTTTACCTTTCCACTCACTGAAGACCATCAGGGTAAAGCATTTGAGCTAAAACAAAACAAAAAACTGGGCTAATTTTAATTGAGGGCTTGAAATGTGATTGATACTGTAGTGTGTTAAACTCAGTTTTGGCTTGTTTGGGGAAATTGTACACATGACAAGAGCCTCGTTGTGCTGCCCTTTGGTTGTTTCTTGTCTCCGCCTGCTGCTGTGAAGCAGGGCAAATTTTGAAGTTGTCAAGCAGCCACCAAGTGGAATAATTGTGTTATAATGACTAAATGTTCTTTTGTTTTGTTTTGTTTTCATGTCTGACTCTCCATCAGCCCGATGTGGACTCGAGGGTAAATGGATTGTCCTCCCCCATCGTGCAAGATCGAGGGCCACTTACTGAAAACTCAGGTGAGACACTCAAGCTGAAAAAGGCTTAATGTACTGTTGTTTATTTAAATAGGAAGATATCAGTCCATTGCTCACAACAGAGAAAAAATATTCGCTTTTCTGTAAATGTAAACTGTTCCTCGCTGTGGTGCAGTATTAAAGTGTGAGTGCGTGTGGTAACTGAAAATCAACCTCTCTGTGCTTTGCGTGCATGTGTGTTCAGATGAGCTGTTGGACTCCCATAACAGCAGCTCTGACCTGGCAGATGTAATGGAGCAGATTAACAACTCCTTCCCTGCATGCAGTCGTAAGTTTCCCAATCCTCCTCCTCGAATTTCCCACCGTGTCTTCCCAGCCTCCTGCAGCAGATTTTTTTTTGTCTCACCATAAGGTCGAAGGTCAGCAGAGGAAAAAGTACAGTTTGCTTAACCGGAAAAGCCCTTCACAGAAAAACTGATGTAGCATGTGCAAGATACAGTGCTGTGATCATTTCTTACTTTTTTACTTATTTGTCACACTGAAATCTTTCAGATCGTCAAAAAATGTTTAATATTAGACACAGATAACCTGAGTAATTGCAAAATAAAGTTATTCAATGACTATTTCATTTATGAAGAGAAAGGAGCTACCTGCACCTATCTGGCCCTGTGTGAGAAAGTAATTAATCTCCTCCTCGTTAAACGATGAATTAACTGTGATTAACCACATTTTTTGGAATGCTGAGCTCAATTTCACTACCCACACTCAGGCATGATTACTGCCAGACTGGCTGAATCAAGAAATCATCTAAACAGAAGCTGTCTGAGGTAGGCTAAAAGATCTCAGAAAGCAGCGTGCCACGATCTAAAGAAGCAGCTGAGAAACAAAGTCATTGACATCTATCAGCCTGGAAAGGGTTAGAAAGCCATTTCTTAAGCTTCGGGACTCCTGTGAACCACGGTGAGAGCCATTAGTTGCACATGGAGAAAACTTGGAGCAGCAGTGAACCTTCTCAGGAGTAACCGGCCTACCAAAATTATCCCAAGAGCACAGCGACGACTCATCCAGGAGGTCACAAAATAACTCAGAACAACATCATCTGCAGGCTTCACCTGCCTCAGTTAAGGTCAGAGTTCATGATTGAACAACAAAAAAGAGACTGGCAAAAATGGTATCAATGAGAGAGTTCCAAGGAGAAAAGAACACAAAGACTGGTCTCACATTTGCTAAAAAAAACCCAACGCTTTTGGGAAAAAATATTCTGTGTACTGACGAGACAAACGTTACATCTGGCACAAAACTAACACAGCATTTTAGAAAAGAACATCATAGCCAAAGTCAAACGTGGTGGTAGTGTGATGGTCTCGGGCTGTTTTGCTGTAATTGGAGGAAGCATGAACTTTGCTTTCTACCAGAAAATCCTGAATCCTGACCATCAATCAGCTCATGTCCTGAACCTCAAGCACACTTTGGATGTAAACACTGGGTTATCTGGACTTAAATCTGATTGATATGCTTTGGCATGACCTTGAGCAGGCTGTTCATGCTGGAAAATCCTCCACTGTGGCTGAATTGAGACAATTCTGCAAAGAAGAGTGAGCCACAATTCCTCCACATTGATGTGGAAAGCTCATTTCTAGTTATCACAAACTGCTCGATTGCAGGTCTTGAAGCCAAGGGTGCCACATTAGTTTATTAGCAATCGCTTTTTCACTTAGGACCAGGTACTCTAGGTTTGGACAGCTTTGTCACTTACTTAAAAGAAATCGTCATTTAAAAACTGCAGTTTGTATTAACTCGGGTTATCTTTGTCTAATATTTAAATTTGTTTGATCTGAAATATGTGTTTGCGACTGAGATAAATTTGCCAAAACAGACTGTTGAATTGCTGGGACAGGAGAATATTTGGCAGTTTAGCTTCAATCACGTCTGGAACAACGAAGAGTTTTTAAAAATAGTTGCTATTTACAGTAATTGTCTGTCATCTTACTTATTAAATACCACCTTTTACATTTCAGCTACACAAATGGTTTTGTAACATTCCCCTCTTTTATCATACTATTTTACATATTATTGCATTGAATGTTTATAAGCAGTATTTAACTTGAACTCAAAGTAGATCCGAAATTACACATGCATGGCATGAAAGTCAATGATTCCCAGTATGTTCACAGCACAACACTGACTTTAGACATCTCTGAGGTATTTTTTCTGCTAAAAAGGTGCACGCTTGAGCCTGTGGAGAAACGGTGGTACTTTTCTGATGTAATCATCATAATCTACAATATCAACCAAACTCATCATCCGCCTTCCGATTTTTTTTTTTTACCACCTCTCAGTGCTCTTATCGATCCTCGTGTCTTCTTCCTCTTTCAGCCCCTCGCACACTCCTGCTGTGTATCCTTCCTTTTTATTTCCTCATCTCTCACGCTGCCACTCGGCTTTGTGCCTGTTTCCCGTGTCTTTGTGTGCACAGCAAAGTGTCAAGTATTGTAATCCTGAACTCAGATGGTCTCGTCCTGCACGGCGCTGAAATTTTCTGTTTTCGGATGGTTTGCTCAGTGCGGTCCAGGTTCCTCTGCACCCATTTGTGACTTTGTGCCTTCGATTCTGATGTCTGCTCAGATGCACAGAGTTTAAATACAGGCCTAATTGTTTCAGCCATCATCATTTAAATTTGGTATTTGATCAAATTGGGAAGAAAACGTTATAGGTCATTACTCCTAATAGCTGAATCTGAAACAATATTCACCTTTGGGAACGTTAATCAAATAGCAAAATAAATTAGAACGCTAAAATATCGAGCTCTGTGATTTTTAAATTGTATTCCATTATTGGAGAGTCGAAACTCCTGCGAGGGCTTTACTTATAAATCCATTGTAATCTGGCACACGTTCCAGCGTTATTAGAATTTGGTTACTGCATAGCTCAGAGGCACCGGGACTCAGCCGCTCAGTGTGCGCACAAGTACGTGGGAGGTACCCAGAGGCTGACAATTTTGTGTAGACTCATAAATGCTGAAATGAACTGGGGAGTTCAAGTGTTAAACTGCTCTAATTTTTCTTTGTTTTGCCTCCTGCAGCCTCAAGCCTCTCCTCGAGACCACAGGTAAGACGTTCTCCCATAAATTTAAAGACGCAACAGGGGATGTTAATTTGTCTTTTAGCAGTGGGTTGTTTTTTTGTTCTTACGCCGTATTGTTTGTATTGAGGGATTGGTATTTTGGTAATTGGCAAAGGTGAGAGAAGTTGGAAGAGAGCACGTTTTAGAGGTAATTACAGCTGCTGCCACAAAAGCAGTCCCCTCCACGAAGCCTTCACCTGCCTCAACCCTCCACATTCTGTGAGAAAGCGGCTGCTAATGGATCCCAGGGGAGTGCCATTAACGGCTCCTCTCTTTCTCTCAGTCTGAGGCCAAGGTGCATTTTGGGACAGAGGTATTGTGAAAGCTGTTGCCGCTGACCTCTTCCCACTGTAATTATTTACCCCGCTCCGGTGTCCCTTGGTTCTGCTTCACACCTCTTTTCCCCTCAGGGTCTTTTTAAGCTGCTCAGCTTGTCTCCCTGCACAATAAGCAGTACTTTTACATGTCAGTTAAACTGCCTATTTTCTGAGAGTCAGACATTTCTACTTTTCTCTCTGTTGACCAGAACAATACAGCCCGTCCTTTCAAGCAGTTTGCAACTCAAAATTTACATCGCTGTTAAAAACTTTGTCCTCTTCCTGATTTCTTGGTTTGCTTGTTTTTTTGTTTATTTGATAAACATACATGTTTGAGATCGAAGATATTAGACAAAGATGCCCAGAGTAAATACAAAATGCAGTTTGTTATCCAAACCTACCTGGTAATTCCCCCCTATGTCTAATAACTGGTTGTGCCACCTTTGGCAGCAAGAACGACTGGCTATGAGTATTTCACATCCCTGTGCAGGAATTTTTGTCCAATTGTTTTAATTCAGCCACACTGGAGGGTTTTCATGCATGAATGACCTGATTAAGGTCGTGTCAAAAAGTCTCATTTGGTGCAGACGTTGACAAGGTCAATCCAAAACCTTCATTTTGTTTGTTTTTTTGTATTTTTTGAGTCATTCAGAGCTGGACTTGCTGGTGTGTTTCGGATCATTGCCCTGCTGCAAATGCTCTTGAGCTTCAGGGCATGAACTAGTGACAGAGTAATTTTCTTTAGGATCTTCTGGTGAAAGGTAGAATTGTTGTCAGGATGTTGGTGCAATAATCATTTTATAAAAATGCCGTGTTAGATTTACTCCACATGTAATTCATGTAATTCAAACCTTCCAAAGAGTTCAGCTTTTGTCTCCTCAGTCCACAGAATATCTTCCCCAAAGTCTTGGGGATCATCTTAGACGAGCCTTTGTGTTGGATCCACGAATGTCATTTTTGCCCAGTCGTTTTCTTGTTTAATCACGAACTCTGACCTTAACTGAGTCAGGTGAAGCCTGCAGTTCTTCAGATGTTGTTCTGGGTTCTTTTGTGACCTCCTGAATGAGTCTTTGATGCTCTCTCGCTTTATTTGTGGTAGGCCGGTTTACCATGTTCTCACACTGGTTCATTGGAGGCCCAAAGCTTTAGAAATGGCTTTGTAATGCTTTCCAGACTGATAGATATTAATGACTGTTTCTCCGCCCTTTCTTTCGATCGTGGCATGATGTGTTGCTTCCTGAGATCAGACAGTAATCAGGCCTGAGTGTGGGTACTGAAACTGAACTCAGCTTTCCACAGTTAATTTATCATTTAGCAATAAGTTTTTCACACATAACCAGGCAGGTGTAGCTTCCCCCCCCTTAATAAATGAAATTATCACCTAAAAACTGAATTTTGTATTTACTCGGGTTATCTTAGTCTAATATTAGAATTTGATAGACCTGAAACATAATGTAAAAAAAACTAAGAAATCAGGAAGACTGCAAATACTTTTTTACAGCACTGTGAGTTTATGACTTGTATTCATTATCTACATATGCACTTTGACTACAAACACTATGTGAACCACAGGTCTCCTCATTCTTCTGTTCTCCTGCAGGTTCCATGTTAATGATGTGTTTATTTACCACCTGCTTTGGAGTACGTTCCTCTGTACAATAATGCAACCTCATCTGACTCATCTGCAGCAGTGTTACACAACACATGCATTACCACATCAATTGAATATTAAATCTAATGAGTTCATTTCCCAAACATCTTCCACTCCTGGCTTTTTATAGTCCTTGGCGGACAGCGCTCCATGCACTCTCCTTTAACTTCAGCGCAAAGCTTTAGTTTGAGTGCCTAATTTCATTTCTGAGGAGAGCTCTGATTTGTAAAATCTTCCCAGATTCATCCATGCCCACCTCCCACTTTCCCCCCTCTGCGCTCCTAATGGACTCTAACTGGCTTGAGGGACTGCAGTCCATTTGCCAGCTCTCAAACCCGATTACTTTGTTTGAACTTCTGACGTTTCCACACGGTGATGTCTTGATGAAGAGAAATGAGGCGGGTTCACCTGCAGCGCTCGGGACTAACCAAAGAGACTCATAAATCCGAGCTTTTCTGTGGCTGTATGTGAACTGGCGCTGTCGTGTTTCAAGATTCTTGCTTTTTGTCGTCTGATCCAAAGCGTTTTCTCTCTGTGTGTTTTCAGATGATGTGAGGACTGACTGGACGATGGAGAGACCATTCCCACACAAACAAAATCCCCTGCCCCTAAATCCCAAAGATGCACAGGAGCAGACAACTTAACTACTTTTACCACCTTGTCTTGTACTATGCAAACTGTATATTTTATGAACTGTAGATTGTACCGAATTGAACATTTGTCAGTGATTTATTTAGGTATGCAGATGAGTATATGGACACGGGGCTTTGTATAGATTTTTTTGTTTTGTTTTTCAGAGGGTGGTTGGGATTTTGTTTGAATTCTGTTGACTTAACTGGGAATCAAACTGTTCCATTTTTATTTGTCATTCCACTGCTTTGTACCATCGAGCCCCGAATAGCCCCAGACTTTTGTTAAATGCTTGGGGAGCGCACACACTGCTCCCGGTGGCTGAAAGGATCATTTCCAAAATGTAAACTATCACCTCTCGGATCATCTGGTTTGTTTTCCTATCTATCTCGTAGCATGCTTGATGTCAAGTTCCCCTTTATAAAGCATCGATATGCCGGCAGACTTTGTCTCAGCTGCGATTTTGTTAAAGTAAACTTTTACCCCTTCTGTGCCTACAAAGTTTGTCGTTCCACACGTGGAAGACGGAGGTGAGAGTCGATGTATTATTGTGGGATTGTGTAAAAATGGTTTTGGAAGTTACAGATTTAAATCTAAAGTTGTTTTGAATCTGGGTTTATGAGAGGCCCGCCGTTATCATGTAGAATAGGTTTGGTTTGTTTTTTTAAAAGAGATATATGTTCAGAAATCAGAGGAAAGCCATGATTGCCTTGCTACCTCAGACTCATAGACACAGTTTTGTTTTTGTGGTTCGTAAACTCGTCAAACAGTTGTGTGTTCATTTACAACCATGAGCAACCTGGTATAGATTTCTAAGCTTTAGCTCAATGTATTGGTGTACACTGCAATGAGGAGTTACCAAGTTTAAAAAAAGGAAAAAAAACAAGTTACTATTACTGTACCACGATGGGTCTGTGGCCTGCTGAAGCTAGCCTCCCGTTATGATGAGTAGTATTTTATCTGTTGCTGGGTTGTTTTGGGGGGGTTTTCCACTGGCCTTCTAGCACTGGTCCCTCACTGCGTCGTGTTGTTGTGCTATATGCTACCCTGTAAAACTTGTGAGATTGAACAACACTACTATAACCTCTGACTGTAAACTGATGGTGATGATGATTTTAATGATCATGATGAACCGTACCATGGCAGAACTGTGTCGCTTCTCCTGAGGTATGTAAAATAGATGGACCACACTACATGTAATATGGCTACGTTGTTTTATTCAAAATAAAATTTTTATAACAAGTACACGTCCCCCATGTGCTTTCGTTATTACCTCCACCACAGGAGGTTATGTTTTTGGCAACGTCTGCGTTTAAAGTTGAAAATGATGTCGTGTTGTCGAAGTTTGTGAATGCGTTAACCCGAGAACAAAGCGATGTAGGAGTTTTAAATTTACACCATAGGTATATCTACTAAAAAATCTTGGGCTAGTTGGAATCTACCTCAAAGTTGAGGTCAGAGGTCAAGCTTTCTGAAAGTCTTGTGAATGCGATAATTCGAGATGGAAGTCACCTATGATTTTGAAACTGAAACCATCGGTGTATCTACTGGAAGGCCGAGTGGCGCCACTGCCAGCTTGAAAAATTAGAAATGAATTCTGATAAAACTTTGTAGAGCTGTAAAGTCGGGTCGTGCTAACAAGTCGTTAAAATTTGGCTTATATCCAGTAAGGTTTTCAAGGTCCACTTGATTATCCTTTAAGTCCTGTAAGTTGCGAGATGGGGCCTCCATGGATCACACTTGTTTTCCCAGCACATCCCACAGATTAAGATGCTCCTTTCTATCAGATCCAAGGTTAACTTTTTGAGCAATTTGACCTACAGTAGCTCATCTGTTGTCCACCAGCCCGTTCTCACTCCTGAGGTGTAACATCCCGACGATTTGTCACATCCCCCGGCGTTCCTGAGGAGTGCAAAAGGTGACCTTCCGTGTTCTTATGCTACGCACCAGGTTATGGGTGAAATCCAGTAAAATGACGTTCTAGCCATGTATTCCAGCCCTAAACCTAACCTTATCCCTTAACGATAACCTTAACCAGCACTTTAACAATGTTAAATATTGTTTTCCAAAGCGATTTAAGTCAAATGAACAAACATGTAGATTGATTCCAAACAATTCTCACGTCTCCTCGTTTTTTTTTCTCGTCATTTAGGGACGTGTTCGGTGCTCTGAAGCGTAATATGTTTACCATTTGTCACCTAGCATGAAATATTACGTTTTGGTAGTGCGAATGTGTTTTGCCTACACAAGCCAGTCTTAACTCCCCATGTGCATCAGTGAGCCTTGGCTCCCCATGACCCTGTCACTGGTTACTTCCTTGGACCACTTTTGATAGATGCTGACCACTGCAGACCAAGGACATCCCACAAGAACTACAGCTTTGGACATGCTCTGACCTAGTCGCGTAGCCATGACAATTTAACACTTGTCAAACTCACTCAAATCCCATTTTTCCTGCTTCTAATGCGTCAATTTTACAGACAAAATGTTCACTTGCTTCCTTATACATCGCACCCACTAACAGGTGCCAGATGAAGGATGACGAGATAATCATTGTAATTCACTCACCTGATCAGTGTATAGAAAGTACCATATAAAAATTTAAAGTATCATGTCACATGTGACCTCTGACCTCTCCTTCAAGGTCAATAGATTGATCTGAAGGTCATAGTGATAAACAGCTCTACATAGCTTCATTAATACTGTTTCTTACTGCCATTGTTTATACTGACAAACACATATGTTGATATATGTTATGGGGATTGTAAATGTTACGTTACTTTGGACCTCCAACCTCTTCAAGATCAAATGAGGTCAAACTTAAGGCTTAAGTCAAGTTTATTAAAATGAGTTTCAGCCGGGCAAATAACAAAAGCCTGCACTTTGCACTGCTCGTTACTCTTCTATTAAAAGTGAGAGAGCGAGCTGCCTTGGCGCATGTTTGTGCACTTGAAGGTTGTTTAACGCTCCAAATTTTATTAATGTAATGCAGATTAATAACTCTACAGACTCAATCTCTAATCAGATTCAAAGCACACCTGTTTTAAGGACTATAGGGCTTATTACAGCCAACTCCCTCAGCTGTCATCCAGCCACAGGAGTCATTATTTATCAAAGGAATTGATCACGCAGTGAGAGGTTGTATCATTATTGCATGTTTGCAGTGAGCATGCTGAGCTGTAGCTGAGAACTCAAAATGAATAATGAAGCGCAATTAGCTTTTTCATAATTTACTTAATAAACCCTTCAGATGGTTTTTTTTCTTCTTCTTCACTGGAGCAGCATTAGTGGTGCTGCACGCATTAATTATTTCACTTTTCTCAGCGATTGCACGATGTTTTGACTAAAGACATCTACCTTCATCTTGCTTGGCTGTTCCTTGATGGTGGCTATGAATGAAAATCTGACGGGACCTGTGATGTCACGGTGATGGAAAATCAGCTCATTTTATCAACCTGTCCGACTAAATTGTCTCCCAGCAGGAGACCGTCAGCACTCTATTAGACCGTGCCAAACCTAAATTGCTTGTTTTTCAGTTTAACTGCTCCTTCCTAAACTTGCAGCACTTCCTGTCATTCTTGCCTCATCGCATCAAACCTGTATAATCTTGTGCTCTCCAGGAGAAAAATTAACTACATTAAGTTTTATTTTATTAAGTTGTAACACCTGTACAGATTCAACAAACCAGGCAAGGAAAGTAGTTGATTTCCCCCACCCTGTATTCTTAATGGCGTTCCCCATCATTCAAGGTCCAGCAATTCCATACTTAATAATGCAAGAGTAGCCAAATGGTGGTGCACCCTAATTGGATCTGAGGCTACTACATATTCTGGCTCTGCTCACATCCTTCAGCACCCCTGAGGTGCTTTAATTAGTCCACCACTCCCATATCTGTAATATGCTGCAAGAGTCGGCCCATATATGCAGAGGCAAAGGACGTTTTAAGCTGTAAAGTACTAGAGTGAGGGAGATGTGCTAATGTGATTTACTATATCCTATAATGAAATGATACTGTTGTTGTTAATATTAATCTTACAAGTGAAATTTGATTTTGACTTCTGATGGCCTCATATAAAACTCAGTTGAACTAAGATTGCAGGAATTATTAGAAATCTTATACACATTTTAATCCTGTCTGGTTGGAGCCGAGCTCTCGGTGCATCAGGCTGTCAAATTCGAGTGAGGTGCAGTGTTTTTGCTAGACTGAGCAGAAACGTCAGTTTGTCATTACGTGATATCAATTTAAGCAAAGTTCAGGCTAGATCTGGGAAAGAAAATGAATAATTCAGTCTAGACTGGAACTCCCTATAACAGCGTCCTGTGGTTGTAATCTTTATTTCCCAAAGGACCCTGTTGAATAGATGGTGGTGAAGCTGCTTTACTGTGAGGTTTGGCCATAGGGTGCAGTGAGATGTGCTGAAATGACAATATATTTACAGACTAGATGTTTAACTGTCCCTTCCACTCACTCCTGTGAGTTTACTCCTTAAGTGGTATAGCTGGAGCTCCCACACCACTCCATGATATCAAACTTGTATTAAAACCAGTCATTTATTTGTGAATAGAATTTAAACCCTGAACCGTGTAAAACACAGGTGTCAGACTCAGTTTGCCTTGTGGTCCAGATAGATCCCACTCTGATATTAAGTGGGCCAGACAAGTGGAGCCCCTCTTTCTTTCGGTATAAGAAAAAGTTGATTTGATCAAATTTAATCCTAATCTATGAGAAAGAGTTCAATTTCAACATTAACAGATTTTTTTCTACATGACAAAGAAATTCTGCTGTAGTAAATGGAAGAGGGTTGACTCTTTGGGCTTAAATCGCAAGAAATAAACATGTAAAACTACAGAAAGCATACTAGTAGCTGTAGCTCATTGACTGTCCTGTAATTATAAAACTGAGTTTTTCTTAATTCACAGAAATTCCTAAAGTAGAGTGTGAAAAAACTAAAACTCTCCTGTCATTAAAAAAAAATATATATACATATATATATTACTTGATCTGACCTATCTCCACTAACCTCATGTCTTTGGACTGTTGGATGCCGGAGTACCCAGTAAACTAATCTTAATTAAACAAATTAGTTTAACCCTATCATGCATGAATTATGACAACCTCAATCAGGATTTTTTTTTCTTAAGTATTTTTATTCATCTCAGGCATGAAAAGATGAATAAAAATACTTAAGAAAACAATAACACTAATTACAAAGAAACACGTCATACATCTATAGTAACATTAAACCACCAGTGGGTGGCAGGGTATGGAGTGACAGATGTGCAAGTGTACCATCAACACTGACACAATTACAAGAAAGCAGCCTTTGAATAGCTTTCTACTGTAGTGACCGCTATGCGTGAAAGGGTTAAATGTAATTTAAATTTAATATTAAAAATACACAAGTATTATTATTATTATTATAATTATTACTGAAGTTTTGAGTCTGTGCTGCCAAACATTAATAACACTTAATGCCATATCCAGCACTTATTTACTGCTCCATACTGTAGTGGTTAACACTTTCACTTACCAAGCCAAAGACCCGTCGTTTGATCCCGGGAGGAGATGCAAAATGTTACTAGTGTAAAAAATGATGCCTGCTGGGGTTTGCAAACAACCCTGAAAAATCTCAAGTACAAACATTATAGTCAGACATTTATTTATGTACTTTAACAAGTACAACACCATGAGGTTGCAGCCCTTCAAATTTCATACACACATGACATTTTGGCATACATGCACTGCTAATTTGGACACCATAGTTGTGTAATACCGCTACTTTTTGCATCATGTAAGTGACTGCTTTTCCCCCCGATCTGCTTTGTGTGAACGAACTGAACCTATTTGATGGATTTGTTGAACTCTCAAGCACTCTGTTTGCTCATTTTGCTCAGAGCTTTACTGAAAAGCGGTCTGTGTGAAGAAGGCAAGTGCCTGCAGGTTCATTTAATTTCATTCAAATACAGCCGAGCAGTTTGAAAGACAGCACTTTCTTTCATCTCCGAAAACTTCAAACAACACTGATTTTGCTGCGAGGTGTTGAAGATGGGGTCAAATACGCACTGATGCGGAGTCACGTGATGGAGCATTTGGGAATGGCCGCGCCATAGAGAGTCTCTGACCCCCGTCGACCCTACATTAGTTTTAAAACAAGGTAAACGCTCCCAAATAATATATTTCCTCACTGCGGTGACTTGCTAGATCAGTGTCCTCGAACTTACTGAGAGACATGGCCACAGGAACTAAGAAGAAGAGCGTGCAAACCCGAATCTCCACGGTGGCAGCGGGGGAAAGTAATGCTAGCAGTGCCAAGGTTAGCCCTGCTAGCCAAGAAGAAGGGCCAAAGATGGATATAAGCGGCCTGTTTGCCGAAATGACTAAGCTTGGAACTATCCTAACTAGTGTTGCGGCCGATGTATCTCACATTAAGTCAGATATGGTGGAACTTAAAAACGCTATAAGTGCAATCCAAATACGGATGACCGAAGCTGAGGGCCGCATTTCAGATGTGGAAGACAAAATGAGGAGCATAACAGAAGATAATGGCAAAAACGCTAAAAAGCTTGAACAACTTTGGGCCCGAGTAGACGACCAGGAAAACAGAAACCGCAGAAAGAATGTTCGGCTTATCGGTCTGGAAGAGGGTCTGGAAAGTGGTGGCAGCATAAATGATTATGTGATGAAGATACTCGCGGATGGCCTAGGTCTACGAGGGGAGGAATATGAGCTGGAAAGATGCCACAGAAGTACGAGACCACACCTGGGACCTGGTCAGCCACCTCGAATCGTGCTGGTGAGATTTCTCCGTTACACTGCACGACAAAAAGTTATCATGACCGCTAAACAGAAGAAAGGAATACTGTGGGAGAACTGTCGTTTGTCATTTTATGAAGATATGACCGCGGAGCGAGCGGCGCAGAGGAAGCTTTTCTCCCCAGTAATGAAGAAGCTATGGCAGCATCAGATAAAGCACACTCTGGCACATCCAGCAAAACTTCGATTAACATGGAAAGGCCAGCAGAAGAGCTTTGACAGCGTTGAGGAGGCAGAGAAATTCGTGCGTGAGAACTTTCAGGAAGTGGTGGAGTAAGGGGTTAATAAGCTAAATTACGTGCATGGGAGCGCATCGTTAATAATTTCATAAGACGGGGGCGGGCTCCCTGGGGTGTCGACGGGACAGGAGGAGGACAGCAGTTCACTGTCCACGGGACCATCACGGACCAGAGACAGTTTTGCCCACGGGGCTTTTGCGCTGTCATGTTCCTTTTTTGGACGGCGCTATTTCTTTTTTTTATGTTCGTTGTTTTTTGTTTTTTATTTTTTTGGTAGAGATTCTATAGGTGAGGTACTGTTCTTGTTTAAACTTATGTTTTGGTTCAAGCAGGGTTATCAGCACAGGTTAAATGGTTATGGGTTGGAAGATATAAGGCTTATAGATACCTTAACATGGCATAGTCATGGGGAATGTGGACGTTAATATTGTGTCATGGAATATAAATGGCTGTGGCACACCAGTCAAAAGAAAAAAAGTGCTTAGCTACCTCAAGTCTCATAATGCTGATATTGCATACATCCAGGAGACGCATTTTGCGAATGAAAATGAAGCATTGAAATTAAAAAGGGATTGGGTTGGGAAAGTATTTCATAACTCAAGATCAAGCAAGAGTCGTGGTGTCATGATACTCATTAATAAAAAACTAAACTTTGTGTTATTGAAGGAAAGCCGGGATGAAGACGGGCGAGTGTTGGCTCTGCAGGCTCTCATTAATGGAGTTCAGGTTGTTCTGTGCAATATTTACGCCCCAAATAGGGATGAACCTAATTTTATGGATGAGGTTAACAAGATGCTAGGGAACATGAAGGGCCAGATCTTGTTAGGTGGAGACTTTAATAATGTGATGGATGAATATATTGATAGAAGTGCCATTAATGCAACTTCAAGTACTAGAACTGGGACAGCGATAGATGCTTTAAAAGAAGATCTCAGTGTGGTAGATATTTGGAGGCTTGTTCACCCTATGGAAAGAGAATATACCTTTTACTCTTATTCGCATAAGACATATTCCCGAATAGATTATTTTTTGATTTCTAAATCATGTGTCAATTTAGTAGTAAACTGTGACATTGGTGTGATTGCTTTAACAGATCACGCACCAGTAGAATTGCACATAAATCTAAATGTCGAAAAGAACAGAACGGGTAGGTGGAGACTAAACTCAAGCATATTGCAGGACGAAAAATTTGTATCAACCCTAAAAGAGGATATAAGATATTTTTTAGAGGTGAATGTTGGATCTACGGACAGGCTGGCTATTGTATGGGATGCGTTGAAGGCATTTATTCGTGGAAAGTGCATAGGCTATAGTTCTAAGAAAAATAGAGAAGATAAGGAAAAGATAAAAACTTTGGAGGAAAATATAAGTAAATTGGAAAAACAATTAGCAGGAAAATTTGATGATAATAAATTTAAAGAGATTTGCCAGCTTAAATATAATCTTCATAAAATTTATAACAAAAAAGCAGAGTATGCCCTCTTTCGTCTTAAAACTAATTTCTATGAGAATGGTGAAAAGACAGGCAGGCTATTAGCCAGACAACTTAAGCAAATGGACAATCAGAATGTTATTACGGCAGTTAAAAAGGATGATAAATTAGTTACATCTTCTTCAGAGATTAACACAATTTTTCAAATATTTTATCAAGATTTATATACGTCCGATAACAAAGTAAGTATGGATCTGCTGAGTACATACTTTGATAAAATGAAAATACCAAAAATCTCACAAGAGGGTAGGGACAAATTGGAAACTCCACTAACTGAGGTAGAAGTAAAAGAAGCTATCTGTGCAATGAAAGCTGGGAAGTCACCAGGAATAGATGGATTCCCAGCAGAATTTTACCATAAATTTATAGATTTGCTATGTCCTTTTCTAACTGAAGTATTACATGAAGCCTTTGAATTTGGACGACTCCCTGCAAGTTTTAATCAGGCAGTAATATCACTAATTCCAAAAGGCGACAAGGATTTAACTGATCCAGGTAATTACAGACCAATAAGTTTAATCAATGTGGATTGCAAAATTCTATCCAAAGTTTTAGCAACAAGGTTGGAGGTTGTGATACCACAAATTATTCATCAAGATCAAGTAGGGTTTATCAAGAATAGATCTGCTTCTGATAATATGAGGAGATTACTACACCTGCTGTGGCTGAATAGAAATAACACAAATCCTGTATTGGCTATATCTTTAGATGCACAGAAAGCTTTTGATAGGGTGGAGTGGAACTTTCTGTTCACAGCCCTGGAAAAGTTTGGAATAGGTGACAATTTTTGCAGATGGATTAGAACCATGTATTCTGGTCCAGAAGCAGCTGTATTTACAAATGGGGTACTTTCTCCTTTTTTTAGTATTTCCAGATCAACACGTCAAGGATGCAATTTAAGCCCATTGCTATTTATAATATTTTTAGAGCCATTAGCTATTCAAATCAGAGAAAATGCAGAGATTAAAGGTGTATTTGGGGGAGGCAGAGAACACAAATTATTCCTGTATGCAGATGATGTGCTGATATTAAACCAAGACCCAACTAATTCTATCACAAAACTATTAGAGGTGATTAATACATACTCAATGTTTTCGGGGTACAAAATTAATTGGCATAAATCAGAGGCGATGCCAGTTTCCCAGGCTTGCAGTCATAACTTAATATCGGGCTTTAACTTTAAGTGGGTGGACAAGGGAATGAAATATCTTGGAATTGAATTGGACCCCAATATTGAGGATATTATGGCTAACAGTATGGGAAAATTATTAAACAAGATCAATAAAAACTTGGGTAAATGGAGTAAACTAAATTTGACATTGTGGGGAAAAGTGAACACAGTTAAAATGGTTGTGGCACCGCTCATCAACTATTATACAGGAATGCTGCCTATGTGTATCCCGCGACGGATGTTGCAAAGCTACAATAATATGATAAAAGATTTTCTTTGGAAGGGTGGTAAACCCCGTATTAACATAAATCGACTGTCCCAATCTAAGAAAGAAGGGGGACTAGCCCTGCCCAATATAGAGTATTATAGTATCTCTTTTGAAATGGCTAGATTAGGCAAACATTGGGCAGGGAAAAATAATGTAGACTGGATTTTAATAGAACAAGAGCTTGCATCTCCATTCACACCAATTGATATTTTATCACAAAAAGTGAATAATCACGGTAAGACGCAAAACCCTATTTTGAAATTTTCGAAAATGGTATGGTTGGAGGTGCATAAGAAATACAAACTTGTGCCATATGTACAGAAGTATGCCCCCTTGTGGTATAATCCTAAAATTAAAATTGGTAAGCAGACTGTTTACTGGACACAATGGCTGAGAAGAGGTATTAGAACTGTTAGTGACCTATTTGAAGGGGGTGTTTTCATGTCGTATGAGGATATTAAAAAAAAGTTTTGTTTAGAGGGTAACAGTCATTTCTGGAAGTATTTGCAAATAAGAAACTGTTTAAAAGGAGGAGTTACAATAACATGTGAAAGTAACTCGATAGAGAATTTCATGCTACTACCCCCATTTCTGTGCACAGCTGCGAAATGGTATAATATTTGCCCATGGATTAAAAACAATATAAATAAGAGCCTGAAAAAAGTATGGGAAAGGGATCTAGGGCGTACAATGGATGAAGAAACATGGGATTCTATATTGTCGAACAATGGATTATACATTAGGGAAGCCAGGGGAAAATTTATTCAATACAAAATTCTTAACAGATACTATTATACTCCTTCAAGGCTGTATAGAATGGGGATTGGTAGAGATGACTTGTGTTGGAAATGCCAAAAAGCCAAAGGTACTCTGATACATGCCCTCTGGGAATGCCCGCTGGTTTTTCCAGTTTGGAACACTGTACTGAATTATTTGCAGGGGTGGACACTTTGTAACCTACCCAGATCACCTAAATTATGTTTACTAGGAGACAAAGGAGAGGTGCCGCAATTAAGTAAACACCAGTTTAGAGTGTTAAGTACTGCATTGGTAACATGTGCCCGTGTCATTTTGGAACACTGGAAGGACTCTCATATTCCAACGCTTAAAATGTGGAAAGACAGAATGATTGGGAATGTTGCATGCGAAAAGATGCTGGGAAAAATACATCATGTGACAGAAGCTGCGCTGGAACAGTGGGACAATTTTTGCACCTACATGTCTACCTGACTTGGACATTTGAGTTTAATACAACATATGTTAAAACCTCACTTGTTTTGTTTTGTTTTGTTTCGTTGTTTTTTTGTTTTGTTTTTTGTTTTGTTTTTTAATTTATTTTGTTTGTTTTTGTTTGTTTGCTTCTTGCTTTTGGTTGTTGCATCTCTGTATTTGCTGTTATAAAATGCAAAATCTAATAAATACTTGAATTATAAAAAAATACGCACTGATGCAAAGGGAAGTAACCGAGCAATTTACCTCACTGAAGAACGGGGCCCTCATAAATGTCACAGCTTCCTCTGTTTCTTTGTTGGTTCATGCAGGGTTTCCCCTGTCCTGTGCATACGAGCCTCTCACAGGGTCCTAGGTAGTGTCTAATCTAGTTAATTTTCTTGTCCCCTTGTCCATTTTCTCCTCTAAGCAACACCATCTGTGATCTGCGAATTCTCTTTGCTGTGGGCAAAAACAGACCACGGCGCCTCCAGGCTTTGGCCGTATGGCCTCAGCAGTCCCCTAACTAGCCAGCCCATTTTTTAGGATGCTGGTGCCGCTGATGATGCTGGATGTTTATTTTTATTTATTTTTTTCCTCCCCTGCACATTTTTCATTCATAAAGCAATGCTGGCTTGCAGATCAGTTCGACAGCTGTCCTCTTTGATCAGATGCTTGGCAGGCAGCGGCATAGCTGGTATGGGTGTCTTGGTGGGTATAGCTGCCCCTGGCACAAGGCAAGGACAGGGAACAGATGTTGAGGGGGAGGCAGGACCTGTGTGGGGTGTAGGATACAAGCTAGACCTCAGACAGATGAAGTCAGAGAGAGTGGGGAATGGATGAGCACGAGGCAGGCAAACTAGATGGGAGACTCAAAAACGGATTAAAGAGGAGAGCTGCTGTAATTTCTGTTTTCATTATCGGTATCATGTCAGCAGTGGAATCTCTTTTATGCTGACACAGTTGCCCTGCATGTAAAAGCTCCATCACACACAAACTTGAGTTAAACTTGTATCCTAATGATCCTCCTGACTTTAACAGTTCCTTCGCAGTACTTATCTGCTGAAGTTTATTGTCCTCGGTGCACTTCAGACCCACAGAATATGCTGAGCGCACATGGTGAGTTAGCATTAGCTGCATATTATCTCTCTGTCTGACAATTAATTTTAAGTAGCTAACTGCAGCGGACCCTTTGGCAGGGCGTCGACCTAGACTTTTCATTTTGGATGCTTTTGGGAATATTCTGGGCATTTGGCCCATGTCAGCATTTTTACATGTTGGCAAAAAGAAATAGAGAGCCTGATATATCAAGCATGCTTTCTTATAGCACTTGTCTGTTTTTTAAGGAGTCAGCATTACATGTCACCCTCTCCTGCTCTTGTCTTTTGTTGAAAATTTTCCCCTTACATTAATTTTCACTCATTTCTCTTTGCTTTCACCTCTTCTTGAGAATAATGTCATCCAGCGCTATTAGCCGCCTGTCTCCATGGTGCTCGTGTTTCAAGGCAGTCATTACATTGTTCTTTACACTCGTATGGCTGTAATAGATGCAAAGGCTGTTTTCCCCCACTTTCCTTTTCAGTCATGCCACTGTAACGTGCTTTCTGAGGCTATTTAAGCTCCCTCATCTCTTTGTAACAGGCTCATCCATGATGCCCAGTCAGGGCTAATTGAGGGAGACGAACCCAAACTGGTCTGTCTCAAATGGAAGCAGTGGGAGGTATGCATAGAATTGGTCAGTGTCTTCTCACTTTTATTACAGCATGGACAATTAGCTGCAGGCAGGTCATTGACATTCCCTCTCTTGGTTTTTAGAGCTCTGCTGCCATCACACCAGTATAAACCAATCAGGCCTCTTGTAAACACAGAAGACCGGGCTCTAATGAAATTTGATAGGCATTTTGTATCGCTTCACCGGAACATCTGGAAAGTACGAAGTGGACCGTTGTTGCTATGATTATTAAGACAAAATAATCATAGCACCCAATCTGATCTGTGCAGACTGATAGCAGTTTGATTTCTGTGTGTGTGTGTGTGTGTGTGTGTGTGTGTGTGTGTGTGTGTGTGTGTGTTAGTCGCAAAATGTCTCAGGTGTTTGCCGCCTCCCTTTTCTTTCATAACCCACCATCCTGCCAGGGGCACCTCTGTGGCTGACAGGGGTTTGGTTGATGTGTCACAACACTTGTGCCACAATCCTGCAGGATTGTGAATGAGAAACATGCTGAATTATTAAAAGATTGCTCTTGGTCATGGTGCACAGACACACTAGCATATTGATGAGCGTAATACTGAATGTGGATGCCACCATGTCATATTCCACGGTCCATATTTTGAAATTGGAGCAGCGAAGGGCTTCTGTGAAGTTGCACAAAGCAGAAGTTACCGAAGGCGCTGTGATTTTAATTAGTCTCGCGCAGTGATTTGTTGGTGTTTGATATGCAGATGATGTTCTGAATTTTAAATGGGACAAAAAAAACCAACCTTGGGCGTGCTTAACGCGCTCTCAGGTGTTTTGCTCATTGTCACGTTCGTAAAATGCTTTAAAGAAGAGAATTGGAAGAATTTAGAATTTACACAATGTTCCCCATGTTTGTAAAACAAAATGTGTCTGCCGGAAGCAAATTCAGTGCTGATTACACTGCCATGCAGGACAGGTTCACTTCTTATCCTGAGGATGTGTTTTTGAAATTATGTTTCGTCTGTCTTTGTAACAGCTCTCTGTTTTTCATCAACCAACTTCATGCTTTACAGACAGCTAGGTGAAAACATGCAGATAACAGCAAGGGACAAGGATGGAGGTTAGGCTGGGGCAATCGCTGTTTACCACCATGTTGCAGTCAGATACGATTATCTACTAGTGTATAATAAAAAATAATGACGGCAGAACTCTATGCGGAGTCCATGCTGACTCCCTTTTCCTCTGGCTTACACTCCACATCTATCTATCCAGCCATTGTCACTGGTAACAACTTTGGTTCGTGCATTATGGAAGCTCTGGAAATAAGCTCAGTGTGATGATGCAGTCACATCAGATGATAAAGTCCGCACAGCACGACAGCTCAGCTTTCTTTTATCTGCTGTAGACATTAATATTTCTTCCGGCGTGGCGGGAGCTGAGGCGAGGAGGTGTCATTTGTATGTCTGTCACAGAGATTACCCAAAACTACAAAGGCAAGTTTCATGAATCACGTTGTAGAAGTGGGGCAAGAGCAAATGAGGAATTTGTTGCGGATCCGGACTAATTTATTCAGAATTACACAGCGTGGCTTTGTCCTTGGCGTGACCTTCTAGTTCAAGATCAGATCCCTTTTCTCAGTGCAAAATCTGTTCCTGCCAATTAACATCCATCCATCCTCTTCCACTTATCCAATTCAGGATGGATGCCTGGATTAACATTGATTGATTGATTGATTGAATCTTTATTTTGAACATGTTGAAAAAGTATAAAAAAAAAATAGAATTAAAAGAGACAAATGAACAAAGCAAACAAAAGGAAAACGAGCAACCACAACTCCAAATAACGTCCATGTTCAAAAAGGAGCAGGAAGAAGCATAAGCTTATTTAATCCCACCCCTTTTCCACTATCTAGTATCAATAGACTACAGAAATACCTCCTTGTAATTACATTATATGTTATGTGTAATTTATTTATTTTTTTTTAATATATACACATATATGTTTCTATCTATCCATACCTACGTATATACACACATACGCACATATACACATTTTCAATAACCCCATTAACACCTGAAGGATACACAACCTACAATTTTATATATATTTTATATATATATATATATACATACATACACACACATATATACATATATATATATATATATATATATATATATATACATATACATATACACATATATATACATACATACATACATATACACATACATATATACCCATACCAACAAACCCGTGCATGCGCACACACATGAAAATATTAGACAAGAACACCCTATCAAATCTCTACCTTTTCCCTGTACCCTGTAAAAACCATATCCTTAAACCGCTTTTTAAACTGCGCCATGCTTGGACATTGCTTCATATCTTTACTTAGTCTGTTCCACAGCTTCACTCCACACACAGAGATGCAAAAACTTTTTAATGTTGTACGGATACGAGGATGTTTTAAATTTAATTCCCCCCTCAAATTGTATCCCCGTTCCCTTTTAGAAAACATTTTTAGAATATTGTCAGGAAGCAGGTTATTTATTGCTTTATATATAATTTGTGCTGTGAGAAAATGAACCAGATCTGTGAATTTTAGAATTTTTGATTTTAAGAATAGTGGATTTGTATGATCTCTGTAACCAGTTTTATGGATTATCCTTATGGCCCTTTTTTGTAATATAAAGATTGATGATAGCGAACATTTGTAAGTATTGCCCCAAACCTCTGCACAGTAATTCAAATACGGTGCAATCAGGGAACAATAGAGAATGTGGAGTGATTTGTGGTCCAGAATGTGTTTTATTTTACTCAAGATTGAGACACTTCTTGAAATTTTGTTATGTATATGATTTATATGAGACTTCCAGTTTAATTTATCATCTATAATCACACCAAGAAACTTATGTTCAAGTACTCTTTCAATTTCACACCATCTACATGAATCTGCACTTGTGCATTTCTAAGGGAATTCCCAAATAAGATAATTTTAGTTTTACTTAGATTTAGCGATAGTTTGTTCCTGTTAAACCATTTTTTAATTTTGCACATTTCTGAAGTAATTGTATCCAGCAGCTCCTTTAGATTCCCCCCAGAACAAAAAATATTTGTGTCATCTGCAAATAATACTAATTTTAATATATCAGATGCCTTACAAATATCATTTATATAAATAATAAATAATTTTGGACCCAGTACAGAGCCTTGTGGAACACCACAAGCAATGTCCAAGCATGATGAGGAATGGACACCCAGCTTCACAAATTGTTTCCGGTCACTTAAATAATTTTTCACCCATTGCAGTACAACCCCCCTAATCCCATACTGTTCCAGTTTATTAATTAATATGTCATGATTGATTGTGTCGAATGCTTTCTTGAGATCCAGAAATACTCCAGCTGCATACTGTTTCTGATCTATAGCATTCGTAATCTCCTCAATTGATTCGATTAATGCCAGAGATGTTGATCTTTTTGATCTGAATCCATATTGACTGTCAGAGAGTAATTTATATTTATCTAAGAATTTGTCTAATCGTTTATTAAACAGGTTTTCTAGGATTTTGGAGAATTGTGGTAGTAAAGAAACAGGCCTGTAATTTGTGAAGTGGCGTCTATCCCCGGTTTTATACAGCGGCACAACTTTAGCTATTTTCATTTTGTTTGGCACTTTTCCCGTCTGAAATGATAAGTTGCAAATATATGTTAGAGGTCCTACAATTCCTTCAATGACCTTCTTGACGATTTTCATGTCAATATCATTACAATCAGTAGATGTTTTATATTTACACATGTGTACAATGTCAATTATTTCTTTTTCCTCCACTGATGTGAGGAACATTGAGTTAGGGTTCCTATCAATCAGGTTTTCACTACATTCTACTGATGGCAGTGACTCAGGAATTTGTTCTGCCAGTTTTGGTCCAATATTTACAAAATAATGATTAAAGCTGTTGACCTTATCAGCAGTGTTTTCCATAATATTGCCATTATCGATAAAGTATTGTGGATAACTTTGTTGTCCAGAATTATTTTTAATGATACCGTTTAAAACATCCCATATTCCTTTCATATTATGTTTATTGTTGTTCAATATTTTACTATAATACTCCTTTCTACATACACGTATAATATTGGTCAACTTATTTTTGTATTTTTTATATTTATTTTCAGCATCTTTTGTTCTTTGTTTTAGGTATTCCCTATAGAGTGTATTTTTCTTTTTACATGCATTTTGTAAACCCTTAGTGAGCCATGGTCTATTTGAATATTTGTGCTTTCTGTTGTATTTTATTGTTGGACAGTTTTTATCGTACAACTCCATGAATATTCTTAAAAATATGCAATATCAATATCAGCTTCTTTGTACACATTGTCCCAGTCCTGATTTAATAGATCGTTCTTAAATGCAGTCATCGTTTCTTCCGTCCTTACACGTCTGTATCTCAGTTGTTCTTCATGCTGATTTTTCTTATAATTAGTGTCATAAACTGCAAAAACTGGTAGGTGATCACTGATGTCATTAATTAATAATCCGCTCACAATGTTGTTTTCCATATTGTTAGTGAAAATATTGTCAAGTAAGGTGGCACAATGTGGTGTAATTCTGCTAGGCCTGGTTATTTTAGGATGTAAACTCAAACTGTACATAGTGTTTAGGAATTCGTCGCTCATTTTATGCTTTTTTGGATTCAACAGGTCAATATTAAAATCACCACAGATAAACATAACTTTTTGATTTGTTTTAGAGAATATTTCCTCTATGAAGTCATTAAATACTTGAATACTAGAGCCAGGTGTTCTATATATACAGCTAATTATTACATTTTTTTCTTTTTCCTTATAAATTTCAATTGTTATACATTCTAGTAAATTATCAATTACAGTTGTCATACTTTCTACCACCTTGTAGTTTAGGTTTTTATCCACATACACAGCTACTCCCCCTCCACTCTTGTTCCTTCTATTTACAAAATTCACTTCATATCCCTCCAGTCCAAAGTCCATTCCTTTCTCCGCATTGATCCATGTTTCAGAAATGGCAATAATTCCAAATGGATTTGTCAACTCATTTAGATATTCCTTTATATTGTTGAAGTTGGCATACAGACTTCTGCTATTAAAATGGATTATTGATAATTTATTTTCCGTGTTGATGGTGTGCTTAAACTGTTCATCAGTGAAGTAGCAGCAGTTACAGCTGATGTTGTAGAAGAAATTATTTTCCGGGTCTATATCCTTTTCTAAGTCTAGAACATTATGGTCTGTGTATCGAAATGTTCTCAGTTCCAGATTATCATAAAGAGAATTCCAATGAGTTATGTTGATATTGTTGCCGGATGCAGATGAAGTTCTTTTGGACTGTGCCATGTGTTGTGTTGTGTGTCACGTCACATGTGTATTCATACCTCCAGAGTAAGTTGACCTCAGTATTTGTCCAGCTCTTCCATATTTCTGATGACCAACACTTTGGCTTGTTCCGGTGTTCCATTGAGTTTAATGAATACTTTGCAGTTGGTGGTCCATGTATTTTGAATTTTTCCCTGTTTCTTCAAGTAACGTGCTTTCCTGGCAATGTCCGCATTTCTTTTTATCAGATGTTCGTTCATGAAGACATCGGATCCTTTCAGTTTCTTTCCTTGTTTTAACAGTGCTGTTTTCTGTTTGCAAATCTCACAATGATGGCTGGTTTGTCACTGTCATTTTTTCGGGGTAGAGGGTGGCAAGCCTCAATGTTGTTATAATCCACTTCCACACCTTTGGACCGTAGAAAGGTAACCACTTGATGCTCCGTGGAGTTGACATCTTCCTCTCCTGGCCCTCCTACATTGTCAGTGGCGACCGCCCGGGCGTATGACCGGGGTTTGATGCGAAGCCCCGTGATGATAACATCGTTCATCCGGGTGTACTGCTCCAAATCCGCCACTCTGTTCTCCAGGTACGCCAGCCGCCGATCCTTCTCGGCGTTCTGGATGCGGAGAGCCTTAACTTCCTCGACCAGGTCCAGGATGGCTTTCTGCTGCAGTTTGACAGTAGAAATCTCCTCTGTCATAAACTCCAGCGACTTCTTAATATCGTCTCCTTCCTCGGCTGACAGAACTTTTTTCGGGCCCATGCTGAGAGACGCTCTTGTAGCTTTGCCGTGACGACCGGCTAGCTAGTTGATGCTAGCGTCCTTCCTCTCACTCACCGCTGAATGCCAATCTACCCTGATCTTCTTGTTAACACTGAGATCGCAGATACACGCAGAGGAAATTAGTTTCCTGAGAGGTCACATCACATTCATAATTGATGGTTTGCCCGTTAACTATTCCACTGAATAAACTTGACTTCCCAACTGTGGAAACTTTTCAACAGTAGAGCAGACAGAGGTGATTGACAGCTGCAGCTGACAGATGTTTGAATGTAACAGCACAGTGAAGATGCACAGGTTTTTGAACTATACCCTGTATTGTGGGTTATTGTATAATAGTATACATATACCCACACTGTCAGGATGTTACCAACTAATCCAAGAATAATTGGGATTTTCATACAGATCATAAATACATAAATAAGAAACACTTGGTTAGGGCTGGGCGATATATCAAAAATTTATCGTTACCGAAATTTATGACTCTCATCGACGTCATTTTGCCCATGTCGGTAAATTCGGTATTTAAAAAAAAAAAGAAAAGGCATGTGCAGGTTGGCGATGTTCATGTCCCTTTAAGAAGCTGTGCTACGTTACAGACTTGACGGGGTGGAGTCACATGACTCTACTACCTGTAACAAGACGAGACACGGGTGAACAAATGGAGGACGATTTAAATGTTGAAGCAGCAGCGACGGAGGTAGAGCTGGTGGAGGAGGAAGAGGAGACGCTTGTTAACAAAAAAAATGTTCAAGCCCTGCTTAATTTTAACTATCAGTGTTCTATTGAAGTTTTTTGCAAACAGCACTATTTAATGTTTTTGTTTAAGAGTTTATAGTTTTCACTAGTCACATGGCAGTGCTTAGTATTTATTATAGTTTTTTCTGTGTTCAATTGACATTTGTGTTTGTGACATTATTTGTTTACAAGTTATAGTACCTCAAGGCCTTAGCAGAGATAGGCCTTTGTCCATGATGGCATTACATTTGCACAATCATTGTTTACTTTGTGAATAGCCAATGTGAAACATATTTATTATTAAACTATTTTGTTTACAAGGGATCAGAGATGGGCAGTAACGCGTTACTTGTAACGCGTTACTGTAATCCGATTACTTTTTTCAAGTAACTAGTAAAGTAAGGGATTACTATTGCAAAAACGGTAATTAGATTACCGTTACTTTCCCGTAGGAACGCTGCGTTACTGCGTTACTAAAACCGTGATTTTTTTGCGAGAATGTCTCATGACAGTGACGTAAGCGAGTGCGACGTTCGTGACAACAGCTGTGTGCAGATCAACAATGGATCATATATCGAGTGCGGGAGAGAGTATGAGCGTGCAGCGTTTAAAGCGTGGAAGTACTGACCTTACTTTGAGTTTGATTCCATAAAAAGTGACAAAAACATTAGTGTCCATTAGCATTGTGCGTGGGAAGAAAACATCTTTTTACAGCGAAAAAAACCCCTAAACTTCCAAGCAAGCTCCGAGTGCGCTATGACGTAATGGAAAATTCACAGAGAAACTGCCGTATCCTTCCACTGACCGCTGCGGCACACCTGCACCAGGGTAAACCTCCGCCTACCCAACTCCTGCTGTACAGGTGAAAATAGAGCAACAGGACCGCTAGTCTTTGATTTTATTTATTTTCTGCTGTGTTTTACTTGCATCTATTTGAAAGAGTGAGTGTAAACACAAAAAAAAAAAAAAATTTTATGTGCTGGAATGTGCAGAAAATAGGTTTAAATATTAAACAAATTTCTTCCAGTCAGAGAATGTTGCATATAATTAAATTTTTGCTTGATGCATAAAGTTAAAAGATTAAAATTAATAAAACTATAAAAGTTTTAAAAAGAGACTTTTCCATTTGATTACATTTTGTATGATGGATTATGCAGAAAAAGTAGAATTGGGCTGAAAGATCTATCGCTTTATCACCTATTCAGGTTGTAAATCGTGTTTTTAAAAAGTAACTAAGTAACTAAGTAAGTAATTACTTTTGAAAATAAGTAATCAGTAAAGTAACGGGATTACTTTTTGGGGGAAGTAATCAGTAATTAGTTACTGATTACTTTTTTCAAGTAACTTGACCAACACTGCAAGGGATACACATTTTTTAGAGAGCATGGTTACATATTGTATCCTACACTTTTTATTTTGTTCAGTTAATAAATCTTAACCACTAAAAGTACTTACTACTATTGTCTTCATTTATTTTCAGTGACATTTTACAGTCCTTTAAAGTGGTAATAATATAATTGCAATGAATAGGTCTAGGGGGAATAATATTATCAAAATAACTGGAGGAACTATGCTGCTTGCCACAGCCCCATCAAATGAACCCCCCGCCCCCCCCCCCCAAAAAAAAACGTTTGTTTTTTTTGGCACTTGGGGTGGTTATCGTCCATTTATCGTTATCGAGGTTAACTGCTCAATTTATCGTGATATTGATTTTGGGCCATATCGCCCAGCCCTACACTTGGTGTTTCTTAGCAAAAGCAGACTCAGCTCAACTGGTTGCATCCTGGTTAAATTCAGTATAACAGCTGCAGGAATTTTGATCATGCATCTGTCTCCAAGCACTGTTTTCCCTAGTCTGACCAGTGTTGGTCAAGTTACTTGAAAAAAGTAATCAGTAACTAATTACTGATTACTCCCCGAAAATAGTAATCCCGTTATTTTACTGATTACTTATTTTCAAAAGTAATTAATTACTTAGTTACTTAGTTACTTTTTAAAAACACGATTTGCAACCTGAATAGGTGATAAAGTGATAGATCTTTCAGCCCAATTCTACTTTTTCTGCATAATCCATCATACAAAATGTAATCAAATGGAAAAGTCTCTTTTTAAAACTTGTTTTATTAGTTTTAACTTTATGCATCAAGCAAAAATGTAATTATATGCAACATTCTCTGACTGGAAGAAATTTGTTTAACATTTAAACTTATTTTCTGCACATTCCAGCACATAAAATATTTTTTGTGTTTACACTCACTCTTTCAAATAGATGCAAGTAAAACACAGCAGAAAATAAATAACATCAAAGACTAGCAGTCCTGTTGCTCTATTTTCACCTGTAAAGCAGGAGTAGGGTAGGCGGAGGTGTGCTCTGGTGCAGGTGTGCCGCAGCGGTCAGTGGAAGAATCCACGAGTTTCTCTGTGAGTTTCCCATTACGTGGTAGCGCACTCCCGGTGCTTGCTTGGAAGTTTAGGGGTTTTTTTTTTCACTTTAAAAAGAAGTTTCCTTCCCACGCACAACGGACACAAATGTTTTTGTCACTTTTTATGGAATCAAACTCAAAGTAAGGTCAGTACTTCCACCCTTTAAACGCTCATACTCTCTCCCGCACTCTATATATAATGCACTGTTGATCTGCACACAGCTGTTGTCACGAACGTCGCACTGTCATGAGACATTCTCGCAAAAAATCACGGTTTTAGTAACGCAGTAACGCAGCGTTCCTACGGGAAAGTAACGGTAATCTAATTACCGTTTTTGCAATAGTAATCCCTTACTTTACTCGTTACCTGAAAAACGTAATCAGATTACAGTAACGCATAACGCGTTACTGCCCATCTCTGAGTCTGACTAACAGGAGTGAGGTGCTGGGCCAGAACAGCTGCTGGTGCACTTCCCATACAAGTCTCTGGAATTCTATTGGAGAGATGGAATATATTCCAAAAGATATTCCCTCAACTGGTAATTTGATGATGTTTGTCTAATACATCGGTCCAAAATCTCCAGTTTAATTCAGTTAAATTCAGTTTTATTTTTTTTAGCACCAAATCAGAACAACAGTCACCTCAATGATCTTTACTGTATATTCAAAGGGAGAGACCGGACTATAATAATAATAATACACTTGTAGGTGTTCATCTGGGGTGATGAACTGAGGATGTAACAAAATTTATTCAATATGCCCTTCTGCTGACTGACGTTCTCGAAGACACCATCCCCCTCTGGATAAAATAAAAATCTTACCAGTGAATAAAGCTGAACTATTGATTTGCAGTGATCCTAACATAACACAGGCTCCTGGTCCTCCCACTGCAGGAGTTTTTCTTTAGCCTATCATGTCTGCCCAAAGAGTAAGTAAATAGACAGGGAAATTGCTCCTTAATTACCATCAACAGTTGATGATGATTAAGCCCTGAAAGCGTGATAAAGCTTTGACAGTGCAAACCCATGGACTCGTGAAAGCCATTTATGTGAAAATTAACAGACCTTGTAGCAGCTCCACGTATCTGCTTCGCCAACAACAGCAAAAAAGTTGCTCCACAGAGAGGAAGCTTCATCACATACAGCTTCTTTTTTTTCTTTTTTAAATAATATGCATCCTCTTTATGACAAATGGGGAGCTAATGATCAAAACGCAATTCACTGAAGCTTTTAAAGAGCCTGTCAAATTCAGCATCCAGGCTGATGTGAGGAGAGGGAGCTGTCACGCGTCAAAGGAACAGGTATCTACGCTACCAGCCGAGGAACAAGGGAGATGTCAGTGAATTATGTAGGTAGGAGCTTGTCAGAGATGTGCTCATCCGACTTGTCACTAACGAGAGAGAGAAAGTGTGTGTGTATTTACAAAAAACCTCAAAGCTGCAATTTTCCTTTTTTTCCTTTTACATTTTAACTACTTGCAATCCAGTTTCTCAATAAGCTCCTGTGACAAACCTACAGACAAAGCTGTTGGGTTACAACTTTTCCCATCTACAGCAATGAAAGGACGAGACTGTTAAAGTAAAAACAAACTCTGAGAAAACTGAAGAAAAAGAGATACAGGAAGGACACTGGCAATGGTTCTTCAACGTAAGCAGAGATCATAAAGTAACCGAAGCTTAAGAGAAAGACAGAATCAAGCTGGCAGCTGGTGGCAGCCGTCTCTGATTCAGCCCATTTTAATCAGTTCTTTTATGAATAACTGAATACCAAATTACTTGTGGTTCATCTTTGTATTACGGTGTGTGTGTGGCACTGTGTTTTCTTTATGTGGATGAGTAATGCTTTCATCAGTCCGTGAGTACAGGAGCTACTGACGCCGACCGACCTTCGGTGTTTTGGTTTTTTGGGGGGCATTTCTACTTAGAGGTGATCCTGCCATTTGTCTGCAGCTGCACTTGCTATTCTGTATTGCCAGGGTGAATCACTCTATTCAGTTCAATGGATATTAACCCACATTCACATACAAAATACTGGACTTTACGTCATCGAATTTAACGATGAGAAAAGGAGTGAAAATACAAACATGATACTGCTACTATAGTATAGTAATGTGTGTAGCGTAATGCAGTGGGTTGCAAATTATGTTCTAAGTAAGCCTAATGAGCTACTAACAGTAGGAAATAATGATGCAATTTCATTTATTTTACAGCATAATTCTTTCGTAATAGGCCAAAAAATACTGTCTTAACAAGGTTTGAGTGTTTGATGATGGAAAATTCAGAGCTAGTGGTGGTTTACCAGGGCTTTCTTCAGTATAAGGCTTCTGGGTTTGAATAATGAAATAGCATATCTCAACCCATATCTGAGCAAAGTGCTGAGGAATTACTGTCTACAAACTCTGCAAACATCATCCAGGCTATGACGGATCATTTGACCATTTGACCTTGCTCTTTTATAACTGAGGTTTATGGTACAGTTTCCTTCAAATGAACAAATGACCTTTATAACACAATTAAAACGATGTTCCAAGACAATCTTTCGGGTCATTCCATCATGCATCTCTGATTCAAGAAAAATATAACAATTGCTTTTAACCTGAAATCAAATACCTTTTGAACATGTGTTCTGTTGTTCAAAAGATTGTCTGTTGACCCACTTTTAGCACACTTTTTCACATTTTGTGAAGCCAAGACTAGTTAATTGTCTAGTTAAAATATTTTTTTTTACAAAAAAATTAAAGAAGTCTTATTAAGTCCCATATTTAATTTCAAAAATAATTGCAGATAACATTGCAAAATGTATGGGAAATAGCTGTATTTCACAATACTGCAAAATAAAACACAGAATACTTTTTTTCAGGAAATTCTGAGTCACAGACATGAAGAAAATCCCCCACTCTGTTTTTAATGTGGCCTTCTACTTCGTGGCTGGGTTGCAGTCATTCCCAGTCACTTCCACTCTTAAAATACAGTTATAGTACTGAGGAAATTTCACGACTGGACTTGCCCAGGTGCTTGATTCTATACACCTGTGTCCATGGAAGTGATTGGAACAATTCAATGCTTTGGATAGGTGAGTGAATACTTTTGGCAATATAGTGTAGCTCCAAGCAGTCTGGCCATACTCCTGTGACCACTGGCAGCAAAGCATTTTCTCCTGACTGGATATTTTCACTTTTTTTTAGACCTGTAAATCCCACAGCTGGTTGTTCAGGAAAATCCCAGCCGTTTCTGAAATACTCAGACCTGTCTGGCACCAGCAACCTCGTCACATTCAAAGTCGCTTAAAACACTGTTCTTCCCCATTCTGATGCTCGTTTGAACTTCAGCAGGTCGTCTTGACCATGTCTACATAAACCGCCTCAATATATTGAGTTGCTGCCATGTAACTGGCTGATTGGATATTTACATTAATGACCAGTTGAATACACGTGTGCCAAACAAAGTTCTGACTCTGAATCGGGCTCGCGGCAGCTTTTACATGAAATTGTTTTTTGGGGGCTAACACTGTGCGCTTTATAAGTCCACGACCTCAGCAAATCAATACTGCACAATAGATTTACACCTCAGAGAAGTTATGGTGAAGTTGTGGACAACCCTAACACTTGCTTCCACTCCACTACAAATTTCCCCAACTCTCATTACAAGAATCAGGGGAGAAGCTGCAGCATGACAGCCCTCAAAATAAACCAAAAGCCTCATGGCTGCAATACCAGTTTCTCAGTTTCACCCCCTGCTCCCTCTACATGTCTGTATTCCATTATTCATGGATGACAAGCTTGCCAGGGAAAGCATTGCCCCACTTTTCCCTCCCCTCCCCTCTTTCTTCTTTACCATGTGAAGTGAAACTGAAACCAATCCAGCTTAGGGCCCATCGTAACCTCTTTCCATTGCTGTAGTCGCAATGAGAATTTAGCTGGAAATCCAGCTTAGATTGCAGTTGGAAAGCAGGTTATCCTTTCATAGTAAGGGGCCTGGAATGACACAACACAACACCTTGTCTTTTTTTGTTCACAAATCCGCAGGTGAACAATAGAAGCTGTGAACTGGCATCGCCTGAACCGAAGCTGCCAACCTTGTATTTGCTGGTTTCTGCTGATGAGGGACGAGCAAAAGTGCAGAAGTGGAGCAAAACTAGGGTTGCCAACCGTCCCTTAAAATACGGAATCGTCCCGTATTTAGAAACAAAAGTACACGTCCCGTATTGAGCTAATAAGGGACGCACTTTGTCCCGTAATACAGTGAGAATCAAAAGTAGTCTATAAATGTTAATGGAATTAACGCTTTGTTTGAAAACATAATTCCCAGCCCCTCTCCTGCTTTGTGACCAATGCGCTGACAGCACACTTATGACAATTCGAGTATGACAAGTCAGAATATCGCTTATCTCATTGGTCGAGGAAAGGTCGCTTACGGAGAAAATACCGGAAGACAACAGATGACCACAACAAGAAGCATGGCCAACAGGGAAACAAACGCCGTCACTGCGGTGCAAGTCTCGGACGACAGTACACCTAAAGCTGGGCAAACACTGTGCGATTTTTTCAGTCGCGTTATTCAGCTCCTGCTCAAACTGCACGATTGACTCGCAGGGGTTAGAAGTTGGTAGGTCACGATGCAGGTCTCACACTATACCGCCCGATGCTCTGATGCGACCTGAGTGCTCACACTGTGCGTCCATAACATGAAGGTTATAACAGAAAATCTGTCGCTCGCTCTCTCTGTCTCTCACTCACACAGACACACCACCACCACCATCAACTTTGCTAAATTGCTAATGAAAAACATGATCAGGCAGCTGTGATTTAGCAGCGATGTAAATCCAACTATTTTCACGGTTGTTGTGGTCGTGATAATTTTGTGAGGCCACATCGAAAAGGCTCGGATGAGCTTTTCAAAGTTCTACAAGTTGTGCCTCCATCGCTTGTGTCCAGATCACACGCTGCACAGCCGTGCTGCTCCGTCTTTTTCACGGCGTTTACGTGTTTGCGCGCGAGCAGTGTGAGCGGCTCACGAGCGATTGATGATCGGGAGCTGGTCGTGAGGTGTTAATCACTTCTCGTTACCCCACGTATACTACACGACGCACGATGAAGGCCAAAATCGGTCCGATCACTCAAAAATCGGCTCAAAATGGGCCTAAAACCGCACAGTGTGAGCCCAGCATTAGAGCAGCAATGTTTGTTCCCCCTCAGAGAAAGGGAAGAATGGGAAAAGGAAAACACCTGGCTGGAAAACGTTAATATGGGCATGTGCAGTGAATATCAGCGCTATGTGGCCAGAAGTGTGATAATATAATTTATTTTGTGTAATAAACAACTGCAAGGATAGATGATTACAACAAATAGATGACTAATACATAAAAGTAATACATAGATGAATAATGATGATGAGTTAAGATGCGTAATCATGGGAACAAGCGGGTTTACAAACAGGAGCAGCTGATTAGCATTAGAAAAGCTGAAATAATACCTCAGCTGAAGCCAATTGTACTAAATGCACTAAATGTGCACTGTTACAAGAATATTTTTCTTTCTATTGTTTTCTATAATTTTAAGTTAAGCAGGACAGAGTTCTTTTAAAGAAAGATTTACTTATATTCTCAAAAGTTAAGCATGACAGGCTTCTGTTTAAGAAAGAGACCTGTTTTACTGTGTTAATGTTGTCATTGTGAGCTAAAAATAAATGGCTAAATGATCATTTGTTTCACATGTGTTCATATCACAAAGAATACACATCTACTTAAATCAAATTCAAGTCAAAGGGTTAAAAAAAATAATTTCACACACAAAAAAAGAGCTAGAAAATTCACCACACTGGGAAGGGTGAAGACAACTGGGTCGCCCGGCCCTGGCCACGAGGTGTCCCTTATTTATTTTTCAGGGAGTTGGCAACCCTAAGCAAAACAGGAAAACACTCCTCTGAGATCTGCAACGCGGCCTCGTGCGAATCCACTAGTGTCGAATTAATATATAGACAGACACAGTTGTATTGGTTTATATGAGCTTTGATGTGGGAGCTTTGTTTAGTTGTGCGCAGCTGTCAGCCTGAAGGTTGTTTACGTGTAACTCTTAATACTTTGGGGTTGTATGAGTGGAAGATATGTGTTCATCCTTTGCATTAATAATTGACAGCAACATCTGCTTCAGAGAGTTCCTTGTCAAGCGCTGGAGCTTAAAGCAGCAGAGGTTTGAAGAGCTGTTTAATGTGGGCACCACTTATAGCCTTGGGAGTAATACAAAAAAAAAAAATACCAAAGGAAAAAAGGTGTTCCTGGTTCCCCTTCCAGGAGATTTTTAATTTTAACTCAAAATTTTTTAGTTCCCTCGTAGGAACTAAGAAAAAAAAATGTGTGGATGGATTCAATTTGCACATTAGCTGATAGTCTTCATGGAGAACTTCGATACAGATTTCTAGGGAGGGCTCTCGGAACATAATTTCAGCTTTGTAATTAAAATTTCATCAAGTAATGAAGCGAACCAAAGGCTAAATGAGCATAAAGGTTAATCATCTGTTCAATAGCTAGAAGGTCAGACTTTGTGTATCTTGGATTATGTGTGATATTAAGCGTGCGTGTGTGCGTGTGTCTGTGTGGGATGCTAATATCGGACGTTCTCTGACATGAAACTAATGGACATGTTAAGTTTGAGCTCTGACAAGCATTGTCGATTAAAGGTTAATCGTTAATTATTACAGCGTGCGGAAGAAACGCCGCTGGCACAGCAGGAGGGAAACAACGGTTGTTTTTGACCTTGAGAGAGCGTGACTGCGTTTGTCAGAGACTCGGAGAGGAAAAGAGAAAGTGCCGGCGCCGTCATCTTACCGTCCACGCGTCTCTGCATAGAGGCAGTCTTATTTGGTCTCCAGAATGCAATGCATCCACAGGGCCTGCATTCAAACCTTATTGTGTAAGGGAAACATTGCAGCAATCACCTAATGGTGCATGTCCATCCCCTACAGATAATGACTCTCTCTCTCCGTTCTCCTTGCTTTTGCTTCCCTTCACTCGCAACACTGATGCTGAAATTGTGTTCATCTCCCATGTATCCGATCACTCTCTTCAACTAATTTCTTCCATTTCTCTCTTTTCTGCTTCTCTCTTGCTCGTATTGTCTTCCTGCCTTCCTTTCGCTCTTACGTGCAGAAACAAAATGCTGACGGTAATATCTCAGTGTGCTAGGCTGGCCCGTTCTCATTCCCAGGGCGTCCCATTCTGACATTTTGTCAAAAACCATTGGTGTCTCACAGATACCCACAAGGTGTGCTGTGACACATGGGGATACGGGCACCAGTGAGGTGGATCGTTCATTTCCAGCTTTCACATATAGATGCTTCCCAAGGACCCCTTGGCATCACATTTAAATGCTCTGGACAAACATTTTCCATGCGCACAGCCTGTGTTATCCAAAACCTTTACCTTCAGCTGACCATGCAGCTGTTATGAACGACCTAATCAAGTAGTTTTTGGTGCCTAATTCTAGCCATTGAAAAGTGAACATCGAGGCTCCCAGATGGGATGTAAACTGCCTTACTCCACTGGCACCAAAAGTAATAGCAGCTATTTTTTTGTTTTTCAGTGGTCGAAAGCACATTGCGATCCAAGTAGCAATTTTAAAAGCCATTAAATATTCACACTGCCCTGACCAAACAAGGCATCAACAAACTTGAAATCTTACTTGAAATAGTCCAAATAAGAAAAAACCCAAATGTAAACTCCTCTGTGGGTATCTTTTCCCCTCCTTTTTCTGGTGCTTACAGGTGATTCTCCTGAGTGGAAAAGCCTCCACATGTGGACCGCTACTCCTCTGATGCAAGAGGAGAGTTTTTGACTGACAAGTTCATCGATTAGTTGGCATGGAAGACTTGGCCGTAGAGGTTTTGCGTTGAGTAAATGTGAATGCTTTTGCTTCACTTAACAAAAACAGGGCACGCATTACCTGAAAGCATTCATTTTTTTAGATAACAGCAAATCTGTTCGTTTCACTTCAAATGGAAGAAAACCGATTTACTGCACAAATTCTGGTGTCAGAGAATGTGAGCTCTTCTGTTAGTAATCTCCTCAATTGTTACATAATAATCCACAGATTTACCTCCCTGTCCCGAAAGCTAATTACTCCCCCTGATTTCCAAAACAAAACCTGGGCAATTGCACCCGGACAGCTCAGGAAAGGGAGATGCCAGTCGCCTTAACATGCTCACAGTGTGGGGTCATTATTGATTTGGGGCTAATCCCTCCCCGTGTGGAGGATTATCTCCCCGCCTGACACTCTGCTAAACTACTGTTTACCAAAGACAACAGAACGTATCAGAAAGCCCAGGTGAATTCAGTCACACCGGCAGCTAACACTGATCCTCACTAATCCAGCCAATGACAGGGTCTGTCAGAGAAGATTGCCACGGCAACGGCTAATATTCTGGGATGGAGAGAATGGCTTTTGTTAGAAGGGAACGACCGGCTGTTTGCAGATAATATTTTAGGCCATTTCGCATTCGGTCCAATATTCTCCCGATCACTTTCTGAGGGGAGACGCATTGAAAAAGAGCCCGAGAAATCCACGTATTTGCACGCACACACAGACACACAATTACATATGGTAGTAATTAAATTCAGGGTGAATTGTCACACACAAACATATAGCACCTCCACTGTTTCCCTCTTGGCAGCTGCCACCAAAAGAGAAATAGTTTTTCCTCTGGCTCCCCTGATGAAGTCGAGTACATTTCAGGTGCTGCCTCCGCCCATGTCTTTGTGTTGGTGTCCACTGTGATGTAAAAACCTGCACACTGTGCTGTTTTGTTTTCCAGCCAAGCTGTTGAATAGCACGGGACTAACCCCAATGTGTGTTGGGCGCTGGGATGCCGGGAGCCCGCTGCTTTATTTCAGTGATTTTGTCGACAACTGTTTCATGCTAATGTGATGGGCTCGGGCCTCTTTACTGCCCATTTCGCTGTGAGAGGATAAATTGATGTTGCACATCTGCATCGCAAACGTAATTGATTCCTCTCCAGTACAGGGGCGCCCTTGAACTAATTAGTCATTGCTGAGCTTTTCTTTCTTTGTGAGTGTAATGTATGGGTTTATTATACATGAGCAGGTAGACCTGTGCTTTGTTTTCTACACCTGTGTGTGTGTGTGTGTGGTTATGAGTGCTGAAAGCTACATAAAAATAACGAATTATTGTCATTTTTCCTGCTTCATTTCACAACAATGGAGAATAGTGTTTTTGTTTGTGTTGGAGAAAAATATACTGCACACTGAGGTCTATAATTCATAATAATATCTCACTGTTCCCGTCTAATCACAGGGTAGAGCATGGGCCTCGGGTGAATTAACACCGGCATCCAACACATGCACGAGGAAATAATTGCTAATTTAAAATGGATCTTGTTTCTGTGCAAATTTTGATTTTACAGGTGGGATTTCTGTGTAATAACCTGATGCTGAGATTTGGAAAGCCTCTGTGCAAGCTTACTTCTTAAAAGAGGACAAGAAAAAAGTTATAAAATTGCTGTAAAATGTCGTTTTTCCATGTGCTGCCATGCGCTCATTTGAATCGCATTCTGTGGAAGGTGTTGAATTAAGAGCAAACCTTAGATAGAAATATGTATCTAAAGATTACCCACTTCATTAGGCACCCGCTCAAGTGTCCGTTAATGCAAATACCTTATCAGCCAATCACATAGAGACATGGTGACCTGCTGAAGTTCAAACAAAGCATCAAAATGGAGAAGAAAGGGGATTTAAGTGGCTTTGAACATGACAGGTTCTGATCTGCTGGGATTTCAGCAATTTATAGGATTTACAGAGAGAAAAAAATAAAAGAAAATGGCCAGTGAGTAGTGGGCTACTGGCTGAGAATACCTTGTTGATTCCAGAGGTCAAAAATACCAGGCTGCTTTGAGCTGATAGGAAGGCGACAGTAACTCAAATAACAACTCGTTACAGCCAAGGTATGCTGAAGAACATCTCTGAATGCTCAAAACAGCACAACAGCACAACACAGGGTACCTTGAAGCACACGGGCTATGAGCAAAGAGCAGGAAACCGAGGCTACAATAAACACGGGATCAGCAAAGTTGATGATTGGAAGAATGTTGCCATGTCTGTGGAGTCTTAATGTCTGCTGCTACATTCAGAAGGAAGCGTCAGAATTTGGTTTAAAAAACATGAAAGCATGTTTACCTATGTGTATGTACAATTCAGGCTGTTGGTGGTGGTTGTGTAACAATGTTGGGGATATTTTCTCGACACACACAGGGCCCTTAAATACCACAGCCTACCCGAGTGTTGTGGCTGACATCTCCATCCCTTTATGACTACAGTGTACCCATATTCTACAGGGTGGGCCATTTATATGGATACACCGTAATAAAATGGGAATGGCTGGTGATATTAAAGTCCTGTTTGTGGCACATTAGTATATGTGAGGGGGCAAACTCCTCAAGATGGGTGGTGACCATGGTGGCCATTTAGAAGTTGGCCATCTTGGATACAACTTTTGTTTTTTCAATAGGAAGAGGGCCATGTGACACATCAAACTTATTGGTAATGTCACAAGAAAAACAATGGTGTGCTTGGTTTCAACGTAACTTTATTCTTTCATGAGTTATTTACAAGTTTCTGACCACTTATAAAATGGGTTCAATATGCTGCCCATTGTGTTGGATTGTCAATGCAACCCTCTTCTCCCACTCTTCGCACACTGATAGCAACACCACAGGAGAAATGCCAGCACAGGCATCCAGTATCTGTAGTTTCAGGTGCTGCACATCTCGTATCTTCACACCACAGACAATTGCCTTCAGATGACCCCAAAGATAAAAGTCTAAGGGGGTCAGATCGGGAGACCTTGGGGGCCATTCAACTGGCCCACGACGACCAATCCACTTTCCAGGAAACTGTTCATCTAGGAATGCTCGGACCTGGCACCCATAATGTGGCGGTGCACCATCTTGATGGAAAAACTCAGGGAACGTGTCAGCTTCAGTGCATAAATTCTGTGCGCCGATCTGGGTCGTCCTCGTTAAGATGCTGCAGTAGCTGGAGTTTGTAAGGGTGCCATTTGTGAGTAGCTAATATCCGCCGAAGGGATGTTCGACTAATGCCACTCTCCAGTGACATGCGGCGAGTGCTACGCTGTGGGCTCTTGCTGAATGAAGCTAGGACAGCCACTGATGTTTCTTCATTAGTGACAGTTTTCTTGCGTCCACATTTTGGCAAATCCAACACTGAACCAGTTTCACGAAACGTAGCAAGCAGTTTGCTAACTGTAGCATGGGAGATGGGTGGTCTCGTAGGGTGTCTTGCATTGAAATCTGCTGCAATGACCCGGTTACTGCGTTCACCAGGACATGACAATGACTTCACTGTACTCTGCTGGCCTCCACAGTCACCAGATCTCAATCCAATAGAGCATCTTTGCGATGTGGTGAAACCTGAGACCACAACAACATATCGCTGAATCAGTGCCATGAAGAATTAAAGCAGTTCTGATGATAAAACAGGGGTCTAACTCAAAGTGTAACTAATGACTAAGTAGTAAATAAATAATAATACATGAATAATAACATAAGTTTCTTACAATGACTTAGAGAAAAGACATTTTATTGCGCCTTTCTCAGCAGGGTGATGCAGGATTGAGGGTCTCCATGCTCAGTGAAGCCTTTGGGTCTCCTTTATACCAACGTGACCAAATTTATTTCTCATCTTCATATTTACACAAAGTTTCAGTGCAGAGCCACATTGAATGGCCCTTTCTTTGCTCTCCCAAGATTACCTGTCAGGCTCGTCATGGTTGGCTGGAGTGGACATTGTTTCAATTCTTTCTTTGAGTGCGGTATGCGTGTGTGTGTGTGTTCGTGCACTGCTGCAGTCATAGCTAGGTCACATTCTTTATCTACATCTTCAGACAAGTAGCTTGGAGCTCCCTCAGTTATAGGCCATGAATAGATCCTCCCACAGTAAATCCTACCCTGGTTACATTGCACTGCAACTTGTGGGCTGTATAAATAATGGGATTCTACTTCTGTTTATCCCCCAAGTCAGACTATCTTGTGCTTGAATGCACAAGAAACTAGAGACCATCTTGTGATGGGATCACACCACCGTAACGGCAATGAGTTCTCGGACACATCCATCTTTTTGGAAATATCACAAACTTATACGCCACATTCCTCATATGGGGAATTGCAAATACATTAACAATTAAAAAGACTGTGTGACACTATGAAAGAGTTGCACATATATACAGAATGTTTCGGTTTCCTGAGGCCCGGCATCACTCAAGCTGAAATTCACTTTTCAAGAGAGAATAAAGCAGAAACAGGTGACATGGCTGAGTTTTGCATTTCCATTGTAGAAACTATAATGGCACACTTATCTGTTTCCTCTGTTTGGGAAAGAATTCAGTTTATCACTTTGAAAAACAGGAGATTAGGCTGATTAGCTAATAGTGTTTCAAGGATAGGACAGTCGCAGTATAACAGATCATCCATTTTAGGGCCCACAATACAAGTGTATATGGCAGTGGCAGCCCTTTCAATTGGGGACATTCGGTACCACTGGCTTCCCTTAACAGTCCAATTTACTCCAGTGGAAGAATGCCAGATTACATCACTTTATCTTTTTTAGAATCCCCTGCCTCTTTGCCTTAATGGACAATTTATCTGCAGTGTAGCCATTTCAGGCTCTCATGATGTTGGACTGCTATTTTATTTAAAAATGAAAGGAAAAAAAATATTTGCAAACATTGCAATGATCATTTATTTACATATTTGGCACATTTATTCTTAATTTGGTGGCACGTATAATGATAGGATGCCAGGAGTAAATTTGCCTTAATCACACAAGTATTTGAAGCAATGTTGAAAGGGGACATTCAGCATTTTTGTGTTAGGTAAAATTATAATCAATAAAAGAACAGAAAGTGGGAATTTTGCTGTCACACATCACCAAAACTGCCACACTATATCCGGTAACTGGATACCAGATTAAATACTTGAAAATTTTAAGTAGTATAAATAGATACAATCTATCCAGAAAGTTAAAATAAAGATTGCAAATTAAAAAAATAAAATATAAAATGTATATGAGTACTCACTGCCTTTGCTCAAAGCAGCTTTAGCAGGAATTACAGCCTCAAGTTACTACTAAAAGCTACTACTGGAGGTACACAAATGATGCACTTGACCATGGCATTTGGAGATAAAGTTATATGTGAGGTGTGTAGCAATGAAGACCCACAGTTCTTAGTCTGTGGTATTCATAGAAAACCATTCCTCTGTTTTGAAAGCCGTTTGTCTGGGTTAACTTTTGGAAAACCTCAGGTTTGAAATAGCTTATCATGACTGGCCACGCTAATGCTGGTAATCCACGATAGCAGAGTAGAGACACAGCATGAAAAATAGGCTAATTTCTCTCCTGTGGGAGGCTATAGATAACTCTGTTACAGTTTCCCGAGCTTTTCAGGTTTTAACACACACTAACAAGGACATTAGATCATTACTACAGTGAGTGGTTACACGTTCTCTTTATATTCCCAACCATGGGAGTGAAAACAGAAGCCTGAAAAAGAACAAAAAGAAGACAACCACCACTTTTGATTGGTCTGCCATATTGGATGCAATTCAACTACTGCTTGGAGACTGGGGGCCACTGACTGGTCTCTAGGCCTGCCTAACTGGGACTTGGGCAGTTTAAAAAAAAAAAATTTTCCCAGCAAAAGCCACCAATCAACAGCAACCACTGGGGCCTTATTTGCACGCTCAGAATGGAAGACAAGTGAACGTCTCATGTGTCTGCATAGCCTCAATACGCTGAGGGCTGATTGGGACTGAGAAACAGGAGGGCAATGAGACACAACTGGAAGTAATTACACACACTTGAAAACGATCAGGATAATTACAAAGGAGGAAGTGAAACTCCAAAAAGCACGAAACAAAAACCAACCTTCAAAAGAGCAAACAAAAGAGAGACAAGTGCACAATAGCACACAGATGAAACACGGACACTAACACTGAACAAGATGGCAGATTTTAATGAGCCCAGGAGGACAAAGGCACTGACACCGAAACACAAGACAGAGGAATGAACAGCGAAGAAGAAAAGCTCGAAACTGAAAGTGAATCTTAAATTTAGAAACCCCCCGACAATAACACGATGATGAAATCAAAAAAGGAGTCAAACTAACAACAATCAATAATAATTACAATAATTTCAATACTGAAAGTTCATAAAATATTAACAAAAACGCAACTACACAAAACGCCATAAGACAGAGGTCACGGATCTGCGACTCTGAATGAATATTTGATATGAGAGTCAACATTTGTTTACTTTGCATTTCCAGTTTTGTATTTGTTTACAGGTCTGAAAAAAGGAAAGAGAAGAAGACTGCTTCATTCTGAGCTGACTTTACCAACCTCTTACAAATTTCTATTACTATTAGCTCCATAACTTCACTGATGCAATAAACCATGGTCTTATTAGTTTCTTATTAGAGTCCCAAATAACAGCCTACACTGTAGCAGTAAATACTTTTAATTATTTATACCTATTACTTATGTTGATGTCCTCATTTATATTTAACAGGCTGTGCCACCTTCGTTGTAGGGCTCCATTATGTAGTATCAGTGGCTAACACTTCCCACAGAACAAGTCTAAAGTAGGAGTCTCACCCATAGTGTTTGCAGTATAGTCCACCCTGCACACACTTGTTACTATTAAATGGATAAAAAGCACTGAATTTTATTGAAGGTCAAGGCAATTTGCACGGTGCACAGTGACTTTTCTTTGCGACATTTTCATCCTCTAAAACAAAGAATCTTTTCAAATGTATTTCATGCAATCACCCAGCACAGAGGCTGGTTTGCTGCCAAAATAGCTGCGTTGATTGTTTCCTCTCATTTCCATTAAAAATGCCACTGCCTGTTATAAAAAAAAAAGGCATGCAGAAACAGGTTGAGGTTAAAAGCCACCGTGAATTGTTTACACTCAAATAAATGGCTTGAAGCTTTGTTATTACTTTAGAGTTTAGAGTTTAAGGAACTGAAAGAAAACCAACGCAGACGTGTTTAATACAGTAGTGAGTTTTTGAAAAGAGCATCATGTTTGTTTAATTCATCCTCGCACGAAGCCCAAATAGTCACTTTAACCACTTTAGAGTCAGACAGATTGCCTCCATTAAATGTCATGAAATTGGATTTCTGCCACTGTTATGGTTGAAATTATGAACAAATTAAATTAGACTTAAGTGGCACAAATGAAACTTGCATATTTTTAATTACATCTATCTACTGTGTCTGAGTCATCAGTCATCCTATAGGCCACATGAGGGAAATGTGATTGGTCTTTTGTCTCATCCACCTACTATTGCCCTGTGAAGACGGGATAGAGCTATTTATTACAATTGCTTTGGAGCACTCGCTCTAGACATTACAGTGGCCGATAATGGCATTTCTCAAACCCGCAACAACCACTAAAGGCTGGATACAACAACAGCCGGCATCCACCCCATTAACAGCCACAAATAGGTTACCAATGCCACTTTTGGACAATTTAATGAGATTTTGTCAGCCTGGGCCAAACAGCCACCCGCCTTCACTTTGTGTCTCCACTGAGATGAAGCGAGGCGGCAAAATAATGGCTGGTAAAGGTTTCGCAAATAGAATGAAGCATTTTCGCTGCAAACAGGAACCACTGGTAAGAGCACGACTAAATTACAATGCCAAACCATGCTCTAATAAAGTGCTCTCATCCTCACAGATGTCCTTTTCCCCTCTAGCTCTAAATAAAAGTTAGTTCCACCCACTGTATGAATCATTTTAGGGATGCTTTCACACCTACCGATCCATATTGTGCTAAAACAGTCTTCTGAGAAATGATGCGGGAGGAACATTAAGTGCCAGCAAGCTGCTGCTGCAGTTTGCCAAAGTGGTTGAGTCAATAATGACCTAAGCTTTTGTCAAGTGTAACAGCTAATATTTGTTACTGAGGCGTTCTGTGTAACTTTTATCAAAGCAGATGAAACATATACGCAAGTTATTACGTCTCATCATCATCAGTGTGCCTTTATGGGTATTTTCTACAAACTAAGGGATTAAAAAGGTAAGTGTAGGTGGGGGAAAATAGAGGCTTATTGACCTGAAAGTAAAAAAAAAAAAAAATCAAAAAAAAAATCAATATAGCTTTTTTAATGATTTGATGATCACATGTTATTTTTCCTACTCTCCAAAAAGGACAATTTTCTGCATGTAGCCACCCTTAGGAATATTAACCCTACTCTACCAACTCCTTGTATTCACCGAATCAAACTTTCAAACTTTAATTCTGAGGACAAACATAATGGGGGTGCACCTACAATTCTAATTTTCTTTGTCACTCTGTACAATGAAAACCAGTAGTTATAGTTCACTAGGCCAGGAAATGTAGTATTTTTGCATCATTTTGGTCCACAGACTGCACATGCATAGTGTTCAGGCCTGGCTGCACAGAAATCACCTGGTGCCCCAAGTTCATGTTTTCCTAGAGAGTAAAAGTAGATTTAAAGTAAAATTTTAAGTTTGCTTCATTGCAACTGACTGGCTGAATTGCTTATCCCTGCCTGCCCTGAGAAAAGGAATGCATTTATTGTAAAGGTCATTTAATACCAGCACAGCTATTGGATTTCCCCGAACCTTGCCCCTTTCCTCCTCCTCTCTCACAACAAACACAACACAATGTACACACTCGCGCATACACATGCCTCAAACTGAAAACCATAAATGCATCCTGTCCGCTATGCAGTCACAGCTGGAACACGTAGAAGTTTGCAAGTACAATGTCAGTGATGAAAAGAGGTAGCCTGGGCCTTTCGCTGATGAATACACAAGCAGCCCGGGATGGGAAGTGGGCAGGTACAGCTTTGGTTGTAAACACTGACAAGCACAAAATGAGGAACCAAAGAAAACATTTCACGCAGGAAGTATCTGGAGGTTCTGATTATACAGAAGAGAGGAGTTTATGTCTCTATAAGCAGCACCAAAGCTGGGCAGTAAGTACGACTTAAAAGACCTGCAAAGAATCACGGCATTTCTTCATGACCCCGCTTCTTGTCTGCTCCTGTTACTTTTTGCATGGCGTCGTAAATCTGAATCACCGCTAATCCTGTCATAGTAAATTGGAGCAACGTGTTGCAGTAATAACCGAGTGAAACCGAAAAGAAACAAGACAGACGTGCGCTTGTCTGACATTTCACACTGAGCACCTTGTCTGGGTGTGTGAAGGGGTATAACCTCTGCACTCATCACTTAACCTCCTTCCCAGAGCTTATCTACTTGTAATGAACACAGCTACTTGTTAATTCTTGACAAATGGACACAGGGTCGCCTAACAAGCGCAGAGCCGCATATTCACCCGGCTAATGATAATAGGAAGAGCGCTCTAATGAGGGTTGTCTTGACTTACAGAAAGTTCTGGTGAATCTGCTACCTGGTGCAGAATTCATAACAAGTTTGATTCTTCACTCGCACGCTTTCTCTGTTCCTGTCTATTGTGTTCGTGATAAATATGACGCACCTCTTCATGCTTCTCCGTTTTCGACATTCTCTCCTTTGGATACAATAATGAGTTGCATGCCTGCTTGAATAATGTTAAACGGGCCTTGGTGATGTAACAGGGGTAATACAGGTTCAATTACTGCATGAGGTGCTCAAACTGAATACTAACCAGACACCTTATTCACGAGTTGAACGAGAAATACTTTGGAAGACGGAAAAATCAATGTGTCATTTATATCCAGACCGAGACCCTATCTGCCACATGCAGCAATTCCAAATGAACCAATTTACCTCGATATTTGAAGCTGAAGCCAAAGACGCATGTCAAACCATTTTCAAACTCTGCACCTCCGCACTGAGCTTTGACCTGTGCAATTATTCAAGGTGGAATGGATTCAAATTGCCCTCTGATGAAAGTGGCACAGGCTTTAAGCAGAGAGGGCGATTGTAGGCAAAGAATGAGAAACCCAAGTAGGGTGGCAGCTGCCTGCGAAGAGAAGAGGATCCAAGCGGAATAAAGAGATCCTGCTCGAGCCTGAGGGCGAGAGCAGAGCCACTGTCCTGGAACAAAGAGGCGCTATGAGGATGCTAACACGTTCACGTCTGCTTTGATTACTCCATGGTTGGGGAGACGGGTCATGCACGTTCATAATCAGACACTTGTGGAACAATTAGCAGTAGCCTTCACTCTACTTTTTTATATTACTGGCCTGTGTTCATTTTTCCTTCTTTGTGTGCAAACTGGAGATTTGTTTTTAAGTTTTATTTTTACAAGTTGTGATTTCTTTTAGTTTCTAAAATGTTAATTAAAAAAAAAAAAAAAAAGCACATTTACAAGTGATCTGGTGTATTTATGTGGGAATTTTAAGTTCTTCTTGTGTTAGTTGAGTAATTTGTGTTTCTTTTATAATTGAAGGGAATGCTTACTTTGGCTTGTAGTATAAATAGTCAAAGATAATAAAAATCAATATTGAAAAATAGCTTTGAATGGATGTGATTGCATGTATCCAAGATGTGTGCTGTGTAACGGATGGATACCACACAAGTGGACAAGTTTTACTCTCAAGGTGGAGGACACAAAAGATAACTTTAATAAACTTACTGGAAGTAATAACCGAAGCAAGCTGGGCTTGGCAGGATCACTAAAGGCAGCTGGGGAGCCCAGACTGCATCCAGCAAACAATAATAAGAACAACACAACGCAAAAAAATCAAAGAGAAAAAAAAATCCAGCAGTCCCACGTATGAACAAAGAAGGAAACATAAAGTGACAAAAGAAAAACACAGGAGAAGAGACCTAATGACGTACACAAACACACAAAGACAGATGACGGATAAGGACAGAAAGGTAAATACAAAGGGACTAACAGACTGAGGGAAAACAGGTGAAAGTAGGCAATCACAAAGGAAGGAAAACTCACAAAGCAGCAGAGACACAAACATCAAAGTCAAACAGGAAAAAGCTTACTAGCGAGAGAGGTATATGGACAGAGAAACAGACATACACAATGGAATGGAAAAAACAGGATATGGAGGAAGCTGTATGGAAGCTGAGATGATACAAACGTGACACTTATTAGTCTAGGAAAAAAGAAACATGAATAACTACAACATTATTAAAAATCACATGCACACATGACTCCAAGCAGTCAAAAAAAAACATTAAGACTGATGTAAAAGGCTGAATATGTGAACAAAGCCAACATGTATATTCATTGTATATCAATAAGATATAAAGCAACAGATTTTCTCCATATTAGAACTGAGAGACTTTTCCTGATTTTGATTCTGATTAAATTTAACATCACAGAATTGCTCGACACAGATAGCATAAGAATTTGTTGGAAAAAAAGTAAACTCTGGATCCAGTCCGCGACGATATGAGATAAATATGGCTTTCCGCTGATAATGGCGAGCAACCATTGCTTAAGCTTCACAACTGCCAGATCAGTGCCTCGCTGGCTTCAGATTCCTGCTGTTTGCTTTCACTGTGGTGCATGAGCTGATGTCCTCTCATTAAAAGGAAAGATACGAGATGTCTACTGCCAGTATAACAGCGGCATCCAACATCAATTCCTGGAACATATTCAGAATCGGGTCTGATTTCCTTGTTGGAAACCATAAAATATGATTTGTCATATCTATTTTTTCTCTTCCACCCTGGTCGCTGCAGAACATGATTGAGTATTTAAAGAGCCTGGGGATAAACAACAGGCTTGACAAAGACATCAAGAACATGCATTGCCGCAGAGCTCTGACTGATAGGATGCACCGAGGGGTGATTTATCCCAGATGCCAAGACGTAGACCGTCTGCCAAAATAAATTTCTTTGTCACATCCTTTAGAGGAATGTAAATGTTAAAATATGGAAGCATTAAAACTGGCAGCACATTTTAACAGGCTGCACATGTAGGCCGTTATCGTTCCGGTTTTCGCAGAACGAGAGAAGGCACAAATATTTGTGTTTGATTTTTTCCACCTCGTTATTTTCCTTAAAGGATTTTAAAGCAACTATTCGAAGCATTTGGATCTTAACAATATTGAACTTTACAGAAGTTAAAGTTCAATATTGAAAATGTCTTTTGAAATGTCTTTTTTCTAAAGACTATATCTGAAGCCTTTTCTTCTCCTCCAAGGTTTAGCTGTTGTATAGTCCCGGTGAACACTCCTATTCAGACTATATGCCAACCACTCATAATAATAATAATAATAATAATGAAATTTTTTTATGTAGAGTTTGACAGGCAGGTAAAAGCTGAATACTCTGAACATAAACCAAACAGGAAGCAAAAAAACAATCATACAAAATGGATAGAATGAAAGAAAAGAAAAACCCAAAGACAATTACGTTTTCATTCCTGCGTTTAACTGCTGGAACCACCTGGAATATATAGAAAAATGTACAAGATAAGAGCATTAGTCTTACTCCTGTTGTAAGGTAATTTTTTCCCCTATCATAACAAGATGCTCCTGCATGTGTGGGTGGTTGTGGAGGAGCGGGAAGAGGGAGGCAGCTGGAGATGGGGAGGGAAGGAAGGGAGGGGCAGGTAACCCCTCCCTGGGGCCAGCTCCCCCGCTGACCCCAGTAGGCACTCCCACCCTCCGCGACCCGCCAGGGAAGGGGGGCCCAGGCCAATCAGACCGGGGCCCAGTGCAGTAGCGCCCTCCGGCTCCACAGAGCCCTGGACAGTCCACCCAACCCCACCACAGAGAAAACTGCACCCACCCCACCATCCACACATCTTCCAGACTACATAAGACGGTAGACGCCCAGGCTGAGATCTTCCTCCACCTCTCCTGTATCTCCCCCTCCTGCAGAGAGTTCCTGAAGAGAAGAAAGCTCCTGCAAGATGTGACCATCCCCCCCACCAGTTGAAGAGCCCCCCAGGCGGCTCGACACACCGGCGGCACCCTGCTCCAGGGCCGGGCCCCCATGCACCCACCCGCCCACAACCCCGGCAACACACCAACCAGGACCCAAGCCCCCGAGGCCCGGCCCGGGCCCCAGCCCAGAGACAGAGCGCCCCCAGAACCTCACGCCCATCCCGGACCCACCCAGGGGCAGCCAGGTTGCCAGGTCAGTAACCCACGTCCGTCAGCACAGACCCTCCCCTAGCCCCGCTGCACGCAGCCGCGAGGAAACAGTCACCTGAGAGCCAACAGAGCCCCCAACCGGACGTGACCACCCACACATGCAGGGCCTTGGAGTGGGGGTATGTCACCAGGGTGCAGAGGAGGCTACCCCCCCCCGTCCCCTTCTGGCTGCCTCTGCCTCAATTTTATCCCACAACTTAGACATTCACATTATTCACACTCTCATTACACATACATATAGGATCTTGGGGGTGGGCACAATCACGGAGTCCAAATTACCATCAGGGTGTATACCTCACCCCTGACGTCGTTGCCCACCTCTCAATTTTAAATACACTTAGTCATTGAGGGCTAGCAGGAGGGACTATGCGCTTACCTGCTGCTCTCTGGCAGGTAGCTCCATGCCCTCCTGGGTTTTAATTGCACCTTAGAACACATATGCATCAACACTACAATGAGCGGGTGGAGGGAGGTTTGGAGTCTTCTCCCACCCCCATTCTCTGCGGCCTGCTGGAGCGGGAGGGCTAGTAGGAGGAGTTGGCCGTCCGACTGCGGTCTGGGGTGTGGGGCCTCCCTGCTGCTGCGGAGTCGGGGTGGTCTGCCTCTCCCCACCGCAGGGAAAAGGGTAACACCACCTGGGTCTGGGTGCAATTCCCCCCTCCAGGGGCAAGGGTACCTAGACCCGGTTTGTAGAGTACGCTTGGGGAGTGTGATTGTGTGTACAGCGTCTCTTTATGTCTATCTCCACGTTGGTTGAGTGTGGAGTGAGTGCATATGAGAGCATGAGGGTGGGAATGGATGTTTGTATCTGTGTGTGCCTGTATGTCTGTGTCTATATGTCAGGTTGGGTATCAGACGCCACCTCTCTGGGGACACCTCAGGTCCTCCAAGGTTTGGAGGCCTATCTCCGCCCACCACCACTTCCCCTGCCGGTGGCGGACTCCCTCAGGTGTCGGTGTGTTGGTGGTTCTTTGTGTCTGGGGGTGGGCGTCCGGGTACACACCGGCTCACTCCTTGGCGGCCGCTTGTCGGGGCCTGGGGCTCGCTCGGGCCCCTTTGGAGGTGGGGTGCCCCCGGCCTCTCGGCCTGGGGCTCGGTCACTCAGGCACAGCTGGGGGCCGGCGGAGCTCACAGGCGCGTCACTGCAACTCCCCCTGACTTCTGCTCCGCGGCTGCTGGGCGAGCCCTCATCTGGGACTCTCCTCAGCTCTTACTGGAACAGTGGCGCGGCTGCCCCTCTGTTGGTCTTCCATGGTCTCTTGTGTTCTGGGGGCCTCTGGATGTCTGGAGTTTTGATCTCCTCCATACCTGCTTCACACCCTGGAGGACGGGGCTGTGGCCCCCCCACACTCCCTAGCAGATCATTACATGGAGAAACCTTTGGAATGCAAGCATGCTGATCCACACAGGTATGCACACATGGGTATTCACAGACGCGGACTAAAGCTTTCTTGGCTGCTACCTCAAAGCACACTGTGCGCTGTCTATCTTGCGTGCTGCACAATATCGTTTATTATTTAGTAAATATTGATATCTATGACTAGCTAGTTTATTGTGATGGTGCTTTGTTTTCTCTATTATTATGTTGCTCTTTGTTGTTTGCTGTCTCCTCTGTTTGTTTTTTTTTGTTTTTTTTTGTTTTTTCTCCATACAGGTGACCCAGGAGTTCTTTTTTTTTTTCTCTCTCTTCCCCCCCCCTTCTCACCGTCTCTTCTCCCCTTTGGTTTTCTTTCTTTCTCTCCCCCTCTTTCTCTCATTCATTCCCCCTGTCCTATTTATTTAAAAAAAAAAAAAAAAAAAAAAAATGACAAAGGATGAACTGAAGCTCTGCCATCACGTAATGTCGCATACTGCTGTTTCTGATGTCATTTAGAAAGAAAAAAATAAATAAATAAAATAACAAGATGCTCCTTTGCTCCTGGTTTGTTTTGTTGTTCCTGGTGGGTTGCCTCAGGTCTGTGTAATACTTATTGTAAAGAGCCAAGTGTAACAGCCAAAAGTAAATGCAATTAGAAGGATCTTGAACTGAGTAATCTACACTGGCTGGTTGTTTTGTGCTAGAAATCAAAGTCTGAAAAATGAATGAATAAAAAATAAATAATTAACTAGACAAAAACAAAACAAGCCATCCCAGCCTCATGCTGTGCCAAATGCTTGCATTAATATGGTGACCTTCCTCAAAGCAACAAATAAATGAATGAATGAATGAATTGCTATGATAAATATTGCCCAAAGCAAAAAGAATTGTTCCATTTTTTTTAAAGCTTTAGTTTCACAGCATGTACACCCTCACTGAGAATTTGTTTAGGAACACCTGGGTACCCTCTAATATATACTATAATCCAATCAGCCAGTATGTGACAACAATGCAAGTCCCTTATTTTCAAAAGAAAACATCTGGGATATTTCTGTCCTTACCCCATGACAGAAGAAAGAGCATCAATATCAATTGACACCAGTTAATTAAGCACACAGTAAAAATGAAGTTGGTGGTGGGTTGCAATGTGGTTTGCAGATGTGCAGTAATGGAAGGCGAGCTAAAGCATCTTAAATGTTATCCCTATATGATATTTTCCAATTGGATGTATCCTATCAGGTGGAAGAGACACATTTCTAATGAGAGTGGTTAGTCTTTTTAAAGTCCTCAGTAAGTGTAGTGGCAGTATCCAACAATAACAATTCCCTGTCCCATGTAGTTAGGAAATTATGTTCACGAATTAAATAAAATAAAATAATTTATATAACACCAATATCTAGCTAGCTTATGTTGTTCAGATTGTAATGCAACATGTAATGGAAGAAGTAAATAGTAATGGGCATCTCACAAACACACACACGCACACAGTGGAGACCACCCATATACCCAAAATACCAATGCTGTAAAAGGAGCATGTTACAATGGAGTTGGTAGACCATGGAGGGAAGATTGAAATTGGATTCAGGCTGCACTCAGGAAAAAACAACTTAAGACTACACTTGAGGTATTTTATTATATTTCTGTCATCTGGACCTGCAGTGAATTGGTGTATCTTTCCTCTATTTTGAAGGTAAAAAAACAGCTTTGAAGAGCAATAAAGTGTAAAGATGCAAAAATGTATTCTTCCACAGGGTTTCTTCCATCTATTTATTATTATTATTGATCATAGTCCTACTATTTGAAATTACATTCTGATAAAACCGCTCTTGAGAGAAAAAGTCAGCTATCGCGTCAAATATTTCATTAAACATAATTTCCCTATGTCCATAATAAATGGTTGTACTCGATTCTTGTCAGGCTCACAAGCTGCTGAAAACTAATAACCAAATTACAGGCAATTTGTCATCTAAAAAACACATTATCTAGGAGAAGATTTTACTGCTGCTCCTCATGTTTGACATAATATATCTGCTCTAACGTTAAAAAAAAAATCTTGATGCAGAGATTGTGAAGTCAATTTTCAGCTAATTTGTATATTATCAGTCTGAGTGAGATGCTTCTGTCTGCTTCAAAGTTTAACTTTCCTTAAGTTTAACTACTTCAAAGTTTGAAGGGTTACTTTAGCACACCGATCGGCAACAACAGTAAGTCCACTGACAGGCGAAGAAAATAACATTCGGCTCTGGTTTTCACGTGGATGTTAATTTGACACACACAGACCCCCGGGGTGTTGGTCTCCAAGTCCCCCATATCACATTCAGATTGAACAGCAAGCGTGATGTGGAGAGACCCACAGGACCCTCATCCCAGCATGCAATGGACAGTCACCCTGCACATCACTGGGCTAAAGAACTTCCCAAATATGGGATGAATAATCATCTCTTATCAAACACAACAAAATTATAAATATACATTATATGGTACAAAGTAGCAATGTGCTCAACTCAACATCTTAAACATGTCTCAGGTGCCTGATCCTGACAAATATGTTTATACGTTAGTTTGCAGCACAGTGGGTGATTTATATGAAAAGTTGTCAGATTTTTGACATTTCACGGGTCACCAGCAGCTCTATAGAGTGACTATGATGTATGACCAGTTTTGCGTTTTCTAAATCACAAAGCATGAGCTCTGGTGCCTCTCAGCTCATTTATTCCCCCGTCCTCATTGCCTTATTGCTAAAAGATAGAGACAGCACACAGTCATGCATTCATGACTGCAGGGGACAGCTTAGCATATTTTGCAAAAGTCTGAAGCCACCTTTCTTTTCTTTATATTTTGTTTTCAAGGAGACAGATTTTCCTGTAATTTAAAAAAAAATCTGGTCTTGAGCACGGTTGGTAATAACAGAATACATGGTTACGTATTTAAAACAGAAAATATGAGTATCTATATTCCGTTACAGTTACCGTTTAAAAAGGTGATAATTAGAATACAGTTACCTTGTTGAAATAAAAGGATTACACTGCGGTCTTTTCCTGTTTTATACGTTAGGCTATCCCCTCTTTAATTTTGGTAATTCCACGCATTGCCAGAAACCCAAACGAAACACATAATAAGAGGCTCTAATGTAAGCGTCCTGTTAATGTTAGCGGCATCAGTTCCACAATGGACCTGGAGCCAGGATGAAAGAGCCAGCAGTGCATGGACAGGAATGCATTTCATACTTGGAAATTCCGACACCACTTCACATTTAAAGAAGAAAGGGATTGGGCGAAATCTGAGCGTGCAATGCAAACTCTGTTTGCCAGCAACCAAGCTGTTCTCAGCCAAAAGATTCCAGCTCCAACCTAAAGAAACATCTGGAAGTGAGTTCTTTTAAAAAAAAGACTAACATTAGCCCCCTGCAACTACCTTGTTTTAGTTGTGGTAGCTACCTGGGTTATGTACCACTTCAGAGTCTTTGATGTACTGTTGCTGTGTCATTTATTACTATTACTGAAGGCTGCATTACAACCTGCTAGCTGCAGTCTATGAACCAAGCTCAGCTAACGCCAGCTAACAATGTTAGCTTGGTGGCGAGTAACCTTCAGTAATTATAATAAATCACAGCGCAATAGTACATGCACGTATTTGTAGGAAGCATTACAATATATCAAGTAATCCAAAGTATTCAGAATACGTTACTCACATTGAGTAACTTAGCGGAATGCATTATGAACAACAATTTGGGCCACCTATTCTGTAATCTGTAGTGGAATACATTTTAAAAGTAACCTGGTCTTGAGCAATACTTTTCCAAGCTTGGGGTGTTGTGTCTGCCAACCACTGTTGTGTCCACATATAACTACAACTTAGCACAGAACCAATTTTAAACTGTATCATTCGGTACTGTGTTACTACAAGCCTGTCACAAAAACACATTTTTTTCTCTTCACATTTCTTTAGTTGATTGTATGAAAAATTCCAACGATAACACAGTTTGACAGGCATAAAATCTTTTTTTTTTTTGCACCAAGAAAGTGCAAAGCAAAGAGCTATTAGCTGAACGCATTGCTGTGCAGTGTGCAGTTGGACAAGAAGAAGAAGTGGGAGGCCTAAAAGACTATCTACAGCAGACGAACAATATCTAAAGATACAGGAAAAAAACCCGAGCAAAAACATGAAACAGGACCTCAGAGATGCATTGACCCTACTGCTGATCATCCACTCATCTGCTCATCAGAAATGGTGTCAGTGGAAGGGTGGTTGTCAAGAAGCCATTCCTAAGGAAGGGAAACTGGGAAAAAAAAAGGCTGTAACCAAGTTACACAAGAACAGGACTGAAAATCAGTCACAGTCTTATGGAGTGACAAGTCCATATTCAAAATCCCTGGTTCAACGTTTAATATCTACAGAGGAGGTCAGGAGAGAGGTACATCAGTGGGTGTTTCCAGCCATTTGTAGAACATGGTGGAGCCTCTGTCATTGTTTTTAGCTGCATCTCAGCAAGTGGTGTTTGGTATCTTGTCACAACTGATGGAATTATAAATGCAGAAAAGTACCATCATGATTTTGATCAACCACGGAGTTTCATCTGGAAAGTATTTGAATGGCAACAGCTTTATTTTTCAGCATGACAGTGATGCCAAAAGCACTGCCAATGCAGTAAAAACAAACCTGGATAGAAAAAAATGGAGAGTGGAACACTGTCAGTCATGGATTGGAAAACTGGAAAACTATTCCTGAAGACTACTAAAAGAAATGACAGGAAGAGAAAAGAGACTTCTTTGAAGAATAAAGGTGGTCATACCAAATATTGACTTTCAAGGTCATTAGAATTGTAAAAACACTGATTCTTCATGCATGTTTGAACATTTTAATAAATCACATTTAATATTGATATGTGGCTTTAGACATCATAAGGGAAAGACAATCCTATACTATGTGGGTCACACCCACACACACATCCCCTCCGTTACATTTGATCGCAGTGATTAGAGAAATTCATCGAGCTGTTGTCTAAAGTGGTGTATTAGCTATGGGAACTGGATGCTGATAAAAAAGGAGATAGACGCTCACCTTCTTTGGACACTCAGTATCACCACTCTCTCATCTATTGTGCTCTGTTGATGAAAATGGCCACTAGATAGATACTGAAGCCTGATGCAATCACTGCAAGCCTTAGCCATCACATCCTAAGAGGGCTGAAAACAGAACGACACAGGTGGAAGGGATGCTAAAATACTGGCAACAAAGAGGAACATTTAAGCTGTGTGGTTGTTACTAAGATTACTAGGACAGCAGCGCTTTTCAATCAAAGAAGCTTAAAAAGACTTTCTGTGTGTAAATAAAAACAAAAATGAATGTATTTATAGCGAGCAGAAGTAATTAAACATAAGTGGGCATACTGAATACAACAAACTTATAACAGCAAAGTTGGAAAGGGAAGATCCTGAGCTTGTAGATGTAGATTTAAGTGCCTTTGTGTTTGTGACTTTGCTTACCTTCTGAGAATAACAGATCTGGGTGATACACATATCAACATTAATATGATTGCCTGGCTATTTAGGGATTTCTAGCAATTACAGTCATCTGAATATTATGTAAAGACTTTCCAACTTCTTTTGTCACTAGTGTGCCTTTGCAAATGTATTTCCTTCTTTCACTCTTCCTACTTTCTATTTCGAAACTTGTGCCAGATATCAGGATCTTCATTTCGATGGAATTGGCCGACAGCTTCGGGACCGAGCACAATCGCTATTAAATCAGCCCACTCTTCTCACTCGTACATCTCTTCATTTCCTCCCTCTCGATCTTTTGTCTCCTTGCCTCCTGGCAATCAGTGCCTAACATCTTCCCTACCCCCACATTACAGATCTCAAACCAGGGACACTTTTATGGCGAACTCCTGAGTCGATCTCTCTTTTTGAGCTCCATGCAAATAGATAAAGCCAGTCTCACGTCACTATGATGCAAACACAGTGACCATCCTTAACGCGAATCATTCTACGAACTGCATTTGAAAAGTGAAGTATGTGGTTTTAGAGAATATTACTAGCTTTTTCGGATACATTTACCACTTTAATCTCAGGAAGCGTCAGAATTGTTTTCATATCTTTCTTGCTTAAATCTGTGAGTTTTCTCCCTCCACAATATTACCACTCCTCCCCTGCCTCCTTTATTTATTTATCTTTTCTCAACAATGGCTCTAACACACCCTTGTAGATACCACCCTTGTCTTCCCCCAGTTTCCTGTGCAGAGATTACATTATCCCATATACAGTTATCTTCATTTTAGGAACTATCCTAAAGTACTTTCAGAGTTCCCGTAACTAACTTTCTGATGGGCCTTAATGAATATGTATGCAGTTTTCCTGTGGTGATTACTTTTCTACGCAACCCCACATAATTAGTTATACAACCATTAATCTTTCAAATTAAACTCCAGTAGGCTCTCAGAAATTGCAGTCATGAAAGGGCTGTTGTTGTCTACAAATCACACCAATCCAATGTTAATAATGATTTTGCAGAAGAGACAATATTTTCTTGGAATGGAGGCGATGAAGCTACTATTAGAGACCAAAGAAAAAAATCCTCTTTGCAACAGAAAGCAACTGGGTTTCCCCTAATTTGCCTAAACAGAAGTCAGTGAACAAATCACCTAATGTGAGCTTTTTCATAAAACAAGAATAACTGTTTAATGACCAAGGTTGTTTTTTTTCACCGGCATATACGGATACGATCTGCATAAAGCCTCCTCTCCTTGCAACCGAAGCTGGAGGGAGAGGAAAGTTAATTTAAATTAATTTACACTGCATTATATAGAATACTAGTCTTGTTTCTGTGCAGCAGTTCTGATTAATGACCACGTTCATGATCCCAAACAGCTCTCTGTGTTCTTAAAGAGTGCCAGAACTGCAACTATTTAGAGAAATTCACTCAAACTTGCTTTGTTTGCCTGCAGGATATTTTCAAGGCTGCCACTCAAGACTGTTTATTTAATGAAGCATGAGACGAATGAGAATTGTTACGTAAGAACACAAAGCTCTGAAGCCGCTATTGACATGCTCAAGGTGATAAAAGTGTGTGTTTGATAGTTATTTGATGTAACGACTGTGAAATATGTGTCGAGACTATACTGTATTCAAATCCCTCAGCGCTCTGCGCTTACTTGCTCATCTCTCTCTCTGGGTCTTTTCGGCCAAACAGCTTCCTTTCTGGTGTTGAAATGGGGGAAGTGTTTGCCAGTGTGCACCAAGTAAGCAAGCACAGAGATGGAGACACGGTACCAGTATGAGGGCTTAAGTGGCAAACCTTCTTCTCAGGTCGGTGAGGTGGCTGACGGTGAGAGTGAATGTTAGGGCCAAGTATCCATGACAACCTAATGCAAGGACAGGACTTCATCCCAGGCTTTTAAGGTTGACCCACCAAACATGACGCCCTAAGAGCCCTCACAGTGATGGATGCTCTGTAGCTAGGTGCAATTACACGCAGTTTAGCTTTTGATGTAAACCTTTCGGGTTTAAATCAAAAGAAATAATCACAAAAGTAAGGGGAGGATATTTCTACTGTGTGGAAATGAGAGATTGTTCAGCGAGCACAACTTTTGAATGACATGTGATTTGCTTCGGAAGTTTGAAATACAGAACAGCGTACACACCTTGGGGCGTGAAAAATCTTCAGAGAAAACACAACCGTACCTACTGGTAAGATGAATGCTGTCTATTTATTTTTACTTGTCAAGGACTTTTCAAAAATGATGCAGTTGGTTTTCAACAACACTGGCCAAACATTTGTCAAGACAAGTTAAATGTACCTGTAAATGTTGTTTTCAGACAGAATTAATTGAGTTAATACTGTTTTTACAATGCACTGCATATATTAACACATTCACTCCCTATTAGGTGGAGGCGGAGTAATTTAATCTTGCCATATTTCTATGTTCTTTATGAAGAAACCATGTGGCTTAAAGCCATTGTGGTGAATTATTTTCTCCCCATTTATTTTTCTCTTCTCCTTACCACTGTGCAAGTTCAAAGCATTCCCACTTTTCCTGATTAAATGAAACAAATACCACGGCCATGTTCGTATCGAAGAGTAACGTGCTTGAATTTTTACGTCAGTAATTGTGTGTTTCAGATGGCAGTGCGGGGTTTTGAAGGAAAGGATGGCAAAAAATGTCATATTAGACATTTCCAATTTTCGACCTGTCAAGATGCCAAACTAATTTAAAGCAGACCAAAACAATGCGTCAGTGTTGTCAGTCCTCACCTCCCTTGTTACTCTTTAATGCTTGAATAAGAACAAGGCCTTGATAACCACCCAGTGTGGTAGGGGCATAACTACAGGAGAGATGCAGGATATGAGGAAATGTAAAGGTGGTGGAATAGAATATGAGGAACACAGGCTGCAGGCAGCTCAGATTAGATCACAAAACTCTTTACTTCTAAACAAGAAATCTAAAAAAGACCAGCAAAAAAAGAGACAAAAACAAATTCTAAACTCTTTTGAAGAGAACAAAGGATGGAAGAAAGTTCAGAAAGTGTGCAAAAATGATGCATTACTGTTTCCTCCTTCTTCTTATATCCGCTGTTCCCTTTAGGGGTCGCCACAGTGGATTATCTGCCTCCCACTCATCTCATCCCTAATATCCTCCTTTGACACGCCAACCCTCTGCATGTCCTCCTTCACTACATCCACAAATCTTCTCTGTGGTCTTTCTCTTTTCCTCCTGCCTGGCAGCTCCATCTTCAGCATCCATTGTCTAATATATCCATTATCTGTTATCCTTTGCACATGTCCAAACTATCTCAGCCTCTCCTTTCTAACTTTATCTCCAAACTGCTCAACCCGAGCTGTCTCTCTAATCTTCAACTCTCACAACTCCAGCTCCACCTCCTGCGCCATCATCTCCAGACCATACATCATGGCGGATCTCACTACCATCTTGTAAACTTTCCCTTTCACTCTGGCTTTATCCCTCTGTAGTAGCTACAGCTCTGCACATCACCCTCGTTGCTGAAATCTGTCACCACATTTGTGTTTCTTAAAACTGATGCAGGTATTCTCTAATAGTATAGACAACCATTAGAGACATTTAATGGCACCTGACAGCAAGAGGACATAGGACGACATTGTTATAGCTCAGCAAAAACTAATGGCAGGTTCGGGATTGTGGATTATTCAAAAGAAATGTATGTTCCTGTCTCACACCAGCAGCAAAATGCTAATATTTCACAGCATGTTGATAAAGCTTCACATTTGCTTTTATTATTCGAGCAGTGCTGAATAAAGTCTGCTGCTGCTGTTAATAGTTCAGAAGCGTACGTTTCATTTTTAGGTCTGTTAGTTTTACACAAATGTATTTGGAACAGGTAAAGAAGTCCTGTTAGACATCCTCAGATTTCAGTAGAGAAGACTGGTGTGGAGATCTTGCAGCTTAAATCAAGTAATTTTATTCCCTGATCTAGTTCCTAAGATAAGTTAGCTGCTAGTTTTCACTTCTGGTTGGGAAATAGAGAAATCCCAATCCATTTTATCTGGTTCCAAATCTATCCAAAATATCTACCCTGTCTCTGTTGCAAACACACAGTCATAGGCTTAGATACAGAATATCTAAGTGGTGGTGGGAAGAGATAGCATATAAACTCTTTTTGAAATTCAGAACATTTGCATTTCCCTGCCTCATTCCTATCAATAAAAGCACAGGAAGATGGAGATGACTTTTGTTTTGAAAAATTGCTTCTTTTTTTTTTTTTCTCTCAAAATGAAAGCGGAGATATGTGTGTTATGTTTTGAACTGGAAGAAAGTATTAGGGGACCCAAATGAAGGAAACACTGCGGAGCAGAGCGAAAGAAAGAACAAAACAATAATCCATAGGAAGCAGGTGGAGCAGCAGGAATGATAAATGCCGAGAGAAAAACAGGAGCAAAAGCAGGCGATCGGACAAAGTAAAAGACAAGAGTGCTTTTAAATAGTGGGCTGACTAAACTCCGAGACACAGGTGGAAACGATTAAGCCACAGATAATGGTCATAAAGGAGGCAAGACAAGACAGGAAGTAAAAGCACCGGAGACACAGAAGGAAAAGCAATTACTAAAATAAAAAGGCAGTGAGAATCGGAAAGATAAAGATCATAGAAGGCACTGACATTGCGAAAACACTGGGAACTCTGGGACTGTAAGATATTTGAAACACTAAAAGAACATCACAGAATACAAAATACAGAAAGAGTGGTCCATGCTTTTATTACTTCACGGCTAGACTACTGCAATTCCCTCTATGCTGGCCTAGATCGTTCCTGTCTACATCGCCTTCAACTGGTGCAGAACGCTGCCGCTCGCCTGTTGACCGGTTCAAAAAAAAGAGACCACATCACTCCGGTTCTCTGCTCTCTCCACTGGCTCCCAGTTGCCTTTAGGATTGATTTTAAAATCTTATTGCTGGCTTTTAAGGTTTTAAATGGCACTGCACCTTCTTACCTGTCAGAACTCCTTAGTACTTATTGCCCCAGGAGATCTTTGAGGTCAGCCGACCTGATGCTTTTAGATGTTCCCAGGTATAAATTAAAGACAAAGGGAGAGAGGGCGTTTGCTGTGGCTGCACCCAGACTGTGGAACAGTTTACCTCCTCACGTCAGATTCTCCAAAAGCCTAGAAACTTTTAAAACCGCTCTTAAAACTCACCTCTTTTCATTGGCTTTTAGAAAGGTTTAATTTATTTGTTTTATATATTTTTATTTTATTTTTATCAGCGAGGTGTTATTACTAAATTGTGTTCTATTGTATTTTTATCTGTATTTACTGTACAGCACTTTGGTCAGCCTTGGTTGTTTTTAAATGTGCTCTATAAATAAACTTGACTTGACTTGACTTGACAAAACAGGAACCAAACCCCGCGAAATACTAAACAAGAACTCGATTAAAAATGAACTACTAAAACAAACAGGGCTTTATGAATTACATAAAGCAAACAACCCACTAGTGATGTGAATAGGTGTGACGTGCACATATAAAGAGGTTACGTGCCAAACAAAATATAAAAAAGAGGATAGAAGTTGTTTGGATGCCTTGGTTGTTTTTTAGGCTCCTCACGTACCACTTTCAGTATATTATTAGCCGAGGCACTAAAACCAGGGAAGCAGTATTCAGGGAAGCAACCAATTTTTATGTGCCTATGCTAATTTATAAATGTGGAAAATTCCTCCTCGGAAAAATCTTCATAAAACCGTCTCTGGAAAACTATTTGATGAAAAGGTGCACTGTGACTTTGCCTTTTCTGTCAGCGCGTGCTGTAGGCTATTATCCGTCCAAAGAGACATTCGTTTGCTGGAAATGTGACATGAAATTACCCACAATCCCCTCCTGCCTTCCCATCAGATTGGCAGTTTCACAGGCCCCCAGAGTTGCAGCATAATTTAGGTAGGGATTTCAAGTGAAATTGTGTATACTTGTGTGTGTATCTGCATGCAAGTGTGTGTGTGAGAGCGAAGGAGTGAGAAAGCGACACGTTGTATACTCAGGTTGAAAGATTGACAGTGAATTCCACTTTCTTTTCTGAAGATAAAGAAATATAGATGAAGTCAAACAGTGCAAACCTCTTTCCGTTGATGCTTCATTTGCAAATTCATTAGAAGGTAGTCTTAGTGTGCATGATTTGACTGTGCGAGTAAATTCTTCAAATGGCTCATTAACTAACTATATGAACTTCACTGAAATTCCCCCTTTAATCTGTCTCTTTTTTCTAACAGTATATGACAACTTGCGGTATAATATTAGCCTTCATTTCAAAACTAATTTGCCTCTGAATATTGCCTCAAGGTTTTGCAATCATATTCGGACTCAACAACCAGACACTGATGCCTCCAAGGTGCTGCATAGAGGCCCTTACTAATATCTTCTGGGATTTGGTAGCAAGAATCTATTCCTGAAGTAAGTTCGGAACACCTGGCTAAATCCCCGGACTAGAGACAGGACTCATCTACTAACCATCTGTCTGGCTACTGTGGCCAGATGTGCTGAGAACACTAGATCAGTAATGAAGGCAAAGCAGAGTGAGGAAAAATCTGGAAAAGAATATGCAAAATGCAGAAAGTGGAATAATACAAGTAGATGTGCATTATATTAAAATAAAGATGTGTTTGCAAGTTTTTTAGTCTGTGTTTGTGCTTGTTGGGGCAGCATGTTGTACTTTAGCTGACAGTGTTTGCTATCCTGGTCTTTGCCTATCCATGCTGCCACACGTAGCTCATGTTGAACACTGATTTTCTTGTAAATATAAATTCTGCCATTACTTTAGAGAGCGTATATACAGATGGGCAAACCAATCTTCTCTGATGGGCCTGCATTCATTATCCATTGTCACTGGTGATTTATGAGTCTGGCGGACCTGCGCACTGGCAGCCATATGTCTCCACATTCCTCCACACACAGGACCGTCCTATTAATGATTTTCAGATTCATCATCCAAAGCCACAATGAACACACCGAATGAACTGTTGATGATACTGACAGCACCTGGGCTTTCCCGCCTTTCACCTCCCACCTCGGCTTAACAAGCATAACTGCGGACTTTCATCCGGGGAAAGAAAAAGCTCCACAAAGCAATTTTGGTTTTCACCGAAGGGTGCTGTTACCAAACATAGACAGAGAAATTACCCTGTAAGAGTTATCCATCAGGCCACATGGCGTAATGTTGAGAAGGAGGAAATAACATCAGGTCCAAAAATGGCCCATTAGCTGATGGGTAATCTTAATTTGCTTCCCATTGTGAGGAGTGAGTCATTATCTAGTTAGCCTCCTAATACCATGTTAACGATAAGATGCACATCATCAGCTTTCAGCACACTGAAAACCCCAACTTTATACAATCAGTTTGCCTCCCAGCCTAGTAAATGCTTATTTACCACAGGGAAAGACCAAAACCCCAAGCAATAAACAATATTTATTGGTAATGAAGACTGATAAATGAGTAACCAGGCTTGAGGCTTCAGTTTTTGAGGCCTCACTGAGGATTTCAGCAGCTTTCAGGCATGGAACCTAAGAAATGACAAACAGGAAGAGAGGAGGAGGCTGGGGCATGGAAATGACAACATGTATGAAGAGCAGGTTAACATTTATTGATGTATATCAGCTGATGTATATTGAGCTTTGGTCTATTAGATCCCTGTGACCCCTGGACCTATTTAAAGGGCTTGGATCTCTCCTCCTAAAGAGTATTACCCCAGGAGTGTCAAAGAGATTGCGAACCCTGGGCTTATCTTTACGCTAAAGTGGAATAAAAGGTCTTAACATCCATCCTTTTAATAGGAAAGTGGTACAGAGTGCTAAAGCAGAGTTTATTTATATGCCATTTTGCTAATTGTTACTCATGCTTTATTGTAATCAATGTATAATCAAGAACCGAAAATGTAGTTTGAGTAATGGAATGATTTTGCTGCCTGACCGTTTCACCTATTCTGGGAGAATTGATATAACTACGGTGCGTCCTTGGCTCTGTCTGTGTGAGTGAAAGCACCAAGTCAACAGAGCGTGTGTGCATCCATGGTGAGAGACAGAGAAATGTGAGAATGTCTGACTTTACCATGTATGGTTTTGAATAAAAGAAGATATATTGAATATGCTGTGATTCATAAACACAGGGCATGTATATGTAACTGAGCTAAAAAGAAGTAATGAAAAAGAAGCAGCATGGTAACTGAAGTACACAGAGTAATAATATTCATGTGTGATTGAGCTAATGATAAAGCCTGTTGAAGGACAGCATATAAATATACAATTATGTACAGTATATGGATTAGAAAATGTAAACATTGTAATGAATAACTGAACTTTGCCCTAGTTATTGGGTGTGAAAGGTTTTAGAAAGAGAACAACAGGGTGGATGTCACATCGGGTGTTAAGGATGGAAGGTGGGGGTAAGAAAAACATGTATAAAACACGTGTTAATGGCAGCTCTCCTCTATATCTGTACACCTGGTGAATTGCTTGGTTTTTACTTAAGTGATGAGGAACATAGACACCAAGGACCTTTTATCTATGCATCTTAAAACAACCTGAAAAAAACTTAATCTTTAACCTTAACTGTTAAACGAAGAACCCACAAATTAAAGGATTTAAGCAGGGGCAAAGCATGAGGCTCAATCACGTTAAAACCTTAAATTATGAGTGCCATGAGTGCACAAATCACTTCATAAATCACTAAAGATATTCAAAAGCTGCTGCTGGATGACTACGACTGATTTTGTAGAGAGAAAAACGAAGATAGTTGTCTGGCCAATCTCTATATTTCTTCTCCATCAGTGATGGTTGAAGACCGGATGAGGAAGTAGCAAGTCCACTAGGTTCTGTAACGTCCGTAATCCAACACGACAGAACGAGCACAGAAGAAAAGTCTCATAAATCCAATTTTCATATCGCATTTGTTTGGCTATAGCTAATCCTCCCGTACTCCTCATTTTATAATCCAACTGTGAACCTTTCGTATAATCCTTTCTTCAAGATGGTTCGTCAGCTTACAGTGAGGTCTGGGGGAATAACAGGCCTTTATTACAGAAACATCACTTTTTAATACGACTCCTCCTGAGATCACATGACTCACATTTACTGTGTTTATTGAGCAGTAAACTAGAATTAACTGAGAGGTGGTGAGTGTCACATTCTACTCTCTGGCTTTAGAGAGGACAGACGTATTAGCAGTGGCCGAGGTGAGCTCGGATGGATTGTTGTGGTCTGCTTCAACAACCTCACTTGTTTGTGGAGCAGGAGCAGGAGCACGGGAGAGGTTACAGACAAATATCCAGAGTGGCAAGGTGAGCGGAGGCAGAGTGTGTGTAGGCCGGTAACTTCATGTGAGACTAGAGATAGACTGGAAAGAGCAAAATCCAAGCCTGCCTTGACCATAACAATTTGTATGTACAATGGTAACCTCAATGACTTCCTGTGCATAAGGTCTTGAACTTATTACAATTATATTACAGAATGATGACTTTTTATTATATTGGTTAATTCTAACTTCTGCATCTCAAATAAAATTACCATTAGCACAATCACATGTGTATATATTTCTACAAATCTGTACTCTATCAACTGTACTAGAGCTTGATATAATTTAAATACTCCCCAGTGGATGAGACATTGGCGATCTTAACCTCTTTGGCAGCTCTTGCTCCTGAATTTTAAACAACTTATCTCCAGTTTTAATGGTACAGTATGTAAAATGGCACCACTAGATGTAAGTACTTTGCAGATTCTAGTCGTGGTTGTTGTCTGATTTCTTTGCTCTTTCAATTTAAGTGCATAATCCTAGCTAAGGTGGATGCCATAGGACAAACAACTCTGGCTGCAGTAGTGTATCTGTAGTGAGTGCAGACTGTCAGTCCGCTGTTAACCTCAGCTGTCAATATGACTGCAGGGTCATTATGGTGGGTGTCCACATCTATTAACTCTGCAGGACACTGTAAAACTTTGTGAAAGGAGTTGATAAGTCAGTGAAGCCCACTTCTGTCCCACTACAGGGATACCGAGGTGAGCTCTGAACTTCTCTGTTTGCGTTTCTGTTTTTGCCTCTGTTAGCTGCTTTTATCCACTGTTAGCTGCTGTTAGTTGGCATTAGTGAAACATTTCTTTGTAGTGGGTCCAACAGTGTTGGACACTTGTGACAATGTAATTAAACTGTTTATTAGAAGGAAGTTTGGTTTTTAAGACACTTAAGTCTAACATTAGCTTGCATAATGTTAGCTTAGAACGAGCTGTTGTTATTGTTTAGCTGGCGGTTGCCGCTGTGGAATTGGATCGGATGTCTAATCTGCTGACAATAAGTGACTGTGACAATATCAGGAATAAACAAGCATGTTTATGTACATTTTAATGTATTAAGGTATTTAGGTTTGAGTCGAAGAGGAAGGGAAGGAGATGGAAATAAGGACGAGAGCGAGTAAAGTGGTGGAGTAGGAGAAAGATACAATGAGAAGGGGATAATGAAAAAATACTCGTGCTGTCAAAATGAACGTATTAACCCAAATTAATCCGCCATCATGGTCAACGCGATTACAATTTTTAACGCAATTAACGTATCTGGAGTGCAGAATGACTCAAAATCCCTGAAATGTTTCTGTCAACACATTTTGGGCAGTTTGTCCAAGTAGAGTTACCTTCGCACAAACGCAAATGGGCAGTAGATCTGGTAGTGACAGGCAGCTGAACCAATAAACTGAGTATGGAAGATGATAAATGCACATTGGCCCTCTCTATGGGAAATTTGAGTATTAAAAAAATAACAAGACGGAACAGTCGACCGGCATAAAGTATTATGTACGTTGTGCAAGAAGGAATTTTCTTTTCACCGAAGCACTTGCAGCTTAAAATATCACATTGACGTAAAGCATACATTAGCTGTGGATGCTAGGACTTTGACTAACGCGTCACCCAGCTTGCAACAAACCGCTCACGCAGCATCGGGGACTCAGTAAGTCTACCTCGGAAATATTAACTGACACAATTGCCAAGTGGGTTGCAACAAACTGCAGACCTATTAATAATGTTGTGCTTTACATAGCTTTGGTTCCTCGTTTCAAGGACTTGAAGTGCCTCCCCAAGAGTGACAGAGAGAGAGTGGATAAATGTTTACAGAGTTTTTTGTTAAAGATGTTCAGTAAACATGTTAAGTGTGTATATTTTCCCTTTTTTCTCGAGTCTGTGTGCTCATGCAAAATGAAATGCGATTAATAGAATAAAAATGAATGATATTTGATCGTGATTAATCAAAATTAATCCACAGTAACCCTGTGATGAATCTGATTAAACATGTTAATTGTTTGACAGCACTAATATATATAATATATTAGTGTCTACTTACCTATTAGTATATAGGGTTTTTTTAAAAGTTGTATTGTTAAAAGATTGAAGAAAACTATTCAAATTCTCTTTGAATTTAAGCATACATTCTTTGTGTTTATTCTGCATTTACTTAATTATATTGCATGAATGTCAGTTACAAGCTTAAATATAAAGTTGAAAAAATGTAATTGCAACCAGGCTACTGATCAAGTAATTGTGATTAATCACGATTAATTACAGAAAATTGTGAGATTAATTAGTTAATTTTTTTTAAATCTATTAACAGCACTAAAAAATACATGTACAAATTTTACTATAGCGTGGTTCATCTGGCACATTACTTCTCTGCTCTGTGGTTAGTGTTATCTGTTCTGGCAGAGAGTCCATGTCAAATAGTGGGAAGATGTGCAGTGTGACAAAGCATACTAGAGTCACACTCTGTCCCCTGTCAGCTCACTTTAGGTCACCCTCTTTCCCCCAGTGGCCTTCTGGGGCTCTATGATTACGACTAACACGGTGGGATCAGGGGAGCCATAGCTGATGTGTTTCCCTTAGTGTATTAGCAGTCCCTTGTAAGATCAGTAATATATTCACAGTCATGGTTAAGTCAGCGCTTCTGTTACACTGTAAATAACATGTTGTAAAAACTGTGCACGGAGATTAACTTGGTTCTATTGCAAAATTTAAATTTGAATAAGTTCAAATATATATATGAAATCAACAATACATACTTTTAGTAAGGTGCAGACCAAATTGTTCGATGACAGAAATTAAGGAATATTTCAGTCTGCTATCTGAAAAATTACCCTCATGAACAACCAAAAACAAATGTGAAAACAGACTACGAATGCGCATCACATGCTAGCCTTCTCCCTGCAGAGATGTGCTAAGATGATGGGCATGTCTTTCACTGGATCATTTACCACTCATTGATCTTATGATTATCATGCTAACTGAGTTGTCAGCTAGGGCATCTGGCATCACTGATTCAGGCATGGCGATAGAGCAAGGAGGCAGGCCTATTTATTATGCATGGTCACACAATCTCTAGTTTCTTTCTCCAAAGGCTTAATTATGTGCTCAAACAAGCTCCTTTCACATAGTAACTTATACCTGTCCAGTCTTATTTAGTTCAAAAGCTGACAAATATGTATGGTACAGTTTCTACAGACACACCAAACAGGACATTAGTTTCTGTCATGTCAGCGCTGCTGTTTATTGCTAAATCATAGGATGGATTAGTGTCTCAAAAACACAATTTATCAAAATAAATGAAAGGAAAAGCATTAAAGCTCATTTGATAGCATAAATAGCATTACTGTTTTGCCAAACTGTCAACGATGTCCCTCTACCTCGAGACTCAGATGGAGAAAAATAGTTGCGAGCTGTTTTGAATACGACTACAAACAACGGTTTAATGATACTGTATCAGCCAGTCTGAGGCTCTGATTTGTTATGCCATAAATCTGCTTCTGAGTATTGAAAAAAACTAAATAAATAAAACTTCATGAATCATTTTTGCAAAAGTATTTTCACAGGTCTCCATTTGCATTGATATTCTAATCAAAATCCTTTTAGTCTGATTAGAAAATAGATATTAGTTAAGCAAGTCAAAACATAAACCCACTCAATTTGAAAAGTGCGTTGGAGTACAGTTTAATGCACTGCTAAAGACTATTCTAGCAGCTGCCCACAACAGTGAAGCATTTTTTAAGTTGTCAGGTTTTTGCGCTCACGAGCAGCACATTTGTACTTCTTAGGTAATTCATTCAAGACCGGTGTCGTTGTGGTCCTTAACTTGTGTTCTTGTTGCACTTATGAAGAAAAAGTGCAGGCTTTCTTGTGCCATGTGTAAGATATTTAGTTGTAGGCTATTCCTGAATATTGGACCACATCGTGGTTATCTGCTCTTATGAGTGCTGAACTTGTTATTTCTCATCTCATTTCTGCTTTCTATCTGATGACTAGAATGTCCAGATCATCTCACCTTACTTCAGTCTGCTGCCTGCTGTTCTTGTCCAGCTGCAGGCTGCATCGTGACACCACGGACACATAGTCTACCTATGAGCACTTTCTGACTTACCGTCATAAGACTCACAGTGACTCCCACGCAATAGAAGAGGGCTGCAATTTTATGTGTAGCATCAACCACCTGTAACGCTGCACACATGCACATACACAGCGGGTAGCTTAATAAATTAGAAAAAAATAACTGTTGTGCCATTTCTCTGTATTGTTTTTCAGTTTTACTACTAACTGTTGTTTGCAAAGCTGATGTTTGAATTGATTGTTTGCCTATATGCCCTTTCCCCCCCCCCACATTCTTTAACCTGAAAATATCTAGACTCACTTCTTTCACTCAGTGGTTCCTCTCATCCTGGACTGTCCTACACTCAAAATTATCCCCCCAAAAATGTGATTCACAGAAATTTAATAGTCCCAAATTCTTTCAGTGCAGATTTTCCCAAAAAGTTACACAAACTCATGAACTGTATATCTTTGACAGAACGTCAAAGGTGTCTAAAGTGTTTCATTTACTTCTTCATCAGTTTTAGATAAAAAATAAACTTAACCACTATCAGTTATACTACAATGCAGCTGTAGTGTACTGTGTTTAATAAAGGGGGTATAGAGAAGAAGAAAACTAGAGCGCACCTTTATCTTTCAACACAAGGGAAGCACTCTTAACACAACTGTTAAAAACAGCCATATTAACCATCTTTACTATCAAATATACATTGGTTATGCATGATTTCATGTGATAATTATCCTTAAAAATACTTAAATACTTTAATGAAAAGACAATATTTGCCTTTTAAATGATCATCTAAGACATAAAAGTAAAATATAGGCTACACACTTTCAGTGGCTCACATGTGGCTAACAAAATAAACAGTAGTAAAATGGCAACGACCCAAAGCCTGCCTGCAAAGCCATAATACCTGCATAAATTTTCTTTTTAGAGCACTGAGTGGGGAGCACTTCAGTTCATCTACACTGTTATTCAGACTGATCTCAAAGGCACAGGAAATACACAACCATTACACATGAGATGCTATGCATTGGGTGCTGAAGAAAAAGATTCTCTAAATATCTTGTAACAAGAGCATCCACAACTCAAGGGCATCAAATCATCTGCTAAGAGGAGAAACACCAATGAACACAAAAGTTGAAAAATAATCAGGGAATCGGGGGAGGACAGACAGAAATAAAAACCCAGGACACTGAAGAGAACAGCCATTCAAATTAAGACAGCAAGTAATAAAGGAAGACGTAAATGCAACACTAAACATCTACGAGACAAGGGAACAAAAGGGAACAGGCATAAACAGAATGAGGCAACACAAGGAAACAAAGTGAAGATGAAGACAACAACTACCAATTATAAAAGCAACCATTAGAGACTAAGTTAGAGTAAGAAGTAACAAGTAAATACTAAAAAACAAGGGCTTAATATCACCACAAAATAATCCAGAAATAAAATCAAGTATATGAAACATAAAACCTGAGCAGGAACTCAAACTATATCTAAATATCTAAATTAAGAATTCAAAACAGGAAACGAGAAACAAATAACAAATACATGCCTCTTTCCAGCAATTAGTTACCTGAGGTACCTGGATAAATCTTTTTTTCACTTTTTTCACAGACCTTTTTTTTTAGGTCAGGTTAAAAGAGCTTAGAGATAGAAAAAGTCTTTGAGGTCAAATGTCTGTGTAGGCCAGCGGTGGGCAACTCCAGGCCTCGAGGGCCGGTGTCCCTGCAGGTTTTAGATGTGTCCTTGAACCAACACAGCTGATTTAAATGGCTAAATTAGCTCCTGCAGTTCTCCAGAGGCCTGGTAACGAACTAATCTTGTGATTCAGGTGTGTTGACCCAAGGTGTGATCTAAAACCTGCCGGATACCGGTCCTCGGGGCCTGGAATTGCCCACCCCTGGTGTAGGGTCTCGGTCATCCAGGTCATGGTACTCTAAGGAGTTTGGAAAGAAAAGCGACTGAACTGAGTTTCTTGAAGTCCAATAAGCTTCCTTGGTTCTAAGAACAAATGGTGGCGAGTCCAGAGTCTTTAAGCTCTACTGGGAGGTGTCCCTTAAGTGTATAATTGACCCACTTTTGATCATGTACCTCGCCACGTGAACCAAGGTGTGTGAAAAGGGGTGCGGGTCATTATCAGCAGAGGTTTCAGGTGAAACCATTGGGAGACCCTGCCTTACCCTATATGTGACTTATTGGGATCAACTGACGCAAGACGTGAGTGGGCATTGAGGCACATGGGAAGGGAGCTCAAAACTGAAATATAGGTGGCAGACAGACATGGTGTTGTAAGCAACCCCCTCTGTTTAAAGACGGTCGCTCACATTGGAGATAGATGGCTTCTTTTACTCCTCCGTTAAAACTGTCTTCTCTGTCCAAAATGTGAACAATGACATCCTCGACAGAGTGACCTTTATCCTTTAGAGGCAGATGTACAGCTTGTGCACTCAGTGTCTACAGCACAGTCAACAAATGGCAAACTATTATCCTTTGTATCTTCCCAGTGAACTTTATGTTTCTATCCACTGAGTTGATGTGAACAGTAAAGGCTTCTACTTTTTTGAGATTTAAAAAAAATGCTCTGGGTACTCAAATAGAGTAATAAGGTGCTATATAACTACAAATCTGTTTGTCATTTACAGCACTCTGGGGCCTTACCAAACCTATTGTGCCTAATGTACTTTTAAAACCTGACCGAAATAAATTTAAAATCACTAGAATGGGCAAGGAGGTAGGGTGAAGAGGTAGGTTGTTGCAAGCACCTGGGGTGTAGTGCAGACCAATGCTGTTTGAAAAATAGCTCGTCTGGCTGCAGCTCATTTCTGTGTTTCCTTCTAATCACACTGCAAAAAAACATTTCAAATGATTCACTCCAGTTCATGAGTTGGCGACTCTTTTCAGGGAACTAGTTTCTTTTGCTACCATCATGTTTTGTTACCAGCAGCTGATCATTGATGTGAGACATAAGTTGACCATGCCCTCTCCAAAATGCTGTGCTTCAAGACCTACAATAAATTCATTCATATTTATTTTCAGAGTGGTGCAGCGACCATGACATTCTTTTTTCAGTTGTGATGGTCCATAGCTCTTTTGTCAATACCAGTTGTGAGATTTTTCTTCTGCTTCCTTCTTTTCAGGTCCTGATCAATGGCCCCTCTGACCTCAGACAAAGGGGCAATGTTGGGAGAGCAATCTCAGGGATGGAAAACACATGAGGGCAGGAAGTAGAGCATGTGAAACAAGAAAACAAGGTTAAGCAACAAAAAGCAGCAGGAAATGAGAGACATAGTTCAGACTGTTTGTTCAAAACCTCCCCTTTTAATTTTCTGTGGCCTGTGACGTATCTCTAGAGCTGCGTAACCTCTGAAGAATAGTTGAGGTGCACCATTTGTCACTTTCTCATAGCAAAGGAGGTTTTAATAGAGCAATTTAGTTCTTGTCCTTGCAGCTGCAGAATGTCCTCTATATTGAGCAGAAGCTCTTGGAAAACAATGTCTTTCCTTTCCTTTTTCATCCTCCTCAAACTCAGTAGCATCTTAAAATCAAAAGGAGACCAAAAATGCGAAAGACCTTAACAATTTGGACACAAGTAAGTGTTTCCTACAAGGCTGGGTCGTAGTGAACATTGTGAGCTCCTGGTCCTGTCATAACAGTCACCAGGTTCAGAGGGACGGGATGAGATCTTCTTTCAAAAACACACGCAACCACAGAGTTACAGCGTGAAAGTACTACCACAGTAAAATGTTGTTTGTTTGATTTTCTGTGTAAGAAAAAAGATATATTAAAAGAGATTGAAATTCAGGTCCCAGGCGGGTTTGTGACTCAGAGTGGAGCTGCAGGTAACAGATGGGATTTATTGACTCGGGAAACATCTCTATCAGCCAAGTCCAAGGTCGATAAACGTAGTGTCTACCTGTGAAGAGCTGTCAGTCTTTTCTGAGCATGACAAATGGCGTCTCATCTATATAAACCTGCAGAATTTGACATATTCCTGCAACATTTCATGACAGAGTACATATATAAACACCAGTATTTGGTCAGCGTTGTGCACCACACACAACTCAATCACTCATTCCCCCCCCCCCCTTTTTTTTGTTTTTCTGTGACACACCATTCTTTTTGTTTTCCATTATGGCACAACAGCTTTGTTTCCCTTTTACATGTTCACATCGCAATCTGTCCAGCTGACACTGATCAATGGCAGCGGCAGTGTAACAGACCGCAAGAACAACAGGGGTATTGACAGCAAGAATGGATTTTACAGAAAGCGAGATTGGCACCAACAGTCATTTCGATCGCCTTTTATTTTTTTTCCAGGAGCGCATTTCATAAAATGCACACTATCGACCACGCCCAAAAAGTGCTATAAAAAATTTATATATTAATATTTTATTCCACTTTAAATTAGCCAATCTTTTAGACCTACTTCTCCTTGAAATATTCATGTCAAGTTTTAATTACATTTCGCGGATTTTAACCCTTTATATCCCGGTTTCGTCACATGAGCGCACTGCTTTTTTTGCCCCAAAAACATCATTTGTTGTGATGTGTTGTAACTCTGAACATGACTTGGTTCATTTCATTCTGCATGAACTGAACTTTGAGCTGGCTTTTGCAAAGTGTGAACTTGACAAACATCTGCCAGGGTTGTTGGACTTCTGCCTGGGGGAAAGTGAATACCAAATTCTTCATTGCTGGATTTTTCTCAAGAAAATGGAGCCCAGACCATGCAAATGATGGACTAGGAATATATTAAGTAAATTTACTAGGGGTACCCACACTGATGCAATGAATATAAATCATTTGTGGCTTTATGCGTGTGTGACTTGTAGGCTTTCTTGGACATTTGGAACAGCTTTTCCTCTTGATGGTGAGTGAACATTCAACCTAATAGAACTGCACTGAAAATGAATCGTGTACTTTTTCAAAGGACAAAGTTCACATTCAAAATATAAGAACCAAAGTATTATTGGAAAAAACAAATTCAGCTTATTTCTATTTGATAATAACATTTATATTTAAATATGGAAAATAACTGTGCTCATCATATCTAAGAAACACAAAAGCAAGAATTAGGAGACTTTTAATTATCCCTTTTAAGATATGGTATGAGTGTCTGGCACGTTACTGAAAACAGCCTTGTTATAAAATCTTTGGAAAGTGACAAACATTTGTCTTTGAATGTAGAACTTGATTTGTGTTTAATCTACAGTACTGTGCAAAAATCTGAAAACTTACACATGAGCATGGTGTGTAAAGTGTCCTTAAAAATTTTGAGGAAACTAGACAAGAAGAGTACAAAAGAAGAAGTTGCAGGCCTAAAAAGATATCTACAGCAGATGAGAAACGGGGAAAAATCAAGCAAAGACCTGACAAGACTTTCTGATTTTGATCCATCATATTTTCCAACACCATCTCAAAAATGTCTAACCACTATCACTATCTGTCAATGATTGATAAAGATCTCTGTCTGAATGATCATAATCAACCATGGATTGGCCTTTCTAGAAGGAACAGTGCAACTCCATCAACACTCTCAACATAAACATTGAACCTATAGTGCTCTTTCTCAGCAGGAAGCCATATTTCTGCCTGCTGATTGCGTCTCAATTTAGCTTCAACAACTCTTTCCCATCCACAACACCCAAAATGGGGGCGCCCATGGACGGTGTGGCTCAGTGCTCTGTATCATAGTTTTTGTTTGGAAGTGTGTGATAATTTTGCTTCTGATCCTATTTACCTTTTGCCATGCAAACATCCACAGTTGGATATATACATCTTTTTAAAATTATAAAATGTTATAGTTTTTCTTAGTCTGTACTATTCAAGATTGATATTTGGGTTATCAGTTAGAGTGAATTGGTGATCATAAATGGAAGTTATTCAACTAATTGTGAACTCTGAAGTGCCTCAAAGGAACTGTCTCGGCTGTCTCATGTACATTTTTTGTATAGTTTTTATTAATTATTTTCTCTTAGCATTAAAAAAGCTTTGACTCGATTGTATGCTGATTATACTTCAATAACATCAATTTTTAAAAATATACTTTAAAGGAGGATTTCTTTAGATTCAGTACTTTTTGGTGTAAAAGGTTTTTTAATAACTATTTCCCTATAAGTTGTGACATTTATGTGTTAGAATGTGATAGATTTAGTCTGCTCTGTCATCTTCTTTGCATAATTTGAACCATGTCAGTTATAGTTATTTCAAAACCATGGCGTGACAAGAAGCATAGTGCATCAAAACTCACCAGAAACCAGTATGATCAAACACCTACAGGATTTGCCCAAACAAACCAAGACCCCAACTCTGTTACCAGCATCCTGGAGCAAACCCCTGACTGACCTGAATGTATCCTTGTGGATCCAAGCTGTTTTGACCACACATTAGGTGGGTAGTTTTAATGTTGTAGCTGATATCAGTGTATTTGACCAGAGGCGTAAACTGTGCCTGCACTCAATCAGTACTGCGTCTCAAGTCATGGATTGCCCTTTTCAAAATTCACAATGAATTAGAACTATTGAACTGATCTGAAACAGCCTGATTTCGAGCTGTTATAAAGTATTGAATTTAACACTTAATCTTTTCCAGTTTAATTTCTTTTTTCACCTGTGGCACAGCTCAGGTCATTGAGAAAATTACAGGATCAGTCTATAGTCTTTAATATCTGTCTACAGTTTAGGTGGATGTTTTATAACTCGCTGCAGGGGTGTGTTGTGAAAGTTGTCTGAAGTTCTGATTTGGATCCTTCCGGCATTACAAGAGATATCGGGGTAATTTCTCTCTTTGATACACTGCTGGGATTCAGCGTCCATGCAAACAATGATGGGATTCAGTCTTCACAGCTGGGAAGATCATTTCAAAGTACCTGAGCACAGCTAAGATATTTTGTTTTCATCTTACAGGCATTTCTCCTATTTCAGAATGTGGCGTTTTCTCCAACTAATTAGATTTCACCAGTTGTGAAAGTCTTCGATGTGTAGAAAACTTAGGATGTGAAGAAATTCAGTTTTGGCTGTTAAAAGTCAAAATATTATAATGTGTGTCCAATTAGTTTAAATACGGGCCCATCCGCTGATCTGCCTGGCCTTTTGAAGCTGTGGGGGGTATACTTAAGATTAACTGTATCCTTTAATGCTTAATTCAAGTTTACAAGGTTAAAACTGTGTTGGTGCTCATTATTTTTCACAGTTTAGCATCATATAGTAAATCCTTTTTTATTTAGTTTACATAGTGAACATGAATGCTGAGGACTGCACTGAAGTACAAAGTGTACTCTGTTAGATTTTAATTGAAGTCAGTGAACGCTATCCACCTTTTACACCAATGCATTATCAACACCAAGCCAAGAGCTTACTCACAGGGGGGAGATGTGAATGCTTAGATGTGTCTGAACATTTGAACCCAACACTAAATGGCTGCAAAAGTCATTTTGAGGCGTTGTATACTGTGAAGTCAAGACCCTACAACATTAGAGATGGAAACTATCCATCTAAATGAATAAGCTCTTTGCAACAGTGGGTGGGGGGGGGGGAAGAGTTTCACACAGAACCACGCTCAGGGTGGGAGGGCCACCTGCTGCTGCTAATTGGAGTGACGAGAAAGAGAGAAAAGCAGAGGACAGAAAAATGACAAACAGCATAAAGCGCAATGTGGCTCAAACTCTAAGATGATGTTACTTCTAAATGACTGCTCAGTTTTATTATTAATGTTTCAATTTACAGTAAAGATAAAATAGAAGACATTGTCGGTCTCAGTTGATCCATGAAGGCATAAAAAACAGAGGGTAAACTGCAGAAGGAAATGAAAAGCAATGATCTGTGACACTTTCAGCATGAAGTGGATCTAGAAGACCGAGCAAAGAGAGTATATACAAGCTGATGCCATGCACAGCTATTGCAGGGCAAAATAATAGACACAACACAAGTGTTGGTGCACTGGCGGGGTTTTTTTCTTTCATTTTTTAAATGTTCTGTGTCAGTTGCAAGTCGTCTCTGCACTTGAATTTGAATGCAACTTCATGCAACAGCAAATCATATGGGGTTCAGATGCTTTGTGATCAATCATTGACAGTAATCCATTTCAATAATTACAGCATGTTTATCAGCTACTTTGATATCTAAGACACGGCAAGCCCAACACTACTAATATACTGTTCATACAATAAGATGCACACAAACATAACACATGATTTTCTGTCAAATCAATGTTGATACCTTAGAAAACAAAAAAACTGAAAATAAATATAGAAAAGCATTTTCCTTCATGTTCAGTTTTGTGAATATTTTTAGATCTTTAGAAAACCGTGATGATTCACTTTGAATAGCACAGGTGCTTAGCTCTATCCACCCACCCATCCCCGCTGATCCCCTCATAATGGTGCTGCCTTCTGCAGAGACTCACAGAAACTAATAAAAAAAGTATACAGATTTGTGCTAGAGGGAAGAAATCTTTGATATTCTAATTCACTAATTTTCTTAACAAAAACATCTTCTGAAGAAAAGCAAATGCAGCATCGTCACAATAACAGTGTAGTCAAATGTTCAGAAATGACAACAAATAATGCTCCGTGTCTTAATGGGCTGTTATGTATGCATTAAAACGGTCTAGAAGAGATGTTTTTTCTTATTCAGCAGATGATTGGAAGAGCATCTGTCAGGTAAATAAAACATGAAATGCTATCAAGCGCTCAGAGTGAGAGAGAGAACGAGCTATATTCTTTGATGCCCGAGAGCTGAGTTCCTCTCATACACACAGGGAGAGACATTATTGATATATTAGTTTTAAATTTTCATTTGTAGCTTTGGCACAGAGTCATTTTCATGCAGCATTAAGTTCCATCTCTAAAACCTGGGAAATTACAAATTTCCTTTCTGAAAAGAAAGAAGAGATTCTCAGAAATGACAAAAAAAACAAACAAACACAAAACAACACAGAAAATGTATGTTTCTCTTAATAATTGACCTATTTCCTGCATGCAGGAAATGAGAAATATCAACCTGCATAGTTCCTGCGATTTAGTTGCAGTAAACTTTTAAAAGAGAACCTAATGTTTGCTCAAAACATCAGCTTTGTTTGTTCATTAAAACTTCGAAAAGCATTAAAAGAAAAGGCCTTTACAAGCACCCATGTGGACATGTGTATATTTTTAAAGGCTGAGTTAAGGCCCTGAATGAGGGGGAGCCAGATTTTTTTTTAAAAGCCACATCTCCTCCTGCAGCTGTCATCTCTCTCCAATCCCCTCCAACCAGATGAGCATGGGTGTATGCACGATATTCATACAGCAGAAGATTAGTCAGTGGTATAAAAAGTACCCACTGAACCGCCACACTTTGATTCCTATTAAGACTTTATAACCTTTCTGCTTTTTTTTAAGGTCCCATAACAGACTAGATGTTTTTGAAGCCTGAAAAAAGAGCCCAGTGGAGGAGCAGGAGTCGAGTACCTCTTAAGAACATTTAAAATACAATACGCCGAAAGCCTAGATGGGATTATTTGCCCAGTGACGCCAAAAACATGCTGCCTACCCCAGCTTTTAAAAGCTCACACACCAGTTGGATTGATTGACATTTCTGCTGCCAGAACACTCTCAGATACTTGGGCTGAAGTGAGTCATTTACATACATTGGATTAAAGTCGAGATACAGATTTTAATTTTTAAAATTTTGCACATCAAGAATTGTTTTGAGTTTTCAATCATTTTATTTCTCAGAAAGTCCAAAGGATTCAGCTTCAGATTTCAAGCACAAAGCCACTCGGATCTCATGTTTCAGGGTCAGACATAGATGAGCGCAGCCGGCCAAACTTTTGAAGGAAGTCTGCCTCAGCTTTGACTAAAGCTTCCTCATCGATGTACACTGCTGGTCTCCTTGCTGCTACAAAGTACTGCACCTTCCTCAGGGTCCACCCGAGGACATACATGAGCAGGCCACACACAGCTGCAGTCGACCTCCCCACTCCAGCGTTACAGTGGACATAGACTGTGTGGCCATTCTCTAGGAGACCATGAAGCAAGAATACAGCCTGAGGAAGCATCCTGATCCGGCCTGCAGAAGAAGACGGCAACTCATAAAAGAGATACTGAGTATTTGTGTATTTTTCTTATCCTACTTATTTCAATTAAAGGACTGAAACCTCTTCCCCTCTCCATAATTTCTGTCTTTACTGCAGTCTGTGGCATGCAGCAACAGGTCAGTTAATTCCTGATGGATTAAATCTTTACATTTTTTCGAGCTCAGTAATGCTCCTGTGCTGCAGGCTGTGGTTTTTATACTGACATTACTCAAACAGAAATAAACAGTGCATTTGCTGGGGGCAGTTACCTGTAGCTGTAATTACTCTAGGTAAGAAAGACTGAATGCATTCCCATAGCTCAAATGTGTTTTTTAAAGTTTCTGGCCAACGAGATTGGTAATAAATGGAAAAAAAAAACCCCAACAAAATTTGCTATTAAAGTGTTTGGCCACAGCATCGTGCCAGAACAGTTCCAGTGTGCTTGCAACTCTAATGGAGGGATAGATGGCCATTTTTCCAAAAGATAGTCTCTCATTTGATGTTTTGATGATGGTCATAAAGAAACATACCAAAATGCTGAAAATCCATCATTGGTGTTCAATTAGGTAGGAATGTGATGACTTTGAGGTCATTTTCCCCCTCATCCAAGCATACAGTGATCACTTATTCCATATGAATAGATCCTTGGACAGACCGCTCCCATCATATTGGAAATAATTCATCATGGGATAAAAATGACCTCACAGAACAAACCAGCATCTTAGACATGTACCAGTGTCTAAGATTAAGAATATGCTGATAATTTATCTAATCATAACACTTTTTTCTACTTGCAGGCCACAGGTACAGTTTTTGTCCCACTGCACTCAAACAAATCTGCATCTTTATTTGTAATGAATGGTTCCTTCTATAATATCCTGCTCTGTGTAATTGCTGATGGAATATAATTGCTGATACAGGCTGTTCTCATCCCTTACTCACACTCTCAGTCATCTGTGGAAGAATTGCTATCAAATGGGCATTTCTGTCTTGATGAATATCCAAATTAAATTGATCTAAGGCATAGGGCCTGCTTTTCTCACACATGGAATAAACCTAGACTATAAAACTTTTTTTTTTCTGGACATCTTCAATTTGTTTTTCTATTACTGTCCATCGGGCTTTACCCTCCGAACAGAATTCCCAGTCTCATGTTGAACCTTTGAATAGCTCTAAGTTCATAATGTTTTATGAGCGCTAGATGGAAATCGGAAATGGGGTTAAACACATTTAAGAGGTTCTACTAGAAATTAAAAAGGGGTTTTTCTTCAACCTTGTATGACCAGAAAATCATCCTTACCCTCAGTGCTCATGTCCAGTGTGGGCAGCCACACATACACAAGGCCACAGTCTCTGTACAAATGCATCATGGTCTCTGGGGTCATGGTTTCGTCGGGGTTACGCCGGCAGCCGTAGGAATTGTTCACCACATCCCACTCTGTCTGGAAGTTCATCACTGCAGTGATTCCCAGTTCATACTTCATCTTTACTGTCACGTGTTCCACCTGTCGAGGGCAGCTGCCCAGCCAAATACGTGGCAGCACCCTGGGGTCAATAAAAAGACGTGTACACTGATTATTTACTTGTATGTTAAAGTGATGATTATGTGCTAAATGTTCTAACCTTCTAACAAGGCATTTTCATCTCAATTTTTTTTAGATCCTACCAGCCAGACCATCCATTAAAAAACTTTCAAGTGTCACAGTCTCTAACTATGTGTTTATCAAGTATATAATATGCATAATAAAGAATAAAGAAGAATGAAATGTGAAAACACATTTAAAATCCATAAAGAGAGCCTAAAACTCTCAGTGGGTAACAAATAAAATAGGTAACACAGAGGCTGATGGAATAGCTAGGACTTTCAAGGTGCTCCTATAAGCAAAGCAATGATGACAGAGCTATCAGAACAAAGCTGACCATTATAGGTCAACAGTAAGCAAAAGTGGTTCACTTATGTGTCATTGTCTTACCTTCTTCACACTGTTCCTCATAGCAGTGATGCTTTATTGACCCCCTCATCCCCCTAATTTTCTTCCCGACCACTCTGGTTTGAGGCAGACTCCACTGGTGTTCATTAGCATGCATAAAGTCAGCGACTAGGACCTGACAGGCAAAACAAAGGCGACGCCTTTAATACCTGATGTCCCAGAGCAGCTCTGCAGTGGAAGTATCTGGAGCTTAACTTCACCTCTGTTTTTCCCTCCCCACAAACCTCATCATATCACAGTTTAGTGATATGTCATATGTGGATGAATTGTGTGGAGTCTTGTTGTTTCCACTGTGCCTTCCTCCCATAGTACTGGTTATGGTACAAATTCTAAATTCTAAATGCATAAATTGCCCCTCTCTATCATCCCTGTGTTGGACTGGTTACCAGTTGACAATTGCTGAGATAGGCTGGAGCCCTCCTATGACCCTTGATAAGTGGTTAAGAAAATGGATGGATGGAAGGACTCTTATTATATGAACCAAGCAGCCAATATAAACCGAAAAACAACAAGTTGTGTGTAACCGTAACCTGATTTCTTGTTACCTTTCGAATGTGTGTAGCATTTTTTCCTACTAGTTTATTTTAAAATGGAAACAAAAGATGCACTGGACGATTCTAAGAGTTTATTTTTTTCCTTTTCATGAGCTCATACACTTAGAAGTGCAGTAATATCCTATCTTATGAGAAAGATGCCTTTTTTGTCTCTGGTCTTTAGTTGTGAATCAAACTGAAAAACAAATGTCTCAATCTGTTGAAATAAAAATGATAAACATCATAAAAAAAGGCTGAGTAAGCCTTGGGCCTTCTCTCTAAATATGAGCTTGATAGATGACTTACCAGCTACAAAGTGAGTGGTCTCCCTGCGAATGTTATAATGACTTACTGCAGAGTGTGTGTAACACTTTGGGCTATATGGATGCAAGGTCTGAGAGACTAATTTAAAAAGCTATTAACAGGGAAGATACAAAGGCACAGTGCTTCCTATTGAACACAGGTCCTTGACATAAGCCTTGTAAGGTCTTTGGACACAAATTAAAACCTGATGGCACAAGCCAAGCCAGCTCATTCTTATGCAAGTTATGTGCTTGCTGCCTCAGGGGTCTGGGGCTAATTTCTGAAGTGCCTGGTATGCCATGGCACCGAGTCTGTGCCTTACAAACGGAGGGCATGCACCGGTAACTACTTGATCTCTGCCAGTTAAGACCAATATGTAGCGCTCATTGAAACATGAACATACGGTGGGAAATGATTGCGGAGATTTATTGAAATGCTAAACATACGTGGAAATACAGCATATAAGGCAGAAACAGAGTTTGGATTTTATGGATGTGGCAGCCTTTTATTCCATTCTCTGTCAAGATGATTCAAGACTGTTCCAGTTATGTGGAGATGCAGGCTCTGGGGAGGCCAATCCATGGCTGATAGTCTTTTTTTGGGTCTCTTTCTACCCAGCTATGCTTTTACTGCATTGGCAGTGTGGTTGGGATCATTTTCATGCTGAAAAATGAAGCTGCTGCTCATTAGATGCTTTCCAGATGATATTGTATGATGGATAAAAATCTGATGGTAGTTTTCTGCATTCATAATTCCATCAATGTTGATAAGATTCCCAACAACCAACAAAGAAAACCATTTCACATTTGGATCCATCACTCCACGGGACCTGTTGCCATTGACTGTAATTTGCCATATCTCAGCTTTAACGTCATTTTCCCGTCTTGATGGCCACCCTTCTATTAAGACCATCTTTAAGAAGCCTTCAGTTAACAGTAGATAGATCAACTGTTGGCCCTTGTGCATTTCTTAGGGCCTTTGACAGGTCTGTGCTGGATTTTTCTTAATACATGACTTTCAGATACTGTTCATCAGGGGGTTTTTTTTTGGGGTTTTTTTTTTTAATTTTGTAGGTCTTCCACTTGTTTTTTTCATCATTTTCTAATCCAGTTTCCTTAGATTTTGGAAGGAGACATACAGGACTGGTTCATCCCCTGAGTTAGGTTCCCTTTTTATGGTTGAATGATTCATAGGTCAGTGTTAAGAGGCTTAACACTGACCTATGAAGACAGAAAATGTTCTGACAACAGGTGTTGGGATCTTATTTTTACACTTTATTTGACCCAAGAAAGGATAGTAACAACACTACGAGATTAACTTTCTTAATATCCATATGTTTAACAATACACTTGTACTTAAAAGTTCATCTTTTCTCACGTTCACAGTTTTAAACCATCTTGAAATCCAATGTAAGCAATGCAAGAGAATAACGTATCAGTCAAGTAACCAGCGCTGTATGAATTGCCTTAGAAATCCAAATGAATTCTGAACGATGCCATCTCCTCTCTCTTAAGAACCCAAGCAAGGTTAAGGAGGTGATAATACAACTGCTAGTGGTCTACCTTTTTTATGGGTAATCATTTTAAAAGTGACAGAGGAGTTATAACTAAATGAGGAACGGCAAGGTTAAAAAACAAAGACGAGAACCAGGCTTTGTCTGTCCTGTAAAGAATGAAGGTTTTTAAACTCAATGACTATCAGGAAGAAAGGACACGGTGACACGACTAATGCTTGAAGTACTTCGCAGAAATCTTCTCTGACGTTTTAGTGTCAGAACGGAGAAGAAATTAGGCGTTCATGGACAATACAGATGAAAGCACAAGGCTCGTTACTGAATATGCTTAAGTTTGAAAACTGTAAGAAAAGTGTAAGAAGACAGGGTGATGCAATTCTCAAGGTTGTTCAAGTAACTATTTGGAGGCATAATTTTTAAGACACATGCCACATAGTGATAATATCCAAGGCTCAGTTTCCAGCAGAGGAACCTCCCACCTTCTTCTTTTTGGCCTTGTTTTGGTCTCTCTTAAAACTGCAGACCGACAAAAGAAGGCAACATTACCAAAACTTAATTCTGAAATAAAGAAACAATCATATAGATATTAATTCCCCCCAGAGGAGCTAACTAATTTTTATAGCATTATTAGGCAAATATTGCAGAAAAGATTCAAAAATCATTGCATTTCATTATTACGTCTATGCATGTGTGTGCGCGTATCTGGCTGAAGAGGAAGTGTGGTGTTGGGAGTGAGCGGTGGTGTGGATCTCCATTTGTATATACTCCAGGCTACAACACGAGTAGCAATCTGGAAGTTTTAGACATGGTGTAAAGAATATATTAATGTCCAAATGGCTAAAAATCACAAAGAACCCCCCAAAGGAATACTTCTATATTTCTGAGAAGATTTTTTTATCCACTTACTTGCAGAGAGTTTGCAGAGCAAATATATAAATCATTCCCACGTCTGTATATTAAACATGGAGCTACTTTCAGTGAGGTGAGACTTGTTTGAAACGCAGATGGACCACAGGTGACTCTCAGGCTCTGTCTGAGGGTAACAAGATGTGCGTACTAGCACCTCTACACCTCAGGTTATTAAGTTATAAACTACACCCTATTTTCCACTAGGTTGCCAGATTGACTTTGCTATCCTTTTTTTTCTTTACTGCTGGCTTGAGCTGGCTTTTGCCTCATGAGGTATATAGTTGGATCAACATTTGCTGTCATCCCAATAACACCATTTTCAGAGAAGGAAGCTCCGTATCAAAAGGGTCTGGGGCGCTAAACTAACCTACCTGCAGCCCAGACCTGTCACCCACTGACAACCATGAAAGTATCCAACAGGCTTGTTCTTTAGCTCCTCAGACAGAAACCTGTTAACTGTTCTCACCTTATGCTTAAAGACAAAGGAGGTGTTTGCGGTTAGAGCTCCTCAGAAGTGGAATGACCTGAGGAAATACGCATCGCCTCATCTGTGTCTTCTTTAAATCACTGTTCCATTCATATTGTGAGGATTGTTTTTTAAAATTTTGTTTGACCATCTTCTAATATAGATTCAGAGTTTTTGTCATTCTAAGCTCAACTTATATCGTTAATTTTTATGTCAACGATATAATTACAATGGAATCACATTGCTTCTTAATCTTAGTTTGACGTTGCACTTGAGTCATGTGGGTTATTTTAATAGAAATGCCCATTTTTGTGCTTTACAAATATAATTTATTATTAATTTAAGCTGTCACAGTTGATTTCTCAGATGTAACAATTATAGAGAAAATATGCAACACAGAGTAAAGGAAATGTGTTGTAAAATGGTGATTAAAGAGCTATTTATTAGCTTCTTGCTTAATAATTAACATTTAGATATACTACTGGTTAATAGTTCCTCCAGATGGACCAATTGTGTCCATCTGACCTTATTGCTAGCATCCTTCGCCTTTACTTCAACATCTCTGGTCTTCCTCTTTTTCACCAGATTGGCAGCCCCATATTCACCATCCTTTGTCCAATACGCACACTATCCCTCGTCTGCTCACGTCCAAACCACCTCAGCCTTGCCTCTCTAGCTTTGTGTTCAAACTGCTTAACCAGAGCTGACCCTCTGATATACTGATTTCGACTTCTGTCCATCCTGGTCACTCTTAATGAAAATCTTAGTATCTTCATCTTTGCCACCTCCAGCTTGGCCTCCTGTCAATCTGTCAGAGCGACCATCTCTAAACCATACATCACAGCAGGTCTCACTACCATCTTTTAAATGTTCCCTTTCAGTCTCGCTGCTATCCTTCTATCACAAATCACAAACCTCAATCACCAAAACAAATAAATAAAATAAAATAAAACCAGCCTTTCCTAACCCACTGAACTGTGATCATCATAGAATTACTTAGTAAAAGTGCAAAAAACTGTCTTTACATACCGAAATTGTAAGAAGTGTACGAACACATAACACTGCAAATTATCCTATACTAAGGCTCCCTTGATTAGAACATCATGTAGAAAGCGTGTATATGTACTGTATTACCTGGAGAAATGCATGGCCTTCTGACCAGCCACACTAAAGTAAAAGTTGGTGGTGTGCCTCATCTCATCTGTGTGCCCCGTTTCTTCTATCCAGTGGCCGATCGGGTGGCAGTACACGCCATCCACCACATTCTTATCATCATATGTACACCATCTGTCATGGCTCGGCCCGCTTCCTGGTGACAAAGATGACAAGCACGTTAATGCATATAAATCAGGGACGTCAAACTGATTTTCCACGGTGTGTCACATGCGGCCCAGATCTCGAGTGTAAAGTGTAAAGAGGTTAAACTACACATTTAGCTGAGATGTCTTGAAATAAGAAACAGATTTCAACAGTATTTCTCAGTTTTTCTACATGATAAAGAGATGGTGTTGTAGTAAACGAAGAAGAAATGTGTCAGCATGATTTAAACTGTATGACAAAAATATGTCAAATTACATAAAAATAGAAATGAGTTTCAGTTTTCTGGGCCCACTGTAAAAAGCATACATTTCTATAGTGATTGTAAAAAAACAAACAAAAAACAGGCACTTTTCTGTTATTTAACTGTTAAATAACTTAATTTCTGTGATGCACTATAAATAGCCACTGGGGGGAATTCTTTATCAACAGGAGAAGTTGTAAAACTTCTTATATTCTAAAGCTATCCAGTGTGGCAGATTGGAGTAATCCCTGGGACGGGGGCTGATTCTGGCCTCAGGGCCTTATGTTTGACACCCTTGTTATAAACTGTCCAACCATCGGCGTAACTTTGTGCTGAACATTGGGGGGGGGGGGGGGGGGGGGTCAAGATCTATGTCTAAATAAATAAATAAATTCCTAGATGATTAAACATGTAACTATTTTGCTGGTAATACCTGAAATGCGTAAAGAAAATCAACAGCCTATTTATGCAAGATAATTCATAATTTTATTTGGGGGGGGGGGGGGTATATTGGTTGGGTCTGATTATTGGGGGGGGGGGGTCATAACCCCCCTTACCCCCCTGGAAATTACGCCCCTGTGTCCAACAGTAGGACCATATGACTAATTTCAAATGAGAAATATCCATTTATCCATCCTACCTGTTAAAGAAACTTTCAGAGGAATCCAGTATTGCATTACTGTGCATTCATTCCTGGGTGCAGATGATGAAGTATAAATGCTGAACTCTATCTGTAAACCGTTATATTCACATGCTGAATTTCAACTGTTAATTTAAACTAAAAGACTCAATAGTTTTTTCGGATGTTTTTCAGAAATTTTAAACTTTTTTAGGTTTGCAGATTCAATGCAATTTGTTAGCCACTGAACATTTAGTGTCACTTACCGCCATCATGTGGCACTATGAAAACATTGCACAATAGCAACCAAACATGGCGCAGTCATATTTATGTCTCTCCCCGCTAACCTTACAGTAATTACAGCAAATCTGTGAGACGTCTGGAAAACCGTCTACATGTGAACCAGATGTGATGCGCATTAAACCAGAAGTGCACAGGTACCTTCCCAGATAAAGGTGCCTCTGACTCTTTGGATGAACTTGAACCACAGTGTGTCTCTGTGGGGCTCGGCCAGGTGCACCTCACCGATCCACAGACACGGTTCTGCGGGTGACGGGAGTTTCTGTGTGGCTTTCATCCGAACCGCTCTGTTCGGGTCCCAGTTCCCCATTTCAGCACGCGAACCCAAAACAAAGACGTCGACCTCCGAGGACTCCGGAGTGAGAATGACGCCGAATCTAAATAACATGACCGCAGGCTTGCCTAAATCTGTTCAGCCGATTATGGTATGGCGACCTTATGGGTTATTATGGCTTATAATGTTATAGCAGCTATTGCGTTACATTCGCGACGGTGTGACTGTATGGTGTAGCCTAAAAATAACCGGGTGTAGTTGGACAGTTCAGTTTGCAGCAAAGACAAGAAAAAGAGAATGAGGTCCCACTCTGCCAGGATTATCGGGCACCTTGCAGAAGCCACGTAAGACTGGACGGCTCAAAGTACTGCGCTTCAGAAATCGCATTACTCTGTGGGCAGCATCTACTCTTAAGGGAAAAGTATTGTATTTTCAATACATTCATTTTCTTTTCTTTGTTTTTTGTTTTTAACGTACTTCTGTAGTGCAATAAAAAAAGGAAGCGTGACAGATGGATAACATTTATTGCTTTATAAATAACTGGACACCAATAACTTGAGTTTATTATATAATATTATATTACAGTGCATTTCTAACTACTGTAGGCAGCAAACAATACTTTTAACTAAAGATTTTTAGAATTTGAAAGAAAGGCAGACGTGAAGTGCGAAAGTGAGATCAGAGGTCAAATGTGACATGATTTTTTTTTGCAAACTATAACGTGATATTTAGAATACCCAGATACCAGTATAATTTTCTAATTGTGGCATTTGAATTTTAAGTACAGCTTTAAAAACAAAAGAACAGGTACAAAAAAAGCACAAAGTAATGTGATATTTAAAAACATTATTTAGAATAGGATTCCCTCTATGCTTGTAGTTTGTCAACACGAACAATGGCAGTGAGAAACGTAGTTTTAAATAGCTATACGTAGCTTTATCATCACTTTGGCCTTCAGATCAGCTGTTGACCTAGAACAAGCCAGAGGTCAAACTTGACACAATATTTAACATTTTTATATAGTACATTTTATGTGTAGACAAAACCACCACACTGGTAATGGTATCTAAGTTCTCAGGGGTTTTTTTTGTCAATTTTTAATCCATAAATTATTAAGTTGACCTTCAACTTTGGTGGATATTTATTGTGTGCTTACATTTAAACATGTAGTGCTTCTAGAGGCAACAAATGCAACAAAATAGCATTTAAATAAATCCTACAAACACAATGAACTAAATTTGCCATCCATAATTTACTACAAAAGATCCTTTTTAACACAGAATAGAACATCTTAAGCTGTGTGGTGTGGTTGTGATTGTTGCCATCAGGCGTTTTCATTTATTTGGAATGAGAGAAGGTATTACCAGAACAAGCACATAATTGCTTTGGGTGGCCGAGTGCCAAAACTTGGGCTCTGTCCTCTAATCCTTCACAATCACCCTGCATGTATAGGGCTAACATCCAAATATTTCTGGTCCTCAGTAATAATAACAATAATAATAACAATGACAAAATGCTGGTTTTATACAGAGTAGAAGTAATGTGGTGCACGAGAAGGAGGAGAATCCAAAGAAAAGCAAGGATGCGTGTTAGGCAGCCAAGTTCTGTGTTGCAGTGAGCCGATAGGTTTGCAGTGCTTCAGGGTTTTAATCACATTTCTACTCAGAGATTAGGCAATAACAGAAACTTTAACAAATCCTGCAGCAGAAAACGACACCAGCAATGTGTGGATTAATCACAAGGCACAGTAACTTAATTAATAGAGGTATGCTCAGGACCTGACTCGACCCTAAATGGTGATTTGTGTTCTTCTACACACATCTTTTAAAGTAGAAGCATTTTAATAAAGCAGCACTTTTCTAGATGAATCCTGCCCTTTATCAGCCTCTAGAGAACAGCTGCCTCTAAGACTGCACAACTAGCTTCGATTTCAAATAAAGGGGGTCAACCTTATAAACTGTATTGATTCTTCTTTAGCCGTCTCTTGAGCATGTGTAAAATCTGCACTTACATAGTATTCATTTTGTTAGATTACTTGTTTTTCCCTTATTAGATCTGCTCATTTTTGACTTATGGATGTGCTCTCTTGTCGGTAGAATTTAGGCCATCATGCACAGAATTTGCCACTCATCTGACCGGATGAAATTATGATCCGTACATGCAGTTCACCATTTGATCAGTTAAAGCTGAATAATTGTTGTACACTGCCACCGTGCATGCTATATGCTGTACATGGACTATTTCTAATACTGTGCTTTAGAAGTGACCAACTCCTCTAATGTGAGCATCCGCAGTATATGGACATGCGTGCAATTGGTGGCAAGGATCAGTTTGTATAATCAAGAGACTCTAAACACAATCCCTTTGGAGAGTTCATGTTTTTTACTATACCTGTCATGGCTTTTGTGTTTAAGTTATATACCATTATTATTTGTTATTCATGGCTTTGGTTTTGCTGATGGTTTTCTGTTCATTTTATATTTGTAGTTCTAGCTCCTGGTTTCAGTAACTGTGTCTTCCCTGTGTTCTATGTTTCATATCCAGTCAGTCATGTCAAGTCTGGGTCTCTGAGTCTGCGAATGTCTTGTGCTTCCTGTTTTACTTTGAAAGTCCTTTCCTTAAGTCTGGGTATTCTGCTTTGCATCCTTTGTCTTGTTATGTGTGATTTGTCCTGGCTTTGTTGTAGGGCTGAACGATTATGGAAAATAATCTAATTGCGATTTTTTGCCCCAATATTGCGATTGCGATGCGATATGCGATTATTTTTTAAGGTCTTTGTCTTCTGTATTATTAAACAAAGACAAGCAATACATCATATAGTATGGCCAATACTATATTACATTAATTTTAAACTGTTCTTTCCTGGAAGACAGACCTCTGTTATGATGACATGAGGTGATGCATGAATTGATGACTGACATTTTTATTTAACTTCTTCAATCACAACAGTATATTTGAACATACACAATAGTTTATTTTTAGCTTACAAACATCTGAGCATAAAGTGCTGACAAGGAACCCTGGTGTAAACATTAAAATGAAAGTCAGTACAATGTGCAGATTGCAGAAATATACATAAACAAAATCAGTGGCTTTACCACAGTCAGTTTTTCGACATCTGTGAACTACTAGACAGTCATTCAATTAAAAAATAATATTAAATAAATAAAACTAATAAATAAAAAATACACACATCTTACTGATCTCTGCAGTCAGTAACATTACACATAAAGTGCAAACATAATAGAAATTGTATAAACACACACACAAACACGCCTTTAAAATTTAAAGGCGTGAAATTGGACGGTCTAGTTCTGATTAGCGTCACCGCTGTCTCGGTGGAGTTTAATAAACTCGGCCGTCTGCTTCTTGCTATCTAAAATATAACCAGACACTGGTGTAAATTCTCGACTGTCTCATACTTCTGTTTAATAAGTTTTCTGTTTGACGTTTAGTCAGCTGTGTGAAAACCAAGGAGGAACCCACCCGGGGGATTAATAAAGTTTTCTTTTATCTAATCTAATAACTTTAATCTCAGCCAAACCGATTTACTCACGAACAAACAAAACACTGAAAAAAGCCCAACAATAACATTTTTAGGTTGTCTAAGTGACTTATATATTACGTTTAACCCGAGCAGCGAAACTCCGCGGTGATCTGAAAATGATGTGCCGGGAGTTGTGCCGTTCTCGGCCGCATCAGTAATCCTCGAGCTCCCGGCTAGCTGTCGAGCTGGTGGGTAGCAGACGCCTCTGAAAACGTCGAAGCACTTTTGCAAATATGGGATATCTTGATAAACCGAGCAGAAATTGATGTTTACACAACTACTTTCTCGCCTGAAAATATGTTAAAAGTTTATTTTGTGACCCAGAAAGATTAGTATGAGTAATTTTAAAACTTAGTAGCGGCCGCCATTGTTGGAAACTGGAGTTTGGCTGGGCCGCGCTATGAATTCTGGGATATGGTAGTAATTTGGACAGCCTTCGGCGCGTCGCTGTGACGTAATCGGTCTACAAATGCGGCCTCAGGAGGATGCAGCCCATGAATTTGGACATGTCCAGAGTATAATCGCAGCCTTTGCGGTTAGAAAATTGCACTTGATCATGTCGCGATATTATCGCAAATGCGATATATCGTTCAGCCCTACTTTGTTGCCACCTTGTTCCCCAATCGCTCGTTGTCCTGCCTGTGTATTTAAGCCCTGTGTCTTCCTCTGTCTCAGGTTTTTATGTTTCATGTCCTGGGTTTCTAGTCCCAGACTTTTGTTCCTTTGTATCATATTTTAGTTTCACCCAGTTTTGGTTTTGTTTTAGTTTAGCCGCTGCCATGTTCAGCACTTGCTTGTATTTCATTTCCCCCACTGTAAATAAAGCTCACGTGTCAGTCATTCATCAGTGCCTGCACTTGGGTCCTTTCTCTCACCACTCCACATGTCTGCTTCCGCAGCCATGACAATACCACATTAGAGTAATCCACCTACCACAAATCAGTTGCTCTTCTTTCCACATGAATGTAAGGTTTCAAAAAAGTGTATAATCCTGTTACTACTAAATAAAAACACTATAAGCTTTTCGGTTACAACCAAAAAAACTGTTCTAGCATGAAAATACCTTGTCAGGCATGTATGAATTAACCTCCTACCATGTAAGTTAGCCTGGTGGTGCCAGTTGACGCCTTTCTTAAATAATTATGCTGATCTCTATTTTAATCAGGTTCAGATATGTGGAGGGTACTTCAAGCTGAGAGTTTCTTCCTGTAATTGCTTCACTGAGTTTTGACAGCTGGGCTAGAAACTCCTTAATCATTTGCTTTAAGGCAAACTCATCAAATTGCTCTTCAGCGCACTGACCCACAAGAACCTGCAAAGTAATGAAAAAATGTCAACCGATTTAGTGATATGATCTTTAAAAACCTGAATTACAAAACCTTTTTGTTACATCTGGCCATTGTCTACTTCACAGTTTTGGCCTTTGATCAAGGACCTCAGTTTGTAGAAATACCAAACATCTGGTCTTACCTTCATGTCTGGGCTTATTAGTGAAAACAATAAGCTTTCACAATAAGCAGTAAGTGTCCATGGCTGATGGAGTTTCAGGTAAGGATTGTGACCAGAACCATTATTAAAAAACAAATATATGTATATATATTTATGTTGCTTTATTTTTTTTTTCTTTGGTGGTGATTTTTGGGGGGAGGGGCTAGTGAGGGTTGTGCATCATGAATTGATAAAATGTAAAACTTAATACATTAGTGCACTTCTGAGAGAGATGTCGAGCCATTCCTGCAAACTCCACTGTCTCTCAAAACATTTGGGAGAGTCTCCAAATTTGTCTGAACCATTTAGTGGTTGGAGAAGGTTTTCTCAGCAGGAGCGAGCCATTGGGCACCCAGGAGTGGTAGTCAAACTAGATACAAGAGTTTCGAGTAAATTAGCTTCACAGCTGTGCACACAGCTTCCTCTGGAAATCATCAGGAAATCTCTGGACTTTAAATTTAGCTTACTATAAAATGTGATCTAAAATTGACACCCTATATATAAAAGATGTTTTAATTGAAACACTTTATGCATTTCATTGCCTCACCAGTCTGTTTGCAGCATGTTGAACTGTCACTGTAAAGATCAGGATTGTGATGAACTTGATCACTCAACAGTATAAGTATGTTGGAAACCCTGTTAACAGCACAGTCATGACTCACAAGAAAATGTAATAGTGTGTGATTTTATGTATACAAAATAAAACTTGGAGCATTTACATCTTACCAGAGAGTTTGTTTTCCAAGAAGAAGATGATCCACATGAATATCTTGTGGATCATCTTTTGAAGCTATCTGACAGATAGTATTAATCCACTATATTCCTCACAAAGCTGGCAAAAACATGACAGTTTGACTTTCAATGAATCTGACATCACTGCAACATTTTTAAATGAAGAATTAATCACCACACTTCCAACGATGTGCAAGACTGTTTATTAATAAATTAATTTGTAGACATTTATGTAATGCTTGAATGGATTTCCTGAATTACATGGCCTCCAGTATTACTGTGAATTGCCAAAATGAAGACATCCTGCCTCTGAGTGACAAAGTAGTTTATTACTCCTTTGCTACTCTATTATAATTCTTCAGAGTCAGGCTGTCCTAAAAATGCTCTGAAAAACCTTTAGCTGATCCAAAACACTGCACTGAGAGCACTGAGAGTACAGTCTTTGGCTCTCGGAGGAGGCGGATGCACTTTTTCTCCTCTCCCTTGTGTTTTTTGTATTACTTTTCCCTGGAACACTCTCTCACAGTCTGTTTCTAAAACCTAAAAGAGAATTATGGATTTGATCAACTGGTCTCTGAATGCTATTGACACCCTTTTCTCAACGAGAAGTCTGGGCTCGGGAGAGCCCGAGTGCCCTGGAGGGACTTTCCCTGCCGGATACACGATGGACGGGTGGCAGACATGGAGGATCGTGTGCCTGGCGGGACTGTCAATCGAGGACGCTGAAGATATCTACCTATTTGGAACCATGATAACAGGGTTCTTGCTGATCGGAGCTGGCTTGGCCCTGGCTTATCGGAGAATTGAGAAAGCGGAAACGGCTGTTCAAAACCCCCCAAGGCTTCCCGCTGGGATTGAAAGGATGCGACGAGGCGCGACTTCTCAGAATGGGCTCACTGAGTGCAGCATGGTTAAGATCTTGGAGAAGCTTATGGCTGCCGTGAATACTCAGAATAAGACCTCTGAGCGAAAGTTGGATCACATCTTGGAGCCGCTCACTGCGGTCGTGACGTCTCAGAATCTGCTCTTTGAGCACAAGAATGACAAGACCACGGAGCGCAAGTTTGATAACATCATGGAGAAGCTTGCTGCTCTCCAACGGGAGATTAAGAGTCCAGTGTCAAAGAACAGCTTTGAAATTCTCATGAGTTGTTCGCATAAACGAAAAACCACCATCATAATGCGGCTATCCCTTCAGCGCCAGCTGTGGGCTCAAGGCTGGAGCCGAACAAAAACTCCCTGATAACGACTGTGTTTAGACTGTTCATTCCCATTCCATGCAAGGCCACCTGGGTTGGCTGGAAGACTGTTTACTTAGCCTGCCAGGGCGAAGGACACTGTCTCAGCTGAACTATGGCCACGCACACATATACATATACACTGATAAGCACTCACTCATCACCCCTCCACATGGACACGCACGAAACACGTACACTGATACGCCCCCGCTATCACCCTCCCTACCCCGGATCCAACACCTCCTCTCATGCTCACCTCGCATCCGATGTGGACACCGGATCAGCTGGAGGCGCAATCGAAGACTGCAGCGGTCCCAGATCAGCTGTACACACTGGAATACTCTCCCATGTTGTTTGTCTGTGTTTATTGTGCTATGGTGTGTTGATATCTGCGCATTCCTGTATTCTGTGTTACACATTTCAATGTTTTTTTCCCCCCTTGCTACCTAGCCTGACCTGTCTCCCCAATGTGATGTTTGTGTATTGTATGTACGGTTGGCTAGGTCTGTCATCTCGGTTGTGGGCAACTGCAACTGACAAATAAAGGCTATCTCATCTCTCATCTCATCATCACCGAGACTCCCATATTAGCTTCTACTCATTGGCTTCCAGTTAAATCCAGAATTTATTTGTTTGCCAGAGTTTGCAAAAGAATAATGGCAGGCAGACCTTTTAGCTATTAGATCCCTCTCCTATGGAACCAGCTCTCACTTTGGGTTTCGATGTCTTTTAAGACCAAGCTTTCTTTTTTGATTAAACTTAATATAACAGTTATGCTTCTATGTGCTTGAGCACCTCCCGTTTCTTTACTCCTCATGCATTTGTCACAAATTACCTTTTGTCTACTTTCTCTTGTAGCCCATCACCCTATACCACCCCATTTATGGTTCTCTTTATGATCCATTTATTTCTTTCCCTACCAAGTGACACCATATTATTGCCCTTTCTAAATTTAGTCTTTCATCAAGTTCATACTTCTCTACTTCTCCCTCGCTTCTTTACAATATAAAAGTGCCTATAGACAACTGTTGTTGTTAAATATATAATGATTGAAAAAAAAGTTCATACTGTAGCAGTTTTCATACTCTTAACTTAATGCTGAGGTGTAATAGAAGTTGGGGATCGACTGCAGTCTTCATGCAGTGATGTTCTCTGTCAGGCAGAGGGAGCTGCAGGAAGCGAGACCCCATCTCATGAGCTCTTTTATCCCCTCATATCCAAGTGAACTTTGTTGGTAATCAGATAGGTGTTAGTTGAAATTTCTAAATATATTGCATAAAAAAAGAGAATCCACACATTGCTTAAAGTCCCATCAGGTCCAAAAAATAGAGTTGTACACAGCATTGATGTGCAGGGTGTACCAGAAGTGTGGGATCAGTAGCTGTACACATAGAAGGTAATTATCAAAGTAAAAATTTGAATAAAGATCAGAATAAAGTCCTCTATATGATATAAAATGATTTAAGTAATATAGAAACATCACTATAGAAGGGTTTTATAGTGTATCTCACCAAATTTCACCTTGTAGAGAGGATGGATCTCAGGGAAGGTGCGGAAAGTAGCAATAGCAAAGACCTCTGCCAGATAGTGAGTGCTCATGAGGTGATAGACTGCTTGATGTTCCAATAGATCTGCACTTTTAATAAACAGCTTGGCTAGCAGCCATTCTGCCTCTGAGTCACTGGGCAGAAAGATGTGGTTCTGCTCAGAAGGCTGTTGATGCAGCTGTAATAGAAAATATATTGAAAGATATTGTACTGATGCTTCTGAATAAAACCCCAACCCATTTATAATGCAGATTTCCAATGGTACCAACTTCTATTACACCTCTGTATTTACAGTCCTGTTGGAAGTCATCTAAAAAGCAGTAACCGTGCATTACCACACCCTGAACTGCCCCTCTTCCTAATCTTTGACACATGACACGTTCCCGCCACGACGTTCTGTGCACCTCTTGATCCCATTTGGGATTTTATATCAGGAAGAAGGAACACGAGAAACTGGAGAAACACCAAGGGCTCAGAGAAGAGCTCGAGAGGATGTGGAGGGTGAAGGTAACGGTGGTCCCCGTGGTAATAGGAGCACTAGGTGCGGTGACTCCCAAGCTAGGCGAGTTGCTCCAGCAGATCCCGGGAACAACATCGGAGATCTCTGTCCAGAAGAGCGCAGTCCTGGGAACAGCTAAGATACTATGCAGGACCCTCAAGCTCCCAGGCCTCTGGTAGAGGACCCGAGCTTGAAGGATAAACCGCCCGCAGGGGCGTGCTGGGTGTTTTTTTTTATTTTTTATATATGAGGGATATATATATATATATATATATATATATATATATATATATATATATATATATATTGCGATCCTCTGTTCCAAAGGCGTGGTTAAACTACACGCCTTTGGAACAGAGGATCGCAAGTTCGATTCCTGCCTGGGGCGTCTGTATCCAGTAAGGGTCCTAAGGCTAGACCCCCTATGCTAAGCAAGCCTACCGCAGACATGAGCGAGACAGATAAATATGAAGGCATGCCGGCTCGGACGTCGCCCGGATCAACAAGGTCCGCGTCAGGTGTTGAGGAACCAGGGCACCCTGACGAAAAGTGGGCTACTGGAACAAGAAGGCATCGGTGGGCAAGGGACGAAAACAGGGCGTTGTTGGAATGCTACTACGCAAGTAACCCCGGCGGAAGGGGCTACATGAATAGGATGAGGGACCTATGGATTCTTCGATACCCAACATCCACAATGACGGCGAAACAACTAGTAGCTCAGTGTTCCAACATTCGAAAGAAGGGACCATTGGGAAGATGGCCCCAACTGACCGAGTGCTCAGTGAATACCTCAGGCAGCAGAAACCCAAGAAAGAGGAGGGAGACGAGGAACCATCATGGAAGGACAGGCCCCTGCACGGTATGTACCACCGGCAGATAGAGGAGGTGGCTGATATCCAGAAATCCTACCAGTGGCTGGACAAAGCTGGACTGAAAGACAGCACAGAGGCACTAATCATGGCAGCACAAGAACAAGCTCTGAGTACAAGATCCATAGAGGCTGGGGTCTATCACACCAGGCAAGACCCCAGGTGCAGGCTATGTAAAGATGCCCCAGAGACAATCCAGCACATAACAGCAGGGTGCAAGATGCTAGCAGGCAAGGCATACATGGAACGCCATAACCAAGTGGCCGGCATAGTGTACAGGAACATCTGTGCCGAGTATAACCTAGAAGTCCCGAGGTCAAAATGGGAGATGCCCCCAAGGGTGGTGGAGAATGACCGAGCTAAGATCCTGTGGGACTTCCAGATACAGACGGACAAAATGGTGGTGGCTAACCAACCGGACATAGTGGTGGTAGACAAACAGAAGAAGACGGCCGTAGTGATCGATGTAGCGGTTCCGAATGACAGCAATATCAGGAAGAAGGAACACGAGAAGCTGGAGAAATACCAAGGGCTCAGAGAAGAGCTCGAGAGGATGTGGAGGGTGAAGGTAACGGTGGTCCCCGTGGTAATCGGAGCACTAGGTGCGGTGACTCCCAAGCTAGGCGAGTGGCTCCAGCAGATCCCGGGAATAACATCGGAGATCTCTGTCCAGAAGAGCGCAGTCCTGGGAACAGCTAAGATACTGCGCAGGACCCTCAAGCTCCCAGGCCTCTGGTAGAGGACCCGAGCTTGAAGGATAAACCGCCCGCAGGGGCGCGCTGGGTGTTTTTTTTTTTATATATATATATATATATATATATATATATACCTCTTATATATATAAAAAAATTTGTCCCCTTAAATTAACTTGACTTTGTACATATTAACATACATACATACAGACACACACACACATGTATGTATATATATATATATATATATATATATATATATATATATATATATATATATATATATACTCAACAAAAATATAAACGCAACACTTTTGTTTTTGCTCCCATTCCCCATGGGATGGACGTAGAGACCTAAAATTCATTCCAGATACACAATATAACCATCCCTCCCAAACAGTGGTCACAAATCAGTCCAAATGTGTGGTAGTGGGCACATCTGCCATATTGAGATAATCCATCCCACCTCACAGGTGTGCCACATCAGGATGCTGATCTGACATCATGAGTAGTGCACAGGTGTACCTCAGACTGCCCACAACAAAAGGCCACCCTGGAATGTGCAGTTTTGTCTCACAGCAAAATGCCACAAGCAATGAGGGAGCGTGCAATTGGCATGCTGACAGCAGGAATGTCAACCAGATCTGTCGCCCGTGCATTGAATGTTCATTTCTCAACCATAAGCCGTCTCCACAGGCGTTTCAGAGAATATGGCAGCACATCCAACCGGCCTCACAACCGCAGACCTCGTGTAACCACACCAGCCCAGGACCTCCACATCCAGCAGGTTCACCTCCAAGATCGTCTGAGACCAGCCACCCAGACAGCTGCTGGAACAATTGGTTTGCACAACCAAACAATTTCTGCACAAACTGTCAGAAACTGTCTCAGGGACGCTCAACTGCATGCCCGTCGTCCTCATCGGGGTCTTGACCTGACTCCAGCTCGTCGCCGTAACAGACTTGTGTGGGCAAATGCTCACATTCGATGGTGTCTGGCACGTTGGAGAGGTGTGCGCTTCACAAATGAATCATGGTTCACATTGTTCAGGGCAGATGGCAGCTGAGAATGTCCCAGTTCTTGCATGGCCAGCATACTCACCGGACATGTCACCCATTGAGCATGTTCGGGATGTGCTTGACCGGCGTATACGAAAGCGTGTACCAGTTCCCACGAATATCCAACAACCTCGCACAGCCATTGAAGTGGAGTGGACCAACATTCCACAGGCCGCAATTGACAATCTGATAGACTCCATGCGACGATGTGTTGCACTGCATGAGGCAAATGGTGGTCACACCAGATACTGACCGGTTCTGGGTCCCCAGACCCCCAATAGCGCAAAAAACTGCACATTCCAGGGTGGCCTTTTGTTGTGGGCAGTCTGAGGTACACCTGTGCACTACTCATGATGTCAGATCAGCATCCTGATGTGGCACACCTGTGAGGTGGGATGGATTATCTCAATATAGCAGATGTGCCCACTACCACACATTTGGACTGATTTGTGACCACTGTTTGGGAGGGATGGTTATATTGTGTATCTGGAATGAATTTTAGGTCTCTACGTCCATCCCATGGGGAATGGGAGCAGTAACAAAGGTGTTGCGTTTATATTTTTGTTGAGTATATATATATATACATACATATATATATATACATATATATATATATATATACATACATAGATTAATGTCAGGTATATATATATATAGCGGCGTATATTTTAAAGTAAAGGTTTTAAAACCCAGTTAGTACTAACATCGCTAATGGCACATAACTTTGCCGGCATGTAGGTATGTAAAGTTAGGGTATTATTGCTTTTAGCGTTGCTTTAATGAATTTTGTATATTACAGCAACTTGTTGTGGTATGAGGCCACTTGTATGTGACCGTTTGTGTGGTGGAACCACAGATCACTTGTGAATGTGATTATTCGTGGCTGCTCTGATTTTGTGTTGTAGCAGGTTGAATAATCATTTTGGATTTGACCTTTGTACCCCTTTATGTTGGTCACATGTTAGTCTTTATGCATTCAGTGTGGCAACTTTAAATCCTAATGCAGGTGCATCCTTGCTTAAAGATGCCAAGTTAAGAAATGCAAGTATTTAGTTTTGTGTCAGGAGAGCAGGTAATAAACTGCTCAAGTTTTGGCTTTGGCTTAATAAATTTAGGGGTCCTAGAGGAACCCTTTGAGTGAGGTGGTGTTACGCCCCTCTGCAGCCCCTAATCTCCTCAATATGTTCAGCTGTTGCTAATTGGCCACACCTAGTAAGGTATAAATAAACGCATACCTGTGGCAGGCTATTCAGGAAGCTCACTAGTCTTTGCCTTTGTGGCAACAGCCATTTGAGCCAACCTGGGATGTCATTTTAAGCTAAAACCTCTTCTCACTTACACTCTGATATTCGTCTCATTTTTTATGTTGCAGCCTCGAGCCGGGTCATAACACCTCCCCTTAAGTTTTCCAAAAAAAACAGATAGATGATCCTCAAGTACTTAGGGAAAATATTCTGTGGAGTCATGAGACAGTTTGCGGATAGTTTGAATTCTGTTATTTGTGGTAGTGAGATCATAAAGCTAAAACAGTATTTCATAAAATGAACATCAAACAATTGATGGAACCATGATTCTGCTCTGTCTGAAAATCCTGAATGCTTTTCTGGGTTCTCCATTAGGTCATAGTAGTTCACAGCCCGGGATTCCAAGCATTCTGATCAGGTACTACACTGTGACGTCGTCAGACTACATGCCACCGATTGGCTGATAAGTAGCGCCAGTTAATGAGTCATTGAGCGCCATTTGCGAAAATTAAAACCGCAATTTTTGAATTTCGGTGATTATATTTGAATCAGGGAAATTTTGCCCCATACAGTCAGAAATATTGTATTTCTGATCACTTATCAGTACATATCCTTATTTTTACATCTATAAAAACAAAGCTGACACTCAGCAGATGCCTTTGTGTCAAAGTAACTGAGGATAAAACAGAAAAACATGAAGGAGATTTTCCTTGCCTGGGATTTTATAGCAGATAACCTTAAAAATATTCTGCAGTAGATACATTTGTTCAGTATTGAAGTGAAGAAATTAGGCTTTCGTGTTGGAAATTTAAAAAACAAAAAGCAGTGGCAGACAGCGCTGTAAACAACGGTAGCCTGGTGGGTAATAAGCAAGCGAATAACGCAGAAAACAGACTTTCTTATGGGAATCTATTCCTGAGAGAGAAAGACGGAGAGCTCTGCATGACGTGTGATTTTTTATCATGGTGGAGTTAAAACAGCAAAAGTAAGAGGGAATTTAAGGTGTTTATTTAATGTTGATGTGAAGCGAAACATGAAGCTAGTTTGGATCTTCTTTTGCTGCTGGTTCAGTCAATGTTGTTTGAAGATAGATCAAACCTACAGCTTCAGAATCTAGCGCAAAAAAGACAAACACAAAGAGCGGAGCCGCCGAAGTGTGAAAATGTTTCACTCAGTACAGTGCGCTCCAGCTGTGAGGCTCCAGCTGCTGTTATGCAGCTGATGAATTGGTAATTGTGCACTGACTGGTCCTGGCATTCTCCTAACCCCAAAGCTGTTGCTGCTGAGAAAAATGTAATTTACACAGCTGGAGAAGCAATGTACAGGAAGTACCTCCCCACTCTTTTTCTGATTTCACAGTAATCCTCCAGTCTGTCTCCCAGTCATTCTCACACATCTCCATAATGATGTTGGTGGTACAGGACCACTGTTTTATCTACTCAGACAATCACTATCAGACAAGTAGTAGTAAACAAAACTAAAGTAAACAAAATCAAACATCAACATTTTTATGTATTTCAAGATTTTTATTATTTGTATTGTAATGGCTGATGGATGGTGAAGACTTTGCAATATAACTGTTGTTGTGAATATTTTCACAACAACAGTTATATTTTCACAACAACAGTTGTGAATATTTTCACAACTGTTGTTGTGAAAAAAAAACCCCAACAATCAAATGATCCCCTATGAGCAAGCGCATGGCGACAGTGGGGAGGAAAAACTCCCTTTGAACAGGAAGAAACCTCCAGCAGATCCAGGCTCAGGGAGGGGCGGCTATCTGCTGAAACCGGTTGGGGGGGGGGTGTAATTTATATTTTACTGCTGTTAATATTTCCATGTCTCTTATAAGTGTGGTGCCCAAGATGCAATAATCTTGTGTTGTTTTTTAATAATGGGGGCACGCTGTGTTTTCTGTGGTTTAACAGCAATAGGAGGCAGGGGTGGGAGTAAATTCTTATTCGTATTTATGTCCGACTTCTCTAACATGCTTGTTGCGTAAGGTGCCAGAACCTTGTGTTGCTTTGTAATAATGGGGGCACGCTGTGTTTTCTGTGGTTTAACAGCAATAGGAGGCAGGGGTGGGAGTAAATTCTTATTCGTATTTATGTCCGACTTCTCTAACATGCTTGTTGCGTAAGGTGCCAGAACCTTGTGTTGCTTTGTAATAATGGGGGCACGCTGTGTTTTCTGTGGTTTAACAGGAAGAGGAGGCAGGGGTGGGAGTAAATTCTTATTCGTATTTATGTCCCACTGCTCTAAGCTTTGTGCGTAAGGTGCCAGAACCTTGTGTTGCTTTGTAATAATGGGGGCACGCTGTGTTTTCTGTGGTTTAAAAGGAAGAGGAGGCAGGGGTGGGAGTAAATTCTTAGCTGGTGAGTCTTTAGCTACAGACACCACCCTATTTGATTTATTAACAAACAGGCATTCCGTTTTAGGTGCTGTTTGTTCCGAGCTGCTCCGTTGCTGACAACGGAAGAAACCAACCCGATCAGTACTGCCAGCCTCACCCCACTCCCAACTTACCCTTTGTTCGTCCTGCACTGCAAACCTGACGCGTTTTTTCTCTTTTTTTGTGGCTTCTTTTTCAGCCCGCAACTCTTCAGTTGTGCGAACCTTTTTAATAATGGGGGCACGCTGTGTTTTCTGTGGTTTAACAGGAAGAGGAGGCAGGGGTGGGATTAAATTCTTAGCTGGTGAGTCTTTAGCTACAGACACCACCCTATTTGATTTATTAACAAACAGGCATTCCGTTTTAGGTGCTGTTTGTTCCGAGCTGCTCCGTTGCTGACAACGGAAGAAACCAACCCGATCAGTACTGCCAGCCTGACCCCACTCCGGACTTACCCTTTGTTCATCCTGCACTCTCTCTCTCTTTAGTCGGATTGTGTGCTCCCAGCACACACTCCCGTGGAGTGACGGGAGCGTTGCAAACCTGACGCGTTTTTTCTCTTTTTTTGTGGCTTCTTTTTCAGCCGACAACTCTTCAGTTGTGCGAACCTTTGCACGGGAAACGCGATCGTTAGCTCTAGCATAAACGTGAGACATATTTAATAAAGGTTGACTTTCAGCGGTATTTTAGACTCAGCGATACTTTAGACGGACCAACTTTGGAGTTCACTGGTGTAGAGTGTCGCCAAGGCTCTATTTATGCTATTTGGAAGCTCCTTCGAAGCACCTTTGTTGTGACGTTGCAAAGGCCTTTGATCTGTCCGAGCTTAAGCCCCGCCCCCGACTCTGTTGTCTGTGATGGTTCTCAGGCTGTGGCAGGGTCTGCACGCTTGAAGTACGCGCACTACGCGTACTACGTACTACGAGAAGTGCGGAAGTGAGAGGCTTGTGAAATGGGACGGTCTAGTCTCCGTCGCGCTTCCCAGGTTGCCTAGCAACCATGATACTAACCGCTGGAAACGTGTCATACAACTTTGTTTGACAGAAATGAAGGAGAACATATTTTGTTCATTTGTTTGTTTCTACAAGAGCTTTGTGTGATTTGATAAGTATCTGAGGCTGAGACCACAGGACAGTAAAACATGATTTTTGGGCTTCATTTCTGTACTGAACAGTCATTTAAGATTAGTTAGTAAATAACAATTAGCTAATGTTGTTCATGAGACTAAAGTCATATCACTTTGGTAATGTAAGTATAATATGGCCAATATTATAGTTATTATATTAATCATTATTAGCTATTACAGCAGTGAACATGAACTGTGTCAAATACTGAGCCTCAGTACAGATTCAAGTTGCAGTTATTTATATGTCTTATCACCTTAAATCTTCACTCAAAGACAAGTATCTTTGACAGTGCATATATAGGTGTATCATATATAGGAGACAAATGTTGTTCCTTCAGTATCAGAATCAGAATACTTTATTGATCCCTGGGGGAAATTATTTTTTTGTTACAGTGCACATGTTAGTCTTTGTGCATTCAGTGTGGCAACTTTAAATCCTAATGCAGGTGCATCCTTGCTTAAAGATGCCAAGTTAAGAAATGCGAGCATTTCACTACATATCGTACTGTGTATGACTGTGTACGTGACAAATAAAATTTGAATTTGAGTATTTAGTTTTGTGTCAGGAGAGCAGGTAATAAACTGCTCAAGTTTTGGCTTTGGCTTAACAAATTTAGGGGTCCTAGAGGAACCCTTTTGAGTGAGGTGGTGTTACGCCCCTCTGCAGCCCCTAATCTCCTCAATGTGTTCAGCTGTTGCTAATTGGCCACACCTAGTAAGGTATAAATAAACGCATACCTGTGGCAGGCTATTCAGGAAGCTCACTAGTCTTTGCCTTTGTGGCAACAGCCATTTGAGCCAACCTGGGATGTCACTTTAGCCCTTTGACTGCCTCAAAGGGATATGAGGGAGATATATATATATATATATATATATATATATATATATATATATATATATATATATATATATATATATATATATATATATATATGTGTGTGTGTGTGTGTGTGTGTGTGCGTGTGTCTGTATGTATGTATGTTAATATCTACAAAGTCAAGTTAAAATATAGGGGAAAAAAAATCAAAGTACACATAGTGACAGCCATTCCTACAATTCCTAAAATGATATTAAACAAATGTATGATACAGTGTACAATAGATAACCGTGACTTATTTAACACGAGTTCAGATGATTTAACTTGAAAGTGTTGTCAAAGTTTAAATGTAAGTTTGGTATTGGAACATAAAATCTGTTTCTCATTACTGGAAAACAGTACTGGTCAGGCAAGATGTTTGTTTCGGGTGTGTTTTTCTTCTCTTCCAAGATATCCACCTCCCTCAGGCATCACCAGGAAAATAATCTGATTCGTGATAAAAGTCAGATAATGATTAACATCTTAAAAATCTACAGGCTTTAAAGTCACAGTCCTTATTTACAAAGAATAACATTTACATATAAAAGTTTATTTTCCAAGATTTATTTTGAGAATCACTGTCTGAATGTTCGGCTGAAATTGTCCACTCCCCTTTCTGTTCCACATAAAGTGATGTACTGTATATGTGGTCTAGTGACAACAGCTCACATGCGTAATGTGTGCGAGCTGTTGTCACCTTTAGCTTTTATTTACCCATGATTGCATTGTGGAAACTACAGAAAAAGAAATCAGAGATGCAAAGAGATTTTTAATGCTTGAATTTGCTGCGCCTCATTAGTATTTCTTTATTGGTATTTAATGTCACAGCAAGATGAAAATTAAAACATACAGCTTTACACAAAGAGTGATTGTTCCCACCGTTCTGTCATGAATAAATTTCCTCCTTTCAAAAGAAAGTGAAAAAAATGTATATTGTACATTGCTTAACATATTTGTTAGGCCATCTGTCATGAAAACACAAAATAAATATTTTAGAAATTTCCCAAAAAGTTGTTTAAAATTAAGAATTATATTGTTATTAGCAGTGTTGGGTAAGTTACTTTAAAATAGTAACTTAGTTACATTACTAGTTACTTCTCTCAAAAGTAACTCAGTTACTTCAAGTTACTCGTTACTTTCAAAGTAACTAGTTACTAGGGAAAGTAACTTTGGTTTTACTCAGAATTCTCTTGTTAATGTGTTTCTTCCATAACTTTGCCAGTCTTCTAGCTTGCTTACTTGCCACAAGTGCACTGTGCCACCGACAAATAGAAAGGAAAAGATAATGTGCATATTTCCACGAGAGAAATCCCACGCCTGGACCGTCATTGACTGCTGCCATGATTCTAGCCTACGTCACAGCGTCATGTGCGCCTTTTACATCCAACACAAAAACTGCTGTCGTGGTGCTTTGATTGTACTCAGAACTCGGAAATTCTGCCTTCTGAATAGGAAGATGTAGGCAACACCAGACTGCAGATGAGCTGCATACAGAGCTGGACTGGGACAAAAAAATCGTCCTGGGCATTTTGACTAGAGACCAGCCCACCATTATAGGAAAAATCATAAAGCCTTTGAATGAAAACAAACGCTGTTGTGACAGTGATGTACACTGTTTTGATGGTATATATGCATCAATCTATCAATCGTTTGTTGTAAGATTCAGATAATTATTTTTTAAAAGCTAGACATTTTAAATGAGAATAAGAAAGAAAAGTATTTCTTTGTGCCCCCCTTTCCCTGTTAATGCCCTACCTGGCCCCCCTGGCAACACTTTGCTAGATCCGCCCCTGCACAGTTACCAGCTGTCAGCTACCTAAAAAAGGATCCTGGGGTTATTTGTCTCTCAGAAACAGTTCATAACTTCCCTTCAACTCATTCATGTCACCTAAAAGGTAAACCTGTTTCTCCATCACCTGTTCAGCTCTGATGATCCAGTAAGGACATCTCCTGGTTTCATCTTCATGTTTCCCTCTCACCAGATAACCAAACCATATCATGACCAGCAGCTTTTTTGCAGCTGTGGCTCCAGCAAACATCAGCTGATACTAGAAATTAATATTAAATAAATTCTAACAACAGCTGATCAAGCTTAAACGTGCTGCTGTTGTTTAGCGCAACATCCGCTGGTTTCCTCTTTCGGCGCAAAGTGAGCGATAAACAAACAAGAGAGAAAAGCCGATCAGCTGATCATTGATCAGTTTCATGATTGAAGTAGAAACGGGAGAGGGAGGGGGAGAGAATGAGAGGCAGATGTGCAGCGTAAACACAGAATAACTCCAGCTTTGTGCCTTTTTCATTGTAGCTGAAGTCCGGGACAAACTGTTCCTTTTCACCCCAATAAGAAACGCGTAATATTTTCTCTGAATACCAGACGGGACAGTTGGCAACTCTAATAACTTATGAACAAAATAAAGTTCAACATCATTAACTTCATAGCACCACCCAGCTGTATAGAAACTCCGTCATGCTAGCTAGCACGCAGTACGGAAAAAGTCAGAATAACGAAAATAAACTCCACCTAAACTTGGTTTATATCTGACCCAGAGAGACTGCAGGTCATAACTTCTTACCTGAAGTTCAGTTCACACTTGGACCGGAGGCCGCCTCGGGTCTCTTTTCCTTCTGCGTCCCTTTTCCTTCATCCACCTGCTGGCCTCCACCACTTGCTAATGTTATTGAATCTGTGGAAGCTCCGTGATAGCCACCACACGTAGTAACGAGTAACGAGCCTATCTAAATCCCAGTAACGAGTAACGCGTTCCTAGTTTTGGCATAATAACTAGTTACCGTGCTCGTTACCACAATAATAACGTAGTTACTGTAACGCGTTACTTAATAACGCGTTAGTCCCAACACTGGTTATTAGGGAAATAAAGTGAGTTCACATTTTTATACCCAAATTTTAGCCAACACGTTGGACTTGAACCAAGCATATATTTTTTTCTGTTCAGGAATGCAAGTAAATAATAAAATTTGGTATCTTAATTAAAAAATAATGAGCTTTACTATTTCTTCTTCTTTTTTTTATAAAACAGTAAATTTGAAAATTAATGGATAACAATACTTACAATGCAGCTCGTGCATACTGCTGCACTAACCATTACAGAAACATAAAAAATGATTTTGGTAATTACCAGTGCTTTTTATTTTAGACAACTGTGCTATAAACCTTACATTGGCTCACAGTCTAAATCTTCAGCATTGTAAAAGAAGAACTAACCTTTACATATCCTTGGTAACATTAGCTATGCACACACTATGTGTCAATCATGTGCCTCCTACAACCAAAAAAAAAGGAGTGATAGTCTCAGATGTGCATGCTACTTTTAGGCGTATAGGAACAAACTATTTTAATTGTATGTATATTCTTTAAAAAGCATGAAATTCTAACAAATTAAAAACCATTTTATCATTTTATTGTAAAAAAAAAAAGTCCCCCAATGTCCCCAAACTAATCTCTTAATCTATGTAATACACAGTAGATACAAAAAATGAACATGCCTATTTATCATGATACAACTAACATATAAAACCTGAGAAGCTGCCAGCGTCACCTCACTTGGTACTATATGTACCAGAATTATAGACAAAGAAAGCAGGATACCATGTATTGTTGACTAAATGGTTACACTGTTCTCTATTTCAGTCGGGTTCAGATATGTGTAGGGTACTTCAAGCCGAGAATTTCTTGCTGTAATTTCTTCACTGAGGTAGGACAGCTCTGCTTGAAACTCTTTAATCATTTGTTTCGGGGTAGGTTCATCGAATCGTTCTTCAGGGTACTGACCCAACAGAACCTGCAGAAGCAAAGTTAGTTAGTCAGACTAAAAATATTTTATTTGTGATACTCTTTTTTTTTTAAAGGAATATAAATAAAGCATGAAAAGCAAAAAAAAGATACATACCACATCTGTATACTTGTGGGAAAGTACCCAAAGCATTCCTGCAAACTTTACTGTCTCCCCAATATTTGGAAGAGTCTCCAATAATGTCGTCATGCTTGACTGCCCCTTTGTGGTTGGAGCAGGTTTGTGAAGCAAGCCTGAGCCATAGGGCATCCAGGAGCTGTAGTCAAACTAGAATGAAACAAGTTTTTATAAATGACTTGCTTTATTTTTCAAACAAAGGACATAGCTATTGTATCTATGTAAATAAGGGTAGATATCTGTTCTCATGTTAAACATTATCTATCAATATCTTCAGAGCTACAGCAAATTCTATTATTCTTCTATTATGTTTTTCTGATACATAAAGCAAAGGGAATTATAGTCGGAGAGAATAACTGACAAAGAAGATTTTACTAAATGTTTTATATAGTTATATAAATGATAAATGTGGTCCAAGATTTTGCGTGCCATAATGTGTGTTTTTTGATTTTTGCTTCACCTTATGATAACATTAGGTGAAAGTTGAATATCTGGAAAATGTAGTTGGTTTCAGAATGTCAGAATTTGACAACATTCACATGTTTGCATAAAATCTGATAACTCAGCTTATCCCAGCATGATGGGACAATGATCCAAAGAACTGGGTGCAGTAACTTGGAATGACTTGACTCAGCCAAATGCTCCTAAATTTCTTGTTAAATTATGAGGTGTTTCTCTGGATCTGCTGCAGTATGTATCCTTTACAAAAATGCAAACCAGGGAAACATGGAATAGAATAGAGACACTTCTCTGTGGCCAAAAGGCAGTTGAATCAATTCCTTAATGGAGATGCAAAGACTCACTGTACTTGATCAAACATAATTACATAGCGTGCTGTTATACCTGTCCATTATTGAGTGCAGCATGTTGAACTGACACTGTGAAGATCACCATGGTGATAAACTTGATCACCTCCTCAACAGTATTAAAGGATGCCGGAAACCCTGTTAACAGAACGCTCACTGTCAGTCACTATATTTTTCATTATAACCTAGGCTTTATGTGACAAATATAATTAAGGGTATTTATTATTTACCAGAGAGTTTGTTTCCTAAGACGCCGTGTGTAAATATCTCATTGATCCATTCCTGCAGCTCGGTGTCCTTGCACACATCGGATAATAGTGCTATATACTTAACAAAGCTGGTAAAAATATCTACTACTAGCCGAGGGGGGTCTATAACAACCCACAATGGTAATAAAATAGCCCTTGAAAAGTTGGAGCTTGAGGGCAAGAAGTTCAAACTGTTTACGAACAGATACCGATGAATCGACAGTAACATGGAATTTGCTTTTTACATAAATTGCAACACCGCCATCCTTTCTGGGGCGGTCGCAACGGAAAAGATTATAGCCCGTTATGCCTTTGTCAGTAATCAATTTTGTAAGCCAGGTTTCTAATAATATGAGAATATCGGTATCTAACTCTCTCATCCAAATTTTCACAAAATCAAGTTTGGGAAGAAGACTTCTGACATTTCAATGAATGATACCAAGACCTGTTCGAGTTTTAAAATCACAAGGAGTACTTAAGCATTTGCAATCTGGACCGGGATTAGGTTGCACATTTCCAGATAAAAGAAGCAGAAGAACAATAAAACATTTTCTTTTTACACATATTGGAATAAATAAATCAGTTGAGATGAGATCTCTGCTGATGATCACGTTTGAGAAGCTTCTAAAAGATGTAAAATCCCACCTTGTTCCCTTTGAGAGGAGTAAGAAGTATGGTTTCTCTTGCTCCACAGACTGTTTCTGCACCTCATGTAGACAAAAAGCTGTCAATAAAAGCAATAAAGGAAAAAAGACTACCGAGGATAACATGCTGACTGACGGATAGACCTGGTAGACCTGTGGTAGAGCCTGGTTGTGGCCTGCTAGGTGATGGTGGAGCCTGGCTGTGGGCTGCTGGCTGGACCTGCTAGCTGATGGTGGAGGCTGGCTGTGGGCTGATGGTGGAGCCTGGCTGTGGGCTGCTGGCTGGACCAGCTAGATGATTGGTTGGCTTGTTCTGCTTATTCTGTTAATTTAATCTTCACTTGCTAATGATGTTTCACTATATGATCCCGGGAGGAGAAACAAATCCCTTTGGGGTTGCATTAGGAAGTGCATCCGGCAAAAAAAAACCCTGCTAAATTAAACATGTAAAGCTACCCACTGTGACAACCTCTTGTGAATAAGGAAGCAGCATTTAGTATATTATATCTCTGTAGTAGAAGTTGGGGATTGAGTCCAGACTTTGCAGTGATGTTATCTGGCCAACAGATGGAGCTGTAGCTCATTTTAGTCAGACTTCTTTCCCATACCTGCAAGTAGGTAGGATGAGCAGCTGTACAGACTCTGAGGAAACATGTTTTTCATGAACCGTTTGATCCTGTCAGACCCAAAAGAGAATAATTATTATTAGTTAAATATAATTAATAATCAAAAACATTAGTAGTAGATGTACTTTTTGAATTAAGAATAATCTAAATGCAAATGTAAAATATAAATACACTGATGCTAAATCTAGTACTAGACGCAATAGAAATATTTTCACACAATTATAAAATGTAGATGATTTTTATCACTGAGTAAATACCACAGTTTTCCTGTATTTTCACCAGGAGAATATAAATACTGTTGTATTTGTTTATGAATATTTTAATGCTGATATTTGACTAGAAAAAGAAGTGGTGAAAATGTTTTATAATTAATTTAGCTGAGGTTAATCTAAATTATACCATAAATGTTATTCTAGAGTTGATGACAATAATAGATGTAGCTATAGTTTTTAAATGCACTGTTTTTTTCATAGATTGCAATAATGGCCAAAAAAATCTGCAAACTGCTGCAGATTTATTGGCAGCACAGCCAGGATGAAACCTCCTGTTCCACCACATGCCAAAGCTGCTGTACTGGGTTGAGGTCTGGTGACTGTGAAGGACATTTGAGTACAACGACCTCATTTCCACGTTCAAGACACCAGTTTGGGATGAAATCGGCTTCGTGACATTAGCGTTATCCTGCTGGAAGCAGCCATCGGAAGATGGGTACACTATTTAAATAATGCTCAATCAGTACCAAGAGGCCCAAAGTGTCCCAAGAAACTGTCCCACACACTATCACACCACTAGCAGTGGTCTGAGTTGTTGATACAAGTCAGGATGAATCATGCTTTCATGTTTACAGACATGTATTGCAGCAGAAATAGAGACTCGTGAGACGTTTTTCCAATATTATGTCCAATTTTGGTGAGCCTCTGCAAATTGTAGCCTCAGTTTTCAGTTTGTACCTGACTGGAGTAACACCCGGTGGCGTCATCTGATACTATAGTTCATCTGTTTCAAAATTTGCCATGTGTTTAGGGAACACATGGCAAACACATGTCCAGGGAACTGATGCTCACTTGATATTTTGAAGACCATCCTCTTTAAACTCAAGAGATGGTTCTGCAGGAAATACCAGTAAATCAACAGTTTCTGAAATACTAGTTTTAGAAAGACAGCTATGCAATTTTAATTAATAATTTAACTGTGATTTAACTATACTAGCCTAGTTACAGTAGTAGAAATAAATAAATAAATGAAACAAACCCTCCAAAAATAAGAAATAACTTTACAAAAATTGTAAAGACTTTATTAAACTGTATTAAAGCACATGCATTTCTGTGTTATCCATCTGTTTACACTCACATTCGGACATCCTACACACCCAGACAACAAGTTTGCACTTGGCTGACACTTAAAGAGATCAGAGCTATATCATTTAGGGTCACTGAAGAGGGAATAGCAAATATTATATAAAGTGCTAGCATACCTTCTGACAGACAGAAATTATGCAAACAAACAAAAACAACAATCTGCTTTTCCCCATGGCTACTACTGAAAGGCAAGAGTGTGAAAACATTTAAATTCCTGTTAATATAGATATCATATCACATAGAATAATATAAATCCACTGTGCATATCTGTACTCAAGAAAATATAGTTCATCTTATCAGAATAAGTGCGTATTTTCAGATCATATCCATGCGAAGTGAAATGTTTGTTTTATTTCTCTCTCTCCACAGGGACCTCAAACACACACACACAACAAACCTGGCAAGTGAAGTGTTTTCATTAAGGCTTCTTCATAATCTAGTGTGATGCAGGAAGAGATTTTTTTTTAGTTGCAGCATTCACAGATTACGGCAGTGAATCTCATGCAGCTTTGACTGGTCGGTTGTGTTTGGTCAGATGTTAACATGGCGTAGGACGCGACGGAGTGAGTGTCCATCCCGTGCGGTGCACATGGCAGGAAGGGGTACAGGCTCGGTCTTGTGCTCCACATTGTTGAAGTGGCACTTCTTAAGGTGGTTCGACATGCTGGGGACATCAGTGAAGCCCCACGCTAACACCGGGCTGAAGGCAGTGCTGAATCGCCAAACCTGGGGTAGTAAATAAAAAAAGTAGTTTTTGATTTATTATCTTTAAAATCTGGCCTTTTATATATTACTTTGCATTTAATATAGGTAGTACGATAGCTATATACATTGGTGCTAACAAGAAATTTTAATAACTATTTTAGAGAAATAGTTAAACACCAGTATACAGTACAGTACACTGGATTTCTGCTTACTTTATTTTTCGTCTGCCATGACACAGTGCCATGAGGACCAGGGCTTTGTCTTCGCTCCCACTGCAGGTCCACTACACCCCTGGTCTGAAGGAGGCTGGCACACACTTCCCTCATAGTCCTTGATACCAATGACAGCTGGCACAAGCTGAAACTGTCCAGGAATCCAGCTATGTGCCACAGTATCTCAATAGGAAGCCCACTAAACTGGTCTGACTGGGAGTCACCTGGAAGTTTTGCTTTAGGGCAAGGCTGGACTCCAAAGGATTTGAGGTGCCTGTCATGAATGACCTTTGCCCCCTGGACAGATGGGTAAAATCTTCTTTGGGAAAACGTGCAGCCATAATATGCCAGGGGGCAGCGTTGCTCCATCCAACCATTGAGACCAGCGTGAATGTCACCGTGGACATTTGTGAAATGGGATGAAAACTGGTCCCGGCGGAATGACTGACCACAGACAAAGGGGAACATATGCTGGTAGCGGGGGTTAGGGGGGAGGTAACGGTTATGGGGGACTGCCTCGACCTCCAGAGCTTCCAGGACGAGACCTAAGCGGAGGGTACGGAAAGGGCTGGGGTAGGAGATCTGTGGGGCAGCATGGTCGCAGGCAGAAGCAGAGGCCATGTCACCCACTCTGGTGTTAGTTACTAAGATTGCAGCAGGAAAGGTGAAAGTCTGTGTGCCAAAGTTAACATGGTAACCATCAATATAGACTGTATCAGAGATCCTTCTGCACTCTCTAGACTCCTCTAAACAGAAGAGCAGGGCTGCTGTGATCAGATCGATCTCTCCTAGACCCATGGGGTCGTCATCCTGCTCTAGCTCTGAAGTATCCACTGCCTTGTCCTCCATTACGGGTTGGAACCTAGACAATGACCTGCCTGGAGTGATACCCATCTGACCATTAGAAAATGAAGATTGGCTTGGGCCCCTAAAGGTCTGGTAGTTCCTCTTGACCCCATGGTTTTCTGAAAGAAAGAGCCCTCTATCTTCTAGAACGATATGACCAGCCCTCTGTGCCACAGGCTTTCTGACATGGAGTGGAGGTGCCATTTGACGGGCAAGTAATTCTTGAGAGTCATCAGCATGCAAGTTATCTTGAACCTCAATGGGACAGGCCGTCTCAAGACAAGCCTCAGGTGCCCCTAAAAATGGTCCATTGGCTGTATTCACAATCATTACGTCTGTTTCGTTTAGAGACCCATTTCCACTCAAGCAGCTTGAACAAACACTTTCCTCCTCAATGCCGCTTTTATGCAAACTATCTGAAGCTGCAGGTGTTTCGTCTTCCAGTCCATTCTGAAAGTCTCCATTGTTGCTCAATCTACTTTTCTGTACAGCAGCTTCTTTGGTCACACGCTCTGCGCTGGTTTCACCAGAGCTGGCACTGCTAACAAAGTCTAAAGCAGCAGCTAAGCTTCTTGCAGTCTCAACTGTGGCCTCATACAGTTTACCAAAGTGCTCTTCATTCAAGCCATTAATTCCACTGAAAATTTTCTCCTTTGCTGAGCCTGGTGGGTGTGGCTGTGCTTGATGCGTGGCTGGCAGCGGGGAAGGTGACTGAATAAATGAGGAGGCCTTAGGAGCACATGTTTGTAAAGTGGAGTGTGTCGCTCTGTTCTCTTTACTAACACTGACAAGTGGCTCTCCTTGTGCAGTAGGTGCCATGGCAATCACCTTGAGGGACTCCAGCAGTGTACGCTGGTCCTGAAGGGCAAGTGCCATGTCCAGCTGCTCCACCTCTTCCACACCACGGCTCAGGCTTTCATAGGAAGTATAATCCAGGCAGCTAACAGGCCATCTGTTCCACTCCATAGTACAGCACACAAGTCCAGCTGGACACACTTCCAGGTGAGCATACATCTGGTTGCGCACCAGGGTGGCGGGGCAACCATATCCACTGTTTAGGCAAGGAATCCTCATCAGTGGGCACATAAGTTGATGTTCATCCACTTTGCAGGAGTGAAAAACAGCCCCACAAACCAAAGGACACGTTATAAGCTCGCAAGAAACTCCTGTTTCAGCTTTGACCGTGCACCTCTGGTTAAAACAGGAAATACAGTGAACATGGTCCTCTTCCATCTTCAGACCAGAGTGATGGGGAGTGACTCTGGAAGAAGACAGTCCACAGTCCTGCCAAAAGATCAAATGCAGTAAGTGTAGGGCGACGACACATTAGCAACAAAGTCTGCTCGACTGCTTTAATACAGTATCGGAGCTCGAGTCAAAAAGCAACAGAATGCAGTGTGATATTATTACAATACAGTAAATGACGAAACCAAGATTTTTTTTATTTTTTGCTATATTTTGCGTTTTACAATTAGAATAAATAGCATCATCTTGAAAAGACAGGTCACAATGGTCACTGGGAATATACCTGCTAACAACAATAACTGACATGTACGCCATCTCGGCACCACATGAAGTATGCTGCACATTGCATATCTGCATTTACTACAGCTGTTCTTTCTAAATGAGAAATATTAAAGATAAAAGAATTAAAAAAAAAAAAAAAAGTAGCCGTCTGAGCCCTTCCTTGTACACATAAAATAAAGGAAACTATAAAATCAGTATTATGCTGTCCTAGAGTTTTAGTCAAGTCTTGAAAGGTTGTTACAACTACAACAAACCAGTAGATGTCACACATGAGAGCCATGCCTCAGTACTAAAGATCTTTATTTCAACCAAATAGCATGTAAGCAAAGCATCAAAGCTTCTTAAAAGTGCAACAAGAAAAGTAGGTAATACAACAGAAATGATATTTCTAGGTAGCAGAAACTGCATTTAAAAGAGACTTTTACTGTAGTTCATTGCAGTATATTTCAAAAGAAGTGTACGAACCGTTTTAATTTATTGTCACATATTATTTCATGAAAGAGCGGCGCATTATACTTGCCCCCTCTGCATACAACATAACATGCCTCATATGAATGCACTGGGGAAAAAAATCAGTAGTTACAAAGCAAACCTAAATATTCTGCAGTTTTCTTCTTTCCATGAATGAAGCCTGCATGGCAACTGTGAAACAGTGCCCTCTCTGCTAAAGAATAACAAACTCAGCTGCAGTCACGTGACACACCTAAAAGGCTGTCTCATGCAGTACCTTATTAGGAAAATTCCCTGGTCAGTGCAGGACGCTAAAACGTTTTCTTTTTCACATTTTGGACAGGAGAATAACATATCTCCCTAATTTTGTGCATGATTTGAGTCGGCAGTGTGTTCTGTTTATAACATGTTACAAATGAACTTATACTGAAAAACAGCATACTCGTTTTGAGTATAATAAACACATTGCTGTATCTATTATGTCATTCACTGGCAAGGCTCCAAAAAAATCTTACAAAACAAATAAATTGTATTAAAGCAAATTTAGGAGCAAAATAAATCTTCATCTTTAAGAATCTACATAGCCAGTGTAATTCCACTGTTGCACTAGCATTTGATAGTGCACTTAAAGTTTAACTTCCTACGGGCATAAAATGCAAAAGTGTGTTGGCTCATAATGAATGATTCTAGATTATATTAAAGACTTTAACAGAAGTTGTGAACAGAACACATTAAATAAAGTTATTTTGTAGCCAGAGATCAGCTAGTGACATCTTTAAGAGTAGGAAACACGTCTAAAATGTATCCAACGAAGCTGGACATGTAGAAAGGACACTTACTGTGCAGCCATTTTTAAATCTCACGTGTAAAAAGATTAAAAGCAAAGCAAAACAAAACAAAAAAAAAACCCTGATGCCAGTGGCAAGTTACTCAGAGCATCTGTTTCTGTAACCACTTCAGGCAAACGAGTGAATGCAAACAAATCCATTGGAAAGTTAAACGCTACCCCGTCATTTCTAAACCTTGCAGTATGTATAAATACATAACCAAACACGCGACTAACATCCACAATATTTTAACAAAACAATACTAGTTACTTTTTTTTTTTTTAACCAGCATCTCTTTTCAGATGTCTGACCCAAATAAAGCGCATTCACTGACAACAAACGTAACACAAAAACACAGCGTGGCTAGATTAATGTTCCTCGCTAAGTTTACTTAAAACAAGAGCAAAAAAAGACGAGAAGCTTTCACTACCGTGTACAGTAGTATATTACGAGTCCAGTGCTGCAAGCTTGTTTGCTGTCATCAGCTCCTTCACCATCAAATCAACTTGTTTTTGTAACAATGGCAGGCAGGCTCATACTCTTAGCTAACAACAGCTAGCTAGCTCGGAAGTTGAACGGTTCAAAACAACAGCGGTATAAACCCGGGCTAGCATGCAGGGCACTTCTTACCTGATCGTAATGTTGGCAGCAAAAAGTCCGATCAAAAGTATTAAAAAAAATTACAACAAACCCAGCTGTTAACTGCAGTTACGGCTATAGAGAAAGTGCTAATGATAGCCAGTAGCTAGCTACATATCCTCTCAGCCTTTCTCTTTTTTTGTGTTCAAAACTTTATTGACCAAAGCGCACATCTGTTTTACACGGGGTAAAAGAAAAAAAAAAGCTGAGAATAATTACGGGAGTTGCCTACATAGGCGAAGACATGGAGTTTTGCAACGATGTTAAAAGCAAACAATACTGAAAAACTGGTGTTTTTAACTGAACAATTAATCTAAACTTTTTAAAAAAGGACACATTATGGTCATTGTTTAGTTCCACTTATACATCATGACATCTATAATAACTATGACAGGATAAACCTGTACTGTTATGTCATGGGTTATTTTGACATTGTAGCATTAAAATTTGTAAAACCTATAAAAATATATTTGGAAGCACAAACATATATCATAGGAACACACAAATGTTACTTCAGTAATGTGTGTATATCACTTTAATGATGTGTTTAATAATGTGATTAGAGAGAGAGAGAGAGATAAATTGTTTGGAGTACAATATTTACAACAATTGTAAATAGAAGGAGAAAGTAACAACATACAATTACACTGAAACAATACTTTAGTAAAGTTTCTGATGGAATGTACTGAGTTACATCCCACTGCTGATTCTATACGTGCTGCCATCCAATGGTGTTGGGTTCTGTAAGATTAACAGGATTTTCGTCCAACACCAGTGGATAAGGATGGACAAGAGGGTCCAATAATTAAGTTAAGTTCAGCTTCAATTCATTATAAACTGCAAGTCTAACTAACAAAACTGGCATATTACATCATACAAACCTGATTATTTTATATAGATTAAACCATTAGTGAAAAAAGATTTTTTCCAATAATAACTTGTATTCCTTGTTTGCTTCTGTTCAGCAATTTCTGGATACCTTACAATGCTGTGTATGAACTGATGACGGAAGCTCCTTAATGTGTACCGGATATTTATTTTATTTGTTCATTTTATTATGTCTGCGTGCAAAAAAATAGCTTACAAATAAATTTGCTGGCCTTAAGTCCACAAAACATTACAAATATGACTTAAACGATCATTAGAAAGAAGATTACTGATTTTCCCATGTGCTGGTGATTCTAACTTTTTCGAAAAAGTAAGAAAATGAATAACCTGCTAAACTGAAAATTGCTCCTCTTTAAAAACAGAAGTAATATAAACTTTTGAGTCTAATATGTCCAAGAGAATGCAGCTTTACAAACATTTTTCAACTAACGTGCAGTAATTGCTAACAAACAGGAGAGGTCACTGTTGCACCGTTGTTTTTGTTAAGCCTCCTCCTAGGTGGAAAAAGATGGACTGTGCCTCACTTTATTGCTGTTAACAGAAGGACGTGCCACGTTTAGAGGTCGAGGCCACCTACATAACAGCACCACAGGACCCGGGGGAGCTGACTCACGGACACATCAAAGCTGAGCAGAACTGAATACACCTGTCACGAGGTGCTGAAACAAACCCATGCAGTGGGAATATTGCTGTTTTACATCATATCAACATCATATCAACCGAAGTCTCACTGTCATTCAATTTAAAGAACTAAATAAAACAAACAAAATGCATTCAGGTCCACTCAGGTTGAGGTCTGGACTTTGACTGGGTTATTGCAACATCTTGTTTCTTTTGTTTTTTTTAACTATTCTGTTGCAGATTTACTGCTGTATTTGGGATCATTGTCCAGTTGCATAATCCAGTTTAGGCCAAGATCTAGTTGTTGGACAGATGGCCTCGCATCTGACTCTAGAGGAGTTTATGGTTGACTCAGTGACTGCAAGGTGCACAAGCCCTTTGACTGCAAAACAAACCCAAATCATTGCCAGTCTGCCACCGTGCTTAAGGGATGAGTTGAGGTGTTTGTGCTGATATGCCTTGTCTGATTTTCTCCAAATGTGGTTCTGTGCATTAAAGACAAACATCTCCATTTTGATCTTTTCTGTCCAAAGGATTTTATTCCAGAAGTCTTGTGGGTTGTTCAGATGCAACTTGACAAACCAAGGCTGTACTGCGATCTTCTTTTCACTTCCAAACAAGCGACACTTGTCCTGTCTTTTTCTAATTGTGACCTTTAACATTAAACATACTAACTGACGCTTGTAGATTCTGAGATGTAGCTCATGGGTTTTTGCACCTTAATGCTCTAGACCAGCAAACTGCCAAAATGTTGGCTTTTATAAAAGTGCTCACACTTATTGATGATCGATTAATTGAGTCCATTTAATTTTAATTTTATAGAGGGTTGTAGTCTATACTACGTAGTTTTTCACAGAACTGTGAAAACTTTCTTGGTCTTTGTAGATTATTTTTAATTCTCACTTCACCCACCCCCACCAACCTGAAAACCATGTCTATCTGTGCACATTCACGAGGGGGTTAATGTAAAATATTTCAACAAGAAAACAGATATTTATGTATCATCTTTTCACCGTTGCTTATTAAGCAGTTCTTATTTTCTGTCTTTAAGAGAGGCTATCAATCGTCTGCTCTGGATGAGAAGGGCAGACATTGCTGCAAGCGGAACAAAATAAGGACTAGTAACATAAGACTTTTCAAAACGTTGATTGATGACAGTAAGGTTTTGAAGATGTAAAATAGCTAGGTAAGAGTGTTTTGTGGGTGATTTATCTATTTTTTTTGTAATGTCTCTTTTTGCAAGCATAAGCAGCCACTGTATTAATAGCAGAAGGTGGAAACAATGCAAACTCTAAATCAGGAATGTCAAACTCATTTTGCATCATAGGTGACTTTAATCTTAAGTGGGCCGGACCCATAAAAAACATGATAAATGTGTAAAATTACAGAAAAGGTTCCAGCAAATATTTTTCCCAGACTGTCTTATAATTATAAACTATAAAGTTTTCATTTTCACAGAAAATGTCCTTTTTTTGGACTCAGTGTAAGAAGCGACGTATATATGTGGTATGAATCCAACTAAAGGGAAAGGATATAATTTGAAAAGCTGTAAAATACAATTAAAAGTTCACATTTTCTAAAGCTGTCCTGTCTTGGCCTTGCCGATTTTGGCCTTATGTATGACACCCCTGATCTAAATGGATATCAAACATACAATACCCAGTTTATAAAATAAATTTAAGGGTTTTTTTTCTTATCTGTTTTCACTAATATTGCATAATCTAAATAATATCACTCTTAAGTGGTTGCTACAAAGCCTTGCGGTCCACCCACTCAGGCTGAAGTCCCCGCCCACAGCTGGCCGTAGTATCCAGCAGTGTCTCCTTCTTAAACATGTCACTTCTATTCAGGTTCAATATCAGATGCTCGCTCCCGGAGCCCCGGGCACCAGGAATGGCAGTAGTGACGCCTTTGTATAAGTTTATTTTTGATTCATACCGCCTGGCGTGAGTCACGACAAGGGCCCACTACTTGAGAATACATGCCTCTCGGGAGGGAAACCTTTGCTTATCATAATGGATGGGTAAAGATGAAACAATTACTAAATTCACTCGCAATTTCGCCAGATTTGAGCGAAATTATTTCAGATTCCTCTCTGTAATCATAACTCACAGGGAATAATTATTTAAAAATACATAAAAAATTGATCTTACGTCCTAATGGCAGCTCTTTGAATCTGCTTAAGGGTCGAAAAGCTGAGATCCGTGGCCGGTTTTGTTGACCTAATGACTGATAAGTCATCGAGCTCCTTCAACCGAACGCTAGGTGGCGCAGCAGACTCTACTCCGTGCTAAAAACATCCAGGGCTTATTTTTCGTGCTGGAGCCAGAGGCCTCAAGTAAACTCAAGTGAGTGGAGATATGAGAAGCAGGCTCCTCTCTGTTTGTTGTTTGCACTTCTCAGCTCAACGTCCTAAAACTCTCTTCAGCTGTCAAATGACTCAAAATGGTGTGTAACGCCAGACTTCAGACTAATCTGATGTTCTTTCTCCCTTTCAAAATAAAGCAAGTGACAAAATACAAGTTAATTGAAATAATGATATACAAAAGCCTGTATCCAACATAAACATCCACACACACATGAACAACTACAGAATAGATTTTTAGTGCCCTGCTCACCTGACGTCACAAAATGCTCAGAATATGAAATTTTTTTGTGCGTTGTGTTTAAATACAGATTTTGCTCATATGCTCGTATTCTTATCTCTCATAAAACATTGCAAGATTTATGGGCTTAGACACGGGGAGGGGGAGGGGGAAGGGGTGACACTTGCAGAGGGGATGTTCATTTTCATGTTTGGAGTCGAGAGAGCAAGCAAGAAATACGAGAGAGAGAGAGAGAGAGACGGAGAGAAAGAGAGAGAGGGGGAAGAGAGAGACTCAAGTCTAATACCGCCGAAGACCACGCGCTACAGAAGACGGATGAAGGCACGCGACATGTCTCAAGGATTCAGGTAAGTTTTAACACACCAGGAAAAAAACATGTTTGAATGTGCATGGTGTTTGTAGCAGAATGGGAAACATGGACTGATTAAAGGTGACAATAAGAACATGTCATGTCATGCTTCCTATTATAAAGGTAACAGCTTAGTTTGTTTATTATTATTATTATTATTATTATTATTATTATTATTATTATTATTATTATTATTATTATTCATTTAAACCTAGAGGTACCTTAGGCTGCACGACGGATAATAATAATATGTTTATATGTATATCGTCTATCTTGTAGGCTTCCTCGTATTAAACTCACATAGATTCGTATAATAGTTTCTATTGATGAGTAAAATCGTGAAGAATGCGTCTGTGAGGGGATGACGAGTGCAGCCAGTAGTCCCAAAGACGTCCTTGTACCGTGTTTGGAAAACGCGCTGTCCACGGTCCTGAAATCGGCAGCCTGCCTGATCTTGTGGATGGCTGAGCCAGCATCCGCACAAAATAGCAAGCGATCATTTGCAATGAAAACACCGTATTGTCTGAGAGGTTTTGAAGTAACGGACTGTCTCCGCACGTGTTAAATAGACGTAGAGGCTTGGCGGACCAGACAGTAGTACTGTTGAACCACTGTTGGCCATAGACCAGCTGGGTGTCCGTTTTGAATGCCTTGCTCAATGGCATCTCGCGTCTGGTGGTTGATAATAGCGGGATAAGGAGGGCTGCCAGCTGTAGGAATGTGAAGCAGGGCGTTGATGTAAAGGAGCATGCGTGCTTAGTCAACTCTTTATACATAAACGTTTGGCACATCTGTCCTCGTTTCTCCTAGCTTGCACGTCACAGCAGTTTGTCTTGTTTCTTAGCAGGTGTGCGTGGATGCCTCCCAGGTGTCGTGCTCGCAGGTCATGGATGGGATAAGCGTGGAAGTACTGGCAGACAGCAGATGATATGCCTGCACAGTTGGCACGGCTCACGCGATGTGGCGCAACATGGCATGCGTAAAGATGGGTCTCTTAGCTCTCTTGTGTCTCCCCGCGTGTCTCTTTCGGGTTCTCGTGCTCTCCCACAGCAGCAGCATCTATGAGCGGTCGGTGGTCCCACGTGCTGTTTCCCGCTCCGTGGCTCGCATGGACGGAGACGTGATCATCGGCGCACTCTTCTCTGTCCACCACCAGCCGTCTGCTGAGAAGGTGGCCGAGCGGAAGTGCGGGGACGTGCGCGAGCAGTACGGCATACAGAGGGTCGAGGCCATGTTCCACACTTTGGACCGAATTAACGCCGATCCCAACCTGCTCCCCAACATCAGTCTTGGCTGTGAGATCCGGGACTCCTGCTGGCACTCGTCTGTCGCCCTGGAGCAGAGCATCGAGTTCATCCGGGACTCCCTCATCTCCATCCGGGATGATAAGGACGGGTCCAAATGGTGCATTGACGGTACCCCATCCAACCAGCCACCACCTTCCAAGAAACCTATCGCTGGTGTGATCGGACCTGGATCCAGCTCTGTAGCTATTCAGGTGCAAAACCTGTTGCAGCTTTTCAACATCCCCCAGATTGCCTACTCTGCCACCAGCATCGACCTGAGTGACAAGACTTTGTTCAAGTACTTCCTGAGGGTCGTTCCTTCAGACACTCTTCAGGCTCGGGCCATGCTGGACATTGTCAAGCATTACAATTGGACCTATGTGTCTGCAGTGCACACTGAGGGTGAGAGCCCATTACTGCTTGTCTCTAACACCACCACAACAGTAGAATAATTCACCCCTAGTCTTGCAGCCTATTAGTGGACAACATAGTGAAGCATCACAGCAAGGCTGTAATTGATCACAGAGTTTGGAGCTTGACAGTGACACATGTCCAGCTTTTATATAAGATGTTGTGCCAATCCTGGGTGTTTGATTGTCCAAGTGTGAAGGGCTACTACATATATTTTTATATTTATATATAAAAATAGCTTCACGTGTATGTTTTTTTAAAATTCAAGGTAGCTGGTCTAAGACATTTGATTACTATTTTACTTCTCTTTGAATATCACGTTGCACCTTCCTGTCAGTCTCTTGCTTTTTTGGCAAATGCATCCACATCTCTGTATTAAGTGTAGACCCTCATTAGTTTGGAGGGTTGTATTGGCCTCATGTACAGCAAAACATCTCATATACACTAAAACAGAGTTATGGGTGCCTTGCTCGCAAAAAATAAACAAACAAACATGCGCAACTGTGTAAGGTGACTACACATCAGGTCGTCTGATGTTCTTTTTTCTTCATATTGGCATGATGTTACAGTATTGGGATCCAAAGCTGGACTTTCTCATCAGTGTTATTAAAGTCATCATTACAAGTTGAAAAAGTAGAAATCTAGCAGGCCCTTTATTAACATTAAAACTGTAGGTGTTCTTGTGGAAATTTTCAAACTGTTAAGTGTGAAGGGTGAGACTGCACTGAAAAATGACGTTAGTTCTTAAAATTCCTCTCAGTGCATATAAATTAAAATGAATATCATGTCTCACACAGCGGGGCTCACTTTTGTCTCAAGAAGTCTTGCCAGTGCATTATGGTGGAGACGGGAGGTAAAAAGGAGAGACAGGTTGGGAAGACAAAGTAATTACTATGACATGAATTATGTCCATGGGTTTTCATTAAAGTCTTGGTGAACACACAGTCATCGACTGTGTGCCCAAATTATGAGTGACAGGCTACATTACCCAGGATCCCCCCCTGAGGAACTGCATACTCATGGGGAGTGTAAAACATCTTTGGAAAGTCCTATTATAGTCAGGTGTTGCAGATGGGCTTTGACACAGGTTGCTTTCAGATAGATGAAGATAGGGAGCTAGGGAGGTGTAGTACCTGGAGGCACATCTAGGTGGCGTCAGCTGTCTGACCTTCAATATACCTACAGCAGGATCCTGTGGGACTGAAGTCATAATTTAAGAGTGATGAGAGCACAGTCAGGGGAGGGTGAATTTCATTGCGTACAGTTATTATTACAGTAATATACTTTTGCACAATATAAACTTTTAAGATTTAATTAACTGTAGGCATTCTATTTTTTAGTCTATTCAGACTTAATATATTTTGCCATATGGCGACCTTACTCGACCTTTGAGAAGTCCAGTGTAAATCCACTAATTTGTTTTGAGCTATCTTTATTTATCTCTGAAACTGTGGTCACGACTGTCTTAAGCCCACGAGTTCCTATTCCCTGCCACCTTATTCAAGTTATAATTGCAGCTTGTTGCCAGTAGCAACAGCTAGGGCTGTGAAATTGCATAAATTACCTGTCCCGATTATCATCCGTCTGGTTGCAATGCTCCGAGTGGGTTTTTGGTGGTCATTGTCAAAAGGCCTGTCAACTAATGCACCACCGCCCACCTGTCTCACAGCTGAGATGGAAAGAGTAAAATAATTGGATATCATTATTTCCATTTACCAGTGGAAGAATGAAACGAGGCAATTGAAAATATCATCAAAGGGCTATCGGAAAACCAACACATGGCCACATTGTGTCAGAATAAATGCTTTAGTGTGATGCCTGTGTCAGCTGCTGTCTTCCTCGCTCTGTAAAGCCATGCCATGCACAGAGAGAATACTTTTTCTCCATCACCCATGTTTGGGAGGGAGGGGGGTGGGGGCAGTGAAGCCAATCACACAGCCCAATGTTTACACATTTTTATTTAAAGGTGCTTTTAATTCCCTTTTGATAACAAGCACAATCAAATGCAAGTTCGTGTTCCTGCATGCACAGCTGATTGACTTGTCTGTACAATCCAGGTATCTTGCTAAAGATCCGTTGGCTTCATCCGAAATCCAGCTCTTCACACATTAGTCAAGAAAAGTAGTTCACATGAAAAGAGAAGGTTTAGGCTCAACAGCTTTGCCGGGCTCTTGATTGGGATAGCATGCTGTTAAGCAAGGACAACGATCTTTACCCCTCTTGGCTTTGATTGCAATCACTAGCCGGCCAACTCTCACACTCATTATCAGTGGATCAGAGCTTCAACTCGGTCAGGGCTTGTTACAGTGAACAACTGGTGGGAAGGGTGGGGGGTGGGGTGCTTTAAACACTTGTTGTCCATCAGCACAATAATTAGAGATGTGTGGTTAAAAGCAATTACTCATATTTAATGATGCCAGTGTGTTATTGCATATAAAAAGGCATGTAATGCAAAACACCAAGATGTGGATTGTATTCCAATCACAGATGAAAGCTTCATCTTTTAAGCTCTCAATGACTGAAAATGGACCCATCATTAAGAAATGGGATTCCAAGACGCTGAAGATACATTTTATGGGACGCCATTTAAAATTTCGCTATTCTCACTGTCTCTTTTGTTGCGTCACCTGCAGGAAACTATGGGGAGAGTGGCATGGAGGCTTTCAAGGAGCTGGCCTCTCAAGAAGGCTTGTGCATTGCTCACTCGGACAAGATCTACAGTAACGCAGGGGAGAAACATTACGACCGCCTTTTGAGGAAATTACGGGAGCGACTACCCAAAGCTCGTGTGGTGGTGTGTTTCTGCGAGGGCATGACTGTCCGAGGTCTGCTGATGGCCATGAGGCGGCTCGGGGTTTATGGAGAGTTCCTCCTTGTTGGCAGGTGTGTGGGTATTTTACATTTTTTTGCCTTTTATTGAACAATTTAGAGCCTGCCTTTGGAAGGCTGCGAGATGCTGCGTTGTCCTCCTGATGTGCATGTCGCCAAGGCAACTGAGAAGAATTAGACCACATACCAATAGCACTGAATAGAAATGTTCTCCAACAATGAATAATTGGCATTTGTGTTGCCAAAAAAGCTGCAAACAATGCCTCAAGTCCATACTCTCTGTGTCCATGCTTCGTCATATTTGTCTTTATTTTAAGGCAGTAGCAGTCATTTCTTATATTCAAATGTGATTATACACGAAGATCATACTGAATCCACCTTCTTTATAAGAATCAATCCCTTTTATTATTAAACATCCTTCTCAGATATTCACCCAGTCCTTTCTTTTCCATATTTCTTCTCTTCCTTACTGTCCCTGTCATTTCTGGTGGTGGCTTAGTCACTGGAAAAGGGCAAGTAGAGTTGTCTCACACACTTATAGTGTCACATTACACCATGAAATCATCCTCAAGGAACATTCACAGTTGTCAATAAAAGTCACAGCGTATTTAATGCTAATTTTCAGTTCATTCCTGCAGCATCTTTCACTCTTCATTTCAGAGAAGGAAGAGGTTTTTTGGCACTTCTCTATTGTAGACTATTTCAGCCATATGCACAGTACTGTTAATATGTATTTTGATACATATGGCAAAACATATCCACATTAAATGTAATATTTTACATATACTGTTAAGTTACTTAAATGGCTAAATGGCTGGCTAAGGAAGCCTGTGCTCACAGAGTCCTTACTGATGATGATTAGACTGCTGAATCCTGAATGAATGCAAATCAAACTCATAAGCCTAGAAAAACAATACAGTACAGTGACTTCCTTCATTTTTGTATGTTCACTCATATCAAAAGGTAGTTCTCACAGACTAAAACCGTTATTGTTCTACACTTACAAAAATGTACGAACCAATTCAACACTGGATGTTAAATGGGTTAATTGCACGTGAAAATCCTTTTGCAGTTAACAGCCATTGGCTCTTTGCGTGTTGCACGCTCTTGTCACAAACTCTGCGACGCACATTTAATCTGGAATCAAAGCTCTGTGCATGAAACATGTTTTAAAGGAGGACTGAAGGTGCATTTCAGTGCTTACCTCACACGTGTCAGTCAGCAGCTGAAGTTTAAAAATCTTGTGTGTTCCGTTATATTTGTTGACATCAGTTAACTGTTCCTCTTAACTAGATTGTGGTTTTCATTACAGAGTAGTGTGTTTAGACAGAATCACTTCCTCTTTGTTACCATTGATGTTCAAGTGTTGCATCAGTCTCAACTGAAGCCGATAAGGTGCATTAGCATACGTTTTTTCTGTCGACAAATTATAATAATGCTGTTTATCGTACACATATCAATCTAATATAAGTTTTATTTGTGTAGCCAAAGCCTCACCTATCATTGCTTTAGACCCCAGCTGCTTCAATTGAATTGAAACACTGTGTTAGTGGATTTCCATAGACACTGTTTGTTCTGGTGCTGAGAACCACTTTACAAGGGAGGGAAGTTAAAAATATTTAAGACACATTCTATACTTCTGCTGGTCTTGTCATGAGATTTGGACATTTTCCCTTCATTACTTAGCAGTATGTAGAAACCTAAAGAAAAAGGTGACAAGTAGCAGGAGAATGATATGAAGTAAAGCTCTGATTGACTTGCAAATGAATTTGGGGCAAACTGTTGATGGCATTTGCACTCATGTGGTATGATCACTAACCATCTCTATTACAAGTTGTCACCAAGAAAAATGCTTAAACTTTAAACTTTAAGTTGTCTTTAGGTTGTGAATAAAAAACTGCTATTGCGTTAGATAAAATCTGTCAGTGACTGTTTGCCGAATCGAATTCTCTTGCACACACTTAAAGATTTGCTGGTGTGATTAGAGCATTTGTTTCCTGTCATTGCCCTTAGACACCTTTCTGACTTCCTGTTCCATGTTTTGCGTCGGTATATGAAGAGAAAACAAGTGGTGCTCTCATCACGAGCATCTCTTTTGATTGAATATGCCATGTTCAATGCACACATGCATATTTAGGTTCATAGCAGAGGATGGCACTCTTTCTTTTTTCACAAGGCTTTTAAATTATCTATTATAATGACACTCTGGGCCGGCTGCATTGCTTCCCATATCTTTACTTTTCTCTTTCCTCCATAGGAGACGGGAAAAGTGTGTCTTTTTTTAGCTTCTGTGAAAGTCTCGATGGGCAGAAGAAATGCTTCTGGGTCAAAGAGAGACAGAGAGAGATGGAGAGAGTGAGGGCCAACACATGCAAAGCCATGTGTGTGAATGAATGAAGCTGGCACACAGGTATTAGCTTATCAAAGAGAAGCTTGTTTTCGTAGTTTATGCTTTCACCTCTGAGGAAGCTTTTACAATTTGCGTGTGCGTCTGTTTATGTTCGTGCTTTATTTGTGTGTGCATGTGTGCGAGTTCTAATAAAAGTGGTAATCTACCACAGAAAGCAAAAAAAGGGCCAGTAAAAAGAAAAGAAAAGAAATAAAGAAGTCCTCTGCACATTTTTAGATGACTTTGCATGCCGTGATCAATTTTTTGGCACTATGCAATATTTGGGAAAGTAGGTCACTTGTAATGAAGAGCTGACAATAACTCAGCGCACTGTTTTAGTTTTACAGCCCCGCATTGTTTGTAGTGGCAGCAGGTAGCTGATTTCAGTGGAAAGAGCCACAAAAAACCCAGTACCAGCACCAAATGGTAGGCAGACAAAGTTAACAAGTGGCTTTTGAACATAACTGAGCACAAAAACATGACAAATGTTGCTCCATGCCTGCTGGGTGTGTAAATAAACATCTCATAATATCAAGTTAAACCTGGTAATATGGTAATAATCTTCTTTCTGCCTTATATACTGAGACACCAGTTCAAGAAGAACCGAACATGATTATTGAGATACAGAATTCAATTAATCTATTTGGCGATTGCACACTTTACATCCACTCCACACAGCAGAACATAATCCTGGTGATAGAAATTAGGACAGATCTGAGTGACCACGGTGGGAGGAAGTGGGCTGAGCGGACAAGAGCGTGAAAACTGTTGAGCTGTGAGATTTAAAGCACGTGGAGTGGTGGCTGATTGGTTCGAAGAAGGTGGACAAAAAGATGATTCGACTAGTGTCAGCATTGGTGTCAACGCTGAGTTCAACAGCATGGGAAAGTGGAAGTGGTGTAAATAATAGACCAACGACCGAACACCCAGGAAAGCAGGCAGATTGTAATCCTTCCTTATTGAACTTCCTCATTAACTTCAGTAACCAGTCAAAAAAGCTTCTCTGTATTACCGCAAAAATGTCCGTCCAATGGTCTACACCAGGGAAGTTCATTCAAGGTCTCAAGTTCAACTATATAGATGGTAAATGGCCTGTATTTGTATAGCGCTTTTACTAGTCCCCCCAGGGACCCCAAAGCGCTTTACACACCCAGTCATCCACCCATTCACACACTGGTGGAGGCAAGCTACAGTTGCAGCCACAGCTGCCCTGGGGCAGACTGACAGAAGCGAGGCTGCCATATCGCGCCATCGGCCCTTCTGGCCAACACCAGTAGGCGGTAGGTGAAGTGTCTTGCCCAAGGACACAACGACCGAGACTGTCCGAGCCGGGGCTCGAACCGGCAACCTTCCGATTACGAGGCAAACTCCCAACTCTTGAGCCACAATCACCCCCAAAATCACCACAAAATGCTTAATATCAGATAAGTTAAAACAGGAAATATACAGGAATAATATCAGCAACAGTCAGGATGGAATAGGAGCATAATGTTCTTTAAAAATCACACAGGCACACTTGAGGCTTTCACTGCTTTTTTCACCAAAATAATAAAACTTCCAAATACTGTCCTCATCAGGCCAATCAGTGTACTAATTAAAATGTAAGTGCGAGTAAAAAGCATTACACTTCATCACAATTATCCCATTGTTTTTGTGGTAAGGGTACAACTGAGAATATTTGAGTTTAAAATATGACACCAATTTAACATAGTTGGTGTATTTTTTTAAGGATAATGAAGCAAAACCAGTGAGGCAGATACTGCGACCAATTTCTTTTGAAGCTTTATGCACGTCCTCATTTCATTTTACTTGGCATTAAAAATAATAAAGGAGCGTAAGTGGTGCACCAGACCTAAATGTTTGCAGTGTTCAAAAGCAGGGAACGCTGCGGTTTTCTTTTCCTTGTCTCGTATTTTACAGTGATCACAGAGCAGCACAGAAGCAGACACAAACACAATACCGCAGTGGCTGCATAAACTACAAGTGGGCATTCGGGGATGTTTGAATCTGAGAGCCTTTGTTGTTCTGTGCAGCTAACCTGCTCTTCAGACGAGGGCCAGGTGTGGCGACGTGCTCGACCCACTTCATCCCTTATCTGCGGTCGCTGCTCTGCATTACTTCCACACTTTACATCCACTCCACTCTCGTATTGTCAGTCAGAGGGCCTCTTGTTTTTCTCTCTCTGTTGTCAATCATGATTTTGCCAATCATTTGCTTCCATTACTTTGTTGCTGCAGGCATATGTTACACACACACATTGCATAAAGGGACAATATTTATTCCATCCATATATTCTGTCAGGGAGCTGCCGAGGCACAGTGGCAACATAGATTATCTACTTCATTCCAATCAAGAAAACACTGATGTCCATCTTCTTGTTGTGTTTCAAGTACATTTCAAATTTCTTCTCTTCTATTAGGTAATAATATGTTCCGCAGAAGATGAGACAGAGTGAAATATAAAAGCATAAGAGTAAGTGCAGCTTAGTCAGACGTTTATGGAGACACATAAGGGAGGAGAAGAAGAAGAGGTAACAAACTTAAATGTAAGAGGGGACAGGCTTCGTTAGTTTATTATCATAATACTGCAACTGGTCCAGTTTTTTGTTGCTTCTCAATAGTTTGAGTAATTCCTCTCATTTTTGATCTCACAGGGAAAACAGCAGCATCATTTACTCAAATCTATGTTAAACAAAGGACTCCTTGGAGGATGGCAAGTAAATTAACAAAATGACAAATGAATTAATCTAATTTGGACGTATCATTGTACACTGAACCTTTCTATCCAGTCCCATATATTTAAAAGCTGCAAATTCTGATGGAACTGCAAGTCTGCAGCTGAGTCGCTTACACCTCTTGTCTAACTCGAGAACAGGCTCTCTTAACTTTTAATGTGCACAGTGCCCGCTTTCAAAAACACAGAAAAAGTGAAGCATCATGTAATGGAAACTCTCATCAGTACATCTGAAAATGTAGACTTTTATGTAAGCTGTAGTGGTAACTTCCACAATCAAAAACATGATTCTGCACCCTCAATAAACATGAAGTCATAACTTTTATTAAATGCACCTGAAAAACATCAAATCAAAGTTTAATTTATTTAAAAACTCATCAAGGAAAATGTGCTTGGTATGGTCGGAATGGATATCAAAGCAAGTAAATTTGATTTGACCAAGTTGTATTATGTAACGTTTTACATTGTCCATACATAACAAAATTACATGGAAAATATACATTTAATTAAATTAGTTAGTCAGGAATTTGCTGTAAAAATACTGGAAATTGCTTTTTGACAATAGAGCTGAATTAAGTAGGATTACAAAGGCATAACAGGGGAAAACAGGGGAAATATTAGAAGTAAAATAATTGAGTAAGGGATTAAAGTTAATATATTCAAAATAAAGTTGAAGTACCAATTTCAGAGTAATATCTAATTACAGAATAAAGATGACACTCCTTTATAAAAAGCCTTGTGCTGGTGGGTTCATCATATTTTATACTTTAAAACTGCTTTTATTAACAAGCAAATTGCTCCTTTTCCAGGACATTAGTGGCCTGAGTGGCCTCATCGATGTTTAAATCTTTGTGTAGTACAGGCTAGGTTGCATCATAATGCACAATAGGACACTTGTTCAAGTTGTTTAGCCGTGAAGGTGTAGAGTTTAGGTAGGTGAGGCATCTGGGATGAAGGCGTTGCCTCGACACACAGATTAGTCCAATAAACTGCAGCCATGTAACACTGACTTCACTGGTTTTAGCGTCTGCGTTTTGCAAACTGAAGCTGACTTCACTTTATTCTTTAGAAAGCATGCCAGCCTTGATCTTAAAGGTGGATTTTACTCTCACAAGTACAACGTTTTTCCTCAAATTTCAACTTTATTCTCAAAATGTGACAAGTTGAAAAAGACATCCTCGTCTTTTTCAGATACTGCTACAGTTTACACAGAGCGATATATAATATATTGAGTTATATTTTACAGTCGGATCAGCATAATGGCAGCCAAACAGCTGACAGTATTCTACTGTAAAGCTTATATTCCGTATAACACAGCAGCATGTTTCGCAGTATTTGTTGCAGATTGCAGATGTGACAGAAATGCATCATTAACGAATCTGACAGTGTAGTGAGCGTGTGTGTGTTTGTGTGCCGTGTGTGTTTAACTGAGGGCTCCTCGGGGACCATTAGACTCTCTCACAGTCTCAGGAAACCTCTGAATCTGGAATGTTAATTTCAGTTCAGCTCTGTCTGCTGAGCTGTAGTTCCTGAAATGTTCGAAAGCTGGATGCACATTTACTGTACGGTGTCATTATCGTTGCCTCTAAAGTCTCTTCCCCAGTAGGCCTACCGTGCTTGGTTTCTGAATGGCAGCATGGAGCGCATCCACCTACTCATTTGCTTGCCTGCTTGCTCTCTTGCAATTAGCATCATTCGTTTTCTCTCTCCCGCTAATGCTGCTTGAATGCTGTTATTACTAAACATCATTTGCATAAGCTGCTTTTCCACATGTAACGCTCATTTCTGTCCCTGTCTTACAAACACAGTTTCGGTCCGGGTCCCATTTTGACTTCTCAGTTCTTGTTTGTGTTTTATTCCTGACAAAATGGACACTGACACAGGAATGCGGATGTTCTGCCTCTGTAATAGCTTGGCACCGGTCATTAACGCAGTATGACTGCATCTTTTAAGACGGCACTGAGGTGCGAAGAAAGCTGCAAGCCCGTATTGTGTGCGTCACATGCATTTCTGCATTTGCCTGTCCTGTTCCATTTTAAGGGGACGCTGAGCCGGAATAAATGAAATGTTTAAGGCAGGAATGAGAGACAGAGAGACTGAGAGAGAAGGGTTGTGGTGGGACACATTTAAAGTGTTTTTTCCATCATCTCTAAGGCTCTCATCTCCTCCACATCTCAGGAAGGAAAGCGTGGAGGATGTGGAATTTTGCCTATTGACTTCTCCTTGCGAGTAATTTGGCAAATTGCAGGGTTTCAGCGAAGAGCGATGTTATCTCTGGCAATATAGCACTGAAAACACCACCAAAATAAACGGGTATATTTGCCATCCAGAACTGTAGATCCAGAAAGGGTTAGGGCTAAATTTCTGATTTATTCTGCTTGGGTGTAACCCATAGTAGCTCTCACTGAGTCAAATCTTTAAAAAAAAATATGTTTAAGGTAAAGGAAACTCTTTGGATATCAAGTTTAAGGAGTTAAAATCTTTTTTTCCAATTTGGTGATGGTTTCAAACTGAAATCCAACACTTCAGAAGAGTGCGTTTCATGTACTGCATTCGTGTTTTCACCATCTTAGATTCTCCTCTTTATTGGTGATGTGCTTCATGTTTGCTTTCAAGCAACGGCTTCCTTTTGTTAGACTTCCAGTTTCCAGCAAAGTCGTGACTGATGAATCAGTTCTGAATGCAAAGATTCGAGATAGAGAGAGAAGGTGTGGAAGGCAACACGAGGCCTGGGAGAGAAACCTCCTTCTCACATTATCCTCAGTCTGTGATGTGACCCTCTATTTTCTGACCCCCCTGCTCTAAGGAAAGTTTAGAGTTTCATGAATTAAGGGCAGTATGTTTGTTTGTTAGGAGAACAGGGCTTACAGTACCGCTGGAACAAAAGGCTCGTGTGCTGCTTGTGCTGCAGTCACCATGGAGATTTTGTTTGGCCTCGAGATGGAGTTGGTATGATCGTCTCGCTGCAGATCTGTCACTCAGTCTGTCAGCGGGGGCTCCACAGAATACAGCACAATAGTCCCTTCTCAGAAAATATGGCTGACATCTGAAAAATTCATCCCAGCAACAACAGTAACAAAGATGGTAATTATAAGATAAGAAAACATTGGCGATGATCATTCAGTAATGGAGCCTGGCTCGCGAACACTTGTGGCTCCGAAAGTATATTCAAGTTGAGTCAGAATTCACGATTACATCTGTTTGTGTTCCACTGTGCAAGGGAGCACAATGAGCTCCATTTGAATATTTATAACACGCCTCTGATGTTAATTGAAAGCAGCCACACTTTGTCAAGGACATCTCCCTCTCTGCAATTGAAGCCCGGTGCTCCCAAAGTGCACAGCGACGGGTGAATGACATTGGAGCGATCAAAAATAGCACTCGGGCTTTGCATCTGGACACAGTTGTCAGATCCAGATTAGTAGAAGCTGAGAAGCTTTCTGCTGCAGACAGCTAACAGTGGACCAACAGAGTAGCGAAAGATGCCACAGAAAATCTGAACCTCCACTCAAAACATCACAGAAAAAAGAAAAGCAATCAATAGCAATGTTTTTTACAACGGTTTGCAATTTAAATAGCAAACATTGTTTTTCCAGCTTTTTAGAATCGCTGCCAGTCGGACTGCCTCAAGTGTTGGACGGTTTCTCAGATGAAATAAGCGACTGGAATTCATCATCCTGGGCTCTGAGTTATTCTCACGTAACGCTGGATAGTGCTCGCCCCAACCCCGGCTGGGTAAAGCAGCGGGCTGAGTAAAAGGAGAGGCAATCGGCATTGAATTGAAAAAAGAGTAGAAGAAAAAAAAGTCTTTTACCTAAAAGGCCTTTGTGAAGCAAATGGATCCAGACCTACCTCGCTGGCTTAGTTTCCCATAACCTATAAATATTTATTACTTTTACAGTATTTCTTTTCTCATGGGCAGTTAATATGGTACAAAACCATCCCCATAAAATAGTGTATTATGTAAATAAATATTACGTAAGGCTACAGTTTGTCTTTAGGAGAGAATGAGGCTTTTTGCCCTTTCTGTTAACATTTAAAGCAAAAATATTGCATTATTAGATTTTTGGGGTACATGTGGCATAATGATAGTTTTCTAACATGTTACTTGTACAGTTGTACAAGAAAAATCTCAAACTTACACCATCCATCCATCCAGTCGCTTCCGCTTATCCTTTTCAGGGTCGCAGGGGGCGCCGGAGCCTATCCCAGCTTTCATAGGGCGAGCGGCGGGGTACACCCTGGACAGGTCGCCAGTATGTCGCAGGGCTAACACACAGGGACAGACAACCATTTGCGCTCACATTCACTCCCACATTTACACCTATGGGCAATTTGGATTAATCAATTAACCTGCATGTCTTTGGACGGTGGGAGGAAGCCCAAGTAAGTCAAACATACACCTTAATCAAAATGATACTGGTTAATAAGTCCTATAGTTATATAGTAATAATGTAACAAAATATGCTGAGAATGGAAAGAAAAACATCTAAAAGAGCATTCTCCTCGCACTTTAATAGAAATTCTGCATTAACTTTATCAAGTATTCATAAAATATCATTGAGATTTTTGTGATGAGATTTTTTATTGAACTGACGTCTCTTGGCAGTAAAAAGCAAACGCTATTTTTTCCCAGCAGTGTTTCCTGTCATTGTGGAGGACAGTGATCTCCCAACTCAAACTGGAGCATGATGAATAAATAAAAGCAGCCTGGATAGGCTTTAAAGGCTTCCCAGCAAACCCAGGGCCTCTGCGTCTCGCTGTTATACCGCCAAGTAGCTAACAAGCCACCACTTCTGTTTTAACTCAGAAGAACGCAGATTGAGAGAAATAAGAGAAAATGAGGAGAATGGAAGAGCGGGGAGACAGAATTTGGTAGACAGAGGATTAGTGCTTAGCTGAGAAGACTAGCGTTGGTGTGATGAGATCTTCATCCGCCTGAACAGTTTCAAATGAATTAAGAGTGTTGTGGGATCGGGATGAAGATGGAGAACTGAGACCTGAAAAAAAAAAACAAAGATAGCAGCATTGAAAATGTATAAAACATTTACTTAAATACTGCTCTTAAGAAAATATATGAGACTCTTTTTTTATTTATTGGAATATTTAAATTCATTATGTTTTGACTCAGTGTGTTCACTACTTTCCTACAAGTCATATGTTCACCTTATAACATGTGATGCTTGTGTTTTTATTCAGGTGAGGTTTGTAATAGAAATGCTGTACTATGCTATCAGTCACCATAACAAAAGTCCTTGTAAGGATAATAAGCTGCTGGGTTATTTGTAACATCTCAGCATGCGTTTTTATGGTATGGTGCGGAGGTATGTTACTAGCCTGTATGTCCATCGGCTTGGTTGTCCTTGAGTTTAGAAATTGTAAAGAGTTTCATGAATAGCTGTTATTTACAGGCTGAGGCGCTTGGGTGCAGTTTATTTCATCAGTTTTCATTTCATTTAGGGGTCTTGAGGTTTTTGGTTGCAGTAGTAGTATACTGCAGTATATACTAGTTCTCCAGTAAGTTCTCCAGCACTCCTGAAGGGCTTTTAAAGTTGTTGTTTTTTTGGGATGTTGACTTCTTTATGACTTCAAAATGCTTTGAATGTCCTTCAAGAAGCCTGAAGTACAATTCCTGAAAACTATTCAAAGAAATGACAAGAACATTTGCCTAGGAGAGTTCAGGCTGTGCTGAAGAACAAAGGTGGTCATACCAACTACTTACTCACAAGCTCGTTAAAATTAGATAAATATGAAAAAGTATATTTTTGCCTTTCCGTGTTTTTCTGATTCAATACAACTTTGTACCCATTTCCCATTTTCAAACCAAAAGAAATGAGGCATTGTAATTACACTATTTCCAATGCTAAGCACAAAAATTGCATTCACTTGTATGTAGATCACTAAATTTAACTGGAGAATGTGCAAAAAGATAAATGACACCAAAATAAGATATAAAAGAGAAACAGTATGAGGTTTAAACCTTGAAAGGGAGAACTTTTGTCCATCATCCTCTGCTACACCCTAAAGGGCTATTAGGGTGGAGAAATTAGGGTTAGTGTAAGGCAAGCATTTAGATTAGCTTGGAAATGCAATATGCCCATAAACACAAATGTTCAAACATGTGGGTTTAACATGACGATGAAACATTAAAAAGACAATTTTATTGACTTTTATTACTTTTAGAACAAATAAACGTTGGCATTTTAAATTTGTGTGAAGCAGACAGATTAAAAGTTTTTTTTTCTATTAACTAACTGAACTTTTTGTACAGAGCAATTAGGAAACTCTTGACTCCCCTATCCCCCCTTCTTCTTTTTAAAGTAACTCTTCTCATTCATCCTCCAGGGGAAACAGTGCATGTGATTAAATCTCTGCCCTGCCAATTAATTCATGCCTTCATAAATATACAAATGTGCTATCAAACTGGAACTAGATCATCCGGCAGAGCGAACAGAGCTCTCGGCCTGCTCTCTGTTGTGTACACTTCTATTAATTATACAGCTGTCGACACACTGTGCTCCTCTAAACAATGCCACACATCATCGAGCCTTAGTATGTTATCAAAATGCGCTCGTCTTAATGCTAAGCATATGCCGTTGAAGGGATAGCAGCTTGCTGACTTTACTCGCCGAGATAAATACTGACTTAGATTTATTAGATTTCAGTAGATTTTTTGGGGAAAGTATGGAATAAAGGGGAAGTGAAATTTTATTATTTTATTCTAAAAGCTTTTATTGATCTGTGAACGTAGGCATACACTCATGGACCACACGATAGAGCGGTGTTTATCAAGTCCTGCCTATAAGATGAGCATCAGTGTAATCTTATATCACTATAACACTGTGAAACCTCTAAGCATCTTAATCTTAGATCCTACAGCTTTTTTCAAATCATTATCTCGATTTTTTTTCGAGTCTGGCTTCCTGTCAGATTTGGAATTTAGTTCCAAATTCTTTTAATTACTTTTACATAACATCATAACTGATCCAATATAGAAAATCGGCAGCTTATTTTGCCATAATCACTGACTTTGAACTCAAATATTAAGCCCAGTGCCTTCCCAGTTTGTTCTAATTCTTTAACAAATCATGGATGTGGATTAATATTTCTTGGACAGGTTTCCGGTGGCTGCTTTGTAAAGAGACAAAAAGAGATACATGAATAAAGACTCACATCATAACTGCTTAATATCACCATAATGCTATTTACAATGTTGTCCATGGTTCATCTTCAGAATTCGCCCATACGATCACCTCTGAAAGAGTCACATGGATCATTTATGGATGGTGAAATAGACGCTTTTCAGGTATTATTAATAATATTATTTCATCAGCCAAGAATTATTTTTGCAATACTTTATAAACGTGTTAGTCTGTGTTCGTTCTTACTGGCGCTTAGTGGGAAAACTACAAAACTAACACTCTTGAACAACAGCGACTCCTTAATCTGCTTAAACAGGTGTTCCTGTAGTATATCTAACCCAGGTTATGTAATAATGGGCCTTCCGATATGCGGTGTGAACATTGAGGTGACATTAAATCAGATTTGATCCCATTAGGCATCCCTCTGGTGGCCCGAGAGTTTTGATGAGCTGTTTGGAGCCCTGCCAGACGACGCCATCCTGAGAGAGGCGAGCGAGAAAAGAGAATGTCATTTTACCTCATCACAAACTCCACTGTGAGAAACAGTCGAGCACGTCTTCTGCGCGTTGTGCATTATTCATGTCGCGTGTTGAACAGCACTTCTGTCTCTCCATCTATCTCTTCTTCTACGCCCCTCCTGTCTTTTTATCCGCGAACAGTCGGCTTTTCTCTCACATAAAACCTGAAGTGTACTGACCACATTAGGACGCGTTAAATGCAGTTAGCCTCCAACGTATGTGTGACTCGGAACATCGAAATGGAAATCTGCAGGCTAGTGTATGAGTCTTTGTGCCTCTCCCTGTACTACATGTACTGAAATGGAGGGTAAAGGACAAGGACTGTATTCACTTAGACTAAATGAAGTAAACGTGACCAGGACTAATGCAGTTCACGTTTCTCCAACTCTTGACTTAATTACAAGGAAGAAAATAATGAGTCGGCTGAATTATGATCTCCAAATATACGACAGAAAATACTGTAAACATGTTGAAACATGTTAGGCAAATATATACTGCAGTAGTTACCCACATAAAACAGATGTTATGTTGTGTTATTTTGCCCACTCACAATTACCTAACACTGTTGCTGTCTTTAGCAATATTAGCTGCATGCAGCAGAGGATTTTTAATGAATTTTGGAGCCTTGGAGAACAACATTCATTAGAAGCTATCAAAAAAATGCTACATAAAGCATACCTTTGTCAACCTATCATGCATTGCAATATGTCAATACAATTGATATCAAATTGATTAATTAATTATGCAAATATGCAAACCTGTTCTTCCTAGATACACCACTCTGACTAAAGCATACTTGAATGGCACTGACTGAGCTGTTCTTAAACAAAAAGAAAAATGACCAGCGATTAAAGTCAGGGAGCCAAACAAGATGAGAAAAGCTTTTCTAACTTTTTTTTTTTTTTACATTTACATTTTCCAAAGCTGCTGAATTGGAATCCATCCATCCATCTTCTTATGTTCATCAGTTTCAGGGTCGTGGTGCTGGAGACTAGCCAAGCTGTCTTGGGGTGAGAGGTGGGAGTACACCTTGGACAGGTTGTCAGTCTATCACGGGGCTCACACATGGAGACAGCCAACCATTCACGCTCATATTCACACCTACAGCCAATTTAGAATTGACACTTAACCTGACATGCATGTTTTTGGACTGTGGGAGGAAGCCAGAGTAAAAGGAGGGAACGCACGCAGTCACGGGGAGAAAAGTCCACAAAGACCTTTTTGTTGTGTTTCAACATCAGGCTTTGGAATGGAGTGCTGTAATGTACAGTACTTCTGGAGGTTTCTTGCCTAAAAATAAACAATTAAAGTAACCTACAGCATGCACATTATTGCAAAGATGGTACTGAGGAATATTAGCATAATATTAAATTATTAACTATCATTTGAAAGTATTGAATATACCTTATTTATCTTCTCATTTCACCTCTTATATAGACTGGCGCTATTATGCCCTTTTCTTATTTGAGCCTTCTTGCCCAAGACTGGGCAGGTTTTTGGACGGGACCATTTATCCAACCCAGAACTCTCAGAACTGTTTGGATTGTGTTGTAAGAAAAGAAAACCCCCAAGCCTCTGCAGCAGGTGATTAAAGCAGAACATCGCCAGTACTCATCGACTGAGCATCAGCGACATCGTCAAGGTGCAGGGCCCAAATTATATTAAAAGACAATATCCAGCCCAGTCACAGCCTGTTCACCCTTCTGCTGTTTGGCGAGCAGTACAAAAGAATTAGTATCAGACTTCAACACGCTATTTTCCCTTAGGCTGTGAAACTTGGGAACTTATCTTGCGCAAGCAACAACAACAGTTAGTTATTTATTCATTAAGTTTTAATTGTTTTTTTATCCCCTGGACTATGAATTTTGTAATTCAAGAGCATACACCCATTGCACAATGCTTCATCATACTGTGCATATAAAATGCCTTTTATTTTTATCAGTATGGTTACACATCACCTGGTGCTGAATGTGCCAGTTGAGTATTCATAGGATTGATTAATCAATCGATTATCATTCCATCATAATTCTTTGAGTTTCCAGCTCCTGGTCAGTAAGTTGATCATGGTGTGGTTTTCTTTTAGGACACAAAGCCTGTAGAGAGGTGATGGGATCGAAAGGTTGGACATTAGGGTCAGCTGGAGCTACTTTAACAACGTCTGGATTACATGGGGTTTATTTTTAGGATGTTTTTTTAGTTCCCTGCTGGCTGAAGGAACCCACGTGGATTTTACCACGAGAAGGGTGGAATAGCTCAACCATAAATTCTCACAAATTAGTTTCAATGTCTCCTTTTTCTTGACTGGCAGTAATTGTTGAGGAAAAGGTCAGAGACTTCGACCTGCACCTACATGAACAGGCACACGTCCTTATCCATCATCCAGCGCATCCTGTGTGTGAGGTGCCTAATTGGTTCCGCGGTGAATCATATCTAATTGGCGTGTAGCTGTCTATAGCGAAGGTACGTTGAATCAGTAGACTGAATCCCACATAAAAGTGTAGAAGAGTGTAAAAGAGAGTAAAAGCTGAAGAGCAGTGCTGCTGGAAGCTTTCAATGGGACAGAGAGAAAGAGCAAGTTCATTGTGGTGTTATTTATCTGTTAATTTGTTTTTTCAGTGTCCCCATCACTGGTGTTTTCCATCTCTCTTAGAGCCCAAATCAAATTAGCTCAGTAGGCTAGAAATTCTTGCGCACAGGGTTACAAAAGTAAACAAACAGGCAAGCTGACTTGATTGTGTAAAGTCTGCATTTATTGTTGAGGCACTATTGCTGAGATGATTACGGTCTTCTTAAATTGAGGCTTGCTGCAGGGGACGTGAGATACAGTGGGGCAAAAAAGTATTTAGTCAGCCACCGATTGTGCATGTTCCCCCACTTAAAATGATGACAGAGGTCAGTAATTTGCACCAGAGGTACACTTCAACTGTGAGAGACAGAATGTGAAAAAAAAATCCATGAATTCACATGGTAGGATTTGTAAAGAATTTATTCGTAAATCAGGGTGGAAAATAAGTATTTGGTCACCTCAAACATGGAAAATCTCTGGCTCTCACAGACCTGTAACGTCTTCTGTAAGAAGCTTTTCTGTCCCCCACTCGTTACCTGTTTGAATGGCACCTGTTTGAACTCATCATCTGTATAAAAGACACCTGTCCACAGCCTCAAACAGTCAGACTCCAAACTCCGCCATGGCCAAGACCAAAGAGCTTTCGAAGGACACCAGGAAAAGTATTGTAGACCTGCACCAGACTGGGAAGAGTGAATCTACAATAGGCAAGCAGCTTGGTGTGAAAAAATCAACTGTGGGAGCAATCATCAGAAAATGGAAGACATACAAGACCACTGATAATCTCCCTCGATCTGGGGCTCCACGCAAGATCTCATCCCGTGGGGTCAAAATGATCATGAGAACGGTGAGCAAAGATCCCAGAACCACACGGGGGGACCTGGTGAATGACCTGCAGAGAGCTGGGACCAAAGTAACAAAGGTCACCATCAGTAACACACTACAACGGCAGGGAATCAAATCCCGCAGTGCCAGACGTGTTCCGCTGCTGAAGCCAGTGCATGTCCAGGCCCGTCTGAAGTTTGCCAGAGAGCACATGGATGATACAGCAGAGGATTGGGAGAATGTCATGTGGTCAGATGAAACCAAAGTAGAACTTTTTGGTATCAACTCAACTCGTCGTGTTTGGAGGACGAAGAATACTGAGTTGCATCCCAAGAACACCATACCTACTGTGAAGCATGGGGGTGGAAACATCATGCTATGGGGCTGTTTTTCTGCCAAGGGGACAGGACGACTGATCCGTGTTAAGGACAGAATGAATGGGGCCATGTATCGTGAGATTTTGAGCCAAAACCTCCTTCCATCAGTGAGAACTTTGAAGATGAAATGAGGCTGGGTCTTCCAACATGACAATGATCCAAACCACACCGCCCGGGCAACAAAGGAGTGGCTCCGTAAGAAGCATTTGAAAGTCCTGGAGTGGCCTAGCCAGTCTCCAGACCTCAACCCCATAGAAAATCTGTGGCGGGAGTTGAAAGTCCGTGTTGCTCGGCGACAGCCCCAAAACATCACTGCTCTCGAGAAGATCTGCATGGAGGAATGGGCCAAAATACCAGCTACTGTGTGTGCAAACCTGGTAAAGACCTATAGTAAACGTTTGACCTCTGTTATTGCCAACAAAGGTTATGTTACAAAGTATTGAGTTGTATTTTTGTTATTGACCAAATACTTATTTTCCGCCCTGATTTACCAATAAATTCTTTACAAATCCTACCATGTGGATTCATGGATTTTTTTTTCACATTCTGTCTCTCACAGTTGAAGTGTACCTCTGGTGCAAATTACTGACCTCTGTCATCATTTTAGGTGGGGGAACTTGCACAATCGGTGGCTGACTAAATACTTTTTTGCCCCACTGTAATGCCCCAAGCCGCCATGCTAATTTAGCGCTGCACAAGAGCCGAGGCTGCAGTCTACCTACTTGTGATGGAATATTATTTAAATAAAAGCAACGCCTGACTTAAAGTTTTGACTTGTGCTATGATACTCTTCTGTCATCGTTTTTGCTTTGTTAAAGGATATTTATTCTACAGCCCAAGCAGAGAAATCCATAAGATTTGGACCACTGCTGAAGTTTAACACTGCTTTGTTGCTAGTTAGGCCTCCAGTATTAATAGCATACCAGCCACCATAAGCCTCATTATTTTTCTGTCTTTAAAAACACTTTTATTAAGGTAATAAAAATGTAGGGGAGACTGGGGATAGTTGTAACGTGGGTCAGTTGTAACACTTCCAATTTCTCCAATCAGGGCTAAGTTTCAAATGATGTGACTCATCCTGTGCATGCCCAATTCAGTTCTGCTATCACATGTGAAAAATCAGCACATTTTGTCAAAAACAGACAATTTAACACCAAAAAAAGTAATTTGTATGCCAAAAAGTAAGTTTTTCTACTTTATTTCAATTTATAATAGCATTATCAGCTTTGCAGTTAAAGTCATCAAGCTTAAATTATGTTATTTGTATGTCTATGGGGATATATTCTGTGTAGGTCTTTAGTGCTAATGTTTTAGCCGTTAGCTGTAATGTTAGCTAGTTCATGGCTATAGGAGTCTGGGTCAGTTGTAATAATAATGTACGTTACAACTTACCGCACTATTACTTTAACTTATATTAAACAAGTTGGGGCAACGACATCAGCAGAGAGAGGTTCACTGGTCGCTTTTGTATATGCGGTTAATGCCATTGGCAACACAATTCCTCCACTGTTTGTGTTCCCACACATACATTATGCAGACCACTGTATCAGAGATGGACCAGTAGGAAGTACTGGTAGTGGAAATAAATCAGGATGGGTGCAAGAAACAGATTTCCTCATCTTTCTGAAGCACTTTGCAAACCACACCAAGGTAAGCCATGATAAAAAGTAATGTTATTGCGATGCTGGTGAACAACTACATTTTTTCAGCTTCATTGTTATGTTCAAAATTGGTGCAAGAGTTGTAGGTTATAATGCCCACTGAGCCAATGAGGCCAAACTCAAGGAAGACCAACCAAAATTAATGAAATATTCAGTTGCAGAAAATTCCATAATTTGTCTTTTTGGAGGGTTGGAATAAGTTCAAAAGCTAGATTTCTGCATTCTGTCACACACACACACACACACACACACACACACACACACACACACACACACACACACACACACAGAGCTACATAAATGGCTCTAAGTGCATTCATGTGTTGAATAAACAAAGATTACATGTTAATGTTTTGTTAGTACCCTTATTTCATTGTGTTACATTTCACCCCAGGATATGTTACAACTAACCCAGACTATGGGGTCAATTGTAACATTTCACTCTTTGTGTTTGAGGCCATACCATGCAATGGGTAATTGTGCTGCAGAGAAAATAGCTGCACTATTTAATAGCCGAGACATGTAAATACTTTGCATTACATTTTGAATCCACTACCTTAAAAGAGCTCCAATTTACAGACAGAAATGTCAAAAATGTTACAACTATCCCCGGTCTCCCCTACTTTGGCTCTGAGAGAAGTTTCATTGTTAAAAGTTACAGGGATAACAGTGATTTAGCACAGTGCTTCAGTTTAAAGATTTGGTGTAACTAATATCTTTGTGCTTGTGCTAAACACCTATCCTCTCCTGACTAATGTGATTATGATCAAAGCGAACAATCTGTCCTCTCGTACAGTGATACTCAATTTACAGCCTGTAAGACAAATGAGTCCCACCACAGGATGACAGCTGGCCTGTCAACCACTTTCTAATTCATTTTAAAACACAGTCAGACACATCTGCAACTAAAATGCATGTACAGCCTTTGATCACAGTAAAATATTTCCTCACTATATTTGGAGTTAAGGCTCTGTTTTGGGACCCCACCACCTTCGCAGACACATACATATAAAGCTTGAGCAGCAACACGGCTTTTCATAAAAAGACATAGCAGGCAACAGTAGCAAAAGATACAGCGTGATACATGTGATCGGAGAAGAAGAAGAAGCTGGAGTGAAGGTTGCAAGATATCCAGCAACTGTAGGCAGGTTAAAGCAATTTAAATGCTTTTATGAGATTTCCTAGCTGGGTATTCATGGAGCACGTGCAAAGGAATCAGCTGAGCCATCAGCTGATAGGGGCTGACATTAAGATCAGCTGATCTGCTATGCCCTTTGACCTTGTGGCCTACCTGAACTAACCCTATGGTTGATTGATGATGTATGAGTTTGATGATTTATTTTATAGCCTTAATGTGAAACCTTCTACTAAGTTCATGTAGTTCATGTCAGTTGAAAGAAACAGGACACTAAAGTTTACCTTACGATAATATTATTAATAATAGTTCATTTTTTTAATTAAATCAAATTAAATGTAACTTTTTTTACTACTTGGTCTCTGACATCCATCCATTCAGCAAGTGTCTCAAACCCTCGTTGTTTACATCGTGTTGAATGAATGAACAAAGCAGCTTTTGTTAACAGCTTTTTGGGTTTGTCAGTCTGAATTAATAGTTGAGTACTAATTACAATAATAACAATCCTTTATAAAACAACTATGCACAGAATATCATCAGTGTCTAACAGTACCTCTTATTACTATGATGTTTTGTCCTTCCTCAAATCTTCTTTATCTTCTAGTCTTTTATTGTCCACCCTTTGACCATAAGATCATAGTCTCCTCTTTTTCTTCTGTCTGTCTGTAGCGATGGATGGGCAGACCGTTACGAAGTTGTGGAGGGTTATGAGCAGGAAGCAGAGGGAGGCATCACAATGAAGCTCCAATCAGCGGTGGTCAGGTCCTTTGACGACTATTACCTAAAGCTACGTCTGGACAGCAATACCAGGAACCCTTGGTTTCCAGAGTTCTGGCAGTATCGTTTTCAGTGCCGCCTCCCAGGCCATCCCCAGGAAAAGAAGAACTACAAAAAAGTCTGCTCCGGTAGGACATAACAAAATTTTTGACGTTCATAAGTAGGAGTGGATATTTTTTCAAACAAATGACTAGTCACAGAGTTTAGTTTTTCAGGCACTGTCTTCTTTTCTTCTGACCATAGGGTTAAATATGATCATGAATATAAGAACAGAACTCGTGAATATTAATAAAACCTGTGATTTATTTTTTCCCCCCTGTGTTTTCCTCCATGAATATTCTCTCCATTTGCTCGCAAAAGGTGATCACGGTAAATTGTGTTCTTGACTTGTTGATAGCTTTTCAACCACAATTCAAAAACTGCTCCAAACAAATCCACCCTGCAGAATGGCATTAAGACGAATTGCATGCTTCTAAATTCAAACGATCAATAAAAATCAACAAGTGGTTTGTGATGACACTCAGAGCTGTAAGGTTATGGACGCTTTTCTACTTTGTATCACACGTTTACAAACCTCTTATGTTCCATAGATCTTCGAGGTGGTAAGTGTATCTTTCTAGACACGATTATTACAACAACTGTCTGAATTTCATCTGCACTTTGTTTGCATTTGACTCCTCCAAGACAGGATGAGTTTGACTGATGCTTTTTTAAACCCAGCGCTCTCTGTAATATCTGCGATTTAGTCAAATAAAGTAGATGGGTAGATGTCTTCATCCTGGCAGGCTTAGAGTGCGAAATTCATCAGTCAAACTCTGATGCAAAGCACTTGCTTGTTTGGTCTGTACGAGGAAAAGGAAAGAAAACAAAAGTTGACATATACGTTGGAAAGCTGCACAAATGAATGGCTCACTCAGCACACGCTGCTGACACAAACACCTGAAAAATATGTTGTATGGTGAGAAGTTGCATCCCTTTCCCCCCCCACTGCGTGTGCATGTTGATATCACAAGCAAAACATATCAGTATTTTAAATGCACTGTCAAAGGAGGCAACAATAAATGTAGTTTTGAAGAGATCATTCCCCCCTCCTTCTGCCAAACACTGTGACTGTGGGACAGTGCCTTTAGATGACTGAAGTACCGCTTGCACAAACAGTGAGGATTTTCCCAGGCACTGGCTGTTCTCCTCATCTGTTTCCTATTGAGCTTTTGGGCATCAATGCTAATATATTTTGTTGCTGCACAAAAAAAAGAGTTGTCTTTGTTTCTATATTCTTCATGTGTTCTTCGAATTTCATCATACTTCTAATGCTGTCATTCACACAGAGTAATAAATCTTTTAATACAGCAGCACAAAAAAATAGTTTAAGGAATAGTTGCATTTAAAACTCTTCCTTATGAATGTTTTTTTAATCTTCTGCCCTTTGTGATCAAGGTTAAGAAGAGGGGAAGAGATTGACAGAACTAAAAAAAAATGAATTGAGGTTAACACGGTGATTTGAGTTGTACAGTTAATTTCTCTATCTCTCTTTCTGCCTTGAAGCAGATTTTCTACACTTGCAGTTTGGAATTCTTTCGACTGTTTGACGACCTCTCCTTTCATCTCTAACAGGAAATGAAAGTCTGCAAGAGAACTATGTGCAGGATAGTAAGATGGGCTTTGTCATCAATGCCATCTACGCCATGGCTCATGGCCTTCATGATATGCACAAGGAGCTATGTCCGGGACAGACAGGGCTCTGTGAGGCGATGGATCCCATTGATGGCAGCAAGCTTCTGGACTACCTGCTCAAAACATCCTTCAGAGGAGTCTCGGGAGAGGAGATTTACTTTGACGAAAATGGAGACACCCCAGGAAGGTAAGAGGAAGAAGAAGCTAATAAAAAATTAAGAAAAGCCAAGAAATGAACATAGAGATTTGATATCACCATCTGGGTCACAAAGTGCATTTCCCCTTCTCCCACTCTCCAACTCATTAGCACACATGTGTGTCCCAGTCTTGAGCATGAGAGGATGTAATTAGTCTGGACTGGAACAGATTTAGTGGATTGTCCACTGCGGCAGTCACTTTCATGTCTTTACAGTCCAACGGACAACATTTGACAGTCAGAAAACACAGCCGTGTCATTCCTCTGTCAGCTGGAGGTTAGGTGCAGCGCATCCTGGTTCAGTATAAAAATGAGGGCACACTGTGCACTGGTATGAGCGCTTGATGTCACATAACAGAGTTGTAAGCAGTTTGCGGCTTCAGATAAGAGGAAAGGCTTAAGCTGTGGAGTTGTTATCATTAAATTACCTTTCACTCTGATTCTCTCCTTTCCCACTCCCTCTCAAATCCTTCCCTTTCTCACTTAATAAGTGTGTTAATACGCAGTCCTCCGTCTCTCCTCAAACATCCAGGTATGACATCATGAATTTACAGAGCGTGGGTGATGATCGCTATGACTACATAAACGTGGGGTCGTGGAGCGAGGGCATCTTGAGCATCGATGACAACAAACTGTGGATGAACAGCAGCGACATGGTTCGCTCAGTCTGTAGTGAGCCCTGTTCCAAAGGACAGATAAAGGTAGGGATTCAGATCCTCCTTAAAGTAAATTCCCATACGAACTCATCCGTATCCTTCTCTGAGATATCACCTCGGCACATTTCACACTCTTCCAGAGCGACCTAATAATCATTTAATGTTTGAGAAAAATGCAAAATTTTTCACATTTTAGAAGACAAAGAACAATTAAGAAGCCTTTATAGAATTTAGCTGAGGTTTAGTTGACAACCAGAGCTTTATGCGATGACGTAAAGGGCTGTCCTATGGATTTCTCAATCTTGTTTTTACCTCGCCTTAATAAAAATAGACTTAGCAGGATAACTGAGCTGGAAAATACTTTGATCCAGCTTCAGGCACAACAAGAAGTCGGATTCTCTGAGGCTTTACAGGAAAGAATAACTTAACTCTTTGTTGCGATGCATAAAGGTGTTCTTATTTCACAAAGCCGGAAGAACGTAAAGCTTTAAAAGACCCAGACACAGTCCTCTATCAGCTTGAAGGCTGAAAAACTGTAAAGAATACTCCAGTATCATTGCTTTTTAAACACTTCTTAGTTTTATAGACTCTTGTAATACACAGTGCAGCATTCAAAATGTTTGCATTTTCTTCAAGAACTCAATCTGCCTTCTCTGTCTGATAATGAATCCGAGTCAGTCTACTTGCTTGCTACTTTATTAGAGGTACACCGAATGAAGGTGATCCACACTGATTAAATCAATTTTATTAAAACGTGTTAATCTATCACACATCATTTTGTGGCAGAGGGTGAATATTCCTGCTTGTTAGACTGGGACAATATTGGTACAGATACAGGCTGGCTGGAGAATACGATTCATCATTATGATAAAGCACTTATAGACAAATTGTCAGTGTTCAGCACAGGAAATAGTTATTCTCTGTGTATAGGGATCAACTAGAGTTGACCCCTTTTAACAATCCTATTCTTTCTCTTCCTCAAAACACTGGATCAGAAAATCAGAGATTATCATTGTATGCTGATAATACCCTTCTTTGTGTAGGTAGTGCAGTTTCCTCTTTACCACATGTTTCCACTTTTGAGTTGTTCCGCTTATTATGTGAATATAAAATCAAATGGACAGCAATTAAAAGCATTCTGCCCTCCCGTATACCAGAATCTTCACGTTGACGTGTCCTCTTGTACGTCATCCACTGTAACACAAAATTGTCAAGGTAAATACAGGCACATTTGAAACCTAATGTAATTTCCCACACTAACTCAACGCTTTTATATCAATATTTAAAATGGACATACTCACTTGGGTCGATATTTACTCTTTTATGATCCCTTTTGCTTCTTCTGGCTATTTCCAAATTTTAGTATGCACTTCTAGTTCTCTCTCTTGGTTTGATTATGCTCCTTCCGTCTCTTGGAGATGAATAATATGGAATATTTTGCTGCCTCACAGATTGCAGGACCTAGTAATTAAATTTGGAAGGTGTAATTAAATTTCTTTTGCTACTTGCTATACTGGTAACAAAAAAAAGTGCATGCAGATCTTAAAGGGCACAACCATTTGCCATTTTCTAAATTCCAAATGCAGTATGTTTTCTTTGTTGTTTCTGCAGTACAGTTATGGGGAAGTGATGTTTGAGTTTGAAAGAAAGGTCTCTGTGTTTAATGGAATTTTGAGATTTACAAGCAGAATGTAATCTACCGTGATAATCTTTTTTTTCTATCGCAAATTAGGATTAATCATGTGGGCATGCAATGTCCCATCGGGATCAGCACTCCCTACAAACCCATCTTAAAAATTATTTGCCTCATCAGATCAATACTAGGACAAAGTGTGAAAAACTTTGCGTGGACTTCAGCACTCCACCTACTTCGTATGTGTTCATGTGCATGAAGGTTGCGGATGGAAATGGGGGAGGTCAAGTAAAGACATCAATATAATCATTAGGATTAAGCATTGGGGGAACCACAAATGTCTAACTTTCCAATTAATCTCTACTGTAATTAAAAAGAGAAATGTTTTAAGAGCTGAACCGGTGCCCTTACTGTACATCTGTTCCCAGTAAATATGTCATTGATTTTTCTTGCAGTGAATCTTAATCCTTTATTTGCTTAAATCACATGCTGGCAAGAAGGCTGCTGATGCTACACTGTCCTACATTTTTAAATCCTCCTCCCATTACAAATGATTTAAAGAAGGGATAATGAAGGAAAAGAGAAGTCTATGTAAATATGACAAACACGGATAAGTTCTGATGTCACATAAAAAGTTTAGGTTTGCACCATAAACTCACGGGACTTGCGCTCTACCTGAGCGAGGAGATGGACCGTTTGGGACAGTAAGCAATAAAACTGGTTTTGAGCAAAGGCTGAATAAATGCCCTCATTTCCTTCATTTGGGGACAATTGTTTTCAGACTGGCTATGCACCAAGTTGCCTCGAGGGAGGGTGCATCCTCTCTCCTAGCTGCTCATGCTTCCCCCCTCTATCTGCTTTGTTTCGTGCCCCACTTATCACCCTGCTTTACATATCACAGTGCTGGTAACAGCTTCTTTGGGAGCAGAATGTAAAAGCAGCCGGCCTTGTTTTCTAAACACTCTGTCTGGGGCTCAAAAAACGCACAAACAAATCCTCATTTTGATATCCCCTCTGTGCTGATTAATTATTTAGGTTGCTTAAGGTGAGATGTGCTTTTTTCCCACGGCTCAGTGTAGTGACTTGCTACCGAGCTTTCTTTGGCATGTTGTTGACTGTGTGTTGTTTCTCTGCGTGCAGGTGATTAGGAAGGGTGAGGTGAGCTGCTGCTGGATTTGCACCACATGCAAGGATAACGAATATGTCCAGGATGAATTTACCTGCAAGGCGTGTGAGCTGGGATGGTGGCCGGATGATGACCTGGCAGGTAGGAGAAACAAAAACAGAAACTGTGTTTGTTTTTATTACATCGTTCATCCACACTCCTTGTCCATTACCCCTGAAACGGTTCACACTTATTATTTTGCCCATTTCATGCGTTTACCCTTAGCTCAACCACAGTACTTTTAGTGGGGCTGACTCCCCTGTTCTCTCAATAGTCATCTTCCCCCACCGTAAGGCTATTCACACAGCACCTCAGTGGTCTAACAACACCTTTTTCACCATGCAGGTCCTATGCCCTTGCTTTCTTCATTTCCTCAAACCTTAACACCACTCCCTCAAAAAAATGCTGCTGCTCATTTCCTTCCTCTCTGCTCTTGTTGTGACCCGGTGCTTGTTCTGACAGCGATTTATAAAGTTGAGAGGAGCCCTCAATTCCCAGGTGTAAAATCCTATTACTGCCATGAGAGGCTTGAGGATACATTTCAGCAGTCTGTCAAGAAAGAAAAGTTTCCTTCAGTCTCATTACATTTGAAAAATACTAATAGAGAGAGGTAATATGCTATTCACTGAACAAGGGTTTACAATTGTGAATGTGTATTTTTGAAAATATGCAGCAGAAGAGTAAATTTCAAAGGTCTTCCCAGAGCTTAGAAACACAAATAAGCGATTTGAGGATTGTGTTAGATAAGTGAATGCAGATACATTTCATCTTTGCCACCCGTGTCTGTTTGCATGCATAAGGGGAAAATCATCTGCAAGCTGAGCTGGGTGTGTGGCCAAAAGGTAACAAGCAACAGTTCTCTGTCCCCACTTCCCCCTGCATTTAAATGAAACCATGCTATAAGAGCTGGTTTACACCTTGAGATGCTCATTACTACCTTTCTGATTAGAATCCCCAGAGGACGACAATTTTGTTTATTTTAAAATTTCATATGTCTTATGATTTGGCATATTAGGATTTAGCATGCAGACCAGAACTGGGTTCCTCCGTGAAGTCACTGTAATGCTATTAGCAGAAGCATGTAATTTATGAAGTGTTAAGCTGGGGAAGTCTAGGGATGTCATTTTTCTCCAATTAAGCTCTCCAGACTTCTTCTCTGTGTTGGATGATGAGTATGCAGGGCATCATGACAGAAGAGAAATAGAGCTTTGGGGTGTGTAGGATGAAAAATGCAAATGAGTTCCTGTCAGTGCCATAGCGCAAATGTTGGGGGCACATGTATGGGCAGCTATAGGTGTACAAGGAACTACATAAATAAGAAAAAACACATCTATTAATATGGTCATCAGCATTTAAATATTGTCAAATACATTTAGGACAGTCTAAGAAATCCAGAATCTAAAAATTTCAAACCTTTTTTTCCAGCGTGTTGTTATTGCTGTGTGAGGCTTTGGCTCTGAGGTTATACAACATTATTTCCAACACAGATTTTTCGTTCTCTTTATACCTTGAACATAACACAAAGACTTACCATAAGAAGTATTTAACATATATCAAGGTTATTAAACTTTTCTGATGCTGCTGAAAGTTCATTTTTATTATCATATAGAAAATGATGTCATCATGTCAAATTATTCACTGAGTGTAGTTTAATACTGTAAGTGTTAAAATAAAATTCCGAAAACCAAAATGTATTTAAAAAATTGCCTTACCAGTGAAGTCTATTTTCAGTGTACAACCATTAACTGTTACCCAAAAAGACCGAATGCAACAATTAAAATACTGCAGTATATATATATATATATATATATATATATATATATATATATATATATATATACATATATATACACAATAATATGTGCATGTGGAAGGCACTAAAATCAGGCCATTGCCAACACTCTGATTTGCTTTGCCCACTCTTTCATTCTCCTTGACTAACTGCTTCCCACCATCTTTTAATGCACCTTTCATTCAGTAAAACTAACCGCAGGATGAATTAAAAAATTGACCGAACACTGTTTCCTCTACTGTTTCCAGGTTGCCAGCCCCTGCCGTTGAAGTATCTTGACTGGGCAGATGTGGAATCTATAGTTGCTGTGGTTTTCTCCTGCGTGGGCATCCTGATCACCTCCTTTGTTACCTTTGTGTTCATCCAGTACCGTGATACACCTGTGGTTAAATCCTCCAGCAGAGAACTCTGTTACATCATCTTGGCAGGCATTTTCCTAGGCTACATCTGTCCATTCACATTAATCGCCCGTCCCACAGTGGCCTCCTGCTATTTGCAGCGGCTCCTAGTGGGCCTTTCATCTGCCATGTGCTACTCTGCCCTGGTGACCAAAACTAACCGCATTGCACGCATTCTGGCTGGCAGCAAGAAAAAGATCTGCACCAGGAAACCCCGTTTCATGAGCGCCTGGGCCCAAGTGATCATTGCCTTTATGCTTATTAGTGTGCAGCTAACTCTGGAGATTACACTCATCATTCTAGAGCCCCCCGAGCCCATCAAGTCATACCCCAGCATACGTGAGGTCTACCTCATCTGTAACACCAGCAACGTAGGCATGGTAGCGCCGCTGGGCTACAATGGCCTCCTAATCATGAGCTGCACATACTATGCCTTCAAGACGCGGAACGTGCCCGCCAATTTTAATGAGGCTAAATACATTGCCTTTACCATGTACACTACCTGCATCATCTGGTTGGCCTTCGTGCCAATCTACTTTGGCTCTAATTACAAGATCATAACCACATCCTTCTCCGTCAGCCTGAGTGTAACAGTGGCACTGGGCTGCATGTTCACACCCAAGATGTACATAATCATCGCCAAACCAGAGAGGAACGTCCGAAGCGCCTTCACCACATCTGACGTGGTGCGAATGCACGTCGGAGATGGGAAGTCTGCGGCTCAATCAACAAGCAACAGCTTCCTGAATATGTTCCGCCGGAAGAAGACTGTAACAGGCAATGCCAAGTGAGTAACCTTTTGTGCTTTTTCATCTTTCTGTTTGGATTTCATTTCTGGGGTCACTGGTTAGAGACCAAAAAGGTGACTAAACTCTCAAATTGGAAAAAAAAAATCATATCAAGCTATCACTTTTTTATGATGTGTTTGCATGTCAGTGGTCTGTTTTCATCTTTCCAGTACCCCAATGAGTGTTTGTATTTATGTAGTAAAAACTGGTTTTTAGGCACATCCCCCTCCCCCTGAGAATGAAATATCATCAGCGAAATTTAATAGGAAAGTCAAGATGGGACGTTTGCTGTTATTGATTTAAAGCTGAAAGGCCATTCAAACGTGTCAGGGATAATGAAAGTAGAGATTTCATGTGGCGATTCTAGATGTAAGACTTGCATATAACTTTTTTGAGATCCACAGCAGTGGCACATGGACAAGTGACTAAAGTAAGGAGCGGGGCAGAGAAGGAGAGTGATCCCAATATGTTTAAGTGTTGTCTCTTACCCTTGCTATGCAGCCTATCTAATCTTCTAACCCTTCAACCTTCTATACTGAGGAGCGCACTGTCAAGTGTCAAGGCTGGCAAATGTTTTGGAGTCATTCAACCTCTTTCTTGGAGAGCTGCACTGCCAGTTTGTCTATTTTATAATACAGTCTGGGGAATAATTAAAGTATCCACCATTCAGATAATCACAGCAACAAGACAGCTGAAAAGTGTTAAAGCTGAAATCAATTTTTTCTACAAGCTTTTTCCCCAATACACTATGACACTAAAAAAATCTTTAGGTCAAAAAGATGTGCTGAAAGTAATTGTTTTTTTATTGATTGGTTCTCATCTTTTGGATCATTTGTTGCCAACCTGCCTGGATTCTAGATCTCATTTAAAGACATCATTTGATAGTGTGATCCTGGCACTCCTGAGCTGGCAGGGCAAAAATATTTTTGACTATGCAGCCCTCCAAGAGGGTGATCTGCCACCCTGCTGCTTTCGGTTTATCCTGAATTAACCTCACATTTAACTTTTCTCAGCATGAACACCCTCCCCTCACCACCTCCCCGACTAATCACATTAGAGCCAGTCCTAGCTCATTCTCCGCTAAACACTGTGTCGTCATCAGGCCAGTCCGGGCAAAACCCGAAATACTTTGCAAATGCATGCACCCCTCTTTAACAATAAAATTAGACAGTCAGGAAGAAGACAAAAATAAATGAGATGGATGGCTCTTAAATCTGTTATTTCAATGTCTGACAAAAATGTATGATCATAATGCTGTCTGCAGCACATTATGAATCACTGTTTGTGAGGCTGATAAATGTGACGCTCTTTAGAGGTCATGAGTGAACACTTTAGCCAAGCTCTTAATGTCAAGTCACGTACTTCAAAAGTATTTTAACATGCAATGAAATGTTGAAATGCTGCTGCTCTGTTGTCTTACGTTGCTGCTATGTTGATGTTGTTTTTCTGCCTTCACCTCCTGGTTTCCTGTGATAGTAACTTGGGTTTTTATCTCGTTCATAGTTCTAATGGCAAGTCTGTGTCATGGTCTGAATCAGGTCCAAGACACCCTCCGAGGGGGGGGAATGTGTGGCACAGACTGTCTGTGCATGTGAGGAAACAGGAAGCCGGCTTGAATCAGACGGCGGTCATCAGGCCCCTAACTAACACCCCCGACCCCCACAGCTGTGAGCCCTCCACCTGCAACACTGGCACCGCCTCCCAAGATCCCCCCCCAGAACCACCTGGCACTAAACCTCTGTACAACCTGACGGAGGAAGACGACGAGGGCGACGCGCAGCGCCCCCTTTGGACTCCAACTAGCACTGATCGGCTGCGAGGGCGGGAGTCGGATTTGGATGAGCCAGCTTCTCTTTTGCCCTCCCACTTGACAGGCCACACCACAGATCGCTTGCACAGGGATGTGGTGGACACGCACAGCTCCCATGCACCTGCACTGAATGACCGCACTGCCAAGGAGGCAATGCCTGCCAACGAGCCTTTGAGCTTGACACCCTCTCACCTTCCTTCAGCTCCACAACACGGGGCATTTGCAGAAGAGGGGCTTGAGGATGAGGAACTGGACCTCTTACACGGCTACATTTATGACGCCAAGGAGGAAGGGGAGAGGGAGGATGGGGAAGGTGAGGATTTAATTCAAAACAAGGCAACACTGGAGGATTCCCTAGCTCTGTCTCCCCCCTCCCCTTTCAGAGACTCTGTGTATTCAGGGGACTCTGTCACCGGCTCCCCCATCATCGATTCGATGCTCGGTAGCCCCTCGGTCTACACCGCCGACATCCTCCGAGACTACGCACACAGCTCCTCAACACTGTGAGAGCAAAAACCAACGCTGGCACAGCGGCTGTCAGCAGACTTGAGCATCACACAGAGTGCATTACACCGACACACACCGACACACAACACGTGCAACGATACGATTTAACATTTCGAGTTTTTAACATTTGTTTATTTGCTCTGACATTTGCTTGCTTAACTGTATTTATTACTCTGCTGTTATCAGTAAGTGGTTAATCGAAAATACAGGTAGACCACAAATTATCTACGAGTGCTTACGTTTCTGAGGGGCCGTGAGTGCACAAAGCCTTCCTGAAAAATGTAAAACTGGGACGCGTGCCAAAACTAGTCAGCTCTCACGCCAAATTTTTTAATGAATGAAGTAACACAGAGAGTCATAATAGAAGATGTAGCTGTGTTTTTTTTTGTTTTTTTGTTTTAATAGAGACAGTGCAATTGTAGAGTCTGCAAAAAAGAAAACACGTCAAGAGAAACACAGTAGTGTTTGCGCAGCGCGCTTACACATCACAGACCAAACTTTCTCTAAAGACTGCAATAGCTTAAGTGCATTTCATGCCAGTTTTGATTAGCTCTGCTCTTCTGCTGCAGCACATGCACAGGTCTGTTCATGTGTATAGCAGTCAAAGCTTCATTCAAGAAAATCAACTTTTCATTGAGTATTCATTAAGTAACTGCACTCTTTCTCTAATCAAACCTCATTGCAGTTTATATATTACAAATTAACAAGAAAAGTGAAGTATGTTGTTTGAGTATTACATTTATGTGCCGCAAGGTGTGCTCATCACAAAAGTAGTATCAACGAACTCAGATCCTGCTGAAGACTCGCGCTGTATGATATGTGACTATGGTTACAATGTGCCAAGCAAAGTTGTTATCAGCCTACAGCCCCCGCTTTCTGTTTTATTTATTTATTTATTTTTATGACGTAGCTGGTAAACAGGTAAATAGGGTGATTGTAGATGATGGCAATGCTGTTTATTTCGTTTACACTAAAACCATAACCCTGAGAATTTTTACGCGCGTGGGAAATGACAACAGAAAAAGATTTTGCTTTCCATGCTGTGTGGATATTTCCCACATTTTCTGAGTTTGCTGTGTCATTGTAATGGAAAAACACAGTAAGTTGTACAAGTTATCAAAGTTTGTAATACTGTTAAGCCATCTCTTGTTTTTCACGCAGGTGGTATGTTTGTAATACTAATAAATGTTTCTATATTTAGAATGTCGACAGAAAAACAAAGTTTATACATTTTGCAACTGTCCTCGGATACTCGTCAAAAAGCAGTGTGTTTGTTTTTTTGGGGTAAATTTTAAGTTGAGCCAGTTGTATCCTCTTGAACACATTTGGTTGTAAAAGTAACCAATGATTGATTGCTTCTTGTAACGAGATGATACATGTTTCAATTTTGTTTAAATCTTGCATTATAAAGTTAAGTAATTTAATTGAGGTTAAGTTTCTTAGTTCTTTTATCTATAAGAATGCAAATAATTTCAAAGTACGAGACTACACAGTACGTAGTGCAATTGTATTGTATTTCCAAATGTTTTTAGTCTATTATAGTGTAAGTTGTTAAATGATCTTAACCAGTGTAAAATATATCAGGTGCCACCTGAAAAACACTGTCAAATCTAGAACGAAATAGGCCTTTATGTTTTGGGTGAGCTGAACATGAAAGATGCTGTAAAATAAAAACAAAACTTATATTAAAAAGACTGATTACTGCCTATATTAGCTGAAAAAACCAAACAAACTAAAACTAAAGTTATATTAGTGAGTCAAACATATATCCTGACACCCCCCAAATGATTCTTTAAAATGTTCCAATCTGGCCGGCCTGCAAAATGTGAACACTGTAGGGAAAGAGGGCATGCATTTTGGACCTCATAATTGCACCGCATAATGCACTGTGTTGTAAGATGTTAATAATTGCATGAAGAAAATAATTATTCAAATTGGCCAAAGATTTCAATTGTCATCACTTTTACAAGCCTCTTATTGACTGCCCTTTCATATCACACAAATAATATGTTTGAGCCAGTGTGTCATAAGTTATATTATATAGTAAGTTGCATGATATATTAGCCATGCAGTCTGCTTTTACAAACACTTGTCATTCTAAAGAGCTCCCTTGTTTGACTTTGGTACTGTAATAGAATGCTATCAATGCAACAAGTCTGTTAAATTTCGTTCTACCTAGATGCCAGGGGCATGTCTAGACGGGGGTCATGGGGTGGCACCATACCCCCATTGATATTTTCTTGAATACTTTACTGAACTTCAGGTTTAATATACTTGTACTTAATGTACGTATTTCTGTGTTATCCTTTTTCCTGCTTATATGCCACTATATTTTAGATGCAAATGTTATATCTTTAGGTTTTTTATTTTTTGAAGATAATTTCTATTATTAAACCTATAGGTCAGGGGTGTCAAACTCCAGGCCTGCAGGTTTTAGATCTCACCCTGGGTCTACACACCTGAATCAAATGATTAGTTCATTCCCAGGCCTCTGGAGAACTTCAAGACATATTGAGGAGGTCATTTTAGCCATTTAATCAGCTGTGATGGATCAAGGACACATCTAAAACCTGCAGGACACCGGCCCTCGAGGCCTGGAGTTTGACACCTGTGCTATAGGTCAAGCAAACAAAAAATATGGAAGAAATTAAATACATCAACAGCTGGAACATACATCAATGGACCAGTAATTGTAATATATAGTTATTGTAGTTGTTTGGGCTAAACACATTCAGAAATTCTAATCCGATTCTATATAATGTGTACCCTTACTTTAGGGTTGTTTTTTTTCCAAAATATATTTTGATTATGAAACGAGTGCACTATTAAGTTGCTTGAATAGGATGATAACTTTCACTTGTGTAAAAATCCTACATGCAAAACATTTATCCAACACAATTTCCTGACCTGTACCACCGCATTTAAAAAACCTGGGATCATGCTTGCTCCTCTGGCATTAACATCAGCACAAACCTGTGCACTGGGAGCTTCATAGTATGGGTTTCTACAACCTAGTATCTCCTGTAGGTGTAAACTGTACGTTTTTTCCATGTAGTTAAAGTGGAAAAACCGAGATCTTTTTTTTTTTTTTTTTTTAAAGATTTCTATGTCTATTAACTTGATTTGAAATGGAATATCCTTGAACTTCTTTACATCACAAGAAAACAAGAATTTTGAGGTGTTTTTTGAGCTATTGTGCAATGGTTTTATTATTTTTGGCTCAACTGAGATAGTATGGGATGTGCAGAGCACCTTTACTAGAGAGCCATGTTTTTCAAATTAGAGGTTTGGTTCCACTGAGGATTCCTGAGGATTTTTTTTCACTGTTTGTTTTGTTCTTTCACTTAGATGTGCTAAAATGACCCCCGCCCCGGCAATTTCCTGAATTTAGCACGCAAAATATTTTTTTTATTTTTTATTTTTTTTCGAATACGAAACCAGAAACCATGATTTCCGCATGAAAAGCTTTATGTACTCGCACTAGAGGGAGAAGCATACTGTATCAAGATTTGCATTTCCGCCTGAGTCCTGTGACTTATCAGGTGGTTGTTGAGCGTCAAGAGGAGGAGGGGGAGGAGGAGTAAAAAGGAGAATTAGAAAGTTGGGGGGAAACTCGAGTACTTTCTATCGCATCTGGTCTTCAGCTGTAACACCGGCCTAGTCCTCCGTCGCTCCTCGCAGGACATCTATATGAGCGAGAAAGCAGAGGTTGCCTGAGTTTGAGAACAGCTGTCAGTCTCAGCATGGCCGGGGGCTCGGTGTCCGAGTGCAAGGAGTACTTGTTTAAAGTGCTGGTGATCGGAGAACTAGGTGTGGGCAAGACCAGCATCATCAAACGCTACGTTCACCAACTTTTCTCGCAACACTACAGGGCGACGATCGGGGTCGACTTTGCACTCAAAGTTATCAACTGGGACAGCAAAACGCTGGTCAGGTTACAGCTGTGGGACATCGCAGGTAAGGACACGCTCGCTGACGTCATTATAATTACGTTTCAATAATGGATCCGGTGATTTTGGAGCCACGAGATACCAAATCTAACTTTTCCGTGCGTCACGTGTCACATTGGGGAAGTTTCACTTGAGCACGCCACATCGAGACTTCAGAGATATGTTTTATCAGAAAATGATTTAAGATGATGATGGTGATAATAATAATCAACCAGAAAGGCAGATTTTATTTATCTATTTTGCAAAGAGTAAATTTTTAAACCCGCAGATGGCCACGAATTCAACGGCGCACGGGGGGAATTTCCAGTACAAAAGACCAGTTGATCACGTCTGCTGTTCTCTTGCCCACTTTATGATCACAGCAGCTCATAATTGTCAGTGGAATGTAGGTCACGTTGTTATTATCGACTAAGCCCCGCCTCGCTAAACTCGCCGTCATATTGTGGTGTAATTCTCACCACGGCTTACAAGTATCTTTTGTTAAACTGGTCACGATATCCTATCACTGTTACCGTCCTGTGATTCAAACGGCCTGGCTCTGTTTCCGAGAAGATTTCAGTAAACTTAAGTAACTTGGCACACAGGCCAACCTGTGCATTCCAGCAGCTTGAGTAAGCAAGCTGAGAGGAATCAGAGCAGTGTAAATACAAGTTTCCTGCATGCAGGCGGCACTGCTCAGACTCCCAGTGTTTGTCATCTCCAGGCCCAGAAATATCACACTGTAAACAAAAGAGTCTGAGAATGACGCGCTTGAGAGGACAGGTGAGAGAGAGGAAGTGAGCAAAGATGAGAAGTGAGCAAAAAAGACCGACCTTCAAAACGCAAGCAGGAGCCAGGCTGCCAGACACGGTCTACGCTGCTCTTCAGTCAGAGGGAATGAGGGTGTGATGTGACGTGGGTGAGGGGTCTCTGCACTGTCCCATTAGCCTCTATCTTTTCATGTTTGATCCCAGTGCCAAAAATCCATCTGACACCGGGGCTTTTGAAATTCAGAACTGTGCTGACTGCGTTGCAACTCCCAGCTCTAATTTGTGATGGTTATCTTTGTGTTGAACATAATGAGATCATGTGACTTAAGGGCCATTAGGAGTGTGACCTCGTGGAAATCGTTGTGGAACTGTCAAATTTTAGGGCATATTTTAGAAATTTTACAGTATTTATAAAAGGCAAAGTATAAACTGAGGCAGTTTACAAAACGGAAAAATAATAATTTGTCTCTTTTTTTGTATCAGTAGTGAAACATATATTACACTTTTCAAAAATGGCAAGGTGAATAGGACTGCAGTTATTTTGTGTGTTTTCTTTTCTTTATTCAAATGAATTGACTATTTATTGGGAAAAATAAATACTTGATTAAAAAACTGTCCAAAGAATGCGACAAAATTAGGTTTTATTAAATTTTAAGCCCAAATCATCACCAGAAAGGTTTAAAAAAGCAAACAAGTACTTAACAGCCTGAGCCGCTGCTGCCTGAGAAATAATTTCAGTATCCATCAAAGTGGCAAATTGTGTTCCTGACATTTTTAAGTTAGATAAGATTGCAGCTTTTGGCATTTCTGACAGTCTTGTTGCTAAAATGCCGTTTCAAAGTTGTTGTTTTCTTAAGGCTAATAACAGAGCTTTTAAAGACTAGAATAAGGTGAGCTCTATAAAGTAGCCTAAAGAGACAAAAATTCCATGTGCTGTGGGTAAAGCAGAGAATTTTCAATGAGAAAAGTCTATATGCCAGGAGGTTTGAAGTGGGACAAATTCTGGGCGTAAGTCTTTCTACTACTATTCTGATAGTCTTGGATAAAAAAGGTTGTTGGCTTCTGATCTAACTGTGTTTTTACTGTTGTTGTCAGTCTGAAGTTAGATGCAATGGGTTAAAGCCATTGTGGTTTGATTACAGATGTTTAAAGAAGTGAAAAACAGGACTTCTATAACCTATACCTCAAAGGAATTTTTGGTCACTGTGTTTGTTCCTCATCTTGGTTCTTGGTTCACAGCCTGTCGTACCGCTTTGGTGATCTTAAGTGCTGGATTAGTATCACATTGTTGGATTAGTCAAGTTATAGTGAACAATAAGACAAAACTACAATCATAATTTTAGAGACCAAACAGGGTTTCAAGGGTTTTAAAAATGTCTGTCTGGCTATTATATAAATTTTTCATGAGTTAAAAAACCCCCAACAAAAACAATCCCTGCCTCTAGATATGTTCTATTCTTACTTTTTGGCGGGGTTGAGCAGGTCCTTCCTCTCCCTCAATCAAACAAAGCTCATATGCTGAGACAGATCAGGACAGATGGTTAGAAGACTGCTGTTTTTCTTTTATTTATTCCACCGCTTACAGCAGTGACAGAAAGGGGGCGAACATTTGGGTGTCGGGGGGGGAGTCATCACAACAACTTGCATGTCTGTCACAGAGTGAGTGGCAGTGCGGGCTCAAGTTCCCCACCATCACTTTGGCCCTGGCAGCACAAGCTCAGTGTGCAGGAGCATCTGTGACTGAGCGCCAGGAAGTGCTGTCTGCCTGTCACAGACCGACAGCACTTGATTAGAGGATCTGCGAGGGTAAATAAAAGCCTGACACACACACACACACACACACACACACACACACACACACACACACACACACACACACACACACACACACACACACACACACACACTTTGATAGGCTGATATCATTAATTAAGACAGGGGAACATGCTAGTATAGATTAGGGAAGTTGTGTGGATCTGGATGGTCTCACCAGGTAGGACGACTCTGTTATTAAACTGCGTTATTCACACCTACATCAAGGCCTGCCTTGAGGACACTTTGAGGATAAAATAAGTAACGACACGTGGGTGTAAAGGCTAAAAGTTCGAGGTGTAGTTGCCAAGTCATTAAGACCATTAATGAATGGCCATTAAGCCATTTAATGAACAGAAAAGGAGGAGGAATAATCATCTTGGCAACACTGAAAGCAACTTCAGAGCTTCTTTGTCTTTTACCGACCTCACCAGTGATTACAGTCTAGGAGGAATAACAGTAATCAGAGGACTGTACAACATCGGGGAAGTCAGTGTGAAGCATGCAGGTTTCCCACCCCTTTTCCACTCTCTCCTGGATTTACTCAAGCCAGTGGACACAATGATTACCGCTATGGCATAGAGTGAAAAGGCCTGCACCTTTTGGGCTCAAACATAGAAGTGATGAACGGTTTCACATTAATGGGATGTGTGCAGTGACTCCTATTGCGGTCCAAACTTTTTGTCCCATTAGGATCCCTCATTTCACCTGAACTTATTATACCTCAATGATAAACTTCTCTTTATCTCATAGCGCTGCCGCTTTCTAACAGGGTTTGAAAAAGTAGATGCTACCCAGGACGAGGTTTCCAACACAGGTAAACTAAGGAGGAAGGAGAAGTCTAATTTTTAATTACTTTTGCAAAAATACCCCAAAACTGAAGTGTTCTGTACAAAGAGGCTCTTATCTATTTGTTTGCACAAGAGCCAAAAAGGCTGGCGAGGAGCTGTAACCGATTTGATGATTTGATGCCGAATGTTTATGTTATCAGTAATCTGAAGAAACAGTCACTCATTTCGATTACAAATAACAAGAAAACAGGGAAAACAAATCAGTTTTCCGTTACTAGAAGGGATTTTTTTCAGTCGCCCATTGTGTTTGATTTGACACTCTAAAAACTTAATGGTATGACATTAAGCATATTGAGAAAAACATATACCCGTGATCAAAATATGTAATGTTCTCAAACATTTACACAACTGATTCATTTGCTATCAAAACAGTTGCTGATTAATTTTCTGTCAGTGGTCTGAAAGATTCATCTTCTTGCTGTTTGTGCTCTACTCGTAAACGACCGAATGAAGCCAAATCACTGCCAAGCAATTTAGCTCCTTTTGCCAAGTATGACAGTGCATACTAAATGTGACACTGAGACGTTTTCAAGCGCACAGTGTGGCAAGCAGTGCAGCCATCGACGGAAATGGAAGCGAAGGCAGAAAACACAATGTACCGGTCGGTGCGAAATGAAAGGAAATACCAAATGTAAGTATCTTTGTAAGGTGTTGGACAACCTCAAGGTGCCAGAACAGCTTTGGTGGTTTTCGGCATATATTCACACATCTGAAGTCTAAACTCTCTTGGACAAGCTGAGCACCATTCTTCCAATTCTCTCATTTGGTGATGATGAAGACCAGTGCCTCACACCTAAAGCTTTTCGTTTCCAATTGGGCGTCCAGATGCAAATCCTGTAATGTGTGATTCACCTTTATTTTCACACTCTTTGCCTCTCTGCTTTCGGACATCTGGATTTGTTGTTGTTTGCCCAGGTTGTCCTTTAATATGCCACTTATCTGTTTGTATATAACGGGAATAAATCTGATGCTTGTCATCAAATGTATATCTTAAGTAGATCATCAGTCCTTAGATTGATTAAGGATTCAGTCACCTGGGCCTAGAGGCCAGTCATTGACACCCAGGCAATCGCTGGTTGATAGGGAACAGTGCGTGCTCCGGGATCAGAGAAAGACTTCCTAACCACTTGCCAAGTGGAAGTGACTTAATTTGTGACGTACAACCCAAACGGAAACAAAGACCATTAACCTTCAAAGTATAAAATGAGCCTTTTGAAGTATTTGGTTGCAGCAGTAGGGCACAACTTTTACCTAAAAGGTGAAAGTTCTCTGTTTCCAGCACTTTTTCAAGTTTCAGGAAAACTCGTAGACTAAACTCAGGCAAGTCAGTGTCTTTTATTCAAACTACAGGGAACTGTGCTAATGTGCTAACAACCAAAGGAATCACAAGGAGATTTTTAATACAGCACCCTCTTTGTAACCAGTCCCCTTTGGCGTTGTGTCAGGAAGGTCATCCGGTTGCCGTATTACCTCATAAGTTACCTGATTTAATGGTAGAGTGGTTGTGTTCTTTTGGCTGTTATCGGCAGTTGTAGTAGTAGTAGTAGTTACTGACATTTTGGTCACTTTTTGGTGTATTCTTACCACCAACAATAGAGGTTAAGACCAAGAAACCTCTCCCTACCCGTTCTATAAAGTTGCACAGATTCCCACTGGGCTGTCAGCGGCAGTAGCACTGTAATTATGAATTAAATTTCTAAATTAAGGTGCACACAAAAACCTCTTAGCACAAAGTGAGGAGGGAAAAAAGGCTGTGGATTCAGTTCAGACTGTTCAGCGGTAAAGGCTGTAGTAAGCTGTAGTAAGTCATGTCTCACATGCTGCTCTGAGGAATTTGAACGTGCCAGTCATGTGTTACGCTCTTTTGAAACTCATGCTGAAGACTACCTTCGTGACTGGGCCCAATGTTGCTACTTTAGTGTTGATGGGGGGAGTGTGCGGGGAAGTTTTTCAGCCAGTTGCTTCCTAACAGCAGACGGTGACTGCTGCTGTTGTTACTGCCATGTCTGGCTTGGACAGTTTCTATGGTAACCCACCCACAGGATAGCAATATCTACGAACGAAGAGGAAACTAGGGTTGCTAGGGCTTTGGATAATGATGAGACTTCGCTTTATTTCAGTCTCTCCCACACAGCAAACAGAGATGATACAGTGAATCTAACTAAACCATTTCAATTTCATCAAGTACTTCTGTAACTGAAAATTTATGAAGATTTCATAAGCAGAGTGTCTAACTGCACTTGAGGTCATGCATCCGTGTTTATCAGTGTGGTCGACTGAATTAGAACAACCCTGTTTAAAGCCCTTGAAATTCAACAAAGTTGGTTTTCTCTCTGGGTAGATTTAGTTTTCCACTTCTTTAGTTTTCGATGCTGTTGCCTAATATTGTGCTTTTAATGCAGAAGCACACACCTTTGTACTTTCCTGATATCTCATGCTTCTCTGTGGCATGCTCTGAGTAAATACGCAATTCTTGCTCAATCCATTCCCATGTTTTTCTGCTGATTGGGTTAGGAGCATATGACACTCGTTACTGCTTTTAATGTAATTAAATTTGTTCTTTCTTTTTTTTTAAATAGTAAAATGTCCTTGAAAATTGCTTTTACAGGAAAGTAAAGCAGCTTGATAGATGGATCTCAGATAGAAAATCTGTAGTCTGTATCCATTTAGAATTTTATTTCCTATGAAAATCCATACAGTGAAAACTTTTTTTAAGCTGTAAACGCGCGAAGCAGAATAATTTAAAAGAACTGCAACACAACAAAGGCCAGGCATCGCAGGATTTGCATTTAACTTAAGGTTTGTGACTTTTAGTGGTTCCACAGTGTAGTGGTTTACACATTTGCCAGACAAGTGGAAAGAAAAGATGGGAAAGAGCCTGGAAGGAGACACAAACCTCTTGAATCATGAAGGGCATCTGATGTAGAAATCTGCCAAATCAAATACGTGGAGCAGCTGAAACTACCTAAGGTTACCTAAGGTCAGTGACTCACATGGGAAAAACCACAGCAACTTGGGAATGCCCTGAAAAGCAAACAAAAAAAACCCAAACAAACCCTTAGACAATCGTATAGCAGCCAGGTATGTGGAGCAACCACAGCAGTCGGAGTATCTGAAAGGTTAGTGAGTGATATATGGAAACCTTGCGAATACCCGAAAAACTTCTAATCCAGTTTTTGACAGTTCAGCAACTTATTGCTTATTGTGCAATGTTTTTTTCCCCCCAAATTCAAGATAGAATCATAAAACATAAATTCTTCAGGACAGTGTTACAATTCTCGCCAGCAAGCAGGCACAAAGAATGTTTTCAGGATTTGTTTTTCCAGATCTTGTCTGTTTTTGGACCTTTTGGAGAAGATTGGATTGATTTTAAATATGCTGTTGTTATACTGTTCCCTAATCCAATTTTTTTTTTTACTAATCTGAATAAAACATGCTCTACTATATTTTAAATCAACTAATACAAGTGAAAATATTTGTAAATATCAAAACTAATCAGTGGTCAGCATTGTTCTGTCACTCCATTTGGGCAAAATCATATGTCGTCCTATAATACCTTGCAATGAATGAAAAGAAAAGAGGCCTTAAAAATTATTAAGACAGTACTTCCATCTATATTCTGCCCTTGCCTTCGCTATCCTGGATGTATGAGCTTTACAAGGCTTGGAAATGAAAGCCTTATTTCAGTCTATCGGCTCTTTATCCCACTGTGTCGTGTCTCTGGTGAATTCACCTGGGGTTATATCAGCTAAAATTAGACTCTCAATTATGAGCAATTACCGTCAGGCCTGTGGGCCCCACAGTGTATTCACTCTCTTGCTCACACCCGCACTGTGCCACGCCACTCCAGTTTATTGCGTGACTGGGTAAGTACAGTAAAGTGAAAGTGCGCTGGGTAAAGCTTTGCTCGCACTTCCTCAATCTCATTTTTGCTTCATTATTTGTTTGTGACTCAATAATAGTAAAGACTGCAAATTATCTAACACGCTGAATACTTGGAACTTTCCCTGGAGCAGTGTAGCATAAATATGTGCTAAATCCATCACATGTTATCTCAAGCTTATCGTGGCCTGCTGTAATTGCAGACACTCGATCTAAATATGATAAACGAGCAGGTGCTTTAAAGGCTTCATTTGTGGTAATATGCTAAGTAACTATACCTCTGGGGGTGACCCAATATTTGAATAGTTAGTTAAGCATAGCATATGGACTAAAATGTCCTCAGCAGCACCAGCAGCAGTCTTAATCATGTGATTACAAAGGCAAGTTCAAACTGGATGCTGTTGTAAATTTGTCCCCATTAGAAAATTAAAAGACCCATGTTTTTCTTACATGCAAGGGCATTTAAGAGCCAGGACCTCTTAGAGGAGCTGATGTTGCCTTACAACTAGGAACCATATGCAAGAGAGCATATGTCCGAGAAACTGTTCCCATAGAGATAAGATGGATATGATTTAAAAAGTAGAAAAGCAAACATCCTTATCTAAGTTTTGACGTTAAAGTGCTTTTGTTATATCTGGTAAATTTAAACCACTGGCTCTTGACAGGAAAAAGATTAAATCTGTGGAGGAATCTCCAAAGCTGTATGTCTAAAAAGGAGCTCATGCTTGTGCTCAGTCCTACTAGCTACTAGTGGTTTTAGGTTGGCGCAGTACTGACACACTGCACTGAAATATTTAGACTGGCCCATTTAATGAGTGCGAGCTAAAGCCTTGTAACATTATAAAAAAGTGTAATCAAGTAACCTAATAAGTCAAATATATGCATATATAAATTGACAGAGTAAGTTTTATTTTGAATGTGATGTAGTGATGCTGGTATTTAACTCATCTCTGCTCTATTGCTCTGCTGAACAAGGATACTTGCCTGCTGAAACATCAGTGGCTTCCATGCATAAACAATTCAAATAGAGCTGTGTCCTACTTTCATTTCTTTTATTGTTGCCAACAATTGTCTGAGCCTACTAACAACCCAGCACCTGATACAGTTCACTGCAATCGGTATATTCCTGGCCTATCGGGACTGTCCAGAGATATGAAGTATCACAAGTTCCAAAGCTGTTGCTACTGCTACCTTCTGGATGTTGCTTTGCTTACAAGCTTGCAGTATTTAAAAAAAAAAAAAATGGGTGCCCTTCATCCATCACTTGCATCAAAGTATCAACTGCTTGACTTCCCATCAAAGACCATAAAGATGAACCATTAATGATGCGGCAACCCCTTAATTCTTACAGAGACATTTTGGGAAAGTAATTAAGACCTAAGGTTATGTAGTTCCTAAGACAGTTTTGGTATTTCAGCTGCCTGATAAATCTGCACACTATGGATGTGTAACACTTGCATGTTCCCTGGAAAAAGCCTTTTCCTTTGTACACCTTTGGAGATGTGGTTTAAACACATTTTAGAGTGTACAAGTGCATTGCATGTGCTGAACTCCCTGCACACATGAACTAAAGTGAAATAACACAGGAAGGTTAAAGCATGTAATTCAGTTCTTAGTATTATTTACTTACCCCCAGGGAGTATTTCCTCTTTAAAGTTTCATTTTAAAAGTGCAAATAAGAAAATGGAAGTACTCAAGTACTGAGGTTTCAGTTATAATTACAGTTATTCTATGAAACTGTAAGCATTTCCATGATGTTTTGGCATTCAAAAAGCATTTACTGCACTGAGTATAAAATCTGTATTCTTAATAGTTGGTTGATTTAAGGATCCATATGTAACAAAACCAAAGGAAGCAATTGGTCTTCACTGGTTGTAAAACTCTTAATGAACTGGGGTGAAAAACTGCCTTAAAGTGATTCAGATTGAAAGTGACACACCTTATACTGCTGATAATTTCCCTTGCTTTGGCTTGGTGAAATATCACCTCAGATTTTCTTAGAGAATAACTTCAGAGAGTAGGCTTATTATAGTGGCAGATTACTCCCGTCATTCATAGTGTGTGTGGATTAAGCCCGTGGCAAATGAGAAAAATAGGTCAAATAGTAACCATCTCTATCCTCGTCATTTTTGGCCACATTTAGAGGCGAAATTATTTCATTTCTCACCAAGTTGTTACAAATTGGAGTAAGAAATGACAAGTCCGAGTACTAAATATTTATTTCTTCAGATACTGTTCTGTTCATTTCAGGTGAATTATCACGTCTTTGCAGGGTCCATGATTTTTTATTTTATTTTTTTCCTCTCTCACAAACTCCAAATCATATTATTTAGCTTTTAGTTGCTTTTAGCTGTTTTGTAAAAACTGTGCATTTACCGCTGCATCCTTTTCCCACCCCTCAGGTCAAGAGCGATTTGGGAACATGACGCGGGTGTACTACAAAGAAGCCGTGGGGGCATTTGTGGTGTTCGATGTAACAAGGGGCTCCACATTTGACGCCGTGTCTAAGTGGAAGCATGACCTAGACAGTAAGGTGAAGCTGGCTAACGGCAACCCCATCCCCTCAGTGCTGCTCGCCAATAAATGTGACCAGAAGAAAGAGAACTCCAACAGCACAGCTCTAATGGACAATTTCTGCAAAGAAACTGGCTTTCTGGGCTGGTTTGAAACCTCGGCTAAGGTGAGAAAGTGCCAGTGGACAAAAGCCGTTTAATTTTATATGCATTCCTCTTTAGAGCTGGGTGACGCTCTTCTTTTTAAACTTGTGTCCTCTCATATTTATTCTGCACTTTAAAACATCCTACAGCAGCATGAAATGAAAAGTTAAGGCAGGCTGAAATATTTCCTTTAAAGTCAGCAGAGTCATTGTTAAACATGATTAGTGCTGGATTCAAATCACGTTTTACACGTGAATGTGACTTGTGTTCAATAACAGCTTTGTGCTCAGTGCTCATGTAGCAAAGTCAGAATAAAAGGAGATACTTATTCTTTTACTAAACAGATTTTTAAAGACAGGAAATCCTCAAAAGTTAATCCAAAGAGAAGTGAGACATCTTCTGTGTGGCATAATCACGTTAGGTTGACTGTAGTTATTGTGAAATTGTTACACGTTCTTGTTTTTTTTTTTTAGTCAGAAGCCGATTCAGCAGTTGTTCATGTTAGCATTTTTGATTCAGAATTCAGTGTTACATATGGAGGCTTGTAAGTAATTTGCATTAGATTAAAGGGCTGCAATCTGTTTAATGACTTAAATTAAATTACCAAATACATTGGAACAATGAAATTTCTTTTTAAAAAGACAAGCATCAATCCAGCTGTCTTTGGCATGCATGCATGCATGCACAATATCTGGTAAAAAAAATTTGTTGGACAGCTGGTGTGATAAGGTATCACATGACAGTGATGGATGTTACAGCCCAGAGCTGCAAGGATTAGAGGGATAAAGGTTTGAATGATAATGTTTTGTAGTGTTTCTTTTCAACTTGCATCATGATGTCACTGGTTTGCTATTACTATCTTGAGATTGCTGCCATCTTGCACTTGCTTTGTAAGCTAATTCTCATCTCTCTCTTCCACACACTTTCATTTAAAGGTCCCACATCCTACTGCTTGGAGATATATTAATGTTAATGTTGTTTGTTCTCTACGCCCTTTTAAGGGACTGTTATCCACGTAGAAAGAAGGGAAATTCAGATACGCTCGTACTTTACAAAGTTTAGAAAAATCTTATAACTCTTTGAGAGTGGATTGGAAATAGGGCCTTTAAAAGGTAATTAATTAACTTATAAAATGTTCCGATAGGTATAATATTTCCATCTGAAATAAAGTGTAGTGCTAAACTTAGTTGTGCTAAAAGTTCTGTGCCTCAGTTGTTAGTACATGTTGTAGAACTTTGTTTTGTGATCATGAATATTCTACATTTTAAGACTCCAGGGAGACCTCTTTTTTTTTTTCTCCCTCAGTGAGCCTCTTCCTTTTTGGAAACTTCAAAATGACAAGCCGATAAACCGGGAAATGCCTACAGTCACGCACATGTACATTTCAAATAACAAACATCCATTATGTTTCCATGTTGTGGAATGCTTTGATGACTCTGGAATCAGCTGTTCCCATTTAGCTCATTCTAAATAACTGTTGTTCCTGGAGCTGTGCTACGTACCGAGTCATGTGACGTGTCTACGTGGGCGTGTGATGAGTGCAGAGCCAGTTCCTTTCTGTGGGTTAATGTTTTGTGTGCCTGTCACACTTGCACTAAACTCAACCCACAACAACCTGCGACTGGGATTCTGTTAATAAGTGCCAAACTTTCATGCTGATTTAAATGACGAAGAGCATATTTTCCCTAATACAGTACAAGGGGAAAATGCAATGTCACGGTGAACTATGAGTTATAATGTCGTCAACAACCACATGCCATTACAATTTATTAAAAGAAATTACTTTAAGACTGGCTTGATTGAGCTAGCATACCAGTAAGTACTGTTTTTAGCTCAGTAGTCTTTAATAGAGTAAATACTACAAACCAGTTTATTTCATTATATTTTAAATCTTTATTTTATTTCTGTTTGCCTTTTTTGAAAACATCTTTGCTACTGTAGAGTCTGAGCAAAATCCATAAATATTCATTACCTCTTCAACCCATGCTATGACAGCTTTTGGGCCACAGTGTGAAGGACAAAGGCAAACAGTGATTTTCAGCCTGTCTCTGCTGGTCTCACTTTTGCCTTCTGTTACCCAGCTAAACAGGCTGGTTCACATAAAGGGCTTTCGTGAACTTCTGAAACTGCTCTGAGGACCATAGTGCAGGCCAAGGCAGAGGAAATTTCCAGTCTCCATACATACTGTGCTGCAAATGACTTTTTGTTTTAATTATGATTTTTTTTTTTATCACCTCTCTAATATATGCTTTGACCTTTCTATAGGACAACATCAATGTGGATGAAGCTGCTCGATTCCTGGTAGAGAACATCTTGGCTAACGACAAAGGTTTGCCATATGAGGAGAGCAATGGAGACAGGATCAAACTGGACCAGGAGACTGTGGCTGCTGAGAGCAAGTCAGGCTGCTGCTAACACTCAATCCATTCACATTAGCCTCCCTTTGGCACCCATCCAGCCTGTGGCTTCTGCTCTCTATTGCAGCCTTGGAGAGGAATATATTTTTTGGGGTTGTTTTATTTTTTTTGTGTCTTCAAAGCTCCAGGAACTTCTCTCTTCACTGATGCCCATTTGACCTCTGTATCCGTAGTTTTTACACAGATACATTTTATTTAGATTTGCCTTAACCGTTCCCCTTCTTGTATCTACACGACTCTTTCAGGATCTTCGGTGCTGTCTTCATGTTAGGGTGCATTTCACCACCACCAGCAAACCTCGCCTCACTCACTCACCCCTTGTTGTTCTGACAGCCTCTGAAGGCTCGAGACTGTATCACACTGAAGAAGGGTTCAATCTAAGCAAAAGGCTGAGAAACCCAAGCTCTAAAATAACCTGTAGCCTTTCAAAGTCTGTGTGTTTTCTTTGCTGTACTTTCTCTCAGCCTCCTTCTGTTTATTTTTGTCACCCAGCAACAAAAAAGTGTCTCAGAACCAACGCAGGTGGACTTTAATGGCCCTTAATTTTTCATCTTACAGCAGCAAATCATGTTTGTGTCTGTAGCTTTTCTCTTTTTTTTAGAGTACCGTGTAAAAAAGCAAGTAAATGGGCATCTTAGTTAAGTATTATCTTATTAGAAATGTGTTGTCTTAATGCCATATTTTCTCTAAAAGTGCCTTAATTGATTCATATTTTAGTGAGGCAATGGATCGCGCATTTACTTTACACAGAAGTATACAGCCGGACAATGAAGTATTTCAGTAATATGAGTAATAATAAAAACTTTAATGATGATACTAAATGAGACAATAGGAAACCTTTCTTTGATTGTCTCTCCACTGGTACGATAGTATGTTCATGTATGTTTCAGTATGCATTTTTAAATTGTGTTGGATTATGTATTGTATAACTTTGGAATTTGTGAAAAGCAGAAACGGACTACAAGGACTACGCTCAATCTGTTGAACTGTTCAGATGAAATGCAAAGGATTTTTTTTTAAACACGTTTACATGTAGAAATACTTAAACAAAAAAACAAAAAAAAAACTCAAGACCAAAACTAGAATAAACATTCGAACAGGTTTGTGCTGTCCACTTGTGATTAACTTGTCTGCTCAACTGTATGAATTGATTAAATGTGTTTATCGGAACTCTATACATATGTAACAAGAAAAGGACAGTGTACATTACCAATCTTTTATAACCAATCAATCAATCATGTTGCATAATCTGCTGGTAGATTGTATGAATTAGTAAACGTATGCCGATCCGTATACCTAAAAGATCATAGCAGTATAACTATTCCTTATTATATTAATACCCTGCTTTTATTGGCATGTAGAAATTCAAACATGGCTGAGCTGGGAATATTCTCCTAGTAACAAATTTCATATTAGCATTATGAGCACAAGCACTAATGCTTGTGAGGACTTGGATCTCTTCATAGGAAATACACACTGCAATTGTTGATCAGAAGTGCTTTATTAACACTAATTTTGAAAACTATATATACCACATTTTAGAAAACACTATACCCATTGTGTTAAACTTACCTTTAAGTAATTCAAAGCACTGACGACAGCTGTATTTGTGAAAACTACAGTGTGTGTGTGTGTGCGTGCGTGCGTGCAGGGTGCTCCATGTGACTCCTCTCACGAAACAGTGTGTGATAGTCATCAGACAGGGTTCTCTCACTACTAGAGCTTGTGCTCTTCCACACACCTAGCACAGAGATCTGCCAGCTGTTAAGCCTACAAGCACTAGTGTAACTTTTTTCATTGTTGGTACTCCAGTCTGCTTCCTCTTATGAAACTCTGCGGCATATTCTGTAGTTTTAGGTAGTAATGCTTTTAATTTCATTTTATGTTAAGGAATTCTTCTAATATATCAAATATACACCGCTTTCTTGTGGTAGATGGGAAGATGCTTAAAATTTAAATATGTCCATCCTTCACTATAGCAACAAGAGACGCAACTGTTCAAGGCCTCTCCCTCCCGCGTTACAGCTCGGTTGCGTAGCAACGCATAAACTTTCAAGAGCAGTTTGACAAGGACAGAGAGACGATGATAAACAAAGGCCGCCTCTAGAGGTTCCTTCTCTTACTGTGTGAGTTGCCCGCGTCTTTGCCACAATAATGTCCAAGGCACATCCAAAGAAAAAGGAGTCATCTTCCAGCAAAGTGTCTTTATCCGACCGGCAGACGGAGTGAGTTCAGTGTAATGAAAGGAGAGACATAGTTAGCTTTAGCGTTAGCTACCATTAAGCCACTTAAGAAGAGATGTACTTTAGTATTTACAGTATTTCTTTCGCTGTCTGAGGGTAAAAGGGAACTGGTTGGGTTTATGTAATAAATCGTGGAGCTGGTTAACTGTGTTGTTAAAAACTCGCACAGAACAAATGAAGTATGTCATAATTTCAGAGCAGCGTCTCTAGCAGCCACTTCCTCTGAGAGCCTAGGAGGTGTGGGGAAATACAGGGTCCCCATTTGGCCCGAGTGGAATGATGCAGACGTCAACAGGGAGAAATGGGACTCAAACAGAGGTCCTGAGGATGGCAAGCCAACCAAGAGTCCTAGTGCTGTAAATATGAAGAGGACAATATTTACTTTTTTAAAATAATCAGTTAATTTATCATTACCCAAACTACCCTGTAAAGAATATATGTAATATGTGTAGCTAGGGTTACGTAAATTGTAAAGTTGTGTTAATTTATGGTTTCTGTACTTCACATTCACTTTGTTCCCTTTTGTATGCAGCCATTTTTTGAGGATCCCGAAGGAAAGCTTCTTCTGCCTCCGTGTTTGAAAGTTCACACCTGGAAGCGCCCAGCAGAGTTTATTGTTGACAAGGTAACCTTCATGCTTCTGTTACCTGCCCGCCTCGATTTTGCACTGAAGACTGCTGTTATACAAAAGGGCTTTCCACCTAGACATCGGCAGTTCATTTCATGTTTATATACCTTGCAAGGTTAACAATGATATACAGGGTCCAGAATATGCGTGCAATAGGTTTACACATGAAATTTTAAGACAATTCCTACTTCCTTTAGCCTTTTCGGCCATTTGTCATTATTGGATACTTTCTAGACTACAGGATAGATCTACTAATAAAAAAGGCAGGCTAAACCTGTTTTAACTTTCTGTGTTTCTTTGCCACACAGTGTGAAATATAGTTATGGAAACATGCTCTCTAGTCACCTCCAATGAAGTTTTAATTGCATCACTCCACTTTTCTGTTACCCCCTTCTTAGTGCAGTATTGAGCAATTACTGCAGGCTTCCTGTTTTTTGTATTAGTCCTTGCCAGGTCACATGCTGCCTTTTCACTCAAGATGTCAAAATCATTTAATTAATTTCATAAAAGAGGAGCAGAGCCGAATCACAAAAGCCATCAGCCATGCAGATGGAGGCAGCAGCTCTTCTACAGCATTCTGTCTTCAGTCTGTTTCCACAGAAAGTATTACTAGATTAGCAACGTTGTTTTTGGATATGGTTTAAATTTGGTTCTTGCTTAGAGTTGCTTGCAATTGTACAAAACGTTTTTTTTTTAATCTTGCAGCCTGCCTCATAGTCAGCTGACCCATTTATCCATATTTAATTAGTAATATGGTAGAAGCTATGAACTTGGTTGTCAAATATTCAGTGCAGACACAGTTCTGGGAGTGTCATAGTAAGGTTACACCAGTTTAGGCCCTGGGTTGAGCTGACTGTGTAGGTCCCTCATTCTTGTGTACTTTAAATTGGTGACCTTTGACAGCAGTATTGTAATGCTGATATGTTATTATAATGAATGCTATGCACACATGCTACTATACACTTTATACTGACTGCAGCTTTTTCTGTGAGTTTTCTGTGACGATTCTCAAGCGAATAAATGTCTTTTATAATTTACCTACAGTGAAAACTCTTTTGCTTTATTTCAGACTCCCACTGTCGTTGACAATCAAATGACATTTGACCTAGTCTCCCCTAATTGTCATCTGCTTTGTAGTGAGGTTAGTATTCAATATTTGTTTTCTACTTTACACTGACTTGTTGTTAGCTGTCATCCATCAGTGCTCAGATAGTCTAATTCCAATGTCAGCAGAGTGATGTCTGACTGACAGAAACAAATTATATGGGGGAAAATGTAATGCCCTTTGTGAATTAAAAATCAGATGATTGAGGGTTTCGCTAACGGATGCAGACCGATTTTCCTCTCTCTTCTCCATCCTGTCTCTGCTCCATGCTCCATGAAGCTGATGAGGTGGATTGTCAGCGAGATCCACATTCTTTGGATGCAGTTTAACTGCCCATCTACAGAGCACGAGGGATGGAGACCTTGGGGGCACATCTACTCTATGTGTAAGGTGGTGAATGGTCATGTGCCACTTTTCAACAGCTATGGCAAATACATCATCAGACTTTACTGGATGGTAAGGATCCAGACAGAATGCAAACACATACTCAGACATGAGTATGGTTCGGAAGAAGCCCTTTTTACTAGTGAGAATTGCTTTGGTTTGACGTTTATGCAGAACTAGAAAATTCTCTTATCGCTGCTTAGGAAGTCGCAGCTTTACAGCAACTGTTTATTAATGAATCTTTTAAAAATAGGCATAGCTGGATTGCAAAACATTGTCATACATTCTTCAACAGACTGCAGGATGTAGCACATGAGTAGGGAGTGGTAGCGGACTGATGGGGGATGTAGGGGGGGAAGGGATGAGAAAGCCTTATCCTCTCAGAGCTCAAATCAATCAGTCTCGCTGCTGTGCCAAAAGTGGTTGGGCTTCATACATTGCCTGATGAATAGATAAGGCTTAACAGGAGTCAGCTGCTTCTCACAGAGCAAAGCTCAAGTTTTATAACTACACTTAGTAAAACCCTGAGAGCAGGCACAGCCTATGAGGATGATAGCGTCGTTCAGTTTGATTATGTGTAAGTGTAAAGACTTCACAGGTTTAAAAACATCGCACAGGAACACAGTCTGAGGGCTTGCATTAGAATCTCTGTATGGCAGACCTTGCATCTTTGTGTCTTTTCAGAGGGAGAGACAATTTGGGTCAACAAGAGAGTGAAAAAGACAGAGTGATATTGTTCTGTGACTGTGACACTGTGACTCTTGCCTTGACAAACAAGACTGACATGGTTGTAGGCAGCCGTCCCCGTGCCAACCTTAGCACGCTAGCAGATGGTTGTTGAGATGGCATTAAGCACCCAGCCCCCATCACCCTCTTCCCATTTCCTTCTCTGTTTTTCCTTAAAGGCTGCTCCTTTTCTCTCAGTCACTTGATTCTTTGTGGTTCCGTGCCTATATTTTTCCGTATGGATCCTGTCAACACTGTGTTCCCATTCCTGCTTTTCTTGATCTGTCCTATAATTTCCCCAATTGCACTGTATTTTCATCCACCGGTCCTTATCTGGGCAGTGGTTTGACGAGAAAAGGGTAGAGCAAGTGAGAAATGGAATATTCGTTCGACCTCTGTGTGGGTTTGCATTACTTGGGTACACTGTTCTGATAGATAAGGAGAACTGCGGATGTGATTATTACCTGCTTTGCTGCGTTTCCTTAAGCAGCGTGAAACTCCCTCAGATGGCCTCCAGATAGACCACAACACAGATAATGGCTTAAGACACAAGCATAATCATGGCAAATGCTAAGGAGAAATGTGGGACAGCAATACCAAAAGGCTGTCCTATCCTGAAGATGCAACCCCAGTTCCAAAAAAGTTGGAACTCCAAACTCCAAAATAATCTGCCAGATAATCATCTAAACAACACAAATCAATTGTTTAGCCCTCTTTTTTGTGGAGCACTCATTTTTTTTACGTCGTTTTATTTTTCACTGTCTTTTCTTTCCTTCCTTTTTTTCAGGGTTGTTGGAGGAAGATATTAGTGGATGATTTTATGCCATTTGATGAGGACAATAACCTGCTTCTCCCTGCCTCTACCTGTCAGTCAGAGTTATGGCCAATGCTGCTGGCTAAAGCTCTAATTAAAGTGGCAAACACAAAGTGAGTTAACATATGTTCAGACAGAAACTTTATAAGTATTTTAGCACTACCCCAAGGAGCTGGGGAAATAATTTATAATCCTAATGTAATGCTGCTTTAGAACAGACCTCGAGTTTTTTGTAAGTAGCAGCGAATAAGGCCACAGTAAAAATACATCACACAGTATGCACCCCAAGACTGTACACTAAACCTAATTTCAGCAGGGTTACTGTACAGTGTTAAATTTTAATTTATTTCAATAAATATATATGGGGATAAACTATATATGCGTGAAAAACGGAGCAAGTCATTAAATCTGCTCACTTTGTTTTTTGTTATTTCCTCCCCGTCTAAGTGCATTGTAGATGTTTTCATGTTTCCAATTTTCACCGTGAAACTTAGTTTCAGGACGTTAATCTCTAAGCTGGCAAACATATGTGTGTTGCCCACATTTGTTGAAAAAATTTGAAGCTTACACACATGCACAAGAACCCCTGCGGAGTGCCATTTGCTGACTTGGCTGTACCTTCCCAGGACTTATCCTGTGTATTTGCCATGGGTGTAATTTGACAGTGTAATTTGGTGGCAGATAGACAATGTTCATGCCTCTGATGGGGCTGTTCTGTTGTCGCTTGAAGGTTGAGACATAGATGTTTCAGCTAGGGCAGAAAATAAAGAGTCTTCCTCATAATAATAATAATAATTTATAAGACATACGTTTTAATATAATAAATGTCTAATTTACCTGTTCAGGTGTTCGCTACTGCTTTTCAGAAAAACTTTTTGTCATTTTTTTGTGAAAGCTGAATATGAGGTCTCGTTCACTTTGGTGCTGAGCAGGATTTTTGGCAGGATTAAAGACTATGGCATTACCATGTAAGTTTTATGAATTTCACTTACTCAAACATAGCATGAACGTGGACTGGACTCCCAAAAGGACCAATTAAAGCAAGGGCAGCTGTCTCTTTCAAGCGAAAATTGTGTGAGAAGGATACCTAATATAGACATTCTTGCACACACACTCCTCAGAATTATTTGAGCAGTTACAAGGTTTACCAACTAATGCAAATTCAACAATGCTGAATGTAGCCTGAACCTAAATTTTTGGTGTTCTTGATATGTATTAAAAAAAAAACTATACTATAAAAATGCCCAAGTCAGGATAATGTGACTCTTAGAATACTACTAGGTATCAATGACCTTTGTTGTCCTATTAGCTGTAATTCAAAAGCATGACCGGAAATTAATGACACAATCTAAACACACAGTTCTTTACTATGTTTGAAAACAGAAAGACACATTCAATATTTCTTCTCAGTTAACAGCATTCTCATGATTTAACCACCCTGTCACCAATCACATTAAACACTTATTTCCCGCGTTGAAACAGTCACCTCACATGATCTGTTTGAGAACAGTGCCAGTGCTAAAAACGGTAGTTTGAGTGCTGTATCTGGTATGTTGCATATTTTGAACAAAAGAAAAAAAAAAGTTCTTATGTGTTTGTTTCTCAGTTTGTCAGATGTCTGCGGGGGGATGGACCAGTTCACTTTTATCCACACCCTCACCAGCTGGATTCCAGAAACTCGTCCTATAAAGTAAGGACTTTAATGGTTGACCATACTTTTTGATCTATTGTATGATATGTGCTTTGTATGTTCTATGTCACTTTCTGTTCAATAAATTATACACTGACGGGATGCTTCATTAGTACACCTGTTCAACTGCTCATTAACACAGGTATGTCAGCCAATCACATGGCAGCCACTCATTGCATTTAAGGATGTCAATATGGTCATGATGACCTGATTTAGCTCAAAATGAGCATCAGAATGAGGAAGAAAGGTTATTTAAATGACTTTGAACGTGGTGTATTTGTTGGTGCCAAATGAGCTGGTCTAAGTATTTCAAAAACTGCTGATCTACTGGAATTTTCCCACACAACCATGTGCTCCAAAAAAGAGAAACTATCCAGTGTGGAGGATATTGTCTTGGCAAACTTTAAGCCCCCTAGACATTCAAGCACAACAGCCACCTGAGTATTGCTGTTGACTACATCGATGACTTTATGTAATGTGCCATGACTCAAACCTCGCATCATCTCAAACTGGTTTTGTGAACATGACAGTTAGTTCACTTCACTCAAATGGCCTCCACAGTCACCAGATGTCAATAGATCCAATAGAGCACCTTTGGGAGTGTGGTGGAACTGGAGATTCAGATCATGGATGAGCAGCCAGTAAATCTGTAGCAACTGTGTGATGCTGTGATGTAAATACCAAAATCTCAGAGGAATGTTTGAAGGCAATCGGGGAATCCAGTACTGGCAAAGTGTACTAATAAGGTATCCAGTGGATATACATGGAATATATGTTCCGTTTACTGTGTGTCTTTGTTAACAGGGCTGATATTTTTAATTTTTTTATATAGTTTAAGGTCTGTGGCAAAAATAATGCAGAAAATTGCATCTGTCCTCAGAGATGGAAGGAGATATGTTGTATACTGGAGGGAGAGTAATATCAGTGTAGAACTGCAGCTCATCAGTGATAGAGCTTTAATGGGGCAACAGTATTTGTTGGTGGACCCAGGGAGTGTTATTCTCTGTAGCTCAGCAGGTTAGCTGTTGTTAGTGGGTCGCCTGGGGAATCTTATCAGCACGTGCAATAAATGAGCATGACATTTGTTTGTGTTTCAGACTGATTAATGAAACATGAAGTTGTAGTTACTTATGCACTTGCCCACACAGAATACGCAGGATCTAATATACCTCAGTTACTGCAAGGTAGAAGTTCTGACAATATAAACATAGTAAATAAATATATCATTATGTTAAATATTATGTGACACTGTAAAGTACCCTTAGGATGCTTCTTTCTTTTGCTTGTAATATTCAATTAGACTGCTAAACACAAAGACGGTCAAAAACGCTAAAATAAATAACACATTTACATCCTCTCTGCCTGTACTAATAACAAGTAACTGTATATTAGTGCAGCTAATACTGCCACTTAGCAATATTAGCTCAAGTTGTTTTTATTCATGCACTGCAGCCCTAACCTTTCTAGACATTACCATACTGAGTTATGCATGAGAACTTCAGAATCGTTCGGACCGGACATTAAAGGACTTGGCTTTTCCTTTAAGCTCCACAGTACAAAGTCGATGTAATGTCCGATTGAGCTCATGCAAGAATAGAGAAATTGATTGCATGGAGAAGTCAAATGAAATGAGTTGGTGACACATGTTCATCTCCTGGATGCTCTGTCCAGTCATCACCTGTTTCCAAACCTTTGAAAGTGCAGACTGGTGAAGCTGGTATACCTGAACGACACTACAGACTTTTATTTTTGCTCATTCATTTCTTTGTGAGATGTTCAGGGGGTTTCTTGCATGTACTGGCTGTAGTATCAAGTCCACCTCCCCCACCCGTCCACCTCCACCCCCGAATCAGTGAAAAAGTCAATAATTTCCTTTGGATGCATGCTTGCTTTTTCACATGACTGTGTATACAACAGCCTTTTGTATTGCAAACAAAGGGACAGTATAGGAAGAGGAACTGAAATTGCAGTTGTCACAAAGACACTAAGCAAAAGTGTACTTCATTTGACATCAGACACACTTAAAGTTGGAATGAGTTACAAATAAAAAGGGTTTAACTCACAACTACTAGGGTTAAGCCTTGTTTCACTTTTCTGAGCTGAGCAGTTTCAGACCTGCTTTCCATTCATTCAGGCCTGCTTTCAGAACAAAATGACTGGGTGTGCATCAGAAATTAGTGAAAATGATCTATACCTATAGACCTTACAAAGGATAACCTTGGAAAAACACGGGAGCATGGTATAATGGTTGTCAAACAACATCTTTATTGATATATACTCTGGTGTCAAAACTCATCATCAAGGGTACTGGTGACATTGTGAAATGTTTTCTATTTGGGGCAGATAGTTAACAAGTGATTACAGTGAAACTAATATAACCTGCTGTAGCCTGATAATGTTGTCTTTATCTCTCTTTCAGGTCAGTGTACTTGAGAGAAATTTGGGATTTCTTACAACACTCCATTCCTACATTTAAACACCTGGATGACAGTTTGCCAGTGACGAAGCCTGAGCCCACAGATGCAGCTCAAGTGAAGGATTCCACCCTAAGTAGCAGCAAGAATCAGCTACTGGAGTCAGAGCAATGTAAAGGTAGATATTGTGCCTCAGTTAGACACAACAAGTAAGACACAAAGTCACAAAGAGGCAAATAATTATGCAATTATACATACTTGCAAACTTTTGTCTCAATTACACACTCTGCTTGCACATTTAATTGAGTGAGTAAGTCAATGCAGTCAGCCATTACTGTCATAATTTGTATGCACAGAATTGCTTTGCTGCTCAGTTAATTAATTTATCAGCAGAAGGTTTTAGAATCATTTCTGTGTCCTGTGTCTTTGTAACTGTGCTGTATTAATGGATTTATATGTCATGTCTACATTTCCTTTGGTGAATTAACAGCTATATGCAATATATATTTCCTTTCCCAAGGCACACCAGAAGCCAGTCTGTTTCTCACCACAATGACATAAAAAGGACAAAACTGAATTACGTGAAACTTGGTAGAGAGGTAGAGGAAGGTCTGCTTAATTTAAATACGGAGGTCCTGCTTAAAAGTTCACAAGTATAGAGTTAATGCTTATAGAGCTAAAGAAATCCAACTTGTAGCAATCACAGTTTTGGTCTAGGGATTTACTTTAGGACAGGACAGGCTTAAGACCTAAAGTCACTACTTTGCTGTACTTCAAAATGCCAAACTTTCTGAACTCCGTTGTCAGCCCTGGGGCCTCTTTCATGTTACATCAAGAATAACTTCCTGTCTTTTGTGAGGTCTGCCGCCCATATATTATGGAGTGCAGAGGGTTAATGTGTGTATGGTGGACCATGAATAAACCAGCAGAGGGAGCTTTAGAAGGGTAAATTATTTGGTGCTCCCGCAGGGCAGGAGAGCTTCCCCGGTCAACTGTGGGAAGATAAAAGTGAAACGTCCTCACAAATGTATTTGTTGCTTGGAGTTGTTTCAGGCCATAGCAGAAATACAATGCTTTTTAAGGCTGTACAGTTCATTTAAATCCTTTGCTCAAAATGCTAATTGCGTGGATAAATTAGCTAAGGTCTTGGTGTTGCATATTAAAGGTGAAGGGGCAAAACAGGTAATTATGAGGTAATTATGTGGAAGAAAAGCTTCCTCTTGTATTAAAACCTGCATATGTAATATTCAGAGTATTGAATTCAGAAATCCTTTTGTGATGTTTTGCTATTTTCAACTTCTATATAAATTAAAATCTATCTTTGTTTTGCTCTCACATTCACCCACCTGCTCTTTCTGACAGTAGACTGTTCCCTGTGCTCTGCTACAGTCTCACTTGTTTGGAATAACTCAAGTGTTGCATATTAACATAATGTAATGTCATGCATGTGAAGGTGGTATTACTTCACAAAACATTTTCTGCTTGAGGGAAATCTGCTGCATTGTCCTTTTCTACGTATGCAAACACTAAAAGACCCTACACGTTTCTTCTATTTCGCTGTTTTGGTGCTTACTGTGAAATTCCAGTGAAATGCAGAAATTAGTAGTCAATGTGACAACAACTTCTCTTTTCAATTTTTAATGTGTAGCCTTTATATTAGCCTGGCGGTGTTCCCATCACTCTTCACCATGGTCGGCCAAATTGATTTTCCATGTCTCCTGGCCCATGTGCTCTTATATGATATACTTTTAAGATGCACTAAAGGGGGAAGAACTCCCTAAAGAACCTAAATATAGCCTCATTGTTTATACCCGTGGAGGACAATAGTGTTTTTTAATGTAATCTTTCTAGTCTGGGAAAATAGGGGTAAATGTAATAAAAGGATAGAGTGCAAATAGAAATACACAATGTATCGCCAACTGCTGCACCTCTAAGAAAAAACAAACATACAGCACGTGGAACACAAAAATTAGAAAATACACAGATATATAGGTCAACAATCTTCTTATAGTGTGAATGTGAGAGAGAGAGGGTGGGAGTATCTGTGTCTTTGTCTCAGATGTACTTGATAGTGAAGGTGTAAAGCCGCAATAACGCCCCCAGGAGCCAGAGGCAGACTGGCTTGATACCAGGACAACCGTGCAATCCACAGCTCCCAAGAGTACCGTAGACTTAAGGTCACACTTCTCTGCGACATCCCCGGAGGAAGGCCACACGACCAAAGGGTGAGAGGACCAGAGGCAACGGGAAGTTGACCCTGCTAGAGGCGGGCCACCCTTGCACGAGTTGAGATCCAGGTCCCAAGGAGGAGGTCCAAGCCAGGAAGTCGGCCAACGACCACACCAGAACATCCAGCCATGCACCGTGGAACCAACAAACAGAGAAGCCTCCAGTGGGGAGCGTTGACCATGTCCCACAGGGGCAAAGGCTCAGCGAGCTCCAGCCATGCACACACACACTCATACAGGCCGTTCGCTCACTCACTCTCACCTAGCAGTAGGTTTAAAAAATTATTTTCCGATTCAAATCGATTTTAGCTTGAATAACGTGATATTGATTAATTAAATCCTGAATCGATTTTTAAATATAAATGTATTTTGCCAGAAACGCCAGAATCTCAGGTTAAAGCTCACAAAACTATTTGAGAGCAGGTAAACACATTCGGCACAAAGATGTAAACACGGATCGTGCACCCAACAGCACATAAACAGACACGCCATCGGGTGGTGAAAGCTGACATCTCAGAGATTCTGATGCCGACAGGTTTCGTCACTCTCTGACCAAAATTCACGTCACCAGCAGCAAAAGAAGATCAAAGCTACACTTCACATTTAATAAACATTGTCATTAATTCCCTCTTGCTTTTGCTGTTTAAACACACGATAAAATCACACTTCCTGCACAGCTCTTTCTCTCTCTCATTGTACTGAATAGAATAGTTTGCCATCTCAAATCTCTGTTTTCTTCATTATTCACTTGCTTATTAAACATCAGTCTAGTGTTGTGTACAGTGCTATCGGCCTGTTGTTTTTTTTTCTTTTTCCAACAAGAAAGCCTAATTTTGACTGTTTAATACCAAAGAAATTTAAACTTTGTAAAATCATGGCAAATTGCAAAACGCTTGGCTGTGTCTCTAATAAAACCTCTGTAACTTCGCTCTGCTTCACTTCAGCAGCATCAGGTAATGTTCATATGTTGATTCATGGTTTTCTTCTGTTTTTGATGCACTGCAGAATATTTTTAAGGGGGTTATCTGCTATAAAAAGCCAGACCAGGGAAATTTCCTTCATGTTTTTCTGTGTTTTATCCTCAGTTACTTTGACACAAAGGCATCTGCTGTGATGAAGTCTCACACGTGTCAGCTTTGTTTTTATACATAGATATAAAAATATGGATATGTACTGATAAATGATCAGAATTATAATATTTCTAACAGTCTGAATCAAAATTGAATCGAATCGGGACCTTGTGAATCGGAATCGAATCAATTATAGAAATCAGTGACGATAACCAGCCCTACACTCACCGACCCACTAATGACACATAGACATAAAGACACATGTACACATATTGACCCCCTCCCCTTAGAGGTGTTGGCGAGAAGGTGCTGCCGCGAACCAGCAGCAAACTGGGACAAAGCCAAAGCGTACCACAAACTGCCTGTACGACCCCCATTCCAGGCAGGGGGTGTGAAACAGGTTGTAGGAAGCTATTTTGTGTATGGTATTTTTTGTCAGCTCTGCTTTCTCTTTTGTTGGATTTAATTTAATTGTTGTGTGGCGCTTTCACTATATTGATGTTACTATTTAGAATCAATCACATTTAGTCTAAAATTAGTTGTATATTAACACTTATGACAATGCAGTTTAACTGTACCTGTTATTCTTCATTGCGTGTGTTTCTCAGCAGACCCTGACATAGTGGTTTGTGCTGCCTGCTACCCTTTTCAACTACATAACGGTTCCTTTGGGTTTCGCCAAATGGTATGTCTTTTTAATATTCCTCCTAAAATGTTGACCACGTATATATGTTGACTCATAATGTGCAATTTTTAGTCTTCAGACTTTTGGAACTATGAAATTTCGATTTCACTTGCTAGAGATTGTAGTTAGGTATTTAGTGCAAATTTGCGAGGATACAAATTCACATTTTGATGTAACTGTAACATGCACATCGTGACAGGTTTAAAGTATATATACACAAATTTTATGTAATGATTTCATATACTGTACTGTGTCTTGAGTCAAGACTCATTTCTTTATATTTATTTAACTGTAATTTTCTAAAGGCTCCTGAGAAATAGTTCTGCAGGCTCTCCAAAGGTTTTTTGTATGTTAACCCACTTAACATGTAACTATGAATCATCCAAGCATTAATAAAATCACCTAATTCACAGAATGAACCAGTGTTGTATCCACACAACTTAGCAAAGAACCAGTTTCAAATGGTATCTTTAGGCACTTTGTTACAAGTGGTCTGTTACAAAAACACATAATTTGTTCCCATTTCCTGAGCTTAATCTTTGAAAAATGTGAATGATAACAGAGTTTGACAGGCATAAAACAAATAAATAAAAAATCTGACATATTTCAGCATAATTAGCAGTTTATCCTTAAAAAAATCTGAGGCCTGAAAAATGTTTATAGCAAATGAACAGTATCTGAAAGTCTTGTGCTTAAGTAATATCCAGCAAAGATCTGGCACAGGACCTGAGAGACACACTAGACCCTTTACTTGAGCCATCTACTGTTCGTTGAAAGCTCATCAGAAATGGTCTCGGTGGAAAGCTGGCTGTCAAGAAGCCATTCTCTAGAAAGGGAAACAGCACAAAGGGCTGAGGTATGCCAAATTACACAAGAACTGGACTGAAATTCAGTAGCAACAGGTCTGATGGAAAATTTCCAAGTTTTACATTTTTGATTTAAAATGCCACCAGTATGTATGGTGGGGTTCATGACAGTGAGTGTCTACAGTTATCTGTAAAACATACTGACACACTGGAGTCTCTGTCATGGTTTGGGCCAGTTGTGTCGGAGATCTTTTCAAAATTGATGGTAAATGGACTGGTGCTTATATAGCTCATTGGCAGGGGTTCCAATTGTCAACAGGACAGTAATCACAAGCACACTGCCACTGCAGTAATTATACCTGGGTGGAAAAACACACAATGAAACTCAGTCAGGGATTGGCCTCCCCAGAGCCTGTACCTCCACATTATTGAAGCAGTGTGGGATCATCTTGACAGAGAAAGGAGCAAAACACATGCAAAGAAGAGCTTTAAACGTCCTTCAAGAAGCCTGGAGAACTATTCCTGAAAAGAAATTTTTCCCAAGAGAGTTCAGGCTATGATGTTTAAAAAAGTGATCATACCAAATATTGACTTTAAAGCTCATTAGAATTGTGCAATTGCTGTTTTTGCCTTACATACTGTATTTTCATGTATTTTGGCAGATGTGTCTGAACTTATTGCCTGAATGATTCTGTCCTCCATGCTAATATGTCGCTATGTTTTTAAACTAACACCTTAGATAATCACACAATATTGTTAAAATGCAGTGGGTGTTAAAGATTAAAAAAACCTAAACCTGATTGGAGAACAGTTTCTAATTATCTGCCAGAGTATTTTTTAAATATTAATGGTTGACTCCTGCATGCATGATTTCTGTGTATGTGTGTCGGTTATGCAGGCTAATTCCTCTGAATTTCTACGTCGTTATGGCCTCTCCTTGCTACACAGCCATGCTGTCCTGTTGACTCGTACCCGCGCATGCCCGCTAGAGTCACCACCCAAACCTCCACCTGTGCCCCGTTGGAAACTCATCCGTCAGCCCAAGGAGCTCTTGGTCACTGCTGAACCAAAGAGTAAGTTAGAGGAAGATTGAAACAGGAAATGAAAGATGTTAAAATTAAGTTTGGAAAAAAGGCGGTGAAGGAGAATCAGGAGGAGTATGCAGGGGAGGATATCAAACAAATAGAAAAGCACAAATTATGCGATAGCGTGTAGGTGAATGTCATAAATAAATATGACTCCAACGAAAAGTGAGTGTTAATGCAGGAGATTTAGAACCTGCACTAGAGAGGGCATGCAGCACCGCATGCTGAAATGAAAATAGGAGTAGGGCAGCTACATTATTTCAGTTTTGAAAATAGCTGCTGGCTCAGGCATATCTGACATCAGCTGATCTCTGAGTGAAAAACAGAAAATGAAGTAAAAAGAGTCCGAGTGTGAAAAATCGGTGCTGGCATGATATGTAAAGGTTTTTTTTCTCTCCCTTTTTTTGTAGAGATCCCTTTGTCAAAACCAGAGCAGTTCATTGAGGTTGCCAGCCCTTTTCTCTCCTACCGTACCAGGAGCAGCGGGGGCTCAGTTCCAGAGCCGTGCGTACACTGAAACTGATAAATTTATAAATAACATTTTCTTCTCTCCTTTCTGATGTCTTTCAGTAGTCTATAGGTAACCTGAGCCTGACCTCTTTATAGAAAAAGGAAAGCATGATAACAGCTTCCATATGGAGGTCAACAAAGTACATCACCATTATCATAATACACCATTATCACCTGTTTTTTTTTACGATCTTACTTAACCACCATCTCGACTCTCTGTTATGAATGCATTCGTAGTAATTGAGAAATGTGAACTATGGGAATTTTGCTTTTGTGTTTTACAACCCACAGTGGAGTAAAGATTAGAGATTTGCTCCTTTTGCTACCGTAATACTATATATTTTTGTATCAACAAAGAAAAATGGCAGATTATAGAATGCAATGAGATCTGTGCATGGTATGATTATGATATGTTACATTTGCACACAACTTGGTGCTTGAATACGTGTCTTTATGTGTCAGAGAGACCAAGCAAAACACTCCCAGGAAGTGTTCCCACAGATCCCCTCTGGTCTCCATTACTGAGGAAGAGGAGACTGAATGTCAAGAAGGCCTTGAGCTTGACGCGGCTGAATGCACCACTAACTCACCAAACTGCACTGACAAAATGGAGGTATATAGCATTATGGTCCACGAGGGCGAAATATTTTCAGATTTCACAAATATTTGCAAACAAAGCATCGTTGTAGAACCGCTGTTATCCCTCAAATAGAATTTAAGCATCTGTGACCTGTTGGAATGCCAAAAAAGGAATGAATGAAGACATTATTTTATTTCTGCAAAAAGATTTGTTGCCCTTTGTCATGTCTTCATTTCATTGCTTTCCTGTTGCCTCACTCGTCTCTCTGCCCTGCATGTATGCGGTCAAAGGCTATTCAGAGTAGTTCTGTGTGTCAGTGACAACACGGCTGCCATCCCCCAGTCTCAAAGTCACTTCTGTTGTCTCCCAGCCAGGCCACTACTGACCAGGGGCACATCTGCACTAAAGAGAGAACCAGCTAGAAAAGGGAAATAACAGGGGGTGGGGATTCATTGTAGCAGACACATGCAGACAAAGAGAAGAGGGCAGAAACAAAGATAACAAAGACTAAAAAAAAGGGTGGACAACTCTATTGTTCAATTAAAATTTTTTTTAGGGGAACTAAAAAAAATAAGAAAATATAAACAGAGTCACATTTGCACTGAAATAGATGAAAGCGGGGCAAGAAACTGGGAAGCGGGGAAGAGAGAATCTCTGGTGTGTGGTGGTGGTGAGCTGAATGCGTGGGTTTCATGCAGGGAGAGGTCATGTACTGTGCTGATGAAAAAAGCAGCGCAATTAGATGATGAGCCATCAGTGTCTGCGTCTCCTGGGGGCTTCATTATTACACTTCACTCCTAGCATAGGGGAAAAAATAGAGTTCATATTAATCGCCCTCTTGTGTAACTGTGACCAGTTATAGAGCGGTTAGGTTAGGGCAGTGTGGACATGCTAATTTGATGTGTCGTTTGATGTGTGTGCAGGCGTGTGTGTGTGTGTGTCACATGGGCCACATTTATCTAAAGTGTGTGTTCCTGCTCTTGACAAGCACATGGCAGGGTCACGTGTTGACAGACTATAAATGACATGAGAGGGGTTTTTTCTTTTGGTTTTTTTTTTGATCCAGCTCTATATTTCTATGAGAGAAGAAGGTGCCTTCACATGATGTGCGTAATACCCTAAATGCCCCACTCTCTCAACCGTAGTGTGGGTTAGAGCATTATGTTTCAACTTCTAATATGAGTATGGTAGTCATTAAACAACCAAGCACCTGCATAGTTTCAGTTTGCATCACTAATTACAGTTTATCTCAGGGGGAGAATGTTAAATTAGTTAAGAGTACATTGGAAATGCTTTAATTTGTCTGTGCAAAAATAAAACGGTGGGGTGGCTTTTGATAATGCCATCTTTCTCCCATCATGACTGTGATTTCTTTTGTGGAAAATTGCTGAAAAGCCAAAAGCAGCAGCTAAACTCCTAGGAGCCCTGTGTGTAAATTAAAGTTAAAGTTTTATGCACACAAGACACGTTGACATACGCGCTGACATTTTTGCAGCAGGAAAGTGTTGCTATACAGTGATGAAGAGGAGGTCAAGTGTGCCTCCCAATCACAATGCCTCTTTCCGTCTGTCTGGGTCTCTGGGTACTTATTCAAATATGCGGTGACTCACATACAGAGACACACACACTCACTCTGACTCATCAGAGAGTCTTGGCAGGGGTTGCTTTGAAGTTACACGACATGAAGATATATAATTCTTCTTCGGAGCTGAGTAAACTGTTGGACGTTCACCAGAATTTTCCCAGAGGGGAGCATTGTTTGAAATACATTTAAAAAAAAAATTCTTTTAAGGAGGTGGGGAGGCTGGAGGAAAGTTGGAGCCAGCTGATATTGGTGTACTAATTCTTGCACTTCTCTTTGATAGCTCTAATGCTCTTTTAAAGACCGCAGCATCTTCCTTCTTGCTCACACCAAACATAATGCTACTTGAAGCATATGATAATAACTAATTAGCTATGTTTCTTTATTGTGCTGGCCAGATAAGCATGAAATCAGGACTGTTTAGTAAATCCCCTCTCAGAGAAGCAACACACTAAACAACATTATAACTCCTCATCTGTCACTGACAGTCGGGGTAAATTAGAGCTGGTATTCCCTGTTGGTGTTTTTAGCAGGGGGAGGGGCAGACCCTGTCACATTAAACCGTGTCTCAGTGTTGGGTGAGAATGGCCCAACACCACAGCTGGCATGGAATCACTAGAGGGTGGAGGCGTATCTCTGCCAGTGCTACTCTGTCAGCAACACACAGTTCATGCCTCTCTCACTTTCTCTTTTTTCACTCTCTCGTTGTCCCTTTAGGTTACTGCAGAGGACAAGAAGAACAGTGATGACATCTCCAATGGTAAAAGCTGTTCCTTTGCAACACCAGGCCCCTAATGCGAGCTGTCTTTGAATCCCAACATAAGATGGCTTTACCCGAGGTCAAATATTAGACTGCCACAAATAACAAATGCCCCTTATTTTCAGTTTTTTCTGGATTTTTTATGCAGTTGACATATGTTATGGAGGTCTTCATTACTGTTTGACTCGAACGGCATCCGTGCATCATAGTCCCAATTAATGTAATTAGACGTATTTTTATCTCTTGCCTCCAATCCAACCATCGTCCTCTCCGTGCTTGTAGCGGTTGGTCGAGACGTTTTGAAAAAGATAGGACTGAAATTATGCTTTGTGACAACCGGCCAATTCCCTGCCTCCTCTCTGCCCCCGTTTAGTTGCTTAGTAACACCTGCAGTTTGAGTTAACGGACCACCATTGCTCAACAGCAGAGACGGTGGCCCTCGCCACCTCAGCTTTCTGATCAGACTCTCGCTTTAAGTAGAGCTCGGGGGCAGACTGTTTGTATGTGTATGGGTGTGCATGTGTGTGTTTTTTGGGGATGTGTGCATATGTCTATGAGATGCATTGAGATAGTGGGAGTCGGTGAGTGGGAGTGAGGATGTGCATGTGCGCTTACACTGTGCCATTATGTGGGAGTTTGGCCAATTCGGCTCGCTGTGTTTAAGATAATGATTTGAGTCTAGGATAACTTGCTATGAGTCACAAAAGGAAAAGCGTTTAGTTACTGAATTTTGACAAAGAGGATATCAAGAATTTTACCCAGTGGCTCCACTTTCAGCTAGGTGTCTATATTCTACATGCATACTACGTTATACCAAATGACTAACACAAGAAAATGCATGTATATAAATGTATTATTACTCAGGAACGGTGCCACCTTATGTTCAATTTAAACTTTATTTGCAGATAGGCCCCAAACTGAAATCAAAGAGCCTGTAACTGAGGAATCCTACTATGCGACTAACAAGCCAGTCCTACAGAAGACCTGGGTTGACCTGGAGGACTTTGATAAATGCTTTCAGTGAGACACATATACATACATGCAGAAATAGGTTCTGATTAATATCATAATCGCTCATGCTAAAAAATAAAATAAAGTAAGCGGGGTTATTTGTATTCTAATTTCAGGACTCTCTTGGTGTTTCATAAGCCACAGACTTACCAGCATCATATTCAGAAATCACATTTTAAGGTACAGACTGTGCAAGTTCTATCTACGGGACTAAACTTTGGTTTTATTTTCCCACGTAACTGAATGTGCTTTGACATACAATTAGTAATTGTACGGGACATATTGTGATTAACTAAGCTGGTTTTATCTGCAGAATACTGTCCTCTCCAAAACAACAGTAGCCGTCAAATGCAGTGGATCATCCACACAGACACTTAGCTCCGGATCCCTTGCTGTAGCAAGCCCTGAAGTAAGCATGTAAACAACAGCAACACTCCAATATGCATACTAAGAATTGTCTCGACTTGTTATTCTGAAATTCATACTTTCTGACCCTTTTGGTCTCTGTCAGTCTTCCCCTCTCTTTGTCTCCTGCTTTGCCTTTCTCAGCAGCTGCTTTTTCTGACATTACTTAAGTCTTTGTCTCTGTATCTCTCATTTAGGTGCCAACTATGAAGCCTCCACCTGTTTTTTGTTTTTACTTCTGTTTATTTGAATCCCCCACTGCAACCATGCTCCCTTCTCTTCTCTGAATTTTCCTTCAACTGCTCCTCCACTAAGCCACCGTTCTATTAGTTTATCTTCCATGTCTCCCGACGGCTTTCTGCTCTTTCTCTCTTCCACTTGTCCTTCTCCGTGTTTGTGTTTCTTCCAGCAGTGTCCAGAGGTGAGAGGCACTTATTACCTGTGTGTGGACAGCCTGCAACCTTCCCAGATCCTCATCAGCTTCTCTTCTCTTCTTCTCTGGGGACATGCAGCTGAGGAGAGTAAGGGCTTATCAGTGCACAGACACAGACACACATACATGGAAACACAAACACTAACTTTCCTCGCAGGTACAAACCGTGCATCAAAGACATATTTAATCTACATTTTGGGTTATTTTTATTTTTATTTTGTGAAACCACTGTAATTTTGTTCCCTGCAGAGTGCCACCAGTGCATTTATTTTTTTACTCCACTTTCACAGAACAGGAAATGTCAGCAGCACGTAGGTCTGCAGTTCTCATCGCCATGCCACACTCCTGGACAAGTCTGCAGTCTCAGCTGCCAGTTCTCTCCATCAAGACCACCTCCACAAAGGCAGCTGTGTTAAACTTGCCCTCGGGGTAGGACAGCACTGATTTATATTAAGAACTGTAGAGTATTTTGATCAAAATGATAGTCTTAGATTAAATTTGCAGCAATGCCTTTGTAGTATCATCGTACTGTACTTATTATGCTCCATTGTTTCTTTTGCCTAGGATTTTGGTGATGCTATGATTTCCTAATAACACATTACACTCAACACACAATACTAAGTAAAAGCATTACAATTGTATCCATTCTAATCTCATCCTTATGTAGCTTTAAACCTTATCTTCTGACTTCATTGTCAAGTTATGTATTGAAACAAAAAATCAGCTGTTTTAGCATTTCTTAACACTTCAATTCTCCTCCTTCACATTTACTCTCATAATCCTAAATTACCCTAAGCGGTATGTAATTGTCATCACGGGAACTTGTTCTAATAATGGTGAATTTTTCCTTTTTTGTACAGCACCTGTGAGATCTTTTGACAAAGAAAAGAAAATGTTCATGTTTCACACTTGTTGGGATTTATACAGCTGAGCAAAGATCTGTTCTGCATAGCTGTAGAGCATCCTGCAGAGGGTACCCTGCAGAGGATATCTTGCCTACCTCAGATGCTCTGAAAAGCAGTAAAAAGCATCTGTCCTAGTCTCTATTATTGGGTGTGACTTGGCCTAGAAGCAGAGGGCCTAGTTTCTGGGGTCAGGTGCAGGTATGGAGGAGTGCAATTACCACTGAGCCATAATCACACACATAGCACTCAACTAACCATGCCCATAAACCTCATAGTATTAGCTCTCCAAGACATAATATCTGATCTTGCTTCTGGGCAGCAATCATTTTAAAGCTCTCTTTGTATGCCCATTTTCATATGTTAAACTTTATGGTCTCGCCATTCACATGCTGATCTGTGCTAATCTGTTAATGTTAAAGAGGTTTTTTTCCATTATAATCTTGTTTTTAAGTCTCTTTTGTCTCAGTTTCTGTTTTAGTTTCTTCTCACTGTCTTCTCTCCCATACGCCTTATCTTCTTTTGTCTCGCTCGCATTTATTTCCCTTTTGAATGTTTCCACAGTACTAGCCCAGCTCTGCCTCAGTGCTCATCCATCTAGTTAGGGCTGTAATGGCTAAATTATGTAAAGCTAATGGGGCCAAGAAAGTGGAGCTCCACTCTCTCATGCCTGACCAGGCCTTGTGAACTCAGTTTGGTATTTGGTGGAGAGGACATTAGGCTACTGCACATCTGACTGTCTGACCTAGTCAGTATTATTTGACAGGAACATAGCTCCTCTAATGCAAAAAAAAGAAAAGGAATTTCTCTTTGATTTTGTAGCTTCTGTTAACAACTGCATGAATTACAGGACCCACGTTTTTGCACCAGACCATCACATTGTAACTAGTTAATGAGTGCTATTCACGTTCTCTGTCAGTAGCTTTAATTGTTAAATACAGCAAAATGTAAATAAAAACAAAATGCAGAAACACATTTTTTTTGAAATGTGGTTGTAGGACAAAAATAGTTGGTGATTCTACACAAATAGTTTGATTTTCTTTTGATTTCTTTATCCTAGATAGTTTTATAGTTGAATCTAAGAAGGAAACGTCACTCTGTGGTTGAACTAATGGCAACACGTCAGGCCCGGTGTGGACAGACTGAAGGTCACAAGCCAAATAGGCTGGAAACCACAGGTTTTAGGAAAGTGCAATGAATGAGTGATTGCTTTCAGAATGCAAATTTTTTTTTGTGCTCTTCCCATCAGGCGGCATGTGCTGTGCATCCACATAAATGCAGCATTGGGTTACCATGTCCACCTCTGCAGCAAGACACCATTTATCTTTGGAGAAGAAGAAACCATCATGCCACACCTTACAAAGGTGCCTTTATTTATGACAATGATGGTAATTCCATTGTAGTAAATGGGTGGCTTTCTGAGCGGTGGCGCTCCTTTCAGAATATTATCCTGCAGCCGTATTCTGCCACATGCTGCTACTAAATAGATGCACATTCACATTTCTGATATAAGATTTGACATGTAAATGGCTTTCTTTCTTTCTTTCTTTCTTTCTTTCTTTCTTTCTTTCTTTCTTTCTTTCTTTCTTTCTTTCTTTCTTTCTTTCTTTCTTTCTTTCTTTCTTTTTTATCTCCAGGAAAATTTTCACAAAAATAGAAGTGATCGCTTTGATGATACAGTATATGTAAATAGAAAGGGTCAAAGGGGCGCATACTGACTAAGAAATATAAGGGGTGGTTAAACACATGGAGAAACTAGCCCTCATGGTGTTCAATTTAAGCACATCTGTCATGATATTTTGTGGTGAAATCACTGGAACAGAATAAAATAAAGGGAAACTAAAGAGAATATGTGCTTTTTATCCTACCTCATGACATTTTTTTTTTTTTTTTTAAAAGCAGAGCTTTTTGGAACATAGTGACAAAGAGGATAACATTGCCCTTGTTGCAATCTCCTCACTGTGGCATTTTGAAACTGGGCTTACTCCAGCTTCAATTTAAAAAATCACATCATGTTAGTGACTCTGCTCTCACACATTTTCTCTTACCTTTGTATAGCTGAATTTATATTTTTCATCTTTCTTTTGTCGATTGTGTAGCCTTAGCCCATCACTGTTTATGTGCATATAGCAAATGTTCTATAAGCAATTCTGATTTGATCACCATGGAAGTGCACCAGATTGTAGCATGATACACTGTCCTTGTTTACTTTCTGTCTGTGTAAACTCCCAACACTAAATAAAACTGAGATGCCTCCCAACTGTTCTTCTCTTTTAATAGGAAAGTGCCCATTTCACTGAGCAGGCCTCTTCCATCTTTAGGGCCCTGTCCAGATTGGTGGCTTCTTTTAGTGATAAGCAGCAGCAGCCAGCACTAAGAAAGGGTCTGGAAGAAACTCACTGTCCCAGAAACATCAGCACCACCCAGGAAAAATGGGAGCACTGCAAGGTAGTTTGCTCATAGGTACACACAGATTCTATGTAGAGTGCATAGCTCAGCATCCTTTATACCTTTGGCAAGTCATTGACAGTTGACAGCTGCTAAATCTATATGTTGAAAAATTCGTTTTACAGTTGTTAGGCCATGTCTTTAATTTAGATTAGATAAATTACATTGATTTATGACTTTGAATGACCAGAAACTTAATTTATTATTGAACAAATATGTTTGGCTGTTATAGAAAATTAGTGTTGCTTAATTGACATTGATTTACAATAGCTCTGAGGAATAATCATTTCTGACTGGTCAGAATTTCTGAATTGCCTCAATGGAGTCCATATTTATGCGACTGTGGTGTCTTTTACTTGGAACCGAATGCATTTTTCACAAGCCTTACAAAGATACCAATGGAAGAAAAGGTTTTCATTTAAAGAATTTAGGTAGTGGTAATGACTGATGTGGGGTCTAACAACCCTCCTACACATGAAAGGCTATTGGTCATAGGAGCTATGGATTCACATAGTTACAATTTTGCAAAATGTGCAACCACAACAAAATGACCGTACATCCTCTTTAATTTGGTCATTGCTGCTGTCTTTCCTCCTTGGCCTTGTGTTACACACACCCAAATGGTCACATTTGCTGATGATCAATTAATTAAGTCTATTTGATTAGCAGGTCCTGGCTGCTACCTACCCTCCTAATTCAAATGGAAGCAGTAAAGGTGTACTTGGTTTTTCACACACTCCTATATTTTAAATAAATGACACATTGTAATGACACATTGTAATATGCCATATATTGGTGTTCATCTCAGGTTGTATTTAGGTGATTTTAAGACCTGCTCAGGCTTGCTTGCTTGTTATGTCCTGGTATGTAAAACCTTAGAATTGACAGAAGGTGTGTTTTCTTTTTACCATGACTGCATGTGTTCTGGTGTTTGTAGGTGTTTAACTTGGCAGTTTACCACATGCTGCGTGAGGCTCTGGGGAGGAAGCTGAAAGCAGACGAGCAGTTTGCTGTACAAGCTCTCACTGCTGACCCTTCACTGTTCCCTGAAGAATACCCCCCTATATGTAGGTGCCACTTATTTGTTTGGAGATATTGTATGCTATCATGTTATATACATAACATTAGAAGCTCATAGATGTAATCAGTTGTGCTAAGCTTATAAAAGTCTGTATACCTAAATATATATACTAAATATATATACATATATATATATATATTTATATATGTGTACTAAACTCAGTAGCTTTAAACACTTTAGGGCACTGACTCATCCTAAGTAATTGTTCACATTAGAAATATCATAAGATTGCAACTACACATTAAATCAAAAGAATATTAATAAATGTGTCTTTGTTTACATGCAGTGTCGCTCTTTTCATTAATTCATATTCACCCACAATTTGCTGTTTTATGCCCTCATTCTGTTTGTTAAGTAAATGCAGATTTGGAGCCCCCAGAAATGTGGAGAGACAGGGAGCCAACAGACAGAGAGGTCAAGGCAGTGACCGTTCTGCAGGCTGGATTCAGAGGGCACTTAGTGCGCGAGATCCTTGATGCCTCAAAACCTGGTAAACAACTGAATGTACACGCGCACACACAGAGAATATAATATTTCAAGGAAAGTGGTGTGATTCAAAGCTCATCTTTCAAATCAATAATAAAAAAATACTGGCTTTTGAGTAGACAGCGCCAGTGAATACTTTATTTTCTGTGCTCTGTGAAGGAGAAGAGAGACACAGCAACTACAGCAATTTAAGTAAAAATAGAAAATGTGCAAAAAGACCCACAAAAACACAGGATGGCCTGTTTTTCATTCCTAGATTTATTATCCAAAAAACCCCTCACATACAAAACACCTGTTAGTTCTGCATTCACTGTATAATTTAGCCTGCTGGCGTACATCGAGCTCCTGAGCAGCAACGCAAATATGTATTGATGAGACTGCCACTCTTACTAATAAATCCTGACCGATGGAGGCTAACCACATCGGGGATACACAGACGAGAGGAAACATGCGCATCATATACATGTGCAAACAGCGTTCCTGCATCACTGACTGATGTTCATTAGTGACATCAACAGAAAGATAGGGAAGAGAAGACGGGGAAGCAGTGGACACTTTCTAGGAAAAATGAGAGATTACATAGAGACAGTGTTGTGCAGCTATTCCAGTCTGGCTTTGGAATAATATACTGTTTTAGTATCAGTGTTGCTTTTGAACAGTTTTCTGGTAAATTAGAAATTTCCCTCAGTTTTAGTGAAAATATTTGGATGTGTTTTTAGAGATAATGTAACAGTAATCGTCTTAATGTGAAGGTCCATCACTGTTTGTTGATTCCCAAGGAATCGCTGAAGGCGATGTACTGCACAGCCATCCTCTGTTTATTGCTGTGCCTTCTCCAGGCAACAACACATGACACTGTGACCCCTCTGAGTAACTTGTACATATGGGGGTATGGACAGTTTCATTAGTGTGGGGTTTGCCTAAAGCAGCACTGTAATACACCAGAAATGAGAGAGTGCCTAATTTCCCATGGCTTGAAAATGTAGCTTGAGCATCTCAGACATCTAAAATACCCACATCATTAGAGTCAGTCTGCCGGCATCTCGAAATTATTATGCTGGTGGTCGTGTGACATTAGTATGAGCACATGTACATGCACACACTGAACAGCTTGACTTTTTTATGAAATTGGCCTAACATAGTTAAGTTCTTTCAAATCAAAGCACAAAGTGCAGCCTTTAGAGTTCCACTCAGAGTGATACTGACTGTCTAACAGCACTTTAAAAAACCATTCACTCAAAACATGCCACAATGTCCACATTGCCCAGGATAGTACTTGTTAATGACATGGTCCCCTTCAAGCACCTCAGTAGTTCCCCGGTATTTATGCGCACTGCTTTTGCTTTATTTTCTTCCACTCTATTAGCTCCATTTGTAAATCTCATTTGCCAGTCTTACATTATGCTGGTCAGTTTGAAGTGCCACTTAGAAAAGAGAGCTGAGGGCAAGGATGTGTGGCGGGAAAAACTGGGGATACCTTTTGCCACATGTGAATATGTGAAAAAAAAAACAGCATTAAACAATCTCTTCTGAGCATTTCTGTGCACACGCACACATTTACTAATACATGCATACTTGCAAGTATGCAGGATTTCTTGTCAAAAATTGCGTTCTGTCAGAGGGCTTACCTCTCAGGTGAGATGAGTGTGAAAATTAAGTGTCAAGGTGAGAATAATCTTCTCCTATCAGCCTATCGCTGGATGAAGTAAAAATGCACTTTGCAATATCTGCTTCCCACTCTGAACTAGGTCAACTTCAATGATTTTTTCATGCGTTTGACAGCAACATGGGTTTTTCTTTCATCTTTAATGGAGGCTACTTTTCTGTGCGTGTGCTCATGTCGTTCAGGAACGAAGGAGAACCTCAATGCGTCCAGGATCCTTTCATCCGTGTGGTCGACAATTGAATGTGATGCACACAAACATGCAGCTTTCTTGCTGAGGTAAATGAACAACTGAGGTCTATCAAAGTGTATGACAGAGGTGACTAAGTAATAAAAATGTACTGACTGTGTGCGCTTACATGGTGAGTCTAGCAATCGTAGTGGGTTTTTTTGTCAACACAAATATTTGAAAGTATATGAAAGCGCTGCAAATGCGTTCCAGTGCCAATGCTGTGTATATTGCATGGCATGCGTTTAGCCTCTCTGTTGCACTGCATGTCCAGAATCTGCTCCCTCTCCTGGTTGTGGCAGCCTGTGGGGGACATGCAGGGAGCATTTTCCACATTGTGTTCCATCTTTTCCCAGTGGTACCATCTGCTGTTTATACTCTCCCCGTTCCAATCAGCTACCAGCGTCTGCCGAATGACCTGCTGCCTGGGGATGCATGTGTGTGTGCATGAGCAATAAAAGCTCGGTCAATGTGTGTACGGCGGATGAAGAGGTGGTTTTCTTAGCTGACATAAATAATCACTTAAGTCAAAGATCACACTGAAAAGCAAAGTGCATCCTGGTTCTTTCTTATGAAAGAGGCATAGATTGTTTTCTGGGACTTTGTAATGAATACTTAAATTAACTACTTAAATTAAAACTGTATTCATGACATAGTTTTTGCTTAAGCTGAAATTTCTAAATGTGCTCTGAACTTTCTGTTTCTTGCACAGGCATATCATCAACAATTCTAAGAGGAAAGCGGACCTCTACCCATGTCTACGAGATGAATCGACTAAAATCGCCTTTGCTGATTACACTGTCTCTCTTCCAGACACAGCCAACTCATGGGTCTTGGTCTTTAGGTCAGAGAACATTATAAACTCAGTGAAAGAGAATTCCTAGGCTGTCTTGGAAAACCCTGGTGGAAATGCATGATGTCCTCTTATAACCTTGCTACCTAGCCGTGCTAGATATATTATATATATTGATATATTATCGGCTTGATCTTTTTACTGGTTCACAGAGAGATTTTCCTGGTTTCTGAGGAGGTGCTGGTGATACCAAAGGTCTACTCTCCAATCCCTAATTGTCTCCTGCACGTCATAAATAATGACACAGGAGAGGAGGTAAACACGGTCTTCAACAGAGTAGCACCCCATGTCTATCAACCCAATAAGGTGTGTGGATATAACATGAATTTTTTGCGTGGTGCTTTTTTTGAACTTTTCTAGTATTATATATAGAAAAATCCTTTTAAAACTCTTTATTATAGTATTTGGTATTGATATTTTCTTTCCAATATACCTCCCTTCTAAAATAAAATTATAATTTTATGATGAACTTTCTATCCCCTGGCCCAGCTTGGTTATACCTTTGTAGCGGAAGCTATCACACCTGAATTACCCCCTTCTGGTGCAAAGTGGAGGATGTGCTTGATCGGCTCAAAGGAACCACTTCCAAAGCTGTCCCGCGACACCCCAGTTAGTGAATTCTCAGTAGAGGAATTACGGGATTATTACATTCCAAATAACAAAAATCTCATTTGTTGGTAAGAGAATTATATGGCATACAGTGTTGTTTTTTAATGTTAATAAAATGGAAAAAGCAGGGATGCTCTGAGAATTTAATGCTATAATGTGAAATGTTTTATAGTTACAGAGTACATGTAACAACAGACACTGTAGCAACCGTTCAGCTTCAGACTTCCCACCCAGATGTATTGATACGTCTATCCATTCTGGACCATGAGAAACAAGTAGCTGGCAAAACCGGGAAGGGCCATGTGGTGATTCCTGTTTTTTTCTTCCTGGTGAACAAAGGTGAGGTGTCATTGGGTGCAGTAACCAAAGCTTGTGATGATCTGTGTTTCATAATTTAACACTCGACATATGAAACCAATTTAACTGTCTCACAGTTTTACTGTTTCTTTCAGTAAATTTTTGTGACCGTAGTTGTTCAGTAGTTCTTGAAATTCCACCTTGCAGTTTTAATTGGTGAGAGCTACTGCAGTCTGCCAACAGCAAACCTGAATCTTTATTCTGCTTACAGTAACATTTGTAGTGTAGTGTAAGACAATCACACACAAGACACGTCAAATTTATGAGGAAGGTGGTATGCTACTAATGTTAAAACGGATTCAGCAGTCAACACTGCTAATATTAGGGTTTGGGGGGTTTTAAACATATGCTGCACTTAAAAAAAAAAAGAGGATTATCTTTCCTCCTACTCTTTTATTTCGTTTTTCTTTTCATCTTCTAGCTGTCCAACAATCCACAGCTGGCCAGCAACTTCTACAAAATCCTTCTTAAAAGAGTTCCATGTTCCTCCCGACCTTTTGAGTATGATTTTCGTTTTGCAGAAAACATTTTAAATGTGGCACTTTTTGTTCTCTCATATGCTGAGAGAAAGCTCTGCTGTTGTATGCTCATTTTAAAACCAAATTGTACACAAAACCGCCCTTGAACCACTTCGGAAAGCACGAGCAAGCGTTCTTAATGTGCTGGAACTCTACCTGTTATTCAGAGTTAATTTTAAATGTTAAAATAATAGGAGAAGAGCTTTAGAATTTTGCACTTATTTGGACCAGATGCTAGAGTGTTTATAAAATGTTTCCTAGTATATTTATTATTCTTGTCTTTTATCAGCATTAATAGATTTCTCTTTCTGTTACAGACACCGAAGAAAATAAACAGGAGCAGTCTCCTTCGGAGAACACTTTCCAGCAAAATGAAGGGGAAGACAGCGCAGTTAAAAAATCTATCTCCTCATCTGACCAGTACCAGCCTCCCACAGAGACTATGGTATCACTGACAACTGTCTGCGTGGTATCTGCTATTGCTCAAACACTTAACTATTCTCACTTTCATGGGCATCTCACTTTCCCTCTCTGTCTCTCTCACCCACGTGCTTGCTGCCTGTTGATATCATTTTTTTCTGCCAGATTACGCCTGTAAGCACACACACACACACACACACACACACACACACACACACACGCAAATTTAGTCTCACCCACACTCACATTCTCAGAGACACAATTTGACAAGAAGAGGAGAGTTGCAGAAACTGGAGGGGTGTTGTTTTTTTACTGTCTGACTTATCAGTGCTTGTCAGGGAGCCATGATTTGTGCATGATTTATGACTCACTGTAATGTCTGAAGACCCCCCATCTAACACACCTGTTGTCTTAGTTTAAGGGTTGCAAAAGCATATGTTATGCTCTGTAGGTGTGTATCATCACATATTCACATGCACAGGCATACAGTGGAAAATGAAAAATAGTTATTGTCATTCATTATTATTATTATTATTCATTCTTTTCTGTGGTGATTTTTTTTACAGTGATGCATCTGGTGAATAATAGTTGCTTTTCCTCAGCAAATACTCACAAATACACACAGCAAATTTTTACAAATACACACAGTTAATGCCGCAGTTAAAGCAGTGAATTAAGGCTACAAAAACATGTATTTTTACAGACCTGTTAAGACGTTCGCTTCGGATACGCCATGTGTGTTTTTAAATCTTTTTTTGGGAACACAGTGAGTCAGTAGCACTAAGACAGATAATGTCGGATGACACTGATAGCAGCTATTGATTAGAGCTTAGAGCAGATAAAGACTTAAAGCAGAGGGTGAGTGAATAGAGTGGCGTTGTTTGCCACAGGGACTCACAACACACACAATGATGCATCGTAATGGTGGAATAATTGTAAAGACTTGTGTAGGGTGAGTTGGGGGGGGACTCAAAGATATATGTAAGCGAATGGGAAAAAAATTAAATATATGCCACTTTTATTTTTTGTAGTGCTTTTTCTGTTTCTTTATACGCTTGATTTACTTCTTGGAATTTTGTCTGAATTCTGTCCTTTCTGTTCAGTGTGATGGACGTGGGTGTTACGTGAGATAACCTTGGCTAACCAGCCCTCTGCCTTCACTTAGTTTTTGTGGTGAACATGCACTTTAATTGTTTACCACAGCAGCAAAGTGGGTTCTAGGTCTTTTTTGTCTCCCTGTGTCATGAACACTGATGCAGATGTTTATAGTATATTGTCAGGTTGTGTTGGCTTTAGTTCATAGTTTTGATTCCTGCATAAATCATGTCGTATATGCCTTTTTTTGTATGTGTGTAATGCGTTATATTGTACTCTGATGCAGGTGTTTTACATTGTTCATCCATGTTTCACAGGTTCACAAGTACGTGGTGCAGGCAGAGGTGCTTTATAAGACTTGGAATCTGAGTGAATCCCAGTTGGCTTTTGCTTGTTCAGTCAAAGACTTGGAGAACAATGAGACAAGAGGTACATACTCAAGGCATTTACTATTACCACATCAGTTTCCAAGGGGGCAGCCAGGAAAGAAACCCTGTTTGCATCTTTTTCCTGGAAAACATACACATATGATTGGATTGTTCACTATAGTGCCATGAATCTTCTCACAGATAGGACTGTAATGGGCCATAAAGCAGTTCATTTTTATTATTCTATCAAAACTTTGTCAGCATTTAAGCACTTGGTTCTGAATGGATTTTCTACTAAGCCCTTAATGTTTGTTTTCGCACAGTTTATTTTGTGTTCAGTCTGAAATGTGAGTGATACTCAGTAGGCAGTGTCAGGGGCCAAGGCAGGCACAGTTTATTCTTTGCTTCCACTTGCCATGGGCCTGTAATCACAACTGTAATGAAAGCCAAATGAATGCAGCTGCTTTTGCAGATCATAGAGTGTGATTTCTTGTGCCCAGTGGTCGCTGGCTGTGGCAGTAATCCCGTCCTCTGCCACCAGCTCTTGGTTCTCTGCCTTTAATCATGCTATACAAATTGGATCAATTGAAAAATCACGTCTTTGAAATTGGTTGAAGCTTCTTAAAAAAAAATAAAAAATTGAAGGGGATAAAATAATCGCAGCATCTGTCGATGCTGATTTGAACGGGTTGCTGCATGGGGAGAGCGTGCATGAATGCCTGGAGAGGAAAGCAAGCTTGCTATCACCGAATTTCTGTTGTGTTTTCACCAGAGCTGATGCCAAGGTTCCCCGTACTTAACCATTCGGTTATTCCATTTGCATGATATGAAATCTACAGGTGACATGTGTGTTTGGGTGTGTGTGCGTGTCAGTGTGTAAAATGAACACTGTCATTTGAGACTGCCATAAATAGACAGTGTTTTTCTGTCTTTTTAAATGTCGTTTTTCCTGCATGTTAAGATTTTTTTTGCCAGTTTATGCTCACATTAGCCCACATATCTATCTATATGCCAGTGTCCATACAAAACCGTCTATGTTTTCCCTAAGCTTATGAAAATGGGTCAGTGGGATGTCAAATGAAGCAGGCTCTTGCCCCCTGGTGTCCTGGGAAATATCTCAGCAGGAAAGTGAATTAATTTCATCCAGTTTAACTCCGTCTCAGTGGTGAGCCTCTGCCCTTGATCATGCTCCCTGCATGCTACATGGATACGCACGCACTACATGGCACGCCAAGCCTCAAAACCTCTTTAACAAGCTGTTTAACAATCTGTAGTTAACACAAAAACTGCACTGCTTATGTTTTTGAATGCATGCACATTTTCACATATTTACCTAAAGTCCTACTGTTGGAGGAGTCAGCCTCAGTTCTTTGCACCGTTACCATGAGAACACACAACAGTCTTTTCTTACAATTTCTTCAAGCATGTCCAACTTAAATCAGTTTTCAGGATCCTTTTGGGATAAATTCCAACAGCACAGATTGATATTTACATCCAGTTTTAGCATTGATTTTTTTTTTTTTTATGTCTTGAGATAGGAGTAAGTCATTGAGTATTCACCAAAGCTCTTCAGGCAGAATGGCAGGGTGTCAGCTAAATGATGGATTATTACGCCTTTATATCAGAGAAGTGAGACTCATAGTTAATACTTCATCTAAGCTGGGGATTGAATCTGACTCAGTTTTTAAAGTGCAACAGTGCCATCTAGCATACATTCAGCCGCACAGCACCTTTGCTGTTTGTGTGGCAGTCCCCATCTTTAATTGTTTAAGTAGAATGTGAATATCTGATACTGTTGAATGTCTATAGACATGGCATGCATTCAAAACTGAAGCATTCTAACATTTCACATTAGAATTTTTTTTTAAAAATCTAAAATTTTAGCATTTCCCAATAAGGACATTAAATAACTTAAATCTAGATCTAATGTAAAGTGAACACCGTAGTTAAAGTATTTATGAAGCTAAATGCACAGCAGGTTTTCTGAAGACAACAGAAAATGTTAATGTTCTTAATCTCTGCTTCATAATGCAGTAAATAAGCTTGAGGATGTAAAGCGTTCATCTACCACTAGCACACCAAATCGTGATGGCCTCAAGTCTGATGCAACCAAAACCCAGCGCAAAACCAAAGGAGACAAGGGGAAGCCAGCTGTCGCTAATGAAACGGTAATGTATTACAACAGTATGGTACAGGAAAGACAAAACACCGCAACTCTGCAAGTCTGTCAACTGCACATAAGGAGTAGAAATATAAAAGCGCTTATAGAAAGGTATATGCATGCATTCACATGTATATACCCATGTTTATACAGTCACCCACTCAGATTGAAGGCCATGTTTACCTAAATGTATTTTTCACAGCGACTTTTAAGTTAAGAGAAGGTGCTAAGATATGTCACAGAGGTCTTGTTGTAGCTTGAGGAGTACAGGATGGAGGCATTTGTTTTGACAGTGTAGTTCACGTCTCTCCAAAGATGTTCATCCAGCTATGAAATGCTAGGCAATGCATATCAGGGTGAACCAAATCTCTGGCCTGCCTGTATACAGGATGTCTGAAACACATTCACCATTCATGATAACATAATCTGCATGGTGAGTGTGAATAATAGTCTCAGATAAGAACTTGGTTCATCAGTCAGAACCACTCAATAAACCTATGATCCACATAATAGCAGCATTTTGATCAAAGCTGTGCCACACATTAAATTCACACATTAAGCACGGTGACATTTAAACGTTTTTCTAATACTGACCTCCTTCGTTTTTCATTTAAAATTTGATGGTAAGTGCAACTTTAATGGAGAAAAGACACTAAGCGATCTCCAAATAAACTAAAAGTTATCTGTTGTGTAAAACAAAGGCAAAAAAACTAAGTTTGAAGTAGACATGCGCACTTTAGCAAACCGACCTTCCGCTCTAGTGTTTGTGTGTCTCAGCATGTGTTATTTTTTTTCTGTGGGTTCTTTGCACTCTGTGTGCAAATGTCTGTGCAGAGCCTTGACCTAACTAAACCAAACTGGATGCTACGTGTTGTCACGGACAACAGCAAAGCAAAAGGCATCGACGTTAAGAGAGACACAGAAAGAATAGACCAGATTAAAACCATTAAAAAAGCATGGGAAATGGCCGAGCCGGGACGCTCTGCCAAGGTAACCCTTTTAATTTAATATATTCTGTCTTCTTTTAGAATATATAATGTACTCTAATTTATTTATTTTTATGTATTTATTTAAGTGGGCTACACTGAAACATACGCTTCAGACAGAATGATTTACTATGTCTTGCTTTTAGGCTTTTCAGTCTCGTCTCCATTTTCTTAAACAAGTGCAGCAAAAAGAGTGTGGTGATGCTGCTACAGAGGAAAACAATGGTATGAATCTTTAAAAATGGAAACATATTTATGTGAACTCATATGGTTTATGGTAATGTGAGCTTGTCCTATTGGTACTTCTATAGATGCTTCAAGACCTGGTCAAGACATCTCTCAGAGTGCATCCAATCAGAAGTTGACTGACACCCCCTGCTCCTTTCCTCACATGGACTACAGTCACTTTACCAGGTTCTCCATTGCTATACTTTTCCGTCTCTGTCCCTTTTCACTCTTTCACTATCTATTTGATTGTTCAGCTTGTCCCAGCATGCAAGCTTAGACGATATAGATGGGAAATGACACACAGCCAACAAAGAAAGTTACATCATCTCATTGTATTTTAAAACAGATGCTTGCATTTTCCTCCCCCTGTTGAGGTCCTGTGGCTAATATGCAGGATGCAGTCTAGTTACCTAATGTAGATTTGTGGACCTGAATTAAGAGCTGGAAGGTTGGTGAATATGTCGGTGTTCTTGTTCTCAGGAACAGATTGGTTCATACAATATCTGCAGAACATTATTAGTAATTTCCTGTCTTTATGACCTTTGCTCTCATTGGTCCAGTGTGAACAGCAGTGTTACATTGTATACTTAACAGGGCCTGAAAGGGCAATGCAAGGACTTCAAGCTACAGCAGTGTGTGTAATGTATGGAGATAAGGTGGATGCTATTTAGTACGGCTACTGGCATAATGTTTTTTAAGCTGTACCTTTCATTTTTAAGAATGTAATGAAATTATTTACATAATAAGCATTATATTATTTTGCTGTTTATTTCTTCTTTATCCTTTTAAACTCTCCCTTCTCTGTCTGGGTTTATTCTGGGTACTTGGACTTCCCCCCATAGACCAAAGACATGCATCTCAGGTTAACTGGTGATTCTAAATTCTAACCCGCAGCCCTAAATAGGATAAATAGTTAGGAATATGGATGAATTGATAGCTTTGCACTTAATCATTCATATTCTAGTGTTTGATAGTAACTTGATTTGAGTGGGTACTTTGAACATCAGGGTGATTAGTACATGACACAGCAAAAACAGTAAGTAGTTTATTGTTTTGAAATCTCTAAACATTTGGATTTACAGGCTATTCATGCATTAAAAATATACACAAATGTAACATTTGTGAGCCTGCCATTCCTCCTCTTATATAGCTGACTTCAGTTTCTAACAGCACAGCTAAATGTGCCTCAGCCCTCAGAATGACAATACAGCAGCTCCACTACTGACATCAGTTACTGAAGGACTGATAGTAACAGTCACCGAGAGTTTTTACTGCAGCTACATTTTTGTTGTTGTTTATATTTTAGGTTCTGATTTCTATATTTTGAGGCTGGCATTATTGTGTGGGTTAATCTTTGGTTCTGATTTCTACTTTAATGTTACTCTGGTTTCCTTTAAAGGCTAGTTAGCATATTTTTCCTCCTTATATTCTGTGTTATTTAACCTTCCCTGTGTCCTTAACTTAGAATTTCGAGTTCTTCGTCATCTTCAGGGGTTTTATGTTTGGTTGATTTGTGCTTTTTGTGCCTTGTTCTTGTTCTTGTTGCATTTGAGTTCTAGTTACTGTTTATGGAGTCTGTTTGTGATTAGTGACTCTTAGTTATTTCCCGTTTTACTTTTCCCCCAACCTCATTGTCTTGATTGTGTACAACTGTGTCTAGCTTTCCTCAGCTGTCTTTCCTTGCCTGTTCTCCCCATGTGTATAAATAATTCTGTCTTCGTGTTAACTTCCCCGTGTGTTTTCTTTCTGTGATCTGCTGGGCTAATTTAGAGTTTGGGTTTCTAGTTTTCATTGTTAGTTTGAACTGTGAAACAAAGGCTTACCTTCTGTTTTATCCCTCTGCCTCCAGAGTATACATTTGGGTCCTTTAACCTGCAATTCATGACGATTACCAAGAGATTAATTTTTAAATATCTTTGATATCAATGCACATCTAGGATTACAAGCAACTATGAGTTTGCTGCCCATCTATGTGTACCCATCGTAAACAACTATTTGCACTTAATTTTGAGCATCAATAGGGAAAGGGCTTTTTGGTTTTCGTATAAGTCGCTTAGCAATTGACCAATCACATTTCACTTAACCTTGGTTGCATATAGATACATACTGTACAGTGTAAACTGATCGAGTATAGTTAGGAAACAGTTTCACCATAATCCCCCCCAAATTCCACGTTGAGCACCAAAGGTTAAGCCAACAGACTAGCCAACGGCTTTCCAAATTGGTCTATGTCCTGTGTGTGACTGTATTGTCAGAGTAAGAGTTTTAAAGGGAAGAATCTCCCTCCACAGTCCCCCCTGGGTTTCCCATTACTCTCCCTGACACCATCTCTTGTTCCCTCCCTCCATCTCTCCCTCTGTCCATCCCTCTCCAGGATAAATGAGATGATATTTGGGTCTTTTAATTAGAGAGCTATTTCAGGGACACTATGAGCTCGTTACTCCAATGAGATGTGCCCCTCTCCCATCACCTCTCCATCCTCTCCTGCTGTGAGCGTGCGCATGTGCGTGCCAACACGTGTGTCCAGCTAATGGTGGCTGTCGACACTGGCCTGCAATATGAGCAGAGAAAGAGATGTGTTAAGTTTATTAAAGGGTGTCAGGCACATCAAGATTCACACTTATGTACACACAGGCGTGTCTATATCCTCAGTTTCCCTCTCCAAAAATTTGTTTAACACCTGATCCTGACACAGTAGCTACAGTGCATGTAATGACACTGTGCTATAGTACAAAGTACTTGAACATATCTTCAGATTTCTATTCATTCTCATTAGATGGGTATACATTCATGTGACAGAAAAATGCTGTGCACACCGTATACATTTAGTTCTTGTGCATACATGTAGACACCAAAAGGATTCTCCAGTGGTGATGGACTCATACATAGAAGAGGCCCAGCAGAGGGAGCGCACTGAAAAGATCCAGACTTACCGGTTGGTCCGAGAGCATGTGTTGGAGTGCAGAAAACAGGAGGCGTTCAAAAGGAAGGAGCTAATGAAATGTCAGCTGGAGATGTATCAAAACATGCAGGTAAGGGACAGAGAGGGAGAAGAATGTAATGAAACAGAAAGAAATGAGCCACTGTGGCTATCAAAGTTAAAAGGAGTCAGCTGCCTTTCCCTCTAATTCTTTAACTACTTTCTCGCTGCCATTTCTCTTGTCTCCAGGCAGCCTTTGAGCAGCGCTGTAAGAACTTTCACAATACGTGCGAAGCATTTAATAGCCGTCATCGCGCAAGCATCAAAAAGGAACAAGAAGAGAAGGAGGCTCTGGAGGAGGCCCAGTCCGCAGCTCTGGAAAAACAAGCAGCCTTCACCTCTGCTTCCGCACAGCCACCCAACAAGCAAGACAAGAAAGCTGGCAAGAAGAAATGATAGTCTTTAGCACCAACATCCAGTCTCAATTCTCCTCAGTAGACATCTCAGAAGTAGTCACACTGAATTATCGTCATTGTGTCCCAGCATTGTTTACGTGCGCCTTACGAAACAACATCAGATGGGAAGTTTATTTGTTCACGATTCAGTGCGTTCGCCTTTTCACTACACCTTTAACTTTGAAACAACTAGTTGCTCTAACTATAGTGTTTATTAAATGTTCTAGTTTGATAGTAGTTTAACAAAGATGTTCACACAATTATAATATTTAGATCATATCCCATGAGATATTTAATGTGTTCTTTACCTATACTGTTCATTAATAGCTATGAAAGCAGGATTTGTAGTTTTTATTCATTTGAATCTAAAGTGAATGTTCACTGTCCATGTTTTCTCTTTGCTCTACACAAGAATAAAACACGTTTCAAATTCTCTTGCTGAAACTGTAAAAATATTGCTGAGCTAACCTTAAAACTGAATTGGAGGTCTGAAGGATTTTTTTTTAATGGCAAAGCTAGTTTTTAGTTTAAGTTAAGATAAGATAACTCTTTATTGTCATTGCACAGTCATACATACAACGACACGATACGACACATCACAATGCAACACAAACAACACAACACAGTAACTTAACTTAGTAATAAAAAATGAAGAATAAGGCTTGTAAAAGCTGTCCTTGAGTCTGTTTGTCTGGGACCTCAGCAGCCTGAACCTCCTGCCAGACGGCAGCAGCTTAAACACCTGGTGTCCTGGGTGTGTACAGTCCTGTAGGATGCTGCGTGCCCTCTTGAGACAGCGAGTGCTGTACAGGTCCTTCAGGTCCATTTTTCTGAGGATTCTCAGAAAGTGGAGACGCTGTTGGGCCTTTTTTTAAAACCGCAGAGATTTTAGAGCTCCATTGGAGGTCTGTGTCTATGTGCACACCCAGAAACTTGAAACTGGACACCCTTTCCACACACTCCCCGTTGATGCTGACAGGCTACAGCTCGGACTTCCTCCTTCTGAAGTCGACTACCAGTTCTTTTGTCTTGGTGGTATTGAGGTCCAGGTTGTTGTCCACACACCAATCTGACAGCCTGTGAACTTCAGCTCTGTACGCCGTCCCATCTCCCCCAGAGATGAGCCCCCAGAGATGATACAGTGGTATCATCTGCAAACTTAATGACTGCGTTGTCTGGGTGGGTTCTAACACAGTCATGTGTGTACAGTGTGTACAGTAGGGGACTCAGTACACAGCCTTGTGGAGAGCTGGTGTTAAGGCTGAGGGCTGAGCTAAGATGAGGCCCCACTCTAACTCTTTGTACACGGTCTGAGAGGAAGTCTCTGATCCAGGCGGCAGGTGGTAAGAAGGAAGTCCGATTTCCTGCAGTTTAACTATTAGTCTATCCGGGAGTATCGTATTGATATCGTATAAATTAAAAATTAGAAAAACTTGAAGGTCACATTGAGGATTCTTTTTGAGTGATAGTTTCTGTATTTAACTTAATTTTGAATTTAAATAAAAAACTATTTAACCACTTAATATGTCAAACATAATATGTCAAACAAACAAGCTTGCAAGGATCTTCCTTTTGCCTCCTTTGGCTTCACGGAGAAGCCAGTCTCACTTGCAATGTATGGCTGGGATCTTCTGGTGCCCAATATCTTTGATTATATTCCCCCAATCTTTAGTTTTCTTGAAGGTCACTATATTGACCGTACGACTCGATGCATAGTGGGTACAGTCAACCTCCCACAAGCTGAGTGGTACTGATTGATCGCTTGATTGATATATTCTTGCTGATACAGTCACATTGTGCAAGACAAAGCCAAGCACATAACAAAATGTAACACAGGTAGGTGGCAGATCTTTACTGCCACATGGCAACGATTGATTAACATCAAAGCTAAGTGAATGCACAGACTCAGAATGCTGCTGGTGTTTTGTTTTGCTTTTCTGTGGTCAAATATATCTAATATGGTAAAGTGCCCTTTATCTTAGTTTAGTATTTAGCATGCATGTAGTTCTGTGTACCTCAGAGTCGGCTGATCAGCTGAAAAATGAGAAGTTAAATTGGAAATGAAAAGGAAGAGGGTGCCATCTAGTGGACATTAATAAATTCTCATTACCATGCCTGCACTGTGCTGTCTCAAGATTGACAATAATAAATAGTTCAATTTTTTTAGCTGCTGCATGGAGGAAATTATCATTATGCTGCGCGTGTATATGTGCATATTTTAGACTGCGTGCATGTTTGTGGACCAGATAGCAGGAGGAGAAGAATTATATGTGCCTGCTTGTGTAGTATGTGTGTCCTGCAGCAATTTGCTCCTCTTCTGAGGCTTTTTGTACTTTGCTGCTGAAAACCTATAGCATAAAATTCCTCTTTGCAAAAAATGAGTCCCTGTTATGGAGCTAAATTAGGCACATTCAGCATACGCATAACACTTTAGTTGAATTCATTTGTGTGTGTAGTCAAACATGCATACAGACTACAAATCTATCTAATATTCCACAAATATGCCTTGAGCACAGTGTTATTGCCATGCTATTTTATGTGTACAACTCATGCCGTGTTTTGTGTGTCTGTTCACTCTGTCAGGGTTCATTTAACCAATGACTGTTTCTACTCTCGCAACAGCATGACAAAGCTAATCCTGAAAGCCTCAATACTGGAACAGAACATTCCCTCTTGCACTGTTGCACCATTCTCACTTGCCCGATTCATTTTTTCCCTTCTAAAGCATTAGCTGTTATTTGACAGTTTCCATACATCTAAAGCCGACCTCGCTCTCCCTGCAGGGTGCTTGTGATACAGTGGTTGTCTGTCAGTGTATGTGTGTTGTATTATTCTGTTGTTAGAGAGATCAGCCATGACTCTAATTGACAGTGACGTGTGTGTATTAACAGAGAGGTGGTTTGTTAATTGGCAGCTGGTGGTTTGATGCAAATGTGTTGTGAGCAACAGGGGAACTCTAAAGTAACCTTGAAACCAAGGGGACAGACAGCCACTGTATATGAGTCTGTGTGTGTGTGTGTGTGTGTGTGTGTGTGTGTGTGTGTGTGTGTGTGTGTGTGTGTGTGTGTGTGTGTGTGTGTGTGTGTGTGTGTGTGTGTGTGTGTGTGTGTGAGAGAGAGAGAGAGAGAGAGAGGGAGAGAGAGAATGGGTGTGTGACTTCCACAAGTAATAAGAAAATATTTGATTCTTAAATGGACCCATATTGAGCGGTGTTGAAATGAACTAAATACACATTCCCGAGTGATGTGGAGGTGATGGTATTTTAATTCACTTTACATTTCAGAGGTAATAATTCAAGAATACCTTAATCAATTTCTTTGCTGTTGTTTTATGAATGACAAAAAGGGCATTTTGCACTTGCAGGATATCCTGTCTTTACTTGGTTGCCCTCTCGCTCTCTCTTTTTTTTCCTTTAGAAAAAAATCTTTACCAAACTTGTTATTTCTAGTGACCATAGCCCACAATGGAAAAACTACTAATCTGTTTTTATCAACATCTTGTAGAGCAGTAAATTCACAGTCTTCAAATGACAAAATATGGCCTACCTAAAGTTAATGTAGACTCATCATGGGCATGAATGTCATAATAATAAGTGGTACTGAAGGTTCTACATGGTCTATTGCTTTGTTTTGTTTTTTTTGTTTGTTTGTTTTTTGCCTGTCCCATTTGGTTCTTCAGCAATCAGAATTTTTGTCTGAAGGCCAAGTAAGATACCCAACAGATTTACTTTACCGTGGTTCATCACGGCTTTGCCGTATTGGTCCATTTTATTGACCTTTGTTATTTTATTTTATTTTATTTATTACTGACAGGATAGACATAACTGGGGGATAGGAAAGGGAGGAAAAGAAAAACAGAGGGGAAGAGGGACAGTGAGAGAAGACATAGCCCCGCCCCCAGGGCATGAAGCATGCATGGAGGAGATCCAGGCCCCAGACATCCAGAGACCCCCAGATCACAAGAGCCCAAGGAGAACCATTGGAGGGGCAACCGTGCCACCCTCCTGGAACGAGCTGAAGAGAGCCCCAGATGTGGGATCACCCAGGAGCCACAGTGCAGAAGCCAGAGGGGGCTGCAGTGACGAGCCTGCAGGCTCCGCTGGCAGCCACCCGCGCCAGAGTGGTCCAAGCCCTGGGCCCAGAGGCCCGAGGGCCCCCAACACCCGGAAGGGGCCCGACTGAGCCACGGGCGCCTGGATCTGCCAAGCAGCCACTGAGAATGAGCCGGTGCATACCTGAGCGTCCAGCCCAGAACACCAATGCACTGGCAGCTGAGGGCATCAACCACCAGCAGGGAGTGTGGTGGGGGGAGATAGGTGATTTACTACGACTGGTAGTTTCTCTTTGCCAGAATAAAAAGGATTTGTTTGAGAGGAGAAGTTATAGGGGAGAATTAAAGATTTACACAAGTTGGGAAGGTCTTATGAAGGCATTTCTACGAGCATCACTGTCCACAGTGTAGAGACTTTTAGATCACCATTGACCAGAGGCTGCAGAACAATAAAGAAGACCCTGCTCCAAAATCAGCACCTTCAAGCTCAACTGAAAGCTAGAGCTACCCACATGGACAAGCCAAGTGCCTTCTGGGGAAAAGCTTTATGGCGATACAAGACAAAGATTGAGCTTTTTGTTCACAACGAGAAAATGTGTTGGGAGGAGTAAAGGTACCCAGACACAAATATACACTTCCAGCTTACACAGGGGTGCACACAGGGTCCTTTTAGCTTATTGACCCAACTTGCTGGAGCATTGTTTAGTTGTTGTTGCCCTCCTCCTGTGGGATTGAACATCTCTAGAGTTTCACACTCAGAGCCTGCCTTGCTGATAAAAGTCAGAGGAGCAAGGCTTCACAAGGAGAAGCTTGTGCTGTTATGGCTAAGCCACATTTCAGATGACAAAGAGCATCGGGCCAAGCCTTATGTTGACAGAAAGATATCACTGAAGGGCAAAAGGTTAGGGCTCACAGATTAGTGCCAATGTATTACTGCAGTAGCCTCACTCCCCCCTTGTAATTCTCGCTAATGCACACACAAGGGTAGCTCTGAATCCTTGACATTAGATCATTACAGTCATTTACTTTTCACTTACTCCAAGATCATCAATAACGTCCACCTTTTTAAACCTTAAATAACATAAAAATTTGACAATTTATATTAACAGAATTTGCTGTTTTGGACTCCATTGGGGATATACATCTATAATGTGAGTGTGTAAACAGATTTAGGTCCCCACAGCAGGAATACAACCTGCACTCCACACACACACTGTTCACAATCTATAGCCAGTGCTGGAGGCTGGATGGAACCACAGACTGCTGACCTGTTTGCAGCCTCATTCTTCTCACCTTGCTTTGGCTTCACTCTCTTTTCACTCTTCTGTGGCCAACTCGCCAACAATGATGTCTTTCTTTTCTGCCAAGGGAGAATGTGAAAATCAAATAACTGGTTGCTAGAATTTCTTAGAAAAAAAAAAGAAACTGCAACACTTCACTTCAATATTCTTTTTTAGGTGTAGGGGACACAAGGTCATCATCACTGGAGAAAAACAGTAGCCGTCATCAGATTTAGGTGACAAGAGACCTGTGGAGGGAAATCCTAGGTAATAATGTGTTCTATTGTAAATGACACAGATTAGCTTTCTAATTGTATCCTCGTTATTTCCCTGTGGTCCTCACTTATCAATGTCTGGAAGGTCCTCCCTGCACTCCCAGTTAATACTTTGTAAAGATTAGTCTATTGTTTTTTGGAGGTCACACCAAGTCAATATTTAATCAAGGCTGTGGAACTGCAGGTTGAGGCAGATTGGATAAACTGTCCGTGGTCCATCTGTGTATACTTGAAGATTTGACAGTGACAGCAGAGATAGACTAGTCACCATTCAAAGCAATGGCTTGTGTTGACAGGTTAGAGTAGAGCGAATGAAAGGATTAGGTGTGTAGGTGTACATGCGAATGTCCACACCTACTTTTCGTCAAGGTTTGCTTTGGTATCTTAGCTGCCCTCTGCGATTTAGGTCCCAACTATATTTCCTGACAGTTATACTAACTACTGCTGATATGTGGGAACTCCTTTGGGTACTGTTGTGTTTCAAAGTTGTACATGTCTATAGTTATTATAGAGAGGTCGGTGTGATTGTGAGAGTGCAGCTGATCTGTTTACCTAGCGTTTATTTCAAACATTCGGCCAAGATGCGGTTCTTTGTTTGCGTGCCACATACACGCATGGTCTGGAGCTACACGTCTGCGTAGCGCAGCACTGATCATGTTCGACATTTCAAAGCGCTGCCTTAGTTAAAGTGTTGATGAGACATAATCTATAGACAGTGTGATGAAAGGATACACACAATTTCCTTAAATAGCATAGCAGTGACTGCTTGAATCGCCACCTAATTGCCTCGTGTCTGAGAAGTTTTCATTAATTCAGCAAGGCGCACGCAGTTTACACAGTAAAGCCGAGAGGTGTCAGGTTGCCAATAAAACAGGAGTCTGAGTTTCATCCCACTTTATTGGATTATGCAATACCCTTTGCCAATCACGGTGGATAATTGCGCAGCTTAATTTACCATCGGAGGCTACAAGATGAGAGGACTCCCCCCGTTAAGACGGCTCACCGCCACACAACTGTACTCCTCAAGGAAAGGAAATGTAACTTTCTTCAGAATCCGCTTTTGGCACTTATTAGCTCTTCTGAGCGTTGGATTTTTTTAATTTATTTGAACACATCAAGTTATAATTCCCTCCTGACATACACTCTCTTTATTAATGTGTGGATAAAGAGGACACAGCACCTCAGCGACACAGCCACGGTCATGATAAAGTGTGAATTGATTAGAGCTGGACCAATTGGGGCCAGCTGTGCAAGGGAGTCATCGATAACCTGCCTGTGCTTCACATTGATTATTGCTATCTCAGATAACAGGACAGAAGACCTCTGTCTCTCTCCCTCTCAAACAGAGAGGCACACAAACTCTTGGCGCCTCTTCCCCCCCCTCCCTCCCTCCGTTATATTTATCTCTACATAGGGTATATGTAAGGGAAGATGGTAGCAATGGCTACATTCAAGTCCTTGTCTGATGTAATAGCTGTAAAGTCATGTTTGCCTTCTGTTGACTGACTTCACTGGACTGTGACCAGCATTAGTAGTTGGTCACACACACCGACTCAGTGAGTCAGGGACATGGATGTGAGGATAAAGAGCTGTTCACCTCTCGTGTCTCTTCAACCTCCAGACGACTGGCTCAAGTAAACTCAATTTTGGCCGAATTGGGCCAACTGCGGTTACTCAAAAATCTATTCTCTCAGATATTCTGTGTCACTGCACTGGTAACACTGGCAACACCCAGTGTATGCCATACCCTGTGCCTGTGTGCGTGTGTGTGTGTTAACGGTCAACCTATCACTTTGCCTGATTATCGGAGTTGATACCAGCTGTGCTGCCCCGAGTGGAGACAGGCTAATGTGTTACGTCTATCCTCTGAGCTGTTAGCACAAACATGACTGCGCGCGCACACGTACAATCACGCAAACCACAATCAGCAGTATGAGACATGTCTGACTCATTGAAGACACATAATCTCATGACCTTGAAGAGAAAACTGTAAAACACGTCTTGTTGTGTTCGCCTGCAGGAGACTTCTCTTCTCTTCTCTTGCTTTTGATCACAAGAACTATGAACATGATGGAGGCTTTATAGTGTTTTCAATCTCTCCACCTCCCATCTCCCGTCTTTTATCCTCTCATCCCTATTTATAAGTGTTATTGGTTGGAATGAAGTGTGTACATTTTGTTACCTTCCTCATGTAATGCGCCAACACGTGCGTTTGTGCGCTGAACATTTGTCGCTGAAACATCCTCCCATTTAGCCAGGCAGAAACAATCAAATGTTTTCTCAAGGGCATTTGCTCATTAAAGTCAATCCTTCTGGGACTGCTCTAGTGTATGTGTGTATCACGCGTGGCTTTGTTAGCTAGATAGCTTCCCTCTTAGCTTTCCTGACTACTGAGCGGTGAGTTTGGCATTCTCATTGCCAAAAACTGTTGTGAGCTTTGTCTGCTGGTTCCTTTCAGTCACAAGCTCCCAGCGTTATGTGTGTGTGAGTTACGTAAAGGCTTTGTGTAATGATGTTGTACGTCTTGTCATTTGTCAGAGTGCTTGTATAAGGAAACAGTGGTTGAATGCTGCAGGGAGGGTTTGGGTCATAAGCATTAAACTCAGGTGTGCTATGATTCGCTTGATTAACTACAGCTGTCAGTGAGGGCAGAGGGTGCTGTCCCTCCAGTCCTTCTGCATGACAGGCAGACGCCTCAACTCTCTGCAACCTGATATTGTCCCCTGCCTCCCTCTGGGTTTTTCACTTTTGCCAGACAGCACAGGGACTTTGTTGGTATAAGGGTCATATAGGGCTTACTGTGATGCTGAGCTCTGAAACGGCATATTGTGGTGCTAGGGAAGGCTCATCCTTGCTCATGTGACAAGGTGCATCCCTGTTAGGTCAGTACAATTATAAGGGGCTGAAATCCACTTGAGGTATTCTATGTGTAAAGAGACTTACTTTTAGGGCATATGTGTATTATTTGAGGATAAAGTACACATATTGATACATAATCAGAATGGTTAAGCCTTTTTTTACAGGATCGCAGCAGCATTATGCAGATAGATGTATGTATGTAGGATAAAAATGCGTATTTATCATCTTTATCCAAACATCTGTGTAATATATGCAAATTTGCATGCTGAGGTGGATTTTTTTCCAATTTTCTTTGTAATCTGCTGTCCAGCAACATGTTTTACAACTGGGTATGTGTAAATTAGAGGCATAAAATATGTATTTTGAGTCTAAGATTTGTTTCTTCAGAACTGCTGAAAATAGATATCAGTGCTGATCATCTCTGATCTGGAATGAGCAGCGAATAGGCTCAGAGTCTGTGTGTGTATAACAGCTCAGTTTGCATATATATAGCTGGGTCAGCAGCATTAGATGGTTTTTCGCAGATAATGGAGGGACCACTGAAGCAAGAAGCTGTGCTCTGCTGTAATTGGCCCACGTGCAGTTCTCTTCCTGGGTATCGTTCATGAAGAGCGCATAGATACAAATTTAGGCTTAATCAGTGTACGTGCAGCCAAATACATGAAACGGCCATAAAAAGTATGCCTGTTGTATGGATGTCATCACGTTCCCCACTAATGCATGTTTGTCCAGAAACTGGGGTGAGTTTCTTGACTTAAGCTGACAGATCCAGTGCCTCCTTCCCTCTTTTTCTTCTGGTCCGCTCTTCTTTTCTTTTTTACCTTAGCTGCAGTCTTGTCTCAAGGGACACAACATTCACAACTTGGGTTATTGCAGTCCAAGCTTTGCAGTTTTTTTGTTTGGTTTTTTGCATACTGTCATTACTCCCAGGGAAACACTTTCTTGGCATTACTTTTTTTCACTTTTTTTTTTTTACTACGCCTCTATGTTTCTTCATGATACAGTTCTAGGAGAAAATATTTCAAATATGGGGACATTTCAATACATTGATAACAAGTAGTGGCAAGTGCCTAGTAGAGAACCATGATTGGCTGGTACATGCATGTCTAAAACAAAAATGTGACATGTACACTTATTTTTTAATTCTTTTTAATTTACATTAACCTCCTAAGACCCGAACTCTTCCACGGCATGCATTTTTAATTTCTCTTTGATATTTGGGCATATTGGGGCCTGATGAATGTAAAAACAAAGAATTACCAGATTTTTATTTTTTTTTACCTTATTTTGGTTTTTAAAAAAAATAAGAGCCACATATGAGGATATTTGTTTAAAATTTTGATAGAACAGTAGCAGTACAACGTCCTCGTAAGTGGATATCAGGTCCTAGGAGAGCAAAATTGAGTATTTTGGTCTAAATAACCCAAAATGTGATGTCCACATATGTGGACGCCAGATCCTAGGAGGTTAAATAAACTTTGAAACATTCTTTTCCTGCAAATTAATGACTGTGTACCCTATTCACCTCCGGTCTTACAGGAAGTTCTTAAGGTAAGAAGTCCTTAATGGCCCAAAAGAATGGACATAGTAGGAAAACCTGTTTCAGACTTTGCAGAAATCAAAAGAAATCATCAAGAAAAACCATATTAGCAACTATTACTGTATATCTTAAATGTTACATGGGATTATAAATCCCGTGAATCCTGCTTTATTTACATTTTGACTCCTAAAAAGTCCTCGCACACTGCGCTGCCTCGGTAACCTTAACAAAGAGCACAAAGCACTTTAAATACAACACGCACACAAACACACATGGCGTAGCCAGATGAATGGCCAGGCTACAACACAATGGTGCCAAATTAAATCACTGATGTCAGTGTCACCATGTGAGCCCAACAACACACACTCACACGCATGCAAGCATCACCTAATAAGGACCTCTTTGTTTGGCGGCATAATGTATTCTGGATCAGGAGATATCGGTTGGGGTTGGAAGGTCTGCACGGTCAATTTCAGTTCATTATGCAAATCAGCGTGGCAACAATTGTTCTCGAGCCAACTTGATATGATTGCTGATTTCATAATTTGCTCCCTCTCCCTTTGGTCCTCTTCAGATGTTTTTGATTCGTTTTGTTCAGCAGCGCCTTCATTTCCTCGATGCATCCTTTACATCAAACCAAGCTCACTCAAAGGACTGCTTACGTAAAAGCACATATAGACCAGCTCATTATATCAGCTTTGATTACAATATGCTGTTGCAGGAGTCGCAGAAATGCATCCCCCCCCCTCACTTTCTCCACTTTAGGACAGAAATGGCATCAGGTGCTAGCGAGCGCAGACACACAGCTATTACTTCCACTGCTGCACACATGCTGCTCGAGGGCACCTGTCTAAGATGAGAGTGTTAGCAAACAACCCAAACAGGTGGCAACATTTGTGTCACTCAAGCATAAGCTTGTCAAGGCTCGTGCTTCATCTGTGACCTTACATACACAGCTGTACCAGGGTGCTGCACTCAACTCACTTCAGTGCTCAGGAGAATCGTACCTGGTGCTAAAGTTGTGTGAGCGTTAGATCTCGATAGCAGCTGCTCCTGGTAGACTACAGACTGCGCAAGGTACCGAATAGGTATGATCACGGGACTCTGTGAAGTGACTGTGTTTATGTGGAGACATATTTTATATGTTATTACTCTTTAAGGGCAACTGTGAGCTCATGAATCAAGCCTTGGCTAATCTAGGTGTGAGGTGAAAAAGGTTTACAGAAGTGTATAAAAACAGTATTTTTTTATCCTGTCTTCCTCCCTTCACCCCCAACTGGTCACAACAGATAGCTGCCCTTCCCTTTGCTTTGTTCTGCTAGAAGTTTCTTCCTGTTAAAAGGGAGTTTTCCCTTCCCACCGTCACCAACTGCTTGCTCAAAGGGGGGGGGGGGGGGGGGGGGGCACTTGATTGTTGCTGTTTTCTCTGTATTACTGTAGGGTCTTTATCTTACAACATAAAGCACTTTGAGGTGACTTATGTTTTGATTTGGTGCTATTGAAATAAAACTGAATTGGATTGACTATCTAAATACTGTTTGCACATATCTCAAATCTTTGGTGCCCTTGTAGATTTGAAGGGTCAGAGTCCAGCTCTTCAATACTCACCAGTCTATTCTAAGTCTGATACACACAAGGTATTAACAATCATATGTCATGGACTCTGCATATCTTAAATCTTTGGAGGATCTCCATGCTTTGGTGGTGGGACATACACCCTCCATAGTTCAAAGCTTTCAACCGTCTGGCATGCTATCCCTCAATATATCCACTAGATGGCAAATATGAAAGTTCTTTCAGAAAAAGTATGTGGAACAGCTAAAGTCAGAGCCCCTCTTTTGTTGCTGACTCATGTGAATGTTAGTCTCAAATCTATAAAGACAGCAAACACACATTAGAGTGTTAATTCCTTTAAAATAAGTAGGATTAAACATTTGTATGTGTTCAACATCTAATCTTAAACAGAATGATAAAGATTAGATCTATTGTGTTGAGAGACATACATGCCATACGGTTCCAGACATTTCCAAACTCCTTCCTTTTCATCAGCTTTGGACTATGAAGTCTTGCTCTTGCGTTGTAGCCGTGGAACTCGGTTGAGCGCGTAAACTTCCACTAGGATGGACACAGTCATTGCTATGGATACTGATAGACGCATTTGCTTGCTCAGCTGTTGGGCTACTTAACGTGGCTCCCTCTCTGCAAACGCTCCTTGCAGCATTCGCCAAAAAATAAATAAATAATGAAATCAAACAGCACAGGGAGCGCAATAACGTCTTTAAAAAGCAGGAAAAAGAAATCCTAAAAAATTAAATATAGATTGAAAGTGGATGATTTTGTCCTTCATGTTATCATTTTTCTCCAAGCCCCCCAAAAACTGTTCAAAATGCAGCTCTAATATTGTTGTGACTGTCTTTTATTGCTGAGCCTGGCACAACCATTTCTTTCGCTTAAAAAAAACAACTGATTTCCACATCCATCATCTGTTGTGCGTGACCCTTAATATGGCGAATCTTCCACGCAAGCACATAAAAAGAGGCGGAGAGGTTAAGGCAAGGGTGTATTGGAAATAATGGCACTGAGCCCCGGTTTGTTTGCTCGTCTGTCTCCACACAGACTCTCTCAACGCTGCTGCATCCCAGGCTCACCAGCATCACCAGGTGCAGTGGAGCAAAACCTACTATACGTGCGTGACAGGGAGGGGAGGGAGGGGGCGTTGTCGCTGGGGCCGATGAAACAAGAGGGAGAGAGCGAGAGAGAGAGAGAGAGAGAGAGAGAGAGGGGGTTGGCAAGGTGGCGGGATTTGTGTTGAAGCCTGTTCTGTCAGACATGCGCAAGAGCGTCAGCAGCAGCAGCAGCAGCAGCATCACCACCACCGCCGCCGCGCTGCGTTTCCGCCTTGGCTGAGCGGCGCACACAGTCGAGAGGGGAGGGGAGGGACGCCGAGAGGAAGAACGGAGACGCAGTGGGGCACAGCACGGACTCCAAGGAGCAAATTACACCGACGCACCAGCACCCCCACCGCCCCCTCTCCAGAAACACCTCAAGCGGCGACCTGACCTGTGCGGTGCGCGCGTTGAGCTTTCCAGCATGGAGACTGCGATAAATAATAAGCACTAAAATGTAAGAGCCACAGGGGGGAACAGAGCGCACGCGTGTGTGTGAGAGAAATAAAGTGGCCATTCCCTTTATCTTTTTTTAAAATCATTATTATTGCGGGTGATTTCAATTCTGTGTTCTGCAGTCTGAAAATGAAGAAGTTCAACATCAGGAAGGTGCTGGACGGTTTAAAAGAGGTGTCCTCCTCCACGCCGTCTGTCCAAGTGGGGCCACAAGAGAACCATCTCATCCAGGAGACCCTCCAGTCCGAGCATTTCCAGCTCTGCAAGGTGGGCGAGACTGGAGATTTTTCTTCTTTTTTTTCCAATCATACAGCTGTTTGCGTATTGGCTTTTAGCGCTAATGATATTTATTGCAGGCAATGTTTTGCACTTATCCCATCTCAGAACACGGATGGTGCAAGTGGAGCTCCACGGAATTATTTATTAGCCGCAAAGCGTTTTACACTGCAGTCTTCTTCTAAACTACAACAAGCACGTGCTCATTAAAGATTTAATGAACATTTGGCGAGCAGCCTGTCCATTTCAGAAAGATCACATCCTATGCGCATAAACAGTGCAACATAGGCAGCTACGATGCGCATGCTGTTTGGCGAGTGCGCTGCACCGACCAGCTGCAAGTTTCTATTCGATTGTTTATGTTTTTGTTAAGTAATGTACTTCGAGCTTTTTTAAAATCATCGAGCAACACGGGGTATGGTAGGGTTAGGGTTGCGCCAGTGTACTCTGTGAAAATCCCGGACTTTTCTGCATGTGCGCATGGCATGAACTGTCATATCGAGGGGTTGGGCTGAACTGATCCCCTCTTGCATAATCTGTTGGTTTGGATTAGTAAAACATTGGTTTGTGATTGATGTGCGTGTGTAAGCGAACGTGTGGCACTGTGCGTGTTGTCTTTTCCACGCAGTGTCTCTCCATTCCCTTCTTCTCCCTCGTCTTTTCTCTTTCACACATCCCTGCACCCCCCCTCCGTTCGGTCTCCCTCATCCACACCTAAACACAGACCACTTTATCCCCAGATCATTGGGGACTGATGGCGCCTGAAGTGAGTACAGGCCTGCTTGGGAGATTAAAAAAGGCTCTCCCTCCTCTGTCTGTATTGACCACAGTAGTAGATGGGATAATTGGGATAATACCCGTCCAGTTTACATGACGTGCATGCTACTGTTAAGTCAATTCAGAGTTTCCTCAGCAGCTTTTCTAATTGCCCTTTTAATAGACCCCACTGTGTGCTTCTCATTGATTTCCCAACATATTTAAATTGTGTGCTTGTGAAGCTTTTTTGCTTATTCCACCTAATGTTTTTGATATATTTGAAATCATCTATGTGTGATATCCTTCGTTATGTCTGGTTGCTGGAAAAACATGACACTGCCATTGATTTGCTTTAGCATATTTGCACGATGAAGTCTTTTCTTGTGTGTTAAAAGACTTTTTGTCCTCGTGTATTTTAGTAGTCACATAACAGAGGTGCAAATCCAGGGAGATTAACATCAGTAAGAAGTGTTACGTTGAGAGCGCGTGAAGTAAACACGGGAAAATAATCTAGAATCATGTCAACATACCCGAGGGCTTTGGGGACGTTGGGGTTTGGTGACTAGACAGACCAGCTTAAAGACTGCAGGTTTTATAGCCACGGCAGCCTAAATATGTCTGTCAACAGCAAGACGTCTGATTGAAGTGCCTTTGAACAAGACTTCAGGCTCACTCTTGCACCTTTGCTGTCTGTCTGGACAGGATCTCTCTGTAATGTCTCTCTACGAGGAAGGCAGGTGTCTCTGCTGCACCGAGTGCTTCTTATGTAATGTACTTTAGCCTTCTGTCACTAAGCAAACAAATCCAACAGCCCACCGCCGGCTGACTGATGCCATAAAACTACCGTCACAGAAATGCACAGAGTGAACCAGGAACACCTTATAATGCGTCGCATACCGTAAAGAAGAAACAAAAGCTAATCATAACCTGATTCCTCCTTATCCATGTTTTTTTTTCTCCATGTATTTTATTTCCAGACTTTAAGTGTTATCACGACTGCACGTGGGAGGCAGCGAGAGAAGGAAAACAACATAAAAAGAGGGAAATGAGAGAGAGATGAAATCTCAAATTAGGCCAGTGATTATAAACGGAACCAAAAAAGCGAGTCCAAATATCATACCTATCATTAAGAAAAGGATATCTGTGCACAGAAAGAGCATTTGTTCTATCTTTTTTTTTTTTTTTTTTAATATTCCCTTGTCTGCACAATTTCAGTTTTTATATTTCTTTCATAACACTCTTCGCATCCGTCTGGGCTATTTGTTTATCAAAGTCAGGTGTGTGGCATCCACTGACAAAACAACACCCCTGCTGTGAAATGCAAATTGATATTCTCTAACACATTTTCTTTTTCTTTCCCTTCTTTCTTCTTCTTCATTTTTCTACGTATCGCACCAGACTGTCCGTCATGGCTTCCCCTATCAGCCGTCGTCCATGGCTTTTGACCCTGTGCAGAAGATATTGGTCGTTGGCACCCAGAGTGGAGCTCTCAGATTGTATCCTTTTACTTGCCGCTGAGCCTCTATGAGCTGCTGTGGCCCGTGGCAGCTCCTTTGGGTAGGTGCATCCCTGTGAGGCAGCAGCAGGTAAGTGAACAGTCCCCTCAGCTGCTGTTGTCAGACGCTCCTGTATGTTGGCTGGTTTTCAGTATCTTAGAGGGATTTTGGAAAGGTGGGTTTCTTGGGTTTGCGAGCTTCAGTGTTTGATTTCTCTTCAACTTAAAGTCCAACATCCAGATATTATCCCAAGGCGAGACAATGCATAAAATATAGACCACATTTACCTTCACTGAATTTCACAGTTTAGCTGTTTTTTAGACCTTGACCGTGCTACATTCTTGCACCCTTGTGCCGAATGCTAAATCAAAGCAAAGCCCACACAGACCCCACATATTGAAATACGTGTTGCCGTTCGGCTGTGTTAGCTCGCATCGGCTTTCTTGCAATATGAGGACGTTAACACAAACAGGGACAACAGCTTGCGATGAAATGGCACCACGGGGAGTCATATAACTTCAGAGAACGCCCGCGAACTTGCCTGTGTGAGGCCGCTTTTACAGGTCCTCTGTGTGTTCTCCTGCCTGTCCGACAACCTTTGCCAGCTCATTACGGTGTGATTAAGAGCGGTCCGCCTGGCTGTCCTTCTTTCCCACCTGCTGGCAGGTATGGTTGTGACTCAGTCTCGTTCACCTTGCACTGGAAAAAAGGGAGGATGATGATGAGCATGAGAGTCTACTGAACCGTGTTTGCCAGATTTTTTTTTTAAAAAGATGGGCAGCCTGTGTACCTTTTAAATGTTTTAAGACAGACTGAGTGAGATGGTAGGCACACCACATTTTAAAGCGATAACTGTATGTTCCTAAAGCTTTACAGATTCAAAATAAACCTTAACTGGACTAGAGCAGATTCGATCACTTGTATTAGTAGATACAAGTAGAAATTCCTGCTTTGGTAGGTGAACTATGTTAAGGGGGATAAGCTCAATAGGGCTTGTGTCTTGCTTTCTGGTACATTACCCATTACTTCCAAAGTAGGAAGAAGAAGTTTATAGCGAGTCAGCCTATACTCAGACTATACCGACTTTGGTCGAATGATCTTGTCAGATGTTTCCTGCTGGCTGTAATTGGTCACTTTGAAACTGAATGAACTGAGGGATCTCTTTTGTGTTTGAGTGATGTGGATCAGATAGAGTCTTATCAGAGTCAGTGGAAGGTGAATTGGGAGTCATCTATCTGCTCCTTGGTGTTGGTTCTCCTCCCCCGTTATTTTACTGTTTAGTCAGCCCTGTCTCTTTATCTGATGACAGCGACACCACTGTGGCGCAGATGCAGGCGGGGTAGTTCGAGCTTTCGCGATTCATAAATTGTGCAGTGCTGAGCTGCCGGATGTGGGTCTTGTGGCAGGTTGTGATTTCGTTGAAGTTTTGGCTGGTTGCAGGTTTTGGAAAGGCATCCAGGGATTCCCTGTGCTGATACACATGGTCACATCTAAGCCCTGGCGGGCCATGAGAGGCTTCTCATGGATATCGACGTCTGTGTGAGTGTGTGTATATGTGTGTTTGTTTGCCTGGTTGGCCTGCCAGGACATTTGGCTGCACCCCTCTTCCATGAAGGATTACAGGAAGTGGCAGATCAAGGGCCTCAGCCTGGCAACGTGGCAAAGCACTGAAAATTACAGCACAAACGGGAGGCGTGCACTGATGTGTACACATGTGCGATACATGTCGGTGTTTGTGTTCTCTGAGGATATGTCTCATCCCTGTAGACATAAAGCCAATCATTTCTGTGGTCCCCCAAAACTGCCTCGTATTGGCTGCTCACCACTCACTCTGCCTCTGGCTTCAGCGTCCACTTGGGAAGATGACAATGTCCCTTTGGTGTTATCTGGAGGAGGGAAAGACGGGAAATAGAGAAAGAGCTTGGCTGGTGAGCCCGTGGAAAGAACAGGCCAATAAACCAGGAAGAGCAGAGAGAGAGGGGGAATAGCTAGGGAAGAGTGAGAGAGGCAGGCTATCCCTTTTTTTCAAGATCTAATGGCCAAGAATAGAATCCTTATTGATCTGTGTGTGGTAATGCAGTGAGACAGATATGCCCAAGTGCACACACAGAGACACACACTCAATTGTTTTCTGCACAGTATCAACAGCAAAAAGAAGTCATAAGCATTTAAAAAAAACAACGGAATTTGCTGTGCAAGCAGCCACCCCACATTAGCTATCCTTTGGATTAGCTGTGTATTTTCAAAAATAAGCAAGATTGCAAAATGCTGAATTAATAAAGCAGTTTTTTTAGTGGTTTTAGTGATGAGACAGTGTTTCTGATGAAGGTGGAGGAGCAAAAAAAAAAAGAAAGCTTCCCTTGTTTCCTATGCCCTTTATTTCTTGGCCAAATACTTTCTGATGACGCTTCTTTTCAATGAACACTGCAGAGGCCCTTTTAGTGTTTACCAGGAGGTTAACCACAAGGCCATCAACATAAGACAAAAAGATGAGAAGATTAGCTTTTCACCGGACTAAAAAAAACACTGTTGCAATCTTGGCTTCCAGCATTCATAAAAATGAAAAGGTTAAAAGATAAAACGAGCATTTAGCTTGAAACCATTCTGCAATGATGCTCTTGCTTCTTCCTCCACACCTCTTTTTAATGTGATGCTGTGGATCAACATGAAGGGTAAAAGTAAAAAGAGGATTGTGTTAAATAATAGTAGTGTCAGTACTGAGAGTAATGCTAGTTTTTGCCTTAATTAAACCGCATGTGCCAGCCGAGCTCCATCATACGAGTCTTGTATAGCGCTTTTCTGCTCTACTTGAATACTCAAAGCACTTTATACAGCATGTCTCATTCAGCCATCCACACACACATTCGCACAAGCACTTTTTTATATGTCTAAGTGCTCTCCGTATAACATTCACACTCAGGAGCAACTTGGGCTTCAGTAACTTGTTCACTATCATCAGGATACTTTGGCATACCAAAGACAAAACTAACACTAACCAAGCGTGCAGTTAATACCTGCTATACTTCTCTTAGAAGCTGTTAGCCTTTATTGTAATAGACCAGTTGTAGACAGGAAAACTGGGAGAAGGACCAGGGGTAGGGCTTTGGAGCGGATTCAAACGCAGTGCTTAACCCATTAAAGTCTTTACATTAAAAAGTGCTATATCCTGCATAATAATTCAGTTCCAATTCAATTTTATTTATATAGCGCCAAATCACAACAACAGTCGCCTCAAGGCGCTTTATATTGTAATGTAGACCCTACAAAAATACATACAGAGAAAAAACACAACAATCATATGACCTCCTATGAGCAAGCACTTTGGCGACAGTGGGAAGGAAAAACTCCCTTTTAACAGGAAGAAACCTCCAGCAGAACCAGGCTCAGGGAGGGGCGGGGCCATCTGCTCCGACTGGTTGGGGTGAGAGAAGTAGTCGATATATGAGATTGCAGGCGTATGATAAGCATGGGACAAGTGACATCAACACATGGATCAGTTACCCGTAGTTTAGGATCTCCAACTTCAGTATATTGGAGTAATCAAGTACAATCTAAAATGTGTCAAACTGTCAACAACTGTGAAAATCTTTTGCTCATTTTTGGTCAGATATTTTCTATGCTGTGTCAGCAAGAACGTGTAATACTGAACACGATTTTAATCAGACATTGTTTTTGCGCATCAAAGCAACAGTATATAGAAACTGAGTGTCCGGCTGACAGAAAACATTTACAGTTTTGGAATGTGATAACACTGGAACCAGAGTCATCTGTATGTATTTCAATTTCTGGGTGGTCTGCAGCAAATGTGTTTAACACTGTGGCAGCATCACCTCCCCAGAGAGATCGCTCTTTACTAATGGTGGCCAGGAGAAATGGCAGCGCTATAACTCAGAGACTCCCTGTGAGCCAGCAAGACGCAGATCAATAGATCAAATTGTCAGTCCATGCTCCGCCAGATTATCTCATCGACAAACGCAGGACATCATAGGCCTCACACGTCCAAATGGAGGCACACAGGCACACACACAGAAGCGCGTGCGCTCATCCCCAGAATTATTATTTCAGAATAGCTGTCCGGAGGTGGCTGAGGTAACATGCAGTTGTGCCTCTGCACATATGCACACGCACGATGATAGATGATTTGTACAGATGTTAATGGATGCGGATGCAAATAATGTGTGACGTGCACAAAAGGGCAAACATTTGTACATGCGAGCAGACTCTGGTGGATGCAGAAACGGCACGTGCATGCATGCACGCATGCAGATTCTGATTCAATGAGTGAGTGTGCTACCCTTCAACGTTTGCCCACAGTCACTTGAAAATCTTGCTGAGACGTGATCTTAATGACACAGATTGTTTTTACTTAGCAATACAAGCGTGAATTTAATTGGTATAATATGCACCAAAGGAAGTGTTCAGTTGTAGCTCACAATCTCTACAGCGCTTCATCATATGTATGCGAGGGAAGTTCTTATTTTGATTAAACTCGCGATGAAACGTTATTAATATTTCCGTGTATTTCAATATATGTGAGACTCTCTTGGAGGATTCCAGTGATATAAGTTCTGGGTTATTATTATTATTGCTTTCATAGTACAGTTCGACTTTAACAAATAATTACAGTGATCCTCTGGCTACTTTTCTCTGCATAGCTGCACTATCTTTAGAGATGGAGGGAAAGCTAAAGCTTGTTTTCAGGTCACAGACCATTTATTCAGTTGTTTGGTCTTTTATCTGTTTTGTTAAAACTTTCTTTTCTTTGCTTTTTTGTGGTGTGATTTAGGTTCTTAATTGCAAGCAACTGAGTGTAGAAGGGAAATGCATATTTTATATATTGGTGACTTAAACATCAGTGTACGTATTTCTTCACATTTCATATAATCTGCTCTGGTGGAAAGGTTACTAAATTTACAAGTGTATAGTTTGTTTCCTTCTCAGTGGCTAGCTGGAGAGCTGGCAGTAGCATATGGGGGATGAAGGATTGTGGTTTGGTATCACAGAATATAAAGAGGGATTAGTATCTCATCCCAGCGGACCTCATTTTACTTTTCACACAAGTAGAACAAGGACTGGGGGAGAGAAAGAAGAGAAAATCTGTTGAAATTAAGTCTTAAAACTGCCAGTCGATATAACCGTGTGATATAGTCAAAAAAAAAAATCTTGAAAGTTTAGCCCGTGGTAAGGTCACAAGGGAACTTCCAAGATGTGGCTTTCATGTCAGTTCTGTGCACATCAACTTTACACTATTACCGGAACAAAGAGGGCATGTGTTTGTGGCTGTGCGCTGTATTGAAGTGCTGTTAATCAAAGACCCCTTATGTACCAGGTTTGAATCTTTCATGCCCTCCCAAAGCACTCAGCGTCCTCTGTTCTATCGGTTCTTAGAAATGGAAAACAAATTTTGCTGCATCAGTACCGCAACAGTGTTTTTGCTGCTTCCCCCTGTCCAATATCCTGACAGCGTGTTCTGCTTAAGTCCTTTAGCCTTGACAGGTACCAAATGGGATCCGGGTTTAGGGTGATTAAAGTTGTGCTGCCATGTTGCTTCTCCTCAATAATTTAGTGTACATTTATCTCCAGCTCTTACTCCTCTTGCTCCTTGTCTCTCTGCTCTGTTAACTCCTGCCTTGTCAGGGATGATGAGTGTGTGTATGTCTGCGCATTAAAGAGAGGCATGTGGCTTTGATGGTTTAAACCGTTTGACCAGTTAACTAATGGAAAAGTGCACATCTAAAAGTAAAGTTCATCCAGACACACAGGCCTTCCTACTTACCATGACTCATCACATTTAAGGTGGGAACTTGAAGGACTGCTTAATAAGTGCTGTCTAGAAGCTTTTGACCAAAGGCACATTTTACATCTGCTGGTTGTTAATGCATGTGCACTTTTTCATTCTTTTGTCTGTACACTGCATGAAAAGAAACCAAGCTATAAGTAATGCACATGTACTGACTGTTTGATGCAGAGTAGCAATGCCTGAGAGGTCACCAACCTGTGCACTAATTATTCCCAACAGACGGGAGACAACGCTTGAGTGGCTCAATGAAAATACACAGTGTCACGTGGGCTGGAGAGAATAAATAGGTTTATATTTGAACACACGCACTCGGAGAGTGTACCTATTGTACTGGATGTTGACCGGCTTTATTCTGACTGCTTGTGGACAGGTGAAGCTACACTGTCTGTGTTAGCTGTAATTATTAACTGTAAGTAACCATGAAAAGATTGATTTTCTCTCGGACCACTTTAACATGGGTAGAAAGTCATACTAAGGTGAGCTTAGTGGTACTAAGCAAATCCCTATGTTAGCCTGAAGGAACCTTAGTTACCGTATAAGGTTAGCTAACATTTTCCAGGACAGTGGAGCAAACGCAGTAGGAAGTTTGGATTGACATTTTTAATCCTGCCTGCAAAACTTTAATTGATGTGGTCTAAGGAGCTTGGAAAGAAAAGCGTCTGGACTTCTTTAAGTTGCTTGAAGATGTTTCACCTCTCATCCGAGAAGCTTCTTCAGTTCTAAGGTCAAATGGTGTCTCAGATTTAAGCCCTGTGGGAGTATCCCCCCAAGAGGTACAATGGATCCCCTATTGATCCTCTACCTAATCACACGAGCCAAGGTGTGACAACGGGTGTAGGTCACAATCAGCCGAGGTTTCGGGTGAGCTCATTGTTAAACCTAGCCCCACCCTATCATGTGATTTCCTGAAGTCAATGGCCCAGGATGTGAGTGGGTGTTAAGGCGTCTGGGAAGGGAAACCAAAAACTGGATTATTGATGGCAGACAGTTGGTGTCGTAAGCCACCGCCTCTGTGCAAAAATGGCCGTTCACAGTGGACATAGATGGACTCTTTCACTTCTCTTTCAAACCATCTGTCTTATCTGTCCGAAATGTGAACACTGGTATCCTCAAAAGAGTGACCTTTGTCCTTTAGATGCAGATAGACAGCCGAGTCTTGTCCCGTGGAGGTGGCTCTTCTATGTTGTGCCGTGCGTTTATGAAGTGGCTGTTTGGTCCCTCCCACAGGGCTTAAATCTGGGACTCCCCACCATTTGACTTTAGAACTGAAGAAGCTTCTTGGATGAGAGTCGAAACGTCTTCAAGCAACTTAAAGACGCTTTTCTTTCCAAGCTCCTTAGACTACGATGACCTGAATGACTGAGAACCTTCACAGACATCTAATTGAGGATGGACGAATATGGGTTTTCCTAAAAAGTGCTTTGAGTGCTCAGTCGATGGACTGTTGGAGTAGAAAAGAACTATATAAGTACCAGTCCATATGAGTTGCTGTATAAATTAGAGATGTATGTAGGAATTTTAAGGGCGTGGAAGCATGTCGGTATTTACCAACAGTTACAGTTTCCATGTTCAGTGAGATATTAAGAAAGGCATTTCAGGCCCTCACACTTTCCCTTTTTAGCTGTCTAATCAATTTGCTGCTCATTTATCGCTTCATTTAACTTCATTGTTGCTTTCATCCCATGTCGTAGCAATATTCTCAGTGATTGTAGTTCTATTATAACCAAAGCAGTGGCCAAAACTGTGAAAATATCACCCATTTTGTAACATACTGATAATCTTTGATCTGAGACGTGAGCTCCATTTTAACCACGCCACTCTTGATAACATACTCGCCGCTGTGCTGTTCGGCCTAGCGAGTGAGTGACAGTCAGAGCCCGCAGCTCTGTCGGAATGTTGTGATTTACGGCAGGATCTATTTCGCACAGCTGCATTTTCAGCATTGGCTGGGCCACTTGTGAGGATCATGTTCCTATTGTATTGATTTGCACTCGTGTAAGTCCTGGTCAATATTCTTCTCTTAATGTAACGGCATCCTTGCAACCAAGAGCTTTGACCACTGTCCGGTTGCTGTACAACAGCAGGTCCCTTGTCATCAAGAGTCAAGCATTAAAGGTAAATACCCTGCACACTCTAATAGATTGTTTGGTGTCATTGTGAATGGCTTCCGATTAAGTGATGATACTTGTGGTAACCCTATGCTTCCTATTGATTTCATTTGTGAGTCTGTCGCTTTCATTATCGTAGCACTTTGGTTGACTCCCAGAGGACTAAATGCTGGTGCTTCAGAAATCATGTAAACCGTTCGTTTCTTTCCTTTCAAAGCTAAAAAAAAAAAGCTACAGATTGCCCTTTGCCTATAAATAGCCGATTATTTGGTAGGTTAAGTACAAGCTGTTGTTTGCAACTTTCCAAGAGAAGGTTTTGGCGCGTGCTGATAGCGCTCCCCTGTCAAGGGATATAAATATCACTTCATCATACATGCTGGAAATCCGGCGTCTCGCTGAAATATCACTGTCATCTAACAAATCATACATGACGTCAACAGAGAACACGCAGTATGGGATTCATTTAAAGGCATTTTTGAGGTTGAATGAGAATGCGATGTCCTTCGATTACCGTCAGTACACACAGTGTGTGCCAGGGGATTGTTCTGGTCTGTAAACACATGTTTATCCTCACGTCTGGGAGGGTGAACATGTGTCCTGAGCATGGCTTTGTGGCCTGCTCTCTACGGTAAAGAACTGATAACACAAAGCAAGAAGCAGCTTGTGCAAGAAATCGTAACTGCATAACTGTCCCGCACATGCTTTGCTGTCAAAATGACTGGACTGAATTAAAGGCTTCTCCTCGAGTGGATAAAAACGCTTCATTTGATGAGCTAAAAATAAGCAAAAAAAACCCGAGTGTTTGTTCAGGTGCTTGTTTCAATATGACGTGAGCGGTTGAGACTCGGTGGTTTTGCTTGACATTGTTGTTAATGTGTGGAACTGTGGTGGGGGTGAGTCAAACTTATGCTGTCAGGTTGGCACAGTCCCTGTGGTGCTTGTAGGGGGACTGGCTTACAGAACGCTGTGAAGCACAAAGATTTTGTCATCTTGCTTTTCCCCCTGCCTTTGACGTGACCTCCGGGTCTCCGTAGGGCCACGACTCTGAAATGACTGTGAAGTATTTGTCTCACTCTTTTCTACATTTTCTTCTGTTATGCATTGTGCTTTTAAAATGTATTTTATTTTATCTAAGCTCCTGATTTTGCTACTTATTCTCTGCATCCAATTATTTCTTCTCAACCACTGTAGGCAGTCTTCCACTCTGTCTCAAGGGCCGCTGCTGCCTCCGCATTAATGTTTCATATGTTTCCTTATGATTTGGCTTCGGAACACTCTCCTCTTCCAATCGCTTTACCCAGACATCCAGGAGCTTATCTTGCGAGAGGTGACGCGCATGTTAATGTTCGCCACATGTGCTTTGTTTCCCCAACACAACGGTTATGACCAATTAATTAAAAGCAAAATGTAAAAAGGCCATTATGCCAAGCTCCAGAAACAGATAGATTGTTAGTTAATGATGTTTTATTATGTAAATCTAATTAAATTACATGAAAATTACCAGTGTTTTTCACACGTTTAAAAAAATTGATCTTTAAAATACAGCCTACAGGTAAAGTAAACATAATGACATTTTGTAGTACATAGCTACATTTATCACCTCTTCAAAATCATAAAATTAGAATCACAAATTCCAGATTAGATATCAGGGATTAAAATCTCCATTAGGAGTGGCAGGTAACCCCAGTCTTGTTTAAACCTTTTCCTTCTAGGGTGTTTGCTTTGCTTTCTTTTACCCTCACGTCTTCAAGAGCTCTCCAAGGCCCTGACAAAAAGGCTTCTGGATGGCTGTGAGCCAGGGAAAAGATTTTTGAAAAGGCTTCCAAATGACTTGAGAGTAATCGTTCCCCTGTAAGGAAAATCACTCAAACAAGTGGTATAGATTTCAAATCACTACCGATGTGTCCAGGACCGACTGTTCCAGCAAAGTCATTCTAATAGCACGTCACTTGCTTTAAAAGAAGTCTAAAACAACCCAACATGTAGTCAGAGGATCTTAAAGTAACTCTTGCAACTGTTGTTGTTCAAAAAATCAGGAAATATCACACATTTGATCTGAATGGGAAGCGTGGCAAGAAGAGTTTTTGTTGTCCAGAAAGAACAAAACTACAGTTTGCCAATGAAAATGATTAATCAGGTCTTTTGGAATAAAGTGTTTTGGAGTGACACGTCAAAGATAGATACAGAATTGGCGACATAAACGGTAGAAATGTTTGGCATGGACTGAAGGCAGTTTTTAAGTGCAAATCATGGTGTTGGGAAAGTTATGGTTTGAGGTTGCCTTGCTGCCTCAGAGAACGGGCAGCTCGAGTCACTGACTAAAAATAAATCCTGATATCAAAAGGGCACTTGCAGATAATGTGAGGCCAGCTGATGATTCTGTAAGCATGAATACATAAAACATGTAAAGCTGCAAATCAGCCAAAACCTGAGGGCTAAAACCAGATTTGAACCTTTTGCGAGTGTGCAAAGGAGGAAAGACAGAAAGGTTCCCAAGGCGCCAGAACTTGAGGAATTGCCTGTCACTGCGTTTTTATGCGCTGAGATGTGGGTGTATGTGTGTGATAAAGACTCTTGTAGACAGAGACGGAGCTGCATGCGTACAGTAGGTAGGTGTCCTTGCCTTGCCTTTTCTATATTTATGTGTAGTTAACCTCAGCAAGGCCTTAACGTTCACACAAATGAACCATCTGTTGTGACAGACACACAAAGTTTCCTATAGTTTTATTGCTTCACAGCTTAGGTCCAAGACGTACGATTATGCAATTTGAGTCTGAGTCTTCTATGTCATGCTTTTTATCTTCTTTGCTAAAGGCTAATTTCTACATAGTCAACTAAATCAGCTCCAGCTGTAGAATATTAGCGTCTCTGTCAGCTCTAGCTAACAAACCTAGACTGCCAGTGTGGACATGTGGGTTATGTTGCTCATAAGCATATTATGGAAGATATAACTAACTGCAACTAAGATGTTTGTCGTTTAACTGCCGCAAAAACCTTCGAGCAGGATAAATCTGGTCCTACTTGTAGCACATGCTCCGCGTTGCACAGTCAGTGTTAAGCAGTGTACACCAGCTGAACAAAGTGTGTATGACACTTACCTTAAGATAATACTTTGCACAGTCATCTGAAGCTGCTCATGGCTATGTCCAACAGAAAAATTTCTCACCACGCTGGAACGACCTCTCAGATGTTCTTTTTTTTAAGAGCTCTGCTCCTGCACTGGCCTTACACACATAAATTGAAATTGTATGTTTTGTGTATATGTAACATGTTAGAAACTTAGTAAAGAAACACACTAGGGGCAGCTGTGCCACAATAACAAAATAGCAGCACTTGTATGGCTGTCACTGTGCATTATTTGTCAAAGAGAAAGTATTTGACATAAAATAAAGTGTAGCTGGTGGGCAGTGTCTGGGGAAAGATGATGTTAGAACAAACAAACAGGTTGTGTTTTACTTCCTTTTTTTTTTGCTGAATCATGTACAAAATGCTTTGCTTTGGTAAGACTTAATGTTGTTAATATCTCCTGATAGGACAGAGTGTAATAGCATCTACAAAAAAAGGGGAAAAAAGGAAATAAAAAAAAAAAACCCTCAAATGTTTTACTTTTATATGAGAAAAGGCTTCATTAGCCCATCTGCAAAATGAGTCCCTATATTGTCCTGCAGCTTCTGTGGTTTCCATGGTCACAAAGGGGGCAGCGATGGAAAAGTTAAAACATAACCATGTACATTTATAAAAGCAGAAAGTGCACTCTTACAGCTTGCTGTTGCCGCTGACTTCAGTTATGTGTCACCAAGGTCTTCAGTCTGTCTGAAAGCATCCAAGTAGACAAACAAATCCTATTTACTCTCAATTTAAACAATATGAATTTCAAATCTTTCTGATTTCCACGGCTGCTTTTGCAACAGTGGAAATTGCAGTTGAGTGTAGGAGGCTGTGATATATGTGGCCTCTCACTTTTAGGTAATTCGACTGGTATAGGCCTTTCACAGTGCTTGGAGTGCCTGTCATTGCTGTTGCTAACATTTCAAAAGCCCCTCCCTGAATTTAAATCCACCTTTTAGCCCTGAGTCTAGCTTTCTTATTTGGGAGGAAGATATTATTGTCGGTCCCCATGCCCTGCTGAAGTGAGCTCTGTGTTTTATTTTTCTGTACTTGCCCTACATTTACATTATAATCTATTCCATACGAACTGGCCAAACTTAGTTTGATCGCAGATTCATGCACTGGGACATTGATTTATTTCACCTCCCTCGACTGAGAGCACTGGATGGCTTCTGTGTCTCTTCCTTATGCTGACAGTGACATTGCAAACAAATGTTTGACATTTTCCCCAGCTCGAGAGAAAAGGCTCTAAATGTCCGATCAGTGACTTAAGCCTCACTGCTGCCAGCCTAAATAAATGGCATTTTGTAATGGAGTTTGCTTGAGTAAAGCCAATGTCCTAAACTTTAGCCGACTGAGACTGCGAGCCTGGACTTGGCACAGTCTTTGTCTGTCAATAAGAGCTCCGCAAATCCCGACGTTCGCCTTCCTCCGCTGGTAGCTGCAATGGTATTTATCCCCCTGTTGCTTCTCTAGGCTGCTCTTTAGTATGCAGTCCTGCCGAGTGCCTGCAGGCAAGACACGCATGTCACATGACGCGATGACTCAGCCTTTAATGCTCTGCCACATGGCTGGCATGTGCACAGGCCCCCCTCCCCACTCAGCTCTCAGCCTGTTGCTAAGTGTGACAGGCCTATATTTAAGTCCATAAGAGTATGCTAACGACCAAGATGTTTGTCTCTCTGTGGCACGTGACTGGCCATCGGGCTGCACTTTTGTCTGATATGTGCACAGCGTGGAAGATATTGTCCTATAAAATGTGGAAATGGTGGGGGGTGGTTGGGCAAGGATGTTGAGATGCACATCTCAGGACCCGAGGGGATGTATGTGGAGGAGGGCTGACGGGGGGAAATAAGGACAAAATTCTAGACGTGTTTGTCCAGAGACAAAGAGCTATATGTCTATGTGTCTGTCTGCTGTAGCATCATCCAGCTGGGAGTTGGCAGACTCCATATGAGGGGACGTATACTGGGATTCTTTTTGTTTTTCACAAGCATGGAGACTTCTGGGATAACATCAACATGACGCAAAGCTGTCAAGACATAAATACCTAAAAGTGGTGCAGATGTGTCCTTGGATTGTCATTCATTGCAGCACAAGCAGGCTGCAAGCCCTACAGCTATAGGAGACAAGATGACAATCAACAGGAAGAGCAGAGGGATGATCTCACTGCAGACTGACGAAGTTGCATCTAAGTTTAGAAAAGTGAAGAGGAGGATGAGAAATTAGAGGGAGATAAAGTGTACTGTAGGAGTGTATGCATATGGACGCTAGCCATAGTGGTTGCAGCCATTCAGCTCTGTGACTCAGAACTGTGGTGCTGTGTGGGTGGGGTTTGCAGAGATTGGAAGGGCAAAAAATTGGCTTCTGATCTAACTGTAATCAGACCTCTGTCCAAGCAGAAGCCACCGCACTTTGGCCATTTGTCTGCTGTGACAGCAGGTTGAAGTGTCAGACCCTAGAGGGCTGGGAGACCCATCGCTTCTTACTCACCACACAGTGCACTGTAGATCCGCCGGCCTCCGTCAAACAGAGCATCGTTTCTCTGTTTGACTGTATTCGAGCAAGGACTGCCCGTGAAAGAAAAGGACAGCTTCACAGCTTGTGTATCGCCACTTTCATCCCTGTGATGAAGCAGCTAATTTGTTTGATAAGCCAGAAGCCCCCTCCGTCTCTCAGGCGACCAGCAGGTGTGAGCGATGAACAAGCGGTAGGAGAGGTCTCAGTAAGCCACGCCGCTAGGCCCCCATTAAGCCTCGACTGGGGTCTATTGGCCTTATTTCTCCTCCTGTCTGGCGCTTGGCAGTGCTTTTGCTTTCACATTAAAAGTGGGCGTTGATGATTGCCAATAACACGATGAGGCGGGGGGGTAACAATGGTGAGTGCATTAACCTTTGCGGCAGACCTCAAAATATTAGCATCCAGACAGATAATGAATGCAGTTAACTACTTCACTGACGGTTGCATCACCGGTTTAAATGCAAACAAAACTGAATCCTTTAAAGAAGAGTATTGTTAGGTTTCATCTCACTCTCAGGCTGATCCTTGTTGCAGCAGCTTGCCCAGGTGGTCATTTTTAGAAACTGTTGCTGCAGTATAATGCATTTTTAATGGCTGAGGCCATTGTATTAGACTGTGCTCTTTAAGTATATGCATTTAATGTATGGCTGTCCTTTATGAGAGTTCATGGGTGTGTGTACAGCTGGTGCATTCTGCATGCATGAGGTGTCTTTACTGCCATTATAAGGAGAACTGCTGGTTCAGTGTGTGTGTGTGTAAGGGTCTATCAGCATATAGCATGTGTGAGTTAGTATATGAGTGTCTGCATTTCTGCTTGTGTACCAGCTAACAGTGGGACTAATGTGATGCAGCAGCTCTGGGCTTCAGACAGAGTCCCTGAATCATTTTTGAATAAGCTCTATTGGGCTCAGATTCCCAGAGGTCTCTCCAATAATGCTTTCATCATGCCTGCGCTTCTTCCAAAATTAATTTGAGGATTTGGCAAGCCTTTAAAATGACGATCCAAAATAAAAGTGGAAACAAACAACCTGCAACCGGATATTTTACAAAGAATTTCCCTTTTTTTATAATCATTTTATTTTAATGTTCGCTAGAACCGTTAGAATACACACAAAATGAGACATGAGATCTTGTTTCATGAAATGCCGGTACCACACCTGGACTGTGCTGAAATCACAGTCAAACACTACTTAGACGTACGATGATGCCTCGACTCATATATTTAATTTGACTTTATATTGTCTGTACATTAACTTTCTCACAAACATTCAAACCACCATTTTTCCCCCTTGTGTCTTATATTTTCCACCAGCTATTCTGAATAAAGAAGATTTACTCCAGTTTAGTATTAAATCTGCACTGTTCAGACATGACTAAACATAAACATAAAGGGTAGCTTTGTTCCTAATACTCACAAACAAAAAAAAAAATACAAAACACCCAGGAAGCTGAATCCAATTAGTGAACCTAGGGAAGCAAAACTGAACATAACACACGTAAGACAAGGGACTATCAAAGTAAAACAGGAAACGGTGAGACGGTGACCTAGACTTAAGACATACAAACCTGACGCAGGGAAGAAGTAAACGCAGAGACGTTACTAAAAGAGAACAAGACTCACTTTACACAACAGGAAAACCAGACAACTACAGAGACAAGGCACAGAGAGTGTAGACAGACAGGGACCACAAACAATAACTACATATCACCTAAAAGATTAACTAGAATATAAACTAACTACAAATAGAGTATAATAAATGCCAATAGAAACCTACGGCCATGTTAATATACAAAGCAGCTAGACACAAATGATCCTTAAAAACTAAGGATCACCAAAACCAGAAGAATATAAGATCGAGTGTAAATCTGTCAGTATAATGGAAAAACAAAAGGAACAGCTCAAAAAACTTAATAAAAATGTAATGATGCCTTTATTGAAGAAAAAGACAATGAACTCTGAGGTGCAGGAGAATTCTGCTTGCGAGGATTCATTTAGTTGCACCAGAACTCTTTGGACAGCATTTTATTCAAGATCCTAATCATAAGGCCAAAGCAACCAAAGAGCTTTTCAAGGTGAATAAGCAGGGAATCCTTGACTAGCTGAGTCAGTTATTTGACCTTGATCCAAACAGCAGCGTTTGGCTTTGTAAAGATGTTACTAAATGCAGGGAGAAACCACAAGCAGGCGATGATGGTAGTATTCTTGCACTTGCAGTATTTTGTACCGATGCCTATTGTATACAATGCAACGTGTGTGTGTGTGTGTGTGTGTGTGTGTGTGTGTGTGTGTGTGTGTGTGTGTGTGTGTGTGTGTGTGTGTGTGTGTGTGTGTGTGTGTGTGTTGAAACCCAATCTTGACTCAAAGTCTAAAAAAGCACCTACTTGAGATTAATTTAGTTTCAAACATAAATAGTAAGATGAGGAACCCGAAGAACAAAAATCTGTTCAAATAACGGATTATACTAGACTTCATAAAAGGTTGTTTATTTATTTGTAACATGCTTTGCCTGGTTGGTGCATCTACAGCCATACTTCGAGTTTGAAAAACTGCATAAGAGAGAGAGACAGACGCTCTGGTAAAATATGTGCAAACAGACACGCATGCATTACACATTCACACAGACATCCATTGTCCTAGTTTCAAAACACTACACATCACAGCTTGTGTGTGTGCAAATGCATGTTTTAGTTGGGCTATGGGCAACTTGGAGGAGCATTGGAATAGCAGAGAGGGGGGGAGTAAGTTGAAAGACACATCAGACGGAAAGGCGATAGAGATAAAAATGACAGCAATGGTACGAGCAAGAGAGGCGGAGAGGCGACAGAGGGGATTAGCAGCAGAGCGAGGAAGACGTGCTTTCTTTTTTTGTGCTCTCACTCTGTTGCTCTTTTTCCTGTATACACTTTGCCCAAAACTCAGTGGCAAAACGGGAAATGTCACGGCCTGGGCGCCCTCCACAAAGCGCGGCACATGTCTATAAACACCCACCGACACGCGCACATTCATAAACAGCAACGATTCTGTCGACTTATGCAGCTGTCTTTGTTGTACCATGCACTCACTTCAAATCCATCCCTGAAAGCCTGTATGTGCTGTGTGATGTGACTGTGTTCGCCTGACTCTCTCCGTTTTTTTCCCCCTAACCTGCCTGTTATAATCCCTGGAAGAAGCTCAGGGAGACTATAACTGCGCTGCATGAAGGAGATGGCATACAAACATGTACTGTAGTGTTTGTGCTGCAGTCGGAGGCACATATTTTTATATTGCACAGATGGACATGTGAGTCATCAAAGCGCTGCTGTTTAATTAAGTGCATGGCGCATTTGCCTGTGTGAATATGCATTCTTCTCTTTTTAATCCGGTCATTCAGTGAGAATATCTTCCTTTTCGGTGCCCCGAATTGCTTAATCCAATTGAATGCATCTCCTGAATTAATCCACAGCTGCACTTACAGGTATTAAAATGTACACTCATCCATCCATCAGTGCATTTTATAACAGCTTTGCCTGGTCAGGGATTTTAAAGCGTTTAGGCTGTTTTGGTCAGCTAGCAGTGTGAATTAAATCTTAAATTGAAACTTTATTGATTTTTTAAATTTTATACAAATATAGTTGATCTTATTGACATTGATAAAGGTGCCCAGAAATCATCATGATACCAGTGAACCTCTCTATTATATTAGTTGCTATACCAAATGTGGTGGACCAACCTTGGAAATACATTTTGTTTCCTTAGAAAATGCCTTGAATGACTAATCAGAAATGAAGTAAATAACAAATGGTTAAAAAGAATGCACCACCGGAAGACCCGGAAACAAAACCAGCACATCCCCGGCACTACCGAGGCAGCATGGACACCCAGAGAGAGAGAGAGTGGGTTGCCTTTCTGAGATCACAACAGCAGTCTCCTTAAGCGGTGTCCTAGCTGAAACAGGGCGAGAAGCAGGGGACGCTTGGTCAGATTGCCAGGGCTAACACAGACATAGACAATCGTACTCACGTTCACACCTAGATCCAAACTACAATCACCATTTCACCTCCTTTGCATGTCTTTGTCTTTGTGGGGAGGGAGCCAGGTCTTTGCTGAATAGTACCGCAGAGAAGTGAAGAATTCAGCTTTTTGCTCAACGATACTTCAGCAGGGCAGGTGGCTGCTCACATCGGAAACCTTAAACCTTTGTCCTCAAGTTGAAGGACACCTTCATTACCGGCTGTGGCACCCTGCTGCCTCAGTGTATGCGTGCATGCGTGCAAGTTCACCGGTAGACTCCGGTTAAGTGCTGCGAATACTTGGCCTTCTGTCTCGCATTAATCAAAGAGCAAAGGACAGCACTCAGATTAATATTTTATATGCTGCGTGACACTTGGCAAGATGCCCTTCTCCGCTGTGCTACGGGCAAACTGACAACCATACAGTGTACCAACGATGCCTAATTAGTCCTAAACCAGACACAACAGAATTATTGCCAGCAGGGAGTGTGGTACGAATACCTCGATTCATCAGCCCGAGTAAATCTATGGATTCCATTCTCGTCATTTCAGTCATCAAACCGATGATGATAACATCATTTCTTCTTCATATTTTTCTTTTTAATGATCAATTCTTTACATATATAATTGCTGAGGTGTGCATGCGTATATATTATCAATCAGATACTGCTGCGTGTCTAGCAATACAGCGATTTTTGCTTTACTTGCAGCTCACAGGTCCATGACCTTGAGAGCACAATCTGGCTCTGCATCGGTTGGCACACAGAAACACATTAGTGGCCAATCTTTACTAATCTCCCATGATCCTACCTTTGAAAGATTTTCTTGATATCAGTGCTGGGGGGAGTGCATGCCTCAACCGCAGCATGTAACAGACCTTTATTTGAAGCAGGATGATATCAGAGGCATCATTTGCCCTGTAAGGTTATTGCAGGGGCGTGCTGTGTTTGGTGCAGTTGCAGTGATTTTTTCCCACAGTCCAAAAATGTGGTTGTTACACAAAAATCTAAATTAACTGTAGTTGTGGATGTGAGACTCTCACTGCGACAAGCTGTCTTGCCTCTCACCTTAACTCTCGAGTACTAAGCTCTCCAGTGTCTCCTAGCTATCTGTGATTAGTTGAAAACTAAGCACCATCTTTGAACACATTAGTTTTGAAACGTCCAAGGAACTTCACATACCATAGCTCGAAAAGCAGCTAAGAAAAAACATTGGGTGGAAGTAAGAAACGTAAGCATTTTTTAAAAATTTCAGTGGACAGAAATACTGGATTTTGTAAAAGGGCTTGCATTATATATTATATTTCTTCCTTAGCTTATCTGTATTTGTTCGTGACAACCACCCACACCCAAACCTGGCTTGAAATTAGTGGCTAGTTTTTATTCGAGTTAATACAGCAGAAAACAGCACACTTTCCCCTCCACGCAGTCCCGTTCAGAGCAGAATAAACGAGGTCTCCAGGTGCATTTTATTGCTGTTGAAACTTGTATCCCGATGTTGCCACGTGAATGTGTTTAAGGTTAATTTGGCATTGATTTAAATTCTTTTTTTTTTTTTTCTTTTTTTTTTTTTTTTTTTGGAAGTGACATCAGAAACAGCAGCATGTGACATCACGTGATGGCAGAGCTTCAGTTCATCCTTTGTCATCCTTTTTTTTTTTTTTTTTTTTTTTTTTTAATAGGACAGGGGGAAAGAATGAAAGAAAGAGGGGGAGAGGAAGAAAGAAAACCAAAGGGGAGAAGAGACGGTGAGAAGGGGGGGAAGAGAGAAAAAAAAAAAAACAAAAAAAAAAAAAACTCCTGGGTCACCTGTATGGAGAGAAAGAAAAACAAAAAAAACAGGGGAGACAGCAAACAACAAAGAGCAACATAATAATAATAAAAAAAAAAAAGCACCATCACATCACATCTCCTCCATACCTGCTTGATACCATAGAGGACAGGGCTGTGGCTCCCCACACTCTCTAGCAGATCATTACATGGAGAAACCTTTGGAATGCAAGCATGCTGATCCACACAGGTATGCACACAGGTGTACACATGGGTATTCACAGATGCGGACTACAGCTTTCTTGGCTGCTGCCTCAAAGCACACTGTGCGCTGTCTATCTTGCGTGCTGCACAATATCGTTTATTATTTAGTAACTATTGATATCTATGACTAGCTAGTTTATTGTGATGGTGCATTGATTTAAATTCTAATAAAACATTTTCTTCCCAACTACTCTGAAAGGATAATACATGAGGCTATCTAAATGCATATACTGGCTCCTTTTCGCCACATCCATTATTCATAGACAGCAGGAAAAACCAGTCACCGAGTTAGTCCTGCAGATGTTTGTGTCTTCCTCCTCTTCTCCCTTTCCCTCTCTTTCTCCTTCCTTTCTATCTTTATACGTTCCAGCCATGTTTTTTCCTTCAATAATTCTCCCCGGTGCCTTTCTCAATCTCCACTCGAGGTTTTGTCTTTAAAAGCCACTTTTATTTCCCTGCTGTCTTTTTTCCCCAGTCTTCAATCTCTCAGTTGTGTGACAGAGAGAAAATTATTACACGTGTATCTTATTCACACACTTTAAGCATTTCAACTGGATCTGCCTTTTAGATGCCTCCTCACTCTCTTCATTCACTATATTCAATAACAGTCGTGTTTTATTGTGAAACCTTATGTTTACTGGGTAAAATTGCCCAGATGTTAAGGAGATTTTTTATTCTTTCTCTCCACAGCCCTTCCTGAATTCAATACCCAATTGGGTGGCCTATCTGATATGAGCTTATGAATTGAACACAGTTTTCATATTGATAATGCTCATTTTGTGCAATTCATTGACCACGGTATACCGAATGTGTGGCAGAAGAAATAGAAATAAGCTCTGTGTGCAAAGGAATTGCAAGTATCCCTTTGGCGATAAGGGGGTTGTGTGATTCATTTTTAATTTTTATCAAATATTTCTCTTGTCACATATGAAATAAGAAGGGCATCTGAAGAGCACAATCCTCTGCCAAAGCCAATGATCTCTCTTAAATATTTTACAGAACGTGAACCAGAACTGAACAAGAATCTAAAAGGTTCTTTTTGCAGGAACCTCTTTATTCTGCACAGCAATCTGGCTGCATTTCTTTAGGTCTAAACAAAAATAATACATTTTTAATTATTACAATTTTTATTTTAAAAATACAAATCTTTTCAGTCTCAGCACCTTTTTGAGTGAACATGTATTTGCATGAAATACTAGCCTTGTGTACCCACTGAATATTTGTAAATGGTTCATTTAGAGCTAAATGATGTGGAATATGCAAAATGTCCTTTTCTTGGAAATCGAGGCATTGCAGTGTGGTTATCGTAAGTTCCAGAATGTCATATAGTAAATAATACATCTCATATTCAATTCAATTCAGTTTTATTTATATAGCGCCAAATCACAACAGCAGTCGCCCCAAGGTGCTTTATATTGCACAGTAGATCGTACAATAATAGATACAGAGGAAAAAAACAACAATCGTATGACCCCTATGAGCAAGCAATTTGGCGACAGTGGGAAGGAAAAACTCCCTTTTAACAGGAAGAAACCTCCGGCAGAACCAGGCTCAGGGAGGGATCTCATAGGAGGCCTGTGAATTCTTGGTGATCTCCATCTGATTTAAATTGTACACTAAACTTAATTTTTCTTGTCCACTGCTTGTTGCTAGCAGTGCGCAATCTGGCCGAAAGATGGGACCATCCTTTGGGCTATAATCACGGATGATCAAGCTCCCCACGTGGTCACATGACATTAGCTGTGAAGGTGCTTGCTTGACGACTTTGATGGTTCTTTCGGGATGTCAGTCCGCCATCCTGTTTTCTGATTACAAACGTCTGTGACCTTAAAAATGCATTTTGATGTTGTTACAACTAATCACACGGTTCATGTTGCGCTGGAAGGGTTATACAATGGTGTTATTTACTTTATGATGCGATTGGATTTCCTGTGAAATCCGATCATATGGAAAATTAGGATAATCTACTATGTGGGATTGTCTGATTGCTATTAAATACACTGAAAATATGACTCTTTCTATTCTGATGTTACTCGCTGGCATTACTATTACATTTTAAACCCCACCGTTATATAGGCAGCACAGACATTGCAGGTGGACGAGTCCTCAGCCCTTCAGTTTCTGGCATATTTGTCCTTAAAGCGAATATTCAGAAACATCTGGTTCTGACAGTTCATGCATGGTAAAACTGCGTTATCCCACTTTGTGTGGCATAACTGAAAACACCAAAAATGTAAATGAATCAAATTAAAAACCAGATCTAGTTAAATGTAATCAATTTAGCACTAAGGGGCTCCAAATCAGAAGGAATCAGTGTCAATATCCACACACACTCCCTGTTGTGTTGAGCTCCATTGCCTGTTGGAGCGTAATCCTTTAACTGGCTTTGCATTGCAATCACAACAGCAGAACTCATGACTTCTGTTAAGCTGCAGGCTGTCAGAGTCATCTAAATGAGACTTTTAGACTTCAAATACCTCGGAGTTAACATCACGCAGGACCTGTCATGGTCCTGTCACATCAACACCGTGGTGAAAAAGGCCCGACAGCGTCTCTACCACCTCAGACGCTTGAGAGACTTCCAACTGCCCTCCAAGGTGCTCAGGAACTTTTACTCGTGCACCATAGAGAGCATCCTGGCGGGAAACATCTTAACCTGGTTCGGGAACAGTACCATGCAGGACAGACGAGCTCTACAGAGGGTTGTGCGGTCAGCTGAGCGCACCATCCGCTCCGAGCTCCCTGACCTGCACTCAATCTACAGCAGGCGGTGCTGGACCAAGGCCAGGAAGATCGTGAAGGACCTCAGCCATCCCAACAACAGACTGTTCTCTCTGTTGAGGTCAGGAAAGCGATTCCGCTCCCTGAAGACCAACACAGAGAGACTGAGGAGGAGCTTCTTCCCGCAGGCGATACGGTCTCTCAATCACACCACCACACAGTACTGACCCACACATATGGTTCTTACACACACACTGGACTTTCTGGACTTTGGTTTTGCACAACACTGGTCACTATATTCTTCATTTCCGGTTAATACTTGTACAGCTGCTGTTATTGTGTATATATTTATTTATATTTAGATTTCTTCATACATTCTTATATAGTTCTATATTGTGTATTGTGTATTTTGTTGTACAGTTATTTTATTTTCAACTTTAATTTATATATTTATCTTTATCTTATTCTTCCCAGTTAAATTTACCCTTCATTCTAATTTGTGTTGTACAGTTATTTCATTTTTAACCTTAATTTATATTTTATTCCTTCCTAGTTAAATTTACCCTTTTTAATTTTTCATATTTATTTCCTATCTTATTCATAGCCTTTTCCTTTTTTGTTCTCTTTAGGTCACGAGCAGTTGTCCAAGCATTTCACTACATATCGTACTGTGTATGACTGTGTACGTGACAAATAAAAATTTGAATTTGAATTTTTTGGCGGTTGCAGTAGCATACCTAAAAAATCTTTCCTTTCTTTCCAAAATGCTCAGGGAATAGGAAAAGCTGATCTTGTCATACAACTAAATATCCCTGTATTTCTATTCCTGTTCATCCACTTACCTCTTTCTTCTGTCGCACTCTTTTATTTCCCTTCTCCTCTCCTGTCTCTTTCGATCTCACCTCTTCCTCCTTCATTCACATCTCTCGTTTTCTCCCTTTTGCTTTGCATGTTCTTGCAGCAGCAATCGGCCACAACCTGTTCCGCTGACTCAACGTTTATTCTCTCATAGTTTACCCCCTTCGCTCTCTGCTTCCTTTCTGGCCTTGCCGATTCTCCGCTCCCACCCTCCCTTACGCTTTCCCACCTTCAATCTCTACAGCCAGTGGATTAATTTCATTCCTTCTCTTCTTCTTCACTCTCTTTCTCTTGCTTCTCTTGAGTGGATGCACAGTAGCTAACCGCTGACTTGTCTTGGTATAGATGAGACTCTTGGTTATTAACACCCTAATACTGGCCATACTCCAGAGCCCAACAATCCCTATTATCCCTACAGCATTTTTACTGTGAATCATAACTGTGGCTGCATCGCCTACTGGCTCAGACCCAGACTAATATTTCTTAACGGAACAGAGATTCTGGTACAATTGGCCACAAACATTTTTGCCTCTGCATCATTGCATTGCATTCATAAGTCACTCAAGGAGACCAAAGGCTCACATGAGCATAGTAGCATGGTGGCCAGATTAATTCAGTGCAACACACAATACACAAGTCCTAAAAAAAAGAACAAGTCAAGAGTGATCTTTTCTGGAATGCTGGTAATTCTTCTTTGCCCATTGTTTTGCAACTCTTGGTAAATTATGATTTTTCTAAACACAATGGACCTGCCAGTGCACCACTCATTCTGCAGCTTACTGCTCCTAATAAGCTACCTATCTTTAAATTCCTAAAACGGGCCTCTTTTTTTAACCTGGAGGGCGATTACTGCCATGTTGCTGTGCTCTTCAGCAAATAGCCATTGACAGGAATGTCATCTATAGACATAGGGGGTGTTATATATATGCACGTGTGTGTGTGGGAGCTGAGGCAGCGGAAAATACTGTGGCTCAACACAGTTTAATTGTTTGACTACATAATAAATCAAATGTGTCAGGGGGGATTATTTATACAAGGAGCGTGTTAAACAAATAAATCACCAGTTTTCTCAACTCTGCATATTTATTTATTTTTTACATGCATGCTGCTTGCATACGATTTTTGCATTTGTGCTTTTTGTGTTTCGGTATAACTATCTAACTATCAAAACTGTCTGTTTTGCATGCGTGACACTGAAAGTCGGGAAAAAGAGTGATTTCTGGAGCATCTTTGCACTTTCTCTGTCACTGGTGTGTCCTGTGCCTGATTGCCGTGTATCTTATTCACAAATAAATAAAATCCAGCCCTGCTCTCTCTACCCATTGCATGTTTGTTTTTTTAAACCTAAATTAATAAAACCATGTCAACACTATAAAGCAGGGTCCTTGTGAACACACAGAATGTGTTACAGTGCTATAAAGGCACATGAAAATGTGTTAACCCTGAGAGATATACTGTGGACTCTAGAATATACCAAAAGAATTAATTGATTAAGTCATACATTGAAATGCATTTAGTGCCCATTAAATGCAATCATAATCTTTATCAAAAATGCATGAGGATATCTGTAGATGTGCCAAATCAGCATGAAGCAATATGGGTTGACTTAACAAAGGTGTCTGGTAATAGCAGCACAGGGCTTGTTCATGATGGAGAAAAAGGAGATACAGCTTCCTTTAGCAGCTTTTAAATTGGATGTTAACAACAGTGGGCAGCCAGAGGAAGGGCAAGAGATAAGTGACACGGGACCTAGCAGACTGAGGTGAAGGTCTGCTGCGACGTTATGTACGATCAGTAGGATTTTGCCTTTAAATGAGAGCCGATGATGTGAGGAGAGGCAGCCGAGTCCTTTGTCCGCGGGGCAGGTTTCTCTGCAACATTTTTGTCTGTTTCAGTTTGTTTCTTTGGTTTGCTGTTGCTATGGTATTATTTCCCCTGCATCTATCCTTCTTATTCTTTTATTTCTGTTTGTCTTTCATTTTTTTCCCCCACTGTTTTCGCTTCGCCTTCACTCTGTTCCTTGCATTTTCTGCCTCCCAACTTCCATCACCTCATCCCTGTCACTGGGTCCAGTGCAGAGCAGTGCTGTGCCCCGTGGCCCCGCCTCTTCTTTGGCAGGGTGATGTACGAGTGGCTAGCTTTGACGTCACTTCAGGCCCAACGTCACAGCAACTCAGTGCTCCCAGGCTTGCTCTTTCTGGTGCTTTCTTTCACTGCCTCTCCCTCATTCCTTTTCCTCTGTATCCTCCATTAATCACCTTTTTTTTCCCCCCCCATCTTTCGCTTTCACTGTATACTCCTCTGATATGGTCACTTTTCTTAATGTTTCACGTTTTGCAAATTCATTTCTTTATCATGCCTTTTCATTATTTTGCATCACTCCGATTCATGTTATAGTCTCTCGCTCTCTCTTTGTCCACCCTCTTTATTCTGTTCTCGTCAGAAGCTGCACCCCCTTGATGTGGCTTGCTATTCCTCTCAAAAACATACCATGCACAGTGAGTTCATGTTTGATGTGAGCAGAAAGGCTAACAAAGATTACTGTCTTGTATGACACACAGGCTCATCCCTGTTCAGTTCCACTTATCAAGATAAGCTGAGCTCCATACCATAGTCTGTTTCCCACAGCCAGTCCTCCTTATGACCGTTTTTCCTTTACCAAATTCCCACTGACTCACCTTTATTTGTCAGAAAAATTGCCTGTGGCTTTGACAAAGATAAATATAAGAAGAGCAATAAAAAAGCGAATTGTCAGTCATCTTTGACTTCGAGAATAGCTCAGGAAACTTTCATTAGGCTTGACAAGACGGGACGCTGACCCACTTTCTGCTTTTGCTCTCTGTCTTCCTGACTTGTCTCGCTGCTATCGCTGCCTGAGGTCCACTTTTAGAGTCGGTGCAGTGGGTGGGACGTAAACTGAGATAGAGCTCGCTCGAGTAAAAATGAATGAGGACCGCTCTTGTCGACAACTGCGACACGGCTCCTACTGAGCCTGTCCCATGTGCATCGAGCTGAGACAGCTTGAAGCATGTTTGTTTAATGAAAAAAATACAACTGACTTGTCCCAGACTTTTTATTTGCAAAGTGGTGAATATCATTGTGATTATGTAATATTCTTATTCTGTTTTCAGTAATGCAACCAGTACTGGACTGTGAGTAACTAAAATGCTTTCCTCTGAGAAAATATTAGAGGTAAAATACATTCGCTTTATTCTGTGTACTAACCCAGTTTATAAAAAGTTTGAACATTGTGCAAAATGTAAATAAACGCAGAATGCGACCATTTGTAAATCTCATACAACCAAGTTTATTTACAATAGAACATAGAAAGCAAATTAAATGTTTAAACGGTGACATTTTACTATTTAATGAAAAATATTAGCTCATTTTAAACTTGACGACGGCAACACAGGCTGTATTTACCACTGTGTAGCTTTTCTTTTAACAACAGTCCATAAATGGGCAGGGATTGTGGAGATCAGCTGCTGGACTTTTGGGACGGTAACGTTGCTCCCTCGCTGTCTGATACAGGACTCTAGCTGCTCAACAGTCCTGGGCTAGTCCATGTTAATGAACTTCAGCCAGCAGAAGATGCCACTATTTCTAAATCATATTCACATATGGTTTCTTCTTTGGATGATAAATGTTAACCTGCATTTGTGGAAGGCACAGTCATATTCAAAGTCTTCGCAATTTTATGTTGAGGAACATTGTTCAGAAATCGTTTCACAGTTTGTAGATGCAGTTCTTTCCCCCAATTGGTGAACCTGTGCCATCTTCACATCAGCTCAAGCACTTGATGCGTTTTCTATGTTCTATTGCTTTTATTTTCTTTTTACAGTGTTTGCACTTTTTTGGAATCGTGGTTGTACATCAAGCGATACAGAAAAGCATGGTCATTATAGAAACTTTGTCTTTGTCTCTAATTTGTCTTCCTCATTCTTCATCTGCTAAAATATTCGGTCAGTGTTGTTATAACACGTTAAAAGTCAGTGATGTGAAAACAATTCACAGGAATTGAAAGCTGTGTTGTTGTTTTTTTCCCACCCTGCCATGAAATTGCAGCACAAACACAGAGGGAATTTGTATTTTTATAGGAAAGTCATTTTGACAAAGCATAAGAAAACATTTACTCGGCCCAGAGGTTTACAAAAACACAAGTAGAAGCTTTCTTTTACTGGATAAAGATTTAATCAGATATTGAGATCAGCAGAAAGGGCATTCAATAATAACCTGTACAAAACATTTTTATATAGCTGCTTTTGTTTAATGAATTGCTTGTTGGCCTGTTTAGTGATTTATTGACTCTTGTTGTTCCTTAATTAATCATTAGTTCTTTGAAATGTCAGCAAATGGTAAAAAGAAAATGTTGATTTTTGTCCTGCAGTTCCTCTATTTGCCTGAAGAGACACAACAACAATATAACACATAAAAAGAGGAAACAGGGCACTTTTGACAGTTTTGGTTACTCTTGATTGGATGCCGAGGGAATTGGTGCATGCCAATTGAGAAACACAGAGCAGAGGTAAACTCAAACTGAACTACACATGAGGAAATTCAGTCTATGACCAGTTTCTTTTGGTCATACCCTCTTGTTGAGGGTATGACCAAAAGTGAGCGACACTCACTGAAACAATTTTTAAAAAGCCAGTGTTTTCAACATATTTTGCGGCAGGATGTTTTCCTGATCACATCCCCAGGCTGTGTGTGTGTGTGCGTGTTTGTGTGTTCGCTTCATGATATCGTACATGTGGGATGGCTGCCTTCCTTCAGAGAGAAAGCAATAAGAGCAGTTTAAAAAGCACAACCTTAAATCCTTTCCTCTCTTTTACAGAGAGGAAGATTTGGTTGCCAGGCAACATTCAGACAGAGTTTTCAATTAAGCCACTTTGACTTAGATGGTCTGCACTGTCTCTGGGTCCAAACCATCTTAACTAACAGCAAGCCGGCCCTTCTGCTTGTTTGCTCGGCAGCTTTCTGCAAAGAGATGAAAGACAAAATGTGTACAAGGGCCACTTTCGCACTAATTATCCAAAAATGGTTCTTTAAACCCCCCCCTCTGAAAAAAACCCAGAGTGATTTCATAAGGTGATGTCATGCAGGCTGATTTAGCTCCACTTTGTGACCTGATGGTTAAGAACAATTGTATTGCCGTTTACTTTGAGTTTTGTTGAAACAAAAAATCCTTGTTATCATTTACAGGCCAATAATATCATTTTCTTTTTTTATTTTAGAGGTCTGCTAGAATTGTTTTACATGCTTAAATATAAAAAAAAACTGAGCGGCACATCTTTTTTTCTCTGTCTGAAATATTCTGTCTTTGCCCTTGTCCTGTCAAGCCTTTTCTAAGCCTAGTCTGCTCTGATCTAATATTTATTAATGCAATTTTCACTTCTGTCTTCCACAATGTCAGTCTTCAGTCTTACTTTTACTACTTTTAACTAACTTCCTTTTTACGTTTCTTGGTTTTTATCACTGTTGTAGATATATAAATTCCTGCACTACTTCATAGTATAAGCCCCTTTTATTTCAACTGTGCTGTTTATTGTAGACTGTACTATTTATTGTATTTTTGAATGTTCTAGATCAGAATCAGACCTAGAAGTAGAGAGACTGCAGTTGCTATGCCATACAACGCAATCGTATTCGTATCGAAATTCTCAAAGTTGAGGCACAATTTCTAAATTATTTTCCCTTTAAAACAAGTTGGACTAAACTCTGTACACACGATCAAAACTAATGGTGACATTAGCTACATTAGCCGTGCAAAGTACTGCCTCAGTTCCAAAAAAAGTTGGGTGATGTGTAATGAAAAAAACACTTATGTAATATGAACACAACATTCATATATTTATAATCATTCTCTCCCCCCTTACTTGCACATTTGGCTTACATTACCCTGTGACAGGTTAGCTAGTAGCGGTATGCTAGAGGAAAGAAGGCACACTAGGTCAAGTGGAGAGAGCACTGAGACTCTCATCCACTGGGTGTAAAAGGTTTGGTGCATGCTGATGAGCTCTCTGGCCCTCTGTTATATTTATTATTCTCTTTTTTATTTCTTCATTTGTAGCCCCAAACTCAATACTGTCTGAGGAGTTTTGCAGTCACTAAACTTCTTCTTTATGTCCTGTCTGTGGTTTTTAAAAATTTCTCATGAACATTTTTGTAACCACACACAAATGCCATCACAGTGGTAGACATGCACCACATTTCTCCATAAAACCACAAAAGTTTTATGCAACGTGCCATTTCACAGCATTTTACTGTAAAAACATGTAAATGTCAAAATGGACGCTACAGTGCTACAAGCCTGACTGCTCATCACTGCCTTTACTACCTGTTGAAGTTCAGGCTCTAGGTCCTGGGCTGGGGTTGGCACCCAGCTTTAACGTCATTTTGGGTTCTTGGCTAGCTTATGGCTTTTTGTGCAGATGCTTACAAAGAGCTAATGTTGTGCTAGCAGTGCAATGTAGTTATTTCTGGCTTGGGGGCAGTTTGTGCCATGTGGTCTTGTCTTTTTGTGCAATAAAAATAAACCCAGTGCACATGTGTCCACTTCTGAAAAGCGGTAGATTGCCCCACTATTTTGTAAAATCAGCCGATTGCAGCACAATTGCACAAAAAGAAGAAAAAGATTGTTTGTTTGAACCTTTGTAACGCAAGTGATAGCATAATTGTAAATGTAATGTAATCACTGTGGCATGGTATGCTGCTACATCACTGAGAAATGTAATGTGATTAAATGGAATGTGTTGCTCCCAACACTGCAAATGATAAACCACATTGTAAACATTGTATCACATTGTATTTCTAAATAAATAGGTTAGCTTACGTGTGTGTAGTCTTCAGTCACTTTGCTACTCCTTAAGAAACAGAGAGCTAGCTGCTGGTATGTCATTTTTTCATATGAAACCAATTTGGCAAACTCAAGAAGAAGAATGCAGTTTTTAAATTACAGATTATGTTGAGTAACAACACCAGGTATAAAAGAAATTCTAGATGTAAAAGTAAAATTATTCAGTACAAATATTGAGGTTACAACTGGATTTGAAATAAAAACCAAACAAAACCCCCTTTCAGCAATTAAAACTCTGTTCTATAACAACCTGTTTTACCAGGTAAATTCCCTGTCAGGTATTTGTTGAGACTTTGCCCCAATATTTTTTCTTTCTGTAGCACCGTCCAAGATAAATATCACAAAGTGCTTTACAACAAAAACATTACTGAAAAAGAGGTGTCACTGGGTCCATAGTAGGACAGTGTGCAAAACCATTCAACATGAGCAACCAAAATAAACGCTGAATTAAATTAGAATATTTAGAAAAACTGTCAAGGGGTCCTAGGGCTTTCATTACCTTAGACATAATCCTGTTCAGGGTAAAACAGGGATTCAAATGAGTGGAAATTCTTCACAGTCCCATACAGATTCAACCAGCTCTTGATGAAAATATCCGGTTATTGAGTTGCTAAAAGCTAAAACTGGCTACCTGCTGCTGCCTAATGAGAGCTCCATGGTTAATGATGCAACAGTTCTCTGTGGATTCTTTGCTATGAGCGAACCTTGTGATTTACACATAATAATAAGATCAATATAAAACATACTGACTCGAGCTGGTTTAGGCATAGCCTTGTCCATGCTATCAGACAACACCTTGTTGTCAACATAGCTACAGATGACTAAATACAAAGGACTAAATGACCAAAAATACGAATAGAGTTCAGATAAATATATACTGTAGTGCGTGTATTTATATATACCTTCCTGTGTATTGAGGCCAAAAGAAGAATAAATGTGGAGGAAACGAAAAGCCTAACATAGCTGGGTGAATGCTAGCTGCGTTAAAGGCTTCGTAGGTGTTATGATCACCTGTAAAATACTTTGATAAGATATACCTATGTTTAGGGCTTATGGCACATGGCGCACTGTGTTGAGTGGGACTTGATTATTGGTGTTTGCATTCAGGTGAGATAAGCTTCTTCTTGTTTGTTGTTGCTGCCGCTACCACTGTTGAACCAACATTTCTCTCTCTGCCTTTGAATCATCCTGCTTCTTGTGTCTATGTAGATTCAAGAGAAATATCGAGCTCTTCAGGAAATTTACTGTAGCTGGCCACATGCCAAAACACACAACCCCCTCCCCTCGCATATTAATGATGAGCGATAGTGTCATCCCCAGAGTGCGGTGTCTTCATGTGCCCCCATATGAAAATTGACACCCCCTGCCTTAGTGCTGATACTCATGGGAAGAATAAAAATAATCAGTAAGCTCACCCACTCACTCTCCTCGAGAAAGGAAACTTGCTATTCTTTGCTAGACTTGTGCTCTTTCCTTCCTTTTCCCCCTTTATTTATTTATTTATTTTAAAGAAAGGAAAAAACTTCCATCGTTGTGTCTATTTTCTCTCTCTGCATCTGTTGTTAGAATTGTCAGTGTACAGTATATCCAAATGTGCCCTTTCTCTTCTTCTTTTTTTTTTTTCTTCTTCCTGCTCTTATTTGCTCAGCTGGTCACATAATATCCACCTCCTCTCTGCTGATTCATATTCTCTATACTTGAATTCATGACCCCACATTTCCATTTTCTCGCTGTCAATCTGTCTGTGTCTGTTCCTTACTGTAGCTCTGTTTTGTGTTGATTCTGTATATTTATTGCTATTTCTACAGAACTGCAGTCATCTACTGTAAGTGGCTTACTGTTTCCTGAGTTACATTTGCAGTGCATACATACTGAGAGCGTACGGTTAAAATTAAATGCTCCTTAGTGAAACTGATCCCTGTGATTTTTATCTGTAGGGTACATAATGAGCTAATATTTTAAATGAAATGTGTGTAAGGAGGAAGTCTTGCACTGTAAAGAGTTTTGTTGGAGGGGAGGAATGGGCTGAATCTCTGTTACCAGACCATAAAATTTACGTCACTGTGGATGTTTCGTTTTCCTTCCTAACAATTACCCAGGAACACATGTCATGACATTTAAATCAGGTGTCGTGACCCTCGAGCTTTCAAATGCTGAGGCACTTGTTCTTTTTTGCCATTTTTTTTTTCTTCTCTCATGCAGACACAGAACACACCAGCTTTCTCTGCACAAACAGAAACATGCGCTATTGCTTTGATGATCTCTTTGCTGGAACTGTACGTTCCTTGACTGAGAGCCTTTCAGGTTCGGGCGTCCTGGTGTGGAGTGTTACTGTCAGCATGAGAGTGGAGCGGCTGTCATCCAGCTACAGTTTCTCATCAATGAGGTAGGTTACAAAAACAGAGAAATGACTCCCATTTTTACTTGTGGTTACTTCTAATACACGCTTGATGACTGATTGCAGCTACTAGGCTGATTTTGCTATTTCAAACAACTGCTGTTTAGTCTTGAAATTTAGCAATCAACAGCCATGTCACGATTTTCTCCAACCTTCTTTGTTTCGTCATTGATCTTATCAGGTAATATTGAGCTTTTTCCAGTTTAGAACAATATGGCTGCTTGTGTTTGAACTATACTGATGCGTTGAAAGTTTATTGTGCCGAATTGATTTAAAAAACAATATAACATGAAGTTGTTTTACATCTTGTGGCAGTTTAACTGTTTTTTGGCTTGTTCCTTGTAATAACACAGTCACAGCACAACTTACCCAAACATTATTCTGCACCAGAAAACCTCTTATATAATTTTAAGCTACAATACTGTGCAAAAGTAGCTTGGTTAAAATCATTGTACAGTGCTTCAACAATGTTGATGTCTGGTCTCTGATGTCTTTTCTATAAAGGTACATTTTTACTGCATTGACAGTGTGTTTGAGATCATATTTTGCACGATGGTTCAAAATTTTACGGCACTTTTCTTGTTGTTGTTCAGTTTTCTCAAATCATTGCACAGCATGCTGAGATATGTCAACGGTTCTTTGATTAAAAAATACTATTTATGCCTGACTAACTGTGCTATCCTAGCTATTTTTTAAAGAATAAGCTAAAGAAATTAGAAATTATGAGGGTTTTTTTTTTCAGAGTTGTCAGCCAGCCTGGACTGAAAGGCTGGCTCCTTGGAAGCAAAATATAAAGAAATGAAGGAGCAGCTCAAGACTTTTGCACAGTACTGTACAGGCCAGACACAAACATTTTTGACTATCTTTTCAGACTTTTATCACTTACGACCAGTGCAGTATTTCATACTTAGTGTTTCCGGTATGTGTGCTTGTGTGTGTTAGCATCTGTGTGGCTGTGACTCAGCAGCTCAAACGAACCCTTAGGGAGATCGAGATGATTTTTTTGTGCCTCCCACACACACACACAGACATACACTTATATACATCTTATGAATCATCATCGTTACCTGGGAGAAAGCTGCCTGATTTAAACTCAGTTCCCTGAGTTTCTAGGGAATGCAGTCTGACTAATACATGTCATGCTCGCAGACAAAATGTGCAGACGTGTTCATGGAAGCTTCAGTAGTATGTAGTTAATGACACTACCATGTTTGTGTGAATGCTTTTCCTTTGTCACCTTCAAAAAAGGAAACTCAATGCCTCTGTTATGACAGGGGGCGCTGGTGAGCGCTTTGGCAGATGACAGCGTCCACCTATGGAACCTGAGACAGAAGAGACCAGCCATCCTCCACTCCCTCAAGTTCAACAGAGAGAGGTAAGTGGGTCGCGCATAAAAGCTGCAGCTGGTCAGAAACACCGCATACTTAATTGAGTCCACTTGCTTTCCAGTTTTTCTCTCAGTTGTTTCTCTGCATGCTCAGTTAGACCCCACACCTGGTCTGGTGCAACATGAACCGTGATTTTCTGAGTAGGGTTAGTGTCAGTTTGCCGCCTGTTTCAGCTGTTAGTTTTTGCAGTCATACAGTGTGCAAACAGATGGTATTTCATTTGGCACATTTGTCTGTGCGCTTGCAAAACTGTGCACAGAGCACTGGAAGTGACAGAGAGTCTGATACTCTCGATTTCTCTCTCTGCTGGTCTCCAACTAAACACTTGGTATTTGGGTCACTTGCTTTGCCTTTGAGGTTTTTCCCATCACTGGGGCACAGGTGTGAAACCTACCCAAACACCTGAAGGTTTATACCAGTTTACACCACGCAGAGACACAAACATGTCATGAATAAAAACAGAAGTAATGTGAGTGATTTTTTTTTTTTCAAGTAGTTGATCAGGTATGGTGATGTAAACCTTTTCTCCACTGGACAAATCTACCCTATTGTTACCCTGAAGAAGAAAAGCAGTCTATACATATTTGTTCGGCCACTTTGCATGTTTCAATCGACTTTAAGTTATTACCGTATTTTCCACACTATAAGGCGCACTTAAAATACAAATTTTCTCAAAAATCCACAGTTCCCCTTATAATCCAGGGCGCCTTATGTTTGAATTCTGGTTGTGCTTACTGACCTCGAACTGATTTTATGTGCTACACGGTGCTCAAAAATCAAAAATGCTTTAGTACGACTTTGGTAAGCGACGAAGCTGCACCGCTTAATGGATTGTCTGAGCATTACAGCTACCGTAGTCAGGAGCCTCAACGAGTAATCTGGGTCCAAAACTCAGTCTTCTTCAGGTCCCAAATCCACATATGGATATGTGGACCATATTATTGCTCGCTAGTATACCACTTCCTAACATTAGATTGTGATGTAAATTTCTGAAGAATCAACACTGTTTTTTGCCTATAATTGTATTGTGTTATGATAATTAAGGTGCCAGGATAGACATCTTCTCAGGGTTGCATCTAAAGGACAGAGGGAATGGTGCACATACTGGCAAAATTCTAAGTCATACTGTCTGAATACTGCATTTTTTTTTATGCAGTTTAAGTTCTGAGACACAAGTACAGAATCACCTCACCTCCAGGAAGTTAGTGTACACCCATCAGAGCCAATCATATCACTGGCCCACGATCTGTCACTGTGGAAAGCGGTGAAAGGGTTAAACCTCAGAACAAATGATCTGAGATGGCGATGATGTGATGGACAGGTGGCCAGCAGCAGCTTTTAGGGCGGATTGTGTTCTTGTGGAGGCGCTTGACTGCCTCTGACATTTAGTAAACATTGCCGCCCAGCCGAATGACCTCAAGACACAGCATCAAAGAAGAGCAGAGTTACTGCTAAGAGACGTCAAGACGGGAAAAAGAAGCTGCAAAGTCACTTGACACGTTTGAAATGGGAAAATAAGAGAAGACCGTTAAACTAATGCAATGGAAGCAACTGAAAAAATCTTAGGAAGAAGCTTAGAACAGTTAACGAATTTGAGATGGAAATAGAATAAGAAAAGAAAGCTAGAGATTACCAAAGAAGGTTATAAGGTAGGAGCAGGAGAATGGAGCATCCATTTAATTCATTCATGTTCTCAGCCCCATTCAGTTGAAATCAATACACAACATGTAACAAGTTGGAGAAAATTCAGATAACTGAGCTTCATGAAGAAGTCTTTCCAGTCAGACTCATTGGGAAAATCAGACTGACTATCTCTTCTGCCCTTCACAGGCACAATCTTGCTTGAGGTTTGAATTAACTTTTTATTTGCCCTGTGTATCCACAATATGAGTTTGCATTTTTTCTCAGGTATGAATAGATTTTTTTTTACTTTCTAAAGACATACAACTTAGCTGAGGTGTTAATGATGGTAAAACCCTGCGGCAGACTGCTGACCTGCTCAGGATGTACATCGCCTGTCAACTGCTAGGATAGGCTTCAACTGCACCTTGATTCTGAATTAAATGAACAGAAGAAAATGGTTGGTTGTAGGTGTTAAAGTCCACTGTGTCATCTGACACAGCAGACAATATCCTCACCCCCAACTATTTTGCAGTGAGGGATTGACCCTGGTTCTGCTGGAGGTTTCTTCCTGTTAAAAGTAAATTTTCGCTTCCCACTGTCACCTTGCTCATTGGGGGTTATCTGAATGTCGGGGTTTTCTCATACTATTGTGGGGTCTTGACGTTACTTCACTGTTATTGTGATTTGGCGCTATATAAATAAAACTGAAACAAATTGAGTCAGCTGTCTTTAGCTGGGCTATACTCATCCAACTTATACTGTAGATAAAAATTGGTGCTTCTCTATAGACAAGTGGTAATACTATAGAAACCTTAGTGTAGCTGTGTACATTACAGGCCTATCCGGTTGTTCAGTGATGACGCGACGAATCCTACTTCCGGGTCTAAAGTAGTCTGCGTTTAATATGGCTTTTGTGTTGTTAACATGTTTAATGTTTTGTATTTTCTTCTATTTGATCTCAAAAAACTCCTAAAACAGTCAGTGATCCCTGTTGACCTCCCTCAGCTTTTATTACCACTAATCATTTATTCAGTTCAGCTCAGTTTTTAAAACCTTAGGATGTAACTACAGCCCAGCCCATGCAGCAGTATATGAATGACTAACCTCGTATTGTGGATGGATTATCTCAGTTGTTCTCCTGGCTGAAGTTTGGTCCTTTTACAGCATCCTGCCATGCGATTACATTTGTTCCTGACCACCGAGAACACTCACGTTAACTTTTATCGAGTGGAAAAAAAGTTAGCTTGTTTATATTATGCTAACATAGCTGTGTCGCTAGCGGTCACGTAGCACATAATTATATACCAGCTAGCCCAACTTCAGTAACCTTACAAACGTCACTGCTGTTTAGTTTTCCGTCTTCATTTATGCTGGAAGTGATAACAGAGCTGTACGTTTTAATTTGTTTCCAAAACCCCGCAGTCAGGACATGCTATATTGTATTTAGATAGAAGCTAGCGAGCTAACTCCCTGCTAACTTCTAACTCTGTTAAATGTCATAAATTCCGTTTTCATGGATTCCTGGATGTTAAACTCAATTGTTACACCTGGTAGAGCAGAACGCTGATCATTTTATTAAAGATGAAAGACTTTAGACAGTTTTTCAACTCTCAGTAATGCCATAGTGATAGTTTGATATATGGACCTGCAGCGGAGTTTAGACCCAGACACGGCTAGTGACGTCTGACTGAACAATCGGATAGAAATGTGCATCAGTTGATTTGGTCTTACATATAAAATACCAGATAAGGTGAAGTTGATAAGGCTTTTTGGATGACTTCTTTGGACTAAACATACAATGATAGGTGTATAGAAGCTAATGGGTTTAAACTTTAACAGTATTAGAAATCAGCTTACTATTATATGCTGATACCTCCCATAGGTATTTTTATTAAAACAACTGATCTTTGGAATTACTTAGATTTTGTAGGACCTCATGCACACTCAGCTTTTCTGTCACACCGTTAAAAAGAAGCTACAGATATCTGTAATCCTTGCTTTGTTTATGTTTGTGTGTGTGCGTTTTTTTAAGTGTGCACCCCGATCATACTTTCTGTAGCTGTCAAAAGAAAGAAATACCATGAGGTCATGTTTCCCAATAGATATCACACCTTGAAGTGTCATCTGAAGTTAAGAGTGAGTGTTCTAGTAAAGCCAGAAAACTTTCAATTATTTGTAAGGCCAAGATGTCGGTCACCCACTGCAATCCAATCCCATCTTTTTTTCCTTCTTGCCCTCTCTGACACTTTGTTCAAAGCTTGACTTGAACTTGCCAGAGGACAGAGCAGCTGTGAACTCCATCAAGAAAAGCACTGACTCACCCATCCAGAACTGTGACAGCAGCTTCTTAACAGGGTGAAAAATACTCCACTATAGTAATAAAAATTATAATAATAATGTTAAGTCATAGTAAAGTTAAGACAACATTCAAAACAAATATTATGACAGCTTGTGGTTGTAGATGGACTTAACTTGGCGTAATGAACAAAATTCCTTTGGCTCTGCGCTTCACTGCAGTCAGTGGTTATTGCTTAATCTCTTGGTGATGACAAATCTGTGACACGTCTGGAAAGTTCCAGCGTTTACCACAAAGCCACAAATAGTTTCTTTCTTTCCGTGATTATCGAAACACGATAAAGCGCGTTAATTAATGAGAGGGATAGAGGTGCCAGTAGACAGATTATTTAACTTTGGAGAGAGCTGGGCTTGCTGTTTCTTCCTGCTAAGCTAAATGCCTCTTGGCTCAGGCTCTGTATTTAATGCACAGACATGAGGGTGCTATTGATTTAGCCAGCTGCAGTATCTCTCAGTAAGAAAGCAATTACTGCAAACGTGTCGCCCAAAATGTTGCACTATTCCTTTAATGGATGTTTTGGTTTTGGACGGCACTCGCTTTCGACAGCTTTCTCGCCAGCAGATCAGTCTTTATGACTGCTATCTTTAAAACGGTAACTTCACTTTTACTATTGATAAGGCTGTAAAATGTGGAGAAGCTAAAGAAAGCGAACTATATTTGGTGATTAATGGCCAAAAAATGTAGTTTGGTTAGTAGGCATGCTGGGAAATTTTGTTTCTCCGTGTATGCCAAGTTGCTTGATACCTGGGGTCAGAGTGTGGGCTCTTCCATGATAGAAATATCACTGTTGAGCCACCACAGCCCACTTCCTATCATCTTTAGGCCCGTTCAAGTGCTCTAAACAGATCTTTCATTCCTCCCTAATTGAGCCCTGATCAGAATTTGAGTTGATGATTGAGAGCAGTGTTGCAGAAAGCCCCTCGAGCATCAGTATCCATACACATTAGGCAACAGGGAGATGAGAGAAAGGAAGAGAGGATGAGCTGAGACACACTGGGCCTCAGCCAGAGAGCAGTGAGTCAGTCTGTGGGAAGGAGTGTGGGGGGAAAAAGAAATCCTGCCGAGTCATTCTGGCGTAGGATGCTCTCGTCACCTCCTGGCCTCACAGGAATGCATTGCAGATGTGGATGTTATCGTTAAAATAGGGTGATATGATACGAGATAATGGTGGGAGAGGTGGGAGTGTGTGCTTGCAAAAAAGTGACACCTAATATTTTATGTTCTCTGTGGTAAGATTAAGGAAAGTCTGTTTTATAAATACTACCTCATTGTATTCCTCTTATACTTCAGTGAAGCTGTCTGACAGTCAATCAAGGTGACTTAATAATAAGCCTAAAGTCACAGCCTGCTATCACAGATTTTTTTTGTACTTAGGAGTTTGCTGACATTGGGAGTGCGTCAATCAAATGTCTTAAAAATGCTTGAAAAATGAATTATTCAGTTCAGCAGACTTTGCTCAGAGATATTTGGCTGATTAAAGCTGCTGCAGGGCTGATGATTTCGATTTGATTCACTCCACAACTTTCTCCCCAGCTTCTAACCTTGCACACATGCATTGAAACATGCAAAGGTGAAAAAGTACGTGCATGTCTTTGAGCATTGGCACCTTAGATTAAAATCCCCTAACCGCTTTGGGGTATTAGAAGCTTTCATTCTCATGGATAATTTGCTATGTTTAAAGACTGTTCAACTCTTACACGACTTTTTTTGGCTGCTGTAACTGCTTGACAATGGTGATGTCATTTTTATGGAGATTTCTTTTTGTTCGCTGTCTGTGTCTGAATCACTCTAATCCAAATAATCCAATTTAATCCAAATAATACCAAAGAAATCCAAACTATTGTAAAATTTCAGACTTTGAATAGCTTTTGAAAGAGAATATTGGCAAGAAACACAGTGAGTAAAATGAAACAATGATTAACTTTGTCTTCATCCTCTCCTCCCATTGTTTACAGATCAAACATATTTATAAACAATATACATTTATGTTCATGATCACCCCTGTTAATATACACTCACCCCTTCATTAGTTGCAGCTTGCTCGTGTTGGACCTTCTTTTGCCTTCAGAATGGCCTTAATTCTTCATGGCATTGATTCAACAATGCGCTAGAAACATTCCTCAGAGATTTTGCTCTATATTGAAATGATAGCATTACACAGTTGCTGCAAAGCTTCACATCCATGATGCAAATCTCCTGTTCCATCAAATCCCTAAAGTGCTCTTTTGGATCGAGATCTGACTGTGGATACCATTTGTGTATAGTCAACTAATTGTTATGTTCAAGAAACCACTTTGAGATGATTTGAGCTTTGTGACATGGTGCAGTATCCTGCTGGAAGCATCCATCAGAAGATGGATAATACTCAAGTAGGCTGTGGTGTTTAAATGATGCTCAGTTGGCACGAAGGTACTAAAATTTCCCCCACACACCATAACACCAATAGCAGCCTGACTCGTTGATATAAAGCAGGATGGATTCATGCTTTCCTGTTGATTACACCAAATTCTAACCCTCCCATTTGAATGTTGCAACAGAATTTGACACCTGTCAGACCAGGCAACGTTTTTCTAGTCTTCTGTTATCAGATTTTGATTAGTGCAGGTGAATTGTGGACTAATCCAGCACCTAGTGTGGTCTTCTGCTGTTGTAGCCCATCTGCTGCAGTTTCGATTATATGTATTATGTGCCCTTCTGTATACACTGGCTGTAACAAGTGGTTATTTGAATTACTGTTGGCCTCCTATCAGCCTGAAACAGTGTCTTTGGACCTCTGGTGTCAACAAAGAATTTTCACCCACAAAACTGCTGCTCACTGCATATTTTCTTTTTCTTCCTTTTATCATTCTCTGTAAACCTTATAGATGTTTATGCAGGGAAAAATTCAGCAGGTTGACTTGTCTGCATTTGTAAATGTTTTGAATCGCTGCCATGTGATTGGCTGATAAGGTATTTGCATTAAGGAGCAGTTGAAAAAGTGTAACCAGTGAAGTGGCCAGTGAGTGTATTTGCAAACAGGAATGTGAATTAATATAAAACCACACAGGACAGCTTCACTGGAAACAAATTTGTTTCATATTACTGTCTATTTATCCATTCTGCACCCTGTGGTCTGTGCTGAAGGATAGCATGGTAAAATGTTGTTCAGAAAAAAGGAAAGTGTCACAAGATCAAGGCAGCGTAGATCAAAGTATTGTAACTGGTGATTTCTAATTACAGGCGCGAGCAGATTACTGGATGATCCTCACTGATAGGAATGCCACATAAAACCATGCTTTATAAAAGATGACTTTCTGGAGTGTCCCCTCTTCACAATTAATTCACAGCGAACCGTACTGTCATACGTCTAGCTCACATTGCAGTTAGTGTCAGAGTTGTGTTGTGCAGCAGGTGTCTGTCATTTCTAAGGCAGTGTGCTTGGCTCCGAGCCTGCAACCAGCAGCTGTGTGGTGACCACTTGAAGCTGGAGGTTTCACCAGGAGACGCGTGCATGCACAACAAGTGTGAACACAGTGACACACACGTAATGACAACTGCACAAACAACTGAGTGCGTGTTTGCACACACGCACAGAGAAATGGACACACACATACACAGTAACACACTAACAAACTGCAAGGATAATTTGTATAATTATGCTTCACAGTTGGCCCTTATATTCTGGCAGTTGACTTGTATATGCTCATGGATCAAACCTATTTATACACAACATACATTTGCACACAATACATGTGCAATTACATTAATTCATATCAACAGCTGGGGAGCACGTAATAACCACACACACACCCATTTGCACTCACATATACAGACAGACAGTAAGCATAAATGCAGTAACAACTACAATATGTTTGCATTTTACAAAACCATCGCTCATGAAATCGACGCATGGGCCTGATCTCTGATAACAACGAGACGGCCTACCTGAAGGAAATTAGGAATCTGGAGAACTGGTGCCAGAGGAACAACCTCCTTCTAAACGTCAGTAAGACAAAGGAGCTGATAGTGGACTTCAGCACTAAGCAGGAGAGGAACTACCAGACCCCCGTCATCAACGAGTGCCCAGTGGAGAGAGTGGACAGCTTCAAATACCTCTGAGTTCACATCACGCAGGACCTGTCATTGTCCTGTCACATCAACACCGTGGTGAAAAAGGCCCGACAGCGTCTCTACCACCTCAGACGCTTGAGAGACTTCCAACTGCCCTCCAAGGTGCTCAGGAACTTTTACTCGTGCACCATAGAGAGCATCCTGGCGGGAAACATCTTAACCTGGTTCGGGAACAGCACCATGCAGGACAGACGAGCTCTACAGAGGGTTGTGCGGTCAGCTGAGCGCACCATCCGCTCCGAGCTCCCTGACCTGCACTCAATCTACAGCAGGCGGTGCCGGACCAAGGCCAGGAAGATCGTGAAGGACCTCAGCCATCCCAACAACAGACTGTTCTCTCTGTTGAGGTCAGGAAAGCGATTCCGCTCCCTGAAGACCAACACAGAGAGACTGAGGAGGAGCTTCTTCCCGCAGGCGATACGGTCTCTCAATCACACCACCACACAGTACTGACCCACACATATGGTTCTTACACACACACTGGACTTTCTGGACTTTGGTTTTGCACAACACTGGTCACTATATTCTTCATTTCCGGTTAATACTTGTACAGCTGCTGTTATTGTGTATATATTTATTTATATTTAGATTTCTTCATACATTCTTATATAGTTCTATATTGTGTATTGTGTATTTTGTTGTACAGTTATTTTATTTTCAACTTTAATTTATATATTTATCTTTATCTTATTCTTCCCAGTTAAATTTACCCTTCATTCTAATTTGTGTTGTACAGTTATTTCATTTTTAACCTTAATTTATATTTTATTCCTTCCTAGTTAAATTTACCCTTTTTAATTTTTCATATTTATTTCCTATCTTATTCATAGCCTTTTCCTTTTTTGTTCTCTTTAGGTCACGAGCAGTTGTCCAAGCATTTCACTACATATCGTACTGTGTATGACTGTGTACGTGACAAATAAAATTAGAATTTATTTATTTTATTTACATGCAAGCCCTCATATGCATAGACGAGGCACATCTGCTTGTGCAGTGGACCGTCTGCTAGATAAAAGGATCCCACAAGTTATCATGAATATCCGTGTTGCTGTTACATTTCCTCTGGTTAAGTGCATCTGTACAAACATGTGCATCTCTCTGATAATCTGTCCACATGCGAGTTAGCCACTAAAAATCACGTTTTTAGTGGTTTCAACTATGGTTTCTGGTATCTGGTTCGTTTTTTCCCTAAGAGATTTTGAAGTGTGTATATAACACTATTCTTGAAGAAAGAGATATATGGAAACTGTTGAGATTGGTAAACACACAAAATCAAATCAGCAACCTTTAAGCCTTATCATGTCTCTGCTTTGCGTAGATGCATCTTACACATGGACGTGAAAAATCTGGGTTACATTTATTTTTTGAAGATTTCAAAAGGTCAGTCACTGCAAAGTACTTTCTACAATATGCTAAAACTTGATTTTGATTTTGTCATGAACCTAGTATGATGAAAGCTAAGCTCTTCCACTTTATAATAGTACAAGACTGTCCAAAGGCCTTGATCCACACCTCACTCCTCTACACTTTGCTTCTGGGGAACCATTCATTCTTCAGTTTTTAAAATGTCCTTATCTTTGTGAACCTTTGAGTTATGAACCATTCAAGCGCAAAAGAGCCATCTAGCCCAAGGGATGAACCACTGTTACGTCTACACATAACAGATAACCAATTTTTAATTGTAGACACAATGTTACTAGCATTTTGTTGCAAAACCACAAAGTTGTTCCATTTCTTTAGCTGAATTTACAAAAAATGCTAAACATAACACATTTTGACAAGCATAAAATATCATTTTTGCACCAAAAAAGTGATTCCCAAAGAGCTATTGGCTGGAAACCTGGTGTATCTAGGCATGATGCATGTGTCTCTAAAGAATTTGCGAACATTTCTTTGGAAGAAGTGGCAAGGCAGATGAACGGCATCTGAAAATCATGTCCTTGGGTTCTGACACAGGATCTGTTTCAGGTCTTTGCAGGTTGATTTATCTACACTTTGCCGAAAGCTCGTGAAAAATGATCTCAGGTGACTGTTAAGAAGGGGAAAAGGTGGCAAAATGCCAAATTACACAAGAACTGGACTGAAAATCAGTGGCAACAGGTCTTATGGATTGATAAATCTATGAAAGTTGTGGTTCAAATCATCAACAGTATAAGGAAAGAGGTACAAGAATGTATGTCCACAGCCATCTGTATAACATGGTGGAGGCTCTGTCATGGTTTAGGGTGAATTTCAGCCAGTGGTGGTGGGGGTCTTCACAAAATATGATGAAATAAAGAACACCAAAAAGTACCATCAGATTTTGATTCACCATGCAATACCATGTGGAAATCACTGGATTGGCAACAGTTTCATTTGTCAGCATGACAGTGATCCCAAACACATTGGGAACATTAAGAGCAAAACAAAAAGCAGTCAACATCCAAAAAGAGTTTTAAATGTCCTTTAAGAAGCCTAGAGAACTATTCCTGAAGACTACTTAAAGAAATCACAAGACAAATCGCTCAAGAAGGTTCAGCCTCTGTTGAAGAATAAACGTGGTCATACAAAATATGAGTTAAATGTTGTTTTATGTCTCTTTGCATGTGTTATTTTGGAGGCTTGGTATGTGATGCAGCCTGCTGCCTCTCCAAAAGTATGAATATATTTATTTGTTAAAGCAGAGCATGGAGGCAGAGAGGGGAAGAGCGTGTGTTATAGTAAGAGCTGCTGCTGATCTCAGTACAGCCCCGGAGCAACAGTGTGAGATCGACTCCCAGAGTGAATGAAAAGTTTTAAAATGCTTTAAGCTACCGAACAGCTTTGCGAAGTAAGTTTTGGAGGAGATGCAATTACTAATGTTCACTGGCAACATCCATATGCTGCACATGGAGACACAAATCCTGATAACTAGAGATCGAGTTACCCGTCATGCTTCAACAGGGTATTTTTTTTTGCATATGTATAACCAAGATCACAGTTTCTATTATTTAGTTGTATCTCTAATAGGGATGGGTACCGGTTCTGACATAAACGGTAGTAACCAGACCGAAAAGCAGCGCACATTTCGGTGCTTTATTTCGGTGCTTTTTTTCCTGAGATGTCATACACTTTAGATTCTAGCCAATCATTTTACGTTTCCGAGGATAGCAGGCGGGTCCAGGTACGTACGTTCTTTTAGAGCAGAGCTACAGATTAAAAATGCCCAAGGCGAAGCGGTCAAAGTCTGGCTGTACTTCACAGCAAAATATGCAAACTCAGCAGCCTGCAACAAGTGCTTTAAGCTGATACTGTGATACTGTCAAAGGAGGTAACACCTCGAATCCCATGAAACACCTGGCGACGCATAGCGTTTTTTTTAAAAGCTGAGAAATGCGCCGTATTTGATAGCTTGCTGCGAGACCTCACACCGAGCGCATCTACTGCGGGTGTGGTGCCTGTTATCGGACCCGGAGTTAGCAACATCCCCCAAAAACCCGAAGAGGAGAGTCCTGGCCCCTAGCCCTGCCAGTGTAGCAGAAATGATGACGGATGATGACGGCAGCAGCAGCAGCTGTTCTTCTCTGAGTGAGTAGCTTAATGTTGTTCGTGTGTAATTTACGCTGAGTAGGCTAACCGCATTATCAAATTAATGCATGTAAGGTGAACTAGCAAACATCATCATAGCTACATGCGGCTGTCTTCTTGTTTGATGGCAGATACTCCCTTCACCCTGGCCAAAAAGGCTAAAATGACCAAAGAAAAAGTGGGGAACAGTTAAACATGAGAGGTTTTTGGACAAAGTTTGTGTTTTTTCCATTGATTAAGCACTGCTTCCAGCCAAGAGTGATGCCATAAAAAAGGCTAACATTGTTATCTTTTTACAAAAAAACAGCTGAACATGAGAGGTTTTTGGACCAATTTTGTGTTCTCCATTCTTTAAGCACCGGTTTGAGCACCGTTTAAGCACGGGCACCGTTTCAAAAGTACCGGTTTGGCACCGATATCGGATAAAACCTAAACGATACCCATCCCTAATCTCTAAAATGCTTTTGCACATTAGTTATGCTCAATTGAATCAACATTGAATCATGCAGAAAATGGGATTGCATATTTTTCTAATTATAAGGAATTGTTTTAATATTGCGTATAGGGCTGCCGCACACGATTATTTTGATTGTCGACTAGTCACCGATTATTTTTGCGATTAGTCGACTAATCAGATCATGCATCCATTGGACGTAAAACGTACAGCTTATTGCATCAGCATGCGTCTGCACTTATATAACTATCATTAGCTTACAGCTTTAAGTATTTACGGTATGTGCTAACTAAAAATAAAGACAAGATGATAGTTTATTAAACTTTTAATAAAATTTGCAGATTGTCTCGGTGAAGTTTAATAAACTTCTTGCTATCTAAAATATGACAGGACACTGGAGTAAATTCTCGACCATCTCACGCTTCTGATAATCAGTTTTCTGTTTGACATTTATTCAGCTGTGTGAAAACTGTAACTTTAATATATCAGCCAAACCGATTTACTCAGGAACAAATAAAACACTGAAAAAAGCCAAACAGTAAAAGTTTTAAGTTATCTAAGTGACTTATATATCATGTTTAACCTGAGTAGCGAAAGACCGCGGTGGGTTTGAAAACAATTTGCCAGGAGTCCGGTGTTCTCACGGGCTCTAGTGAGCCTTGAACCCCGGCTAGCTATCGAGCTGGTGGGTAACAGATGTCTCTGAAAACGTCGAAGCACTTTTGCAAATATGTGATGTCTTGATAAACCGAGCAGATATTTGAAGTTTACACAGCTACATTCACCATTGTTTGAAACTCGAATTGGCTGAGCTATGAATTCTGGGATAGGTTGGGCCACAAAGGATACGCCCGACCCATCCTTCAAATCTGGGGAAAAGTAGGATGCATTTGTCGGCTGCATTTGCAGAAGGCTTCGAATTTGGAAAGCCTTCGTCACGTCGCTGTAACGTAATCGGCCTTCAAATGCGGCCTCCGAAGGATGCGGCCCCTGAACACAGCTACGATATAACTTTTCTTCTTCGTCGGGGTTTAACAGCAGCTGGCATCCTTGTACATGCATCTTCTGTTTCAGTCCGTTATTACACACTTAAATCCTACTACGTATTCCTGCGTCTTTCAGGATTTTACAAGGCTTTAAACGCCGTCGACGATTTTGATAGTCGACATAATTGTGACTGGTCGGCTAATCGTGGCAGCCCTAGTTGCGTATGGTTAATTTAATCCTTCATGATATAGTACAGAGCCTGATTTTAAGTTCAGTTTTTTTTAATTCATCCCTGCCAAGGTACCAAGATAAATGTAAACTATATTCTGTTTTATCTCAAAGCATTTTGTTGACACACTGCCTCCACTTAATCTGTCTTTGATAGCAGCAAATTGCCAGCAATTGTGCCAAGTGACTTTGCTGTTAAACTTGAGCAAACCCGTCAGCGCTGAGGAGGAAGTACGTTGCTGTACCATTGTTAGAAATACTGAACAAGAAGTGCAGCTTTATTTCTCCTCCTGCATGGATGGCTTTCTCAGCTGATGAAACTTATGGGCTTTGTCCTATAGATACAAGCTTCTCAGCACCACAGGTGTGGCTCAAACCACCGTGCAGAATCAAAAGGATCGCTGGAGGAGCCGAATAACCTTGAAATATTAGCAAGCCGGATTAGCAAGGTTGTACATTACTATTCCTCAGATGGATTGAAAGTTGAATTGGAGAATGGATGAAAGAACAAAATGATGAAAAAGGGATGAGAAGATGAATGGATAAGGAGGGAAGGGTTTATAACCTCTCATTAAACTTGAGTCTGATTGATGGATAAAAGGAGGAGATGTGGGTGATAATGAAAAAAAACCCGAAGAAAATGATGGCTGCCTCTTTGCCCTCATGTATCTTGTGGGTGTAGAGGAAAAGGGTCTGATTGAATGACTCAGAAATCTGTGGTTTGCCACTCTCATCTTGACTGCTTCGACCTGGTGGAGTGGTAAATAATCCTCTCATAGTTTTGCATAATTTGTCGTGTTAGAATAAGACTGAGTGATTTTCAAGAAGCTTCTTACTTTTGGCTTTCTGTCTTCCTCTGAGGTTTTGTCCACATTTTCTTTTCCTCCCTTTCCTCTGTTTCTAACACTCCTCTCCTTCTGTCCACAGAATAACTTTCTGCCACCTGCCCTTCCAGAGTAAATGGTTGTACATCGGCACAGAACGAGGGAACATCCACATTGTCAACGTGGAGTCCTTTATGCTCTCAGGCTACGTCATCATGTGGAACAAAGCCATTGAACTGTGAGTGGCCCTCGTGATTTTTTTTTTTTACCCTCTGATGCTCTCTTCCAGATTGTGTCCTGAAAGCTTTGCTTTTGTCTTATACTTAAAAACCTTCATAGGTTTTGTCTCACATGGCGGGGTATCTTATCCAAAGAGAATCACCGATAAGTGGATCAATATATAGATTTTGTTAGAGTTGAACTCATATCAGCGACACTCCAATGAGGACCTTGGGGTCTTGTGACTCACCTTGAAAACAGAAGAACGCCGTTTGACGTTTTACCGGTCAAAAGGTTATTGTATTCCAAATGTAAGGAGATAAGAAAGAATCATTAGTCACTGTATCATTTCCACTCCCAGTATCAGATTCAAGCTAGTAAGGGACCTGTCTCTTTGCTGTTTGAATGGATCTGTCAGCTTGACAGGCTCCATTTTGGTTCCCTGCTGTATAGACTTAAATTATTCACTGGAGCATTTTGCTTCATGCTTTCCCCTCATCTCCAACTGTGCATGTGTGTCTGCGTGTGTGTGTGTGTGTGTGTGTGTGTGTGGAGACGGAGTGAAAAGAGTAGGAGGGAGAGAGGGGGTGGAACAGGTGTCTGCCGAGATCAGTGTATGGTACACACAGACGTCTCGTCTCGTCGACAGGGCTGCAGGGAGGAAAAGGCGAGAGTGAGCGTTGGGAGAGAGAGAGAGGGAGAGAAAGAAGAGGAGGGGAGAAGAGTGGAAAGGATGACACAGGGCTTTTGCCTGAGGGAAAGGACATGTAGAGATGAAGAGTGATATAGGAATGGAGTAGGACAGAAGGATAAATGCAGGTAAGAGAGGGCAGGGAATGATTGCCCAGAAGAATAAAGTTGCACGGATAAGTCAGAGAGGCAGATGAAAAAGTTTTCCAATTAAAGAAAAAAGGGCAAAGGGGGAAAGCAAGGAGTAATAATGTGTGATGGAGAGTAGATATGGATGATGGTGAGGTAGATACCGGGGTGCCTTTTGACTAAAGGACAAACAAAACCTTCCACGCTGTTCCCCTTCACCTTCATAATGTCTGTTCACCTTCCCTTGGCATCCCCTGCCACCCATAAATTGTTTCAGTGACTTCTATTTCAATGTTTGTCTGGTGGGAAATGAAAGAGTAAAGACTTTTGCACTATGAGAAATGTATTCATCTCTGGAAGAATATTTAAATAGCAGTTTATTGGGCATCAGCTGCATGTACAGCCAGTTGAGTTAATACTGCATATGTATATGTTAACATTGACTTCATGGAAATAGCGCTTTCTCTTTTACTTCCAAATTCATTAAGACTCTCACACACAGCTTGTGGTATGCTACCAGTGCACTCGCCATAACAACTACCGTAGGAACAATATCTGATTTGAAATGTGACGTTTTAGCTGCTTTAAATATGGCTGCTTCACCAAAAGTTACACTTTTGTTTGTTGAGTTTCAAAATATTTGTGATATTCTCCAGAAAATGTGAAATTGTGAAAGTTTAAAGTAAAAGCTTACCCTACTCTTCTACCTTCTTCAAAGTAGTAATCTCAAAAATTACTCAATTTCCCATTTTGATATCACAAATTGCAAAAACGTCCATGTTGGAAATAATAAAAATCTAGTCCTTCCATCCGGTCGTTAAGTCTGACGTCACTAGCCGTGTCTGGGCCTAAACTCTGCTGCAGGTCCATATATCAAACGATCACTATGGCATTACTGAGAGTTGAAAAACTGTCTAAAGTCTTTCATCTTTAATAAAATAATCAGCGTTCTGCTCTACCAGGTGTAACAATTGAGTTTAACATCCAGGAATCCATGAAAACGGAATTTATGACATTTAACGGAGTTAGAAGTTAGCAGGGAGTTAGCTCGCTAGCTTCTATCTAAATACAATATAGCATGTCCTGACTGCGGGGTTTTGGAAACAAATTAAAACGTACAGCTCTGTTATCACTTCCAACATAAATGAAGACAGAAAACTAAACAGCAGTGACGTTTGTAGGGTTACTGAAGTTTGGCTAGCTGGTATATAATGATGTGCTACGTGACCGCTAGCGACACAGCTATGTTAGCATAATATAAACAAGCTAACTTTTTTTCCACTCGATAAAAGTTAACGTGAGTGTTCTCGGTGGTCAGGAACAAATGTAATCGCATGGCAGGATGCTGTAAAAGGACCAAACTTCAGCTAGGAGAACAACTGAGATAATCCATCCACAATATGAGGTTAGTCATTCATATACTGCTGCATGGGCTGGGCTGTAGTTACATCCTAAGGTTTTAAAAACTGAGCTTAAATAAATGATTAGCGGTAATAAAAGCCGAGGGAGGTCAACAGTGATCACTGACTGTTTTAGGAGCTTTTTGAGATTAAATAGAAGAAAATACATAACATTAAACATGTTAACAACACAAAAGCCATATTAAACGCAGACTACTTTAGGCCCGGAAGTAGGATTCGTCACGTCATCACTTAACGACCGGATTTCTAGTATTAAAACCAAATATTATTACAAAAGCGTGCCGTACTTGTCTTTTTGCTCATGCTAGATCTCTTTAAACATTCTTGATATGTATTGACCTGTGTGGCTTCCATACCTTCCTCAGATTTCCACTTTTTCTCAAGATCACATTCACATCTAAATCTCTACAGTATATCTGCTTTCACCTTTCATTTCATTACCTCGAGCCGAAGATGAATCGTGTTCCCTATCAGGCATCATCTCACACGACATTAAGTCATTCAGGTTTGTAGAAAATAGAGTTACAAAATATTATTTCACGTATTGCTGTTTTTGTCCCAACCTGCGGTGTGAGTCGGAGGACATATCTCCGGTTCAAGCCTCGATCGACGGCATAAGATGTCAGCATCGTCAGGAATCAGTTCTCAGACTTGATGCGGATGCATTCAGTTTGCATATCTGTTTAAATGTATGAGTGTGTGGCGGTTGTTTGCTTTGATGAAGATCAGAGAGGTGTGAGGTGATTCTCTTGTTGTCTCTTGAGCCCAGCCAGCTGTGGCGTTAGTAGCGTCACTTTCCAGATACAAAAGCGTCTTCTGTTGTTCTCATCAGACCAAGATAGTGCTCTGTCAAAATCACAGTCACTCCACTTACATCTGCAGTGACTGGTTGTGTGATAGATATCCAATCAGCAAAGTGATTAATTGTTTGTCTCGTTTATCAAACAACACCTGCTGGTGTCAAGTATGAAATTCTAAAATTTGCCTTTTTTTAAGAGTGAAAAAAGGAAGGTGTCACCTTGGGCAGCTTTCTGATGAAACAAATCTCCATTAGACATAAATATCCAAAATGTTCTTGCTGTTATCTGCATGCTGTATTATGGAAAATATAACCTAAACATTGTATTTCAAGCCCTGCCTAGTACACCTCAGTGCAGCTGTGACTGCTCTAATGAGGATAAGATGCAGTGTGTACAGGGGTCATCATCCTTTGGGCCCTGCTATTTGGAGACAAATTGTGCAGTTGCTGTGCCAGTAGCCCCAGGCCGAGTGCTCCGAGTATTTGGATGACTCACACCTCTGTTCCCAAGCTACTGTGTTAGAAATTGTACTGGACTTTTAGACCAACTAACATCCTACGCCGTCTGCACAGCGCTGTTGTTGACTGAGTGCTACAGGCATGAAGGCTGCTACGTCAACATATGAATCTGAGTTTGTTAACATGCACGTTTTTTCTTTTTTAAAACAATCATAGAAATAATTTAGATATCTCAATAGACATGATATCTCATACACATCACCACACCCCAAGAAAAGTGCAATACTTCAGAGCAAACTTGCACATTAGTTTGTACAGCTGACATTATTAGGTGTGTTTTACTGCTAGCTTTTATTACTTTTTTATTTAGTCTAAATGCTGCTACCAGGAAACTGCCTTTAATATCGTTGAACATCTGATGTTTAATGACAACAAAAGGATTCTGCTTCTAAATGAATTGGTATATTATATACTTTAAATAACAACACAACAAACTTACTGTTAGAACTTGACCGATGTATGTGCGGGCCGATATTGTCAGCCGACGTTAGCCATTTTTCTTGGTATTAGCATTTATAAGAGCCTTTTAAATGAAAACTAAAGAAAACTACAAGAAAACCCTTTAATCATGTTATGATTGTTGACGTTACAGACTTAGGGCTACATCCACACGTACCCGGTTATATTTGAAAACGCAGATTTTTCCGTGCGTTTGCAGCTTTCGTACACACGTAAACTGTGTTTAAAAAATTCCTGCCAGGGTGGAGATTTTCTTCACACATAAGACTCAGTTCTGCTTCTATGCACCATCTTTGTTTACTCTTTCCCACCCAGGCTTCTAGACTTCTGATTGGCCAACATTTCTACACGGTTAGGAATATATCGCTATATGCTTTGGTATGTTGCAGCGTTTTCCTTCGTTTTGGCTTTTACGTGTGGACGGGATTTTTTTTTAAAAACGAAAACGGAAAATCTCCGTTTTCAAAAATACCTGTGTACGTGTGGACGTAGCCTTAGTCATTGGAAGGCACTCTCCAACTTCCTTGTTAGCCACACACGTGTTTTTGAATGCCCCAAAAACACAATATCCAGCTGATCCGAGAAGAGCTTAAACAAGCAAATATAATAAATATCAGGGAAATCTTTTTTTTGGGTGTGTCTGAAAGGAAAGAAAATAGCCAGTGTATTGGAATATCAGTATTAGTATTGGTCTTAAATAATTCTGTATTGGTTAAAGCTCTTCTTACAACATTACTAGAAAGCAAATTAACCTCCTAGGACCTGGCGTCCACATATGTCGACATCACATTTTGGGTTGTCTAGACCAAAATGCTAAATTTTGCTCTACAACGGCCTGATATCCACTTACGAGGACGTTATACTGCCACTGTTCTATCGAAATTTAAAGCAAATGTCCTCATATACAGATCTCATTTTTTCTCAGAAACAAAAATGAGGTAAAAAATCAAAAATCATGTAATTCTTTGTTTTCGCATTCATCAGGTCCTGATCAGCCCAAATAGCAAAGAGAAATTAAAAATGCATGCTATTAAAGAGTCAGGATCTTAGGAGGTTAAATAGAATTAGGCTAATCCTTCATATATGATATACTTGACTGCAGTATATTAATCATAAATTAGCATACACAAACTTTATACATGCAAAATGTGTACCACTGTGCTCTACTAAGCATCCCTATCAAAGACTTAACTCCATTAGGATCCCCTACATTCTCATCACTCCACTGCTGCGTTCCCAGTGGCATTACATTCCCTCCCCCAAAAAGTGAATTATGAAAAAGACAAGAAAAATAAATAAATAACCAAGTTAACAATTTCTGAAAAAAGGCATATTCTTTAAGTACCCCGTACTTGTAATACATCTCTCCATGATTTCAGATTGAGTTATTATATCCTTTTCAGTGGCTGTTAACTGTTCTGATATTAACACAGCTCCTTTTTCTTGTCTAGTTGTGTAGGAGGGTATGCAGTTATTGAATGTTTAAGTGTTCAACGTATCCTTTCATCTAACTTGAATATACAGTTTGAAGCTGTTATGTATGTATCTAGCAGTGACTATGTGTGCGCTGGTGTGTGTTAAATCAGCTAAACAGTCACTGGGTGCAGAGAGACAAGGAGAAGTGGGACTGGAGCAAATGTTAAGAGCTTACTATGACACATAGTTCACGTGAACATGTTGACCCGAGGCATCTCCTGTTCTGTCCACTTTCATTTCCTCCTGCTCCCCCACTCGAACCCTGCAGCTAGTATAAATACTTGGTTGAATCTTAAAAAAAAATTTCTTACATGAATACTTCCTGCACACTTTGTTTATATGCATGTGTGAAATCCTCAGCTGGTACTAAAATAGATTAGAGAAGATTTATGGCTGGGAGTATCCCCCTAGCCATGTACTGGGACTTCAGGAATGCTGTGCTACCGCTTGTAGACCCGGTACAGTGATCTTTTGTTGTTATACATATCCTTTTGATATTCTGTTTAATTAAGGGTAGAAATAAGTCACTTCACAGGTTAATTTTGTTTGGTTCCTACACATATTTATAGTCTGGTTCTTGTTCTAATCTTTTTTCAGTACCAAAGAAATAGATTTTTGGTCGTAAAACATCAAGATTTTTTTTTTTTAAATACCTGTATTTGGTGTTTTTCGGAAAGTTAGAGTGGAAGACTCTCGTTGCAGTAAAGTAAAACTGGAATGTTTTAAATGGTTGGGTCATTAATTGGACTTCACCAGGGGAAAACCCCCCCAAAACAAACCAGGCAGACCCTGAATTATCTGGAAGAGAACTGTTGTGTCAGAGCTACACCTGAGGGCAAGCTCAGGGGACAACTTAAATGGAGGGAACTCGTGGCCTTGTGGCCTGCTAGAGGGTGAAGACATTAGGAAAGATGAAGAAGGTGAAGACTCTATTTCTGTACATTAAATATGACTGAAAATGCTTGCTTAACATAGAGACAGAAAGCAGCAGAAAACAGCTACCCTGTCTTAAACCAAGCCTAGCAGTAACGCTAAATGTCACTAATTAAAATTTAATTTATTCTTTCTCTAAAAAAAAAACATGTTACCTTTTTATAGGGGTTTATGCCATCGGATGTTGGGATTATGAGCGAGTTCTGGCAGATATTGTGTAGCTGTGCTCAGCTAAGCCAATCGATGTCTAGTGGTAGCTTCATTTTTAAGAAACGGATCCGAGATGTGTCACCTATTTTCTAACCTGTGGCAAGAAGATGAATGAGAGCACGTCTCCAAAAAAAGTAAATCTGTTCCAATAATATAACAATTACCATTTCATGGCTGCCTCTGCTGATTTTGGTCTCTTTCAGGAGGCTACAGTTTTGATGAGGAAGCAGCTCTCTATGCAGAATTAGTATAGCTAAGCCAGGACTGATGTCTGGAACGTGATCCTATGCTGGAAAAATATGTAGCTGTCATGAATGCTTACATAAAGAATCACACAAAATGACGCTATAGTAGACACACACATACACACATACAACACGCGTGGTCTGTTGAGGTCACATCAGGCCACATAAGAAATCAGCAGGCTGCGAATAGGCTATTCAAGCCATGTTGCCGCAGAGGCACTGCCATGCTGACTGCGCCTCTGCAGCCTGAGAGATTGTCACCCATGATGACACCAGATGTTCAGGACTTCACTGTGTGGGCATGTGTCAGTGTTGGAGTTAAGCTGTTGAATAGGTATGCTCGATGATTTTTTTGTGCTTTCATTTCTAAATGCATAATATCTGAAATTATACCGTCCTATGAGTTCAGTTACTGCTATATTCTCTGCGTGTGAATGAGGAAATGTGGGTGTGTCAGCGCCGAGGAGATGCTTTTAAATTCAATGAGGTGTTACCTTTACAAGTGCTTAAATACCCCCTCACTCCTGTGTTCATTATACACGCAAAGACAATTGCTTTACAGTGCACGTGCGCATGCATGCAACATATGTATTGTAATAGGCCATTTTCTTTAATGCGCTAAAGGCATTGCTGGGTAGGGAGAATGTTTGATATACAGAGAAGGATTTGGTGCAGTAAGGCTTTATAACAGATGACTGGCTGAAGGTATCGGGGTGGGGGGGATTGCAAGATTTTATGACGTTCTGAACAAGCATTATATTTGCCACGGGGTATTTAGTTTTACTCTTGCTGTTGGTTCTGCGTGTGTGTGTGTGTGTGTGCGTGTCTGTCTGTGTGACATATAAAACCTTCACTTAGTTTTTGAAAGACAAGAATGTGATAAATGCGAACATACTATGAGAATACAAGCATACTCTGCGCACACAAGCATATATTGAGACAAATACAGTGGCATACATGCACAGTATAGCATCTCACCATTCCGTGTATCTGTGTGTGTGTGTGTGTGCATGTGTGTGTTTGCCTGTGGATGATTTTTGGGAGCCTGCTCGCGCTCTGCCCATCCTGCCTCTGTTGCTATGGTGATTCCTTTATCTCCAAACCTGAATGTGTTGGGGTTTTTTGTGAACTTTGTAAATATGTTCACTTCTGGTTTATTTACTGTACGACAACAGGTTTTAACAAAATAGATTTGCTGTGAAGTCTCAAGGGAAGCACAGAGAACATTATATATAAAAACCCTAAAACCCCAAGTAAACCATGTGGGACGGAGGGGAACTTGCAGTTTGTAGTTTGGCAACAGAGTACTATTTTGCTGTGGCATTGAGGGGGATTGTTTACAGATGGGGTAGATGTTAAGATGTGTCTTAATTGCACTGACACACAAATGTGTGCGCGGGTGTGGACTGCTGTTCGCTGAGACACAGGCAGTGAAGGGGGGATTAGATAAATCAACAACTCTGGCTGCAGCAGAGCTTAGGTAATAAGGCTCCAGCACTAACGGGCTAAATATAGAGATGACTGAATGACTGCTTGCCTGCCCACTAACTGCTACCTTCTAACACACACACACACACACACACACACACACACACACACACACACACACACACACACACACACACACACACACACACACACACACACACATTGTTGTCTATTCTTCTTCCCTTCTATTGCCCTTTGGTTATATTCATAGATTCATGGAAATATGCTAAGCTAAATCGAATGAGCAGAGTTAACATTCATCCCTTGCTAATTGATTTCCATCCAAAATATGTTCCCAGTGAAATATGTACATCTTTTTTACATTTTTGATATTGTCATCAGCGTGTCCTCCGCTGTCACAAATATGCAAAGGCATAGGTCAAAACAACAACTTTGCCTTGCCTCATTTTTGCATTACTTACATTTGGCTGCAGCTCCTTCCTCTCCTTCTCTTTGTCAGGCATCCCTGCCCTTGTTTCACGGTGCTGGGGATATGTTTCAGGCTCCAAGAGTCACCACTTTTTTCAGCAGTGACCTTGCCTGGCAATCCTCTGTCCACATCATCTCTTTAAGGCAGGGCAGGTTAGGTACATTTGGCTCCCATGTGGCTCACAGAAAGAGGAGTTTTGACATAAGACTGTCTGGAGGGTAAAGCACAGACAGCAGGGGGAGAGGAGAGGCTGTCGAGCACTTTTTGCCCTATCTTCTCCACTGACATGCAAATGGACACACATATCAGCACGTGGATGCACATACACATAGCCACTGGGGACTTCCTGGCCTGACAGAGTCATCCATCACAACCTTCAGGAAGCTTATTTCTTTGTACGGCCTTTTAGAGCCTTGGAATGATTGACAGCTCTGTCCTCCCAGCAGACCTCTTCGACAAGTCCAAAGACACTCGGTCTTCATCTTAACCCTCACTAGGGGTTAAGATGAGGGCTATGACCATGTCATATTAGTAAATCTTACATGATGCCTGTCTTCTCCATCCTGGCTTAAAGGGGAAAAAAAACTGTCTGTCTTTTTGATCTTTCTTACAAGGTCCTCTAAGGCTCATCCTGGACCAGTTGTTCACATAAGTGATAACCCCATGGATGAAGGAAAGGTAAGAATCAGCGGCTTTCTGCACCCAATCGCAATATCTTGCAAAGCTTACATTGGTCAAAAGTCTGTGCAAAAGTCTTGAATTACCCCACAATTCTTTATATTTTTCTAAGAAATTGGATAAATGTGCAGCGAGTTATTAAAACATGGAAACATACAGGGATTGCACAGTATATAAAGTATATAAAGCAAACAGATTATAAAATTTTAACAAGCTTGAAAGTCAATATTTAATGTGACTACCTTTATTCTTTAACACTACCTGAACTCTATTAGGCAACACTTCTTGTAATTTATTTGAGTAACTTTTAGGAATAGTTCTCCAGGCTTCCTAAAGGACTCCGTTAACATGATCCCACAGTATTTTAACAATGTCCAGGTCCAGACTTTGTTGAGGCCATGACTGATAATGTTCCGTGGTTGATTCCACCTGGATTTAATCTGTCCAGGTATGTTTTTACTACATTGGCAGTGCGTTTGGGATCATTGCCATGTTGAAATTTGCCAATCAGACACTTTCCAGATGATATTGCATGGTGGATCAACATCTGAGGGTACTTTTCAGCGTACTGATGATAATTTGCACCAGAGTTTTTAAATTGGTATTGATCTCACCATAAGACCTATTGCCTCTAATTTTCAGGCCAGTTCTTGTGTAAACTGGCACATCTCGGCCCTTTCTTCCTGTTTCCTATCCTTAAGAATGCCTCATTGAAAGCCAATGAGTGAAAAAGCAGTCAGTGCACAATGAAAAACTTTGAAAGAGCTTCAGAAAGCCAGGAAAATTACAGCTTAAGCCCACTTTTAAAAATAATTTACAGGAAGTCTGGCACCTCGGATGCAAAATATGAAGAAACAAGGGGTGAGTCAAGAGAAAGCATTACTTAGTTTTTTAGTGTAGCCCCATTTAGAGTATAGTTTAATTTGAATGCAGGTTGTGCTGACCACTTTGACCACTCTTCAGATATGTATCAGCATGCCTTTTAAACAGCGTGTGATAAGTATATAAGGATATAAGTTGACAAGACAGCACCCATGAGGTGCTGGAGGACAACTACTGTATATATTTGTTTTGGTTATTTTAATTGATGAGAGGAATTTGACACAAATGCAGATGATTTTTGATGATTTTTGAGACTGAGTGCGGGAAGTATTTTTCTGTGAATAAGCTCAGATTTTTTTTAAAGCATCATGTTCTTTTTCTACAGCTCTTTTTGTATTATCTAATATCATTTTTTGTGAAGTAGGGTGGGCAGGTTTTTTTTCCTAAGCCGCTGTAGTCTTCTTACACCTGACTTCCTTTCACGCTGTGCTTGAATGTCAAACGTATTACTTCTTTTTCTGCCCATCATGGGGTCTTTTCTATCCCCCTGTCTGTCATCTCTCCTACCTATCTCACTGACTGCCTGTCGCTCTTCCTCTCCAGCTTATAATTGGATTTGAGTCTGGGATCGTGGTCCTGTGGGATCTCAAATCAAAGAAGGCAGACTATCGCTACACATATGATGAGGTAGGCAAATATCCCAGATTTCTTTTCTTCTCTAATAGATTTCCAGCATTCATTTGACTTCCATTTTAAGAAAATGTAATACGAGGACTGGAAGTGAAATCACATATTCTGAACTGAATTGCATACATTTTTGTGAATGTGTGTATTGGTCTGTGTGTGTGTGTGTGTCTACCTGAGTTTGAAATACTTTACTACAGCTGTGTTTCCTTTCTCTTGTCTGTGCTTTAAACCACACAATGGAGGACAAAAAGAGTGCTGGCAGGGTGATAAAATAAGAAAGATAAAACTTTCTAGTCTCTGCTTCACCTCAATAAGAAAGGGGGGCTGTCAGGTTTGACTTCATAGTAGGATGAAGCCAGAATTTGCTTAATAAGAGAATAACTTTTAAATAAGCCATCACTAACTAGATTTGTGTTGTCAAGCTAAAGACAAAGTATTTCCTCTTTATCCCTCACACACTGTTCATATTTTATGTCTTCACAGCATGGTCTGGGTCCATTTTGACACAGGCCAAGAATTCTCTCATTATAAGTGTCTAAATCAAGTTTTGATCTACAGGTTTATTTGGAAATTTAGACTTAAAAATGGACAATTAATGGATAATTAAACCTTAATTACTACTGTTTTTTGAGAAAATATCTACTCTTATGCAGTACTATGTCCTGCTTTACATAAATCATGGAAAACACGTGTAACCTCTGTAAATGTTAAACTCTGTTCTCACTGCTGTATCATAAACAAAACACCCAGTCCCTCTTTTGATTTCTGTTTTAATCTCAGATTATTTTGTTACGTTGTGGGAGCTCCTAGATGCAAATGTAATGTACTCACATTCACGTAGAGCTTTTATAGTTTTACTAACCACCTGAGATATGCATCCATGCAGCACTTTAGTCCATATACTTCAAGTAGAGCTGGGCGATAGAACGATAACGATATGTATCGCGATATAACTTTTACTCGATAGAGAAATTAAGCTATCGCGATAGACCTCGCCGCTCTTGTCCTCAAAAAAAAAAAAAAGTCAGCCAATCCAAATTAAGTAGCGCAGAGCCGAACCAATCACAGCCGCAGCGTCACGTCGCGTGACTTGTTACGTACAGCACAAGTGCCAAGCCGCACGTGTGTTTGTTTGGGAAGCAGCCAGCGGGTAATGGAGCCGGCGCGTAATGGAGGAAATGAGTGTGCCGACTAGAAAAATCAACCGAGCGTGACCGAAGAGAAAACAGATGATGGTTCCAATGCCGGAGAGATTGTCAAACGGAAGAGCCATAGAAGTTCCGTAGTGTGAAGGTATTTCGGCTATTTCAAGTCTGACAAAAAACAGAGTAGCGTGCACTGTAAATTGTGCCGAAAGCAAGTCTGGAAATACAATAAACTGGTGCATGCGTCACACTGTGCGCCACATTATTGTTTCGGTGAAATGAATTTCTACAATACTGTTACTGTTAATTCTACTCTCTGCAGTGTTTAAATGCTTACATATACACACAGTTACTGTCCGTCCACACATACGACTCGGTTCTGCTTCTATGCCCCAGCTTTGTTTACTTTTTCCCCACCGAGGCTTCTAGACTTCTGATTGGCCAACATTTCGGTACGGTTAGGAATCTAGCGCCACCTGCTGCTTTGGCATGTTCATAGCAGCGTTTTCCTTCATTTCTGCCTTTATGTGTGGACGGGATTATTTTTTAAAACGGAAACGGAAAATCTCCGTTTTCAAAAATACCCGTGTACGTGTGGACGTAGCCTCAGTCTCTGACTGGAAGCGCTAATTCGTCATTCGGCTTTTGTCAGACTAAAGTAACTGTTAAAACTGTTTGAAAAGCTCAGCTATACAACAAGGAGAGATTGAGAATTTCCTTTTAGTTCTCAGTTTGATATTGACAAAAGTTTTGTCTGTTCTTCTGTAAAACAAACTAAGATTTATTTTTAGAATTAATATTTTGTTTCTAAGTGGAATTGACAATTTAGTCTGTTTTGTTTGTTCTATTTTGAAACTTAAACGCTTTAGCGGCTGCCTTTTGTGTAGTTTGCAATATTTGCCTTTATTTATCTGAAAAAGTCTCATGTTCCTTAAGTACATCTACCCTGTTGAACTTATTATGGGAAATAAATATTTAAATAAAAACAAGCTGCTGATTTTACTTGTGAGCAACGGCACATTTAAATCTTAATATAGTTATTTGGCTTATATCGTGATAGATATCGTTATCGCCTGAAATGAAAAAAACATATCGTGATATGAAAAAATCTCATATCGCCCAGCTCTAACTTCAAACTGAACCTTCTTGCTGTGAGGTGAGAGTGATAACCACTGCATCACTCTGTTATAGATCTCAAGTGTCCAGGAACCATCTCTCAAGAAATTCTCTAACCTCTGCCTGACCCCTTATGTACACCGTATTCTGTTCTGTTTCGCTGTTTCAAGGTTTGCCCATTATCCTTCAAAGACCAGCAGGTGCCCGTCTCAGCAGGAGCTCAGGCTAACACAGACAGTTCTTGTTACAGTGTCAAAATCCCCCTTAGATTCTGTCACCACTGTCCCGTAAGAAAATACAATTTCAAGATTTCCTAAAACCACCATTTCCCTTGGTATTACTCACACTGGTGGCTCTAAAATCCATTTAAAATAGATACAGGTTCAGTTTGACCCAGAACAGCCTAAATGTACAAGGTAACAGTACAAAATGTTAAAATATTTTCACTTTTCATTTGTATTCTGGGTCAATTTAGGATATTTTTTGCTGCTGTCAAATATCAAAACGGGCCAAATTTCACCCAAACAGTATGAGAGGGTGTAAAATTACAAATGAAGTGCTGGCACGGGCTGATATTTAGGAATTTTAAGTATGTAAAACTTTAGTAGTTTCTAAAAGCTTTAAAAGCATTTCTGGGTAGCACTGCAGAAGATGTGTTGTGTCATTTACAAAGAAGAAGACTTTGTTAAATACATATTTTACCACGGTTATGATTCACACAGTAGAGTGCCATGTGCTCATGTCTGATTGTAAAGCAGCACAGTGGTTTTCTTGTATAAAAACAGATACACTTTTTTTTAAATAATGGATTATTTGGCTTTATAAGGTAACAGTGTATTTCTGTAAATAACAGAAAACATGACAGTTAAATAGAGATGGTGTCAGAGCTGCTTCGACTCTCTCTGGACCTAGCATTTATCTGACTGAGATTGGGTCTTGCAAGTTAAACAGCATTGTAATGAAATCTTGTTTTAAACTAAGATTTAGACTCATGTTCACTGCTTTCATCTTATAAGCAGTACATGACTAATAACGCTGATATTAGCCATGCACTGTATCACTTACTCTGCTTTCTAAACTCTATTAATTTATTGATTTGCAATTAAAACCCCCCCACAAATTCTACTAATGTATGAGTTAAATTTGACTAATTTAATGCTATTAGTCGGTAAAAGAAATATCTGCCTTTTTACATCAAACCTAGCTGTTCCCCTTCAATCTGATTATAGTCTGAACTCCTACAGTCCATGATTTAGACTTCCTGGTAGGAGCGAAACATCTCTATGAATAGGACCTCTCATTCATAACTTTGTTACTGAGGCTTAAGCCAGCTGAATGGCTGTAAGAACACACATAGACACACATGCTGACTCAGCATGTACACGGCCATGCAGCTGTGTCTGCGGCCTTACAAAGGGCTAGTCTGTTTAAGATAATGAGATTATCGTATCACTCACGTAGATGCTCACCTTGTTGGCAGTCTGTAAGATACAAATACAAAAAAAAAAGAGGTGGAGATTTTGTATGTTCAGTATGTATGAAGCTCTCCTTCTTACTCTGTCTGCCTCTCTGCCTTTGCTCTCCCTACATCCTTTTCTCAGATAAGCTAATATCCTCCCACTGCTCCTGGGCATTACAGATCCTAGTATTGAATCTCCCAGAGGAGCTCATCTCCTCTCTCCAAACCCTCGCAGATACACCTCCCCAGGGACTGGGGGGGTTAGATTGGGTGGGAACTGAGGGACAGGGTATTGAGCTAGAGGGTGGGCGGGGTGTTATGTCTTGCTTCAATGTAATTTTTCACTGGCTGACTTAAAAAAAGGGCCTGCAACATGCAACTGTTCTTTCATCTCATTTGATATGTGGTGAAGTTACTCCCCTGGCTACTAAATCTAAATGTTTTCCAGGGTCAGGTATCTTTAAAATGGACTTCACTGCAGTTAATTTCTTTTTATTTTCTGTCTATATTTTAAAGCATATTTCTTATAATATGCTTTAAAATGCCACCCACTGTAACCTTAATAATAAGCATAAATAGAATTAGCATCCATTTGTTAACCTCAATATAAATGAAACTATTAACATTAATTGTAAGCCACTGATAATGCATGGATTTGCAGGCGATGTTATATTCGCTGGCTGTGATTTACTGGCATCATGACTCTATGCAAACTCCACATAGCTTCTTCAAACAATACTGTGAAGTAACTCTTTTCCAGCTCTCACATCCTCTCCAAGCTATAGTCTTCCTGCCGCGCGTGCTTTTTTTTCCTCCAGCGTGCTTTCATTCAAACCCTATTTGCCTAGAAGCTTCCTGCCAAGTATCAAAGTTGTCGACTGAAATGAACAAGGAAGCTTTTCGTCTTCTCCTTTTCAACAGCAGAGTAAGCCAGCAGACCGCGCGGTGATGGATTCAGACTTTAGAAAATGCACAGACATCTTAAAGCGTATTTTACTCTTGATGGAAATTTGCGAATGTTTAAACAGCTGAAAGGCAGTCTGTGGTCTTTGATTTCAAAAGATCGAGATAATGAGCAATGCCACTTCCTGTTTTCCTGCCACATTTTTTAACATGTCTTGCAAGCGTTCTTGTATAATTTGTGCAAGTAGAGGAAATGAAATTCTTTCTGTTAAAAAAAAATATATGAAGGCAGCATTTGGAAATTACAGATGCTGACAAACTGAAGAACAGTTAGCAAATTAGCAAACTTATCCTGTACCGCAAAGAAAAAACTTTGACACTTTCCAGCAGAGTTCAGGCAAACAAAGGCAATAAAACTTGTTTTTACAAGCTCCTAAAGAGCTGAGAGAGCACGCCTTCAACTCTGTGTCTTTCAGTGGATTGTCTATTATTAGCTGTGGATCAGCAGTATGGGTTTCCAGTGAGTGCTAGCCAGAGAGCATCTGTCACTGTGACCCTGCCTCGCTCTTCTCCATCTGACTCAAAACCTGATGAATGGTTAATATTGCAGCCAAATCTGAGTTAGTTCTTCCCTCCGCCCTCTGTGTTTGTGTCCTGGTGGCGCACACTGAATGCATGGATGGAATTTGTAATCCTTTTTTCCCCTTCAGTAAGCCTATTGTTTAATTGCACTAATTTAGACAGCCTTCTTCCACTGTGTGCAGAAAGGAATGAAGGAAAGGAGCTTTTAAGAAAGATGAACATTCCTTTCTGCACGCATACATGTGCATTTACAGTAAAAAAAATTAGTAGTATTTTGGTGTATAGATGCCATACAGTGTTATATAGTAGGGAGCACAGCACCTGCTATTATTCACAAGAATTTAGCGTAGAATTCAAGTAAACATCTTTAGTATCCCTGGAAAAAAAACATTACTTTTGCAGCTTGCAGTTTATTTTTATTGATTTCAACTTCGGAGTGCATCTGGCAGTCAGTCTCTATAGCTGCAAAGGCACGACCTGTTCAGGCTTTTGTCACAGATGTCCAGCCAAAGCTGCACAGATAAGGCACTCTATTTTCCCTATTACCCTTCCTTTTGTTCTCCCCATTCCTCTTTTCCTTTCTATTTCTTTTCACAAATGGACAAATAAGAAATTGGTTACTTTGACTGCGACTACGATAACCAGGACGCGCAAACACAAAGCGCACCCAAACTTAGCACCTACGCCACGATCTGAAGAAAAGTCCACAAACACAAGAGAAAAACTTGGGGGACAAAATATTTGCAGGGATTTGTGCAGGAGCAGGTCATAATTCTCGCAGCTACTAATAAAGGGCAACAATAACAATAAAATTGGAAAACATATTCCCCTCAACCACGAAGCATTAATTATTAGAATTTAAATAAAACATAACAATAACCTGCTCCAGTTGTGGACAAATTTGCATTGTTAACATATTTTATTCCAACATTCATTTTGTAAACAGCCTGCCAGTATTTTTAATACTGTTGAATCAGACCGGCACTGTTCTAACCGGATGGGTGAGATTCTCGACAAGAAAAAAAAAAATCCACCTGGCAGATAAGACTTCCACACATTTCCTGCAGCATTCTCTGTGATGGGCAGCTCCGCTATCTTAATTTAATGCGTCCTCTCGCAGTGAATCCCTCCCATCTGCTTATCCCTTAAGATTAAAAACAAATGCTACAAAATGATCTGCAAACTATCTGACACAAGTGTGGCTTCATTAGGAAGTGTTTTCTTTCCCCCTAAGACCTGTTGAGATTTCAGACAGACAACTTAACTGTACAGAGCTCATGGGTGATTTGGCAAGGCTTGCATAATACCCATTAGTGGTGAGAGTATCACTCTTTACATGATGGTCAGTCTCTTAGGGAGTCCATCCATCAGGATAAAGTGGATGCAAATGCATAAGTGTAATGTCGTAACAAGACTTCCCATGCATTTGGTTTGCTGGTGAATTTGGTTTTCTAATGCTTATTCCCACCCTGAAGTTGTTTTAGAGATGTTTACGAGCTGCTGTTTATAACACGTGAGTCACATAATCATCCCAGCTGTGAGGTTTCAGGGTGGTATCCCAACCATTTGGATGAGTCTTTCTCTCTGTAGAATAGTCATCAATTGCTCAGACTATTAAAAAACCCCACATAAGAACATGTAACATATCTCACTGATTTGGTCATTTTTACTCATTTAAAACAAAAAAACCACAACACCCTGTTTACAAGTAAACCGCACAGCCATGCCAACAGCTCTGTGAGGCTCCACTTGGAGTTTATTTTCAACATTAGCATGTTATCAACTGGCCACCACTCACCTTAGGTACACCTTGCAAATATTGGGTTGGTCCCCCTTTCGCCTTCAGAACTGCCTTAACTGTTTGTGCACTGTTGTCATAAAGAAAAGGACATGCCAGCAACAAAATTCAGGCAGGCTGTGGCAGTTAAGCCATTACACCCCAACCAGTAGCCTGACCCTTTGATACAAAGCAGGATGGATCCACGCTTTCATGTTGGATACTGACTGTTTACTCTTTTTAGAATTCTTTAAAAACTTATAAAAGATCTCAAGAAGATCCAGTTTGAGTTTTGCAGAATAAGAAATTCGACCTGTTGATTCTCTGAACAGAAAAAAAGCTTTTCGTTCAGACGGGTATTTACACACTGCCACCTTGCCATCATACTCGGAGTGTCTGATTATGCTGGTTATGTAGAGATTGACAGTATATTGTGCTTCCAAAGTTGTTTATTCAGTCAGAAACAGTGATGGTGAATCATCTTCATAATACAGAGACAAATCTAAATGTGTAAATAAGAGGCTCACTGGGGCTTGTTTCTTTCAAGACTTATGTAACGAGCATCTTGCAACACAAAAGCAGAAAATGTGGATTTAAAATAACTGAATAAAAATGGATTGCTCATTGCAAATCACTGCTGACGTTTTGCCTCCAAATGCCTTGTTTGTTCAGATTAAGCTGGTTGTGTTGCTTGACTCGCATTACTTTTGCTGTGTGTATGTGACTGCTTGTGTGTGTGTATGTGTTTTTATGTGTACAAAAACAGGTACAGCAGTATGTTGAGTACTCTGTGTAAAGTCTTGCTCTAAGGTAGGGCTGTTCGATATAACGATATATATCGGATGACGACATAAAAACGTCTATTGTTTCATTTTATGCTATCGTTTGTTTCGTGGTGTCGCAAAATGAACTATTTACAGCAATATTTTTTCATTGTTTTGATGGTCACTGTAGTGGCTATATTAATTTCCTAAAGTTCTCTCTTTCTCTTATATTTAATATAACCACACTATGGACGGACAAGCGCCTGTTTTTATGTGTTGTGGTTAGCAACAACGACGGTAACAACACCATCACGTGTCCGCTTGTTTATGTTCCACATAAACCTTTCACAATAAAGCTCAAGATCCTGTTGAGACTTTTCAAAATAAACTGAACCACGTGAAAGAGCAGCTTATTTACGGATGAGAAGTAAAAAAGAGCCGCCAGGTGCTAAAAAAAATAAATCTTAGACTCAAATGTTAGAACAGGGGCCTGTTCTTCGTACCGCGCTAAGTGAGTTAGCTGGATGAGATTGTTGACGATTTCGCGTGATCCTGGATCGTTCGGTTCCCCGAAGCCCATCCGGGACTTGCTGTCATAGCAACAGAGCCGTAAGCGTAAACCTGCTGGGGAGCAGGTTTACTTTATGTAAACAGGATTAGATCGCGGCCACGCAGGTATGCCCGCGTCATTCATACGAAAGCAACAGCGATATTCCACCACTGTTTCACCATAAATAAATAACATCAATGTAACTAAAGACAATGCAGCACCTGATCCATTTATTGATTTCACACAGGTCATTTCCTAAAAAAGGGAAATGTACTATTAACATTCTATTACATGTGATTATTACAGATGTAATTCATATTTCAGAGTAGCAATTGTAAATTACTTCGTGTAATCAAGATGAGAGACCACGGCTATAAAAGCGAAGGTGGATTTGGGAAGTCTGTCGCAGCCATGTCCTGTCCGTATACGCGAGCCACCCATTGCGGAAGGTGCAAGATTGATAAGGAGAGTCCTCAGAATTCAGCGTATATTGCGGGACAGACAGGATCCTTTAGCTCAGCGCGACAGTGTGCTCATAGAGAGATATCGATTTTCCCGTGAGGGTATTATTTACTTAACCAACTTGTTGACGAGGGGGTGCAGGACCACCACCTGTCTTTTGTTGCTCTGCCCTTTTCTTGGTTGCTGTTATAAACAGATTATTCCAGGGTCTCTTTCCAAGAGACTAAAAGCAATATAAGTGATAAATATTACCATTCTGTAGAATATTCTTATATTTCACTTTTACCTGTTCCCATGTTCTAGTGGGTCCTGTCGTGGCTCTAATGTGAAAGAGGATAAAATATAACATATTATAATATAATGTAATATAATATTGGATAATATAGTGTAATATAATAAATCTACCCTACCGCCTACTGGTGTTGGCCAGAGGGGCCGATGGCGCGATATGGCAGCCTGGCTTCTGTCAGTCTGCCCCAGGGCAGCTGTGGCTACAACTGTCGCTGCCTCCACCAGTGTGTGAATGTGAGAGTGACTGAATAGTGGCATTGTAAAGCGCTTTGGGTGCCTTGAAAAGCGCTATATCAATCCACTCCATTATTATTGTTATTATTAAATTACTTACGAGTTTAATTTGTCAGCAACTTCCTGCCAGCCCTCGCTCCTTGCTTTTGCAGCCTTTGCAGTGTTCCCTTGCGTTCTGATTAAACTCTGAAACTCCTGAAATCCCTCACTCAAGAGTTCTTGCTCTGCTGCCGAAAAATACCGAGCCGAGCGCGCTCCGTCGACATTTTCGCCGACCAATCAGCGGGTTGCCGATCAATGTTTCTACTATCTATGCGTAGCCCCTTTTACGACACCCAGTGATGTCACATTACTGCGTCCAGCTGTACTAATCGTCAACAGCAGGTGTGTTCGGGGAACCGGATTAGCGCGCTCACGGTTAGCGCGATGGTTTGGTCTTGGATGTTTCATTTGATCTTGGATGTAGTAAGCGACGTACGAAGCACAGGGCCCAGGCTTTTCCCCGCAGCACGCCGTGTAATAAATACTCACAAAGAAAACGGCGGCCTTTACAACTTATGTCTAAAAATGTATCGTTTCATGCATCTGTTAAAACACTCGACTCCAGCTACATGACGCGCAGCTGGAAACACTTCCCGCAAGTCGAGCTGCCCGAGATTCACAGAATTTACAGAAAATGTTTCATTTTTGTGATTTATATCGTTATCAGGATGATAGAATTCTTATATTGGGATATGAGATTTTGTTCATATCGCACAGCCCTACTCTAAGGTAAAGTGTCATTTAGGGTTAGCCAATGATATTTCAGGGCTGTTTCGGGTCATACTGTGACACAAAACTAATGTGTTTGTTTTCTCCTGTTTTCTATGCTTGTTAGCGTCTTTGTCGCGAGTGTGTATTTGTGTGTCTGTGTGAGGAGGTCTTGTGTAACTGTGATGAATGTAGACAGGATCCTCTCAGCCCCCAAAGACCAATCTGTGAAAAACTGACCTGATGTGATAAATCATGAAATTAGCCTTTTTAATTGGTATTGTTTGATTTGATGAGTGCCATGTGTTTCAATTATCCTGCTCATTTCCAATTAAGCACAGGGCATTGTTGCCTCTTGGGACTGGCGTGATGAACAATGCACTGATAGATTTCTAGAAGTCTGTTAGTGTCAGGGTAACACAGAATGGGCGAATTTTCCAGGGAGGAATATTCAAAAGTGGACTGGACTGCATTGAGGGAAAATCATAGACAGTTTATACCAGTATCCATTATTAGATATCATCTATCCATAAGTATACTTTTAGTGTTGACAACAGAATTTAGATCCCCAGGAGAACAGTCTGCACTTATAACTGAAAGTAAAACTTGGAACATTGATTTCATTTCCACAGTGTGGGATGCTAAACATTTGACAAAATTAGAGATGTGTTCGCACTGTATTCGAGACACCTGCAAATAACTACATCCACACCACCTGCCACTATACACCAGTGAATCACTGGTGTATAGTGAAAAAAAAGTGCTGTCAAACTGTCTCTCCTTCTGGGCTGCTGCATCCAACCATCCCCACCATGTTCTCCACACCGCCGCCCCAGTTTAAAGAGACACAGAAGCCGTTAGTCATCATGTCTATTTATTTCTAACAATCCTCAGGAAGACGAAATCTCCATGAGAAAACCTCAGAACCAAGAGCACATTGGGGGGGGGGGGGGGGTTATTTTACGCTTTATAGCAGACTGATCTCAGTCTCTGATTGGTCTTTAGTTTGTTAAAACCAAGCAGTGTGATCATAAAGGTGATTCAGTCTTTATGATTTTATAAAACATGCCAGGAGAGTCTGTGCAGCACACCACACACTTAACTAGGAAGCAAAAGTATGATACTGTTCACTTTGGAGCACACAAAACAGGTACACCGCTCAGAGCGTGCCATAAGAGCGCTGACTGATGCTATTCCCTTTCATGCAGCTTTTTTCTTAAAACTCAGCAGATTTGGTGAGCCTGACATATAGCACTGCTTATGATTAATGACACACTCAAGGCAAAATTGATATACACCTAAATAAATGGCAGCTGCAATTGGAAGAGATTGACTTAACCTGACCATGCACTCACATCAGCTCTGACAGAGAGGCAGTCATTCATTTCAGATGAGCGATGTGAGACAAGCAGCAGCGCCGAGGACACAAGGCGAGTGGGACCAGTGACAACGAGGGGATTTTCAGACAAAATGCCCTAAATATTAAAGGGCTGATGTGGATGGCTGTCGGCTTCACACATCGTGCAGCCAACATATGGTTTGATGTCAAAATGTTTGCTGGTTTTAATTATCAGCATTGAATACGACGACAAAAGGGCAAGCTTGGCCTTTGCAGATACACTTTGGTTTTGATGTGTTTGTGTTTTGTTGCTAGTACATAAATCATCCCAAGCCAGGCTTACAACAGCAGCAGGACTGTTCAGATGATGGGAAAGATGAGAGGACAGAGAGGGCACCAGCTCTCTCAATCTTGTCTGTCTTTCCCCATTATTCTCTTTATCTGTTAGCTTGTCTGTGAATCACAGATCTGTATCTCCATTTGGTCTTTATTTTCTTCACTTGTGCCCTCTTCTCGGTTTTGAAGCCCTAACTAAAGGTCACCTCTTAAACTTCCTCTTTTGCAACCTTTTCTGTAACTGTTGTAGTTGATATTAAGCTTGTGATTAACTGTATTTCCTTTTAGTAGTTTTTTTTAACCTTTTAAAAAGCTTCTATTGTTCCTCTAGCTCTCAATGATGGACTAGAGTCAAAGCGAAATACTTTTTTTCTTATTTCCACAGTAATTCATGCTAAACCATATGGTCTTGATTGAAGTATTAGCGGTTTTTCAATTATATTGAATATTATGGACACATTTGTCAGAGTAATGCTGTATCTTTATGAAATATGACTCCTAAGTTAATAATATTGCTAATGGAACCATCTAGCTGGGGTTTCTTTTTTCTTTATTTCACATTCAACAAATGGTTCCTATGAAAGCTTTTAATATATGCATTTGTGCCACAGGAAATTTTCTAAAGCCAGGGAGCTCTTTTATCTCACTTCAACCATCTGCGCAAGTGTGCAAAGTCGCGGCCATTTAAGCCACGTATGAAAGTCATGTACCATATGGCTGTGGTAATGCAACAAACTTGTAGTGTGCAAGTTGCATGCTGGCACATAAGGTTTCATTCGAATAAACCACTGCCCCCAACCCCTGCCTTCCTGCCTGTCATTTCTTAGGCTATCCACTCAGTTGCCTGGCATCACGAGGGCAAGCAGTTCATCTGCAGTCACTCAGATGGAACTCTGACCATATGGAACGTCAGAGGCCAGGGCAAGCCCATACAGACAATCACACCACACGGTAAGGAAGTAAAAAAACACACACACACACACTTTATACATACAATGTCACAGTAATTTTTTGGCTTGTAATGATTTCCTTGAACTGGTCTTTTTCAAGGGTTCCTACATTTTTAATGACTAGAACTGGGTGAAGAAGTTTGACTTTATTTTGTCTTTCCTTTAATCCAGACAGGGTCAAAGGTATACGTGCTGCCTCAAATATTTACATACACCATGCACTCACTGATAGGTTAAATGTCCCTTAGCTAGTTTCTAGATGCCTTTGGTAGGTATTAAAAAGCTTTTGGCATAATTCTTGCTGGATATTTCACCGCTCATTGATACAATTCATTTGAATTGGCTGGTTTCCTGGGGAATTTGGAGTTTTTCTTCATTATTTCATCCACTTTGTGCAATATACCAGTACCACTGGTAGCGAAACAGCTGCAGAGCTCAATGCTACCACCTTGTCAGTTGGTACAGTTGGTACAATGTTAGCTTTATAAGCTTTACCTTTACTCTTCTAAACACACCTTTGTCATTATGACCAAATAGCTCAATCTTTGTCACATATGACCATAAAACTTTACCTCACAAGGCATTTGGGTTATTTCTGTGGGCAGCCGAAACCTTCAGTCAAGCTTAAAGGTGTCAGTGGAGTAGGGGCTTCTTTTTTGGTTGGCACCCTCTCAGTCCATGGTGATGTAAAATTCATTTCACTATGGGCAGTTATATTGATGTTCCACCTGTTTGAAGTGATCTTGGTGTCTTAAGTTACTTAGAAATAGCTCAAAACGACCACCATTTAGGACTTTCTCATTGTTCTGAGATCAAAACAATTATTTTTATACATCGAAAGAGAAACTGCCAGTTGTTGTCAATCACAATCACTAATAAGAAGTTAATAGCCCTTACACTTCATAAGTCATTAATCAACTATAGTTGAACTCTAACTGATTTTTCCTCTCAAGATTCAACATTTCTATAATCTTTGACGCACATCGTTTCTGTATAACAATCACCATTATTGAAATTTGACATGCAGTGCATATGGAGTTAATTTATATTGTCTCACAAGCTAGTTGACTGAGGACAGTGAAGAAACTTTCGGTGAAGGGATCAAGACCTCCATGGAGAGTGTTGAGATAAATCTAAAGGGTGTGAGATGTTTATTAGGCTGGAGAATTAAAATATGGGTGGATGGGTTGCAGGTAGACTTTGCTTTAGAGGATCTAAACAAAAAAGTTGGGTGCCACCTGTTCGAATATAGCTTTGGAACAAACATCCATATAGAGTGTGATTGTAACTTTATTTTTTAATTGTTACATAAAAACACTGATTGCCCATGGTCTGATGACTTGACGGTCTTGTAGTGTTGATTATGTTGTTCCCTCTGTAGCCACTCTCGCTGTAGCCATCTCTCAAGTGTCTGCCTACACATGGCTCAATCATTGTTTCCTCATTTCAGGCAGAGGATTATTGTCGGTTCAATTATTTCCTGCCTCTGTTTTCCTTACTTTGTGTGTGCATGTGCGTCCTCTGTTTACTTCCTGCAGAAAGCAAGTCTGCTCTTTTGAAGATGCATTTAATCCATACTCTTCTGTCCCCCAACACACTGACTCACCCCACTTAGTTCACACAGATGAAGCACCTGGAAGAAAAATAGGCGACGGCAACTGGGCAGAGAAAGCAAGAGAGTCAGAAAAAGGGAACAAGAAAAGAAATTAAATCAAAAATTACAACAACTTTGAATCAGTTTTTCAAGCTGATTTTATGTGTCGGGGGTTGCAGAAAAGATTTCACCGCATGGGCTTTTTAATTAGTTGTTTCTCCCACTGCTGCATGCATAATTAGTTTGGTATTTAATGGGCAATTATGCAAATTCCTTTGACATGTTTAAGTAAGGCTTATAAGTCCTCTTTTAATTGTCTTTTTAGATATCCATTATTAAATGGTAGTTATTAAAAAGTGTTCTTTATTATACAGACCTGCCTTGCATAACCTGCATTTGGGGTCACTTTCGCTCTTCAGTAAGACTTTTCATATAAATTCAACTGCTCACTGTACTTTGTGATACAGAAATGCGCACACATAGGCATGCATGTGATGGATGTGTAATTTTATTCCACACTGACACCCCTTGAGGTTTGAAAAGATGGATTCTGTAAATCATCCAGGATCTTTACACCTTTCTTTGCATGTCCCCGTCCTTGAATTTGTCTTTCTTCTCTCTGATGAATAGGTTTCTGTTATTTTGCTGCATACTCTTCAGCACAGCATTTTACAATGCTGCTTCTGGGGGGAAAAAACCCCAAGATGACAGAAGAGACTGGGTGAAGAAGGAGTGAACTGCAAACCAAAGTAACTTCTGTTTGTTCTATTTTAGGAAAACAGCCCAAGGACGGGAAGAAGCCAGAGTCTTGTAAGCCCATTCTTAAAGTGGAGTACAAAACAACTAGAATTGGGTATGGTCCCTCAGTCTCACACGCGTACACATATACTGTTATACACTTGTATAATGCACGTTCACTTGAGCATATTTATAGACATGCATGTGTTTAATGCAGGCAGAGCCATGACAAAAGTCCCCACAAAGCAGCTCAAGTTGCATTTTACTTACATACAGATACTCCTCATGTTTGTAACTTAAGCCAATCATTTAAAACTATATATTTTGTAGTATCAGCTTTTCTTAATCAGCTATTTTGTTATATAAAGCATAAACTCAGAGTTGTGGATACTAAAGACAAGACAAGACAAGCCCAGTCCTCTTTAAATCAAAGTCTTTTGTTTTAACTCCAACCCTGATGTTATTTTGTATGCATGATGACATCTTACTTACAGTATACCATGGTATACATACATTAATATCCATGCAACAGTTCCTGAAAAATTAAGCTCACTGTACTGATTTTTTTCATTTGTAGTCAGATTGACTCATGCTTTAAGTTGTGCCAAGGCTCTTAATGCCACAACAATTTCCTGCTGGCGAAATAAAATATTAAGAGTGTGAACGCACATTATTAAATAAAGCCCCACCATATAAAATGCCTAATATTTTAAAAACCCATTTAAGTAAATAATTGCATGAATGCAACTCATTCCAGAGACCCCTTCATAATCTTTTCTGGTGGTCTGTCCTACGACACGGTGGGCCGGAGGCCTTGTCTAACAGTGATGCATGGGAAGAGTACTGCTGTGCTGGAGATGGACTATCCTATAGTAGACTTCCTCACGCTATGTGAGACACCATATCCTAATGGTAAGTGTGCATACTTTGGTCTGAATGAGAACGTCTGAGAATTGTGGACATTGTTAATTTACTCTTCTTTTGCACTAACACCTGCGGAAATATGCACACAACTTTCTGGTTCTTAATTATGTTGGACAGCCTGTCTGTGTGTGTGAGTGTGTTTCTGTAATAAATCAGAAATTTCCCAAGGGAAAGGATGCTACTTTTCAGTTTTATTATCTGACACATAGGCTATTACATTTTCATTTCATCCCGCTGTGCACAATGCCCTTCAATCTAAATTTAATTATTATTTTATTTATGGTATTGAGGAGCCAACAGCTGGAGCTTACCAGTATGGCCTGTATGTATGTGATCCAGGATGCAATCTCTGCTGCTGTGTTATCTGGCACGTATACAGCTACAGGACGGATTAGTGAATTATGTAAGAATGGCGACTTCATTATGTCACTGACAATCTGATGTCACTGCTCACTGAAATCATCTGGTAATGGACATTACTGGGTCTTTGGATTCCACAATGAATGTTTGTCCACATAGTCTAATAATCCTGGCACAAGTAGATGAGACGGTATCCCTAAATATCATTTATAAACTATATTTGTCAATACAAAGTTGAATATTTTGGATGAATGATAAACTAAACAGACAAACTAGGATTTCTTAAGACAGACAAGGAAATGATAAAAATCCAAACACTGACAAACGGTAGTGTTGGAAATTGAAGAATTTTTTAAGGTGTACTTAGAGTACAGACATATAGGAGACAAATGAAAGAAAATGCCTAAATGCTTTATACTTCAGTGAGGGGAAATGATGTTGTTTTGGTTTGCCATGTCCCCATTTATAGGGAGTAAGTGGTCAACAGATGCGTTGATAGGAAGGTCCAGAGCCTATCTCAGCTGTCTTAGGGCGAGAGGCAGGGTACACCCTGGACACGTCTGCAGTCTGTAGCAGGGCTAGCCCATAGACGCAGACAACCATTCACACTCACATTCAAACCTATGGGCAATTTAGAGTTTCCAAATAACCTATCCCCACTAACTGCATGTCTTTGGACTTAAAGTAATTTAACAATATGTCAAGAAAATCTGCAATGATGATATTTCTGACGATATAAGAGAAATGGTGTTTTATTGAAGCTTGTCATCGAGGGTTAAGACACAGTTTTTGTTCTCAGACATGCCTGGGCTTGTCTCATGGTGGCACACACTAGGAAACATAAACATTTTATATCGCATATGACATTTTATGGCACGTTAGAATTTTTACTTTACATTATCGTGGACGATATGATAGGAAACAACCCTTGTGTTCTGTGACAGCCGGGTCTGGACAAACCTTTAGGGCAGCAAGCTCCAGAGGAGGTTTTGCATGTTTGCCCTCTCCCACAAATTAAGTGGGTCTTTATAACTCCAGTCTGCTTTTGTCAAGGGGCTGTTAATAACAACCAGATTTGGGAAACGCTCCACTTGACACGTTGATTATTGCAAATGTATGAAACTGAAGTAATTTTTGCACTGCAGGTTACAATATATACTGAGCCTCTGCAGAATATGCAGTGGCAAGTAAAATAAAATGAATTTATTCATTACCACAGTTAAAATCTATTATGAGGCACTAATCTTAAAATGGAATATGACATTTTACTCTCAAATCAGACTGATACAAATATTCAACTTGAGCAATATCCCCTACAGTTATAAATTACATAGTATAATAAAATTCTAGCGTTGAGCGTTCCTGCCCTCACATCTTAAGGGCATAGATATAATTTGCTGTATAAAGAGTGGGAAATTCTTCCCATGTGGTTTGCATATTTTAGGGGAGCTCTTTTCTCATGGAATTACAAGACTGATAAAAGTGTGATGTTATGAATCTTTGTGCGGTTTGCAGATTTTCAGGAACCCTATGCTGTGGTCGTCCTTCTAGAAAAGGATTTAGTTGTGATCGACCTTGCACAAAATGGGTAGGTTCAAAAAATGGTTCATTATCTTGACTTTTGTTTCTTAACCATGGGGTAAACTGCTACTTGGCCCAGTAGTACAGCTTGTCACTGTTGTTTATTATTCCTTTCTTTACTCAACATTTTTAGTCAATGTCCAACATTTGTTGAATTGCAGGTATGCAACACTGTGTTTGACCAGTGCAACTGACACCGGCAGACATATTATTTTTATTTAGACTGACTTGTCACTTGAGTATGTGCGGGCTGTATTTAACAGTTATCCAATATTCGAGAACCCCTATCCTCTGACTATCCACGAGTCTCCTGTGACCTGCTGCGAGTACTTTGCCGACTGCTCTGTGGACCTCATACCTGCACTTTACTCTGTTGGCTCACGGCAGAAACGACAGGGCTACAGCAAAAAGGTACTGCACGTTTTATCATTAGATGCCATTATGTGTCCTTCTTCCTCTGACATCTTAATAGAAAATCACTTGTATAACATATCGTGGGTGAAGAAGAGACTTTGGATTAAGACATAGACTCAAAGGGCAAAGCCTCTTTTTTTTTTTTTCAGATTTGCAGTTTTACATGGTTGAAAATATTCATTTATTCTGAGGAGACTAAAAGTAGTGCATCCACCATATATGTTTGTGTTTTTGTTACACTTAAATGTTTCAGCAAATATTAATATGTAATACTAGACAAAGATAACCTCAGTAAATAAAAAAATCTGGGTTTTTTTTTTAAACCAAACCTGGCCTTGTGTGAAAAAGTAACTACCCCTAAACCTAATAAATCCACAGAATATTTTCCCCTAAAATCTTGGAGATTATCAAGATGCGAGACAAGCTTTTGAGTTCTTTTTGGTCAGTACAGATTTTCTCCTTGGGTCTCTCTCATGGATACCATTATTTTGCCAAATCTTTTTAATTGCTGAATCATGAACTCTGACCTTAGCTGAGGCCTGCAGTTCTTTAGATGTTGTTCTGGGTTCTTTTGTGACCTCCTGGTTGAGTTGGCCACTCCTAGGAAGGTTCACCACTGTTCCAAGTTTTCTTTATTTGTGGATAATGGCTCTCACAGCTCGTTTTTTTTTACTGGAGTCCCAAAGCTTTAGAAATATCTTTGTAACCTTTTCCAGACTGATAGACGTCAGTGACTTTGTTTTTTGATCTGTTCTTGAGGTTATTTAGATCGAGGCATTATTCGTTGCTTTTTGCGATATTTTAGATGTAATAAAACAAATAAAAAGAAAGAAGCATATACTTAAAATGAAATGAAATACAGCTGCTTTAGTCAAGGTGGTATGTGAGTCTGCGTGAGAAGGAAACTGCTGTAAAGTAAGTGTCGTCATAAAAAGTGCTGCATGTGTGCGAGTGGTAAGTAAGATGAAAAAGGTGCTACTTAAAATGTTTTTAAAGCAAGAAAGTAATGATAGGGGGAAAAAACACTGTAAATTCATAGATATGTTGCTCTTATTGCACAATAATGAATAAATAAAGGCCTACCTATGGTGTGTAAGACAATTTTAGCAGGTCCCTCAGCTGCAAACCAGGCAGTAAAAAAGGTTTGAGAGCAATAAAAGAAAAAAATATATATCAAAAACAATATCAAACCAGTAACTACGCTTAGTTGCATATATAATTATATAAGCTCGGAAAGCACTAGACTCACATGCCCTTTTTTATGTTGCTGTATTAAAACTTATATAACAATAACGGGTTTTAAATTGCTCGTAGCAGAAAAACAAGGAATAAAGTTGCGTCTAAAAATCTATATTATCAGTGGTCATTTGGGAAACACAAAAAGCTTTCAGTGATCAACTAGACACCTCAATATTTTCGCAGCAAGGTCCAGAGCAGGTTATGTTTGAAATCCAGCTTCTGAGTACAGGCCTCGGGTAGACACCACATGCTAAACAGCCCTATATTTATATTGCCGCTTTGTCAGCATAGCATGCTGTTGTTAGAAATGAAATCAAAGCATGACTGTGTCTCAGAGAGCTGCTATCACAGCTGTTACTGGTGTCAAATGAGTATTTTGGGGAAACGTCACAGAAAACACAAATTATTAGGAAGTTACTGAACTGTAATTAGAAGTCTGAGACTACAAACAACTAAATGCTGCTCCACATTATTGAATGAGGCACGTTTTGAAATATTTTGGTATAAAATGAATTGCAGTAACTCATGAAATAATCATCACAGATTTTTGATGTGATGAACGAAGAAACAGAAATTCCCACAATGCGCCTACATACATAAAGAACAAGAAGGTCACAGGATGAAGGGTAGATTAATACCTCGCTCTACATAATAGGTGAATTTGTCTTAGTCCTCGGAAACACATGTTTTAATGTTTCCATGAAGCCAAATGGACTATATAATAGTGCCGTATTACCTAATGATACTCCCGTCCTCAGTACACCTCCTCTCTCCTCTCATTCTCTTCTCACATCTCTGTATCATTTAAGACAGACCCCCTGCTTTTTCAGCCATTATGTATGCTTATGTTCTTTTCTCTGTTGCCTTGTTCTGGCTTTCTGTCTGAAATGTCAGCATGCACTGACCCAAACTGGCAGCCTAGCTTCTTCCTTTTTTTTTTTCCTGTTAAGCACAAGCCTTACTGAGCTGCGGGAGGGTATTCTCACATAAAGATCACCGTGAGTCATCCCGTTGACCTTTGTATGTGTCAACGTGTTCATAGCCAAACCCCCGCTAACACACATGGAGACGCACACCATAATCGCAAGACACACTGAGAGACGTACACCAAGGACTCGCGCTTGTTTTCCTGCGTGCACTCACACTTGCGCTGGTTTATCATGTCATCTATTTGCACAATCAGTGTGTTCATTGACACCTTGTTTACTGACATAGTGATTCCTGTACGATCTCATTTACTAAGGTAACGCGTGTGTTGTCTGCTGTCTGTCCAGGAATGGCCCATCAGTGGTGGAAACTGGGGTCAAGGCATACAGAGCTACCCAGAGATCATCATCACTGGGTAAGACACTAATTTCATTAGTGTTATCTTTATTATCCTGCACAATTGCTTTCCCCTCTCCTGCACTGTCAGGTCACCAAGTTTTTATATATTCCCATCATGTGCACTTTGCTCCCATTTGATGCTTATTATCCCTCTCAAAGCTGTCAACAAAGGGGGCCAGGGGTGGGGGGTGGGTGTTTTTTACAGAACACATGCAGGAAAGGAGTGACATTGAGGTATGGGTTAGGCAGTAGGAGGCCCTTGCTCCTCTCCTTCCTCCTTGTCTCTTCTCCCCCATGTGCCACATTATTATTCTGCCCAGGTTTTTTTCCTTCGAAGAGTGCCACAGCCTGCACAGTATTTCTCTCCCTCTCCACTTAGCTGAATTGCCAACAAAACAAAGAAGAAACATAGCCAAATGACATGCATTTTTTTGTGACACCAAATAGAAAATCTGTCAATTATCAATACGAAAGCATTCTTTTATAACACATATTGATGTTACGCCTTTATGTTTGTCTAGAAGTGCTTGGATATTAATGGATTATTGAAGGTTTTCTTCTTCTAATGTTTGTTAGTGAGTTGGGAACCCGTGTATGTCTAGAATATATCTCCTCGTTATATCATTAGGACGTCTTGTGATCTGAATTATGTTGATATTGCTTTGGAGCTGTTCAGATGCCCGAATACTTCTGGCTATATATTTATTTCTTACTGTTATAGTTATGAAAAAAAATCACAAATGACAGCGCTGCGAAGAAGGCTTGAGTTGTCTCTAATTACCTCTGCCAAAATGTTTTTGGTAGTGTTTACATGCATGCGTATCGTTCTGTCTCTAAATATGATAGCTTGAGAAGTTTTGAATAGCTTTGTAGGGGTGTAGAGTGGGGTCATGTGAACAAGTGTAGTGTGTATTATTAACAAATAGAAACTGCTGTATGAAGATTTAAATTATGCTACGTTTTGCCTCTCCTTGAAGGTCAAAAGATTGGTCTGAAGGTCAGAGTGATAAAAATGCAATATAGAACTATTTTTTTTGTTTGTATTGACAGCATATAGGCATATATGAAATGACATATGGGGATTCTAAATGTTACTACTTTAGTAATGAGAGCTTATTACAGTATATTTCTAACTAACTAGAAATAGCTCATTCTCTTTATGTTGACAATACCTTCTTTAAAAATATAATGCGTTTTGGGAACAACTTGAAAGAATACACAGATACCAGTATCATTATCTAAATGTTCACTATACAAACAGAAGAAGAAGAAATGTCAGCATCCTTTTAACAGTAGAAGACATTTTATAAAAGTTTTGACTTATTTGATCTTTAAGAAGATGTCAGAGTCCCAAAGAATACCTATATGTTATCAATACAAAATAATGGCAGCAACAAACATGTTTTAAATAGCTCTATATAGCATCATTATCACTTTGACCTTCACATCAATCTATTGATGCTTTGGAGATGGTACTGTATTGCATGGTGGATCAAACCATGACATAGGCTTGTCACTTCTTCATTTGCACTCCACTTCACTCCACTTGTCCAGTTTCCTCAGATTTTTCAAGAACACACCGCACACCAAGTTTTCGGGTAATAGCTCTTTGGGAATCAGCTTGTTGGTTTCAAAGAAGAGACGTGTGGCTGATGTAAAGGATTTTTTAAGGGATAAATAACTTCCCTTTCAGTCATTTTACCCTCTAAGTGTATTTTGATTTTCTCACTTCTCATGAGATTTGATTGTAAAAGCTTTACTATGGCAAATTCTGACACATTTTTGTTACCAGGGCTGATATTGTTTTCTTTCCCTGCAAATGTTACAAATTGGCTGGTGTTGTTTGCTCACATAAAAAGTCAAAAGTTATAACTGACATGGTCCTTCATTTGTGTCTCGTGTCACTCCCATGCATTTCCAGGCACGCTGATGGAACTGTGAAGTTCTGGGATGCCTCTGCAAGTAGGTTAAGCTCATAAATTACAAATATAGTTTATTTTATTGACTATTTTATTAGCTTTTAAACAGAAAAAGTCAAAGGACACTTTGAGTTTCAATTTAACTTGGAAGAAAAAGGAGGGAAGTCAAGAAAGAAAGAAAACAGAATGACTTTGAAAATTTAAATGACACTTTGTTTTTTACTCATTCATTTAAGCCTGTAAGAGCGTCTCCTTTAGCATAGGCTTCAATATAGCTGCTCCTCCTGATGTTATTTCTTTCCTCCTTTCTTTCTAGTAATGCTCCAGGTGCTCTATAAACTCAAAACAGCCAAGATATTTGACAGGAACAGGTCTAAGGAGGACAAGGGCAGCACTGAGGTGTCAGATGAAGACCCCTTTGCCATTCAGATCATGGCCTGGTGCCCTGAGAGCCGGATGCTGTGTGTGGCCGGTGTGTCAGCCAATGTTATCATCTACCGCTTCAGTAAGCTGGAAGTAACTACTGAGGTGGTTCAGGTGGGTATCAGTCTTCAGTTTTACCTTTAGCCTCAACTTCCAGGAATTTCATGTTTTTCTTAATCATCTTTTGTAATACGTGGCTTCCTAATGCCTGCCTGCAATAAATGCCTGTTGTTCACTGGGTGCATTGTCAGAAATATGTTGTAGAGCTGTGGGCTACTATTTGTTTTGTTTTTGGTCCATCGGTTTGCCTCGGAGGAGAACTAAGTTATGAGATACAAAGAGCTGAAGTGAAACAGTGTTAAAAACAATGAAGTGTCCACTGCAGCCACTGTTTGTACTTTTCACACTCCCTTCCCTGTTCTTATGTCAAAAACAAGATTATCTGCAAAAAAGTGATTGTAGATGTTTTTTATGTTTCATATAATTTCTTAAAATTGGTAAATAGGCCGTAGTCAACAGGATTTACAAAGCACTGGAGATAAAATTAAGAAATTACCTGTTTTGCGATTATTTTTATAACTCTGCGTTATTGTACCTACTCAGTTTTTTACATTATAATCTATCTTGTCCTTTTTGACCACTTAGTGTATCTTTATAGAACTTTCATGACATATTTGTTGTAGTTTCTGTTGCCTTTTTCTCCAGATTTTGGTTAAAAAGGACATTTTTAATATCTAGGATTATTCTTACCTGGATAAATAAAGGATATATAAGTGTGTCTTTACAGCTTGACAGAAATGTTCTTTCTGGCTCAAAATGATTTCATCGTTCATAATACGTCTGACAAATTATCGGCCAAAAGTCATTTACAACACTGCAAATGAAGGCAATCACTTTCTGGCATGACATCAGCCCACTCGTCAACCAATCTGCATTTGACCGATGCACAGTGTCATCCACATTCGTCTGGCAGTGGTTGGTTTTCGTCGCTCCAAAACCCCTCTCCGTAAGCAAACGGACACAACTGCGGTATTATAAATTAAGCATCAGATGTTGAGGCATATGCACAACCACATGAACTCAAAGATCTGCCTAGTCAAAGGCAGTATGGTTACCATGCCAACAGACAGGGCAGTGAACAAGCAAAGCTAGACCATCATTATGACCTGCTTTGATAGCGATGTAAATGCTAATGGTGGTGTGATGCGAGCGGGTGCTTAATGAAATAAAGAGAAATGCCGTTATTATCTCCGCGTATGCTCACAGCTTCTGTATTAGCGTGAAACTGTGCATATATGCTTTGCTGTTGGTTGTGGTAGCAAAGCAATAAAATAGTGTCTAGCATGAGATTATCTTTCTAGTCCTGGCAACATATTTCTTGTGAACAGTCATTGCTGAGGTGCTGTTGCAGCAGACTTCGCAGTGTTCACTTGTCAATCAAAGCATGTGGGTGGCACTGTGGCGCGTTTAGCTGATGCCCTTTTTGTGTTCAGCACTGTTTGTCCTAAATGCCCAAATGTTTTGTTCTTTCAAACAAACAGCGAGAAGCAATTATGAATTTATAGACTTCAAGTGCCTTGCTTAGGAGCCTCTTAGTAGCTGTTGGAAGAGATTAAAAATCAGCTACGTTCATGTTTGAAAGCTTTGCAGTTTTCTGTGGGTAAATGACAGTAAGCATTGATGCACGCAGAAGAGAAATGTTAGAGCCCTTAGTCCTAAACGCCACATGCTGTAATGTGGATCAGAACGCTACATGCAGCAATGGCGAGCAGTAATTAGGCGAAACAGCCCGTGTTAGAACAAGGTCAAACACCTCTAAATAACCTTGCAGAAATGAAGGTAGTCTCTGAACAAGGGCACTGATCACTCTTCACTCCCACATGTCAGTGGGGCTAATGAGACTGACAGAATGCAAAAGAGAGGAGCTGATGAGTTTGCGTGTGTATCGGTGTGTGTGAATCGTACACGCGTGTCTCTGCGAAGGCGCGGGTTGCAAAGGGGTAGCCTGAAGGAGGACTCAGAAGGAATGAAACATCGCAGTATTGGAGGACCTCTAAGACTCTCAATCTTCCCACACAAACATCAAACACCTCCTTATCATCAAAGTGACTCTGCGATCGCATATGAAAGCCATTTAGCGACACAGTCATCATGTCCTGAGGAATTATTATTTACAATAATGTAGAAGAGGAAGTTTCATGATGTTCCTCGTTTATAATGTGCATGTTAATATGTGCACCTGTGTGTATGTCCTCTCATCCAGTTGCTAGAGGTGCGAATGCAGTACGAGCTGAATGACATAGAGTCTCCAGATGGCGGGGGTGAACAGACATCGGCGCTCCCGACGCCCGGTGCCTCTCCTCAGACAAGCGGCCCACCTTCACACCCTTCCACCAGCAGCAACAACTCTGATGGAGGCAACATACCCTGCCTCAAGTATGAAACACATACACACATATATAACTTTAAGGAGAGGGAGAGAGAAGCACTCGCATAAACGCTCATAAGCTGCAGGAGCACTTGCACACATACTCATGCACACAAGAGTCTTGCCTTTTGCCTCAAGCACACTCGAAGCATTCTCAGCCACAGCCTCCCCAACATTCCCCTGCAGCCACTCAATACACAACAGCTTCACAACCGCAGCTGCGCCCCTCGTCATTCTTTTTATGAAACCTTTTTTTTTGTCTATGGCCTCCTTTCATCCACAGAGTGCGCAGTACTCCATTGAAGCAGTCTCCAGGTTACCAGGTAGATTTGGTGGTCCAGTTAGTGTGGGTGAGTGGAGAGCCTCCTCAGCAGATCACAAGTCTGGCCGTCAATTCCTCCTACGGCCTGTAAGTACACGCAAGCCTTAACTGAAACTAGAAGCATTTTCTGGGACTTTGCTGGGATTTATGCTATTTATGTTAAGACGCTTAATCTGAAGGTAAAAAGCAACATTAGCAAAGTTAGCGCAAATCAAATTGCAGGCAAAATCGTCACAGATACCGGTGCTGTTCAAGAAGTTACTGCTCAAGTCCTGTCGACACAGTTCAGCAGCTACGGGAATTTAAGAGATTCCACCTGATTTTGGGCTTCAACTACAATGTTTACGTATTCCAAAACAAAATCAAATCTCCTAACTGTAACTTTCCGTTATTCTTGTTTTAAAAACTTTCACCCCTCCTTTTCTTCCCACTTCTTCTTTACTTTGTTGCCAATCCCCAGAGTGGTATTTGGCAACAGTAACGGTCTGGCAGTGGTGGACTACATCCAGAAGACAGTAGTCCTCAACTTGGGGACGGTCGAGCTTTATGGCTCTAATGACCCCTACCAGAGACAGCCCCGGTCGCCAAGAAAGACGCGACAGCCTTCTGGAGGTAATAAAAAGAGAGAAGATTGAAGCCAGAAAGAAAAACATTTTATTCATTTTTCTGAGCATGACAGCTTTTTTTTTTTTTTTTTTGCCAGAACAGCTCACCCCACAGTTCTTTAGTTCCCGTTCTAAACTGTAAACTGATGCAAATATGAGAATGAATAAAGTGACGACACGCTTTGAATGCACAATGATGCTCTCTTTCTTGCTTAGTCTACAATGCTGACGCATGATTGAGCGATGACGACCAAATACTCGCTCTCTCTTTGTGCTTCGATTGACTTTCTCTCTTTGTTTATCCGCCTCTCTCTTTCTCTTTGCCTCTCATTCACATACCCACTCTCTCGCAGCCCATCCCTTTTCCACGCATCCCTTCCTTTTTACTATTGTCTACCACGGACAGCGAACGGTATCCTTTCCAGTAAGGACACACTGCCACCACGTGTCAGAAAACAGCAGTGCATGTTTTGATACTGCCGCAACGTCACGACAGTTTCCTGTCCATACTTGAGCAAAAGTTTGATTAATGAATTTAGCAAAGTGTGTCCACGTGGGTTGAGAGATTTTTATGCTGTATGCAAAGCAACCACACATGCAAGTAAAGACTCAAAGTACTGTATGTGTAAACATCCGAATGTTCACAAAAGGCTCACATTAAATACTCGCAGAGCATCTGGTGTCACTAACTGGTGAGCAGTGGGCTGGCACTTGTCAGTGGTTGGCAAGTGTGAGCAGTAATCAGGCATCCAGCTGTGTTGCTCTGCCAATAGGGACTTCTGTCTGCTTGGCTTTCTGCCTCACAGAACAATGTCACACACAAATAAACACACTTATACTCAAACATGCATGCGGGAAAGGGAGGAAGTAGCATTTAAAACTGGATAAAGAAAACTAGAGACCTTGATAGTCTCTGACAGATGGCGGATGAGACTGCACATAGATCCTAGCCAAGGCGACACTAAAATATAAAGTTAAAGAAACATATTTTTTATGCATACGCAGAGTGAACAGCCAATATTTTTTTTTTTTGAAAATCCACCTGATTTTTGTTTTGATTATGTCATCTCTCATACAGGTCTTTGTGACATCAATGAAGGCTCGGCTACATCGGAGGACCGCTGCAAGTCGCCTACTTCAGGTAACATATCTTTCAGCTTGTCATTGAAAGAGAGGAGTGGCGAATATAGCAGAAATAACAACCAAACAGTAAAGCAGTCAGAAATATACCTAGAAAACCACTTACGTGTGCTGGGAGGAAGATTAATGTTTCAAAATAGCCTTTACGGTTATTAATGTTGTAATGAAGTTGTTGCTCATCAAACTTGAACTCTAGAAGTTTCTTCTTTTTTGAGTCATTCACGTGTTTGGCTTCATTCAACCTCTTTCTTTAAAAATGCACTATTTCAGTTAAATATTGCACATTTATGGATTTATAATAGTTTTGCCATATGTCCATGCTTTTTTCTTTTTTTTTTTACCACTTTGCAGAGTTGAAAAAAGGGGAATACGTCATTTATAATCTCACTCCGTATTCTGAAAAACTGGGTTACATAGGCTGTAAATGCATCCGGGGACTGATGGTAATTCACTGAGGCTGCTCGAAATTATGGGAAAACCAAACTCTGCATTCTGGTAGAGAAACCTATTCATTTACATGAATATTAGTAGGAAAAGGGGCTTCACATATTCCGTAGCACTGAAATTCCATGCTTTTTGATACTCACAAATATATTGCATGCCAAGATTCTTGATTATTTTTAACTTGGATTTCGATAAGGGTGCGTCTTTCAACATTTCCCTGTGTCCGGATGCAGTGTATTGAAGCAGATTCGTCTAAATGTATTGCCAAATTAAGCAGTTTTTGTGTGTATATGACATTTAGACAGCAAACTCAATAGAATGTACTAGAACAAAAACACAATCCACTTTATGCTGCACTATCCCACCTCTGATTTTAAATATTCAGCCTTTTGATGATCTACTGCTTTGTGATATGCAGGAACAAGATTCCCCGTTGCTCTTTTACTTGCTTCCATCTTAATCTGCGTCATTAGTATTTCATCTGAAGGCGCTTGAAGAGAGAACAGCCTAGGTTTATCTCATTATGGGTAACTTGGCATTACCACAATGAAAATAAGGAGCTTTTTAAAAAGGTCAGACAGAAAACAAATCACAGAGTCTGCTTGCTGCTGTTTCCAGGTATGATGGCTGTCCCAGTCTCTGTGTCTGGTGCCACCAGACTGTGATGTGATACATCTGTCTGCTTTGCTATACTCATGGGACAGGGAGAGAAAAAGAGTGCTTTCCTACAAAACTCTCTCTGTAATCTAGGTTTTAAGTGTGAGCCAGTTTGTTTTAGATTTTTGTTTATTTCCTCTCTCTGTCTCTCTTTGAGTATTTGTGGTATGAATTCTGCAGAGGAATAATGTAACGTTTGTAGGATGGCTTGTTTTAGACTTAAATACAGTGTAAATGTGGATGGCCTGGCTTGATTTATTTCCCAGTTCTTTACATTGTACGAGAATAATTTACATCAGAAGACAGAATCAGTGTTCCTTCAAAAAGAAAGGTGCCGTTGACATTACAAGCCAATTTCTGCTCAGAACAAGTAAGCACATCTGTGTTTGGTTGATTATTTCTTTGTTTTAACTATGCTTGGCAGTAAATCTTGGAAAGCCTGTTTATTTCCCCTTAATTGGTGCCACATTTGTAAGGAAAATGCATTTGTGGGTTGAGCAGCAGAGTATGGGTTGTGCCACATTTGACTGATCTGGATAGAGCCACAGGGCAACTTTAAGCTGGTGTTCCATAAAACCATTTTGAGTGAGCCTTAGTACAATCTCCAAATTGAGGGCCAACATCCATATAATGGGGGATTTCCAAATGCATTTTCCTTACAAATGTGGCATCACTTAAGGGTAAAAAAACTGCCTCTCCAAGATTTTTTGCCAAGAAGCATTGTTACAACAAAGAAATAGTTGACCAAATAAATATTTACTCAGTTTTTGTGCTAATACACACACGCACTGGGGTAATGGGGTAAAAATGGGTGTTTTTCTAACTGCGCATTTACTCTATTTTACTCCTCCCTCCTCCCCAACACCCTCAAAAGTCTTGATGTCAAACAGCAATCTACACCAATTCTACAATGGAGGTGGTAGAGGAGGTAAGATTGGGCAAAAATGTCTATCAGAGGCTGTTTAGGCAGGAAAAAACGTGGTCTAGATTTGGTGCCCCTGTTTTGTTTCCCTTTTTTTCTTTTTGTGGAGAAAGTGTCTCTGTCTTCCTTTGTCCATACTCACCACAGTGGGAAGAACTAAAGTAGGGAACAGAGAGCTGACGTTCCTCTATACTCCTGGGTTAGCTTCTATTCAACTATCTTTGAAGCCACTTTGTATTTTAACATAAATGAGTATTCTTCATTTGAAATGACAAGATGCTCATATTTGATATTTGAGCACAGAAGAGTAATATACGAAAACTATATTCTAAGGATTCAGAGCTTGTGAAGCAAAAGCTTACCTGGAAGGACGGTGGGACTGCAGTTTTCTTGAGACACCTTACTTGTCAAATATACTGTACATATTGCATGCTACATGTATGTAGCACGAGTGTCATATTGTAAATGTGCCTGCATCTGATACTTGTCCCAACTAATTGTACGAAGTTTGATGATACCATTGAACAGAGAGCAATTCGTCTGTCTGATTTTGTCTTTGTCCAACTTCAGTGTGTGTTGATAAAACTTTGTAAAAGTACATTTAAACTAAGTGAGCAAGTCAAAAAAGAGGATTAGCAAAGGAAGGATTCGGTATCTCATACAAGTGACAGTGAGTAAGTACAATATCCACACCAATCAGCGACAGCATTAAAACCACCTGCACAAATTTCTTTTGGTCATTGTGATGACATAGCAGCCCTGACTCTTTAGTGTCTCACATTTTGACAGTGGAGCCCTCTGTTGATCAGGCTTACTCAGGCACATCCCATGGGTATTGGGAGTTCAACATCTTGGGCTCATTGACATGCTGCTTGAGCTATTGCTGATCACTTTCTGCACTTCTGGGGAGGCCTCTGCCTTTCAGGATCGCTGTTGCCATGTCCAATACGCTTGATTTCCAGCAAAGTGTAGGGTGGGTGAAACATGCCAAAGTAACGTCCACGTGAACATCAGGAGGCAAAGTTTGGGGATTGCTGTCGTCATGTCCGATATACTTGGTCTCTAGCAATGTGAAGGTGGGTGAACCATGCCAAAGTAACGTTCACGTGACTGTTGAGAGCCAGCTTTTCAGAGTACAAGATAATTGTTGTTAACAACGTCTCGTAAATAGTTTTAATGTTGTGGCTGCTTTGTTTGTGCTGGATTATTTGTCTTTGCTTAGCCTGGTCCGGAAACTGATGTTGTCCTCCTGAGTCCTTTTAACACCTGATTATTCACAGTGCAATATTTTTACAATATCCCCAAAACCCACATATGTGAGTTCAGTATTTTAGTTTAGCTTAAAAAAATCTTGATAAAGTCAATAAAATTCCCCCAATTTCCAGCATACTAGAGAACAGAAATCAAATCATCTGGATAAATCATGCATGTATGGATAGCATATGCACGTTTTGGGCTCTAAAAGTTGGTCTACACCTTCATAAGTACCGTAGACGGGCAACAGCAAGATTTTATGTTCTCCACTTAGCTTAAAAAATAAAACGCTAATGATAAAAAGCCAAAATAATCAAATTCAACTCAAATACTTGAAGGTATTACGAATGTTGCAGTTTTTTTTAAAGGAACTTGTATGGATTTCTTTATGTATTGTTTCTGGCAGTTTAAATTGCAAGACAGTCATAACTCTATTACCTGAATGTCTCATTTTATCGTCCTTCTTCTTTTTCCTACAGACAGAGAAAATAATATTTAGGACTTTCATTCACTGCTATTTATATTCACTCTTCTGAAAGATGGAATGCTTTACAAACTAGTACTGAAAGTATATAACCAGCAGCAGGTTTAACCATCCTTTTCACTATGTTTTCTTCCATCTCTGGTTCATTTTTTGTTTCTTGTTACTTCCTTCTTCTTGCTGCATGCTCCTTTGGCATGAAGGTCCTGAATGGCCGTGCAGTTTTGACGTGTGTCTTACCTGTCCTGTCTTTCAGGGCATTGTGCAAACAGACGTCACCTCTTTTGTTTAGTCTGTAACAGCATGCCTCTGTGATACAGAGGGTCGTCTCTTAATCCTTATGCAGTGTCTCCTCCTGTCTAAAGCATTTTGGCTCTCCTATTCTATAAAACAATCCCTTGGCACTTGTTCAACAGTCTTCTGTCATTTTGGTGTATTTCAGGTGTGTGCACAGTCCTAGTCCAATGCTAGATTAACTAGCTTTGCATGGCATCGTGTGTTAGCTTAGACATGTGTTTGTAAAGAGGGATGTTCTCTTTTTTCCAGCAAAGATGTCACGGAAATTAAGCTTGCCTACTGAGCTAAAGCCAGACTTGGGTAAGCCTTGACTTCGTGTCTCCAAACAATTTGTATGAAATGCAATATACTTTTCTCGCTCTGACTGGACTCCATCACTTTACATTAGTCCAGTTTTTTTTCTGGTTATTAGTCTCAAAATTGGCAAGCTGTGCAACTGTTCTCTTTAGTTTGCATGCATCAAAAGTAGCACTGATCTGAACTGAATTAAAATGATTGAACTCAATCAAATTGTTGGAAATGAACCCTTGCTCACACTTCTTTTGACCATGGTGGGGGTTAAAGCAGAGGTCAGTGGTGCTAAGCTAAACTTTTTACACCCCATCTCACTCTAAAGCTTTGTGTAACTTTTGCAGCTTTTCTTTTCTCTTGTGTGTTTTTCATGGCTTTCTTTTCTCTGTCTGATTGGTCCTTCAAAAAAAATAAAATAAAATAATATCAATACAACTTTTTTTCTGTACAACCTTCTTCCCAAACATGGAATATTGTTAGGTTTCATGGGTTTAAAATAAGATATTCACCTGTATGCTTGTTTAATGATCTCAGTGTTATGCACATTTAACTTTCGTAATGTGCCAAACAGCTGGTTTATTTTATAGTAATAAAATTGTGTTAAATTGATGGCTCTTGTATAATGTAAGGGAACTGCAGTGATGTTAAATCATCAACAAATAGGTCTTAAATGATGCTGCTCTGTTAAAAAAGGCAATTCAACTTATGAGATCTGTTTTTCCTAGAAAGACAAGACCACTAACTATTTACTTTTATTTTGCCACTAGCTGTTAAAAGTGCGAGTCGACTTTCTTTCTCTCAATTTCCAGTATCTACATTATCAGTACTAAAATCAATCATTTATAAACAAATAAAAATGCTATTACTGGTATGCCTTGAATTTGCTTTGAAAAGTGTAAATCCATTTGCATTTAACTTCCAAACTCTTTCTTTTAAGGCAGTAAGAAGCTAGTGATTGTTATGTTTCTATTTTTTTCATTATTTATTTATTTTTTTTAGCATATTTTGTGCCAACTTCTCCATTGTCTGTCTTGCAATAATACTTTTTTGCAGGTGCTTTACCTCTCTGTTTTTTCTCCTTACTGTCCTCCTGTCTGTATGCCCGCCGCGGGGTGCCAACCCATTAGACCACCGGGACAACTCTTTCAGCCGCTCACGCTCGTCCAGTGTCACCAGCATCGATAAGGAAGCACGAGAGGCCATCAGCTCATTCCACTTCTGTGAGACTTTCGCTCGGAAGGGGGACAGCATTTTGACACCCTGCCTGTATGTGGGCACCTCCCTGGGAACTGTCCTGGTTCTGGCTCTCACATTGCCACCTGCTGGAGAGCAACGGCAACTGCAGCCAGTTATCCTTTCACCTGCCGGTGGGTAAAGCAATCTCAGATGGGAGGGAGGGAGGGAAATTAGAGTGTGAGAGGTTTTTTTTGTTTTTTTTAACGGCAATAAAGACCAAACTTGGCAACCCACTCTGTAAATTTTAAGGAAAAACAGTACACAATGATTTTTAAATGTTTAAGTGAAAATGGACCAAAAATGGTACACATAAATACAGTATGACCAATTTATCTCTGCTAATAGGCTACATACCAGAGGCTTTTAAGGTGGCTTTAATCAAACCATTACTTTAAAGTAGGCACTTTAGTCATTTATTTACTAATTACTGACCTTATGACTAATTCCAAAAGTTCTTAAAATAGTTGTTTTAAATATACGGTGTGATCATATGCAGATCATTGGATTATACTGTTTATCATGTGTATATTTTAGATTTTTCCTGTTTCTCAAAGAAACGAATTTCATATATTGTTCTACTTCTGTGTGTAAGTTTTTAGGCCTGCCTCTTCTTCTTCTTTTGTCCTCTACTTGTCCTCTACTAAACTGCAGGAGTGTCTTAAAGATATAAAGGATATGAAGGCCTTGATAACTTGTAATTTCCTATCGATATATTCAGTCAAAACTTTAGTTTTTGTATTTAAAAATCTGAGGCAGCCAGTGTCTAGCCTGATACTTATTTTGAATGGCATTATCTCGGCGTCCATCACTGAACTTTGGAGTCATTTTTCACCAGAACACACTAAGCATTTCCAAAATGCAGCAGTCCTCTGGAAATATAATGTTCCAATAGATTTTTTTTCCTCCTGTTCACCAGGTATGTTGGTACGGCTGAAGGGAAGCATCTTGCGGATGGCCTTTATAGACTCCACGGGTTCTCAGCTGCCATCTGCATATGAGCCTTGGTATGAACCCAACGTTACAGCAGACGGCGAAGAAAGAGAAAAAGTCCGTAAGCGCCGGCCCGTCTCAGTGTCCCCTTCCACCTCCCAGGACCTCAATGAGAGCCAGTATGCTGTAGTGTGTTCAGAGAAACAGGCCAAAGTCATTGCCCTTCCTTCCCAGTCCTGCATCTATAAACACAGTATCACAGAGACCTCCTTCATCTTACGGGCAGATGTGGTGCAGATGAACCAAGGCATGTGCGTGGCTTGTTTCTGTGCCAACGGCCACATCATGACCCTCAGGTAAGGCTACATCTAAAGTCAGGCAATGTTTCAACCAATACATGCAGTTAGAATTAAGAATGTTTGCTCTCCCCTCTATCAAGCATGGCATGTCTATATATTTATATACATGAACTGGAATTGACTTAACAAAAGAAGCAGGAGAGCAAATAATTTTGCTCATATTTGTGCTTGTTGCAAAGACTTTCCACACAAAATCTGTAAACTGTGTACAGCGAAAGCTGCCATATGGTAAGAAAGAGGACAGGTACATACAAAAATTGGGGTCATAATTTAATTTGGTCATAATTTGCACCTGTTCATCGAAATCCAGAGGTGTTTTTTTTATAGTATACAGACTTTAATTAGTTCAGATCTTAAGTTCAGATTTTTTACTTAGAATCTGGACTTTGATTTTAGAAATAAAAATTTTTTCCAGACTGAATTTTCAGAATTCGAACTTTAATCTCAGCATTCTCACTTTTTTTCACACTTTGTACTTCATTTTTAGAATTCAGACTTTGTATCATAATACAGGCTCTTTCTGGACTATGTTAAAAGCAAGGATAAAGTGCCAAACACCAGGCAATGCTGGACATTTTATTAGGTACACTTTGCTTTTACTGGTTTGGAAAAGTGTTTGCCTTTAGAACTTCCTTAATTATTCATGTCCTAGATTCAGCAAGATGCTGGAAACATTCCATCTTAAGAGCTTTTGGTTTTGGTCCATATTGGAATTGGCATCACACAGTTTGACCAGATTTGTCGGCTACACATTTATGACGTGAATCTCTCATTACACCGCTCATTGTCATGTTCAAGAAACTAGTCTGATGACTTGAGCTTTGTGACAGGGTGTGTAATTCTGCTGGAAGGAAACAACAGAAGATGGTTACACTGTGTTCATAAAGAGATGAACATGGTCAGCAGCAATGGTCAGGCAGGCTGTAGCATTTCAGTAATGCTCAGTTGGTACTTAGGGGTCAAAAGTGTGCCAAAAATTATCCCCACACTATTACGCCCCCACCATCAGTCTGAAACATTGATATAAAGCACGATGGATCCGTGCATTCATGTTGTTTATGCCAACACCTGATCCTACCATCCGAATGTCGCAGCAGAAATCATGACTCGTCAGACCAGGCAACAATTTCCAGTCTTTTATTGTTCAGTTTTGGGCTACAAAATATAGCCTTGGTTTCTTGTTCTCAGCTGACAGGATTGACATCCAGTGTGGTCTTCTGCTACTGTAACCCATCTGCTTCAAGTTCAGCGTGTTGTACATTCAGAGATCTTTCTCTGCATAACTTGTTTATAACCAGAGTTTGTTTTTTTTTAATTTTTGCAAGTTACTCTTTCCTTCCTGTCAACTCAGACGACTGCTGATCTTGGGTTATTGTCTAGTTTCGTCTGTCCGGCAAAATCTCACTAGATCAGCAGTTTCTGAAATATTCAGACCAGACAATCTGACACCTTTTTTCCCATTCTGATGCTCAGATTGTATTTCAGCAGGTCTGACTGTCTATGGATTTGCTGCACATCTTGGCTGATGAGTTATTTGCCTTAACAAAATAGTATACCTAACAAAATGGACGTTGAGTTTAAATAATTAGAGTTCAGAGTAGGTCAGAAACTTTATTGATATTGTTTCTGTGCCTCCCATACAGTGTGCCAGGATTGAGACCGCTCATGGATGTGAACTACCTACCTTTGACAGACATGCGGATAGCCAGGACTTTCTGCTTTACTAACCTGGGTCAGGCCATGTACCTCTGCTCCCCCACTGAGATCCAGAGGATCACTTACAGTCAGGACACTTGTGAAAACCTACAGGTGAATTAGCCTTCTATATACAGCACTACTACGTGTTACTATTGCAAAACAGTTTAAAATCTCTGCATGGCTTGGAGACACACATTAGCCAACTAAGTACCTAGGCTATTTTGTTTTGGTTTGTTTATACCTATAAGAAATATTCACGTATTAAAATTAACCTTGTCTCTATGGGTAACAGACAGGAAGAATTTTGAAATACCATAACCCTATATTCCTATTGTCATGCCAGAATGAGATTTTGAAAAACTCCTGCCAAACTCCCTCTATCTAATCAAAATTCACAAGGGGGATGCTGAGAGGATGGCAGCATAAGTTTGCAGCTCCTGGTAAAAACTCACAAATAAAAGTGCTGAAGTATTTTTAATCATTAAACTGTGGAATAAATGTCATGAACGGTGGGAGAAGGTCAAGAAGACAGGGGAGCCGGCTAGAGGAGACAGCCGGAAAACAGCATGCAAGGTGAGCATGTGGAAGGAGAAGGGGCTAGCCACCTCCACTCAGGCTTCCAGGACATCATTAAAGAAATTCACTCACTTAAGGCAAAGTTCAGAACTGATTTTGTCCCACTGAACAAAGACATTAAACAAGAAATGAAGGTAGAATTCCAGACATTAATATAAAACTGACAGAAACAATAGGTGAGGTAGCTAGCTATAAGACAAGACTCAAAGAAGCTGCAAAACACTTGGAAGAGATGGAAAGTTGGAACATGGCCACAAAAGATGCATTAATTCAGTCACTGTAACAAAACTGGCTGCCCTAGAAAAATGTATATTGTCCAGTAATGTATATTATCAATGGATCAATAGGCCTAATAGAAGGTTCTGAAGGAAACTCTGTGCTGCAGTTTGTGGAACACTTGTTGAGAGCTGAGCTCTTTCTCCCACCAGACCCTGCTCTGAATATCCAGCGGGCACACAAAGCTCTGACGCCTAAGCCTGGACCAGGAGAAACCTTTATATTGTCATACACTCACTTACTGCCTGTGTCATAGCTAATGAACACAAAACATCAATAAATGAATGCAAGGAATGGAGTTAATCCAAAGTAGCCTAAGTAGTTTGAAACTTGTCTCACATAAGTTGCTTGGCCTGAAATAACTATGGGGAACTGAGTCATCCATGGTGAGAACTATTCTATTTATAACCGTGTCCAGATTTTACTGCAGTGTGTCTCACAAGCTAGGGACTTGTATTATTGGGGGATAGCCCTCCCTCTGGGAGGCGCTACAGGAGCCTCCGGACTAAGACCACCAGGTACCGGAACAGCTTCTTCCCCACAGCTGTCAGACTCCTGAACTCTGCCTCCTGACATCTGACCCACATTAACTCATGGACTGAACATACACACACCCACAATGGACAACTGTACCCTCAAACACACAATAATAACATGGACTGAACCACCACTCACAACCACTAGCACTTTATGTAGCCTCTGTAGAAACTATCTACACCCTCACTTATCTTAACTGCACTACTGTATAGCTCTGTGTAAATAATCATTCTGTACATTCGATAATCTTTAATTCTACAACTGTTTACAACTTCCATAGTTCACATTTCTGTATAGCTGTATATCTCAGATTTCTGTAAAGTTATTTATTTCATATTCTGTATAGTTTTTCATATTTATATCCTGTTCATATCCTGTACATAGCTTGTACTCACTACAGCCTGTACATACTTATAGTTATAGCATATTCACAACATACTTCATACCGTGTACATTATAACATACCATAATAGACCCATTTCTGTAATATACTTACATATCTATACTATTGCTAATATATATTGTAATATATCTATATCACTAAAGCACTTCTGGATGGATGCAAACTGCATTTCGTTGCCCTGTACCTGTGCATGTGCAATGACAATAAAGTTGAATTCTATTCTATTCTATATGTCTAGTATATATATATCTTTATCTATATTTATACATTTTATATATGTATTTATAAAATGTGTTAATATTTCAGGAGATGCTGGGTGAACTTTTCACACCAGTGGAGACACCGGAGGCCCCCAACAGAGGGTTCTTCAAAGGCCTGTTTGGTGGCGGTGCACAGTCGCTGGACAGAGAGGAACTATGTATGCCGAATATGTATCTGATGATATACATACAGTATATTTCTGTCCTATATGTACCATCACTTCATGCTTATCTGTCTTTTCTTCCTTCGATCAGTTGGTGAAGTAACAGCTGGAAGGGCATCGCGAAGTCTGGCCCAGCACATCCCTGGCCCAGGTGGCATTGAGGGGATGAAGGGAGCTGCCTCTGGTGTGGTTGGTGATCTGGCACGTGCCCGGATAGCACTAGATGAAAGAGGCCAGAAACTGGGTGAACTGGAGGAGAGGACGGCCGCCATGATGGCCAGTGCAGACTCTTTTTCCAAACACGCCCACGAGGTGAGCAAAAGTGTCAAGAAGGACGTCGAGCTTGAAAATTCATACCCACAATTAACAGAGCGACGATGTGACATCATGAATGCTCACTGTACATTAGTGCTACTAACAAACAATAAACAATGAAATTAAATGCTTGTGACCAGTCTTGACCCTCCATAAAATATTTTACACAGCAAAGCAGTTACTGTGAAATATTACATGTAATACCTGACACTATTTAACCAGTAGAGGGCAGTATGTAACCAAGAAACTTACTCAAATTGTAGATTTCTTTCAGAATGGAAACGGTTTCTAAAATTATGTGAGCGCCCCTGTTCTTTACAGTGTTTGACTGACCAAGTAAACAAAATTCAAAATCAAAGCAAATTCATATACATTCTTACATAAAATTAACTTTATCAACAGCAAATGGAAGTGGTTTTAGAGAGAGACGTGATGGTTTTGTGGTACTGCCCGATCATTTGGACCATGTTCCCATGACTACGTGTTCTTTGTTTCCAGATGATGCTGAAGTGCAAAGACAAAAAGTGGTACCAGTTCTGATTGGTGGAAGGGGTGGAGTAGAGCTCTGTGGACACCATTGTCTGATTGACCTCCCTCATCTGGCTCATCTGGACTCACCGTGACCCCTACCCATCTGTCTGTCCCTTCATCCGTCCCTCCAAGCCTCCTTCACTGAGACACTTGGGGATTTTCTTCCCTAGCACAACGATGAAACACTGTACTTACCTCAGTCTTGGGGTGGAACTGAGGGGTAGACAGGAGAGGAAGATGACCTCAGAGGGAATAACTTAATAAATGGTGTCTTCTTTTTATGTTCTTGTCTCATTGTTTATCTCTGTTCAGCCTCTCCTCTGAGGTAGCTGACTGGCCCATGCACCTGAAGATTCTTCACTCTCATTTGCCAAAATGTTCTTTACTGTTGTCTCTACTCTGTACCCTCGTGGCCAATATTCAAACTGGCTAAAAAAAAAAAAAAGACAAATGTGTAATGAAGACGCAAAGACTTCAAAAAGTTATTAAAATGTACAAAAAAAAAAAGTAAATACATCATTATATATACATAGATCTAATAAATGTGCAATGCTGTATCCACTTCCAAGTGACAAGTACAAAACAAAGGGATAACTCATCGGGGAGATGGAAGCGGGGCGCGAGGGCCGAAGGAGGCACCGTTGGAGAGGTATAAGAAGTGCTGCGATAGAGATGTCTCCTCTATGCAGAGGGTCGCAGGGATAACTCATTCGGAAGTACACTGGATATTTCATCATCTTGCTCAATCTCTAGACTCACCTCTGTATTTGACAAACTTTCAAATCGTTACCGTGTGTGTGGGTGCGTGCGTGAGAACGTATGTGCGTGCGTGAATTTCTTTTCTCGCCATTCCTCTATTTGTTATTTGTTGGGTTATTTGCTCCGTCTGTATTATGATCATTATTGTTAGTAGTAATATTATTGGAAAAACTCTTATTTTTCTATTGTTGTGAAAGTGGATGATATTTAATTTGTTGAAAAAGAAAATACATTTTGTGACTTTTGTCTAACAACTGAAATTAATTTCTCCTTATGAAAAGGGCTGGAATCTATAAGGAGGGCAAGGATATAAAAGGCATATTTGGGACTCAGTAACATGGTGACATCAGCTTTTTTTTTTTATTATTCTAAAAGAGAGAATGTATGAGCCACACACATTTATTCCTTTACTGAAAATGTAATTTAATCACTTAGCAGATGCAATGTGAGCTGCCTCCCACTTGCTCGCTCTGTCTCCGATGTCACGAGCTCGGTGGTTTGATGAAATCAGCGTTAAATACACAAATAGCCAAGTATCAGTATTGGATTACATACATTGCAAGCATAAATCCTAACAGTAATCATACAGGTGGGATAAAAACAAGAAAATGGCTGAGTAATCTTTCAAAGGGACATATTTGAAACTTTTTTCGTGTATTTTTTTTAAAAATTTTTCTGTGTTTTGCTCACACTTGTCTGTACGTGTGATTCCTTTTAATATTTACTTACTGAGGTGGAGGAGACAGCTGTGTTTGGTGTTATCTTCATTATTATCCTGTTTCTATTTTCCATGTTTGCAGTCGAACTCAAATGTGATGTATCTGTCTGCCGGGCTTTTAACCTTTATTTGTATATAAGTAAATAGTTTGACAATCTAAGTGGAAAGTAAATGCCGAAGTTGCTCAGGCAACAAAAGAGGAGACAGGCCATATTTTTTTCTGACGCCAAAGAATTGCTTTACCTTTCCCATTGCGTTGTCCCATAGCATTTGGCCGCGAGTCTGGAAACCACACGGTACATGTGAATATGTGTTATCCAGTTTAGATATATCACCCTTGTCACTTTTCAGGGTTCAGGAAATGGAAAGTCGCAAAGGAACTCAGCCATTTATAACACGATGGATCATAAAAATCACTATCATTCCACCACACCTCAAATGATGTTTATGGTATTCATCTGTGTGAATGGGTGTATTTGTACATCTTCTCTGTCTGTATGTAAGGTTATGTTCATGTAAATGAAGTGATATGATTTATTATATTTTGTTCCGGTTGTTTACTCATTGCTGGTGATGTCCTAGTTCAGGTAAGTGTGGACAAACTCAAACCACCAATTAAGTAAAAAAGGAAAAAAAAGAGGACAAGGGTAAGATAATGTGTGATAATATGTGAGGACGACCTCTAAATTTTGGTTTAATTTAAAAGTCCTTCACTTGTCCTCTGTATTCTCTCCGTTGGTTGCGCAGCTACAGGTGTGGCCTCCTGTGTTTCCAGTAAGCATTGTGGTGTGAATGTTGGCTGGTTGGTCTATCTTTCGCCCCTAAGCTTAAAAAGAGAGACAAAACGAAGTACTTCAGGAAAAATAGCTGTTTTAGCTACAAGTCAGCCCCCCACCAATATCCGTTTGATGTCTTTCCCTTTAATCCAGCTGTTATTTCTTTGAATGTTATACTTGTTTTCCCATCTTTGAGTGAATTTGATTTTTCAGCCCATGTACTACAGTATGCAGTATTCCTACCTGATATGATCCACACTCAATAAGAGGGAGTCCTGTCTATCTGCCATATGCCATCTTCTGTCCTCGATTCAACAGTTATCAGTGGGTTGCAGTATTTTTCTCATTGTAGCCAATTTTCTTGTACAGTTTTATGCAACTTTCACATGGATGTTTATGACTTTATCTGCTGCCACAAAAATTTAGAAATTCTGTAGATAGAGATTACTGTGCAATGGAAAATAAAAGTCGAAAATGGATTTTTGTCTTCGGTTATTAAACGGTTTCTGTTTAGCAGAAAGAGGAATAAAATGTTGGAGTATCTCAACGACATGCAGGCACACTGCATATTCAGTGAAATACAGTTAGATCATGGAAAACTGGTTTCATCACAATTTTATCCCAACATTAGATGGCAGTAAATACACATGGTTGCCTCAACAAGCAATACTGAATAAATAGGAAAAATGCAAACAGTGAAAGGGCGATCCTACTAGTTATTATTAGCAGGTTTAATGTTTGACAACTTGCAAATAAAAGATTAGTTTTTACAAAAATAAATACATATATTCATCAGTGAAGCAGAAAACTGCCAAAGCTACATAGTAGTAATGAAGTTATATAGTAGTTTTCCTTGTTTATTAGTTTTTTATTTATACTCCAAGGCTCCATTTCCTCAAACATCATTGTCCTGTACTGAACACAGCAGATTCCCACATGTGCTCACTTGTGATGCAGACAAGGAGGGTTAATTTATTTATATATTCATCTTGGGGTAATGTACAGGAAGTCACCCCAAGTCTGACTTCTGTTAAATGTTTTATCTCACACGGGGAGACGTCCACTAATATTTACTGTAAATACCTTACAGTTGGCCTCTAGATAGAAACAGACCTCTTGAATCACAGATGCAATCATCCTAATCCCTATTATCTGTAAATTCATACTGTATTTACAAAGGATTACGATGTGGATCAATTACTGTGAAAATCAGAGAGGCTACCAGCTTAGCTTATGATTTCCCGTAAGAGTACAAATTTACAGACTGTATCTCTGCGTTGCCGCTTGATGCTTCCGGGCATTACAGTGGGGCAAAAAAGTATTTAGTCAGCCACCGATTGTGCAAGTTCCCCCACCTAAAATGATGACAGAGGTCAGTAATTTGCACCAGAGGTACACTTCAACTGTGAGAGACAGAATGTGAAAAAAAATTCCATGAATCCACATGGTAGGATTTGTAAAGAATTTATTGGTAAATCAGGGTGGAAAATAAGTATTTGGTCAATAACAAAAATACAACTCAATACTTTGTAACATAACCTTTGTTGGCAATAACAGAGGTCAAACGTTTACTATAGGTCTTTACCAGGTTTGCACACACAGTAGCTGGTATTTTGGCCCATTCTTCCATGCAGATCTTCTCGAGAGCAGTGATGTTTTGGGGCTGTCGCCGAGCAACACGGACTTTCAACTCCCGCCACAGATTTTCTATGGGGTTGAGGTCTGGAGACTGGCTAGGCCACTCCAGGACTTTCAAATGCTTCTTACGGAGCCACTCCTTTGTTGCCCGGGCGGTGTGTTTTGGATCATTGTCATGTTGGAAGACCCAGCCTCGTTTCATCTTCAAAGTTCTCACTGATGGAAGGAGGTTTTGGCTCAAAATCTCACAATACATGGCCCCATTCATTCTGTCCTTAACACGGATCAGTCGTCCTGTCCCCTTGGCAGAAAAACAGCCCCATAGCATGATGTTTCCACCCCCATGCTTCACAGTAGGTATGGTGTTCTTGGGATGCAACTCAGTATTCTTCTTCCTCCAAACACGACGAGTTGAGTTTATACCAAAAAGTTCTACTTTGGTTTCATCTGACCACATGACATTCTCCCAATCCTCTGCTGTATCATCCATGTGCTCTCTGGCAAACTTCAGACGGGCCTGGACATGCACTGGCTTCAGCAGCGGAACACGTCTGGCACTGCGGGATTTGATTCCCTGCCGTTGTAGTGTGTTACTGATGGTGACCTTTGTTACTTTGGTCCCAGCTCTCTGCAGGTCATTCACCAGGTCCCCCCGTGTGGTTCTGGGATCTTTGCTCACCGTTCTCATGATCATTTTGACCCCACGGGATGAGATCTTGCGTGGAGCCCCAGATCGAGGGAGATTATCAGTGGTCTTGTATGTCTTCCATTTTCTGATGATTGCTCCCACAGCTGATTTTTCACACCAAGCTGCTTGCCTATTGTAGATTCACTCTTCCCAGTCTGGTGCAGGTCTACAATACTTTTCCTGGTGTCCTTCGAAAGCTCTTTGGTCTTGGCCATGGCGGAGTTTGGAGTCTGACTGTTTGAGGCTGTGGACAGGTGTCTTTTATACAGATGATGAGTTCAAACAGGTGCCATTCAAACAGGTAACGAGTGGGGGACAGAAAAGCTTCTTACAGAAGACGTTACAGGTCTGTGAGAGCCAGAGATTTTCCATGTTTGAGGTGACCAAATACTTATTTTCCACCCTGATTTACGAATAAATTCTTTACAAATCCTACCATGTGGATTCATGGATTTTTTTTTCACATTCTGTCTCTCACAGTTGAAGTGTACCTCTGGTGCAAATTACTGACCTCTGTCATCATTTTAAGTGGGGGAACTTGCACAATCGGTGGCTGACTAAATACTTTTTTGCCCCACTGTATGTGTGACTAAGGTCAGGTAGCCGTAGCTGGAATTAATGTGGACAAAATAGCTCAGAGACGAAACTAGATAAAGTAATTAGGTTAAAGAGTAATATAGTGATAGAATATCTTAATCTTTTGCGGCTAGAATTGGTAATAAAAGGACAAATGATTTATAAACCAACAAACAACGCTTATTGCAGTTCAGATATTGATTGCTGGCTAGAGGGATAAAGCAGACTGTGATTGAATGTTGCCTTCTTCTAGCTGATTAATGCCCAATCTAACTAAAAGCAGAGACACTATAGTTCAAATATTGGGAAAAGCAGAGTTTCCTGGAATAATAACAAATGAAGATACACCACGGACTTATAAACAAATCCATATGTGAAATTTATAATTCCATAAAACATAAATCTCTGGAAAAGATAACTGAATGAATCTATTACTTTCTCTTGCCCTTTCTCTTCCCGTGTATTGAATAGGCTTTATGGTTCTTCCCGTCTTTGCTTAAACAGAATTATCAGACAAAGTGGTGCCATTTTATTAGGTAAGAGAGCTTGTGTTTTTCATCACAGATAAGCTTCTGTGGGTGTGAGAGGCTGACAGGTGAATTAAGGGGAGAGTGGAAGAGGGAGACAAAGAGGGAAATGTGGTAGGTAAGGAGAAAAAAAATAGTTGATTTGTTCAATTTGGCTGAAGCCATGAAGAGAAGGTCACTGGGGAGAAATGTTTGTTGTTGCGTACTGTTTGAACTACTGACTGACTGAGATATAGGGTCAGGCAATCCACAGCTAAGCATGCTGCTCAGCAGATGACATGTCCGTGAGACTGTTGCCGTGGTGACTGGAAGCGTGAATGACCTGAGCATCGCCTGCACAGCAGGGAGACTCAAAATGAGTATTTTGTTCTAAAATATCATCAAAAATGTCATCGATAAACAACCAGTTGTTTAAGGATTATTTATCAAGACTGGTTTGATCAGATAAGCGCCCCTTTTAATTGCATTAATCACAAGCTTTTGAAAGTACTTGAGAATATGAAATACTGCAATAGATATATTTTTTAAAGCTAGTTTTAGTCCAATCATGTAACAATCAGTAGGTATCATGTTCTTGAATGACTGTGCCAACAAACATGTTACATCACTCGGACAGTTAACATGTTGTTTCATTCTGTTCCAAGTTGTAGTAACATCTGTGAATAACTACTATGTGACCTCTCAACTTTTCAGCTCTTAAGCTTTCACCTTTCAATCTTATGGCTCAACAAAGGTGACATGAACTAAACCGCTGCACTTCTTAGATCTTAACTTCTATCACAGCACAAATATGCAGCACACATACATAAATTCAGTTGCTGATACCGGTGCTTCAAGTTCTCCCAACTATAATCAGCATAAGAAAAAGACCATTTCTAGAAATGCATTCTAAACAAGCAACAAGCCTGAACAGACGTTTTGACAGAAACATTTCCTCATATACAAAGAAGTCACCTCATATGTCTTTATATTTGGCTTCCAAGGAAACAGATTTCCTTTTTATCTTTTTGAATTTGGTCTTCAGCAGTAGTTCGACAGGGTTTCTGAACCCATTTAAAAGTTGTTCTTTTGACTTTGACTGCTCTGCCTTTTCACCTATGTTCTCCCATAATCAACAGCTTAGCAAATCATCAATTTTAAAAGATATCTTTGGGCAGTTACTAGCAGTCTGTCATAAAAGCACACTATATTTTCTTAGTCCAATCTAAAAGAAAAGATTTTGAAAAGCATAACAGTATATCTTCCACCAAGAAGGCGAATCCCAAAGATCAGTTAGCCATAACCTTGACCTATCTCAGCATGGCACGCAGTGTATTTTTGAATCTTGAATCTGGAACTCATGTTTTTAATAAATAGAGAAAAGTCCAGCGAGGACATAGGACCTGAGAGATGCAGTTGATCCATCTATTATTCACTGATACCTCATCAGGAAATCTCAATGCAAGGGTGGCTGAAAAGAAGCAACGTTTAAAGAAGGAAATGATCTCAAACACACTGCCAATGCAGTAAAAGCACTTGGATAGAAAAACACACAGTGGAACACTATGAGTCATGGATAGGCTTCCCCACATGGGAGGAACTATTGCTAATCACTGTTTTAAGGAATTAAAAGAATGCTTGACTGAGAGAGTTCAGGCTTTATTGAAGAATAAAGGTGGTCATGCCAAATATTAATTTTCTTCCTTCCATTCATTCCTACACCTATTTCCATTTTTCCTTAAAAAATTAAAGAAATAAGATGTTGGCTCAAGACTTCTGCACAGTACTGTGGAAAGATGTGGAAACAAAATGTGTTCAGTGTTTCAATGTCTTTGTTAGTAATATAGATTTGTTAGCTTTCAAGTTTTGGGGTTTCTAAATAAAAAAAAATCTTATATTTTAAACAATACCCATTGGTCAGTGATGGTGACAGAAATCCATTAAAGCAAAGCATCCCTTCCTAATTTGTTTTAGAAATTTGATATGAGAGTCAGTACTGCATTAGCAGTTCACGTCCCCATAACAGTTCTCCCTTACAGGAAATAAGTGCTGGAAGGATCATATTTGGAAAGGTAATGAGCATCGTGACTCACTTGATATTTCTAGACTGTTTTGCTGTGTGGGGGGAAAAAAGGAGAAAATGTGCTGCAGACTTCTTGTAATTATCTGTGTGATTTTTTTTAACCACTTTTCACTTTTCAGTTGCTTCCTGAAAAAAACAGCTCTTGTGATGAAGAGAGATATTTCAAGCTCGGAGTCCTTGCTTATTTAAATACATATGTTACTGTTTTGTTTCATCTGTACCGAGTTAACATGCAAGCAGAAATGTGTTAAAAAGGATCATTAGCTTCAGTCTGTCAAGCTGAGAAACATCTGTGTTCGGAGGTAAACTGAAGATCATCTTTGGGCTGGCCCTGTGTACGTGTGTGTGTCTGTGGGCTTATGTGTGCGATGTGCCTGTGTGCATGCATGAGTAAAGGGAAAGAAGGGGTGTCGTCGACACGGGTGCGGTTGAAACTCTGACCTTTTAATTTTAAAAAAGGCTCCAACTCAGTGCTTCTTTCGACAGAGTGAAGGGAGTCTGAAGGGAAGGCTCAGTGATGAAGCTGTGCAGTGTGCCACATGCTCAGCTGGGTGCTTCTGAGACAAGATTTCGGTCCCACAGGGCCACAAGACCCCGTTTTATTCATCTGTTGTCCACTTTCCTTCAGATGTAGACCAACTGTTCGAAGAAACTAAAGTAGAATAAAAGTGTAAACAGCAAGTCCTCCTCTTTTAAACCATCTCCAGAGAGGCAAACATGCAAAAGGCAAAGTTATGGAATGCACACCAAAACGAAATGGCCACCATCCAAAACCTCAGCCTGCGTGACCAATTTGTGTTTGCTGTAATATTTAGTTTTAAAATACCGCAGCTCTATTAAGCAGAATAGAGCAGAATGAGTGATTTATGTGTGTGCATGATTCAAACAAGCACTGAAGTGAGGTTTAATCAATTTACTTCTCTGAGTCACGAAAAAAGGATCAAATGCTTGTTCCTAGAAAGCAGAAAACGGTTATCTCTTGTTTTCCAAAAACATTCCTACACTGCTACAGTTCGTGTAATTAGTGCCGTTATTTCATATCCCACAAGTAATTAAACAGAGGTCCAAGTTTCCCTTTTGTGGCTTTTTGTTCAAGGATTCTTTTTGTGAATATGTGAAATCCTCGAACATTTCACTTGTCAGAAAATGTAATGCTGTTTAGAAACATGTGGCTTGGCTTCTCCTGGAGCGGATCCATTTGAATATGCAGGGCATGCTGTTTTCCTGCATAAAGGGAATGAAACTTTAATAGCTGGTTTGAAAGCAGCTGAGCTGCTGCAGTGGCTAGCACCAGATCATTTCACTACATGCCAGTTCCATGTTAGTTCAGCAGTTAACCCATAACTGCATTCAAGAGAGTTTCCAAAGTTTCCTCCTAATTAAAAATATAGTAAAATTTTAGGGCTTCATTTTAATTATCTTCGAATGAGGATTAATTAAAAAAAGAAAACATTCGGGAAATCATACACATGCCTGATGTGCTTCAATGCCCACACATTTTTTTCCTCCACAAACTAATGGGCACTCAGGTGAGACGCACTCAGCCCTGGACCATCTGGCAACCACTTTCATGTGTCCTGGTTACAAAAACAGATTCATTAAAGGTTCCATATTGCAGAGAATGACATTTTCATTTTTTCCTTTTGATCATAAAGCCTTAAGTGTTATATAAATATTGTGAAAGCACAAAATGCATGCAGCCCATATTCACAAACTATGACTCTAGACGTGAAACATTGGAAACACTGGACTTTTAGAAGGAATCCAAAGTGGCCAGAGAGAACTCACACAAACCCCACACAGATAGACCCCAACCGAGTCGTGGGTGGGATCAAACATGGGACCTCCTTGCTGTGTGTGCTTATCATCACGTTTACAATTTTATTTGTATAGTGCCAAATCACAATCACAGTTGCCTCAAGGCGCTTTATATCTTAAAGCATGGATTTCAAACTCCAGGCCTCAAGGGCCGGTGTCCTGCAGGTTTTAGACGTGTCCTTGATCCAATAGGCTGATTTAAATGGCTAAATTACCTCCTCAACATGCCTTGAAGTTCTCCAGAGGCCTGGTAATGAACTAATCATTTGATTCAGGTGTGTTGACACAGGGTGATATCTAAAACCTGCAGGACACCGGCCCTTGAGGCCTGGAGTTGGACGCTCCTGTCGTAAGGTGAAGGCCCTACATCAGGGGTGGGCAATCTCAGTCCACGAGGGCCGGTGTCCCTGCAGGTTTTAGATGTGTCCTCGAACCAACACAGCTGATTTAAATGGCTAAATTAGCTCCTCAACATGTCCCGAAGTTCTCCAGAGGCCTGGTAACGAACTAATCATGTGATTCAGGTGTGTTGACCCAAGGTGAGATCTAAAACCTGCAGGGACACCGGCCCTCGTGGACTGAGATTGCCCACCCCTGCACTACATACAATTCCTGTGTTTGCTTTGTAACATTTTAGTTTCTACCTTTCCCCTGTCACAAAGTACTTCCTTGTCTGTGTCTGTCTCTATTGTTGTGTGCATTCTGTGAGCCTTTCCTCATTTCTCATCTGTGCCGCCTCCTTCACCTCCTCCGTTCTCTGCCTTCCTGCCAGATGGAAAACTTGATCTCACTGTGCCATCTTGAAGGTCTCAATTTCTAAAATGCATCTCGGCAGAGAGGAGAAAGGAGGCTTCCCGGAGGAGGTATTAGTGTGGATGCACAGGTGTATCCTTTACAAGAATCTTTAAAAAAAGACTGGAATATAGACACCAACACGATAAGGGAAGAGGACTCCAAATAAATGTTGTTTTTGTTCTCTAGATTGACCAACTACACAGTCAAACCTTCTCCCCTTCGCCCGTTGTCTTTGTGTGTTTATTAAAAGAGTTCATTCTGATCACATTATATGTTGTGGTGAAAATAAATGTGTTCCTGTGAGTGCTATAATGCTTATTTCACAGAGCTTATTAAATACAGCACTGGGTTATAACAACAACAAAAATCAGATGCTTCAGATGTGCCACATATCATATTTAAAGACACTGCTTTAGAATGATGTCTCCTAAGCAATGATGTCATTTTGTTAAGGGCCTGTCGCCTCATTGTGTCTCTACTTCACGTTGGAAGGACTAACGTGCATGCAGAGAGTGCTCAAACTGAAAAATTAGAATGCTTAGGTCAGTCTGTCTTTTTAGCAATTCTGTTACTCTGTTGAATCACTTTATTGATTGTCCGATCTGCTATCATTAATTTCACCCCACGTTGTTCCCAAATTAGTTTTTCCAGCTCTATCTTTCTCTTTATCAGCTGTCAGTTGACCTGCTTTCCAATGTCCCGTTAAATCTTCTTGTTTTCCCATTCAGTAAAGTTCATCTTTGTTTGCTTTACCTTCTTTTGAAAGAAAAATGAAGCAGAAATTTAAGAACATTTGCCTCGTCTAGGATCCTAATCATAATCACACCCTGCAACACTCACACGTTGCTTTGTGCAGAACCTTAGCCAGGTGTCGTATGATTGTTCCATGATAGGAGATTTTTAAAAATATCAGCTATACAATGAAGCCAATCACCAACTGGGAGGGAAACCTTTGATTGCTGCAATTTGTCTGGCCAAATATGGGGTGTTCCAAATCTGGATGGTAACTTACTGTTTGGGCATCCTGTGGCCTTTGAGGTCGGGAAGAGCTGCAATTAGTGCAGCCCACACTTCTTTTAGTGCAAGCAATCATTTAGAGCAGCATGACGTGTTCCCTGACTGTCATGCTGACACTTTCCTTCCCAGAGGTACGGTCCTGAGGTGAAAGTGAGACAACTGGAAAGCTGTCTGTGTAGCTTGCTTAGCGGATTCTTTGTCATGGGTTTTTGGAAATAATATATATATATATTATTACTGAGTCAAGTTGTGTGACTCAGTATAAATCCACAGGAAGAGCTGGTGGTGAACTGAAACAGACCACTTGAGAGTGGCTCGCAAGTTTGGAGCTTAAAAAAGTTGACTTGTACAAAAAAAGGTTACCTCTGTGGAAAGTATTAGTGTTGGTATAGTATTTATTTTTTTACCTGGGTGCCAGAGTATGACCAGTTTGACTGACAAACATCCCAAAACAGGTAGCTGCAGTCAGTATGTGTATGCTGGGCTTCACACCTGCTGCGTGGAATCACTTAAGTGGACCATTCCACCAGGCTTGTGCTGTCGTTGATGCACGGAGCATTTTATTGGACATAGGAAACCATATTATTTGTCAGCTGTCTGTAGCCGAGGAGTCAAGAATTATATGCTTCAGTTTTGGTGTAGTGTTTTATTTGAATGTCACTTACCACTAATTAGTAGACATCTGTGTCTATATGTTGTACTTGTACTGTCTATGGATGGAGCTCTGGCTAAAAGAAATACCCAAAACAGCAGATTCCAAAAAAGCTAAGTTGAGGCTTCAGATTGTAGAGCCCAAATCCAGCGGTTGACATCACGGTAGCTAGGTCCATATTTTATACTGTCTGCTATCCTCACAGAGCCACATGTTAAATGATCTACCTTTAAAACAGAAATAAGGATGTGCACAGCCATTTAAACAGCTTAAAAAAAGGTTTATAAAGGTTAAGGTCAATATTCCCACTTGTCCAGGATAAATGATCAAATTAATAATTTTGGATTATTAAGTTTTAGGCCACGTTAAGTGACAGGAGGTCCTAAATAGTGTCATGAAGTGAAGAGGTGAGTGTGAACCTGGAATGCAGGAATGGATGTAGTGAACAAAAAGCAAACTGTTTGTTTGGCCGACAAGTAAATACAAAGATACAGAGAATATAAAAGGGAACTGACAAACTAAACCTATAAACAATATAACACTTAGAACCAGCAACACAAGCCGATGACGACAAACACTCTGACAAAAGAATAAAGGGCGACTCAGGCAGGTGATTGGGGGAAGTGGAAGCACATGGGGACACAGCTGAAATGAATACACCTAATAACTCAAGAGGATGCAAAACTGAACATGATGCACACAGGACAAGTGAGTATCACAATAAAACAGGGAACAGAGACTGAGACATACAAACTTGACAAGGACAAAGGTAGAATAAACACATACATGAGCAACTAGAGAGACACAGAAACACAACTGGGGAACAGACCTGGGGCCTGTTCTTCGTAAGTCGCTTACTACATCCAAGATCAAATGACACATCCAAGACCAAACCATCGCGCTAACCGTGAGCTCGCTAATCCGGTTCCCCGAACACACCTGCTGTTGACGATTAGTACAGCTGGACGCAGTAATGTGACATCACTGGGTGTCGTAAAAGGGGCTATGCATCGATAGTAGAAACAGTGATCGGCAACCCGCTGATTGGTCGGCGAAAATGTCGAAGGGGCGTGCACGGTATTTTCCGGCAGCAGAGCAAGAACTCATGAGTGAGGGATTTCAGGAGTTTCAGAGTTTAATTAAAATGCAAGAGAACACTGCAAAGGCTGCAGAAGCAAGGAGAGAGGGCTGGCAGAAAGTTGCTGACAAATCAAACTCGTAAGTAATTTAATAATAATAATAATAATGGATTGGGTTTATATAGCGCTTTCCAAGGCACCCAAAGCGCTGTACGATACCACTATTCATTCACTCCCACATTCACACACTGGTGGAGGCAGCTACGGTTGTAGCCAGGCTGCCATATCGTGCCATCGGCCCCTCTGGCCAACACCAGTAGGCGGTAGGGTAGATCTATCATATGACACTATATTGTCCAATATCATATGGCATTATATTATATTATAATATGTTATATTATATCCCCTTTCACATTAGAGCCACAACAGGACCCACAAGAACATGGGAACAAGTAAAAGTGGAATACAGGAGTATTCTACAGAATGGTAATATTTATCTCTTAGATTGCTTTTCGTCTCTTGGCAAGGTAATACTGGCCTGTAATACTCTGTTAGTTTGTTCATAACAGCAACCAAGAAAAGGGCAGAGGAAAAAAAGACAGGTGGTGGTCCTGCACCCCCTCGTCAACAAGTTGGTTAAGTAAATAATACCCTCACGGGAATATCGATATCTCTCAATGAGCACACTGTCGCGCTGAGCTAAAGGATCCTGTCTATCCCGCAATATACGCTGAATTCTGAGGACTCTCCTTATCAATCTTGCACCTTCCGCAATGGGTTGGTCGCGTATACGGACAGGACATGGCTGCGACAGGCTTCCCAAATCCACCTTCGCTTTTATAGCCGTGGTCTCTCATCTTGATTACACGAAGTAATTTACAATTACTACTCTGAAATATGAATTACATCTGTAATAATCACATACATGTAATAGAATGTTAATAGTTCATTTCCCTTTTTTAGGAAATGACCTGTATGTATCTGTGTGACATCAATAAAAGGATCAAGTGCTGCATTATCTTTAGTTACACTGATAATATTTATTTATGGTGAAACAGTGGTGGAATATCGCTGTTGCTTTCGTATAAATGAAGCGGACATACCTGCGTGGCCGCGATCTAATCCTGTTTACATAAAGTAAACCTGCTCCCGAGCAGGTTTACGCTTACGGCTCTGTTGCTATGACAGCAAGTCCCGGATGAGCTTCGGGGAACCGAACGATCCAGGATCACGCAAAATCGTCAACAATCTAATCCAGCTAACTTACTTAGCGAGGTACGAAGAACAGGCCCCTGGATGACACAGAGAACAAACAATCCAAACCACTATCAGGAAATTGTAAGACTTCAAACATAAATTCTCACAAAAACTAAGGATACTCTTATCTAAGAATAAGGAGTTGCAGCATGGGTCGAAAATCAAGCACCATGACAAATACTCACAGGTATCTGATAGGTGTCACCAGAGCTAGTTCCCAAACTAAACATCTTTGATATTTGAGGTGTTTGTGTTTCTGGCATATTCAACATCTGCAAAACAACGTGGCTTGTGTGTGCAATTTGTGTGCTTGATTTTACTAATCTTACTGGGCTGCCCAAGAAGACTTTAAAAAATAGTCTTATTTACTCTTCAAATTACTATTTAAAGAGCTGCCTTGCTGCAATTACGTCCAGTTAAGGGATATTGTAACATTAGCTGCGTCTCTCAATCACACTGAATGTGCTTGGAAACAAAATAAATGAACAAAAAATTAAGTGACATAATCGTGTTTCATTTGAACATTTTAATATGTTATATTTATCTTACACATGATTTTCTTAAAATGTATGATAATAATAAGCTCCAGGATGGACCCTGTGGTTAGACTTCTTTAACGAACACCAACTGTCATCCTTTAATGTGGAATCGCTGTTGTTTGTACACAGAGAGTCTTTCTACTTCTATTTGCTTGAGTAGCACACAGGGTCTAATTAACATGTCTGGTCAGTAAATTGCCTTGTTCTCCCACCACAGCAGTGATTTAAAAAGCAAAAAAAAAAGAAAAGCCAGAATGAACCGACTCAGCTGCTCAGCATACTGGCTGCACAAACAAGGAAGATGGTCTCGAGCATAAAAGCACTCCATAAAACACAAACCACTAAATACACAGCTAAGTCCCGTTTCCTCGTTTAATTTTCCTTTGTGTCATTTGAGATTACACAAGATAATCATTTAATGTGCAGTTTAAGAAAACGAGGTGCTATGCACAACAGATTAGCAGTTTGTGGCGATGGATGCGTGCATGTGTCTCTGGCAAAGGGTATTCCCACCACTGGAATTTTCACAAAATTAGGCACCTCATTTTGGAATTTTTAAATGACTGCCTGGCAGCTGCTGGTGTTTCCAAGGCAACTGTGTGAATCTGAATGGTCGCTGTCAGCGAGGAAAATTGAGTGCTGCCACAGGGATACGTTTTACCCTGTGAGAGTTTACGTTAAATGTGGGTCAATCATAAGCTTCTATTAAGTCTTCACCCTGGTGAGGCATATTAATTTGAATTTTGCTTGCCTCGTCTGTATTCCATTAAGAGTCGTGCGCTGCGTGCTGGTTTGAGATGCAGTGTAACATGTGATGAATGTGTGGCAGTTTGAAGCAAGGGAGAAATAAAGATCTTTCACTGCTTGCGGGCTAATGGAAGCAGATGTCATCCTGCACTTTGCTTGCCTTTTGAGTTCTATTGTTGTTATTATTATTTTGATCAGGCAGCTCATTTAACGAGGATTTTTATGGGCTATACAAGGAATGAACAGTAATTAAGTAAAAAAAATGACAATAGTTTGTATTAAAGCATCCTTCCAGAACATGCAAATAGGGATTTTATTCAAAATTGTTAGTGCTTTATTTATAGCTGTAGTGTGACAGCAGTGTGAATTTATCTCATCTTAAAATTAAACAGTACAAAGCATCAGATTATAAGACTTATAGGTTTAAAATTCCAATTAGCTATAGGTTTGGCTAATTTACTACCCAAACTGTCATTCAGATTATCAGCCCGGAGCACGAAGTCACACTTCTGTGACTGGCTGTTTTTCAATTTGTGTGTGCTCAAATGATCTAAGCTACTGATTCATTTATATGGTTAGGTTCAAATATAGTATAACTTTCACCAAAACATATTCAAGTTACTTTTAAATAATGAACATGGGTTTAAAGTACAAGTTCTGGGCAAAGTGAGGTAAGTTTTGAGGAACTGAGCTTGATTACCGCCCAATTTTTTTCAGAGGACCAAAGCTAATTGGACAATACATTTAAAAGCTGCTTCATGTGGTAAAATGTCTGAAGTTCAATCCAGCTGTAGCATTTTCATTTGAAAACAGTGATTATGAACCCACTCCATGCAATTAAAGGAGCTCTCAGTGCAAGTGAATCAGGCCACGCTTGGACTAAAACAAATCAAAATCTCTTTCAGGAAATCAAGCCCACTGAAGAAATTAGGCAAGCATGTGATTATTCAAGTCCAGCATAAAGCATAGACTTCATCAAAGACCCTATAAAGGTCCAAAACAGGCTAGACAACTTCTTGGACAGCTCATGGACAGATGAATGTCATATCGATCTGCTCCTGAATTCCGGAAAGAAAATGTGGAAAGGGTTCACAGGTGCTGATCAAAAGCAAATCTCATCTGTAACCTAGTTGGTGTCAATGGTGCTGGTTTAAAAGTGTTTAATGATTATGTGACAGAAGCAGCTGGGTTTATAAAATGATGGTTTCAGCTCAGATTCAGCCAAAGTTGAATAAAGAGGGCTTCACAGTGCAGATGGCCAGTGACCCAAAATATACTGCAAAATCAAGTCAGGAACTGTTTTTTTTTTCTTCTAACTTAATCAAGCTTTATTTCACTTGTTGAAGACCAAATTAAAGTTGGAAAGAGCAGGGCAGCTGCAGTCAAGCCTTGGTTCGGCTTCACAGCGCAGGAAATGTATTGTTTACAATGCCTGTGAGCCCCAGATTTTAATCAGTCGCTGTATTCAAAGGATTAAAAGTGAGCATTTTATTTATTAGTATGCTAATTAATGCAGTTTGAACCTCTGAAAATGTGCATAAAATATATATAATTCCTAAATGCAATTCCCCCTAATCATGTATTTTTGTTCAACCTGTTGATTTAACGCTGAACGCCTGTGCTTCTGTTGTGCATTGAATGGTTTGCTTCATCAATTGTGGTCACGTACAGAAGCCTTGGGTAATATCTCTCATAGAATAAACTACTCTGTAAAGTACAGACAGGCTTCTCGCTCTGTAAAAAAGCCACTTATGTGATGTTTGCAATAAGCAATATTCAGCTGTAATGCCCTGTCTTTAACCAGAGATGGCGAACCAATAACTAACAGTGCCATTTGTTTTATAGTTGTGCCATTATTATCATATCTCTGTGAGAAGTATTGTCAAATAAAGCGAGTGCTGATTCACAGCGTTTTGGCAAATGCATTAAAGTATACTGAGATAAGTTATCAGACTGACGTTCTCATCCAACTTTTAGTGAAATTTGGCCCACTTGTCTTGACTTTGCACTTGCATTTGGCTTTATAGTCTTTTTTTTTTTCTATTCGAACATCTCACTGCTCCTCAGCCCAATCAGCAAAGACAACAAATCCTAGACAAATGGAGGGTAGAATAGGGTGGCTCTTTGCCCGATGCATGAAACCTAGAGTCCTGTGGAGGAGAGGACAGAAACTAGTGTGACACTAATTGACATAATGACTCTATCACACACTTGATATGGACCATGAGTACATAACAGCTGCTAGAATTACTTATCGTGCAGCTGCATATGTAACAAGTAACTAGAAATGTGCACGTACACTGAGGTTTCTTTCAAATTTTTCTCTTGGGGGAGCATGCCAGCAGATTCACTTGCTGTGGTTTCACGTCAACACAATAGTATGACCCTTTATTTATTTATTTTAATACCCCCTTTTTTGCATCCCTGCTCAATGAGCATGGCTGTATGCCATTAACTGTAAATTGGGTCGGGCATATGTACCAGCTCTTAGACACAATATTTACTGTCTCATAATTTGCATCTAAATGCATGTTGTTGTTGTTTTTTATTATTATTGTAGTAGCATATAGTAGGGCATTGTTCATGGAATGCATAATTTCATCTAGAAATAAAAATGCTTACCACTCATCCAGAAAGCACAATTGTATATTGTATCATTCTTAAGCCACAGAGAAAGGCCTCAATAAATGAAAAACACTGAGGGGAAAAACACAATTGTAAGAATTAAAAAAACAAAACAAAAACCAAGAAGCTTGTTTTGCTGTTGAGATGTTGCCATCCTGTTTTGTGTATTGAATATGTGCAGGATTTGTTCACTTATGCATGTCCTAAAACTTAGTATGTGTAGAAACATTTGCATGTGTCACAGATGCACAAGTCTGCAACTATCATCCTACACATTGGTCTGTGAACTAGGGTTATTAGTGCAGTAGAAACTGTCTGCATCCCAAACACGATTACTACCAGATTTCAACTGAAACGTAACTTTGGAAATATTAATTAAAATGAAATTCAAGGAATTTAAAGTCACTTAAAATCTATATTTAATTGAAAATTCCACATAAACACAATTCACAGCTGCACTGGGGAATTTGGAGCCTATCCCAGCTGTCATATGTCAAGAGGCAGGGTACACTAGCAGGTAAATATTAATGAATTCCCCAACTTTTTGGAAGCAGGTTTGCTCATCTCAAGCCTTTGAGTTTATTGATCATTGCAAGTTAAACTTTATGGTTACATGCATTCTTGAAAACAAAATTCCCATTGATTCAGCCTCGCATAGATGCCAAACTAGGACCATCATTATTTCCACCAATTCTTTTCAAAGGGCCTACTTGTGGGGTGGAATTTCAGCACAGTGAAATTCAGTATTTCCAACAGATTCAAATATTGTTGAAAAACTGTGTTTTGCAACGTGGCGAGATCTGCTGACAGAAGAAATGCTGGTTTTGTGGTTGCATCATTGCCTATAAAATTGTACCGAGACTCCGAGTCTACATCTCAATCTGTTGGAGTGACCTGAAATAGCCCGAGGATGTGTGACAACCACTGAACCCTGGCCCAGTTCAACCATTATTGGATCTGAATGGAGCCACAAAGAAGATGAATCTGAAAGCATAATGGCTCCGGGATGTAACAAACACATAGAGAAGAAAGAAGGGAGATAAATGTTTTAAAAGACCAAATTAGATCAATGGGGTGGTTTGTTAAAAAATGAAAGCAACGGATTGAGGAAAGCGCCACGATTCTTACATCTTATTCTACTTTGTAATTACTGCCTGTTTCCCTCACACATAATACGAGTTTTGACCTCATTCAAGGGAGAGGCTGCAGTTGACACAGTTGGCGGCTTACAACTTGAATCAAACAAAAGAAAGAGAAGACTATGTGTGTGTGAAACAGAGGAAACAATGCCTCCAAAGTAGGAAAACCCTTAAATATATGGCAGTGCACTTCCCTGCAGCTGCCTGGCAGCTGTCCACATCAACATGAGTGGTGGAAACCAGTGCTCAGATCTGAAGGAATTTTCTTGATCACTAATAAAAGCTGCAAACGTTGTGCTACCTAATCATTCTTTTCTTAACATTATTTAAATGCATCTTATTTCTATAAAGAAAATACTACAGCTAGTGGAGGTTAGCATGTGTTAACCTTTAGTTGACCTCAGAGTCACTTGGTTAATCTGTTGTTTTCAAGCATCATAATTTGCTGGACCCAAACTGCCCTACTTTTTGTCCGTGGTAAAGCAGCTCCTCATTAGCCAAAAGGCTACTACACAAACTAATTATAACTTACTTATAATTAACTGTTATGCTCAGTCTTGCCTCAGCGTAACATTTGGGGAAACCATACACCGGCTGTTACAAAACAGCACGAGCTCAGTTTCATTTTCCCTCCTTATTTCACTTAATTATTAAAATCCTTGCTGGTTCGCGTTGAGAATCCATTTGCACAAATTAAAGCAGGTATAAATAAGCTACAATAGAGGAAAAAAATACCACTAACTATCTATCCCACTTGCCTCCTCATCACTGACAACAGCCATTTTCCATTCTCATAAATGCTTCCTAAATGGATCATGCAAATCAGGCTATAAATTAGCGGGAGGGATCATGATGATGTGTTATCCATCTGTGGCATTGCATGTCCCTGATCCCACGTCTATAATTGACGATCACTGTCACTGTACCGCATTTTTAAATGAGGTTCAGAGTTGGCCCCAGTTGCATAAATTAATACACATGCTGTTACCTAATTGCTCTGATTAGCATGAGCTATGTGGCAAAGCAGCGACGCTAATCATAGCAGAAAGTCTGTGCTGACTCAATTCAGTAAAATTATCATCAGTGGTTAAATATTAGACAAAGTGGTAAATGTTTACTGCCTTCCTATAATGTATCACACCATCTTTTGTCTTAGAATGGGATAGAATAGTGCTTTGTTGTCATTGTACATGTACAACGAAATTGTGGGTGCTCCACACAAACTGTGCTGCAATAAAATATAAATAGTAGTCAGCAGCAATGAAAAGCAAACAGGAAAAAGGGATATACACAAAACTAGAGAAATATATACAAATTTAAGGAAAAGACACAGATTAGAGAACAAGTTGCAAAGTGCAAAGATTGGTGGGGTGTGGGGGGGATAGTGTTTGTTAACGGTCCGAATAACCCAGGGGAAGAAGCTGTTTATGAGCCTGGAGGTGTGGGACCTGATGTGGGAGTCACAGACCAGAGGACAGTGGGTCAAACATGTGGTGGGCCTGCCTCCAGGGGTGGCAGAGGGTGAGGTGGGGGCCGAGTCAGACTGATTGAGGCAGGTTGGTGAGGAAGTCTCAAGGAGCAGGTGGCAGGGAATCTGAAGGCGGTCCAGTATGGTGGTGAGGATGTCTGGGATTATGGTGTTGACCCCGGAGCTGTAGTCCACGAAGAGCATTCTCATGTAGCTCTTCCTGTTCTGCAGGTGCTTCAGCGCTCTGTGAAGGGTGATGGCATCCTCTGTCGACTGATTTGCTCTGTATACGCAAACTAGTGGGGGTCAAGGGAGGGTGGTAGACAGTCTTTGATGTGCTGAGACCAAATGCGCTCAAAACACTTCAGACGTGAGGGCTATAGGTCTGTAGTCATTGAGGCTGTCTATTCAAGTCTTTTTGGGGATGGGAATGATAGTGGAGGCCTTCAGACAGGTGGGAATGGTGGCATCAGTCAGGGAGAGGTTGAACAGCCTGGTGAGGATTCCTGCCAGTTTGCGTACGCAAGCTTTAACCACAGTCTCTGGGCTGGCAGCTCTCCTGAGGTTCACTGCTCCTAGTCTTCTCTTGACCTCGTGTTCCTGGAGGGAGGGAGGGGGGCTTGGATCAAGGAAACCCTGTATTGTCCTCCTGTAGGCCTCCTTTGCCTGTTTGATGCCCCTCCTCAGATTGACTCTGGCAGTGCTGTACAGAGAGCTGTCACTCAGCCCTGGAGGCTGAGTTCTAATCGGAGCCTGTACTTCACTCCTCATCCAAGGTGTTCGGTTAGGAAAAACCCGTATGGTTTAAGTCACTGTCACATTCTCTACTCAGCACACATAGCAAAGGACAGGATGATTGAAAGTCTCCAGGTCCTGTGTTTAAAAACAGTGATTTACATTTGCATCAAACAGTGGCTTGAACTATAATTACATTTACATGAGAAATAGAGAAGAAAAAATGTAAATCTGCCCAATTCCTAATAAACAAAAGTTTCATTATATACAGTCAATAAAAGTTATGTTTATAAGTAATTGATAGTAGTATTAATATCTAATGACCCAATTCCTTCCTTTTTTTCAGTTATTCTAATGTATTTGTAGATATATTTTCCATATACCCTGTATTTTTGTTTGTTTTTGTGAAATAGTAAAAATAAAGAAGTTTGACAACTTTATTTAGTATTAATATTACTTGGGGATTTAAATTGAAGGTCAACTGATCAGCTGCTTTAATGCCAAAGTGAACTAACCGGTTTTGTTTTTAATTTTATGGTATATTTTCTATTTAAACATTTTGTCCTGAATGATATCAGTACAGAAATCCAATTACTGGTGATAATAACTTTATTTTGCCAAATTTTCGAGATAAACTAGATTGTGTTACCACTATATAGGCAGTTATTGAGTAATGTGGATTTGATAGCATCTTAAAAGAAACCTGCACTGCAAACAGGAGCAATTAATTACAGACACAAAGGACTGTCGATTAGCAGCAAATCCACTGATATACTGGCCCTGATTACTTATCTCATATATAAGCTACTTTCATTATTGTCACGATCCTGGGTCTTAGGACCCAGTGTTTTGAGTTTTAGTTCATTTTGATGTTTATAGTATGTTAAGCTCATCAGGTCTCCTATGTTCATTTGCTTATTAGTTCCCTCTTGTGTTTTCAACCCCTGTGAAGTCTCCCTTGCCCTTCGTGTGTTTCATGTCTGTTGTCTTATGTTGTCATGTCTGCCTCTCATGTTTCCTGTTTCATTTTGGAGAGATCTCGTGTTTTTATATTATGGATTATGTTTTGAGTCCTTTGTGGTACTGTTTCGTGTTTCCCTAGATCTGTTATGGTTATCTTAGGTTTTGCTCTTTGGCTTTGTCATATGGCTTCCCTGTGTTCCATGTTATGTCTCCCCTGTTGCTGTTAAGTTTGCATGTTTAGAATTCAGTCAGTGTGTTTCCTGTTTTACTTTGTAGGTCCATGCCTCATGTGAGTGTTTCTAGTTTTGCGTCTCTGTCTCGTCCAGCCTGATTGCTCCCCTTCTGTGTCTCATTCCCTCGTTATCCCTCTGTGTATTTAAGCCTTGTGTTTCTCTTTGTCAGTGTCGTAGTCTCCATCATAGCTGTGTGATTTTTCCCTGTGGCTCTTTGTGCTTTAGTTTTCCCAGTTTAGTTTATTTTGTATTGTTTTTCGTGTCCCACTTCACGCCAGCAATAAAGCTGTGTTTTTTGAGTTTACCTTTTGTCTCTGTGAGTTTGCGTTTGGGTCCTCTCCTGCCTGCCACACAGCCGAAACATGACAATTATACTCTGTATGTGTTATTTTAAACACATCCTGACCTGCTCAGACGTGACCAGCTGACAGACAGAAGAGGAAGTTGATATTGGCTCAATTTAATGTTACAAATTAATCTAAAGCAACTTTGCAATTCATAAATTACTTTTTACATCAAAGAAATTCAGCCGAAACCCTTCAGCCAGAGTAGAATGGACCAATGAATAAATTTTCATGGGAATAAAGCAGATACAGCAATATCATGAGTGGTCCATGTCTGCTTCTTTAGCTGAACCCTTGCTAATGCATGACTCTCTTATTGATGGTATCAGTTCATGCATACCTTCAGTAATTCATTCAAAGTCTTTTCTCTGGTGCAGAAGCTAGACCATGTTTTGCTAGCTTAACATGCTACTGAAGTGCAGCTATGACATTAAATGACTAGGGATTCTGTGGTTAGTGGATAAAGATGGAAGCTCATCACCAGGCCTATCAAAACCACCCCAACAGATCAGACATAAGCCGGTTGTTAGGTGTAAAGTTCGTTAAGGTGACTGTTAAATAAAGCTAGAGGTGCAGTTCTACAGTTAGCCGCTACTATGTCAACATCTCTCACACAACCATAAAATACATTTCATGCAAAGCTATCCCAGGCCTTATTTTATAGGTTTGCATTAACAGATTACTCATAATATGTAGTGTAAATATGCTAAAAATGCAGTGTTAGATCAGAACAACATACCTAATATCTAAAATAAAACAATAGTACACCAAAATGAACAGTCATAGTTGGACTACTGTAAATGTAGGACACACATGTGCAAACCTGAAATATTGTTGGTTTGTTACAATGGTAACTAACCACAAAGTATGAGCGAGTGCCTGAGTGCTAAATGAGACATTGACCCGTGTTTTGGGTAAATTTGCCAGTCATGGGGTCATTACATATCATATGATATTATTGCACGGAGACAGTAATAACAGCTGGTGAAGCCTTTGTTCATCAAATCCACCATGAAAGATTCAATTTCACCATCCCGTGTCATCAGTGAGGAACATGCTCCAGCTTCCTCTATCACAGCAAGACACAAACCCAGCTTTTGTGCTCAGTTGCAGAAAGGGAGCGATCAACACCCTAACCCATTGTGCTGTGATGCCAATCCAAAGATGTGCATTTCGGTATGTGCGCGTGTGACATTCGCCCGATTAAATTCAGCCATGACCCAACAAGCAGAATCCAGCAGCTGCAGACATCAGCAGCTGGGCAAGACAGCAAATTTCACTGACAGCAGGAATGAGCTGACAAGGGCCAACTCTGTGTTTATAGACAAGACATACACCATAATCCAACTCACATGAGACAGCTGAAAGATAAGGAGAGAAATAGCAGATGGCAGTTCTCTATTACAAAAACTTCACAAATAGAGAATTTGTTTTGCGCCAGGGATGTCATGTTACTATAATATTGGAATGGATGCTGAAGTTTGAAGTTCATTTGATAAGAATCGGTCCTGGCTGACGCCGTATTTCCAAGGGGTTAGAAAAATTAGTAATGATAATAGAACAGACCTTAAATTAATATAAGTCAATTAAAAGTAAAAGCAGATAAAATAAGAAATAAATAGATAATGATATATTAGCACGGTTGCCATACAGCAAGAAGGCCCTGAGTTCAGCGCCCCCCGTGACCCTGAAAAGAAGTGAATGGATGGATAATTTAGGAGATTAAAAAAAGAGTGATTTTTGGCAAATAACATTCAGCTAAAAAAATAAATAAATCAAAAGATGACTCCTTTAATTACATCATTTTAGTTGTATTCAAGTTGGCATCACCACATTTTTTAACCTTCTAATTTTCTTTGAGTGCAAAAGTGTCTTTTTAAAGAAAATTTACATATGAAGTGTTGGAGCACTCGTGTCAGACAAACAGTTATTCTTTAAAAGGACTTTCTACGGCTGCCTGATGCGCCGGTGCTCTTTTCCCCAGCGAAAAATCAGACATGCAAGCTGTCAAACGTTCAATACAAAAATGACAACCCGCACTGTACCTTAAAACTCATGTGTTGGTTCCTTTCTCTGACAAACACTCTCACCCGAGATTTTCTTTTCTTTTTTCGGTCCGCCTGCCTGGAAGGAACTGCCAGCGGTGCCAAAGAGCTTCACAGTGATTTGAATGCCTCTTTCCTTTAGAAATGTAATTTGGATAGACAGGTTTTATTTTTTAGGTTTTTTTTTAGTCATGTAAAAAAAAAAAACACATCAAAAATTAAAAAAATAACCAAGTTTTGAAGCGATGCCAGCACACATATAGTTTGTCAAGTTGTTCGATGTTCGAAGTGGCAGAAGTAACACATAAAAGGCACTTTCATATGATGTAAGAGCATTTTTTTGTAGTTAAAAAAGTGTTTATTTTGCCCCATGTGTTCAAGACTTATACATATTCACAGTTTTTACATGGTTTTCCTAATTAAATAAACTTTGTTGCTTAATTTTAGCAACAATTAAACAAGACGGACTGTTCTGTAATTAAATACTACTGGGCAATATTGTTGAACTGATGTCTCTGTGACACTATCGCCGACCTACTGTATACAGTACCCTTAAAAGAGGCTTTTTACAGAGAAAAGATGACAATTTGGTGATGTTCAGCCTGGTTTAATCGAAACTCATTCTCAGTTTTTAACAAAGCCGCTTGAACCATTATTAAATAAATAGAAGTGTTACACTGGGCCTGCCAAAACTGTGTTTTAGGTACCAGCATGTTAAAGAGGCCTGCTACCCATCACTATTTTATCACTTAAGTGTTGAGACTGCACTCATGAATGTTTCTTGTTTTATGAGAACTGAAAATGTCCTTTCAGCAAGACATCCAAAGTTATTTTTGTTATCTTTGGAGGAATGTAATGGAAATGTAAGACTATGCTGCTTCTCTGTGTCAAGTTAACCACACTGAATGAAAAGCTCCACATTGTCTTGTTTTCTATCTATCTATCTTTTAGATATACCACATGTTGATGTACGAGTTTATTACGCAGTGATTTCTGTGGCAGATATAAAACAAAAATTCTAGGCTTGCAATCCTTTTTTGGCAAAAACTGTGCAGACTGCTATCTGACTGCTATCATGCAGGCTGCACTGACGTTTAACCACCTTGCAAAGGACAACCTGTCAAAAACAGATTCTTCATGTTTGTTTGCAAAAATCTAAATGTAAATATCAGCCAGGCTAAAGGCAGACGGTTGCAAAACTTACACAGTACATTTGGGTTCATTATGAGGTCATCCCCCCAAGGCTGAGGGATTACATTTTGAGGTATTAGCGTGATCAATTTCTGTCAGCCTGGATTTGTACAACCATTTCTCACCATTGAGAAATCAAATAGGAAGCTTTTATCAAATAATTGCTCCACACTGAATCCCCTGTTTCCTACAGTGGTTCTGTGTTCCAACTTATTAAAGATGCCTGAGTTGTGTGTCAAAGCACAATGTCATTTTGAATGCTGCACAAATATTTTCATCACCATCTCCGGATAGAACTTCAAATGAGGAAGAAATATTTTTAATTTCTTCCTCCTTTTAACTGTACAGTAAGTTCTGGTATCTGCCGAGTACTCTGGATTATGAAATTGTTTAATTAAAACAGACAAAATGTAAAGGAGACTATCACATTTCAAGCCCAAGCTGAACACAGCTGCAAACACAAAAAGAAGCATGTTTTTCCATGTCCAAATGCCTCTCCCTGGAGAGCGTTTTGTTAGCATGGGTTGTGCGTGTGCACAAAGGTCTGATTCTCCTTCTGATGTTGTATTGAGGTCGAGACGCTTACGCTTACAAATTGTACATATTGCACCTGTACATGCACCTGAAAATACATCAGTGGTTCATGTTTTTGGCAAATTAAATTATTGTTATTGCTCCAGTAATGTAATTTTAGCCAATGACAAGGCCATTGAGTTTCTGGAGAATGCAATGGGATTGTTGCTACAGCTGGACTTAACCTGTTGCATTGCTGCATTGCATTACTTTCCATTGTGTGCTGTACTTGTCTAACAAAGTTGAAGGGACTTTACTTTGAAAATCTGAGATATTATTTTAGCATTGTGATAATTGTGTAAAATATACAATTAACAAGAGATTTTATTTAACATAATTAAAGCATTGCAGTGACGTCCAACAAATAATTGCAGGCTTTTATTTGATAAACAAACAAAAATAAACAAGCAAAACATTCAGTTTCCCCAGGCTTTTATTTATAAAATTCCACATTTTTTTTTGTACAGTATACCGTTCTTTCAATGAGAACAGTGTACTTTATTTTGAAAATCTAACATACATTAGCATGTTTATTGCCTACTTTTTCATCAGTATAAATGTGTGAGGAAGAGGCAGACAAGAGCAGCTTTAAATTGTTTATATACTTGTGTCTAGGTATATAAACAAGTACATATGTGTATATTTTTTTACAGCTTCAACATTATATATACTTGCTTTCTTTTGTCCATACAGTCAGAGACACTGACAGACAGATGATAAGTTGCTTTATGTCAATTTCAGGGAATGCGCTTACAATGCTTGTGCTTGTCATTCTCACAGAAAACAGAGTATTAGATGTGAACACACATGACAGGTATCAACCAATCACAGAGAGGGAGAGAGAGAATCAACCCGGATGATAATATTGAAAAGAATCGGTGTGTTAGGCTGTCAATTTGAATACGTCTATAAAAAAAATACATAAATACATTTTTATAAAACCCCAAATCCCTAAAGCTGTTAAATTTATTCATCAAAGTAATAACTACTTACATGCCAGTGTCTTTCTCAACTAAAGCGCTCCCTGATAAGAATAGAATTCCCATTGTTACAACTAAATTAATTTTAATTCTGAATCCTAACCCCTTGATATAAATTTTTTTTATTTTTTTAACTGTGTCAGTCTTCCCATTTATGTTATGGTTTTTAATTTAAGCTTTATAAAAGCTGACATTTTAATCGCTATTAGGTTTTGAAAAAGGAGATAGAATTCTCCAGTGAGCAGCAGTGTAAAGAAAAAGAGAGTACTGCAATACTTGTTGGGGTGAATTTGAAATTATAGTACAACAATGGCATGTTTTTACTGGGGACGAGTAGACAATGATTGTCTTGACTATCTGAGCAGTTCCTTTGTTGCCTCCCTTTCCACCCAATAACTGTAGTTCTTATTGTTCACTTGACAGACTTACAGATAGTTTTGCATCAACTCGTTCTGAAACAGAAGCCATCTCTGAAATGTGGTCCAAGGTCACATTTCATAAACCTCCATCCAGCACTGGGTAAAATGTTCAACATAGAGCACAAATGTCTAATTTGCATGATTCATTTAGACATTTAGACATGTATGAGAGCAGAAGAACAATACACAGACTTATAATTAACTTGGTTGTGAATTACACATTGGATAAATTGCTGTCAGTCATTCCAAGGCTATGAAGTTTTCACGAATCCAAATGCTGTTTCGTGCAGAAGAAGATATAAAGAATAGAAACGGGAGATTATCTTGAAGAGACAAGATGGTAAAATTTATATTGTCTTCAGCAAATTCAAGTCAGCATAAGTAAATACTGTGATCCTATATTTTAACCATGCTGGTGTTGTATGAATATAGCTATTTAGATCTCATGTTTTGTGTTTAAAAAGAATACACGTTAAGTTGCTCATTAGTAGGCCTAGGAGAAGATCTTATACTTATTTAAAATGTTGTAATTGCAGCTTTTAGCTAATTTTCTGTGAGTTGAGGTATCTGTTGGTTATTATTATTTGTTTAGTACAAGGATAAAAGCAACACAAAAAATTCAACACAAAGGCTTTTTATTGCAAAATGTACTGAAAACCTGTACTGCCTCTTTATAACTGGAAATCCAACCTTGCCCTGTCCATGAATAGCAGCAGTGGATCCATGGCTCAGCTGGCTTGTGCTTTCTTCCTGGATTAGTGCTGAGGTAAGCAGACTGGCTCTTTACTGGCCCATATTCACTGGGGAGAAAGTTTTAGCCTGTGTGAAGAGCTCATGCTGGGAGACACACACACACACCCACATAAACTGCTCATTTATAATCGTTTCTCTAGGGACACTATTTAGAGAAACAGATAGTTAATCATTACCAGAAGTGTTGATGCTTGTGGGACTTGTGTTTGTGGGACTGTCTGCACTCTGTGTGCGTACACGCAGAGCTCCTGTTAGCACTGTTAAATGTGTTTCCAGACCTTCCTTGTCAGTGATTTATCCTGATCAGCCAAAAAATAAAATAAATCACTTACTTCTGTGTTATAACTATGCTACGCATATACTAACCACAAACCCTTTTGTAACCTTATGGCATAACCTGACATGAACCAACACAGCGCACACAGGTATAAATGCTGCCAGTGGCACTTGCGTGGGCTCTACTTTTCAAAAGCATAATTAAGGGATTACACTTAAATGTTTCACAATCTTAATAACAGTGTTGGAGTAGTTACTCAAAAAAAGTCATGTATCACACATAACTTGTTACTTTTCATAAAAGTAATGAATACAAAAATTATTTGCTGAAGAAAGTAATTTATCACCCTACTTGTTATATTACTTTCTCGTTACTCAGTAAAATAACCTGAAATGTGTTGTCTCATAATTACCAGTTAACAATATAAACCTATAGGCTACAACGAAACCCTATCCTAATGGGGACACATCACACTTTTGTTCTATGTGCAATAAAAATAAAAGTAATGTTACTCCACTCTTAAAGGCTGTAGACCACTGTATGTATGGTAATGGATATACAGTAATGTGTTACTTTGTAACCCTTTACACCCAACACTGGTCAGTAAATACATCAATGTTACTATCTGATAGTCAAAAAAACTGTACAAAGAATCCTAAATATTAGCCTAAACATTTCAAATCAAATACATATTGTCAAGAACAATGTTGCTTAGCCAGTTAGTCAGGTTAGTCAGTCAACTCTCTTATTTACATGTTTTAAAATAAAAAATCATGTTAAAAACACATTTTCTTAAGAGCCTTAATGAAAATGTATAAGCTAAAAGTGCTCCAAAGTTTTCATGTGACGTGTTTAAAAACTTTTTGACAGTCATATTAATTTGAGAAGCCTTTTGGTGACAAAAAAACTATCCAGATGCTATATTAGTTCTTGAAAAGCGTGTCTATTTAACAGATGTAGAAGCACGACCGTGCGCATACACGCAGGGAGTTACATCAGAGCTGATGTGTGAAGAGGAGCACCTTCTAATGTGTTGATTTTTGCACATCTGATGCTATAATAGAGCTGTAACATCACATTCTCTGCTGTTGCATAACTAGTGTTAATGCGTTTTATTTTCTCATGCCTCTTTTGCGCTCGGTGTTGCCTTTAATATAGAAGCACACTGAGAAACATGATGTAGTGTAAAAGAAAGGGAAAATATATTGATTCAAGTATATATTTATATTCTTTCCATTTTCTGAAAAACTTATTTAGCAGGAATTTATTATAGCCTACCCTTATGGAATGAATTATGGTCCCAAGACCTTTCTCTTTCATTCCATGGTTCATCTTTTTTTTGTAATGACTGATGTATGTGTAATGGAAATGCAAACTCTGCCAGCAAATATTATTGGCTTTCCTTACCTGAACTACTACTGGACTTTCAATATTAACTGGGAGAGTTTTTATTCCATTGCGTGATTTGTAAGGTAAAGGTAAGAGTTTTTACATGTATTAAAATTATAAGTTTAAGCATTGTTGGACACATGAGAATAATAGAAGCACATAAGATATATAGTATAACTCTTCCTGGTCTTACTGATTGATGACTTGTCCAGGGTGTACCCAGTCTCTCGCCTGGTGATGGCTAAGATAGCTCAACTAACCCTGACCCTAAATGGGATAAGTAGAATAAAATGGAAGAATAGTTGGTTATAACACAATATATTCAAATTCACATATATAATACTGTGCAAAAGTGTTGAACCACCACTCAGTTGTTTATATTTTGCCTCCAAATAGCAAGTCTCCCTTCTTGCTTTTTAAAGTGGTGTTAAAGAGTAGTTCTCCAGGGCAGTGTTGTGTCTACACATAACAAACAACTTAGCAAATAATCAATTTTCAATTCTGTATCTTTAGGCATTTTGTTACTAGCAGCCTATTGAAGGAAGACAATTTGTTCTCTCTTGTTTAGCTAATACGGTTTGTCAGGCATAACATAGTTTTTTTTGGCAGCAACACCCTGAATGAGCTATTAGCCAAAAATGTGGCATATCTCAGCATGGTCTGCTGTGTATCCTTAAAGATTTGAGGCTAATAGACAAGTGGAGGATAAAGGGAAATGTGGGAGGCCTAAAAAACTATCTCCAGCATATGAATTGTTTCTATAAAAAAAAAGAAAAAAGAAGAAAAAACTGAGGGGAATATCCAGCAAAAACCTGACACAAGACTTGAGAAATACACTTGGGCCTTACGCTAATCCATCTACTGTTTGCCAGAGGCTCATCAGAGATGGTCTCAATGGAAGGGCGGCTATGAAGAAACCATTCTTAAGGAAGGGAAACAAGGAGAAAAGGCTGGGGTATGTCAAATTACACAAGAATTGGACTGAAAATATGTGGCAGTAGGTTTTATGGAGTGATAAATTCCAAATTTGCTTCAACATTATTTAAGCAGTGTGGCATCATCTTGACAAAGACACACCAAAAGGCAGCCAACATCCAAGAAAGAGCTTAGAGTCCTTCAAGAAACCTGGAGAACTATTCCTGAAGACTAAAGAAATTACAAAAAAGTAGTACAAAATGTTTTTGTCTTTCATTTCCACGTCTGTGGGGACGGTTTTCAATAAATTTCCACACCTATTTCACATTTTCCTGGAAATCTAAAGAAATTAGGGGTGATTTAAGACTTTTGCACAACACAGTAACTTCAACCATTCAATAAAAAATCAGTCCAAATATAAATGATGTTATAAAAATACAGATCTCTGTATTGGCACTGTCAGTCACTAGACTACATAGTGCACTCTGTGTTCAAACATTGCCATTATATAGTCTTCTAAAGCGCTGAGCTTACACATACCTCTGAATCTCTGTCGTGCTGAGAGCATTTTACAAACTAGTATACTTAAATTCTTCTGCCATCAAGATCATATCCAGTCAGCACTTTTACTTTCAAGATGAATATCTCCCTGACTTGGGGATTTCAAAGACTCAAGACAGAATAACGACAGGTAGGATGAGAAGGATAAAGAGCTCAAGCTTAAGAATAGGGAGTGGGAGCAAAGGGATAACAAGGCAAAGGGCATTTCGCCGGCCAAACGGCTGGTTGAGCAAGAACAGATAGTGTGGCTGTGGCTCAGAGGGCGCACAAAGCATTTTTGAAAGCATTTTGTCATGTAGAGTGCCCAGAGAAAGGAGTTCCATAAATCTCTTTGATATATTAAAGTATAGATATATCTGCCACCATGCTATTGAACCTTGTGCACATGCTTCAGTGCAACATCCTGACCAATTTTTATGGTTTCCACCTCAGCCACTATAAAGTAGATGATTGGCTGTTTGGTGGAAGGGCTGGGACAATCCAGCATCTTCGGCATAATTAAATGTATATTAAGCACCTTGGGAAAACTGTTGTTGTCAGCTGGCACTCTATAAATAGGAATGAGTTGAATTAAGTTGATTTTAGCCACCATCTTTATACCCCTTTGAGATGTAATCAGCAGACTGCCGTGCTGCTCTCCTGTTGGAAAAGAACCAATTTTAAGTACATAACTTGGATATTACAGCCTTTTAAGGCTAAACCAGGATGAAACCTACTTAAAATTAAGGTAAAGGCTCTTAGATATGGAGGGCCTTAGGTGCCAAAATGAATTAACTTCCCCAAAAATCAACTACAACTAATTGTTTGAATAATAACTCGGGCCGGGAGCAAAGTGCAAATGACTCCTGTTTTAAAGACCTCACGGTGGTTGTGTGTAAGTATCTGTATTTATTTTAAAATCCTTTTACTTCTCAAGAATGTATAACCCATTTCTTAGGTCCCGTGGCATGAGTTTTTCTAGGTAGCAAGACAAGGTTTTAATTTTCTAGTTTTCTGTATTCAAGGTTTATTGAACACTTCTAAAGCATATTAAAATCACAGTAAAGTGTGCAGAAGCTACTATACAAAAAGACTTTGGCCAGTTGGTGCGATTAGAACCACGTCAGTCAGTCAACTTGCTAAGAATGAGCACCAGTGGTCCAAAAAAAATCCTGACATTAATATCCCGTAGAAAGGCATGCAGTGACCCCCTCTCTTTCTGTTACACAGCCATTCCTCAGCTGCACCACATAGTGCAAAGAACACATGCCTCTGCTGTGTCCCGGTGTCATATACATCTATACCTACTACATATTAATTACACTTGTGCACACTGTTTGGTACCAGATGTACATTTTTTGCATTTGCATTTCAATCACAAGGCTAAAACCAGTTCCATATTCTGCACTAATCCCAGTATAGACTATGTATGCTTCCCCGTCCAGCTGCTGCAGTTGTCCAGCCATCCATGCAATGGATCTGTCTCTGCTCCTTGGATGAGAATGCCACGAAAAGAAGTCTATATTTAGACTGAAAACATAAATGAAATAAACGAGACCCACAGCTATTTAGATGTGAAACTGTATTGCATGTTACTTCTCCATTTATTGCCACAGCAAATTTCCCCCTCATAACAAGTCGGAATTCTGCACTGACTTAACTAAATGTGATCTAAAAATTGAGGCCTCGGCTCTGTGACTGATTCAAATTGGTGTTTCTGATGGGCCAAAGAGATGTATTTGTATTGCTTGTTTGCTATGCCAGTGTAATGGGCATAGCAATTAAGCCCATCTGCTGACTTTGGGAGCGAGATCTGGTAAATGGAGAGCTTGTCAGTCAGTCAAGGCTTACAGTAGGACACGACCATTCATGCTCACATACAGGTCTACCCAATAGTTCCTATGTTTTATATTTTATGCACATTCACTTGCTTCTGATAAGAGTGTTTTTATGTACTGCATAGTAAATGTCATAAAACATTTTTATTTTTGTTTCATATATGTATATTTTATATATAATTTTTAATTATTCATAATATGATAGTATGTGATAGTGCCACCAATGCCATTGAGAGGGCACTGATGCTGCTAAACACTAAACTAAATGACTAATGTGTGCTGATATAGCTAGTAAATGGAAAATTAATTTTTAAAGACATCAGATTTTTTTTTGCGTACATTTATCACATACAGTTTACTTACTTTGCAGTCGGACGCGATTACTCACAGGCTATGCAGTGACACCCTGAGCGCTGAGTAACCTTAATGAATCTTCTGATGCACAAACAAAAGAGCACATGAAAAAATGGAAATGTTGCTTACAGATGATTTGATTTGAGTTCCCTGTGTTTATTATTCCGTCGCCAGAAAGGTTATTGTATTCAAATGGCCTAGATGTTACGCCTAATAATATTAGCAGGGGCGACACACACACACACACACACACACACACACACACACACACACACACACACACACACACACACACACACACACACACACACACACACAGAGCACCAACTGTAGCCTACGGACGTTGCAGTTGCTCATTGCATGAGCCACTAACAACAATTAATCCCACCACTTCAGTTCCCTCCAAAAAAATTACATGCTTGTATTATTTTGATGTACTGTAACATACTAGCTTTCCGTACTTCCTTGTTCTGAAAATGAGGCATCTGACTCAGAATGTGCTTTCATCTAAGAAGACTGTTTATGTTGGTGATGTCACTTTCAATTGCACTGCCTTTCCCTCTGCAATTATCTACGGCTGTGGCCTTTGTTTCTGTGTTTAATTCCTCCATTCATTTGAATCAGACCTCCGTCTGCTGCTTTCTGCAGAGTCCTTATTGAAGAAAATGAATGGATTGGAGGTTTTAATTAGGAAAGAACAGACATTGGATTAGGTCACCATTAGTCTTTTCCTGTCTGCCCTACCATTTCTTACTGCTGTAAATAGAGCTCGGTGAAATGGCCCAAAAATGTAATCTTTTTTTTTTTCCTTTGTCACATGATGATTTATGACTTCAGTTAGGTTCAGTCATTTTACAGTGAGTCTTTATACAGCATTACTCTTTTTTGGGTGGAGGCTCAGAATCAATTGGACCAACTAACTTAATTTTAAACATAAGGATTGCTTTTAATACTTGGATAAAAATCCTTTCACTCAGTGAATACTTGGACGGCACCGCATGCACTTCCATTGAGATAGATTAGATTCTTTAGTTCTTCGAAATCGTTCACTGTCTTTCTGAGAACAATGTGTTTTCTTTAGCCTAATGATGGCCTCACGCACTTGCATCACCATTTCTTTGGGCTTTCAGATTTTAGTGCGGCAAAAGAAGCCGCAGGCGCCAACCTGCTCGCTGCTGGTTTAGTCAGTCCTTCAGCTCACAAACGTTATCAGGATCAAACCAGAGGAAAGACCGACTTGACCGGCTTAAAATTACAATGAAAGACTATAAAAAGTTTATTAAAAACCTGGAATCAGCTTCAGATATTTCTACTTCACCTTCAAGAATGGGGGGTTATACAGTTTAGAAGCCATGGAACCAGGCCTCAACTGGCCACCAAACTTTTGAGTGTCAAACAAATTTTCAGCCTCTGAAAACGGGGGAGTGTTTCTGTTCTATTTTCACCGTTTAAATTTTAAACTGTTATGCTATTTCTGCTAATGCCAGCTATATCTTTTGGTGCTCATAACTTTTATGCTTTTTAAAATATTAAGCTTTTGAACATCTCTACTCGTCATATCTCCTAAACCGTGGACTCCAGAGACATGAGCCTTGTGCCAATATATCTTCAGACACTCACAGCGAAATAATTTTTTGATACCGCTTACCCATGAATTACGTTTGTTTCAGGATAGGAAATCTATCCTCTGAGATTTCAAACTCTGGAATTAAAGCCGTTTTTTCTATCGTCGTATCTTTCTTTGGGATGAATGCCGGTTTGGCTCACTGAGATTAGCGGGCACCCTGATGCGGAAACGGGTGGTTTGAATCCCACTCGTTGCCACATGTCTTTCCCACTCTTGCACCTTCTGCTTTCTTGTCGCTCTTCAGTGTAACCTTTCAAAAAAAGTCATCTTCAGCAGATAGTTCTACTTCTTCAGCTGTTTTCGGCGCACGATTTCTGCTACATAGCATTCACCCCACATTCTCGCAGGAAATGCAACTTTTTCTAGTGTCTATTGGATGTTTAGATGATATCAGGTCTAGCCTACTTTGAGTAGTTTCTACAATTGTCTATAAGATGAGAGGCTCTAATTTATCATCACTTTCAAATTCACTTTCCCCCGTTGCAGCTGTCACTTTAATGACTACCATTCCTTAAAGACTATCCTTAAACACTAAGTATTATTTGGTACAGGAGTTTCTTTTATTTTTCAGTTTTGTTGTCATTCTGTTTTTGTTCATGGGTTAATTGGGGTTATCATACAGATGCTTTGACTTCATCCAAAGCCTTTTCATTTCAAGGAAAAACGTAATTATCTCTTGAAAAACATTTATTGTGTTTCCTGGAGAAAAATAATCCTGCAGAACTTTGAACTCTAACCACCTCTGCAGAGACCTGGAACACCATGTTTGGCGCTGTTTATTTGTTTTGACAGCAGTGGAGATGTTTGGGGTCATAGATGTGGGCCAGACCCTCCACTCACATCCTAAAAATGTTAGCTAGATAACCCCTTCTCCTGACCTCTGCTTGTCAAAAGCTTTTAGTGTTGCTTATTTGCAAACGCATGCCCGCTGAAGATATTCGCTGTGCACAAACGGCCGGGACCAGAGGCTTATTTGTGTATGAGACAGAGTTGAAAAGTTCAGCTTAAAGACACGACCTTAACTAACACTGTTATTATTTAAAGGGAGGTTAAAACAGTGCAGTTGTACAATGCAGTCTGGGAAGAAGCCAATCAATATACAGAGATCCGCCTGTAGATCCGCCACGTGGATGCCATCTAACGCTGCCAAAAATGGAAGGATAACGCTGTTCAGTTGTGAGACAAATTGTTTATACTGATGGCATAAATACACTATAAACCTTAACAAAATGCTCCTTTCACTCAACTTCTTGTGTGTATTCTTTTGGACCAAATAAGAAAATCTTAACCACAAGTCAGAAAGTATTTCATTATTGTTATCATGGGTCATGTCTGGTTCTTTGCCTACTCAGTGTTTAGAGGGGAGCCAGACAGCCGATTTACATTCCAGCTTGATTCACTGTGAACTAAAAAGGCAGTAAAGGTCAAAATCAGCTATCTGGAGCTCCCAATGTGTTAGCAGGAATTTGCCTTTTACAAGTTCCTTCAAAAGTATAGACTCTTTAGACGTCTCCCTCTTCGTTGAATGAAAAGTAAACTCTGATAGCTGACTGTATATTTGTAAGGGCAGATGTACGCAGGGATTTTTAAATGAATGATTATCGCTGCCCCCGATTAACCCCCATTTTATGTGAGTGAGTGGTTTTTGTTCAGTTTCATGTTTCAGAGGTTCAGTTGTGTGGTCCTGTAAAGAGCTCTCACCAGTCTTATCTGGCAGGTTAAGTAAACACAACAAGACAGTTTGGAAAGTTTATGTGAGTGGGCTAAAAAGGTGACCTTGTTTCCTCTGGCTCTAGTTCAGATTTTTAGGACTGTGTTTATAGCTACACGGTATATTAATCCTTTAGTAGAAACCTTGGTATCATCTGCCAACTCATTATGCACAGAGCTCCCAGAAGAGATTGTCCCTTGTTTTTATGCATGCTGTTCAGCTGTGATTGTTTACTTTCTTTGTTGGGACATTCCCACCTGAGCACACACAAGCACTTTAATACCAATGTATTCCATACAGATAGGAACGAGAAAGCGTTATATCATTTAAAAGCCAAAAATCAAACATGGTTTGGTCTACATGAGACTGCAGACTGCAAACTGCAACGATAATACCTTTCGCATATTTAAGTGATGAAAATTCTCTAATCCTGTAAATAAAAGCTACTTTTATTTTATATTAACCCAACATTCTCAAAAAGAAGCACTCCAAAGGGACGTGTGACTGCCTGAACAATGAGGCTGGCAGAGCTTGTCTGCTCATTCATTTTATCATATAGCCCGGATAAAATAAATGGACAGACAAGTTGAATTACATCCTTTAGGAAATGGGCTCAGAGATTATTAAGGGAACAGGATGGGTCATGTTATCTGTAATGTTATCAGTTAAATGTTCAGCAGAGCTGATGTCTGATTAATGAGTTTCAGGAAATATTGCCAGCTGGGTCTGGGACGTTAAGATAATCAGATTTCTGCAGTAAGCATCCAAAAATCTGTTGATGGGAAGGAAAGTTAAAGAAAACTTGAGATATGTGTATATATATATATATATATATATATATATATATATATAGTAGCACGGAGGGAGATTAGCCAACTAACGGAGTTGCAGAAAGGTGCGACAAAGAAGGTGCATAAGAAATACAGCAAGCTGTCCATACCTGAGGCCTTAGAAACTGCCAAGCAAAGACTCACAGCCTTGGCCAGCCGCTTGAGAAGGTACACCAGAGAGATAGAAGGCAGGAGAATAAACCAGCTGTTCTCCACAGAACCAGCAAAGGTGTACTCTCAGTGGCAAGGGAACAATAAGAGAACAGCACCACCAAGGCTGGAGACCGAGCAATACTGGAAGAGCATATGGGAGAAGGACGCAACCCATAACGGCAATGCTCAGTGGCTAGTGGATCTGAGGGCAGACCACAGCAACCTCCCCGAACAGGATCCAGTAACCATCACAGTGGCAGATATCCAAGAAAGGGTCTCCAGTATGAAGAGTTGGACAGCACCAGGGCCCGACATGGTTCACGCCTACTGGCTAAAGAAGCTGACTGCACTCCACGAGCGTCTAGCAGCACAAATGAACCAGCTGCTAGTTAACGAGAGACACCCGGAATGGCTAACCGAAGGTCGGACGGTCCTGATCCCCAAGGACCCCAAGAAGGGACCGGTCCCCTCCAACTACCGACCAATAACCTGCCTCAGTACTACATGGAAGCTCCTGTCAGGCATCATATCGGCTAAGATGAACAGGCACATGGGTCAATACATGAGCGGGACACAGAAAGGAATTGGCAAGAATACCAGAGGCGCAAAACACCAGCTACTGGTAGACAGAACAGTCAGCCGAGACTGCAAGACCAGACTGACCAACCTGTGCACTGCCTGGATTGATTACAAGAAGGCCTATGACTCAATGCCCCACAGCTGGATACTGGAATGCCTAGAATTGTACAAGATCAATGGGACCCTAAGAGCCTTCATCAGGAACTCAATGGGGATGTGGCGTACAACACTAGAGGCCAACTCCAAGCCCATAGCACAAGTCACCATCAAGTGCGGGATCTACCAAGGAGATGCTCTGTCCCCACTGCTGTTCTGCATAGGCCTGAACCCCCTCAGTGAGATCATTAACAAGACTGGCTACGGATACCGACTACGGAACGGAGCAGTTGTCAGCCACCTCCTGTACATGGATGACATCAAGCTGTATGCCAAGAGTGAACGAGACATCGATTCACTGATCCACACTACCAGGCTATACAGCAATGACATTGGAATGTCGTTCGGACTGGAGAAGTGTAGTCGGATGGTAACAAAGAGAGGGAAGGTAGTCAGAACTGAGGGGATTGAACTACCAGAAGGCAACATTGCAGACATAGAGGACAGTTACAAGTACCTGGGGATCCCGCAGGCAAATGGGAACCATGAAGAGGCCGCTAGAAAGGCTGCAACCACCAAGTACCTGCAGAGGGTCAGGCAAGTCCTGAGGAGTCAGCTGAATGGTAAGAACAAGATCCGGGCCATCAACACATACGCCCTGCCCGTGATCAGGTACCCTGCTGGGGTAATAGGCTGGCCAAAGGAGGAGATAGAAGCCACTGACATAAAGACAAGAAAGCTCCTTACCATGCATGGAGGGTTTCACCCCAAGTCCAGCACCCTGAGGCTGTACGCTAAGCGGAAGGAAGGGGGCCGGGGACTGGTGAGTGTCAGCACCACAGTCCAGGATGAGACAACGAACATCCAAGAATACATTGGGAAGATGGCCCCAACTGACCGAGTGCTCAGTGAATACCTCAGGCAGCAGAAACCCAAGAAAGAGGAGGGAGACGAGGAACCATCATGGAAGGACAGGCCCCTGCACGGTATGTACCACCGGCAGATAGAGGGGGTGGCTGATATCCAGAAATCCTACCAGTGGCTGGACAAAGCTGGACTGAAAGACAGCACAGAGGCACTAATCATGGCAGCACAAGAACAAGCTCTGAGCACAAGATCCATAGAGGCTGGGGTCTATCACACCAGGCAAGACCCCAGGTGCAGGCTGTGTAAAGATGCCCCAGAGACAATCCAGCACATAACAGCAGGGTGCAAGATGCTAGCAGGCAAGGCATACATGGAACGCCATAACCAAGTGGCCGGCATAGTGTACAGGAACATCTGTGCCGAGTATAACCTGGAAGTCCCGAGGTCAAAATGGGAGATGCCCCCAAGGGTGGTGGAGAATGACCGAGCTAAGATCCTGTGGGACTTCCAGATACAGACGGACAAAATGGTGGTGGCTAACCAACCGGACATAGTGGTGGTAGACAAACAGAAGAAGACGGCCGTAGTGATCGATGTAGCGGTTCCGAATGACAGCAATATCAGGAAGAAGGAACACGAGAAGCTGGAGAAATACCAAGGGCTCAGAGAAGAGCTCGAGAGGATGTGGAGGGTGAAGGTAACGGTGGTCCCCGTGGTAATCGGAGCACTAGGTGCGGTGACTCCCAAGCTAGGCGAGTGGCTCCAGCAGATCCCGGGAACAACATCGGAGATCTCTGTCCAGAAGAGCGCAGTCCTGGGAACAGCTAAGATACTGCGCAGGACCCTCAAGCTCCCAGGCCTCTGGTAGAGGACCCGAGCTTGAAGGATAAACCGCCCGCAGGGGCGTGCTGGGTGTTTTTTTTTTTTTTTTAATATATATATATATATATATACACATATCTCAAGTTTTATATGAGTTATATAGTGGATCAGTCCTTAAGACCATTCCTATAGCACTTAATGTGTCTACATTAATGTGGCAGCACCACAAGGTGATTGCTTTTGTAATAGTAAAACATATGAGGAATTGCAAATTCATATTAGTATAATTTGCTTTTTATGTGCATGCATAGTTGAATCCAGCTATTTGTCCTCCTTTGGGTACTTGTTTATATACTCCATAACTCAAATACTTCTGAAACAGGAATATTGTTAAATGTGGGTTTCCTGGTCTCCCGCAGACCACTGAGCAGTCACCAGCTCTGTGCCCCTTATTTAAAGCGTTAAATCACATTTACATACTGGCTAACTGGAGCTACATGGCTCTCATGGTAATTTCTCTCTCTATATATAGGAAAACACAAATTCTGTTTTCACAAACAGATGCTCGCAAACTTTTATTTCCATTATTGATAAGTTGGAGATGAAATACATGTGAAATGTTACCTGGCACACAATGAGTACCCTTCATGCATCTCGGTATCCCAATTTCTATCCCGACAGATTCTATTCTATTCCATGTTATTGGGAGAAGCTGAGCACCTTGGACATTTGCAGAGTAGAGCCGCTGCTCAAGTCTGGGCACTTCCCACCGCTTTTCTAGGTACACACAACCCAAAGATATTATATCTTCCAAGACCTGGGAATGCTTTAGGATACATTTGAAGGACTAGGAAAGCTTTGCTGAGAATAAGACTGTCTGGAATGCCACTCCCCTAACCTAAATTTACACACACACACACACACACACACACACACACACACACACACACACACACACACACACACACACACACACACACACACACACACACACACACACACAGAGGAATGCAGCTGAGCCTCTTTGAGCACCAACAGCTGTAATGGTGTGATAAGGTAGCAAAAATCCAACGCTGGGTTTTATTTCTTTAGGCATGGTCAGAATCCCAGTGTGACAGAGGTTTTTGCACTGCAGAGTTACATGGCTACCAAGCCCATATTTATCATTCCTCAAACCTTTGTGTCCTTCTAAATGGAGACCAGTAACATTGGCTGAAATATTTTCCACAGGGCCTCCAATCAAAGAACATCTAGATAAGAGACAGGAAAGAAAGAGAGAACGATGTAGGGAAAATAGTGTGTTAAAAAATCCTGACGAAGGCCCATTTCCATTTCCACCACGGTGACAGTGATCTATGTTTCCTAGCGGGCAATACAGTTTTTCTCCTTCTGTCCTTTATCTCAGATAGACTATACAGATAGTGAATACATCAGTTCACGGAATGAAGGATGAGCCCCCACCCCTACACCACCTGAAAAAAACCCCCACACTGAGCCACTGCTGCTCTGGCAATGCTCTGGACGATTATGGACCGAGCTTGCCACACCCACCTACTGATTCAAGGTTTGACACATAACTACTATACAATAAGGCCTCGGCGTAATGCCGAGAAAGGCCATTTGATAGTAGCTTTGATCAGAAATACATATTACTGTAAGCATATACGAGTTGCATTCATAAAAAGTTAACAAAAAATAATTTAACCATGTTAGCTTTTCTTAAAGCAATTGGAGAATTTTCTTGAAAGTAGATATCACTTTTTACTTTGCGGCACACTCGGGAGGTAGAGGATACAACAAGCTTTAATCTGTGTGATTTGTTTATGTCTTCAACCTGTCAGGGCTGTTACTAGCTGTTATTAAAATAATAAAGGTGACATACTTTTGAAGATCATTCAGATGTAGATAAAACAACTGCAGGTGGGATGTGGGATGATCAAAAGTGTCAGTGTATGACAAAACATCAAAATGCTGGGTACTTTGTTGTACAGATGCTAGATCCACAATGTCACGACGTAAACGGTTATTCTTCAAGTTCCTTTTGCTATTTTTACATCTATTAATGAACTGATATGTTAATGAGGGGGGAAAAGGGGAATTTCAGTAACTTAATGTGGTGGTGCTTCCTAAAACCTTGTATTATCTCAACTGAGCTTTCAAGTAAATGTTTCAGAAGCATTTTTTGCCATAAAACCTCAGTCACCTCATGTTTGACCTGTGCAAAAGTAGTGCCATAATTTCCTCTTGACGCAACATGTAATTTTCTAGTTTACCCGACATAAGAGGTGCCAGCCTCTTATGGAACATTAAGCTATATGCTAGCGATTAAATAGCAGTACCCTGCAGGGTCAAACTCCAAGATAGCTGTAATTACACAAATATTTCACTGGACACATATGTTTTTATGAAAGACATGCACACACAAAGATGCACAGGAAACACAGTGCTTCCTTGCAAGTGTCAAGCCTCCCTGTCTCAATCTTAGGCCTTAATGTTCCTCCAATTACCGCCAATTACCGCTCTCACCACCGGCGGATAGCAAAAAGATTAACACTGAAATGCCAAAGTCATTGGGCTGCTTATTGAATGCAACACTCTTCTATCCCGGCGTGCTGTTCTTATATTGATTTTCAAAAGGCGACGCTGCTTATCCATGAAGGCAACATGGTGGCATATATTAGAGCCATTTGAGCCAATTAGAGTGATGTATGTCTCGGCAGCCAGTGGTGCCATAGTCAGCGACACACTTGAATGAAGACGCCCTCCGTCATTTTTCAGAGTAATTAGAAAAACATCACATGCCATGAGTAGAGTATGCACAGACACACAAATACCAAGGGAGAAAGAGAGACGACTAACGGCAAACACGATTTAATTTTGATTTATGCTGCAGATTTTGCCCGAATAACTCGCATCACTTATCTTCATTTAGAGAGGATAGACATCTTATTTACAAGTCAAATCATGGATGATTTACCTGGCAATATTTAGCAAGAGTACCTCCACAGCTAGTTGAGTTAGAACACCAAGCTTTACATCACATCTGTAGACCTGCAGCTGCAGGTCCCTGGAAGTTGCAGTACAGACTAAAAGGAGTTTAACTCAAGCAGCCAAGCTTGCTGGGCCTATTTCAGAGAAAATTAGGGTGTGTAACAGTTGTGTGTGCGTGTGGTACATACATCCTATTTTTCTCTTCAGTGCTTCCCTTGACATGATCATTTTTGCCCACTTAAATCCTCACCTACAGTGTCATACACAAACAGCAGCTCGCTGCTACATCCCTGTGTTCTTTATGCATGGCTGTGCATACGCACATGTGTGTATACTCAGGGTGAGCTGGTCAGGTCAGTCGCCTGAAACCACTGCAGAATGATAAGTACACACATGAAGATAGTGGAAAGGCAGAAAGGTGGGACTGGTGGTGAAGTCAAAACCAAGGATTGCTGTGTAAGATCCCAACAGGAAATAAAAGCAGGTACTAGAGTTCTAGGCAAATTTGGTACATGTCAAGACCGCGGCACTAGAATGACAAAAACTACACCTGTACCTGTATGTTTCTTTCACTGATTGGTCTCTATAGACTCAGGAACAGGAGGATCATCAACAGATCCAAGAGGAGGATAGACAGAAGCCAACTATGGAACTGGCTAAGGAACAGGGAATGCCTTGGTTGACCTACCTGGAAACAGATTTTGAAACATGGCAAGTATTGACAAGCCCAGAAACAGAGGACTTGTTAGTCTATCCAGGTAAAGCAGACGGTTCAGCCGAGCAGCTGAGGTTAGAATAAACCCAACAGGCCAACTCAGGGGGACTTAACAGAGTGATGTGAAGGCTTATGGTAACCACACGTATCTGGTATGCTGGCAGGGGGGCTCATTGCTTTGGTATAAAAACAGACAGGAGGCTAGTAGGCCAGTTTGTTTCCAAGTTATCAGGGAGATTAACTTGGAGTTAGTGAGCCAAAGGCTGGCAGACATATGAGCTGAAACAGGCACAGAAATAGCAGGCTGGAATATGGACAGTGGTCTGCTAAAGGCCTGTTACCTCATCTTAAGATTAGCAACCTCAAATGATTTGTCATCTATGGAGTGGCATGGTTCTCTGTTCAGTGTCGGCGTGGTGCTTTAGAATATAATGCATAGGGCTCAAACCCACTAGACTACTGGACTTGAGTCAAGGCCTGGAGTGATAGAGTAACAAGACAGCATTTAAAACACACAGCTTAAAAAGAAACACACAGGAAAGAGTCTATTTTCAAAATAAAATGGGCAATAACACTAAGAATGATCACACTAATTCAGCTAGACAATATACACCCAGGCCTAACACCACAATTGCAACTTCATCTACTTTTGTGAAGATTTCAGTAGTGTGTAACGCTGTACTTTAAGAGTGGTGTACATATAATGACCGTGTTGGATTAGAGTTGTCTGTGTCTGTATCCTCAAATAATAAACATGCATAAAGAGAGAGAAGACAAGAGGAACGGACACATGAAAATAATGTGGAACAAAAGCAGGCCCCTCATATGATGAGTGGACCTGTGTTTTCTATGAATAACAAATTGAATTAGAGCAATGTCCTCAGCTCTAATAGGGTATCTGTGTCCTGTTATATCTATTTACCTGTATCTGGTTCTGTTTTACTGCTTATAGAACTTGAGGCTACTTGGTACTGCTTTTATCAGCCTCAGGTCAAACTGCTGGATATTAAGGTTAACTGGAAAGTTGCTGTTTTTTTTTTAAGAGCTACAGTCCTGGAAGTTTACATTAATTTCTACAAATGATATTTATATCCTTAGATCCTTTATATCCTTAGAGTAGTTCTAAACAGGTTCCAGCTGTTGCTGTAAATGTAACTTGCGGCTGTTGTCCTCTTAATGCAAGAGGTCTTTAAGTGATAGAGGACAGGAGCAGGATCTTTCTGTATGAAATTAGAAAAATATAACAACTTTAATATACTGGCTTCATACTATATGTGCAAAGTTACTGCCCCTCCATGTGCATAGGCATGGGTTTTAATTCCCCCTTATTTTTTCCCCACCATTTTTAAGCTCTCATGACTTCTTAGGTGAAATAACCTAGCCACATGAATTTTTTAGTATTGAGAATACATTTAGGCCCTTACCAGCTGAAACATCTAGTGTTCCAGTGGTTGGTTCTATTACTCTCTGTCATAGACATGAGTTTAGCTATGGAAACTATGGTATATCCCTTGTTATTGCTGAAAGTTGCTAAAGTTTTGCATAGCCTCATTAAATATGGTGTGGTTATTCTACAGAAAAATCCAGCTGAATCTGAGAGTGTCAGGTGGGAGGTATCTCATTAATTTTTGTCATGGAATTGCCCATTTGACAACCCATCCATCCATCCATCCATCCAATTGCTCACTAGTGCTTATCTGGATGGTAGCAGCCTAAGTAGAGATGTCCAGACCCCTCCCTCTCAAAAGCCACACTTCCATCTCAGTTGGGTGAAGACTGAGGCATTTTCAAGCCAGCTAAGAGGTGTAATCGCTCTTCAGCATGTCATGGGTCTACCTCAGGTCAGTCTCTCAGTAGAACACGACTGAAACACCTCATCCAGGAGGCCCCGAGGATACACTGATGTCAAGAAACAGTGGTTCTAATCTGAGACCCTCCTGAATGACTGAGCTCATCGACCTGTCTTTAAGGGTGACCCCAGACGCCCTATGGAAGTAGCTCATTTTCACTGCCTGTATCTGCAATTTCATTCTTTCGCTTACTAACCACACAGGTCACGGCCTCAGATGAAGGTGGGAACATAAATATACCGATAAATCATCAGCTTGTCTTTCACGTTCAGCTCTCTCTTCAATATCACCGCAGACAGAGCACTAATCCATCTGTCAGTCTCCCCCTCCACGCTGCAATCACTTATGAATAAGACCCTGAGATACCTGAAATCAGTGGGCACAGCATCTTTTTGCAGGTAAGAAACATGGCCTCAGATATGGACGTTTTCATTCCCATCCTAGCTGATATTTTCTCCTTTAACCTCACCGCGTCACCTCTCTCGTTTGAAAGAATTGGTTCAAATGACAAAAACTGACTAGTATTTTCTTAAAAATGTAATTTATTTGATAACTCATAGAGCTGCAACCAACCCTACAGTAACCCTTTTTCTTCATTGTCCTCGTTCTCACTGCAGTTGGTTGTTGAAAACCAGCAACCCTCGTAATCCACTGGGTCTTCTTCATTTGCTTTACTGCCAAGATTATATAAAAGGCTTGCATTATCAGCATGTTATATTTGGAGTATTTTTACTACTTTTCCTGTCTGTCAGACTGTTATTACTAAGATTAACCTGACATTGTTATAGTATATTGCTCTCATTTAGTGATTTGTGTCATTTTTGCAACACTGATACTTCGATTAATCTTTTGAAACAACAAAGTCACACAAGACCGCAAAGCAACACGGGGCTTTAGAGCAAATTTTAACATCTCATATGCAATGTTAAAAATCACATTGTTGCTGTAACTGTGGTGGATCATAAATTTGATTAGTTTTGAAGTTGTACATCTCTGTTCCTTATATTTCATGTGATGCCCTTATTAATGTTTTATTTGTTGCTTTGACTGTTTTCGAATAGAATATGCAGTGGGAATATAGAGGGAGATAAGCAGTGAAAGTTTTGCCTGGGTTGATTGTGCGTCGATCCATTGTTAATGCCTCAGGGCTCCAGTAGGTGGGTTCGCGCGCTGCCTCCTTCACTCAATACAGACGAGTGAGAGTGAGAGCTGCGTGTCTGTGCCGTTCTTTCACCTCTCCTCACTATTTCCCCTGTTTAAGGTAACTGTCATGCACAAATCTGTATAAATGTGTGTTACTGTTGATTATTACATTGTTATCATTGTTCATTGTAGCGGAAGATGTGAATTGCAGACTATTTTGCTGAGAAGTTCCAGTTAATCTCTGTTGCTGCGTATGCTAGTTTTCGCTATTGCTCCGCCATATTGTGTGAAGATTTTTCTGTTATTATCTGTATAAGTTAACTACTGGAAGACATGCAGTACTTAAAGTATTATTTCATTGCTGTGGAAAGTTAGTGACTGTGTCAGCTAACACGTGCGAGTTAAAAAGATGTTTTTGCCTAATGCTACAGTTCATGTTATCTAAAGTATTCTCATCAGCTAATGCAGCGAACAATAGTGACTTAGTTTGGATACAGTTGTCCTGAGACTGAGTGCATCCATAAGAATATTGTTTTGGTTGTATTGCTTCTGAAACTCAATACAGACGAGTGAGAGTGAGAGCTGCGTGTCTGTGCCGTTCTTTCACCTCTCCTCACTATTTCTCCTGTTTAAGGGCACAACATTTGGAGGCACCGCTGGGATGATTGATTCGAGGACCATCCCTGACCTGTAAGAGAAATCCTCTCGTTGATCATCCCCCCCAGACGACCCAGGTATCAGAAAGGAGCATAGTAAAGCAGCAGAGACATCGCTAGACCTACGTTGGTATCTGTATCCTGAAGTGAAAAAGTGGCCACTAGGGGGCAGTAAAAGCCAACTAAGTCTGATCATTTCTCAACTGACTGCTTGTGCTAACTCCTCTGACAACATGGAGTCTGAATTAGAAAAGCTTCAGCTGGAGATTAAAGGAACACTGTATCAACTGACTTTAGAGCAGCTGACTAAATTATGTGATGTACTTCAAATCTCAGGACCAGGAAAAGAGTTTGTGATTAATAGAACGCGCAGTCAGCTAGTCTCGCATTTAGTTAAGCACCTTGAACGCACCGAGCTGGCTACCCGAGAGGATGAAGGTATGTCAGAACTTCTTAATGTCCAGGACATTATAAGTGACATACAAATGGATAAAAAACAAGGTGTGAATGAAACAGTGGATCCAGCTGTTCAGGACCAGGAAAGTAGCCAGGAGGAGTTAGAGACATTAAGACTGCTCTTACAACAAAAAGAGGGTGAAATGCATGACTTGATGAGGAATAGCATGAATCCTGCCTTAAGTCCTCGCACCCCAGTGAGAAACATTGTTCCAACAGCACCAAACAGTTCCATGTGGCGCAAAGATTTTAAGATATCAGGCCAAATAGGAGAGCCGGGGCAAAAAGACAGGCTAACATTCTCCAGTCTGGCCAGACAAATTGAAAGCGGGATCAATAGAGGCTACCCAGAATCAGAAATCACTGATGCTGTAATTCGTGCTATCACGCCAGGCTTGCAGCTAAGGAGTTATCTTGAAGGAAAAGAAAACCTCACATTACCTGCTCTTAGGAGAATCCTCAGGTCTCATTACCAGGAGAAAGGTGCCACAGAGTTATACAAACAACTTACCTCTGAGGTTCAGAGTAGTAAAGAGACACCCCAAAATTTCTTGATCAGGACAATGGACTTGAGACAGAAAATCCTGTTTGCTTCTCAGGAAGTTGAGTCCAGTCTGAAGTATGATCCAGCACTAGTCCAGAGCCTTTTTATGCATACTGTCCTGACTGGTCTTCAGAATGACAATATTAAAAGTGACCTGCAACCTTACCTCCTGCAAACAAATACTTCAGATGAGTTGTTGCTCGAGAAGGTAAATATTGCAGTCGCAAATGAAAAGGAAAGACAGGACAAAAAGAAACATGCTGCTCCATCACGAGTAACAGCTGTAAATACTGTCCAGTCTAATGATTCCCCAGTGGGAAAGAGAAGCACAGCTCAAGAGAAACCAGCCCCTCCACCCCCTGATCTTCTAACAGAAATAAAGGAAATGCGTGCTGACATGGTGCTGCTGAAAGACTTGAGGGCTGAAGTTTCCCAAATCAGAGAAACCATTCAAAAGACAACCCCAGCACCTCAGCAGCCTTTCCCCATTAAGGCTGAACAAAACTGCATGCCATTTTACCACCAGCACCCTCCTGCAGCAGCACAGGAATACCACTCAGCATATGGACCTGGGCATGTGCATGGGACAGCACAGTTTCAACAAAGATTCGCACCACAGCGATATTATCCCTCACCAAGTCACCGTCCCAGATGTTTTGCATGTGTGCAGGCAGGTGAGGCATATTGCCAGCATTGTTTTAGGTGTGGGAGTAGTGAGCATTTCCGTGCAGGTTGTAAAGCACCTAGACTGACAAAATCAGATAAAGGGAGCCCTTTAAACTAAGGGAGGTTGCTCCCACGGGACATGGGGCAACCGACAGCATTGAAAAGTCCCAATATTGTGCTAACTGTGAGGGAAAGGAAGAGAGTATGAAGTTAAAATGTTGTTCTGTTTGTAAAATAACATTGTACTGCTCAAAAGACTGTCAAGAGACACACTGGTCTGTGCACAGAAGGTACTGTAAGCCACATACATGTTCATCTATTAAGAAACAGGAAACACAGTCAAGTTGCAAACCAAAGTGTAGGAAAAGAAGTAATCCAGTGAAGACGCCTACTGTAAAAGAGCTTGTAGGAGAGAAATGTCTCATTCAGTGCTTTCTGCACAACCAAAGAATCCAGGCACTTTGGGACACAGGTTCACAAATTTGTGCTGTAGATGCGGCCTGGAAACAGACCCATTTGCCTGATGTCCAACTAAGAGATATAGCAGAACTAGTAGACCCACTTGAACCACTGCAACTTGAAGCAGCCAATGGGACGGAAATACCATATATTGGTTGGCTCGAGGTAAGCTTCAGACTTGCTGCTAATGATAAAGATCTGCTAATACCTGTGTTAGTGTTAAAAGGCAACCAACAGTCATGCCCCATAATTGGCTTCAATGTGATTTCACACCTAGTTGCAAACAGAGTACAGGATAAGACAAACAATAAGAATAAAGAGAAACTCATGAAAACAGTAAAAGTAGCTTTTCCTCACCTCAGAAAGAGTAGGGCAAGAGCTTTTGTTAATGCAGTGACAGTGGGACAGCCATGTGAGCACAGTGTAAGAACAACAAATGAGAGAGTTGAAGTGCCTAAACAGAGCTCCGTCCAAATAGAGTGTCGAGTGCAAGCCCCACCTTTCAAAGAAGATAGAACCCTGATCTTCGAGCCTCATGAGAACCCACAGTGGCCTGAAGGACTCGAGTTCTGTGATACCCTTGTTTTAGTAAAGACTGGTATGACACCAAAAATTGTCATTAGTGTACAAAATCCCACCAGCCATGACATCACACTGCCAAGTAGGACTGTTATTGGAACTGTGCAGTCTGTTGCATCAATATATCCTACTAATGTATTCAAAACTGACTGCCTCCCTACTGCATCAGTCCGTCCCATCCAGGCTAAGAGCTCAGGTGAGAACACACCTAAAAGTGAACAATGGGACCCACCTGTCGACTTGACTCACCTGAATGACCACCAGAGACAAGCTGTTAGTCAGATGTTAAGAGAAGAGTCAGAGTCATTCTCTAAATCTGATGACGACATAGGCTGTGTTGAAAACTTGCAAATGAACATTTCGTTGAAAGATAATGAGCCAGTCACACGGACTTATCTCTCTGTACCAAAACCCTTGTATCAGGAAATGAAAAACTACCTACAGGACCTAATAGCTCAGGGGTGGGTGGAAAAATCAAACTCATCTTACTCCTCTCCAGTAGTCTGTGTGAGGAAAAAAGACGGTACATTGCGCTTGTGTATTGACTACCGAGAGCTGAATAGGAAGACTCACCCAGACCGCCACCCTATTCCCAGAGTACAAGACATCATGGACAACTTAGGTGGCAACACTCTCTTTTCTCTACTGGACCAGGGTAAAGCATACCACCAGGGGTTCATGGGCAAAGACAGTAAACACCTAACAGCTTTTGTGACCCCCTGGGGCCTGTATGAGTGGGTCAGAATCCCATTTGGACTGATGAATGCTCCGGCAGCATTTCAACGCTGCATGGAGGAGTGCTTAGAAGGGTTAAGGGATGAAATATGTGTGCCTTACCTCGATGATGTCCTTGTCTTTAGCAGAACGTTTGAGGATCATGTTGAGGATGTCAGGAAAGTGCTGCGCCGACTCAGGGAGTACAGAATCAAACTCAAACCAAGGAAGTGTGACCTGTTTAGGACAGAAGTGAGGTACCTTGGCAGGACTGTGTCAGCAGAGGGAAGCAGGATAGACCCCGCAGACACTGCTGCTGTAACAGCTTTGAAAAACAAACGGCCAGGTACTGTTGGTGAACTAAGAGCAATGTTGGGCCTACTAAGTTATTACAGACAATACATCAAGGATTTTGCCAGAATTGCAAATCCTCTGTATGACTTGCTCAAGGGACCTGCAGATGCTGAAACCCAGCGAAACACAAGATTAAAGTGGCAAACAAAGCGAAACAGGTGTAGTGTCCCTTCGAGTACACCTATTGAGTGGACCGACATGCACCAGTTAGCACTAGAGCAGCTGATAGACTGTCTAACTCAGCCCCCTGTTCTAGGCTTTCCAGAATTTTCACAGCCATTCACCCTTCACACTGATGCGTCAAACCAGGGATTAGGTGCCGTGTTGTACCAAAAGCAGAATGGAAAGCTTCGTGTGATTGCTTATGGTTCCCGCACTTTAACTGCAGCTGAGAAGAATTACCATCTGCATTCAGGCAAGTTAGAGTTTCTTGCTCTCAAGTGGGCTATCACAGAAAAATTCCGTGATTACCTATATTATGCACCATTCTTCACCGTGTACACCGACAATAATCCACTTACCTATGTACTGTCCACTGCCAAACTGAATGCAACAGGGTGTCGATGGGTAGCAGAACTGGCAGATTTTCACTTCACAATTAAATATCGCCCTGGTAAAGAAAATGTGGACGCAGACAGCCTCTCCAGGATGCCGGTAGACATGGAAACGTTTATGAATGAATGCACAGAGGAAATGGCATACGATGTAATTGGAGCAACCACACAGGCAGTGGAAAGGCAGGATGACTCCAATGTGTCATGGTCCATGGGTGTCTCAGTCAGGTGTTCAGCCATGGCCACAGATGTTTCCATCATTCCACTGACAAAAGGCCAGATCAAACAGGACCAGAGAAGTGATCCGACTATTGGACCTGTAACTCAGTGTAAACTAACACAGGAAAAACCATCACGTTCAGAACTAAGAAAACTCAGCCCACAGGTCATATGTCTCCTGAGGGAGTGGAACAAATTGGAGATGGATGAGAATGGGATCTTGCACAGAAAAACAGCAAACAGAAAACAGTTGGTCCTACCAGAAATACACAAAAGTACTGTACTAAAGGAGCTACATGATGAAATGGGCCATCAAGGTGTAGAGAGAACATTGTCACTGATACGGGACCGGTTTTACTGGCCCTATATGCAACGGGAAGTAGAGGATTATGTGACCAGAAGGTGTGTTTGCATAAAACAGAAGAAGCCGTGTTATGAGAGCAAAGCACCACTGACTAATATTGTCACTACTCACCCATTTGAACTTGTCTCAATTGATTTCCTGCACCTTGACAAGTGCAAAGGGGGTTATGAATACATCCTTGTAGTCATTGACCATTTCACACGCTTCGCCCAAGCGTATGCCACAACTTCCAAATCAGGTAAAACGGCTGCAGACAAAATCTTTAATGACTATGCTTTAAGATTTGGCTTTCCAGCACGAATACATCATGATCAAGGTGCTGAATTTGAAAATCATCTGTTTACACAACTGAAAAACTACTGTGGAGTTGCTGGGTCCAGGACTACTCCCTACCATCCCCAAGGGAATGGACAAGTGGAGCGGTTTAATAGGACACTACTCCAGATGCTGAAAACACTCTCAGAGAGTCAGAAAACTAACTGGAAGGACTCTCTTAACAAACTGATTTATGCCTATAATTGTACCCGCAGCGAGGTAACTGGATTTTCCCCTTTTTACTTGTTATATGGACGCTCCCCACGATTGCCAATCGACATGCTGTTCAGCTTGACCTCAGAACAAGGAGATGGCAATCATCATGACTACATGGTAAAATGGAAACAAGGCATGGAAGAAGCATATGAGATCACGAGAGAAAATGCTCATAAAGCAGCTGTAAGAAGTAAAAGACATTATGACAGCAAGGTGAAGAGCTCAGTATTACAGCCAGGTGATCGTGTTTTAATAAGGAACATGACACCTCGAGGAGGTCCAGGCAAGCTGAGGAACCACTGGGAGGATGTGGTTCACACAGTCGTTCGTCAGGTCAGCAGAGATATCCCAGTTTATGAACTCAGACCTGAGAAAGCAAAAGGGAGATCAAGGATATTGCATCGCAATCTTCTTCTGCCATGTGACCATCTGCCTGTTGAAACTGAAGTGCGACCACGAACAAGAAAAAGAGCCGTGGAGACAAGTGAGGAAGTGGAACAAGCTGAGGAAGAGGATGACGATGATGAGTACTATCCAGTGTCATCTCAGCAGCCATTTGAGCCACTTTACCCTCCGACACTGAATCCTATGAGCACTGATGAACCAGCCAAACACCTTCAAACAGTGGAAAACATGTCATCTGAGCCAGAGAATGAACATGAAGTACTGAACCAATGTGAACAACTACCCGACCAAGAGGAAAATTATGTCGAGGAACCATCAGTGGAGGAACCTGTTCCTGCACCTGTTCCAGACAAACACAGCAGGACCTGTGAGCAAGAGCATCAGCGACCGAGTAGAGAGCGCAAGCCACCAAAGATCTTCACATATGATCGGCTTGGTTCACCAGCTTGTTATAACCTGAGAACACCATCACATCATACACACTTCATGGTTCCACGGACTGTTCAGGCATACTGCCACTGATAACTGTATGGACTTGAGTGAAAAGAAACATTGTGATCACACACGAAACACATTACTGAACAGAGACAATGTACTTACACTCCACACCAACCACAAGGAAATGGACTGTTTAACACAGAATTCATATTCAAAGTGACTTTTGGACATTGAACTGATTCATATTGTGCTTGCAGCTTAACAGACACATCCAAAGCACACCACATGGCTACGGCCACTTGTATCACTCTCATGGACATTTGTCAAAGGAGAGAGTGACTGCTTTGACAAGCTGCACTAAAATGACTTTGTTCTCAAGCCAGCAGCAGACTGTGTTAATGTAACTGCATGGACACTGTAATTCCTACAGACTGTATGAGAACACTGAAAGACTTTGGGTAATAACCCACACTAAAGAATGTATGAAAAGAGTTCCAGCTTGTGAAACTATTTTTGTAGAGTACATATAAGGTACAAGAAACAATTATAGTATGCAATGGTTTATTGTATGTGGTTTTGGTGATATTAATGGTCATAACTCCACGTTTGTGCTAAATGTTAAACATTTGGATGTTGAGGACAACATCTATTCTGAGGGGGAGTATGTGGTGGATCATAAATTTGATTAGTTTTGAAGTTGTACATCTCTGTTCCTTATATTTCATGTGATGCCCTTATTAATGTTTTATTTGTTGCTTTGACTGTTTTCGAATAGAATATGCAGTGGGAATATAGAGGGAGATAAGCAGTGAAAGTTTTGCCTGGGTTGATTGTGCGTCGATCCATTGTTAATGCCTCAGGGCTCCAGTAGGTGGGTTCGCGCGCTGCCTCCTTCACTCAATACAGACGAGTGAGAGTGAGAGCTGCGTGTCTGTGCCGTTCTTTCACCTCTCCTCACTATTTCCCCTGTTTAAGGTAACTGTCATGCACAAATCTGTATAAATGTGTGTTACTGTTGATTATTACATTGTTATCATTGTTCATTGTAGCGGAAGATGTGAATTGCAGACTATTTTGCTGAGAAGTTCCAGTTAATCTCTGTTGCTGCGTATGCTAGTTTTCGCTATTGCTCCGCCATATTGTGTGAAGATTTTTCTGTTATTATCTGTATAAGTTAACTACTGGAAGACATGCAGTACTTAAAGTATTATTTCATTGCTGTGGAAAGTTAGTGACTGTGTCAGCTAACACGTGCGAGTTAAAAAGATGTTTTTGCCTAATGCTACAGTTCATGTTATCTAAAGTATTCTCATCAGCTAATGCAGCGAACAATAGTGACTTAGTTTGGATACAGTTGTCCTGAGACTGAGTGCATCCATAAGAATATTGTTTTGGTTGTATTGCTTCTGAAACTCAATACAGACGAGTGAGAGTGAGAGCTGCGTGTCTGTGCCGTTCTTTCACCTCTCCTCACTATTTCTCCTGTTTAAGGGCACAACATAACTACCCTCTATTAATAAGTCTAGAGGTATACATCTATTGGGCACAGATGCAGGACCTGACTCTCAGACCTGCACAAAATCCTTCTAATAAGCTATAGCTTTTTAAAGGAGATAATATTCATTTTTATCACAAATGTTACTAGATATTAATGTCAATTTATGTTTTTTTAACATTATTGTTGATTTTCCCTTAATGTAAGTAAATTCAAAAATCCACTTTGAAATTCACTGCCTTGCTCCGTGCTCCTTCATGCTCTTCTTAACCTAGACAGACCTTGTGTCTCTTAAAACAGAACACCAAAAGAGCTTTTAATCATTGGTAATTGAAGACCCTGCTGGGAGTAAATGAGCCTTAATCTGACAGCTGAGTGCATACCATTAGCACCAGGGGCTTAGGCATTTGGATGGCACATTCAGTGCGATGCAGATAGAAGCAGGATTTATAGAAGTGTCAGTAACTGTGCAGCTGTGTTCGCAAGTTCCTCCACTTGTTTTGTAGGATTTCTCCCTGTGGGAATTTTACCTCAGGCTTAACCTACTTGTTTTTATGCAACTCTGTCCTCAGATGCACTTCTGTAATTTAACTGGTAAGATTGTAAAACAGATCTTTCTGTTGATCTACCTCATAAATCACATCTCATAATTTAGATTCTCCGTTTCCTTCACTCTCCATGGAAAAAAAATACATACATATATTCAGATAATGCATTTTCAGTTCAGAAGTTGTACCTATCTATTTTCCCCACATGCACGGTATGAAGGAAAAAATCTTTCTGACTTGCATCCAATTTGGCTGATAAGCTCAGGCTGTTTTTTTTCCTCAGATGAGAACTGTCCCTCAGTCAACTTAGGAAGCAGTGGGATTGAAGAGCAAGTGTGAATTAAAAGATAAGATAAAATTCATACGATAATGTTTATTTCATTTTCAAAACATTTTAAAAAGGTCATGACAAAGACAAACCTGTTATATCTGAAATGATAACATATCTGAAGTAGAGGTTAAAATATGGACAAGTTTACCTGGTACATAACTAATAATAGAAAACAAAATTCACTGATCACATATAGTAAATTCATATAAACACCTCGATCTCTTAGGTTGGTTTTCCTCAAGCCTGTAATGGAAATAAGAGTGGCAACACTTGCAACATGTAAGTGTGCTTGCTTGCTTGCTTGGTTCCACATGGCTGCTTGTGTTGGGGTAAAAGCTTTACAACAAAAAATGGTCATTTTTGCTATTTTTTGTCAAGTTCCATGTGACAAAGTAAAAACAGCTCCTCGATGGATTCCTCGAAGGTTAACTGGAGCTGCTGGGAAATGGAGACTTAAAAGAAAGGACACTCTGTGCGTGAGAAGTGAATTGTAGTGTATTTGCACATATAAAGAATGAATGAATACGCTACTGTTCAGCTGATCATCTCTTTAATCCCATTGTAGCAATAGGTACAAAATGATACGTATTTCTGATGATATCCAGCACCTACTGTTGGTAGAAATCAGCTTTCAAACCACTCAGGTAAGGCCAGATTTATTGAACCTTGAGAAGATGTTGTTAGGCTCTCTGTGGAGACTCGGCAGTCCCTAATATGCAAGCAGGACAAAATGAAATGCAAACAATTTGACCATAATGATGTTTTATAAGGTTAAGGGTAAATAGCCTAAATAGAGCCTAAATATAAAGAGAAAGCTTTTATGTTTTATGTAGAATGATTCGTTTTGCATTTTAGTCTTAGGATTCTGCCTGACTGGATAGGATTTTATTTAAAAGATAAAAACAGTTTCTGAAATTTTACAGTTGTTGAGCTAATACAAGAAAACATTTTGTGTTTTACTGAAAGCTACACTGCTTTGTTGGAGGCAGTAAAGCACAAAAAGCTAGGGTGGATTTGAGTGACAAAGACCTTTGAACATAAAGAAAAGAAAAGAAACAACAAATTGTGTAATGGTTTTATAATTATTGATTTATGTAAGTAATACGAACCATGCAACAGACTGGTGAGCTGTCCATGGTGTACCCTGACTCTTGGCCTATGAGAGCTGGGTTAAGGACCAACCCCACTGCAACCCTGAACTGGATAACCAGAAGATAATGGATGGATGGATGGATGGATGGATATTGATATTTTCAGTTTGGTAAAGAAAAAAAAGTCAAAACAATTTCCTCCCTCTCCATGACTTCTGCAGCCCCCGTAGTGTTGGAGGTTCTGACCTGGCGGTGGATTAGCAGGTTCTTAGTCAGCTCGACTACAGTTTGGGATTGACTTGGTACTCTGACCCATCCTCTTACTGCTAATTGGTTAACCCTCTAATCCAGTTCGCAGTCAGCTATAACACCCATTCAAAGGCAGCTTGACTGTTTGGCTAAAGCTCAGCGTGCTACACCAAGAAACTGCTGGCAGTCAGACTCAGTGTCAGTTCATTAACAATGAGTAGTGAGAATACACAGATACTTGGTTGACATATTTGTGTGGGAGGACTGTTATAAACAGTAAACTTGTACTCGGATTAAGTGACAGATGGAAATGTGGAGCCTGTGTAATGACTTCTTTTGAAGTCAGATCACCTTCTCTGATCTTTCAGATCTGTTATCCAGATCCTGTGATTATTGTTCAAGACATCAATATATAAACTTTGATTTTTATTCTACTCATACTTTATTTTTAGAAAATCATTAAAACACAAAAGCTGTTGAAAGAAATGCATTTTGTTTAGAACATGAAGAAAAGTCATTTTTAAGCACTCCATATTAGAACATTCCTATTATAGTTTTGGTGGGAAAGATTTTGCAGGATACAGACATTTAATAAGAAACTTACATAAGTGAAACACAGGATGGAACCTGTTATGATCGAGTTCACTCAGCTATCTAAAAATGCAAACAAATGTAGTATATAAGGGTTTTACTTGGCAGAATTCTGTCAAAAATGAAATTAATACTTCCATCCATTTAGAGAACAATTAAAGCTGCAGAAGATCAACATCTGGAATGCAGCTCTCGTATTGCAGTTCTCACATCTCTGTGGTACAGGCTTACCGCCAAACAAACAAAGGCACATGTGTTTACTCTTCATATGAACTAAAGCTTTAAGGTGAAAACAGAAGGGAATTCCTGCTTCAATAGTTTTAGCTATTGAAGCAATTTTGTAGAGCGTAGAGTGTTTTTAGAGCAGTAGATTTGTTGTGTATAGTAATATACTGTCCTCACATTTTATATGCAGCTTTTCTAGACTTATTCACTCTCAAAGTACTTTAGACTGCAATCTTAAGAGTTTAACAATGCAGAAGTATTCTATACAACTCACCTATTGCACATCCACAGCTAATTTAGAATCATCAGTTAACTCCACGTGGATGTCTTCGAAAAACAGGGAAAACAAACTCCACACAGACAGGTCTGAGCCAGGGTTTGAACCAGAAACCGTCTTGTTGTGAGGCAACAGTGCTAACCACTCCAACAGTAGGTTTTTGGAGTTGAGAAGGTTATAGATCAGCACTGCCATTATCAGCACTGACAGTCTTATTGTTGGAAATGTGCATGGCTATTTACATAGTGAAAACTATGAAAAACTGTTGTGTTTTCTGAAGCAGGTTAACAATAATGTGTTCGCCTCCAGCAATAATAAAGAGAAAAGCAGAAAAGGGAGAATGAGGCTAACACTGACAGCTGAAATAGATAAAGTCATAATTGGCTTACAAAAGACACCCTTGATGAACTGATTAGCAAGAAAAGACATCAGAAGTAATGGGATGGCCGTCTTTGAGCCAAAACCCCAAGTGTAAGAAATCACACTGGACAGGTAATCTTAATGAAGATAAACCAGTTGCTCGGGGGTCTTAATTACTTCATGTGTAATCTTGTTGTATTGCCATGCACAATCTGCCAGTCTTTCAATTTATACTAACAGCATTCTGCTCAAGGAGAACAAGATACCATATGTGCATGTTGAAGCTGTCAACTCAAATCGAAAAGATCTGAGCAACTGAGTTCTCCTTTCTCTCCATTTGTGTCAGGTATTTCCCCCCTATGGCAAAATGGAACAAATGCTAAGGCAAATTGATCCAACTAATGAAATGGCTGTGCCGGAGACTGAGGTCATAAGCACCCATCAGAATTACAGATTTGCTTATACTACAAGGCAGGAACGATGGCTGAATAAGAGGGGGATAAATGAGTGGTCAAGGACTAATTAATTGATCTGATGAGTTGTGCAACATAGCTGTGTGTGTGCGCAAGTGTGTTTCCATGGCCATTTGGATGCAAGTCTCTGGCCCAAATGTAGGTATGATGGCTGATGGGATAGATTTGTGAGAGGGGAAGTTACAGTAAGTGGTTCCTTAATGGACAGCTGTGGCCTCATCTGTCAACTCTGGACAGAACCTTTAACTGAGGCATGACATGGACTCACACACATGCACCGTGTTGTTTGAAATGTCCTCTTTTTGGATGTGCTGACACAGCTATTCAATTAACCAATTTTTCAGTGACTACCAGTTCTGATCATTGATTACTCTGGTCAGTTATTTGACTAAAATGCCAATTGTTCAGTGGATTGAAGCTTGTTAAATGTGTGTTTGCTTCTTTACTCTGGTTCATGTCATCATACATTTATTGTATTTTCATTTTGGAATATTTTATAATATAAATAATTTGTCATCTTAATTTTAATTAGAGTGCATTTATAAACTTGACTTTCTGTTCTGTCAAGATGAAATTATTTTATCAAAACATGAGCAATAATGGTGCAAGTTGACCTAAACCCAACCCATAAAATCAGCTTCATTAATATTAATGACAATATCTGTAATCTATATCAGACACTGGCAACTTGATAACTACTTCCTGGCTTCCAAGCCAGTGAGAACAGGATTAAGATAAGGAGCATTATTGGTTTATCTTTACTTAACCAAACTGTTTTGCACCTTGTGTCTCTTGGGCACAGTGTTTGAAAGCTATGCCGTTTGCTCTGCCCCATAATGGAACATTCCATTAGCAAGTATGTCGTATGCCCCTTTGTCTCTTTTTGTTTGTGCATGTTTGTATGTCAAGAGTTGAAATAAAACTCGAGTGAAATAAAACTGTGCTGATAAATGTGCCTCCTGCAGACCCCCCAAGGTGCATTAAAGTGCTGCTCTACCAGGAGACCATTTGTCTCTGAGTGGTAAATACACAGTGGAGGCAGAGAAGCAATGGCACGGCAAGCTGTGTGGTCTCTGTCTCTGCTGGGGAAACTGTGCATGAGGTGGGAGGTGTTTTTTTTATTGTGGTGTGTGAGTGTGAGCCTATTTGGCTGTATGTTCACAGATTCTCACTTTCTAATTTTCTCTACTGAATAATGTGCTTCATTTGAATCCAAGGTCACGCTGCTTCTATTAAAACAGAGTCAAATATCTGGAGCCTGGTCAATATTAGCTGGAATTAAAAGAATTCAAATGTCAGGGGGTGAAACGGATTTCAGACTGTAACCTATTCTCCGTAGACGTGGTTTAATGTGGTAAACATCTGTCCTGGCTCCACTGAGCACAAGCTCTCAGTCATAGTATTGCTCATAAAAAGCAGAATAGCTTTCTTTCATGTGAGGTCAGGAATCCAATGTTTAGACTTTTAATTTCTATTAATATTGACAGCACATGTTTCTGCACTGACTATGAAACTACAAGCAGCAAATGATTATTTTTGCTTAGTACTTAGACAGGAAGCTGCAGGAAATCACCACCCTCACTCTAGACCAGGGGTGCCCAATCCCGGTCCTCGAGAGCTACCGTCCTGCAGCTTTTAGATGCATCCTTGTTCCCACACACCTGAATCAAATGAATGGCTTGTTATCAGGCCTTTGCCAAACATGATGGCATGCTGAAGAGATCAAACCATTTGATTCAGCTGTGTTGGAGTAGGGATGCATCTAAAAGCTGCAGGATAGTAGCTCTCGAGGACCGGGATTGGGCACCCCTGCTCTAGACCAACTTAAACTGTAACATAATTGAAATAATAATGTAATATTTATCTATATTTTTATCTTTATAACTCTTCACACAGAGCCGCACTAGTTCCCTTGCTTCTATGAAAATATACTGAGCTAAGCTAACTGTCTTGGAGCTGCAAGATCATGTTTAACAGATTTGGAGGCCTGTTATTAATTTTATTCAGCTCCTGCCAAGAAAGCCAGTTCTCTCTGCTTCTGCTCCCTGTGTTAAGCAGCCTTAACTCCTGTGTTGTGTTTCCTATATGCTACGTCAGGCCTTTACACTTGCTTGTTTGCATATCTCCCTGCCTTCAGTTTTATCTCCAGTATCTCGTCTACTTGGTTGAGGTGACTGACTTGGCCATTGGAGTATATCTCATTTCTTTGCCTTGAGAAACTCTTGGATTGCTTTTTCTTTGGATCATTATCCATTTGCACTGTGAAGTGGTGTTCGATCAGTTTTGCTGCATTTGGCTGAATCTGAGCAGAGAGTATAGCTGTGTACATTTCACAAGTCATTCTGTTACTTTTATCAGCAGTCACATCATCAATAAACACTAGTGGCCCGGTTCCACTGGCAGCAACATTGCCTCCATGTCTGACAGATAATGTGGTATGCATCTCTCCTTCTCCATACTTTTCTCTTCCCATCATTTTGCTGCAGGTTAATCTTAGATTTGAAATGTCCAAAGAAATTATTTTTCAGCACTTCGCAGAACCTTTTAGATATTTTGTGATAAAGTCTAATCTGGCCTCCTTGCTCTTGTATGTAACCAGTGGTTTGCACCTTGCTGTAAACCATCTATAGATCCATTCATTCATAGCAGACTTTGACAATAATATGCCTAACTCATTGAGCGTTTTCTTGACTTTGTTAGATGTTGCGAAGTAGTTTTTTCTGAGTTACTGAAAGGATTCTATCATTATCCTTTTTAGTCTTTCAGCCCTTTTGGTGTTACTGAGCTGGGCAGTGCATTCACTCTTTTTAAGAATGTACCAGATTGGCAATTTCTAAAGGGTTTTCTTACAGTAAGTTACAGTAAAAAGCTATAAGATAAAAAATTCAACGCTCTGAATAAACTTCAGACATTATCTCTGCTTTATTTGTCAAGGGATCAGGCCTCACCTGTCTATAATAAACTGTGTGTCTGCACTGAATCCACTTTGGTGGTGTACAGAGGTAACATTTATAAAGTTTGACCTTTTCTTATTAAATAAATTATTTGTTTGCCATACCAATCACTTATTATTAATGTGCACTGATGTGCAGAATCAGACCCACCAATGATGATTATGATGAAATCCTGCAAGTAACCTAACCTTTAGTAATTTCTCCATCATATTGTTTTGGTGCTACTAATAAATCTTTGTTTCCTTGGGAAACTTTAGTTCTTAGTACAATTTTACCTAATTGCTGTTCTTCAAATTATCATCACATGTCTAATGACATATTTTCCAAAATCAGAAGTAAACCATGACAGCTAATGGACAAACTTGATCCTGTGGGTCATTACTGTATAGCAAGAAGCTACTCAACAAGCTTTGCACACCACACTCGGAGACCCTCGCACAAACATACACACGCTTCTAATAATAATAGGGTGCGACTCCTGAGGAATGTGTCCATGCAAGCAAAAACACTCTGCTGCTGGTTTGGCAGAAACATACTTCCAAGACTTTTAATTTGCCCTCCTACTATTTTCTCCCTCTTGTGCAATCAGGGTTTTGTGCATTTCTATGTATAGCAGGAGACAAGACAACGAGCAGAGCCTATTTATTTACCAGTTGTTTCTTTCAGGGGTTGTTGGTGCTTGACTGGGAGAAGCACTCTGGAGACAGTGCTGACTAAAGCAGACATGGTGTGTGGATTCAGCTTAGCTGTAGCCAGGATTCTGTCAGTGGCAAAACCACAATACAAAATGAGTCCTTGTTTTCTAATAACAGTAGAATGCTGCAGAATAAAAGAACAGATAAAGTCCATGTAGCTGCAATATCAGCACACGGCTCGAATACTGTGTAATACTTCACAGAGTATGCTAATCTATGAAAGGCATGTTTAAACAAAGACTAATATTAAATCCAGGGACAAAAATGGGAGCCAAAATCCACTTTGTCTATTCAGGGAGTGCTCATGATATGTCATTGTCCCAAGGCCACCCATTTGACCCTTCTGTAGCCACAACACAATTGTTAACCCTGCCACACCTTTCCATACCGCACACATGGAAATGGGCGGATATACAGAAGAATTTAGGTTTGTGTATAATTCACCTAACTGTAACATTATTTTCCTTTCCTGTCAGAATGAGAGGGGGAAATACTTTTAGTTGTGTTACACCCCCAGATGAAAACAGACTTTCTTTCCTTTCATTTTCGAGCTTGGACAAGGAAAATTCATTCTTGTCAGTTCAGTTCAATGCTTTTTGTATTGAGAGTAGCGCAATTTATTGGAAAGGAGTGTGCTGTCAGAAAATGACAAATTGCTCAAAATATGCTCCAAAATATGCTATTACATTGTCAATTTCCTGTCCAGTCGTGGTGTTTTTGAGCTGTGGTGAAAATGGGCCCGGACAGTTTAATTTGTCTGGTCTACTCCTCATCAGTTTTTATGGGCAGCTTTTATATTGTTTGTCTGTTTGTCTTTTTTTTTTCTAGCTTCTATCTCATAGATGTTTTCAGCATGCATCCTTTCTTTGGGCCGTGGTCGGCTGCACACATCAACACCTTTGAGCTGTCCTGTGTAAAAACAGCTTGGGACTGAGCATTCAAGGCCATTGCAAGTGTAGCTTAATGATAGTTGTTGAGAGAGAGGAGACCATTACCCCACCACTCTAACCACCCAGGTTGTTTCAAAATGGGCTTTTGGGATGGGGAACTCTGAACCTAGGGATCTTTCACATTGTGGCATGAATCCATAAATTGTTTTTTATATCACTGGAACAACACAGCGAAATATACCTTTGTTTGTACAAGTTCTTTTTTTTGGCATAAAGTGTATAATACCTTAAATGTAAAGCAATAACACAAAAACATTACTTGCTACATTACTTGCTTATGTGACTTTCAAACTGCTCAGTCAAAATACAGGTGAGGAAACTAGCTAGCTAGCTAGCAAAAAATAATGCTAAACTCAGTTGAGATAAATTGTAGCATTTGGGTATTATTTAAATGCTTAAATAATACCTTAAATGTAAAGGAATACTTCAAAAAACAAACAAACACTTGCTTGTGAGACTTGTGAAGTGCTCAATCAAAATAAAGACAGGAAACTAGCTAACTTAAAAAAAACAAAACAGCTAAGCCTGGTAGAGATAAACTGTAAATTATAAACTCGTTTTATTCAACAGTCAGGTAAATTCAGGTTTTCGTATTCTATATTGTACTTACCAAAACGTAGCTAATTCTCATTAGCAATGCTTCTTCACTAGAGAAGATCTATCAGCTTAACCTCGTATGACTCATTTTAATCACAGCTTATGTAGCACAGTGGCCTTTGCCCACCATCACTGCTCTCACCACAACCACAGAGGTCCCAACTCCTTTCTCTTAGTGGTCGTTTATCATTCAGACAAAAACTAATGGCCTGTGCTCTTCCATTGTCTGCTGCACTGAGGAATTCTGGGAACTTTCTCCCGTCCCAGTCATCATGCTCAGCAGGACAGGTGCTGGCGTTAGCTTAAAGCTAGCTGAATCATTATGATCAATAATCCATTAATAGCGTTAATGTACTTGTTGTTGGCCTCGGGGTAAGTGCAGGTAACTGAAGAGCAGCGGTGCACAATGGAGTTAGAAAGCTTGTGGAGTGAAAGGTGCTGAGTAGTGCAAGATATATGATGTGTCCTAAAATCAGATGTACTGATGACACTGCAGCTGGAAGTCCACTTAACATTAAAAGACTACTGAAATCGTCTTATGGTGTGTTCACACCGAACGCGATATACGCGGACAGAGCGTCAGGTTTACATGTAAAGTCAATGAGAAAGCGTGATGACCCGCGATTGCGGCTCCCGTAACGGTGTGTTCACACGCGTTCGGTGTGAACACACCGTTAGAGAGTATCAGTAGAGAATTTGAAGGCATAAAGAAGGTTTAGAAGTAAAATAAAATCTAAAACTTGTAACCTACAATATTAGTCTGTTTTTTGTTTTTTGTTTTTTTAAAAAGGTTTGTTGTTGTTGTCTTGGTTGAGTATAGAGTCTGAGTGCTCTTATGAGTTGCTATAAATGTTGAAACATGTCTTATCACACATCACACATAACTGGTTGAGGTTCAGAATCTAACTGATTTATTATAAAACATGCTTTTCTGTTGTTTTTATTCTTTTGATTAATACACAGCATCTCAATTTGTGTAAGGATGTGTTTATTAACGATGCTCATTAGGATTATCCCAGTTTTCTGTTGATAACCATTTTTGATAACCATTTTGATACCTTCTATGGGTTAAATAGAAGTAAAGCTGATTTGCATTGCGGAACTTCTTGAGTCCTAGAGTTTGGTCTAGAAGGTAAATGTCTTTTTTTGGCACCCGCTACATCACAATTTCTGATTTTCCCCTATTCTTATTTTGCATAATTACCATGCTGTTTCAACTGGTCATGATGCTTGCTCAGAGTTGGGATCCCAGCTCTGTCTCCACAAAGTGGGACAACAATTGTAGTCACGGTAGGGACATAAAGCACGAGATGTTCGCCGCTTTTGGACATACGCCGTGGTAAACCACAACTAGTGCACTCCTGAGTTCTTGGCATTTTTGTAGCCCTCCTTGTGTCTTCCTGACGTCATGCCCAGGCAGTGTTGAATGCCATCTGTTGTCATTGAGGCAGGAAAATCTTTAGGAGTCCAGTGCATGTCCCGCACCCAGCCTCTTTTAGGCACTGCAGGTAAAACCACAGTGTATGGTCATGTATCAACAGGTATTTATAATTCAGTCTAATTAAAAAGATAAAAGAAAGAAATTCTTGTTCCTTGCAAGAAAAGAAAAGGAAAAACTGGCAGGTTTGATTGATTTGCTTCTGGCCTCTGTCCTTCATTTTTAAGCAAGGCCATGCATCTCCCCTTCTTCTCCTGCACTCTCTTTCCATTCTCTGGGAGAATATCTAATGTTGTTGCCCTTGCTGTCTGTATAGATTGTGAATTCCAGTTATGGCACATCTGATTCATTGGTATTCAGAGTGCAGGACACAAGTGTCGGGTATGCTGGGCAGAATCGACATGTACGGGTTTATTGAAATACACTCCTCGTCCTACCGGTAATTGCTCTTAGTCTTTCCTGTGCTCGTCTGCTTCCATCTTTCTCTCTGTCTCCCTACACTGCGTCTCTCAATTCCTCTCATCTTATTCCTTGTTCCTTGTCGTTTGTCTTGTATGTCTTCCACCATTTACGGCATCCCTTGTTACTCCCTCCACTAGCCCTATTTCATCATCTTCTTTATCCACTTTGTTTCTGTTACCTTTCTCTCTCTCTCCCTCACTCGCTTGCTTCCTCCTCTATTTTCATCTTCATTGCCATTCTCCCCACTCTAACCTCACTGTTCCTTTTTTCACCTGTAGGATTTGAGTGCAGGATAACTGAGTTTCCATCACGGTTCTCATGAATAGGTTATGCAGATGTCACAGACACCACTACCCCTCATAAATACCCAACTTATACATACTTCTCTCTCCAGCACACGCATAATACCTGATGTTCATCTTGCCTAATTAGCTGTCTCTTTAAATATGTGAAATTTATGCAGTATGCATGACATTCAGTGGAACAATGCAGCAAATGTATGCAAATCACATCTTCTGTTTACCTGTGCTGGATGTCATCATTGCTCATGTGTTTGTCTTTGAGAGTAGGTAGCTTGTAAATCCCCTTTCTCTTTCACTGTGCTGCTTTCAGCTCTGTGTCTTCCACAGCCTTAGCCAATACAAACGTGAGTCGGTGCAGAAGAAGAAAAACAGTTCTTGTTGTTCCTTTTCTCTATTTCATGCGTTCCGCCTTGTCTTTTCTGCTCATACTACTCATAGTGTTTGCACAGGAGCTCTTGGATTCTCACTGACTCGCTTATATTTTCTCTAGTTGTGTCTAGTTTTCTCCCCTCTCTCTATGGCTGTCCCAGAGGGACTAGGCACCATGTGTATATGCACTTTTCAGCACCAAAATGCTTGTGTAGTGGTATGTGTAGATATCAAATACCTAGTGTACTTAACATTGCTCTTTTTATGGCCTTCAAGCAGCAGAGGCAGTGATATAGAGTTCGTTTTAGGATTATAGGTCTGGCTGGGTTATGAGTGTGGGTCTGGTGGCACACTAGGGCTGTTAACAAAGACAGAATTATGAACACCATTTCCTTTTGCAAACAGCAGGAGGCTGAGTATTACCCTGATCTGTTTAACCCTCCTGCCATCCTTTAAAAAACTCACACCCATCACCCTAGGGACCATTCTCAGCCACGCCATAAAAAGACCATATATCCATATTTTATTCCACTTTAAATTAGCCAACCTTGTAAGACTACTTCTCCCTGAAATATTCATGTAAAGTTTTAATTATATTTTCGTTGTTTTAACCCTTCAAATCCCAGTGTTATTACATGAGCGCCCTGTGTTATAAGCCCCAAAAACCAAAAAACGAAACTAAATATTTCCACAAAAAACCAGTTGAAGTAATATGTGATTGTCATTATAAGTAGGCCTTTAGATGGACCAAAGATTGGCACCAACATACATTTTGACCTGCCATTATTTTTTTTGCATTTTTTTTGCAATTTAAAAATTAAAACTTCAAGGCCCTGAGTCTTCATTGACATCCAAGAAAAGAAGAAAAAATAAAATCATATGATGATAATTTGGGGTTGAAAAATAGCGTTTATAATGGAAGTCAATGGGCAGAAAATGGTCCCCAGGGTGATGGGTGTGGGGATTTCTGCTGCTCAGCCATTTTAGGCTGATTTAAGGAATTCACACTGGAATATTAACATTGACAGGTAAAAACTATCCTGTGGCAAGTTTGGTTATATTCCACTGAACACAGTGGAAATGGCAGCCATTTAACACATAGCAGTGGCACAAAAAGGTCCCAAGAAGGCAAGAGGGTTAACCTCGTAATCAGCTGTGGAGGACTGTGGAAAATCCTCCTCTTTATGCCAGTGTCCTTTGTGCTAAGCAGGAGCAGGAGATAAGGAAAAAGGAAGAGGTGGAGTGAGAGCACATTTGCTTGTGCATGTCAGTGATTTGTCAACATGAATACAATGTATCCTGCTTTCAACATGACAGAAATAATCCAGAGAGTCATTGTGCTCAATTTGAGGCGCAGGGGCATTGCTTTAGGATAAATAAAGATCACTTCATGTTATATAGGAGAGGATGCCTCATTATATGGTAGGGGTCATCTCCAGATGGCTGAACGCCGAAACACAGTGGGACTTGGCTTTGCTCAACCATGTATGTAAGACACGTTGACCACCAGTGTGATCATCTGACCTTGCATCCCACTGCTTTGTTTGTGTCACTGAATACTCAGGACAGACTACAGTGTGAGCTTTGTCACTGTTAATTTACAATTAGCTGTATTAAGCTTCCACTAGCAGCACCGATGCACGATTGGCTGCTATGGAAAGGGTGCTAAGCATGCACAATATCAGGATGAACTTGCTATCCAGTTGCTTTCCCCTACACTTTCTTTGTTTTCTAAGGCTTGGGCAATCTGTTACTTTATCTGCACCTCCCCCTTCCCACTGCTAAAGAGGTAGAGGAATAAGAGCTTCATTTGGGTCTTTCATGTCAGACGATTTTCTAATCTGCTGGATCAGACATCATATTCTTGTTGGAGTCTCTTCACTTTGTAAATAGGGGGTAATGAGGTGGGAAACTGGCTGAGGGTAGGTAACGCAGGTGTCCAGAGGGAGGGCATTAGCAACAAAGAACATGATGGAGGTGGAGGAAGAATACAGCGTGATTGATGGCTGATGGATACACGAAGGAAGTGCGTCAAGGGGTGTGGAGGGAGAGTGCAGGGGCTCTGTCTGCCTGCTGACTCTCCCCATAGGAACAGCTGTCTTTCAGACTGTAGCAGATGTAGATTCACAGACGGGGGGAACATGGCCTGACAACTCCTTTGGTCTTTTCTCCAACCCCCTTCTCTTCTTAAATAAAGTATATGTCTGTGTTACTAAATTAACTTTGAGGGTACAACATGGAGCTCTGCTTTTTACTCTTCTTTTATACGCTCATCAAAGCATTACAAGAGCCTCCCTGCCAGCTCGATTTTCCGCTATTTACGTCACTTCTCTATTTCACACTTAAGTGGTCAATGCTGTTGTATACCTTATCTACAGCCCGCCATAACATAGTCCCCTCTGTGTGCTGTGCAAAGTGGAACACACTCTAATGAAGAATTTAAATTCAATCAGAACGAAGCCTGTCTGCAGGAAAGAGATGTTTTCAATTACCCCGCTTCTTTTTGTTTACCTCCCGAAGGCTTCAGCAGGGTAATATATTTAAGATGGTGAGAAATGGTAAAAGATTGCCCCAGTTTGCTTGATTTGTTCAGATTAAATGGTGGATGTGGAGGAACGAGAATCAAATGAATTGTTGCTATTACTTTTAAAAGATATACGGGGACTAATATTGTAACCGTTCTGTATGCATAACTGTGGCGCAGGTGATGGAGTTAGTTCTCTGGTATTATTCACACTATATTCCCACCTCCACATGCTAGACTGTCTTTGAGTAGGACACTTAAATCCCACTGCCACTGGCAGGCACCCTACATGGCACTATGTCACCACTGGTGTGTGGCACAGAGAGAGCGAGAGGAAGCGAAAGACTCAGAGAGAGAACGATTAAATGAAGCAAAGCGTTTTAAAGCTTTTTGTTCAATGCCGAGGTAAAAAAGTGCAAAAAAAATGCTTTAAAGGTGAGACAGTTTGTTTGAGAAAGTGGAGAATGGTGATTTAGAATGACATTGTTACGTGTTATATTTTGCATTTAATAGCCATTATAATATTAAATCAACCAACATGGAATACTTCAAATTGTTATCAATCTAAGAGTTTAAAAGACGAAGTGTATTTGGCAAGTAGAGAATCAGTTAATTAATTTATAGTGAAATTAAAATAGCCTTTCTAAGCTATATAGATCTTATTGGTTACATGCTAACTTCTAGCATTTATTGTAGATTCGAGCACAGAACCCAGTTTTTGACTTGGCTTCATATATCAAGCTTAAACTAGAGGAGAATTTGTATGGAATTATGCATATAATGCTGACAGTTTAAGACACCTTTATCTGATTTCCCATGATACATGTGTGATGTAATGTAGAAAGATGAGTACAATTATACTTTGCAACTACTTAAAGGCAAATTTGAGGGAACATAAGATTTCAAGTGGTAAAATGAAATGCTTAGCTGTCCTTTCCAAAAGTCTCATGAACTGATTCTCATCTCTAGCTGCATGCTGAGATTCAAGACCTTTTGTTTAAAAAGTGTCAAATCCCACATGCTTCCCTGCTGATGCTTCTAACCTACTTTTGGGTTCAGCTGCAGAAATTCTGCTTCACTTTCTGGCCCCATTTGGGGTTCATTTGAAGGCTAGTGTGAATTTATGTGTGTGTGTATGTAGCGTACAAGAGTAAACCCGTTTGTGACTTCATGTGTGTTTTCTCCCATTGTAGCAAATTATCTTCTTCATTAATTTTGACATAAAAGGAAATTAGCCTGTTCTTTCCTCGAGGCTACACCTAAATTAGAACAACTGAGGTAATCCAGAGATTTCAAGGGCTTGAGAGACTGAGCCTACTCTCGGCTCAAATAGTCAAACTGAAAAAAAAAAGGCTGACACTTCTAAGTGACATTTCTGATTTATCTCGTACAAGGTTATCTGCCAGCTTTTCGTGGTTGTTCGACCGCCTGGGGGTCACAGGGTGATTTTTCTGTTGTCATTTATATTTTCGGTATCTCTGTGTCTTTTTCATACTGACCTCTCTGAGTTCAATCTATGAAACCGATGAATTCTGTGCAAGCACAATTCTTGAACATGTTTGTCTTACACTGCTCAGGTAAGCACCGTCACCCCACCCCCCATCTCTGCTCAAGAACCTATGTCAGTTCTTCATTTTCCCATCTGTCATCCTTTCCATTGTTCAGTTTGACTGTGTTTGTCAAGCGGGGAGGCAATCTCGGGAAAACAGGCAGACTCTCCAGAGAGCCGATGGCAGATTCCAAACACGAGGCATTTGACTTGGGTGTCAGAGGATGCACGCTCAGATACTGCTGATCTGCCCACCCAGAGGCCTGTCTTAGCAGCAGTCAAGCAGACACAATGCAGCATCAGAGAGGAGGAAGGAGGAAAGGGAGAGAAGGAGGAGGTTAACAGCTGAGACAACCATGTACTGTACAGTATCCTGCCCTATGGGAGGTCTTTGAATGAAAGAGCTCTGTGCCTGAGTGATTTTCATTTGGTAGTCTGCTGAACACAAGCACTTTGTTGCATTTCAGTTTGTTTCTTTTTGTTTTAATTGTGACATATGTGATTCTTATTTATTTTTTTCCGACTTAAGTGTCAGAGTCTTAAGTCTTTGTACCGCAGCCTTGCAAGATTCGGCATTCTCATCGATTCTCGGTTCTTTCTGCAGGTCTTCACGTTACCTAGGGTCAGTTTTGGAGCACATTTTTACTGCAGGTTATCCCTGTTATAAAAACAGGTCTGTTATCTGTGATGTCTCACTGCTTCCCTGAGTTACAGTACATTGTTTGTTTTGACAGTTTAACTCACACATGTCATGGAAGTTTAACATCAAGGCTATGGAATGAGGACAATTGCATTGCTCAAACATGGTCATCAGATGATTGTAGTGCGGTACCGCGTCTCGCTTACGGTTGGGACCGAGAGAAGAAAGGTTGCATTATAAAATCAACAGATCCTGAGTGCCAACAATGCTGATGATGTCAGCTAAAACTTTGGAAACATGGTATTAAAGGCTGGCCAAAAATAAAATGAGGAGTCTTGAAATGATGGACATTGAGTTACCTTGAAAATGCAATGAGCACAAGAGTTTTGATTTAATTTTGATAGTCTGTAACCATAAGCTACTGAGCAGCAGCTTTAACTTCCTCTTGCTCTTGTTATACCCTTTGTTCAGTTGCTTTCTTATAATTGAAATTATAATTTGGAACAATTTATACAGTTCTGTGCAAAAGTCTTGCGTCGCTACTCGTTTCTTTATATTTTCCTAGGGAAATGGAAAACTGATGCAGAGTTTTATTGACATGAGCAAACATACACGGAAATGCAGTATGTATGGTAAAATCATAGTTTGCACAAGTCTGATTTTGAGGCTGAAAGTCAGTATTTAGTGTAACCACCTTTATTCTTCAGTGTAACCTGAACTCTGTTTCTTGGACATTCTTTAAGTCGCCTTCAGGAATATTTCAGCAAACTTCATGAAGGGCATTTCAAAGCTCTTCTTTGGATGTTGGCTGCCTTCTGTTTCATTCTTTGTCAATATAATTTGCAATATGCCTTCCTCTTATAATAACTGTTGCCACTGACTTGCGGTCCGGTTCTTGTGTAGTTTGCTATAGTTTAGCATTTTCTCTGTGTTTCCTTTCCTTAAGAATGGCTTCTTGATAGCCACCCTTGCACTGAGCCCAGTGCTGATGAGGTTTCGGCGAACAGCAGACAGATCAGCTGAAGAAGCAGATGCATCTCCTGTGTTAGGCTTTTGCTGAATTTTCTCCTGTTTCTTAAAGAAATGACTTTGAAATACTATTTTAGACAGTAGTTTAGACCTGCCACTTTTTCTTTTGTCCTCCACTTGTCCAGGTTCCTCAAATAGTTTAACCGACTGCACACCATGATGAGACATGCCAAGTTTTCTATTAGCTCTTTGGGAATCATCTTGTTGGTGCAGAAATGCCTTCTCATGCCTGTCAAAGTATTAGCTTTGGCATTTTTTTTAGATTCGGCAAAAGAAATGGGAAGAAATTATGTGTTTTTACCAGCTGTTAGTAACAAAGACTGATAAATAAACCAGATTATATGCATCTTTCTCAAGATCTGTTATTTTTTTGTCTCCTGAACATAGCTTCCCTGTTTTCAGTTGATATTGCTGCACTCTTTCTTCTAGATAACCCTGAAGTATAAACTAGTCATTTATTTGATATTGTTCTCACTCTAAGCCATTATATCTATATGTTCTGCTATTTTGGGCAGTAGAGGACAGCAACATAAACCAATTGGATCTAGCTACAGGAATCTATCATCAACCAATGGATGTCTCTGAGCCACTGTGCTTTGGAGACCTCAGGCTAACTAGTCTGTATAGAGGATGGAAAAACTTTTGATGAAAGAAAACCAGCCCATCCATCTCTAACTGTTATTATAACTGTGATTTACTATAATTTGCACTGGAGTTTGTTCCTTTTATTTTCCTTTTATTATTTTCACATTCGTCTTGTGAATTTGGGGTACGTAACCACTATTGTGCTCTATCTTTGCTTTTTCTCTTTTTACTTACAAATTAAAGAGACACTTGGATATGAAAAGTTTTAAAGTTGAGGCATTGTCAGACTCGTCTCAACTGTCACAAAGTCCAGGAAAGTTTAATTAGTTTTTTCTTAAGAGTGAATTATGTTCACCATTGTGAGCATTCGGCAAATATCGTTTATTGCCTCTGAAAACATTTTGAATTTAAAATCAAGTCTTTGTCACTGACAATTCCTTACCGAGCAGAAAGCGAAACGAGCGGTGCGGCTGATGCATTTTTCACAGAGCTCAAAGCATCGCTCCTCGGCTGAACCCCTTCTTTAAAAAAGAAGCCAAAGAGTGGAAATGCAAAGATTTCCACTCTGTTCCTTCGAGCTGTCAGTTGTTCAGTGATGCCTTTGATTTCTACAATGATGGTAATAAAAAAAGAAAGAGTTTCATGCTAGCGTACACCGTTGGTGAGAAGAGCTTCTTCTAGTTTACACTGTGTTGTCTGGTGTGTCTGCTGTAAAGGAAAGATGTTAAATCATAAATATTCACCCCCAAACAGGCAAAAAATTCATGAATCTCATCTCAACTTCATGCTGGTTATTCATGTCCCTCTTTTTGTTGTTGTTGTTGTTTGTCTTTACCACAAGATAATCCCAGAGCTACTCATTAGAGATGACCTTTCTTCCCAGTGGTGTTCCGGGACTCCTAACCCATGACTGCTGTGTTGTTCAAGCAGAGCTACTCTCGGCTAACCATCCCACCAGGGACAGGGAACTTGAAAGTGTGGGCCCCTCACAGCACTTCAAGTCATACTGAAAGCAACGGGGACATGAAATAACGAGAGTTGAACAGTGTCTCAGCTAAATCAATGAGAAATCAATACTACAGACTGTATTCTGTGGCCTTTGTCTTAGCAGATATACCTCTATGGTTTGCTCAAGTCTACATATTTACATTAACCCTCATAAAGAGCTGAGAAATAATACTTAAATCTTATATTTTTATGATAATACACATAATTCTTGAAAGTATATGGATTATGTGGCTGTATGACAAATAAAATATTTAGTGTGCAGGAATATGGTCACAAATACTAAGACGTACAGCATCCTGGTTCTTTTCCTTCCCTCCTTATATTTGAGCTCGGTGCTATATATTTATTTCGTGTCTTGTTGGAATGCGAGGTCATGATCTTTTCTTGTTTTTGCATTTTTCTCTTCACTCGTACTGTGTGTGTTTATTGTATCGGTGCTCTCACATCTTGGAGATGAAAACACTTTTCCTGCTGCTTCCCAAAAACCACATCAGAACCTTTCATCTCGCTGAAATTACGACGCGTCCATTGAGTATAAGTTATTTTTAGCATGTTCTCGGGCTAGCCTGTGATCAGAATGTTTTGGATTCAAATGAGTTCGGCTATGCCAACGCCAGTCTTTCGCAGCCTTTTCATGCAGTGCAGCTGCGACTTGAAGTGCCTGAGATTGAACAGATCTTAGAGATAAACAAGTTTAATGTGCTAATTTACAAAAAAAAGACTACGCAGTCAGGCAGACAAGGCAATGTACTGAATGCTCAACGTCTTAAACATTTCATCCCACGGTCCCCTCCTCCTTTCTCCCTGCAGTTTGAAGGTGCTGCTATTGTTTCATTTCAAATGAACAACTCAAACGGCAATTACAGCAAATGCCAGCAGTATCATTTGTATGTAAATTTCCTCTTTTATTTATTCCAGGTCAGATTCTAGCCTAACCCCAACCCTGAATCTATGTTTTAGTTTATTGCTTATCAGCCTATGCGTGCAGCACTACCTGATAAGCTGCTTATTTGTTCTATTAAACACTGGATTTTATTTGTAAAGTAGCGACCTATTTTAACTGGACATGGTGAAATCTTTTTATGGCACTGTTTGTACAGCTGATGTGAGTTTAGATGAAATCGAGTGTATTCTAGCCCTCTGTTTTCCTGCCTTTTTGTTGTTTCTAAGTAACACAGCAGCAGTAGCGTTTCTGTGCCTGCAAATTTCGGCGCTCTTAGAATACCAATTCGTGTATTTGTACGTAGCACTAAACACGTTCCTCTAAATCTCTAGAATACATCCATTTCTTTCTCTAATCCGCCCCGAAGAGATGAGGATTTTCTTCTGTGTGACTCTGCATGCCTCAGCCCCCTCCACATGAAGCCAGTTATTTGCTGTAAATAGCTGGCCCTCTCCAGGGAATGGTTTATGGCCTGTGACAGCCGGGATGGTTGCTGTACTTTACAGTCTACTAGTGGCCTCCTCTTTAATCTGCCTGCAAAACGTTTGCTTGTTTTTGCTTTTTTAAACTGCTAGATTAAAAGATATTCTGTACTGTACTACATGTACAGCATAAATCATACTTATCTCGCAACGAGGTATGTCTGTGTATGAAGTAAAAAATAGCTTTTTGTATTTGCTATAACAGATTATCTTCTAATAGTGGCATACTCAATAAAATGCAGTACAAAATATGTCAGCGTGGCAGTAAAGGATATATAAAGAAAACCTGGAGTTTGATGTAAATAAAGATGCGCATACTATGAAAATAAAATGTGTTAAGGGCAGCGAATGAGCCTTGACAGAGGGATAAAGCTTTGTTCGAGATCTGCACTGAGATACAACTGAGTCATGAAGCCGAGGTGATGTGTAACTCTCAACCTGAGGCTAGTAGATGACTCACTCATTTGGCTTTGAAAAGTATTTGAAAGTGCTGACTTTCATTACTCATAATTTATTCTGCTCTGCTCACATTCCACACAGAACTAGCTGTAAAAAAAAAAAAAAAAGAAGAATGCATGCACTTAGTTGTAATTGTACCAAGGATGCACAACAAGCCTCGGGTGCTTGTATTCCACGGCCTCTTTGCACAAACACAGCTGCAGGAGCAATAAAAGCAGCTTTAGCAGGTAGAAGCTTAGACATAAAATGGGCTTGGGGGATGTTCGCCGCGCTTTCTAAGCAACGTTTCAACATATGGAACGGGACCGGTGCTCTGACTTTTTGATGCAGACGGAGAAACACAACAATGCGCTGGGGTGAAGGAGTATGAAATTGTTTGTGTGAAAGCATCCTACAACTCCTGACAGGAAAATGAGTTTTCTTATCAGAGTGAGAGTGGGAAGTGTTGCCCTCAGCAAGCGACCTTGTTTATGCGTGAGCTGTTCGGTGTAGTCTACGGACTTACAGCAAATTAACTTCAAGCTGTTCAACTTTGCGTTCACGTGGTACTTTATGGATTTCTTTAACTCGAAGATTCCTTGAAAAATCACCGACATGCATTTCGCTGTGTGCAAATATAACCACTGAGAATATCTGCACAGCAATCAGAGCACGAATGAAACTCCTGTATAAATGCATCGCTGCTACAAAAACATTTGTTCATGCATTTAAATAGGAATATTATTTTAATGATGGGCACGTTCCACTTGTAGTTTCTGTTATTGCGCCTGTCTGTTACTTTCTCTTTCTGTGTCACTGAGTATTAATCTATAATTCTTTGAATAGCGTTAGGGTCTTTAAAAAAAATGAGCTTAGACATTTGACCCCTTGCCGCTCTCACTTTGCTCACCCGCTGTTGTAGTTCACGAGGATTCCAGTCTCCCTCTCCCACTCATCTAAACACTATCAAAATGAGAAATTTAACTTTATAGTATGCTGCAGTCTGTCAGGATTTAACAAAAAGTTAGATGCCTTTGAGGCAGAAGAAAGGGTGAAGGATTAGAATTTGGGACCACACACCTCTCCAGTCTTTGTGAGCTGGTTTTTCATTCTTCCTTTGCGTATGAACGTTCATGTGGTAGTCACAGAAAGCGGCTCAATTCTAGACTTTTTACGTCTTTCAGATATTTTTACTTGAATGTCATTGAACTTTTTTCAGCCCTTATGACAGACATGACAGGCAGATGACAGAAGAGAGTGACAAGAAAGTAGGAAAAGAGCAAAGGAAATCACATGTAGGAAGTGGTCAGGGAGGAGTCAAACCCAGGCTCCTGCAGACTTTATAACATGTGGGCCACCTGCTCAACCAGGTGAACTTTAGCAACAATCCGTCAAGAAACTTTTTATATTTCAGCTAAAATAAAATGGAAATATTAGTCACACCCACAAGCTTGGAAAAAGACACTGGTTGCAGATTTGAATCTTACGCTAAAATTAGATTCAGTCCTAAACTTATAGCTTCATGAGGTATGTATTCCCACATCGACAAGACTGCTAAAGTTGAAGCAGGCTACTCTGTGGTCTGACTGCATTGCAGAGCCAGAAGCTGAGAACACATTACATGTGCTCTGAACTCCTACACTGATTCCTTGTTACTTTTTATATTGATTTTAAAATTCTTTCCATCATCTGGCTATGTAGTACAGGTCCTCGGTGTTACAGTAAGTCTGCTAGTTGCCTGATGAAAAGCTTTAGTGAGGCTGTCACAGGATCTTGGAGGTGATGAAATACCTTGGAATAAGTATGATTTTTACTGTTGTAGTCTAGTATCTTATTATAATCTTATTGAGGTATTTGAGACTTCATATTTTAATCACTTGTGTATTAATGTTTTATTCTTTTTAATCTAGAATTTCTCCTTTTTACCTGTCATCCATCAAAGAAGCATCACCTTACATGGCAAGTCCTTTAAAGCTACTTTCAATTGCTCTGCTTGTGGGTCACCACAAACAGAGGCACCTCTGCAAGTCAGAGTTGGACAGATGCCCTTTCTGACACTACCCTTAAGGGAATCTGTATCATTGGCTGGAGGTGAACCAGCAACCTTTCACATACCAAGAGAATGTGGGAATCATTAAACTACAGAGGCACATGATGAGAGTTTAAAGTGAGTTCTTTTAAGTAAAGAAGAAAAAAAAACTCAGTTTCAGCTTCTCATCTATCCAAAAAGCTTTCGCAGACCAAAAGAGAAAAGCGTCTTCCTGAGATCAAACAGCATTTGTGAGACTCTAGAGCCAAACCAGACCACGATGCACTACTATAAAACTCTGGGCTTGGAATTCAAGTGTGTGTGTGTATGTGCACGTGCATGTCTGGAAGTACAGGTGCTTTGTGGTGCTTGCAGGCAGCAAGGTGAAACTTTCAGGGTCCCTGGGGGTCTCTGCAGTAGATCAAATGTAGTAGAGCCATTCCTTTGCTTAATTGTGTAGCATGTTTGAAGGAGCTTACTTGAGCAGAAAATTGAATATAAAACACTTGAGTCATCAGACTCATACATTATCTTGCGAGCGCAGAGGGGGGGTTGGGTAAAAGGAGGGCTTCTGTGGAGATGAGAGAGAGATTACACTGGGCGTGTGTGTGTGTTTTGAGGAATGTCATCCTATTGTCAGCAGACAAAGGCAGTTTATATTTGCTCATTGTAAATCAATCTAGTGTGCATAGTTTACTCAAAAGAATAATCAATATTTAAGCATGTCTGTACACGAGGGGGAAAAAAAAATCAGCTACCACATTTTCCATGCCATTTTTCAACTTCAGTTGAAGCTGGTTGACATTTGTATGAATAAACCTACAACATATCGCAAGGGTTTATTTGTGGCTCCAAAAGGATTAAAGCTAACTTCTTTGCAAGAAATTGTGAATGACCCTTCACCATGAGACCAATACAATGTTCTTACAAAATCAATTTGTGTTTAATTCAATGGAAAGAGGAAAGTGGGAGATATAATTCCATCCATCAAATACTACAGCTATCAGACTAACCGTCATCTTTGAACATCAGTTTTCTTTACCTTGAATAAAAGGTTGTTCGTATTGAAGGTGAGTATATGGCTCCTAATTTTATCAACTCAATTGCTTTATAGCAAAATGACCTAGTTTCTTTTTTATATTGTAATGAAGTAAAATGCTAGCAGTGGACCATAACTGAAGAGGTGATCATCCCGAGGCTGAGCTCACTGTGAGACATTGAACCTTATTGATTTGTCATTCCCTTGTTGGGAAATTGTTTGGGTTATGACAGAGTCTTCATCCACAGCCATCATTGTCACTCATAATGACCCCTGCACCTTTATTCCTTCCATCTGTCTTCTCTGTCTCACTGCACAGACTGAACCCCGTGTTCGATAACCCATTTATTTTACCTCATTTTTCACTTTTTTGTAATGTCATTCCTCTCTGCAGTGAAGTGTAATAGCTAAGACCTAATGAGATTATTTGAATTATTCCAGTTTTAAGATATTTTCATCCAGTGCTCATCTTCTGTATGATCTCTGCTTTGCACCAACATTATAAGTCTATGTCATCTCCATGGACCTCAAGGATGGGTCAGATATATACGGGTTATATAGTAATAAAACATATTAACAAACCTGGGCTCACAGCCATCATCTTCCCATCCAATCGAGAATAGATTTATTATAATGAGACTGATGGTGCTGTGTCTAATTGCTCTTTTGTCTGTTCAGTTCTCTGAGGTACAGATAGAGGGAGAGGGTTGACCCATAGCTTCTTAAATAAATCCTTTCACTCCAAAAATTAGAGCCACTGCAGTCATCCTAAATGACACTGTTTTACATATTTTCTAAATATATTACCAAACTCAAGTTCATCATTCAGTAGCTCTATAATAAGAAGCCTAGTAAGGCTAATCCTTGGTGTTTCTCCTAAGAGATAAACCTATCTTTCTATCTAGCACAGGGCAAGAGTATATATATCTATATATATAAATTCTGTGCCTTGTATATTTTGTCAGAAGCTCCTTTTCCATTATTCATTTTTTTTCAATTGCCTTTTTTTAATTAAGAAAGAAATAGAAGTTTCTAATGAAAAGAACTGATCTTTATTAATTGGGCTCACTGCTCCGCTGCTTTGCTGAGGGGGCTGTTATAAAACGTTCTCCGGAGTCACCTGACGCTTCATTTATCATCAGCTGGAAACCTTCCCTTTAGGGCACAGAGCAACTCACACGCACTCAAACACACACTCAGATGCACACAAGCGACTGCAATGCCGATGTCATCGCAGTCTTGTCATAGATGCGATACGTTTCTCCATCTGTCTAAAGCCTTGTCTGTCTTGGTCTCTCGGGATTTGATCACAAGTCGGGTGCAATGCTCACCAATGAACTAGTCTCAAAGGGACCTTCTGAATGTTCAGGTCAGCAGTAATCGCTCATGTAGCCACCTGGTTTGGTGGTTAAGCTTTATACCTCTGGGTGCCATTGTGCTCTGAGGTGAGCTTTAAATCACAAGGTGATGTGCCTAGCTGGAAGTGCCTTCAGTCAATATCTGCCAGAGATCCTTTAGTTGGACTCTCACCTCTCCAGATTATCCTTGTATCTTTAATTAATGTCAACTGTGGAAAGGAGAAGGACTATTCTTGGGTAGTCAGTAGGTAGACTGACTGACCAAATTATGTATATTTCTTTATCTCAAGCATTCAATCAACAGGTATGTAAAGGAGACTTACGGTTCCTGACTTTGGGTATGTGTGTTTGCAAGATTTGTTTTGTCTTTTCACTCTAACGTCTATATTTTTAATTAGCTGTCAGCTAATAAACAAATGTTTTTAACTGTGTGTGTGCCAGTGTTCCAGGGTTACATTACAAGTCACCCAATGCCAAAGAAAAATATGTCACAATTTTATTTTCACTCGCAGCTCCATGTCTCAAATCGGCATTGGCCAAAAACGTTTGCATATATACATAATCCACTTATGCTCCTGTGCTTGGTCTCTGCATTGCTGTCCATACTAATTATAAGCACTCTGGTTCACTGTGGTGGCATATCAGGCCAGCTGACTGGGAATTAAGTGGGGGTTCCTGTGGGTATGTCTATGCCCTTTGAGTCGCTAAATCTCCTCTACAACCGCCTCTCCTGCTGCAAACGCAGGTCACAGGTTTGCTGGGTCTTATTAAAGTATCGCCACAGGCAATAAAAGAACTCATATTGCCTGATAATGCTCTCCTGGAAAATCCTGGGTCTCCGTGATAGCGGCTTAAGACTACAAAGCAACTTCATTTCTTAGGTTACTTGCTTTGGCAGAAAAGACACTCTTGCCTTTTTTTTCATTGTTTGTTTTGCTGTGTTGAATAGAGTTTAACACAAAGACGCTTTGCACATCAGGTAAAGTTTGAAGGCAGCCTGAACCATTTACATTAAATTATTTTATTACCTGTTATGAAAAGGGTTTGTCTCCATGTATGTCTAAATGTTTTCTGCTCATTAGCTCACTGTGTAAGTTTTTTTTAATACTTGGCACAATAAATACAATTCATTTGAGCTGCTGCTTGCAACACGAGTGATTTTAATTAGCAATGCTTTTATTGCAGTGGGCTTTGCACTTCCACTGTGCAAACTTTATCTCTTTTATGTGCCTCCTGCTTTGTGTCTTGCTAAAGATTTTCAGCTATTAAGCTATATTGCCTGTTTACAATCATGTTTTAAGCAGATAAAACAGGATGGCAATGTTTTCACTTCTTTGCAATCGGTGGGGACAAAGAGCTGTATCGCTGTTCTGCAGCGATCCATCCACATTGCTCCGTCCACCTTCTCTTGCTTATCCAATTCGGGGTCAGGGGGGAGGGGCTGGAGCCTATCCCAGCTGTCATAGGGCGAGAGACAGGGCACACCCTGGGTAGGTTGCCAGTCTGTCACAGGGCCAACACAGAGAGAGAGACGACCGTTCACTCTCACATTCACACCTACAGCCAATTTAGAATTGACAGTTAACCAGACCTGTGTGTTTGCATGGGTCTGTGGAAGGAAGCCAGAGTACCTGGAGGGAACCCACACAGACATAGGGAGAACATGGAAATTCCACACAGAAAAGCCCTAAACTGGATCCGAACCCAGGACCTTCTCGCTGTACTAACCACTGCACCAGCACACCACCCTCCCATTGCTCCATCTAATGTTAATATGGAGTGAAAAAGGCTTCAGGAGTGTAGGAGCTGATCTAAAAAGAAGTCTGCACTCAGCCTGCAATCATCACCACTGTCTGATCGGAGAGCCGTCCATCACCACCCGCAGCTCTTATTGAACCAGACCCCAGGAGAAGTTAAGACGCTCCCTCCAGCAGCAGCCCAGAGTGGCGGTCTGAGTTATGCCGTCACTGTTATTGCTCCACTGGGATTGCTAACATAGACAACTGACCTGTTCCTTATACTGACAGATCTGGTCTGGTGATTGGCAGGTGCCTGTAGCTGATGTGTTTAGATATTCAACCGTTGCATTGAACTGATCCTGACCACCCCCTACCCCCACCCCCACTCCCGGTGGGCCTGGGGATGTTCAGGTTGATATTGAGCTGTCAGCCGAGTGGCAGCTGGTCCTGACATGTCTGCTTCACCCTCTAGTCTCTGGAGGCCGCAGCCCAGCCAGCCATTTGTAATTAAAAGCGTATAAAGGCAGATCAAGCTCCTTCCTTCTCTCTCCATTTAAAATGCCAGAAGGCTGAAAAGGAATCCACTAGATTCCCAGGACCACCAGCCTCCCTGGAGAGTGCTTTCATTTTTAAAACCTGAAACAAAAATTTCACGATTAGCCCTTAATTGTGTCCCAGGAGAGCAAACATTGAACACAATTTATACACATTCTCTCTTAAAACCATCCACAGTTCTAATATGTGTGTGTGTGTGTGTATATATATATATATATATGGTACCAAATATTACATTTATGTTGGTAATTAGAAAGCCAGATCTGACGTGTCCCCTAAAGAATCGTCGTCAACCGACTCGCAAAGACATTTCTGGGTGTTTTGCGTTTTAATTTTAATTACAGATTTTTCATTTAGCACTGATTTAAACTTGTGAAAATGGATGGTAAAGCCGAGCTCTAAAAGCTGAAGTGAATAACTTCGAAAAGGAAAATCTGTGCAGCAACACGGGTCAGAGATAGCTGACATGCTTACCTAAATCTACTGCAGGACCGCATTCAATTCGAAGCATGAACTCAAATTTATGAATTTGTTTTTCCATCTCGGCTGTGTCAATACCAAAGTACTCTACATATCTATCAGGGACTGACAGATAGCCACACCAACACAGAAAGCCTCGATCTAGATCTAGAACCCACCATCCATGACCTTCATGGTGCTTTTGCATTTAGGTGGACAGAAGCCATTCTCTGCTTCAAAGGATTTTAAAATTGAGGTCTTCAAAGGTGCAACGTAGATGTCTGAGGCCCAAAGAGACCCTAAAATTTCATCCAGCAGAAATCCCTACTTTCTAATACCCACGTCTTCCCTGTCAGAGTGAAACATGAGCCCACCGCTATTAGCATAGAGAAAGCTTGGCTGTCTCCAGAGCTGCTATTGTCTGTCTGACTGTGACTATCTCCTCTCATCTACCTGCTGGAACTCTTCGTCCCTCCACTTGCTGCAGTCACACGCTTTCACTCAACGCAGTCAAACTGGCCTCATATACATATTCACCAGGAGCGATGTTAACGTGCGCTCTCATTGCCACAGAGTCACATTTGCCAGTGGTAATGCTTCTATATTTCAGATTTTATTAAGACACTGAGGTGTTATTGATGTGGCAGCTGCTCTCTGGCTCCAGGGCAGTACTGCTACACTCAGTAAGAAGAGTGCTTCTGTTGCCTAAAACGGACACGCACTGCCTTTTTATGTATCTACTACACATTATGTAATACAATACTGTATCACATATGACGATGCACTTAACACAATTAAAGAAAGTCTTCAAGCAGTTTATAAAATCTCTAAATGAGTTCTACAACACTCTGTAGTAGATCAGAATTTCAGAATTTCCCAGAGGAACCCACCCGAGGGATTAATAAAGTTTTATCTTATCTTATCTTATCATTTCTACTTATTAGTTGAACCAGTAAGAATGGATCATTTTTTATGTTGCAGTCTGGCAAACCATAATCTATAGAATAATCTTGAGAAAATAACACCAAGTCCCAGTCATTAAATAGCATCCTCTCACGAATGACCACCACATTCCTGAGTGCGTGTACGTGAACGTCATCGTTATTCCTGTGTTTTTCCATGCAGCTTACAGAACGCTCGTGCAAAGGCGCCCTCCCTTGCCTGTGTCGAAGCCCCTCTGGTCACTTACCATCGCGCAGGGCAGCAGAGTGGAAACACAGCAATCCTGGCACTGCCAATACGCACTCTGAGTTCATTCACCGTAGAGCGCACCAGTCTCCCTGTTCCATCTGTCACTCTTCTCTCGTAATCCTCTGCTCCGGTAAGCGATCGTACTGGAGCAGGAGACGCATCTTTGCTCAAAACATTGTGAGCACTTGGAAAAAAAAACACTGCAATAGGTTTGTGTTTATAGTGACTGAAAGGGTAATACCAGTATTTATCAAGCTTGTGGCAGTCATGAGTTCTCCAAAGCCTGCAGACAGTCTCTTTAAACTGAGACATTAGAGGCGATTTTCTTGTCTACCCTCTGGTATTTTAACAGTTTCTTTTTATTGTGTTTATTATTTCTATATGATCATGAGTGTGCATTGTTATGAGTCCAATTTAGCTTTATCTTATTTACTTTTACCAGTGGTGCTTGTCTTTGTGGTGAAGTCGAGCATTTTAACACTGGTGTCTGACTTTCTTGCTTTTCTGGAAACCTCAGATGGCCATTGTAGCCCTGTAGTGTGCAACTTGATTTAGTAGTATTTGTATATTGAACATTCACCATACATGATAATGTCACTATGCTGTGTGCAGGCTAAATATAAACTCCAATTTATCATATCATGCTGTTCTCATTTGGGGTTTTATTGCTCACAGCAGCTAAACCCCTTTTTATATGGTTTATTTATTTATTTGCAAAGTATAGGGGGACAATAGAGCATTCTGAAGTAATTACACTGACAGCAACAGACATGTAAATCAGACGAGATGCTAACCCACTCAAGTCTGATTGGACTGGAAACATCTCCCCTTGCTTACATCTCTGACATTCTGACATGCATTTGGCAGATTTGTGATGCAGCTTCCCCAAAAACAATGCTTTTCTCACTCCTCCCTGACTCGTGTACTTGTTCTCTCGCACTGCCATATGTCATAATAGGCTGAGGCAAATCACTTCCAGCTTAGAGCAGATATAGTGATTGTATCAAAATGACCCCTAACAAGCTGTCAGCTCACATTTCATAAAGCATGCATCAGCACTGGGCAGCCTGGCATCCGTTTGGACAGTCCAGACAGGTCCTACTCAAGCCGTGTTATTTCTCTTAGTTGTCTGCCTCTCCGTGTTTCCCTGACAGTTTGACTTGTTGTCTCATACTAAATGATCGAGTGGTTTAGCAGTTTGATAGGGACTCAAGTGCAGTGTTGGACAGTCAGGAGATGTCTGCTCATTTCATCATGGACAAACAAGCCTCTCCCTCTCTCTTTATTTCTCTCTTTTCTGGTTATTAAGTCGGATCCTGCTGCTGAAATCTTCAGTTCCATAGTTACCACGTAGAGGGAGCCCGTGCGTGTTGAGAAACCAAAGCGTGGAAATGCTGAATGAGTGAGAGTGTGTGTATGAGAGAGAGAGGGAGAGAGAGAGGTGGACGAAATCAAATCGTAGGGGAGTAATAATGTCAAACAAACCAGCAGCAAGATAATCCATTCGGACTGTGCGCCAGGTTTAACAGACTCTCTTTTCGTTTTGGAGCAACTTCGGACAACTCGATGGGAACCTGATGACCCGCTGACTGCTCGGAGCTGCGCGACAAGTTGCTGTTGGGGGGGTTTAAAAAGAAGGCTCACTATTTTTAAATGGGTACAGAGAAATTTCGGGGGGCGTGGACGTGAGAGGAGCAGAAGCAGCAGCAGAGCAGCATGTTGGCTCTTGGCTCCAGTTCCAGTGTGGTGATGTGCCGCCTGGAAGAAGAAGAAGTGGTCTGCGCGTAGACGGAGCGGTTGGACGCGGAGCCCTGTGATTGTCAGGCGTCGGCTGCGGACTTTCTGTCATTTTGAAGATCTTTTGGTATTATTTGGATTTCGCTTGCTGCCGTTTTGGCGACAGAAAAGGACTTAAGGGGAAGGAGCAAGAGCTGTTAAAGGCTGCCCCGCGTAAGGAATGAAATCTGGCCACGCTACTGCTTCAATGACAGTTTCTTTTTTAAATATATTTGTTTAATGGAAACGTAATTATTGGTTAAGTGGCTGCACATAGTAAGTCACCGTGGGCTGGTAAAATCGATGATCAAGTAACGTGGCTTGAAAGCTGCCCTCAAGTAATCCCCAAGGGTTCTTCATTTGTAGTCTAAATACTGACAGGTGTTTGTCATTCAGACCGTGTCAGAAAAAGTGTTTTATTCAGTCGTTTTTTTCAGGATTTCATCCACATCCGACTTGGTTATGGTAACCAGACCTTTGGAATGGCTCGTGCACAATTATTTTGATCCAGTTATTTGCGCCTCTCACGCTCAAAGGAAACACGCGTTATATTTGACCACCTTACAATGCGTTTGAAACGCGGAATGGGAAAGCAACGATCACTTTAGCGTCTTCTTGCTCTTGAGTTGTAGCCGATTTGGCAACAGGCAAAATGACAAGCAACGGACCTGTCATCGTCTACGAGTGGCTGAAGACCCTCCAGCTTTCCCAGTATGTCGAGTCCTTTGTGGATAATGGATATGACGACCTCGAGGTTTGCAAACAAATAGGAGACCCCGACCTGGATGCCATCGGCGTCTATATCCCTCATCACAGGCAGAGGATTCACGATGCTGTGCGGAGGCTGAAGGAGGAAGCCAAAGAGACAGCCAGTGGACTGTATTTCACCCTTGAACCCATGCCACCCGCGGCCGAAATTTATAGCGGGCACCTGGTGGAGTGCGAGTCTAAACTGCGGGGATCCAAGTCTTGGACCGAGCCCATCAGTGACCGGGTTGGGCGAAACGGCGGGTACATTGGGGCGCAGAGGAACCTGACCCTGGGCAACAGGAGGGAGCTGATGATTTACCCCAAGCTCAAGCTGAAGATCATGATCAGGGATAAACTCATCAGAGATGGCATCAACCTCGCCAAGCCGCCCTACTCTAATAAGGTAAGAGGAACGCCGGTGAACTCTGTGACCTCATCAAATCAGTTAATGAAAGCACAAGATATACAGGCAATTATGCAAACACATACTTTAAATTAACCCACTTAACAAGCAATTTAGTAGGATGACCACTAAAATGTAAGCTTTTCCGTTTTTGCGCCTAAATAAGTCTTATTGAATTTTGCTTCATTGCCATTATCAGGTGAAAAATTACAGCAGATTTAAGAAACTGTTCACAACAAGAGTCAAAGAAATCAGCCAAAGCCGAAAGAGTAAAGCTTTTTAAACTAAACATGGAATAAATCCTTTCCGAAAGGGTTGTTTTGTAGTGTGCCTGAGATGCTTGTGGCAAGGAAGGTCTGTCACATGTTCACATAATCTATCATTCGGTTGAAAGATTGCCCTCTGTCAGCTAAAAGGTGTTTATCATATTTCAGTGACGTGTTCAACGTCATCTAAAGAGCTGAGTCACAGGCAAATGTCAGTGTGATGCCTAAACATTTTCAGGACCATTGCACTTTGCAGAAGTGTGAGTACTTGCTGTCATTGTGAATGATGGGAGTGAAGTTGCTGCGGATCGATAAGAAGAGAGTAGAGCCTGAGGAGCTTTCACCCTGTCTGCAATTCCTTGTGGGGAGGAATTTACACCCTGATTATTAATCCACTCTGACCTCACCTGTCCCCCGACTTGCTTCGACATTCAGTGTGGGTGGATCAGCCAGACCCATGGGGCTCAGGCCTAGCTCTTTGCCTTGATGAATTGGCAGCGGGCTGTCGATTGCAGGTGCAGTAAATGAAGAGAGCCCAGCTGGGTAGGCTATTGCTGTCCGGTGAGGAGCCAGACTGAGAGGGCCTCTTATTTTCACAGCACTGATAGTGACCTTTCTTCAGAAGTGTTTGAATCATATGCCTTACCAGCTGAGAGGCCTCCACTGAATTACTGCTGTTTTCATAGAGCAGGGCTTTTTTGAGAGGAGCCACTGAAAAGGAGCAGGTCATGTGATCTGTATTCTTTTTCTGTCTAAGGCTCTGAACAGCTAAGAACTGACCTGACACTGCACAGGCATCTTTAGAGGTCTGTTCCGTCGTAACATCAGGCTTGTTAACTTGTCAGCAGAACAGGCAAATCAGATGCTCGCTGCTGAACTATTACAACTGAATTATTTATCTTTGTGGTCGCCAGGGACTTCCACACTTGATTTAGCCACTTTTGAGCCTGTTGATTAAGTATTTTGAGATGTTGAGTGAGCCTGAAGAATTAAGGCAGAAACAAGTGCAATGAGTTTGCTCTGAAAATGTGTGGATTTGTAGTAAGTCTTCATGCTTCTAAGGGCCTCTGTATTTCTAAAAATCCTGGTCATGGCTTGCAAATTTATTTGAGGGTGTGTTCCCAATAACGTTTTTTATTATCTAGTTCCAGTCAGACTGAAAATAATCCTGAAGCTACAGAGTTGTGAAAATGTTGATGACTATTTCTGGCTTAACACATGCGTCTACCGTTTATTTTGTAGGATCTAAACTTTGGTATCATGCTTGGTATTCAGTATTTGCTCGCTCCCAAATTGGCTTTTTGAAATTGACAACAGTTTTGTATTTTGCATGCTTTGTAAGCTCATTTTGTCCGTTTAACCATTTTGGCTAACTGCGAATCCCACAGAGATTTGGGATTTGTGAGGGATTAACTGTCAGACTCGGCCTGAAACAAAGTGTCGATTCCAGAGGGTTAAACTATCTTTCCATTTGAAGGCTGTATTTATTTAGAGCCGGAGCTCTGGCATTGAAGCTTTTGAGGGGAATGGGCAGGTCAAGGTCTTTCTGCTTCCCTCACTCTTTCTGTGTGTGCGCGTGTCTATGTGCATATGTGTAGCCCTGCAGTTTCGAGTTGGCTCCAGCACAGTTCTTTTTTTCTTTTTTCTTTTTTTTTTCCCTCCTCCACATGAGGAGTGAGAGGAGTGTGGGACATGGAGCTGTGACCAGCTGATAGAGTTTGACTGACTGAGCTGTGATTGGTCTGTAGATATCTCTCCTCGCCCTGCCCTTGAGATGAGATGTCATCCCCAGTGGAGACTGAGACCAGCGATACAGACATAGGGCAATTACAGGACACACAATGTCAATCTCAAGGGATGGTCATTGTGTAGCATAACCAAGATCTCCATCCACATTTAAACCGTCCTCGGATTTTCATGAACCATGGCCCGTGGGTACTTTGCAAGCAAAACCATAGGCGATATAGGCACCGAGATTCATAAATCCTCTCTAGTGTGTGCTGAATGTTTTCGTGGGAGACAACCCATTATCAAACAATTCACTGTAAGGGCTCTGCTGGGTGTAATAAATACCCGTGATCCTTATCAAGGCCGCGGAGACCTCTTGTCTGAGAGAGAGAATATTATTTCTTATGATGTAAACAAACACTTGTGCCGTCGGTTGCACATTTCTCGATTTCTCATCGGGGAACAAAGCAAGCGGCGAAGATGCTGCCGCCAGTTTTCTGGTTGTTGAATGCACAGCAGTTATGGAGTTAATGTTCATTGTTTTGGTTGAAAGATTGTGAGACGTTGATGGAATAATACAGATTATCATTTCTGATGATCTGACTTGTACGTGTTTAATTGCTGCTTTGTTTTGCTTCCAGTAAGGGGCGCAGCACATGTGGACAGGATACAGGCAGCTGACATGCTTACATCCATACAGCTGTAATACCAAAACGGGGGGAGGTGTGTGTGTGTGTGTGTGTGTGTGTGTGTGTGTGTGTGTGTGTGTGTGTGTGTGTGTGTGTGTGGGTGGGGGGGGGGGGGGGGGGGTGCATTGATGTACAACTACAGTATTTGAGGACATTTGAAGATTTTGTTTACCTGTTCTTTTTCCTTTTTGCACAAGAAAAATAATTGCAGTAAGCAAATACAGTATTTACCTAAATTTCCCCCATTGTGTCCAGTTGCTCTATTTTCTAATCCAGTTCTTTTAACATAATTTCTTAAATTTCTCAACCATACTGGATATTTCGTGTTGAAGCGTATGGCGCCTTTTCAGCAAGAAAATTTTTCAATATTGATGTACCGGCCGCTCGGTGCCAAGTTATGAAGATGTGTTCTCATGCTGATCTCATCCAGAGGCTGCTGCTTTCAGCATCAGCAGACATAGTCAGTCATAATAGCGCCTCTTTGTTAGCGCTGTGTGTCAGGAGGAAGCAGAAGCTAAACACTGGGAGATTCTCCATTGTTTGTATGGAAGCTGATGGAGCCACATGTCCTTTCACTACTGGTCTGTTTTGCATTCCCAATTTCCGTCCATTGAAACAAACTGCGGAGGCAAGTGTCCAGCATTGTGCTGATGGGTGGATGATTTTAAAAAATACAAAAAAAACCTTGGTATCATTCAGAGAAAGATAGTTGTAAATAGATGGGCACATTGTTTTTGAATTCTGGTGAAGGCTTGGTGGGCGTTTTTTGGTCAGGAACGGGCTGACAAGTTGTGGGGGAAAGTTAGCTCTGTCTGACCCCACAGAACAGCTGATCACATGTAGCGGGTGCCACAAGTGACAGGCCTGCAGCCTAACTGGCCTTAAGAATGTAAGAGAGGCAGCAGGCCATTAGAGGTGTGGGGTGGTGCTAAAGAAAAAAGAGAGATGGCCTTTAAGAGGAAGTTCATCTTACATGACAAACACTCACCTCACTTCCTGTTTCTGTACTCTTATCTCTGTTATTATCCCAACACTCTCACACAGCAGGAAATTTGAGTTCTGTTTAAGGTGACTGCCTGTTGGCCCGCTGTGGCCGTTGATGGCCCTCGGGCTTCACTGGAAAGGTGCCAAGATCTGGTGGGAAAAAAAAACTAAAACAATTTTAATGAATCATCAGCGCTGTCAGATCATATACATTTACCGGCCAACTGCCAAATGCGGTTAAGACACAGAATTTGGCTTGCATAAAGAAAAGAAAAAAAAAAAAACTGGCACAGATTTCCAGTTAAGCTCCCATGCTATGTAGCTGCTACTCTATCCCATAATGAAAAATATGTGCAAGGAAAACTATTAATTTGACATTTTTCCCAAATGAGGACCCTTTTCATCACACAAGTGAATGCTTTTGTAGTTTTTGTTTTTTTCCCTGCGGAATACTTTCAATCTTTGTTCATCAGGCTAAGACAGGCTTTTTCCCGCAATGAAGGCGAAAGCCTCGGGTTTGTCTGTGTTCTGCTGAAAGCACTGTTTGCTCAGTTCTTATTAAAAGCTCCTTAAAGGCATAATCAACCAAGGACTCATAAAGGGGAAGTCATAAAGAAGTCAAGGACCCACTCTATTGTCCTGAGAGGACAGAGAAAGTTAATTAGCAGAGTGAGTTCCTCTTAACATTATATAGCGTGTCAGGGTTATATGATTGCTCACATTCCCAGCAGAGTGAAAAGGACTTATATGCACTCCTATAGTTGCTCCTTTTGTAAACAACTCATGTTTGGAGACCTCTATAAGAGTCTATGTAAAGCTTAAACTGAACGCATCACTTTCAGTTCCTCTTCAAATCAGTTTGATAAGCAGATTGATGGCCATCACACAGACCTTTTCACCTCACAGTGTGTGCCCTGCTGGATCAAAACACAAAGCTGTCATGTTGATCTCGTCTAGACGATAAAACAGGCTGCACACCTCGAGTCTTCTTCTGGATCTTGCAGTCGAGTAGTCTTCTTTTTTCCTCATCTTGTATTTTAGACGGCCTATTGATTCAAGCTCATGTGATCATCTTCCCATTTGTAAAAACTGCTGTGTGCAATAACTCATGAGAAATTTAGCACATCGTACGGTCTTGCTCTGCCATTCAGCCAAAAGCAATACCTGCAAAAGCAGTTCAGTCCAGTATTTTGAGAAACGTTATCACTGCAAAGAGATATCCGTTCGCTGGATGGGTTTCACCTTTTTGTACTGTGAGTCAGAGAGCTTCTGTCTGTCCCTCTGTCAGAAATGCTGAACCACCCATCTCCTGGGAGCATGAGCAAATGTGGGAAAGCAGAATTTACACTATATATGCAGCTGGCAGTCTCATTTTAGCAGGAAGGAGCGAGAAGAGCTTGTTCCTACTGTGCCGTTTCTCACATGATCAGCTAAATTTTAAGCCACTTTTTTCCCTCTCTCTCCAGCTACATGAACTTGATGTAAGCTTGAGACTTACAATTCAACAGAAACACACTGAACATTCTCCAATTAACAGGAGTCGTCATCAATGATAATCTCAACATTTAGACCTTCAGTTGGTGTTGAAGGATTGGATTTCTGTCCTCTGCTTTAAGGCCCTCCTCTTCAGTCTTCTGAGATGTGTTGTATTTAAGTAACATGTGGAGATGTGCAGTATATATGTATCACTTAAAGTTATGCAGTCATGGTAACAGCTTTAAATAAAGCAGGCCTCGCTGCCATCAGGGCCATTTCATTTTCCACAGTGTGCTGGGGAACGGGTCCTGATGACACACATTCATGACAGATGCATTATCGGAGCTATTCTGGTCCAAGGTTCAGCTTCCCAACAGCATGTCCAGATGACATGCATACTATGTTACCTGCATCGGGAAAAGATTGCCAGCTGCATTATAAATACTAAAGTATGTTTGGCTTCTTTTTAGACTCCACTTTCTACCTTTTAGTTTGCACGTTTGCAAACTTACTGATTTCGTATACTTAATTTTTGCTTTTAGCGTCAATAAAAGTCTTACTGCTTGAGTCTAATGGGAGTGTTAAAACTGCATTTTTAGCTGTACTGCAGAAACCTCATTAATAGTGACTGTTTAAGCCAGGTGGGAGAAAGAGACTTTATTTACATGCAAAGTTTGACTTGGGGATTAAAAGAAAATGTCTTAGCACTTTTGGATCCAAGCCTTTAAAGCTTCCATATAATTTATGGTTTTGTGCACATAAGGCAGATTCATTGTCAGCCACAGCAAACAGAAACTACATGCTCGGTTACTACTGTAACACATTTCTTCTCCACGTCTTTCTCGGTGCTGTGCAAATGCAAAATGCACTAACAGCTTCTTGCTTGCATCCAAAACGTGTGCAGAAGCATAAAGGAAATCCTAACGTAAGAGCACCCTGTTGTGTTTGCAGTATATGTGCACAATAAATGACCCCGTAGTCCTGACAATGAAGATATCAAGCCCCCCCCATCTCCCCAACAGGATGGCATGACAAGAGAGCAGGCCGGAGCATCTGTCTGTGTCAGGATCCAGATTGCACTCGCTTGCAAATCAACATGAGCGCACATGTTTTCTATCCCTCTACATCTCTATTTTCCACACACTCATTACTACAATCAAAGTGGTTGCCTCACAAGGGGTGAATTTTCTTATAAAAAGTGACAAATTTTACTAGAAATGCACAACCACACTGTTGGATATTAAGTGCAATCTAGGGCTGTCACTCATCTCAAGTACTGATTTTTACTGTAATGTCCTAGGTGGTCGTGTGTGACCTATAGTCCTTGGAAAAAGAGCTAATTATCCAGGACTCCCACACAACTACGAACCAGAAGATCACACACTAAAAGAGCTGTGTTAAAAAGTTACTATGGAGACTAACAGAATGATATTTAAACATTAAACCAGATGTTTCATCCTGTAATCTCTGTAATACATTGCCAGGAATGGCAGGTTTAAATGGCAAACACAGAGGTTGGGATTATCACAGTAATGCAATAATTCTATCTGCAAAACGAGCGCTCCATATATTTAAATGTTGCTCAAGCTTTTGGTTAAGCTGCTTTCTCGTAACACTGGTGTTTCTGAAAGTTAAAATTCATAAAGCTGAAGGGGGGCAGTTCAGCAATGAATAAGCTACAGTTTGGTAAATCTGTATTTTATCAACTGGTTCCTAGAAGTTAAATCTAATGGAGAATTATGATAGGAGTCCCAGTAATGACTATTTTTAAAGTTTGCCACTGCAGTAGCTTGCTTTGCCCAATCAGCAGTCCGTAATCCAAACATCACATTTAAAATTCCAAAAAGCTGCAAATCCTTTCTTTAGAGAAACTGAACATAGAAAAATGGATTTTAGATAAATGGATAACTGCCAGCTAATGATTCATATCACATGTGCTTATTATTTTCAGTTCATGGCTTAGTCATTTTCATCAAATAGTGAATCCCGACCTCTTTCAGCAGTGATTTCAGATGTTGACTGTTTCAGTTTTAGAAAGGAGTTAAATCAATCTGTTGATAAAACTGTCAGTTTTTAATCAATTTATTTGCAGTTTTTTTTTTTTTTAAATTGGCTCATCAAATTCAAATAGCAGTTTTCAACTAACCTTTATCAGTGCTGATAATCTGGATGGGTGTGCATATGAGCTGCAACAGTGGGGGGGGGGGGGGGAAGAGACTTGGACATGAAATTTCTTTTCATGAGCCCTGCTCTGCTCCTTTAGAACATGTGACATAGGGCAACACGACTACAATGTTCTAACTGGATAAAATAATCCTCTTTCCTATGAAGAAGAAGCTGTTAAGGATGAACAATGACTGTATTCCTTGCTAAGCACGTGGCTCAGACGTGCATCATAAATCAGAATGATGAAGGTTGAGAAATGTGGTATCTTACTAATGTTAACTGCATCTTAGTGGGTGGATTTCCTTAAGTAGGGTGCAGTTTTGGGTGGGTTAAAGCCCTACTACCTGCAACAGAGCTTAATTGTCTCACATGTAGCTACAGCTTGGCTCATGTCAGCCCATATTATCTTGGACTGTGTTTAAAGGATGTAATGCAGGGGTGTAGAGAGACAAGTAAGGCATGATAGCAGTGACTGTGAGTGTTAGAGAGACAGACAGGAGTGTGTATAATTACCTTGTCTGAAGCTGCTGCCAGCTAGGTGTATGGAACGCAGCGCAACCAACCCTCAGTCACCCTCCCCTCACCCCTCTACCTCTAATTGGTCCATTTCCAAGGCATGAGGGCAGGGCTGTGCTGAAAGCTTTGATCACGGAGACCACACCAGTGTAGATACGTCCCTACCTGAGTGCTTTTGTAGTGGCTGTGCCTGGCAGGGGATTAAGCCATTCTGAACCCACTGAGTGTCTGTCTGCCTGTCTTGCTCTGGCTTCCCTGCGGCTTTACATACCTGAATCTGAACTCTAATTACCTGGCATTTTACTACATTCCTACATTCCTCAAATACACCCACGCAAGGACACTCAAATGCGTACTGTGTATTGTAGCTCTTGTTTTAACACCCCCCCCCCTATGTACCTATGAAAAAAATTTCATAGGTACACTCTAGTCTTGTGTGCTTTGCTGCTTTTGATATTGAAAGCACTTGTGGCTTTTACAGCACATTCTGAAACGAATGAGTCTGGCTTTTGTGTAATTGTTCTTTTTCTTTGCCTATATAAACAGAGCTCAGTTTCCGAGAAATTGTCCTATGCATGTGTTGTTTCTTACAGGAGACTAAACAACAAAGCATTCTGATGTGTAGAAAACTAACATATACAATTAATATGCCATTAATTAGTGCATGAAGCAACATTTTCTTTGCTGTTTAATTAATTTTCATTGAGCGAAGGTTAAGCTGACTCTAGCAGTTCTGCCCAAATGGGATGCTGCCAACTAGTCAAACTCATTAGTACGTCAATCCAGACATGCTCGGTAAGGAAGAGTTCATCACACTAATTGTTGGTTTTTGACCTCCGTGTGCGTTAGAGTTAATAGTTCTATTCATTAAGTGTCAATCACTTGCATGGAAAGAAGACATTCCACTGTAGCGTCTTACAGGCAGTTTACACTCACCATTGTTGTCCTTGTGCACGTTGCACATGCCAGAAGTTACGTCATCACTGTTGGCGCATGGTGCTGTTTCAGCTTGTTGCACACTTTTCAGCTTTTGTATTCTGCAGCAAGACTGGAGGCACGAGTCTGCCATTAGGTCAGTTTGTATAAGGAGTACAGGGGTTTTTGGATTGCAAAAAGAGACTGATAGAACAGTCGTGGTCAGACGTCATCCATTGGTTTCTGATGTTTCGTTCTGGAGCCTCAGCATTTTCACTGTCACCATCTTGGTTTAGAAAAATAAAACCAAAACTGTAACAAGGAGGGGCAGGTCTGACTGTAAAACTTGGTGGTTTCAGAAATGAGGATTGCTCATTGGCTAACAACTTCTGACTGGCAAGTCATTAGCCAATGAGCAAGATTTACAAGCTATAATTCAATAGACTCAAAAATGAGTGCCTGAGTGCATCGCCAGAAAAGTGTTTAGAGGTCCAGTCAGAAAAGAAGTTTCTCAGACTTCAAAAGGATCTGAAGTTTTTTGGCACTTGGTGGCCTTCTGTCACAGGGCGAGAGGCGGGGTACGACCTGGACAGGTCGCCAGTCTATCTCAGGGCTAACACAGAGACAGACAATGATTCGCACTTTACATGCTTTGCAAGATGTTGCATTTTAAGTTTCTGCAAAGAGAAATGTGCAGATTCAATCCTGTCATTTTAATCTTGCACCAAAAGAGGGTTAACTCTACACGTAGGTATTTATTGTGCGTGAAAAGTATTTTTGTGAAATGGCTTAACATTCTGGTTTTTCCTTAACCTTATCAGAGTAAATCATGTTCCCAAGGAATATTTTTCTCTCATTTTGATGCTGCTGATGATGCCTTTTTGCCTGACGTGCACTCTAATGGGAGCTTCATGTGCTGTGGGTCAACAGCATAACCACAGTTTTCTTGTTAGCAGCTCTTTTAAAGAAGGCTTTGCCAAACCAACCACTGTTTACTTTAATAGCCCTTCAGAATTCTTTCCAAAAAAGAACCATGCCTCAGTGTTCACCGATCCTGCTGTATTTTAGGTGAGTTAATGGGGTTGACATTCAGAGGTTGGTCCCATCATCTGAAGAGCTAAGAACATTCTAACCTCAGCTTAACTCTGTAAAAGGTAAACGTGGTCTTAAGTCTTCTATGAACAAAGTTAGGAGAAAACTTGCCTTAACTTGATTTAGCTTCATTTTTAAATGCATCCATCTGAAACCATGTCTTTATTGCAGCTGACCTGATGTGGCTGCTACTGAAAGGCAAAAGCTTGTGTAACCAGTCAGCTTTCTGATAGTCAGCTTTGTTTTAAAGAGGATTAGACTCGTTTTTTTTCCCAACACGGAGGACTTTGAAGAAATATTACAACACAGAAGCTTGTGGAGAGCATTTGAATAATGGAGTTTTATAGCAAGAAAAGTACAGACTAATGAGAAGGAGAGCCAAAGACGGGATGGATATGAATATTTCCAGATTCCTCTCACGACACTGACCCCTGTGTGGTAACAGCAGACTGATAATGTGCCCCGAACGGGCAGCAATCACAGCGGCATGAGAAACGGTCATCAATCTGGTATCTTACCTCTTTGCTGTGAATCAGTGCTGATGTCATACACAAAAGCCAAACAATAAACAGGCCAACTGACAAGTCCTCATCCAAACCTAAGTGCTGGGGTCATGCATCGCACGTTTTCTCTGCTCCGCCAAACATCCTCACCCAGTTTCACTTCATTCTCACTTTCTTTCAGACAGTGCAGACAGGCTGAAATACAAATAGACAGACTGGCAGATCTGTCAAACCAAAAGAGAGGAAGAGATAAAGACAGACAGTTGGTCTGACAGGCGGACAAACCGGCACTTTTAGACCGACAGAAAAACTGGAATATACAGAGAGACAAGCTTGATTGACAGGGAGCTAAAATATGTGATGGGCATCTTGAGTCATTAAGAGTATTCTCTCATTTGAGACTTTTTAATGGAACCCCACTGCTCTCCTACCCATGCATATAACAAATTATATTTACAAGAAACTGTATTCATCAGCATTTGCAGCTTTGAGTATGAGGCAGTTACACTGATTTCATACAAAAATGAGTGCTGAAGTTAGAATTTATGGTGAATGAGGGAAGTGTTTATCTATCAGAGAACAAAGTTATTAGTGTGGAAACGGCATGTTTTACATAATTTTGTCACCTGATTTAAAAAAAACATTTTCAGATGGGGAAATGTAGCACCGTTACCCCCCCCCCCACCCCCACCCCCACCCCCACCCCCTTTGGGACCATACACCTACTCTCCCTCAGATTTTCATATGGTAGTAATTGTGAGCCTGTAGGAAATGTATGCTTTGGATTACATCGCAGCATGGGAACATTTTGTTTTGATCGGTTCTCAGGCGAACGGTATTGTGATGTCAGTGTTATGGTCACTTAGCTTTGTCCGCGGCCTAGAGAAGAAACTGCCCCCCCCCCCCCCCACTTATGAGAACACACTGCCAGTTCAGAACAATGGACTTCAAGATTGGGGTTTATTCTCCCAGCAGCCTCTGCATCTCTAATCCCTGTCCACTCCATTTATGAGACTGCTAAATGCGAGTCCACCCACCTACCCCTCAAGTGCTCCTGACCCTCCCTCCCCTAAAACGAGCGATGCCACAACTTCACCTGGTTTTGGTAAAACTTAGGAACAAAACCTGCAGGAATTTTAAGTGTCAGCTACTTACTAGGAACTTCTGTCCTTCAGATCTTTATGTGAAACAGGTACATTATAAGATTAGATTACATTGCTAATACTTCCCAGAACATGACAAAAAGCCTTTACTGATTCCAGTGGCAGTCACTCTTTGGCTTGTTTGGAAGGAAGACTACAATGCTGCACTGGAAGTTTAGGGTAGGGATTATGTGTGGAGGCTGCCTTCATTGTCATGCAGGAATCCCACAGCCTAAGTTTATATCAATTGTTATGTAAAGCGGCCATTGAAATTGTATAATCTGCTTTCAATCGAGTTTCTGATTTGGACATTATGTTGAAATGATACAGAGAAAAGTTAAAGGAAGACATGTGAAAGTATGTTACCATTTTCCCCCATCCTTTGAGTACAATGCACTTGCACACAAACTACCCCTTCCTTTCTTTTCCATCATCAGATGTATACTTCTGTAGAAGAAGCCATTCTTGTCCCGCCCCCACAACAGATAAATGCAGGGCAGTCTTAAACATGTTTGTCTAGAAATCAAAGCCACTTTTCACTTCCATGATCATTACCCTGCAAAATCACAACAGAGTGCACAAAGATCAAGCATTCTTGTTGATTACGACGAGGCGTCTCCTGTAATTCTAATCAGGATATTGATGATGAGCCCTCTTCACTTAGGAGGCTTGAAGAGGGTTTTGTCTTGAAATGGCATTATGTCTTCAGAGGCTCAGACTCGGATGCATTCTGCACACTGCAGTCACGCTAGCAATGTTTTTATACCTCAAGGGAGAACATTTAAAAACTGTTCTGTACTGATTTTAGTAACTTTACTAGAAATTCTGATTGATTTTGTTGTCTTTTTCTTGATTAAGTTCTGTAATGACTACTTCTGTAGACAGAATAATAGTAATTAATATTCAATTCAATTCCATTTTAGTTAAATAGCACCAATTCACACCAATTTCTCATCTCTAGGTGCTTTTATATTGTAAGGTAAAGATCTTACAACATCATAAAGAAACCTCAACACAATCCCCTCTGAACAAACCTCCTGCAAAACCAGGCACAGGGAGGGGCAGCCAGCAGAGAGAACTGGAGTTTAATAATTGGTAATGATTAAATACAGTACAAGTCTAAACAGAGTGAAAAGACACTGTATATTAAGAAAAGGAAATATAGTAATGTCATATATGAAATACTGATAATTTGTATAATTGCATTTCATGTTTTCCTAATGCAAAATTTTCTCATTAGGAAACAAACACTGCAGTTAGAAATTGGCACATAAGACTAATGGCTATTTCGATGCTCTGGCTTTTTATGACTGTCTCTGTTAGACATTTAAAACACTGCTGACCCAGTTTTAGTCTGAGAACTCCTGGTTTGTATTTCAGTCCAGATGGGCAAAAGCAGAGTCTTTGGAAACGGAGAAAAAGAGACACCTTATTTCAGACACAGACTCCCACATTCACCTCCTGACTGGGCCTCTTAGGTCACCGTGTGCTGTTCCCTTATTCATCATGCCCTTATCACATGGCCCTTTTTCGGGAATTAAACAAAGACATCAGTACCAGTGGTTAATTCAACATGGATAATGAATTACAGGTGTTTCTGACCTTGCTGTCAATGCTGCACACTTTAATTTATGCATCTACTGTCTACACTGACAGGTTCTTATTACCAGTGATGTGACAATTCCCATATCAGGTGTACATACTGTATGCACTATATGGACAAAAGTACTGGGCCACCTACACGCTACACCTACAGGAGCTGCTCTACCATGTCGACACGTGCCATGAAGCTCCCAGCGCACAGTTTTCGTGCAGATGTTAATGCCAGTGGAGGTTTTTAACTGACTGTTGGTGACTTTTACGCACTCAGCAAGCCCATTCTGTAACTTTAAACCATCTACCATTTCATAGCAAGGTTGCTGTGGTTAAAGAGATTAATAATAACTAATGATTAAATGCACAGTTGTGTATGAACAAATAGTGAGTGAAAAAGGTGACTGAAGAAGAACACTAAGTGCATCGTGTTCCCACGATGCATCATTCCTGAGGTGGGAGTCGGGGCTGGATCAGGTGACCCTAACTATGATATCAAAAAGGAAACCTAATCTTAAAAGTAGAGGGGTGTTTTTCTCCCGAATCCAAACTGGAAGCTGGTTCTGCAGAATGGTGTATATGCATTTTTAGCCATGTTTGTAATATGGATGATTTCTAAAACGGTGCTAAAATACTCATCTCATCTTTCTCAAATGAAAACATGTTATTATGGACATAACCTCTTGAGAGTGAATCAGGATCCAAGACCAGTTGAGACCGGAAGATTATGGAGCCATCCACAAAGTCATAGACAATGAACAGCTCATTAATGGAATCGGAGGCTCCGCAAGACATTTTACATGAGCTATCAAGCCATCAAATGAGCCATCAGCCTCTACAATAAAAAGAACCACAAGCTTTCTTTTCAGGTTAACACAACACAACGTTAAAGAGGAAATGGCATCAGAGTACCACCAAAGTAGCTGCAATAGCGACTGCCTACTTTGGTTTATTATTACCACTCATTAAAAGATGGTAACTGGAAGCACTCGGTAGGCACAAAGCGCAAGCTATTAGACGAGACACAAAATAATCACTCAAGATAACCTCGCAGTATGTGTTAAATTTGGGTTGGTATGAGGGCTGGGCAATATGACCTCAGCATCACATTAACTGAACATTTTACATCAATTACGACTAATGAACGATTGTCATTATTATTTGGGTTCTTGCCTTCATAGTTCACTGACGAGGTCTGAAAGAGGTTTGTACTTTTAATATTCTGGCGTCATTCTAGGTAATGCGATTGTGCTCCAAGTGTTGAAACAGAATGGTTGGTTGTATTACCTTTGGTTGCTGAAACTGTTTTTCTTCAGTTTTTACATGTGACTTCCTTTTTAGTTAATGTCCTCTTTACAAAATGTGTGCAAATGATGGACATGGATGGGGCAGTCACGTTACAACTCAAGCAGTAGTACGTTTTTAAGGGGACAGTACATGAACACGTACTGGGAGAGAAGTATTACCAGAGTGAAAAACCACAAAAAAGTAACAACATGGTAAGACTCTGTGGACTTAAAGGTTCTGAATGTCAGTTTTGGAAATTGGCTTAGTTCTTGTTAATATGTACAATATAATCAGTTCATGTAGAGCTTTAGATTCAGATTACATAGTTTGTATAAAGGCTTTATGTCTTTGTATTTAAAAATAACTTAATAAAAGGTTCATTTTCTGCAGTTTACTCTCCTTTATTGCTGCAATTTTCCCTAAATCTTAAATTCATTACTTCCATTCAACCAAAAGATCATTCTAAATAACGAATTAGAAAACATTTTTACTTATTAGTGTTCCCCTCAAATATTCAGCAGCCTTCTTTTTCCAGCTTCACAAATACACAAGGTCGCCCCGATTTTTGTCAGCCCCTCCAATCAGAGGAAGCAGCATTTTTATTTATTTCTTTCTTTTTTTGATCTAGCTGTAATGGCTGTCTCATCCCTTCCATGTCATGCCTGCTGTGAAACCGATCTTTGCCATAGATACACATCATTGTGAGTGCTGCATGAGAAACTAGACATGCATCTCAGCACGGGTTAGAATCTCCCTCGTCCGCAGGGGTCTCTGAAATCAACTACTCGATATCTACGAGGCTCTGGGGTTGTCAGAGTCTGATGAGACTAATTTGGCTTGATGTTTATTTTCTCTCTGGGAGTTTGCCGGTGTGCTACAGACTGAATCGGGAGATGAATAGAAACATGTGAACTGATATCACTGCCTCTGCTAGCTGTGAGAGGATAACACTTCACAATCTGTGGGGGGGGCAACAAAATGCATATTTAGTTACATTTTTTAAAAATTGATCATTTTTCTAAATATGCAGTCTGCACAGATTCACTTTTTTGGGTCACCTTAATAGTAAAAATCGTGTTCTATATCTAGCATTTTTGTACCTATATAGTTCAGTGGCTGAGTAAAAACCATCTGAGCCAAGGACACTTCCAATGGAGTCAGCACTCTGAGTCTCCAGAGATGAGATGGAAAACTGCAGTGGATGTAAAACACAAGCAGAAGTGACAATGCTCTTTTTTTCGTGGAAGCCATGTGCTGAAGCTGTGTGTGTCTGTGCACACGCGTGCATATACAAGCGTGCATGTACAAGCACATACTCAAATGGCTCAGTTTGATTACTGCCAACCAGGATCCTTTTCCCTCGTGCACTTACACAGATGGCTGCACTGTGAACTACATTAACACTGCAATGCACCTGAACTCCACTATAGAGCATCAAAATATTGTATGCGTTTAAAGCCTCTTCATATTTGGCTGTCCCCTGTGACAACATCTCCTCTGGGTATCTCCTGTTTCTAAAAGTGAGCATGAAGCCTGGGTTATTTATGTTGACAGTCCCCACAGCCATGAGTGAAACCCCCCATTGAACCCCATTCACAGCCAGCTCATTTTGCGATGTCAAGTCTGCCATCTTTCCTCTTTTCCAAGTATTTTTTTCCAACTCTAATAGGTTACCAAGGCAACATTTAGGAACACCGCTGAGGGTTTTTGGTGCTATGTTCTCCTGTGATCGCGTGGACAATAAGCCCAGTGACAGGCGTCGCTGATATGCCTGCTACAGTAATCATAATGACCGAGATCAGGGCTTGCTACCCAGTTAGAGCTGTCAGGGTGTCATTTATTGACAGGAAGTAGGGGATTTAAGCCTGTGCTGTAATTCCCTCAACTGCTTCATTTGATTTTCATTTAGCATATCACTCCTCAGGGGTGCAAGCCAAAGCTAAAGAAGTAGGTCACTATGTGTTGAAAACTGAGTGACTGTGTGAGTATATGTGGAAGCACTGTGGCAAGCTCCTGCCCTTAAACCCCATTCTGCTAAATATCAACTCCTTGGAAGAATGCATTACTATAGATGAAGATCCTTGGCCATTCAATCCTAAAGCGTTGGACTGAGGCATGTCCTGTAGGAATAGCCTGAGTCAGCCAATCGTGGCATGCCTGCGGGCTCTCAGCTGCTAATGCGCTCCTAACTGCATGTCACGTATCCCCCTACTGAAGGTCAGAGGTTTAGTGGAATCATTCATCTGGTCTTCACAAAGGCGGAAAAGGCACTGGCAAAGAGGGAAATGTGGCTTGTGCAGGGTGACAAGTGCCGCTCAGGGGCCTGGAACATGCCAACCCCCTATTTTCCACACAAGCAGGAGGTTATTATTAATATTCCGCTTATCTAGAGAGAGGAAAAGGGTGGGTGGAAAGAAGGGCTTTTCTTTTTCTTTTTCTTTTTTTCCCACATTTCAGATCATACTTTGATTTTTTTTTTTTTACTTATTTATTCGTATGTATATTTTTGGGATGGGGGCAAAATTTTTTGGTCTGATCCCTTGATCAGGATTGAGTCACAAATGCTAAATGAATTCCATATTGTGGTGGTATTCCAGCTTTTACCAGAGTGGCTTGTTTGAGCAGTATTGGAATACTGAAATTCTCCAATAAGATTCGATGGGAATTTGCATGTGCAAATTAAAAAAAAAAAAAAAAAAAAAAAATCCAAAATGTATTGCATTTATTCCCATATGGCATGTTTTAATGCTATGAAATACTTCTGATTAGCATAAAAAGTTACACCACGACTCATTAGTCAGGAAACAGAAACTGCATTAAAAATTTTGACATATTTTTATGTCCTTGAAGAAGGATGTGCTATCTAAGTGACCGTTCAGTTTTTGCTTTCCTTTTTTCTTTTGGGTGCAAAATATGATTGAAACATATTCTCACATAGCTCGAGTAGTCTCTTTTTAATATTTTCATGTGCCTGCATGATCAGTGCTCCCATTCTGGCTTGAGTTAAGGCATAAGACTCCACTACCTCCTTTTAGCTCCACTCTGTAAATAAGAAAAACACCCATAGGCACATCATGACTTTGGTTTGAGCTGCCAAAAGCATTGTGGGTCAAGCACAAAGAAACCATGTACAACATTTAAAAAGTCAACTAGCACCGCGAATATGACCAGCTAAGTTACAAAACACAGTGCTCGATTCATTTGTAAATGTACGGATGTAGATTCATCTCAAGAGATGTTGGTTTGCAGCCGGAACATTAGTTATGCAAGTCTTTGCTTTTTGTGTTTGTGCTTTGTTTATTTCTTACACTTTTACCACGAGTTGCTTCCTCATTCTAAGTTCAGAAAGGTTACATAGGAACAGAGTGGCTTCATCTATTGTGTGTATGTCTTCTCCATGTCTGTCGTGTCTGCCTGTCTCCCCTTTTTGTCTCAGAGGAAAACTCGCTGACAGAGGCTCTTTGTTAATGGAGGGGAGAGCGAGATGAGAATAGGTCATTCAGGCAGATTAGTGCTCGCTGAAATCCTATAGGAGGGGTCATCCACACAGTGCTGCTGGAATCCACTTGTGACCTTATTCGTGAACCTATTCAAAATCCTGGCCACATCCACTTATGTCTGACACTGTTTTGTAAACAAATACTGAGCATGCTATTTTTTTTTTTTTTTCCATGTATGTCATTTTTATGCGGTTCTGGCACTGGAGCGTTGGGCAAACCTGTCTGGAAGCCGACTTTTTTTTTTCTTTCTTTCTTTAAATGTTTCACTCTTCTGTGATCTTCACTTTAAGGCGTTTCGGGTGAGCCGGGCACATTTTTCAGCATCAATGCTCAGTGTTGTCAAGTTCTTCAGACTGCCGAGGCCGACAGAAGGATTTTGTCTGGTAATGTTATTTGCCTTTAAATAAGGGTAAGAATGCGAAATGACTAGTGCTACTGTTATGAGCATTTGAGAAAAATCCCTATAGTCTATATCCACAAAAAAGATTCCTCATTTTCAGAACTTCTATTGGATTTCTTACAGCTATTACAACTTGTTAGTAAATAGAAAAAAACGTATTGCTTGATTAAACTAATAGAATTAATTGGCAAATTTTCCTGTGCAAATGCAATCAACCTGCATCGACCCGTTTAATATGCGTTCATTTATAAGGAAAATATGATTTTTATGAGAGTACAAAGCTAACCTTCACAGCTGAACTAAAGCAAGCTGATGAAAATGATTGGCTCAAGTCGTGTGATGCTTTAGAAAATTTCCACAATATGGAGACCGCCAAACGAGAAATGGTTTTGAACAAAAATGAATAAAAATTCAAGAAGCAGAGCTGACAAAAAAAATGTAATCCATCTAATATTTTAGATTATCAATCAGCAGCACAGCAAAGAGAGGAGAACCTCAAATCAACGTTTCAAGTGCTTCAGTTTTACCATGGCAACAATTACCATTGAAGATCTTCCAGATGTTTCTTTCACATTTCCCTTTTGCCAAAATTCTTTGTGTTGCCAAATATTTGTCGTTACTGTGCTTTGTTGTCTAAACTGTTTGCATGTTGTGTTGCTATACAAGTGTTAATTGTGCATTATTCGCCTCCTTCCTTCCTCTTTAAGGGATAAATGGGAGCAGGCTAAATCACTGAAGGGCAAATACAGTCTGCACTTTTGTCAAGGCAAATAAAGCTCAAGATTACTCGGGGTTGGGAGGCAACACCAAGTGAGAGAAAGCAACCAAAGAGAAAAAAAAAAGAAGCATTCACATGTTTTCTATTTGTGTTGCATTGGCAAAAGTTGCTGTTTTCCAATTTTAACATCTGTGTGCCTGAAGTCAGAGAGAACTGTGCTAAAATCACTTAAGAAAATATATAAATGCAGTAAAGGGTTATTCAAATGAGTGTTCTGGGAGAGACTTTACTCATAGCAGCTGTTTCACTTAGCTTTAGTACCTGCTTTTCTACCTTATGATACATGACAAATGTAATTTGACTGTACTTGGAGGAATTTCTCCCTCGTGGCTGCAGGTATCTGTACGCAACTCGGTAATGCATGCATTCTGCTTCCTTATCACAGTGTGACATTTCATCACTGTTCCAAAGTAGTCACCGTAAGATTTTCTACAGGTGGAATCTCTCGAGCGTTTGCTTTAATTTTGTTTGCGTGCACTGTGATGAATTAGATAAGTGTTTGTGCATGGCGAGGTAAGATTCTCTGCTCGCAAAACAGCGGGGCGCTGTATCACTTGTGGAATTGTTGCTGCATTGTGTGTTGTGTAGCTGTTCGCGTATCGATTGACTCTAGCTTGCATCAGGTGCATTAATGCAAATGCATGCATGGAGCACCTGCACACGATGCCCATGCTGGATGAGGCGACAGCAGACGACCACCACTAGAAATCGAGATAGGGAAGAACAGATTGCATGCTTGTCTGACCCAACCTGTCTGTGTTTGTCTCTCACACACACAACAAAGGTGGGAGCTTTTTGAAATTAGATGCTGGGCTAGTGAAAAAACAGACAAGCATTTCCAGTCAAATTAATATGACAGCAGGGAAGCAGGGGAACAGCCTGACCTTATGAGAAAAGCTTGAGTGGTGTTGAGCCAGGGGGGGTTAAACGACAGCTCATTATGTAGGCGACCTCCCTGATTGTTGCAAAAATGTTGTCATTTTTATTTTTTTTTTAAGATATTTGTAATAATGTGATTTTACGCTCCAGTCACACAGGCCTAGAGATCAGTTGGCTACACCCTGGCAACCACTGCTTGCTGGGGGGGGGAAGAGTATTCCTGGACTGGTTGCTGTGAATAGATTACTTAAAAAGGCAGTCACACAGGGCTTAGACTCCCTTGTAACCACAGGTCACAGGGGAAAAATGTGTTTTTGCTGTTGCCTATTGTTTACAATAAAGACACCAATTTATCACTGGCTAAATACTCATCAAGAGTGGGCAAACTATAAAAAGGCCAAAGCAAACCAGAAACGGTATGCTTGCCTTTAAAGTAAAAATTAGTTAAATCTGGCTTATTTACTGCTTTTAAGTACTTAACTAGTGTTTGCAGATCTTCCATGCAAACCGCAGCCAAACGTTGCATATGCTAGCAACCAAACCACTGTACACCAATAAAAAAATTAAATAGATTCACAATAAATTCACTACAGGACAGCAAGCTAACCTCTTTACCCCATTTAAAAACTACAGAGTATTTTCATGCAACATTTGAATTATACAAAGTTGGTGTGTTTGTTTGTTCTGCAGGAAGTTTTACAATAAGAAATGCATAATCTACCAAAACACTTCATATACAGAGCGAATATTTGATTAAAAATGAAAACGCATCACTGAGCAAGTGCTTAACTTTAAGTATAACCTCTCTTCTTCCTCTCCTGTCTGGTCTTTCTTGTCTTTGTCCATCTCTGAGTGAACTTATCAGGCTCTTTTCTGATAAGAAATACAGCAGCTGTACCTTTTAGCTAGGAAAACACTGTGCAACAAACTGGACACAAACAGTTTGTGTGTTTGCTGGTGTTTTCTGACCAGGTTCCCTGGAGGTGGCCAACCACTTTCTAGGCCTGCATGAGTAACACAGAATCCTGTGATAGGGTCTATTTTTAGCCGAATCCCTTTCTTTTACTAAACTTATCCAAGTAGATCTGGTAAAACAAACCAAACATTGGTTTCACTTCACATGTGGAGTATGACAATGTGTTGCATAATCCAAAAGCATATATATTTTATAAACTAATCTCTGCAGTGTTCAGAAGACTGCCAAACGGAAAAAAAAATAAAGCTGCTATTTTTGCCATTACGTGCTATTTTGCTCAATAACGAGCAACTGCGCTTTCTGTTTATGTCAATTATTGAAATAGTGAAGACATTCTTTAGATGTCGTTAATATATTCACAGTAGAACTCCCTGCAAGGTTCCCCACTGCTCAACTTTTGCCTTCTGTATTGCAAACACCAGACATTCATAATAATACATTCAAATGACAGCAGCTCATACCACTTCTAAGTGACACGATCCTTATAAAACTGCAGGGATCTGTTATATTGCCTGTCAAAGTAAAAGTAGCTATTTTTTGTAATTGTCTGCACGCAAAAATAATGTGCACATTCATCTAAAGCTTATAATTATCACTCTCGTTTTAGCATTACAAGAAATACAAAAAAATGGTTAAAAGCATATGATTACAAAAAAGTAGTGACATGCTAAAACAAGAACCTGATTATTCTTTGAATGTTTCCAAAGTACTGAGATCTGAGTACTGAGATTTGTTTTTCTTGAACAAGTCCCTCACACTGATACTCATTTAGAGCTAATGATAGCCGTGGCACCAAAATGCTATTATCATTATCTTGCATGAATAGCTGGTCTCAGAACTCGTCATTACCCTCCTCTGTGAAAAGCTGCTAATGGTGCCTCTGTGATGGCAGCGGCCACACGGTCACGCACTGGCACCAAGCGCAGTATTTACCTGACGGTTGGGTGTAGAGCTCTGCTCACACACTTTATGCTCAGGCGCTGCAATTAAGTGAAGCTGCTAAAATAATTAATGAGGATTAAAGGATTAAGGAAGAAGCTGTCAATCTATTTTTTTCAGTCGTTTGTTGTGAAGATTTTACATCCCGAATTGATTTCTGTCTTCTGTTCTTTACCATGAACCGTCTGCTTTCTTGAATACACAGCCTTAATGTTTAGAAGACCCCACTTTCAGTAGACTAGGAAGAGCCTGTAAAGTCATGCAGTTCTGCTGTATGTACATCATTAGACACACACCATGACTAACTTTAGAGCATTTTTTTAAAAAATGCTAAATGGCATCTGGCCAATTCATAGCAGACTAGCTAATGTTCTATGAATCCTAGATGGAAAATACTGTTCAAAAGTTTTAAGCCATTCCTCATATCTTTGTATTCTGCTTCCATCAAGCCACACTTTCTTCTGCTTTTATTAAAGTGTTCTTGAGCAATAGTTCTCCAGGCTTTCTGAAGGTCTTTTAAAGCATTTATTTTGACACTTTGTTACTTATTTTCAGTCCAGTTCTTGTACCTGACCATTTTCAGAGGAATGTTCTGTTTTTGTTTTGTTTTAGGCCACTTAACAGTGACCAATGAATTATTCAGGCATAAAAAAGGCTAACAAAAGAGATGTACCAGTGCTGTCAACCAGTGACTTGCATATCTTGGCAAAAAAACATAAATTAATTAACCCTTTCATGCATAGTGGTCACTACAGTGGGCAGCTATTCAAAGGCTGTTTTCCTGATGATACACTTGCACATAAACCACTACACTGGACACTGATGGGTCACTCCATACCCTGCGCACCCACTGGTTGTTTAATGTTACTATAGATGTATAACTTGTTTCATTGTAATTATTGTTATTTAACCCTGTCATGCATGAATTATGACAACCTCAATCAGGATTTTTTTCTTAAGTGTTTTTTATTAATCTTGTCATGCCTAAAGATGAATAAAGATACTTATAAAATCCTGATCGAGGTTGTCATAGTTCATGCATGACAGGGTTAAAAAAAAAAAAAAAAAAGAAAAGGGGCGCTGTAAAATTAAAGGACAGGGGAAGTGGCAGACCTAAAAAAAAATGTGTGTGGGCCTAAAGGTGTTACACAGTACTGTACATACTGTAAAATAACTTTTATATGCTCTTGATATCTTATTGAGATCTTTAAAATGATTTGTATTTGCAGCATTAGTTTAATGCGCCAAATGTAAAAATAATTCTAAATGTTTCTGGGTGTTTACATTTTTGACAAATTTATTATTTTTCTATTTTCAGTGCATAGTATTTATTTTTTCTTATTCAAATCAAGTACCGTATTTCCCGGACTACAAAGCGCACCTGAATATTAGCCGCACAAGCTAAAATCAGGGGGAAATCCTGTTTTGTACATACATTAGCCGCACCTGACTAAAAGCCGCAGGTGTTTCAATGTTGACTTATCATATGTAAGAGAATATGCACAAAGGGAATTGTCAGGAAAGAGATGGCTGTTTGGAGACACACCCCTTTTATTAATATTTTGAAAAACAAGTTATGGGTACATATTTGCACATGTAGTACATAACAGTAACCTACAGCACACCAGAAAAATAGATTCGGACTACCTTTTAGGCTCAGGTGCAGTGACACGGTTTTAACAAGAAGAAAAGTCAGTCATTCACCATCTTTCTCTTCTTCCTGCGCTCTAAAACCACCAAAGTCCTCTTCTCCAATGTCGGAAACGAACAGGCTCAGGATGGCTTCGTCATCCACTCTCCGCTTCTCTCCTTCGTTGTCACTTTCAAAACCAAAGAAATCCTCGTTGTCAGTGTCAGAGTCGAACACCCTCAGAAGGGCCGTGGCGGTGTCCTCCTCTCCATCATGCAGCAGTCCAGCCCTTCAAAATCCGTTGGTGATCGTGGATGTTTTCGCACTTTTCCACGCTGTCAGAATCCACCGGTGGAGTTGAGCATAACTTGCTTTTCGCAAGTTTATCGCCGCTCGTCATCCACGCCTCCCGCTGAATGCGTAGCGCTACTTTGAAGTTTGTTTTTCGCGCTACTTCGTACGGCACTACGTTGCCTGGCGGACGGACATGTGACTAACATACCACTCTTGAACCCCGATCCTTCCGCCAGGCAACGTAGTGCCGTACAACAGCGGAACAAACAAAACAAATCGTCTTACGATATCACAAAAATCATGGAAAATCCATAGAAAAGCCGCACCTGACTAAAAGCCGCAGGGTTCAAAGCTTGTGCAAAAAGTAGCGGCTTATAGTCCGACAATTACGGTAATAAAATGTAATTGGGCAAATAATTGATCATGTAAATAAGTATTGGCTGGAGCCCCATTTGATTTAATTACATTTGACAATAACTTTTACATTTGATTAGTTGACGCAAGTCCTGCAGGTCATCTCTGGGGCGGGTCATGAGCTTGTGGTTTGAAAAGGTTAATTTATCCTCTTGAGGGTCACACAATAGCCATGAATATTTTTCTTAGCCAAGAATTGAGTAATGACTTTGATTAGTCAACTCAAGGGTGTGCTATTGGGTTATTGGTTGGGCTGTTTGTGCTATGACATGCCTCTGTTACACCCACACCTCTTCATAGATGAGCTTGAAAACAAAGTAGGAGCAATTCATGGGTTTTAGTAGGAGTTTATGCATAAGATGATGATGGTAGGAAGAGTTTGGTCCTTATTGAAATGACCCGGGTGATAAGCTCCATGAAGAGTAGGAAGCTGGCCTCAACAGGTATACTAACCATCTGCCAGTATTTGATGTCTTATTACCACTGAGCAAAGAGAATTTGGTTAATAGAGATGAGCCCAGTGGCGCAAATTAGCCCATAGCTTTCTTGGGGTTGATCATTCAGGGACTGTGTGTTTGCGCAGAGGTGGTCATTAACTTGGCAGGATTGAGTAGCCGTGGCAACAGAGGTGCTGCTGCTCCATTGTGAGGCTTGTTAATCAGATACAGTAAATAGCATTCATTTTGAGATGACAAGTAATGAGAGGGTGTTTACAGGGAGCGTGATGCTGTTATACTAATGCTCAGAAGGACTCAGACAAGAGCTGCCTTGCTACACAAGTTGGCAAAGGTTAAATAACCAGCGCTCTTGTTCTCACCAAACTTGGCTAAGCCACACAGCAGTTTTTAATAGGATACCTACGGTAAATATGGTGTAATTGTGGATAAGGAGATTTAAGGGTCTTGAGCAGAGACCCAACTTCAAACCCTTCAGTGCTTAACATGGTTATTATGTTAACTCAGGCCACGCTTTAGTTCTGTGGAGGTTTTGCAAGCATGCTTACTCAATAGCTGAGGGGGAAAAATTAAGTATTTTCAAAAGGCACTATAACCCAAGAAGGCGAATGTTTTGTGACATAACCATCAAACCATGACACACAAATTTGCATAATTCATGAAATTTATCCACTCTATCATTGCCGAGCTGTTTAATCTTCGGTCGCAGTGTGTAGTTCAAAGCTATTTTAAATTTCATCTGCGAAATTTTGAATGTGTTTTTAATATATCTAATCGCTGACTTTCTAGTTACTTGTGCTGAGGGCTAATCAGAAACATATTTGGAAGTCTAGACTCTGCTTTGCCACACACTGATTATTAGAAGCATATGCTGTGTAAATTGCATCTGGTGTGGGGGGTCTCTAATTTTGAGGACGCTCTTATAGTTTCTTAGTGAAGGTTCCCTGTGTTGCTACATAAACTGCTGTCTCTTGTGTTTAAACCACCAATATTGAAGGCAATTGTGACAATAACAGTCCTTTAAAACAAAAATAAACTGGTATTGGCCAGTTGCTCAGATTCTGATTATGGTGCAGTTATGTTTGCTTTGTTCAGAAATTTATTCTTTTCTGTCATCATGTCCAGTTTATGAGATGTGCAAAGGGAATTACAGACCGACCCTCCCCTAATTTGGGCTGTAACCCAGCAGAAAGCATGAGAAATGGATTGGGAGCTTGCAGAAGAAAATGTGCTCAGCTGCTGCCTTATGTATTGCACAGAGCTTTAATTAGTCTATTACAGCAGGGCAGTAGCAATGGGTTATATGATCCACTGCTATTAGAGCACTTAAAGTCAGCGTGTCTCCTGCTCATTTAACCCCGCTGAGCCATTAAGGCGGATGGTCTGCACGGACTCTTTATCAAATTGTCTCGTCTGAAATGAAATGCCAGAAAAACCCACGCAAACCGCAGTGGTTGAAATATCTCGTTACATGTTGTGCATGATGTGCTCCACGTGGTTTGTTTTCCATTGTTGCAATGGATATTTATGCCACTGTTTTGACTTTATTGACACGTGGCAGCCTGAACAGTGGCGCATACATTAGCCGTTGTACAACACCAAGCAATAAGTGAAACCACGGGCCTCATTGCTGCTACAGCCATCTGTCTAGTACAGAGTAAATCTGAGTGTGTGTGTTTTTTTTTTTTTGTTTTTTTTTTTTAAACCTACGTTACAGACTTGCAGTGTTGTAATTGGAAGTTCTCTTTGATCCAAGCAAGAGAAAATTGGCTTTGTTTGAATTCTTGCCTCCTTTGCTGAAAGTAAGGTTACAGTGAGAGTAAGAAGCAATTGCGTATCTGTTGGTGTGATAGTGTATTTCAATTATTTGTATCTACGGTGATACAATCAGCAAGTAGGGAGCTTATAGCTGTCACTCATACTTTGTATGCTAACCAACCAGCTTTGATGGTAATTACTTACTAGCGGCTCTGTTAGCCTTCGCTGCAGGAGAAGCTGACTGCTCGAGCTGTATTTTAAAACAGACTGCTCTCTGGCAAATTATGTTTGGTACGTCTAATCAGCAGAGAAATAAGGCCTAGGTTGCTGCAGTGACATGAGGGAAAGATGCTGAGGCTGAGGCAGGATACTGGCAAACATGCAAGGAATCGCTAAGCAGTCTGAGTAATTATTTCTAAATCAATATTTTGACAAGCAAAGCTCTGGAGTGCCAAATTCCAGCCCGTCAGATTTGAGCGAACTTATCCCTGTGGAATCTCCAGCGCTCAGTGCTGCTGTCGTGATTGATTCCCACATGATACCTTTCACATGATGGCCATCTGCAATGTTAACAGGGCGATCCCCATCGATCGGGGTCCTCAACGGAATATATTTGAGGCTCGCTGCAGACCAGGCTGCACTTTGTGTGATCTGAACGTTAGTGTGATCTAATATTACAGCCTTTAATTAAGCCCTGTTTTCGTTTAATTAAAATGTTTTTGTTAAAGTAATTATGTCATTGTTAACACTTTTGGTAAATTCATGCTCGGGTGGCTGGAATAAGCGCACATGGACCATATATAACCGCACACACACACTCGCGCATAAATTGTAAACAGAAGCAAGAAGGGCTTGACAGATGAGGCTATACATATTCATTAATGAGTCATTTAACTCCAGCCTTTGAACCAGCCTCTACTGGCTGTGCACCCAACTTGGTACTATATTAGCCTAGACAAATTCTTACACGGCCATTTATTTCTGCCTTGTTCTGCAAATTCCTCTTCAAAGGATAAATGTTTAACTGTAGCCTGGCTGCTGTATAACGAATTGTATTCTTTGAAAATGAATAAAAAGTGAATGTTAAGGTTTTATAGGCACAGAATCTTTTCACTGACTGTGACACTAATGAAGCAGGTAGGAAAACACAGCCTGCGCATTTTAGTTACATTTGTAAATTTGTACATTTAACATTTACAATAGGAAGAAAAGGATTGCCCATAACTGGGGGGTTATTTCAAAAGCTGGTGGAAAAGAAAAGACCGGACTTTTACAACATTTTGATTCTTGTGTTTATTAACCAACCCTATCTGACAACCTCAATATATACGCAACCGTGTGTGCGTGCATTATATATAGACACATGTTTACAGTTGTCACACATTTTCCCTATTTTCATTTTCCCTGTACATCGTCCAATCTCTATCCACCATTTTTTTTCCTACTTCTTAGTAGTGTGACACAAATTTCCTCACACCTATCAGTTCAGCCTCACACTTCCTGACAAACCACATTATCTCTGCACTGCTTCGTCCAGTGAACAACCCTACTCTCGGCCCCCTACATGCAGACACACAGAGTAACGTCTCTCAGATGAAGGCCAGCATATGGCAACATGGAATCTTTTAATAACACCTCTTGAGTACTTGTTCTGGGCCAGATCTGCTCTCAGAATGTCACGCTGTTGCTCTCACGATTCACAAAAAGATGTTCGTCCATTTAATGGAAAAGTCTTGAATCTAAAATGCTTCACTGACAGCTAAATAATTATAGCAGTGTATGATCAGCAATAGAAATTTACTGAGCTTTGCATTTGTCTAATGCTACAGTTATACGAAGTAAAATAGTGGTTGGAGACTGCAGCACAACCAAAATTATTGCAATCTGCAATGAACATGCAATCCTTTAAAACTGTTGCTTTGACAGGAACCATGTCTGTGACACCTCAGTCAGCTGCCGTCTTCAAAGCAACTTCAGTCCATCGAGACGATGATGAAACAACAATAAGATGAAGTCGGGTTGCCATCAGTTTTTGATCAAATGGGGTCAAGTTGGAACTTACATGCTATCTGTTTGTAATAATATGGCGTTTAACTGTGATAAATCACTGAAAGTCACAAATCTGCTGCCCTCCACTTCACTGCTATTCAAGAGTCCAACCAGACTCCAAAAATAGTGCTTTCACTGCAAAATGACATAAGCGCTCAGCAACCTTGCTTATATATAGGAAAACAACCAGAATACAACCAGTTGGCAGTTTGTTGCACATACCTGTGCGTTAAGATCTATGTTTCCTTTTGTTGAAGCAAGACAGATTATGCGATGGAGAAACAATAATACGTGACCGTGCTTCCACTAAATGACTACTCCAATTACTCATAGGTTATTGTTAATAAGTGGACATTTATGTTTAATTGAGTGCATTTTGTTTAAGATGAATTTCCTGGCTGTGGCTGGAAACGCCTCGTGTAGTCAGTGGATAAGCAATAACACAATGGGTCAAGTCTCTTTCAAGACAATGGTATCCAAATGACTGGGCATTTAATAACAAGTAACATGCTTTTTCAGTGTTCTTGAAATAGGTTTCAAAATCAAGATAAGCTTAAGATTTTAAGTAGGGTTATTCAAGTTAGTCAAAGAGACCAAGACACCTCCCACGTGGTATGTTGGCATCGCAAGTCAAAATACTCTTGCTTTGGCATCCATTCCATTATGGGAAAAGGTTTGTGGTAAAGTTAATGTGGCTATTTGCTAATGAGGCTAATTCCACAAGAAGGGCTGTGGCCAGATTTTGTACCAACAGACGGATGGGGGAGAGAAGCGATAGAGGAAAAAGATTAAAGCTTTACTGATAAATTCCAGAATAATGAAAAAGCAGCACCTCAGTTCCCATCCTCATTCTTCTTCCCTCCGTGCTCTTTGCATTAAGGATAACTAATGTCCCCGTTCCCGCTGTTTGCTTAAATTGTGTATTCTAGTTGTGTGTCATTTTTAGTTAACATGCAAAGCACATTGAACCAGGTGGCTGTGGGGCACAGAGCTGTGATTTCCCTCAGCAGGAGTCAGGTTTTAGAAAAGAGCTAACAATGAGCAAACGTCTTGAATGGAGAAGGATGTTTTTAAGTAAAGGCGGATAGGAGCTTTTCATCTAGCTGTATGCTATTTTTTTCTTCCTTTTTGCATTTAACTGGGGTTGAGGAGCCTGCCTTGAATTCCATCCGGGATAATAAAAACACGAGTCACCCACAGCTTTATAAGAAACCGGAGACTATTGCTGCCTGCAGTTATTATCACACGATATTTTGCTTCAGATTAATAACCATCGGGAGTTTTAAAAGTAGTGAGCTATACTGTGTAAATATGAATCAATGATTTTATCCAGTAGCAGCAGCAAAAATATATTGCTAGTTTTGGATAAAATAGCTGCTAAAGCATCCAATGCATTATCAATGCTTGGACACATGTATTCTTGACATATTGATAGCCGATAGCATATCCTGAACAGGGTTATTAGTAACCTAGGGGCTTTTTCCCCCCCCCCCCACCCGGTCCCACAAGATATCCTTCTCAGCTGACATCCTACGCGTGATTGGCTGAGTGGGCAGTTGGCATATTTTACTGGCTTTCCTTGTAGTCTTACTTGATTCCCTTTGGCTGTGTTAGGGGTGATGTACAGTTCACTTTCAACTTGCATCCTAGCTGCTGGGTCGGTGGTAAAGCTTGTGTGTTAGCAAAGAGAAATCTTCTTAACTCTAGATGGAGAAAAGTAGCTGGTGAGGAGAATTCAAGAATTCAGCCCAGCTTTTTGTAAATCGGTGAGGAGAGAAAATAATGTTGATCAATTTGATGACAATTAGAGGAGGCACAGTATAAATATCCTAAATATTGTTAAATTAAAATTAAAGAGTGAGAGAGGGAGATGAGGAAAGCACAGCGGACGGCTAGATGGATTGACCTTTTTGTCTCAGATACCCAATCCACCTATTTGACAGAGTTTCCAATACAAGTATTGGATGGTTGCATCCCTGAAGAAAATGTGTAACGTAATTATTCTCCAAATCAACGAGCCAACCCAAATCTGCTGCTGATGCTTTCTGTGCGTTGATTTTTAATCACTGGAGCGTGTATGCTTCTGTGTGTGTCTATGCATATTTGTAAATACGTCTGCATGTGTGGATTTCTGGGTGGGTGTACTCTGACATATGCCTGCAGGTTTGCACCACTCTGAGGGAGAAATGGAAGCTTTTCACAATGACACCCAATACTTGACACGTCCAACCGTGAATCTACAATCAATACAGCAGCACATATTAGACTTTAGTGCAGAGTTGTTCTTTTTCCCCCCACCCCTGTTCTCTGACTGTGATCGATTCGAAATTACAAACCCTGCCTAGGTCCTACAGTTGCATCTTGCTTTGAAGTTTTTCAAAGGATTAACATGAGCCAGCTAGCTGAGATTTCTGGCACACATTACAGTACATGTAGCCATGTATTTTCTGTCTTCCAATAATAGTCCAAGTCCAATTCGAGCAAAGATCCCAAATGTTAGTGGGAAATGAACAGTGCTGCAAGTCATGTTCACACACTGTCTCCATGCATACAAGGTGGTGTAGTATATGTCAGTGTAGCAACACTATTCACCACCCTCTAAAGTCCATTTATCATTTTCCAGTCAGCATAGACACCTCTAGACAATAGATACTTAAGCGTTTAGACATGTTCCATATTTAAATCAAGCAGCTACTAGGTTTAAGTGATTTTTATGAATGTGTGTCCCCCTGTCACCGATGCTCTCTGACCTTTCCTCCTGACCTTGTACTGTCTAGTCACCACCTGGCTCCAGGGGAAATGTGGTGTGACACAGGACGCACACAGTCTGCCTCACACGTACCTGACAAAGATTAATGGCACCTCAGATATTCATCATTATTCTCCCTAACAGCAGTCGGATATGGCCCTGGGCCAGATCTCTGCCATCAAAACCCACCGTTGTAAAATATTTCTTTTCACTGCTCAGCTGAAACCTGGCCAAAGCCGCGTAGTACTTTACAGCTTCCTAAACATTTTTTAAATGCAGGATTACACAAATGAAGATTCACCAGGGTGCCAAAAATATGCCATTGCTACCAGAGTAAACAACCGTTTCTTTGACTGTTAAGTGGCCTTTTACAATCCCTTGCTGTCTGTACGTCCTGCGAGCAAGCAGTAGGCCTCCAACCTCTTGTTATCCATCCTAATTGTCTGGAAACGAGAGTCGATGAAGCTCATACAAAGGACTGCTGGAGGGAGAGGTGGTGGTGCTTGGATGGCGTGGGGGGTGGGCGGGCTATTGTTGCTGTCGGATAGATAGAGAGGTAATCATATGGGGAATGGAGGGTGGAGGTTGCTCTATCTGCCTGCTGCCTCTCCTCATAGGAACATCTGCCTCTCAGACTGCAACAGATGCAGAGGCACACAGGGAACGATGGCGGGCGATGGTGCTGCTGGGAGCTGATGCATCCTGCCAGGTTGTTGCGGGGAGATTCAGCACCAGTGTGGTTTTTAAGTATATTAGTTGTCTCTGTTGGCACTTCATAGCTGATCATTTTTAATCGGTCATCATTCACGAAGCAAGGAAAAGGCAGCAGCCAGCAATGTTCAAAACCATACGTTGTGCAAAGTTCTAATGCATGAGCTAAAATGGTAATGCTGTTAAAACACACAATAGATTAAATCAGTAACTGAGAAGAAAAAGTTGCTAATTAAGGAAAGGCTAACCGCAAAGCAGGTAAGAATGCAGAAAATCACACCTACCTATTAGAGAGTGCTGGGTGTGCACTTTTGGCATCATTCTGTGCATTGCCAACCAGATTTCTGTAAATTGTCTCAAATAGGCTGAGATTTGTTATTTGTCAAAAAGCGCCTTCCATTATACATGGTACATTTAAATAGGATTCCAATTATTTGATGCCACGTTACCTCAGATTGGCCTCTGAATGGCTCCACACACCATCTGGTGTGTAGGCTAGAATCGTTCGCACTGTATGGTCCTAAAATACACTTACAATACACACAAGCTCACGCTCATCCGCTCGCTCAGTCGTTCACTCGCCCGGACTAGTGCCTATCTGTGATGCGGTAGCACACCTCGACTGATAGCCTGCTGTTAAATCTCAATGAGCCAATTTTCTTCTTCCAATGAGATTCACCCAATTACAGTTCTGCGTATTGGTATACCACAGGACAGCTGCTACTGCTGCTGCTGGGAAATGGATTGTGGTTTGGTAAAGATTGGCTTCAGCTCCTGCTAGATTTGTTTTAATCACATGTTTGATTAAATAACCGTAGCTCAAAGTTAGCTGTGAACATTAAAGGAAAGAGACACAGATTTTACTCTAAACCAAACTTCTTTTTTTCTTCCTGCAGAATCTCTGTCTCCTCTTTGTTTCTCTGGAGTTCTGCATTGTCAGTAATTTGGGGACATGCTTGATCTCAGGAGGGCTCACAGGCTCAGGCAGAAAGAATTTGACTTTAGTGTCAGAGGTGTCTCAGATGTTTCAGGAAAGCAGCTCCCCAAAGACCTCAATATAAATACACATATCGCAGGTATGTGAGCCACACTTGTTCAGCAAGGGGTTACAAACATGACTCTGTGACATTAATTCAGCAAAGATTTGGTTTAGAGGACCGAGCGGTGCCTTACAGATGCAATCTATCCGACCTTGTCATTTCTACTTCAGTGAAGAAAAGGGCAGTTTTTTTCCCAGTGAGCCTGAGGCCAGCTATTTTTAAAACTTATGTGGAGGAATCAGCTACTGTTTTGGATCCCAGGCAGATTCTTACTTATTAGGTTAAATCCATGACTTTGCTTTTTACTCTACTTTTCTTTTAAATCCCACTTTAGTTTTTTTTTATTTTTATCATTACTTCCATCTGTTTCACGTGAAGGTCTTGTAAGGATGTAAGGTCTTATCTGTTACCAGAGGTCTGGTGTGGACAGTGATGTGCCAGCAGACCACCGAGCCTGTAGCCGTGCTTATCAGCCTGTACTGGTGGCACCGGCCTGGACCGCTCTTTATCTCTTATCTCTAACACAGGATGTAGAGCAACACGGATCCTGGCTCAGCAGCAGCTAAGCAGGATATCAGGGGGGCTGCTTGCTAGCTGGCTTATTGTCGAAAAGATATCAGAGAGATTATTAACTCTCACATTTGATGATTGTGTGTCTGTGCGTATGCGCGCGTTTTGAAAGAAATTTTATGCAGTGTCTAACCTGATATTTGTATGAAAGGTGATTATAGTTATTTTTTTCAGCGTGCAGGTTTTTGGCATTGTGTCTGTTCATTTTCAAAATGACAAAGTCCAAAATTATGCAGTATTCATGTAACACTGTTCATGTTACACTAAGATGCTGAGATCACTATCTAAAAAGGTAATCGGCACTCAGATAACACATCCTCTACAGATTTTTAAGAATTATATCAACTTTACAAAGCCAGTGTTTGCTTCATGGTTGCTGGTTTGTATTGGATTACACAAGTTTTGCCAAAAATACTGTTTACCTACCTCCATGTAGCACAGGGTGGTGCTCCTAACTACACAAAATCTCTAGCACTTTTTCTGTTGTGGACTTATAACAGAGAACTTCTTCCTACGACCTCTGGGTGTATTCATGTCTACAATAAAGTAAAATCAATGTTAAGTAGAACAATTTGAGTCCATGTTACAAGCAGTTCAGATATCAATACTAACATTTCTTCCTCTCCTCATTCCTGTTTGCATTAATGGTAACAGCAGGGTGAAAAGAATTGAATTAATGCTGATATGCTGCTTATGAGTCACATATAGTATTACCATATTTATGTATGTTAATTAATTCACATACTCTTTGAATCATCGCATGCTTTGAGTTTCATTTTTGACGTTCTCTAACTTAGGGCAGCTTTACAGGGCGACCTTCTCATTTCGCTCACAGGCTTTGCCGATGCTGACCACAAAGTGTTTGTTATGACAAGCATGATTAACATGTCACTGAGTGAAGACTCTTGCCAGGCATTTAAACTGATTCAGGGGAAAGCCAGGATGCCAGGGGGTAGAAAGAAGCCCCTGGATGAGTCTCACTGAACTCTGTTAAATCAAATGTTACACATTTTAAATACCAGGCTTCTTCTGTATTTAGCATGAAAGATATCTGTGACGTGCATATTTTCTCTAATATCATGTATTTTATTTAGGTTTTAAAAATGCCAAATTGAAAATGAAATCGGGGTGTGGGTATTTTCCCTGTGTGCTAATAAATGGGTGTGCTTAAGTGCTCAATAACTAAAGTAACAGATCATTTAAATTATTGATGAGTGACTTGGAGTAAAGACCCTGGGGGCAAACTGCCCTGCCAGTTGACCTTTCTGCTGTGAACTTTGATCCATTCTGCACACGACTCATTACAGAACCTGCTACAATTCTTGACCTTTTGCAAGATGCATGGGAAGTTCCAAATGTCAGTACCAACCTTCGGCAACGTTGCCTACAGGCTGTGAGATTTTTATGAACAAAAAAGGCCAGAAGTCTTATTTGCGCTTTATAACAAGAGAAAAGCTGATTAACTACTATATTATACAATGAGGAATATGCAGTAAACCCCTTACTGTCCATTTTGCCTAGCAGCAGTGACTGATTGAATGGATGTCATGGCAAATGCCACAGCGCTGCTTTACATAGCGGGGTGACGATGGCTTACACCATGAGGAACAAAGCATCTTTAATAGTCAGCTATAACCCATCATTCTTTCAGGTTCAACATAAACAGAGTCACTCCTCCACTCATTTACAGTGTATATCACCCTCATGACTGAACACATTAAATCAATAACAGGTACATTCATTCTCGGGATTCACTGGTTTCCATTTCTCAGAAAGAAAAAGCCTCGTCCAACATTTTATTGAAGCAGTATATTTCAAACCTGGGCAGAAGAGCCTGTTATTAGCTAGTTAATGTGTTTAATGCTGTTGCTTTACAGCCTTTCAGCTCGACAGGCTAATGGCATGTCCCGGCTTAACCTTGATCTTTAGGGTGCCTGCATGCTGAATCATTGCGTGCAACAAAGGATATTTTTAGGCAGACTAGGACAACCAGGTTCAAATCAGTTGTTACCAATCAGAGTGTGTGTTCTCCTACTCTAACATAATTATGATCAAACGCATCCGCGACCACCCATCGCACAGTTCCTGATACGGGATTAAATTTAGCACATACCTTAGGGTGGAAACATCTCTGTGAGCCCTGCTGAGACCCACAAAAACAATATTGCTGATCCTCCAGACCTCCCACTCCCACACAATGCACCACTAAGCTGCAGAAAGTGTTGGGTATAACTGCAGCACTTTTTGCTGTGGGATAGATTAGTGCATGCACAATTAAAATGGGTCATTCCACCAGCCACTGCCAGTAAGGTATTTTTATTGTTGGGAGTATCCCATTGGATTAGCCCCATGTTACGTCCTGCCTGCTGCATTTTTTTTTCCCCACAAAAAAGAAAGGGGGGGAAGAGGGGGGCAGAAGTTAGTAGGGAACAAATGTCACCCTTTAATAGTACAGCATTTACTTGGCTAATCATAGAAGAAGGAAAAAAAGAGCAGTTTTAGGGATTTCGTATCAAGAATAGACAGTTTTGTGTATACTCCACACCTGTGCACGTCTGCAACCATCTGTGTGTTAATTTGGGTTTTGGGGAGGAGTCAATATGGCTAATCCCTGTAAAAGCCACATTTTTGCCTCCTCTGTTTTCAGAGTGCCCTAACCTGTGGCTTATCATCACCTCAGAAGCTTAAAGCTCTCAGAGCTCCGTCAAGGGATGTGAAAAGATAGCTGGAGGGAGCGCAGGCCCGAATCAAGTTGCTGCACAAATCATCTGTTGCTGGAGGGCTGCGGCTGTCAGTGGCACCCTGTCAGATGGCTGGAGCGAGGGAATGAGAAAGTGTAACACTGCTAGAAGAGTTGAGGTCGGCAGCTGCCCTTTCCTTAATATGATCATTTGAATTCAAAGCTGTCACTGATCTGATTGCTGGCATGCTTCGAATTTATATTCCATGACCGCTAGGCTTTACGAGGAGTTGTGAATGGAACACAGAGGTGGCATACATACACACTCATTTCCTGGCTTAGTCGCCCATGTGTAGCGTGCTGGTTTGCATTGATTTATTGTCTTTTTAGTTCAGACTTGACAACTTAGTGCTGAAAATTAAAATGCAGAAAAGAGTTTGTTACAGCAATGCTTCACACTATGACGTCGTTTTCTGGTAGCAGAGTAAAAATAGGGCAGGAACTTAGGATAAATCAGTGGTTGCAATACATTTTTTTTTTTCACGTTTGATGACAGGATAGTGAGTAGATGCCCCGACCAACTGGTAATCCAATGATTTAGGGTGTTTCACACCTTCAATAACAAGGTATGGGTCACCTGGTGGGAGGCAACCTCTCACCAAACAATTGCAGTCTGCCTTGGACTGACTAAACCCTGTGAATGTTTGCACATAATTTCCAGCATGCTGCATTCAGTCATTCAGGCAACTGACTGTGTCATCACAGACATGATTACCATCTTTTTCCTTTTTTTCCCTTTAAAGTAACCATCATGATTGGAAGTTTATTGCACGAGGTTCATTGCAGGTTTGGCAGTGCTGCAGTTGCCCACCATTGTCTTTGTGTGACTGCAGCATTAAGTGCATTAATGCATCAATTAATTCAGCAACAGTTATAAAATATAACTGTGGTACTTGCATCATTAAAATGTGATTGGTCTATGAGATTGGTGGCATGTCCTTGAAAAGCCCCATGCGCTATAATAAAATAAAGACAAACATTCATCTGGTGTTTGTGTCTGCATAGTTCCCTACCTGTGCAAGTGAAGCATTATGGGAAATCCACAAGCTGCATGCTTGTGAACAGTCCTCACCAAGCACTAGCACCTAGCCTGTGTGCTAAATGCAAAGGTCAATTTTAACTATGTACAAGGTTAGCTTGAACCGGAAAGGGAATCACTGTGAAAAGTTTGGTTTTAGTCCATCATAAAAAAAACATTCTTGCTACCGGATATCCTCTATCATTTTCTGTAGCTGGAGAAAAATGAAAGACCAATAGCAGCCCGAACATGGACAAAAGTAGTCTACATTAGCAGCGGTTTCAAGTGGTCTCTACAACATGCATGCATCTGCAAAGTTTGGTGTGGCACCAAGATATTACCACTGATATATGATGCAGGATCTGGTTCTTATTGGGTCCTCTTTCACACCAAGAAGGCTTTCTGCACCTCCTAAAGGGTTATCTTTCATGGCATCATGTTCAGAACTGTTCACTCTCAGTATTTGTTAAACAGACAGGAAAGCGGTGTCAAGCCTGAAGCCTCACTGACCACATATGTGTTTGTGTGTCTGACTGCAGTCCTTTCCAATCGAAGCATCTTTCATACCTCCCTTCTCTAAACCAAAGAGCATATTTGGGTGAATTTATGTGTTGGTGTAAGATGAGATACAAATCCCATTACATTCCTAATCAGAGAAGGATGCTGAGTTGGCAAAATTCAGACAACTGTGAGCAGAAGTGTGTTGATGCTTCTAACCCTGAGATGTCTGGAATCCACAGACTTTCTCCCCTGCTTCTACAGATTTATCAAAGTCCTCCTGTGTAATTTCTATACTAAATTACAGAACAGAAACTAATATCACAAAGCATGAAGATCAGCACTTTTTCTTTGGCCTGTATGCCATTCCTTTTTTGACGAAGTGTCTTGATGTGATTTCTCATCCAGTCTAGTGTCAGAGTATAGTAAAATGAAGCCATCTCAGTTATTATTTAAATGAATAAAATATAACAGCACAGCAAAGTCAGTATTCTAGTTTTTCATAAATGAAAAATACATTACAAACCCCCACACTGAATACAAGAACTCTATCAAGAGGGAAATTAGTGTCACAGTGTACTGATTATTCTTTTATTTTGGTTCTTTTTGGCTAGAAAACTGAGGGATTGCTAGTTATCGCCATGTCTATATTTTGCAGCTCCATATAATGAACATAGCCATAAGCAGAGTTAAATCTGTGAAGTGTTGAGATCCAGTGTGGAATGTACAGAGTCAGTCAGAGGGGCCTATTGGTCTGGAAGGCTGCTGACAGACAGATTGATGTAGTGCTCACTCCTTTGAGAGATGATGAATGACTTTCTGTGGTGCTTAGAGTTGCCAACTCCCCTCCAGCGGGAGAAATGTTGGCCCTAGAGACTGGAATATAGATTCTGGTGGCAAAAGCGGAAGAGTGGTGGTGCCAAACAAGCTGACGTTCAAGATGGTTTAGGTTGCGCATGGAGCACGATGAGGTTTATAACCCTCACTTTAATTTAACCCTGGAAAATCCTCTGATGGAATTAAAGGCAGTTCCCTTTTTTTAATGTGTGTTTGTGCATACTGTGTCTCAACAATCTGAGGTCACTGAAAACATTTTCATCTTTTTGTTTAGAGAAACTGCCAAATTATTGCAGGAGGCAGCTGAAATTAAGGTCAAGCACTAAATAAATAAAATAATTTCAAACTAAATGTATTAACACACAGATCCACAAGGTTATAATTTTCATGACTGCCATTAGCTGTCTAAACATTATTATTGTTGAAGTAATGTAATTTTTGAAATACTCAGTCACTTGATTCACCTTTCCCGTCCATTCTGATGCTCAGCTTGAACTTCAGTAGGCTGTCTGGACCATGTCTATAAGCCTAACTACATGGAGTTGCTACATTGTAATTGGCTGACTAGATACTCACATTAACAAGAAGCTTAACACGTGTAGCTACTAAAATGCAATGTATTTGCCTTCATCACAGTGCTTTCATTCATGTGATAGATTACAAACTCAGACTGAAGTCTTCTGGGTTCACGTGTAGGTGAAAGTTGTCTGGATGTGCGTTTCTCTGGGTGGCAAACGAATGTTTGTATTTAAAATTCAAAGAAAAACAAGGGGGAAAAAATAACACGCAGTAGTTTTACTTATCAGCTGCTGACAGCATGCCTTGTCTCTACTTGTCAGCGGTCCCACTCAGTCACGACGGTGCTAATTCAACCCTGCTGCATTTCCTATATATTTTTGATAACTGCAGTTATCCATGGAGTGCTTTTATTATGCAAACATCGCACACAAGCAGCTGGAGAGCAGATTTTAATTCAGAGGGCCTCGTCTCAGCCAAATGCCGAGGAACCCTGTGATGTTAGGCTGATTAACAGCGTACATTGGCGTGTTCTTGCTGTTGGCTTTGTAGGTCAGGCAAATTAAATCTGAGCTTTTTCACTTAGATATTGTAGTGCCTGCACACAGTTTTAACAGCAGGTCGCATGTCACCAGTAAAGTGCCTGTCAAGAAACCCTGACAGGACTTCGTTATGCGAATATGGCTGTTTCATACTGTTATAAATGACAATATAGGGAATTACTGTCAGCTTGGCTTTTTAGAGTCCACTCTGCTCTTGCTAGAAGATAAAGCACCTTTATTGAAATTTCAAATAGCTGTCATGCTAATTTGTGCATTTTGCTTGTGGCAATTTTTTTTTCTCTTTTTTTTTTTTTTTTTTTTTTTTTTTTAGAGAGAGTTTCTTGTACCGTCTGCAAACCTCTTTGGCCTCCTCTTTAGTTGGCATTGCTTAAGGCCTGTCTCTGCCTGCTGTAAAACCAGCGCATTAGGCCCTCTGTCATCGAGGAGATGGATGGACAGTGGCTTCTCAGCTGGCGCGTAGATAGCATTGCAGTTTCACGGGCGACTCTTTCAACAGGGGAGACATGCCAGCAGCAGGGAGGATGGATGGAGAGGTTGGATGTTGGGGGAGAGTGTGGATTAATGAGGGGCGTCTGGTGACGGATGGGGCAACATCAGTAGATGGCTGTTTCAATTTCAGCCTCCCACTCTACTTCCTGCCTATATTATTCATCGGGCCGAAGTACAGAAACTCCTTCGCTGCTAAACTTAAAGCAGTTATTGCTTTTTTTCCCCCCTTCCTTTTTTTCTTCTCAAGTCTTTTATTCCCATTTGGCCGATCAACTTTTCAACAGTAAAGCCATGCATTGTCATATATGTAAAATTTCCCTATAATTTTCATCTTGAAAGTGCTTGTTTTTTTGTTGTTGTTTTTTTCAATGTCAGTAGGAAGAAATTTAAGCAGACATATGAGCCTCACACTCAAGTTAACAAGTCCCATGATGCTGGGTCATAAATTGTGTCCACCATTCCCTCCAGGTCCCCCTCCTTGCCCTCTCTCCTTATTCATCCTATCCAACCTCCCCAGTGGGACCATTATAATGAGTATGTTAGTATGTGTTTGTATTCTCTGAAGTTGGGGGGGCTTTTAGAGGAGAAGCCATGAGCAGCAGAACGGGGGGGGGGGAGGGGAAAAGGCTTTAGATGAAAGATGAGAGGAGGAACTGAGCTATGAGGAGAAAGGGAATCAGAGGAGAAGTGGGGGAGGGGGGAGGGACACAAGGACTACATTAACTATTTATGGGTATGCTCCGATGGCTAATGGGAATTACATCTGTTTTAATTATTGATGCCCTAACCGTCTGTCTTTAGAATCATCTCCTCTGGGGATTGAACTGCCTGACAGATTCTATTGTTGTTGTTTACGTATGATATGGAGGCATATGTAGATTGCGTTCCACTAATAATATTTAAGATTAATATGGCGGATGTAGCAGGTGGTGGTGCAGACGTAGCTCCGACTTTCAAACGGTCACGATTAAAACCAGAGATATATAAAACAACTGATGGAAGGGTATTTGTAGAGGATGAACTACTTAATTTCCTTGCTGTAAAAATCAAAACTTTAAGTCAGGATGAAATTGTGTTGTTGGCCACGAACACATTTGAATCCGAGGGGATTGAAGCCTCCAAGAAAGTTTTGTTTGAGCTCTGCCCCACTACCTCACAGCGGTGCGTTGGATATAAAGGACAGCATAAAGACGCCAACAATATTAAACTCTGTCTTAAAGTGCTGAATGAGTGTGGGGAGAATATCCCAAGATTTGTCTCTCATCACCTGGACGATTTGCCGCCTGTTACATACTCCAGCATGGATGTGTGTTGTCTACTACGGCGAATGGACCAGCTGTGTGCTGAGGTGGGTGCTTTAAAACATGTAGTTAAACTACAGGCGGATGTCTGCGAGCAAGTTATGACCAATGCTGTGGAGGTCGACCAACGTGTGACTGTTCTTGAGTGTCAGCCTGAGGTACCGGCTGAGCCTGTTATGCTGAATGCTCAGGGGTCGGGGACCGCTTCCCACTTTCCCCTGGGGAAACACGCAGAGGAGCGGTGGGGGAATCGAAGTAAAGGCGGCCCGCGCGGAAGGCAGGGAGCCGGAGCTTTGGCTGCTTCAAGGACTGGGACAACAAGCACAGTGTCAGCGTTTTGTCCGGAGATGTTGCTATGTGGTCAAGATCGGGCTCCGACGACAGCCCGAGGCCGTAATATGGAAACTACAGCAACAACGGAGGATCCCGTTGAGACAGTGCTTTCTACATGCTCTCCACAATGGAGTAAAGTTGTGAAAAATGGCAAGCCTCGTCTCAAGCTGGAGAAGGTTAATTCAGGTTCAGGAATGCATGCTGCTACCACTGGACACAATAAGAGGCCTGGACCTGTATCGATTATCGGCACTGGAGCTGTGAGTACAATCAGAACTGTGAAAACTAAATTGGTGAGCGTGTTTGCCACTAAATTTGCCCTGGATGTAGATGCAGAAACTCTTGCTCTGTATTTGAGAGAGAAACTTAAAAGAGATGTGACCTGTCAAAAAATTGCTAGTAAACGTAGCAGGTTCAGCTCTTTCAAGGTTACTGCTGAATGTAATGATGTGGGTGAAATGTACAATCCTGAACTCTGGCCTGAAGGGGCTCTGGTCCGGCGTTTTTATGAACCTCGTAAGCCCGGTACGGTGGTGCCAAGCTCAGTGGATCCAGCAGGGGAGATAACTGCGCCTTTTGGTACCAACGTATCAACATGAAGATGTCTATTCGGGTATTATCTTACAACTGTCGTGGTCTACGTTTGGGACAGAGTGCAGGGGACAAAGCTCGACGGATTGTTGTGGACAGTCTGCTTGCAGAATGTGACATTTTATGCTTGCAGGAGACATGGTTGTCCAAACAGGACCTGGGAAAACTTAACTGTCTAAATGCAAGTTTTTTGGGAGTGGGGGAATCAACAACTGATCTCAGCACAGCTATAGTCAGAGGCAGAATACCTGGAGGGGTTGCTGTGCTTTGGGACAAAAAAATAGACCCTGTGATAAAGCCCATTAGACTGGATGTAGACTGGTGTATTGGTATACAATATACACAGAACAATAGTAGTTTTATCATTCTTAATATTTATACTCCCTATGAATCTTGTCAAAATGAGCAAGAATACCTCAGTAGGCTGGCTTTTATTAATGCATTTATTCAAGACAATGATACTTACAGCATATATGTTTTGGGTGATTTTAATGCTGATCTCACAGACAGCAGTTCTCAGTTTGCTGACCACTTAACTCATTTTTGTCAAGTTAATAATCTTATCTTGTCTACCAAAGTGTTACTGCCTGCAGATAGCTATACATACATAAGTGAAGCCTGGTATAGTACATCATGGCTGGACCACTGTATCTGTACAGCTGATGGACATGCAGCTTTAGCAAACATGACTATTAGGTATGAGGTAACTGTGTCAGATCATATACCTTTTGGTTTTACTGTGAATGTGGAACAAATGCCAGCAACAACTGGAAACAATATTGCTAATATTGCTACCAGTGTAAAATTAGACTGGTCAGCTTGTAGTGAAGATGATTTCTTAGCTTATCATAGTAATACCGATATACATCTGAACAACATTTCTTTGCCGAAAGAAGCTATTTTGTGCAAGGATGTCAACTGTAAGAATGCTGTGCATAAACATTTACTCTGCTCCATGTATGATGATATAGTGACTGCTCTGCATGAAAGTGGTACACTGCTTGATAAACAATATAAGCATAAGAAACCTAACATCAGACCTGGCTGGAAAGAACATGTATCCATGTACCATGATGAAGCTCGCATAGCTTATAAATGTTGGGCCATGGCTGGAAGACCTAAACAAGGCCCAGAATTTGAACAGAAAAAATGTGCGAATGCCAGATATAAGTACGCTGTTCGCTTTATAACTAAAAATGAGCAAATGCTGAGAGCAGATTCTTTGGCCAGGAAAATGTTGTGTAATAATATGGCAGATTTTTGGAAAGAGGTGAAAGCTCTTAATAACTGTAAACCATCTCTACCATCAACTGTTGAAGGTGTTTCTGGGGCAGATAACATTGCAGCATTATGGAGACAGCATTACAGTGCGTTGTTTAACTGTATAAAAAGTGATCCATATGAGGACAATCTTGACATGAGTAATGACACAATAAGTGTAAGGACACATGAAGTATATGAAGCCATTCATAGGTTGTCTGATAATAAATCCTCTGGTTTGGATCACATCACTGCAGAACATTTAAAACATGCTAGTTTAAGGCTAGCTCCTCTTTTAGCACTCTGTTTCACTGGGTTTATGATTCATGGCATATTACCAGACTCAATGCTGTGTGTTTTACTGGTACCAGTTATGAAAGACAAAGCTGCAAAAGTGAGCTGTTTGGATAATTACAGGCCGATTGCACTAGCCAGTATTTTATCTAAGGTGTTAGAAAGAATCCTGTTTGATAGAGTTAGTGTGTTCATCTCTTCTCTGGATAATCAGTTTGGCTTTAAACCAAAGCACGGCACTGACATGTGCATATATGCACTCAAGGAAATAGTCAGGTTGTATAGGGCTAAAAATTCATCTGTCCTCATGTGTTTCATTGATGCCTCTAAGGCTTTTGATCGAGTGAACCACAGAAAACTTTTTGATAAATTGAAGACACGGGGAGTTCCTCAATACATCGTGAGGATTCTCTCTTACTGGTACGCTCATCAGAACATGCAGGTTAAATGGGGAAGCAGTATTTCTGCCCCCTTTGGTGTCAGCAATGGTGTCAGACAGGGTGGGATTTTGTCTCCAATTTTATTTAATTTATATGTCGATGATTTGTCCATACAGCTGAGAGCCTGTAACACTGGGTGTATATTAGGTGAAGCACTGATAAATCATCTTATGTATGCAGATGACCTGGTTGTTTTTAGTCCAAGCAGTGCTGGGTTACAGGATCTTCTTAATGTCTGTACTGAATATGGTGTGCAATATGACATTGAGTACAATGCTGCTAAAAGTGCTGTTTTGATATGTAGAACCAAGCAGGATAAACAGCTAAATTTCCCTTTGTTTAAACTGGCACAAAAAACTCTTGAAGTTCATAAAAAGGTGAAATACCTCGGTCACTTTATTACTGAGCAAATGAATGATGATGATGACATATACAGACAACGATGTAAGCTCTATGTGCAGGCAAATACTATTGCACGCAAATTCAGCTTTTGTTCACTTCCAGTTAAAGTGGCTTTGTTTAAAGCGTATTGCACACCGCTATATACTGCCCCCTTGTGGTCATCCTACAAACAATGTAGCATGCAGAAGCTGCATGTTGCATATAATGATGCGATGAGAATCCTTTGCAGGATACCTAGAAGTGGTAGTGCCAGTCAGATGTTTGTAGCTGTGGGTGTCTGGACTTTTAAAGCACTTTTAAGAAAGTTAATGTTCAGTTTTAGAGAACGACTGGATGGTTCGAGTAACAGTATAATTTTAGCACTTACAGATCCGACAGTGAGTGGTTCCCGTTACTCATCCAGTCTCAGAAAGCACTGGTTAAAGTGTTTGTGTATTTATTGATTTATTTTAAGTAATTGTGTTTTATGTATATTATGGTTTTATATTTTTACAAATGCTTTATATACTTATTTATATACATATATATATTTAATGGTATACCTTGTGTTGTGTGTGTGTGTGTGGGGGGGGGGGAGTTGTGTGTGTGTGTGTGTGTGTTTCTTGTCTTGTTTTTATGGACATGTAGTCTGCCAATAAAGATTGAATTGAATTGAATTTGGTTGCGAGTAATGGTCCCTAAATTAATTTTTTTTTCTGTTCCTTCCTTTCATTTTAACAACTTAATTCAATTATGGTTTTGCGTGGGGACTTGAAATAAGACATAGAAACTCAATCGCCTTTTCTACAATTGATGCCTTTTTGTGTGTCCTGCCTGAGGCTTGTGTAGGAAGCAAACTCATAATGATAATCTAATCGTGGTTTTCACAGGCAAAGTATGAGCATTGGCAGGTATTATAAGCTGGAAATAGCGCAATGTCTAGAAGGACAGGTCTTTGGAAATCGAACCGGTCCACCTGCATGTCTACGTTAAAGGCCTTCTTTTTAAGGAATCTCTTATCTTTCAAGGGGAACAGATTTAATGTTTGCTCAAACTTGGCCACCTTGAGTTTCTGCGTTTTTCTCTTGCCAGTTATCTCTCGAGTTTTGCTCTGCTTAGATTGGTTGCCAACTGGCCCTTAGTCAGCTCTGCTGTGAGAAGGTATTGGTGTAGCAGATGGCACTGGTAAAGCCTGAGGTGTCTTCAGAAAACAGAGGTCCTGGCTTTGCTGCAAGTTAGACGAAGATTATTTTCACTCAAGATGAACTGTTTGGGTTTGCGTATGTGTATTTGCTTCGTATTTCTGTGTTAGGGGTCTCACTCCTGCTACAAACACTACTCCATAATGTCACTGTATTTATAGAGAAGTGAACTTTCTCTGTGCTCGTCTAAGAACTGCTACTGAAAGACACAGAGTAGTCTCAAGCAGTTATCAGCACCTGCCTCATGCTAGCCATTGTTAACATCACCACCGCACCAAGTATTAATTACTTCTCACTGCTAGGCTTGTCTGACTTGGACAATATCGTAAGAGACCCAAAATACACCAAATTTTATATAAAACTTTATTGTTCCAGGGTGTCCTGAGCTGTCCAGTCATGTCCATGTTCAGATGTGATGATGCATGGTAGCACTTTCTTATTGCCAAAGATGCTGAATTACAGTCTGGCCTTTTGTGGATGACTCCGCTGATTAATGGGCCCTATTAAAACCCGTCTGCTCGACGTGCTTGGTGGGGGGAGGCGGCAGAGACGAGTATCGGGGATGGGAAAGGGCCCATCCTCCCTCTAATGGATGGTCTCAGAAATGGTCCTTACCACATGTGTCATACAGCATCAGAAGATGTATTGATGTGCTAAAGCGGAGGGCTGCTAGAACTGTTACAGCTGGTTGCATCAAGCAAGAAAGCATATCAAACACAAAAAAGGCTCGAATGCAGAAATTCCTTTGCTCTTAAGTGCAAAAAGGATAATGGCAGACACAGAGTGACAGTTGTTCAACTCAGCAAGTCAATATAGTGAAATATGCTAATCAACCAACTGACAATTACTAATAGGGTGACGAGAGGATCTAAATAAATCGTAGTGGTCCAGTACCTCGCGCTGAGGTGTTATCTTACTAACGGTGCAGTATCATCCTCATTAGAGCGTGTCCCATGGTTAATTATTGATCAGCTATGCAGAGATAAGTCACTCACCGAAGGCCACATGCTGGGTTTTGAGGCTCAACACTTCTCCCTGCTGGGCAGCGATGCACACGCGTGCGTGCACACATGCGTTTAAAAACTGTTAATCACGGTTTACTCTCACACCCATCTGTCTCAGTCCCAGTGTTAATGTACGTTTAATATGTTTACTAAGCACCCCTCACTTTTTAGTTTAATAGAATGCTGAACTCTGGAGACCATGTGGCTTATTAATGCACTAACGGCAATTAGGGTCAGACATGTTTGAAGAAGAAAAATGGCATGAAGCTTTTCTTAATTAAATGACACTTTTTTTTTTTTGCCAACTTTGCTTTAATATGAAATGTGTAAAACAAAACATCCAGCTCTCCCTCTATTGTTCAACTTGTGTTCCCATTAAATATATATCAGCTGTGTCTTGTTTTTAGCCCCTTGCCTGTGTTAGCGGATCATTACTGTGGTTGCCTTTTGTCCTGGAATTGTTGGTGTCAATTCTTCCACATTTATGGATCTTGTTCTGCATCTTGTTGTCATGAAGACGGGGGGGAGTGGGTTTTTTCTAGGAAATCTTGGTCAACTGAAATCAACCAACTGTCACATTGGAAGAAAAATCTGCACATTATCTCTAAAACTAAATTGGCACAGCACTGAATGTAATCTCTCAAAACGAGTCATATTTATAGCTCGCCCCTGCCATAGTCACATGTTTCTAAAAATAAAATTCTATCAACTGGCAGCACAGGCACAAGGACTAAGGTGGTCAAAATGGACCACTTTTTTACTGGTAGTCTCCTCCTGGTGCCACGTGGATCAATCTTGGCTGGCTATTGATTGGCTATTCTTTCATCATTATAAAAGAAAAATGATTGAAAGTTCAGATGCTTCATCGCAGGATTTCTGCTAATGCTTAAAAGCATCAGATATCAGTGCTGATAGCTGCCCTGCTGTCAGATATGTGCAAAAATATATCACTTGCAGTCTTGGACCTGCCTGTGATGGTGTGCAGAGATTTGATCAGTACAATAAGTACTAACAGTGCGTAATAGTAGGACAGGCAGATAGTAAGAAATGTAACATGATGAATCTAGCTATTCTCAAGGTAATTTACAATAGCTTTGTTCCATGCCATTTGTTTCCTAGTGTTTACATTGGATTTCCGTCACTCTATATTTGACAAATAGGCATTCATATCTTGCTGTATGGTATCACGATTGAAAGAGCAGACTCAAGGTTATAAAAGGGTCCTTGTCCTTTATGGTATAATAAAGGCAAAGCCATTTTATTAGCAAATAATAAATGGGAGTAGTCTCATCCTTAGCTTGAGTGCACCTTGTCCTATGCTAAGGAACATGTTTTGTATTGGCTTTTACAGTTTTAGTTATTAAGTAACAAGTGTAAATATCAATAAGCTACCACATGCAGTATATTGTGACAATATGGTGTGTTTTTTGTTTTTTGTTTTCTCCCCTGGAGCAATCAAAAGGAGCATTTCCTTGGTATCATGTGACATAATTGAGTGCGTAGTCATTGATTTTCTTGTCTCTCCTCTCTTGCAGGTAAGTGGATGAGTTTTGCCGCGAGGGGTCCACGGGGCTGTGGGGTGGTAAGTGCAGAATCATTTTGAACACAGAGTCATTTCTCAGCTCAGGACACGAGCCCATTCCTCCCGGTATTCAGACACGCTGAATGAACAGCTGCTCACCTTAAAAGCCGTGCTTTTGCTTTAAGCTGTTCTCCGGATCACCCTCAGTTCGCAGCGTAACGCGAACAGACACACAATTGATTAGCTTTACCTCAAGAAACGTTGCTGTGCAGATAAGCAAAGGGCAACAAGAAAAACACACGGATCCTATAAATGTGGAAGTAGAGCATTGTGGACACATCTCTACAGGCGCGTGGCCCTGCAGCCACCACGCAGCACATACACATCAATGTTTTAAAGCTCCGATGCATTTTTGATCGATGACGGTGTGGAACTGTGGAAACAATTATTTGTTGCTTAATGCTGAGAAATGAGCAGCATTATTTGTCTTGTAGTTTAGTATATTTATTTCTTGTTCATTTCCTGGTTTCTTGAAAGTTTAGACCTCCAGTTGCCAGCACAACATTTAGAATCACTTTATTGTTAAATATTATAACTACTATTTCCCTGGCAGAATCTTCTTTCCTCAATTATCCAATAAAAGTAATCACCTCCAGGTTGTTTTGAGGTTGTAATCTGCAGCATATTAAATGTTTTCTAATGAAGGTCAGGATAATAACTGCAGTGGATGTGATATGGTTTTGCACACTGTGAATGCAGCTAATTCAGTAGCACAGCATCGGGATTTCAGTTTGAGCGCAGGGGGAGTATCGTTTCATTTTAGTAATTGACCTTTTTTAATTGATTCCATCTCCCGTTGCACAGGTGTCGCAAATATCAAGACATTCAGAAAAACAGTTAACCTTCACACGGCGCGATTTACATATTTTAATCATCTACATCGATTAAAAGAAGCCCATTTCTCATGATTTGAAAATGAACCGCTCCTTTTTAAAACATTTTTTATATACAATCTTAGGTTTAGGTTAAATTTTGGGTATCTGTCATATCTCAGCGTTTGAGTTACTCTTTTTTTTTTTTTTTTTTTTTTTTTTTTTTTGGCTGCCAAAATTACTTCAAATAAATCAAAAATAGTCTGGATGTTTAAATTGCAGAACCTTTGCACAGGTCCCTTAATGTTAACCTCAGATCTTTTCAAATATAATAATCTGTTACAACTTTCCAAAGCTTGAGCCGTAAATACTCGCACACAGCAACTCATTTTCTTCTGACATGTGCCTCTAGCAAACTATGATTGTTAATCACTTGTCAGTAATCTTATTTGGCATAAGAGCACATACTCTACTCCATCGTATCATTTTCAAAAAGGATTGCACGCTGTGTAAAATGTAAATAACAACAGAAAGCAATTATTTGCAAGTGATTTAAATCACATCTCATTAAAAATGGGACATAGACAACATGTTGAATGCTTTATGTGCTCATTTTGACTTTGATGGTAGCAGCACATAATCATCAGGACAGGATAATCAAAAGCCTTTTAAGACAAAAAGTGACAAGGGAGGGGATAACCACCCTGTTAAGAGTGGATCGACAGATGGTTCAACAAATTAAGAATAAGAGTTCTGAGGATAAAACTGCAACACATTTGTGGATTTCATCACCCTCATCATATACAGACTCCATTTAGTACTAGTAATCACTCCATGTAGACAGCCATTGTCAGTTAACACAGTTCATTGCAGCAACAACTGCAAGGCAAAACTCTATCCTGCCCCAAAACATCCAGATCTGTGCAACCTTTTCCTGCCGTTTTCTACCTTTTTAATTCTTTCCCACTTAAAGAAGACCTCTGATAACCCTCCCCTCTACCCTTAATCACGAGCTTTGACACATATATAAAAGATGTGGTTTGGCCATTAGAATATATTCTGGAGTTTTCCTAAGGTAGCTTCATAGGCAACCTCTCTAACTTCTGAAAAACAACCAATCATTTTGATTTAGAAGCAGGCCTAAAGTATGACAGAGCTTCAAGGATTACTTCTAGTCGACTTTCAAGGGGTAACGAGTTAAGATGTCTTGAGGTAAACTGGAGAACTGTCCAAGATATCTTACGAATCAAAACTTCCATCCATCCATTCGCTACCGCTTACCCTTTTCAGGGTCGCGAGGGGCGCTGGAGCCAATCCCAGCTGTCATAGGGCGAGAGGCGGGGTACACCCTGGACAGGTCGCCAGTCTGTCGCAGGGCTAACGCACAAGGACAGACAACCATTCGCACTCACATTCACTCGCACATTCACACCTAGTGGCAATTTGGATTATTCAATTAACCTATCCCCACAAACTGCATGTCTTTGGACGGTGGGAGGAAGCCGGAGTACCCGGAGGGAACCCACGCAGACACGGGGAGAACATGTAAACACCACGAATCAAAACTAAAAACTTAAAATTGTTTTATAAGAGATTTAGATGCATACTATATCTTCTTAGCTTAAAAAAAAAAAAAAGGGTCTATGTGTGCCTCAGCATTTTGTCAGTACAGTTCAAAACCCACCATCCCTGAGGACATGGGTACTTTTCACATTTGTTAAGGCCACATTGATGCTGAATGTGCTGAAATTAAATAAAATAAATCAAATGAGAACTTGGATCTCAAAATGTAGGGATCTCAAGGTGTTGACCAGTTGAAATGTGAGGTCAAGAAGAAAATCCTGAAATCTTTGCTTTTCAACCTACAGCATCTGGTCTCCCAGCTCCTCAGTGCTTACAAAGTGCTGTTAATAGAGGCAACGCAGTGGTAAACATGTTTCTGCCCCAACGTTTTTTGCAAACATACTCTGAGTGGATTAGAATTTGGTTAGTTAGGCGTCCAGAACAAAAACACACTACTGAGAGGCCATGTGTCCCAAATTAGCTCTTGCTGAGTCACTAAGTGATTTCAAATTTCAAATGAAATAACTCTGCTGCACTCAGTGTCAGGGGGAATGTATCGAGTTTCTCTGTAAAACCTCTCCGGTCACAGTCTTACCCCATTAGCAATCAATTAACTGTATATGGCATCTTTAAAGTTAAAAATGCTTTTTAGAAATAGGAACTGTTAATCTGTGTTTATGTTTCTTAACTCAAAGTCCTCACACGTTACTGCATTATGTCACACGATCCATTGTGGGGCCTTATTCGCCAGGAACGAAAGTGCTTCATGAATGAGAGTGTAGTCTGCGAAAACTGCGGTGAGAAAAACCTCATCAGGATTCAAAGAGCACACAAAGCCACATGTTTGACAATAAAGCCCCGGAATCTCTAAGCGTGGCAGTGAGGAATGCATGCCACAGTGAATGTATCGTGTTCAAATGGCTTGTAGCTGACATGACAGTTCACTAAGCCTCTTAAGCCAACCTTCCACCAGGACTGTGTTGTGATGACATTATCTATGGCAGGAAGCTGCACCAGTGTTCACTGCATTGTCCATTTTCAATCATACACCCCTCATCCAGTAGCAATGATCTTGTTTTGGCTTTTTAGTAAGGCGAGGCACTGAGATATTGGTTCTATAATATGCGTTCTCTATATATATATATATATATATATATATATATATATATATATATATATATATATATATATAAATATAAATAGAATTCAACTTTATTGTCATTGCACAGGTACAGGGCAACGAAATGCAGTTTGCATCCATCCAGAAGTGCTTTAGTGATATAGATATATTACAATATATATTAGCAATAATATAGATATGTGAGTATATTACAGAAATGGGTCTATTATGGTATGTTATAATGTACACGGTATGAAGTATGTTGTGAATATTCTATAACTATAAGTATGTACAGGCTGTAGTGAGTACAAGCTATGAACAGGATATAAATATGAAAAACTATACAGAATATGAAATAAATAACTTTACAGAATCTGGGATATACAGCTATACAGAAATGGGAACTATGCAAGTTGTAAACAGTTGTAGGATTAAAGATTATTGAATGTACAGAATGATTATTTACACAGAGCTATACAGTAGTGCAGTTAAGATAAGTGAGGGTGTAGATAGTTTCTACAGAGGCTATATAAAGTGCTAGTGGTTGTGAGTGGTGGTTCAGTCCATGTTATTATTGTGTTTGAGGGTACAGTTGTCCATTGTGGGTGTGTGTATGTTCAGTCCATGAGTTTAACGTGGGTCAGATGTCAGGAGGCAGAGTTCAGGAGTCTGACAGCTGTGGGGAAGAAGCTGTTCCGGTACCTGGTGGTCTTAGTCCGGAGGCTCCTGTGGCGCCTCCCAGAGGGCAGGAGGGTGAAGAGTCCATGTGATGGGTGACTGGGGTCTTTGATGATTTTCCCAGCCCTTTTCAGACACCGCTTCCTGTAGATGTCTTTTATGGCAGGAAGTGGTGCTCCGGCGATGCGCTGGGCAGTTTTCACGACCCTCTGCAACGCCTTCCGGTCCGAGGCAGAGCAGTTCCCGTACCAGACTGTTATACAGTTGGTCAGGATGCTCTCGATGGTGCAGCGATAGAAGTTCACCAGGATGTCTGAGGACAGGTGGTTCTTCCTCAGAGTCCTCAAGAAGAAGAGGCGCTGGTGAGCCTTCTTGACCAGCTTGGAGCAGTTGGTCGTCCAGGTGAGATCCTCGGAGATGTGGACTCCCAGGAACTTGAAGCTGCTCACACGCTCTACAGCCGTCCCCTTAATGTGGATGGGTGGATGTGGGTCAGCATTCCTCCTGTAGTCCACGATGAGCTCCTTGGTCTTCTCGGTGTTAAGCAGCAGGTTGTTTCTGTCGCACCACTCAGCCAGACGATCCACCTCCTCCCTGTAGGCGGCCTCATCGTTGTCACTGATGAGGCCAATCACCGTGGTGTCATCTGCAAACTTAATGATGGTGTTGGAACCATCAGCAGGTCTGCAGTCGTGGGTGAAGAGGGAGTAGAGGAAAGGGCTCATCACACAGCCTTGTGGTACACCGGTGTTCATTGTGATGGTAGATGAGCAGCGGTTATCCAGCCGGACATGTTGGGGGCGGTTGGTCAGGAAGTCCAGTAACCATTTGCAGATGAGGGAACTGATGCCCAGGTCTGTCAGTTTCCTGATGAGTTGTGAGGGGTGGATTGTATTGAACGCTGAACTGAAGTCTATAAACAGCATTCTGGCGTAGGTGTTGTTGTTGTCCAGGTGTGAGAGGACAGAGTGCATTGCGATGGAGACTGCATCCTCTGTGCTCCTGTTCCGGCGGTATGCGAATTGGTGGGGGTCCAGGGTGGGGGGGAGACAGGATTTGAAGTGTGCTAGGACCAGTCGCTCTAAGCACTTAGTGATGATGGGGGTGAGTGCTACTGGGCGGTAATCATTGAGGCAAGATGGGTTGGAGTTTTTGGGTATCGGGACGATGGAGGTGGATTTGAAGCAGGCCGGTACCACAGCGTGGGCTAAGGACAGATTGAATATGTCTGTGAGCACTCCTGCAAGCTCCTGCAAGCTATATAAAAAAACACCCAGCACGCCCCTGCGGGCGGTTTATCCTTCAAGCTCGGGTCCTCTACCAGAGGCCTGGGAGCTTGAGGGTCCTGCGCAGTATCTTAGCTGTTCCCAGGACTGCGCTCTTCTGGACAGAGATCTCCGATGTTATTCCCGGGATCTGCTGGAGCCACTCGCCTAGCTTGGGAGTCACCGCACCTAGTGCTCCGATTACCACGGGGACCACCGTTACCTTCACCCTCCACATCCTCTCGAGCTCTTCTCTGAGCCCTTGGTATTTCTCCAGCTTCTCGTGTTCCTTCTTCCTGATATTGCTGTCATTCGGAACCGCTACATCGATCACTACGGCCGTCTTCTTCTGTTTGTCTACCACCACTATGTCCGGTTGGTTAGCCACCACCATTTTGTCCGTCTGTATCTGGAAGTCCCACAGGATCTTAGCTCGGTCATTCTCCACCACCCTTGGGGGCATCTCCCATTTTGACCTCGGGACTTCTAGGTTATACTCGGCACAGATGTTCCTGTACACTATGCCGGCCACTTGGTTATGGCGTTCCATGTATGCCTTGCCTGCTAGCATCTTGCACCCTGCTGTTATGTGCTGGATTGTCTCTGGGGCATCTTTACACAGCCTGCACCTGGGGTCTTGCCTGGTGTGATAGACCCCAGCCTCTATGGATCTTGTACTCAGAGCTTGTTCTTGTGCTGCCATGATTAGTGCCTCTGTGCTGTCTTTCAGTCCAGCTTTGTCCAGCCACTGGTAGGATTTCTGGATATCAGCCACCTCCTCTATCTGCCGGTGGTACATACCGTGCAGGGGCCTGTCCTTCCATGATGGTTCCTCGTCTCCCTCCTCTTTCTTGGGTTTCTGCTGCCTGAGGTATTCACTGAGCACTCGGTCAGTTGGGGCCATCTTCCCAATGTATTCTTGGATGTTCCTTGTCTCATCCTGGACTGTGGTGCTGACACTCACCAGTCCCCGGCCCCCTTCCTTCCGCTTAGCGTACAGCCTCAGGGTGCTGGACTTGGGGTGAAACCCTCCATGCATGGTAAGGAGCTTTCTTGTCTTTATGTCAGTGGCTTCTATCTCCTCCTTTGGCCAGCCTATTACCCCAGCAGGGTACCTGATCACGGGCAGGGCGTACGTGTTGATGGCCCGGATCTTGTTCTTACCATTCAGCTGACTCCTCAGGACTTGCCTGACCCTCTGCAGGTACTTGGTGGTTGCAGCCTTTCTAGCGGCCTCTTCATGGTTCCCATTTGCCTGCGGGATCCCCAGGTACTTGTAACTGTCCTCTATGTCTGCAATGTTGCCTTCTGGTAGTTCAATCCCCTCAGTTCTGACTACCTTCCCTCTCTTTGATACCATCCGACTACACTTCTCCAGTCCGAACGACATTCCAATGTCATTGCTGTATAGCCTGGTAGTGTGGATCAGTGAATCGATGTCTCGTTCACTCTTGGCATACAGCTTGATGTCATCCATGTACAGGAGGTGGCTGACAACTGCTCCGTTCCGTAGTCGGTATCCGTAGCCAGTCTTGTTAATGATCTCACTGAGGGGGTTCAGGCCTATGCAGAACAGCAGTGGGGACAGAGCATCTCCTTGGTAGATCCCGCACTTGATGGTGACTTGTGCTATGGGCTTGGAGTTGGCCTCTAGTGTTGTACGCCACATCCCCATTGAGTTCCTGATGAAGGCTCTTAGGGTCCCATTGATCTTGTACAATTCTAGGCATTCCAGTATCCAGCTGTGGGGCATTGAGTCATAGGCCTTCTTGTAATCAATCCAGGCAGTGCACAGGTTGGTCAGTCTGATCTTGCATTCGTGCACTGGCATTTGTACAAATTACAGCATGTTTAATGAGATAATACTTGATTTGCATATTAAAACATAGCATTTAAGGAAAAATGAAACATAATTATTTTAAAATAATAACTCGTTGAGGTGTTTTTCATGGTGATGTGTTTTTATTTTTTTAAATTGTGGAAAGAAAATTTCTTTGGTTTTTTTTCCTAAATTTTCTTTTCTCATACGCTAAGCCAGAAATCTCACATCTACCAACTTTTGTAATTTTATTCCCGTGTATGTTCTGAGCCCGTTCTCATTCCGACCACGTAATATACAGACAATTTGTCCCTCATGAACGTGAAAGGTAACCCTCCGTGTTCCTATGATACACACTGGGTTGTGGATGGAATCCAATAGATTGACGCTCCCAGTGGTAATACACGTTCCAGCCGTGTATTACAGCCCTAAACCCAACCTTAATCCTAACCCCAACCATAACTTTATCTCTAACCCTAACCACCACCTTAATCGTGTTAGATAGTGTTTTCCAAAGCGATTAAAGTAAAATAAACTTAAATGTGTAGATTGATTCCAAACAGTTCTCATGGTTCCTCTTTTTTTTTTTTTCCCCGAACTAGTAATATTGGGGCGTGTTGGATGGCCTAAAGCGTAACATACAGAAGATTTGTCATCCTATGTGTTGATATTCTATCATACTTTTACACATAATAGATAACTAAATCCAAAAAAACATGAAAAAACAAGAAACATGACAAACTTGGTTATTTTTCTAGTTTCCAAAATCCCCACCCCCTCAGAATAATCCTGCCATAATGATACCAGAATTTTGAAGATGGCGTCTAATGTTCACATTTCTGCCCATATTTAGTCACATAATGCCTCATTTACATGTTTCTTTTTTCCCCCGTTGACCTGTAGTGTCTCCTTAAGGGTGTCATCTGTGATTCGAGGTTTGCAGTATTGCACATAAATCGTCAGTCTGCCCTTTAGTCTTTTGAGGTTTTGCATAATTGCAAAGGCACAGGTGCATCTTTGTGTTTTTATTTGCATGTGATGCACGGGCCCACATCTATTGGCCCATGTCAGGACTCCAGCCAATCATTTTAGTCCCAGGTAGCTTTCACTTAAACTGGGGAATGGGACTGGAAGACCAAAAAAACTACAGCACATTTGAAGTAGCTGTTTTGGGGTTTTTTGTTCAGTGTTTCCCAAACCATGGCTTTGGTATCCTTATCAAAGCTTTGCAGTGGCCGTGAGGCTAGATTAGTATTTCCTTTTCACGCACAAACCTGCTGCTAATAGATTCACTATCTGATTGGTAAAGCTGTCAAACGTGACTAATTAAGTCTTTGCCGTGCAGTCCATCATACCAGTCCGGTTAGTAACAAAGAACGAGGGCTACAATTCATGCACAAGCAACCATGTAATAAAGTTTGGGACTCTTGTCATTTAGCACTATAAAGGGGGAAAAAAAGAACGTGATTATCCACAGCGGACGAATATCTAAAGAAAACGAATATTTGATGTGACTTAAGTGAAACCAGCACAGCAGCCACAAAAGCATTTGCATATCTTACACCTGTCCAAACTGCCAAAACTGTCACGATCAAATGGGGTACAGTGGTGCCGGAATGTAAGTATTAAAATAGGGAGGACGTAGAGGCCTTCTTTAGATGAAGAGGATGACAGAGAAAGAGGTATTTGTGCTGTGTTGAAAATCTTGCAGATAAGCATCTTTTGTTATGGTAATTAGATGACGCGGTGGATGACAGCCATTGGTTGTGGCAGTGAAGAGTGCTCTTCAGGAGCCAATGGCTTTTGTTATCGGTGGCTGGCAGCTGGAAAACCCATAAAGAAATGAAAGCCTACAAGAGGCACTGGGCCCTGAAACAGATTTTATGTGGGACTCATTTTGCCAACTAGAGTGAAAGAAGAGAGAGATGCGGTTGTCTGCAAAATGGCCTCAAGAGCACCACTAAATTTCCTGAGAAGAAATGGTAGTCATTATTAGTACCTCGTTCAGAGTGGGATCGTCTTTTTTTTTTAATGCTATTTCTGGCTTGATCCTAGATGTCTAAGGGTTTACTGCTACATTTAATATGTTTTATATTAACGTGCTGGACAAAGTAATGATGTTTTTGCTATATTTAATGCTTCTTTTTAGTTGGTGTAAACTGGTAAATCTCTGTGGGGCTTTAGTAGGTTTACAAGTCTGTGAATTCATTTCTCAGCTCTAAGTAGGTGTTGTGCTACTCCATTGCTCTTTGTATTTATTTATCTCCGTGCTGACTGCGTTCACATTCAAAGACTTTAGAGATAATTTTACTCGCAACACTTTTGACTTGGGAAAATGTGCTTGTATTATATGCACTGTGCATACTAGTGTGTGAATGTGTGCGTGAATGGGTGGATGACTGGATATGTAAAGCGCTTTGGGGTCCTTAGGGACTAGTAAAGCGCTGTATAAATACAGGCCATTTACCATTTACCATTACTATATATGCTAGTGTTTTGTGCAGATGGATTAAAGCCTGAAAATGACTTTACAGCCTTGCTTTTAACATATACAGACTGAAAGCTACCATAGCCATATATTGACTGAGTACTAACATTAAAATGCTTCATTTTTTATTGTTGTCTGCAACTGTGTCATGGTCATTTTTATTTTATTTTTTAAATTTCCTCCTACTTTGTCCTCCACACTAAAGATAGGGGGTGTTTCTCTCCTGATTCACAGGACGCCGGCATTGCTAATAACTTCTGGAATCAACTACTATTTCTGGCAATCACAGATCCCAAGTCTGATCAATAGGACAGGCAGAGACAGCAGGCTGCCATCCAGCCCAGCCCTGATAGCTGCTATTAAGAGTCCCCTTAACCACTAATACCCGAGCCACATACCATCTCTGTGTGGTTTCTTCCTCCCATAATTCACTGACGGATGACTAATAGACCTGTGATTATGACCCAAAATAGAAGTTTGTTTATTTCTCCAGAGAAGTTCAAGGTTAGGTGGTTGTTTATAATAAGTTACAGGGCTTCACTATAATACACTGTTTTCGAGCCTGTTGTTTGCGCACTCTCTTTGTCTAAAAGCATTGCCGCTTCCCACAGTGTCGAGAAATCTGACATACATCCCGAGGTCATTAGAGTTCAGTCATGTCCAAGGGAAGCTTTGCTTACTGATACAGATTGCCAACTGGAAGTGCTTCCTAGTGAGATAAAGGAATCAATATCACAAAGTCTTACCACATTTAACAAAAAAGTAGCTTGTACTTGAGCTCCTTACTGCTACGTCTGACTTTAATTTTTGTTACATAATCCATGTATGGCTCTGCTGGAAAGCCAGAAAGAAATCTAAGTGAAAAAGGGGAGGCAATCAGTGATTTTCATACACCGAGGTCAGCCAAGGTAAGTAGAGGGTGGTGTGGATTTTTATGTTTGCAGCAGAGGGAAAAATATATGCTGGGCAGGCTTGTATGTGTAGATGTGACCTTTTACTGGCTTGGATGCCCAACCCCTGTTTGCCAAGACAAACAGCATCTTCGTTATAAACTATAAATTGAGTTAAAGCAACACAGAGTGCACTGATTAAACGTCATTTTGAAGGAGAGACGAGAACAATTTTATTATTAAATGTAGGCTTATTTGTAGAATAGATTCAATTGTGCAATTTTTATTTTGGAATTCCATTCCATTCCACGCCCTTTATTGTGTTTGCATGTTATCTGTAAATCTGAAGCAGTGCAGGAATTTATTCTAATACCTAAATGAATACTATACATCTGATTACAAAGGGGATTTTGCTCAAATATAGTAAAAGGACTTAGATTAAAGCTGAGTACCTAATCCCTCTCCAGCCCATAGCTGAGCCTTATTGATGGATCATTCTCTCTTGAGAGGTAGAGGGGATCGATGGGCAAATGGCATCATTGATCCTGGCTGCTTTGAAGTCATGCCTGTCCCAGTCAGAGATCTCCATCTCTCAGATCCCCGCTGCCCCTCGCTGCCTTGTCTGGTTAATGGTTGTCATAAAACAGCCCGTTTTCAGAATATGTGGCTGTGCATAAGGTAGGGAGACATCAGTCAATGTGTTTCAAATTCATTTGATCGATTTGTATCAGTCCTGATTTAATTGTTCATCTGTCTCATTAAAATATCAAAAAGTTATTGATACAATGATAACTGTAGACTAGATGTCCAGAACTGTGTCCATGATTGCAGGATTAGGATATAAGATGAAGCTCAGTGATGAAGTATGAAGTCCTAAAATCCCTCATTTTCACCACATTAACATGTCCCAGATGTGCAAACAGCACTCTGGGTAAAGTCTCACCAGTGACATCATCATCGTGGTCCAGACAGACATAGGCATTCCTCCAATGAACAGGCAACCATACTATTATGTGGTTCTCTGCAGGACTTTGCTGTCTCTCTTAAAACTATTTGTAACACAGAGAGAATCAATTTACTCGAGGTGTGGAAATCCAATTTTTCCAGCAAAGGCTACAGATAGTGATCGTTTGTCTTAGAGAAATGCAACAAAGCAAGCCAAGACATTTTTTTTATTTATTTTATTTGTTTCACTAAAATCGATCCCTTCAGCTCTGTCTAAAAGTTTTTTTTCTTTTATAGAAAACCCTATCCCTCTGCCTGCCACAATGTGCTTGCATAAGCAGTTATCACAGCGCCCAATAATGTGAGTGTTCTCACTGGTGAGCACAATGAAAGGCTTTGGGAAGTCTTGCCAAATCTCTGTATTTTACAACAATGGGTTACAATGGAGGGGACACGTTTGGATTGTAGAATTAACAAGAGACTATCTTGTGATGATGCCACTGAGTTCTCTGCCTGGATTCATGTTTAAAACTACAACCTCAATTCGTACAAATGGGGACAAAATGTAAAACAGAATGTCAATTAAAAAAATGATTGCAGTGATTTGTAAATCTCACAAACCCATATCAAATGTTTAAACTAAGATTTTATTCTTTAATTAAAAATATTAGCTGTCTTTGAATTTCATTGGGACAGAGGCAACAAAAGGCTGAAGAAGCAAGTGTTTGGGTTATTCGTAACAGGCTGGTATTGTAATCGGGTATAAAAAGAACATCTTAAAAAAGCTGAGTTTCTCAGAAGCAAGATTGGGCAGGTTGACCCATCTGCAAAAATAAAAGTTTCCAAATTACGGGACAATTTCTGAATGTTTTCTTAACCTTAAAAAAGTGTTTGGCTCTATCTACAGTACACGATCCTATCAAAAGATGCCAGGGTACTGGAGAAACTGGTACAAGATCAGTATTGGATGACCGTGATCTTTTGGCCCTTTAGACGACACTGCATTTAAAAACAAGCATGATTATGTCATGGGAATTTCGACACGGGAACACTTCTGAGCCCAAGTGTGTTAAAGTGGGAAATATTATCTTTTTTGGTGGGAAACATGAATGCCATATCTTCCAGCCTGAAAAGGAGCGGGCCCATCTAACTTATTAGCAGTTTCTAATTTCTACTTTATTTTTTTGTCTATTTTATGGTTGCAAAAGATTTTGTGAAATACAGACATGAAGGGTCAAAAAGTAACAGCAATACCAGCAATGATGTTACAGTCAGTCATACTCTTAGATTAAGAACATGCCTGTAAGTGTATATATTCTTGTTTATAGGCCATTTGATCAGATCCAAATGCCATAACGAGAACCAGGAAGATGTAGGTGTAATACTTGTATTCTGGGTGTTTTCAAAAGACCCGCGGCCATATGCTGTATGTTAGATGTCATGGCTATATCAAACATTTGGAGTGCTGTCATGTCTGTTTTCTTCCCCTGTACATGCTGACAGGGAGAGAAGCCAAAACAGCCCTGAGCTCAGCTCATTAAGATAGCTCCGTACTATTCCCTGTCAGCCTCACTCTGCCAAGGTATATGATGTTCATTTCCTCTGAGAAGGGAAGAGACAGCATAGAAGTTGAAGAAATGCTCTGTGGATTTCTGAAAAAGAAAGAGGAAATGGTAGACCTGACTGGAATAGATGAGTCAAAAGAAAATCACAGTTTTAGGTAATATTATATGCCGTGGCACCATTATTACCAGCTGCTGCAGCATGGCTGGTATTGTTTTCACCTTGTTTGTCTGTGTGTGTTATAGTGCAGTTGTTAAACTTTAATATAATTGTAAGCTTCAGCTTATATGTAAACAGTATTTAGTAGTACTTTCTACATACATTTGTTTGAATTTGGCCTGATGAGTTCTGCGACACACAAGTCAAACTTCAGTGTCAAGCCATAAAAGCAAGTGTTTAAGCCCCCACTTATCAAATTCTAATATACAGCAGACCTGCTATCAGTGCTCGGTATAGTTGTTAAAGAATGTATGTCCCCTGTTGCTTAGAATGGAGGCGCGCACATTAATTTTGTTTGTTTGTGCAGATACAGACATCTTTCTCTACAGCCTTCCACAGTACAAGCGTGTTTCATGCCCCCATTATTCTGCTTGTGGCAACTAACACCGGCAATCCCAGCCTGTAGGGAGTTGTTTGTTTGGAGGAGGCGGTCGATGGCACAGATTGCCCAGTGAGGCTGTAATTACACTGAAATCTAAAATGGCAGCAGTTGGAAAAGGATGAACTGGTCAATAAGTCACACTCCAGCCTTCCAGCATGAACTCCGCGCACACATCTGGTAATTTTCACCCCTCGGCACAATTAATACTTGCGGAGAGCAGACGGCAACGATTGATTGTAGTGTTAACTGAAATATAAAGTCGTGTTAGAAATCGATGGAAGCGTTTGTCAGTGTCGCGGCAATCGCTCATATTTCCTTGGGTGTTTATTTGAGAAGGAAGTTAATTGGGGATTGAGGTTGTGCGCGTGTGTGTGTGTGTGTGTGTGTGTGTGTGTGTGTGTGTGTGTGTGTGTGTGTGTGTGTGTGTGTGTTTTTTTTTTTTTTTTTTTTTTTGTTTTTTTTTTTTTGGTGTGGTACAACCGAGATGAGAGAGGACAATCAAAAAGGTTTACTTCAACATGCGCGTAGTCCAGGAGACATGTGCCTGATTTATGCCTTTCATTTTTTTTTACACAAACTCAAATATCGTTTATCAGTATTTATTTATTTATCTTTTATTATATATCATGTTTTGTGTTCTCGGCAAAAAATATTGATAGGGAAACTTGAGGAACATTTTTACAGCTATGCCTATTTCAGCATATTTATTGCAAAAATATTATTTAGGAATTTTTACAGTGTAAACCAGTGAGGACTAGTGTTTTAAGGCCTCAGAAGCAGAAGATCAACATCCAAGAAGCACCTGGTTGCTCAGTGCTATAACAATAGCAAATGAAGGAAGAAAGCTACTATCGAAACTGGAGATCCAGGTGCAACAGCACAGGGTGACCAGTTGTGAGCGGCAGCTGATGCTTAAACTGAACAAGATGAGGTCCAACCATCTCCAATGACAGAGCTGAGGGCACATCTCAAAGTGTTGTCAGGGGGAGATGCTTGCAGATATGAACACTGACTAAAATGAGCTCATGTATGCCACTGCCACAGTAATCTTAGAAACACTTGGGTATAAGGTCAAGAATGCATGGAATCCCCCCACCCGGCCCCCCCACCCAGTGGAGAAAAAAAGGCCAGATACCAAAATCAAAGAAGCTTCCCCTGCAAGTGTAATTCTTCAGACGGATGCAGATACAGACGCCCTCAAACAAATACGCAAACAGGTACTTGAACGGCTCCTTGATTGGCCTCACGTGGCTTCTCTGAGCACCAATTACTGCCACTCCGCGTGATACTGCATTTGTGTGCTGAACAGCAGATGCCAGTAAAACCAGGGCACTGACGTTACCAGCCAACGCTGGCCTCCCATTCCCCTTGTCTTCACTCCTCCCCCCGCTGCTTCTCTTCTCACCACTGAAGACAACTAGGACAAAATCTGCCTCCCAGATACAAAAGTGGTCTGGAGAGATGGACCTTTTATCTCGCTCTCCCCCTGTGAGCATGCTCAGAGCAGCATGCTCTCTCTCACTCTCTCTCTCTCTGTCTTCTTTTTGAAAATTATTTTTTTAATCTAAGTGAGTCTCCTACTGTGTTAAATTAAAGAATATAGGGGACATGTGTACGTGCCCTCCTCCAAAATGCTTTCATACCTCAAATCCAACTTTATTTTCAGTATTGTACTGTAAGTCCTCTGGGAATGTGAATGCACGCATTATGATTTTAATGAGTTTAGCAGTCATCCGTTGCTTGCACAGAGTCTCTGTGGTTTTTAACCTGCTTATTATTCATGAGGTCTTGGTAATTGTGATTATGCTTTGCTGCTGCCCAGATTTGATGTTGCTATTGCTTTACTGTGTGAAAGAATGAATTCAGGCTTGTATTATGTGCATATGTTTAAAAAAACAAAAACCCAAAACAAGCTGCTATTAAAGCAGCATCTTCTGGATATCGCTTTTCTCTAGCCCGACCTTTACAAAACTCCTTTTTTTTTTCTTTTTTTTTTCTTTTTTTTTACCGAGGTCGACCTTGTCCTTGTATCTCGGTTACTTCAGTGACACTGGCACATTGTTACAGGAGCACAGATGTCTGTTGAAAGAGCTGGAGGGCAAAAGCGAGGGAGCGTCATAAAATGGAAAGGTTTATTTATTTATTTGCCTGTTTATTTATTTTCTCTGTCACTGGCATGTTGTCTGGGAGTGGAACATGGCTGCAGTGGCCCCAGGGAGTGGAAGAAGATTTGTGGACAAGAATGGTAGAATTCTATAGCGGCAGGCAGGCCGTCTTGTTCCTGACCTCTTTGGCACCCACTGTATACCCAAAAGAAACAAAACATTAAGTGTGTGTGTGTGTGTGGATGGGTATTAAGATCTTTGTGGGGACCAAACTATACTTGTGGGGACCGACAGCTCTTGTGGGGGACAAAATCCCAGTCCCCACGAGTTTGAAGGCATTTTTGAGACTCAAAATGTGGTTTTAGTTTCAGGGTTACAATTGGGTTATGGTTAAGGTTAGGGTAATTAGCTAGGGAAACCATTATGTCAATGACATGTCCCCACAAGGATATAAATACACGTGTGTGTGTGTGTGTGTGTGTGTGTGTGTGCGTGTGTGCGTGCGTGCGCGCGTCTTTTAACGATTGGCAGTTGTTGTCGTTTTCCTATATTTCCACTGTTAACTGTCTAGTCCACTTCATCTACATATTTAAAGGCGACTCTGGTGAGAAATTAAAGAGCAGCAGATGGTAATGTCACCTGGAGTGTATGCATAATGACAGATGGCCACCTGCACTGGGTTCTTCTTACAAAACAAGTTTCAGCTTTGTATTGTGTGTTACAGATTGGAACTGTGAGTGAAATTGGCTAAAGCCGCTCCAATATACTCTTTCTAGTTGCTAAGGCCATTGCTGAGCCAAATCTAGTCGAGCTGTTGATCAAATGTGCCTGCTGCGTGGAAAAACAGACATTTGAAAATCACTTCAGTCGAAGAGCCAAGGGATAATCCTTGTAAGGTGATGCTACAAATAGAAGCTTACAAACTTGTAGGCTTTGGAAATGTTATTAATCCCACTGTCGTTACATGGAAGTGCATCAGTTAGTTCTTACTGTATTTTACTTTTTTTTTTTTTTTTTTTTTTTTTTGAGGGAGCATCTCCATCAACCTAACAATTACTTTCGGTAATCTGTTGGATGTAAATAAGATTGCTGGAGTTGTATGAGAAAACACACAGAAGGCTTAAGTAATCTATAACTTCAGTCCTAGCAAAACAACGTTCTGATTCTCTCAAAATAAAACCTGCTCAGAAAAGGTCAGAATAGGATGAGAAAGTAAATATCTAATGATTTGAAATAATCACTGGATTTTGGGGGGCTTAAAAAAAGATGACAATAAGTTGAAATGGTGACAGGAAAAACTACGTAAAATATTCACCATCCTGAAACAATAGATTTCATAAATGGCCTGCAGTTGATACTCCCAGGAAAATGTGTTAATAGGAGTTCCTGTTGTAGCCTGTGACTATTTACATATACTGAATTAAAGCTTCAAATGCACTTATTGCATTAATATACTCTCCTCCCAAACTCAGTGCTTCAAAAAAAAAAGAAACTGCAGATTATATATACCCCTCCGTTCCTCCAGCTTCCCTTTATTGTCTCTCTCAAATAGGGAGGGGGGCTCCTTAGAGAGCTGTCAACCATTGCCATCTATTATCTCTCTGGCTAGCCTTGGATGGTTGAGCACTGTTAGCCTGTGGAGCACAGTGGGACTCGGGGTTAGCAGGGCTCCCAGTCAAGACGTTTCTCTTGCACCTTGCGGGACTCCCAGCGGATGGCACCATGCTGATGAAAAGATCTAACCCGCCTTCTTTTTCACCTCTTTCAACCTCACAACCAGCAGTTTACACACTGTGGTTTGTGTCCTTTGCCGCCGTGTATTAAACTGTGAAGTTGAGTTAAATTATGGTCCCATTTTGGATTCCTTTCAGTTCAGCTGGCCTGAAGATGTAATTTTATTTGCTGACAATTATTATAATGTTCTCAGTATTCGATATTGCTGTTTTGAGTTATGTTTATAGTGGAATCAAACGCTGTGATCTTTCTGCACAGATTATTATAAACTCTGGGTGGGTCTAGGGTAAAGCTGTGTAAGGTTAGATGCTACTTGTGCTTAAATAGTTTAAACGCATGCACTGTGTTACTGTTTAGATAACCATAAAATTGAGTCCTTTTTGACAAACACCTTGCATATCCACTTTAAAAAAATTGTATCTTTATGCTTATTATGCCTCACTGTAATTACTGCACAGCCGAAATAATTTTCCATGGAAAACTCCTTCAGGACTTTAATGAAGTGAGTGGCACTCCTGGGAATGGAAGGCTGGATGTAGCAAGGAATGCATGATTAATCCTTAAAATGCCTCTGGAATGTGACTCTTTGGTCTCAATCCAGTTTTGGATCAAAGAAAAAGAAAAACACTCATCTTGTTCCAACAGTATTATTTCCTTTGATATGATTCATCGTTTAATATAAGAGAAACCACATGTTTTAATGATATTGTTTTGGTGGGATTGTGTTTATGACAGGGAAGCAAGTAATTAACACTTGAGAAACATTGCTTAATATCAGAGCAGAATACTTTCCTTAACATTACTAACCAGCAACTGAGGTTCCAGTTGCAAACTGTACCAACACGTTCCTTATTAATTTACTTTCATAGAAACTGTAAATTGTTTCCACTCACTAGTTTATATTTAAGTCAAAGGTTTGGGTGGCCAACAAAGTGCAGTGATGGTTAGCACTGTTTCTTGCTTAACCGCAAGACAGTCCAAGGATTCTTATCCACCAGCTGGCTGGGGCCTTTCTGTGTGGAGTTTCCTTGTTCTCCCCCGGGTTCTCTTTGGGTACTCCGGCTTCCTCCCACAATCCAAAGGATGTGAATGTCTCTGTGTGAGCCTTGTGACAGAATGGTGACCTGTCCAGGATGTACCCTGCCTCCAACACTATGGTAGCTGGGATAGGCTACCCTCAATTCGATAAGCAGAATGATGGATGAATGGCTGTTTTAGTTTCTCTCTCAAATAGGAATGTTGTTTACACATTCAGTAAAAAGTTTTAAAAGTATAGGGGTGGCCTGTAATATTACATCACCTCCATGTTTGATGATATGACCTCAGGGTGTGATCTGATTTGTTGTTGTTGTTGTATTTATTTTATATCAGAGAAGGCCTTTCCTATCTCAGTAAGATGAAGCAATTGCCAAATCTAAAGCATGCAATGCACCGATTACTGCTATTGCAACACCATTATGCTATAACAAAAGTAATGATGCCAAACTGGTCTTCCTGCTGTATAGACTTGTTGCCCAATAAAACAATTTGGTGCATCATGGAGAAAGTTCCTGAATTTTTTTTTTTTTCCCCTGGTGTCCAATTCAAAATGAATTCATATTATAAGTGCAAGAAAATGTCATATTGTCATTTTCATTTTAAATATTGTATTATATTTAAATAGTTTAGCCAATTATTTCATTCTTGCACTGCAACATGCAGCCAAGTTTTAAAAATTGTAATTTGTCATTCTTTGTAATCAGTTATTCCCTTTTGGTATGGCGTTAACATGTAGCCTTTCCTCTTTAGATAGAACTTTGTAGTCATCAGTATGTGTCCCAATGATCAGAGCTTTGAACTGTGAAAATGTGTAAAAGGAATGGTGATGAAATATTCATCATCAGCGCCACAACTTGAGATTGTAAGTATATGGCCGCTATGCTCAGAAGTTTACAGTGTAAATTAATCTTATACATTTTTTTCCTCTCTGCTCGACATTTTAAGTGGGTCAGCCAGAACATGCTTCTTACATTGTTAACTAATTACAGTTCAATCAGAGTTTCATTATGACAATATGCAGAGACATAGAACAAAAACTTTCACAGGCCTGCATGTTTGGGTTTTTTTTTTTTTTTTTTTGGGGGGGGGGGGTCTTTGTTGTGTGCTGAGAGGAAAAAAGAACTTTCTCCCAAATTGCACTCCTTATTTCCAAAACTAATAGAGAAACTAAGAGAAAGGTATTTTAGACTGAAGCATTTGTTGGTCTTAAGAATCCCGAATTCCATGATTTAATGGTGTGTATGTGTGTTTATGTATATATTTGTGTATATATTTGTATTTATGTATGGTTTCAGTCATTATGCAAATGTACTGTTTATAAGATTGGGGAAACCTGCAGTCAGCTGAGACTGAAGAAGTCACTTGGATGAGTGACGAAGAGTTTCTCCCACAAAACGCTACGTCCAGATGAACAGAATCAACTCTTTAGAGAGTTATGTATTAATATTATTAATATATTAGTGCCTAATCAATGTATTAGCCACCATCTAATCTAATGTTTATGCCACAGCTGCCCTGAATTCGTAGTACTGCTAATTACCAAAATAATTTGTCTAGTGGTTGTTTGTGCAAGGTCTTTAATCAAAAATAGTATAAAACATTTTTTTTTATTAAGAGACCAGATTAGTTATTTACTTGCATTATGAACAAAAAAAAGTTTCTAGTGGTTGATGGTTAATTTGGCTATAAAAATATGAATTCATTTTTAGTTTTAAAGAATTACTGTACTTTTCTAATATATTTCTTTTATTGTTTTCTGGGAAATGATCTAATACACTTCTTAAGCATTGTAAGTCTTTTGCTCGCTAACAAACTGGGAGACATGGTGACTGGTTAAAGTGACATCTAGTGTACACAGCTGTAACTCCGTGGCTGAGAAAGGAGCTGCTCGACTGTTTTGTTTCCATTACACTATTCTGAGGAATTGTCATAGCAAGAATAAAGAAAAAAACATTATAATGACTTCAAAGTTCAACGTCGATCCTAACAATGTGTGCAGCTGTTGTAAATGTTGTTAACAATGTGGCAATTCTTTTTACTATTTCAGATGAATTATGGAGAAACCAGGGAAGGGCTGAGTAGCAGTAATTGTGATATATTTTACACTCTGTTATTTCTGAGGCATAGCTATTGTTCATGAAACAAAGTCACATCTGCAAGGTCAAGAGGACACATCGAAACTGGACCGGGGCTAACATCTGATTATTGTCGTGAGTGACGACTTTCTGGTCAGGGTTCGGTTTTGTCCCGATGGAATATTTTCCACTGAGAGGATTTCTGTCACATGATCCTTAACTGGTGATGGTCTATACGTCAGGTGTGACAATTCACTTGACAGTTGTTATCTTTGTCATGGCTTTAAATGGGTCTTGGTGTCTCTGATAGTGGTGTGCTCGGTCTGTGGTTTGAAAAGCCAGACATAGACACGCACATTAAAGAATGTAGACCTCCAGTACTAAGGTGACTCACAAACCACAGGTATAGCCAAGCTCACTTGCACAAGCAGGCACACATTTTCCAAATATTTGCCAAGTACTTACTAAGCTGAATCTGTTTTGTTTTTTCCTTGAGAATAGTTGCAGTTTATTTGCAAAGATTCACACTTTTCACTTAAATCAGACACTGATGTATTATTGGTCTCCTGATGGAGAAGGATTGCATGACTGTAATCCGCACTCATGATTCCAGACTAGGCCAAATAGTTTTAATGATTGGCTTCATCTGTGTTCCTTTCATGTTGCGCTGAATTGCAATCCTCAAAGCAACAACAGAACAATAATGAGCCCGCATGCACCAATTTCTTTCCTGTGGGGTAATTCGCATGTCGTGCCATTTAGGGACAATAAAGAACATTTACCTTACAAGTTGGGGTTTTCTCAAATACGTGAAAAGCTCTGGATGGTATTTTAATGTTGCACATTTTTAATCCAAGACTGCAACATTGTTTTTTATTTTTATTTTTTCAGTCCAAAAGCTTAAACTAAAAACTTACAGTAGAAGAAAACATAATAGGAATACAAAATTTAAGAAAGCACTTGTGTTATAAAGAAGAAAAATTCTACGATCCTTTGAGGCTTTTATTTCCAAGCAGCACCCTGAATTGCAGTCTTGGGCTTTGGACTCTCATTGGAATAGTCGTCTTTCTTTGTAACAACTCCAAGAGCAGAGTCATATTTGTTGTTTTGTCCCTGTCATCTGAAAGTGATCCATTTAGGCCTTTACATATGTGTGTTTCCCAATTTTAAATATTGTATCAGGTGAGGTAGCTAGGTAGCCATTTCTAGTGGAAAATGCTCTCTTTTTGAAAACAATGTGTAGAAAAGGTCAATGAGTGTTACGCCTCTGAGAAGTTTGAGTTGATTGTGTTAACTTCTACTCTCCATTTAGCAATCCCTGCTTTTTGATTGGCTGTGCAATTGGCCAGAAAGTTGACCTAAAAGGACTCTGGTTCTCGAGTCTGTTTTTGGAGTTAACAGCAGGCCTCTAAGCTTGTTCCAGCAGGCACTTTAAGAAGACTCATTCCTCTGACCACTGAGTTCATCCTATTCACAGCTTGATGAATGTGTCAGGAAGTTTAATTACAGTTTGTATTCTTAATATCACCTCCATGTTTGATGATATTACCTCAGGGTGTGATCTGATTATAAACTGCTTTGATACGTGATGAAATGTTACTTCTCCGACGAGGCCGATGGGTAACAAGCGTTCCCATAAGACAGCTCATTGATCACGGTGTTAACTTTATGACTGAACCAATTCCAGGCAGTTGCAATTCAGAAAAGGCTTGGAGGAACATAGAGCTGCCAGGCTGTCTGTCACATGTCCAACATTCTTGGCCAGCAGAAAAGTGATAGACAGACAGCTGGTCCATAGCTTGTCAAACATGTTATCATTACGGATTTTTGCCTCTTTTTTTTTTTTTTTTTTTTTTTTTTTTTTTTTGCCAGTATAGTAATGTTACTGGTGTAATAAAAGTGTTGTATGTGGACAAAGATGTTTGGGTTTTTTTGTTTTTCAGTGTTGAAGAAGGAAGACAAACCACCCACTTGTTTATTTCTGCAAGACTGACAGCTTGTCTTGTCATTCTGACATTTTTGGTTTGTCTTCAACGCACTGCATGATTTCAGTTTTTAATATAGTCCTGTTTTATGTTCAGGGTCCTTTTGTTTAACTCTAATCAAATCGAGAACTATGCTGAAGCTATTTTAAGACATTTTCCACTGGGAGTCAGATGAAAACTTTTTCAGAGGCAAGATGTGTTGACAGTGGTAGAGCCAGCTATCAAATGGGTATGCTGCCATTAAAATATGTGTATGTGTTTATACACGTTACAGTAGAGCTCTCTTCTTTGCGCACGAAGCTAGTGCTCGCAGCTGAAAGTGCCGCAGCCTGACTCGGGTCATAGATCAGCACAGATACAGTCTGACAGCTGGAGTTTTGTGGGCCGGCGCCTTTTCTTTGATGTGTCATTGTTGTGGGTTGAACATGATGGGCCTTGTCTTCTGCCAGCTCATCTCGAACCACTCTTCTTTATCTCAAAGCCTCATGCTGGGAACGGCTGAATAAAAACAACAAATTATTCAGCTGCAGAAACCAAGAGCTGATGAGAGAAGTATTATGCCTGTGATGTCGCCTTTGTCAGGATACACAATGTATAAATAAGAGAATACCAATTGTTTTTGCCATCGTCTTGGAAAGAGAGACTGGTTTGAAAGTGTCTTTCTAGTTGTAATGACAGCAGACACGTAACCTTGGATGAATGTAATTGTTTGCCTGTGTTGCTGGCATTTTAATGCTGGAGGTGGGAGACAGTTAAAGACCTTGAAGGACTAAAAAGTGTGTTAAAGCCTTAATAGGATAAAACCATCTATGTCTTTCATAGACAGCGAAGACATTGCACGCATAAACACACACACACCAATGTTCAGTTTACTTTTTTACAAACATTTACCCGACCACTTTATTGTCCCTGGAAAGTACACGCACACATTCATGCACACATCCATCACCTGTCTGTACAGTGCAAGTGTGATATGATGATGGATGGTTGGATGTTTCGACAGTGCAGAGGATGCCGGTACACTTTGAACCCATGTTCCCGGAGGGCTTTGCTGTTTTTTGCCTCAGGTGATACCGCCATCCTGAGGGTTAATTGTCAGAGTCAGTCAGCATTAAAAAGCCTCATAAAAGTTACACGTGTAAATGTGCAGTTATGGCTCAGCTGTAAAATGACATCCCAAACGACATGGAAGTGCAACAGAGCACCACCATATCTATTCTGCTGGGAATAATCTGCATTGATCGTGTTTGCTCGGGCCAGCAATTCATGTTAAGCACAGGTTTTTAAAGAGAAACAGCCCAGTTTTATCCTGTAATTTTGGGCATTTTAACGCAGAAAGCTGGAGGCCGTTTAGAGCAGACCTTTTGGGGGAACTGCAGGTTTTGGCACCTCAACAGCGGCTTGTAATTTTCAGCCCTGGAGGTTGCCACTTGGTTAAGGTATGCCTTCCTTTTTATTCTCTGTTTTAAATTTTCATCACACTGTTTTTCTCATGAAGTGCAGCAGTTGTCTCCGGGTGGTGAGGTGTGAAGGTCATTCTGACAGTGTACCCCCTCCCCCCACACCTGTACTGGGAAAACACAGTACCCATCCTATGCCAGTGTAGACTACAGTGTCACCCTGCAGGTGCTAGCCAGCAACCAGTGTGACCTCAAACAAGGCTGTGGTTGCGCGCCGCTTGGCGCTGCCCTTTTCCACCCTTATACAGGCTTTTCTTCTCCTGGTGCTGCCATATGTTTTGCCATTGACTGTCATACATAGAGGTCAAAGGTGAGAGATGCCCAGCGGTATCATTTCAGCAGAGTGCACCACCCCATCGGGGAATTGGTCACATGGTCATACTTCTGTATCATGGTGTAGCATATTATTTTGACAGGAAGTTTGTTTTGGCTTTCAGATTCACAGCATGATTTCTTAATATTTGACTCTTTAGCCTTATCTGTCTAGTAAAGCCAATCCTCAAGCTATTTCTTCCTAAGTTTTTTGCCCATTTTACATTTAAAGTAGATTTTTAAGCAGATTCTGTTGAATGTCAGTCAGAGTCTGTCTCAGCAGTTACTAACTTTTTTTTGTTGTCACTTCCCTCTTACGAACACATTATTTAGCAGTTAAACCTCGCACAGTCAGGAGTGAAGGAGTGCTACTACAGATACGGAGGTAGCGTTTCCTGGTAAATTAACCCTCCTTGGTGCTTTATCTTTCCGCTTCCTCTCTGTGGAAGAAAATAGGACGATCATGGTGGCCTATGGAGAGAAAAATGGAAAAGCTCCATGGAATCCTGGGGAGAAGGGGACACTTATTATTGTCAAACACAGAAATAACAATTTCTATAATAACGGGGAAAAAAACATTGGTGTGTTGCTCTGTTATTTCAAACATTGTGAGAATAAATACAATTGTTGATGGATGTCCAAGACCTTTGGCCTCCGTGCAGCTAGCATGTGATGTTTGGGAATTTCAGCTGTGTTTAACATTCCCTAAGGCTTGTGGCTTTGTGCTGTAGCAGTTATGGCAGATATGTCAAACTACTCCATGTGATAGCTATAGAGAAGAAACAGGAGGATTTATTTGATCCAGATTATACGGCAAATAGTGACTGCACGGTATTAGAGGCGCTGTCCGGTTATGTAATTTCTTCATTTTATCTACATATTGTTTCTCAGCTGTATTTTGTTACACTTAAGCCTTGGCTGTCCAAGTAAATGTTTGACAGCATTAGTTACTGTTCCTCAAACTGAAGTTCTAAGGGATCACCAACTCTTACACTCTTGGTTGCCACTTTCCCACAATTATTTTTTAAATGTAAATTTTTATTTTAAAATAAATAAATGGCTAGAAATAATGTGAATGCTAGTATTGATATAGAATGTCATTTTGTGGGCTGATGTAGAAAATGACTTTCTGAATTCAGTTGCATTATCTCTGAAAATCGTAGACTGTTCCCACTGTGACCTACAGGGAATCTATGCGAGGGGAAAAACATATCTGTGCATCTAGCCACACTGCAGAACTCTTCACACAAGGTCCTTTAGCAAAATAGCAGTCCATGCATTTAAATAGGAATATTATTATAATGACAGACTGTCAAATTATGTGTGTATGTGTGTGTACGCCTGAGTGTCACACCAGGTTTTGCAGAGGGGAGTTTAGGCCGTAAAGCATGTCTACAGTCTGACAGGTTCGAGACTTCTAGTGGAGACATGCCTGAACAATTGACCTCATGGCTTGGTCTTCTTGTTAATGCCTGAGAATTTATTATCAACCAGCTTAGGCCTTGGGGGTACTAGTGATTAAATTTATGAGTCTAGCAGGACAAAAATCACAGTGGCAGTATATTTATTCTCTCCTTTTTTTGTTCCTGTAAGTAAAAATGCTGCAGTTTGCAGTGACAGTTTCGGGGGGGAACTGGGTATGAGATGAACTGCAAAAGAGATTCGAATTTGGACTGTTTCATTGTTATGAGTCAGTCATGCTGTATGTTACCTAGAAACAGGTGACATAACCATGATGATTTGTTGGGTGTTTAACAAATGGCATTCAATAGATGTTTTGGTGCTGTTATAAATGTAAGTTTGAAGAGTTTAAGTAGCAGTCAGGTGCTGCTAATCAAAAGCAACTGATCATCAGTGAGCGTGATTGCAGCGTAAAAGCAGAGGTTTTGGCAGTTTCTGATCTGGAGCACTCAGGTGTGTGTTAACAAAATGCTGCAATCTTCACTGAAGTGGATATCTGAGCAATTTCACCCCAAGCTCAGACTGTGCAATGAAAGAAATTGCTAAAGACCAATGAGCTACATCTCAGACTCTACAGGCCTCAGTTAGCATGCTAAATGTTAAAGTTCAAGACAGTGCAATTAGAAAAAGACTGAACAAGTATGGATTGTTTGGAAAGATTGCCACAACAAAGCCTCTTCTCTCTTAAAAAAAGAGCATGGTCACATCTTGAGTTTCATCTGACTAAACCACAAGACTCCTGGAGCAATGTCTTTTGACAAAGGAAAAGAGCAAGCAGAGCATATCAACAGTAACTGTTAAACACAGTAGTGTTAATAAGTGTTGTAGTGATAATTTGGTGATTATCACTCCTTATCAAGCCGCAGGACCTGGCCAGCTTCCAGTCATTGAGCTGATAAATTCCTCTAGGTAAACATTGCATACCAAAGAGTCAAAAAAACACAGGACCTATGCAATGCTATTGTGAGGCCATCTGTCAAACAGCTAAAGCTTAGCCAAAACTAGCTTATGCAACACGACGATGATCTCAAGTACAGCAGCAAATCAATGACAATTTTTTTTTTTTTTTTTTTTAAACGAATGGCCTATCAATTTCAGACATGAACCCAATTAAAACACTGTGGTCCGTAAAGGTTATGAATGTCTGCAAACCTCAATGAACTGATCCAACGTTGTAAAGAAGGAACGGACAAAATTCTTCCACAACAATGTGAGAGACTGAGAAAGTCATACAGTAAATGACTATTTCAAGTTTTTGGTGATTAAAGTGATTTTGCAAGCTATTGAGTAATGAGGCGGACTTTCACAGGACTCTGGGGGATGTAAATATTTGAAGCGGTAAGAGGATAGATGTTTTAAGTAACTAACAGTTAATAGTGAACACTCCCTGCTCATGTTTTACATCTATCTCAACACTTTTTATCAACATCTTTTGAAGTGCAGTGAAAGGGCCACAGTGGCTTGCAAAAGTATTCGGTCCCCTTGAACTGTTCCGGACAAAGCGGATGAAAATGGATGGATGGATGGATGGATAGCCACAAACATGAATCAATTTTATTGGAATTCCACGTGAAAGACCAATACAAAGTGGTGTACACGTGAGAAGTGGAACGAAAATCATACATGATTCCAAACATTTTTTACAAATAAATAACTGAAATGTGGGGTGTGCGTAATTATTCAGCCCCCTGAGTCAATATTTTGTAGAACCACCTTTTGCTGCAATTACAGCTGCCAGTCTTTTAGGGTGTGTCTCTACTAGCTTTGCACATCTAGAGACTGAAATCCTTGCCCATTCTTCTTTGCAAAACAGCTCCAGCTCAGTCAGATTAGATGGACAGCATTTGTGAACAGCAGTTTTCAGATCTTGCCACAGATTCTCGATTGGATTTAGATCTGGACTTTGACTGGGCCATTCTAACACATAGATATGTTTTGTTTTAAACCATTCCATTGTTGCCCTGGCTTTATGTTTAGGGTCGTTGTCCTGCTGGAAGGTGAACCTCCGCCCCAGTCTCAAGTCTTTTGCAGACTCCTAGAGGTTTTCCATGATTGCCCTGTGTTTGGCTCCATCCATCTTCCCATCAACTCTGACCAGCTTCCCTGTCCCTGCTGAAGAGAAGCACCCCCAGAGCATGATGCTGCCACCACCATATTTGACAGTGGGGATGGTGTGTTCAGAGTGAAGTGCAGTGTTAGTTTTCCGCCACACATAGCGTTTTGCATTTTGGCCAAAAAGTTCCATTTTGGTCTCATCTGACCAGAGCACCTTCTTCCACATGTTTGCTGTGTCCCCCACATGGCTTGTGGCAAACTGCAAACGGGACTTCTTATGGTTTTCTGTTAACAGTGGCTTTCTTCTTGCCACTCTTCCATAAAGGCCAACTTTGTGCAGTGCACAACTGATAGTTGTCCTATGGACAGATTCCCCCACCTGAGCTGTAGATCTCTGCAGCTCGTCCAGGAGTCACCATGGGCCTCTTGGCTGCATTTCTGATCAGCGCTCTCCTTGTTCGGCCTGCGAGTTTAGGTGGACGGCCTTGTCTTGGTAGGTTTACAGTTGTGCCATACTCCTTCCATTTCTTTTTTTCTTTTTTTTCTTTGGCCTGTCCCGTTTGGCTCTTTTGCCATCAGAATTGTTGTCTAAAGGCAAAGAAAGATGCCCAACGGATTTACTTTACCAAACTGACCATCCCAGCCTTGCCGTAATGGTCCATTTGATTCACCTTTTATTGTTTATTTTATTTTCACTTACTGAATACGGGACAGACTTGACTGGGGGAAAGAAGGGGAGAAAGAAAGAGGGAAAGAGAAACAGCTGAGAAGAGGGACGGGGGAGAAGGGCAAAAGACAAAAACCAACAGAACAGGCAGAGAAAAAAAAATGCATATATCAATCACCTGGATCACCTGCTGAGAAAGAAAAAAGAAAGCAAGCAGAAGAGAACAAGAGTAATAGAATAAACAACATCACAATGATATATGGGAATATGACAGTAAATACTAAATGTTAAACATTATTGTGCAGCACATAAGATCAACAGAACACAGTGTGCTTTGAGGTAGGAGCCAAAAAGGGTGTAGTTTGTGGGTGTGATCACCCGTGTGTACACCTGTGAGCATGGACGCGCTTGTTTTTTTAAAAGGTTCCTTCATGTAATGATCTGCTAGAGGGTGTGGGGGGGCCACAGCCCCGTCCTCCAGGGCGTGAAGCAGGTGTGGAGGAGATCAAAACTCCAGACATCCAGAGGCCCCCAGAACACAAGAGACCAAGGAAGACCAACAGAGGGGCAACTGCGCCACTGTCCCGGAAAGAGCTGAGGAGAGTCCCAGATGAGGGCTCACTCAGCAGCCGCGGAGCAGAAGCCAGGGGGAGTTGCAGTGACGCGCCCGTGAGCTCCGCCGGCAGCCAGCTGCGCCTGAGTGACCGAGCCCCAGGCTGAGAGGCCGGGGGCACCCCACCTCCGAAGTGGCCCGAGCGAGCCCCAGGCTCCAGGCCCCAATAAGCGGCCGCCAAGGAGTGAGCCGGTGTGTACCTGGACGCCCATCCCCGGACACAAAGAACCACCAACGCACCGATGTCTGAGGGGGTCCGCCACTGGCAGGGGAAGTGGTGGTAGGGGGAGATAGGCCTCCAAACCTTGGAGGGCCTGAGATGTCCCCAGAGATGTCCAAACCTCCCTCCACCCGCTCATCTGAATGATGGCTTGAACAGTGCTCCGTGGGATGTTCAAGGCTTGGGAAATCTTTTTGTAGCCTAAGCCTGCTTTAAATTTCTCAATAACTTTATCCCTGACCTGTCTGGTGTGTTCTTGGGACTTTATGGTGCCTCTGAGGCCGTCACAGAGCAGCTGTATTTGTACTGACATTAGATTACACACAGGTGCACTCTATTTAGTTATTAGCACTCATTAGGCAATGTCTATGGGCAACTGACTGCACTCAGACCAAAGGGGGCTGAATAATTATGCACACCCCACTTTTCAGTTATTTATTTGTAAAAAAATGTTTGGAATCCTGTATGATTTTCATTCCACTTCTCACGTGTACACCACTTTGTGTTGGTCTTTCAGGTGAAATTCCAATAAAATTGATTCATGTTTGTGGCTGCAATGTGACAAAATGTGGGAAAGTTCAAGGGGGCCGAATACTTTTGCAAGCCACTGTATGTAGGTCACTCGATCACTTACATGGGAAATGCTCACTGACACTTGAAGCTTACATATCTATCCATCAATCTATCCAGGTTGGATTCACAGGGGGGCTGGAGTCTATCCGAAAAGTTATGGTGCGATAGGTGGGATACACCCTGGAAAGGGTCATCAGTCTATCGCAGGGCTAACTCGGAGAGAGCAGCACATAAGCGCACCACCGTGCTTCCCAAAACCATGTTAATTTTCTTTGCTTAAGGCTTAGATTAGATTAAACTGCTCGAAGTTTGATACATGATAGAAAAAAAGATCCAAAAATTAACACTGAATTAGTTTGTCAGTTTTTGGTTTCTTCTAAAATAAAATCAGAAGATAATTATATTTGGTTTAAAAAAATATGTTTAAAAATTGTTTCCTGTGAGAGAGAGTTTGAAAACCACAACTGTACCGTGGGCTGAGCCAGCGCCAACTGTAATTCAGCGTAAACCTCCAGCTCCAGCCAGCAGGCTGTAGAGAACATTTCAGTGCACGGGGAGTAATAACTTGTGTGTTATTGCAAACAGGAGGCTGTATTTCTCCTGGTGATCAGTCTTGCTGAGGGCAGCTCCTAGAGTAGCAAAAAAGAGTATGAAAAATAAATGAAAGGTTTTCCTTGAATATGAGCCTTCCCACACTGACAGCATTAAATTGTTAGCTGTAACTGAGCAAACGCCTCAAGCAATTTACCTCCGCAGAGTGCAAAAGAATGTCTTTTTTTCCCCCCTCTCATTCACTTTGTTAAGCAGATCACAGAAGCTCACAACGCGTCATTTGGCTGCCAGAGTAGATCTGGTGACATCTGCATGTCTGTAAAATGAAAACAGCGATACCTCATTAAATATTTGATACTGGCTCGCACTGTGCTTGGCCCGCTTCGACACTTCACTCAAATCCGTTCCAAGCACTTATAAAATGTGGTGAGTGTTTTGCTTGTCAGCTGTCCCACGCCTTGAGGTGGGACCCGGACCAGATGGGTACAGTAACGGCGAACTGAGCTGTAATACTGAACTGCTGCTGAACCCCTGTTCGCAGTGTAGTTCCTCGTCGCGACTATATTGACACACCTGACTTAAGAGTAATTGCTGCAGTTTACTTAAATCAATTAGTAATCCCAAGCATCATTAGCTGCTTATACTTTGCACCGGGCGATATCTCTCATTCAAATCACAGTGCTGATTCCTAACTCTGTAATGACTGGTTAAATGTCTTAATGATGCAATATGGTGATTAAATGACTTAGAGGATGGTGGTTTTGGAGTATTTGTACTGAAATACAATGTTTCCTCTGTTTCTTCCATGCACTTTCTGTGGACCCTGCCTGTAATGACTTCTTCCATTGCTTTCAGGTAAGAGTAATTCCCTGAATCCCCTGCGCTGGCTTTTATAATACATTCAGACAGATGTGCAACTACAGCAAAAGTGTGGACATCATTGTTTTTATTATACCTTTGTTATCACCTTGCATGTGCTCTAACACTGTCTCATTTTGTTCTTGTCTGCTGATTCTGCCACAATGCAACTAACCTAATTCAGTGAACCTAATTTTGTCATAGTTTAGTTTGCTTCACTGCCTGTGGGAGTCCAGTAAAAGAAACACACGGATGTTTCTGGTGAATTTCACCGAACAGCTCACTGAACCGTGAAACAAAATGACTTCCTAGAATGTTTTTTTTTCTTTTCTCCCTTTTTTTTCATTTCGCTATGTGTCCACCTCTCTAATTCTCCACACATTTAGTCAAATAAGATGAAAGGGGAATTTAATAAAGTATCGCAGACACATGTAATTGGATAGACAAAGGCCTTCGGAAAGAAGCTCCACAGGAAAAAAAAAAAGACCCCAACAAGGTCACCCCATTCTTCTTCTGAGCACCCATTGAGCAGTTGAGAATAGGAACAGGAGAAGTGTGCGTGAGACAAGATAACACACAAGAATGGCATAGCGTAATTGAGATATCAATCAAGGAGGTTATTTCAGGGGTAATTGCTGAGGTCCTTTGGTTTGTGTTTGTGTGAGTGTGTGTGAGAGTGAGAGAGAGCAGATTCAGTGGTGGAGGGGAAAAACCAGTGGATAGTCTTTATAATCCATCATTCATCTTGGTAGAATAGTCTGTATATTTATTCCTGTTTTTCTCTGCTTATTTTTTTCATGTTCCAAGGTTGAGAGATTTTTCGCATTAACAAAATAAATAAATAAATCTGCTTCCTGTTTACTCTTAGAATAATAGCTTAGTTTTTGTTATGGCTACGAGAGTCTCTAGGCCTAGTTTTATATTTTTATTTATTTATTTGTTTAGTTTTAATCCACAAGTCTGAGAGAGGTAATTTAAGAAATGCGTGCACTTATTTTTGGTCTATCTGTAGTCTGACGGATGACAGTAGATGACAAATAAAATTTGCTTGTGGGTTGCACTTGTCATGCTTTGCTAATATAGATGCATGTCTTTTCTCTAACTGGCACCTTATTTTGAAATGGAGCTCTTCTGTGACATTCATACAGTACTTTATGTTTATGCATGTGGAATGTTTCATTTTATTAAATGCCAATCCGCTCTTGCATTTGTATGGATGGCCATTTGAGACTTTTTGAGAGGCATCGAGCTTTGTTTTAAGGGCATCACAGTGCTCATGAATATTCCATTTCCTCATGAGATTACTTCCTGTAATAACACTGCTGCTCGGCTCCTCAAGGACATACCACTACAGAAGCTACAGCCTCTGCTTCGGGCACACACACTTGTACACACTTTTTTCCTTAAAAATGCCACCGGCTTTCCTTGCATACATCCCCCATGTAAAAAAAACACACACACACACACACACACACACACACACACACACACACACACACACACACACACACACACACACATATCCAGGTAGATTATGTCTATCTTGGCATATGAATGTTCATTTTTAATTTGCCATTTTCTGCACAAGTGCTCTCTGATAATACTCCCTGCATGGTTAAGTTTGAGAATAAGCTTTTATAATATATACTATATTACGTGATTATTTATAATATCAGTGACATAGTTGCTCAAGTATGGTGAAGAAAGCAAAAGTACGCAGGCTCTCAGCAACCTTGCTTTTACATAGGAATATAACCCGAATACAACCAGTAGGAAATCATTTGAGTTGAGTTTTGCAATTGCAAAGAAAATGCATCACAGATAAGTCGCAGTCGTCAAAGCAGACTGGCTTCGATTGATTGCAACATGTATGCAATTTTATAAATCTGCAATTCATAAATTAGAAGGAGGTTATTTGCAAACTGATCTGTCGGCGAATGAGTATGGTCACTCTGAATTGGAAACTGGTTGTCCCCCATCAGATGACCATGCCGTTGAAAGTGGTTTCTGCAGGTACTTGCAACTATTCAGTTGGTCGTTGCAGCTACTTGCAATCTGTCTTTTAGTAAATTAATTCAATGCAGTCACCAGTCAAATACTGTTTTTGGTGAGTTTTTGTTGTTGTTGTTTTCCCCTCTTTTCCTGGATGCAAGAAGGTTGCCGTCCTAATTTTACTCTGTGACTGAGCCATAATCCACAGACACAAAAGGGTGGGGGGTGTTGGTTCACTAAGTATTATGTATTTCACAAACTTATTAGCTTATCTTGAAGACACCACTTGATTCCTTTTGATCAGAGATGGAAAATGTAAAGTAAAATCTCCAGCGTTATTCCAACGTTGAAGTTTATCAGTATTTTTGGAGGAGCAAAGGAAAGCGCTAATTTTTCTTTTTGCTAGATGTTGTCAAAAGTAGCTTTACAAAAATGGAAGTACAAAGCTGTGCAAACGCCACACAGAAAGATCCCAACCAGATGGAGTCAAACTTGGGACCTTATTGCTGTGAGGGAACCACCGTGCTACCCTAAAATTGCAAAACTGGCTGTACATTAGAGCCATGTGGATAGATCAAAATATCGATACCAGTGCTGTTGTTGGTATCAGATTGCTACTAGCGTGACTGGAACAGTTTCTGTCCTGTAAACTCAGTATGTAGCCCACTGAATTGTGTTAAATTAAGAATTCTTTTGTAACCGAAAAGAAAATACTCAAACATGCACTATGAAAAATATCAGAACCTTCTTTTGTCTGTTATTTATACCCTATAGCACATTTAAACTGCAGAAGTTGGTCCTTCAGAGACGGGCACAATTAATACTCTGCCCCCCAAATACCCAAGTTTAGAGCACATGAAAGCTGAAAGGTGTGTTTTGTTGTGTTAACTAATTATTGTGGAAACTAAAAATTACAGTGATTTAGAGGTCATTAAAATGTGCTCTGGAAAGTGATGATTCATCCCATAAGTAATGACACACTGCCTACATAAGCTCTCTTACATAAGCTGCCTTATTAAGTTAAAAGTATTGGTATCAATATTAATGTCAATATAGTGGCCCTGTATTTACTTTGTGTAGCGCAGCACAAGGGCCTACTGCTGAAAAGTTAAGCTTTTTTATAATGCTACTGGTTTTATATCACACAAGATGGTAACTTTGGAGCATTGTTTAGGTCTTTGAAATTTTTGAAAGAATGTCTTTGTCTAATCTGTCTGCTAGCAAAGTCAGTGTAGAGACATGGATTGTTTTCCTCTCTGGTCATCACATCTGTCCTTGAGCACTGCAAAATTGGATTCTTTCCAGTTATTATTTTGGTGTGTCTTAAAAGTTAACACAAAAAGATGGATAACCTACAGGAGACACAACTACAGATGAATAAGAGAAAAATGTGTTCTTTAATATTTGTTCTTTAACATCTGCAGCATATGGGAGGGTGTTTGCTGCAGATATTACATTTTTGGTAAATCTAAAAGTGAAAGTCCAAGACCAGGTTTTTACTTCTCTTTATTTTATTTAATCAATACCATTTTATCTTTGGCATTTTGGTATCTTCTTCCAAATCCATTTCTCATTACCCTTAAAATCCCATTCTCTGCCACTCCTTTGAAAGCAGCCATGTTATTAATGACACACAACTTCACTATCAACCCTTCATTGGCAAAACCCTGTGCATGTTCACACCATTCAGCGATCACTTGACAGACATGCGAAACATCCAATTATTGGCTACCAGCAAACAATTATTCGCATTATTCGCCCAATCATCACCGAAGACCGGCAATTAATCTTGGCTCCAGCCAGCCATGAAACAGACATGATGGGCACATTAGAAGAGCAGTCCAGGGTGGTGATGTGGTGAAGGAGGAGGATGTTTGAGCATGTTGTCAACAGGCCTGAGATGTGGATGACAAATGGCCAGTGCTGGTTTCTCATCAAACTGATGTCTGTGTTATTCGTGGCTCAGTGTTTGATTAGATAATGCAGTTTCAAAAGAGAGCAAAAAGATTAAAGGCACCTTTTATGTGGAATTAGACACCCCCACCCCCAGAATCAGCATATTGATCAGGGGGTTATCAATCAATCAATCTATATATTGGTTAGTCACCATCAACGGCCTTGATCTGTGATTGCTTTCATCCTTGAACATGTCAAGATTTTATTTTCCGTGTGTGCCCCAGTTTCTTCTTTCTTTGATCGCTATCTCTTTGTACCATAGCAAAGAACCATCAAAGTTCAGCACCTGTACTGTGTTTAATGTGATTTACTGAGATTTACTGAATAAAGACAACACCAGTCAGCTAGCTGGAGGTTGTAGTTAACAATCTGCTTCAGATTCTTTGGAAAAATTGGCTTTAAGTTTGATCTTTAATTTGGGATTTTTTGTCCTCTTTGAAATAAGTCTCTTTTTTTCTTGCATTGTCTTACTATGTATTCCGTTTTAATTAAATATGTTTATGAGTACAGCCCTTTCTCATTCATGAATGCTGAGAGGAAAGGGAAACATTAAAAAAAAAATAGCTGTGCTGTTTCATAAATTGCTTGCTGCCTATGGGACATGAAAAAGACTTTGACTAGGCTGGCTGATGCTGACATAAAAGCTGTCTGGTGCTTTTGAAGGCGCAAGCCTTTGAGAACTGACGCTCTGAATCTGCACTTTGTCTGAGCTACTGGAACTGTGCTGCTGCTGCTGGGGACCAAATACAAGGCAATATTTAATCAAATGGAATTGAAAAATACAGTTCTGTCCACTGAGATGTTGTTAGATTGACAAGTATTTATCAAAATTCCCATTATTGAATGTCTCTCAAAGTGTGTTTCAGGCTTTTCTGTCGAGAACGCTCACATGTACATTCGCACGTAGGCTAATGCCTGGTATAGAAGGAATTGCTGCATTAAAGACTAACAGCTTGCCTATTAAATGCAATTCCGGTGTATTTTTAAAGAGAGAGAGACATGCAAGCTGGCGGAAAAGTGAGACGGAGACACAGAGGGCAAGAAAGGAAAATCACAGATAGTCATCATTATCTAGCTCCAGTCCACCCAGCAGTGGAGCAGATCAATACAGTGTACCCAGCATGGCTCTGCAGTGGAACCAGCTCCACAAAACCTCTCATTACTGCCCACACTCTCATTACTACACACACAAACCCACACACTTTCAGTCACAGGGCTGCAAGTGCATGCACACACATGCACTGTTCGCACTTGCGAACATGCCTATGCATATTGTGTTTATGTGTCACTCTTAGGCAGTCCTTCAGCAAACGTTGCCCACACATTACACATCTGAATAAACATGTGCTTTGATTTTCCCTTGTTTCAGATGTTGCAGCGCTTGGTTAACTGGTTGTAAAGAATTTGAATGAATCCAGAGTGGTGGCCTTTTTGTGAGTGTGCATTAGGGTGCGGTTTATTGAGTAGTATCCCATAGATTGGTTTTGTTACAGTAAAGCGTAAATCCCATTAACGTGTCAGCCCTTATAGTTTCACATGCACACTTCCAATTATTCCAAATCCCAATCTCAGTGAAATTAGGTCATGATATTTACTGTGTTAACGAGTTTCTATTTTTGCATAATTATCATGGAGTTGGTGGGATTGGAGGAGGGAATTGAGTCTCAATATAATCCTCCATGCCTCTAGTGAATGTATTGTATGTAAGGCAAGTTGATCTGTGCTCTGGGTTGGTTGTAGGAAGATCTATCAGCCTCCTTATTTGACTCTTTGATTGAGAATTTTTTTTTTTTCTCTTTCTTTTTTTAGAGATGGAACAAGGTTTTGGGATATCTTTTTACTCACTGTTGTATACATTTAATATATTTGTTTAAAAAAAATGTCAAGTGCATCTGCCCTTCTTGAAGAGCAGTATGCATTTATGTGAGCTCTCCAGTACTTTGGAGCACCCCAAGGGTCCTCAAGCTCTGTTTTGCATTCACCATGAAGTTCAACAAGCCAAAGGATGCCGACACCAAACTGTAGCACAGAGCTCTGTTTTTCTCACTCTTAATCAAATCAAGGACAGGCTGTTTGTACAGCAGTTTGCAGACTTTCATTGCATTCATTTTCCCCTTGTGACTCTTGATGCATGTAAAATGAAGTTGGTGGTGCTCAGGGGACTGGAAGGCGCTAGACAGTCACTCTGGCAGAGTGGAAATCTGATCCAGAAAATACAGCTGTGCGTATCGGTGTGTTTTGTGTCATTTCCTCACACACACAGGAACACCAGATGTTCTTCTGTATTTTATTGCTAGCTGCCCCAGGAGAGAGTAGAGCCACCTGCTGGATGAGCTCTGCTGCTGGTGCACCATGACCTTGTATATGTATAGAAGCTTCCATCTGCTTCCTTTGCACACCATACAGCTGTGGCTTACTCATAAGGATTGCCACCTCATAAAGACTAAACTAAGTTCAAAGAAGGAAGAGCATGATTTTCTTTTTGATTTAATAAATGAAATGTATCCTGTGTGTGGTTTAAATAATGTATGTGGCTGTGGAGTCTACACAGTGAGCCTGTCAGCACATGTTTTTTTTATTAATAGTGCAGAATTTGAATGTGTAAGTTGAATGAAAAGTTGGTTTACTTATTAATGCACCACAATTGTAACTCTAGGATTCATCTTACTCAATCAAGGAATTTTGGTGAATGCTTCCTTTGTGGAAGCGTGTATAACCAAGCTCATATGAGACTGACTTGTGCATCGATGTTTTCCCCATGTTATCTTTTCAACCTGTCATGACTTAGTGATACAAAATCAGCGTGATCGGCTGTCACCCTCTGAATGCATTAGTTTGAAGCCAAATCAAAAGAGAGAGACGCATTATGTATTTAAGCTCCTTTCATCTTACTCTCACATTCCCAGCCTTCATATTTCAGTGAAAATTGCCATGGCAACGTGTCTGTAAGGCATCGGTGCGAGAGTTTAAGGGACGGAGAAAAGACTGAGCAAAAAATAGAAAAACCAAAAAACATAGCAGCTTTGGGCAGAGAAAAGCAGGCAGCAAAAGAAGGAAGGTGTTTCTCTTTCAGTGGGTTTACAAATGCAGCGCCTTAGTATGGTTGTAGTCAACCAAAGAACATCTTGATCGGCTAAAATCGTATTCTCTCTTCAGCCAGTGGATTTATCATGGAAGGGTGCAATATCTCTAGATTAACTAGAGTGCACCTTTAGCCTCATAAGCCTAAATAATCAACATAATGAACTATCACTTAAAACTCTGCAACTTTTTACCTGAACAACAACAACAGATTCTGAGCCCACACAGTCCTCCATCATTTTAATACTTAAATGATAAGTAAATAAAATGATCAGTAGACCAAACATAATAAAATATGCCAGTTCTGATATGTTGACAAAAATCCCCAAAGTTTAAACATGAAAGCTGCTGGAGCATTTTAGCATTAAGGAAGAGGATTAGGCTACTAAAAAAAATCTTTAGGACCTTTTTCATTATTATTAGTATTATTATTATTATTATTATTATTATTATTATTATTCCGTATGAATAATTTATTCCCATGACAAAATGCAAACTTCTTAAGTTTATAATCAACTTTTTGGCCATCAACTAAGTTCAGTATCAGTATACAATAAATAGGTTTGACATAGGAATCTCCTAATAGTTTGGGTAACTCACCCTGATTTGCCTCTTGTAGCCTGTTTGTTAGGGGGGGAAAAACAAACCTTTTTTTTAATGTGACTACAGCCCTATTAGTTTGTCCAGTTTAAAAAAAAACAAAAAAAAAAAAACAAAAACAATCTATAATCTGATGGCTGGATTATTAAGTGAATATTTGATATCAAGAAACACCTGGATTCACTCAATATGGCTCTTTCCTTCCTGGCTGAAGGCTTCCTGTGTGACCAGAATGCCGTGGGCCTCTGGTGCAGTTTCAGTACAAAGTACAGTGCGGTTGAGAAGAACTTGAAACAATCCTATGGTAAAAGGATTATTCTAGTTTAGGTGGTAACATTTTTTTTTCATGGGCCTTTAAAGTATTTTCAGACTAAGTATCTGATTGGGAAAGTAATATACCCTGCAAAAAAGCCCAATGTTTTGTTATTTGTAATTTTATTCTGGGCACCCAGGTAACTTTTGCTGATCGTAAACAGAATCATTAGACCTGATAAGATTGTACACATTTTGCAGAGACGTACTGTCAATCCATAACAGCAGTCTTAGGTAAATTTCATGTTAATAAGTAAAATTGGGAGATATATCCTTTGGCTTTATTTTATAAATATTAAAGTCACTGTTATTGTTGCACTCAATATCCCATTTCATTCTTTAATGAAGTAGAATAAACCTACTGAAGCCAGCACAATTTTTTTTCTTTTTGTGTGTGTGTGTGTGTGTGTGTGTGTGTGTGTGTGTGTGTGTGTGTGTACTCGTTGTGCTGCGCTCATTCACACAGCCTAAGGAAGAGAGGGTTACAGTAGGAGTATTTTCAGTTTTCCCAGTGCTCTCAGTAAAGGAACTGATCTAAGCTGTTTCCCATTGGCATTAAATATGCATTAGTCCCAGCCTTTCATGTGGGCGCTGAGCTGTGTTTTGTGTAAGAAGTCCTGAGGATATTTTCTGATACTTGGAGCCCACCAATTTTTTATCTCCATCTTTTAATTAAGGAGGAGAATGAGGTCTGTAAGAAAGCAAGCTAATCTTTATTAAATGGAATTTCTGGGACACTGATTTGCTTCAGGGCTAGTTACAAAACATCCTGCCAACAAACACTACAAACCCCCAGCACTAAAATCTATTCTCATCAATTAACCTTGAGAAACCAAGGGAAAAGACCACACTGACATTATACGGCATGGTATTAACATTGCCTAATAATCATCTCTACCCCTTACCTGTTATTTCATTCATTCTCTTTGAATAATGTCATCCGAGGGTCTAGTCCCTGACAGAATCCCACGTTCACCCTGTCAGTAAGCTATCACCAGCTCAGGCGTTGTGCACAGCTTGTGGGCCTCGAGCTTGGTTCTTTCTTGTATAAAGACACGGTAATCAATCTTTTTTTGACAGGCTTTAATGGAAGGGTAGGGGGTCTATGCCCACGTTGGGCATTCCCAGAAAGGGGTGATTCTTAATCCCAACATTGTGCTGGCTGGTGTGGCCACCTCTGGTTGCCCTTATTTCCCCTCTACTGGCAGGTTGGCCCTCCGCTGTTCTATTATCCCTCTATCTGTAATTAAACGCAGCCAAAGGGAACTGAGATGGAGCGAGAAAGGGGAAGAGCTCAGGCTGGGTGTCCATGTTTCACACAAAGGATTTCTGACAGGAAGGATCTGCGGCTTTCCATGACCCGAGGTGTGTGTGTGTGTGTGTGTGTGTGTGTGTGTGTGTGTGTGTGTGTGTGTGTGTGTGTGTGTGTGTGTGTGTGTGTGTGTGTGTGTTAACGTTAAGTCCTCATACCGTAAAGGTTAGAAAGGGATTACTGTAACGTTAGCCAAAATAATAAAGCTGGAGAATTGATCAACTGTCCATCAGATACAGCGCACAAACCTTTAAAATCGCACAATTTGGACATACAGCCTGTCTTGTGCAATAACTAATGCTGTCCATTCCCTCCGGAGACCTAATTTTGTCATGAAAGCCATAAGCTCACCTTAGAACGAGTGCAGAAGCCTGCACCCCTATCTCATTCTTTGTGGGGGTTGTAGGTGTGGGTAAATAATGGTGATACTCAACAATTCTCACCAGCACACTCTATGACTGTAATTTCACACAATTTAAGCACGCTCTATTCACACTCATAAATCTCAAACTTCTCCCCATTTCTTCCCCCCATCTTTCCTCTGGAGACCTGCAAATGTTAATGCCAGTGTTTTGTGAGTGTAACCCCTTGCCAAGGCTCTATCTGTGGGCCCACGCTGGCTAGAATTGGACAAGATTGGAACCTGTCGCAGTAATGGGGTCTCTGACCCAGTAGGGCCATCACAGACCGTCTTTCTGTGTATAGGTGTGTAGAGGTTCATATACACAGGTCTGTGCATGTGCTGTGATTTATAGGGACACAAACCTTCCAATAGAGCCTGAAGGGCATGGCTGGGCTTCCATAAATAAGCAGCCTTGGTTATCAGCAAGGTAGGAAATATTGATTATTTTAAATGGCTATCGCATTACTCTCATAAATATGCATCGATTGCACATCATCGGGTTGATGTCCTTCGATTTGGTTTTGAAAAATGCGAAACCGTTAGCAGCTCATGAAATAAACAGCCATTTGTAAAATCTTATTTATCTCCTGAAGGCTCCTTTGAGAAAACGTTGTTTACGAACAGGCTATCCCGACTGAATTACTGAATTCAAGGATGAAAAAAAAAAAAAAGGACAGACTATACCCACAGTCGTATAAATTGCTGCAGGATAACTATCATTTATCTTATAACCCCAAACCATACAAAACGGAGAAACCTCTACTTTTCCAGGAACCTTTGGAATCATTTCCTAGTAGTGTTATCCATCAGTCGTGTTACAGCCCATTGAAAGAAAACAAAATGTCAGTCGCCCCAGAATAGACCCCATGAACCATCATCTCCATGTTCCACTACAGTTTAAACCACCATACCTTCCAGATACAAGACTTTACCAAAGTACAATCACAGTGTCTGCAAAATATACAACACATCATTAACTGTGGTCTACCTCTGGTTATTTAATACACTGTTTCTTCTCTCTGCGAACCTCCCCCCGGTGGAAAAGCCTCAGGAGTATAGATGGTTCGTGGATACCACTGCCAACACAGGAATTTTGAAACCCAAGTCAGCACTCATTCTAAGATGAACTGCGCTTTACCTCTTGCCTCTTTCTTCTGTGCATTAACTCCGGAGAATTTTGGCTGTCGGCTTTTCCCTCGTTTCCTCCAGTAGCTGCTGAGAAGGGGTGATCACTTTGACGTCGCTGAGCCTTGCTCACCGTGGGTGTAAATAATCAGATTTGTGACAAGAAGGGCCGCTAGTCAGAGGAGGTGAGAATTGAATTTTTGAACTCTCATCTTATTGTTCTGGTATGAATCATCTTCAGCCGATAAAACAGCATGCCTCCGCTGTTCTCATGAAGAGAAACTGAATTACTCGTTTGAAACTGAGGCGAGCAGCGATTAAAGCTGATTCGGCGACTGGCAAAGGGACTCGTGCAGCGTGCCAAGATGCATCTATGCATCCCATCTTTGATAGATTTGGCTACTGTATTAAATAAGTGAAAGCTTCTTACATTAATCAGAATGCTTTGTTTGGGGAAAAAAAATTGTTGGAAACCCCAGAGAATAACTCAAAAAGCAATATTGTTTTACACACCCACCCAAATTAGGGAATGTAAGTTGTCACCATGTCAAGTAAGATAATTAAGATGCTTTCCAACGGCATTGTTGACAGAGTTGTAAAAAACAAACAAACACGAAAACACTTGTATGTCTCGTGCATCTTTGTTGTTTGAATCACCACAAAAATGGTGAGACAAGTGTGTGCTGACAGGCTGAATTTTGTGAAGCCTACACAAACGCAAGAGTTAAATGTGATGGTGAAAAAGAAAAAGAGGGAAAGACCACTGACCCGAGTTCAACATGCTGTTGCTCACTGCTCTGTGGCCTGGATGGAGAATCCAACTTTATTATGTAACACCAGTGACTGTAAGCTCAACAAACAGGGTTGAGGTTGGGCTGGAGCCCATCCCAGCTGTCAAAGGGCAAGAGGCGGGGTACGCCACTGACGGGTTGCCAAGTATCACGAGGAGATCTTAGGAGAACTTAACATGCTTATCTTTGTACTGTGGGAGGAAGTGGAAGTAACCAGAGAGAACATGCAAGCTCCAGCCAGCAGATTCAAACCCAGCACCTATTTGTTGTGAAGCAGTAGTGCTAACCACCACACCCACGTGCCTGTGTGATACACAGTGCGTAAAATAAAGAATGATCCCTTTTCAAAAGGCATAGATATAGAAGCTTACGGTAAATTTTGAAATGCTTAGCTGAATATAAAGTTTAACATAGCAAAACTTACAACGTGTCCCCTTCATGACACGTGGATTATGCTTATATGATTTTCAAACATGCCCCATATAATTCTGAGCCTGTTTGGAGCCACTGCAGCCACTGCTGCTGTTGTGCTGCCTACCGGCAACCACGTGAAACTTGCGAATCCCCTATTTAACAGTACATGGGACTGGTGAGTGGCTGGGGAATTAAAGCCCTTAAAAATAGGATTATTCTTTTTCATACACCCTGTATGTTAATATAATATCATACTTTTTCAAATGCAAGTGTCCTTCATACCCAAAGTGTAAATTTTTACTAATCGGTCATCAAATAGCTTGACAGTCATTACTTTTCTGTAAAGGATAGAATTGTAGCGCTTTGCCTCCATTCAATTTATTTTTCCCCACCATTTATCAACCTCTAAACTAAATTCTCTCCATGGCTGAAGCCTGTGGATGAGATTTTATTCATAATTTTCCTCAAAATAAAAGTTTTAAACACGTTAATAAATGAGTTCCCTGGAGCCTGACCGAGCAGGACATGAGCAGATTCAGCCTGGAGGCAAGGCCTTGAATAGAAAGAGCAGCGGAGAGCTTGATCTGTCTTTATGCGCTTTTAATTACACACGGCCGGATGGCCTTCAATCCCCAGAGAGCTGAGGTGAAGCTCACGTCAAGACCAGAAAGAGACGGGGAGAGGGGAAGGATCACCTGCACCTCTGAGGGCAGCGCGAGGTTAATTCAGCAGACACATTACAAGAGCCACAGGCGGCTGTCAATCATTCCACAGTATTTTGACTGACATGTAGTGAAAAAAACTGTCAGTTAGCAGTAGACTCACAACCCTTACTCTACATGGATTTACTGCCCGTGTTTTAGAACACGTATGCATATTTCCCCAGGAAGGAAAACCCTCTTTACGTTTCCAGTTTGTAGAGAAACCTCAGCTGAGTTAATGTGCTTAGCTTTTTGCAAAAATGTAATGTTTCATTTTAATGATCAACTGGCAGGTAGCTAGTGCTCTGTAGTGGGTAATGTGAGAAGACATATGGTTTGTAAAACTGACTGATCAGAAAGACAACAGATAAGATCAAGTTAAGGCTAGTTTGTGTGTATTTGTGTGTGTCTGCTGCCCATATTCACATTAGACTGAATATGCTCATTCACGTGCAGCTATCAACAATTGCACGTCCACATAGATTCTCTGTTGAGTCCAATTTTTCCCATTACAGTATCCCAAATTGCAAATTCTCCCTGGTGGGCTTTACCATCTATACTGTTCTTTCTCGCTGTTTTCTCTCACACATTTACTTTCAAACACATTTTGTCAACACACATTCCAACAGTTCAGAGCACGCTGAACAGCAAGATCAGAGGGAATAAAACACTCACACAGAGAGAGCTTTTATGTATCGGAAACCCTTTTCATTCTTATGAATCTCACCTCCCAGAACTGTACTTTTCTACGAAATGAGTGCTATAACCTCAAGGCAATGTCAAGGTGAAGGAAACGTGTCAGCGCCTCCCTGTTGAGCTTTTTCTCGCTCCGGCTCTCTCCAGTTAATGACTCGAGTGTGGAGAGTGTTACCCTAGCTAGGCCTGGCCAGATGAGCCCAGAGGAGATGGCCAGACTGTAATCACAGGCAATCATCAGCTCTCTTCCTAGATCTCTGCTACTCTGGACTGAACGGTATGGTCCTAAACCCGTGATTTGAGCCGTAAGGTGAGTGAGACCGAAGGAAAGGGGAGGGAGAGGATAAACAATAAAGGTTTACACTATGAAGTATGCACAATTGAGAGATTATAGTGATGTTCATGGTCTTTATTTGGTGTGTTAACATGCTAAAACACAAATTTTATTTGAAGACAGGTATTTAAATGTGGTTACATTTTGACTGGAGGGGGGGGTTACATGAAAAAGTCCTTATCACCAAGACACGAAATTCTTTAAAATCTATTAAATATTGCCTAGAGAGCAGTAGGCCTGGGTTTGAGTCTGACCTGTGGCCCTTTGTCTTCCCCTTTCTGTCATCACTTTCCCATCTATCTACAATGTGTCTACCCAATAAAGGCTAGAAGGCCAAAAAAATCATCTTAAAAAAAAAATAAGAAAAGAAAATCCATTTAAGAGTTGCTCAGACTTTTATAGTAAATCTGGGACGAGTGAATGCCAAGGAAACACCAACATGGTGTGAATTCACAACGATGCGTATCTGTCTGAAATTTCCTGGCAGTCAGTTCAAAGGTGTCTGTAGTGGTAGACCGATCAGTTAACCAACAGATCAATAAAAAGCTGTATGAGTAAGTAAGACAGTCTGGGGAAAAAAAATGAGGGTTGCAGTGCAAGTATGAGAAAATGTCCATAATAATTAGTCATCGTAGCTGCAATTTGACTCAATCTTGGTTGGTCCACCGCTGATAACTGCGAAAACTTCAATCGTAATGACATTGGCCTTCTTCTGACTTTCTCTAGTGCAGAGAATTCACAGCACCTGAGTGGGTGTAAAATAAACAATCCACCCCTCATTCAAGAAATCTTCAAACTCCACACAAACAAAAAAAAAAAAAGATCCACAAGCATGTCTCACTGCAGGTCAGTAAGAAGACTACAGAAGGTAACCCTATTAAAAAAATAAATAAATAAAATCATGCAGCTTGACGTGGTGGGTCCAGGGACTGTGACTTCAAAATCCTCGAGGCTAAAACTAATGGAGTTCTGCTTCTTCCAGCTTGTCTGTCTCTCTTCATCAAAACACAACAACCCCCACATAGCCTGCAGCACTGATAGTAATATGCGATACAGAATGGTTGTTCGTTTAATTTTACAGCCAGGCATGCTGGTGTCACTCAAAAAAAAAAAACCCTGAAAAAATAGTCTAATCTACCTGGACTGATGGACAGAAAGAGCCATGTTTTTGCAGTCATGCCAGCTCTGTCTTTGGAGCTGTAAACTTTTACATGTCAGTGGTGCTGTGTGAGAGAAAAGCCTTGGACTTTTTGTCTCCTACCCTCAATCCTACGTGCTCTGCGGTTGAGTCTGGTTGTCTGCTTTCTGCTGTGGTCTTTCATCACGTTCACTCCCCATTCTGGCATGCCTACTAGTATCTGTGTGGTTGTGTGTGTGTGGTTGTGTGTGGGGGGGATAAGACAAGAACTTTACTGCCATCTAGTGGCAACAAAACCACTGCCCTTCCTGTGGGGTCAAGGAGATCAAGAAAAAGAAATGCATGGAAAACAGTGGTGTGGAGTGTTGTCTAAACACTGTTCATATACATCTCTCATGTGTCTTTGTGGTGGTTGATGCTGGTACTTCATTAATGGGAGTCCATATTAGTGTAGCAGGTCAAGTTAAGTCAATGAGCAAGTGCTAATTCCTCTGCAGTCCTGTAGTGCACAGGACTGCAGAGGAATTAGCACTTGCTCATTGACTTAACTTGACGAGTGGCAGTGCGCCACTCGTCACACATTTGCATATAAATTGCTTTAAACGTGATGTTGCTCCTAAATTCCTTAACCACCACTTGTTTAAAATTCATGAATGCTTTTGAATTTTGTCAGGCATGGTTGAGCTGTCAAAAAAACCTTTGATACGTTTAAAAAAAAAAAACCCTGCAGGTGTGCATGCGCACAGGCATTTGGTCTGAGATTTTGTGAAATTCTCTCCTATTTTGTCTGTGAAAAGCTCTGGAAGCTCCCTCTGTCTCAAGCCGTCTCTCTCTTTATTTCTTTGTGTGTTTGTCCCCGCACGCGTGTGTGTATTCAGACTCATTACCCAGTCTTGGCTGGTGAAGAGAGCCTTGTCTCTGTGGGCATCGATGTGTTAATGTACACTGTCTAGTTATCTCTGGTTACCATAATCAGTATTCAGAAACAGTCTCTGCTGGAAGTGCAAATATTTTGTTAATTTTCAAACTGGGACTTGCAAAAACATGCATGTGAAACACTTTTTTTCCCCTGTAGATTTTAGATGTTTTGCACCACAGCTAACCTATTTCTAACCTTTTAATCAACATGAACAAACCAAGGTAGAACAATTAAAATTGGGCATGTCACAAATTGTTTTGGGCACAGGATACACCCATGCTCTGATGCTGCCTATCTATTGCTAGCGGGGGATCGGATTTTAGACAAATTCTCTTGTTCAGAGTTAATTTGTGTCTGCTGTTTGATTGTTTGCCTCAGGAGGAACAAGGATAGTGCTTAAAGTAATTGAATGGCCCATTTACATTCTACTAATTGATTGTGAGGGTTTCAATGAGGGTTTTTTTTTCCTGTGTTGCCCTGTATAAGACAGAGTAGAGTCCAGCAAGAAGCAGCAAATGAAACCTTTACAATCAAACAATAAACAGATCAAGTAATTGTAATATGAAAATATATTGGGTTTTTTCCAAGATTTCGAAAAAATGTATATATTAGGCCATAATGTAGTGGATTACACATTCACCTGACAAACAAAAGTTCCCTGGGAGGAGAGACAAATCTATTCTTGTTAAAAAAAAATCTACCAAATCAGAAATGCAGAAATGGATGTGGTGACCCCTTGTGACAAGAGAGCAGCTTTATTTGCTTTGGGCTACATAAATTAAACAGTCAGCCTTAATAAATCCTGATCAAAAGCTATACTTCATAAACACTAGACACTAGAAAGGACTGCTCTTTAGGTCATCAAAGTATATCTGTTTGTCATAACTACAGTGACCTGCAAGTTCATGCAGTCAAAGCCAGCTCAGCAACAGTGGAATGTCTTTGATGTACCTGTACCTGCTTGTGCAGCTTCTTTCGAGTATGCGTGGCTATTTTACAGCATGCCCCTTTGAACTGTTTTGGGGTTTTGTTTTGTTTTTTTAATTTTTCAATTGCAGTGGCCATGCTCATTGGGTTTGTATCTAGCTTGCTAGCTGAAATTAAAAGAATACAAATCATTGCCTCTTGTTCATGCATTAGAAGGTTTTATGAGCTGTATTAAAGGCTGGAGCTTCGTGCTGCTTTTGTTATAACTGACTGATCTGAACTGAAGGTGTAATACGCAACATTGGGAACTGCCTCGTCTAGCGGCTAAAAAACACTAAAAATATTTAACTTCATCTGCAGGAAATGTGCTGTCTAACCACTTGAACAAAGAATGTTGACCACATTTTCTCAGTCTGCCTTCATCTGTATGTGTATACACTCCTAAAGACAGCCTGTTTATGTTCCCTGGTCTCTGCACATCCCTGAGATTCACTTGTGTGATTTATTTATTTTTCTTCTTTTCTTCTTCTTCCTTTTTTTTTTTTTTTTTTTGCAAGTCCTTCGCTGCGCATTTACATGACCCCTTGCACTTTGTTTGCTTCTCTAAACGTTGTGATGGCAGGTCTAAACAGGATGCAGGTCAGCTGAAATGGTTTACACAGGAGATCCTGATGCATTTATTGCGTTGAGACAAAGCTGCACTGCTACACTTCAAACATCTACATGTAGCAGGAGTTGCAATGAGTTGCTGCACAGCTTGTCTTTACAGTTGAGCTATACATCTCGCCTCAGGCTCTCCAGCCCATCTTTACCAGCTTTGGAAACGCAGATGAAAATGCAAGCTGACCAAATAGACTTCCTCCTTTGTAGTTACAAGTTTTTAGCAGCTGCACATCACCTCTAGATATGGCTTCACAGTGTTTTGAGCTTCAGTTGCTTAAATAATGTGCACTGTTTCTGATTTGCCAGCATGTCATTGTCTGCTCACCATCACCCTCGCGTCTGAAAGAGTGGCGTACCCTATGCTATTTGGTTGTGTCAGCAACACTGACTTTGGTGAGCCATCTCCTGGCGAGTGGATGTAGGACATTTCTCTGGTACCTATCCAAGCCTATGTCTGCCCCGCCATTCCATTCCTCACTGTTACTATCTGTCATCCCCTCAGTTTCTCCTTCCTCCTCTCCCATGACCTCAAGGAGTCCTCAGGAGGTAAAGTTTTCCAAAATGGGAAGATTGTTTTTTTTTTCCCTTCCTCCCCATCTGTCTCTTTGGTCTCGTTTTCCCTCTCACAAATTAGCATAGAAAAAGAAGAAAAAACACCCCAAACCTCAATGCTGAGTGACTCATTCAAATAATTGTTGCTTTAACTGTATCAAGTTACTCTTTTCTCTGACTCCCTTTTTACTTTTCTTCCTTTCCCCAGTACAGTGCGGTATCTGGGCCACTTGTGAATTGGGGCCTTTCAGTGAAAAGGCAGGAAAAAAACGAGTGACATCAGAGAGAGAAAGAGAGGGATCTAAAGTCGCCCTGTAATTTTCTGTTCTGTTTCTGTGATTGCATATATGACCATAACAGACAACCGGTTAGCTGGTTCACTTTGTACATGTACGTGTATATTACATTAGTAAAGATCCCCCATGTGTCTGTGTTTTATTTTAGCATGTTTGCGCTGCTTGTGTGTCTAGGTGGAGCTTGACATTGTTGACTTTTACAGCAAAACAGTTTTACAGGAGGGCTGTTCATAACCGAATAACAGAAAACAAAGAGACCCTCGCGTGTGTGTGAGTGTGTGTCTGTGTGTGTGCAATGAAAAGACAGTAAGAACAAAGAGACAAGAGATGGCGAAAGAAAAGGGGAGTGTACGGAGAAAGAGGAAGGCCAGAAAAAAACTCCACTTTTGAGAAGGAGAAGAAATTTGAGACATGTTGAAACATTTTTGGATAGAGGAGAGGAAAAGGGCAAGACATGCGGAGTGAAGGATGAGATCCCTCCCCCTGCCAAACTCGAGTTATACTCTTGACTATTCTATAGCTAACCCTTCCTCTTTTCCCCTCCTCTCCACGTCCCATGTGAGCAGCAGCCCGATGACTGGACCTCTGTGTGTCTCCACTCTGCTTACGCTTTGCTGCGCTCTGGCAGACATGCATTGTTCTCCACTGTACACTACTTGTTGCTCCCGTTCTTAAAGAGTTAGTCGGTGTTAGCTCGGCAGAAAGAGTGGGAGGAAAATACTCAGCGACAGCCTCGCGGTGAGTACTGACATTTTAATTTTTTAGAGAGGAATATTCTTGTCTCATTCATTTGTGGTGCCTGTCAAAAGGTTTTCAGTAGCATAACAAGTTTTTCTGAGGGATATCTTCAGTGGAAGATTTTTAAATAAGACAATCAGTTTGGCATGCCATGTAAAGAACATAATTCATTAGTTTTTTTTTCATTGAGTAAGTTGGTGAAAGACATGCTCTGGTAGTGAGAGCCCTTTTAGCTCGGCTCTTGTTTCTTTTGCTGACTCACTCTATTAACTTATTTCATATGGCTCCGTGGTGTGTAGAAGTGTGTTGTGTGCATGTGTTTGCCATTGTGTATAGTTTCTTAAGGAATTCTGTACAGATGCACGTGTATATGTCATTTAAATGTAATTATCAGCCCCTGGCCCTACCTGATGGTGTAAATGTGAGAATTTAACAAAGATGGAGGGAGCAAAACATAGGGGGGGGGGATGCTGGCATACAGCTGTTACTCACTGTTTGCTTCGCTCTCTCAGGTCTGTATTGATTTCCTTCTCTCTCCCCACTAAACGAGAACAATAGCTTCATGCCTGGCCAAGACCCCCCAGTAAATAACTCAGCTAAATATCTACAGCAAATCTCCAGCAAGATGTTGTTCATTGATTGCTTTGTCATCAGATGTGCACACACAAACACACACACATACATACGGAGGAGAAATACACAAACACTCAATCGGGCCTTGTCGTCTAGAGGGACTTCATTGTTTGGTGTGCATAATTGTTTGTGTGTATGTGTCTGTAAAGGCCTTGTCCAAAAAGGTCTTGGACAATGAAGTCTGTCACCGGGGGATGTGGATTTCTATCTCCCTCTCCTTCCCTCTCTCCCTTTGCTTTTCCTGTCCCAGTCTCCCTTCACATCTGGATCTCCCCACCAGCTGACAAGGAACAAGGGAGCGGATGGAGGGAGGAAAAAGGCATGGGATGGGGGGGGGGGGGAGAGAAAGAGAAGGTTAGAAATTGGAGGAAGGGGAGTGTATTTGAGCCAAAGTTCCCTCCATGCAGGAAGAGCAAACTTCACAATGTTATTGTGATTGTCTGATGTATGGGAGGAAGCGCAAACACTGCATGTGCGTAAACACACACACACACACACACACACACACACACACACACACACACACACACACACACACACACACACACACACAGTCCTTCACACGCAGGACTTAAGTTCACATGCGTGCAAATACAGTAAATGAACATGGGCAAATGTACACACATTTAAACACATGCAATACACATTTAAAGGACTGTGAAGCCAGCGTTAAGCCGATTGAAGTGACACTCATGCGGCGTCACTATTTAGGCTCAGAGAAAAACTGGTGCCGGTGCTTGTTGGAGGGCTTTGGCCTTACCATGTGTCAAGTTTTTAATAGGAAATTTTGCACAAGGCTTTAGCTGTCGAAGCAAGTCCTTTTCCCTCTCGGTCTCTTTACTCTACTGCCTTCCAGCTCATTAGCCCATTGCTAAGCTATACTTGAAATTAAATCCGTTTCCTGGATTGAAATTGGAAGTAAAAAAAATATATATATATCTGCCAGAAGAAGCCGTGCAGGCCAACTGTTGCAATGTTCTGTCAAAGCTGGTCAACCTTCGCCTGTTTATCCATACCAGGGCAGAGCCATGTGCCATGGCAACAGGTGTATGCTGATTATTAATATTAGGCAACAGGCGAGGCTGCGTGAATGCACGATGATTTAAAGGGGTAAACGTCCCCCTTACATCTGCTTTAGCGGATTCTGTGCAGCACACACGATTGGGGGAGGTAAAGATTGGGGACATTGATAAAACACGAGCAGTTATTTCCTCCACAGCCTCCCAGGAATTGTTTGACTATGCAGTTTCTGCCATATGTGCATGTGTAATTCAGCCATCTCCCTCTGTCAGTGCAGCTGGTCTGCGTCTGCCCGTATCGCTACTTTTCATATTACTTATGGCCTTTAGTCAAGCCTGCATCATTGTGCGAAATATAGGCAAGAGGGATGATGTTACAGTGCAGGTGGCATGAGTAAGACTGAGGTCACTGCTGAATGGGTTTACAGTGTGAATAGCTTCTCTTTGTGACTTGACATCACTGTGAATACTATAATTTTAGGGTGTATGAGTTTTTGCTTTTCATAGTAAGCATGTTTTGATATATAAAACATATACAGCATAACAGTGATGGACTGGAAAAGTGGCCCTGTTTTGGCTTTGTAATCCGTATAGTTCTTATACTGTGGTAGTGGATGTCGACCAAGTGTGTATGTTTTACATCATGATGTCACTAAGCGGACTGAGGGCTACAGCCAATGATGTAGTGTCACTTGGCACAAGTGACACTACATCGCACTGTCTGTGTGCCAACCAACAATCAGCCAGGAGAAAAGTGACATGTGTTGAGCTGCGTTAAAAAGCCCTGATTTGTTTTGGTCTGTGTAATAACATTCATTCAGCAGTGGTGTCAGTGCATCGTGTACAACGATCTTTCTCATATTTATGGAACAAGACCAAAAAAACTGACTGATGTCAAAGAAACTGACAAAAAGGGACTAAATGGATAATGATAAAGTCAGTGTGGATAAATACAAGGAGAAACCAAAGTACTGGAAGCGAACATAAAGGTTATTTGCATTCTTTGTGTTTTATTCAAACCAGCCAAATCTGGTTGAGCATATCAGTAGGTCTTCAGATATTCAGACGGGTGGATGGGCGAAAGTAGGCTACATGGCAACCATCAAATAAGAGTAGAACTCGAGTTTGGTTCTGCTCTTATCTCGGCTCATGTGCAATACATCACACTTTCTGTGGCCTTAAATGAGAGATTTGCCAGAGTAACTTCACTTTGGCAAATCTCTTATTAGTAGAGGAGGATATGTTTGCTATATACATGTGTGCGCACATGTGTAAAGTGCACACATTACTACTTGCATGTTGTGGTACTGTGTTGTAGTGTTTTATGTCTACAGTTAAATAATTATAAATAATTTTAGTAAATTTTCCAGTTTACAAACAATATGGATGAACTTTGTGACTTTAGGCATTCTTTGCTGCAGCTGCTTGCAGAGAGGCACTCAATCCCTTGTTAGACATTCCTGAATTTATTTTTTGGATTTCACGCAGTCTTTGTTTTTCTTCCCATGAATACAACTGTGGCAGGGTCTAATGACAGACCAATGGCTGCACACAGAGCTTCACGGCTGATGTCCAAAGTAATCTGCTCCCTGACTAGTACTTGTGACAGTCTTATAATAAAGGCAAATATGTTCAAAGTGACACATGTATGTATGTTTAATATTATGCTTAGCAATAATAATTATGCTGCGTGCAAGAGAGGTAATAGAATTTAAACTAAACTCTGTTTTTCACCTTAATTGTTTTTCAGAAGGTATACGAATGATGCTAATACTCTGTGTAGACTGACCGGGCATTTATGTAGCAAACCAAATGTCTTTATCGTTGCAAGTAATCTGCAATCTGCTAAAAAATCTCTTCATTTTCACAGCCTAATTGCTTTTTGGTGTGCTTGCAGCTTTGCCACAATAGTTTATTCTACAGTCTGTGAAGCAGAAGATTTGCAGGTAGATTCTTTTCCCCCCATTTGTATTTTTTCAAAAAATTCAATCAGTCGTATCTTTTTTTTTTTTTTTTTTTTTTTTTTTTTTGTGCCAGTTTCGTCTTTCATCTGGAACAAGATATCTGTGTGTGTTTGTGCACGTGTGTGTGTGTGCACGCATGCTTCTGTCTGAATGAGTCCTGGCAAATTTAATTAAAATTTTGCTAATAACCAACACTGAAGTCTTTGTTTTAGGCATATAATGAGTGAAGGAATCAGAAGTCACTGCATCGACCATCAGTTTTATTAGTTGTCACATTGAATACATCTATAGTATATATTACTATCAAAAGAATTTGTGGGTATGCATACACGTGGTAGTTGCATATACTCAGAGGGTCCTGCACGCTTGATTCTCTGTAGGTATTCTTCAAAGGGCTGTGCATTGCTGAGCTTATCCCTGAAGATTATCGCTATTCTTCCACCCTGTCATTTTTTCTTCTGTAGCTCTGGCTGCTGTAATTCTATGGTTCAGCAATTATTATGAAAGCTGGCTTTGAAAGCTCATTAAATCTATTTTGAAACAAGGTGGAGGCCAGGTATAAATCGCCTGCAAAAATCCAAGTTTTGAGCAGGTTACACATCATATTGAGATGAGAGGATTACAGCTATTATTGTTTAAAGAACATTCCCTGATTATAGCTCGCCCCTGTGTGTGGATACAAAGAGTTCTGATTACTGCTGGCACTGCCGCCTCACTTCCCAAGAGTCTAAGCATTGACTGGCACAGCAGGGGGTGCAGGAAAGGCGGCAGGCATACACGCACACTCACACACATAGATGTACCAACACAAAGGCAAACATGCAGAGACACATTAAACACATGTTAACATCATGTTTTAATGAAAAGCACAGTCTTTTCTTGAAAAGAATTGCACAGCTATTTTCATAATGTGTATTTAATACAGATTTCACCTATAATAAACACGCAGAACAGCTGCAGGCATTTGGATCAGAGCTAATATTGAAATATATTAAATGGTTTTTTTTTATTTTTATGGATGATAGGCTTTTTTGCACGATTGTGTATAACACATCATTCGTCACTCAGTACACCATTGGAGTTTAATGGTCTTATTTAACAACAAGCGTTCACACACACACATGCTTTTTCCTGTTTGTGTTGCCTGTGGCAACGGTTTGGCAAGGATCAGTGGTGATGTCAGCAGTGATGTACGAGTGTTGGAGTGCGAGGAATGACCTCAGCAGAGGGGAAGTCCCGGGAGACTCATATCAGCTGCAGCCAGTGTTCGCCTTCAGAACTTTCTCACACTACAGCTTTGCCGACCCCCCGAAGCCCCTCCTTCTGATCCTTCACAGGCATCACAAATCACCAGCATCCAACATGGCAAAGAGCTCTGACATGCACACAAGAAAGCCCTACTCCCAAAGCCAATGCTGAGAGTACATAGAAGAGGAATAGGCAAATTAACTGTTACTGCCTAGTGGGGAAAAGCCATTCCTTTGACAATATTTTTTTTTCTCTAAAATGTTTTGTTTTTCCTTTTACCGACTCCTTTTGTGTCAGTTAGTTTTAAAGTCTTATAGTGCAGTAAGAAGCATGCAGTCTCTCCCCCCCAGCTTCCCAAAAGTGAGAATTTTATCTCGGGAAGCAATTAATCAGCAATTGAACTGATAGTTAAAATATGATGAACTGGCTTAAAATGAGTCACGTCCATGTTTATATGCTTTATACATCCTAACACTGTAAAGCCAGACTAATATACAAGCTGGAAAATATTATTAGCAGATATGTCTTCATATAATAAACTGTATGAACATATTTTGTTTGGTCACAACTAAACTGCATTACTTGAAACAGTCTCATTACATAGTTTCACTCAGACTCTATTGTTTACAATACTCTTAGCACTGTTAGCACATGCAGCAGAGTATGTATCAGAGCGAGCCAAAGGATGTCTTGATGCTAACTAGTTTGTGAAATGTATTGCAGGAAAACTGGTAAACAATGATCACAGGCTTTAGCCTTCATAGTATATCTGTGACAGAGCATGTGTATAAATGGGTTCGTCTATCAGAAATATATTGGCCAATATATCAGTACTCCATTTTTTTTACTGCTTAAAATTTGTAAGTGGCATTGGTCATATTGCTAATGTGGTTTAAACAGTGACAGCGTATTAGTTCTCTCACTGTACGGTATAAAAACACTTCAAAAAGGCTGGGAGTAAGCTTTGGAAATGTTGAGTTATTGAAGAGAGCAGTTTTCTTTGAGAAAATCAGTCTTTCTCTTGTGCTCATCACCGCATTCTTCTTCGAGAGATTAATGTGTGAAACTGATAAATGTTCTTTCCATTTATCTGTGATTCACTGCAAAATATCAAAAATTGCACGAGACTTTCTACTTGGCAACCTTTTTTTTCGTGATTTTATGTTTATTTAAAGTTGGTAACAAGAAAAATATTCCAACTCAAATGTAACTTTTTTTTTTACATGTGCAGCAAACATTCTTTGCATGTCTATCCAATCCATGCTTGATGACTCTTGCTAAATTTTAGTGAATTTCGGTAGTACTAATGTGTAAAATAAATACCAGAGAGCATTATTTAGTGTATGCAATGCAGATTTTCCATGCATTTGTGAGAGTGTTTTGAAAAGATCCGTTTTGTGTGCTGTAATTTAAATAATAATGAAAGCATTTCCTGTAAGTAAACCTAGTAGTTATACTGATGAACCTTATTTTGAGACCTGCACGCATCCCATTGCCTTTTTAGTGGTAGTAACCTCATCATCTATGCCTATGTTGTGGGCTGTTGTTGGCGTACACATATTGTTATCGGATATTTAAACCCATTACGTCCTCCTGCTTTTAAACACACCAGCTGCATCACTGCGGTGACATCTAGCATGTGAACACAGCTTGCGCCCTCCCTCCAGAGTGGTTTTCTGTCCAGATTGCTGAACTACAGTCCAGGCTTTGCTCTTGATTCAAGCAACAGTCAGTTCATAAATGAATGGTTGCCTCTTCCTAGGACAGCTGTGTTACCAGGCATGAATGGGGAAAAATGATCACAAGAGTACCAACCGCATTCGTGAACCGCATACTGTGTGTGTGTTTTCTAAGCCAAGTACACGGTGCCTGTGCTCATTTGCAAGCACACGTGTGCTCATGAACCTGTTGGTGTGTGAATGAGTCGTGAACTATGAAACATCGAGGGATCAACTGCCACTAATGAATCAATGGGTGAATTATTTATCGTGTTTGCATTTGCCTTGATTGATGTGTCATTCGAAGGTGGGTGTGTAATGGCTGCTGGCTGGTAAACGCATAAAACAGTATGTTGAGAGTGTGGCGAGAACAGAGGAAAGTACAAATCAGTACAACCCAATTTCCACAAAAAAATTAGGCGCTATTATTTTGAACTTATGATGTGCAGAAACTACAAATATCATGTACTTGCCCTGTATGCTGTCAAAACAGCCTACCCTTTGGGGTATGGGGCCTTTTGTGGGATCTGGCATAGGACGCTGGCACTGGATGCCTTGGGTCCTGTGGGTTCCGGGTGGGGCTTCTATGGACAGGGCTTGGCCCAACACATCATGCAGATGCTAGTTTAGATTCACATCTACAGTCAGCATCTACATTTTTAGTCCATGTCAGTGCATGTCACCTAAAGCACTGACATGGTGCTGTAGAGAAGCGTACATTTCTCCTTTATTGGCTTCTTTTCACGGGCTCCCTGTTAAATCCAGAATCAAATTTAAAATCCTGCTCCTCACATACAAGGTCTTGAATAATCAGGCCCAATCTTATCTTAATGACCTTATAGTGCCATTTCACTCCATTAGAGCTCTTCACTTTCAGACTGTGAGCTTATTTGTGGTTTCTAGAGTATTTAAAAGTAGAATGGGAGGCAGAGCCTTTGATTTCCCCCCTGGTTCTTCCACTGGAGGTTCCTGTTAAAAGGGAGTTTTTCCTTCCTGCTATCGCCAAAGCGCGTGCTCACAGGGAGTCATAAGATTGTTGGAGTTTTCTCTGTTTTCCTTGTATTATTATTAACCTATTATGTAGGTTCTTTACCTTACAATATAAAGCGCCTTAAGGCAACTGTTGTTGTGATTTGGCCCTGTATAAATAAAATTGAATTGAACTGAACATGTGAAAATAATAGACACTTGAATGCCAGAGCCCAAGCTTTCTCAGGAGGACATGGAATATATTGATGTTATTCAGTTCTCAGTGGTTTATTCTCATGGCTAATTGTATGGCTCAACGTAACTTGACCTAGAAATTCTAAAGCATTATCAGTGCTTTGCCCCAGGGGGAGCTGTTGCTCCAGCTGTGTGTTGTCCTACCTTGGTCCTTCCTACCCCCTGGACCCATGAAACATCCTCTTTTAACCTCCCCGTTTTGTTCTATCCACTTCTCAATCAATGTTTTCTATTTACGTTCCTATTTAAATCGTTTGCTCTCATCATGGTTTACCAAAAACGTCCCTATTTTCAAGTCACGGACAAAGGCAAACTTTTCCCCACCTTTCTCTTTGCCATTACATCATAGCCCAAACCGAGGCCACAGCTGTAAACATGTTTCCACCACATGTCCATGGGTTTCTAATGCCAGTCATTTGCGTGCATAAACAGACTGAATCAGACGTCTAGCTGAGGTTATGACTGAGCTAAACGTTGGAGAAAATCGAAGCAGACTTTGTTCCAGCTCCAGTTAAAGTAAAGTGCAGTGTTGGGCACTTCTGATTTTATCCTTGGAGATCTTTTCCTTCTTTTCCTGTTTCTGTGAGTAAATCTGTTCCTTTAGATATTTAACACCCATATAGTGTAAGTACCATGCATGCTTAAATTGTTTGTCTCAGTAACTAAAGTAAATGTTTTGTCACCAGGTACATATGTATGCTGTTATATTATTTGGTGGCCTCTTAATTTGGTAATTAGTGGAAAAACCTTGCATTTCATTATGCTTATATTTTGTATCATAATAAATTATAGTATTTATAGGTTGTTTGCTGTGCTATACATTCTACCCCATATTTACTGAATTTCAAACACAACATATCAAACTTTAATGCTAAATAAAATAAGTATATGCTCATTTTAAATTTGATGCCACACATTTTAAGGTTAGAAAAGGTTTACGTTTCTGTGTGTGTGTGTTTTATCGCCCAGTCTTTTATGAAACCAACTGTGTAATTACAATTTTAAACTAGTTGAAATAATAATATCTGTACAATAGTGCGTAAACAGGAGAGGGACCATCCAGCTTGTTCAGCATCTGTGTTGACATGGAGGTGCATTCACACACATGGCATTGGTGACTTGCCCATCTGTGAAGGCACCATTAATGCAGTAGGATGTATGCAGGTTTTGGGGCATCACATACTGCCATTCAAGCGAAATATATTTTACAGACTGAAACACACAGCAATTAAGTCCAAAATAAGAGGTTGTTTTGTTACCTAAAATGTTAAGTTATGCTCTTTTTTGTTTGTTTTTTTCAGACAACACATAGATGTATATGTGTAAATGTGATGCCATAAAGCGATATAATTGTCAGAGGACGGTGGTAGGAATCACATGCAACTAAGAAGGAAATCAAAGGAGTTAAATTAGCTGTGGTCAAGGCTCTTGATGTCAGTAGGAGTGCTTAATGTGCTCTGACCAATCCACATGCACTACATGTTTTCAGACCACAGTTGAATCTAGAGAGCAGGGTGAGGTATACAAGAGCCAGTCGGCAATTTACTCTGTGGTACCTGGAGAACAGAGATACCTCAACATGGCTCATTTATTTCTAATTATAGTGACATGTGAATTACCTGAATGAAGTTGGAGTTTATTTATCTGTGGTCACAAGACAAAATGAGCCAGATGACAAATTAAAGGAAAAAAACAACATAAGTTTCTAAGCCATCATTTTTACTTTTCTTTTTTTCTTTTGCTCACGTCAGGTCTGTGCTTTATAGACCATGTGTGCTTATGTTTTGGGGGTTTTTTTTTTCCTTTGAGATCATCTGGATCAGATCATCTTGCAGCTGTCCTTCAATATATTCCAGGCTTTGACACGAAGAGGAAAAATTGTGTGTATAAGGAAAGCAAGGGAGAGAAAATAATTAAAACTGAGGTGTCACTGTTTGAGCATATGTGCTCACATGTGTGTGCCTTTGGATTGGGATTTGGTAATGATATTTCATGTCATTTGCCTCTTGGTGTGTCCATTTTTATATCGAACTACTTCTAGGTTTATACAACTGATCAAAAACAGAGTGGTATGAAGTTTTGTTTTGGTATGGTATGGTTGGTATGTTTTGTTTTGTTTAAATGTTCTAGAAACTGACAACACGGTGCAAGAAACAAAATTCTGTATAATCAAAGAGTGGTCTCGGCTAAATGCCAGGTAAGCGCCACAGGGTATGGATCTCTTTTTAGCCAGCATGGGCTCAGAACCAAACCCTGCGGCACAAAATGTCTTTGCCAACTCAGGCCTCCTGTGAGCGCATATATGTGTGTTTGGATGTCCCCCGGGGGATCTCATCCCTCTGACCATCAGTGCCTTGCCACATTCTTTATCTTGCTTCTACATATTTTGAAACCTACTAGATCGACCAGGGTTTCTTTTTTCTTCTCCCCCCCCCCCCCCCCCCCCCCCCCTTTCCGCAAATATGGGCCAAGTTTTGATCATGGCACCTTTACAGGAAACATTTTTTGGTGATAATAAAAATAATGAAAATATTATTAATAACAAAATCACTTAAAAACTAATAACTGTCCCATTTTTGGATTGCCTGTTTCTTTTTATAGCATCTTTTACTTATCAGTAAGGAAACCTACTATCTATTCAAAAGCAGCAACTATTATTAGAAACATGTCTTTACTCGAGGCAAATTAATCTGTAGCCAAACCTCTACTTTAACCGACATGAACTTTATCTCCATGGGGTTCTTAACCTTTATCCTGCTTCTGGTCCCGCTGAGTTGTGTTGGCTTCAGAGAAGATTCACTCTTCCAGAAGGGAGAGTGGGCAAAGGAGCAGGCCTTTTACTGGTGCATTGGCTGGCCTCTAACCCAGACAGGAAGGACAACCATTTAAGCCACAAAGCTAATGACCACCGACTGTTTCGTTTGTGTCATTTATTACCGTGGATGTGGGGTTTTTGTTCTTGCTGTTTGTGTTTGTAAGTTGGCAGGTTGCACGCTGATTAGATCTGCAGGGACTTGGATAACGGAGAGTGACGAAGGAATCGAGTCAGATTTAGAAAGGTGTGTTTAATTAGGTCTGAGTGACCGTCTGGGCCAGAGATTTCAGACAGGACTCCCCACCAGCCCATAATGAGGTCTCGTCAGGTCGAAACGAGCATCAACACAGGTTTGTCAAACATCGGGCCATCACTATGGTAACCTAAGTCACTTTACCATCTCAGAGGTTTTGTTTCAATGAGGCAGCTACAGAACAAAAATGTGGTTTAAAAACATTCAGGCAGCAAAGGTGACAGTTGTGTTTTTCAATTATTGGTTGTAGTGATTTATGGAATAATTATGGTTATAGATGGCAGAAGGGAAAGGGGATTTTGAAAAGAACTAATTCCTGCCATGCATCTCTATGCGCTATACACAAAGATGAGAAGGTGGCTCGGATGTTGGCATGTTTGTTGGCAAGGTGAAAATATAGAGGTGAAATTGAGATTTGTCAATTTTTCCTAAAGATTTTTGTAGACACCCCGTTTTTAATTGGGAGTATTTGGCAATGGATTTCAAAAAGGTACTAAAGGTATCGGTATGTTTCTATAACAAAAACTTATTTATGATATCAGCACTTGTATAGAGGCATCCTTAATGTTACATCCAGTGAAGTCCATTCATATACTTTGGTAATGGTTAAAAACACACACATCGCTTTACAGTTTTGAAACTAAAGGCTTTACTGAACAGAAGCAGATTACTGAGAACAGGAAAACTGTGTCTGTGAGCATTGAAAGTACTTGCTTGACAGCAAAATCCACAAGTTTGACCAGTGCTTTGTACATCACCATGTGAACCCCTTTAAGTCATTGGGAAAATATACATGTTTTGTTTTGTGTTTTTTGTGGCTCAATGCTGCCACTGGGTTCATATTTTGTCGGTGTAAGCAGGATCCTCTGGGCCGAAATAGGGGGAAATTCCTGTGAAAGTGGAGGGCTGCAGTGGTTGAGCTGAGTTTGCATTATGTTTGTGTGTTGTGTGGTTGAGTTTTGAGTAGACAGCCAGACAGACAGAGACGGATTGAAACTGCTACATGTTACTCTTAGACAAAGAGAAGTCTTTTTTTCTCTTTTTTTTTTTTTTTTTTTTTTTTTTTTTTTAAAACAGTTGGTATAGTGATTATCCTGCTTGACAATCAACTATGCTGCTTCGTAAGAAAATGGAATTATGTTGCTCAAATTGTGATTTATTAAATTAAACATCAAAGTGTATCTACACAAAAATCCACTTTAAATTCTGATGTTCATGTCAGCCGTTAAGTCTCTTTATTTGAGATACTGGTTGCTTGAAACACATACATGTGCAAGCATAAACCTCGATGTCCCACCAGGATGCATAAGGAAATATAAATGGACAGTGGATAGACAAACGACAAGTAGGACTCAGAAAATGTTGGAAAGGAAATGTGAAAGCGCTGTGGTGAAGTATAGACTGCTAACCGAACTAGCCGCTGGTGTCAGTGGGGATGTCTTATGTAATGTGCTCTAACCAATCCACATACTGTACATGCTGTCAGACCACAGTTAAATGTGGAAAGCAAAGTGAGGTGTACAGAATTACACATTTACTCTGAAGAACAGAGGCCACGGTTTATAACTTTTCACACTAGTAGATTATTAGTTTATGGTCACTTAACGAAACATCGAAATTAATGGAAAAACATCTACCAAGTCACTTTGAGGTGTTGAGCCACAATGCGACAACGGCTTCAGTGGTCGTGGAACCGACTCTCCAAATTTCGGAAACTCTTACTGGAGGGATTAACTCCATTCTTTCAAAACATATCCCCTCATTGGGTGTTTTGATTATGGTAGCAGAGAGCACCGTCCAAATCTCCAGAAGGTGTTCAGTATCCATGGAGACCAGGGGGACTGCAAAAAGCCACAGCATCTGATTCACATCACTTTCATTTGACAAAACTATTCACTTACTAGTTAAGCTCTATGAATGTGGACATTGTCATCTTGGTAGAGAAGCTTTCCTTCAATCCTTTCGTTTAAGGGGACAAATGGATCCAAACCATACCAGCAAAGCCCTGCTTAACTTAACAGAGCCAATGGACTGTGGGCTTTGAAGCTTAAGGTTTTTAATTTGTGCCCATCTGTAATTTAATCTATTATTAAACAGTAGTTTTGTTCTCCTTTTCTCAGATTTCATGTCTATCTTATTAGCAAGAAAAATCTAAAAATGTATTTCTATGTAGTTTATTGATTAGAGGCCTCACCAGAGAATTTGTGATTTAATACTGAGAAATAAATGTGGTAATAAAGTGTTTATAGTTGAATTATTCAGTTTGAAAATTGAAAACATAAGAAAATGAATCAGATTGTGAGCAAAGCAGCAGAGGTTTTAAATCCCATTATCTCTGTTTAAATAGAGGTTTTGTCACACAAGCGAGGGAACAAAAAAAATTATTTTATTTTTTTCCATTTTTGACTCCTGAAATTAAATATTAGTTTTGGGAAAATATTCAACTGTGGTACTGGTCGAGTGCATACCAATATCTTTACCAGTAAGACTTTAACAGCAGAGAGCATTAGGGCACATGTTTGTGTTGAAAAGCACTCTGCGCTGAGGTTTTGATATCCATCCACCAGTGCGAGTCAGCATGTATTTCAACATGGCTGTTTATTTTCCTTTAATGTGCAAATGGACAAATATGTGTGACAGATCGTGTGCTGCGGGTTGTGTGCGTGTGAGATATATGATGGCTGCGTGAATGCTGACAGTAATTACAGAAGGGTGTACCACAGCAGCCTGGAGCTGGCTGACTAACAAGTTATTATAACATCTACATAACCAAATGTCAGCCATCTCTGTTTGCTGCTTGCAAAGTGATATAAATCTAGAGGGATAGTGAAGGAAGCTGTAAATGCTTGTGATGCATAGCTAACTGAAAAGATGATAAATCTGGGCTTGAGGTATTTTAGATTTGATTTGCAGATTGCGTGCTGCTTCTTATTTTGACAGTTAGTGCGCTGTGTGTGTGTGTGTGTGTGTGTGTGTGTGTGTGTGTGTGTGTGTGTGTGTGTGTGTGTGTGTGTGTGTGTGTGTGTGTGTGCGCGCGCGCCAGGGATAATGTGGCATCTCTAGAACAGGAACTCTTCTCCGCGCCATACACATAAAAGCGCCGTCTCTCTGTGCTCCTGCAGGACCTGAATGTTCTGTCTTCTAGTTTCCACTAACAGGCCTTTTTCACATCAGCTGCTTTGCCATGAAATACTCACTAAATGCAAGAATTACCAGTCACATTAATGAAGGCTCACATCTAAATGGACCTGAACCTTCATTTGTAACTCCCATCTCCCCTAATTCATGTCAGAGTGGTTGCTGTGAAAAAGGTCCATGAAATGGGCTCTCTAAATAATACACACCTAGTTTTTACAGCCCAGATTTTAAAGAAGTATCTATTTCACTGCAGGCAGTGCTCAGTAATTGAATGTTGGACCAATATTTGTTCTTCCTGTGGTGTTTAAATTCTCACTAACATCAGATGCAACAACAGGTGAGAGTACTTGGGCAGAGAAACACAGCAGAGACAGACCCATGAAATCTTTATTGAGCCCCACTGGCTACTGTCTTGTTAGCATTTGGATTTGTATAGTAAAGGAAAAGCTATGTTATCGTTTCCCCTCTCTGGTTGCGTAAGCTTCAGTGTGCATGCATGTCTCTGCTCCTCAGTGTGTATTTGAGTCCCATAAACCTGAAGCCAGTACTATAAAACTGATTTTTGGATAAAACTGCAGGGGATAATTATGCAGCGTGTTCACAGCACACATGGTCATTAATAACATTGGGGGCCAAGCCTATTTTTACTGTATCTAGCTTTGAGGCTAACATATGGCAGCCTGGCTGATTTGACATAAAAATATGTGCAAGAGCATTTAACAGTCCAGTGTCTTGCATGGAGGAGAGGGCGAGGAGGGCATGCGCACTGTGGCTTGTAAATATATAAGGCAACAGCAGGGGGACCCACTATGTCCCATATTCACTCTCGCATAAAGGCACGTGGAAGAATATGAAGAGGGTGAAAGTTGTTTTTTTAAGTTTTAATAAATCTAACAAATGTGAGGAATTCAATTTCAAAAAATCATGTTAAAGTATTTATATTTAATGAAACGTCCTTTTTATTTTGCCTCAATTCATTATACACATTATAGACGTTAAAGTAGTTGCCCACCAGATAACAGTTAACAAGCATCCATGTAGACAGTGAATGACACCCTGTGGCTGTACTCGTATCAGTCTAGTATAATTTATTATAAAACTGCACTGATGAAAATATTTGCTGAAAATGTTTATTCTAAAGTTATTTAATTTTAATCATTTGTGTACATGTATATATTTGCATAGTGATACGTCAGCACAAGTATAATTTATTTTGTGGGACTTTGTGTTCAGTTCTGGATTTCTCCCATTCTCTAAAACTAGCCTGTCGCAGTGCATCTAGTGCAGACCCCCAGTACACAGAGTGAGATGACTCACTGGACATTAGCAGTCACCCTGGCAGTGCCACCCTGACACCGACGCAGCTGCCGGCCGAGCTTCATGACCTCCATCTCTAGCGAGACCAGCCCGTCGCCTCCACCTGCACCCGTGGACTCAAACAAGCTAGCTTACTTTTTTCCCAGCACTCCTGCGGACACCATTTTGACACAGATGCAGCACACTCTTCTTCCATGGCCTTTAGTCTTTCCCACATACATACATCCAAATGATCACTAAGCTCACGCACGCTAAACACCGGCTGCTCTGTGCTGCTCGTACCTTTTGGAATTTGCTCACATCAAAAACAACATCTGTCCTTTCAGTCGGGCCTGATTAAAACGCGCTGGAATCTCAGTCACACACGCACAATGGCGTAACTTAATCAGCTACCACATGGCCACAGAGGCTTGCACTGCATGGAGAATGTGGGAATCCAGGGCTTAGCGGAAATATGCTTTGTTTTTATATTACACAAAGCACAATAAAGGGGCCTGCAATTGCAAGTGCATTACTGAAAGCATGGATGAAGACTTGCGAATGCTACTCGCATATGCATGTGGCCATCGGTGATATTATTTATCGTGTAGACATTTTCAGTGGTATGCATGCTTAAGTGGCGGGAGTCTTACAACTTAATTCCCTTAAATGAAACATGAGGAGGGGGCAAAATGAGCACCAAGAGCGATTCCAAAGAAAATGCTTTGTCTTTTTTTCCTTTTTTATCAACAGTGTTAGAAGGTCATGTTGTAACACTGAGAACTTCCTGCTTCATTCCAGACTTTTTCTTCTTTCCACATCTCAGTGACACAAACTTTCTCCTTTTCCCTGAATTCCTGCATCTCATTAAAGCACATAATATTATCCAGTAGGATCTGTGTGTACAGAGTTGGCATTTTTTTGACAGCACTATCCAGACTGTTTTTACTGACATACCAGACACTGTATGAGTCTTCTGAGAAGTTTTTCTTTTTTTTTTCCCAGTGTGCTCAATGCTATGCACAGCTGGTTATCACATGCGCCTCATACCCCAGGCAGACCATCTCCTTTTTTTTTTTCTATATCTGTTTGTTGTTGTTCTCAGTATTCTCCCTGTTGCCCATGCATATCACTCGGTGTGCTTATTTCACACACTCTCAGCTGTCATCCTCTTTCTTTCTGCTTTCTGCCTCACTCTAGCCCAGAGGTAATTCCTGTGTTGATATTTGAAGCTAACATTTTCTCAGCTTTCAAAAGGCTCCAGTGTTATGGTTGACCGCCCTATGAAAAGTAATACCTAGAACACATAAATAGCAAGTGGCAGGCGATCATTATTACTCCCTCAAAGCATTGTTTTCAGACCAGAGTGTTGATTTAATTTAATGAGTTAGCTTAGCTGAGGGAGGGGACCAAGGAAACAGTAATTAGTTGTCATGCTAATTGGGTCTGTGTGGGAGTTATCGCTTGTCTGCATGATAACTCTCACGTGCATGTGAAGCACACTGGGGCTGGCCTGCCTCTCTGTTCATCTCACGCACACATTTTTTTTTTTTGTACATTGAAATGCACATAAGCATGCATGTATATGCACACACACACACACACACACACCGATAAATAGGAAAGGCAAACGTTCACATTCTGAACAGCTCACAGAAAATGCCAAGGGACTGTCAGGCCTTTGACCCATCAACTAAGAAGAATTAATGATGCGAAAATCTTGATCCCAATTATTTATCAAGAGAAAGCAGCCTGAGAGCTAAGGGATAAGGGTTCAAGACTTTGGATCAAATTAGCTTTGAGTGTAAACTTAAATACGTTAACTTGAACAAAGGAGGAAAATATAGCAGTGCAGGGTGAGAAGAGGTGATGATGAGTCATGTCATGCTCGTATAACAGGACTGGATGTCATCCTGTCGGCTCCACTAATTGCTTTATGAAGAGCTGATTTTTATGCGTTCCAGCCTGTTTTAGAAGGGCAAAACTAACAAAATGTCACCAGACTTTTACTGATTTATACCTTTAATTCTGAAAAGATGAATGCTGTAAACTGAGTAATCATATTCTTTTTGATCTAACAGAATATACATGTAATTATTATTTTGTCATCTGTGGCATCACTCAAGTATGGTGGCCTTAATGTCTTTCCACCATATTTATGAACATCTGTCCCCACCCTGCCAGTGGGGTTTGTGACTCCCTGTGGAGCTATTTTTAAAGCCCCGAGGTCTAGTGACCTCCAGGAAGGGTCACACTCGCTATCAGCGGAGGTCCAGCCCTGCTTTGCTTTAACATGATATGCATTCTTTTTTTGTCTATCTTCATTCCTTCCTTAGAGCTGCCGTCTCCATCCCTTATTCCTCTCTTCATCACTCCACTGAGGAATCCTAACAACTCGGTGTTGAAAGTGAAAAAGCGATGACCTATCTTAACCTCGACTTTTCAGCAGTTCTGTACTTATTACAGTTACGTACTTTCAGCCGAGTCGCAATGATTCCTCTCATCTCCTGTGAGTTTGTTTAGACATGCTGTCTGTTTTTCACCATGGCGAATGAGAACTTTTGTATATGAGTCTCTCAATTCATGCCTGTATTGATAGCTGCAGGACACGTGATTCTCTTTCCAGAAAGTGGAACTTTTTTAGCAGTATTGGTCCCATTCTCATCACAATGTCTAGTTCTAAGCCCTAATCATGCTTTAATTGAAGGTAATTTGGGGCAGTTTATAGAGTACAAAGCACGAATAAGGGTATTTCTTATTTGGAAAGTAAACATTTTAGGCAGTGTTTTAGTTGTCAGACTATTAGCCCTGACCAGCTTCTGCTAATAAGCAAACAATCAGCAAATAATCTCACACACATGAAGAACTGAGTTTCAGGATTCCTAATGTAAATTAAATCCTAGTGACGGTGCAATTTTCTAACTGTGCCACAATTCACCAGGATCAGAAAATAATATTAAAATGAGGTTTAATAAGATATTAAAATGATTATTACTGAGAATTAAAACATGGGAAAAGATGAAAGACGGGGAAGATGTCGACATAAGTACAGCAATTGACACCGATCAATCACAGTCAAGCCCCAAGGCTTTCAAGAGGTCTGTTCAAAATATGCTATCTGAGCAATTTATGTTCATGACATCACCCTTTTCCTGACGGAGCCATCTATATATTTTGAGAACCATCAAATACATTCTTCCATTCCTCTCAACAGATTTCCACCGTGAATTGCTTGCAGGTGTATCCTCTGCACGTTCATATGTTACACATTTTATCCTCATTTCTGACCAAATGTTCACTCTGAATCTTTTCCAAAGAGCCTGTCGAGAGAGAAAAGACTGTTAACATGTGCAATTAGCATCTGCGAAGTAAGTTTTATTTCCTCTTGTCTGGCAACATGACACCTTGAATAGTGGTTAGTGTGAAAAGAGTAAAACTCGGCAGCTACACACAGAGACAACACACCAGCAGTGTTTGATAAGTCAACAGATGCCCTCCTCTCATTAATAGTTTGACCCCTCTGTTTGCAGCAACTCCAGGTGGGGGTCACACTTTCTTGTCTTTGAGTAAAGGGAGTTCCAGCATGTGTTTGTACATACTGAGCGATATGTGCGCTTGTGTGTCTGTGTGTTTAAGGGCATGACTCCAAAGAGCTCAATCCAACTGAAAATAATAGGGAAATCAGGGTGGTGCTCTGAAATCACACCTACAAATCAAACATAGTTAGCATTCTGTAGCAACAAAGGAGAGCTGATGGGCAGAGCAATGACGCAATGCCATTATAAACACTAGTAGTCCTGCCACTTGCTGCTGCTGCTGCCACCCCAAGGTTACAAATACGAGTCAGTAGTGCAGAGCCCCGCACTTTCAGCATGTCATCCAACAAAGCTGCTCTTGTTTGAACGTGTGTTCTGTGTGTTTAGACTGTAAGCAGGACACTGTTGAGCAGCTGCCACTCATCCAAAGCCATTGCTCACCGACACAAATTTAAAACCGCGATATTGTATATAAAGGAATTAACAGTCCCAGAAGAGAAGCAAAATCAAATTCTTTTTTTTAGCTACACAAACAGTGCTGTGTTGTGGAGTCCAACATTTTAGTCTAGACTGAAATCATTTCACAGATTACTTTTTAATCTTGTGTAACAGACCTTTAGTCTTAATCCTGTGGACTTGAATGGACTCTACTTATATATCACTTTTCTACTCAGTTTGAGCACCAAAAGTGCTTTCTTATCACAAGCCTCTTTCACCCTTTCACACAAACATTCATACAGTTACTTTTTTCCATGCCTAAGCTCTTTGCCGAACATTCACACACCAACTCTGATGGATACATCACGGACAACTTGTGGTTTAGTATCTAGTCCAAGGATATTTCAACATGCAGGCTATCTGAGCCAGGAATTGAACTGCCAACCTTCCAGTTGGTAGATGACCTGCTTATCAACATCTTGACATCCTCTTTTTTTTGTATCTGCTGCTTTTAATCACTTTCAAGGACCACAGTCTCAACTGTTTTTTGATAATGATATGATGATTAAAAGAAGACACTGCAGTTTGGGGAAGGCCTTACTGATATGAAATAAACAGCTTATAAACAAAGTAAAATCTGGGAGCCTTTTGCATAATTGACAGCAGTTCTCGAAGCAAAACTGCAGCTTTATGGATTATTGTGTAACTGTTTTCATGTTTGCGCAAAAGATTGTGGGGTTGACAAATTTTCTGTCTGCTATCTCATCTTTGGTTATGCTGCTTTTGAATAAATTTGTCCTGGTGTGGCAGAGTTATGTGGTAAACAGCAGCTAAGGCAGCATTTTATGCTGACTTGAAACTACAGGGATTGGAGCTTAGTGTGAACTGAAAATTTCAATTTTACTCTTAATTTCCGTTATTTCTGGCAGCTGTAGCTGCTCATAGAAAATATGCTCTTGACAACAACAGGGAGAGCCAGAGTGTTTCAGGACTTCATTACAAAAGAGAAGCCTGCCTGCTGGTAGAGCATAACAAACAGCTGATCAGACAGGGTAGCTGTGCAATTTCATGCTTATGCATAAAGTATCTCTCTCCCACTTTTATTCAAATAGCATCTGCGGCACAAAAAAAGAAAAAAAAATCACATAGCTGTTGGACTATATGTAAATCAAGTTAGAATCTTATGGTTCAATAAAAGTCTAGTGTTTCGGTGTCATTGTCCAGCGTTTTGTACAGATTTACGAGGGCATAGGGCACCACATGCATGAACCTCTTAAAAACATTTTTTTCCCATAGGCTTTTTTGTTTTTCTAACAATTGTGTGGAGAATGTGCTTTGTTCACGTTCCCTATTCACTAGGCTGCAGAGATGTATTGGTGGAAGGCATGTCAGCATGTGATTAAAGCGATTTCTCTGACCGAATCCCTTAAATGAACTCAGTTTTAGCAAAACTCTAAAGTCTAGATTCAAATATATTCACAGAAAGCAATAGACAGATAAAAATGATTATTAACTGGGCATTGCAAAGTTGTCAGTGACTAGCAGATGATTGAAATTTGAGGGGAGGGTTAAACAAAGTCTGTTTTTAAGGTTACAGTGAAGTTGGTTACTCAATCAAATGCAACAGACTCATTTGGAGGGAAAAATGTATCGATCATGTGAATAATTGGTCACTAGTGTGCGCTAATTCCGGGACATTGTACTCCTGATGCTGGGAGGGGTGTGTAGGGGGAAGGAAAGTGAGGGAGTGAGAGGAGCAGGGGTGAAGAGAGGGGGAGGCGCCTTGTTTGGAGGCTTTGCTGTGTGTTCCGGGCGTTCTCTCACTCGAATTTTTAATGGAAATACGATTGAGTGTGCTCTCTGTTGCAGTGTTGAAAGTTTTGTGACACTTACTGGGGGATTTTGTGAACTTTTCGGAAACTTTTGCCCCATTTCGACGACTTCTTCTTCCTCAGTTGTGGGGTTTGGTTTATACCCTGGGGCACCGGATCCGTGCATTGCAGACTGTGGAGCAGGGGACACCGCGCTTGAGAGTTTTCAGACGAATGACCGGGTGTGGGTTTACATAATTCAAGGCCGACTTTCTTTACCTTTGGTCTCTCTCTCGGAGTTTTGCTAAACATGTCGGGACGCAGTTTGCGCACTAAACTTCAAATCGTGCCAAGCAATGCTGGAGCATTTCACCAGTGCGTCAAGGGCAACTGTCTGTGAAACAGCCTTGGCACCGATATCTTGTTTACTGCTGGGGATTAAGGTTCCTGCCTGTGGGCTTGGAAGCAAGCTACAAAATACTGGTGTGACTCTGAACAAAGTTTTCTAACATTATGGAAGGTGATCAGGGGACCGGTGCGCCTTCCGATGAGCCTCAGGCAGATAGCGCTGCTGCTTCCGACAGTTTCTCCCAACTGTGGTCGGACGTTATGGGGATGCTGGTAAGTTTGGGGGGGAGGGGTGACGTGATAATTGGTTGACATCACAGACTCCCAACTAACTGAAATTGTTTCCTTTAACACTTGTATTGCGAAATGAGTGTTTGTTTCGCCGAATTATAGGCGTATGCAAATTACGCATCAGCTCTCTCCAACAGGCCCATGTTCCAAATCCATCGGTGCTCTGCGTGTAGCCTTGTATTCTACTGGAGTTGGCTCTAGGCTGCCAATGATGAGCTCATACAGCCAAGTCAGTCCGAGATCAAAGCAAACAGGAGTTGATTGTGTGTGGTGTGTTATGCACCGAAAAGTTACCCTTTATGGGTTATATAGTTTTGAGATTCCTGTTGTCTTTGTAAACTGCTGTTATCTCATTCAAGTGAAGTTTAGTGTATGTTACAGGTTTATGCTTTGAAATCGTTATCACTTCAGAGTTGTTCTGTGTTGAGGAAACCAAATTCCTGAAGCAATGTTTTGTGTGGCTTTCAATGCATTCTTTATTTTACTGCCTACATGGGATGTAATAGATCTGTTATCTATTGACACTGGAGTCCCTTTGGTCTGATACTGAGGATGTGTGTATGGTGTACAGAACTGTGTGTATATGGGGAAGGAGAATGCTGACACTAGACCTGGCTCCCAGCCACGCAATTTATCTAGATTTATTGCCTCTGGAGGCATATGTCTGATAGGCTGCTCTCTTTTGTTGGTTTTTTCACCTTGAATGGAATCACGCATACAGGGAAAAGCAACAAGTTTTGCTAAAGTGCATTGCATACACTCCAATGTTTTACCATCATTTTGAAGTCTTCCCCCCCCCCCAGATTGCTTCAAACACGATAACAGTGAAAATAAAATCCTATCCTTGGAAAGTTTTTTTTTTTTGTTTTGTTTTTTTGACAACATTGTTGTTTTTGTTTTGTTTTTTTACCTTGAATTCCAAGTAGTTGGCCATCTAATGAAGAAACAGCCTGAAGGACACTGAAAAAGAACAACAAAGAAACAACCCAATGTCACTGACCTCAGCTTTGTTGCTGTTTTTTCCCATATTAGTTTGTCGTTTTAGATCATCTTATTTTCCTATTTTGCTGTGCAAGAAATTTCAGAAATGTGAACGAATGTAGATTGGCCTCCTCCAGCTTCTGAAAACTAGTGTCTTTAGCAGAATCGGCAAGCCCATAACTGATTTAACGACCGTGATGAAAGAAAAGAACGAACATAACATAACATCTGGCGCGTAGGGCTATGAGATATTACTTTGTTTGTTCTGCAAACTTAAACAGAAATGTCCCTTCATTCCAGGCCAGTATTTCTTTGCTTTTGTTTAATTTGCTTACATGATTCAGTTTCTGCTCGTTTAGAATGCTGCACTTAACTACAGTGTTTCTTTACGTATTGGAAAACATTTCTAAATTGTTAACATTTAACTAAATCATTTCACGGGGAACCTTGAGCTTAACACTTTGCTCACGCTCATATCTCTAAACACATCGTGAGATTCTGAACACAATGAACACCGCGCTCTCCTTCAGCAAAATGGATGCTATATATAACCAACCCACTATGGATTTCAATGCCTTTTGTTTTGCTTGAGAGCTTGCCCTTTGAATTGGGATTTGGTCTTAGCTTGTTGACCCAACTTAGCTCACTGTTGCACATGTGCCTGATCTTTGGTCTTTGCACGTGGAAACAGGCCTAAATACCTCTTTAGAGATAGTTTTCTATCATGATAAAGATCTGGTCAGACTTCTTACTGTTCTCCATCTTCCACAGATTACCGTATGTTTCAGCACACATACCAAACTTGGAAAGTACTCTTAAACTTTAAGCAACCGTTCAGATAAACACCAAAATGCTCCACAGCAAAGTGTTTGTCCTTTGAAAATAGGTTTTCATAATGCTTTAACTGTAAATCAAATGCTGTTTCAATCTGCTTTATATTTTCCCGTCTCTGAGGTTAACCATCCACAGTGACGTGTGGTGCAATGTGTTTAATAAGAATACCTTAGAAAGCCATTCATTTATGTGCGGTTTAAGCTCAGTAAATAGCTCTTGAAGTAATTAAAACTCAAAGGCAGTTTAGGACAGTGTGGCGTAGGAGCTGTGAATTGTTTTAAGTGGTTGGATTTACACATGTCTGAAAAGGGAATTTGCTTCTGCTTGGCCCGCCCCACGTCTGGAGATATGGGGGTGTCCCTCAGAACAGAACTTCACTAGCTTTTAAATTAATCTGAGTTTAAACACAAATGTGCTTTATGAATTTGTACGGAGGCGGTCTAGATTTCAGTTCCTTTTCATTGGATCCCATTTGGGAAATATCCTGTGGGATTTGACTTTAACTGGAATAACTGCTGCTTCACTGCTGCTTATGTAGAGGAGAGACAGAACAGAGATTTCAGATATGCAGTGGCCTAAGGCAAGCTTTCAATTGTACCCCCTCACCGTATAGGAAGGTATGCTCACTAACCTGGACAGCTGACAGTCACTCCCTCTTTCCTTCTCTCCAGAAATTTCTCCTCTGTTTTTTGCTTGAAAGGCCATCTGAATCCACAGCCGTGGTAATATTTTATTTGCCTGCAGGGAGTCCTTGTTGTCTTTTGAAAGGAGTTTTGTGGTGTTTTACACAGTGTGGGTGGTAGTTTGTCCATTTGGAAAACTGATTATGTAGGAGACAGTGCTCCATCTTTAAACCTAAGAATGTGATTCTGCTCTTGAGACGTGATTATTGATTGTGTCTGGGAAATATATGGCTAGATGATGTGACCCCTAGGTGCTTCCTCCCACATAGCATTTTATACATAGTGGCAGCATGTCCTTCAGTTGTCTGCTTTCACTTAAAGCATGGTTAGCTGGGCCAGTTTGTCTTTGCCAACAGTGTTCTCAACACAGTCTATAATAGCTGGATTTAGTCTATTGGTGCCAAGTCCAACTCTGGTCACTTCTCCTTTGCTACCCCTCCCTGACCAGACTCATTATTGAGGTCACTCGGAGATCTGGCAGGTTTCCTCTGCTGCGATGGCAGAGTACTGTTCTGCTCAAGCCACGGATATCCTGAGGAAGCTCTCTAAAAGACTGAGTTGTGGCCCCTGGCCTTACCCTCCTTAACAGTCTTCCTCTACTGGCCTGAAGGCCAACTTTTAGTCAGATGTCTCCTGGTTTGGGGATTTGTTTCGTGCTCACCTGCAGCACTTTTAACATTTGTAAGAATTGCAGCCGGCTGATGCAACACCCAGTGATGTTTTTATCAAATAGTTTTTTGTCAAATGTATATTTTGTGTTATACTGTTAACAGATGGCATGTTCTCTTTCATGTTATTTGTTACCAATAGAATGGTATTAATCCAGAGAAGCAGGGCGGGATTAGTTTATGGAGGCGTTTGAGGAACTAAGTAGATTGATGGATGTAGTAACAACTGGCTAATTTATCTTATGATGTTTGGACTATTGGAGAGGTGATGTATTGTTAGTGTTGGTGACTCAAGAGATTCACTTATAAAAACATTAGTACAGTGCACCACAATGCAACCCAGCTGGCAGCAGTTTCAGTCTGCCAGTCCTGTCCTGAGTTTGCTTAGCAAGTGAAAGTGATCACGCTGCTAACCTTCTAGCATTACATCAGACGGCTCTTTTGTCATCCATTGTCATTGTTCTCGAACACACAAAATGGGTAGACACAAGGGCGTGATTGTAACAATGGTTAATACCATCTACACTTCTATTCAGCCCATGTAAAACTAAACACCGGTATGATAAATGGAGGAATTTGACGTTAAAGGTTGAAACAGAACAAAAATATTTGATTTTTTTTTACGTATTATATACTGGCTTTTCTTCAGCTAATAAACAAGCAAGCTTTTGTTTAGATATTCTGTAACATGATGTGAAGAAGATAAACTGAGTGAAGCTCCAGCCTTAGCAGATATTCTTCTCATGTCACCGATATACCAAGAAAGCGCTTTTGAGCAGATGTTCCCAAGGTTGCAAGTTATCAGTGCCTTGCATGCTAGTTGTGTGAATTACCTTCATTGGGTGCCTTTCACATAGTTTTGACTTTTCCCTCTTAAAGAAACTGTCACTTCAACAGTGCACTGCCTCTTTTGAAAGGACTGATCAGCCCTTTATGTATTCTGTTATATGAAACGCTCAAGCAAAAGTGTTAAATCCTGGGGAATTTCCTCTCCAGATTTATATCATATTTAATTTAAAATACTATATTTAATATGTGCTTGATGTTGGTTACTTGAGTATAAAGCGCTTACTTGGTTTCATTTTCATAATGTAACAGTGGGGGTGCATGTCAATATATATATTTTGTAATTATATTACTTTATTTTTTGGCAATAAATTCATGATTTAAAAAAAAGAGCCTGAAATTGAAGCTGCTGAAGTTTAGCGCACAGGCATGCCTCATGATTAAAGTGATGCTTCTCCAAATTGACTTTCTGAATGTCTGTAGAGGAACCCTGTGTCAGTAAGAATGCAAGGAATTCCATGGCCAATTGACCCGAGGCTACTAAACCTTCATGCTGTTTCCCTTCTCTGTGCAACCTTTGCATACAAAGCATATGCATGTATATCTTTACTTTTTAATATCTAAAATAAAGCAGATTATACGTGATTTGTGTAGAAATACATATTGACTTCATTTTTATTTCTGCCATAGATGTAAATCATCTCTTTTGAAGCAATTGTAAAGGAACTTTAGGTACCGCAAATCATTCAGCATTAATAAGCGCTGTTAATTTCTATTTTGATGGTGGCGCAACATGTCAGCCATTAATTTGCAGTGGTCTTCACACAAACGAGTGATTTGTTAATTTTGTTTTTTTTAAACAAAACGGAAATTTTTCATCTTGAAATTAGAAGTACCCATCGTAATGGAATGATGAGCTTTTGTGACACTTGCACACTCTTTACTAGGGCTGAACGATATATCGCATTTGCGATAATATCGCGACATGATCAAGTGCAATTTTCTAACCGCAAAGGCTGCGATTATACTCTGGACATGTCCAAATTCATGGGCTGCATCCTCCTGAGGCCGCATTTGTAGACCGATTACGTCACAGCGACGCGCCGAAGGCTGTCCAAATTACTACCATATCCCAGAATTCATAGCGCGGCCCAGCCAAACTCCAGTTTCCAGCAATGGCGGCCGCTACTAAGTTTTAAAATTACTCATACTAATCTTTCTGGGTCACAAAATAAACTTTTAACATATTTTCAGGCGAGAAAGTAGTTGTGTAAACATCAAATATCTGCTCGGTTTATCAAGATATCCCATATTTGCAAAAGTGCTTCGACGTTTTCAGAGGCGTCTGCTACCCACCAGCTCGACAGCTAGCCGGGAGCTCGAGGGTTACTGATGCGGCCGAGAACGGCACAACTCCCGGCACATCATTTTCAGATCACCGCGGAGTTTCGCTGCTCGGGTTAAACGTAATATATAAGTCACTTAGACAACCTAAAAATGTTATTGTTGGGCTTTTTTCAGTGTTTTGTTTGTTCGTGAGTAAATCGGTTTGGCTGAGATTAAAGTTATTAGATTAGATAAAATAAAACTTTATTAATCCCCCGGGTGGGTTCCTCCTTGGTTTTCACACAGCTGACTAAACGTCAAACAGAAAACTTATTAAACAGAAGTATGAGACAGTCGAGAATTTACACCAGTGTCTGGTTATATTTTAGATAGCAAGAAGCAGACGGCCGATTTTATTAAACTCCACCGAGACAGCGGTGACGCTAATCAGAACTAGCCTTCTGATTAGCTAATCAGAAGGCTAGACCGTCCAATTTCACGCCTTTAAATTTTAAAGGCGTGTTTGTGTGTGTGTTTATACAATTGCTATTATGTTTGCACTTTATGTGTAATGTTACTGACTGCAGAGATCAGTAAGATGTGTGTATTTTTTATTTATTAGTTTTATTTATTTAATATTATTTTTTAATTGAATGACTGTCTAGTAGTTCACAGATGTCGAAAAACTGAGTGTGGTAAAGCCACTGATTTTGTTTATGTATATTTCTGCAATCTGCACATTGTACTGACTTTCATTTTAATGTTTACACCAGGGTTCCTTGTCAGCACTTTATGCTCAGATGTTTGTAAGCTAAAAATAAACTATTGTGTATGTTCAAATATACTGTTGTGATTGAAGAAGTTAAATAAAAATGTCAGTCATCAATTCATGCATCACCTCATGTCAGCATAACAGAGGTCTGTCTTCCAGGAAAGAACAGTTTAAAATTAATGTAATATAGTATTGGCCATACTATATGATGTATTGCTTGTCTTTGTTTAATAATACAGAAGACAAAGACCTTAAAAAATAATCTCATATCGCATCGCAATCGCAATATTGGGGCAAAAAATTGCAATTAGATTATTTTCCATAATCGTTCAGCCCTACTCTTTACTCTGATTTCATACAAGCGACCTCACCCATTCTTGCTTGGGTGGAGTTTTTGGTACGACTATTGTTGCTATTGTTCAAGTTTAAATGGGGAGTTGGCCTCCTTCACATCGAGGGTGGAGTAGCTGTTACATCACGTACATCGGCACACAGTCATGAAACTAGATGTGTTTATAGTTCTATATGTGCGCATGTAAAGCGGCTTCAGAGTAAGCGTTTTACAGTAAGGATCTTTTGAGACTTATTGCCAACAGAGCCTGTTTTGTTTTAGGTTACATAATGACTTATGCGTTAGAGTCTCTTACCAAATGAAGGATCTCTGTTATCAGATTACAGCGGTTTTATTCTCTTCTCACCAAACAGCTGCCCTGGTTTGTAATCCACAGACTATCCCTTTTCCAGCATCAATGCCTACCCTCCTGCCAAATTTCCAAACAATACTACCACATTTTCACTTCCACTTTGACAGATTTACTCTAAAATGTGGACAAAGCACTTGTTCGTGCGATGACATGACCAGCCATTATGAGAAAACAGCTGGTTTACCTTTTCTTAAGGCTGTGATTCACCCAAAAGCATCTGGAGTCATTATACAACAGAACATGTGAATGTGTCACTGTACAAAGTGACGGTGGAAGTGAAGGCTCGAGGTTCAGCTGTGTCGAGCGCCTATGAGGTAATCCCACTGGTGAATCAGAGGAATCTCAGTCATCTCTGCACACACACGGGGCTTGGGGGGGGGGGGGGCTGTTTTAGCAGTCTATCTGAAAACATCAAAATATATGCAGCTTTACCTGTCCACAGCTGAGAGATAGTACTGCAAGTGGAGACAAAAGACTTGAAAACGTAAATAATTCTTCTGCAAAAAGAAAAAAGAAAAATCCATCACTGTTTAAAAATAAATTGGAGTCGTCGTCTAAAAAAATGATTTGTGCAACTTTAAAACGGGCATTAGTCTTTCTATCTGGATGTTGCAAATATATGTGCACAGTCTTGATGTCTGATTGTAACATTTTGGCATTCTCTAATGAGTGTGCGCTTTCAGTCAATGTGAGGAATGAAGGCGAAAACATGTGTCTGCTTGGGGAGTGTTTCCACTGGGATCCTCAGTCAGCTCAAACCACATGTCTGGCCAAAACAGGATTTCTCAAGAAAAAATGCTGGGAGGACAGATCACAGCAAGCCAAAGTGTGCATTTGAGACAAAGCAATTGTGTGTTTTTTGTTGTTTTATTTTCAGTAATGTGCTCATCTTACAATTAATAAATCATAACTCTGTCTCACCGAGCTGTGTTTGTGATTGGCTTAACTCAGTTTGTTTTGGTCTGATGCTTTTGAAATCCCCAGCATGCAATGTGTGCGCATACTAATGTGTGTTCTCCCCGACTAGACACCTAGGTCTGAAGAAGACCTGTGTGTGTATGCACGGGTGTGCGTGTGACACCTTACTCACAGTGATCCATTCATTTGTGGCCTGGCACCCAGATAGGGAGTCCAGTTGAGAAAGACAGAGACTGAGGGAGACTGTTTGGACCCTGCACAGTGACTCAATGCTAGCTGTCTGCCTGGCACAGATTAGATCAACACTGATGAATATTCAACTGTGGGCCATCGCTGCCAGAATGGCCTAGATTTTAACCAAGGCAAGACGCAGGAGATGAGCTTCTCTCCCACAAAAGTTATACAAAAGTTGCTTTATGTCCTGCAAAGAAATATCAATGACTTAATTCAAGAAAGTAATTAATATTTAAGTGCTTTTTTTCTTCCTTTTTTTTTAAGCCTTGAGAAAATAATTAAGATATTCTAAATCTGAAAGGTGGGCCGACATAAACACAAGTCACCCTAATTAACTTCATAGATTGCTTTATAACCGGCCCCTTTATGTTGACAGTTTATGTTCAGCTACGCATTTCAATAAAACCTGAATTTAAAATGTGCTCGACTACCTCATAGTGTTATCTTCTTTTTGGTAAGCTCTTTAATGTTTGGAGCAGAACTTCCTCCATTATTCCTAAACAGATCTTCCTCACAAAGGCAGGAACTGTGCTAATGTAAACTGAAGCTTGCCGGAAAAAGTGTGTTTGGGTTGGAGCTTGGTGAATGTCTGAGGAGGTAAAGGGCATCTTGAAATAAAGACAAAAACCCAGGAACAAACCAAGGCCTGCCAGTGACACTGAATGGAACCTGATAAGAATGAATAAATGGGCCTAAAGCCCTTTTACCGGGGGTATTTTTAGGGTTTTTTTTGTTTGTGTGGCGTAGTTTGCCGCAGCGTGGTCTCAGTTTGAACGGTAGTTGACATTTTGAAATTAGTGGCATCGCTAAGAAGAATGCATATAAAGAATAATATTGTTTCTACTTATCCAAGAAAATATTTAGTTTATCCAAAACTGCGTAGGAGTGAGAGGGAATGTCTGTGTTAGGCATACAAAAATGCATCCTAGTTAACTTCTATTTGCCACTAATTGTAAGTGTATGTTACATTGGTTATACAAAGTTTTGAGGGGATGTGAATGTCACGCAGTGTGCTAACTCGTTTAGGCTTTTTCCTTTCCCTGCAGTACTGGTGGAATATTGTGAAGTGCAGTTATATGAAAGCGTGTAAAGGAAAGACCAAGTGCAGAAAGTAAATCGAAACAAAGCAGTTGAGTGTTCATAATTCATGCAAAGAGTTTTTCCAGTGGGAGCATTGTCAGCGAAATTATCAGTGGTTTTAGTGGTTTTAGTATTCTGGCTAAAACTATGCCTCTTCTTCTCCTCAGGATGGTTCTCTGGGCAACATAGATGACCTTGCACAGGAATACTCTGAGTACTACAATACCTGCTTTAGTGACGTCAACGACCGCATGGAGGAGCTACGCAAACGACGAGTCTCCCAGGAACTCGACATGGTAAATACACACTCACCCATGTAATTACCTCGCCTAATGAAATCATGTGAACGGCTATTCATGCACAGCATTTTCTTTGCCTCGCTTCTGAACTTGCATGCTTGATTTTTTTTTTTTTACGCTCTTTACTAACTGCCAGACAAAGAATAGCAGAGACTGAACAAACAAGATGAATTTGTGTTAATGTCCAAGTCTTTCCCCGAGGCCAGTGTGCCTGAACACCACTACAAGTCTTTTTCAGAGAGATGTAGGATACCAAGACACTTCTTTGGTTGCCAAGTTGCAAGTAAATCTATGATGGAATGCTGCTGGTGCTGCTGCAGAGGGCCTAGCTTTGTGCAGCATGCAACCCAATGGGTCCACATGCTTGCAAGAGCAAGTATAAGATGAATTCAGTAAGTCCCTGTAAATAGAACTTGGGCAAATAAATTCTCAAACACACACAAAAACAAATGGTCAATTCTGTTTTTCTGCTAAGCTAGCTGCCGCTCTCCACCACATTTGCTAGAAAGTCAGACATAGTAGTGTTATTGCCTGATAAAACAGCGATTCAGTTCTCCATCCACAGACTTTGCACACATTGTTGTCACGTTGGACTTTCTTATTTTAGACCTTGTGCCGATTGTCTCCCCATTTTTCCGCATGTTTTTCTGTCATCACGTTTCCAGTTTAATAGGCGGCCCCTCTTGCTCCAAGGCGACCATGTGGCTCAGCTTGCATTGAAAGGCACAGCTGATTTATTGTGCTGTGCATTTAATGATTTCAGACATCCAGTTGTCACCGCTTTCATGATAGACTGTAAATGCATTTTGCATCTTATTATAGATTAAGTGCTGTCTCTTTGGCTGCAGACTTTGATCTGTGCTTACCTTTCGGGCATTTTTTTTTGTTAGTTTTGAAGGGAAGCTCTCCTTCTGAGTTCTTAAAACAGGGGAAAAGGAAGCTGTGAAGGCTCAGGGGAGGGGTTGGGGGTTGTGCTGAGTGGGACCTGAGCCTGAAGCCCAGTGCAGGAGGAGGCTAACGACATGAATAGTGGAAGAATGAGAAGGAAGGAGGATGAGGGGAATGAAGAGGAGGAGTGGAGTATGTGAGAGCCTGCAGCTGTCCTGCCACTCTGCAGAGTTTGGCAGCAAAATATAGAAGAAAAGAAGAAAAATACATGGAGGAGGGGATATAGGTCAGACAACACCTTATCAAGAGCTCTCAAATGTGCAGTATCAACCCACACTATATGGATTTAACCTTGCCTTGCGTTTGAGTGCAGGCCTTTTTCTAAAATTAGTTTTGGGTGCTGTTCAAGTCCAGAACAGTCTTTTCTTTACCAACCCTTCTAGGATGCAATGGATTAAGACAAACTTTTCTTCTCTTAGACAATATTGTTAAGAGGCATTGTGAAAGTAATACACAAGGCGTGTACTGAGACAGAGCACAGGACACTAAATGAACTGAGAATGAGCTTAGACAGAGCGACGGACACCCAGTCAGAAAGAGAGTAACAAAATGACTGTTACAGCTTTTGAAGTGTGTCCAGAAGTCAGTGGCTGCAAGCCAGCGTCATGCAGTCGTCACCCCTGGGACCAGTGCCAGATGGTTAGGCAAGGTCATAAGAGCCACATTAATAGAGACAGATTTTATTAGTGGAGGTGGATGGTAAAGCAGACAGGACTCCATAAGGCTCACCTCTCTTTAGCCATTGTCTTAATTTTCATGCGTTTCATAATGTCAGATTTATAGATCAGTTATTGATTTAAATTATTATTATTTTTACTAGTACTTAACTTGTTTCTTCAGATCTCTCCTACTATATGCTTTTCAGTTCAGATCTGATCTATGTAGTAGAGATTTTAGGGTAAAAGTCACCTAAGCTTTGACCTTTCTTGGTTTGCAATGCTGTACTAGAGAAGGCTGAAGTTTAGATAAATGTGGTATCGGAGAAGACGCCATGAAAGCTGTCTGGTTGCCAGTAAATCTGTGATGGAAGTCCTCATACTCCAGGTTAAATATAACTTGAGGAAAACACTGACTGGATATTTGCTACTGGAAAATTCCCATGCGAAAGCCCCACTGTCTAAAGTGTTGCTGTGGTCAACATTATAACACCAAAAAGTAAGAAGAAGGCCTTTTTAAGTTTCTGTTCTCCAAAGCATTCTCAACTTGACTCTTGGTACGGCGAGTTTGCTCATGATGGGAACCATTCAGCTTCTCTTTCGGGGTTTTGGGGGCTTTTTGGTTTTTTTGGGCTCTTTTCCTTAAAGTAACGAGAAATGTAACATTTGGATTTTTTTTTTCCACTTGCACAATATTATTAGCCTGCTCTTGCATTGTGCCCCTTTTAACATAGTGATGGCTGTCTGTGTTGTTGCAAAGCAAGGGGCTCTCTCTATTAAGAGTTGATGACGGAAGCTCTCGCTTAGATGGCTATCGATGCACCTCCTTTCTGCGTGGCTTCCTCTCAGTTGTTTCTGTGACTCTGTAGTTTTATGAGTTAGTGGGATACAAAGGGTTAAATAAACATCCTCTTTGGGAATGTGGATATGGATTAGCACGACGGCCTCGCAGTTTCCCAGCACTCTTATACATTAACGTTCGGATGCTGCGTGAGGATTTTTATTATTGGAGTGACAGGAAATGCTGGAAAAGAGCAATATATTCAGCAGTTTTAATAAAGTGTGTTGTCTCTAATAACGGGTCAGTAAAAGGTCAGGTCAGAAGGATAAATTATTATTATTTTTTTTTTGCCTGGGATTCAGTTACATTTTAGTCTTCAGTGTTCTAATTCTTAGCTAAATAAAAAAGAATTTAGTTATATTTTAGAATAAAGTAGATGCATTTGACCGTCCTAATGTATCTTACATCTGTAACCATAAACATGATTTGTTTTTCAGTGTCCCTTTTCAAAATAGGTGCTTCACAGTAGTTTATTTTTACGATAATTTTTAAAAAGTGAGTTTTAAATTTCAGCATAGCAACGAAAATTTGCTTGGCCCAATGTTGAAAACAGTGATGTCGGTGGCTATGGTAGAGGTTACCTCAAATAAAAAACAAAACAATGATTGGCAGCCCACAGATTCCAGGAAATGATCCCAATTTTGGTTAGTAACACAATTCAATCACTGGTTTGCAGATCTGTTTTAGATGTGGACGGATTCTTAAAAGGCACCAAGGCAGAAGTTTGTAAAGGTTTTAACCAGTGGCTTTGAAGTAGCATAAATTATCATTGCATATTATCATTGCTAACAACTGCAATATATGACATTCTTTGGTTTCTGAAGCGGATGATGATCATTTTAAATACTGCTCCATAGAAGTCATCTGAAGTTGAAGTAAATACATTTAGTTAACTTTTGTCTTTTTCTTCTTGTTTCTTCAACATCAAGGCAGTTGGAAAAGTTATTCAAGCTATCTCCATGAGCAGCCACAAAGTCACGCTACAGTTATGTCAGTGCAAGTTTAGTTTAATTCAAAGGGAAGAAAAAAAAGTGCCGAAACGCAGACATAAAACACCAGAGGAGGGATCCCTTAAACATGCAGGGACTGGTTGTTGGATGACTAATCTTGTCTGGCCAAGGGAGAGAAATACCAAACTCTACTTTGACATCACTTTCTAACCATAGCACAATAGTATAAATGAAGTACGCTAAATATAAATCAAGAGAGCTCATTTTGGCGTTTGTGGTTGTTGGGCAAACATTTTAACACTTGCTGTTAACCATAATGAGACATTGCACTGCTGTGTGTGGTAATATCTTTGAGGATAATTTTAGATAATTGCATAAACAAAGCATCCTATCAATCATAAATCTGTTCATCGTAACCTGCTAACTCAACGAAGGCGTTTTATTTGTTTTATACCTGAATTGCCTGACAGCCGTGGGTCAAGACTCAGGCACGGACTTGTGTTTTTGTTTTACCGTGAGACGAGGAACCATGTGGTTAATGCCCACATGAAGTTAAACCATCAAAGTGCGTCAGTTCAGCTGGGTTAAAACTACAGTGTAGAGGAAAGACAAACCGTGTTGTGAACTCTGCTGCTTATTTATCCTTTCTACTCTCAGATTTTTGCCTAGAAACATAGCAAAGTCAAACGCTCAAACAGCAGAGACTTTGTTGCTGTAAGATTGCTTTCAAAGGACGTTCGTGCCGCTGTGTTTTTTTTATTATTGGCAAAACCCTTGTGGAAAGCAAGTGGTATATTTAAATGTATTTTGTGATTTATTTGTCACTAATGGGACATCGGTTGTAATAACTTTGGTATTTGTTTTGAAATACCAAAGCTGAGGAGGATTCTCAAAGCTGAGGAATGCTCCACGCGCTATAAAAGAATGCAGCCCTGTGCGGCGAGCACGTACACACACTCTCCCAGACGTCCTTGGAAGGAAGAGGATGGAGATGTTGGTGTGCTAATGTATTTCTTGTAAAAAACATTTAGGCAAGCGGCAGCTTGATTGGTGTGGCGTGGTTGAATTTCAGAAAACACAAGTGTGGGTTTTGTGTGTGTGTGTGTGTGTGTGTGTGTGTGTGTGTGTGGATTTTCCAGAACAGCCAGTCCCGCAGGTTTTGCACTGTGCTGTACTAGTTCCACCTCTAACGTCTTTTTCAGGGATTGCAGTAGGTACCTGTTCCACTACATATCTTTCTACAGGGCTACTTACAGTTGCCCACCCAGGTTCACTCAGCCATGCCAGCTGGCCTACCTCTACTGCGCCACCTGGTCTTTTTGCTACACATACACCTTTTTTTCCATCTGAGGTTGGGAGTAATTTTGGTGAAGTAAAAGTGACTTCAACAGGCTTTTGCAGTGAATGGAATATGTGTTTAGCACTCATCTGTATTTTGAAGCTTTCCCTTTAATTAAAAAAATATATCTGGATCTCCTGTTGCGCAGCTAAACTTTGTTGTAGTTTCCAGGTTAATGATGGAAAGCACTGTGGTTTTTGGAAGTAAAGTCACTTTTCAGTAGCGCTTGTGTGTTAGGGTTTAGTCGTTTCCGATGCCAGTTTCCCTGTGCTCAGACATCGTGATCCTCATTAGTCAGAGCTCTCCCTTCTTTCTCCCTTTCATTTTAACTTAATTCAGTCATGCTTAACCAATCATTCTCCCATCACAATTGCACGCACATACACACTAAGCGAACCATGCACAAGCAACGCCTTTGGACATCTAAGGGGAAAAACGCATGCACGTTCACACGCTTACATGCCACTTTTAGGTAAGTAGGGCAGCATCTTGAGATTTTTCTGCAAAGTTCGTGTAAAGGATAGCCTGCCGCCTCTGGGGGGGGATGCATTGTGGGATCTATGCTTTATACACACACATGCTCGTAGGCACCGCCTCAAACACAGATTGCCTTGATATTCTCTTTCAAGTAACCGTGTCAGCAAGTTATTCATCGTTTAACTGTGTGTCTGAGAGAAATGGAGATTTACTTTTGGAACCATTTACTGTTTGTCTCATCACATCCTGCTCTGTGACAGATTAATCCCACAGATCTCTAGCGGAGAGTGAACAACATGTAGGTTTTGTTTGTTTTTCACTCATCTTTTCAGCTTTTCACTCTCTTTCCATGTCAGAGATGGCACGCACAGACAGGAAATAAAGGGAAGCTGAGGATGAGTAGGAGGAACAGAGAGCCACATTGTGTCTTATAGGTCTTTTAGTGTGTGTGAAAGTGGGGGCGAGATGTGTGAATGTGTGTAGATGTTCCTTGAACTGGGTTTATGTCTGTGGTGGAATGAATGTGGCGATGCCAGGGTCAGTGTCCGGCTGTATTTTTGTGTTTATCCAATATCCAAGCAGTACAGAGACATTGTACATTAAAATCACTTTTACAACGAGCTGGCATGGTGCTTACAGTTACCCACTGGTGAAACTGGTATCTGTCCTGTAGCTGCTGTCCGGAGAAGCCGCAAAGAGGATCTGATAGCAAAACCAGCCAACCACTACCTTTTAGAAAGCGTTTGTGCACTGTGTTTGCATGGGAGTATACTCCTCATTCACAGCCTCCCTCTTAACGTGGGTCCACAATATTCTGCACAATTCATTTGTTTAAATAGAGCTGCCAAAGTGGTGCTTGCTTAAGGGATGAATGTGTTGTGTCTTTGTCTCTCGTAATCTCTGCCTTTGCAAGAAAAAAGACAAACAGTCCTTTCCGAGATTTTCCTTACGTGCAGCTTGGTGACTGTAGAAACAAGCTTCCACGACTGTAGATGTGTACCTGCTCTTTGACTTATGGGAATCCCCATATTCCCTGGGATGTACAAATTAAATGGTCTTCCGACATGACTTGATTTACTTCACGAAGAAGCTTCCAGTCACATGTCTCTGTCTCGTTGATTGAAGTAACAGACAAATACACAAATGGCCAGTAGGACTTGTGTTGAGCAAAAATTAGGGCTGAACGATTATGGAAAATAATCTAATTGCGATTTTTTTTGCCCCAATATTGCGATTGCGATGCGATATGCGATTATTTTTTAAGGTCTTTGTCTTCTGTATTATTAAACAAAGACAAGCAATACATCATATAGTATGGCCAATACTATATTACATTAATTTTAAACTGTTCTTTCCTGGAAGACAGACCTCTGTTATGATGACATGAGGTGATGCATGAATTGATGACTGACATTTTTATTTAACTTCTTCAATCACAACAGTATATTTGAACATACACAATAGTTTATTTTTAGCTTACAAACATCTGAGCATAAAGTGCTGACAAGGAACCCTGGTGTAAACATTAAAATGAAAGTCAGTACAATGTGCAGATTGCAGAAATATACATAAAAAAAATCAGTGGCTTTACCACACTCAGTTTTTCGACATCTGTGAACTACTAGACAGTCATTCAATTAAAAAATAATATTAAATAAATAAAACTAATAAATAAAAAATACACACATCTTACTGATCTCTGCAGTCAGTAACATTACACATAAAGTGCAAACATAATAGCAATTGTATAAACACACACACAAACACGCCTTTAAAATTTAAAGGCGTGAAATTGGACGGTCTAGTTCTGATTAGCGTCACCGCTGTCTCGGTGGAGTTTAATAAACTCGGCCGTCTGCTTCTTGCTATCTAAAATATAACCAGACACTGGTGTAAATTCTCGACTGTCTCATACTTCTGTTTAATAAGTTTTCTGTTTGACGTTTAGTCAGCTGTGTGAAAACCAAGGAGGAACCCACCCGGGGGATTAATAAAGTTTTATTTTATCTAATCTAATAACTTTAATCTCAGCCAAACCGATTTACTCACGAACAAACAAAACACTGAAAAAAGCCCAACAATAACATTTTTAGGTTGTCTAAGTGACTTATATATTACGTTTAACCCGAGCAGCGAAACTCCGCGGTGATCTGAAAATGATGTGCCGGGAGTTGTGCCGTTCTCGGCCGCATCAGTAACCCTCGAGCTCCCGGCTAGCTGTCGAGCTGGTGGGTAGCAGACGCCTCTGAAAACGTCGAAGCACTTTTGCAAATATGGGATATCTTGATAAACCGAGCAGATATTTGATGTTTACACAACTACTTTCTCGCCTGAAAATATGTTAAAAGTTTATTTCGTGACCCAGAAAGATTAGTATGAGTAATTTTAAAACTTAGTAGCGGCCGCCATTGCTGGAAACTGGAGTTTGGCTGGGCCGCGCTATGAATTCTGGGATATGGTAGTAATTTGGACAGCCTTCGGCGCGTCGCTGTGACGTAATCGGTCTACAAATGCGGCCTCAGGAGGATGCAGCCCATGAATTTGGACATGTCCAGAGTATAATCGCAGCCTTTGCGGTTAGAAAATTGCACTTGATCATGTCGCGATATTATCGCAAATGCGATATATCGTTCAGCCCTAGCAAAAATGATTGTTTAATGACTGTCTCGCTAAAATCCTTACAGCCACCTCTCAGTTGTGTGTGGTTATTGTGGGACTTGGGCTAATTTAGAGGTTTTAAGCCACTTTAGCACTTCAGGTCCTCTGCTCATTTGACTTGCAACTTACGGTTGTTCCAAAGTTCCAAAGAACGCTTAAAGGTAGTTATGTCACTCCTGACTAATACACTTGCTCATGCCTTACTCATGTTCATGGGGCAACAGTGTGGAAGGATTGCACTCCCTCAACCATTATATGAATATAAAAAGGTTAAACTGGAGGTCGTCCAGATTAGGAAGCGTGACTCTCTTAACTGTAGGAAACTGTCTGTGTTATGCTTCCCGTGACTGCTGTCCTACAGCTTAATACCTGGGTGTGGAGATGCAGGATGAGGATGCCAATTTCCTTTCCCGCTCTCCATTTCGGGGAAATTCTAGATTACATTTGTCTTTTGTTAATGGGCTTATAATAGAGAATTTTTTACTGATTGTAGAAGTCAAGACAGTCCAAGTAACCCTCAACCATCCCCTATATCGTGTTTGTTATCCTGCAGCGAGAGAGCCAGTGAAACGGAAAGCTTAGAGTTCTGTAGAAAGATGGGGAAATAGTTTTTAATTTTAGATGTGTTAAGAAATCCTGGACAATTTCAATATAATAGGACAGACAAAATAACCAAAAATAAAAATGTAATATCAGCATTTACATCGGGACTTGTTTCCTGTAATTCTTCATGAACTGCTAAATAATAAAGGTCAGACAGAAAGAAAGTGGAAGTGCGAACTTGTCTTAGATTTTGGTTTCTATTCTTAGGCGGACCTGATAAATCTCATAAATGTTGCTGACAGTGACCCAAACCAAAGGGGTCTTCACGAGGGTCTTCACCTTTTTTGTAATTCGATGACCCATCTGGTTGAAGACCCCCAAACCCAAGCCCTGCATACTCTGATCATTTATTAGTGCTTCATTAGTAGTTTTAGCAATGTTATAATTCACATTTTCTTACATATGTTGCAAATTAAGGCAACTAATGGGGTCTTTTCCAGTCTTGCTTACTCACATGATAGAAGGGATGACAACAAATTAAGAGTGAAGTCACATAATGATAACTGTGCAACGAGTAGGGGTATGACCTTCAGCAAATAAGAGCTTTGTCCTGATGTTAACCTCAGATGTTGGGTCTTCAAGCCTGAGAGCCTTTGGAAAAAATATGCTCACCAGCCTTAAGCAAGTTGTTGACTGTGTCTGTTTCTGTGCTGGTTAGTGGCCTGAAGTTTAAAAACAGTGGTAGCACTGGGCAAGTCTCAGTATAGGGAGTCATGATATCTCCTGCTTGACAGTTCAAAAGGACACAAGAGTGCCGCCAGAACTATGTAGTCAGCCATTCCCTCAAGGAGTCTAATTGGCTATTAATACTCACACGCTGCAAGTTAAAATCTTGTTGCAGACTCGCTGTGATGGTATCTGCCTCAGTGTCTGCCTTTATTCAGCACTTTATTCAAGACACATCTGTATCTGGAGTTGTTATAAATGCACCTGCTTCAGACACATTCATTAGCTCCAGCCAAGTAGTGCAAACACACTGACAGTGAGTTTAAAAGCTGGAAAAACTTGGCAACATTTTGTGTATAAAGAGAGTTTAAAAATAAATGCGATTTATATTGTTTTCATACAGTTGTAGTGAAAGCCACCGTTAAATTTACGAGCAAAGCTCAGCCAGGTCTGGATGTCTGTTTTGCATGTCTGCCTGTGCAGTTAGTCAAATATGGCATGTTGTATTCTAATGTAAGATAAGAGGCAAACTAGCAGGTGTTTGTCTTGAGTGAAGCGAGTTTACTGATGTAATTGTCATTACAAAATCAGATGCACGGAGCCAGTTTTGCAGGTGCAGAGTTACATTTCAGAACTGTTCACGCAGACTGGGGCGCCTGAAGCAAGTCATGACTTGCCCAGCAGCAGTTGTTGGTGTACACACACATGCTTGTGTTTGTTTTGACGCCTTTTCAAGTATGTCTGACTCTGACAATAATATAAAAAAAAAACCGTCTGTACATGCATGAGTGCACTGTGAAGCATTCCCTCCACTGTTGCTGTATTTTTTATTTTTTATTTTTTTTTATCCTTTCGTCTTTAACTTTCTTTAAAGAACTATTTTACTTTCCCGGTGTTGTGATTTGCTCCTTTGCCTCTTGGATTGTGATGCTTGACCTTCTCACTCCTCCCCATCTAATTTTTCAGGAGAAACAAGACCCAAGCAGCACCTCTCTGCAGCTCCGTAATGAGATCCAGGTAGGCGAAGACACCTGCATAAGAGTAGCACTTGTGAAATACCGTCAATTCAATTCAATTCAATTTTATTTATATAGCGCCAAATCACAACAAAAGTCGCCTCAAGGCGCTTCATAGATACAGAGAAATCAGATGTCAGATGTCATTGTTACCAAAAGTCTGACACGTGCCTCCACCCCCTTCCTTGTCTCTCTCTCCAGGAATCTTTAGGCTTCAGCAGCGAGGTGTCCACTCCTGAAACGGACAGAAAGTAAGTTTCCATTTTTGTCCCTGATAAAATGTGACTGTAGCAAATGCGCATCTGTGAAGTATGCTTGGATTGAGATGTCTGTCTGCTGCATTTCCAAACAATTTGCAGCCTGTGTCTGGCTCATATCAAGTTGTGCATGCCTGCACACAAAATCTTTCTTCATGTCCACGGCTAAATATGGAGAGAAATACACACAGCTTCAGACACAGCTAATGTGTTTGGTAGATCTATTATGTGGAACCTTGTTTTGTTTTTTTTGTTTGTTTTTTTTAAAGCAGAAGATGCTAGTTTACGTGTGCATATTTGCTCTAATGATGGTAATAAAACATTACCCACTGACTATTTAGAAGGTCATTTTCAAGAGAGTTTAAAGTTAAGGAGCAATCTGCACTAATGGACGTCTCGAAAAAGATGTAGTTGGTCTTCCATGCCTCTCTGCTCACATTGCTGCTGCAGTTAAAGGAAACCCAGTGACTGCTTCCTCTGGCTGACTTGCTTGGACCAGCAGCCATTCTCTATTCTCCAGGCCGTCTATACTTCCTTCCTGCCTTTGTGTTCTGCGATGTACAGGGGGGGGAGACGGAGAGGGTGATGGCCAAAAGATTAGAGCAAAAGAGCATGAACGAAAGAGCAGGATGGAACTGGGCATGGGTGGGGTTCCTTTTTACTGGATCCTGTTACACAAAAGTATGTTCTTTTTTTTGAATACCACTGTATTTTGCTTGCATAAAATTTCTAGGTCGTAGCCCACCATGAGGTCACTGTTATACAATGCTATGCAAATTTAAAGCGATCCAAGTTGGCTAAATGGCCTGATCGCACACACACGGTCGCTTTATGGCCACGTATGTTTGATAAATGAGACGGCATGTTAAGAATATATTTGTTTCCTCATGACGAGTTGTCTAGTAAAGACCTCGTTACAAAATAAGCTCCTTGGGCAGTGTTGGTCATTGGTAGTGATAAAGAAAACCCCCAAATTTTAGGAAAGTAATCAGCCCCGGTGGAGCTGCCATCTTCACGTGATGACCAGTGAAGTGCATACCGCAGACATGATCTCTATTCCCATGGCTTTATATGTTGCACAGACAAATGCAGAAGATGATGGGATCCAGATGCCAAAATGACGTCTCTCTACTGTTTGAAAGAGACCCTAAAAGAGCCCCTAACTGTACTATATTATCCATTTTCTTACTGTCAGTCTGGTTTCTTTCTCATGCGTTGCATGGTTTCTCTTTCCCTTACCATCACCAATAAATATATTTATATATATATATGTGTGTGTATAATATAACTTGTAAACCTACCATTCTCTGAGTTTTTATTCTTAAATTACAAAACTTCCCACATCGCACTTGTAATAACCCTCTTTGTTTTAATCTATCATTCACTGGCAGCCTGTCTGCTCCCACTCACCCCAGTTCTCTTCTCTATTAAGTTGTCCATTGTCCACTTTCCACCATGGTGAATGGATTTCAGGTGGAGTGATTAATCATGTGCAGGCAGACTGATAGGCATGCCCCGTGCATTCCTGGGACCCGATTCCTTACAGCCGCACAAAAGGCACGCTTGCACGTTCATGCGCACAAGCACGGGTACCCCACTGTCGCCTCTTTGCGGGACAATAGCAGGCAGATAAGATTTCCCAGTCTTCATCCAGGGGCTGGAGTCACCCTTCTTTTCCCTGTTTCTATGTCACTTTGTTGGCAAGACGTGGGCACAGCTCTGATTGTGCCGGGTTTACAAGTGGTGTTGACAGAGAGCTCCCAGAAGGCTGAAAGATTCAAGTTTGCAACATCCTGTTTTTGGAAGCTGATTGGTTGGTGGATATTGCTGTGCAGAATGGGCACCTTGCTTATCAGTAAGGTTAAAAAAAAAAAAAGAGGTAAATGGATTTTGATGAAAACGCACATGCAGAAACAGAATATACGAATTGGCGGCTCCAACTGGGTTTGAAAATGCTAGTGCGCTTAGAGGCATCTGTGCTGCTGGAAAGCGCAATAATCAGATGGAAGAATCGGTTTCAGAACAAGCACCACGTTGGGAAACTAAAGCACCTTGTCAGCACATTTACCTTGTGCTGGTGAGTATTGTAGCCTTAAGTTGAACAAAGTAGATGGCAAGTTGAACGACAGGAAAGTGCGCTCGTAGTTGATATCCACGTACTTTTTCAGCTAAGCGCATAATTTTCTATTTTCCTGCCTTCCCTTTTGCAGTGACCTCTCTGACTCCCTAAAGAGGTCGTCCCTCTGTTCTTCCTGTGGACACTGCTACCGTCATACTGTCACCTCTCATTGTTTCGTCAAGAACACCGGGGATTGCTTTGCTCCAGGTGGCCAACCTTGTAACCACACAAAAAACACAGTGTCTGTGTACAAACATGCGTCCATTCCCGTAATTTCACCTGAGCGCAGTGCAAAAAAATGGCAGTAAGATGCCATTAAACATGAGCTCACACAGCTGTGTTCAAATCTTCCCATGTGCTGGTTTATCATCATCTGCTCTAGACAGCACCTCTGTCACACAGCATATGAGCTATATTACATATCTGCAGTAGTTTCAAAGCCCTGTACTGTAACACAAATGGTACTTGCAGCTTATCATTTTGAAAATTACTCATGCTGTTCATCCCAGCTAGGAATAGTGCTCACAAACATATCATTTTCAGAGCGCAAAGCAAGCATTCACGCATAGTGAATATGGGCTTAAATAAGCAAACACATGGTAACTTTAATTTTCATATTGTACACACATCATGAGAAGCAACCTGTGCTTGTCCTGGACAGGTTCAACCCATAGTAGAGATACTGTATGTTATACAGTACCTCTGTTAGCAGTTACATGTTCCCTTCTCACTGCAGAGAGGAGAATTGAAATAGGAAGGCATGCCAAAGATTTAAGGTTAAACCAATTAAGTTGCCTAGCCACACTATGCTGGGTTAACACACTTTTGGAAGACATTCAGGCTCTTTTAGCAAGCGGATGTGTGCGCGTGAGTGCATGTCTCTGTGCGCTGCATGGGAGGTTAATTTATAGAGCATGAAGGTGGGGTGGGGGGTGACGATGCCGCTACAGAAAAGCTTCTATTGAGGGAGTTCTTTTAGCATTAGCTTTGGCCCTAGCCTGTCTGGGAGGGGGAGCAGAGGAGTAAACCATACAGGCATCCATTCAATTAGCATCTCATTACGTTGCCATGGCAGCCGGGCTTTAAGCCGTGCAAAGATTTCCCATTGCACCTAGACAAGGGCTACCATATTTGAACAAATGTACGTGGTCGCATGCGCGCGCATACAGGGCCGTGTACCAACTGGAGAGGAAAAGTGACCTGTTCATCTTGTTTTGATCCCGTCACTCTCTTTCATGATGCTTCAGCGACAACCACCTGTCTTTGTGTGTGACTCAGCAGCTGTATGCACGTGCGCAGTTGGCTGAATTCACAGACGGGTGTGTGAAAACCGGCCGGTAAGAGACGGTAAAAGAGCGAGACATGCCTTTAGAAGAGAGATTAGCTTAATAAGTCTCTTAGGTTATCAGCTGGATAAATTTAAAGTACTCTGTTCCCCCTGTGATTTATTTCCATTTAACTGAAAGAACAGCTTACAGTGTGCAGCCACCACCACTCATTATCACTCCCACACTATTATACATGAAAACTCAATATTTTTGCTTTATCCACAACTTTTAAGACCAAAATAGAGTTCTTGATGTGGTTTGTCAACTTCTGCATAACCAGGGAGTCAGCTGAGATCCAACATGCTGCTGAACTTTCGAGAAAATGGCAAGAGGTTGCTCATACATGGCTTTTTCATCAGAACACCGCAGTTCATGTTTTACCAGAGGCTTTTACTTCTTTTTTTTTTTTTGAGACAGATTTATGCGCACATTGGGGTATTTGTTTTTACTCACACATTTTCCATTTCTATCTCTCTCTATGCCCTTAGTTTCAGTCTCCCATCTCTCTTCCTCGTGACTGTCTATCCTGTGGAGGGAAGTGGAAACACAAACAGGCTGAGTCTGCCCTGTGGTTTCTCCTCCTCCTCCTACCCCATCTGTCTCCTTCTGTTTCTCTATTCCTCAGTTCCTTACTTTCCCTCTTCAATCTGCGCACCACTGTTAAATGGTTGTTCTTCCATTCGTCTTGTTGACCTTCCTGCTTTCTGTACTGCTCCTTAAACACTTCTGTATTACTGCCATCTTCATCTTACCCACTTGTTTTTGCAGCAGGGGTGTTGTTACCCACATCTCTTTTCCTCCCTCTCCCTCTCAAGCCTCAGGAGCCTGGTCTAAATCACTAAAGTACCATCACTGACCCCAAGTGGTGGATACACAGAAATGCAGACCCACTCCCTGAACGTGTATAATTGTCGCTGAGCATCAGTGTTCTTTTTATGTGGTTCACTGAGATTAGAAGAGACACTGTAAATTTTTCTTTTTTTTTTTAAACAGTGATATTTTTCTGTTTTCTTTCAGAATGTCTCTACACAAGTCCAGCTCTGAAGATGGATCTGGAGGTAAATAGATTTCAAGTCAATATACAATTATGCCACCTTGAACCCAGCTGGACTTCCAGTAACGGTGCAAAGTGTCTGGGCTAAATTGCCTATTTTTGACACTATCTGTGGGATAGTCACTACGTTTTGATGCTCTTTTAGGGTAATCATAATCTCCTTGCTGTTTTTAATCTGTTTAGATTTTGGTTGCGTAGGTGAGGCAAAATAACTGTTTATGTAAACCTCCAATATCATTTTACATGTCCTACATCAAGCAGGGTGGAAGCATAAGTGGGTACCCTGTGTGGTTTAACCTCAGGATCTCTCACACCTAAAACCAGCATCATACTCACATCTTTATTCACACCTTCTCAGGTCTGGACGATGAGGCAGCAGAAGTTTGAATGAAGTGTAATATTGCATTTTAGTTTTACATTAATTAATTTAGTAAACATATAAAATTTTAGAGTGAAACACATTCCAGTCATGGGTAGAGATCTTATGAAAACAGTTATATTTTGTCTCCTGTGCTCAGGAGAAGGTTTGTTAGATTTGAGAAGTAAAATCCTGATGATGTCATAGTGGGATCGTCAATTTTGCCTTTGATATAAACTCAAGCTGTGGTTTAAAAGACACTGACATTTATCAGACAGAGTAATTCTAATGAAATCCCATTACAGGATTAACCATTGTAGAGTACATACTAGTGTTTAATAACTGAGTTGTTTTGACTGACCTAGTTTTCGTGTTTAAAGCACTGAAACACTGAACCGAACAGTTTCTTTCCTGTATTCCTGAAACAGCAAAGTGCATAACCCGGTTTAGTGTATTTCTCATGCTCATTGTGTTTTCTTGCTTGTGTGTAACCTCGTCTTTTATTTCCTCCCTTAAGGTAAATGGGACAGTAAGAAGAAGAACAAATCTTTTTGGCAGAACTTCCGCAAATCTCAGCACAAACCCGTTGTACGACAGACGTCCAAAGGTTTGTGCGGCTCTATTGTACACATTAGGTTCACCAGATATTTGTTGCTTCGTGTTTTCCTTTTTGCTCATTGGTCTTTACCACAATCAGGAGAAGATATTGGCTACGTGGCCAGCGAGATCACCATGAGCGATGAGGAGCGGATCCAGCTGATGATGATGGTGAAAGAGAAGATGATCACCGTAGAAGAAGCTCTGGCTCGGGTAGGAACCTCCCTCATTGTCTCTTGCACTTTATCCCCTCCCTCATCGACCCTCATGCCCCAACGACTGATGGGCTGTAATCTTCTTTAAACCCTCCCTTTCTTCATACTCCCTCAGCAGCTCTGGCTTTCTAAAACGACTTACTCTTACTAACCAACCCCCTCCCTTTTTACCCTACATATATATATATATATATATATATATATATATATATATATATATATATATATATATATATATATATATATATTTTTTTTTTTTTTTTTATATTTATTTTTTTTTTTTTTGCGCCTGCATTGTCCTCTTTACACACACAGCACACACATAACTCCAGACTTAATGGTGTCTCCAGAGGTTGAGGAGTCCAGGGATTTTGGAGTGTGAGCTCTTGGAGTGTGTGGGTGTGTTGTTCAGCTCATACTTGCGAGGTTGACGGTCATAGTAGCTCAATAGCCCCATCTGTTGGAGGGATTCTGTGGTGCATTGTGGTCTTTCTCTTTAGTTGGACATGGTGGATATTCATTTGGCTGTCCTATCCATTTTTTTCCCCAATGCACTTTCATTTTGATCTGACTCTCAATCAATATCTGTTGATTGGTTTGTGACTTTTCTGTCGTCTGTTTTTTTTTCTTCATCTCCTCCCCTTCTGTCAATTTCAATTTATGGTGCTTTTCTCCTGGGTAGCATGCCGGGCCATCAGAGTTAGAAGACTGGATTGCTCTCCCAAAGGCAGATGTTAATTTTCCTTTTACATGTCTTTTTATTTTCTTCCAGGATATTAATTTTAAATTGGAGGACTTTACCTGTCTTATGATTGACATTCTGTCAAACCAATCATAGAATCTGAAAAAGAAAAAAAAATGGTGAAAGGATGCAGAGACCTGTTTATAAAATCAGTAACCTTGCTAATTTCCCTCATGGTCACCGGCTTCAGCCGTCAGTTCACAAACTATAGTAGCCATTCTATCCTCGTGAATGCACACTGCTGATGTTTTCCAGTCTAGTATATAGTGAGACATAGCATGCTGGGTGAGAGTGGGTGGTCCCGCCCTGTTCCTCTGCCTCTCTGACCTCTTCTTCTCCACGTAGCTGAAGGAGTATGAGCGCAGCAGACAGTCCAGCAGTACTGACACTGCAGAGTGGGCTGACGGATCTGCACCCAATCTAAACCAGTCCTCAAACTGCAACGTAAGTACACCCTCACCCCTGCCCCTTCCTCCGTTACCCAAGCCTATCAAAGCCTTGATCTGTTCCCTTTTACTCTCCCTCTTCTTAACACTCTCACCTCAGCCACTCTCACTTTGAGTTTAAACTTTCACAGGAGAAGGATGGGATGTAGAACAGCGACATTGAGTTGATTATATATGTGAATGTGTTTATCCAAATGTGAATGATTCAACTTTACTCTTGAATTTCCTTTTTTTTCTTCCTTTATATTTCGCTCTCTGTTCTGCATTCGATAGCCAAACTACAACATAACTGCCTCTGCATATGCATTCTCTCCACCATGTCAAGTGCATCCTAGTAGTATTGATGTTGCCTCTGAACATTTCAGTTCATTGCTCAACTCTGGTTTTCCTTAGGCTCTGCTCATTCTTTCTTTTTGGCAGTCAGAACAAGAACTGTGCAATTTTCTGAAAGTCCTCTTCCATATTTTAGTCATCAGTTTAATCCTCGCCTGGGCATCTCATTAGAAAATTGTCCCACCAAACGTCATAATTGGCTGCTGCAGTGACAGGGAAATTGTCTTGTGGAAATTTAGGGCAGGTCTGTTTACATCAGTTGGTTATAATTGTAACTTTTGGAAAGCCAAGTGGAGAGGCACACAAAATCCACTCCAAAACTTTTGCAGCATTCAGCATTGAGGATACTTGATGTTCGAAAGTCAGCTGCATAACGGCGGCTATGTGTTCAGAGGTAGGAGCGCCGACAATCACCTCTTTGTTGGCCGCTGTTTGGATTTTGATGACAATCAGTCGGTTCTTTTCTTGTGTATTATTATGTGCTGCTACGTGTGTGTGTTTTGCTTGAGTGTTTTTTTTTTTTTAAATGGAGGTCAGCCTTGATGCAGAATCGAGACTTGCAGTGGTCAGGGCAGTTGTATGTGAACACGCAGATTATAAAGAATGTACTGTATGGCATCGCTTGGGAATAGCATGCAAAGTTTTATGCGTGACCCACTTTTTTTTCTTTGCAGGAAGTGAATTTATACAAACACAAAAATTCCAAGCTCTCTGAAAATAACTCCCACACACGTATGTTGTTTTGAAAAGAAAATGCCATCGGTTCTTCACCAGAGTCTCAGTTACCTGTCCTGTTTCTCCCCTTTATCCACCTAATTGAATGAACATGCGTTTGGTGGTCTTATTGTTAAAGTTGACCCCATGTTCTGCAGACAAATACAGATTTCAGTCCAAGCAGAGTTTGAGTACCATAATCTTTCATTTAAGTGAATGAACATGCTTCGGTGACTAATGCTCTAGACTTTTGCACATTCACCCAGTGTGACTCCTCAGCTTAAGTAACGATTGCATTCATATGGAAATCAGATCTGCATTGCCGTTTCTTTATATGACTGAATCAGTAACTTTATGAATGAAGACCCATGCCAAACAGTTTTCTCACACCATCAAGGGGCTCCATTATTTATTCTTCTGGGTAATGATTGATGATATCCATTCACATGGAAAAATAGGTCAATTATGCCATGCATAACCTGTATCTGTTATCTGGTTCTTTGATGTAGTGCAGTATGCTGATCAGCTTGTCAGTCTCCTGAAACTTTCTGTTGTTAGCGGCTCACTTCCTGTGGGAAGATGGTTGATCATTTGGGGGATTTTACAGACTTGAGAGAAGACGGAAGAGTTACAGTACTGAAGGATTATTGTGTAGCAGAACACACAGTTTGGCCCTTGGAGGCAAATGCTGGAAGCCGAGAGGAAACTAGGGAGACAGAGACTTAAGATAAAGACTCAGCCCCCAAGGCCAGGAAAGGGGGAGCTATGCATCTCCCTTTGCCCCATGTTCCAGAATTGGCCATTACAGGAAATATTACTTCTCTGCTGGGGCCTCTATTGGTGTCACATACTGCCCTTTCTCCTCTCTAGTGAATAGAATTAGGTTAATTCCAAGATCAGTAGATTTGCTCGTCCGTGCATTCCTGTATGCTATATACGGACACAAATATACAGCTGATGGTTGTAGCTGAAATGTTTGCAATAAACCTTTTTTTGGTTGCTCTGTGACTTTTTCCGTCCTGATGCTGTTTTTCTATGGTCTTTTTTGCCCCGGCAACGGAACCTGCATTCCAGGGCTGGCCATTAGCGATTTGGGGGCCAAGGCAGGTCAGAGGGGCTCAAACGCTGGGATTGTTCTCCATGCACAACATGCCTTTTCTCTGCTAGCCATGAAGCACGACCCTTCCAAACAGTCCCTCATTCCTCTGAGCTAAATAGGCTGCGTTTGTGTCTGCCTGCATGTGCACAGGGGCACAGATATTATTTTGGATTGTGCATGCGAGGGAATGTGCTCAGGGCACTACGGATTTGATGATCCTGCTTGATTGAATTATGGAATATTAACACAGGAAGTGCTGCCCTGCTTTTTCCAATATAGTGGTAAGTTCTATTGGTTTTCTGAGCTCACTGTTAGATTTTCTTGTAAATGCTCTTTTTCTGTATTTGCAGAGAAATTTTCGTGTGCCTGAAAAGGACGTTCAGTCGTAGCTTTTGTTTATAGATGTTTGTAAAGTCACCGTTTGCATTTTTACTTTTCCCATGTTTTAAATGGCAGCCTTTTGGCCAGCTTGATTTATGTCCTCATTTTGCTAGGCTTTCTTTCTGAGTTTGTCCCCATTCCCCTGTTTATGTGGTCATTCAAATGGATAGTGCCTCTTGGGAATGGGTTGGGATTTATGTCACTATCTCCTCTAAATCTTCTATTCATTAGAATAGAAGAAGAATCACATCATTCAACCCTGACGTTGCTAGGGCATTAGCGCTGCACATAGTTCTTAATATGATAAAATGACTTTTTTCCAGTTTTTTAAACTAAGACTCTCTTTACATTGAATTTAACGAAACTAATGCACTCAAACATCACCCAGGGTGAATGGCAAGTAGAAAAAGCTATCATAGCAGTCAGACCAACATGGTTAAGTTGTTGGAGGGACAGTGGAGTGGGGTTTCTTAGCCTGTTTCTGCAGGTTTGTCATCCGCCAAACGAGTGGTCTGGTGTTCTGGGCAGACATGGCAGAAGACTACAGTTTCAAAAAAGGAAATATCCTGCACACTGCTCAAGCTCAGTATAAAAATGTATTGATCGGACCCTTGGGGCCTTCATTGTATTCGTGCAGAGGTGCAGGACAGTTGTTTTCCTGTGGGAGTTTCATTCAGTGATTTAATGTTAAATGCACAGTCTATCACAATATCCACATATATGAAAAATATGATCATGTGTGACATGTGTTATCTATTAATAAGAAGGGTTACATCAGACCTAAAATGTAGCTCTGAAAGCAATGATGAAGTGGAAAGCACGGACTTACTCAATGACACTTTTAGGAATGATGTGTAGTTTTTCCCTTTTCACGTTGGCAACAGTTAAGGTTTGTACTTGCATACCTGCAGAAAATGAAAAGTCATCATGTTGTTGTGGCCTTGGTGTGGTGTTGTCTGGGATTTGTGGTCACTGTCAAATGTTTGCTCAAACTGAGCCACAGTTGTTAACATCATCCTGACTATATGTCAACAGCCTCTGCGCCAAGCTGTGGTCTGTTTTTAGGGTGGCGGGAAAGCCTTTTTTTTTTTTTCTTCTTTTTTCCTCTTTCAGATACATAAAACTGCGTGTTAACGTAAAGGCAGAAATGTGCATGCATATTATTCTTGTCAGATTTAGAAGCGTGTGCATGCTTTTCTAATCTCAAACACTGACAAAAAAAAAATGGTTAAAAAATGACTACATTAGTACAACAAAAGCAAATGTTAATATTCTGTGTTTTGGGGACAAGAAAATTGTAATAGGATTGTGAGTTTTCTTCCCACTTGACCACATGAGGGTTAATTTACTCAAAAAAGTGTGTATGCAAAGTATTTGACTTTTTTTTTTTTTTTTTTTTTTTTTAAAGATATGGTTGTTTATGTGTAGGAAAAGATAAATACACTTTTGTCCTTTTGCAAAAGATGTTCCCATGAATGTGAGCTGGGAGCATGTTTCCATGACAGTGACAACAAAAAGCTTTATCTGTTCTCGCAGCAGTCGAAACATCACCACTACAAAACAATGAAATCGCAGTGAAAGTAATGACGCTAATAAAGATGTAAAAAAAAATTTATAACACTGAAAACAATATATAAAAAGTAAAATTAAATAGAAATTGGAGTAAAAAAAAAGTCGTGTCTGTCTGTGTGTGTTGTTTAAATAGTGGTTTCCTCTGAAACAAAGTCTTTGAAGGCAACATAACTCAAGATAACCTATTTTAAAAAAAAAATACTGATTGATTACATCATTTGGTTGTCACTTCCTCCAGATCACATGCCACCTGGTTTGTTGTTTTAGTGCATTTCATGTCTCAACTGAATATGACCTTCACACAATGCAGTGTGCCACCATCCCTCCAATCCTCCATCCCTCACCTCACTAACTTTGCCGCCATCCTAAACAGAGCTCCACAATCTGTCGCGTTGTAAAAGATCTCTTAAAATCTCAAAGCATATTCATCCAAGTGTTATACCTTCTCTGCCTAATCATTTTAAACCACCTGTTTCTGTTACAACTGCAACCATGAATTGTTATGCTGAACTGGAAAGAAATTTTCAGTGTTAGCTTTTTTTTTTCTTTATGTATTTATTTAATTCTTTATTAATTTTTTTTTTTTGCTTTTTATTGACCCTAGCTACCTTTTCTCGTCTTCTTCTTTGTAATATCAGCCCTCTCTCACTCTCTCTCCACCAGTCTCGTGAACAGTCAGATGATGAGCAATCAGAGGACTCTGTGAAATTCAAAAGGCTTCACAAATTGGTTAACTCGACACGCCGGGTCAGGAAAAAACTCATCAAGGTGGAGGAGGGCAAGAAACATGCCTCCGAAGGTTTGTGATTCTGTCTGGCAGCAATATATTCATTTGATTACTTGATTATCTTTATGATTTATTACACACTCCAACCAGCTAAATAATGTTAATGTAATTGGATTTACATTAATTTCAACGAATAACTGCTGTAGGCGTTTTAATGTTTTTGGGGTTTCCCGATTCTCAGATTTTAAGAATGTAAATTTTTTGATGGGTAGCTAACTCAGGCAGACTTTCCTGTCTAACCCTCCTGAGTAACAAACTTTCTAACTGACTGTTTGTGTTTCTTTAGATTTTATGAATCTGGAGACACCTCCCACCTGTGAAGACAACACCGCTCTGTACACTGGGGTTCTAAAGAAGCCCCTTTTAAACCAGGAGGCGTCTCTGCCCTCACTCACCCATGACCAGCTTTCTCTGGATGGAGACACAGATGGCCTGACGACCTCCCCTTCCTCCAGCAGTTTGGACACCTGGTCTGGACACAAGCTGGTGAAAACGTTCAATAAGTCTTCTAGTACCCACGGTCTTATCCGGCCCCCCAGGAGGACCCCAGCAGGCTCCAGTGCCCTGGGAGGCTCTATTCCTGGTGTGACAGGTAGTGGCTCCTCCTTCTCAGAGCTCGATGGCTGTGGATTGGACGATGATGGAAAGCTGTCACGCTCCACAACTGATGGCGAGATGAGGAAGGCCCTGAACTCCATCTCCCATGGGGTAAGTAGCAACGAGGCCCTGTATGCTTTCTATGGCCTGACTAAACCTCGCCCCAAACCCCATTCCCAGTCCCGCCTTCTGATCTCCCTGGATGACGGTCCGCAAGGCAGCCCCAAACATCAACCTGCCAGCCGGCACCACGGCAGCTGGACGCACCGGAAACCTGATCCCAACTATGCATACTCCACCAAGCACCTCCTGTACCAGCGCTCGCGCAATGCTAAGTCCCCCGTTTCTCCCCTGTCAGTCACCCCATCCTCCCCCGTCCGCTGTGATGTATCCAAATCAAAGGTTTTTGGAAGTGGGGGAGGGGGCTGGGTGTTCCCCTCTCGCAGGCTGCGTGGGCGAACAGCAGTCAGTGAGCTCAACATCACCTATGTGGTAGAGCGGAGCCTGTACGGTCACCTCAACTGGGCACAGCTGGTCCGCCCGGTTACACTCAGCCGCGCTGAGCGGCGCTGTCTATTGGAGGAGGACCGTGAGGCGGACAGGAAGTGGGCGGCCAGCGTGGACCGCTGCACCAAGCGTGTGCTCTTGCGCATCCAGCAGAAGTCTGTGAGTTTAGGTCTACAGGTTTAAATCGGCCGCCTCGTGTGAGAAGGACTCAGTGTGCTTCAAAGTTGCAGAATAGCCCAGAGGTTTATAGGTGACTGTCGCACAAACATACACAAATAAGATAACAGGTCAGCTGTTACATACCCTATATTAAACGTACCCATTTAATATAGTGTGTGTGGAAACATGCAGGTATTGCACAAGTTCTTTTATCTTGAAAACATCAAAAGCTGGCATATCAGTGTCAGACCTAACTGCCCTTATAAGAATGCCATCTTCGGTGACCTTTAAGCGAATGCCTTTGCCTTCAAGCCTTTTTATTTTAGCTGAATATAAAATGATTATGGAAAGCGCAGTGCCCTACTTGGGAGGTTAAGTTACAGCAGAGGTTTTATAAGTGCCTTTTATAAATGTCAGATCCCTGAGGAACGCATGCACTTACAGATCAGTAGTCGCACTGATCCCTGTGGGTGCAGGGGATGTTGTACAAGCTCGGAGCTGCTCATCCTCATAATAACTGCAGCACATAACACTCAAAGACTTATTGAATGGGTTGACTCGTTAGGTGAACTTCAGTGACATAATAGTCGCCATGCTTATTGTCTTGCACATTTATAAGGCTGTGAATAGCAACAAAATGATGGAAAGGTCAGAAAACCTTAATCATCATACAGTGATTGTAAAAAGCCAGTAATGACTTTTTTGACTTTAACCCAAATGAAAGTAGTCTGGTGGAATTTTAAATATTTTAGTTCTTTTTGGCAAACCTTCCCTATAGAGGTTTGTCATGTGAGGTTATGAGGTTATTTGCACGTTGATCGAAAGTTGTCCACCATATTGGACATGATACACCACCAGTTATTCCCCAACTGGTTGGAGAGTGGTTGCAGAGTTCCACACTGTCACTAAGCTGAAATTGCTCGCAAAAAGGGTGCTGCATTGATTGCAGTTGCCTGCAGTTTACATAAGAAATGCCACCTTGTTTGCAAACACTTGCTAACTGCTAACCAAAGCAGCAGTAAAACTTACCACGAAAACCAGAAAAGTAAAAGTTCTGCCTTTGTGCTGCAGTCAGCTTGTTTCAGAAGATGAAATGTTTAATATGAAGGCCTTTGGTTTCCAGTTTGTGTCACAGTTTCACTGCCGTGCAACCTACAGGCGGAAATCAGCTAGTGACCAAAAAAAGGTTGTTGCCAACCAGATGGGGAATACTAATTTTGCCCTGACGACCGATGGTTACCAGATGGTTGTGGTCTCTAGGCTTGTGTGACTCGGGCCTTATTGACTTGACTCTGCATTGTCACCATAACCCTGTCACATGTCGAAAATGGTGGACAATTTAAAGTCACGTTGCTAGTAGTGATGTGTCTCAATAATCTGTGTATACCAGCAGAAATAGTGACACATAGAGGTAAAGACATAGTAGAGCTATCCTGCAGCTTTGAGGGTACCTGAATCCTATCGTGTTCTAGTGACGTCACTGGAGGTCGTTCTCATCCAAAAACTTTGAATTCACTTATTTCTGTTTTTGCTTTTCGTCTTCTTTTTTGGCCCGTGCCTCTATTGCAGATGTGATTTTTATTTTTCTTCTCTTTCTCTGTAATTATCTCCAAGAAACATCTTTTTTTTTTTTTTTTATCTGGGTGCATGTCCATTCCATTGAACACCATCATCACATTCAGGCTTATTTATGAGCATCTTTGCAACAGGTTATGTTTCCTGGAAAGCTGTGGCGTTGATCGCAGCATTAAACGTAAAGTAGAAAGGCCATTTTCTTAATGTGCACCGCTCACCCACTTGTTCAGGGTTGAGCTGAGCAGTTTTGTAATTGCTCAGAAAGCAAAAGGGAAATGCCATCACGTGCCCCACTTGAACTGTGAGCGTTGTTGGCAGATGCTTTGTGTGCATGTCCGTGTCTCCATCTTTGTGTTTAGAGTTTAACTTAGCAATTCGAATGAAAGAATTTATTTTTTCTTTACGTGTCGAAGTTCTCTGTTGTGTCTGCCTTTATTTAGTTTTTGATCTTGAGAAAAAAAATCCACATTTCTCTGTCCTCTCAGCAGAAACAGTTGGCTCTTTCTGAAAATGTTTCTGGCGAGACTAATATATTGTTGGCTCTATATGTTGTGCATGTTTGCTAACCATGGCCAACTGCATTGGGTTGAGATGCAAGGACTATATATATCCACATGTAAAAGTAGCTTAGCCACATCAAGAAAAACTTAATGTTGTCCGAGCATATCAGGGACCTTTCGGAGCCGACAATATAACAGCTCATTTGACTGGGACCAAGCAATAACTCGCAATTTTAAAGAGGAGCTAGTATAAAAGTTTGTTACATCATGTCTGTTGGCTGTCTGCAGTCCCATATGACATCATGCCCTCGCATATATGCGAACCATACATCCATGCGCATTAATCAAACTGCTGCCGTGTTGTGCCGAGCATGAATCACTGTGAGTTGACTCGTTGGGTGTGGAAGGGGAAGTTCTGTAACGTGGCCTGGTGAGTGTGACTCATTTGATTGTGTTTTGGCTCTCCCTCAGAGAACATGCAGCTTTGGAGGCTTTGACCTGTCCAACCGTTCCCTCCATGTGGTCAACGCAGGCAATGAGGCCAATGTAAGTGGTAATAAAACAGAAGAGCACGAGCTAAACTCTCCTGCTACGCTTAATCGCGCTGATTTCCCTTTTGTTTTTGTGATCTCTCTTGGTCCTAGTCGTACCCTGTGCAATCTGTAACGTCTCATTCCCATCTCCTCTCATCTGTCTTTCTGTCTTTTTCTGCTCTCGCTTTTCTATCTTGTGATCACAGAGTAAAGAGCAGGAGGCAATATACAGAGAAGTGGTCAAATCCCCCACTACGTCTCGGATTTCACTGGGCAAGAAAGTCAAGTCAGTGAAAGAGACGATGAGGAAGCGCATGTCGAAGAAGTACAGCAGCTCTCCTTCTGAGCAGGTTTGACATAAATATAACATGGATGCAGACGTGGATGCAGTTTTTGAATGCTTCATTTGTCCCTATCTTGGCCTTATTTTTCCTAGTATTTAAAATAAGGCTTTAAAAAAACAGTCCTATCGTGTACACATCTAAAGGATGTTTGCAGAGTAAGCTGCATATTCTGTCCATCAGCTGTGGCTGGGTTGGGAGTATTTATGTTGGTTACAAGATAAACAGAGAGCACTACGTCACATTCACATTTGGATTTCTCTCTCTGCTGTTCCCCTCCTGGACTAAGTGTCTTGGGTGGGGTGTTTGCTTCAAGTTGAGCTCAGGGAGTGATGCAAACCTCCCACAGGCCAGCACTTAGGAGATGGAGAGTTAAAGTATGCGAGTCTAAAAGGATCGTCTCCTTTGCACTGACCTAATTTTTCTGGGCATCTTCTCACTTTACCAGTGGCCTGTCCAGCTCCACAGTTTGATGTCACCTCATAGGACGTGTCATTAACATGCAGTCGGCCATCTGCTTGCCATGGTGGTCAAAGTGACCCAGATATCCTCACATGAGTCATGGAGATGCTGGTTGAGGAGGAGTGAAGAAAGATGAATTGCTATGTTACAGTTTGTCAGCTATTTGATAAACCACAGTGCCACCTAGTGGATTTATGAGACACGAACAGCAAATGTTGACCTGTCACTATATAAAAATATATATCACTGCTCCAAAGTTTACCTTCATTTCTCCAAAAGTTGATTCTGTTCATCTGGGCATAGCGTCTCCCACAAAACGCTATGTCCAGATGAACAGAATCAACTTTTGGAGATTTACTTACCTGGATGATTGAGCATACATCAATATGTTTACCTTCATTTAGAAATCCGTTTGATTTTCAAAGAAATTTTAATCATCTCATAAAGCCTGATGTTTGACCTGCACTAAGGTAAAGGAAGAACATAATAAACTTTATCAAGTAGCACAGTGTGACACTTGGGAGCATGGGAGTGATGCCAGCTGAAAATGGGTCTTCGTACATGTGCTCTTAAAAATCATAAATGACTAAAGCTAAGAACGAGCGGTTAATATTTACATCTTTCTAATCTGTTTTCTTTCAAAAAGAAACAGCACTAAACATTTGACCGACTGTCAATAAAAAGATGTCATGTTTTTATTGTTTTTAGACATTCAAAGCTTAGCTGAGAAGACTTGACCAATAATCAAAGGTTTTTCATCTAGTTGTTACTAATGTGTTCCTCATTTGCTATTCTCATTATGTTTAATGATTTGATTATGGTGTGAATAAATTAATGGGTTCATACTGTTTTTGTTTTTTGCCTCACGCACGCAAATGTTTAACCCCTAATCCTGCTAGCTGGTAAAAAATTTGATTAATGGCTTAAACAAAAAATGCTGACATTCCCTGTCATACCCTCACCTGCATTTTAACCAAGCTATGATTGTCTCCCTTACGTAATTTTCTTTTTTTTTTCTTGTTGTTATACGTCCACCTGCTGTTTATCACATGCTTTCGTCTCTTGAATGCAAAATCATTTGTGCCTTTCTCTTCCTTCGTTACACATCTGGATCTCTCCTTTCCATTTGTCTTTTAGTCCAGTCCAGATGCAGCCCCTGGTTCTCCACAATCCCCTCTGCCTGACACAGACTCTCTCGAGAAACCGAAGCTTAAGGCCGGAGGTTCTGTGGAAAGCCTGCGCAGTTCACTCAGCGGACAGAGTTCAATGAGTAAGACTTCTTTTAAAAGAACCTTTATTCAGACAAGGGTTTGACTGTGCAAACAGCTGCTTTCATATTTTTCCTACCCGATTCTGAATAAAAACTGTATTTAGGTTCTTTCAAATCAACAAATAATAAGGACAATTTATGCATTTGCATAGATTTAAACAAAAAAAATAGTTGTTTTGAGGCAGCCACAACACTAGATGGTGCTTATAGCATTTGCTGCTGGCTGGTTCTTCTCTGCTTCAGTTATGATTTTTGTGGCATGATTATACCCAGACCTACCACCTGATCCTTGTGTTATGGCCTTGGAGTCTTCAATTTTTTTTTTCTTTTAATCTCTTTAGCTATTTCATTTAATTACATTATTTGGAGTCTTCAACCTTGTGTTTTTTTGTGGAAAAAAAAAAATACACTGCATCACTTCAAGCTGTGGCTGAAATGAAGACTTGGCCAAGTTTCAGTGAGCCACAGAGCAGACACACAGGCCAGCATATGGTAATGATTAGACAGGAAGTCTTAGCTCTCATATTCCCACACGTCGACATGATTTCAACACACTTTACTCAGAATCAGAGGGAATGTGTTGTTTTTCCCAATAGTTTGTAATACAAGTGATGAAAACCCAGTTTTAAAGTTTCAATCACTGTAAAAAGTAAAGCTACCTGTTACCTATTGTCATGGTTATTGATGTAGAGTGTAATGGAAGGCCTGCACTTTTATTTCGAGAAGTTTAGTAATGGATTTATAGGCAACTATTTTGTAGCTTTTAACTATTTTGCCTCTCTATGCTCAGGTGGTCAGACGGTGAGCACCACCGACTCATCAACCAGTAACAGAGAAAGCGTGAAGTCGGAGGACGGCGATGACGAGGAGCCTCCTTATAGAGGACCATTCTGTGGCCGTGCCAGAGTCCATACAGACTTCACTCCTAGCCCCTACGATACGGACTCCCTCAAACTGAAGGTATTATTGGACACTGACAGTAGTGTGCAAAAGTTTTGAGCCACCCTTCATATCTCTGTTTTTCTACTGTGGAGCCAGATTTTCTTTTCATTTTTTACAGTGGTCTTGGGCAATAGTTCTCCAAACTGTCTGAAGGTGTTTCTTTGGACAGAATGAGTGGCTGTTTTTTTCACTCCTTTTGAGTCCAGTGTTAGTCTAGTTATTGTTGGTTGTTTTACAACTTAACACTGACTTATCGATCACCTGAGCATAAAAATGCTCCTAACTCAAGGCATGAGCCAGTCTAACAGCCTGTCACAATAACCCATAATGTGTTCCCATTTCTGTAGCGGACTCTCAGTAATAATAACAAAATAATATTTTTACCCAAACAAGCTGATTCTCAAAGCGTTATTATCTTGGCATAACCCGGCATGGTGTGCAGTGTTCCCCTAAAAAATTGGAGGAAATTCCTCAAGCGGAGGACACAAGAAATGGTGAAACTAAATAAAATATCTAGCGCAGATGAACAGTATCGGAAAGTCGTTTCTTTAAGAAATAGGAAAGAATCCAGCAAAGATCTGGCACTGCACATCTGTAAGGTGCGATGATTTGGGACTGCATTTTAGCCGGCGGTGCTTGGCATCATGTCTCAACTGATGGAATTATGCACGCAGAAAACTGCAGCCCTATTCTGACTTATCAGAAAAGCATCTGCTCTATTTTCAGCATGAGAATGAGCACGAACAAAACACACAATGGATGGATGGCTCAAGACTTTTGCACAATACTGTATGCTGCCTTGTAACTCTGAAAGTTTTTCTACTATAATCTATTTACAGATGTAATAATAGGCTTTCAGCATATTCCTTGCCCTCACAGAGACATTGAATCCTCTATCAGCCAAAGCGGTTTGAAACCTCAGGGTCAAATTTAAAATGTCATGCTCAGCTAACTTATCTTTTCTCCAGCGTGGGGATGTGATTGACATCATCAGCAAGCCTCCAATGGGAACGTGGATGGGCCTGCTGAACAACAAAGTAGGCACCTTCAAGTTCATCTATGTGGATGTGCTGACTGAAGAAGAGGAGAAGCCCAAAAGGCCAGTTCGGAGGAGGAGGAAGGGCCGGCCACCCAAACCCACTTCAGTGGAGGAGCTACTGGATCGTATCGATCTCAAGGTACATTACCAGCCAGATTTTGCCATGTATTGAAAGTGAAGTGGCTTTAATGTAAAAAGTTACGTTCGCTGGTTGCAATCAGTCGGCTGTCTTAACTGGATAATAAGCCCACCCATCTGGCACTTCGGTAAAAGCAAACAAATGCTTTGAAGCAAATGAAAATATTGTGTTAGGCAAATATCTCAAGCACATTTGCAGACAAGCGGAGATAAATATAGTATATCTAATTACAGGCTGCACAGCTTTGGATGTTTGATTTGCCACTGACGCATAAACATTAACACCCACACTGTGACTGCCACACCCCGACAAATAGTTCGCATCTTTCATCAAAACCTACACATCACTGTGAGCGTGATATCATTTCCTCCCACCCGGGCAGCCAGCAGGCCTCACTTCCCCAAATAGAGAGAGAAGTTTTGTGTGTTGTCTCTTTCATCCCATTCCAATTTGGTGGCCAAGCCGCAGATTAAAGATTAATGCTACTAAGCTGTGAATCTGGCTCTTATAAGTGCATCAGAGTGCTCATGTCCTCCCAGATTTGTGCAGTGGGGAACGGATGTTATACATGATATACAACCACAGTGCATTCATTTTTTCAGGTGGTTTAAATGGCAAAGAAAACGTGAGAAATAACTTCAAGCTCAACATTTTTCTCGATCTCTCCTTTTAGCCTGCCATGTCATCTTGAGCCCAGTAGCTAGAAACCTAAAAAGTGAAAGTTGGTTAGTGAATAAGGAAAAAAGACAAAATAATCCATTATCTTCAGATCATTTTTGGCTACCTCAGTGGCAGTTTTATACTAGATGTAAATCAATTGTAGTGAATGCCTCAGTAATCTTTTATAGTTCCAGCCTTTCTCAGGTTTTCCTCCGTTGCAGTATCCATCCCAGCAGGATAAGCTATCTAAGCACTAAATATTCTAAAATTGAGCTGTCACAGGCCAAAGTAGTAGTATTACTTTGTGTTTTTGGAACTTCTAGGCCAACATTTGGTTACACTGGAAAATCAGATTTCAACAGGGCCTCTCTGTAACTGAAGTGTAAATCTCCTCACCCCTGTTGTTTTCCACCAGTGGACTCTGCCAAATAGTCTTCGGATGTGGAGCGTGTTTACATATTTCAGCTGGCACAAAAACACAAAAAAATTGGTGAATGAGAGGAGCCAGCTGCCTGTGTTTGTGTTAGTTGGTGGTCCTTTGTTTAGTCCCGCATCATCCAGCAGAAACGGGACAGACCAACCTAGTTCTCTGCCCTGGACTCCAGCGCTGTAATTGATGGTCTTGCTCATGACACACGGTCTCAATATTTGTCCAACAAAAACGTGTGGGTCGCACAGGCGTGGAACCGAGCGATATTCAAAGTGGAAGCGGTCGCTGTGTTGCTGTCAGTGGACTTTGCGCTCACACGGGGTGTATCCCAAAATAAAATCAAAAAAACTTTCATTGTGTCACTTCAGATAACACAGTGGTTTGAGTGACTTGCTTTAGTGTGTGTTTGTGTTGGTGGGTAATACATTGACATCTGTGGTTGAGAAGTATTTTGATGAAACTCTTTGAACCCTCACTTGTTCCCACGTGTGTTGGTTTCCTTTTCAAAATCTTGCTTGCCATTTTGGTCACAGCCAGCTGTGGCCATGTTCTCCACGATGGTGATGCTAGCTCGCTCGTTTATTATTATTTTTGGCCTCATATATCTGTCACCATTTCAAAAGTTGCGCTACATTAAAATGTGTCGACAGATTAGCAGCCATAACAGAATTAGCTGTGGCGTAATGTGATTACATGGCACCAAAAATATCAAAATAGTAGTTCAGATGTTGCCCTGCAGTTTAAAAATGGAGACAGGAAATTATGAGCAGATGAAAAGTATCTGTTGTACAGAAGTTCTTCTTTTTGTTTTTGTTTTTTTAACCTGGTGAATTTTATGCTTCTGCTCCTGGTCGTGTGACTGAGATCAGTGTATTTTTCTTTAGTCTGCTGCATTTATTTTATTTGGTCTTTAAACAGCCTCGAGCTTAGCTTGTTGCTTTCTCTTGAATAGGATTACATGCCCACTTTCTTGTTCAATGGCTACGAGGACCTGGACACGTTCAAGTTGCTGGAAGAAGAGGACTTGGATGAACTGAACATCAGCGATCCTCAGCACAGAGCTGTACTGCTCACTGCAGTGGAGCTGCTGCAGGAGTATGACAGTAAGTAGACCGTTTAGACTGTTTCCATGAGTTTATGTTTTTGATTGTGGTTTTTTTATATAAGGACATCTTCATGTAACCTCAAAATATTGTTGTGTGCCAGAGTTTTTAGGATAACAGTGAAGGAAACCTGACAAACTGAAATATAAATTTAGATTTATGCAGCAGCAGATTACAGGAGCCAAACAGGGAAAGGGAAATCTGAAGGAAGTGACTAAAAAGTGGTCCCTCGTTTATCGCGGGAGTTACGTTCTAAAAATAACCCGCGATAGGTGAAATCCGCGAAGTAGCCAATTATTATAGATGTTTTAAGGCTGTAAAACCCCTCACTACACACTTTATACAGTTTTCTCAGACAGACATGAACATTTTCACACTTTTCTCTCTTGCTTAAACACTCTGAAAGTTCAAACCTTCGTAGAAAAATAAGTCCAGTATTATAGAATGAAACCAAAACATTTCGTCGACATTGTTGTTTGTTGGGGAGAAAACTTAAATACAACATACACTACAGCACTTCAGAGTCACACTGCCAGCGATCGAAGACTTATGTAAACTTGACAAGCTGAACGCATTCTGTACTGTATAGGAGACACGGCACGAGATTGATTGACAATGGTCTGCAGCCAATCAGGACACAGAACACAATGCACTGTTAAAAAAAAAAAGGCATTCAAAATTGCACAAAAAAAAAATCAGCAAAACAGTGAAAGGTGAACTGTGTTATAGCGAGGGACCACTGTATGTATTATGTATATATTATGAGAAAATAATACTTTAAAGTACAAGGAAATCATTTGCCTTTCTGTGACTTTCTGTGAGCAGGTAGCAGCGATCCAGAGCGCAGTGGAATGTCAGGTTCCCAGGAAAAGCTGCTGCTGGAGGGTCGGAGCATAGTGGGAGACTCCCCACGGGATTCTGGGTGCTACGAGAGCAATGAGAACCTGGAGAATGGTAACGCTTGCTTTACTTAGTTTATGCCACCATTACCCAAAGCCCACTGGGTATTAGGCTAACTAAGGCCTATTCTTGTTCTACTCTAGTCCTAGTACCACAGTGACTCCTTTGCCCTTTTCCTGTCTGGACCTTCACCTCTCTCCATCACTTGTATTGCACTGCATCTTAACACCCTGACCATGTCACTCCTTTGAATTAGCATCTTCCTAAAAGCTCATCTTTCCATCTGCCTTACCTTCCCCCAATCTTTACAAAGCCCTTATTCACTTCAGACACTTTTACTGTGCTTGCACTCTACTTTCTTCACCACTCTTTTCATCTTATAGGCATTCTTTATCATCAGTGCCTAAGTCCAGTTGTAACTGAGAAGGAGCCAAGCCCCAGACCACTAAGCCTAGTCCACCCCACAATACTGGGAACACAGAGGGGGACGCGCTCCCCAATGCACAAAACCGTTCTGAAGAGAACAAAATCACTGCCCACTCATGGACTCTGCTTCCCAACTGTCTCACCTGTGGGCGCAAGGCCTGTAGGTGGATACGAGGAAGACGCTTGTGAGCTCAGAGAATATTTCTGTTGAGTGTTTCTAATCCAGATATAAACTTGCAGAGTAGTTTGCCAGTGCACGCTTGAGCTTTCTTGCAGTGCTGATTCTCTCAGCCGATTGAAATTTAGACAAATTTAACAGTCAGATGTCAGATCACAGCTAGCAGCTCATCTTATCATCACCGATTCATTGTTTTATTTGTTTTGTTTATAGCGACCATATTGCACAGTCATATACAGTATGTGCCTAAAATGATGTGGATGAAAACATTTTCAAACTATAGTGCAGTTTTGTTGTTTTTCTTAGAGGTTTGGGGTCTTATTTTTCCAATCGATTGTGTACGTGTTGAGACTGGTCTCTGTATTCTTCCTCCACACGTAGGATCATTTTAACAGCTCAAACACTCACCGATTACTGCTTTTTTTCTGTATCTGTATGGCCCCAGTGTAACTACTGGTTTCCCTTTTATGTACATATATGTTGTTAAGGCTGAAGAGCAAAGCAAAGCTTAAATCTCTACTCTTGCAGTCTGCAAGAGTAGAGATTTAAGCTGTGGAATAAAACCACTTCTCTGATTAAAAAAGGACTCTGGTGCTGCTTGTTTGATTTCTGTTTCGCCTTTTTTGTCTGTTTTTCCTTTCATGCCTCTAAACGCTGTTCACAAACTAGCTCCTTAACAATTAGTAAACACTCTGCATTTCTTCTTGTGCTTTCAGGGCTCCACAGCTGTTCTCTCGGTACAAATCAGTAAGGGAAAAGTAGTCATTTTGTATTATTAGTATTGTGTAATCTAATGCAATTATTATTATTAATTTAAGATTTAGACCTGATACTAGATTTTCATATTTTCTCATGCAACATGCAATACTGTGCTAAAGTTTTGAGCCACACGCTTGTTTTTTGTTTTAAATATTTTGCCAGGAAATAGATGCTGTGATTTATAGAAATATGTGCAAACATATGTGGAAATACAGTTTTTGCCTTATATAATTCTAAAAAGCTTTAAAGTGAATTTGATATGGCTGCTTTTATTCTTAAACACAGCCTGAACTCTCTTAGACAAGCTGTTCCTGTCATTACTGTCAGTCTTCAATAGTTCTCCAGCCTTCTTGAAAGACATTAAAAGCTCTTCTTTGGATGTTCGCTGCCTTTTGTTCCAGTCTTGTTAAGATGATCCCACACTGCTTCAGTAATGTTAAGGTCTGGGCTCTGGGGATGCCAATCCATGATTGATAGCGTTTCATTGGGTGTGTTTGCAATCACTAAAATGCTGAAAAATGAAGCTGTTGCCTAAACCTGACAGTACTTTTAACCATTCATAGTTCCATCATTTTTGACAAGATCCCTGATGCATCTCTTAGTTCCTGTGTCGGGTCTTTGCTGGATATCTTAAGGACATGAGTTTCAGATGCTATTCATCTGCTGTACATATTCTTTTGGGCCTACCACTTCTTGTGTCTTCCACTTGTCCGGTTTCCTTATTTTTAAGGACACACTGCATTCAATGCTGAGATACATTTGATTTCCTGCCTATCAAACTTTTATCTTTGAAGTTCCTGTTGAATCTGCAAAACATTTACACAGGCCCGTTTAAAATTGGTTCTTTCTCAGTTGTCAGTTATGTGTAGACACAACACTAGTTCATGCTTTGAGTCGGGTGCCTTTTTGTGCTCGTCTGACTCACTAAACTCAAAAAAAATCTGAACCTGGTCAGGTATTGAAAAAGCAGTCAATGTCCAAAGAAAAAATATGCCCCAAAATCTGGAGAGCGATTGCTCAAGGCCATTTTTAAAAGCTATAAGAATGTCTGGCTCCTTCAGGGCAAAATATAAAAATAAAAGTGGTGGCTCAAGACTTTTGCAAAGTACCGTAATTAAAACAATTAAATCTGAATCTGGTAAATTTTGAGAAAAATGTGAATGAATACTTTTTAGGAGTAAATAATAGTATCCGGCATGTTATCTGGTATTTTATGACTTTTTATATCAAAATAAACTTGGTAGTAGTTACTATTAGAGGGAATGGGAAAGGCTTCCATTTCTTTTAAAGGATGTTTCCAACGTAAAGAATAGATTCATTAATATGCTATTGTATATTAATGAGTATTTCTGAATATTTATTTATCTAGAGTATTGGCAAAGGGCAGCATGAATTTTTATAATGGAAGATAACTCAAAACCAACCAACAGATGTCATTTAAACTTTATAATTTTGGGGAAAACGTCACTGTAGAGCCCTGAATGTCTGCTCTTCTTTAACATTCTGATTCCTCTGTATAGATGCAGCAGATCTTCCTCCAATCATTAAATAACTCGGTTATTAAAATACTCCTTTAATGCATTAATTAATGCTGGCTAAAAATATTATTTATAATATGTAATGTGTGTGTGTATGTGTATCATGAGTGCACACAGAACTTTTTTTTAACTGTATTTTTTTTATTAAACAAATCTTTTTGGGGGCATCAATGCAGTCCATTAAGGTATTTTCCCCCAAAAATGACTGAATGCCCAAACACATTTTCAGCTTATATTTCATTTATAATCTGAAAGATGCTAAATTAGTCACAGAACAGAGTTCAGCCAGTTACCTGTTTCCCATCTGTGTGCCGCTGTCACAGCAAAGTATAGTATCCTGACTAAAGAAATAATTAAATTTAGAGATTGTAATTAAGAGTGATGCAACGGTATGTGCATAATTATGCAATTATGTATTTAAAGGTATAGCTTACCATCCTTTTTAACCTTCGTAGTCAGTCAACAAACTTTTCTGATACACATGAGAACTGTTGAAGCATTTCTTGGGATTTCATCTATTGAACTCCTTCCTGTCATTCCACTGTTGAGTTGCACTATATGGCTCTCATCCATTTCATTCATCCATTTTGCTCTGTAAACCAAAGGATATATGGTAAGTTACTTCATACTTTTGTTCCAAGGCTTTTGAAGTCCCCCGTTCAGGCAGCTTTCTTTGGGGTTATTTCTATAGTGCCAACAAAAGTTCATGAATCAGAACACTTATCTTCATATCTCATCTTTAGAAGCCCTGTCTGCTTTTGACTGGCTAATGTTGTAAGGATATGATGTTTCTATCAGTTTTGTTTTTTTTATTTAGTTTTCAGACCCACAGGAAAGTGAGTATTGGTGTTAATTCATTTTTTTCCTCTAATAAATTTTTCTTCATTTTTGCAAAAAGTCATCACAGAGGACAGCAAATGTCTGTGGTGCAATAAATGGACAAATTGGAGTCCTGCAGTGTGCAAGCTGCTGAATTTTTACAGACATAAAAATGTAAAACAGTTGGGAGGAAAGGCAACCAAGACAGTAAAGAACACTCATGCTGAGTCATGCACGGTATTTGCATGAATAGAGTATTTATATTAGCGCAAGTCTTTCCATGAGAAGTGGAAGAGTGAGAAACGTATTCACTGTAAAGAGGGAGAAACCTTGGAAACTATCTAGAGTTCAAAGCTAAGAGAATTTTTTTTATTTTCCAGGTAAAAGCAGGAAAGCAACCAGTCATTTTTCAGCAGGACACCAGTCTCCAGATTACCCAACACTGCCCATGACTCTTTCTACAGAGGCTCTTCAGCAGAACAGCAAAAATCAGCGCACAAAGTTTCCAAAAAGTTTCTTCATCAAGCCCTCCCTTAAGGGCTTCAACCTGCTCGGGCTGCGAAAAGCCCAAAGACGGTCTCCAATCCCAGCCAGCCGCAGCTGCGAGGACCTTGATGGTCCCCCGCAGCCCACCGGACCCTGGAAGCGCTCCCACTCTCTGGGAGATCTGCAGAACTTTGAGCAGAAGAACGATCTCAGTGTGGAGCTTAAGCTTAGTAAGGAAATACCCAAATCAGGCAAAACTAGCCCCATCAAGCCCTGTAGAGACGCCGTTTCTCCAGCTCAAAATGGGACTCCAACGGTTAGTCCTAAAGGAAGGGCTGATAGGCCGCCAGTACCCTCACAGCTTCGCCTACGCTCTTCTTGTCCAACATCAATGTCCTCCAACCCTCCAGAGCCCCTTTCCAGCCCCACTCCAAGTCCTCCTGATTCTAGTGCTAGTGGGGAGAGGGTGATGCGGACTCACCCCAAAAAGCCTCCCATCCCTCCCCCTGTACCTGCAAAGAAATCTAGAGAGAGACTAGCCAATGGCCTTCGTCACCCCCCTCTCTCCCTTCCCTCCTCGCCATCCCCTACCGCCTCGCCTACCCACTCCTTCAATCGCTCTCAACCCAGCAGCCCTATAATCCGCAGCCCTGGCCTGAGTGCCCCTGCTCTGCCTCCCAAGACCCCAAGTACTCCAGCCAGTCCATGTGCCACCTCATCAGCCTCATCCATGGGCGAGGAATCCGGCACTCCACCAGCGGTGCACCCTCCCTGGCTCTCAGATCTTGGAGGCAAGATGGCTGTTACGAGGAAACTTTCCCATACCAAGATAGGTCCTGATCTTTTTACCCTCCTGGAGCAACGGCTGCAGAGTGAGGGCATTGATCTTACCGAGGAGCCCTACTCTGACAAGGTTAGTTAAGCATCATCTAAAACATGAAAAGTTACCTCATATTTTACATTACAAATTACATTTTACTTTCACTGGTGATAGATGAATTTATAACCAGTTCAGATACCATTAAAATGAAGGGTGACAGTTTAACATTGAATCATTAAAAAGCTTAAAACTGGTTTCCTTCAGTAACTGTTTGTTCTTGAAGCAGAAGTTTTTGTGCTGAAAAATAGATGTACACACACAGATAGGATATTTGGTTTTTAAAAAGAATCACATCCTTTTCAGTGCTCAAGAAAAATATTTGATTTATAAAAATCCAAACCACCTTCAGGCCATACTTTTCTGGCGTCAGGGTCTTTTGGTTCAGCATTGTAACATGCCTAACTTAACTCAGTCATAATTTTACCGAAGCTCTGATCCAAATAATTTTGTGTTCAGGGCAAAAACATGAGCAGCTTGCTTTTGGAACTTGGTTTAAAAATAGACGCTAATAGAGTCTAGAGTCTGTGTGTTTCTCATTGTGTGCGCATGCCGTTTTATATCTAAAGGCATTTATTTGTGAGTGTGTGTGTGTGTGTGTGTGTGCATGCGCAATAATAAATATGCTGGAGCTGAGAAGGAAAGACTGTGGCTTGAGTCTCACTATGATGCGGTTCAGACTGTTAAGTTTATGGGCTGAATCTTACTGAAGGCAGACGGGGTTATAAAACCTCCTGGCTCTTGCCAGACCCCAGGCTGGGCCCCTTGAACATGTTGGAGCCCCCAGCACTGGCAAGAAAACAACACATATGCAAACAGAGGCATCAAGTGATGAGGTGAGAAGTGGGGCCCTCGACCACAGCAGAGCTCTGCTGGATTCCTGTTAGTCATAAGTGGACTGGCAGAGACATGAGAGGCGCATTGTCTTACTAGCAACGTGTGCCAGTGCGCCTTGAGGCTTCACTCTGGCTGTCAGAAGTCAGTTAGGTAACTTAATGAATGATTTAGATTATGAGTGAATCAGTATCTACAGATTTCAGTGAAGGAGGGCGTTAGGGCATGGCTAGTAGAGATTGTAGGGGGGGGGGGAAAGAAGATGAAAGTGTTTTGCGATTTGATGGAGCAGCATAGCAAAGTTTTGAATGAAGGTAGGAAATAGGACAGGACCCAGGGGTTCATACATTCCTGGTGAAGGAGCAGATGGACACTTTTGGATGACACTGATGTTGGAAATGGGGAGGAGGTGATTTGCATGAATAGCTGTCTAAAAGGTCAAATGAAAGAATAGACGTTTCAAAGAACAGGAACGCATTTGCTTATTGATTTTAGAAGGCGTTTAATGATACTAGCTTTAAGTGGTTTCAAAGTGTTGTTCTCTCCTAGCCATATTCAATGTCTTTCTCACAACTTTCCTCCTTCAGCACGGCCGATGCGGCATCCCCCACCCGCTGGTACAGCGTTACTCCGAGGATCTGGAGCAGCCAGTCAAAGACGTGGCGTCTACCATAGACCAGCTCAGAGTCAAAGAGCTCCGTAAACAACACCGCATGGCTGTAAGGGAACAATAATTATCCTGAGTGTTTCGATAGAGTCCACTTTTGGGCAATTTTATGCATTTTAGTGTGAGATAAATGCTGTGAGGCTTTTCTGAAATGTAACAATGAAGCCTGGAAAATTGGTCAGTTCGAAGGACCAAAAGCCATTGTTGGGGTGAAGTGCAAATTACGGTTGTTTGGCTATCTAATGGTCCAGCTAAATGTGGAAATAATAAAGGGAATGGCTATGTAATTACTGTTATGAAACAACAGTAAAAGCACTAAAGATGTTAATAGAGCCTCATGAGTTGTTCAGAAACAGAGCTTTCGGGCCAAAGTTGCCTACAAAATGCACCATCATCCTGTGAAACTAATGATTTTTAAACCACTGTGTCACTCAGATCCCCTCTGGAGGTTTGACGGAGATGTGCCGAAAGCCTCCCACCTTAGGAAACATCAGCACAGTCTCCGATTGGCTCATCTCCATCGGCCTACCCATGTACTCCACAACTCTGGCAACAGCAGGGATTGACACGCTGAGCCGCGTGGCCTTGTTAACCGAGAGCAGTGCGTGGGAAGCTGGGGTGCGGGACGAACGTCACGTCCGCCGCCTGATCTGTGAGGCGCGATCGGTCCACGCACACAGAGAGGTTCAGTCGTAATCATGCTGGTGGAGTCGAGTCGCATCAACTCACTGATCCGCACCATCTCGTGGTCAGTAGGTGGCCTTGGGTAAATTGGCCCTCGCGGCACTACAGCGTTTCTTCTCGCACATGTTAAAGACATATCCTGCTCTCTGATTTTTTTTTTCCTTTCTCTTTTATCACGCTGTCTTTTTTCCAAATGTTTACGACATCGAGGAGTTCCTCCAAACAGCCAAGACAAGATATCAGATGCCTTTAAAAGAAAAAAGACAAAAAAGACTGTAGACTCACTGTGTGGGATGACTTCCATTCTGAAGACATCTCCCAAAGTCTTAAAATAAAGACTTGGATCTGCCTTTAAGGAAGATAGCACACAGGGTTTTTTTTTTGTTTTTTTGTTTTTTTAAGGATGGATTTTTTTTTTAAAAAGAAAACCAAGAAAGACTATTTTCTGCATATTTCATAAGTGCTTCATTTTTCATCTGTCGTGTGGCAGAGGCAACTTAATCTGAGGGTCATTTAAGGAAGTAGCTCAGCCAAAGCGACATAATTCGATGTTTGCTTCCCACTAATAGTTTCACGATGACGCGACACATTTAATATCTGGACTGTTAATCGACTAAATACACACACCAAACAATGGCTTCGAGGTGGCTTATTTTGTGTCATGCTTATATATTGTAGCATAGTGCACATCTTAATTTCAAAATGACTCGTGTTAAAATTTGTGTTTTGCGTTTTGATCGTTGCGGGCTTACTTCGAGCCCACCCTGTCATTTTATAGTTCTGTATTTTATACTTTACCCTTTCACAACAATATCCTGGATGGGCACTTTGCTCTTATATAACGTCTTAAAGAAAGCTCTGTTTTGCTGTAGAATTTACAATCACCTCTTGCTGAAATAATACATTCCCTGGTGTGTCAACGGACCTTTTAAGTTGCCTTACCATTATGATTGAGGAGCTACAAAGACTGAGACTGAACTGTGGCATATATCCTATACTATACATATTATACATGCATTCTCAACTAGATCATTTCACTGATATACATGGATGTGGAGCCCAGAACATGTTTCTAAGTGATTGAAGTGTTCATTCCAGTGAAGCCAGGCTAATACCACAACACCACAGGCTTGCCACAGGCATGACCATTGCTTGCTGAACATCTCTGGACCATATTAAAACACACTGACTGTACGCGTTACAGAGGGGTTATGGAACCGGGAAGCACGAAGACACAGCTGACGTCTGGGCTGTCAGGTCCCGAATTTACTGGACTGTCGACAATGGCTGCAGCGTTGAGGAATTTAAATCATAGCAGAACAATAAGCTGTGTGGGATGTATTTTCTTTTCTTCAAATCAATGCTAGTATGAGTTGTCAAACAGTTAAAAGGAATGGTCGATGCAAGCTGTCACATCAGGTGAAAAGCTGACCTCCGTGTTCAGAAAAACAAGTTTTAAAATTCAGGGAAATGCTGAGCGAGGTCGGCCTGAGGGGGGAGGGAATCTTGGGATCAAAAACACAACTGAAACTATCCAGAATCTCATTAGTCTTTCGTTTGCGCACGCTAAATGAAACTGAACAAATAAATATTATTTCTCTCCCTCCCTTTTTATTTCTAACAGTTATAACTTTTGTAGCCAGAATCAAGCTGATGACTTACTTCATTTCATTAATCGAAATTCTGAACAACAGTTACTCCAAAATTTAGAGGTTATGTTTTGCAGTGGGCACTTGGCAGGCAGATGGATCGATGGATATACGATGCCTTTTTTCCTCTCAATCAAAGTGGTGCTCTGGGCTAAGTGAGGAGAGGGGGTCGTTAGTAGAAGACCCGAAAAGTGTTTTGTAAAGATTGAAAATACTGACACTGTAAATGCACTTTAGATGGTCTAACTGTTTTATAGGCAAAAATTGGCTACATTTTGTTCACAGGTCCATTAATGGACAACTTTGTCAGGTAATGTAAAGAGTTTCAAAGGGGTTATGCTGGTATTTTAATGTAGTATTGAGTTCCCAATGCCAAGTTTAATTCAACTGAGTTCCAGTTACTCACTTCCAGTTTGTTTTGCAACCTAAATTCTTAATTACATATATGAAATGCTTAGCAGAAGTTGCACATTCTGTATATGTAATTGATATTTAAATAACTTATTTTTTGCTTTTTTTTTTTCATGTCATCTTGTAATTAGCTGTATTATATGAATAGCAATACCTTCCTGCGTAATGCATATTGCTTTAGCCAGTAAGGAGCGACAGTATGTATTGTAAAATATGTGTACAAATAATTTTATTTGGTTTTCATCTACCTAATGATTGTCCATACAGATTTGCCTGTGTATTGAAACAACAAAAGCAATGTCCATAACTATTTGTCATTCTGAAATATAATAAACTGTTTCTTGCAATGACTGTGGCCTGCTCATTGCAACTATACAGCTGTACCCACAAAGGCAAAGTAGTGGAAAGCTATGTGTAAGCTATACACTGGCTTTGGGCCTGTGTGCTGGACTGTTGAGATCTGTTTTAAATATATATTAAAACAATAACCTAAAAAAACCAAAGACCCAAGACTTGCACTGTACTGAGCGCATTTTGTTTTTAGAGAACTTGCTTGTGCCACAGAAAACTAATAAAGAGGCAAGAGATGATCTGTTATCATGTTTGGAATTGGCAGATCTGAATAACCTCATGTAGATACTATAATGCCAAAGGCTCAGTTGGCAGAACTCTGTAAAGACAAGGAGCTTAGAAACAGTGTCTTTTGTCTGGCTCATAATGCCTCATTTCAAAAACTATACACACATCAGCTCATGACAACAAGATCCAAAGCAAATTTGTTCTGCAGGCAGTCTGTCTAGCCTTTGTTGCAGTGCAGCTGTTGACAGCGAAAGCGCACTGAGGTTTTCCAGTCTTAGTGTTGAGTCACAAATGGATAAAGAGCAGAGTGTAAACCCCGGTTTGGTTATATGTCCCCCCCCCATCCCTGTCGATGACTGCATGCGTCATTTGGGAGTCGATTTTACTTGCATGGCAGTCATCTCGGCTCATGTCTATCTTTCTTCGGAGTGAAAACGCAGCTAAACAAGCATTTCCTTCAAGATGGATAAGATCAAAAATATGTGATGGCTGCAAAAGAAACCCTCCAACAAATAAGCAGCAACAGTTCAACAATCTCTTATAGTTTTATAGTCTTATAGTTATACTTTATGCCTACCCGACTCAATGTCAGAAAGAACCACTGCTCATTGAAACTGACATATTTCAGGGGGAAAGGTTTACAGTGAACCTTGTCTGCTTTAGCTGATTTGCCATTATTCTGAATCACTTCTCTTTCCAAGCTTTTGAATGGATGCTGTATAACTTCATCTTGCCACAGCCTATAATGAAAGCTCCCTAAGATCCTGAGGGATTCTTGATAGAACAATCCACCATACATGATACCTCATTGGCCATTTTATTAGGTACACATCTAACCATGCACTTATGCGTCAGCATATCAATGTATTTAGGTGTGCAGTATTCAGAAATTGCTGCTCTACTGGGATTTTTTCACATAACCATCAATAGGTCCTAATAATAGAAAATATCCGGTGAGCAGAGTTCTCTGGGTAAAAATGTCTTGTTTAGGTCAGAGGATAGCCAGACTGCTTTGGGCTGATAAGTAGAAACTGTTAAAGTGCAGAAGACCATCTCTGAACAGACAACATGTGTAAGACCAACTGAGTGTCATTTCTGTCAGCTAAGATCAAGAAATCCAGGCCACAATTCACACACGTTCACCAAAAATTGGCTGATCTGATGATTCTTGATTTAAAGTAAACATAAAACCATGGCTCCGTCATGCCTTGTATCAACAGTTCAGGCTGCTGCTGGTGGTGTAATGGTGTAGGGCAGGGGAACTCCAGGCCTCAAGGGGCTGGTGTCCTGCAGGTTTTAGATGTGTCCTTGATCCAACACAGCTGGATTAAATGGTTAAATTACCTCCTCAACATGTCTTGAAGTTCTTCAGAGACCTGGTAATAAACTAATGATTTGATTCAGGTGTGTTGACCCAGGGTGATATCTAAAACCTGCAGGACACCAGCCCCTTGAGGCCTGGAGTTCCCCACCCCTGGTGTAGGGAATACTTCCTTGGCACTCTTTGAGCCTTTTGGTACTATTTTAGCATTCTTTAAAAGCCACAGCCGACATGAGTATCATTACTCACCACAGCGTACCCATCTTCTGATGGCTACTTCCAGCATGGTAACATGCTATTACACGAAGCTCAAATCATCTTAAACTGGTTTCTTGAACATGAGAATGAGTTCACTTCACTCTAATGGCCTCCACAGTCACAAGATCTAAATCCAGTAGATCACCTTTGGAATGTGGTGGAATGGAGGATTCACATGATGGATGTGTAGCTGGCATGTCTGCAACTGTGCTATTCTAGGAGCTTGGAAAGAAAGCAACTCGTCTTTAAGTTTTTTGAAAGTTCAAGAAACTTCAAAAGGTCCAGTCGCTTTCTTTCCAAGCTCCTTAGACTACCACGACCTGGATGACTGAGAACTGACATGAAGAAATCAGATGTGTGATTTCCTCATGCCAGTATAGACCAAAATCTCTGAGGTGTGTTTTGAACTTTGGAGGTGCAAGGGGTGCAAGTCAGTATTAGCAAGGTTTACATAATAAAGTGACCAACGAGTGTGACTGGATCATTGTGGACTTCATCAAAAGCAGGAACCACCAGCAAATTTAGTCCCATGAGACTGAGAGGTGTCCTCATTATCCCAAGATTCTACAAAACACAGTGATACATTGAAGACAATGCAATACTTTAATCCATCATTAAATTTGTTTGCACCGTTTATCCCATAAAAGAGGTCGATATTGATTTAAATAACTCCACCACCACAAGGTTTGTTGTGCAAAACTGAAGTTCATTTTCTGTTCCTCTTGGTATTTTTCAAGCTTTTACTAATCTGTATAGTTCACACAAATCTTTGAGGAGTCACAGCTTGGTTCGCAGATGCACAGTGCATCTATGTTAAAGCGCAAACTCAAAGAAACGTCAGTAGTACTACAGTCCAAAGATATTACTGACCAACACAGAGTTGGTCAGTAATATCTTTATAGTATCTTCATAGTAGTCTTTTAAAGTTAAGATGGCTTAAAAGTAAACACATCTAAATGACCAACATCTGAAACATTCGCAGTGGCCTTGCAGACTATGAGCTTCCTCTTGGTGCATGTGAGACTTGAAACACATCAAAAGGAGAAGACTTTTGGAGCCATGTCCAGTAATTCTAATTAGACTACGCCTGAGGTACTGTGGTGTCCTCAGTGCTTTCCATACTGTAGTACCATGAAATAAACTTCTGTGCTGTATGGCAGATTTTGACTAAATTCCTTATTTTTGTGTCTAGCTTGCATTATGCTGTTCATTTCAGTGTGCGCACAGTTTTTTCTCTATTCCTCTTTATTACATTTGCCCTGTGGAGTCAAATTGTTGTCACAGCTCCTGTGTAGCTGTCAAGGAAATAGTTACTGTTTTGAATGGCCTCCTAAGTACAGGTGTAGTGTAATGGTGGGTTCTGGCTGTGCTGTGGAAAGCAAAGCTTCTAACAACAGGCCTGAGGGGGAAAGAGAAAGTTACGACATACACACACACGAGGGGTGAGCAGATAAACTTACTCGGTAGCTTCTTTTTAACATTTATCAGACAAATACTTCCTTTTCATTTGGTGATAAGACAATTTTAAGCTTTTTCCGAGTAATGACCGTTTTATCAGAGAATATAAACTTTTCCGTCTGTTTTTTAAAGCCTTTTTTTTTTCAAAATTTTCTGTAAACACAAATTACAGAACTACGATTATTTTTTTTTTTTTTAAAGCTGCTGCATGATAATTGACTCGTTTCCACCGATATCATATGAGAGTCCGCTCCCTGGCCTTTAGGCGACGCTGTTTTACGCACTGCAATCCAAACCAAATCCTGTGTGAAGTGGAAGTTTTTCTGATTTCCACGTTTAGTAATCTGACACCCAGACTCTGAGCAGAAGGATGGACCCTTAACTCGGCTGGGAGGACGGAAGGAAGGAGCAGTCATCCAGCGAGCAGGAGCGAGCAGAAGCGAAACGCTGTACGCAAAAAACAGCCCCGTGGCTCCAGCAGCGGAGAAGATCTGGGTGCCAGCGCGTCTCCAGTTAACTGTCCGTCTCACTCAAATGATCTCAAAGCGACAAGTTTCACTTTCCGCATGCGAATGGGTGACTTTCCGCAGCGCTTTGTGAGGAGAAGAGGATGAAGAATTTCAACAGCAGTGCCCTTCACAGCCATAGCCAGTCTACCAACCACATTAGAGAGCGAAACAGCAGAAAGTACAGCTTACTCTCTGTTTTACCGTTGCGATTTTCTCTCCGAGGTTATGGGGTCTGCATGGCTACGCTGTTTCTCTTCTGTTTCGGCTCCCTATTTTACCAGCTGAACGGAGGACCTCCTAAAATCCTGCTAGACATCAGACAGTATCTCGGTAAGAACTTTTCCTTAAAAAAACCCTCCTTCCTGAAGGTCGTTATCAAAATAATAGTAAGAAGTTGCTCTCCGCGTCTGGACATTTTTTTTTATCGGTAGGAGTTATTAAGAAACGTTTATCAAAAATGGAAAGGGTCTCTTTCATGAAACCCACCGGAGGCCACATCGTCTCCTCAACCTCATTCAGCCCAGGTGGACGAAACCGATTTTCTCTCGTGCTAATTTCTAAGTGTTAATTTATCCATGTGAAGTTTGTTTTAAACCCAAAAAGACCCCCACATTTTAATATCAATGCAGACACTAACTATTGCATATACACAGCTGTGTATCATCCCGAGTCAATATCATCCCGTCAGTCTACAAAGATGTGTGAAAAAATGTGAAGTTTTTTCACTCATTTTGTTTAACCACCTAAACCTGGGGTATTTATCGTCACTTTTACGCCGCTGTGAGTTCTAAGAGCATGATTGAGAGGTGTTATGGCAACTAGAACTTAGCAACTGTTAGGATTCATGCTGAAGACTGACGCCTCTTCTTGTACAGCCAGCTGGTGCGCTCCAGCCGCGCAGCTCTCATTACGCACGGCTTGCACCGGTTGAACGAGGGGTGAAAGGCTGAATTTATGCGGTTATTTAAAGCCTAGAGTGCATCTGTGGTTGTTTTAATAAAAAGCACGCTACAGTGTTGCCAGTTTTTTAATGTCAGGCAGGTTTCCAATTTAAAATATTCTGGCCTGAAGGGATTATTTTTAAATATTTATATAGATATATTTTAACATTACTTGGCAGCTATATTTCTGTCATTACAGTGCACTGGATCTTAACTACGGTAAAGTGGATAAAGTCTACTGTGTGTGTGAAAAAGAGCCCATTTGTGGCCACATCTGCCATAGACATATGTCTGAGTGTCAGCCTCTAGGATAAGATCTGTCAAGAGTCAAAAGGCAGTGTCTGCTTGTACAAGTCTGATCTTGTGACTTCAACCTCTAAACAGAATCAGATGCAAAGGTGATTTTCCAGCGAGAACACGGCCTGTGTCTTGAAAAAATTAGGTTGCATTTCTACCTATTTCTCACAGGGGGCTAACCTTTTATCACGTGATAAACATCTGGAACAGAATGAGAGTCACTTTCCAGGTCAGCTACTAATCCCCTGGGTCAGATTGGTTTCCTGTAGACACACACAAGCACACAGTCTAACCGACTGGCATACAAATACATAGGCAGACTAAAGCTGCACAATATTGTCAAAAATAACTTGGATTTCATTCAAAGCATAAGCACAGATTCCTAAAATAGAACGTTTTACCTTTTTTTTTTGAAGAGTGCTAAAATATTAAAAGTTCACACTGCAGAACATTCAACTTTGGAGCCTAATAATGCAATCTAGAAATCATGGCAGTCAACACCAGTTTATTTTATTTTAAAGTACTTGCACAAAGCTAATGCATGCATGGTGAGATAGCTTCCTTACTGCAGTACTGCTTCTAAGAAGTGCTCTATTCTGAACAAATACACTGATATGCCTAGGCTGATGATGGGGCAGATGTATGTGCTATTACCACAGACGAGCAAGCAAGAAAATTACATCAAAACACCATTAGGAAAAAAGAAATGTATAATTTGGTCCACAAGGCTGAGTGTTAATGGCTTATAGGGCATAAGCCATTGACACTCAGCCTTGTGGACCAGGATGAGGAATCCCTCTAGAAAATCTAGTCTCTGCTCCCACCTCCACGATTGATCTCCACAGCATCTCTACACAGAGACCCTGTGGACCTGAGCCTTGTTAAACAGTGACTCCACTGTAGTGTATGGAGTTCGGGAGGGTTTTTCTTTATGTAACAGCGCCACAGTGTAGCACCTCAACTGGGATGTGGATGACTAATCGTCTGCATTTATTATGATGCTGAGGCAATGAAGAACGACTTTGTAGCTGAAAGTTGTGACAGGGTCAAATCGATCATATAAAGTTAAAGCCTTTTTTGATGTTGTTTTGTTTCCTGAGTCTGAGTCAGCAGGTTTGTGACACATTTCAGGTAACTTTGTTGCATGTAAAACAGCTGTAGAAAGAGAAATCCAGTTGGGCTGGTGTGTGAAAGAGCTTGAGATGTGGTCTGCTCATTGTCTCTGTTCTGAAGTGTGAGTGGTCTTGAGGGAGAGACCGTGGAAGGAAGAAATCTAGGATAAAGGAGGGACGGTACAAAATACTCCTGTGATTGGGACTGCTTTGAACAGGTTCATAGGAAAGTCATTTTCACAAAGAGCTCACACAGTCTTCACTCTTAGTTTGTTGTGTCTGTTATTCAGAACCCAGATGCAAGCTCCAAAAACTGTATAAGGGGAAACTTCACAAATCACCAGAATTATGAGGAGAAGCAGACCTTTAAAATAAATGCCTCCTTCTAGTGAATAAAATAAATCAATTACTTTTAATATAATAGCTCTAAGCCTGGCGTTGGCATTTCTAACTAATGCACCACATTTTCTCTGATGAAGAGATACTTTATGTCTGTTGCTGTGCCTCGTTAAACACACGTGTGACCTAACTTGTGTTACTTTTGGCTGCGCTGTGCCAAGATGAAGGTGAGGAATCCTGTTGAGGTGGGTGAGTGTGGGCGTGCACGTGGAGGTTGGCAGCTTGATTTAGTGTGATTGTGTGATAGGTGTGTGGGTTTCTCTCAGTCAGATGTTGCCGGTAGGGAACAGACCTTGTTTTGTTTGGCTCGGTGGGGAGGTCGGTGGATGAGGATGTCACTCAACATGCCGTATAGTCGCAGTAACTAAACTGCCGTGCAGACCTTTAAACCTGCTGAATTTACAGCCTGCTCACCACTGTGCGTTCACACTCGCTGACCTTGTCTAACACTTTCTCGTGTCTGTCTTTCCCTCCTTTGCTCATAAACTGTATGCTGACCCAGCTACCTTGCCAGAAAATGCCTCTTCTTGCCAGGGGGTGTATGGACACGTCTGTGTGGCAAAAATCTGTATATAAATGAAAAGTTACAACAAAGTTTCAATGACTGGGAAAGAAGCGTTCTTCATATTTTATGCCATATTTTTAAGTGCTTGGAGCTGAGACAGCAAAACAGAGCGAAGCAAAATGTCCTCTTTAACTGTGCTCTTACTCAATACATGGTGCACTTACTCCTTTAACATATATTTCGATTTAATGGACTTTTAAGCAACATTTAAGTATGCACGTCTTTCTAAGTGTTTGTGTGTTGTTATAGCCCCCAGTCTTCTTGCCATGAATCATAAATGCTGAACTTGATGTGGCTGGGAGTCTTTCACCACTAACTTTGCTCTGCTTCTCAAAAGAACCCTTTAACCTTTTTAAAACACACACACGTAAATTTAACTTTTCAGAAACGGGCCAGTAAAGTGTCCAAGTTGGAGACTCTGGGGCGGTATTAGGGATTAGACAAGTATGCGTAGACACAGAAGAAGCTTTAGGGTCGCTCGGCCTCCCTTCAGTTTGTGTCATGTTTGCACCTTTGCTGGCCAGGAAGTGGTTCAAAGCAAACTTTTTAAGTGAATTCAAATAAAGTTTAGTTTGGCTGGTCAACGCTTAGTAGGTGTAGTGACACAAACTTTATATGTATATAATAAATTCAGGGAGGATGAGTTGGGAATTGCTGCAGAGAGAGAAAGGGAAGAACACATACTGTTCCTCGACCTCCTACAGACTCATGAATAATACACAACGAGTATAACACTGTGTCTTACATACCTTAACAGGGCTGAAACCGCTAATGTAGAGGTGCTTAAACTGTGGGGTGGACCAGACTAGTGTGGGTGATAACAAAGTTAAACTAAACTGAATTAATTAGATTCTAGTACGGGAAATAAACAAATAGCAGTTTGGTGATATATTGTGCTTACCTTTATTTTCTATTGCTCTACTTATATTATTGTATGCTTATTATTTTCTAAAATAAATGATGGAGTTTGAGGTGTGAATCCATTAATGGAGTAATTGTTGTAAGTAAGTCTGGAAGTTAATGAGATGGCGAGGCCTCTGTCGTCCATCAGTGTGTCTATCCATCCATCCCTCCCTCCACAATTCACAAAATTAGCTACTTTTCTTAGAGCGCTGAGCAGATTTTAGCGAAGATTGAACACAATGACCAACTAATGGATCCTTTTTCCAATTTTTATGCTCTTCTCCTCACTGAGTATTGCTCAGATTGCAGTGAAATTAGATTAATTTGTTTTGAATATGTCTAATTGAGAGGCTTCCTGCCTTCTTCATGGATTTTAATTCTCATTGGTTTGTACAGCGAACCAATGACAGCTTACAACTTTCTTTTTGTGCTTCACGTACTATATTAACCTGCCAGATGAGCTACTACATCATTGATATTCTGGTGGTCAAAGATCAGATGCATTAAACTGCTCATCATTCCTTTATTTCACATCAGAATTAGGGCTGCCACGATTTGTCGACTAGTCACGATTACGTCGACTATCAAAATCGTCGACGACTGATTTAATAGTCGACGCGTCGTTTGAAACTTTGTACGATCACAAAAGACGCAGGAATAAGTGGCAGGATTTAAGAGTGTAATAACGGACTGAAACAGAAGATGGCAGCATTGCATGTACAAGGATGTCAGCTACCGTTAAACCCCGAAGAAGAAGAAGAAGAAGAAGCAGCTGTGTCCCAGAATTCATAGCGCGGCCCAGCGCAGTTTCCAACAATGGCGGCAGCTAGTTAGTTTTAATGTTACTCTTATTATTCTTTCTGGGTCACAAAATAAACGTTTAACATGTTTTCAGGCGAGAATGTAGCTGTGTAAACCTCAAATATCTGCTCAGTTTATCAGGACACCACATATTTTCAAAAGCGCTCCGACGTTTTCGGAGACATCTGTTACCCACTAGCTCGTTAGCGAGCCGGGGGCTAGGCTCACTAGCGCCGTGAGAACACCGGACTCCCCGCAAATCGTTTTCAAACCCACCGCCGTCTTTCGCTACTCTGGTTAAATATATATGAGTCACTTAGATAACTTAAAATGTTATTGTTTGGCTTTTTTTTTTAGTATTTTATTTGTTCCTGAGTAAATCAGTTTGTCTGAGATTAAAGTTATAGTTTTTACACAGCTGAATAAACCTCAAGCAGACAGCTGATTATCAGAAGTGTGAGATGCTCCAGAATATACTCCAGTGTCCTGTTATATTTTAGATAGCAAGGAGTTTATTAAACTTCACCGAAACAATCTGCAAATTTCATTAAAATTTAATAAACTATCATCTTGTCTTTATTTTTAGTTAGCACAGACCTTAAACACTTAAAGCTGTAAGCTAATGATAGTTATATAAGAGCAGATGCTGCTGGTGCAATAAGCTGTAGTTTTACGTCTAATGGATGATGATCTGATTAGTCGACTAATCGCAAAAATAATCGGTGACTAGTCGACTATCAAAATAATCGTTTGTGGCAGCCCTAATCAGAATAACCTTTTCGCTTTACCTTTTGCACCGGTGACCTTTACAGACCTCTAACTTCAAATCTCACCTTCTGCTTGAATTTAAATATTTTATAGTTCACAGTTAATAGTATATATTTTATGCACATGCATGCACATTTATGTTTACACTCATACTGAAAAAGCTGACAAGTTAGTCACATTAAAAAGCTTTTTTTGAATGAGGCAGTCATGTAAGTGTGAATTCTGGAGCAAACTCGCCACTGTAGTCACACAAATACACCCACTTCCTATTAAAGGATATTAAAAACAAGCTCTTTTTAAAATTTAAATCATATTTTGCACTTTTAAATGACAGATTTATTGGCACTGACTCTTTGCCCAAAGTGACAGTCTCCAGGCTTCATGGCAGTATACCAAATGTCACATAGAGTGAAAATCAGGCCAGTGCTGGTCAAGCTGTCAGTCAGCATTTTCAGCTGCCTAACAGGGTTGCCAGATGTGCACTTTGAGCCTAAGTGAAATCGGTGATGTGGAAAGGTGCTTGAGCTCCCGGTTTAATTCTTTACTTAACACCTTTTCATTTTTGTTATTGACTTGTGCAGCAGATAAGCAGAGGTTACCAACCCAAGCACAGACATACATTTATTTTTAATGCTAAAGACTCAAAATAATCCAATATTTAGAATAATATTTTGCATCCATCCAGCACCTCCACCTGACAAGCCTCATTAGGAAGTGAAGGCAGGACAGCTTGGTCTACTTACTCTGTATTCCTTCTAACTGCAGGACTCAAGTGTTGAGAAAAACTACACATTACTTCCACTAGACCCCAAAATAACCCCTAACTGGCAGCACATCCAACTTAAATGCCAAAACAATCAGATGGCCCATAATTTTCTTAGGGTTGGTAAAACAAGCAGCCTTGCCTGCTGAGTAGAGTATTTACCTGCTTTGTAACACGCCAGATTCTAACTGAGTTTAAGGGTCAATAAAGGATAATCGGCTTTTTTTACTGAATGGAAACCAAAGGGGAAAAGCTTCAGTGCTTCAAATTAGAGGGGTTCGCAATGAAGACATGCAGTCATTAAGTTATTATTTTATGATTGTTACAAGTACTCCGTTAGGCATGCATTGATGATAATCTATTATCTTTTTTTGTGTGTTTTGAATTTTCAGGATAGGAAATCATTTGAAAAAAATATTTGTGTTGACCCTGTCATTACATAATGGAAGCAATTAGCATTACCAATTAGCATCTCCACGCTTGAGAGACTGCTCTCCCTCTCCAGAGAGACAGGCAAACACTAAAACAACACAGGGTAATTATCTTTCATTAGTGCATTTGTTTTTGCCACATGAAAAGAGAGCAGATGGAAAGAACATTACAAATGTACCAGTGCTGTTAAACTGCAACTGCTGTTCAAGGCTTGCTGAGCAATGATGGTTATAACCGAAGAGAAATCCCAGATGAATTTGTGGGCAATGGTTTGTGATCGGGTTTTTGCGCGGCGCTACTGAACGTACAGTGCTTCTTCTTTTTGCATGTCACTGAAGAAAAACATGAAATTTGTTCTACAAACTTGGGATGTGTCCAGTTAAACTGTTTCTGTAATGCTGTTTTCAGTGATGTTTCAGTAAATTGAGCGGGTATTTTGCAGTTGCTTTCCTGCTTTTTCTGCATATATCATGCAGCAATTAGTGCATGCTACTAACTTTAGTCTTCAATTGTATGAACCCTTTCCCCATGGTTTGTAAAACTAGACGATATTTTCTGATTATTGAGCCGTAAATGTGCTGGCACTCACGCTTGTCACTAGAGTGGCATTTTTAGGCCTGTCAGTGGCGTTTGTCATGCATATCCAAAGTTTTGGTAACCCGATGTGCACAGCATGCCTGACTCATATGCTAAATGAAAGAGCTGGAGGACCTACTGGCTTTAACTAGCCTTCACTGAAGTCTCCCTCATGCAAACGACAAAAGGGCCACCATCATTTGTGCCAGCTCAAAGGAAAATTCCCTCCTCCTTGATCTGCTGCATCTCATTTATGTTTCATCGGAGTAGCATACTTTCTGTATGTTGCCTCTTCTTCTTCTGCTTTGCTTAGCAGCAAGTATAAAAGGGCTGTCAAGGGCCACATCCCCAACACCACTGTCAAGGGCCACGTGCTTCAAGCATATCTGCGGCTTCCCGGGAGGAAATTCAAACCAAACCCCTTTGGGGTTGCATCAGGAAGGGCATCTAGTGCAAAAATCTGCCAAATCAAAACATGTGGAGCTACCCATATGGAAAAGCTATTTATAAATCTTATAAAGTTTGTATCTGTCTTGTGTGAAACTTGTATGAAAAGCATATACGAGTGAAAATAGATATAAGATCACTTGAAAAATTATATAATGAAACTTGTATGTTTTGGATACTTACTAAAACAATGTATGAAAGTAATGAGAAAGTGGCCACTTTCATGAGTAAATCATGTAAGCCTTATATGATTTACTCATGAAAGTGGCCACTTTCATGAGTAATCACATATAAGTTTTTACTATTTCTTTTCCATATGGGTACCCACTTGTGAATTAAGGAGCAGCCGAAAGTAGTTTTTAGTTCTACCTTCTTAGTTATTGATGTGTTGTGGTGTTAGTAGATGGATTCGCTGTCATATAAAGAGTCTAGCTAGCTGTCTCCCCCCATTCACAGAGCGTCTAGGAAGCTAAGCAAAGTGGTTGCTTCAAGTTTATTAAGTTTATGATGTGAAAATACCCCATAAGCATTTATAAAACGGACTCTGTTTGTTTCACTTGTTTGTATGCTGTGTAGTCAAGAATACATCATCTCAAAAAAGCTTTGTCTTGTTTTAAAGGGTTGCCAAGTCACTGATGACGGCTGGCTGTGTTGACTTTTATGGTAGTGCTTGTGGTGATGTGTGAATGGGTGGGTGGCTCAAGGCCCGGAGCCACTGGGTGGTACCCAGGCTCATGCTTTTGAAAAAAGGTGACTACACACAGCATATCCCATAATTTAAAACATCATTGACCAAATAAATAGAGGTCCTGTGAGAGAATTAAGTGTCTGCTTACAGCGTGTAAACTGAGCTCCCGGCTTTAATCAACTCCTCCCTGTTCATTCAGAAAGAAAAGACCTTTAATCTGAATCCAAGTCCTTTCATGTCAAAAATAGAAATACAATAATTGCACCCTGCTACATGAGAATTTTTTAAGCTGCACCCTTCCTCATATCTCTGTGTCCTGGTGTTGTTAGCCATTTGGGAAGTCTCTTTGTTTACTTTGGCGAGTGGTAAATAACCCCACATTCCCCAGTTTATTGCCACAGATCATCTGAAATGTTGAGGACTTGTTTCTGCCAGCTGGCCACATACGTTTCCGATCAAACAGCAGGTCCGTCAGGTCACTAAAGTCAAGCAATTATCTTCCAGTTTTATCAAGCAACTGGACTGAGAGTGTGAAACACATTACCAGAAGCAACAGGACTTGTTAAAGAGAAACATATTTGCCCGGTGGTCAGTGAGATCAAGGAAGCCTGGTTAACTTTTCTCAGAGTGAACTTACCACATCTTGGTCAGCCCACCCTCATTTCATGGAAGTGAAAAAGTAAGAAGTAGTTTAAAATAGCTGACTTAAATATATAGCAGGGGAGATATAGTGGGAGGGCCCAGCCCATGTTCTTGAAACCACTACATGCACTTTTGGGGAACTGCATTGCAAGTTTTATGGAGCCTGTTTCCCTTTTTAGGTTCAGCGGAGTTAAACTGGTTTTTCTGTTTTCTAGATTCAGTTTATTTGCAAAAGTCATCTTTGAGTATATTTGAGACTTCAAAGCTGCACTTATTAATACGTCTATAATAACGATGTACTACAGGCAGCTGAAGGATTTAGTGAGAATTTACTTCTTTCGTAAAGCACAATTTAGCCTTTTCTATAACCTCTAGCTTTTAAGATTGTAGGAAGTCTTTCATCTACTTCAAAACCCTGACACAAAGATAAAGCTGATATTATTACAGTTACTGGTTACATACAGTACTTAACAAATTTACGTAAGGTTTTTTGTCACAACCACCCTAAATTAACAATAGTGGTAGCTACCTGCCGTTTATTACTGCCCTGTGGACTCTGCTGCTGTAGCAATGGGAATTTCCCAACTCTGGGATTATTAAACAATATGTTATTGTATCTTACCAAAATCATTTTTAATTGTGTTTTCACTGTATTGCCACAGGTGGTCTAATACATTACAAATTAAAGTGCCTTGAGGTGACCGATGTTGTCCAGTCCAGTGTACAAGTTCAAATTTGGATATAAAAACATGAATTCTGTCATTTTTATTTTTTATCAAACTTTTTTAAAGTAGTATTCCTAAAATATTTGCGTGTTCTTATTTTTACAGATGGTCTAATACATTTGTTAGGCACTGTATATAAACAGGTGAGGGTGTCCTACACATATGCACAAAAACCCACACGTCACGTAGACGATGCCGTTATTTCACTGCTGTGCAAGTGGTGCAAATATTGACTTTATCGATTTCATTCCACTTCACGGCCCAGCAGCTTCTCCCTTTCTTTAATATGAGCTTTTCTCCCTCTATATTCTTGATATTTGAAAAAAAAAAAAAACCACTCCTCACAGAAACTAGAAAAAAATATATATTTGTGATGAGTATTAAAAAAAATTTTTTAGAGCGAGACTCCATACCTTAATGCACAAGCAAGCACTTCTAGTAACAACCTCCACTCCCCACCCGAACAAAGCTTTAGGTAGCTGGTTTATATTTCAATTTGTCACTTTGTATCAGAGACACGAGACTGAAATAGACAGACAACCACAAGCACAAACTTTGACACATTTTGGTCATAGAAGTTGTTATTGTTACACAGCGCAGTTTGTTACCACTGAAACAGCTCGAAGTGAAACCTGTGTGTTCTGCTTTCAGTGGGCTATTATAGAATCGCACATTTTAATGCTCACATTATTACATTTACTTTCGTTTTTGCAAATTGTTGGACACTCTCAGCTGTTTTTCTTTTTTTAAACCTCGTAACAGGTGAAATAAATGCGATAATGTGTCCAGTTATCATCCTAAGAAAATACAATTATTTTAGAGCATTTGAAGGATCATAGCCCGAAAAGCATTCTCAATATGGAATGTGGTTGTCCCCAGCGAAAAGCAAACATCACCTGTGCCAAATCTCACACCTCTGTCTCAGAATGTGTTCTCCTCTGAAACCCACCTCTGTCCCAGTGTCCCTCATTACATTTTTGTTTCTTTCAACACCCTCCCTGCCGCTTATATGAAGTCAAGTGTACAAAAAAAATTACAGCTAACTTCTCATCAAACAATTCCAAAAAAGTTGGACGTTATAGGAGTCGACGCTTTTGTCGCTGTTGTCACGTTTACCCTCAAAACAACAGCTTTTTCAAGTACTAAAGCAGAGATGTACTGTAGCAGTGTAGCTGTAACCCTGTACAAATGTTCTGCTCCGCTGGGGAAACCGCATTTTCCAGATGTTTTAAAAAGACATCTTGAGTGAAAGCAACACAAAGTTAACAAAGTCTTTATCCAAGAACGCGTAGCGTCCAAGAAGTTGTTCTTTTTCCCGTCCAGTTTTACAGTCCAGACTGAGGTTGAGTCCCTATTCTTCCCACAGAATTGCTTCTACAAAGCAATCAGCAGGTGTGGTTAGAGGTGTTAATTACAGGGTTGGAGAGGGATGATTTGTATCTGACTAGTGTTTGTGTGTCTGTGTGCAAAAGAGAAAGTGATGGGCTAAATTGTAATAGTTTATACGGTGTCTACTTTTTAAAACCAGTCAGAGAGGTTTCGGATGTATCCAGTATGAAGTTAAATGGGTTGCTGTTCATAATTTAGTGTTACTTCTTACAATTACTGTGTTGGTACATCCCTTAAAAAGCCATCACTTGTCTGGCCTGGTTCATTGGCACAGATCCTGGTTGTGTAGCATTTCCACTGACCTGCCCAGAACAACTTGCCTGTCTTTTGGCCCACCACCACTCTGCTGCTGCACCCGTCTGGTTTAGACTGTACTGAATTTGTGCCAGCTGGACCTGCCATTCCTTTGAATCCATCCATCAATCTGTAAAAACTCTAATCTTTTCACCCAAATTTTCACCAGAGGTATTGCAACACTCAAATCCTGCTTTGCTTTTTCCATTTTCTTACATTTCTGGCCTCCATCTTAATGTTATGTATCACTCCAAGTCCCCACTCACCCCTCTTCTGGTGGAAGTGTTTGCATAAACCTTCCATCTAAATTCTTTCCTGGACAGCAAACAGATGCAACTTCTGTGTTGTAGTGCACACTGCAGTAGACATGTGCGACACAAACAAATGTGCCACTGGGTATACCGGCCGTGCGATCTTGCCAGCTGGAACATTTGCCCCTAATCACTATGTGCAATTCCATTACATCCTCAACCACGCAATTTCAAAACCTCTCTTGTATCCTCTATTCAGTCGCTTGCCTGTTCATCTGCGTGTGTTACTGTTTATTCATGTTTTTTTTAAAGATTTGTCTGTGTGTGTCTACAGAAAGTCAAGAAGTGTCATCATGTCCACAATTTTGCAAATGCACTTGCGTATATTTATGTCTGGGTTCGGAGCACAAAAGATATGTTTGAGCCTCTTTGCTCGACAGCGAAGACGACCCTCAAAAATTTTCTGTCTCTCACTTGTGCGTTTCATAACAGGTTGTTTCACATTTACCATGGAGCTTAGTGTCATCTTTTCTATAATTAGCCATTCAATTCTAATGAGGTGTTTTTGAAGGGCTGAAGAAAACCACTCACCACCAGCTAGCGTAGCTCAGCCCACATTGCCAAATTAAAGAGAAGCTTGATCTTTAAGGCCAGGCTTAGCCTGAGCCAGCACTCACAGATGGTAGGCTAGTGCACTTTAGTGAGTGGTAAACATAGAAAACATTGTGGAAAAAAAGTGGAAGTGCAGGACCAAGTACGTTTGCTTTATCTTTGGCATTACATCGGAGTTACACAGCATTGTGTCTGAGTTATTTTACATATGAGCCAAAAACGCGCGTTACTGAAAACATGCAGGTTAACTTTTGCCCTTTTTTGTCCTCTCATGTCTTGTAACGTAGAGAGGAGTACTGGAAGTCTAGGGCTGCGGCAAAATGAGAGGTGCCAAAGGCTTTTACTCAGGTGTGTGTGTGAGGGTGGACACTGATGAAGAAGAAGATGACTTGTATCAATTGGCTAGACAGAGATCGAGCTGGAAAAGATGGGCAGCAGGTTAGGATGATTAAAGATATAGATGGAAATGTACTAACAAGTGAAGAGAGTGAGCTGAGAAGATGGAAGGAGTGCTTTGATGAGTGGGGAAAATGAAAGAGAGGAGGATGGAGAGAGGAAAGTAAATGAATGAGGAAGTGCAGAGGATTAGCAAAGAGGAAGTGAGGTCAGCTCTGAGATGGTTTGGACATGTGCAGAGGAGGGATAGTGGATATACTGAGCGAAGGATGTTAAATATGCAGGAGGTAAACCACAGAGAAAGTTTGTTTGACAGTACAAAGGATAGGATGAGATGGTGGCAGATGATCACATGATCTGCTGTGCTTTTAGACAGCCATCATTAGCTTACCTACTAGTTTGAGTAGTTTCCGTTTTAGTATTATGACTAATTTGGAGCCATAATTAGCCGTTTGAGGAAATGCCATTTTTGACACTTAACTTCGACTTCATTTTTTTTCAATCATGATAGTTCCTGTTTAACTCTTTTTTTTGCCACCAACTGGTGAAAGTATTATTCAGAGCTTGTACAGGACATTATTAGTATACAGTATTCAGTAGTATCCAGTATAAAAGATTTTTGCCTTTACAGTTACGTGCAACAGTTTTATTCTATTTTGTTCCAGGTTTTTAATCAGTTGTAGTGTTTTATGTATGCTGCAGCTGTCAGATAAATGTAGTGTTGTAGAAAGGGGGATCGTTCTTTTCAGAAGAAACCTAAAAATGCTCCATTACAGTATGAGGACCTCAAAATAAAATGAGGTAATAAATGTACACAGTTAATACCACACCAGTGATTCGGCTGCGGACAATCTGTACCAAATGTGCATTAATGGAGAGGTACCCATTGCTTAATCACACGCTATGCTGTACAAGCTGGTGCCGTGCCAGTCTATTTATAAGAGTAGAGGATCCCTCTGGGTTGGTGTAAATAAAGGGGGTGAAGGACCAGCTCAAACTGGACTCATGTGGGTTATTCTCTTCAAAAAACAATTCAAGCTTCCCCGGCTGTGTTGCTCTGCAGAGATAGAAGCCACGCCCCTCGAGTCGAGCTTTAAAAGGGTTTGTGCGATCCGGTCGATGTTTATGCTGTGGAATATTAAGTGCTTTTCAGGGTACCGGATGGAAATGTATGGCGTCCCGCTTGGCACTATATCCTCATTTGCCAGATGTCCTTTACTTTACTGCTTCCTTTATCTCTTCTCTCCCTCTGTTTTCTCCTTCTGAAATCCCTCTGACAGTGCCACCTCCCAGACTAGAATCTTAATGAGTCAGACAGATTCCTGCCTTTATATTTATAGGGCGAGCTACAAGCATTTGCCTGCACAAAATCTCACAACTGACACAGCAATTACAGGTCTGTGCAGACTGTCTGCGTTTTTGAACCGTGACCAGGAGGATGTGACCAAAAAAGACCACGACCTGCTCGGAGTTGCAGTTAGACACATGGAGGAGCACCGCTGTTGTGCGGCTTGGTCCTGATGTTTCCTAAATAGAGTACATGTATTGAGGTGAGAATATAACTAGGATCCAGACAACGCTGACTAAGCCAATAGTTCAGAAATTGGGTAAGGATGCAATGTTCAGTAGTTTTACGGCCCATATCAACTCATTACTCAGTACCGGGTTCAGTTTTCAACATGTTTTTAAGCCGCATGCCAGTCACAGACCATGAATGAATGCCAGCCATTCACAACCAAACAGCCTAGCCACAATTAAGAGCTAATTGTCCTAGCTGCCCTCAAATGACAACAAGCTGACCGTCAGATGGTGTTTATGAATGAAGGCTAGTTATTTCTTGCTGCAGTTCTCTGACTTAATATTTGGCCTGAATTTGAAGGCATGCCCGTGTTTCCAACAGGCCAGTCGAGGGTAAGAGAGTTTCTCTCACCTTAAGGCCTTGCTGCTCCACCACTGCGCATAAATCAACAGCGTCGGCGGGTCGATGCCGTGTTTGTTTGCCTCTGCCTTGCATGCCTGTGTACAGTAGTGATATGTGTGTGTGTGAGAGTGAGCGAGATCTGTCAGACTAAGCAGTGTCCCTGCTGGGAAGGTGGATACAGTACAAGGTTTTAGTGTGCCGCCTCTAACCTAGTTGTGATAAAGGCCAAAATGTGACCACGCCTTAACACGGCACAGCACATTTAGCACTTGTAAGCCTTTCTAATGCCCTTTCCCTCTGCCCCTGATGACAACCAGAGAAGGAGTACTCTTGGCAATCCACTGTTAATACAAGGGAACCCACTTTATGACGAAAATTATGTTCTAATGACTCATAATAGCCATATATTTCTTCACTGCTTCTCCTTAAAGCTTGTGGTTTGGGTTTCATTGACAGAGAAGTGCTGAAGTAAGAAGGCATGGTAAAAAAGGGAAATGACTAAAATATACTCAGAAGCTAACAATACCACGTGTATTATCAAAGATTCTTTATCATAACCAGTTAAATGTAATATAACGTGGTAACTGTTAGCTATTGTTGAAATCCAATGTGATATTTGTCTTTTTACACTAATTACTAAAAGAAGGTTAATTATAAATGAATGTAAAACTTAAAGCCCTGTCAACTCACAGAAAGTTCCTGGGCTTAAGACATCCTGGTTTTCTGGAGCCTTTCTGGAGTTCTCCGTGTGCCTGCCAAGGTTTTCTCACCGTTCAAGGGGAATGTATATTAAGTTTTTTTTGTTATTCAAAATTGGCCATAAGTGTGGATGTGAGCATAAACGGTTGTCTGTCTCTTTGTGTTAGTCCTGCGACAGATTGGCGACTTGTCTGGGATCTACCCCGCCTTGTCTAACTCTGAATTGGATAAGCGGAAGTATGTGGATGAATGGATTAGCGATTGACCATGTGACTGTGCATATGAACATAAACAGCTGTCTTGCTTTGTGAGCCTTTTCATAGACTGCTGACTGGTATTGTCACTACTGCGCAATCTGAGCAGGGGTCTATGCTCCAAGATCTCCATGCACTTCTTATTTTATCTCTAATTGGACAGACATTAATAGAATCATAGTCAGAGTCTCTATAATGGTAAAAGTGAGTTTGGACACTGGGCCAGAAACCAAGTTTTAGAAAAAAATCCACCTATGATGAAGACACCATTTAATTGAGAGTTGGAGTAGCTCTGCTGGAACTGAACTATCTAAAAAATCTTTTCTATACCAACCGAAGCATCCGTTTTGTTATTATGCCAAAAATGTTGGCGCTCATCGCGAAAACTGTACTTGGAATTCAAAGAATGTGATCAGTACTATTACAGCCCATTCTTTAATATGACTGTCAGCTGAGTGAACTACAGTTCATAAAGTGAGCCTTATACGACAGTTTTACCTCAAATACCAGCCTTGTTTAGTGGATAATTACACTTATGTCAAATATTTAAATGACCACAAAATACATAAATGCATCAGCTTGTAAACACTACAAACTGGTTAATGTTTGGGATTTGCCGTTAAATCTGATTCCTAGACTTTGAAATTCCCCAATTTTAACTGCAGTGAGGAGCCTGTTCGGAGGCCTTCATCTACAAACACTGCTTTGCTGTTCTTGGAAGTGCGAGCTACCATCTGTTGTTTATTGTTCAGTTGTTGCTCTTTACTCTCTTTCTGGCCACTGTGGTCCATTCAGGCACCAAATGCCTGTCACTGCATTTTAACCAAACTGTTCAAACATTGTCACTCCATTTCACTTTAGTTGATTACACAGTTTTTTAATCTCCATATTAAAAAGTTGTTCAACTCGACTGATTTGCCGTGAACATGTTTTTGATTACACAAGCGCGATATCTGATTTCTCAAGTGTTCTTCAACAAGTGTGTTAAAGTTCTCTTCTTCACTGGCTCAGATCAGCGTCACCAACATGTGGTCCACACATGGCAAGTGCGCTTTATTTGGCACCTGATGAGAATACGGAAAAAATAGCGCGTATTGAGAAGCGAGCGTCCCTGCCTGTGTGCGTGGAGCGTCAGGAGGCAATGGAATGATGTCATGTGGTACAAGGTGGTCTGCTGCAGACGCACATCCTGTGGCTTCTGTTACCAAAACTGCAAAATGTCCTTGACTTGCATTTTAAAATACGCAAGCATTTTTCCTTTTTTTCATACGCTGTGAAACACACTCACACAGACGCATGCACTTTCTTTTTTTTGTGCCCCCTAACTTCCACATTCACTTACATGCATATATACCCCGAGACAAGAGAGCCCAAAACAAGGGAGTGGCCATGTCCTGATCCAGCAGTGGTTTAACCTGGCACTGACCAGTTCTCTAGACCGATGGAAGCTGACAGCAGTTTCCTTCAAATGAGTATTTATGTAACAGATGATGCATGCTTAGAGGTCAGGGCCCTGCCACCATCTACTGTGTGATTAGTGAGTGGTTTGGGGTTTCGGTGACACATGCGAATACACACACGTGCATAAAGGCACTCATCGCATACATGTGAAGCTGACACATGTATGTCTATGAAATTTCAATTGCTGTAGTTATGTTTAAGATTTATTTTTATGACTTATTTTTACAATACTTTGCAAAAGTGTTGAGTTTACCCCTCATTTTTTTTTTAATATTTCGCTTGCAAGTAGCCCGACTTTATTTGTCATTTTTAAAAAAATGGTCTTGAGCAATAGTTCTCCTGGCTTTCTGAAGCTCTTTCAAAGTTTTTCTGTGGACACTGACTGCCCGTTCACATATTTTTAGACCAGTCCTCTTGCCTGCCCATTTTCAGAGGACATACTATCTTAATATTTTTTTGTTAAACCACTTAACACTTACCTGTGAATCATTCAAGCATGAAAAAAGCTCTTAACTTAAACGATTAGCCAGTGTTGTGTCTGCCCATAACAGAAAACTTATCAACAAACCCATTTAAAATAGTATCTTTAAAGTACCATGTTGTGTAACTGTATTCGCTTCATGTAAGACAGGTTGACAGGCAGAAAATGTTATTTTTGCACCAACACGTTATTTCCAAAGTGCTATTGGCTGAAAACCTGGCATATCTCAACACACTGTGCAGTGTGTCTATTTTAAAAAAATCTGATGAAGCTGGACAAGTAGAGGACAAATGAATAAGTGACAAGCCTAAAAGAAACGATCTATATAAAATGAGCATTATCTGAAAGTCACGTCCTTATGAAATCCAGCAAAGACACGAAAGAGGACCTGAGAGATGGATCTGGCCCCTAATCCAACTGCTGTTCGCTGAAGCCTCATCAAAAATGATCTCAGTGGAAGGGTGGCTGTCAAGAAGCTATTTTTAAGGAAGGGGAACGGGGAGAAAAGGCTGAGGTATGCCAACTTCATAGGTTTTGGACTGGAAATAAGTGGCAACAGGTCTTGTAGAGTGATGAATCTAAATTCAAGTCAAATCGTTGACAGTATGAAATCAGGAGAGAGATACAAAAGAGTGTCTACAGTCATCTTTAAAACATGTTAGAGGATCTTTCATGATTCTGATCTACTTTTCAGCCAGTAATATTGGGGATATTTTCAAACTGTATGGAATAATGACTGTAGAAAAGTACAGTCAGGTTTTAAACCACTGTACAATGCCATGTGAAAAGTATCTGATTGCTAACAGGTTCTTTTTTTTAGAAGGATCTATGACAATGATCCCAAACACATTGTCAGTATAGTAAAAGTATACCTGAATAGAAAAACCCAACATGGAACACTATCAGTCGTGGTTTGGCCTCCTCAGAGCCGGGATCTTAATGTTATTGAAGCCGTGTGGGATCATTTTGATAGAGTAAAAGCAGCTGACAAAGAAGAGCTTTGAATGCCCTTCTAGAACGCTGGAGAACTATTCCTGAAGACTAGTTACACAAATTAGAAAAACAGCGCTTGCTTTTTTTTTCTTGACGAATAAGCAGATATGAATAGTGGATAAACTTGCTCACATGGCTAACTGACCATTACATATCGTTAGCTTCATAGCATAATTGCCTAAGTCATTTGACTAAGTCAATGACTTAGGCACTTATGCTATGAAGCTAACGATATGTCAGTAGTGTACCTTATATCTGGAATGGATCACGTCTGTGCTGAAATCACACCTCTCTGTGTCAAACAGAGCACTGTAAAAGTCCTATAAAGGTCTTTTGTTGGGGCCCATGAGAAAAGTCGCATGCTTCAGTTGACCACAGTCACATACTGTGTAGGGCTCTCACTTTTTTCCCCCCCTCTGGAAATATTTTATGACATGGTCTCAGTTTTGACAAGGCATCCAAAAAGCTATTACAAGAACCAAACTTTTTCTGCACTATAAGTCTCTTATTCCATTTCATCATTTCGCTGTGCATTGCTGTTACATCTACCTCCGTCTCATCATTCTTTGAAAAGCCTTTATGTTTCTCTCTTCTTCTCTCTTCTGCCCCTCACTTCAGTGTGAGACTTAGCACCACACAGGGGTGCTTTATGCAGTCTGTTTGTTCTGCAGGACCAAGCGTCAGCTCTATCCCGGCCTTGCTGGTGAGCGAAGTCTGATGAGAAATGCTGCTACTGCGAGAGATAGACAGCTACTAGATATTAGATCTGAGACTCGAGCGGTTCTGTGCGTGTGCGCGAATGCTTGACAGACGTACGCCGACACACATGGACACACAAATTGTTATTATTAAAGTGCTGTCGTAGCTTATAAAAATATAAAGAGGAATGCATGTATCTCTCGCCATCGCTGAAAAGACGATGATTTTTTTTCACAGCTGGATGAATTTCTGAGCCAGCACATCTGTCAAGAAGCAATAAAGCACCATCACACTCCCTATCCTATATACTTTTTAATCATTAGATCCATCAGGTATCATTTTAGATAACTCATGAATGAGTTCCTAATTTTCATTAACATTCAGATAAGTACATATGTACTCGTATCTAGGGGCTGCTGTAACAGTGTGTGTGTACGTGCATGAGTGCACTTCCTGGTGGAATCTGTATGCTTTTCTCTGTTGAAGGCACTTTGCAAAGGTCATTGGAAAACCCCTAGATTTCAAATATTGCAATTCATCTTCTTCTGCTGACCTCCAGAAAGGGCTCACAAACTGATTGGGTAATAATTTCTTCCTGTTCACTGTCTCCCACTCCACCCCTCTTGATCCTTCCTCCTGACTTTCTTTTCATTTCCTGTGTGCTGTATAGTATAACACCTGCTTTTCCTGAATCTGTTTTGTGCCACACAACGAAATGTAATAAATCACAAACTCCCTCTCATTCCTCCTTTATATAGCTTTTTTTCTTACCCTTTCTCTTACATCCCATTCTAGCATTTTCCTATTTTTCCATCCAGAACTTTATCCAACCCCCCAAACACCCCCATAGGGCACGTGGCAGAAGGCGATTTACATAGCACACCACAGACATTCATGGATTTTTGTCTGAGAGCTTGCATGCTCTGTTTTTCTCCTTTCAGGGTTTAAGAGACCATAATATGATATGTGGTTGAAGAGAGTACATTGACATTTGGGAAAATGCACATTTGTTTTCTTGCCAAGAGTTGGATAAGAAAATCGATACCACTGTTGTGTTTATGTGTGAGCTTCAGCCAGTGGCTGACTTGCTTAGCTTATCATAAAACAGGAAACAGTGACAGGAAATAGGAAAACAGCTAGTCCGGCTCTGTCAAAAGATAATAAAATCTGTTGATGTGCATCTCTAAATCTACTAAGTGAGATTCAGATGGACTAAAAGTGTTTGGGGCTTTTTTCACCCTTGATTAAAGCAAGGCCTTCTGTTTCCCATTGCTTTCACGCTATACATTAATCTAAACTAACTGTTTCCTGGCTCAAATTCAGACTTCCCGTAACTTACAGACTGGGAACTTGTAATAGTTTTCGTATCGTTGAGTGTGACAGTGTTTAATTTTCCCTGCATTTTTGAGTCAATCTTCTCGAGCGTTCAGACACTTTTCCTGATTCTCTTTCAGATCCTTTCAAGCTAGCTGTTCTGTGCATCTATAAATCTTCAAGGCTTTCTTGGTGGCTACACGCACATCCGAGCATAAAACCTAAAGCAAACAGATAGCCGGCACTCTGTGAAAACACACCCAGTAGGAGAAAATTCTTCAGGTTTAGACTCATGAGCCATTTTTGAAATTCTGTGCGACACTTACATGTATGTAGCAAAGTTCCTTGGCATTTATAAGCAGCTGTTTCTCTGGCTTAAGGCTGCTTTTCTAGTTTGATCAGTGGCTATGTGGGAAAAGAACTCTTCATGACTAACAGCATGACATGCCAAGAAAAACAGAAAAAACACTAGATGTTTTTATTATGTACAGGAAGGCATGAGTACGCACCCAGCTCTTTGTCTTTTGACATGTTTATCTATGCTATGCCTCAAACAAGATTCAGAAGCATCACCACTGATCCCAAAAAGATGTGTGTAGGATGTTTAAAGCTTCAGCAGCTGCATGGTTGCAATAACGTATGCGTATATTTTTTAAAAAAGTGTGTTAATGAAAAATATTCAAGGGGACCAATTATGCCCCTCATTCCAGCTTCTACCTTTATTCTTTATCAGAGCAGTTATGCATGATTCATAGTGCAAAATATTCCTTTTTCATCTTATTCTATTCCTTAGGGGATGAACTGAAGGCTTGTACTATCTGAAAGAAGCTGTCTTAGCACCTTTTATTGTCTGGTAATTTTTCCTTTAAGCCAACTTAATTTTGATTGGTTCCTTCTTATAAACAGAAGATTTGAACCGCAGGTGGGTGAAGCTACTGAAACCGAATGATTACGACAGTCTGAAGCCCGAGCTGTTGTCTCACAGAAATAACTTGGTCATGTGCAGGCCTGATGGTCTGAAACTTTGACCATGTTTAATATGAGCATTCCAGCAGTGTGCATGTAAGAAAATGAACAAGAGCTTAAGACTCATAACTGGTTGTTCACAAAAATTCACTTTTTCTGTTTTGTTTTTTGCTTATGTTTCCCACATATCACCAGGAAAACCATTATCGGCGCAGGGATATACAAGATAAGCACAGCAGCAGGCCACCAAGCCACAAACAAGCAGTTGCATGTTGGGAAAAAAAATGTGCTCTTTTTTTCAAAAACTGTTTTAGCTTGGTCTAGGCTCAAGGCCAAGGGAGCTGTATTGTAAACAAACAATTAAAGCAGGGTGTTTTTGTGTCTTTTCGTAGCTTCAAGCAGAACCTTGTGTCCCCAGAGAAAATGTTGTGGTAAATTTAAAGAGTAATAATTGTGATCTTGCCGAAAAACACTGTAATAAAGCAAACGAAACAAGGTATTTTTTGCTTGAATAGTACAAGAAAAAGCAACTGTTTTTTTTTCTTCTGTTTCCTGAATAACAAAGCCCTAATTTCACAGTTACAGTGAAAACACTTAGTAACAGTTTTGTTTTTAACGATAAAAAGACCAGTTTGAAGCCAGATGCTAGACAAAACCATGTGTATTTATAGGATCTTAGTGCTCACAACAAGGCAATTGTTTAATTGAGTAATGAAACTATGATCTTTCAGTCATTTCCAGCTGTGTATCGCTCAGTTGTCACCAGTTTTGTGTTGGTGTAGCAGTGGGGAACAGCCCTTTGTGCAAGATGCATTTCCACATCTGGTGTGTGTTTATGAGTCTAAGCTGGTGCAAAGTAACAAAGGGTGAGTAGTTACCCTGCTTGCGGTTGGCTTTTAATAGGATAGTTGGTGTTGTTGCTGTTGTACATATGGGTGTACCAATATTTGTATCTAAAAATCGTAAGAAATTTGAAGGACTTTTAAGACATTTTCATTACCAACTAATATGCAGTTCAGTCCAATATATAATATATATATGACTCAAACAGTGATTGAGTTATGGAGACAGGAACATCTTCACTTTTCACCATGATAGTGATCCAAAACACACTGCCAATGCAGTAAAAGCAAAGCTGAATAAAGAAAAAACACAGAATGGATGAGTATCAGTCATGGATTGGCCTCCCCACAGTCTAGACCTTTTTTGCACCACGGACAGGTTTATGTTTGTGGGCCGGACTTTAAGGTGTCGTGGATAAATACAACAAAATAAAACCAGTACCAATACCAAAAAAAGAAGATTTATTAAAAACACAAGGGAAAAGACCCAGGGAAACTGAGTTAACGATAAAGAAATAACGCTAAAAAATGATAAAAACCCTGAAAACTATGATTTTCACACCTGAGCCTCAACTCTCGCGGGCCGGTGCCAAACGACTCACGGACTGGTCCATGGCCCGGGGGTTGGGGACCGCTGGTCAAGACCTCAACATTATCGAAGCAGTGTGGGATCATCTTGACAGGGAATGAAGCAAAAGTCAGTCAAAATCTAAAAAGAAGAGCTTTTCAAGAAGCCTGAGGAACTATTCCTGGAGAGTATTCAAAAGATGACAAGAAAGCTTCCCCTAGAGGAGGGGTCCCCAATCCCAGTCCACGAGGGCTGGTTTCCCTGCAGGTTTTAGATCTCACCCTAGGTCAACACACCCGAATCACATGATTAGTTCATTACCAGGCCTCTGGAGAACTTCAAGACATGTTGAGAAGGTAATTTATCAATTTAAATCCACTGCGATGGATCAAGGACTCATCTAAAACCTGCAGGGACACCGGCCCTCGTGGACTGGGATTGGGGACCCCTGCCGTAGAGAGTTCAGGCTATATTGAAGCACAAAGTGGATCATTCCAAATATTGACTTTCAAGCTCTCTAGAATTTTACAGCCTTGTATACTGCATTTCCATTTATATTTGCACATTTCAATAAATTTCTGCAACTCTTTCCCATTTTCCTGGCAAAATATTTAAAATAAAAGAAATGCACTATATATTTATATATAGCTTTTGTTCACATCTGTAGTCTTACACCAACAACTATGTTTTTATATGATGCCCCCCTTGGCCCCAATGGCTATTTTTGTTCAATTAAACAATCTAGAAGTCAGACTTAAAAGGTCCCCTCCATTTGACTTCTTTTGTAGGGTTATGTGGAAAAAATCACTGGTCAGTCAAACTGGCCCCCAGCAGGCTCTTTATCCATAAGGACAGGGTAGCAAGACATCTGGTGTCGTGCCTACATGACTGCAAGAGGAGAAAAGGTATGTACAAACTGCACAAGCACGAGTGCCCTTTAATAAGAATTATCCAAAATTGGCTGACAAAGCATTCAGATTATGAGAAATCCTCGAGCGCATCACATCTGTGACGCGCCAGTACTTTGTGTCTCTTGCCGTTGCGCAAATACTAACATCACCCACAGAAAATCCCAGAGAAAGAAGAACATTGTTCCTCGCATCACTTCTTCACTAGCTGATGAGGATGATTACGCTGCTGACTTTGACTGTGTGGCGTCAGACTTGTCCAATTTTCTACTTCACGCTTCATTTCTTCATTTCAAAGCCACCTCATTTCGAAGCGCGTTCAGCGCTCGTAAACTCTGTGATAGCCTGCCGGATAGACTAAGGTCTCACACGGTCACGATGCATACCTAAGAAAAATATTTCAATTCGTTTACTCATAACAGGCAGATGGAGAGTAGTCTTTGCTGTGAAATTTGGTTCTGAAAGGGCAGCGAGTCCCTCAGTCCAAAAAACCCCCAAACAGATTTAAAATACAAGAGTGCAGCAGCAACGTGGCTTTGGGGCTCTAAGAAGTGAATGCATATCTGCTCATCGCTTTGCTTGATTAAATTGCCTCACTTGATTGGATGACTGCTTCTAGTCCTCTCCAAGTTTGGAGACATGAAATGGCCTGCTGGGGGTCCCGTAAATCAATTGATTTTGACAACTGTAAAATCTACTGATGATAGTTTGGGAGAAACAGCTCAAAGTGTATTATTTGTAACGTCAATTTTAGCTGCACTAATGTGCTGATCAACCACCCAAACATCAGAGAAGCGCGACCGTAAGAGTTGTGTTCTTCAGTTCAAAAACCAGTTATCATCTCTGTCAGTTATACTCCTCTTTTTTTATTATTAATTCTTGAGTCAGATGTCTTTGTTCTGTGTTTAACATAAATCACTGGAAATGTTTCAGCTTTACCTCTTCTTGTTCTGTAAATTATCTGTTTTATTTTGGGCTTTCTTGGCATTCCCAGCTGCACAGCCACTAAAGTCAACACTGCTTTGCTGGGTCACCAATTTACTGGTACTTCCCTGTCATACAATATACATGGTGGCAACCACTGGTGCCTGCAAATCATATACCAACAGTCATGCTGAACGCTCCCATCCCCTGCACATCTGCATGCCCATGTATATGTTCTTACTATATTTCAGCAACCAAAATTTTAAGGGAGCATCAAGTCCACAAATTAGGCTGCCGACCAGGGTTTGGTCTTTGGGCACCTGGAATAACAGAGCAGTGGCTCTGCCTTTCTATTTATATCACAAACTTGTCTGATCATTGTTGATTCTCAAGTGACTGTGGGATTGAGCTGAAGCAGGGCGAAGTGGGTGGAGACCCTGACCCTCAGCTTAGCTTCCTCCTGTAATTAGCGACATGGGTCGCGATTCTCGTCTTAATGGAGAGCGACTCCCACATGTCGGATCAAAGGGTCGGGTGACCGCACACCCTCATTTCACAAGCAAACACACATAGAAAAGCCTGTACTGTATCTAACTCCTGCACACTCACTTTGTTTGCTTGTGCAGACAATAGTGACACAAGTGTTTAGTGAGGGCTGTAACAATAGACGTGTGGAGAATCTAACTGGGTGTGTTTTTACACAGATTGGTCAGGCTGGAGTTATGTCACTTTTGACTGGACTGAGGAACATCACGTGATCTCTGTATCTAACAGTCCTGCGTTTTCTTTTCTCTGCTTGAGTTTCAGCACGCCGACACCTTTAATAGTCGTTTCCGTCTGGTATAGAGAAACTACAGCAGGATGTGGTTACACATGAAAGAGCTTAGTCTTCACAACATGGGGAACCTGTAATCTGGTTTCACACACTTGTAGAACATTCCATGGCAGCAGCTCTGTAACCTTCCATCAGCGCTTTCAGTCGCGTCCCACAGCAAAGCTAGAGGACTCTTAACTCCAACCCTGTGCCTGTCCTTTTGGCCTTGCTCTCAGCAGCCATTCCTGTGTGGTTTCCCACTCCCACCTCTGCCTATTCTGGGACGTGTTCTTTCCTAAGCTCTACTTAGCCATGCTGCCAGCTTCGCAAAGCAAATGAAATGGTCTACGCTCTAAATACATGTTTATAAAATTCCCAAACTTACTGTAGCATTCCTGGAGTAGGCCAACAACAACGGAAAATTCCAGAGTCTGAAGGACTGATTCTGGGCTTTGTTGACAGAATACAATCCTAAAGACCAAAATTTCCTTCAAACGCTTTTTTCCTCCAGCTATGTTGGCGTTCCACCTGTGTGTTTTGTAGTACCTAACCTCCAAATGTCTGTCCACATCTTAGATTTTTATTTTGTTTGCTTAGGAATTTGAATACGGAGGTCTATACTTGTGCCTGTTTTAGCTGTGGGCGCGACAATAAAGCCAGTCTTAGCTTTGTTGTTTGAAGTAATCACGATAGAAACATCAGATGGATGCACTTTTACCTTTCTTCTTTTCTTTTTTTTATACCTGAACTTTTTGATTTAACAACAAGTGACTTTTTTCTTCCACTGAAGAAAAACAAATCAGTTCAGCTAATGAGGTGATTAATTGATGTGCATGGTCACTTGGTTTAAGAAGTTCCTGAACAGGGGCAGCTGCTGGCCTGGTGTGTGTGTGTGCTTGTATTAAAATGTAACTGAATGTTGTTGGTTTTGGTGTGAGTTTTAGACATTAATATTCTTAAACTTCTTGAAGATTGTGAGGCTGGGCTGTGATTCCCCTCAACACATTTCCATTACTCTTATTAGTTCTTGTGGGCTTCTTAATCAGTGCAGAAAACAGCATCTTGTGCATTAATGAATTTCACATTTTCTTTGCTGCATCAATCCTGTTGCGTACTATCTCAGCTTGAAGCTGTACGATACTTACTTTTTTCTTTTTTTTTAATTTGTTGGGGACAAAATCTTTTGAAAATCTGTTTTGGGAGACGATGTAACAGTAATTTACAGAATGCTGGCATCCCCGCATGGCACAGTTCCCTCTAGGCCATTTAGGCTCTGTTGTTTTATTGGTTTTGTGCATTTTTAAATTAGCTTTGCACTTGTGAGTATAATATGTTTCATATTTTCGGTGATTAAAACTTAAAATCACTGCTGCTTTATGCTGCCCATGATGTGGTATTGATTAATTGGAGTTGGAAATAGTAATGCAGCTGTTCTTAACAACAAGTCCATGGATCTTGTGACTCAGTAATCCAATTAACCATTTAGCTACATACCAATGCAAACCCACACTCCATTAGTTTCCTTGTCAATCAGCCATTGACACAAACACACACACGAACTCACAAAATACAACCATTAACCTGACGATATGCTCAAATGTGAGATTAGTTTAGATTAAATTTGTAAATTTGCTCTTCCTGTAACCTAATAGTTTCTCTACTTGACCTTTCTTGACCCATGTGTCATTGGGACCCACATTCAGCCTTTAGCCTAACAAAAGCTGTCAGAGCAACTTCACTGATCTTTGAAATCTATGGCCCTGGAGTTTTCCTCATGTTAGTGATGGGATTGTTGATTTTAAATCAACCTATTGATCCACAAATTCCCTTGTGAGCATGGGAGAAATCATAAGAGACATAACAGCAGCACTGTGTATTGTTTCCAATTAACTTGCATTCCTTTCGCTAGTTTTTAAAGGACATTCCTTTATGGGCTGTTTTGGGCTACATGTGTTAAGTCATTCTTATCAGATTATTTAGTGGAAAAGAATTATGTCCAGGGCAGTCATAAAAAGTCAGTTTGGGAATTAAAATATTTATTACTCAAGTCCCATTAGACTGTCATTGTCGTCTCTGATATTTGGCATAGGCTCACAGCACAATCAGGTCAATGAGTACAGTTTGTACAGTGGCTCTTTAAGTTGATTTTCCTCTCTCTGTAGGCGGTGGGGGCGGAGGGAAGCTGTCAGCTTTTGCGAGCCTCGTACCCTGGAAAAAATTAGTTCCGATCCTCTATCCAAAACGCTAATGAGAAGCACACACAGGAGGCAGTGAGGGGTTGGAGGTCGCGGTGGTGGCAGGTGGGGGGGTGGTTGTCTATGATGGATGACAGAGGAAGGAACAGAGTCTGTCTGCGTCTCTGCATCCTCACCCTGCCGTGACCTGAAATGCCTCGGAGTAGAGGTGCAAATGTGCGCTTGCCGCTGCATTCCTCAGGAAAACTGTGTAATGCCACGAAAGCGCTACAAAGACGGATGAAAAGATAGAACGAGACTAAGAAACACCTGAGGGTGAGCAGAGTGCAGCTGTATTTATACATCCAGTGCCCGATGAATTAATGAGCCGCGACATCAAACTGAATCCAAGCAAGTCTTATATATAGTAACTACTGTGTGTGTGTGTGGGAAAGCAAGACAGTCAGGCAGATTTTATGTCAGTGTAAGACTAATTACCCAAAGCTTACACACCACTATCTAAAGTGTAAACAGTATTTACAAAGCTATGAACTTCCAGCAGAGTAACATCTACAAGCATGTGCCAAGTGGGAAACTTTGGCCTGAAATAAAACAACGTGTGTGTTCACGCATCATTTCTTTCTTCTTCTGGATCACATTTCAGAGACAAAAGGAGAGATTGTTCTGTTATGTAATATTTCCTCAGTTTATTACTTTACTCAGACTCCACCCATGCACGCTCGCCAGCTTGTCTTTTCCCTTTCTTTCTTGCAGTCTAAGTGCTGTAAATGTGATGGGCAGCCTTTGTGTCTGAACAGGTGATGAAAGAAAAGGTCGCTGTCATAGGCTTGGGCTTGCATTTGGAGCGTGGGCCGAAAGACGGGCACAGATCCTCAGTGTAGGAACAGCCTTCAATGAACACCATTATTCTGTTCCATAAACAGCTACGAATGGAGCTACTTCGACTAGAGCTCTCGTCACAACATCTTCACCTTTAACACTGAAGAGCCATGTGTGGTTTCGACGAATGATGTAGAGTTGGGTCGAGCTGCGCCGTGTGATGCAGGCTTTCACGTGGTTAGATGCGGCAGGGTTTTGAAGCATTTCGGTAGAGGAAGTGGTTAAAGGAAGAAGGGTTTAAAAGATAGGCGTTCGCATCAGTAAAACATATCAGTGGAAACTAAAATGTGATGATTGATGTCACTGATTTCGTACTTTTTATGTTCATGATAGCGATATTTCAGTGTGTTGACAAGTTGATGATCAAAATTTGCTGCAATGGGTTAGTGGCATTGCATGTAATTTTTTCTCCTTGTTACTATTACCTTTCTACAATTTTTAAACAACAACTATGACTTCTGAGAAGTCTTTCACTGCCTGAAAAACTCCAAACGGCCAAAAATAAACATACAGAGTCATAAAAGGGAGAAAGTTCAAACATTCACAGCATAGCTGGGAAACATGAACCCTTGGGTCTGCTGGCATCAGCAAAAACTAATTAGAGCCAGTAGTTTGCAAACCTGGAAACCAGTCAGTGACAAAAATCGAGGCGTGCGATAGGACCGCTTTGATCAACTCAACTCCAGAATAGTTTCAGTATATGCACGAGCCTAGGAAGAGAATAGATGATAACAAAAAATGTAGAGATACTCTGGAATGACCTTAATAAAAAAGAAACATCCGATATCAGATCTAAGAATGTGGCTGAACTAAAGCATTCGTGTAGACAATACAGCTCAGGTGTTTTTCTATTTTGATATAAATGAGTCATTTTTACCCTCATGTTATTTATTGATTAGTTTACTTCTTATTTCGTTATAAAATATAATCTCTCCATATATATATATATATATATATATATATATATATATATATATATATATATATATATAATATGATGTTTTCAGTATTTCAACTTGGATACTTGCTTTTGCAGGTGGATCCACGTATCTGGATGATCACGGACAGCCTGCTCCAAGAGTGAGTCACTGTTATCATGTCTCAGTGTCACTGTGCTTCTTCTCCTGTTTTGTCTAATTTTCCTTTTTTTTTTTTTTCTTTTTTTTTTTGTCCTGCATTCTCACCTCCCCATCTCCTCACAGTTGCAGTTAAGTGCAGTTAGGATAATGGTTTGGTCTGTGCAAGGGAGCTGCGTGCAAACGCACTCGAAATACCAGCTAGACCTGGCTTCAGTGCTACAGTAATGCTTTGAACGCAGTCTCTCTCGTACACAGAGTGCCGACACAGGGGCCTTGTATTCATCCAGCTGCATGTCTACGGGACTATCTCTCCTCTGTGCTCCCTTTTTCTCTCCTTGCCAACTTGTTTCTGTCTCCGTCGGCCCCTTGTTTATTATCTGCTTCTATAGTCAATCACCTCATTTTCACCTCATTGAATCCCTTTCTTAATTGCTTTATTCACTTTTTAGTTAAAGGAGTCACTGGTGTTTATATTGCCGGGCACAGGATTTATTGCATTGCTAACTTGAGGCTTTATCAAGTATGGTTACGAGGTTTGCTTGTGGCCGATGTGAGCAGCTGTTTGGATTTGGTTAGATCACATCTGGCCTTTGTGAGTTGTGTGTTTCAAACTCGTTTTGGCCACTCAGACAAACCTGGCAGCTGCTGTGTTTGTTTCGTAAAGAGAACAGTGGGGTCTTATTTACAGTACGTGAAACAAACTGTGGCTGACTGGAACACAGTGGAAAGATTGTCGTAATTTCCTTTATGCGGTTTTATTTTTTAACACGGTACTGTTATCTGAAAGAAACTTTTTTTTTTTACTTAGAGCAAGACCCCACAAGTATTCTTAGTCTCTAAACTGCATAGTGCAGGGTTGATGTCAAGCTTTCAATGTCATATAGGATATTGCAGAAAATGAATTTCAAGTAGGCCTAATAAATTACAAATCGCTTCCATAAGTTTCTCCTGAAGAATGAATAGAGTTGGACAGCTTAAATATGTCCCGAGGCATCTTATTATAATATTTATTATGCAAACACAGAAGCTCTGGAATTCATTTGACATAGAAAAGTGTGAAAAGGGGGAATATTTTTAACTTTTGAAAACAACAAGAGATCATTTAAGAATTGAATCTGTTACTTTATGTCTAAATATATTACCAGATATTATTAAATATCATTAAAGATGTGTACTGTGTCTATAACTAACTTGATATCACAATTTTGCTCACTTTCTAGTTGTAGGTGTTTTACAACAATAAAATCTAAAGCATAGACTGTACATAAAAGATGAACATCTCTGGTTTAACATCTCATGTTGTTTTTCTTTTAGAGCCAATGATGGTGTTCTTGGTAGCTTGGTTATCACGGTGCAGCTTTAAACCGTGTGGATGCATCATAGACACGGACACCCACTCGGTAGACTGTTCATACATTGATTTAACAGAAGTATAAGTATAGGACACTTCTTTCTTGTTTTTTTAGGCTTCATTATCATTATCATTACTATTATTTTCTTAATTTGGCGGTGGTTTATTTCTAAAGTTCCCACCAAGTTCCTAGATTTTTCACTCGGGCTCTGACTTCAAATTAGATGACAGTTGCCATGTGCAACCACTGTAGCAGCTTTGATAACTAAATACAGCCTCCAAATATATAAACTAGGTTGAGTAGTCTGCGCATCTGGAGGCACAGACTAGTGATTATATGTTATTTGCTTGCATTGACTGATTCCATATCTTCTGTCATCTCTTCCCAGACAGATGATGCAACTGCCATGTCAGTGGCAAGCAGTACATGAGCCTCATCTCTCATTATCGTTTTAACATCCCCCTAGAGTTACAGTTGATCTGCACCTTCAGCAGAGGTCTGACATTCCGTAGCATGCGTGTGCAGAAGGTCGAGCTTTGGGTAAATGTGGGGAAAGATTAGAAATCGAGTTGAAAGCTCAGCATGAATGAGGGTGTATGGAAAAACCACGCAGCTCTCAGAATAGAGTTATGAGCCTTTGTGTGTGCAAGCACTACAAGAATGTCCTCTCTACAATTTTTGCACATGTGTGAAATGTATATCCGTCACTTTATGAAACACACTTTGCAGCACTTTTCAATATAATTACATAGTTTATTTAATTGTTAGAATTGTTAGGAGAAGCCATCTGCCCTTAAGCTTTGATGAATTTGTTATTGTATAGATTTGGGGGGGGGGCTCAGATATATGCTAGAGGGGACCTCATTATGCTCCATCAAACACAACATGGTGCTTATGAACTTCTGCTCTGGAAGTGCAAAAATGGCATGTTTACTGAAAAGCATAATCTCTTGTTGACACTATTTTAATTGAATTCAATTTTATTTACATAGCGTCGCAACAATAGTTCCCTCAAGCATAATCCTAAAGGGCTGTTCAGCACAAGTATCTTATATTAATTTCTCTTACTATCCGAGTTATTATTTATCGGGCTTCCACAGCTTTCTTTTGTCCTGGTTCCCTCCTCCAAAGGCAGATGGCTGCACCTTCCTGAGCCTTGTCCTGCCAGATGCTTCTTCATGTTATAAAATGGAGCTTTTCCTCCCTACTGTTGCCATGTGCTTGCTCAGAGTCGGTCATCTGATTGTTAAGGTCTTCTCTGTATTAATGTAGGGTCATAACCTTATGATATAAAACGCCTTTAGGCAACTGTTGTTGTGATTCGGCATCATATGATTAAAACTGAGTTGAATTATTCTTGTCTCACTTGTTAAGGCACAAATCAAGTCATTGTTCATTTCAACTAATGTAAAGCATTAGTGGTGCTTATTTAGATACTTTGAAACTCCACTTTTACTGCTACTGAGTGCAGTAAGACTCCCTTTCTCCTCTTTTGGATGAGAGTGAAGAAGAATGGATTGGTCAGTATTTAGAGGAAGTTGCTGAGAATGTCGACTGCACCCTAACACTAATTGCCACCCCTCACTTAGCGATAAATGAGCCGTTGATACTAAGGAGCACTGAACCCAAATCAGTCCTAAATAAAACCAGGGTGAACACAAACAAAGGGCAGGTTAGCAGCATATCGGTGTGTGGCTTTCCTGGAGCAGCTGCAAAAGACAGATGAGTGTGTGTGCTGTGGTCGTAACGCGCAGCCGACCGGGACATTTTCTCAAACTTCCTGTTAGATGATTGAAGATTGAGAAAAATGACCGCTAATCATATTCATATCAGAGATGGCCGGTCCAGCCATGAGAAACTCATAATAATTTATGTGTGTTTTTTGAACTAATGACACATTTCAAACTGTGCAAAAGAAAAAGAAACTCGATACTTTTTTTTTGTGTGAATGTGTGGGAAGAATTGTGGAATAGCAAGTAAGAGAGGGGGAAAAGGAGAATAGGAAAGTGGACTGCTCATCTCCGAGTCTGCTTGATATAAGCTAGAGATTAAAAAACCCCATAACAACATGAATATTAACAGGAAAAAGTGTCATTCTCTAACATGATGGGAAACAGCATGGTTACATAATACTTTCTGACAGAATCTTTACTGGCAGACCCTGTGGACATTTCTCCCAGCGTGTATCAGAAACCAAGCTCTACAGAGTGGGAACAACAATAGCACAAGCTGAAAGCTTGCCCTTTCTGTGTTGTCAGTGCCAGCGGGAGATTTGGACTTTTGAAGGCATGTCTGCTGTTATTCCTGTTAGTCAGCAGCAGGATGTTAGAAGTCTGACAGTCATTTGTCATGATATGCTGTCCTGTGAAACACTGAATGTATTTCAGCCTGTAGTTACTTGGCAAACACTGTGGAAAGTTGAACTGCTGTCCAAGAGATCTATTTCCTGTCAGCTCAAAAACTTTTCCCAAATGTAATGATATCGCTCTTTTTCTTTCTTTCTTTTTCATATTTTTGTTAGAATAACAAACTTTTCTTGTTAGGTAATAAAAAAACAATCTCTAAACTTGTATAATCTTATCCTAACTGAAGCTATGTTGTCATTTCAGTTCTTTACCTCTTTATCTGAGGGCGTGTTCTCGTGTATTTGCATCAAACGTATTCACTTGCTAATGAAATCCAGGAACAGGCTTTGATTCTGGGACGTATATGCGGGAAGTGATATTGATACGGTGGTGTCATCTTTCCCTTCTGGCCCTCTCATCATTTCTTTCTCCCTCCTTGAACGCTTCAACATCAGTCCTATTGTTTTCTCTGCTTTTCCACTAAATTCTGGCAAATAGTCCGAGAGGCCTTCACTGTTTGTACGGATTCTATGCTGGGGTGGGGCTGCTCTTAGCGGAGAATCAGAAAAATAAGGCTTTGTGTGTGTGTGTCAGGGAGGGGAGGGGGGTGTTCTCACTGATAAATTTTCTCAGAGTGCTTTCATTCTTTAGGGGCCACTTGTGTAAGCCTTGTGAACTCTTAGAGATAAATGCCAAATTAGTGCATTCTTGCTGACCTTGTGCTTAAATGTGTTTCATATTTAAATTACACATCAGCGATAACCTTCCAATGTAAATCATTAGTCAATTTCTTGGAAATGAAATAGACTGGTATCGACAGTTTTAAGTTTGTGAATCATGGATGAGCTAATTGGTGAGTCATGTGTGAACTTCCAAGTGATTTTGCCTCAGTATCGTTTTGACTAAGTTCTGTGGAGGAGCTTAAGGGGAGAACAGTGAAGCACTGTATACTCATATTAGGTCTTTGTGTCTGTTATTTTTAATGTACTATTAATGTGTTGTCAAGGCAGTTTAGTTCAGCTCTAGAGAGAGTAGGTTATAACTAGAGGTCAAAGTTCAGACACAAAGTTACAGGAGAATGTCGTAAGAATTTAATACATTTCCTCATTTCCCTTTTTCTGCTTTTTTCACAATATTTTTTCCTTAGCTGCTTTTTTATAGTCAAAATGGCACAGAGTAAATGCACATTTCACTTATCAACAGTGAAAGTAAAATACAGAATACATGTGTGCGTTTCTGTCCTCGCAGGTACTCCCCTTCCCAAGCCAGGTGATCTATAATCGTGTGGGAAAGTGCGGCAGCCGGACGGTGGTCATCTTACTGAGGTTACTCGCTGAGAAACACCAGTTCAACCTGGTCTCCTCTGACATCCACAACAAAACACGGCTCACTAAGCATGAACAGGTAAGGTAGCCCAGATCGCACTGTGATGCATGGATTTAAAAGACTGGTAGAAGATTATGGGGAAGATCTAACATGTCATAACACATTATATTGTGGAACAACAGAAAGAACCAAAAAACTGAATGGAAACAAAAGAGAAAGCACAAAATATAGCAAAATCTATCTTTTTCGTATTATATTTTGTGTGTGTACATGTTTAGATGTTAAGACATCTTTGTGAGGACAGAACATTGTCATGCTACTATACTTGTGAGGACCAACAGTCATTTATGGGGACAATATGCTCTTCCCAAGAGTTTGAAGGCATTTCTGAGGCTCAAAATGTGGTTTTAGTGTCAGGGTTACAATGAGGTTATGGATAGGTTTAGGTTGAAGGTTGGGATTAGGCATTCATTTTTGATGATTAGGGTTATGGTAAGCGGTTAGGGAAAGCATTATGGCAATGAGATGTCCTCGATAAGATATGAAAACGTGTGTGTGTGTGTGTGTGTGTGTGTGTGTGTGTGTGTGTGTGTGTGTGTGTGTGTGTGTGTGTGTGTGTGTGTGTGTGTGTGTGTGTGTGTGTGTGTGTACAATTCAGAATTGTATAAAATTATGTTGAAAATCTCTTTGGGGTCTTGGAAGCTCTAAATAAGTCTACGGTCAGTGAAAGCCCCAAACAATATCCTAGTTCATCCTAAAAAATCATTTGCAGTTCAGCTATGAAAAAAAACGTCCTTTTAATAGTTCATCAAAAGAAGAAAAAAGAGGCACAAGGCTTTAAAATCTGCCAGCTGCTCTTCAGAGCAGTAGATGCAAGCTTAGTACCAAAAATAAGGTTCGCCGAAGCACTACATCTCACATGTAAAACAATACAACAAGTGTACTGTACATTACACAAAAAGATAGCCGAACTATCAAAAGTCTACATTGGAGTCCCTTAATAGCAGTTTTGGATCATTTAAAACAATCTAAACTTAGTTTGCCATGGAAATGTAACTTTTTTTTTTCTTCTCTTCCCTTTTACTTGGACAATTTAATCATCCTGGAAAATATGGGGGAAAAAATGACACTAAAAAATAATTTCTTTCATGTGAGGGTTTGTGGTCTTCAAATCCGTCAACTTTAAACTGTTTCCTAACTCATTCATCATTTGTTTTTATATGAGTGTAGTTAAACAGGTCTAAATCATTTCACTGTTAAACAGCCAGATGATATTGTCACATCCTTCGAGTAGCAGCGTGTGTCCCCCAGGTGAAGCTAAAGCAACTGTGCATTGTTCAAATAACTGTGTGGTCAGTGTCAAATTAACAGCAGCAGTTTATTCAGTGCTTGTTTTTGTAGTTATTGTGAGAAAAAGACTGAAGGATCATGAATCTTCTTTTATTATTTCCTGGAATATCTTGAGGACATGAGCATTGGGTTTACAGAGGAAAAACTGCTTTCCTTTAAAAATACCACAGCTTTTTAAGACGTAGTGCTCAGCCATGCTAGTAGGAATAAGAGTGAAAATGCTAAGGTGTATAAATAATGCCCTTTCTTAAATCTTTTTCTAATTGATATATGCAGTACTGTGCAAAAGTCTTGATCCACCCATCATTTCTATAGATTTTGCTAGGAAAAATTGAAGTTTTTGTAGCTAAAGGGAAAAACAGAGTATGTACAATTCTGAAAATCAGCATTGACAACCTTCATCCTTCAATAGACCCTGAACTCTCTTAGGCAAACTTTCTTGTAATTTCTGTAAATAGTCTTCAGGAATAGTTCTTCAGGCTTTTTGAAGGACCTTCAAAGCTCTTCTTTAGATGTTGGCTGCCTTTTGTTCCATTTCCTGTCAAGATGATCCCACACTGTTCTAGTATTGTTGAGGTCTAGGCTCTGAGGAGGTCAATCTATAACTGTTTTTCTATCTAGGTATGGTTTTAATAAACTGGGAGTGTGATTGGGATAATTGAATCAATTTGCAGTGAGTCCTCCAAGTGAAAGGATGAGCCATTATTGCTCAAAAAAATACAGCTAACTTATTGAAAGTGTTTTACCCTAATGATGCTCGCGGTCCAAGACCAGGAAAATCAAGTTATTATTATTCTAGTCTGACCCCACTACAGCATCAGTATCCTTTCCACTTGCCCATTCAGCAAGGTTAATCTTTGAGCAGCAATGAGCCTCTACCTTCAAGAACATAGTTCGTGGCATCGTTTTCAGCACCATCCTTTCATTACTTCCACAGTTAGCACCAGGATGCCAGTTTCCGTTTCTTCTATCTTACTTTTTCAACATACTTCAGTATGTTGAAAAAGTTGCAGGCAGCGGGGTTGCCAGATGCAATTTCTCTGTCCTACTTGTTATATTTATCTACTCCAACTTCTAGGACCAGGTTGCCAAATCTTTCTCCATCCCCACAGTTGACCATTCTCCTGGGTTGCGTTTAGCCTCGATAAAACATAGCAACGAGATGCTATCATATACAAGTATTGCCTCAAATGGGATTACGGTGGTCTGTGGCGTACTCTGTCATTTAATACAGCAAGGTGTATTACTGCTGACTGGGTACACTTGTGACAATCATTCCTCATAGTTCAATCAAGAAACTATAGGAAACTGATGCAAATGAAATTGCTCTTAAGTGCCCTTGGCTCATCTTTGGCACCAGGATGCCAGTTGATGTCCCATCATTTCAAGTCTCTTTGGGGCTGCGTTCAAAGAATCTGCATTCTCTGCACCAGCTGGTCTTGTTCCTTTTCTTGCAATAACAAATACATATATGCAGGGAAAACAGATAGATCAAGCATTCCATCTATTAATGACAAGCCAGTGTTGCGCTATGTTTTTGTCCAGCAGGGTTTACAGGCACGCTGTGTTAAGTTAAACATCCAGTGCTTGTCAAACCCATTAACACTCTTTACTCTCTAAACCATTCCTGTCAGAAACCACTGACGACATTTACAAATTAAAAATCTTCTGTACCTCTCTCTGGCACATCAGTCTCACTATATGGCTTTTAAGTGTTGGCAAACTGATGCACTGATTAATTAACAATTCAACCTGCTTCTTCATCAACTTTCTTAGCATAAGTTGCCAGATGTAAATACTGCTTATTGCATTTTCATCATCTGGCTACATTTTAGCTACTGGTTGCTATGTCCTTGAACTACTGAGAGCCAATTCTCCGTTCTACGGATGCCAGCTCTATAAAGTCTGGTAGTGGATCCACATCGATAATAACAAAAAGTGACAACATCCTCCAAGTTCCTCATGCCATGGCAGGAACCATCTAATTCTTACTCTGTGAAACTCAGCAGCATCAGTCTGATAGTCCTCCTCACAAAATGTTCTTCTTACCCTTTCCTGCCCCAATTTGCTCCCTCTTCTGGCACTTGATACTAGCCCTGTGCATCATCTTTCTTGACCAGTCATTCATTGTCACTCTCTCGCTGCATCATTTACACCCTTGCTTATCAGCATAATTACCCATGACAGCTCCTCTAAATCACAAATGTGCCTTCGGTGACCCCGCTTGTGAGTTTAAATGGTATCTTCTTTTAGGAACTTGACATTTAAGATGTCCTCCAACACAAATTAACTCTACACAGATGCCACTCCTTTCACTGGTATTGGGGGGTTTTGCAGGAACTCCAAAGAAGAACCAGTAAGAATTCAAAGAATTGGTCAATATCACTAAACTCTTTCATGTCAGTTCTTAGCTGCCTTTAAATTTGTTCTGTAGTAACTGCAGCTCTGCGTTGGAGGCATAAAGCAAATTGATAAATCCATTTTCATTCATGCAGACAACCTAGCCTTGGTAGAAATATCTATGTGAAGAAGAAACTGCCATCTTTGCTTTTATCTAATGGACCTAAATTGTCAAACTTTCAACAGCTGTCCTGAATTTTCATTGTTGCTACTTCATCTCCTATGCCCATCTTTTCCTGTGCATTAAAATAGCAAATGTTACAGTAAATGTTGTCTTATTGGCATCGATGTCATATAAATTAGACACCATTTCAACCGTGTCTACTCATCACAAGCCTTCAGCATCAAATGCATCTTTATCGCTGTCTATCGTTAACTTCTGATCTCCTCTCCCGCAGCATCAAACTTTATTCAAAATATGCTCGCAATCATCCATCATGTATGCATCAATTATGCTCCTGGAGGTTAGGGTCTCCTTTGCGAGCTGCCAGTCCTTACCTTTGTGTGGTCTTACTTCTCTCTTTTTTGTATTGTGGGTTGGAGTAATTTAGAATTATTGTATCATATACCAGTCACATGTACTTTTTAGATTTCACTTTTTCAGTAATGCAATGCTCTTTTAAGCCATCTGGGCAAAAAAGAAATTTAATCATGTGGTTGTGTGGGAGTGCTGCAGTAGTGACTCACATTTGCAGCCTTCTTTCGAAGTAAGGTACTGCTAACCACTTCTGAATGGTCAGCAGACACTAAATATATATAACCATTACTGACCAAACTGATGTAAATATTACACTAATATTGAAACAGTTACTTGTTTGCCCATTCATCAATCTCTGAATGCTGGCTGCACAGACAGTGGCAGAACACGGTTAGTCTCATTAATTCACGGGGTATAAAACATCTTTTTAGAAAGACTGTGCACATTCAAGGGGGGTCCGGTTAAGAGTGTAAGTCTGTGCTTGTGTTTGTGTGTTCTTCTCGCATGTGTACTTCTGTGTTGACTTACGCAGATCCAGACGCATGTCACCTAAGTTTAGAAATGCTGGTCTCATCAGTTGTGGTTCTGGCTCTGGACTGCAGTTTTGGATGGGTTTCCTGCTGGCACTCCCAGTAGTGCTTTAATGGGTTTGCCCAGGGTCGATGCCTTGTTTGCTGATTACCAAAAGTGATGGTGCCATGTTTCTCTGGAACTTTGCAAAGCTGCTATGGGCTTTGAGGCACACAGTATCGTGAACTATCTGTGCACCAGAACAGGCTTAGTGAAAGAGATTTGTGGCATTTCCTGAATAATAATTATAAAAAATAAACGTAAGACCTTTAAAAAACAAGGAGAAAAATTCTTTACCATCCATTTGTCTGCCATCAAAGTCATGATTCCTACCACTGTCTGGCCAAAGATAAGAGTGTGTACCTTACCACACTTACTGATTATTTAGGCTTATAACAAGTTGATTGTGATATAAAGGCAAACTGAACCCAGGGCAGCAGTCAAATCTTTCTGTGGTTCCCCCTTCGTTTCCCCTGATGAGCCCTGTGAGGACACCACCAGAGCTGTGGGGAGGAGGTAGTAGGGGCTCGCAGGGTTGCAGGTATGCCTGGAATCTCAGACCGTCCTCTACTTTCTTTCTGGTGAATGAAAGTGAGATCTGGCCAGACGGACTAAAGGGGTGGGGCTGAAAAACACACAAACACAGCAAACGTGCTAAATGCATTCAGTGCCTGCATGTTAACCTGGGCGCGGGGGTGGGAACATCAGGGGAAAATGTTTTTTAAAATGTACGTTTATATGCGTAATTCAAGTAAAGTAATAAATGCTGTAGAGTGGCTTAACAAATTCCACAGTGCTAATGAAACTCTTACATTTTTTTACTTTTCTAGCAGGAGAGATCCACAGAAGGGGAAGCAGAGTGAGTGGAAATGTACTGAGCCCAAATCTGATTGGGGCCTCAGATTAACCACTCTCCGTACATAAACAAGTATACATATTACTGTTGCTATCCAAACAGTAAGTCTATGACATAACAGCTGCCTGTATGTAGTTTTTTAAGAGCAGGTCATTCAAACTGTTACTTAACCGATCGGTTCATTTGACTGAGAGCATTTTAAATAAAGACCGAAACTGTAACGACAGGGAACATGACCGTTATAAGTAAGATTTGAGAATCGGCCCCAGTTTTACAGACGTGTTGAGAGTATTAAGAAACTGTTTATGCCAATTACCGTAATCTTTATTCTGCGACAATGACAATACTTTACGTCTTAAAGTGAAACCCAACTTACCAAGACTTACTTTTCACTTGTATTTTAAGATTTACTCTTGACGTCATGGATCATGGGAAACAGAAAGAAGGAAAAGTAACGCATTAAAGCAACTTTAACAAACACAAACACTTGAGTCCCAAACTTTTCTTAGCCTTACCTGATGGATGTGAGGAAAGGGTCTTTGCACCTTTCTGCAGGTCATGTATTCAAAAATAAAGTCTTGAAAGAAATTTCATGTAATCGACCTTTCTTTGCCTTGCATTTAGTTTGCTGCTGCTGGTAACCTCTGAAATAACTGTGCTTGGTCTCTCCTGGAGCTTGTTGATGGACACACAAACTCATCACTGAGAGAGTCTTGGCTCATTGACATCTAGCCGCTGTAACCTGGAAGCCAAGATTAAAAAAGAAACTTTCCAACTTGTTAAGGATTTGCCTGCAGCGACATTTTCTTAATGTGCCCATTATTCCCTTGTAATGCATAATTCACCTCCGCTGTCCTTCTGCTGTGCAGTAGTGGAGAATTTTAAATGTGCCAAGTTGGTGTCCTCTTCTCCTGCTGCAGCTTTATAGATTTTCGTTTTCTTCTACAAAGACTGTGTTTTTCTTTTGAAGGGTTTTGTGTGTACTCGTTGCGATAATGATCTAACAGCAGGCACCTCTCCCGGTAGAGTCATGCTCTGTGTATTGCCACTGGATGAAAAAAGGAGGACATGGACCAATGCAGAACACAAAGAAGCCCTTTCAGCCACTCTTTTTTAAAATAAATGAATGAAACCTTGCATGGAATGTAAAAAAAACCCACAACCCAACGACAACAAAAAACCACAAATAAAAACAGACTGATTTATTGAGATTATATTGTTGAAGTTCTCTTGCTCTTTTTCTGCACCTCTATAAAAGGTAGATCTCAACAATCCAGATTCCGCTAGATATGCAAGATGTGGGTTTAAGGTGCTAGAGTCACGTCTTACAGATCCTCATTACCCAAGCACACCATGCTGTTGAATTTGCAGCAATGTAGAATTGCAGATTGTAGACAGAAATGACTATGGCTCTCTGTAGCAACAATATTGTTATTCAGAGGTGACAGTGACAGCATCTGATAAGTGTGGAGTATGGAAGGCATTACAAGAAGAACCAATTATATCTAAATCTATTATATCCAACGCAATGGACAGTCCACAAGAGAGGTGAAGACGAGTGCAGGCAAGGTAGAGTGGGTGGAGATGAGTGTCAGGATTGTGATTTGTAACAGAAGAATAGTGGCAGGGGTGAAAGAGAAGGTTTACAAGCTGTAATGTATGGTTTGAAGATGGCAGCACTGATGAATAGACATTAGGCCATGCTGGAGGTGACAGTTGAAAATGTTAAGGTTTTCTGGGAGTGACTAGGATGAACTGACTTAGAAACGAGTATGTCAGAGGTACAGCTCAGGCTGAGCGGTTTGGAGACAAAGAGAGACAAAGGTTGAGATGGTTTGGGCAGAGGGGGGGAAACTGGGTAGAGTGGAATTGCAAGGAAGGAGGAAAGGAGGATAATCACAGAGAAGATTCACGGATAGTAAAGTTGGATGTGCAGAGGGTTGGTGTGAAAGAAGAGGATGCTAGGGATAGGGTGAGATGACAGATGATTCGCTGTGTCGACAATAAAGGCCCGTCTTCTGCAGTTAATTTTGTGGGTTAGCCTTGCCTCTCAGTACAGTCCTCAGCCTCTATCTCTCTGTCGAAACTGATGGGCAAAGTCACACGCAGACACACAAACACACCTTTTGACTTAAACTTCACATGAATATGACCTCGAGCTGTAATGTGCGGTCTGTTTCCTGGCTTTGCAGTGCTGATTCCTGCTCACTGGTCGAAAGGGCTTTGATATAGAGAAATAGGATGAACTTTATTGCAGTTTTATCACTGGTAAAATGAAAAGAAAAAGTTCCTGAAAACAATGTGTCATGTAATTAAAAGTGACTCTGGTGCAGGAGAAAAGGTCTCCGTAATTTGAGAGACTAAATGAAAGAAAATTAAAGTAAGACGAGACAAATGGGTAACAGAAGCTACTTGGACTTGAGGTACATTCATCTTTGGACTCAAAGTACCAGTGTTTTTTAACTTCCCCTGTGGCCATACTGAAAGACTGGGCCTATAATCTCTTTTACACTTATCTTCTGTCTTTAAAGGCTCAGCTAAATGAACTTGCCAAAGTTAAACTACACAACAGAGACTGGAATGAAGAAAGGCAAATGAGTAAGGGGAAAATAAATTCACAGCTTGCATACAAATAGACAAATGCAGCTTAGTATATTTCAAACTGGAAAAGAGCGCTGCACTCTCACATCTTAAAGTAAAAGCCACTCAAAGTACTTAAATGTCGCTACAAGCTAGCCAATATTTTGAGTCATTGTTCTGTGTTTTTATTATTTTTAAATTAGGCATACTGCATCATTTTCTGATGCAGAGACATAACTTGAATTAAACTAACTTTTTACATGTGTGACTTTGATAACTGGATCTTACATAGTGAATTACTCCAATATGGAACCTTTTATGTGAGGAATGACTAAGATTTTGGATCCAGTTGCTTAGTATTTATGCTATTCTGCACTCTGTAGTTGTACTTTTTGCTTGCCTCTCCATGCAGACCTGGAAGCCCAGTGGGAATCTTTTTATTTCATTTTCTTAATTGATTTATTTGTTCATTCTGCAGAGGGTGGAGAAACTTTGAATAACAGCTTTAGAGGTGTTGGCAAAATCTTGGCTAAAGATCCAAGATGTTGAGGTGATGAACATTGTGAGATGAACAAAACAGTGATATTACATTCTGATTCTTTATTGTGAATCCAGGCCGCCCCATAGCTATTTACATAATGACTTGTTTATTTTATGAGAGGTTATTTGAGGTCAAATATTTAACTAATTCAGATGGGAATTTTTGATTTCTCTTTAAAAAACAAAAATTAAAGATGCTGTTTTGTCTAAATTGCCCGTATTCATTGCAGATGTTTGATTTTATGCATATTCATTTTTTCCCCAGGTGGATCTAATGAAAAATATCAGCAGTATTCCTCAGCCATTCCTTTATACCAGACACGTTCACTTCCTCAACTTTACAAGGTAATGTCTACAAAAGTATTTCATGAGTGTTGGCTAAAATGTGGGGTTGTTTTTTTTTTGTTTGGGTTTCTTTTTTTGGTTCTTACTGAGTGCTTTTTATTTATCTGTGTCAGGTTCAAGATAGAGCAGCCTGTGTATATCAACATAATCCGGGATCCCATCAATCGCTTCCTCTCCAACTATTTCTTCCGTCGCTTTGGTGACTGGAGGGGCGAGCAGAACCACCTAATCCGAACTCCAGGGATGAAAGATGACGAGAGATACCTGGTGAGAAGCTTTTCTGCAGAGATACATTTTATTTTTGAAAAGCCTTAAGTGCACATGGACTTACTTGCTTAAAGTTCTCGTAGATATGCGTCTTATGCTTTGGGTTTTTGGGCTTTCGTTTTTTTCTCTCCTTGTTGTAAATGAAACAACAAGAAACCAAGCTGGTGAATAAATGTATTGCTTTTCTTATAAACAAAGAGGTTTGAACTCACCACAGCCTCGGAGACTAACAAAAAGGAATCATTACCAGAGCGGCAAAAACTGCGGTTCTTCAAAGCTGTTTGCTACTTGAGGCTGGCTGCAAAAGCAAAAGAGTTCCCATAAACTCCAGTGTCGAAATGGTCAACTTTACAGGAGAAACATGTTTACGGCATAGTACAAAAAATAGTTTTGGCCTCTCGTGTTACGCTTCAGTTCACTAGAAGGCACCACATCCTCAATTTGATTTGATGGTGATTCTTAACAGAGAATGACAAGTGGCATAAGGATAGACCGAAGTTTGAGACAGCAGTTTGTGGAAGGCCTCAGTGAGGAGTGGTGGCTGCTCCCAGGCCTGGCAAATCCCCAAATACTAATGAGAGGCGTGAGAGCTGAGAAAAGTGGGGAAGGGTGGGGCACAAAATCGTGAACTAACTTATAGTGTAGGAAGGTTTATATAGCCGTGGAACCAGAAGGGGAGTGTATGAGGTGTGATCCCGAACCTGAAATTCAGATAAATAATCTAAAAGACAGTTGTTGAAGAGGTCATTCCTAACTGTTCAATTCAGTTCGGCCCCAACGATCAGATAACCCCCTGTGAGCAAGCACTTGGCGACAGCGGGAAGGAAAACCTCCCCTTTAACAGGAAGCAACTAGTTTGGGGGGTATTTGATCTGAACCTCTATTGTGGTTTAAGTCTCTTAGAATGGTTTTAATGCAGTTTTTGTTCACAAAATAAAGTAGGTCAATGGTAATAAACATGCTGCCTAAGTAGTCTGTGCTCAAGTTGTTTTTTTTTAAAGATCTTATTAATATGGTAGACCTTTATCACAAACTGGGCCACATGGCCATGACTAAAAAAGGGAGATGCACACAAATGCCAATTAAAAGACTGTTTTTTCATTTATAACAAACAAGTAAAGAACTTCATGCTGTGTTTAGTCAGTATGATAAGAAGTGTAAATAAGTGCATTGGCAAAGAAATGGTGTATGCAGTGTCAGTTAGTGCAAAAAACCCAGAGTCTACCTGCTGTCAGTCACAAACGGTAAGTTGCTTAAAACATTTGCCAGTCCCCAACAATTATTTGTTCACCGATTTAATAACCCCAGTAAAACTCGCTCCTCCAGCAAAACTTACCAAACCCAGCCAAGTATTTTGCAAGTCTATCTTGCTTGTTGCTCATGTTGCATTTGCTCAACTGTCCTTTGTTTAACAACCTCCAGCTTGTCCTTTTCCATTTCCAGCTTTTGCCTCTCAATCTCCAGCTTTGTTTTTCCTTTTCATATGTCATTTGCAACAAAGTGAGTCATTTACATAATTTCCTTAGGGGTTAATAAATTATTCTGACTCTGATGATTCTGATTCTGCTGTTCAAAAGCCAGGTTTCCTGGTGTAACCACACGTGACAGTATTGATGTGTGATCAGCTCTCATTTGCACAGCCACTAACTCTCCTATTTCAGTCAGCTGCAAGTTACTCTCAGAGTTTGTGTTTTCTTTATGACAGTTATCACCAAGACCAGTCAAATCAAGTTCATAATTGTCTGTAAATATCAGAAGGTGAACTTTTGTACAACAATCCAGAAAACCGTCTAATGGTGATGCAACAAATTCCTCCATCCCTGCCATGATTCAGTCTAAGACCCAGGAAGAGAGGGGAAAAAAACAAAGCCAGCAAACAGCATTGCCCCAGGTCGGTTAGTACATGAAAGATACAACATGTCCCTGAACCAAAGCGGAAAAGCCTCCTTCTGCTTACCTACTTTATGAACCCTAGTCTTCATTGAAATTAGAGGTGAGCCATATAAACAGCAGCAAGCTGGTGACTCACCTGACACAACCAAAACAAAAAACCTACAACTAGCACAAATGGGCCACATTGATATGCACCTACTATACTAGAGAACCATGCAATCACTGCTAATAGCTCACACCTGCCCAGGTGTCCACACACACACACACATACACACACACACACACACACACACACACACACACACACACACACACACACACACACACACACAGCAGTAGCTGTAGGATCAAAAACTTACCAGACAGACACAGTTCAAATTAACCAAACAAGTCAAATTCAAACAACTCAGTTCTGACTCACAATATATTTCCTGGACACAAGTTGCAGCAAACACAATGCATATTGCATGCTTCACACAAAACATAATGTAATGGCAACAACCCAAACAACAAAACAAAACAGCCACAAACAAATTCATTTAAATAGATAAGGTCGTACTTGTAACAAACAAGTGGGGAAGATGCACACAAATGCCAATGAAAAGACTATTTTAAATAAAATAAAAAACAAGGAAAGAAATCATCTGTGGCGTGTGCAGTCAGGGTGAAAAAATGGCATATGGAACATTTATTGCAAAACCCAAAAAATGAACAAAATCCAAAAGGTTATTTCAGATAGGAGAGCCTCCACTCTGCAACTTCGATGGCTTTTAGAAAGCATTGCCACACTGGGCCCAGGTGTTGACAGTGTTATTGATGGAAAATGGGACACAACAGCTCTCCAATGCCAGCAGATAATACCTACACCACAAACAGGCCAACAGGAAGGCAACGTGGAGTGGGTCATCACACTTAACTCACAGATACTAACCAAACTGGCTAAGGTTAGCTAAAAACTCACCACAATGAGGTCTATGTGGTCATAATTATAGTCCACAAACCACTTTGCAAAAATCTGATGTTCGCATGTTCAAATTCAATAACCAAATCAGAGAAGCTCTCAACAATAAGAAAACACACTCGTAACAGCAGGTGACGCTGTGACTTTTGAGGGGGCAAGACATCTGGTCGCCATGGTGTTGTGATCCCACAATATCCAGTGCCCACAAACTATAACAGTATTATTTAATGGGTCAAACAAATACTGAACCTTTTTCCTCTTTTTCCTAATGCTGGTCCGAGTGCCCCAAACCCATTTGCTCTCATATTGACATTTGCTAAATCAGTGACAGAGATGCTTGTGATTTGAAATATGAATGCATTAGAAGTGTTTGACAAGCTAACACACTTAGTTGCTATGCGTGAATCACTGGTTGGCCAGTAACAGTGCATTAAATTTGAATAACTTTGGTTGCAGGCTCACTATTTTCGCAACGTGATGCTCAGTAGAGACATGAACTGAAATGTTGCATAATGAAGTCTTATTCTGGTGTTTCCATGATGTAGACTTTAATTACAGGGGCATGTATATTGAGGAATGTTTATACATGCTCTACATATATGTAGTAATGATACTATACACTGCACTGTAATTAGCCTGTAGGATCTCTTTAAAAAATGTTAAGAAGAGATGATCCTCCTGACGTTAATATTCTGCTTTAGCCCTTTTCTTCTGTATTTCTGTTTGTTGCTGTCTCAAGACAAATTTTAACTTCCTAAATTCAAAAATATAAGCAATATATTAAAACCACACTCTACTCTCTTTGAAGATGTTCCACATGTGGTGTTGCTCCAGGGTGGATGGCAAATTGTAAACTCATGGCAGTCTGACGCTAACCCAATATATAAATCTGATTAGGATTCGAATTAAAGACTCGATTTACCACATCAGAAACTTGATATCCTACATCTGCCTCACAGAGTTGTTTATCCCTGTAGCACCAGATTGAAGTCACTGCATACCATTTTTTTTAACTCTACCTACCATTTGGAAGCATACTGTAATTTTCAAGCTACTATTTTTTGATCTTTGTGTTCACTCCATTCCCTTATATACTTTTTAAGCAGATGACAGTTAAAAGTTAAAAGTGAGATGAAGCATCTGATCGGAGGTCGGAAACCCCCCTGAAGTGAGACGCCCAAGCCTCATATAAAATTTAGGGGGAATCCAACAAAAACGGAAAACAGTGTGTCAAAACAAAAGTGAGGTCAAAACAAAATCGTATTAATATTTGTTTAAGATTAGGCACAAACTCTTCTCATTCTTTCCTCCCACAGTAAGTGCTATGAGAGACCTAAAGGGTTCAGGAGGCTGTTCTGAGAAGCTAACAAGAGGAGCGAATGTCATTCTGGCTTGAGTCTGACTCGCTGTAATTAAGTATTGCACTGTTTGCCCTGCAGTTTTGGACCATGTGAGTTGAGTTATTAAAGTATGCAGACCACAGGGGCCCCTTGCTACAGTTAAAGGAGAGGGGAAGGCTGTGTTGTCATCGACTAGCCTACCTGTGTGTGCATTTAGCTTTAGATACACTTATGAGGAGAAAGTATTCCAGAAATGGTAAAGAAAAGTAAATTTTAGATTATTATAACCATGGTGCTTAATCCTTTAATTGAGTATAGTTTAGGAATGCTGTGTTGTACTTAAATCACTAGAGTGTCTTATAAGGTTTGAAGTAACTGACCAAAAGCTCTGAAAATATCAGGAATTAATATGTTGATGGTGTTCCACAGATTTTGTCTTACTGTACTGGCATAAAGTGTCTCGTGGCACTTTAGTGTTTCCTACTTTGCTTTTTATGTTACACAGTTGTTGCGAAAATATGCCTTCCATCTGCACGGTGTACACGGCTGCTGAAAACAGTACACACTGCAGAATATGCACAGAAATGTATTATATGCAAAAAGATACATTTAGGGCTTCATGTATCAATTGATCAATCAAATATTTATTTCACACATATAAGCAACAAATTAATAAACAAGAAAAACGAAGAATATCAAATCAGTGAAGAGCATCATATTCACACGACCATTTCCTTTTGGAAAAGAGGAGGATGACTGCATTGATTCTTGGCAAGTCACCTCTATAGGGAGATTAAGTAGGTCTTTCATGGTTAAAGTTTCATTGACAGTATTGGGAAGATGAATGTCCACACTATAAGTACAAATTCAAGTATGTACGGAAAGAGTACCCCTAATGTTAAGAATCACCCCTCAGACTGGGCATGGCTGTATCCTCCACCTGGTGTGCTTCAGCCTGCTTGCCCTGTGTTGGTTTTGTATGTGAGGTGTTGATGAAAGAGCGCTGTCAGTTGCTAGCCGGGGCCGAGGGAGCCTGATGCACGTGTTACTGAGACATTCCTGTGGTCGGCTTGGATTTTCCGTCAGTGCCCACACCCCCTTTTACATACACACATGCTACTTTATACAAAGGCATGCACTGGTCAGTTGAACATAGCACGCACACACTTAATCACACTCAGACACACATGATATTTACCACATTTGCAGTTATTTTGTGAACCATTATGCAAATTTAAGTTGCTTTAAAATGCCAACTTGGAATGATGTGGTTGGATAATTTATATTGTATTGAGCTGAGTTTTTGACTGTTTTGTGTGTGTGCATGTGCATGTTTTTTAATGAATTAAAACAAAATACAGATGCATCCGCTGACAGTACTAAATCAACCTCTGTCTTGCCGCAAAGTACAAAGTGCATGCGTGGCAGCCTACATATGAATACGCTTGCAAACACTTATAAAAAAAGAGTGTCTGTCCTCACTGAACCTAAAAGGCCCAGCTTTTTCTCAAGACTTGGAAATACTGGTTCGATCAGATGAGATTCCCACAGTAATTTGACATAATCCAACATTTAAAATGACAAGTAGACTTATTAAATAAATACACAAATCATATTAGAGGGTTTACTGGCACCAGTCTTGCCTTAGCCTGCCTTCACTACAATAACAGACAGTTGGTGTGTCACACTGTTGGCCGAAGGCACAACGAACACATAAGGTTCACTCATTACAGATTTTTTTTTTTAATGAATTTCTGTGGTTTGTGTAACATAACTATAATCAGTGTTTTGATACTGAGGAAAACCATGAGTGCAAAGCATAGGTCCTCACTCTTTTAATAATTAAAACCTAATTTGGCTTGCTGCCTTAAATTTCTTTAAGGACACACTGCAAACTATGCCAAGATATGTCAAACTTAGTCAACTTTGGCATTTTAACAGATTCGACTAAAGACATGGGAACAGATTCTGTTTTCTTGTGACAGGCTGCGCGTAAAAAGTGCCTAAAGGTAAAGTTTTAAATAGTTTCTTTGCTATTTTGTCTGTTTTATGTAGACACGACGCTGGTTCATCCCTTGAGTTAGATGCCTTTTCCTGCTTGAATGATTCATAGGTCAGTGTTAAGTGGATTACCAACATTAAATATTAAATTCAGTCAGGAAGCCTCAAGACCATTTTGTAAAATTACCAGAAAAATAAATGGAATGGTTAAGCCCAAAATAGGCCTAAAACTTAAAGAATATTAAAATTACAGTTATTACCTCTAATCTTTACTAGAAATGCTGATGTACCTGTTTAAAAGGCACCCACTTGCTCATGTGTTCAAAAGATTAACTCAAAAAGCGAAAGCGTCTTTCCACTGCCTCCAGATAGCAAATACAAACAAAAAGTTCTTTTTTTGTTTTCTCAAATTTGAATGCAAAACGTCCCATGGGAAAGGTTAACATCATCAATTACCCCTGATTTAATTTATGTCTACATTCCATTCAGTGAAATGGGAGACCATTGTACAGATTAGTGCCTATTTTGCTACAGTTTCTGTGAATGCTCTGTTGGCATAATCCACAGTGAGAAAAGGAACAATGAGCTTGAGTGTGCACACAGGAACTGTCTTTGAAATACTAATAAGGCTTTCTAAAGAGAGTGCGTATTGTCTGCGCGTGTGTGTGTGTACGTGTGTGCGTTGTTGTATACAAGCTGTGGCTGGATTCCCAGAAATCGCCTAAATGTTGACGCATGAGGGTCTCTGTCAGCGAATGTGCCACTTCCTGTCTGTTTTTGTTTGTTTTAGTGTATATGGCTTTTGCATCTTTTACCATCAAAGAACATACTCATAATTGATGAAACTGGATCCACTCACATCACCATTCTTTAAATAGAATGGCGCTTCATAAACCTGTCATTAGTACCTGGGGATCTGCCCAGTCCGCGAGCTGCCTTCCAGTCCTCACTGAGGCCTTCACCAAAACCGCTGTCTAGATCTCCATTCCTGGATCTAGCTTTATTCCACCTACCGTTTTCCTTCAAGAAACAATGTCTTGAAGATGTGGTCCGTGCTAGTGAAATGAAAAATGAAAGAAAAACATGGCAAACTTTACGCAAGTCTGCACAAGACTTGTACACTAACAATAGTACAGTGCTGAACTTTTCTTTTTTTCCCTGAAGGTTCCTCTGGGGTATTGTTGTGGTTCCCTTTGAAGGGTTTTCCAGTCTTTTGCTTCACTGATCACCAATAAGTCCTGTTCCCAGTGCACAGCTGAGAGGAGTCACTCATAAAGTTCAAACACACCCTGCAGCCACTCTGTGAATCAGAGGCACAATTGTACCACAGTTTTCAGCCGCAAGAAAAATCTAACTAATCAGGTGAATAATTTATTTCATTCCAGCGCATGCTGCACAAGGCTTCATCTTGTGATTGCAGCTTAGATAGATGCTAAAATGATATCACTATTTCAAATATCAAGTCCATGATGTTGTAGTTGAGTCTTTTCTCCGTTTGGAGCCTTTAAGTCATTTTACTTGCAAGTATTTCAGACTTTATGCAACATCTACTGCAATCCTGCCCCTCCTACAGAGGATCCAGGATCTTTCTTGCATTTGTTTTAACAGGCTTTTGGGTTCAGTTTTTCTTTATGTAGTCTGAGAACAAAGGTTGTACAACCTTAGAAAAAGATGTTTGAGACTGTATGAAAAACCCTGAGCAGACCTGATGGCAACATTTTTCAATGAGGGATTCTCGTAAGGCTTTCATGCCAGAAAATACAACTGGAAATAAATAAGTCGAGGCTAATAGAAACATTAGCAATGAGTGTGCAAATGTCTCCAAGACACATAAACACTTAAGCATATAAACATGCTCTTCTACACATGATTTATGCCTTTTTCTATGTTTACACTCCAGTCAGCATCTCTGTTTCAAGCTTCCTATTGCACTCAGATGATTTCTTATGCCACACCTGCAGCAGCAGGAGCAGCAGCTTGGATCCTTCGTGAGGCTCTCTGACTTTTGTCCTGTCGGACTTGTCCATTTTTGTGATGATCCATGTTAGGCTTAGACTATTTTTGCCAAATTGCTGTTTAAGTTAGTCATTACAGAGCCATTATGGTATAAATCTAAACAACAACCTATGACAAAATGTTCTAAATTTGCCTCATGCATGTAGTCTGGTCCTACTGTAGGTGACATATTTGAGCGCAAGCCTTGTGCACACATGTGCCTGCTGCTGTGTGTGGATGTGAGCCATGCTTCGTGGAGTGTTTTGTTGCTCAGGACTTGTTGCTATCCCTGAGGCTTACGTCACCTGACATGGATTTGACTGCTGTTTCCGTGGCACTCAGTCGCTGGCCAGCTTCACTCCTGCAACTGTCTTTTTTCCATTCATTACTCAATAGCTTTTCAGATAAGTGGTTTTTCAAGTTTCACAACTCTGGTCTCATTATCTTAATCGTGACATCTTTAAGTTAAACACGAATTCATTTGAAAATACTTTCTCTTCCTATGTGGTATCATAGCCTATGAGATCAACTGAGATGAGAGGGAAGAGCTTATCTTTGTGCACAAGATGTGGTTTGACAAAGCACTTTGGCTTGTGGGGTAATGACAGGCAAGCAGTCCAGGTTCACGGCAGTGCAAGTGAATAGCTTCCTCTAGTGGTAAAAAGAAATAATTGCAATTCTGATTGAGATCAAATTCACTGCAAGTAGAATAAAAATTTTTTAAAAAGCATAAATTATTAGTAAAGCAAAAATATAAAGACTCATATGTGCTTGTCTGCTTTCAGGACATCAATGTTTGCATCCTAGAGAATTACCCTGAGTGCTCCAACCCAAGGGTTTTCTACATCATCCCCTACTTCTGTGGACAGCATCCTCAGTGCAGGTATTTATGAGATTTTGTCAAGTTGCATTACAAAAGCTTGGTAATATTTCTTTCCAAGTAATGCTACTCTAGTGCAAACTTTCTCTTGGTCTTATTTTCCTTCTGTCTCACACAGAGAGCCAGGAGTATGGGCTTTGGAGAGGGCCAAACAGAATGTGCTGGAGAACTACCTCCTTGTGGGGATATTGGAAGAGCTGGAGGACGTTCTGCTCCTGCTAGAGAGGCTCTTACCTCATTACTTTACTGGAGTACTCAACATCTACAAGAGCCCTGGTAGCTGCACCTTGTGATATAGAATGTTTTATGCTGTCAGAGTATCGAGTGAATGTTTTCCTATACAAGACAATAAAAAAGTCTTTAGCATGGTAACGTGATCAACGTAATTAGAATGTGAATAGTTTTGCGGGTATTTTGTCACAAATTTGCATAGCCTGGTAGTGACCGTTAAAATGCTCTAACTTCCACACAGGACAGAGTTAGTTCTCATGATTTGATTTATCCATACCTTTTTTTTAATGAGGTTCTGATCACAAGATACAGTTTATCTGTTTATTTTGAATGTCATAAAAATGTGCTATTACATGATTTGGGGTGATCTTTATTACGAGAAATATTTAGTGACTTCATACAAAAGGTAGCAACACCTTTTGTATGTGATTTATCAAAAATATCACCTTTATAAGAGCTGCAATAAGAGTTAGGTAGCACTCTTAGCACTCATATGGATAGTAGTCAAGATCCTGTGACTTCCAGATACAGACAAACAAACTGGTGATGGCTAACCAACAGGGCATAGTAGTGGTGGACAAGCAGAGCAAGAAGGCCATAGTGACAGATATAGCTAGGAAGAAATACCAAGAGCTGCATGTTATTTTTGTCCAGCTTAGCGAACCGCTTGTCATGATGACTTAGTAGCAAGATATCTAAATAGATGAGGTGATATATGAATCATTCACATTAAACAGCAATCACGTGCTACTTAACTGGAAAAATAAGTGGCTTAAGATGATGATATATGATATAGTTATTAAGTAATTTCCTGTCTAAATAAATGTGCTTGAAACTTTTTCTAAAACATTTTGATTTTAGTCTTTGCTGAACTTTGTTTTTTTGTCTCTCCATCATTTTGTTGCAGATTATAGGAAAATGGGAAACATGACAGGCACCGTGCGTAAACAAACCCCCACTTTAGAGGCCCTGCAGGTGCTGTATCACCGCATGCGCTATGAGTACGAGTTTTACAACTTCGTCCGTGACCAGTTCCACCTCACGAAGAAAAAAATCGGCCTGAAGTCTGTTTCCAAACCCCCCGCCTATTCAAATGATTTCCTGCAGCAACTGGCCCTTCGAACCCCAGAGCCTCTGGATGAAGACGAGGAACTGGAAACGGATCTGGAGGATGCAAATAGCTGGCTGGTTCATCCCTAAGGGATGCTCGATGAACATTAGACGCAGCCACGTAACGGCTGCTTAGCTAGGACTGGCTAAAGAAAACTGTACCCTGAGGACAAAGGGGAGGAGTTTCAATCTTTCAGCGTCACCCAGAGAATTGAGGTGCAACTCCCAAACTGACAGGCTCAGCACTGAAAACTGTAGAGTTGAGAAACTGGATGGACAAAATGCTCTATTTATAAATTGACCAAGGGCAATGGGAAATAATATTCAACTCAATCTGCTTGACTCAAGTTTTCCTTTTTATAATTTGGGCTTCTTTTTGGGTTCGTTTAAAAACCGTACTGTCGCTGTCATCTCCAGGGAGAGATTAGTGCAAGATCTGGACAGCTAACTGTGATTGGAAATGTGCTAAATGTTATCGCCAGGTTGTTTACTATAGGAGAGGAATTAAAGGCATTTCCCAAGACAGATTACTACTTTATGAGAGGTTTGATGTCCTGAAAGCTGGATGTTGTTGTGAATTTTAAAAAGTGCCATAAGCCTTTTAGGTATATTAGTCTTCCAGGACTGTTGTCAGACCTTACTAAGGGTTCTGGGATTTGTGTGGCAGAAAGTTCTGTGCACAGCTGGCAGAGTTGTGACATAGTCAGTTCATTTGTTTTAGTATTGGTTTATAACATTTTGTGTAATTTTGTGTAATTTGTTAAATACTATTAGGTGTAAATGAGGGTTAAACTGCGAGCACTCAAGTATGAATTCAGAGAATTCCAAAAGTGTGCATGAATGATTGAGTTTGACCAAACAAGCTGTGTATTTTAGCAAAGATTTATTATTTGGGACAGGCTATATGTTGATACTGTAGAGTGAGTTAAAAGCCTTTATGAAGCCTAATTTGTATTCCAAAGTTTAAAAGATTGAGCTTGCCAAATAGCAGTTTTTTTTGCAAAACTGTATGAATACACTGCACTTTGTGTTAGGTGACATTTCCTTAACATCTGCAGCAAAATGAGGGATTTGGTCACAACTGAATGCTGATTTGCCTGTCATTTCAACTCAGATTATTTGTTGTTTAAGGGTTTTCTGTATATTAATGTTATCATCAAAGTGTGTGAAGTGTTACCAAGCCCAGTTAATACTTATTTCTAATTATCCAGCAGCTCCACAGTGCTTTTTCATCACAGATGTTTAAAAAAAACAATTAACCATAAGCTATAACGTGACTAAACATTTCACTCTACCATCTTAATCTCTGTTCTGCGTATCTTCATCATTATGTTCCATGTTTTGTTTTTTGCTAGTTTTATTTATTGTTTTCTATTCATTTGCATTCCATATAAAATTCTCAGGAAGATAAAAAAAAACAATGTTTAACGCTCACATTTTTTTTTGTTGTTGTTTATGCTGGTGGCTATAAAACAATTTTCGGCATTTAAGGGTGTCTAGAATGAACAATGGACAATGAATGAACAACTAACAAAGACCGTCAATAAATGTCCTCTTACTATTGCAGCTATTGCCCCTGTTTTACTTAAAAATGGTTTTGATACAGAAAAAAACGTACTTTTTACAGACTTATTATGGTGACTCCATTCGGGGAATTGCTAACTATATGTATATATATATAATATGTAGGCATTTTTTCCAAGAACCTTTGTTTAAGAGAGGGCATTCACTCACTGACCACTTTAAAAAAAGTGGCCCTTAAAGACAGAAAGGTAATTTTGGGGACGTTGAGGCATGTTGTTGGTACCATGATGTTTTGGGATTTTTCCCACACCACCACAGGGTTAACAGAGTAGAGTCAGAAGAAAATGGAAAATATCCACTTGGCAGCATTTCTCTGGGTGACAATGCCATGCTGATGTCGGAGGTCAGAAGAGAATGGCCATACCACTTCAAGCTAAGTAACTGTGTAACTCGGGGCATGAGTTACTATACATACCTAGCATGCAGCTCTGTATGCACAAGAGTATTTATTCTGGCATGTCAAATCTTGAAGCAGATGGCCTAAAGCAGCCACACCAGGTGCCACTCCTTTGAGCTAAGAGCAGGAAACTGTGGCTACAATTCAACAGGATATTGGAAGAATGTTGCCCGATATCTTGAATTCTGCTCAGACATTTATGCTAGGACGTAAACATCATGAAAACCATCATGATCTATACCGACTTATATCAATGGTTCAGGCCACAGATGGTGTTTAAATGGGGTGTGGGACATTTTCTTGCCGTATTCTGGGACCTGAACAGTGTTTAAATGCCACATCTTACCACTGCTTTATGAGCACAATGTGAATGTGTGAATATTTCCAGCACCTTGTTGAATATATGCCACAAATAACTAAAGCTGTTCTGAACACAACAGGTGCTCCAACCGAATACTAGCAAGGTGCACTCAATAAAGCGTAAATAGTCATCACTCATTGTAATACTCAAATGTTTTTTTATTTAAATCTTGAAAAATTTGAGTGACAAAATGTTTTTGGAAATATCCACAAACATTCATTACATTTTCAGAATTTTGGCACATCGTCAACAACAGGAGATAATCACTTACATGAAGCAGATTGATAACAACATCCTTACATCCTTACTCGCTCCATTTAGCCCAGTAATAGCCCCCACTCTATTTGAGGCACCAGTATCACGCCAGAACTGGAAGTTCACGTTAGAAGAACTCATGTTTAGTACTTTTCCATACACATAAGCACACACACATAAAAACTGGTAGTTTTCTCCTGAAAAGTTGAACACAGAGGACCTTTATGTATTCGGTAATGGCGATGGGAATGTCACTGTGGCTGTGGGACTTCCCCTTCACCATCAAACACAAAGCTGTTAATGTATATAGGCACCGTATCCTCAGACCTGCTGTATTATTTTTGCATTTCCAGCACCAAGTTCAAACTTTCCTTATTGACAAATGGAAGGAATTCACTTGCTCCTTTACCGAGGTTTATAAAGTCTCTTTCTGTATCACTGTAAAACTGTGCTAACTAAAGCCAGTTCATATGAACAGAATGAAAAAGCCATAAACCCCAGTGTCAATCCTCTGCATATTTATTGTAAATCAAAATAAGACGAGGATGCTATTAATGGAAAAGTCCATACTGTTGATTGCAGACCAGTCACCAGTTTTAGAACACCAGCCGCTGTTCTTTTTCTCCTTTGGATTAATGCACCATAACTGTAACATAATATTGTAAATCAGGTATATACAGTACATCTCCACAGTGTTGTGGTCCATCCCTGTATTTGGTCCAAACATCTGGAGATCATATTTGACTCTTGAAGACTCTGTAAGGTACTATTATGCTTCTTTTCTTAATCTGCCTAGCGTCTGATTGCATATAAGCGCATATAAAAAAAATCTTAACTTGACTGTTCTACTCAGTTATACCCACACATGCACACAGATTAGATAACAAAGGCATAGTAAAGCTCAGCAATGGCATCTTAGACAAGATGAGCAATTAAAAAACTCCTGCACACTGTTATTGTGATCGCCGTAATGTTTATGGGTAATTAGAAAATTCATTAACCTTTAATAAAGGTCACAATAATAGGAAGAAGAAGAACTAATAAAGGTCTAACAATGGTGTGCAAAACTTTGCTCTTTTGTTACCTTTAAATATTTGATCTTTAACAAGAGGCAGTTGAGGATAAATCCAGTGATAGATTCACAGCAAAACTGATGTCCTGAGATTAAAAGAAAGCCTTAAAAGGCAAGTTGAAGGCACTTATTTAATATTAGAATAATACATTCTAGATACACGACATACGATTTATTATGGTATAAAATAACCAAGGCACTGCCATGATCTGGTCAGATGGTCGGAGATGCCAAAAAATGTGCAGCAGTTTAGCTTTGATAACTTTGTTTTAAAGGATGACTTGGTTCAGTACAGCTGGAGTCTGATTTTAATAGTTTTGGTCATCACTTCTTGTCGGTAATATAAACACTGTGGTAAGAGCAGGAGGATACCCGCTGAAACACTGCTTGAAAGAAGCCCAACAGGGCAAGAAACACCTGACGACCTAACATAAAAATCTGCTTTTGTTCTGCCTATAACTACAAAAACTTCATTTGATTTAAAAATAAATAAAGTCTTTCTATTGTCTGTCATGTCTGTCTTATTTGTAGCTGTGTTCCAAGAAATTTTGAAAAAATTTTTAAGTACAAAGTTAAAATCAGTAATAGAAATTATGATCGAAACTACAAAAAAGACTCAAAGTATGCTTTCACAAATTACCACACATGGCACATGATTTTCATTGTTTTGTGGTGTTTACATGATAGAGCAGAAGATTGTGAGGAAGTTCTCAGGCCTCCTAAAATATCAAGCTGTTGGTCACTTTACAGAACAAAATGTCAACAAAAAAGTCACTTCACAAGTTATCATAAAAACGTATCTTTTCTTGTTTTTCACTTTTTTCCAACCATCCTATTAATCTATGTCGTTTTTGTTTCCAGGTATTTAACTGTTGTTACCTCGTCTCTCTTCCACAGCTTGTCTCCTTGTGTGTAGATCTCTGTGTTCCCTGAAGTGTACGGCTCAAGCTTTTGCTCCATGCTGGTTCAGCTCCAGTCTGTCGTTCATCTTGCTGGGCTTACGTCCCAGAGATTCAGCCTCTTCCAAGGTGGTTGTCAGAGGTTTGCCAAGGGTCTCAGGCAGAAACAGTGCGAGTACTCCAAAAATTAATGCCAGGATTCCTACAATAAGCTAAACACAGGTTGTGATTGAGAAAAAGGGGGGAAATTTTTTAATTTAGCAGTGCTGCCAGGGTAAACTTAGAAATAAACTATGATAAATGAGAACAAATGGAAGTTGACAGCTAAAACATTAAATGCATTTCTATACCTGAGGTAGGTAGATCCAGATGTCAGCCAGGTAGACACAGAAAGGGGCCACCACACTGCCGACACGGCACATCATACTGCCACTACCTACTGCCAAAGACCTGGAGGAAGAGCAGCATTACTCCCTCTGTTAGAATTAATTAAAAGTCGGAATATTACATTGATTTCAGTTTTTAAATTTAGTTCACAGGTCTAGCTAGTTCTAAAGTGGAAGATTCAAACATGAAACTTTGCCCTTAATATAGCAGCAAAGTACAAACCCCTATTCCAGTAAAGCTCTCAAGAACAGAATGCAATGATTTCCAAATCAAATCAACTTTAACCTGAAATTATGGTTGTATATGAATGCATGAATTTTCTGTTTCACGTATAAAGAGTTCTTTAGTTTTTGCAATATGAAAAAAATAATAGTTTTAGCAGTTTTAGCAAACCCTTAAAACAAAAACAAAACTCTTTAGCGTGCTTACCTGATGATAGTCGGGTAAAGCTCGCAGGTGTAGAGGTAGATGAGACCAAAGGCAATTGCAATAGCAAACTTTCCTATCATACTCAGAACAATAGTTAGGATCTCTATGTCCTGTAGAAATGAAGAGAGAAAGAAAAACAAAGAGAAAGACAAAGATTTCAATTCAATTTAGCTTTAATCACGTAGCACCAAATAACAAAACTAAATTCCAGGTGCATATACTACTTTTAAAAACTCAAGAAAGCACAAGTAAGTACTTGTACTTAAGTACTTGTACACCTGATTGCCCTTGCTCATCAGAGACTTAACGAACTTAATAAGTGTTGCTCTGTCAGTCACTATAATTTAATTCATTATTATACTTTCTGACAAGTTCTGATTGTGTGTCAAACATGCCCTTGACTTAAAACATCCATAAAAACATACATGTTAATATATGGTAACTAAGTGAAGAATAAGCTTGAATGTAAAATGAAATGTATTTGATTATTAATTCCCATTGACTACAAAGCAGTGTATAAACTGTATACAGCCAAGCTATCGTGTGGTTTCTATTAAGAAGTGCTGGAAACAAACTGGAACTTAATGAGACTGCAACTGGATTCATGACAGCTGGAATGAACAGGTGTGAGTAAAAGGGTCGCTACTGCCGTGTCAGCAGGGTTGCGACACAGAACTTTAGACGTGTCCCCTGTCTCCATGCTGCTATTTTTTTTCCATCTTTCACTGTTTGCGTGGCTCCTAAGATCAAAGGTCATATTTATTTAAAAATGAAGTACCAGCTGTTTGCCAGCTCATCCATGAACAGTGCTAATTTGGGTCAGAGCTCAGAACACATGTTGGGAGCTTCAAGTGTCGGATCTCATTAGTACTGGTCAGTGATCACAAAATACATCGCAATAACAGTCGAGTTCATTAGAGTACAAGTACTTTAAGTAACTCTATGCTATATTTATTCTATCTTGTAAGCAGTAGCATCACTGTCACATGTGTAAAGCTCCACATGCAGTTAGGATGCAGGATTACAAGCATGGCTCATTTGTAAGAGTTACCAAGACGAAGCCTCTTCCCTCCAAAAAAGACATGGCGGTATAGCTTAGGATTGCAAAGTTGCCTCAGAACTTAACACATGTTAGAGAGAGTTTCTTAAAGTACATGTACTTGTACAGTTTGGACTGTCTGATTTATCGCCTTGTCACTGGGCTGGTACTGTTGAACTCTGACACTTGCACCTAAAGATGACTGCAGATTTCTGTGAACAGCTGAACTTTTTTTTGGTGGTGGGGGGTGGGGGTAGGGTGCATCTCTGTACGTACAGCAGGTACCACAATAATGAGAAAACAGGCGACCGCAGCCAGGAGCAGAGATGGGGCACACGTCTTCTTCCTTCCAATCCGATCCATTGCAAAACAGCCAACCAGATAAGAGGGGAGCTCCACTGCACCTGGAAACAACCAACCACAGCCGCTCTCTGTCAGGGGTTATCACTGGCACTGACAGTGACATTCTATCTGGAGGACCTAAATAACCATCTGAAAAGCTGCCTCCCAGATATGCTCTTCACTGTGCCTCTAATGGAAGTAAATGGGGATCACTCACTAAATATTCCTCTGGCAATTAAATGATCAAGATTAAAAATACACTTTCCGTTGAGCGTGAAGATACAAGACAATTCATTTAAAACAATTACTTTGTGACTTGAATTAACATAATTTACAATTATATTTCTAAGCAGTCATCCTGAAACACATTTCAGCAGTCATTTTGATGTTAACCTCAATTTCAGTGATGACCTAGACATCCAATCTGCATGTTAAGAATCAACAGTCAAATCTGAAAAAAACCTTCAAGTTTACTGTCCTGAATGGAAATCTACTGGAGAGTTGTGAAATGCAAAAAAACCCCAATAAAAAACCCAAAAACAAGCCAAACAACATCATTATCCAATCATGCTTCTAGACTCATGACAGTTTTAAGGGAGAGGTGGCAGAAATATTCTTCTACTCGACCTCTAGGTAAAGATGGAGGTAAGTGGACTTTTTCTTGGTCGACTTGGTTACACATTTGGTTATCTGCCACAATCTTTACTCTTATCTAATGTCAACAATTTCCCTTGTGGGATTAATAATCTACCTACCTACCTAAGTCACAGCTAGTAATAAATTCTGCAAACTTATTTTATAATTAAGTGATCGTACTGTTACATCCCCCAGGAGGATGTCTCTTCTCCCTATTAACCTTTTGTTTTGTCCAGGCTCCACCTCCTCTGTCCTGAGTCAAAGGTTAAATAAAATCCCGTGTTTTCAAATAGCATTACATGAACACTATATCAGTTCAACTAAAAGATGTTTGTTAGACTGTAAATCCTATTTTCTCAATCAGACAGAAAACCACGAGGAAGCCATTTAGCTTAAAGATGGAGCGCTGCTATTTTTGTTGAGTCCTCGCAGTCTGATTTCACTCTCGGTTACATATACAGAGCACTAAACAAAGCAAAGTAGAGGAACATATCATTTTTACTGTGTTTGAAATTTCCACATAAGGTTCTGCTCAACTTAGAAGTAGCAAGAGTTGTTTTTAGATTAAACAGGTGAACTAAATCATCTCCAGACTCACTGGAAACACTCTGAAGTAGAGTAAGAAGCAGAGACACTATTCTACATCTGACACCAAAGGTAAAAAAAAAAAAAAGTGCCAATATGATCACAATATTAAATACATGTTTATAGTTTTGCAATCTCAGTACCAAATTCACACTCATGTGACAATCACTTACCAGCAAGGAAGAGGTTAACATACTGGTTTCCTCCCAGATTTACTGAGCCCAGAGAGAAGACGTAGTAGCCCAGACTGCCGATGAACCAGATGGCCCACACTGTGCATGTACGACCGGCCATCCTCCAGCTGCCAAACAGGTCCACGATGGTCAGCTTCTTCTCAGGCTTGGATGACTGCTCGTCTGTGTCTCCCTTCAGCAGACTTTTGCCATCTTCTCTCTTCCCTGGCTCCAGGAGATCCTCAGCTTTCAGCCTGCATTCAAGGCCGTTGACGCGGGCAATCACATTCAGCAGTTTCTCAGTTTCCTCATAGCGGCCCTTGGCCATCAAGTAAAAGGGAGTCTCGGGAAACTTCCAGCAAAAGAGCAAGAAAGGTGCGGTGCATACGGAGAGGACTATCTGGTAGATCCACCACACCCGCACCAGGTAACCAGTCAGAGCCACCATCATGACGCCAACAGCAAAGGCTGCATGCACATGCATCGATGTCCATGTGCGTACCTTGTTGCCAGTGAACTCTGTTACATAGACAAAGACCACCACCAGATAGCCACTAGACACCTGTCAAAAGCAAAGATGAGAAATAGGAACTAGTCATTTTAATAGCAGTTTAATAGCAGTTTTCCACAGAAAACAGATAAAGTGGCCAAGAAATGAAAATGTAAAAAAATAAAATAAGAGATGGACAAAATGCCCTTCTAACATGTTACAGATGTTGATGTTGTATATAGTACTGTGCAAAAGTCTTGAGTCATCCATCATTTCTTAATATTTGGTTTCCAAGGAGCTAGACTTTCTTAAGATTTTTAAAGTGCACTTGAGAAACAGGCCTTCTGAAGTTTTTCTTTGGACATTGGCTGCTTTTTCACTCATTTTCAGTCCAGACTTTTTACCTGACCTGGTGGCTGAAATTTTTTGCTTTTGTTTAATTTGTCTTTGGGAGGTTTGTGGTTTTTGTTTCTTTGTTTGTTAAGCCACTTAACACTGACCTATGAATCATTCAGGGATAAACTGGGGGGAAAAGACAGCAAAGATCTGAAAGATAGATCTGGTCAATCAGTTGATCCATTTACTGTTGGTTACAGCCTCACCAGAAACGGTCTGAGTGGAAAGGTGGCTGTCAAGAAGGCATTCTTATGAAAGGGAAATGGGAGAAAAGGCAGAGGTATGCCAAATTATAGAAGACTTGAACTGAATTTGAGTGGGAACAGATCTTATGGAGTAATGAATCGAAATTTAAATTTTTTGGTTTAAGTCATCATCAATATTTACAGAGGATGTCAGTTCAGTGGTACAATAGCGACTGTCTGCAGCCATCTTTAAAACACAGTGTCGTGGTTTGGGGTGGCGTTTCAACCAGTGATGTTGGGGATCTTGTCAAAATTGATGGATATTTGAACACCATCAGATTTTGATCCACCATGCAATACCGTTAGGAAATAATGTAATTGCACTTCATTTTTCATATTGGCAATAATCCTAAACCCATTTACACCTGGACAGAAAAAAAAATCACAGTGGAACACTATTAGTCGTGGATTGGCTTCCCCAGAGTGCTATGGGATCATCTTGATAGAGAACAGAACATAAGACAGCCAACATACATAGAAGAGCTTTGAATGTCCTTCACGCTGCATGGAGAACTATTCCTGTAGACAACTTAAAGAAATTACTAAAAAGTGAGAGTTCAGGGTCTGTCAAAGAATAAAGGTGGTCATACCAAATATTCCCTAAAAACTTGTTAGACCTTTGCAGAATCTGTCCTATTTATTGTATTTCCTTGTATGTTAGCTCATGTTTCAATAAACAGCTGCAAATGCTGAGTGAGAGGTGGCTTGAGACTTTTGCACAGTACCATAATTTGTCCACAAGATGGCACTCTGCAGCTTCCCTGCTGGCAACCGTGTTTGAAACGCCCAACAACCAGCTAATCCCAACAGAGTCGGACAGAGTATAAACAAATAAGCAAATAACTACACATAACAAATGTTAGGGAAATCTGTTTTGGAAAATATCGGTCGATATATTGGAATATCAGATTTTTAAATCAGCAAATATCTGTATTAGTCTTTTAAAACTTATGTTCCTCAGACTTTAAATATAAGGTTATGATCATGCTAGTAAACCTGAAGTATATCCTTTGTGTTCAACCTTATGAACTTATGAACAAAGAGAAACTGACTGCATGCTCTTGTTGTACACAGTACCAGCACACAACAAATTTATAGTTCATAGTAATGATTTGGGGATATGTCTTTGTAGGTTTGCCGTGTGGTTTCATAGTGTAGCTGTGCAGTATCAGTGTACAAGGGCCTGACTCTATGTGAAAAACAACAGCTGTAACTGAGGAGGACTGGGGGGGGGGGGGATGGTAGAAGACGGAAAGGAGTGAAATAGTTTAAGCAGATATGAAATAATCTGCATCTAAAGCAAACAAACCCATGTTTAAATATAAAGACAGAAACTAAACCTGTTTGTCACTGTTTGTGTCACATTTCCTTAAATTACATATTTAAGGAGTATTTTTGGTTTGCATGTTGGCTTAGCTGCAATATGCCTACAGGGGGTGTATTCAAGTATATTACCTGAGAACATTAGGGACTGGACAAGAGGTTGTTTAGCTGAGAAACATCCACTGGTGGCTGTTTGCAAGAAGAACATTGCAAATATGCCACTTCTCTTGTCCCACGTTGGCTTTTTATAAAACACACGCACGCACAGGTACGTAACCATTCACAACCGTACCCACCATAGCAAGGAGAAAGCGGAGCACCACAAAGAAATAGTAGTTTCCGGAGAATGCTACAGCTACTCCGAACCCAAACTGACAAACGCTGGTGAGCATCAGAATCTTCACACGCCCAACTCTGGTGGAGAGAAAGAAAACTATGTGAAAAAGAATTACAGAGACAAGCAGACCAATAAAGGAAGAGAAAAGAGCTTGTATATTCAGTTAAGGAATCGATTAAAAGGGGCTTATAAAGTTGTCACAGTCGCACGTGGTTTTAAATCATTTCGACAGGAGTGCTTGACAGGAATATGATACTTGTGCATGAAGTTACGGAGAAGACTGACTGCTTTCTGCTAAAATTTACTGCTGTAAATGGTAAATGGCCTGATTCTTATATAGTGCTTTTCTACTCTCCCGAAGCTCTTTATATAACAAGCCTCATTCACCCATTCATGCAAGCATTTTTTTCACTTTTTTGCTCAAGTGCTTTCTATCTAACAATCAAACGAATTCGCATTCGGAGAGCAACTGGGGTTTAGTTTCTTGCCAGAGGATATTTGGCAAACAGACTGGAGCAACCATGGATCGTACCACCAATCTTTCGATTAGTAGGTGACCTGCGCTACCTCCTGAGCTACAGCCACCCCTGCACATGTAAATGCTAACCACTCAAATCTGGCTTTGCATTCTGCTCCAGTCATTACCTTCCACTTCTTTTTCCCCCAATCTACATCAACTATGCTTTCACTTGTCCTGCCTCATTTTCACTATAATAATTTCTTTCCACTACCTTCTTGACCTAATGTGAAGCCATACATCCTGAAATTACAACTACATGAATTACAACTACTTTGGCAAGTTCCTTTTTTTTTTTTAAACATATAGTCTATGCCAGGACAGCCCTTCCTGTTTAAAACTTAACTCAAAAAGTGTCACATGGTAACATTTAACCCCTGTCTTTGACTCTACATGTTGCCTGAAAATAACCTTGACCTCATCTTACAGCAGCCCCTGCTTACCTGTCAGCAACGTCCCCAAACACCAGCGCTCCAATCAGCACCCCGAGCATGAATGTGGGCTGGCACAGCTTGGCCAGCCACTCTTTATCACATACCAAGTCCCAGTCGGTCACAATGCTTTGGTAAACTTCGGTGTGGTCATAAACAAAGTTCCCTGTACATTCTTTCACTGTTTTGTTGCCATCGAAGTCATACGAAAAGTGTGTTGGGTTGATGCGAAGGGTGCAGCGGCACCGGCTTAGCTCCCACTGTTCTCCTTCTGCTGTCTTCACCACCAGTGGTCCACTACCTGATTTGAAGACTGGTAAGATTTCTTCCAGGCTGCTTGCCGTCACGTTACCATACAGAACGTCGGTGATGTTGCCGGGCACGCTAGACACAAAAATTGGAGTTTCCACCAGAAAAACTGAGGCCAGGTAGTGGATTCCACAAGCTATGGCCTGGAAGACTGCTGCAAAGTACAGACATGCCTGAAATCTGGACAGAAGGAGAATACAGGAAAATTATTGTGGTGATTTTACAGTATCACCAACAAAAACAAAAAACTTCTACAAAGGCAACCTTAATAGTTCAACTTTTAATGGAATCTAAAAGACATTTCCAGGTATCCAACAGCATTATCGTTTCAAGACAATTGCTTTGAATGTAGTAATTTATTCAGAAAACAAGTCTATATCCAGTGTTGGGGAGTAACGGAATACATGTACCGCCGTTACGTATTTAAAATACAAAATATGAGTACATGTAAAAAAGGTGGTATTCAGAATACAGTTACTTTGTTGAAATAAGTGGATTACACGGCGGTACTTTCCTGTTTCATATTAGGGTTGCCAACCGTCCCTTAAAATACGGAATCGTCCCGTATTTCGAAACAAAAGTACACGTCCCGTATTGAGCTAATAAGGGACGCACTTTGTCCCGTAATACAGTGAGAATCAAAAGTAGTCTATAACTTTTAATGGAATTAACGCTTTGTTTGAAAACATAATTCCCAGCCCCTCTCCTGCTTTGTGACCAATGAGCTGACAGCACACTTACGAGTATGACAATTCAGATTACCGCTCATCTCATTGGTCAAGGAAAGGTCGCTTACGGAGAAAATACCGGAAGACAACAGATGACCACAACAAGAAGCATGGCCAACAGGGAAACAAACGCCGACACTGCGGTGCAAGTCTCGGACGACAGTACACCTAAAGCTGGGCAAACACTGTGCGATTTTTTCAGTCACGTTATTCAGCTCCTGCTCAAACTGCACGATTGACTCGCAGGGGTTAGAAGTTGGTAGGTCACGATGCAGGTCTCACACTATACCGCCCGATGCTCTGATGCGACCTGAGTGCTCACACTGTGCCTCCATAACATGAAGGTTATAACTAGGGTTGCCAACTCCCTGAAAAATAAATAAGGGACACCTCGTGGCCAGGGCCGGGCAACCCAGTTGTCTTCACCCTTCCCAGTGTGGTAGCTCTTTTTTTGTGTGTGAAATTATTTTTTAACCATTTGACTTGAACTTGATTTAAGCAGATGCATATTCTTTGTGATATGACCATATGGGAAACAAATGATCATTTAGCCATTTATTTTTAGCTCACAATGACAACATTAACACAGTAAAACAGGTCTCTTTCAGAAGCCTGTCATGCTTAACTTTTGAGAATATAAGTAAATCTTTCTTTAAAAGAACTCTGTCCTACTTAACTTAAAATTATATAAATTAATAGAAAACAATAGAACAAAATCATTCTTGTAACAGTGCACATTTAGTGCATTTAGTACAGTTGGCTTCAGTTGAGGTATTATTTCAGCTTTTCTAAAGCTAATCAGCTGCTCCTGTTTGTAAACCCACTTGTTCCCATGATTACGCATCTTAACTCATCATCATTATTCATCTATGTATTACTTTTATGTATTAGTGATCTATTTGTTGTAATCATCTATCCTTGCAGTTGTTTATTACACAAAATAAATTATATTATCACACTTCTGGCCACATAGCCCTGATATTCACCGCACATGCCCATATTAACCTTAACCAGAGGGTTTAAAAAAAACAAACCAGTGTTTACATACCATATCTGCTTCTGCCGTGGCCTGGCGGACAAAAAATTGGTAAAGGGTTCCCCGAGCTTTCATGCCCCTCGTGTTCTTCATGTGCCCACCAATAGAAGCATGCCTATGGAAAAAGTGCGCCGGCACACAGTGCAGTGCGCTTTATAGTGCACTTTTCCAGCCAGGTGTTTTCCTTTTCCCATTCCTCCCTGTACTTTTGCAGCCTTTTTTTTTTCTTTCTCTGAGCGAACAAACATTGCTGCTCTAATGCTGGGCTCACACTGTGCGATTTTTGGCCCATTTTGAGCCGATTTTTGAGTCGTGCGACCGATTTGGTGATCAGCCCGATTTTGGCCTTCATCGTGCGTCGTGTAGTATACGTGGGGTAACGAGAAGTGATTAACACCTCACGACCAGCTCCCGATCATCAATCGCTCGTGAGGGTGTCACCGCAGCTGCTCACGCGCAAACACGTAAACGTCGGTGAAAAAGACGTTGCAGCACAGCTGTGCAGCGTGTGATCTGGACACAAGCGATGGAGGCACAACTTGTAGAACTTTGGAAAGCTCATCCGAGCCTTTTCCATGTGGCATCACAAAATTATCACGACCACAACAACCGTGAAAATAGTTGGATTTACACTGCTGCTCAATCACAGCCTGATCAATGTTTTTCATTAGCAATTTAGCAAAGTTGATGTGGTGGTGTGTCTGTGTGAGTGAAAGACAGAGAGAGCGAGCGACAGATTTTCTGTTATAACCTTCATTTTATGGAGGCACAGTGTGCCGTCCGAGACTTGCACCGCAGTGTCGGCGTTTGTTTCCCTGTTGGCCATGCTTGTTGTTGTGGTCATCGGTTGTCTTCCGGTATTTTCTCCGTAAGCGACCTTTCCTCAACCAATGAGATGAGCGGTAATCTGACTTGTCATACTCGAATTGTCATAAGTGTGCTGTCAGCTCATTGGTCACAAAGCAGGAGAGGGGCTGGGAATTATGTTTTCAAACAAAGCGTTAATTCCATTAAAAGTTATAGACTACTTTTGATTCTCACTGTATTACGGGACAAAGTGCGTCCCTTATTAGCTCAATACGGGACGTGTACTTTTGTTTCGAAATACGGGACGATTCCGTATTTTAAGGGACGGTTGGCAACCCTAGTTATAACAGAAAATCTGTCGCGCTCTCTCTCTCCGTCTTTCACTCACACAGACACGCACACCACCACCATCAACTTTGCTAAATTGCTAATGAAAAACATTGATCGGGCAGCTGTGATTGAGCAGCAGTGTAGATCCAACTATTTTCACGGTTGTTGTGTCGTGATAATTTCTGAGGCCACATCGAAAAGGCTCGGATGAGCTTTCCAAAGTTCTACAAGTTGTACCTCCATCGCTTGTGTCCAGATCACACGTAGGGTTGCCAACTCCCTGAAAAATAAATAAGGGACACCTCGTGGCCAGGGCCGCGCAACCTAGTTGTCTTCACCCTTCCCAGTGTGGTAGCTCTTTTTTGTGTGTGTGAAATTATTTTTTAACCATTTGACTTGAATTTGATTTAAGCAGATGCATATTCTTTGTGATATGACCATATGGGAAACAAATGATCATTTAGCCATTTATTTTTAGCTCACAATGACAACATTAACACAGTAAAACAGGTCTCTTTCTTAAACAGAAGCCTGTCATGCTTAACTTTTGAGAATATAAGTAAATCTTTCTTTAAAAGAACTCTGTCCTGCTTAACTTAAAATTATATAAATTAATAGAAAGCAATAGAACGAAAAATATTCTTGTAACTGTGCACATTTAGTGCATTTAGTACAATTGGCTTCAGCTGAGGTATTATTTCAGCTTTTCTAAAGCTAATCAGCTGCTCCTGTTTGTAAACCCGCTTGTTCCCATGATTACGCATCTTAACTCATCATCATTATTCATCTATGTATTACTTTTATGTATTAGTCATCTATTTGTTGTAATCATCTATCCTTGCAGTTGTTTATTACACAAAATAAATTATATTATCACACTTCTGGCCACATAGCCCTGATATTCACTGCACATGCCCATATTAACCTTAACCAGAGGGTTTAAAAAAAACAAACCAGTGTTTACATACCATATCTGCTTCTGCCGTGGCCTGGTGGACAAAAAATTGGTTAAGGGTTCCCCGAGCTTTCACGCCCCTCATGTTCTTCATGTGCCCACCATTAGAAGCATGCCTATGGAAAAAGTGCGCCGGCACACAGTGCAGTGCGCTTTATAGGTGTTATGGTGACCTTTTCCAGCCAGGTGTTTCCCTTTTCCCATTCCTCCCTGTGCTTTTGCAGCCTTTTTTTTCCTTTCTCTGAGCGAACAAACATTGCTGCTCTAATGCTGGGCTCACACTGTGCGATTTTTGGCATATTTTGAGACGATTTTTGAGTCGTGCGACCGATTTGGTGATCGGCCCAATTTTGGCCTTCATCGTGCATCGTGTAGTATACGTGGGGTAACGAGAAGCGATTAACACCTCGAGCAGCTCCCGATCATCAATCGCTCGTGAGCCGCTCACACTACTCACGCGCAAACACGTAAACGTCGGTGAAAAAGACGGAGCAGCACGGCTGTGCAGCGTGTGATCTGGACACAAGCGATGGAGGCACAACTTGTAGAACTTTGGAAAGCTCATCCGAGCCTTTTCGATGTGGCATCACAAAATTATCACGACCACAACAACCGTGAAAATAGTTGGATTTACATCGCTGCTCATTCACAGCCTGATCAATGTTTTTCATTAGCAATTTAGCAAAGTTGATGGTGGTGTGTCTGTGTGAGTGAAAGACAGAGAGAGAGAGCGACAGATTTTCTGTTATAACCTTCATGTTATGGAGGCACAGTGTGAGCACTCAGGTCGCATCAGAGCATCGGGCGGTATAGTGTGAGACCTGCATCGTGACCTACCAACTTCTAACCCCTGCGAGTCAATCGTGCAGTTTGAGCAGGAGCTGAATAACGTGACTGAAAAAATCGCACAGTGTTTGCCCAGCTTTAGGTGTACTGTCGTCCGAGACTTGCACCGCAGTGTCGGCGTTTGTTTCCCTGTTGGCCATGCTTCTTGTTGTGGTCATCTGTTGTCTTCCGGTATTTTCTCCGCAAGCGACCTTTCCTCGACCAATGAGATGAGCGGTAATCTGAATTGTCATACTCGTAAGTGTGCTGTCAGCTCATTGGTCACAAAGCAGGAGAGGGGCTGGGAATTATGTTTTCAAACAAAGCGTTAATTCCATTAAAAGTTATAGACTACTTTTGATTCTCACTGTATTACGGGACAAAGTGCGTCCCTTATTAGCTCAATACGGGACGTGTACTTTTGTTTCGAAATACGGGACGATTCCGTTTTTTAAGGGACGGTTGGCAACCCTAATCACACGCTGCACAGCCGTGCTGCTCCATCTTTTTCGCCGACATTTGTGTTTGCGCGTGAGCAGTGTGACAAACTGCGGTGACACCCTCCCGACCAAGCGATTGATGATCGGGAGCTGGTCGTGAGGTGTTAATCGCGTCTCGTTACCCCACGTATACTACACGATACACGACGCACGATGAAGGCCAAAATCGGGCCGATCGCCAAAACGGTCGCACGACTCAAAAATCGGCTCAAAATGGGCCAAAAATCGCACAGTGTAAGCCCAGCATTACACTCACACAGACACACACACCACCACCATCAACTTTGCTAAATTGCTAATGAAAAACATTGATCGGGCAGCTGTGACTGAGCAGCAATGTAAATCCAACTATTTTCACGGTTGTGTGCCTCCATCGCTTGTGTCCAGATCACACGCTGCACAGCCGTGCTGCTCCATCTTTTACACCAACGTTTACGTGTTTGCGCGCGAGCAGTGTGAGCGGCTGTGGTGAGACCCTCACGAGCGATTGATGATCGGGAGTTGGTCGTGAGGTGTTAATCACTTCTCGTTACCCCACGTATACTACACGAGGCACGATGAAGGCCAAAATCGGTCCGATCACTCAAAAATCGGCTCAAAATGGGCCTAAAACCGCACAGTGTAAGCCCAGCATTAGAGCAGCAATGTTTGTTCAGAGAAAGGGAAAAATGGGAAAAGGAAAACACCTGGCTGGAAAAAGTTAATATGGGCATGTGCAGTGAATATCAGTGCTATGTGGCCAGAAGTGTGATAATATAATTTATTTTGTGTAATAAACAACTGTAAGGATAGATGATTACAACAAATAGATGACTAATACATAAAAGTAATACATAGATGAATAATGATGATGAGTTAAGATGCGTAATCATGGGAACAAGCGGGTTTACAAACAGGAGCAGCTGATTAGCATTAAGCCAATTGTACTAAATGCACTAAATGTGCACTGTTACAAGAATGTTTTTCTTTCTATTGTTTTCTATTATTTTAAGTTAAGTAGGACAGAGTTCTTTTAAAGAAAGATTTACTTATATTCTCAAAAGTTAAGCATGACAGGCTTCTGTTTAAGAAGGAGACCTGTTTTACTGTGTTAATGTTGTCATTTTGAGCTAAAAATAAATGGCTAAATGATCATTTGTTTCACATGTGTTCATATCACAAAGAATACACATCTACTTAAATCAAATTCAAGTCAAATGGTTAAAAAAATAATTTCACACACAAAAAAAGAGCTAGAAAATTCACCACACTGGGAAGGGTGAAGACAACTGGGTCGCCCGGCCCTGGCCACGAGGTGTCCCTTATTTATTTTTCAGGGAGTTGGCAACCCTATTTCATATTGTCGCGGGTCAGGACTGTTTGGGTTTTGTTTGACAGCTATGTTCTGTTGTTCCAGGCGTTACGGTTGCCATGGTTACAGGGTGACGCTCTCTCTCTGCGTGTTTCCTGGGTGAGAGAGCACTTTTTGTTGTTGTTGTGCTAAGCTAATAGGCAGAATGCTACAGGTATAGCTCTAAAGAATGTAGCATCATAGGCAGTGTAGTCCGTGCTCAGTGTTGGGAAGGTTACTTTTAAAATGTATTCCATTACAGATTACAGTCAAAGGAGCTTGCAAAGAAAAGCGTCTGGACTTCTTTAAGTTGCTTGAAGACGTTTCACCTCTCACCTGAGAAGCTTCTTTAGTTCTAAGGTCAAATGGTGGAGAGTCCCAGATATAAACCTAGTGGGAGTGACCCCCCACAGAGGGAGAACTGAAGAAGCTTCTCGGATGAGAGGTGAAACGTCTTCAAGCAACTTAAAGAAGTCCAGACGCTTTTCTTTGCAAGCTCCTTTGACTACGATGACCTGGATGACTGAGAACCTTCACAGACATATTACAGATTACAGAATACATGCCCCAAAATGTATTCGTATTCCGTTACATTACTCAATGAGAGTAACGTATTCTGAATACTTTGGATTACTTAATATATTATCATGCTGTTTACAACTACGTGAATGTACTATTGCTGTGTGATTTATTACTGTTACTGAAGGTCTGCGGCTCCGAACCATAGTAAAGGGACCTCTGGCTAATATGGTGGGTTCTGTGTCGGGCTCTTAGCCGAAAAATAGCTTTACTTTGTTGTGTGGGTCAACTTTGCTTGCGAGAGACAGAGAGAGGCGTTGAAAGGCTGCTCCAACGGAACTTATTGTTTTCAGAGGAACACGGTGTGCAGTCAAGTCTTAATAGCTTACTTACAACTGGGCTCTTCAGGCACTCTTCTTGGCTAGGGTTGCCAACCGTCCCTTAAAAAACGGAATCGTCCCGTATTTAGAAACAAAAGTACACGTCCCGTATTGAGCTAATAAGGGACGCACTTTGTCCCGTAATACAGTGAGAATCAAAAGTAGTCTATAACTTTTAATGGAATTAACACTTTGTTTGAAAACATAATTCCCAGCCCCTCTCCTGCTTTGTGACCAATGAGCTGACAGCACACTTATGACAATTCGAGTATGACAAGTCAGATTACCGCTCATCTCATTGGTTGAGGAAAGGTCGCTTACGGAGAAAATACCGGAAGACAACCGATGACCACAACAACAAGCATGGCCAACAGGGAAACAAACGCCGACACTGCGGTGCAAGTCTCGGACGGCACACTGTGCGTCCATAAAATGAAGGTTATAACAGAAAATCTGTCGCTCGCTCTCTCTGTCTTTCACTCACACAGACACACCACCACCATCAACTTTGCTAAATTGCTAATGAAAAACATTGATCGGGCAGCTGTGATTGAGCAGCAGTGTAAATCCAACTATTTTCACGGTTGTTGTGGTCGTGATAATTTTGTGATGCCACATGGAAAAGGCTCGGATGAGCTTTCCAAAGTTCTACAAGTTGTGCCTCCATCGCTTGTGTCCAGATCACACGCTGCACAGCTGTGCTGCAACGTCTTTTTCACCGACGTTTACGTGTTTGCGCGTGAGCAGCTGCGGTGACACCCTCACGAGCGATTGATGATCGGGAGCTGGTCGTGAGGTGTTAATCGCTTCTCGTTACCCCACGTATACTACACGACGCACGATGAAGGCCAAAATCGGGCTGATCACCAAATCGGTCGCACGACTCAAAAATCGGCTCAAAATGGGCCAAAAATCGCACAGTGTGAGCCCAGCATTAGAGCAGCAATGTTTGTTCGCTCAGAGAAAGAAAAAAAAAGGCTGCAAAAGTACAGGGAGGAATGGGAAAAGGAAAACACCTGGCTGGAAAAGTGCACTATAAAGCGCACTGCACTGTGTGCTGGCGCACTTTTTCCATAGGCATGCTTCTATTGGTGGGCACATGAAGAACATGAGGGGCATGAAAGCTCGGGGAACCCTTTACCAATTTTTTGTCCGCCAGGCCACGGCAGAAGCAGATATGGTATGTAAACACTGGTTTGTTTTTTTAAACCCTCTGGTTAAGGTTAATATGGGCATGTGCAGTGAATATCAGGGCTATGTGGCCAGAAGTGTAATAATATAATTTATTTTGTGTAATAAACAACTGCAAGGATAGATGATTACAACAAATAGATCACTAATACATAAAAGTAATACATAGATGAATAATGATGATGAGTTAAGATGCGTAATCATGGGAACAAGTGGGTTTACAAACAGGAGCAGCTGATTAGCTTTAGAAAAGCTGAAATAATACCTCAACTGAAGCCAACTGTACTAAATGCACTAAATGTGCACTGTTACAAGAATATTTTTCGTTCTATTGCTTTCTATTAATTTATATAATTTTAAGTTAAGTAGGACAGAGTTCTTTTAAAGAAAGATTTACTTATATTCTCAAAAGTTAAGCATGACAGGCTTCTGTTTAAGAAGGAGACCTGTTTTATTGTGTTAATGTTGTCATTGTGAGCTAAAAATAAATGGCTAAATGATCATTTGTTTCCCATATGGTCATATCACAAAGAATATGCATCTGCTTAAATCAAGTTCAAGTCAAATGGTTAAAAAATAATTTCACACACAAAAAAAGAGCTACCACACTGGGAAGGGTGAAGACAACTGGGTTGCCCGGCCCTGGCCACGAGGTGTCCCTTATTTATTTTTCAGGGAGTTGGCAACCCTATTCTTGGCTGCAGTGGTTATTATTATATTTACATGCTTCAGCTCCTGTTTTTGCTCGATGACAGCTCGTACTTTTCCTTTTTCTCCCTCCCTCGCTTGATGAACCAGCATGATAATATATTAAGTAATCCAAAGTATTCAGAATACGTTACTCTCATTGAGTAACGTAACGGAATACGTTACAGAATACATTTTGGGGCATGTATTCTGTAATCTGTAATGGAATACATTTTAAAAGTAACCTTCCCAACACTGGACATATCATAGACAGCATCTTGAGACACCCCTCATGCCTCGGTTTTCTTCCAAGGAGTCAGACTTTCTTGTCATTTTTAAAGTGACTTCGTGCAATAGTTGTCTGGGCTTTCTGAAAATCTATCCATGTTCTTCTTTGGACACTGGCTGCCTTTTTTTTTTTTTTTTTACTGATTTTCAATCCAACCCTTGCTCCTCCATCTTCAAAATATAAAGAAATTAATGGTGACTCGCGATTTTAGCAGTGTACCCAACCTGTGTGGAAAGGTAAAACTTTTTTACCAGCTTTTTAATAAAACCCTAAACGTTTTTAGGTTAAAAAGTGGGAAAACAACTTGACTGATGGAGAGGTAGTCAGGTAAAACCAACCCGCACAGAAAGAAATAATTCTAGGTGTGTTTATTAAGTCATTTTGAAAAAGCCTACTAAAAACGAATATATAAACTTTATAGTTTAAATACATTAACCATGTGTCTCCTAAAGATACACAGGCCCATTTCTAACTGTAATTAGTTATTTTTCAAAATTACAAAGAGGTGACAGAAGTTTCTCTAAGCGAATGTCCCCCCCCTTTTTGAAACATGGATATATCTGTATAGATAAAAAAAAAATACCGTATCATTGCTGTAAAACAAATTACGTCATCTCCCACTTTCAATAGTGTTTGTTTTCAAAATAGCAATGTGAAGTGGGATGTGTAATATTTACGGTTCTAAAGTTGGTGCCTCCTACCACAAAATTCCCCCCACTCGAATAAAGAATAAAGAAAATGTAAAGTTACAACTGACTATAGAGAAAACATGCCAATCCTCACGGTACCTTTTGAAATGTCCGAGCTCGTCGAATACTTTCTCCACAGACATTTTCTGACGGCGCGTTTGTGTGCGGTGGCTCCCGGTGCGTCTCTCCCTGGCGGGCAGCAGCTCCTGAGCGGATCAGCACCAAATAATGAACAGAGGCCTTCACGAAAGCAGGGTGGGAGGGGCAGACACATACACACGGCTATTGACAGACTCGAGCTCCTGGGGCAACTACCTTATAAGCGAGACGCTGGTGTTAAAAAAAAAACGCCCTCTCTTCTCTTCCCAGATATAATGAAATAGACAACTGCCCCAAATCTTTTTAATTTTTATTTTTAAACTAAGCGAGCCGCCCTCAAATCTGGACACATGCTCTCTACAGAGTGCAACACCTCAGCGATACTAAAATGAAAAAGTCAGCACAACACTTTTCCAGAATTGCGTCTTCATAATTGGTAACACGTGACTGGGTGGTTTTAATAAATAGACTGGTGTCTTTCCAACTTCAGATTCACTTAAAACCCCCAAATGAGCTGGGAAAATCACTGGTGATGATGATGACGTTTTGGAAACTTAAAGGTCTGTATGATGACTTAACATTTGTTTGATGACATCACCTCTTTGATTACATTAGTTTTATCAGTCTAATTTGAACTTTTTGTTGTGGAAATGGCACCTATGATGTATCCAAGGGCTTTTTTTCACATTTTGATACAAAGTGAAGTAGTGATGAGAGTTGTTTGCTTTGATACACCTGTGACTATACCTATCTGCAAACTGAAGATCTTGTGATGTAGTGTGATGTGATGTGTAGAAGTATTAGATCTGTTTATTCTGTTGTTAACTGGTTATCCTTGCATAACGTCCACGTGTAAAGTTTAACCCCTATCAGGGTCAACATAAACAAGCGGCCACTGAAACAACTAGTTACTCTAAATGTGCCTGGTGTTTACAGTTTAAGCAAAGCAGTAATGAGCTGCTGGGTTCATAATAATCTCAAGGTCCTGTCTCTGCACCAGCAATCATTCCCTCTTTCTATTTGGCTAGCTCACTCAAAATTGTGGCAACAGCAACAATGGCTATTTTAATTGCTTATTTAAGTAAGCATTTAACATTTTAAGAAGTAAGAAATAACTAGAAATGCCCAGACTCCAAAGTAGCATCCTCACATGGCTCTAATGAACTATCCAAACTTCCAAAATGTATAGTTTGCTTCGAATTAAAACAAGCAAAACAGCTGTAACCATAAACACATAGCTGGCCTGGGTAGTGTTTGTATACGCAGCAATGGATTACAGACCAAGTCCTTACTTCTGTGAAAGTGTGCATTTTATTTGATTTTAGTTTGAGCGACTAAAAAAACATTTAATGAATGCATTTAATCTTCTTCACCACATTTTTGTGGGGTGAGATCACAGGTTATTCACGTCTGTGCAAGACCCACATTTAGAACTTAAAAGCCCGTTCTGTGTCTCTGCTTCTCCAAGTGCTCCTAACGAATCCTTTGATTAATGATTGATACGTTCAGCCGTTGTGTTTGTATTGACTCACTGCATCTTGTCTTGGCTGGATTCAGCAGGAATACGAATACAAACTATAAACTAAACAGCGTTTGCTTTTGCCATCACACTGACTTGCTTTCACTCCACCTTCTCATCTGGGAAATAAAACGGGAGAAGGATCATTGAAATAGGTTGTACGTGCTGACTGTGGCAATTTGTTAAACAGCGTGTTACCGTGAAATTAACTGCAGGTCTGCTTTGAAAGTCATCAGGTTTAACATTTAGACATTAAAAAGTAATTGACACATTACTAGCAAGACTGCATGTTGCATTTGTGTCAATTGCATTTCACAAATGTGTTTGTTTTATGTAAAAGGGTAAGATTTTATGACACAAACAGATGGTCAGCTATAAATCGTCTTCCACATCTAAGTGAGGCTGTATGGCGTTAATATGGTGTGGAATATAAGCAACTATATCTTATATTCTTACATCTATGTCAGTCCAGTTAATAGGTTTGATCGTTTATCCCAGTTTTTGAAGTGTTGCTAACTTTCACAGCTTTTTCTGTATGTATGCATATGTATATCATGCGGTCTCTCGGGGTAGAAGGTGCTTATCTTTGCCACTGGTTGCTGTGCAATCATTTATTGAGGTGTGGAAAAAAGGTCAAACAGGTTTATTTTATTGCCTCAGATGTGTAACCTTGTAACATATTGACCCTTTTAATGCTTATTATTAAACCAGTATGTGAGCATGTTACCGTTGTTGTAAATAAAAAGCTAAAAATATACGTTAAGATCATTATTATTATTTTATTATTATTATTTTTTTTTTATTATTTTTTTATTTTTTATTTTTTTATTTGATGATCCAGTTAATCTTGATTGTGCAATGTGTACATATTAGATGAGACTACACAAATGTACACAAAAATCCCAACTGTTGAATTATTACTTAAGGTCATTAACTACAAGCTTATTATAACAATATTATTATAACAATACGTTTATTCTGCAGTCACGTGAGTTGAAAAAACGTAACATAGGGGTGTGTCATTTTTCAAGGCAACTTAGACCATTTACACAATTATCTCACAAGGCTCAAGAGTAGTGAGCTGAGACCCTTGCCAGCTATTTATTATGTATTTACAGTGCTTACAGTGTTTTGAGGACCTGAATCTTATAAAACAATCAAGTTATTATTATGTGTGTGTGTGTGTGTGTGTGTGTGTGTGTGTGTGTGTGTGTGTGTGTGTGTGTGTGTGTGTGTGTGTGTGTGTCATTTTGGACCCCAGTTGAAAGTAAACACACGGTAACCTTCACCTCTTCCTGATACAACTGGCCACTTCCCACTGTGCAAAACTTCAGCAGTTCATCCAGACATCGGTGTGTTTCCCAAAATAGAAGAAGCACATTGATCTTATGGTGCAGATTGACCTGTATTAGTCCAGCTTGTTCCAGTTTTCCTGCTTTTTGTGTTAGGAAACCTGTATTTGCCACTGCAGATATCAGACCAGCTGCTGTTTACAAAATACCATGGAGTAAATTCCACTTGCAAGCAACTTCGACAGTTTATCTTATCTAACCATGAAAAGAGATTTTCATTTCTAGATATTTTTTTTGTAACCTATAATTAGCAAAATGAGCCCTTTTGGGTTTACTCTCGCCCTCTTAGAGCTTACTGTGTGGTTATAAGCCTTGCCGCTATCAAATTTATCCAGCAGGCATTTTTGCCTTTGCTTCATTAGCAGGTGGTCTATCGGTCTGTGATATCAGGCCCCATATTGAGACACTGCTTTTAAAGTATATGTGAGTAGATAGAGCTTAAACGGCCTCTCTCTGTCTCTCTGGGCCCTGTTTTGTTGGAGGATATGAAAAAAAAAGGGGGGGGGGGGGCAGCCAGAAACAAACGCATTGCACGTAGCAGCTGATTTTGACCAGATCTGGACAAATCATTCCAATATGAATAATGCTGTCTGCAGAGAGAGAGCGAGAGAGAGAGAGAGAGAGAAGTCTCCTGCATCTCACAAAAGAAACATTGTTTTGCTACATGTTTGATACAAAACACACGTCTAAAATTTAGAGTTTTTCCAACTTCTTTTGAGGTAAAAGCTGGACGCTTTTATGTGTAATCACACAGAAGAAACAGTAATCAGTTCCATATGCAGCTGTTTAGAATTAACCACTAGGTGGCAGCAGAGATCGTCTTACTGTACCCGACATCCTTTATTCTCTCTGGTTCTCCCGATCTAATTTATTTGATTCACTGTAATTGGCTTGTGTGCCGAAGCTGGTATTTAGAGGAGTGTTGTTTGTACTTCAAAGGGGGGCAGCAGAGAATTATTTGTAGGCTCAAAAAGGCTGTAACTGATTCCAAACAGTAGGTGGGAGATCAGCTCTCTTATTATCTGCCTCTTCTTACATTTAGCAGTGCCACGTCAAGCAAATTCTAATTCTCAAGTTTTGTTGTAAGGTCTAATCCTCCCCCACCCCTAAAAAAGACAAAAAAGGAAGCTTGAAAACACCAGATGAATGTTCTCTTCTTGTCCAAAATATCAAATATGCCCTCATTAAATCAGGAATCGAGAGAAGTATGGAATTTATGTGAAAAAACCCACACATTTTCTTAAATTTGTACAATAACAGAGAAAAATATAGGAATTGATATAGTATTTTTTTTTAGAACATGTGCACACAGACAAAATTCAAGAGTAATGACTTCAAATAAATGAGTAAAAACAAAAAGTTCTTAGAAACTTATCACTCTAACAAAATGTTTGCATTGGAGCACCTCAAATGACTTTTCACAAATACTTAAACTTTCATTCGTGTATGAATGTCGCTGCTGTTTCCAGAGAGAGCCCAACAGATGCTGAGAGGAAATCTTGCATGGACCCGTTATGGAGCTGGAGACACAGCCCATAACTGGAGCTACACCGTAACATGAGATTCTGCTGGGCGGGATGAAGCAGCACCAAGGAGGGGGAAGAACAACAGAGTGGTGTGTGTGTCTGTGTGTGTGAGTGTGAGTGTGATGTGAACCTCAGAAAGAAAAAGAAAGCAAATTAAAGGGGCGTGTGTTTGGGTTAAAAAAAAAGAGAGAAAGAAAGAGACTTACAAGTGTGAGGAGGGAGTTTCCAAAGTTTTCAAAGAGGGTGGCATATTCTGCACTTCACTCTCAGCTTCCAAAGCCTCAGCACTTACACAGCCTCACAGCCTTGCAGGAAGCACAAATATGTGTGCGTGTGTGCTGGTTTATGAGCAACGGTGGAAATGTTTGCATTTCATTAACTTACCGCTGTTGGTGTAAAGGTGGATTTTAACCTTGAGACAAAGGGGAAGAGAAGAGAACTTCCAAAATGGGATAGAAAAAGCAATCAAACTGACACCTTGAGTTGAGACACTGGATTTGGGTGAGTCAGAGAGACAGGGAGGACAAAACAGTGGATGGATATGGGCAGAGAGCGACTCACTCTGGGACTGCTGCTGCGTTTGGGCATCCTGTTCACTGCTGTGTGTGTGTGCATTCATCTTTACCTGGAGAGAGGTTGGCAGGGTGCCTCAGCACCCTTGGCTTTGAGACGTCCAACTAAATCTAATCAAAAGTGGGGTGAACAGAGTAAAATGAAACAGGTGTCTGCAGAAGAAGCAGAGGAGCTGGGCAAAAGCATTAAAAGGAGAATTTCTTATGTTCACAAACTGAAGAAGGACAGTCTAGTTAGGAAGACTGAGGGAGACACAGAGGGCCCCTCACCACGATGCTGCCCGCCTCTGCAACTACACAGAAAGGTATGTTTGATATACCATCAACTTCTTAGCTCTTAATTGTTGTGTTTAAGATTTTTGTCAGGTTTATCTGATTCCTAGATCAGTGGTTTCTTACTGAGTAAGAACTACTGAGTTAATGCTCGGTAAATCCCAGAAGGGTGATGATGGAAGAACAGGCAGCAGAATTGATGCATGTTCAACGAGTGCCTCTGAAATGCTTTGATGTCAAAGAAGAGAGGGTTTGCCACTCAGATTTCTGGCGGTACAGGACTGCATTTATTTTTCTGAGACAAGTGAACAAGTGTTGGCCTAACACACAATGACAAATCAAGCACTCCCTTAGTGCATCAGCTGCAAATCTAAGACAGTCAGCTCTAACAAAGAAACACTTCATTTGTGTGTTCTAAAGTGTAAAGTAAAGTGTAAAGTGTGCGTGTTAGTCCCCATAGGGAAATAGTTCCTCTGCATTTAACCCATTCACCCAGTGAAGCAGTGGGCAGCCACCAGTGCAGCGCCCGGGGAGCGTTGTGTAGGGACAGTACCTTGCTCAGGGGTACCTCAGGGTAGCCGTTCAGTGGAGTCGAACCCCCGACCTTCCGATCATAAGATAAGATAAGATAACCTTTATTAGTCCCACACGTGGGAAATTTGTTTTGTCACAGCAGGAGTGGACAGTGCAAAAGTTATGAGGCAAAAATTAGAATACAATAAGAATAAATACAGTACACAGCTGTACAGAATAGAATAGAATAATATACTATATACAGTAGAATAAAATAAAATAAATATACAATAAGATAAGAATAGAATACAAATACAAATACTATATACAACTGAGTAAAAATACAACGATGACAGAAAGGATTATTGCACTTAGTATTATTGCATATGTATGGATGTGTGTGCTTGATCAGTTAAAGTCTTTATTATGGAGTCTGACAGCAGTGGGGAGGAAAGACCTGCGAAATCTCTCCGTCCCACACCGTGGGTGCCGCAGTCTCCCACTGAAGGAGCTGCTCAGTGCTGTCACAGTCTGCTGCATGGGGTGGGAGATGTTGTCCATCAGGGATGACAGCTTAGCCGCCGTTCTCCTGTCACTCACCACCTCCACTGGGTCCAGAGGGCATCCTAGAACAGAGCTGGCCCTTCGGATCACCCTGTTCAGTCTCTTCCTGTCCCCAGCAGAGATGCTGTCGCCCCAGCAGACCACGCCATAAAAGATAGCAGAAGCCACAACAGAGTCATAGAATTTCTTCAGGAGTGGGCCCTCCACTCCAAACGACCTGCGTCTCCGCAGCAGGTACAGCCTGCTCTGCCCTTTCCTGTAGAGGGCGTCTGAGTTATGAGTCCAGTCCAGTCTATTGTTCAGATGAACACCAAGGTACCTGTAGCTGTCCACAGCCTCAATGTCCATACCTTGGATGTTCAGTGGTTGCAGTGGAGAATGCTTGTGCCTGCGGAAGTCTACCACCAGTTCCTTGGTTTTACTGGCGTTGATCTGGAGGTAGTTCAGCTGGCACCAGTCCACAAAGTCTTGGGTCAGACCTCTGTACTCCTTGTCGTCCCCATCAGTGATGAGGCCGACTATTGCAGAGTCATCAGAGAACTTCTGCAGGAAGCACTGGGTGGAATTGTGGGAGAAGTCTGCAGTGTAGATGGTGAAGAGGAACGGAGCCAGAACCGTTCCCTGTGGGGCCCCCGTACTGCAGACGACCCTGTCCGACACACAGCCCTGAGTCCTCACATACTGTGGTCGGTCGGTGAGGTAGTCCAGGATCCAGGTAGTGAGGTGATGGTCCACTCCAGAGTTCACCAGCTTGTCCTTTAGAACCGAGGGAAGAATAGTGTTGAAGGCACTGGAGAAATCAAAGAACATGATTCTCACAGTGCTTCCAGCGGTCTCCAGGTGAGCGAGGGAACGATGTAGGAGGTGAATGACGGCATCATCCGCTCCAATGCCAGGCTGGTAGGCAAACTGAAGTGGGTCCAGTGATGAGCTTATTAGGCGCCGAAGCTGAGCCAGGACCAACCGCTCCAGGGTCTTCATCAGGTGGGATGTCAGAGCCACCGGCCTGTAGCTGTTGAGGTCCTTGGGGCGTGAAGTCTTTGGCACTGGTACAACACAGGAGGTTTTCCAGAGCTGTGGGACTCTTCCCAACCTCAGGCTCAGGTTGAAGAGGTGCTCCATCACCCCACACAGTTGGTCATCATGGGGCCACCACTCTACCTACTGAGCTATCCCTGCCCCTTTTTTTTTTTTTTTTTTTCTGGAGCAAACATTACTTTACACACACTCAAACACACACATGCATGAACTCCAGAAGCTTGACCCTGTGACCCATGAAGGGTGTGTTAGTGCAGCAGCTTAACAACCCTCCACTTCCCTCCCCTCTGCTGTCTCTTCATGCATTTCTCTTTGATTCATTTCTGCTCTCCGCCGTTGCCTTCATGTTGTCATTTGATCTTCCCATCCATCATTCTTCCTTTTGTTCCCCTTTCACTGCCAATTTCTGTCAACCCTCCCACCAGCAACACACACACGGTGAGCTCTTTCCACCCTACTTTAGTTTCTCATTCTGTTACATTGGGATAATAAATGCTTCTTCGCTTTTCTGTCTTTAAATCTTTAATGACCTAAACTAGAGACAAAGAAGCCTCAGCACAAGAGTTTTAAATGCCGTGAAAAATCACTGCAGGGCTATCATTCCATGCCTTGAGATGGGCACTTGTGCACCATCAATATTACATAGCACCATATGCTCACTCCACCTAATTTCTAACATAAAATTTGTCTCCTAAGATGCCCCGGAGGTGCCCAGATAAAATTTTCTGTGTCATGCGCTGCTGCTATTTAGCTCTCTCGCTTCCTCTCTACCTAGACTGTGCTTTTCTTTCCTTTCCCTCTCATCTCGAAGACGTGTGTTAACGCTTTTGCTCTGTCATGTTACCTTGTCCCTCTCATGCTCCGTTTTGCTTCCTCATCTCTGCTGTCTGAATCACTTTAAAACTTCAAACCCGCCTTCCACTTTCTCTAACCTGTCTTTCTCTTATGTTCTCTCTTTTCCTTGAACATCGCTCTCTTGCTGTCTCACTAGCATACTGCTTTCTTCTCCCTGAACATATTCATGCAACTCAGATAAAATAAAATAAAAAGCTGCAGGCTGCCGTAAGGAAAATTACATTTTAAAACCTAATTTCCGGTGAGGCTTTGTAAAGCATTGTGCTTTTATAAGCGCTCACTGATTTAGGAATTTATGTACTGAATGATTTGTTCAGTTCAGCATTTCCTGGTACTGTAAAAATGAGAGCATGTAGACCTTATCCCAGTCCACCTTTCTATGCCATTTAAAAGATCTGGGTATCAGTTAAGGCACCACGGCGGCACAAAGCCTGGGGCCTTTCTGTGTGGCGTTTGCATGTTGTTTGTGGGTACTCTGGCTACCTGTCATACTCCAAAGACATGCACTTAGTGGGGTTAGGTTAATTAGTTATTCTGAAATGCCCATAGGTGTGAATGTGAGTGCAAATGGTTGTCTCTCTCTGTGTTAGGCATGCAACAAACTGGCAATCTGACCAAGCTGCACTCTTCTTTGCACCCTATGGCTGTTGGGATAGTCTCCAGCTGATGCTAAATTGGGTAAGCAGAAGAAGATGGATGGTATTAATGCCACTATTGTGGAAAGTGTTACACCTACCATGAACACAACTGGTTTCATTCACACTTTTACCTCCTTGTGAGCTGCGGTGAAGGTAATTGATAATTAGTAAAGATAATCGTACTTTTATACCTCTTCATATGGCTGGATGATCTTCACGAATTACATAAAAGAAGGGGCATGTGACTGCATCTATGTTACAGATGACTCATGAAACTAAACAGCTCTGACCAGACAATTGATAACATGTACGTGAGGCAGTATTCAGACTGAGGTGCATTAATAAACCCCATACAAATAGACTAGAGTATCAGTTGTTGTGTTCAGATTCTAAAAATCTGTAACAGATCTGCTGAAAATGCTACAAGCAACAGCTGAACACGAGTCTTGAGAAGGGAAACAACATTTGACAAAACAATTCAGCATGTCACATAACGTTTATTACCAGATGGCTGACTTGAAGTTATTTGATTACATGTAAATTTTCCGTGCAGTGTTGTTACAGAAGTGCAACGTAAAACATCAGGTCAAATGAAATTGACATGACTGGTATGGATTCCATTTATACAAAGCAAATTATCCTAAATTTGTAGTTATTTGAATAAATAAATCTTTGATTTTATAGATTTCAGATTCATTTTACTTAAAACTATTGCTTTGTGTTTGCAAGAGAAAATAATGTTTGAGTGCAGATACTTATATATGCAGTTTTGGTTCGCACTTTAAGGCCCTCTTAGCTACATTTTAAGCCTTTTACAGTAATTGTGGTCTCCAGGTCTTCTCATTGCACATATATGATAAAGAAGCAAGTCATTAGATCACAAAATATTCAAGCACTGAACAAAGTAGGTGGCTGCACAGTTTCCTCATAGCAAGGAAGTCAGGGTTCAAATCCACCGGTCAAATTTCTAAGAGTTTCTGTGTCCTGTGCCTCTCTGAGTAATCTGGCTTCATCCCCCTACCAAAAGATGTTAATTTGTAAATAGAGGATAGGTTTGAAAGGTTATCAGGTTATACCTGGGATAGATTCCCAGATGGATGGATAAAGTAGTGGTCATCCATTTAATCAAAAATGCACAAGGCCTAACAGTTTTTAGGTTCTTCTGAGCAAAAGCGAATAAAAGTAAAAGATAATTGAAGAACAAAATAAAGCCTGTGTTTAGTAATTAGGGCTTAATGATACACAGATCTAATGTATAGCTGTCTGTACAAATCCATATACAATATTTTCTCTTTCACATTAGCTGCTTGGTCGATGATATTGCTACTGCACACCAGCAACTTAAGTACAACAGCTTTATAAACACAGCACTTGCTGATCTGTCATCTTTGCTACACTTTGAAAATGTCAGACATTAACGATTTTCAGCTTTGAGGCATTTTCTGAGCAAGATGAAGTGAGAGGTCATTAGAAAAGGCAAATCTCATTTTAAAACTCATTCAAGAGGGTAAAGCACAGGAGAGGTTGCTACTGTACCACACTTTACCACCTTGAATAACAGACGGTTGCTGACACATTCTGTCTCCCTTAATAAACTGTACAGGTATGAGTGTGAATTAGAGCCTCAGGGTCTTTTTTATAACCAATCTAAAGGAAATGTAATCTCTTGGCTGTCACACATCCACGTTAAAACACACACACACACACACACACACACACACACACACACACACACACACACACACACACACACACACACGCGTGAGTCTTCTTGAATCATTTACCTCATGCAGTCTTTCTTCCCCACTGGGAAAGGAGCAGAGGGGTGAGTTGGTAAATTATAGACACATATAAAATGTGCTGGTCAAAACAACAGCAGCGGGGGTGGAAGGGGAAACACGGGCAAACCAGTGTCTGAATGGCAGAATTCTGTCACATTTAACACATTTACAGGGATAGCAATGTTACATATCCAATGTTTGAAAAGGGCTAAAGAAAGAAAGACAGAAGAGAGCCAACACAGCAGGGCTCTGGTGACTCAGCCCCCTGACTTTAACAGCAATAAACAGACTGCTGGCCTTTTCTCACAGTGACGCACACACAAAATATATAACCTACACACTCCAACGCAGGTCCATCTCCCAAGCTGAAATGCTGGCGACTTGCAAAGTCACGAGAAGTCACCATATTATATCTGCTAATTTAAGCAACTATTCTTTCTATGCGGATTCTGCTTTGACCTACTATCCTCCCATTGGTTAGAGAGGAAGGGCCGCCACTGCCATAACTGGATAATAGTAACAAATACCATCATTGTATAATGTAGCCATAATAAGGTTAAAAGGTTTGCAACAAAAAAAGTGGTAACAATATATCCTGATGTGTAGCAGTTGTAGTGGTGCAACAAATTGTCAGTATTAGGAGTCTGTATGTAATCTCAATTTTTCCCTGTATGGTCCATATAATATAATTACACAATGCACATGCATGATGAAGTTTCTGGCACACAGTTTTTATGCTGATGTTAAGGCGAGAGGAAGCACTCAGGTCGGATATCAACTTTTTCTGAGTTGGGCATCAAAGTTTTGTTGCATCTGTTGTGAAGACTAAACATCTTGTTATCTTTAAAGCTTTGCATGACTAAGAAGTAGTTTAGTGCCCTGTCCAATTTTGTGTACAGTATGGTTTTTGATGCTAATAGGTTTTTGTATTAACAGCTCACCTGCACTACCAGTGATCAATACTTCAGTGCTGTCTTTGCTGTACATTTACAAATGTACATTTACAAATGTACAGCAAACCTAACAATACAACAATCAATGTAGATTGTCCATCTCAAGAGTCTTCTAGATAAATAATCTTTATAAAAAGCATAAAAAGATGTAGTATGTTGTAAAGAAATGTTAATCCCCTGACCCCTGGATGTTTTGAGGTTGTATAAACTGAAAAGACAAATTACTGTGTTGTTTAAAATTCTTTAGCTGAGCGTAGCAGAGCATTCAGAATTAAGAGGTGTATCTGTAGTAATATTGTTTTAAGAAAGTTTTCAGCTGTGTTACAGAAAGACACTTCTGGCACTGAGGAAAATGGATAACACTGAAATGTAACATTAAATAGAGCTTATGCTTTTTAAAGTATTGACTTGTAATCATTTACTGCTTAAACGCAGTTAAATTCAGCAGCAACAACAGCATGCATCATACTGATCAATCTTAATACAGTGATGTTGTTTCAGTCCACAATTTTGCTATGAAGCAAGAGGAAGAAATCTGTGCTTGGAGCAACTTTCTTTAATTTAAGGACACTTTCTACTCAGTCTGACTGCTTCCTGTTAAAAAAAGACATTACTGATTGTTACTACTGCATTTACTCTCTGTAATGAACTCTAAAATCTAAAACCAACCTTGCCATCACTTAATATTAAAACATCATCATCATCATCATCATCATCATCATCAAAATTCATATAGAAATGGAGTACTATTCATAAATTGCTACTTGTACCAGAAATCACTTCATAGCTATCTTCTCAAGTCTCCCTTCCATATCCACAGTGTCCTATTTCACACTGTGAATGTATTTTGAGAGTCTGCGACCTGTAAAGCTTTTACTCGGGAATTCAGTGGCAGCATTATTCAGAGATTACTTGTAGATAGGTCGGCTGCCAATCACATGTCAAACACACTGAACCTCAAAGCCCACAGACAGGCTGTAAATACAGTAAATCACTAGTGAAAAGCAAAGATGAACCATGGATTCTCTTTTCATTTTAGACTATTTTACCAGTGGTGTTCCATCAGGACAAGCAAGGCAGGCACTGCTTGCCTTGTCAAATCTAAAAACAGATATAAGTGAAAATGTACCAAAGCAAATTGACCTCTCTCCTTTCATCTCAGACAGTCCTGTCATAAAGCTTGTCGCATGCCAATTAATATGTGCATCCATCCTTTACATTACTGCCGTCTTGTGGCTGCAGTCAGATGTTGTCGTTGTCGCTATTGTGCTTCTTGCAGTCTTGTAGAAAACTGCATATTTGTCGACAACATGTAGGGAACGATATTGGCATACAGGCTTTCTAAATATCACGCTATTTGCCATTCTTTCAAGTTGTTCCCAAAATATGTTATATCTTTAAAGAAAGCATTGTCAAGAGAAAGAGAACGAGCTGTCTACCTAGTTAGAAATGTTATATTATAATATTAAGCTCAAGTTACTCGTGTCCAGTTATTATCCATTACCTGCTACCTACATAATGTTTGTGGAATCACAGTAAACATTGGTCATGCTACCCTTGCCTGATTTTTACTGCACTATAAAGAAAACAAAAGGAATATATGCAAAATACATTATGATTCCCTTAAAAGTAAATTTAGAGTATAGAGTGAGGTCTCCAGAGGTTTTTGGCTCTTGGGGGTTTTTTTTTTTTTTTTCAACCACTGCATTTGTTTAGTTTTTTTTTAACATTTTTTATGTGATGGGACTGCTCCAACTCCAGCTTCAAATGACATCTAAAGACAAATGCTCCAAAATCTAATTCACATTATCTGTAGCCTTGAGTCAAAATGAATCAATTTACATCTGTGAGAGACAAAAACAGTGATCGTGTCAAACTTTTTCTCATGAGAGTAAATCAAACCACTAAAGTGAAAGATGATCAAAATTGCAAACTACATGCTTGTTGTCTGTAGGAATAGAATAAACGCTACTATATGGCCTCAAAACCTATAATTATAATATTCAAAAACAACCAACAAGCCAAAGCAGTCTCCAGTTTAATTCAAATGATCCTTTTAATTAGCTGAGACACAAATTCATTCATTGCAAGGCAATTTTTAATTACTTTTGTTCAAATGGGTAACAGCTTGATTATCAATGAACACTATGCTTCTGAGCATTGATTAGTTCAGAGTTAGGATAAAGTGAGAACAGAAAAAAATCAATCCTGCTTCAATCTCTGCCAGGCGGTATCAGGTCCCATAGATTTTCTTAAGCAGACACCCGATGACCTTCCTTATGTCACGGAAAACTGAAAGATTTGCCTCTGCAGACAGAGAGAGCAAGATAAAAGACTGCTGAAAAGAAGAAAAGAGGTTGACCTTGTATAATCCCAAAGGTGTGACTCAAGTCAGATCACTGGCACCCTTAAGCACCAACTGAGATGCTCAGAGAACTAAGAAGTCACAAGAACTAAGTGCTAAGAAAGCTGGTACATTACCTGCCTGGTCTTAAGCTAAAAATTCCATATCCATTAGCAACACTGCATGTTGCAGATAAAATATTTACATCTCTATATGAACTCCACAAAAACGTATATAATCTTATAATGACAAATTTGTAACACATGAGCTGAGTAGTCACTGTACATTTTCTTATGTTTAATAAGAGAGCTTTATTTTTCTCTTCAGTCACTTGTCAGAAATGTCAATATAAACTTTAGCTAATCTGACACACCTGCCAAAAATAAATATAAATATAGATAAAAGTGCCTGAGAAACTTCTCAGTATGCACAGTAGTGATGGGATTTCCGGCTCTTTTTAGAGAACCGGCTCTTTTGGCTCGGCTCACTAAAAAGACAAGCTTTATGACAGGACTCTTTCGGCTCCCAACCGGCAACTCAGGTTGTTGTGTTGCTTTAATTAATTTATTATCAACAACAATATAAAATTATGCACAAAAGGAGTTACTAATGTAAAAAAAAAAAGTGGTTTTATTTATATATGTTTATATATGAATATATGCAGTGGCCCTTGGGGACAAGGCACGTACAAACTCCAAAATGCATTTCTAGCGTTAACTGAACTTCCAAAACAGAGCTACCTAGATCACTTAAATTACACAATTGAAAGCATATGTGTATTGTTTGTGTATTTATACACAAGCACTCATATATATTCAAATAATTAAAAAAAAAAATCATTTACCTGTTACTACCACACACCAAATCCAGTTATTGGTACTTCCTGGCTAGTGTAGCCACTAGGTAACAAAAAGCTCAACACTGCCCCCTAGCATCCTGGAGCATTCTGTTGTGTTTGTACGTGCTTCGGAGTTTGTACGTGCTTTGTCTCTAGGGGCCATCGTAAATATACTTTTATTTATTCACTCCACATAAAATGTAATAAATCAATCATATAATACAAAAACCAACTATTTACATTTCAACTTTTAACTATTTAAATTTTCAGCTTTTTCCTTTTAAACAAATTTAAAGTGAAACAACACAAAACACTGCAAACCACAACACAATCAAATATAAATATGAAAAAATTTGAAAACAAAAAGAAGATACACATTCTCTGTCAGCCCTGCGACAGACTGGCGACCTGTCCAGGGTGTACCCTGCCTCTCGCCCTATGACAGCTGGGATAGGCTCCAGCGCCCCCCGCGACCCTGAAAAGGATAAGCGGAAGCGAATGGATGGATGGACATTCTCTGTCATATGGGCCTGCATGAATAAACTTTCTGAATCCTTTATCATCCGCAACTGAAAATAGTTGTGGATGATTACTATACCTTTCTAATGTGATGTTGTTGTCCCTGGCTCTCTTTCTCTCTCTTTCCCTCCGGCTCTGTTCCTGTGCTACTGCGAGTGTAACTACCGGCCCTCCCCCCTCTTCCCAGCGCAAAGCACGAGGCTCGCGTGCGGAGTGAAGCGGAAAAAAAAGTTAGAGAGAGAGGGTGAGAGAAAGAAAAAGAAAAAAAACACGGCTCGCATCGTTCACTTCAAAGAGTCGGCTCTAAGATCCGTTTCGTTTGCGACCGACACATCACTAATGCACAGTCTATGAAGCTTTAAAGAACCATACCAGTGGCTTGGTATGTTTTTAGCACATTTACTACCCTATACCTAAACCCTATAGCATTACATCAGAGTGTACTCCATCAAAGTGACCATCAAGTCTGCATTACTTTTAAAAAAATAATGCAATTGCCATGCAATTCTGCAGATGAACTGTGCATAAATAATGTATTGAGTAAAGGCTATGCAGACACTATCTTCACTTAGTCACTTTACAAAGCAAAGATTTAATCATAAATCTTTTTGTTTGTTTAGTGTTTTTCACCAATCTAAACTCACAATTTGAAACCTGTTCTTTTTTTTGGGGGGGGGGGGGCAATTGACTAAACTAAAGTCGAATATTTATAAAGTCAAATGCAAAGCAAATGCATCTGCAAACTATAAACTTTTAAGAAAGCATCTAGGTTTTGTTGTTAATTCATTGAAACTTGCAAGCGCACTGCTGTGGCATTTCAGGTTTGCATTTGCCACACTGAGTGCAAAACCGACTTTATTTAAGTGATCTTTCTTAGAGAACAGCACAAGCAGAATAATCCGCTTTTACCGCAGGATCACAAGCACCTCACAAGCAGGCTACATAGGAAGTTGTGCATTAACCGCAGGCAGAAAAATCACAGAAAGGGGTGTAAATATGTTTAGACATACAAAACCTTTGATTTTCTCAACTTTTGGATCATATTGCTGCAGTGACATTGCAGCACAGATTATGCGTAGACCATCCCCTAGAAAAACAAACAGCTCTAGACAGGCACGTAGCTTTTTTTTCTCAATATGAGATTAGTATCAAAGTCCAGCCAAAAGAAAACAAGCTACTACGTGGTTGTGCCAAGTTATGTCAGGGAGAGCACAAAGAGAGCTTTCAGATAATCAATTACCTATTTTCTTAAGAGTTTATAGAAATATGACTATTTTACTTTCATGAGCAAGCTATCTGCACTTTTTTTTTAAACCATGAGAAACAACTGAGAGCACATGGCCTAGTGCAGCCAAGGCTATATTAATACTCTTTTGATTTGTCAAACTGTTAAGATAACAGCTGGGAGCTTTCACTCTCAACTTTTAAATGTGTTATTTTGTACAAACCCAACCTCCAACCACATGTTGCTGGAGGAAAGTCACAAATCACTCAGTGCACTTTATGTTACAGTGAGTCTGCTTTGTGTGCTAGCTGCCATCACACAAAGACGCCCAATGGAGGACAGAGGGCGTTCAGTGTCAGGATCTGAGTCCAATGTCCTGATCGCACAATACTCCCTTCAGACTTGTCTGGAACATTCCAGAAAGTTCTCAGCCTCCATCCAAACCGTCATGAATAAGTGCATTGACCTCTGAAACTGGACACCCTCACTCCCATCTTTGCTGCTCACCTTCAATGCCCATCTATGAATGCATGCACACACAGGTTGCGAATTCAGCTTTCAAGCTAGCAGTGCTTAGAATGTCAGCAAAACACTTGCTTGTTAATGAAGCAGAAATTTCAGTAGCACCATGCTAATATGGCAGCAGACACCACTCAGCAGCAGAGAAGGCCAATGAACCTCAAGAACAATCATTTAAAGAGAATGCAGCTGCTTTGAGACTCATTTAAATCGGTGCTATCTCTGTTTGGAAAGGAAGTTTCTGCCTTAAAGTCTTTCACTCTATAAAAGTTATGTTAATGACAAACAAATGTGAAATGAGAATGAGAATGGGAAACACAAAGGAAAAAAAAACAATTATACATGAATATCACAAAAAGGATTATCGTTAAAATTACAGCCCTGTGCAAAAGTCTTGAGCCACCCCATGTTCTATGCAAGAGAGAACATCAACTTTTTAGACACCAGTGAATCTCTTGTTGAAGTATAATCACATTTTTTACAGTGCTGTCAAGGAGTAAGAGGTAAAGTGGTCTCCCTGAGCAATAGTTCTCCAGGCTTTCTGGAGGTCTCACAGGCTGTCTTTGGTCATTGGCTGCTTTTTCACTCATTTTCAGTCCAGTCCTTGTACCTGACCATTTTCGAGGAATTTCGTTTGCTCCTTAAGCCATTTTACATATATGAACCATTCAAGCACAAAAAGTGTTGTGTCTAGACATAACAGACAACTTGACAAAGAAAAAACTTTATTGCTTAAAAAGAGAATTCCTGTTGCAGAAACAAAATTTGTTCCTATGTCTTTAGTCGAATCCATGAAAGATGCCAAGGATAACACATTTTGACAAATATATTATTTTTGCTCCAACAAACTGATTCCCAAAGCATTATTAGCCAAAAAAATCTTTAATATCTCAGCATTATGTGCAGTGTGTACTTAAAAAAAATTAGGAAACTGCACATGTGAAGGACACAAGAGTGTCAGACCTAAAAAACTAGAGAAGATGAAAAATATCTGAAAGTCCTGTCCTTTAAAAACAGGGAAAAAATCCAGCCTGTCCAACCTGAGAGAGGGTCTGAAAGATACATCAACTAAAGGTTCAGAAGTATCTACTCTTCTTCAAACAGTAGATGGCTGTAAACAAGCCATTCGTAAAAAAGGGAAACAATTTCAACTTTCAGTATGACATTGATCCCAAACAAACTGCCACTCAAGTAAAACTATATTCAGGTAGAAAAACACACAATGGCAAACTATCAGTCATGAACTGCCCCCCTCAGAGCCCAAACCTCTATATTCTTGAAGAAATGAGGGATCAATTTGACTTAGAACAGAAGAAACGTTGGCTAACTTTCAAAGTCTGTTTTTGCCTCATATGCAACATTTCCATGTATGTTTGCACATGTTAATGTCAAAAAATCTTTGTACTATTTTGTATTTTAATAAGAAAGGATGACGAAATGAGGGGTAGCTCAAGATATCTGTATACTGCTATATGATATAGCCATCTTTTTTTTCATTTCTGTACTGCAATTATTTACACAAAAGACACAAACGGACTAATAGATGAATAAAGGAAGAAAGAAAATGAGGAAGAGCCAAGAGTGGAAACTGCTGCCTCCATGTGTCTGTCTTAGTTTCCCTGTTTGTTTGTTTTTTGGGGTTTTTTTCCAACTCCATCTTCGGAAGAAAGTGTCATATGGTGCTCAGCATGCTCCCTCTGCTCTTCCCAACCAGACATCAAACATAAATCTCAGATCTAGGATATTGTCCAGGAAGATCGCCTCACATACACGCACACACACACACAGACATGCACACAAAGAGATTGTAACTGCAAACAATGAGGCCCCATCTGTCTCCTGAGATGCTGGCCAAGAGGGCCCAATTCAAACACAACACAATCCAGACAGAAGACGGGGTATTTTCAGCAGTGTCACTCTGTTTTTTTTCTATTATGCAAAATAGCTATATATGAAATATTTCAGTCCATGGGAGCACCTATACCTGTGTTGAGTTTATGAATGCATGCATGAGCAAAATTACCATGATGTGACTGGAAGGCGTTTCCAAGGCAACAGCCGGTTCCTATAGAAGTTAATAGCATGTGTCATGACAAGCCAAACGACTGCACAAACCACACACAGGTCTCAAATATGCACGCTTGTGTGTGTACATGAAATAGGGAGGACAGTGATCAGCTTCTGTTCTGACAAGAGCCGCTTCTTAACCCGGTGGATGTGCTGAGTGTTAACTGGAAACCACAATTGGCTGATAGGAATCTATCAAACCAAGTCAGACACCACTGCCTTTCCTTTCTCTAACAGCCGCTGTGGCTTTGAAAAAGATTGAGCTTTAATGGCAAAGAAACAAGCTCTTGTTGTGGAGTGCCTCGATTTCTCCTTTCCCATTCAGAGTTGCAAATATTGAGCTGAAAATGGTCAGCAATCGCAACCGAGTTCTTGATAGGTTTTCTAACATTGTTCCTCGACACTTAAAGGAAACTATCCTGTTCTTTTATGTCTTGGTGAACTGATGCTTTATATAACTAGTTAAGTTCAATTTCTGTTATTTATTCTCCTGCTATGTTACTCCTGAAATTCAAGGCTGCAAAGACTCATGGATCCAGCACAGTTTATTGAGTGTGCTTGTGATACACCTGCAAAAAAGGAAATGTAGCTCTTTGTTACCCAAAACACTTGGGTGCTGCTTGCAGATATGTTTCGGTTTAAACTAGACGGACACAAAATGCTGCTGCCATGCAATTGATGACAAAATGCAGAGTCAAAATGGACATGTGCCGGTGTTCGACCAGCTTTGGTCTACAGCACGGGGGCGGTTAATTCTGCTGCCAGCAGCAATATCTGTGATGTAACACATTGTGTTGCGCATGAATGCAAAACCTCAAAGTCAAGCAAAACAGTTTTCTGGGATCGACCGGGTGCATTGTATTCCAGTTAGAGCTTCTCTCTTTTTCACCCACATGATTCATACGTTACAGTCTCTCTTTTACAGTAAACGCATTCCAGATGTGGCTTCGTAGACTTCTGCAAATGAGAAACAGCGTGGATACAAAGACGATCTTCACGTTCCCTCCTCACCGTCTGTGCCTCAACCTCCAATTTCTTGCTTTCTCTTCGTCATTCATCCAAACGCTTTGCTTCAGCCCTCCTCCTCGTGTATCCCTCCACTCCTCTGCAGCCTTCCACTGCCTTCGAGATGAAGGCTCAAGTCTTCTGAGATTACTGCCTTTATTAAAAAAGATCAGTGTAATCCTCCACTTTAATTCTGTTATACCCTCCCTGTCTCTCACTGTACGCTGTCAGTGAGCTGGGATTGGCCGATGAGCCGGGCCTGCCAGAGGAATAGAGATGACTGTATATGGTCTATATCCAAGTCTCACAATATCCCAGATTAGTCAGAATGATAGAGCTTAGTGAGGATCATTCTTTGAGATTATCCTCTATTAGAGATGGACCGATCCGATATTACGTATCGGTATCGGTCCGATACTGACCTAAATTACTGGATCGGATATCGGAGAAAAATAAAAAATGTAATCCGATCCATTAAATATCACGAAAGCACCTCACAAAACTTGCAACACGCCGTAACTCACCTCAGAACGTTAGCAGTCGGAGCAGTATGCATCACGTGATAGAGCGGCTGTGGCATGCGGGACCTGTCGGTGGTCTGGATAGCATGTGGAGCTTCGCTAGCAACCTGGCATTTCATCTCCGACAAAGTTATCCCCGAGAGAAGTAAAGCAAGTGTGTAAGTCCATCTCTGAATGTTTGTAAAGCATTCCCACGTTAAGCTTAACAAGCGACTGCCTCTCGCTCTCCGGCTGCTACTTCAATCATGAAACTGCTTAATGATCAGCTGATCGGCTTTTCTGTCGCGAGTCCGTCTCTCTGGTTTGTTTTTGGCCCACTTTGCACCAGAAAGAGGAAACCAGCGGCTGAACAACAGCAGCACGTTTAAGCTTGATAAGCTGTTGTTAGAATTTATTTAATATTTCTTTCTACTCGAGGATCTTTTTCTACGTAGCTGACGGCTGGTAACTGTGCAGGGGCGGATCTAGCAAAGTTTAGCCAGGGGGGCCGATAGGGCATGAACAGGGAAAAGGGGGCACAAAGACATACTTTTCTTTCTTATTCTCATTTAAAATGTCGAGCTTTTAATAAATAATTATCTGACACCCAAAGTTTTAATTTGATGTAAAATGAATAGAAGTCAATTACTGTATATAGTGACTATTAAGTCTAATATATACCCTAGTAAGCTATAGTACTTTTTACTTTGGGAAGGTACCATCTGTGCAGTCTGCAATTCTGTTGAAGAAAGATGTTGAATCTATTTAATATTTCTTGAAAAATAATTGATTTCTGTGCATTTTTTTTCACACTGCATCAAATTAAGGTTGATTACGTCGATTAAGCATCATGAGGTGGCGCGTGAGGGGTGGTTCCCTATTTTTTATTTATTTATTTTTGTTGTTGCTGGGAGTTGGAACCCTATTAGTTAGGTTGCTTAATATTTACGCTAAGTACTCTTTAAAATACCAGAACAGGGAGGATGGTGTAGGTCTAAGTTTATTAGATTGATCAGTATTGCTGAACTATGAAATATTTTTTTTGTATACAGGTATAACAGAATAGCTTTAGTGTAGTTGTTGTTTTAAACTTGAGTATGAATTTGCAGACTTGCAAAATGCAGCAAGATATTTTAAAAAACAGTTTTGTTGATTAAAAAACACTATATCGGATTCATATCGGTATCGGCAGATATCCAAATTTATGATATCGGTATCGGTATCGGACATAAAAAAGTGGTATCGTGCCATCTCTATCCTCTATATACCATTCAGAACAGTCACGTCGTATTGAAAGACTATCAGTTCTGTAAATAGATGATTGATTTTGCTCTTAATATAATAATTTTGGCCGTCCATCTCCTCTAAATAACCCAAGTATACATGGATACCTATGGAATCCGACCATTACAATTAGCAGCAATGTACGTAAGACCGTAGGATCAGAATTCATTGTATCTCAAATTAAAATCAGCATGTGGGATCTACTAATGTACATATCTTACACTCTATACCAGCTTAACCGAGACAAGTGCAGGCCTCGGTTATGTCAGTTAAGCTCAGTGTTCATTATTGAACAATAAGAAAGAGATTGTGTATAAATAGAGTCTATGGGAAAGTTCCATGGTGAAAACAGTTGACTAAAGAGAACATAAGGGGTCATTTTGCAAACCCCCCCCCAAAAAACATCTTGATGATCAGCAAGAAAATAGTCTATGAACTGACGAGATAAAAGTTAAACTCTTTGAATCTGGCGTAAAAACGAAAAGTGAGTATACCATTATGAGGTTTAGCCTTTTTTCACATAGGGCCAGGTATGGTTGGATAAGTTTTCATCATCAAAAACTATATTTACTTGGGTTTGTCTTTGCGTAAAATTAACATTTGCTTTATTAACTAAAACATGTAAGTGTCACAAATGTCCAAAAAAAACCAAAACCCTAAGAAATCTGGAAGGGGAAACTATTTTTCACTCTCAGAAATGTCCCCATCTGCCACTGAAGTCATGTGTGTACTATGTAGATTTGTTTGTCTTTAGTAACAGGCTTCATAGTAGTTACAGATTTTAATTTAAAAGAAATCAAGCTTCGTCGTGTGATAAATGTTGCATTGCACCAGTGTTTACAACACCATTAAAAATCAGAATCTTTCTGCATTTTCCCTGAACCACATTAACACAACCCTGTGGGACATAAATCTCTGATATGATCTCACACCTGGGTTCACCACCCACTCAGAAACAGAGGGAGGTTAATGTGAATCAGCCACCAGCTGTTTCATTAAACTGCAGATTCTCTGTCTGCCCACTTGCCCGTTTCACGTCTTGACCTTCGCTTGCCATTGGATACTGTTGGGTTTCCGTCCAAGCTGTCAGAAAAATACACCTCGTCAAAGACCATTTTTTGAACTTTAGGACAGTTCATGGTGTTAAAAAACAGTCCACATGCTGTTGAACTAAAAGCTTTGACCTCCTAACTGTATAGCCTGGTGATATTTTTCTGAAGTGTCTGGACTCTGATGAGAGCAATAGCTTAAAATGAGCAGCAGGTCTGACACTCAGCCACCCTGGCACTCTACCAGTGGATAGGAGTGACTTGGCAGCATTCACTCTGACACCTTATGTTTTCGAAATAGGCAGACCCAACCCACCTGTGGCTTGGTCCTGCATGACATTTGATACACTAATGAGAATTTGTTTATCCAAGCGGTGATTGTGCCGTGTCCTCTCAGACACTCTGCCCACACTGTCAGCGATCGCTACATACACAGACTTAATTCATTCTTGTTGTAAAGGCAATTAAAAAAAAAAAAAAAAAGTGTAACTCATCCTTTTTTTCTCATTTTTCCACAATTTGTGTGTTTGTTGTCAGCTCCACCCAATGTTATTTACCTCCCACCTCTCCATTCTTTTTTACCGCCTTCATTGTTCTGGCAGACAGTCCTCTCTTGCTTTATCCAGTCATCTCTTGTTCACCCATCCATCCTGTTCTCCCCAAGGGATTATTCATGCTTGGCCTGGCTGCTCACACCTCTCTCCCAGGCTGAGAGGCACCGATCCAATAACACACCCAGCTCCCAGGCTGTGGAGAAGGGCAAATTCCATCTTTGTTTGATTTTTTTTTTTTTTTTTTTTTTTTTTTTTGGTGGATGGGGGGTTAACGCAAGAAGAAGGAAATACAAAAACCCCTCAAATCTTTATTTCATGGAAAGTGTAAACATTAACAGTAGTTTGTGCAGATATTTGAGCACCTCATAATAAAAGCTGCCAGTGATGGTGTTTCGGGTATGTCTCGGATCTGTTTCATTATTTGAGTGCATGACATTTTCATCCAGAATTTGCTGACATTTAAAGATATCCCGTCTTCCTGCTATCTGTGCCAATGACTGCCAAAAACCCTAAAGTAAAGTATTTCCCACCCACCTGGTTAGCAGCAGGCAAGGTGCTCTTTTAAATTAATGCTGCTCATTTTTTGCCAGAGAGCTCAGTCTTTACTTTATGTACTCAAATCATTTTGTTTCCATAGTCACTACTCCCGTGACCACAAACCCTTCCTGCAGCTTCTCTTCCATACCAGGGGTTTGGTTTTCCTACCTGCCAGGGAAAAGTAGAATTTTCTTGGAACATTTTCTGGGATTTTATGGTGATAAAAATAAAAATGTGTGTTCTGCATATATTTTTAGTTCTAACTTCAAAGATCAACAATACGTATTAGTTTTTTTATACCTGCATGTTCATCTCCTGTCAGCAGCTGAAGTTTAGCTAAATCTGATCTGATACTTCTGCTTGTCTCAGCATTTGTGCTTCAGCTTCATGCGGCTCGCCAGGCTTAAACTGAAGCACATATCAGCACTTCTTCCACCATTTCATTGGATTTTTAATTGAAGTGATACTTCAACTTAACTGAGCTCTCACACCGAAATCGGCAAGCAGTCTCCTTCATCATTTTTATTTAATGTCTTAAATGCTTCTTGATTTTAATTTCAGCTGCCACATACTTTGAAATATTTTGTGAGAAATCTTTTTTTTTCTTTAAATTCAGACTTTCCGCAGCAAGCCTCTGGAAAGCTTTACAGTTCCTGTTGTCATTCCACTGACAAAGTTTGGCTGACACACTTGAACTGACACTAATTTCTCTCAGCTCCTCCACTCTAACTCACCCTTCAACCTTAATTCATCACTTACACTTACGCAGACATTTCCACTCGTTTCAGTGCTCGAGGGTAAAACTGAATCTTTAAGTGTTTTCAGCACTTCCAATTCACCTGATGCTTCAACCTCACTCAGTTCACACACTTAATCGGACGCTGTAATTGTATTTCGGCTGCTGCTTTCCTCAATAGACATGCTTTTCTTGTTATAATGTTTCATGTACATTTTTTTTTCAGATTAACGAACCCCCTATTTAATTCATTTCCACTGACCATGTCATCTATGTAAAGGCAACAACCTTAAAATCTCTTGCTGAGGACAGAATTATGTCTAATTTCACAGGACTAAGGCTGCATCGCTGATGAGTGATGTTCTCTCTGTCTACCTTAGGTGCTGATGACTTGTTGTTGCTTGACTGAACACATAGTTTAGCACTAATCGCATCACTGCTCAGCAATAATCACCAGTTGGAAAAAAAAATCCTGATAGGTATGCACAGTGTAGAACCTGCACAAACCCATAGTCTCTATTTTGCACTTTAAGCCTATTGATTAAAGATTGAATTTATTTTAATTTCCCATTAAGGCAAAAATCATTTTAACTTCTGAGGGAAGTATAAACACACTAGATTTAAACTTGCACTGTACAAGTCAGGCTGGCTATTCCAGTTCAGCACTGCCATAAAGTCTCAAAGTAGCCATAAAATCTTTGACAGACACCTCCTCCCTTGGCAAATGCTTCCAAATATTTCCATTTCTTCTCTGCTGTAAAGTGCTGGATCACTCGTGCTTGTGTGAGCACTTTGGAACCTCCCATTGTCCTTTTCCTCTTCCATTTCTATTCAACCGCAGCTTACAGCACATACTGCAACCTCCCAGAGACTTCATTGTCCCAGATATCTGCCCTCTGATCAGTACCCTAGTCCCAACCTGTACCAGGGTGATGTATGGGGCCTGACAGCTGAGTTGTTCAGGGAGGACTGGGTAAGGAGATGAAAAGGGCAGCTCACAGACAGAGAGCTCTGGGAGTCCCCGGGATGCAGAAAGGTAGATGTTATTTGTACACGTGTAAATGTACTTCAAATGCCGTTTTTCTGTCTCTGTAAAACCCTCCTGGCTTCAATACTGCAGTTTAGGAACAATGTTAATTAGAAGTGGCATTTTATTTTCTTCTTTTTGTCAGGGGCTGTTTGTCAGACTGGGGGCTTTGCCAGAGAGATTTTTTTTTATGGCCTGAGTTAAAATTATATGGTGGAATCTAAACAACAAATACTCCACGAGTTAAAAATCAAAAGACAGACAGCCCAATGATTGTTAACACTCATAGCATCTGATATTAAATAAACACAAAATCTGTGCAGCCCTGCTGTACATTAATGATGATGGTTTATGCTTAAATAGCTTTAAATTTATTGAATTGAGCTCTTTTTGTTGAGAAGCTGCATATTTCCACTGGAGATGTTTTGTCCAGAAGTAAATATATGACTATACCAATTAACCAGTTTATGTTCAAGACACTTCAGACATATGCTTTACCATGGGTTTAATGCCAATATGACTATTTACCTTGACTCTTCGAATCTTCAACCCATCACTCATAGCTGCCACTATAGCACTCAAATTATCTCATAATGCGCAAGCATATTTGTCAGATAATGATCTCTTCTGTGCTTGATACACATACAGATTTTAAAAACAAAACCTGTTCTGTTTTCAGTGTCTGTTATCGCATTTTTCTTTATATAAACATGTATTAGAGATGGACATTTTCAGCATTAATACTCAGGATGTAGGATGTGGCATTTCATAAATGCTTAACTTGTACTAATGAGCCATTACACACATACATCACCAGCCTGAATCTTTAATACTAATGCGGATGGATTCATGCTTTCATGATGTTTACACCAATTTCTGATCCAAATACTGCATCAGATATTGAGACTCGTGCAGGCAGCATTTTTCTAATCTTTTTTTGTGCAATTTTGGAAAGGAAACGCAAACTTTAGCCGTAGCTTCCTGTTCTTAGCTGATAGAAGTGTGACCCAGTGTGGTCTTCTGCTACAGTAGCCAGTCGCCTTCAAGGTTTGATGTCATGTGCACTGTTTGTAACGAGTGGTCACTACTACTTTCTTAACAGCTCGAAGGAGTCTGGCTGTTCACCTCTGACCTCTGGCCTTAACAAAGTGGCCGGTGAGTGTCTGTGGGTCCTGAGTGCCTTTTTAACTACGAAGCTGAGGTCAGTGATAGAGACCAGCAGAAAGCAGAAGTAAACAATCAATGGGGACGCAGGATGTTAGAAGAAAGAAAAAACAGGCAATGAAAAGAGCAACAGGATATTAGAAGACCGAGAAAGACAAAAGAAAACAGAAGCCATGATATAAAAGGAAGCAGAGAAAAGAACGGATGGGTTGAGGCAAGGCAAGCATTCGGATGTTTTGACACTCTGTAAATCGATTGAAGGCTTGATGCCAAACACTGAAAAGTGTTGTGTGGATCAAGCTCTGCAGCCATTAAAGCAAAAGCAGATTTTTTGTATGTTGGCAGGTCCAGGATCTGCCTCAGTGGAGAAGAAAATAACACATATGGTGTTGTCAGATAACATATTAGCAGAGTGGTGTGGGGTTACGTACAGACCTGTAAAAAGTCAAGCAAAGTGTGCACTGTATAGACTCAAGTATATATTTTTTTAAATATATGTATAAGCTCTAGTGTGTGTACATGTGCAATGAAGATTAAAAGAAGGATCAGTTAGTGAAAGTGTCAAATGTCTTAGTTATAGTCCTCTGTGTTGAGGCCACGTTAACCATGAGAGAACCATGCCACACGTGTCCACAGCAACAAACCTAAACACGATCTTGTCAGTAAAGACAGCCTAATCTAATTTGCACAGCTATGGGAAATTATGAAATAAACTGCAGTGCCCATACACAGGAGCGCCCTAGGCAGGGACGTGCACTCTCATCAAACCACAGCAGATAATTTGTTCCAGGGCTGCTAATGAACACTTGGCTGTGGTGTTTGACCCAAGAAATGATTGTACAAGCAACGAATACATCATCACAGAGCCGTCTCTGTCGCCCTCTGTACTGCATACTCTTTAACCCTCCTCTAATCACAAACAGGCGCATTCCTGTAGCATGGAAGCAGGCTTTAAAGCAAGGTTCTGCCACGTTTCAGGAATGCAGCACAGAGCTAAAGCTGCTAAAGCCCCCTGATGAAGGGGTCTAAGATCTTATTCTTCCACTTTCAAACAAAGCTCAATCCATACCTTCCAGCAAAGCATACACGTGAGTAAATAGGCTAGCAGTCCCCATTTTACTAAAATAACAACAGAAATGAACTTTAGCTGTTTGTCGCTAACACGTGTGTGTGGGGGAAATTTTCCTCAGAGCACACTGTGACCTAGTTCTATCAGTGGCTATACACAAGAGGGTTATAATACCTGAAAGAATAAAGCTCCCTTTATTGTTGTCCTTGCACTGGATTTCTTGTGAGTGGCCTACTTTGATGTTAGTGAGTTGCTCATTTTCATATTATTTCCATTGTAACTGTTCATGTATATGCGTATGTTCCCCTATTCAGACTCCACGGTGGCATATAGACCTGGAGCCCTGGGCCAGTGAGAGTCAGTCACTGGAGGATGAAGCTAAAAGGTTCCTCAGCTACATCACAACTCAGCAAGTGAGATTTTTTTTTAAATTTCATTTGCTACCGAAATGTATTTTTGATTATTATTCATTTAAAATGCCAACATTAAAACCACTGACAGATTAAGTGTAAATGGACTGGTTCTTATACAGGGAGTGCAGAATTATTAGGCAAATGAGTATTTTGTCCACATCATCCTCTTCATGCATGTTGTCTTACTCCAAGCTGTATAGGCTCGAAAGCCTACTACCAATTAAGCATATTAGGTGATGTGCATCTCTGTAATGAGAAGGGGTGTGGTCTAATGACATCAACACCCTCTATCAGGTGTGCATAATTATTAGGCAACGTCCTTTCCTTTGCCAAAATGGGTCAAAAGAAGGACTTGACAGGCTCAGAAAAGTCAAAAATAGTGAGATATCTTGCAGAGGGATGCAGCAGTCTCAAAATTGCAAAGCTTCTGAAGCGTGATCATCGAACAATCAAGCGTTTCATTCAAAATAGTCAACAGGGTCGCAAGAAGCGTGTGGAAAAACCAAGGCGCAAAATAACTGCCCATGAACTGAGAAAAGTCAAGCGTGCAGCTGCCAAGATGCCACTTGCCACCAGTTTGGCCATATTTCAGAGCTGCAACATCACTGGAGTGCCCAAAAGCACAAGGTGTGCAATACTCAGAGACATGGCCAAGGTAAGAAAGGCTGAAAGACGACCACCACTGAACAAGACACACAAGCTGAAACGTCAAGACTGGGCCAAGAAATATCTCAAGACTGGTTTTTCTAAGGTTTTATGGACTGATGAAATGAGAGTGAGTCTTGATGGGCCAGATGGATGGGCCCGTGGCTGGATTGGTAAAGGGCAGAGAGCTCCAGTCCGACTCAGACGGCAGCAAGGTGGAGGTGGAGTACTGGTTTGGGCTGGTCAAGCTCAACTCCCAGTCCTACTGCCAGTTTCTGGAAGACACCTTTAAGCAGTGGTACACGAAGAAGTCTGCATCCTTCAAGAAAAACATGATTTTCATGCAGGACAATGCTCCATCACACGCATCCAAGTACTCCACAGCGTGGCTGGCAAGAAAGGGTATAAAAGAAGAAAAACTAATGACATGGCCTCCTTGTTCACCTGATCTGAACCCCATTGAGAACCTGTGGTCCATCATCAAATGTGAGATTTACAAGGAGGGAAAACAGTACACCTCTCTGAACAGTGTCTGGGAGGCTGTGGTTGCTGCTGCACGCAATGTTGATGGTGAACAGATCAAAACACTGACAGAATCCATGGATGGCAGGCTTTTGAGTGTCCTTGCAAAGAAAGGTGGCTATATTGGTCGCTGATTTGTTTTTGTTTTGTTTTTGAATGTCAGAAATGTATATTTGTGAATGTGGAGATGTTATATTGGTGTCACTGGTAAAAATAAATAATTGAAATGGGTATATATTTGTTTTTTGTTAAGTTGCCTAATAATTATGCACAGTAATAGTCACCTGCACACACAGATATCCCCCTAAAATAGCTAAAACTAAAACCAAACTAAAAACTACTTCCAAAAACATTCAGCTTTGATATTAATGAGTTTTTTGGGTTCATTGAGAACATGGTTGTTGTTCAATAATAAAATTATTCCTCAGAAATACAACTTGACTAATAATTCTGCACTCCCTATATAGTGCTTTACTACTCTACCTGAGCGCTCAAAGCACTTTATACATCATTCACACTCATTCTCACAAGCTGTTTTCTATGCTGTTTCTATAAAAGTGCTTTTTATTTAACATTCACACACATGCATACACTGATGGATGCGTTGGAGAGCAACTTGAGGTTAGTATCTTGCCCGGGGATATTTGGCATGCTTACTGGAGCAGCCAGGGATCAAACCACCAACCTTCTGATTAGTAGGTAACCTGATCGACCCCCTGTTGGTTCTTTTTGTTTTTATGAATATTTTCTAATATAATTTTTTTAATTGAGGTCTAGGTCTGTTTTCTGAGCTCATTAAAAGCACTTTTAATATTATTTTTAGATATCTGGTCATGACAGGACACACAACATAGCCAGAGCACAGAGTACCAATCTCCAAATGACTAAGCATCACTCAGTCTGTCTTTCACAAAGCAGAAATTTAGTTCATTATGAATTAGTGCTGGGATGTGCGTGTGTGTGTGTTTAGGTACTTTTGGATTTTTGTGCGTGAGGAAGGAAGGGACAAGGACAGGAACAGAGAGAAAGAGATCTTGTGAGCATGTGTGTACAAGTGTGTGTTTGTGAGGAGCTGTGGAAGGGAACTGTCTGTCATTGACAGTGACAGGCGAGGGTGGAGGGAGCTGGTGTGGGGATAGCAGCATCCTCTGCTGTAATGCTGACTGACATAGTGCCTGGTGGAACTGTTACTAAGAGAGATGGCCTGCGACACAACTGTCCAATCAATACCAGTCAGCAGCTTTCACGTGTTCATGCACAGATAAGAGTAAGTCTATATAAAAATATTAATAATACTACTAATAATAGTGTGAAAGAATAAGGCAGCAGGAGCATGGGATCAATTTCTGATTAGCTTATCAACAATAAGAATGAACTTCTCATTCACGCTCAGTGAATGTTCTCGGTTTTACAGCTCAGTATTCTTTGTAGCTTTGTTCAGCTCTCAGCAGCTCAATGCAACTGATATGTCTTTAGATGTGAAGTGGCAAAATAATCAAGAGTGATTTCGCATTTAATTTTCCACAGTGCATTGTATGCAGATAAACGCTTTCAACTCGAACGCATTAACGATGACAGACATTGTGGAGAATGTTCAATATGTAAGAATTGGTTTAAATAGAGAGCAACAAAGACACATCGGGCAACTTTTGTCCTTTGTCAGATGGTGACACTGCACTTCAGTGATTCAGTTGGTTCCTTCCTGCGTGACCTGTCACAGAATGATCTCATTAAAATGGGCGATTTATACAAAAGCCACAGTAAGAAATTACGCCTAAGAGGTTCTTTTGAAACTGTGCAAATCCAGCTTGCCAAAAAAGGGAAGGCTGGCAATGTAAACACGGCTAATGAACAGTTTCAAATGTAAATTTCTTCTATTTTAGGAACAGTAAGTGGATTTATAAGAGGCTGGGACATAGTACATTTCTTCTTACACATTCGCTTGGCTGCAAAACGTCTGCCATCTGTGTCTTTTTACCTGAGTTAGGATCTAGAAAGTATTTCTTATTCACCATTGAATGTAAATGAAAGATGGATATAGCCGTCACCTACTAGTTATCAAAGTGCCATTTTGAAAATTTAGGCTGAGTGTTTTAAATGTGTTGTGTTTGGAAAGCAGACATTATAGCAAATGGGAGATTGATTAGGAAATAAAGAAAGCTGCGAAAGCAATTTGATTTTATCAATCAGGGGAGATAAAAGCTCATTTCAATACAGAGTTCTAAACACTCAGATTTCATTTTGCAGCCAGAAGATATGTAATGGTAATCAGCATACTTTCACATTAGGCTCTCTTTTTAGACTAGAAGTTTGTGGAAGCTGCTGTGCAAGGTGGATGCCTTTTATTGGGAATAATATAAGTTTTGGTCTCTTGCTCAAGGAGATTTTAGCTTTTTTAAAGACTGGTGAGAAATCCCCGGGCAACTTCTGATCACTAGGAAAAAATATGCACTCCCCGACTAGATGGTGAGTGGTTGCTGGCTGTTTGTTGGTGAAATTAGTCGCAAAGAGGATGCTAAAAACCTCCTTGTGGCTTTGTTTGCTAGCAAATTGCTGAAGTCACCTGTAGTTTGCATAGAAAATGCTAACTTGTCTGCCAACCACTCAATAAGCGGTTGCCAAAAGTGACGCAAACCGAAAATGCTTGCTTTGCTTTCAAATTAAGAGTTGCCCCTTGCTGCTGCAACTAAGACATTTAAAAGGGCGCAACTTTCACTTTTGAAGGCAAATATTCTCATCACAAAATGTTCTCTCTGCACACAGTTTCACTGCCACGGAGAGGGTAGTTTGCAGACAAATCAGCATCTTTATGTAAGAGTGGCAATCTGCTGGCAACCAAAGCAACTGCATGGAGGTTTTCAGTGCACCACTGTATACGTCATTGCAAATGATTTTACCTAGCAACTCTCTAGCTGTGATAAGATGCAGTAGCACAAACAAAGTGTAGCTGTGAACATGCTACTTTGGACTTGAATGGTGTAGTACAGTAAAGCCAGACATTTGATGTCTGAGCCAATATTGTTTCTTCCCTTGCAAAGTTAATCTCGGCATCAGACAGAATGTGGAGAAACCGCACAGCAAACATTTGAGCAGTTGCTCCTGCTCTGTACTGGTATATGCAGGTGTGTATACAGCATTTTTGCAAATGTTGGTCCTTGGAGTCTTGGTTGAAATTGATTATGAAAGCTGTATTTTTAAGGTTGAAAAATATAATCCACAACATTGTAGAACAATACACTGTTATTGTACAGTACTGAAAAAATATTTTTGTTAAAGATATGGCAGGATCCAAAGACTTTTATATGGAAGCAGCTAAAAGGATACTGTGTTTTAAATCCAACAAATTTTGTGGATTAAAGGGGGTAAAAGTACAATCTTAATCATAAATGAAGGATTTAAAGTCCTCGTTTTTAGTTTCTTTCTGCCAACCCAGTGACACTCGGCAGTGCATCAGCACCAGCTGTGCATCATGTCTGAGTCTGAGTTGTAGAACTCACCTAAAGAAATCAGGATATATCAGAGTGTCAACTATGCTGCCACATTTGACTCGTGTTTGCTTGAAATCCCTAGGACTCCATTTATTGTACAGAATGAAATCTCACTCGTTTGGTTGGAGTAATGCTGTCAAAGAGTAATGCGCTCTTACACATGAAATGCCCGCTTCTCAGAAGATTTATCTCACCACAACCCCCTGCCCAGTTAACGACTAGTTCACTTTCACATTCAGTGACCAGTCTTGAATGTCCAGCATACAGACACAGACACTTATTTTTGCTTTGCGAATCGAGTCGATGTGGTTCTGTTGCTCTGTCATTCATTTCTTGTTCCATTTATATTTGCAATACAGGACTCCCACTGTGTCAGATAACATGGCTGTCTTGACAATAAGTTCTGCTCCTTGTTCCTGGAAAAATGGCTGTTATTATGTCTTGCTTTGTGTTTACATTTATGTTTGTCCAGGTGTCATGTGCGTCACTTCGAGGCAAGAAAGCAGACCAGGAAGGGTCCATTGGGGCATGGGCTGTGTGCCTAGATCCCAATTATAAACTGATCCGCAGGATAGAGAGCAGACACTGTAGGGTGTACTCTTTTGGGTGAGTATTGTTTGTTAGACACTCACACATAATTTTGTTTTTGCTAAATGTGTGTTCCCCTAACAAGGAATTGTCCAATATATAGGGAATGGAGTCAACTGTAGTCGCTTACACGGAAACAAACAGTGACGGAATTATCTGCAGGTGACACAATTATTCAGAACATCTCGTTCTGAGACAGGCTGTGAGATATCTGCTGGTTATCAAAATTGCCACAGCTGTTAGTAAACTTTATAGTAAAGTAAAGTTTATTCTGTATCATAAAAATATATTCAATGTCTATTTTCACACACAATAAATGAAGTGCGTGTCTTTCTCCACCTTCCTTGTTAGCCTCATCTTTTCATGTCCTCGGCGACTAATTGTACACTGAGTATGATTTTATTTTGTCTTTATGTCTTTCTTCTTACATTGCTTTTGTCTTCGTGCAGTTCCATTTTCACTCTGCACATTTTCCTTTAATTTGTTGTCTTTTGTTAAACTTCAAACGTCATAACTATTCTACCTTTGGTTCCTTTAACTGGATTGGCATGTAACCTTGACTTCAGTCAGCCAGACCACCAAGGCGTTTGACCTTCTTAAGCCCAGGCTGTCATTCACTCTTAGCTTTGTGCCATGGATCGGCTCAGTCTAAGTCTGCTCGGCCAATGCTGAGGTGCAGCAATGGTTGAAGGGATTTTTCTGCTGGGAGAGAAGGCTTATTAGTTTGACCGTTGAGAGACAGCACAGGTGTGCTGGCATCAAGGCAAGCGAGGCGCAGATAGGTGTGGGAGAGTGGCAGGAGGGGCGGGGAGGTCAAAAGGGTGTCAGAGGCCAAATAGACAGGAGAAAAAAACATCTGATATCCTCTGGCTGACTGCAACGGCACTCTGTGCAGACAAGCTACATGGACACGCACTAAAATTCAAATGAGTTTTATCAAACATCTCAGAGATTGATACAAACATTTTGATATTTGGCTTGAATATCGGCTTGGAAAATGTGACTCAGATCTAATTTTTCAAATCAATGAAAGCTACTTGGCGATCTCTTCCTATCTAACTGATCACTTAATACCTCTGGAATTAAATCAGTTTACACTACGTCAACTCAACTCTGTCGAATACAGTAAAAGCGAGTCCCAAAAAGACATTAAATTCTTTAAAAAAAATTAAACTTCCCGAGTAACAAAATAAATTTCCTAGAATCTCACGGAGAGAGTTAATCAAGTCAGCCTGCAAACTGCTCTCTGAAGTTCCTCCCCATGTCCCCTATCTGACCTACATTCATTACACACACACACACACGCGCGCGCGTGCATACACGTACACATGCTCTCACACACACTTCTTGGTCATACTCTTGCCTCTTTGCCAGGTATGTTGAGCATCCTACTCTCAGGAGAGTTTCTCTGACTTGCAAAGCCCTCAACTGTAGTCAACTGCAGAAGATTAAAAGGGATTTAATAGAAAAGCCAAATGCTTTTAGTACGCCTCTGTATGTGCCTTTGAACTCAGCACATTATGTAGGTACACTTTCGTGTGTTTTGCTGAACGTGTGCAGCTGATACATCTCATTTGCATGATGTGCAACGAGCCGGGGATGGCTGTGCCTGGGAAGGATGAGCAGCTGTTCACTGATTGGTCTGTCACATGTTGGTGTATAGGGGGGGACGCAGGATGTTTTTCCACATGAAAGACCAATTATCCACCTTTTCCACTGCTGTAAAAACAGCCCACATTCTGCTCAAATTAAAGCAGGCTTTGTTTAAACTTGTATCCCTTGTCTTCCGTGTATTCTTCAGTATTTGTATAATTAGTCCATCTGCCTCCGGTGGAAAGAACTTGAGATCGAATATTGAGGTCCAGCATTTTTAATACGCTACATAAATAAAGTGACTTGACTTTTAACATAAATGTGGGCATGTGAGATGCTGCTAGTGGATAACAGCATTAATACCTGCAGTATAGCTAGTAGCAACGGTGGCTCTGGCTTCTCATGCTTTGTTTCCTTTAGCTCCCCTTCTGGGCAAAATTAAGAAAATATGATAATCAGCCATCTCATCACCATTACCTATTGTTCTTCCCAGAGTAAAGGCTGTTTGGTGATTTTTAGGAAGTTAACCAAGCATTATTCTATGAGTGATGGCTTTAGTATGAACTAAATGAGTGTAACAAAACCCCCACAACCAGTTAATAACCATAGGTTTTATATAGAAGCTGGACGAAGATAGATGTGAAGCCAAGCCCTGCAACAGACTGGCAACCTGACAGGGTTCTAAGAGACAGTGCTAAGAAATTCAGTGCTAAATATATACACAACACATATACTCTTATTTCACTCATCAAAACTGTAGCACAGGCTTATTAAAAAAGGCCAATTGAGATTTCCAAATCAGTGTATTTGCAGATGTCTATTAGACATTTCTTCCTGTGTTGGCAGCAACCCATCAGTCACAATAACCTGATAATAATCTAAATTTTTTAAAAAAAACAAGCTTAACATGAACAGTGTTGCGAAAAATGGTTAAATTAGCCTGTAAGGACCTTTTTTAATGAGGCTGTCAAGATGTTTACTTCTGATTAAGAGGATTTCTGCTGTAAAGTTGGGCATTTAAACATTAGTCAAGTGACCACTGGACAAACTGTAAGTTTTGGATTTTTACTGTTTTTAATGACATCAGCGATCAGTAATCCATTAGTGTGACAGTGAGCCTGAAACCATAACCATAACCATAACCTTGAAATTGAAGCAGCAACAGCAGTGTTAATTTAATTATTTACACCTGTCATTTTCCTGCGAGATGCTGAAAAGTTTGTCGTTAAAATTTGTCGTTGACTACACCTCCACATTTTCTATTTCGCAGGTAAAACTTTGGAGGGGCAACATTCAAGTTCACAGATAATATTGAAAATGTTTGCTCAGATCATACTGTCTCATTTTTAGTCAACATTCAAGGAGACAGAACTGTGAAGTCATGTTGGATTTGCACATGAAGGGCAGAAAAGATTTCTGCTCTATGAAACTGGTCTAAACTTGACAAGTTACCTGTAGAATGAATGACACAACTTTAGAGCATCAACACAGGCTAATGGACATGAGGGTGAAAAAAAACCCCAACAAACAAACAAAAAAACCTTTTCACATTTAAAGGACATGTTTATTCATGTCCTTTGGAGACAAATATTGTCATAAAATTGGGTTTTGTTCCTTAACTCTGAGTTTTTCTATTAGTATTTGGACTGCAATGGGTTTTATTCCTCTTATTGCTTTATTTCTAGTCCATTAGGATTCCTGTGTTTATGGTGTTTTGTAGTTTTACTATTTTCATGTCGTTATCTTCTTGATTATATTTTCAGTTTGGCCTTTAGGTTTCCTAGTAACTCTAAATTGACTGGTATAGAGCCCCTTTCTTCTCTACGTGGACCCTCAAAGAAACAATACACATCTTGTTTCTTTGCCTAAGTGAAATCAATATAACAATCAGACCCTGATGAATATGTCACAAGTAACTCGGGGTTCAGTATCTTGTCCGAAGATAGTGGAGCCAGGGGTCGAACTGCTATACCTGTGCCTGAGGCAGTGGTTATGGTTTTCTGCCACCAATTCCCTTGTATCTTGTCCAAGTGTGAAATTTAAAGTGAGAGACAGACAGTGACAGAGGCCAGAATGAGAAAAAACTGGCACAAACTGGGACAGTTTCTCGACCCACCAAGGGTTTGTTAATCAGCCCCAGACTTCACCACACCCAGACAGGCTGCTGACATAATGGGTCAGGTGGATTCATAGCTCTTTATTACATTTACAATCCTCTGGGAGTTTGTGACCAAGAATCTAAACAATCACAGATCTTCATATTTGGTTACATCAACAGCAGTCTCCTTACAGCCTCTATAAAGAATGTGTATGAAGTAAATTTCTTTCTAGAACACCCACATTTATGTAGCCATTCATCCATTATGTTACCCCTCCTGCTCTCATGAGAGACCTAGTAGAGACCCTCCTTTATGAACATTGTTATTCTGAAGGGCATGTGATGCACTGTGACTCCCCCCTTTTGCTCCTGCCGCCTCATGAGTCATCCCCGATCCCCGTAGTTTCGCTGCACTGATTCTCAGCCGCTCACCAAAACCTCACCAGAGAATGAAAAACTCTCAATGAAATATTTAGTGCTTTAAAAAGAGACATCTAGTTGCATCTCAATCCCTCACATATGCTCATTTCTCATCTTCCCACCAGCGTGATGCATTTGGGGACCCGGTGCCTCATCTGTAAAAGACGCGTACTGTGAAATCTACTCCCTTTGTCACGATTACAGAATACAGCCGCCGCGCAAACAAGACACAGGGGAATGCAGATGCAGAGACAGTGACAGGAAGAAAAGGAGAAAATTGTGGAATTAGAGAAGGGAGGGGTGGAATAAACAGTGAACAGCAGTGAGAGAGGCAGGGGTGTCACTAGGTTTTAAGGACAGGGGGGGCTTAGCCCCCAAGAGATGCACACGACATGAACGAACGTAGTGAATGAGCACAAAATTTCACAAACAGAAAACAAAGACTGAGAAATTGTTTTCCTACTTTTTTGGACAGATTAAACATCCTAGGCCACCAATAGATCTATTGTTTTATTTCAGTCTGCTTTATAATACAGTACAACAAAAAAACAGAGGAAATGTGTTTGCTGCATCAATAACAAGAAAAAAACTGAAAATAAAAAAGTACATTTTTCTGGCTGCAATCACCAGTTGGTGGGTGGAAGCATCAAAGAATGACGTCTGTTTTTAAGAGTGGCAAATCGGTCAATCACTCTGTTGTGACTCAGATGCTGAAGCGTGTCTTTTTCAATAGACATGACTGCAAGACTGTGAAGTCTTTTCTGACCCATTGTTTGACGCAGCCAGGAGTGCAGCCGACGCAGTGCACTAAAGGACCGTTCGCACGAGCAGCTGCTGACAGGCACTGTTAGGGCAACTTGGATGGTTGCCTTCAGAGAGGGAAACATGTCTGAATCAAGGAGGTTGTACACAGACAACATATTTTTGGGTGGACATCCAGCCTCTGTTTTCCGGGTAAGAAAGTTTCTGGCCACCAGAACCTCCTCTTTTTTCAGGTCAAGTCTGTAGTGCTTTGCAAGTTCATTCAAGTGTGGTTCACTCAAGAAGTTCTCAGATTTAGGACTGCATGCCTGGACGCCTTTTAGCAGCCCTGCATCTACACTGCAAAATCTTTGATCAAGCTCGCCAACCATCCGATCCACACAAGGGAAAAGTAACTCTCTTTTCAATGTGTCTGAGTTGTTCAATTCAGTGCGTGAACCCACAGTTGCCTCCAGGACAAAATCCTCCATTTTCCTCTGTTTGTGCCTTGTCTTGGCACCTGGTTCAGGGATACTGTGGGTGTTACACAGGGCCTTGGTTTTCTCATACAGCTCTGTAGCAAATGCATCTGAGTGTTTGCCCTTAAGTGTGTCACACACAGCTTGTTTGCAGATAAAAGCTTCTGCCAGGTCTAAAGTCTCTTTCTGCAGGAATTTGTGGAGTCCTTCGGTTACAGACAGAATCGACTGAAACATCAGTAGTGCATAGACTGCTGAGAACTTGTAGAGCTTTGCTCTGAGACCAACAGCTATGGGGGATCCAATTGCAGATAGGCACTCCAAAATGGCAGGCAATGTCTCAAGAACTGCACTGATTGATCGCAACTGACATGCCCAGCGAGTGTTTGAAAGTTGCACAAGCTCAGTTTTTGTCAATCCAAGCTTTGCCTGAGTCTCCATGAACTTATGATGATTGACTAGGGAGGTGCTGAAGAAAGAATACACACACTCCAACAAGCTGAAAAGCTCCACAGCCTCTGGGACAGCCTTGCAAGTATTGCACAAAACCAGGTTGAGTTGATGAGCATAACAATGCACATAGATAGCCTCAGGATGGAGCCTTCTAAAATGTGCTTGTACACCTCCAGTGGAGCCACTCATAACGGCTGCACCATCATATGTTTGTGCTACACACTTAAGCTCTGCAAGACCATAGTTTTGGATCTGCTGCTGAATCTCATTTGCAATGGACTGGGCATCAAATGATTTTATCTCTGCAAGTGCAAGGAAACGCTCCTTCACTGCCCCCTCTGACACGTACCTGACACAAACAGCTAACTGCTCTGCCTTTTTATCCCTTGCCTCATCCACCATGATGGAATAGACTTTAGACTTTGTCATTTCAGATACAATGACACTAGTAACTTCCTGGGCACAACAGTCAATCATGTCATTCTGGGATGTTGGTGAGATATACTGTGCATTTGATGGGGGATTATGTTTTTGAAGAAAAGGATCAAACTCCTTCAAAAGCTCCATGCACGCAAGAAAATTCCCTCTGTTTGGGCTGTCTTCACCTTCATCATGACCACGAAAAGGGAGTCCCTGTCTCCCTAACATAGAGGTGACTGCAACAATTCGTCTGAGATACTCTCTTCTTTCGACTATCTCACTCACATTTGCAGTTGCTATCATCTGTGCAACGTTTCCCTGTTTGCTAGTTCCCTGGTAGCTTTTCCATGTAACAACACTGTCCTTATGCGTTTGTGCCATCTCATGCTTGCCAAAGATGACTAAAGCTTTCTTCCAGGTCTTGCAACCGTTACTGACCAAACTATCATGTTTGATGTTTTTGCCAAACACTCTACATGGGAAGCAGAAAGCTGCATTCTGGTTGACTGAATATTCTAACCAGTTGTGCTTTTCAAACCAGCTGTGGTTAAATGCTCGCTTCTGTGTACCAAAAGTATCATGTGGATAGCTCTTCAGCTTCACCTGTCTGGGCCCTGTGTCTTTGTCACCTAAATCAAACCCTGTAGTAGAATGAGTTGCTGCAGCTGCTTCATCATTTTCCCTCTCTTGGCCTGTTTGCTCTCCTCTCTCTGTAATAACTTGATCTTCCTCTGCCTCTCGATCCATTTGCTGCAGCTCCTCTGTCTCTCCTTGCTCTCTCTGACTTGAACTTGCCTGTTGACCTTTTTCTCCCTCAGCCACTCCTTCTGCCTCACCCTTCAAGATACATTAAAACATACTGAATTGTAATGTAAATTGCTAATATCATGACTTCTGCTCCCGCTCCACAGTAGGGGAGAGCGGGGTAAGTTGTCACACTCTTCACACTGACTAACTTTTACTGAGCACCATACATCACAACGTAATAAATGTTTCACCAAATGAAAGACGGAAGTCTCGGGCACATATGATGTATTGATTACATTTTCATATCTTATCTCATTACGGAGTTGTAGACTGTTGAAAGGAGAATGTGCACTTGTGACAATTTGCCCCATCGGCAGGTAAGTTGTCACACTAGATTATCTTAAAATATGAACACAAATACTTAATTATGATTATTGATTTTAATTGTTAAATTCAAACCAAAACTGGAAATTTGAACAATTATGCCAAGAGAATTTGGAAAAAAACAATTATTTCAATCCAATACACATTTTAATCAAAACATTAAGTAGAAAGAAAACTTTAGTTTGAACTTTAAACTCAAATGTTCTCTGGCTTGCACATAAATCCATCATAACTGAATGGAATGCTGCAAATAATTTGCTTTACTTAACATGTTTATACTCTGAACAAAACAGATGCCTTATTTCTGATTAATCAGACTCAACTTCATAGTCACAATTCACATGTGACGACTTGCCCCAAAGTTAATGAGACAACTTGCCCCAAACTGACATTTATGCTAATTTTGGCTAAATGTCAGGGTTAGCTCAACATAGCAAATCAGCTGAAGTATCAAAAGACACGTTAATGTCTCCTCTATTTTGTGTAAAATAATAATCTGTAACATCTATACCTAACAAAGTTGTACTGAAGAAAATTTAAAGTGATTTATTTTTCCTTTTAGGTCAAAAAAATAAAAAAGATGTGCTCACCTCAGATTAGAGCAGTCTTGACCACATGTGAACAGGAGGTTGACTATAGAAGAAGAAGTCACACAAAGTGGCTATTTCATTTTTGAGATAGAGCCTCTAGTGTTGGAGTTATGAACAGTGTGACAACTTACCCGTGTGACAACTTACCCCGCTCTCCCCTAATTTGTTGCTCCCAAATATTTTGAAGTTACAAACATTATATTTTGAGCACGCATGTGACTAAAATGGTTGCAATTTAAAGCCCTGAAAAATATTACTAAATTACTTGAATTGAAGTAATATTAAAATAGAACCCTCAAAAATATGTGAGTCAGGCTAATTTGACTTATATACATATCTCTCTCTTTGCTCTCTCCACTTTCTAACCTTGACTCTCCTAAATAAAAGCTCAAGTTAAACAGGTCTTATATGTTGTACCGTGACTGAAATGTTTCATATTTCATATCCATATTGAGTCCCATAAAATTCTAATCAGACTGTCTCCATCACAAATGACTCCATCCTTTGACTCACCTCTCCAGCAGACGTCTCTCCCCTCTGCCTCTCTGTGCTCCTCTGCCCTGACTCCTACAGGTTAATGGGGATGGAGTGATTATTATTATTTCCACTGATGATAACCATACCTGAATGAGCTCAGCTGGATTTTTCAGAGCTAAAACGAGTGACAGAAATTAACATTATGCTAACAATTTAACTTAGTGCGCTAGCCTTGTTTTTATTTACAAAATGGGGAGCACCTGGTTCATTATTTACATGGGACTCTCTGCTGTTAGCTGGAGCTAACTAATTGTTACTACCAGCCAGTGATGAAGACTTACTTTCTTGAAAAACTTGCGTATATCCATGATTTCTTGCCGTTTGCCACATGCACGCTAGTGTGTCCGCAGGTGTATACGAGCGGAGTGTAAAGTAGCAGTGAAAACGAGGACTGGATTTTCAGTCATGTGGATGTCCCCTGTGAACAACTGGAAGGGATTGGATAACGAAGCACTGACGCTACCTTAACAATGTAAAGCGAAAGGGACCAACCGAGTTATGATCATATTTGTGTGAATAGCGACAGGTTTATATTATTATTTCTTTAAACTCATATTCCTGCATCTTTATATTGAATTTGTCTGCAAGTTCTGTTAAAAAAAAAATCGAATAAGTTAAAAAAAAAAAAAAAAAAAAAAAAAAACCCACCAAATTATTTAGGGGGGCTTAAGAATATTTTAGGGAGGCTTCAGCACCCCTAAAATAGGCCTAACGACGCCACTGGAGAGAGGTTAGTGAAAAAGTGCGGGGAGAAGGGAGAGAAGGCATGAAAGAGACAGAGACACGAGGGAACGTGTCTGTCTGCTTAGATTTACACATTTTAAAATAGAGAAGCAGGCCACTTGTAGGAAAAGAGATGTGGAGAGCAAAGGAGAGAAACATGAAACAAAGGAGACATAAGAGAGAAACACAAGCGTCAAGTATCTCCTGGCTAAAATCTTTATTCCCTTCATTTGAATTATTGATTCTTTTCTGGCTTGGAGGCCAAGTAAGATCACAGTGACGCCGTGGTGTTATCTTGTCTGTATCCTTTTATCAGTTTTACTCGCTCTGTTGCATTTGACACGTCTAAGGTGTTGTTTCATGTCACAAAACCGATCTTTGGGTCTTTGATCAAATGTTTTCGCTTTAGTGGCGCCTCAGAGCACATTTTTAAAGTTTTAGATCACTGGAATACAACAGAAGGGCTTCATCCTGCGTTGTTCCCCATATGGAAAAGAAATAGTAAAAACATATATGATTTACTCATGAAAGTGGCCACTTTCTCATTACTTTCATATATTTTTTTAGTAAGTATATAAAACATACAAGTTTCATTATATAATTTTTCAAGGGATCTTATATGTGTTTTCACTCCTGTATGCTTTTCATACAAGTTTCATACAAGACAGATAAAAACTTTATAAGATTTATATATATCTTTTCCATATGGGTCTCATAAGCACTTGGCCCTATCAAATGATGGAGCAACAATAAAGACGATGGTTTTATAGTAGGCGACCAATTTCTAATGAAATCCAACCCTGCATGAAATAAACACGCATTGAAGTTATACAGCTGCATTCATGCAAACATCCCTCTCTAATGATGGCTATTTTTAGAAAGTTTTTAATACCTGTGTTTTCCTACCTGACTGTCTGTACCTGTACCACACTTTGACTTCCTTAAAAATGTGCACAAGGGGTGAGATTGTATGAAATTCAATAGCTAGTTGCCATATAACTTTGTCAAAATATCATAATTTGGGCCACTCGTACCACTTAGTCTTCATGTGTCCCATGAAGAATCTCTTCATCTCGTCATTGGAACATTTCACACAAATGAAGTCAAGACGATGAAATATGCATTCCTGTAAATGGAGCTGACTCTCACATATTCGCCCTGTCTGTATTTTTGTGTGTTTTCTAGGTTAGGAGTGGATGACCGGTCCCTGGAAAGTTCTCTCGCCCAATCAGGCTGTGAAGTTCACTGTTTTGATCCCAGCCTTAAGCAGCCTCACCTGCAACAAGCTGAAATGTGGCTCCATCGTCTTTCTGTAGATTGGAGGGATCCCAGCCCGGCCGTTGTTGCCCAGCGTCAGTATGCCAGCACGAAGAAACTAGCCACCATACTTAATGACTTTGGACACAGAGAGGTAAGAGATAGAGAATAGGCCACTGAGGCTCTAGATAGGCATGCTCATGGCATGCACAGCAAGACTGGGGTCTTCCTGAGTGGAGTTTGCATGTTCTCCCAGTGTTGGCATGGGTTCTCTCCAGTTTCCTCCCAAAGGGGGCACATACAACCAGTGTAATAATCTAACACCAACAACAACAACAAAAATAACATGCTAGGCTACTCTGCTAGCCAAATTAGCCAAAGATCTAACTAAAAAAAGAACTAACATGATGATAGTGGAAGTCATTCAACTGCCTGCCCTCCACAGTTAAGGCTAGGCTAGCCGCGTTTAGTTATTTAGCATTTTATTTAATGCTCCGCTCACCTCTAACTTGCTTTTCTCCTCTTTCTTTTTTCTTTTCTTTCCTTTTTTTCTCTGTGGTTTTTCAGTTTGTTTAAACAGAATCATGCATACATAAGTGAGTGGAGTCAGGTGGAGCCCACTTAGGGAGGTCAGGTCAATCCTAGTGACATTTCATACTGCAAGCTTGTCAGCTCTCAGCGGTCCCACAGCGGTCTAGGTCCCCTAACAGTTGCCTGCCCATGACCCTGAATTTGGATAAGCAGAATAAAATGGATAAATGGTTGTAGATTCTGCCTTAAACCTGATGAAGGTGTTCCTTTATCAACGTCGGCATTATTCATGCATAGCAAGCAAGGGCAGGTTTGCTCCTGCGCGCCTCAACATAAAACAGCTCATTATGATTAATTCCTCTGTCTGTCTTAAACTCCAGGTGAATATCTTCACGTATATGTGACTTTTTTTCTTGTAAATATGACTGTGCTGGATGTATTACCTCCCCAAAACTCCTCAGGGTTTGTGTTTCACCTCATCAGATAGGGATCTGCATTCACATTCAATCATAAACACACGCACCAAGCCCAGTCATAGCATGCATGCTAATAAACACAGTTATAGAGCCAACAAGCATGCCTGAATAGGAAGGCTAAATGGTAATTCAAGGTCAAGGAAGCCATGCTTCTCTAAAGAGGTAATTAAATCATGACTTAAAGGCATCAAGGCTCTCTTCTTGTAATATATCCACTTCACCGGGTAACTTTAATAGTTACGGTTACAGAACACTGATTAAAGACAGAGCATTCAGTTTGGTACATAAATGCCTTGATACCATTAAGGATCCAATATGTAATTTTTTGTTTGTTTGCTTGTTTTTTAAAAGCCATTATTGTCACTTCCCTCAGCCACCTTTTCTGATTATCCTCCTTTTTCCTGTTAGAGGAGTCATAGATATGAGTGATTCCACAGTATTGTGTTTCACACATTTGCCTAACATGTGCGGTATTCTCGGTTTGAGTTCAGGAAGAGGTACAAATACCTCAGAGCCAAATCTGTGGCAACTGCTCATAAGTAAGGGAGCAGCTGAAAGAAGCCTACAGGCACCTGCTAACAGTGCAAATGGCTGTGTTGTGCCACTAATTCTGCACATACACACACACACACAAAACAGGAATATAACCAATTTCTACCTTGGTTCAAGGAATGTGTGTCATATCTGTAAGTCAGCATGAACTAAAAATATGAAACGGGGTTCAGCATGCAGCTTCCAGCAAAACACAGCTGAATCAGGTACTTCTCAGCTTGCGGACAACAAACTTTCAAAGGACAGGAAGGACTAAAGTGCACTCGTTAATAAAACTGCCAGTGAAGACACAGTGAAGTTGAAACATTTGTGCAGCTGAAGGCTCTTTTGCTGAAAAATGTGAAAGTTCCCAGCAGAAATTGTTCTGTACGTGTAGTGTTGCTGGAAGTATAGCTGCTCTGCAGTACTAGCTTTTACAGTACAGCGAGCTTTATGATGCTGCACAATAAGCCAAATCCTTTTCCCTGAGACTCTGTGGTCACATATGGGTTTAGTGTAAACGGTCATGTTCGCTGATGTGTCCCCCACAGGGACATAACAAGAATCAGTTCAGGGTGCGGCGACCCTGTTTCATGTTATCCCTTTCGCCTTTCACATATGGTTTGGTCCTGCTGATATTATGAGTGGATTATATATATATATATATATATGTTGCATTTTCTGAACAAATGTGGTGTTTTACTGGCAACAGATTATGATATATTTATGAAATCTGAACAACAGTGGGCATCTGGATAGCTTGGAGACGTGACAAAAGCAGGTGTAAACGCAGATGTGTTCTAGCTGACGTAAACACCCATGATGCATTTAAATCCAACTGTTAAAGGGTGTGGGTGGCTTTTAATTATTGTGAACACAATTTGATAGTCAAGTTCCTGCTTATTTGTTTTCTTTGAATTTCACTGGTGTATGAAAAAACCAAAGAAAACCAAACTGATTCATGAAATTTGGGCTCCCACTCCACCCTCAGGATAAAGTGTGTGTTTTACACAGAGGTTATCCTTTTTTCTGTTTTTTTTTTTTTTTTCTTGAGGTGAGCTTTGCAGAGCATCTGTATCACCCTCCAGGGCAAAATCTTTTTTTTTTGCATCACTACTGTTAACACTCTAAAGTTTATTCCACTAACCCTCTCTCCTATAATAAAGTGAACATTTCAGTTAATATATATTGATTGCTAGCTGGGCTTATCATTGTTTTTTGTTTTAAATAGACTAAATTTAAATTAGACTAAAGCAGAATCCCTGGCGAAGAAACCAGGTGCTTTGCTTTAACTGATTTAAGCTGAGCGGTTCGAGTTGTTAAACCCTTTTCTGCAGGTAAAAAGCAAACACGCAAATCATAGAAGGTATTTGCAAAGATATGAAGATGTCGGTGTGTGACGAGATATGAACAAATAAGGGCTGGCGTGTTTACAGTATGTGTGGGTGGGTTTGTACACCATGCTGCGTTATAGATAACACACCTCACCTGTTTTAAATGCAGAGCCACACATGCATTCTTGTAATGAGGTTTTAATGTGAGTACACAGTGTGCAGGAGGAGCAAGCAGCAAACAGCAGGAGAACTGTTTCTTCTCCAATCCTCGGCGACAGGAAAGGCAGCAATCAAGAGACGGGAGTCGCTCTGAAAGGTCAAAATATGCATTTGTGCGGCACTTCTTATCTCCGTTAGTTAAAAAAGAAACACACACACACACACAGATGACTCATTCACACAGCTCTAGTGACCAGCTGACACAGCGCACACACTGTCACGGCGGGTGCAAATGTCAGTAGCAGGAAGTCACATCTCATTTAGCGAAAAAGAGCTGCACATTGGACAATCGATCATGACAGTAATTGCGTAACACTGCCCAGAGATGCTACCATACGGGATTTAATTAGCCTAAGCAGAAAAACTTACATCTAACAATCTTTGGACTAAGAATGTGCTTTTTGTGCCTAAACGATGCACTGAAATAATTAGAGAAAAAAATGTTACACTCACGCATTTTTGCTTGCTTTTTAAACGGTTGCAGAAATAGCCCAAAGAGAGGTTAATGCAGCTGTTGAAGTGTTTTCACCAACCTTTTAGATTCTAGTAAAATTAATATTTGGAAGTATGATCTGCTCTTTGGTGGCATAGTCACCAATAAAGGCACACATTCCTAGTAATAATGTCAGGATTTGTGTCCTGTTTGGCTGGTCAGTTGAGGTATTCTGTGTGCAATAAAAAGAAAAAATAAAGACTGGGTAATAGCTAGGATTTATCTCAAATAAATACATTTCCATTTAATTAACAAGCCCGAATGTAAACTCCCATTTTGCTGTTCTGCTCTCAAATCAGCAAACTTGTTTGTTTACACAGACTCAGACAACTTTTTATCAAAAGCCTCTCTAAAATGAAAATGTGTTCCAATGCCTAATGCTGAGATTGCTGTACAGAAGTAATCACATACATTATGACTCACTGGAAGCAGAGGAACTCATTGCTCATTGGCTAAAACCGTTTACAGCAGTCTCACATTAATATCTCTGTTAGGGAGGGCAGGAATTTCACAGCGTGCAAAGTCATTTGACATAAAATTGTCTATGGAAGCTATCCACCGGGGCTGATCAGCTTCATTATTGCAGAGTCAATTTTTCTTTGTGTTTTGTGTGTGTTTCAAATCTAATCCTGAGTTCTAAATGAATTTTAATAAGACAGCCACTGAAATGCATGCTTTTTGATTTGCTGGCACAGTTTAAAATTCAAATGAAGCTTAAAAGATAAAAGTTAACATTGTTAAATATAATAAAATATAAAATACAAACAGATCGGGATTGCTCGTGGTGATATGGCCATAAGCGTACTATCGTGAGTGAATTCACAGATGTACATAATGGTTGTCTGTCACCCCCATGACCTCCTTTTTTTGAACCTGACTGCATTTCTTTGCTTAGTTTAAATGTTGTCCCTGTGCTAGTGTGGCTTTTCTCCAGATACTCTGGCTTCCTCCCACAGTCTGAAAATGTGCATGTTGGGTTAACTGGATTGACATAATGTGAGTGTGAATGTTTATCTGCCTCTCTGTGTTGGACCTGTGCTAGACTGTTGACCAGTTCAGTGAGTACACTCCATTTAGAAGACATGAAAATAAAAATGCTCGCTTGTCTGCAGTTAAACATGAAGCCAAAGGAAATCAGAATATTTGAACAGAAATAACCCCCATGCTCCACCCATAGACATGGATATGGGACCACAAAGGCAAAAAGGCCATTTCTGGGAAGTCCACGGAAGAGAAAAATGACGACAGATAGAGTGAAGCTGTGTGATCATCTATAATCCTTACAACACAACACAATGTACACACACATAAGCAGATAGAAATTACATTAGCATTAGTTTTCAGCGATGTCTCATCATTTTCCATCACGTGATTTTTGTCCAATCAAAAAAAACAACATGTTTCTGCTTGTGGGAGTGAGGGACAATGGTGGGGAGGACAGAGGACGATATTTTGCCACAGTTGTTTTTGAATCCTGTTCAGTTACACTAATGAGGTCTGGGGATATTGTGCGGTGTCAAATGCATCAATTGGAGAGGAGCTTGTTTAATATATATGCTGCCATACCACCCGACACCTAGTTTAGCTCAAGAAATGTTATCAGCCTATTTGTTTAGTTTTTTTTTTTGTAGGAAAGACTATTTAATGCACTAATCCCTGATATTTTCTTTGGTTAATGTATTATTGACTATGGCTACATGATGGACTTCCTGAGAAAATTACGAGATACTGGTGAGCCTGAAAGACTCTGCTATACTAGACCTGAGAGGAAACCCAGTGTCCTGAGGATATGCATTAAACTTTGAGCATGCATGAATGTCCTTACATGAATATGACCTAAGGGTGCTATTAACATTCATCTTCTGAAAATTTCCTCCCTGCTCTATCACAGCAAGTCTTGTCAGGCTGCTCTTTCACTCAATCCATCATCAAGATCCCCGGCGCAGAACAAAATCAAGCTTCACTTTTCATCTTTTAATAGCTTTTGCATGTAAGAACTCCATGCAGCTTGGTGTCATTTATTACCTAAACAAGATGCATTTAAATCGGAAGTTTTTCTGGTTGTGTTTCAGGTGGATGTACTGAAGGCAGACATGGAGAGTGCAGAATGGAAGATTTTGGAAAATTTGATCCTCGAAAGAGTTCTGGATTCAGTGGGACAGCTGCTGCTGGAGCTTCACCTGCACTGGGCAGGCTTTGAGGTGGGTGGCGATGAGCCATCTGTGGTGCGGTACTGGTACAGCCTGCTGAAGGAGCTTGAGCGCTCCGGCTTCCACCTCTTCCACATCCACAGCGATCCTGCTAAACCTCACATTTTTCTACAGAAGAATGTGCTTAATGCCAGCAGTGCTTACACCTTGAGCTGGGTGAATACTCAGTGGAAGCCTTTAGGGAAACCAGATAGAACTCAAAAATAACTTTTTACCGTCGCTGATAACTGGAAATCTGAATGTGTAACATGGACTTTCTGGGGCACAGCTCTCTTCAAATACACTGCTCTTATCTGGCCCGACCTTTGAAAAAAAAAGAAAAAAAAAAGTAAAAATCTCTGCTCCTACTTATCCTCCCGCTCATCCTCTGCTGGCCTGCGATGACCTAAGCCAAGTAAAGGAGCAGCATAATTACCTCCAGAGGCTCTGTGTTCTACCTCATAGTGGCTGTATTATTGGCTGCAGGAAAGTCACAGTCAAAATCATCAAGGTCCTATCTAAGCCTGGCCCAAAGCCAGGCAGTCCTACCTGATAGTAGACAGCAGAAGTCCATAGACTACGCAGCTCACGAGCTAAATTATGAATTCAAGGAAGCGGATACAGCGTTACAGGGTCACCGACAGTGAGTGAATATTTTAAGGAGGCGGGAAAGAGACGGGATCTGCTCCCGAAGAAGTAGTTTCCATGCATCACCACAGCATGACAATGTGAAAAAATGGGACTGTACACTTGTACAGAGTTTGCTTGTTGGCTATTTAAACGTGGATATTTGTGCAAGTAAGAGAAAAACAACTGTAATTCCAGTTTCTGGAATTATAATAGAATAACCCCCCCCCCCCCCAAAAAAAACCTTCACACATAAGAATTTTACACCATCAGTTCCCTTCCTCGTGTTCAGCTGGCGTTTGTCTGTTCAGCACCGCAACACTGCCAACAATCAGGAAAAGTAACACTTTAAAATAACAACATTGTTCAGTTATTGAAATTTACCAAACCTTTTGATGATGAACCGAATTTCTCCTCATGATTTTGATTTTAAAGAATAAACACTTTGGGGGGGGGTTTTTCCCCCCAAAGGAAGGAGTGCTTCATTTTTTGAAAAGGTAGACTTTAGGTTGTTTATTTCCACAAAGAGATGGCCATACAGCTGAAAACAAAGAATATATTTTATCAAGAATATGAAAGGTATACTACCAGAACATTGGAAAATACAGTAACAAAAAAAAGAAACATTAAGAATAACAAGGTACCCCCTGTAATACTTCTTCTGCAGTAGAACCAATACTTTGAAAGTTCTTGTTTGTACAGATATTACATGACTAAGTATTTTGATCCTACACAGGGTAAAAAAACAAATACACCTGTACAATCAGACTGGATGCCAGTCTTTTGGCTTCGACTCAAAAACAGTTCCAGACCATGAGACAATTGGCCTCCTCCTTTTTATTGAACCAGTCAGGTCATGTCCATTATTTCCAGAAACCCGTCCTCAGGGACAGATCTAATCCCAGAGTTTTATCTGTCCATCCCAGCCACAGGTGATGACCTTGGAGGTTTCATGTGGATGCCACAGGGCGCTGATGCACACCTTGTCATGAGCCTTGATCCTGTGATAAAGCTTGGTGGTTTTCCAGTCCCAGATGTTCAGCTTTCCATCTGCATCTCCTGACACCACATAACTGGTAGAAAGAAACGTGTTTCATAATTAGCACATGGTTATAAAAAATAAAGAAATAACTTCTATCTTCACTTCAGCAGCCAAAAGGTGGGAGTTGGAATTTTTGGTATTTAATCTAGGCAGGGGTTGCAATGTTGCCATGGATACTGAAAGGAAGTGAGGGCACCTGCTCACAGTCGTGGGTGGTGGGTGAGAAGAGGGACAAAAAAGGGTCTTAATGGGCGTTTTGTGTAAAAATAGGAAGATGTCCTGTGAGCTCTCCTAGCGATAGCTGTATGTTTTTTTTTCACCAAGAGTGCTTCATTACCTGGATGCATTTTAAAGCTCAGGATGAGAAACAGCTTACAGAATACAAGCAAAGATATCTCAATATACTGATCATCTGCACAATGGTGCATTTGGACTCAGTTTTTAATTCACCCATTACACTAATAGCAAATTTTTATTCATAAGTACTGTTTAGTATTTACTAGTGGAATATTCTAAAGCTTTAAGCATCTCTACTTTGTGGTTTCTGTCAGAATAAAACTGCCCTTCAGAGTGACATTGTGAAGGCTTACCTCATGTCTGGGGAGAAGTCCACTTGGCATGCATAGCCAGCTACCATGTGACCCTTGAAGACTTTCTTTTTGTTTAGTCTGAAGCGGTTTTGGGCTCCAAAGATCAAAATCTGGTTGTCCATGGACTGACAGGCGAGCCATTTACCTTAAAAAACAAAACAATAAACCATTGGCCAACTATGCTGCAAAGCACTTGTGCCCTTGATAACACAATACACATTTCTTGCAAAAAAAAAATCAAAGAGAAAACAAAAGCATTTTTGGTTGTTCACATTGAAATTTCAAGGTAATGTTTGAATTCAAATTCAAACGCATATAAACTTTAAAAGTTGTCCCCAAACCTTTTAAATGTATTATTTGCATGATTCTGTACAGCCAAGTGTTTAACAAGCAGACCCTCAGATCTTCAGTGCGGTATTTTGATGACACTGCTAGCATGCGCTAAACCTGACAGTGCAAAAACTGTGATCTGGAGGGACATTAACTAACAGCAGCTACACAGTAAATGGTAGAAACTGCCTCATGGCCAAAATTCTTCAAAACAGCAAAACTGGAAATTTGGATTGAAGTGGACAGCCCTTTGAAAAGGGCATGAACTCATCATTCTGCCATCAGTGAATTGGAAAGATTGAGGCAATTTAGGGAAAAAAAATAAAACGAGGTTTTGCATCAGTGGCTGCTCAGCAGAGATCTGCTTTAGAGAGCATTTCAGCCCCTGACAATCCAACAGTTTCAACATCACTGCACGATGGTGAGAGGCAGTGCTTTAGTGTCAAAGCATTATACAATTCTCCGCACTTTTTAAAAGTGTACATGAGGAAATTACTAATTCGATCTGAGAAAGAAATGTAGTTCTGATATGTGTGTCCTCTTTTTACACCACTTCCAGAAAACTTGTCAGCAAATGTCAAATAGAATAAGTGCAGGAGAATGAAAACAACTTGACCAATTTCAGCAGCGCACTGGAGCCCTGTCTGCTTAGTCAACATGAAAAAGAGATGGGGAAGAGCGGGGGGGGTGTTGTATATATGGTGCCAAGTGGGGCTGGGCGCCATTTAGGCTTGAGAGAAAACTGAATGGTCTCCCACTGAGAGCTCATTCATTATTCACATGCTAAAGATAAACAAACCACGCTGGAACAAATACGAATATTGCCCAAAGGAAGAAGGCAAGTACGAAGAGAACAGGAGGAGAGAAAAAATTTAAAACTGGGGGGGGGAAATGTAGAAAGGAAAAGAACAAATGAGGACAAAAAAAGGTTTTTGTAGGTTGCCTACAGAGATATTACATAAATTACAATGGAGATGTTTCCATGGATACAAAATGGTAGTGTAATATACTTGGGTGGGGGGCAGATTCTCCTCTGCTAGGTTCTGCTCCATGTGTGGGGAAGAGCTTTACACACAGAACACACGCATTCAAGCAGACACACAGGATGAAACTGGGAGCAGTGGAGAGAAGCAGCTCAACCAAGGACAGTCCTGGAAACTAATGACTACCAGCCAAAGTTAATCCTGTACTAACAGGCCAGCTTCAACAAGCTATGCTTCATCTGTTAAATTTTGTGATCATGCGTCTACATCCCTACAACAAGCCCAGGCATGAGGGCTAGAGCACATGTTTATGCTCATATGTTTTGGTTATGTCCCAAATTATCCAATTGCTCATGTCCAATACATAAGAAGTTTTCTAAATTTATTGGAAAATAATAGTTCATTGTTACCCCAAATGCAGCCTTTTGTGGCAGGAAGGTTCATCTTCACAAATGACATCAGATACTTTTTACAACTTGGGGAGGGGAAAAAGATGCACTGCTTAAAAAAGGATCTATTAAATGGTTTTCTGTCTTTGGTGTCAAATATAGAAGCAAAAGATCTGTGATGAATAAGTGGCTTTTAAAATTCATTTTCTTTTCTTTTGTGTGATCTGACTGTTATGCTTTTTTTCTTTTATCCTGTGATCAGAGCACATTTTTGGTTATATGTGATCACTTTTATATTATAAAAACAAATAAATGCCTTGATCAAGAAAAAAAAAATCACAGTGGAAAATATTACTTTGGCTACTTTTGTGGTAATACTTGATCCATGTTGTATCTCCTATTACACTATGCTGCTGGCACCATGTAGTAATAGATTTACTAAATTCTTTCATCAATGGCTGTAGCTCATATCGAAAAAACAAAGATGAAAAATGCCCTTTATTTAGTTTGCACTACAAACGCTACTGCCTGCAATCACAGATAAAATGTTACAATTAAAAAAAAATCCTGAGTAATTTTCAGAAAAATTCTCTTATGAAGTGAGACCACAGCAATAACATTACAAATTTTCTTGATATAATTGTGATTTAATTTTGAGGCTTTTATTGCCCACTCCTATTATGTAATCTAAAATTTGTTAACTGGGTCTAATCAACATAACATTTCCTGGCTGCAGCTTATTTACAGTACAGGTAAGAGTACCATAACCTCGGTAATTGGTAAGAATATGAATGGATATATGGATCTCACAGAGTGATACTGCTCTGAAATCTGGCGGCACTGCATGAAGGCATGGTAAAGGTACTTTACACAAAAAGAAATGTAAAATTCAGCAATTACAAAAAAATTACAGGCTTATAACGGAGTCCTACAACCCTGACCTAAATCTCTACTATCAAAGAAGTAAAAGCTTTGCTCGTGTGGAGAAAGACATCAACAATCAACAATCACATTTTTGCTCCCCATCAGTTTGGAAGGGTTATAAGGCCAAATTGATTTGAAGTCCATAATTCCACAATGAAAAAGTGGAAAACATTACAGTGCCATTAGAAAGAGGGACTGAACAAGTGTGGCTTGCTTGGAAGGGCTGCCCGAAGAAAGACTTGTCTCTAAAATAAACATGGCAGCTGCACTGAGTCCTATGTGTACAAAAGGCCAGCCAGTCGGCAGAACTCACGAACGGAGCCACATCTGCTGAGTAAGATATCAGCATACTGCTGCCGTTTAGCCAATGAGCGGTGAGGCAACCCATTCTCGTGACCTCCTCCATTACACTATGAAAACCCTCTTTTTTACACGACGGTATGCTAACTGACAGTATACAGTCATACAGCTGTTCATCTTAAAAATAAATAGCATTGGGTGCCAGTGTAGCTCACTGATGGAGCAGTCAACAGGTCCTAGGTTTGAGTCCGACCCATGGCCCTGTGTGTCTTCTCTTGTTCCCTCGCCCCACTTCCCTGTCTAATCTTACTGCTCCAGTGTCCAAAAGGCAAAATTGCTCAAATATTAAACATTTGTTTTGACATCAAATGTACACAGTTTAAGTCACTCAAGTGTCCAAATATTTCTGTTATCCAACAGTTAATGCATTATCTGTGACGATTAAACAGCCAGAGCTAAACACAGAACTGGAAACACAGACAGCTGACATGTATTGATAGAAAATCTGGATCTCGTGGCAAGCAGAAATCTCCACGTACAACAAACTTACTACACTGAGAATATCTGTTTTTCCCACCTTGCCTGAGCGATGGCAAATCTCAGAAGGTGTGACTCTACTTCAGTGTGGTAATGCAGGTTTTACTCCCTCAAGTCGCCTGTCCTTGACTGTGTTTATGAGTGTTTGGCCATGATTAGTTTACTTACCATTGGGGGAGAGAGTCACAGCTGGCATGGAGTGCATACTGGGCTCAGCAATGTACTTAAAGTCCACAGGGATGTCCCTGAAAAAGGCACAAAACACTGTGAGTACACTTGAAGACGGGTTAAACAGTGGATGAGAACAACGTGAGAAGGCCCTTAGCAATAACAGCTCTATGGGAAAACATCGACAGAGCTGTTGTTTGTTTGACATTGAAGGTGCTTATGCCAGCTCAAAACTGCTTATTTACTAGAGAGAGAAGAGCTGTGGTGGAGGTAAAGAAGGAAAAAAAAACAGGCTGTATCACCATTAGTGCTACAGTAAATAAATAAATCTTGTAAATAATGTGAAAGATGCTTTTGATGCTGCACCAGCCACCAATTATTTATGAAACCCTCCTTTGCTCCTTCACCCGGCCTCGCTGTTCTTTTATGCTCTGCTATGTCTCTCTGCTTTGGGAGAAACAGCAAACTTGGCTATTTGATCTTAACTTGTCTGAAGAAGATCATTCAAATGTACAGTGCATGTATGTGTGTCTGTCAGGATGACAGCGTGCCAATTTGCTGAGACTTGCTGTAAAATAAAGCAAAGTCCTAAACTCAACTTGCCATCAGCTTTACTAAAACCACGTCCTTGTTTCTTTCTGTGACGAGTGACAGCTGGGGCTGCACGACCGTCACACGGTCAGAGATTAAGGAGCTTCTGTGTTTGTTCAAGCCAGAATCTGCAGTCAAGCCAAACTAAACTCCATAACTAAGAACCCACACTTTGTTTTTAGACACACTACTTCAGTGGGTCTGAAATTAAGATTTCTATAATATAATTTATCTCATTATATGTGCTAATTTGAAACGAAGGATGGTTTCACAAAACAAGCACTGACAGATTTAATTCATTTATTCATTTGTTTCCTTTTCAAATTATTCTAAGAACATTCCGATTTGGGAGTTTTATTAAGCTGAGATAAATCGATCGCTTCTAAAAAAGCAGGCTTTTTAAGAAATCAAGTTCTGGGGAGGTTTAGCAGTTCTTTGACCATCCTGAGTGATTCCTACAATATGCTTCCACAGTCTCCACCACTTATCTCCCGCTATCCTTTTCCTTCTCATTTTATTATCATTCCAAGTGTCCCCGTGGGCTTCATCGCTCTCTACATGATGTCTTTATGATCAAGAGTTAATTCCCCTTGTTTTGTGCAGTTTGGTACATTTCGAATCAATTGTAATCCTCCTGGAAAGCATTCACAGACTCTCCTGATGACAAACCTATGCTATAGATAAAGTAGTCAATCCTGGGAACACTATGTGTGAGAACGTGGACAGAATTTAAATTGCGTGTAGGCGTTTTCACTATGACGCGAATGGCTTGTGGATTTGCTGCCTCGCAGTCTATTCTGCGTGCTCTCAACATGCCCCTCTCTGCTAGACGCCGCTTCTATTCTTGCAACATGAGACTATTCTTGTAAATTCAGCCTAATGCAGCTCTCACAGGGAGAGTGGGGCAGGGGGACTAGAGCCAGGTGGTATCCATGGGAGAAAGCGGGACCGTCAAGTCACTTTTTGGCCTGACATACCACTTGCCCGCTTACTCCCACGCTGCACTAAAAAAAAAGCTCATGGGAGCCCGAAGTTTGCCCAAAGCAGACTCTTAGGATTTAATTCTTTAGCTTGTTGTTGTTGTTGTGTTTATCTTTAATTCTGTCTTTCACATTGACTTAAAGTGTGCAAAAAACTTTTTTAAGCAGATAATCCATCTCACAAGCTCATGAGGAAGTTTTGACAATTAAACCAAACTAAATACAAATGGCTGCCCTTGATACAAAACCTCCCCTTGAAGCATTCCATGGAAAGCTCTGTTTATCTGGTGGTTTTTAAATATTTATTATCTATAAACAGCAAATAGCTGAGTTTGTTTACCATGACAGGGCACCCCAGACAGTGTACAAGCCCTTCCCGGTGGTCTTTTGGTTGTCCAAACAATTATAAACAGCAGGATATGGACATTTTTAATTTTGTTATTAAAATTCATGTTCGCGTTTTCTTTCACCATCCCCAAAAGTGGGATTTAAACCTTCCAGTCATCCCAACACATACACATTACAAATCATTTCATTCACATCGTTTTAGTTAGTTACACTCGTATATAAAAGGAATCTCGTAAAACACTATAATCTGTATCCTGCTCATCACAGAAGAACAATAATATATAAAAGCACTTGATGTGCCCAAGGTGCATCTTAACAAGCCTATAACAAAGTTAAAAAAATACAATCCAGAGCTAATACTTGCACAGCTCAAAATTACACTGAATACCCAGCTGTCTGTAACTCCTGATTGTTTCGTTTTTTAATTATAGTCCACACTGGTTCACTTCCTTCTTGCTTTACATTCATATTGTTGATTGATTTCTCCAAGCCAATATCAGCTACAGTCTTCTGTTATTAAACGCAGAGCATTAGGGAGGAGGATTACATGACTTGCTTGGAAGAACGGCAGCAACAACTACAGCGGCACTCTCAAGTTTCAACTATGGCATAAGCAGTTCAGGCTGCACTCGGCACTTACCACTCCCAAACTCGAAGACTCTTGTCGTCTGATGTGCTGACAAACCGACGGTTCTCGTCAACAAAGGTGATGGTGTTGACGGCGCCCAGGTGACGATCGTACTCCTGAACCACCTCGCCTGTCCTGATGTCCCACTTTTAGAGACACAAAGAGGCACAGACAGCACAGCAGACAGAAGGGAGGTAAACAAATGTATCCCATGAGTCGAAAAGTGGAGTACTAAAATGAATTCACAATCCCTCCAACACTTGTTCCACTGCGCCTTGCTATATTCGCATGGAGTGATGATTACCAAAATAAATACAGCTCGTCTCAATCGCACTGCAAAAACAGAGAATATGGCTCACTGTGGGAGACTCCCTATGAGAGCAGCTATAAACTGTACCGATGTTATGAACCTTTTAAATTGCCTTAATGTAATCACAGCGATTAGCAATCAAACAGACTTTAGTCCTAAAAATTAATATTTTGAGAGAAAACAGCATGTACAAATTAAAATATAAAAGGCAACCACACAGAAACCCCTCCAGGGACAGCAAACAAATAAATAAATAAAATGAAGCTCGTCTGTTCGGATGGCTTTCACACCAAGTTCCATTTTTTCCCCACCCTTGGGGTGAACAGCCATCTGTTCTCATAACCCGAAAAGGGGACCTGCATGATTTAACGCTAACCCTGATTATTGTGCCAGATTGTGACTGACAATTACAACTCAACATTTTTTCCCCTATTAGCTAATCTCCCAGAATTAAAATGTCTTTCTAGAGATTTCCAAACATCCATTGCTCTGAAATGTCGAAAATAAAAACTATATCACACTTGAGCTGTCCTTTCAGCATGTTGAGAGGTTCGCATGACTCGTTCTAAAAACGTGATAGTGTATTTATAGATTTCCTACTTTTATCACATATTGTTCTCTTTCCTTCGCCTCTTGTTTACCCTAATGCTTCTTGTGATTAATGAGTTGCTCTAGTCCTGTCAGCCACTGAACCTCTTACAACTCCCACACAACTACACACACTAGCGCTGGAGGATGAGACAGGAGTATATTTCACGGTCCTGCGGGCACAGGGAGTAAACAGAGAAATTCATGTGTGCAACCTGCTTGGCCAACATGATCGACTTTTCTTGCGGTGGAAGAAATGGTCAGCTTTACCTGAACAATCTTCTTATCTGACATGCCAGCCACAAGAAGGTTCTGTTTGTCCTCATCTGGGTTGAACTTCACACAGTATGGTACCTTCCTGTTGGTGAAGTGGGAGATACACTGGCCTGTGGTGGGAAGCAAATTGAAAGTCAGAGCTCCAGAATAATCCACAGTGGCTCCCTCACAAAGGCACACTGAAGTTGCTTTAAAATTTAAGGACACACTCTACAACTTTCAATGCTGTATGCTCCATATCCCTGCAGGTGGTGACAACTCAGCTGTAACACACAAAAATTTCCTAGTGTTCATTCGGTAAAGGTGAATCATCACAGGGATGATGCTCCAACTACTGCTACAACCAAGGAAACAGGAAATTGAAATGACTGAAAACACTGAGAGGCACTTGTATGCTAAAATAGCACGCTTTTTATATTACTGCTATAATATAGGAAGAAACAATCCCCAGAAAAACAAAACACAACAACTAGTTGTGTGAAAAAAGTAAGCAATGCTTTTCATTTGACAAATCTAACTCAAGCAAATCAACTTTTAGGAGAAGTATTTGGATGATGTGTCCTCCACTGATATCAACAAGTGGGGGATTTAATGCTTTTCTGCCCTCTGCTGGAGCGGCACTCTTGAGCTGAAAGGGGTAAAAATGTGACAGATGAGCCAAGTGGGTTCTTTTTTAAAGGGAAACCATGGGCCCAACTTCTAGAGGGAGCACAGACTGACACAGATCGAGCAGATCAACTAAAATTTGGTTTTACTAGCAGACTTCACCTCCACAATAAAGGTGTGTTAGACATCATGTCATTCATCCTAATTGATCTATTATGTTAACCGGGTATAACCATTTTTAAATCAGTTAACCTGTAAATTATTTTTTTTGCATCCGATATAAATTACTGAAAGAAAAAAGAAATCCAAATCCTGGATTACAGTATTGGTAGTTTTGCTTAAAAAAAATTAAATGATTAATTATTAAAATCTCTGTTGATTAATTGGTTTTAGCGTTAGTGATAAAATTCATGTGATCTTGGACTGAAAACAAGTTTATATTACTAAAAAGTTCGTGCAGAGAAAATATTTATCATCTAGGAATATATATGGTTAATTAAATCATTCATCTTCAAGATAATCATTTATATATTTCTCTATTTAATTATTTCTTTGAAGTTTTATTGATTTGGTCACTTTAAGATTTAAAAAGGAGCCGTACGCCTACATAAAGAACGTATTGCTGTCAGTGGCCCACGTACCTGTCTCAGAGTCCCACAGTTTAATGTAGCGGTCATATGCAGCGCTGAGGAACTGGGTCCCGGTGTTGTTGAAACAAATGTCTCGCACTGCTTTGCTGTGACCTAACACAGACACAGATCACACATATATTACAGACAAATAAATACATCCTCTAAAATTCATTTTCCTGCATTCCCCAATCTTGTTACCAAGAATCCCCCAGCTGTCCTCCTTTGAAAGCAAAATCATTTGAGAAATATGAAATTTGGTTAAGGGGAATAAAAGATGCTGAATAAAGGAATTAAAAAAGGGAGATGAATAAAGGAAGATGAAGTGGAATCTGGGAAAATGGAGGAAACGGAATCTTAAAATGAGCCTGTAAAACAGGGTGGTGAAAAAAGACACACCTTCTTATTGTCTCCTAATATCAGTCTATGTAATCCTTTGGGTTTTCCCCCTCATACAGTAGAGGTGATGAGAGGTCCCTGTGGGCCTCATGCAAGCAAAGGCTTACCACATTGAAAAAGTCTTTAAGCAGGGCTGTACTGTTTTTACAGCATTAACGGAGCCCACTGAGGCCACACAGACTGCAATTAAAACTACGGAAACAGGCGCACACAACCAAGCAAGTGCTGATCACTGCTTAGTTTGGTAGACATTACAAACAACATCACCTTATAAACAGCTATGTGCAAATTCCTCTAGAAAATTAAAAAAAAAAACACAAAAAACCCCAGAAATATTTCTTTAAGCTGTTGGAGAAAATATGAATATGAATATCAGTCTGAGGGTTCTGTCCACAAGGCATAGCCAATAACTCTAACACACATCATATTTAGCTCTGCTGTTTCTCCTACTCACTACTTTCTAAGCTAGTCAATCTCTGTCAGTTTATTCACTCCTAAACTGTGTTCTCTCCTTCTGTATCTTCTCGTGTCTTGTGCCCTCCCTTGCCCCTCATTCCCCCCGGCCTCTGAGCTGCTGAATTATGCATATTCAGTGAAGGAGCTGACAAGCAGAACCACAGCTGCAAACAATCTCTATTCTGACAGCGTGCCATCTCTGGAAAGAGTGTAAGAGAGTCCTGCATGCATTAGCCTAACCTGCCCCCAGACTCCAAATACGCATATATCTGTATATTAAAAAAATAAATAAAAAATCCCAAATCCCCCCGCGCTCTGTCAGCGGTCAGCAGACATGTCATTAGTCCTCCAGTAATGCTGAGCTCACAATGTGTCACTGCTTTGTATTTCCCAAAAGGCTGAGCGCACTTCATACCTTGACCATATTTTAATGTCAGCATCTTTGCTGATGATCCATTATTATTTATAAAAGGATTTACTTGAATAAACGACACAATTCAATTTTATACAGCGAATTATTAACCGACACCAACACTTATCATGTACCACATCATTATGATAGATGATGTAGGATGAGCATTTTGCACACTTACCAATAAAAGTCCGAAGACACCTCCTTTCACCATACACCTCCCACAGCTGTGAAGACGAGAGCACAGTTACAAAAGAGAAAAAAACTTATTTATACTTTGTCGTATTTAAAATACGGGGTAACAGGCTACTTTATTGCTACAGAGATTATTACACAATCATAAAGATCACATCTTAGATAAATGTGTATACACCCCCACCCCCCTTTTCTCCAGAAACCTTATTAGCTTATTTACCTTGATCTTGCAGTCCATGGAGCAGGAGAGCAGCAGATGACCAGAGTTTGGAAACAATCGGATTGCACTGACACCCTAGAACATACACGGGATGAGAAATTTATATTTAACCAAGACTCTTTATTTTGAGTATCCCAGTCACTGTTACAGCTTATGGCTGATTTACAGTAAAAGCAAGCTGTTTTGTAAATTTTGATATTGTGCTTATCTGTTTTCTGGGGGTCTTTTTCTGTTTTGTTTGGGGGTTTTTTTACTCTTGGCTGAAGCACAGAAAAATATTCTAGCAGAAGGAAAATGCTGCAATGTATATCATATAAATGTGACTTGAAATCACAAAGCCATGGCCAGGCTATTGCTATTCAAAGATTTTTAAGTTGGACACACCGGCCAAAACAATAATGCATGCAGGACAGCATGTGTGCAGACTCTTTATTATCATCTTAATTCTGTAATAGTTATCGAAAATATCCATGATTTTCTGCAACATACCAAAGTTTCAAAGTGTCACAAAACTTTGGTGACACCACGAGCCACTCTCCAACTATTATCTCAACATCAGCACTTCCACACACTTATCCTTTTCAAATTTCTTTGTATTCAAATTAGACTCTGAAGTCTGTAACTTTCTGCACAAAGCAGAAAGGAGCCAATTTAAAACTTGAGTGATTTCCTCTCCCTGAAGCGCACTGGCAGATCAGACACTTGAATCACATCTTTCTTGGAATAACCCAGTGTTTGCCTTTATATGTGAATTATAAAGACATGGCTTTGAATCAAACAAAATAATCTCAGATATGTCGGTGCGAAGCAGCTGGTATATGCCCGTGTTATCACCGTGTTCAGAAATACCTACAAGGTTTTATGGATTTTCTCAGACATTTTACAAGGATTGGATAATGAAATATGTATACACAAATGCCCATGTTTCACTGCTCTCAAAATCATTAAAACAAATACTTTTAGAACTTTTTTCCCCCGCCTCAAACTGACCTTGGTGTGTCCAGACCAGACATGAATCTGTTTCTTTGGCAGGTAACATTTGTCTGGAGCATCCGCAGAACGCAGATTGATGCCCACATCCTGTGGGACATGAAGGTACGACCTGCCCTGGTAATCATACATGTCTTTAACTGTGGGAGAGAACAAAAGAAACAGACAAAATGTGATGTAAAAGAATCCTGCAGTATTTGGATCTATGCCGGACAAAGGAACTACCTGACATATTAAGTACTTGAGAACAGAAATGAGTAAACTTTGTGAAATATCTTTACGACCTGTTCCCAAAAAGGTTGATACTGTTCATCTGGACGTAGCGTTTTCAGTGGGAGAAACGTTTCGTCACTCATCCAAGCGACTTCTTCAGTCTCAGCTGACTTCAGGTTTCCCCAGTCTTATAAACAGTACATTTGCACAATGACTGAAACTAGCACCACTGAGGCAACAATGGGCTGTGAGGTCAGTTCCTTGATCATTAATATGCAAATTGTCATGACCATTGATCAACAACCACTGATCAAAGCTCATTGATCATTGATCAAAGACCGCTGATCAATGGCCATGAATACTATTCACAGAGAGTTGGGGAATGGCTGCAATCACAGCATTGTAAGATGGCGAAAGATGTACCCTTAGGCGCCCTCCTCGATTCAGAGATGGTCTTTCCGTTTTCACGTAAATGGCCTCCTTGACTCCGCGCTCAAACCAGCGTTCCTCCCAGTTCCTCCCTGGCAATTCTCCCAACATTTCACAGCGTACACTACATTACTCTGTTTATGTTGGGGGACCCGATCCTTTGGGCGGACCAATTTTTTATCAAAGCGCGGTGTGGGGTTTAAAAGCCACAGAGATGCGGTGTTTAGAAAAAATACCTCTCAACTGTTCTGATAGTCCTGACATATAAGGACTCACAGAAACTTTGAGACGTTATGGGTGACTGAGTTGGTCCTACAGACAAATGGTCTTAAAGGTACACCCTTCAGTAAACCATACAGACTTGGTGTAGATTTCCGTGGGTAAAGCCTGTGGTATGAGGTCCAGTCAGTGGACTCGTTTCAGTCATTGTGCAAATGTACTGTTTATAAGGTTGGGGAAACCTGCAGTCAGCTGAGACTGAAGAAATCACTTGGATGTAGGGCTGTGCGATATGACCAAAATCTCATATCCCGATATAAGACATCTATCGTCCCAATAACGATATAAATCACAAAAATTTAACATTTTCTGTAAATTCTGTGAATCTCGAGCAGCTCGTCTTGCGTGAAGCGTTTCCAGCTGCGCGTCCTGTAGCTGGAGTCGAGTGTTTTAACTGATGCATGAAACAATGCATTTTTAGACATAAGTTGTAAAGGCCGCCGTTTTCTTTGTGAGTATTTATTACACGGCGTGCTGCGGGGAAAAGCCTGTTCTAATGTTTGAGTCTAAGGTTTATCTTTTAGCACCTGGCGGCTCTTTTTTACTTCTCATCCGTAAACACTCTGCATACTCTTTCACGTGATTCAGTTTATTTTGAAAAGTCTCAACAGGATCTTGAGCTTTATTGTGAAAGGTTTATGTGGAAGATAAACAAGCGGACACACGATGGTTTTACCGTCATTATTGCTAACGACAACACATAAAAACAGGCGCTTGTCCGTCCATAGTGTGGTTATATTAAATATAAGAGAAAGAGAGAAAGAAGAAATTAATATAGCCACTACAGTGACCATCAAAATGATGAAAAAATATTGCCGTAAACAGTTTATTTTGTGACACCACGAAACAAACAATAGTGTAAAATGAAACGATAGACGTTTTTATATCGTCATCCGATCTATATCGTTATATCGAACAGCCCTACTTGGACGAGTGCCGAAATGTTTCTCCCACTGAAAACGCTACGTCCAGATGAACAGAATCAACTATTTGGAATTTACTTACCTGGATGATTGAGCATGCATCAAGACATTTATGACCTGTTGTTTCTGTATGCTGTTTATAACAGCACAAAATATAATTTCAAAAATAAATAAATAAATAGGCTCGTTTAGGCTACATTTTCAATCATGTCTCTAATTGCCACAGCCGATCAAAATTAACAAAAAAGTCAGTACCATGGAGAATAGTCTTCTCTTCTGAAGGAGCATCATCCTCATTCCTTCCCTTCTTCTGCCTCTTGGCTGTAATTTCATCCAGCTCCTTCTGCTCATCCTGTACAATAACAATAATCACAACCAGGGGATTACTTCACACTTACTGCCTTTTATATAATTATGAAAACAAATACAGCGAACTGAAATGGATTTCATCTAAGATGTAAAAAGGAAATGTGAGTAATAATCAGCATTTGGCCAGTTGTGCATGTCATCTATTAAAGTCTAGTACACAACTACATAACTTAAACAAAATATGTTCCATTGCATCACCTGCACTATGGAAGATTAAAAAAATTTGTCTTTAGAGGACGTTAACTGCATTATGGCAAAATATATGAATATAAATAAAGTATTTAAAAAATGCCTTTCAGGATAACAAATAGATTAATCACACGGAGAAGCAGTCAAAATTACCTCTGTTGGTTTGGCCACATCTTTCTCATCTGCATATTTTGCCCATGGTCCAAGGTAATTGTCAATTTCTCCTGCATCTCCACCTTTGACCTTTTTCCTCTTCTGTGACTTCTTCAGACCGCTCTCAAACACAGTCAGACCTGTAGGAGAAGCCATATGGTACTAGAATCACAAACTTCCCCTAAACTAAATAACTGAAAAGCTTTTTGAACATATCAGTAGATCTTAACACTCAAACATATTGAATATAAATAATATTTACCTTTATGTTTCTCAGCCTCTTCCACTGCACCAATGTAGGTATTAGAGGATGACTCGTGTGTATCAACAGATGGATCTAAAGCATAACCTTTAAGCAAAGAAGGGAGAATTGTAAAGTCATTAAAATTTAAACAGCATCAATACACTGCATCATCCAAACCCAAATCACTAGGCTTACCATATGAGGAGAAAGTCCTCCTTTGCTGTTCAAACATAAAATCATTGACGTGAGCAGGTTCTGCATAGCCAGATAACATGTTCCTGGGGGCAGCCATCTGCTGGCTTTTAAAAGGGTTCATTGGGCCAAACTATGAAGAAAAAAAATATAAAATCATTAGCAATGCTACAGATAAACTTCTGTGGATCCTCATAAAAAACTAATTTATTTTTTCACAAGCCCTCTCATACATGTAGATCTTAAAAAAACAAAAAAAAAACCACAACATCAATAACAACTGATACAGTGATCAATGTACCAGCAGTTAGACTGATAGGCTGCAGGAGCAATTAAGAGCAATTACCGTAAGCAGCCTTAAGTATCTGTTTTACAAAAAAAAAAAAAAAAATCAATGAATAACATAAAATACTCAGGTTAGGGACACTGCAGTGGTATGACAACAATCATGAATAATTTAACATTAATAACCATTAACAGCAATAAATACTCTGATTCATAAACTTAAAAATCACTCCCATCTGGTCACAATTTGAAACAAAATAACCATAAGAAGGTAAACAATAATTTACTTGTTTACCTTCTTATATGATTTTATTCTGATACTGACAAATTCTGGCAAATCTTCTGCAAAACCTACCCTAAAAAAAGTAAGTACACATTCATGTTACTAGTTTGGGTTGCAGTGCAACTGAAATGTTGCAGGGGGTCTTGAAACAGGCAGGAATCGGACAAAAATCTTGCATTGAAGTGATTCTGCACATAAGATGGTCAAGGCTTTCAGCAAACTATTTTTTTAAAGTTATTTCTGACAATAATACAATACATTCTAAGGGCAAGGCTAATTTACCTTTTCCATATTAGAATATTATGTCAGTTGATGAAATGTCTTTTAAGGATGAATAATTGAAATAACTTTCTAATTTCTCTGTCATGTTGCTCATATATGTATCACCTTTATCGTTTAGTGCCGTTTAAAAATAATTAAATATATGTATTTCACACAACTGCATAACAAAGTGATCAAATGCCACTCATGTTATATTATCAGTTAACTAACTATATGTGTAACCCAGCTCACAAATATTCAGACTTACCTCGGGTGCAAACATGGTTTCATATGTTGGGTTATAAGTGACTTCTTTCAGAGCAGGGTCCAGGTGTATGCCCGTCTCAACAGCCTCCTAAAATCGGGATTCGAACAATGAGCAAACGAGCTTCTTGATAAAGGAGACATGCTCTAGGTTGGTAATTCGCATGTTTTGTTTTACACAAGCACACGTTAACTAGTACAGTGTAAGATACATGTAGTTGGACCTTAAGTTACACAGAGCTCAATCAGTGTGTATTTTTTTTAGAATTAGCTCAGGAGTAATTCCGCAAAGATTACAACACACTTTGCGGAATCTTTCCCGCTTAGTACTACTAGAACAAATCTGTAATTTTAGAGAATAAATAACTTCTAATTACAACACCACCTTTCCACAGTAATTTGAATAACCTTTATTATTATCAGCATAACAAGTAAGTAAGCCAGAGTTACTCCCAATAATCTAATTATAAAGTGAGGTTAACGTTAGCTGCTTAGCTTAGCTTACCTTGACAGCGACCTCAGGGGCGGAATTTAAAACAGCCAGAGACATACTGCTCTCTGACTGCAACGGTTTAAGGTGAGCCGTAGCGTCCGTATCGACTGGGTTCACTTTTTCAACACTTGTATTAGATTCAGACTCATTTTCTGAATCGGAATCACTGCCGTATGAAACGAGGGAAGCTATGGCGGCAGACATCTTGGATGTTGTGAATGTGGCGGAAGCAGAAGGGCGGTACTTCCGTTATAGAAATGAAGAAAGAATTTATAGATAATTTATTATTCTCTAGGATTGAGAATTTAAAGAACTATAGCATTGAATCTTATACGTATGACCGGAATTATTAACTTAAAATTATTAATTCATTACATTCATTAAATATAAATGTATTAATTTATATATTTTGAAGACATTCATAAAACAGATATTTCAGTTGGCTAGAATATTACTCATTTAAATATTACTTTGCTAGAATTAGAATTATTACAATTAACACTTTTAGGCAAAACTACCAAAATTATGGCGGCAGTTTGTAAAATGAGACGAAATACTAACGAGGCAGTATTTTGTTTTTCAAGATAAGCTGTCAGTATGTTGTTTAATGTGTTGTTGTGAATATATTGATTCACTGTGTGATTTTATTTTCTCTTCAACTGTAATGTTTGAAATAATCCAAATCAGTGTGTCCCTCCCTGAAATCGATTGGACAGCACAACACCAAGGTTTGAGATAATAAGCCAATACCGCGAACGCGCACGAGCCTCCCACGAGTACACTTCAGCAGCAGCATGGGACGTTTTCTCGCGCCCCAACAATAGAGTGGTACGTACCATTATTACCGATTTCAATGGGGACGTTTTCTTGTGGATATACGTAATTTCACACTACTTCTCTTAGAAAGAAAACAAATGTCGCATACGGGTAAAAATCAAAGTGGTTTTATGACGTGAAACCTGATGTAATCTTAACCGGACTAGCTTTATTGCCAATTTCATCAACATTTGCCCAGAGAATCCCTTTGGAAAAAAAGTGGCTGGATTCATCTCCGCCGCCGCCTCTTCCAGCAGGAGTACATTTGATTACGGAGACAGTACAACCATGGATCCGACCCGGGGATTTAAATTTTTGGACACGGTGGCACACTCTGCTGCTCAGTAAGGATGGAGAGAAAATAAGAGGGTTTTTTTTTCTTCTTACAAACGTATCAGGTAAATAATTTCTTTTTAAATTTTGCACTGCAGTGCATCATGCAAAATGGGACTTTAGTAACGTTATGTTATCGCTATTAGCACAGCGGCAACTTACCGTCATAAAACCGAGTCACCGTGTTGTAACATTAGACTTCAACTGGAGCTGCTCGACTAATAACGGTCTTGGTAATTTAAAACTGCCTGGCCATCACTGACTCCCACGTTTACCCGGTGTACAGTTGACAAATGTGGCAATGAGAACAACGTTAGGCTACCAAAGTGGTCAAAATCCCACAAAGTAGCCTACCTACCAGTAGCATTTTTATTTTTGAATGACTAAAGGAGGAATTGGTAATGGGACCGCTGGGTGATAAATTGCAGCTGCACATCTGCATGAGATCCCGCTGCAGCGTCTTGACATAGTGAGTCTGAAGAATATCACACTAGTGAGAAAAGCAGAGAGCAAATATTTGCAATGCTCCCCAATTAACCCAACGTGCATAAACAAATAAATAAAAAGACGTAGAGTGTGTTTTATTTGTTAGCGAGTTTGTGGAGTGGGCAGTTTGCTACAGTGTCATGAAGGGAACCACGGGCAGTTAATTTTATAAGAATGCATTGATTTGCCTCTGCGAGGCAGAGGAGAAGGAGGACAGGGGTTGGGGTCTATTCCAGCCAGCTTCGTTTGCAGTCATGGGGGGATGGTAAGCCTTCAGCCCAGTGAAAATCATGCTCTGTGAAATCCGAAACCTTCTTTGTACTACTTCAAGTGCAACAAGAAAAGTGGGCACGAGGGGCATCGTCGTTTTGTGACCGCTGTGCAGTAATCAGCTTTTATATGTAGTGACAGCACGAATATGTTCTTTGATACACAGGAGGCCGGCTAATATGGGCTTTGCACTTCATCAAAGTGAGCATATCTTTTCTACAGTCTGTCCAGTTGAGACAAACTAAGAGTTGGGTCTTTGGATTGCTGCAGGTAACTATTGCCTGCTGAGTGGCCAGCAGCATATTTCATGGTTTGCCTCTTTTAAAAATGCAATAGTAAATGTAAGAACAGCCTGTAGTGACAGTGTGGGTTCAGCTTCGTGGTTGATAATGAATGAATCACCTTTAGAAACATCAGCTGCAGAGCTATTGCTAAAAATCCATGTATGCCACTGTGGATGCTGCTTCTGACAGTGGATTAGTGTGCCTCTGATGTGTTAAAATAACAAATACAGAGCGAGGTAAACTAGGGTTTACATGTGATGGCAGGAATTTAATAATTATTCTTTTTTTTTCTAATAAATAGTGAGGTTAAAAAAAAGAAAGAAGCTATTTATCCTACAAGGCTAGACATCTTGTCCAAATCAACAAATGCAGAGCTCTGTACACTCACATTGCCTTGGCTGTGATTCAGTGGAATGCATAAATAAGACTTAATTCCTCGATTTGATCAGAAGCTGCATTAATAATTAATGCAGATAGAGAAGATGTTGACTCTTTCCAGATGACCTTAAATATTTACCTGTTATATCAAATTAGCCCACATCAAACACACACACACACACACACACACACACACACACACACACACACACACACACACACACACACACATATATATATATATATATATATATATATATATATATATATATATATATATATATATATATATATATATTTACCTGTTATATCAAATTAGCCCACATCAAACACACACACACACATATATATATATATATATATATATATATATATATATATATATATATATATATATATATATATATATATATATATATATAATTATTTGGCTACAACCACTGAATACCCACCTAGTTCCACCTGAAAAAGACTTTGTGGGCCGAGAAGATCTGTCATGGTCCTGTATGATGGCTGGAGCAGAAGAACTCAACTTCAAGGGAAATACTACTTTAGTCTTGTTCTGATCAACTGTATGTGACCTGAACTGCAGATGAGTAAAATTTACAGTAGTGCAGTGAATGTCACCAAGACTCCAGATGAATGGATATCTTTTAAAAACGTTTAAAAAAAAAAATCTGTAGGTTAAGAGCATATGGCAGAAACAAAATGGTCTGTGGGCCATTGCAGCTGTTAAATATATCAGCCTGCAGGAGTGGCCTCCAAACTATCACATGACTGAGAACTATAGCCTAGCTTTCATAAGCGCTCAGATGGATCATGCAGGGACCATTTGTCATATTGTTTGGATTCAGAGCTGGCTTGAGGACATAATCCAGAGACTGTCCCCTAACCACCGGTCTGATTCAGCCTCAGTGGACATGTCTTAAAGGATGTCTGATGTGGTCCAGACAAGAGGCAGTAGTTCAGTTTGAGGCAACTTCTTTTTAAAGCAGGCGACTTTCTGACCTTTATGTTATATGCATGTCTTTTTTGGTCCTGAAAAACGTCATGCCAAGGTGACAAATACACAGTTGAGGGCTCTGTTCACATTGGCCGCTCTTTGATACATGAATATATACAAAAGTTTCTCAGTTTTGCTACAGGTGTCTCCTCAGAATAGAATCGAGCCTATTGCCATTTTATGTTATGCTGTTTGTGAACTTTTTGCTGTGAGGGATGACATTTTTTATTTATTTATTTATTTAAATGTGTTTCATAGGCCCTCATGACTGAACAGCCTCCTGTGGAGGCTTTTGGAAGTCTATTATTTGTTGACAGTGCTCTGATCCTCTGCCAGTCTTTGACTTTCTCATGCTAGCAAGAAATCTCTTTCTCCTCTGCTGTCTTTTTTTAGGGTCTTTCTTTTTGGTCTTTCTCCTCAGAGGAGGAGAAGGGTGATAGGGGGACGCAGAATGACAGGGGTCATAAGGAAAGAGTGTGTAGAAAGAGAAAGGAGGGGAATAGATGAGAGTTAAGTGAGTGATGGGTGCCTGGCATGAAGAGGCGAGAGGAGGTGGTGGGAGGAAGGTGGGCTAGGGATTCTGGGAAAGGCAGAGAGCGCAAAAATGAATGCGAGTGTGCGTAATGTGTAATGCCAGCTTACGTGCCATTTAGTTGAGCTACAGGCAGCCCTCCTATCTCCCAGCTGTTAGGATCCTCCAGAGGGCCCAGCACACAGGAGCTATTGTTCTTCTTGGCCAGGCCCACAGCTCTATAATACTGCTTCTGTCTGCAGTGTGAACTGGTCTGACAGAGAGACACCAGTGCACGGTTAAGCCTCCCTGACTGGTGCTCCTTGTGTCTTACTACCACTGCCTCCACCACTTCCAAGAGTTTACACCAACTGCCTCACTGTATTTCTTTAACCATTTCTTTTTAACTTGCTTTTCTTCAGTAGGGGATGCTGTCCACGTTCTCTCCTTTATTAATTTTTTGCTTTGCTTCCATGTCTTAATCCAGTCCTCGGTCAAACTCCAGGGATGGAAGTTGTCATAGTGTGCCTTAACTCAGGACTTACTGTTGTGCCTCATGGCAGATAATGTTTTGCTTTCTTTCAGTGATGCCACCCTGGAACAAAGGTAGAACGCCATTTTCAGAAATAAAATACATTACTTCTATTGAGAAGAAAGGCTTAATATCTCCAAAGATATATAAAATCCAAAATTTTGATCACAGAGCACCATAACTTGATCTTTAGTCTTAAAAATCTGCTATACCATGTCTTTTATAAATCTGGCATAGTAAGTAACTCTCTGCCTTTTGTCTTTTATCTTCACACAAGGGAGGAGAGGGTGTTGACAGGCTTTCTTAGAGTTGACAAGGTAACTCTGAAAAAGACTTGCCTGATAGTGCCAGAGGGACAGTCAACTGGACAAAAAGAAAGATATCACAACTGAGTTTAAGGGTACCCCTTTCCCATCTGTAACGATCTGTTATCTGTCTTTCCGTCATCTAAAGCTGAATGGAACACAAGGCGTTATTCCCTTCAGTTTATTTGCCTTCGTTATATCTACACAGCACGCTGTTGCTGCCACAGCTGCACAGTGTTTAAACACATGCAAGAGTTCTCTCATTCACTACATCACTTGAGGCTCTGACGAGTTTTAGAAAGGATTTGTCTTGAGTTGAGACTGTATTTCATATCTGTCAGATGCAGCTTGAGGAATAGGAAGTGTATGTACGTGCTGTCTTAGCAGTCTATGGTACAGAGCTGATTTTTAAAAAAAAAAAACAAGCAAGTAAATAAATAAAAATATAAGGAAAAAAGGTTGAAGGCTTGAAATTCTGGCTAAAAATATTTTGTCAACTTCCAGCTCATAGAATAACAATCATGAGGTCTTTTCTGGGCTCACATGCTTCAAATTTAATAAAGAATCCTCTTTGGACTTGACATAATAGGCACGCATTTGGGAAATGGAGCACCATGGTGTCCCATGACTGACCTGGCTTATTCTGCCAGCTGAAAGCCAAAATCGCTACACAATGGGGTAAACTGTGGACGGTTGAAGCCACTCCCCTGGTGTCAAGTGTATGTTTGGAAGGTAAATGTAGTCTGATCCCTTTCTCGGCACAATGTAGGCTTCATCTGCTTTAGGAGCAAACTGGATACACGGTTCTCCCTGGGAACTTTAGGCTCAGAGACTAACAGTGTTTGTATTTGTGCGTATATGATGTCCAGAGTTGGGGGTTTTCTAGGCGTTTATATTGGCAAAGCAGTTAAATTGTAAGTTGCCTTTTCTCAATTTAGATCACCATTTATTTTTTTCTGCCTTGTTTGCTACCATTAGTCAGTGCTGCTTTCTGACTTCAAAACGATCTCCTCAGCTGCACTTAGAGCATGTGCATATTTGAATGCATTTGAATATTCAAAGTTAGGCAAAATAGAGCCATAATGTTTCGCACAGAGTAAAAATATAATCTCTTCTGTTTTACCCGTCTTCCTCATTTTGAATACGTGTGTTCTTTTTCTGTCTTGATTTCAGCCATATCTTCAGTCTCCTATTTTTGCCCATTTCACTGATTGGTTCTTATTGAGCTGGAATGGCTGATGCCCTGGTCATTGTGATCATGTGCGATGATTGATGGAGGCTGAAAAATGGAAAGCAAAAGCACCTTTATCACAGCCACAGCTTGAATCTCTCTTGTCAAGACTTAGTATGTCTGTGTTCAATTACAGATGCACCGAATTTTCATCAGGATTTTCATAAGCACTCATTTTTCTTCTCTGTTTCTCTCCCTGTGGTGGAGCAGGGAATACGTTACCATCAAGAATAACGAAGAAAATAAGAGATGCAGATGAGATTTTCTCTTGGGCGTATTATGTTTTACACAATTTCTTTAGATCTAGTTCAGGATTATTGTTACCCTGAAGACTACCATGTTTGTTAGAAGTGCTGCTGCTATAAAAGATCTTAATATTATAAAATGTTATTTAAATAGTAGTCTTTAAAAGAGGAAAACAAAGCCATGGCTAATAAAAAAATGCAAAAAGGGATGGAGGAAAATGGTGGGAAAAGAGGACACAAATGGAGCAGTAACCTTAGTGTACACCTTCAGTGTGTTTGTCCACTGTTTCACAGCAGGGGTGCCTGTGCACACAGGCAACTGCTGCTTTCAATTAGAAGCCAATATTTGGCTGTTCATTTACAGCTCGCAGCAAGGATCCAGCTCTGCTTTGATTTGCATGAGGCCCAAGTACAAGGCTTGTCTGATTTGCACTGGATGGAAGCCCAGCAGAGGCTGTGAGTGTAAGCTGCTCTTCCCTCTCAGATGGGACGATCGGAAGTGGAGGCTCGCCTTTCCTTTTGTCTCTGATGGTTAGCAGCAAATGCCAAATTCAATTAAATCCTCTGCAAGAAACCTCCTATTCAGTAACCACTTCATCTTTTTTTCTTTCTTTTTTTTAAATACATGCTTATCATAAAGCGATTCTGTCAGTCCTCCAGCACAAAAACTGCTCCAGAGCAGGGGTCAGATGGAGTTTAGGCATTTGTTACTGGCTGTAGGATAGGGCGTCAATGTGTGAAGGTTTTGCTTCAGTAGAATCCTATATGCTGTAATTTTCCTGTAAATCAGAATCAGAATCAGAATACTTTATTGATCCCTGGGGGAAATTATTTTTTGTTACAGTGCTCCATTTTAAACCAACATTAAGACAAGACAGACAATACGCTAACTAAGAATAGTACAATATATACATATATATATACATACATACATACATACATACATACATACATACATACATAAGTCACTTATAAATAAATATTTGGAAAAGAAACATGTGTAGTTGTAGCAGCAAACAGTGTGTTAAGTGGATGCGTTGTACAGGGAGATGGCCACAGGCAGGAATGATTTCCTGTGTCGTTCAGTGGTGCTTTTCGGTAATCTCAGTCTCTCACTGAACGAGCTCCTGTGACTGACCAACATGTCATGGAGTGGGTGGGAGGTGTTATCCAACATTGTCTTTATCTTGGACAGCATCCGCCTCTCCGACACCACCTTGAGGGAGTCCAGCTCCATCCCCACAACATTGCTGGCCTTACGGATCAGTTTATTAAGTCTGTTGGCATCTGCGACCCTCAGCCTGCTCCCCCAGCATGCAACAGCATAGAGGATCGCACTGGCCACCACAGACTCATAGAAAATCCTCAGCATTTTCTGGCAGATGTTGAAGGACCTCAGTCGCCTCAAAAAATAGAGACGACTCTGGCCCTTCCTGTAAAGTGCTGTGGTGTTTTTAGCCCAGTCCAGTTTATTGTCAATGTGTACTCCAAGGTATTTATAGTCCTCCACAATGTCAACACTGACCCCCTGGATTGAAACAGGGGTCAAGTGTTTCCTGGTCTTCCTGAAGTCCACGATCAGTTCCTTGGTCTTTGCCACGTTGAGCTGCAGATGATTCTGCTCATACCACGTGACAAAGGAGTCGACCACAGCCCGGTACTCTGTCTCATCATCCCTGCTGATGCATCCAACCACCGCAGAGTCATCAGAAAACTTCTGAAGATGGCAGGTCTCTGTGCAGTGGCTGAAGTCTGTGGTGTAGAGGGTGAAGAGGAAGGGGGAGAGGACAGTCCCCTGTGGTGCCCCTGTGTTGCTAATCACCTTGTCAGACACACACTGTGGGAGACGTACATATTGTGGTCTTCCTGTCAGGTAATCAACAATCCAGGACACCAGAGAAGCATCCACCTGCATCGCTGCTAACTTATCACCCAGGAGGGTCGGCCTGATGGTGTTGAAAGCACTGGAAAAGTCAAAAAACATGACCCTCACAGTGCTCACAGTAAAATTCATTGCTGTGGCCGGAGGAAATATGGAGGTAGTTATTGATTGTGATTATCTACTGTCAGGCCTCTCTAAAGTAGAGTAAAATGTATCTGATATGATGCTGAATCAAAGTCATTCTAAACTGCCAAGCCATGGGAATGGTCTGAGATGCAGCAGTTGCTTACATAACAGTCTTTCATTTATAGACACATGCCCACAGCTAAGAGCGTGTCTAGGCTCACTGTTATGTAAGAAAGAGAAAAATCCTCTGTGTTCATATACATTAGAGATGATACATCTTGAGATAACAGTTATGTTTCTAGACTAACATTACCAGTATGGATTATTTATTAGTTGTACATCTAGAGCAATAGGTGGGGGATCAATGTGTGTGTTTTTTGCTTGTGTATCACACCTGACATCACGCATATCCTGGTGCATTTTTATTTATTTATTTTTAAACATTTAGTGCTGTTGAGTGGGTCACAAGATGGCCGATGTGTGAATGTGATTCATTGCCTCAGAGGTCAGAGTGTAGCCAGCCAGTGAGCTGTAACTGTGAACTGTCATCCGCTTGACATAGCCACTTACTACTCCGCTGTTTTTATGATGCAGGACACTGATGGCTATGGTCTGCCCATTGCAGAATTAGTTTGAGCTGAGAACACAAAAATGCAAATAGGACTGTGGCAAAAAGAATACTGATGACAGTTATTTCAGTCGGTACTTTAAGCTGAAACCTCTAATGTGTTCTAGTTCCACGCCATTAATATAGTGAATGACATAACAGATTGTGCTAGCTCACCACGGCAGGAAATTCTGCTCTTTTCCTGCTGCAGAGAAATGTTAATTTTGTTTGTCGTGTTGCAACTGGCTGGTTGACAGTTCCTAACTTTATCAGTACAGTATGCATTTCTATTCAAAATTACTTGCTCTGTCAGTTGCGTTTCCATTGCATACCAATATCAATAGAATACAGTCAACATGGCAGTCAGTAAATCTGCCATTTACACAGGTATAAAGTAAGTTCTTAGAAGGTACTTGCATATTACACCTGAATCCCAACTCTCTTCTGCTATAGCTTTATTAAAAACAAAACAAAACATAATTCTAGCACCACACCTCCCCATTACATGAATAAAGGCTCTTTGAAGACCTTAAAGGCTACCTTTTATCCCTTCCTATATTTTCTGTGATATGTATACTATTAAGGTTATTTACATTTATATTTGGATTAAACATGGCCAAAGTTTCAGATAAACTGAGGGAACACCATGCACACCATGGATAAGGTAAATAAGAATTATTTTGAACTGTGAATCATGCAAAGCTGCCCTAAAAGTATCCAGAATAAAATGATGGGACTAGAAATTAGATCAATGGGTTCACTTTAGCAACTTTATTTTTTTTTTTCCCCCATAAGTGCACAATGAAAATAAAATGCATTCACTTTATCTTGCCATCTAGGGTGTAGATGCAGTGTACACCCCAGATGGCAGGTGTTCAGGCTAGTGCACCAGTTGGATAAATAACATACATATATCTGGAAGGTTTTTGTTGCCGCCTGAAATTTTACTCCCAAATTTAAAGACGTTTGCGTGCCTTTATTCCAACCTATTGGTGCAAGGTGTAAATTCAAATTCAGTAGCACAATGGTCACATTTAAAAACTGTCACAGAAATACATACGGACCACATGAAACATCCGTGATAACCTGGAAAAGTTAGTTCTGTGAACGGTGGCATGTGGACTGCAGTAATAATGGTCCTGTTGTTTTGCAGGAAAGGTTATTCAGCCCTTGTTTAGGCTCTAAAGCAATCCATAATGGCAAGAGCCAAAAAAAAGAGTCAATCGCTGGGATGGTGGGTGATCACTTAAGGTGCTCTCTGAGTATTAAATTTGATGAAGATTTTCTGTCATAATCTGCACTCCCTTCTGAGCTGCAGATTATGACATATAGGAGATGGGTATTCACCAAAGAATGTTGTCTGCTTGTGTTTGCTTAATCAGCCTTATAGCTGGTTAAATGCCAGGTCATTATTTGGATTAGCATAGCGTGAGCTGCCTGGAGGAAAGCCATCCTCCTCTATCTAAAGAGTAAAGAGGCAGCCCACATAGGTCCTTCCTGGAGTGTAGGATAAGGTCAAAGAACCATTTTACTTTAGTGTGTTTGGTTGTATAAATGCTAGCGGCATCTTGAGGCAGAAGTCTAGTTTGCGTAGCCTCAGGAGGACAGATGGGTGCTGACAGACAGACCTGGCCTCGGCACTTGGCCTGCTGGAAAGCTTTTTTTCTTTTTTCTTTTTTTCCCTTAGTTTGTCTCGCCTTCTTCATTACAAGCTTCCTGTGTGCTTCCTGTCTCACTCACACCTCTCATCCACTGCCTCTCACATATATATTATATTCCTCTCTGTCGTGTCCTACTTTACATAAGCAGAAGCTGCACATTCACTGCTGACTGCTTTCGGTGAAGCTCATGATTGCTGGTTTTGCGGTCAACATTAAGTCATAGTTGTACATCAGCCATGTCTGAAGGATTGATCAGATTTAAAGTGAGTGCAAGGAAAGGTGACAGAGAGTAACGGTAACAGAGAGGAAGCAGAAGAAACAAGGGCACATGTTGCCTAGAGCTTTATATATAATTTTCCCAATGCATAATTAATTAAAAAAAAAAAAAGAATATTTGTAGTTTTTTTTTTTTTTTTTCAGCCAATTGAGCTATTTAATTCGTTTAAGTTATTTAATTTAAAAGCTTATTTTAAATTGCCACTATACTACCATCAAGGTCTTAGTCTAAAGCAGGGGTGTCAAACTCAAATACACAGTGGGCCAAAATTCAAAACTGGAACAAAGTCGCGGGCTAACTTTAATATTTATTGAAAATAAGAATGAATCTTTTCTTATGGACTCAAATAAGTTTTGCTGGAAAACTGAATATGGAACAAGCAAAGCTTAATACTAAACAAATATATATATATATATATATATATATATATATATATATATATATATATATATATTAGCTGTATAATACCAGTAGGCCAGCTTTAATAGTAATTTGGTATGGCTTCGCGGGCCAAATGTAATTAGGCTGCGGGTCAAATTTGGCCCACGGGCCAGAGTTTGACACCTATGGTCTAAAGCATGACTAGTTTAATTGCCTTCATTAGAACCTACATGCTTACTTGGTGAGTTGTTTATTGTATTTAGCTGTTGCAAACACCTGACAGTTACCTTCTCACTTTCTATAGACACCTGCAACAAGCAGGGGGGAATCAAATTTATTTCACGGTTTTCATAACATTATTTTTCTGATTTAAATTAAATAAAATTAGTTCCTATATAAGTTAAACCATATTAATCTTTAAAAATGTATTTAATTAATTCAAGTTATCAAATTTAAAAGATAAGTTTATATTGTCAGTGTATTACTATCACGGTTTGATTCTAAAAGAGTCACTGGTTTCATTGCTTTCCTTAACACTAACATGCTTACTTCATGAGTTGTTGTATTTTGTTGTTGCAAACCTGTCACCCTTAGGTTTATCATTCATTGACAAGGTCAAAAATCCCATTTCCTGATTTATTTATTTATTTTAATTTTTAATATCAAAAAAGAGAGTGGAAACATAGTTGTTCACACCTTATTATTGTTATTGTTATTATTGGTTTTTTTTTCAATGTTCAGATTTTTTTTCCTTGCAACTGAAACAGAGAGCATATTAGAGATTGGAATCGAGAAGCGGTTCTTGTAGAAAACCAGTTCATAGTAGTTCAATTCCTTTGAATCATTAGCCTGCCTGTCTATTGATCCTGCTTATCAGTTCTTGCACTCTCACTATAATCAGCTGTTTTCAGTTCGAAAGTCAGAGGAGGAAAATAGCGAGGCAGTCTAGAGCATGGATATGCACGTTTATGTTTATTGCACAAAAGGGCGAGATAAATGGTAACGTGGTAAAGTAGAAAACTGCATCCAGGAAAGAAACGACCGCATTATGCTGCTAACACAAGTTTGTTTTTTTGCAAGCATCTACTAGGTCGGCATGCTAAGCTAAGCTAGGCAAGAACCCAGAGTAAAAGCTTAGTGATTGCCGACCCCAGCAGCCAGACCCTTAACTTAACAAGTAACAAACAGATGAGCAGTCAGGCTGTAGCCTCTCTTTCTACCTGTTCCCTTTTCTAAAGCAGATTCAATGTGACGGTTGCTTTTTTGTGCTTGTTTTCATCTTTGCTTTGTGCGGTTAGGTTTGTATTCTACCAGGAGAAAGATCTTCGAGATGTGTGTACTCATTAGGAATTTGTGTTGGTCAGTGCGGTTGTAGCCTCAGGTTTAAATGGCGATTATGAGATGGCGTGTTTCAGCTGTTTTAAAGAGTAACATGAAAGAGCAACATGAAAGTAATTTAACAAGTACTATAACAAATTACATTTTCCCAGGAGTAGTTAAGTGACGTACTGCATTACCCTTAAGAAAAGCGTTTTGTGTAATATGTGTAATGATGACTTTTTTTGAGTAACGACTCTAACAGTGATCACAACAAACAGGGGAAATACCTCAACAAACATGCAAACCTTTGACGCACAGCATGCAACTAATTTGCATGAATATAATTTCCTTATTGCTGCTTGGCAACGGTGGTTATTCTCAAAATGGAGCCGGTGAGAACTTAGTTTGGAATCAGTTGCCAGTGTTCTCGGCTCTTACTGGTGACTGGCCAGTCAGCCTCCCTGATCTTCTCTTTCATGCATGTGCAATATGGGCACAGCACCATAAGCTCGCTCACAGCCACATGCTAACATGCTAGCATGTGTTAGCATTTTCTTCACTGTAAAAAGGCACAAAATTTGCCAAAGTAAACACAGGCAGTAGTTGGTGCCGTTCTAGAAAATTTTCCACTAACCATCAAGCTGTTCAGTCGAAATGCTGTTGAGAGAGTGCATTAACTTGAATGTCTTATTATTCCTTGCAAATACCCAAATTTTGCTTAGTTATAGAAAATAGAAGAAACTTATTTCCCCGGGCTTTGATTTGGATCACAAATTATTAAAATGCATTGGGGAGTTTAACGAACCTTGTTCCTGAGTCTGAGCTTACTTGATTAATATATGTAGTGTATTTACTGCAAGGGGCCTCTTTTCCTGAATTTCTCCTGCATATCTGTTAAGGGGCGGAAGACACTTCTATGTTTGCAAAGTGAAGGGCTCTTATGTGTGGGAGGGAGAGCTGGACTATTAGTTTAGCTTAGGAAGTGCTTATCTAGTAGCAGAGGAGCATCGAGAGCTCTGGGTTGTCGAATGATGCAGTGGTGACTATGATTGACAAGGGCAGGGTGTCTCAGATATCCTAACACACACACACTCTCAGGGGTGCAGTGATGAGGAGGGTGGCAGAGAAGCCAAAGTTTGACCAACCGTAATAGATAACAAAGAATCGTGTGGGAGCAGAGATAACGGCTACTATAGATTATGTCTCTTTCTTATTCGTCTGTTACTTTTGCCTGTGTAGAGACAGACACACACACACACACACACACACACACACACACACACACACACGCAAGCCTCACTTATTGCGGCTGAGGAGACTAGAGGCTTGAAATATGCCCACCGATAAGAAGAGAAAAAAACCCCAGAAGCAAACAGGTAGAGGGAATACGCAAGTCAGGGGCTTTCTACCTGTCGGAAGAATTGGATTTTGCTTCCCTTTCAAGATGTGCCAACAGGAGACGAGCAGAGAGCCTCACAATGCCTGGTGACAGCCAAAAGAAAGAGGGAGAAAAGGGACCAAGAGGTGCTTTGTCTCCCTCATCTTTGTACCATTGTCACCCGTATTGCTTTCTCTAGAGACAAGAAACTGGATTTTTTTTTTTTTTGATCTAATGATCAAATCTATATGGATGACTTGTGTGTGTATGTGTGTCCATGTGTGTGGATGCAGATGGAAGACAGGATTGTGTCTGTAGACCAGCATGCACACAAGCGCTCCTATTCACTGAATATAGTGAACTGAATCATGCAGACACCTTAAGTAACAGTCTGCCATAATATAAAAATGTCTTCTCATTGCTTGGAAAAACTGCCTGGTAAGCCTGGAGATTACCATTATTCAATGTAATGACAGAGTAAGTGAATGACCAAAGCCTTAATTGAGTCAAATCTTCTATAGTACTGTTAATACAAGCCTGTTAGACCACATTTTATAATTTGCTTTAGCTTCTTTTTTTTTTTTCTGTAGAGATTCATTCTTTCCTCCCACCCAGTTGTCTAGATTAGCATCTACCATTTTGACTTGCAGAGGGATTTTAAAATCGTCCAGGATTAAATGTGTGCGTGTGCATAAGGTGGAGGAAGCCAGTGTGGTGGTCATGAGATATCAGAAGGCACAGGTCAAAAAATGCCTGCGGCTGACCTGTTGACCCCTAATGAGCAAACTGTTTCTATATATGGAAAAGGGCCTAAAGGGCAGTGACTGGCCTCTGCCTTCTTGGCTGCTACTGTAGGACCACCTATTACTATCATTTTTTAGGTTTAAGATATGTATTTGATACTGTAGTTTATTATATCCTTTTGTTTTACATCTGTTTAATGACTAGTTACACTTTCAAGGTGCTCAATTAGTGTTTGACCCAAGTCATACTGACCCATGTGGCTCTTTGTCGTTGTTTACACAAATGCAAGTCAGCAGTGAGAAACAGAGATGGGCAGTAATCCGATTACTTTTTCAAGTAACAAGTAAAGTAAGGGATTACTATTGCAAAAAAGGTAATTAGATTACTGCCACTTTCCCGTAAGCACGCTGCATTACTAAAACCGTGATGATTTTTTATTTTTTATTTTTTGCAAGTGTCTCTCATGACAGTGACGTAAGCGAGTGCGATTTTCATGGCAACAGCTGTGTGCAGATCAACAACGGATAATATATCGAGTGCGGGAGAGAGTATGAGCGTGCAGCATTTAAAGCGTGGAAGTACTGACCTTACTTTGAGTTTGATTCCGTAAAAAGTGACAAAAACATTAGCGTCCGCTGTTCACTGCGTGGGAAGAAAACTTATTTTTACAGCTAAAAAAAACCCTAAATGTCCGAGCAAGCACAGAGTACGCTGCCACGGAGTGGGAAATTCACAGACAAACTCGCGGATTCTTCAGTAATTAGTTACTGATTACTTTTTTCAAGTAATGTGACCAACACTGGTGAGAAATGCATTATGTTACGGTGTCAAGTAACTTGACACTTCTTTTTGGTAAGTCAGTTAAATTATATTTAAACACTGATTATTTATTTCTAAGTCACAATTAGACTGACAGTAGGGGTGGACTCAAAATTATATCAAGATATTTAAAGGAAATGTGCAATATTGATATTCATGATGAAATTTTAAAAAATGGTGATGTTTTATTGGGGAATGCAGTTGTCAAGCAGAAGCATTTATTTGTGCAAGCAAAATGAAGTGTATTTTCCAGAGCTGTTGGAGAAGTATGTTGCAAATTTGCATTACAAACAACTCAGTTTGAGACTGGCAGGAGACACAGGGTTGTGTTGGGAAGGGCATCAATTCAATAAATTTTGTTTATATAGTGCCAAATCAGTCATCTCAACACCCTTTATATTGTAAGGTAAAGACCCTACAGTGATACAGAGAAAACCCCAACAACCAGATGACCCGCTATGAGAACGCACTTGGTGACAGTGCATTCTCATAATGGGAAGAAAGCTCTGGAAGAGCCAGGATGAGGAAGGCAACATGCTGCAACATGCCTGATCTCAGACATCCCTGGCTCATCTCATTGTTTGTACTGGAGGACGTGAACACTTGGGGTCGCAATGTCATTGCTGTGACACTTTTATTTCACATATAAATTTGATATGACATGGCACAACACTAGTTGACCGTCCCTGGTTTTGGTAAGCTACAGTGTGAACAAAGAGGATGCAGCTCATGGCATGCTTGCTTGAGGAATGTATCATTAGAAAATGTTATAGTTAGCTGAATCAGTTAGAGCTTGCTCAAATGAGCACTTGATATCACCCCAGTGGTCAGCCCTGCTGTTCTGTACCACTGGTGCCGCCTTAAGCCTCCTCACAGCAAAGGCATCTTCACTAACCATCATTGTTCTGGTCTCCAGGCGCCATATTCTCAGAATCATCTCTCATGCACAGATACAAACACTGACATTGCACACAGCCACAAGACAGCCCATGAGAGGTCTGCACAGCTGCTCTGGGCACTGTCTGATCGGTCTAGTTTAGACCACAAATCTGCCTTGATTTCCCTCTTGCTTCTCTCATATAACCATTTCGCAATTCCTGCCAAATGCTACTGGGTTCGTTGAATGGTCTTGAATGGATGTTGCTATTGTTGTATTCACAAACACATTGGTTCATGGTAGGTGTGCCTTGTGCGTGCATGTCTCAGGTTGTCTCAACATATGAAATTTGCATAGGAAAAAAATTATGGAACTGGTTGTTTTGTTTGGTTTTTATTATGTAAATTTAAAAAAATTATTTATATAAACTTTGGAAGTTAAAGACTTTTTTTTTTGGCCTTATTTAAACACATCTCACTGTACTCAAGGCAGTGGTGCAGGAGAGACTGACTGAAATACACTTTGCCTCCAAGCTGTTTTACAAACCTCCTCTCGTCTTTTCAGTCTCAGACCATGATGCATTCTTAGATGTAGATCAAAGGGAATTGACAGAAGAACAGTTCAACTATAGTGTGCTGAATTTGGACTTTTGCACCAGAGGTAGGTAGATAGAGGTGTGATGCAGTGATCAACATGAAAATGTGAGTGCTTAAGGCGCAGGCGCAGCATAGCAGGGTGCCATATCTTGTGATTCATGTCACTTTATTTTGAGAATAACTGCTTCTGACTTGTTCTCCCCCTGGGGTATTTATTTCAGTCAAATGAATGTGAATTGGTATGTTGTACAGTACTGAATAACAATGCCTACTGTACTGCAATATATGAGAAAAATTGCAGTATCAATGAAATATTAGCTTCTACTGTCCAGATTTTTTTTTTTTACTTCTCCTCTCTGCCCTAGAACACAGAGGCCCTGTTGTAGACTCAGGGATTGATCTCAATGAGAAAAGATGATCTCTCTCCTTCTCCCCTGATACCACCCACACAGCTTTTTCTTTTTTCTGCCGCAAGCATCCCCCTCTCAGCCCACCTCATATTCCCCCCTTTTTCTCTTTCTCTGGAGACCCTCTATTTCTGAACAGAGCTCAGAAAACTTTAAACTTGCAGAAGAAGTTATGGTTCTTCTGTGAAAGTCTGTCCAATTTTATTCATAAAGAAGATACCTTAAAAAGGGTACACCGCTATACATGAGCTATACATTGCGTGGTACTGTGTACAGTACTCTGCAAAGGTCTTGAGACATCCATTTTCCTAGAATAGCAGCAGTGAATTATTGAAACATGTGAAAACATAAATGGATTTATGGTATATAAGGCAAAAACAGTTTGAACAATTCTAATAAGCTTAAGAGTGAATATTTGGCATGACCACCGTTATTCTTCAACTCAGTTTGAACTCTCTTAGACAAACTTTTTTATATTTTCTTTAAGTATTCATCAAGGCTTTCTCCAGGCTTCTTGAAGGACATTCAAAGATGATCGCACACTGCTTTAATAATGTTGAAGTCCAGGCTTTAGGAAAGGCAACTCATGGCATATGTTTTTTTTTCTGTTCAGGTAAGTTTTTAATCCATAGGCATCATTGTCATTCTGAAAAATAAAGTTGTTGCCAGTCAGACACTTTGGCATTGTATGAATGATCAAAGAAGATCCTGTTTTGTTTTGTTTTGTTTTTTTGTTCAAAGTCCAAAGAAAAACTTTGAAAGACCCTCAAAGTCTAGAGAACTATTTCTCAAGACCAAATGAAAAAGTCTGCCTCCTTGGAAGCAACATATAAAGATAGGAGGTTCGGCTCAAAACTTTTGCACAATATTGTTTTTAAAGAAACCATGTCAGTCTTCTTTCACAAAGAATCTTCAAAACAAAACTATGAATAGTGAAGATGGAGTAAATATAATGACTTGGCATACATTTTTTTAAAAAAAAAATATAACAACATGACAAAATGCACAAAAAATAAAACTATTTTTCAAATTTGTCATGACTTTATTTCTTAGAAAGCTAATGTATGACCTTTTTAATTTTTTTTTTCTAAAGAGATTTGGATTTGCCATTTGAGAGACAGTCTTGCTCTCCCATTCCACAAATTGTGCAGACGTCAAGGACGACGCCATAGCAGATGTTACCATCAGTGAGTGATTTCATTGTCTGAAACTGAAACATAAAAAGACTGTAAAAGAATATTAAAATTATGTCTTTAGTACAAGAAGAAGAGTTCAAGAAGTCACAAAAAGAATGAGACCAACACTAGAGAAGATGAGAATAAGCCTTGGTGTTACAATGACATGCTGAAAAGAAATAAAGCAGCACCTGGGTTTCTGAACCGAAGGGAACTGCTTTACTTGACCAGTAATCTAGTAAAGCAAGAATCTGTTGGGTGGGTGGGTGTCTCTGTTCTTCACTTTTCCCAACAATTGATCCATTTCTCACTTGGCATCTGTCTTGCTTTTGATCCAAGGAAGTGCGATGTCGAGTTTGAAGTTGTTTGGATGTCTATATTTTGGCTAAATGTTGTTTACTGTGACACTTTTACAACAGTCAGAGATGCAGCTTGTGAAATGGCATGACACTCAACCGTATGGCACACCAGCCCGTAAGGGGACCTCCAAGGGCTGTCAGACTTCACCCCACAGCATTGTGTATCGAAATGTGACAACCAAACTGAGCCCGAGGTGCCAAAAGTAGTCCAAATGCGTGCTGTGTGAGAATAAATGTTAGCCTATGTGTGGAAAACCAGGCCAGATAATGTTTTATATCTGGATTGTAGTTCAAGAGTGTTGAGGATTCCAACCAAATATTGGTAGGTCTAATCAGTGGTGTGTTTTGTTGACAGCTGGACTGTTCTGATCTAGCTTTTTCTTGAACGAGAGCTGCACTAGTGAAACATAAAACAACAGCTCTTGCTAGGTGTTGATTATTTTTTATGTCATTGTCATCTTATTGCAACATCACTGTTATTATTTAGGAAATCATAGAGTTAGTCACTCCTACAGAGCTGAGCCTATCATCACTAAAATGTGACGTTTGGAGACCATCCAAACAGATGAGAATTGATAAGAATGTTGCGATTCCAATTCCATTGTTGATATAATTTATCAGTCACCACCATCTCTACGCAGCACATCAAAGACATTACATTGTTACACTGATACAACTTATGTGTCGCTTAGTCGAATGTTTGTGCATGTTAGAGGTATTTCCCCTCTTTGTTGTGATGTGTGGGGTCATTACTCAAAAAAGGTAAAGTAAAAAAGGTATTACACATATACAGAACACTTAAAAGTAATACAGTACATTACTTAATTACACCAGGAGAAAGACATTCGTTATATGACTCGTTACGTTACTTTTATGTTACTCTGTAAAATGATCTGAAACACACTGTCTCATAATAACCATTTAACAATATAAACCTACAGGCTACAGCCCCACACACCAACACAAATCCCTATCCGCATGAGAACATGTATATCTTTCTCTTAGTATTTAAGTATGAACCCAAAGCCAAGAGCATAAATCAAAAATTAAAACCAGCACAAAGGGACTTCAAAGTGTCGTCACGGTGATTCGACTGTAGAAACATGACCAGGTAGAAACAGAGGCTGCAGTCTGACTGATCATTAGTTTATTACGTGTTGAAGTTCAGCAGTGGCTGGCTTCACCGTGAATGGCGGTTCAGCATTTACTCAGCTTTAACTTCACTTGGCTAGCTTAGCGTTTGCGTGCTAGCTGTGCAGGTGCTCCTGCTTTACCAAGGCACTTGTCCTTTTTTGCAATTAAATTAAAAGTAATCTCCATATCCACACTGTAAACTGTGCCACTATTTTCCTCCGTCACAGAGGAGCAAGATCGTAGCAAGAGTGCAAGAACCGATAAGAGAGATTGAGAGGCAGGCAGACTAACGGTTCCAAGGAATCGGACTACAGGGAAGTGGATCTCTACAGGAACTGGCTACCTACTAATGGCCAGTCAATATTAAGGCAACAAAAACGTAAAATTAATCGGGTCAAATGCCTTTTATTTTAATGTCTAACGTTTTCTCACTCTCCAAAGTGAGAAAATGGTTTTGATTTATTTATTTTGCCCTCCCAACCAGCTTTTAAGCTGGATCAAATATATCTACTCTGTGTTGGGCTTGTAAATTTGTATGTGTTTCTAGTTTTTGGTAATTTTTTCTTTCTTTTTTTTCCTTTTTAAATGTTAGTGTTTTTAGTTTTAAGTTGACTGGGGTGGCTGCTCTGGTAACTGTGTGTGCATGTCCTTCACGTCTGTATGAACAACAAGGGAGTTAGTATAATGAAATTTCCCTCACAGGCCAAACAAGCGCAGCTGCACAGTGCAAGCATGCAGACATTTATAATTGAGCAGCGGGCTTTCATTATTCATACCAGTGGGTTTCTGTGCACTCAGCAGATAAACTTCTTTGAGTCTATTTGTTCATCAGACACTTTACTCATTGACGCTGGCACACAGATGTCCATGAATATTTAGTTGTGCACGTCTTACAGTAGGATAAAGCATGTTTGCTAAATGAACGTCCGAAGGGATCAAATCTCTTTGTAACCAATCACAATGTGGCCTGTGTCCAGCTGCTCAGTCAGTGTAAGGTTCTTCATTGAATAAGATTTTGAATGTAAAGAATAGTGGACGGAAACTCACTGTTGAGTCAGTGACTTCTCTTCACAAGCGCACCGACAGATAACGCTTGATGACAGGAACGTTTCGGTTCTTTGCTATCCTCTAGGGGCAGTTGTGATTGAGGTCTTAGAGCGGGCTAGAACGAGTTCCCTTTAATTGCATCATTGGCAGGCGAACAACTTGCACAGCTGTGTGTGTGTGTGTGTGTGTGTGTGTGTGTGTGTGTGTGTGTGTGTGTGTGTGTGTGTGTGTGTGTGTGTGTGTGTGTGTGTGTGTGTGGCGGATTAAGGAACCCATTATACAGCCGCTATTTTGTAAAGGGAGTAGTACATGCCAAAACCAATGAAACAACAAAATCTGGAGGGTTTTTTTGGGCCTATGTGCATATTCAAGATTAGAAATTGTTTATGCTTGACGATTCAATTACTTATTGATTATTATCAAGACCTTTACAATCAATTCAATGTTATATTAGATGGAAATTGTTAATTCTTAACAAACACAAACTGCAGTTTTTTGTTGTTGTTTGAAACAACTCTTGAAAATTGTTCACAGCTACCAGGCAGCATCAGTACAGCTCAGAAAGTCAGCCAGCGAGTGGATATGTATCATTTGAATACCAGTGTTCCAAGATGCTTACCTTGATCAAAAGGATATGCAGGGCATCATGGTAAATGACTGCCTTGCTTAAGTGTACATGAAAAAAGTCCACAGATTGACCCGGGGTCCAAACAGCTGAGCTCAGATGAGGGAAAACCACCAAGGAAGCCTTCAGTTTGAAATAAAGTTTGCACCACTATGGAGGAAAAGCTTTTGTTTATCTGCAAGTAATACAGCATATCAGACAGGATAACATGAGAAATGGTGCAGTCAGAAATTCAGTTATTGAGACGAGGAAATAAGCTTATTATCTTCCCTTATCCCTTGCCACAAGCACTCTAAAGTTTCCCACTACCAGCAAACCTAGTTAGCATAGCTGTGTGAGCCAAAAGTGACAGCACTGGTGCTGCAGGTGTATTTATAGCCCGACAACAAGAGGTCTCTATGTGTCTGTGTGTTATAGCACCATGCTGGTGAGGGCCTGCAAGGTGACAACTCACCCCAGAAGGGGGATGGGGGTCTGCTGATGCATAATTTTAATTGGGAGGATGACACACTGGCGCATGCCATGATATATTCTGCCAACGTGATCTGCTGTGATGGGTGAGTTGAAGAATTGAGGGTGGGGAGCAGGGGCTGATGCATGTATGCGGTTATTCTTGTGATGCGGGCCTGCTATTTGAATACATGCTTTGATGAGAAACTCCACCGGTCTCGTAGGTTGCTGTCAGAAGATTGCAACATCATCAGGGTATTTGTGCATTTTGTTTCATTTTGTACATATGATCGCTCCTCTGGCTACTCACCTCATCTGTCAGGCTTGACAGTCTGTTCCCACCAACTGCAGCAAAGCTTTAATAGGGGGTTGCTTGAACAGGCACTCTTTTTATAAGTCTGTAGGCATCTTGCATCAGACTCGCTGGTTTTTCTGTTTCAGAATGTCACAAAAGTTGTCTGAAGCAGGCTCTTAACCCCAAGATTTGATTCTCTATAATCTGATAAGCACTTTCTTTGAAGCATATTAAACCCTGGACACTCTGGCTAAAGGGGAGGTGTCCGGCTTAGATAGGTCACCTAATAAATCCTCAGTGGTATTGATTTTAACATTAGGCCCTCTTTCCTTCAGTATTTTATCACTGATTTGAAAAAAATCTGTCTTTTTGTTCCATCTCTGTACCCTCTGATTTACTTTACTGCCTAAAGAACAAAGTGAATTCAGAATTTTATTCTTTATGTTAAAAATGTAACAACATTTCAGCTGCTTTAAAATGTGTTGCAAAGAGAATTTCAGTCACAACAAATGGCATTTAAAAAATTAATAGCTGGATGATGAGCCAGATATAGTACTGCTCCTGTTAACCTCTGCAGCTGTTAAAAATGTTTTTTGTTTTTTTAAATAGGCTAAAGGAAGAAACAGACCTGTTGATAGAGCTTGAGCTCAGCTTTGCCCAGTTATTTTATTTGCCTATGTTTTCTTTGGAAAATGAACTGCAGTAGCTTTCTTGCACTGCAAATCTGCATTACTGACTTAAACCAGCTGTTATTAAGCGTTGCCAGTTTGAACTCCTAACCCAGTGCCATTGGCTTGCTGAGGCTGTGCCAGCTTCACTGATTATATGCCCGTGTTTTATGTTTGCAGCTGTTCTTAGTTCATAGAGAACTCTAAGAATACAGCTGTAGTTCCCAGAGTCACTGAACAAAGGACAAAATGTTCAGGCTAATTTGACACAGAAAATGCATTAATTTTTAAGCTGTAAGAATCAAAATGCTCTGAAGCTGCATTTTTAAATCCCAAGGGCTGGTTGCAGTGACTGGTCTATCTATTAAGACTTGTCTACAGACTTTATGAGCTGCACCAACCAAACTTGTAGCTAGTTTTAAACACACCTGGTCATGACCATTCATTCAAATGCTCATGTCACTATGGCTGTTGCTTAGCAGCACACTCTGTCTTGCTAATTTGTCATTTTTAATTTGCAGCAGGATCAATGCAAAAAGAAAGTAAGATGTCACTGACACAGAAATCGTAGATCTGTGCAGTGAGCACGAGAAATCCCTCATTATACTTCCTGTGCAAAGTAGTGCCTTAACTGGCAAAGATCCTCCCTGGAAACATCAGTACACAGGAAATCTTCAAAACAGAGTCTAACAGATTGGTTCAGTTTGTCAGTATGAGAGTTTTGTTTTGTTTCCTAATAGATGGCACCATCTATAGGCGTACACCTATAGATGGTGCCAGTGGTATAACTATTATGCTGGATTTAGAACGCCAGATTCATTAGCTAAATTGTTGACCTCCACAGGTGACTGGATGTCAGCATGTAGATACTAACTCAATTGCAGTTTCTTTTCTGTGCATTTAATGTGATAGCACACAAATAGGATGGTCTGAAGAAGTACTGAATTATGTTGCTTCAGAAATAGAAAAGTGTTATGTGTAATGTACAGATGAAAGATGTTTTTTATTAGCATACTAGGAATGCAGAGGTTTCATCCGGTGCGTAGATTTTAATTATAGCTTGGATTTTACTCAATACCATGCTGTTACTGCAAGCTACAGTTCCAAGGATACTGATCACGTTAGGGCTGGGCGATATATCGAGTTTTTAAAAAATATCGATATATTTTCATACGAGATATAAGATGTGACAATATCATTTATATCGATATAGTCTATGTTATGTTATAATTATACTTGTGGAGCCGCAGGTTTGCCTCTCTTTCGTCCACTTTTGTCTCTACGCAATGTTACTCTGCCTCGCCTCTCATTCAATGAACACAACTCCGCCTCCCTCATTGCTTCACCTGCAGGCAATGACAAGATGAAAGCGGAAAATCTCCGTTAGCGAGTTACCGTGCGTGGGGCTGGACGGCGTCAACGTGTTAGCGAGCTAACCGCGCTAGCGAGCTAACCGCGCTAACGACATGCAGCCCGGAGGGGCTGCACGGCCTAAAATCCTTTCATTTTCTCAAAAATCGTCAGTGCGCCTTATGTATGAATTCTGGTTGTGCTTACTGACCGCGAACCGATTTTATGTGGTACACAGCGCTCAGCAATCTGTCAAAAAATGTTTTAATATGACTTTGCTAAGCTACGGAGCTGCACCGCTTGATGGATTGTCGGAGGATTACGGCTACCGGGGAGGAGCCTCGCGGAGTGATACGTACTGTGTGTGTATAAGGACCACAAATGGCACCTGTTCAGAGACGTGGTGCAGCTGTGAAATCTGTCTCTTTGTTATTATGCTCAGCGTCTATTAGTTTACATTTTGACTGCACAATTGTGAGTTTTTTGTTATGCACAAAAACAACATTGTTTTCTTTTATTTATGGACCATGATTATTTAATAAATGCTGATAATTTATTTTTAAGTAATTTCTTCATGTACATCTACGCTGTATGTAAATAAAAGTGCCCGTGTGACATCTGGGACACAGTGTGACTAAGAACTCTCTTTTTGTTCTCAACTTATGGCTTTAAAAAAAATATCAAGATATATATCTTATATCGCCATCCAGCTAAAAAATATCGAGATATGAATTTTGGGTCATATCGCCCAGCCCTAGATCACGTCATAGGGAAGTGTTAAGTTGAACGAAAGTAGAATGAACATTTTGTTTATCCACCCCCACCCCCCAAAAAACATCAACCAAAGTTCATACTAGCTCAGTCAAACTGTTAATCCTAGAAATCAACTGTTAAAAAATCTTTTTAACAAAGAGGATCCGAATATTTCTCTTTTCTTCGTACTTAGGTCAGTACGCTTGTGGATGAAATAGGAAATTGCATATTGTTTGGAAATTTCAAAAAAGTTACATTTAGAATCAGTGCATGAGCGCATGCAGACTCTCTATGTGTGCCTTGTGTTGGATTCTGTTTCATGGTGATCCAGCAGAAAAATCAGAGTTCAGACCATGAATTTTACATCACTTAATGATGAGATCTCTCTTGAGACCCAGGCAATTTGCTTTCCTTACCACTGGCTGGCTTCCTTATCGCAGCTTACTTTAGTCATCTTATGATTTTTATTTATTTATTTTTTAAAAATATTTCTTTTTTTTTTAAATATATATTTATTTTTTCCCCAAACTACTCTGATGCAGCTACTAATGGCAAACTAAGACTCAGCAAATTGGATCAACGCTGGATTTTTATTGTTTTTTTTGTAAAGAAATGCAAATTCTGTCTTATCTGAGGTTTCTTTGTATTCATTTAAAATTCCTTGTATAATTTACCAACACACAAAAATCATCTTGTTTTCTCTTACATTTTTATCCACTCTTATCTCATAGTGTATCTGATGGTGTAGTCTGGCAGTTCTGAAAACCCTCCACATAAAAGGTCTTTGACTAGCTCCACATTGAGGGGTCGGGAGCTATATTGTGCTGCAGTGTGAGTGAGTAAATACTCCATTAGGATTCATTAGAGCCTTCAGTTGGACTCATTGTTCGGGTGCAACGAGCTGCACCAGAGGAGGCCCCTAGCTCTCTCCTGGCATGTGCCGTCCCTCACCCCACTTTGTGCCTGTACACAATGGATGAGCAATCCCTGATCTCTGGCTTGTTCTCCCACTCATATTGCATTTATTCATCAAGTGCTATCGTTGTTGCGAAGTGTCACTGTGATCTTGACCCATTCACTTCCTCTTCCCTTTTCCTGCCCCCCGCCTAACGTGCGATATTATAAAGTGACCGATGACATCCCACTGCAGCTGTTGCTATGGTGATAGGTGACAGCGGGAAGCACCCCCCGCGCCCTCCCATCAAGATGAATGAGCCATAAAAGTAGTAGCAGAGTGCCAAAGGGTGTGCTGACAGGGATTGACTAGTCCGTAGATGGGATGGGGGGGGGAAAGTAAAATCACATGAATGTTAATTTGTTGTGTGCGTATATGTGTAGTAATCATCCCAATAGAGAAAAAGTATAGAGAGACCGTGGCACTCTCTCAAACACCTATCCAGTGTCTTCCTGATTGAATCAAGATAAAAGAGAAAATGGAGCAGTGTAATATTTCCTTAATATGAGCTGTCAGTTTTGTCATCTACATACGTTTCTTTCATTGAACAGCTATTGTGCAGCATTGTCAAAAATCTAAGAATACTTGTGTGAAAACTATTTCGATACTTTGATACTTAGACGTAAAAGTGAATCAAAGTCTAAGATAATTACAAGATTTTAGATTTTGCAACTCATTGTGCTTATGCCACACATTACAAAGACCAAATCTGAAACAGAAAAATGCATACACAATAATTTTTCTGTCATGTGAACTGTACTTTCTCCATAGAAATGATCTCTTCTGCTGAACCTACAATTTTGCCTTTCAGTTTTAGGACAATCATCTCCTCAGGGCTTGAATGACAACTAGAGCTGGGCGATAGAACGATAACGATATGTATCGCGATATAACTTTTACTCGATAGAGAAATTAAGCTATCGCGATAGACCTCGTCGCTCTTGTCCTCAAAAAAAAAAAAAAAAAGTCAGCCAATCCAAATTAAGTAACGCAGAGCCGAACCAATCACAGCCGCAGCGTCACGTCGCGTGACTTGTTACGTACAGCACAAGTGCCAAGCCGCACGTGTGTTTGTTTGGGAAGCAGCCAGCGGGTAATGGAGCCAGCGCGTAATGGAGGAAATGAGTGTGCCGACTAGAAAAATCAACCGAGCGTGACCGAAGAGAAAACAGATGATGGTTCCAATGGCGGAGAGATTGTCGAACGGAAGAGCCATAGAAGTTCCGTAGTGTGAAGGTATTTCGGCTATTTCAAGTCTGACAAAAAACAGAGTAGCGTGCACTGTAAATTGTGCCGAAAGCAAGTCTGGAAATACAATAAACTGGTGCATGCGCTACGTCCACACGTACCCGGGTATTTTTGAAAACGCAGATTTTTCTATGCGTTTGCACCTTTCGTCCACACGTAAACGGCGTTTTTGGTCACTGAAAACGAAGATTTTTAAAAACTCCGTTTTTGCATTTACGTGTGGACTAGAAAAACGGAGAAAACGCAGCGTCAAAGGTGTGCACATTTTTTGACGTCACACTGTGCGCCACGTTATTGTTTCGGTGAAATGAATTTCTACAATACTGTTACTGTTAATTCTCTCTGCAGTGTTTAAATGCTTACATATACACACAGTTACTGTCCCTCCACACATACGACTCGGTTCTGCTTCTATGCCCCAGCTTTGTTTACTTTTTCCCACCGAGGCTTCTAGACTTCTGATTGGCCAACATTTCTGCACGGTTAGGAATCTAGCGCCACCTGCTGCTTTGGCATGTTCATAGCAGCGTTTTCCTTCATGTGTGGACGGGATTATTTTTTAAAACGAAAACGGAAAATCTCAGTTTTCAAAAATACCCGTGTACGTGTGGACGTAGCCTCAGTCTCTGACTGGAAGCGCTAATTCGGCTTTTGTCAGACTAAAGTAACTGTTAAAACTGTTTGAAAAGCTCAGCTATACAACAAGGAGAGATCGAGAATTTCCTTTTAGTTCTCAGTTTATTTGATATTGACAAAAGTTAGTCAGTTTTGTCTGTTCTTCTGTAAAACAAACTAAGATTTATTTTTAGAATTAATATTTTGTTTCTAAGTGGAATTGACAATTTAGTCTGTTTTGTTTGTTCGTTCTATTTTGAAACTTAAACGCTTTAGCGGCTGCCTTTTGTGTAGTTTGCAATATTTGCCTTTATTTATCTGAAAAAGTCTCATGTTCCTTAAGTACATCTACCCTGTTGAACTTATTATGGAAAATGAATATTTAAATAAAAACAAGCTGCTGATTATTTCACATTTTACTTGTGAGCAACGGCACATTTAAATCTTACAAATATAGTTATTTGGCTTATATCGTGATAGATATCGTTATCGCCTGAAATGAAAAAAACATATCGTGATATGAAAAAATCTCATATCGCCCAGCTCTAATGACAACAAAATATACTGTATCCGTATGCCTATAGCATTTTATCCCACAAAATGCACACCGTTGACTCTCAGATTTGAAAATGCTTCAATCCTTTTCATAAGATTAACCATTCAAGATGAGCATTCATTATTTAACAGGGTGTTGAGCACTTCTTTGCTTTGTTTTGTATTGGTTTTTTTTGGGGGGGGGGGTGTTTCAATAAATTTCCTATTCGGTGGTTTGTCGTTAACGCAGCTGTTTTTATGGGCTCTGCTTGGGCCTGGGTGACGTAAATTTCACCCAGTGCAAGTCTCTGAGCAAGCATCCAGGTTGATTCATATGCTGAGATTTTACATTACATTACACTAACTATGCATGCGCCCTGCAGGCAAACTTCAGTCAGACTTTGAAGAACTATAACAAGAATAATTTGCTGTCTATGGTGTCTCTATACTCCAGAGTATAATCACCATGTTTGAGTTCTTTATTTAATCTGAATGTTAGTTTTGTGGCACACTTGGAAAAACTGCTTGGAGGCCACAGCATGACCATAATTACTGTGACCGTCTTTAATGAAATTGTGATCTCGTTGCCTTTGAAACTGGGTACCAGGTCTGCGACCACTTGCAGTCAGTTGCTATCTTTAAAGTGAGTTTGGTGAATCAAGACTGTAATGAACCCGCAATAGTATGAAGTCAGTCTACTATCAGTTTGTGATTGAATGAGGTCAAGCAGGATGCCATCTAATTTTTACTCTAGCGTGACCGACCTGTTATCAAACCCCTTATCTCATTCAGGACAATATTTATAGTTTTGTTAGTTTTCTAAATGTGAATATGTTTGAGCTTAGTGCCCTGCAGTTGTCCCGTCAGCCCTTCTTTGTTTTTCTTCTCTTATATTTTCCCAATTTATCTCTTGATCACAACCAAGATTGTATATCGTTAGCTTCATAGCATAATTGCCTAAGTCATTTGACTAAGTCAATGACTTAGGCACTTATGCTATGAAGCTAACGATATATGACTGAAGAAATTCTAACAGGAGCAAAGCTGTCATATACTTCATCATGCCACCATATAATATGGAAACGTGAGTGTAAAAACGCAGAATGAAAGTGTGTGCTAGCAGTTTGTGAGCAATCGTGTGTGGGTAGAGAATAGAGCAGGGCGATATGGCCAAAAATATTTATCACGATATATATTTGAAAATTTGCGATAACGATATAACCGACGATATAATTGATGCGAGACAAAATACAACTCCACAACATTACTAGCGCAAAAAGACAACCTTCCATTTATTTTCACTTAAACAAGAAGCTGGTTTTTATGTACATTAAAGCTTTATAAAAATGTAACAGTGCAAATGCAAATTCCTTGCTGAAAGTTTAACCAAAAGGCATTTCCAGTAGAAATGGGCTGACATATCCTGAGCATAACCATGTATAATATCCACTGAAGTTAAAAAGAGGTGCTTTGCAACATTAAACTGCAGTGTGCAGTACGTATTTTTCGGACCATAAGGTGCACGGGATTATAAGGCACATTAAGCGAAACAAAGCAGTCAGATAAATCAAACTTGATTAAACTCATTCTTCTTGCTTCCTCCACTTCTGTACCATTGATTCATTAATGTTGAATTCTCTGGCAGCTGCTCTATTCCCATGTTGCAGTATATTAATGACTAACCTCGTATTGTGGATGGATTATCTCAGTTGTTCTCCTGACTGAAGTTTGGTCCGTTTACAGCATCCTGCCATGCGATTGCATTTGTCTCTAACCATGAAGAACCTTCACGTTAACTTTTATAAGTGGAAAAGTGTTAGTGTTCGTCCTCCAGCTTCACTGTTTATGTTATGCTAACATAGCTGTGTCGCTAGCGATCACGTAGCACATCATTATATACCAGCTAGCCCAACTTCAGTAACCCTACAAACGTCACTGCTGTTTAGTTTCCTGTCTTCATTTATGTTGGAAGTGATAGCAGAGCTGTACGTTTGATTTTTTTCAGAAATCTCTCAGTCAGAACATGCTATATCATGCTTAGGTAACTAGCAAAACTAGCGAGCTAACTTCCGCTAGCTTCCTGCTAACTTCTAACTCCGTTAAATGTAATAACTTTTGTTTTCATGGATGCCTGGAAGTTAAACTTTATAGTTACACCTGGTAAAGCAGCAATGCTGATCGTTTTATTAAAGATGAAAGAATTTAGACAGTTTTTAACGCTCAGTGATGCTGCAGTGTTGTTTGACCTGAAGCATACGGAGTTTAGGACCCAGATTACTCCCAGATTTAAGAGCATCTTAGTCCGACAAATACGACAATAACGACGGCCGCTTGCATGTTCTGCAAAAAAATGTGCTTTGTCGTGTATCTGACGGACAAACACCCAATCAGTTCCACATCACTGAAGTTGCACCATTTTTACAAACCAATTCTGGTTCATCTGTTTCACTCGACAATCGGCCATGTGCGTATGAAAACAAAGGCACTGCGCATGCGCGTTTTACTCCCATTCTATCGCGATATTTCATTTTCCTATCGTTGCCTAACATTATACCGGTATTACCGTGAACGGTATAATATGGCCCAGCCCTAGTAGAGAATATCTTCCTCCATCATGGACGGCAGTCCTAAATTATTTCATATCCTGTCAGCAGGCAGTATGTACTGTATGCTGCAGTCATTCATCACAATCCAAGCTCATGCAGTGCGGCAAGACACTGACTGAAAAGCAAGGCAATGTGAAGTTAACTGTGTTTACTTACTAATGATGTGCCAACTTATTTTAAGTTAATGCAGTAACCTTGCCTGCCTGTACTAGATCAACACTCCTTCTGTCCGCGTTTATTGGAAAACAAGATTAAAGCTAGATAAGAGAAGTGAATCTCTTCATTGACTTTGATTTTTATTGGTGACTTTGAAACACTGAAATTCATAACCGCTTCAGTTTGACCAAATCGTTGAGCAGAGTATTTTTAAATCGTTCATAAATCTGTTTTTGAGAGCAAAGAAAACTGTTAGTGGCTACTATTTGAAATGCCCACACCAAGAAGGATCAGTATTATCACTTACAATCTATTTTTTTTTTTTGTGCTTTTTTTTGTGTGGTTTTATCTACTGCTGCTTTGTTTTCGATACAATCAAAATCAAGTCTGTCATCCTTGCCGTACTTGTTTAAAAAGGCAGATGAAAATAAAAGTACTAATATTGAGATTGTGCACGCCTCCCGCCTCTGCCAAAAATTGTTTGTTTCTCCTGTTTCTCATTGTTATTTCGCTGCTGTCTGGAAACTTAATATTCTGTCACTGTTTGCTTTTAATCCCCCCTTTAAACAAACCTGTTCTCTGTCAGCTTAAAAAAAACTAACTCTTGTGATTGGTTAGAAGGAAGGTTGTTAAAAGGACAACACATTCACTGTTTAAAAAAAAAAAAAAAAATCATATAGGCTCTTGGCCTTTTCTGATTTATTTAATATAAATTAACAGTTGTTTTAGTTTTGAGCAGCCCCTTGTTTATTCTTTATTCTTTTAGTGCCAGGAAAATTACTACAAGGGAATAAAATATATAAGGCAAAAACAGAATTTGTACTATTCTACCAAGCTTGAAAGTCAATATTTGATATGACCATCTCTATTCTTCAACTTCTTCAGCCTGAACTCTCTTAGGCAAGCTTTCTTGTCATTTATTTTAAGATGTCGTCAGGAATAGTTCGCCAGGCTTCTTGAAAGACGTTCAAATCTCTTCTTTGGCTGTTCAAGGAGATCCGACACTTTAGCAATGTTGAGTTTTGTGCTCTGGGAAGGCCAATTGAAGACTGTTGGTGTCCTATTGTTTTTTTGTTTTTTTTTTTATCCAGGTATGTATGTATTTTAAATTCATTGAATTTGTTTTTTTTCTCCCAGATTCATTTAACTCAGTATTTTTTATAATTTCACAGGTCATTTTAATAACTAAAAAAACGTATCTTTTTTAAACTCTTTTTTTTTACTAACTTCCCTTTTGAAATAAACCCACATGTTACAAAGTGTGTGTGTGTGTGTGTGCGCACGTCTGTGTGTGAGCGTGTCTGCCCATTTTCTCACTGAACCTCTCTGATATGCTGAGTATATACAATCTAAAGTGACTTACTTTGCACATAAACTAATTAAAGATAGATAGATAAATAAATGTGTTATTGATTTCTGATGTGAAAACTGCATAAGAGATGGAGTTATTTTTTTTAAGGAGCACAGCACTCATACTAAAGAGTTCTGACAAGGAACGTTTAGGGAGATGCAGCTTAATTTTCAGAAGAGACTATAAATTAAGATGACAAATATTACTGTTTTGGACATGAAGAGTTTGACATTTTGAAAAGTGGACTCATAGTCTTTACAAAGCTGCCAGCAGCAGCTGGGCAGCTTTACATAACACAAAGACCAGAAGCCGGGAGAAAGGCATGATCTGCCTAGCCCTATCAACACTTCTGAGCCTCTTAGCAATGAATTAATTCATTTATATTTTATGGCTCATTTGTTTAATCTTTAGTAAAGTAAAAAGCCTCAGACTAGGTGTTGAATTATTTGGGTTAGGTTTGAGCCAGTTGTCTGACAACCAGTAGAAGCTAAACAGAGTTGAATGTACATTCAAAATGTTCAAGTGGCAAATATTTTTCATATGAGAGTATAGTTTATGGCATGCGTTTCCCTTGGAAATGTGCATTTCAAGATGATCTTCCTACATGCTACTTTGGGTAGTACTGCTCTGCCTGCTTGTTAAAGGTCAACATGGTAACAGCTGGCAGGTAGATTTGATATTCTGAAGACATCTGGATTCTGACAAGTGTCCATTGTGTCAAGAGTTGTTCCCAGTGAGGGGAGGATGGTGAGTGTGTGTACACTCAAAGGATCTCTGAAGTGGAGAGGATCTCTTGTTATTTTAGTGGTGGGCAGAGATTGGCACCATGTTTGGGTTTGTGTCATTTTAACATCACTTCCACTCTTCTTTCAAACCATTTCAGCAACACATAAAAGAGGCACATGTTGTTGGTTTTTCCTTTTATGGACACTGATGCTCCCATTTAAGATGCTTCCTAGATGACTCACCTCAGCACAGTCTTTTCTGGACCTTCTCGCTCTCATCTTACCATCCTTAGCCAGGATACATTCTGGTCTTACATTTCTATGGTTACAGTGAAGAGTTGTGATTATTCCTCAATGATGGAAGCATTTCTAATAATATATTGGGGCACTGGAAACATCACATGTCAATCACTGTCCATACCAGGTCAGAGGGCCCGGTGGCGCCAGTGTCCGGCAACCTCGCCTCTGTCAGTGCGCCCCAGGGTGGCTGTGGCTACAATGTAGCTTGCCATCACCAGTGTGTGAATGTGTGTGTGAATGGGTGGATGACTGGATGTGTAAAGCGCTTTTGGGTCCTTGGGGACTAGTAAAGCGCTATACAAATACAGGCCATTTACCATACCTGTCAGTTGGTCCGCTGGTTCATCTGAGTACTTGATCTTTAAGAAATTGCACATATTGGTCACTAAGGGAGACATGCATTAAGCCCTCTTTACTTGCTATTGCTGGTCCTTGTTTCCTCCTTATTTTCATAACTCCTATATATGACAATTTGTATCATGCTAGCGAATGGCTATGTTTAGCTACTGGTCTCTTTTTTTATTACATGGAATACGATCAGTCATTGATTGGCTTCTCCAAAACCTGGACCTTAGCATTACTTAACCAGTGTGGGATCATCTTGAAAGAGAACGAAACAAAAAGCAGCCAAAAATCCAAAGAAGCGCTTTGAATGTCCTTCAAGAAACCTGGAGAGCTATTCTTGAAAATGACAACAAAGCTTGCCTAAGAGAGTTCAGGCTGTGCTGAAGACTAAAGGCGGTCATAAAAAATATTCAATCTTGTTAGAATTCTTCAAATTCTGTTTTTGCTGCATGCAGTGTACAGTATTTCCCAGTGTTTTTGAGAAAATCGTTGCTCCAAATTTTTCTAATTTTCCTAGCAAAAATATAAAGAAATGTAGGGTGTATCAAGACTTTTACCCAGCAGTGTTTCTATTAAATATAAAGAATAAAAAACAAAGTCAAACACCTGTCTGTGTTTGTAAAGATATAAACTTCAGTGAATGACTGCACTCATGCGCTTTAATAGTGAATGTATTAATAGGGAAATGAAATGACCTGGTTTGGGTGCAGCAGGAGGGGAGGGGCTGTTTGTGGGAGAAAACCTGGTCACCGGCAGGTTATGAGTCAAAAACAAACCAAGATAAACGGAGTGAACTTTAAGCATACTCCACGTGTTACACTTTATACCTTTGTACTGCTTAACACCTCTCGTATAGTTTTGGGGGTGAAAGGGTGTTTTAGGTGACACAACAGTGAGTAGTCGTGGGTGTGTATCATCGCTGTGTGTTCTGTGGTTTTACCCAGCTGTCCCTCTTTTTTGTGTTAGTTTGACAGGAGGAGATGTGAGCCTTAGCAGCTCTCAGTGCAGCCTTAATGCCATTAGCATGGTTGAGTGGGCAGACAAAGTGCTGAGGTGTGTTATGCAGGCTATGCATGATGAAAAGAACAAGACAGCGGGACGTCAGTGAAACAGATGAGGCAACATGGCTATTGGCAATGTCAAAACATTACTTGTGTCCTATTTTTCTGCATTTTCTATAACTTGAGAACCTTTTCCACAGTTATTTCCATTTCTATACGTGTCCTTTTTCATATTCACCCTGCAGCCCATCTCTCTCGTTCTCTCAGTCGGGGTGTGAGTGAAGACTGCGTTTTCTGTACCTCTTATATTTGAAGGTGTAATAAATAGCAAAAGTAGATTTATGACAAGAATTGATTCACTGAAGTTTTGTATTCTTTCTTTTTTCTGCCCCCCCTTCCTCTATCAGGTAGCAGTTTCTCAGCAGAAGGATGCCGCTGGTGAAGCGCACCATCGAGCCCAGGCACCTGTGCCACACGGTGCTGCCAAGAAACATCAAGAACGAGCTGGAATGTGTGACTAACATCTCCTTGGCCAACGTCATCCGCCAGCTCAGCAGCCTCAGTCAGTAACCTGAGGACACTCGTGTACAGACACATGTGTTCTTTCATAATTTAAACAGACACGGCACACTATACATACAGACTTGCTTCCTTTAAGTATAATAACTTTTATGAAATTTGTTTATATTGGCAGTGAGGTTGTTCCATAGTTAAAGAGTGAGATATTTGCACTGTACACAATTCTAGTTTAAGTAGTATGTGCTCTAAAAATCTACCAACATGCCTGAGTGTAAATCATCTCATTCGCAGTATATTTTGGTCGCCATAGTTTGTGATGAATTCATTCGTGCTGGGAAATTTGAGAAAACATTTTGCATATTGCAGCATATGTTTATGACTCACAGGCCATGGCATGAATCCACTTCATTTTATAGAAGCTAAAAAATTAATTCAGTGCATGAAATAAATGGTGGGTGATAATGTAAAGTCACTGCCTACATTTAGTAGGGCAGAAACTGGGATGTACGCTGATGTATAAGTGAACCTGGCTGAAATGTATTAGCATAAAGAAAATGTTGGCAGAAAGTAATAGTTTTATCATTCTGGCTTAATCTACACCATTTTTTCTTTCTTTCTTTTTTTTTTTTAATTAAATTTTGTTATCACACATCAATGCTTACGTCTCTTTCAAAGCAGTCAGGCAGCACCTTTATGTCCCTAATGGCTTTCCACCTCACCAGTGAGCCAGTGTTTCCCCTACTATCATTAACTGCACAGCTCAGGCAAAGGAAAGACGTCTGTCTGTCTGTCAGAAAAACTATGCAAAAGCTATGGTGCCAAATTCCATGAAAACTGGTAAAGCAGTTGAACAGAGACAAAGAGGGAATCCACTGAATTTTGGAGAAGATTTGCACATTTTTCTTTAAAATTGCAAAACAATCCATTGCCTTCAGTGGAAAATAGAGAATGGGGAAGAAAGATGATTTAAGTGAAAGGTGGTGTTGCTTTTGGTGCCAGATGGGCTGGTGCGAGCGTTTCAGAAACTGCAATTTTCCCACACAAACATCTCTAGGGTTTACGGAGAATGGTCCAAAAAAGAGAAATTAGCCAATGAGCGTCTGTTATCTGACTGTCAGAGGACAGTGACTGTTTTAAGCCAAAGGGAAAGAAACAGTACCTCAAATACCCACTCATTATAGCCACGGTATGCAGAAGACACACTCCAAGAAACTGAGTGTCATTTAAACACCACAGCCTATCTGAGTATTGTTGCTGATATTCTAATGGTTGTTTCCAGCAGCCGTGTCACAAAGTTTAAATCATCTCATCTGGTTTCTTAAGTGCAACAGGAAGTTCGCTTTACATAAAAATTACCTCCACAGCCACCAGTTGAATACCTTTCGGCTCTTAATATCTTTAAAATAAATATATTTAATCAAGCTACTCAGTCCATTTCAGTACTTATTTTCATCTCTGTTTTTCAATTCTGTGTGTGCCTAGGTAAATATGCAGAGGACCTGTTTGGAGAGCTCTTCAATGAAGCACACTCCTTTTCTTTCCGGGTCAACTCCCTGCAGGAGCGCGTGGACCGCCTCTCCATCAGTGTCACACAGCTGGACCCCAAAGAAGAGGAACGTGAGTGTTGTATCCACACGAGCCGTTTCACACACCACATCCCATTCTTTTTGAATTTCTGATTTTGTCTCTCTTACTTTGATTTGTGTGTCTGTAAGACAGCTCTGTGTATGTGTAAATGTGCCTGTTGGATGATTAAACTGAATCTCCTCCACTAATATTAAACACAAATTTTCCAACCCTCCCGGTGGTGAAAACCCAGGCCAGTAATAAAAAAAAGTTTCTTTACCCAATAAAGTTTTTATGTGAGGAGAAATCCAGTGGTTAGACTGTAGCTTCTGTTAGCAGTAACAAAAATGGAATGTGATCATCTGTGGGACTGTCAGGTAATCTAGGTTATCCTGAGAAAGGGTAGGCAGGATGACACAATAGGGTATCTAGTGGGGAATGCATTGCAAACTAAAAGGGGAGAGAATCATAGCTGTATAATACCATGCTCCAAGGCGCCATATCGATTTCCTGTGGGCCAGCGGTGTGTTTACGGCTTTGCACAATGCTACTGTAACTGCTGCCTTGTCACTGACAGAGACGGTAAAATGCTCACTCAGTTGTACTCACTTATAACTTTTCTGTGAATGCAACCAGAGACTTTTTTTTTTTTTTGTTAAACAAGGCAATGAATTGTTTCGTTTTTTGTGCAGAATTATAGGTTTTTATTTTAAACACAGATAGACGGTAGACTGCACATTCCAATCTTCACTTTGGTCTCTTTCTTTTCCCACTCGTGCAATGATACCTTGACATTAACCAAATCACTTTAAACTCTTCTTCTTTTTTTTTAATCAACACCATTTTCACCTTTTCCCTTCATCATCTCCTCACAGCTGTTCCCCATCCTGTCTGCACCCTTTATCCTGAGCATGTCCGCATATAATATCTGTGCTGAATGGATAATTGCAAGTGATCTAATTGTAGAAGCCTGTTGTGCAGGTCTTTGCTGGGAAGTGAGATGTTTTTGTGTGCAGAGGTTGGAGGGGAAACACGTGTGGGCTAACACGCACTCCTCAAAAGGTTCACTGTCTTAGCCTGCAGAGTATGAACTATAAATATTTATTATTTTAGAGACACATCTATGGATTTACTTTGGGAAATACCCAAGCAAAAACTAAGTCAATCTTTGTATCATTTAAGTAAAAGATTACTAGCTCCTGTTCATGTGATGTTACTGTGATTGAGTTGATAAATATGTGATTATGATTTTGTCTTTATTCGCTGTGTGCATGTGGTCCATGGTCTTATCTCCCCTCACATACAAGCCTGACTTATCCCCTTTTAGCTCAAAGTATTGGCTTGAGAGACAATGGATAAGAATCAGCTCAGTTGCAGTTTAAGTGTGTGGTGGTGGTGGTGGTGGGGGAGAGCTGGAGGGGTGGAGAGTAAGAAAAATGGAAGGATAGAGGGATGGGTGCATAATACAGGACACTGCAGCAAAAACCAGTGGTGTGTAAAAGGACTGTACCGCAGAATTTTCTGGGCCAGGTTGAAATGGCCTCCTCTGCAGGTTACAGAGATTTCCCACTCAGTTCAGCTCCTCGGTATTCATTTGTTACCAAGAGAAAGTTGTCTTTGAATCAAAAAGCCCACACTTACTGTTCTCTCGTAATATGTTAATAACTGATTAGTGAAATCAAGTTATAAACGGCAAACTAAGCGAGTATGCTGTGACTGCACAGGAGATGAACAGAAAGATGATCAGTTGTGCGAAGATTTTAGGGTTTTTGTAAACACGACCCTGCATTTACCACCTCCCTTTCCTCTTTCTTTACCCATTCATGGTCAAACACACACCACAGTTCAACTGTATGCTTTTAGAGTAAGCACATAGCTTGCTTTGTAATATGGCGAGTGTGTGTTTTCGCCTTGTGGTTGCCATGAGAAGGAGTTGTGAAGGAGAGGAGAATGAGTGCACAAAGGGATTGGACCATAAATCAGGACAGTGAAGGAATAAAGATAGGGTGGAGGATGGGGCACAGGCAAGGTAGAGGAGTGCACTTATATTTTACAGATGCTGTCCACAAAACCACAACAAGTTTCTGTGAGACAATTTAAAACCTTTTATGAGCTATTAGCAATTGGTGCTACTGAATTTAGTGCACACATACTGTAATTGGTGATTAAGTTATCATCATGTTCAGTGCTAATACTTTTAATTTGCCAGGCATAATCAGTGTTGCAGTAATTATTACAGGATTTGTAAATATGTGAAATATTGAGTTTTTCATATTAAAGTTTTCAGATCTTGAATTGTTTGTGATGGTTCTCAGGCACCCGGGTCAGGGTAGTCTATAGTGATGGTAGTCTAAATAATGAACCATCAAAGAGTCTAAGTTCTTAGACTCTTGATTTGAGGTTTAAACAATAAAAAAGTGTATGTTTAAAAAAAAAAAAAAAAATGTAAATCTCACATTAGCTTTACCAGAGGGGTCATGGTTAGCAATGATGCAGGGAAACACCATAAAAGTGTACTGTGGTAGGCATAACATATCATAATAAGCACTTCTGCCAACTCTGCCAATATACATAATCTGCACCTGACAGAAAGAGAATGACTGCTTTATGAAATAAATGGTGGGTGATAATGACTGCTCCCTGTTACCTTAATGGTGTTATAGCTGTACTTAAAATAAGATGAGATATTTGGAATTTGTTAGATTAGCACCTTTCACTGAATGATAATTGGTATTTTTACACCCAAGGGCTAAATTTAAACCTTTTGTGCACAGAGGATGGCAAGTGTTGGTTTAATAATACCTGTGACGAGCAGACACATCCTATTGTTTCTGTGTATATGTACATACGGAGCTTGTATGGGTCTAAATGAGCTTTGCCGCTTAAAGACATACAGTATAAATCGTAAGGAAAAGGGGTGAAGGAAAGTAGGGGACTTGAAAGAAGTTCAGCTGAAGGTCGCAGAGAAATGTGGGATGAAGGAATGGCCATAGTGATGTATGCAGTGCCACTGCTGGTGCAGTGGTTAAGGTCAAAGAGTTTTATATCACATGAATTTATATACAGTATGTTAAGTCTCACACACACGCGCACACACACACACCCATAGCTTGCCCACATCCTGCAGGCTTTTCAAAGGGTACTCTGCCCTTTAGACCTCAGTTGCCACTCCCCTTTTCGTCTCTGTCTGCATTGCCCCCTGCACCCCTCTGTCTTTGTTGTCCTCCTCACTCTCATCTCTCTGATTGATCTCTGCTCTTCCTCCATCTTGCGTGGATGCTATTTGTATGCTGTCAGGCTCTCTTCCCCCTATCACTGTAGCCAGCCAAACTAATGACCTGTATCCCCTATTTAATGGCCCCGTTATATCATTGCACTGGCTGCGGGCCATTATGGAAGGCCACAAAGCCACCCCAACTCCCTGTGCACTTTTCTTTATGTGGTGTCTTATTCCATTTCTCGCTTCCCCTATTAGTACTTCTCATCTGTTTACTTGTGTACCTATTTTATACATGGTTTATATTTCCTCTATCACCAGTTTTCTTTTCTAACATGATTTTTTTTTGATCGTTTTGTATTTGCTTTTCTCTCTTTTACTTCAGTTTTTTTCAGTTGCTTGATAACCTTCCCTGACTCCTCTCACTTTTCTTGTTCTTGCCTTTGATCTTTCCTCATATTTTTATCGTTTTATCTTTTACAAAGTACTACATGTGTACAGAGTATATAAAGGTAGAGCATTTAAAAAAAAAAAAAGGCTAAATTGTTTTCTCCCAAGCTCCGATTTGTTGTTGTTGTTTTTTTGTCTCCATTTCCCATTGTGACTGGAAAGCCCGAGATAGTAAGAGGAAGCATCTGTTTAAATGTGTTTAGTGTATCAAGTGGTCAGATCTATAGTATACACATCCCTGAGAATCGCAGGGAAAATAATGTTCAGATTGAGGTTTTTTTTTTTTTCCTCATTTATGTCCTCTTCTTTTGTTATGTATACATATTTATGTATCCCCCATGGTGGCACTTCTTGGCTCACAACAAGAAGGTTCTGGGTCTAATCCACCCTAGCTAGGACCTTTCGGTGTGGAGTTTGCATGTTCTCTTGGTGCTTGTGTGGTGCTCTCTATGTCTACTCTAGGTCAAATAGTTGAACAGCACTTTGTTTGAAAGCGCTTTATAAATAAAGTTATTATTATTATTATTACTCTAGGTTCGTCCCAAAGTTGAAAGATGTGCTTGCTTGGTGAATTGGTGAACCTAAATGTGAATGTGCTGTTGTTTGTCTCTCTTTGTTAACCCTGCGATGGGGTGTATCCCGCCTCTCATCCACGACAGTTAAGATGGTCTCATTGTGACCCTGAATTGGATAAGCGGATGGATGAATGGTTCTGTGAAGGAATGGATGATTTGAATAAAAGCCCTGGTAAAAGCTTACAGGAAAGCAAAAGTGCAGCCCTCAGCAGCTGAAAAGTGAGGGCTGATACACCGGGGGGAAAAAACAAAATAGAAAACAAGTAATAATGCAATAAAAATGGACATAATTACATGTATAATTTAATTATTAATTTTAATATAACATTATAGACATTTTTCTATAATTCTGTCAGTGTTTATGTTTTGTGTTGTTTTTGTGTTGAAAGTACTGTATTATGAAATGTTTTTATTTGCCAGGCATTCAATTTCTTACACTAGATGGTTTTTCTGGTCTGCCTCACCATTTATGTAGAAACCAGTGGGACATGGTCATGTGACAAAGTTTTTCTTCAGGCAGACTCAGACAATTATGCAGATGCTAAAAGAGCATTTGCACACCCAAAAGCATTATGAGTGATGACTAGCAAGCAGCCGTGATGAAAGCCTACTGAAGTCAACCCCAAACTGATAAGGTGACTTCAACAGTTTATACTTTCTTCTTAGTACACACTAGTTGACAGTGCAGTTGTGAATACTAACACGATGTCCCAGTACGAATTTCAGATGGTTGGCATGCACTTCGTGTGTCTTTTATTTGTTCTTCTTCTGCAACAGTCTGTCTCACTGCAGTACAAGACTCACTCTGTTTACTCTAAAACTGTGCATAACACTTGTAATTTATGAGGGTTTTCTATGCACATGGAAGAACTTCTAGATAAATTTGACTAAAGGACAAAATGAAAGACAGAGGACAAACAATAAACAAGCTTAGGCGGAGAGACGGAGCAAAAACCGAATCAGGGAAAGGAAAGAGTGTGAAGAACTGCGCAGAAGGGGAAATATAGGGCAACATTTGCATTGAAGTACAACAGCAGCGGGAGACGTGCCTGCATACTAAAAGACACTTTGGCCTGTGACTTTTCTTATCTAGTATTGCTGCGCATAGGACTGCATGTCTATGAGATAGGGGGATGAAATGAAGAAAGAGGGAAAACATAATTTTCGTGAAACTAGGAGGGGAGCTGAAGGGAGGGGTATGTGAACAACAAGAACTTCCTCACCTCTCTTTAGTTGAAGTGTTTTAGACAGATGCTATCTGTTTAAGAGAAGGATATGAGGGATAGAGATAAACTTTCCAGCACTGGCTTGCTGATAAGAAGCTTCACATCCTGAGATCAGAGTCTGCTGCACCTGGTGTTGCTTGACCTAACACACACATACACGTATACACACACTCTACTTATGCCTCTGCAAGGACCCCATATCCCAATTCCTACACGGACCCTAAAACCAAATCTTAACCCTCAAACAGTTCTTTCAAGGTTTGAGAGCATTTTGGCCACTCATCAATTGAGAGAGAGACACACACACACACACACACACACACTCTCGCTATATCTCTCACTAATTTACTTTCATTCTCCTATACATACACTCACATTTTTTCACATTAACTAAATGTCTTCGTTAAATGGGTCTAATTGGTAGTTCAGCTGAATAAATGACATTTTGTAATTAGGATGTAAATGCTCATGTTAAGAGATCCATCTGAGCACGCGTGTTTGTGTGCCTTGTGTTTCTCTGCCCGCATTGATTAGTGTAGTAATCTGCACTGAAGCTCTAGTATTGCTTTGTGGAGGTTTATAGCACCTCACGCTGCATCAAATGAGTCCTGGCACAGACTTGTGCGCTGCCTCTCACTTATTTGTCGCTTTTGCACCTACTTGTCACACCATCTGACAGCCTCATGCACTTCCCTTAATTCACAGGGGCAGCAGGGCACAGTGCTCTTGCTCAGCATACAACAATACCAAATTGGCACTCACCCTTTGACCACTGCTTGTACCTGGCCCTCACAGGCTGTTATGTGGCTATAAGAGTCCTTTCTGTGGGGTTTTTCTGTACATTTGCAAGCGGGGAGTGGGAGTACTGGCATCAGCTCATGGTGCACTTTCCTGACTTTCAGCCTAACCTTCCTGTGGAACAGGGGTAGTACAAAAAAGAAATGCCCTACAGGGATCACTAAAGTATAAAATAATAAAATATCACTTTAATGTTCATAACCCTTCCCACGTCTGTATCCCTTACCTTCTCCCTTTTCAGCTAGAGAAAAATGCACTTTAATTTCTTAGATCTCAACATTACTCCTACAATTATCCCTGGCTCTTCTCTGATCACTGTGGGCAGTCAAATTGTCATGCCACTGTAGCTCTGACTTTGATTTTTTTTTTGCCCTTATCATCCCTGGTGTGTCTGATCTTGGAGCGACTGAAGTATATTATTACACCCCCGGCACAAGCGCAAGTTAAAATCTTAAAGGATTAATCTCTCTTTCAGCATGGGTTCTTATTTTTCGAGCTCTGGAGATATGCGGAGGCTGATGACTGCAGCATCGCTGCAAACAAGTTAATACTAGCAGGCAGGCAACAATATTATATACACGAAAAAGCCCCACAAGTTAGACATACTCATATTTCTTTTTTTGAAGTTAACCGTTACGTCTGTAAATCATAAACATCCATTACATACTGACTTCCTGCTCTGACTCATGCTACTGCAGTTGTGTTCAGTGTTGTGTTCATTAAATTGCTTTTTTCAGCTGATCATCAAGTCTAACGTTGCTACATTGTTCCTAGATTTCAGTAGCAAGTACATGCCCATGTTTGGTCTGTGATTTTTAGTCTGTTCTTAGGTGGTTGCTAGGCAAGTTGATGGCATCATGCTATACCATGCATAATTCAAGTTTTATGGATAGAAATGCGATGTTATTGTTGTTATTTATTCCCACTTTCATGCCAGGAAAAAATGAGGAAATACAAAATACAACCTCAGCTCTTCATTGTCACCACAAAATTGATGTAAGAACACCCAAACTTTGAATTCAGAGACTAATCTCATCAGCCAATGCCTGGCTAACACGATGTTCTACTGATACATAGGTATATAAATCAGCGGAATCATCGTATTTGGTGTAGTACTTTATCATAAAGATGAGAAACTATTGTCAAAACTATGAACAAGGTTGTAATAAACCAAAATCATTATTTAAAAGTTTAATCAGGTTGCATAGACAAACACTAAATACATATAGAGTGCACTTTTAAATGCAAGCCAACAGGTCAGTGGGAATGTGTAAGGTACATGAGTTAATTTATATGGATAAACTTTAAAGCTACTTGTATTAGACATATAAGACAAAAATGACAGTTAAGTTGATCATGAGCTATGGGATCCCCCCCACCCAGGTGCTCCAAATGCTATGTGTATATGCATGCAGGTACACAGCACATTTTAAAATGCATGTAGTTTTTCCATAAATCTTGTAGCAGGAAGCCACAGAAGACAGATCAACCCCCTCAGTGTCACCTTGTAGCCTTTTCTGTTTAACTTGGGACAAAATGCTGTGTGCAGTATGTTTTATTTTCCCTCCTGTGTGTGTGTATCCAGTATAAATGGCTGTTAAAGCTTTTCCCTTGTGCTGTCTTTGAAGCTTAATCCACCCTCTGGCTCTGCTCAGGTTACTGTGCTTCTCTGGGTCCCGGGCTTCTGTGGGATATTTTCTGTTTTTCTTATTAATATCCTACTTGATGTGTTTATGTATCTTCTCTCTCCGTCTCTTTCTCTTTAATACGGCCCCCTCCTTCTCTTTCGCTGCACATTCCCATGTTAGTTTTAGGTCTTTTCTCTCTTCAAATTTCCTCTCTTTTCACCATTTGTTTGCCAGTATTTCTTACGAATGGTTCTTTCATGTCAGCTGCTGCTCTTTGTTTTACTGTTGGTACATCTTTTCTCCGTCTCTGTCTGTCCCCTGTTGCCATTATACCGGCTCTGGTGTGTCCAAGTCGTTTTATTATCTCCCTCTTGCATTCTATGGCCTCCTATCTCCCTTGCAGAGTGTTACTCATGAAAGCTCAGCTCCCTCATGGTGTTTGTTCATAATGATACTTCAGTGCCTCAGGTGGCTGGTATGTCACAACACTGACAGTCTGTGGAAGTCATTATCCAGCTGCATTGCTGCAATGTAGAGGACTGAATTGTGTTAGTAGACCCTTACTGGGCTTTATCTCATTTTGCTGAGGCAATGGTTAAATGACTGTAAGTGATTTCCTTGCAGTGTTTTTTAGATTGTACGTTCGTTCTGTCATGTTTGTTGGTCTGCCGTGCCATGACTTTTTTTTTTTTCTTTTTCTTTTCCTGAGCTTCTTCTGGGCACCATTAAAGTACATCCATTTGTCACTTCCTCATGTATAATTCAGATCTAGTTGCAACGTTCTAGATCTCTTTCCAAGACTTTCTGTTTACCAGATTGAGGGTTAGCATTGGTGTGTGTGTGTGTGTGTGTGTGTGTGTGTGTGTGTGTGTGTCCCATCTTCCCTTTAGCGCTTTCTCCAGCCTGTTTTTCTGTGAGCTTCGTCTGTACAGAATTGATTTTCTTCTGTTTTTTTTTTTTTTTTTTATTGCCCTCTGAAAATGTCAGTTATTCCCGGATGAAAGAAGGGCAATCATTTCTACGGTTTCTGAGAGACGACCTTAGCTTCGCCTAGCCTAGCTTATCTTGTTCATCATGTTGTTGTTTACTTTAAGCGACTTGAAGACGACCAGTTAGGACAGCAATGTAGCGTTAGCCTGAGGGAGGACGCTTAGTGGTTTATAATAGGTTTAGTCTGCTGTAATGTTGATTGTGACTGTTTGATTGATGATGTCAGATTGATGATGATAATGGGGAGACGGAACCAGATGCTAATTATTGTGTTCATCAATGACATGAGAGAGACAAAGAGCCTGTTGGTTGGGATGTGTGTGTGTGTTTTCTGAACATTGTTAGGCAGGTACAGTCAAACAGCAGTAAGCGTTGGTCTTAAAATGCTGTCTCTCCTTCTACCTTCATAGAGGTAGCAAACATACATGTGGCAGATGCTTCACAAAGAACCTGCTTTCTTCCCCTCTCTTCTCTTTTCTCCATCTGTCCCTCCTTTCCCAGTGTCTCTTCAGGACATCACCATGAGGAAGGCCTTCAGGAGTTCTACTGTTCAGGACCAGCAGCTGTTTGATCGCACGTCTCTGCCTGTCCCACTGCAGGAGACGTACCACACCTGCGAGCAGCCCCCACCGCTCAACATCCTCACACCCTACAGGTCTGAATCCAGCCAGTTTCACTGACTCTGGGATCCTTTTTGCAAACCATTGTAACTGGTTCTATTGTATTGGGGTTTTTACTTCTCAACCATGAAAGACTGATGGGGTAATGGGGTGTTGTCATCATCCCACCAAGTGGGCAAGCGGGTAGTGCATGGCTATTCAACTACGAAGTTAGTTTGGCCAGATTTTCAAACCGGGGAATTTATCTGGACCAGGTTTTTTTTTTTTTTTTTTTTTTTTTTTTTTTTTTTTTTTTTGAAGCCAGTAAGCAGCAGATCATGATCAATTTCAAACCCACACAACTGTACTGGAAAAACAAGTAATTTTTTTTATTCCTTTTCCCCTGTAAATCTGGTGACCTCTCACATCCAAAAAACAGACATATATGCACAACTGTGCATTATCAGTTTTCTTCAGGTCATTTAACAGCATTTCAAACTCGTCTGACGCCAGAACTTCAACTCTACGAATATTTGAACTGTCCTACAGGGGTACGTTTTTAATAGCAGATGTCACACTTACTTTAATTTTTTCATCACTTTTCACCGCATCCACCACGGCCAGCATGCAGTATTTCACTGTTTCAGAATCTGTGAAAGGCCTTTTCTTCTTTGCCAAGAAGCAAACACGAAGGAAAGATGCTGCAGCTCTCTCTTGGGCTGTACAGGACCCTCACCATGGTAGTACAACTCCGGTTGTAAGATTATTAAACTCGGTAAAATGAATAAGTATTTGTCAGTCCAGGCAGGGTTAAACCGACAGTTTTCATTGTCAATTTTGCGCTTTTGGAGTGAGAAAGACATGCTGTTGTCGCATCATATATTACGATGATTGTTTAATATGTTTACATCACGGTGCATTGTGGGTTAAATATTGCTAGGCTACTAGGAGTGTTGCATTCACAGTCTACACTACGCTGTGGGAATTTTAAATTTTTAAATTTTTTTAAAATTAATTAATGAATTAATTTTTTGCGTTTTCTCTGTGTTTCTGCCAGGACCACAGGCAGGGCCACTCGCAGGTTGCTTCTGGGCCGCATTTGGCCCGCGGGCCGCCATTTGAATAGGCTTGGGGTAGTGTGTGACACAACTTTGTGAACACGATAACTCAAGATTTTTAAATTAATACCATAGGTGCATTTCCTAAAAATCTCACACAAATATGAATATCAGTGATGTTGACCTCGAGTTTTCTGAAAATCTTATGAAAACATGTCACCTAAGATTTTCAAATTGATATCACAGGTGCATTTACTAGGAGTCTAAAGGGCGGGACTGGCAACCACCAGTATTTTTTATTTGTATTTTTTACAATTATAATACATGTTTAATTTAGCATTCTGGAAATGGTTTGCAAAAGAAGGGGTTGTTCCTACAATTGCATGTTTCCCGTTAATAGAAGTTTACCCTGTGTTTTCTGTCTCTGGAGAGCGGAAAACATTATTGCGCTCGTATTTTATTGATGGGCACCAGAAGAGGCTGATTGCACCCCACTGTGTCAGCAAAATGTACCCAAACGGTCCTCAATTACAGCTTTCATTCGGCCCATTCACTCGTATTACGGTTGTGCCTACCATTATAAAAGCTTTCATTAAACAAGACACTGATGCTTACAGTAAGCCATCACACAGAGCGATTAGAAAATGCACCCCGACTAAGATATCTGTAATCTCAAGTGGGTGGCAGTTTTACTTAAATTTAGAATGGATAAACAGTTAAACATTATTTTGTGTGGTTTGTGTCTGGACAGTTTTTTTGGGTTGGCTTTAAAGTGTAACTCAAGAGGACACTGTTTTGTTTTGTTTTTTTTATTATTACTGGCAGGCTTGTCAGTCCTTGACACCAGGCATCTCTCCTGGCTCTTGTGGACAAGTAGGGGGCGAAGAGAGCAAGAAGAGCGAGGCATTTAAAGATGAATAATCCATAAAAAGTTCTGCTGGGCAGCACTTTCTCTCTTCTATTTTATGACCTTCTCACTTTGTTCCTTTTTTTTTTTCATCCTCACTCTTCACTCACCTTTTCCCCTCCTTTTCTATCTAATGCTTTCCGCCTGACAGGGCCACTTGCAAAAAAGGTTAAAAGCCAAACATAATCTCTTTGTTGGTGGATGTGCTTATAGAGATGCGTGCACTGTAAGAGAGAGGTAGGCTGAGGTGTACAAACCTCGTCACTGCTGTGCTTTTAACCCATGGGCCTTGACGTGGCCTAGACCGGGGGAGAGCCGGGTACAGGTTTCTGCTTCGCTTAAGTGCTTTGCTGTCACGCTAGCAGAAAACGAATTCTCATTTATTCTCATTTATTATTTTCAGAGGTTAACAGCTAATGTTTGAAAAAATAATTTCAACTTTCCAGTAAGTGATAGGGTAGCTTTGGGCACATAGTCCAATAGTGTGTTCGATGTAACTGCCGTTATATAGAGAACAGTTTCTCTACTGGATGTTCCTTTGAGATAAAGACTGGCATCTACAGTCATTGGAGTCATCTGGAGCTGCTTTTATTTATTTATTTATCTTTTGTTCATCAGCACTGGCTTAATGATTAGGATTGTCATGGGTGGTGATTTCATTCTTCTGTTTAATTAATTAGAATCTGGCCATATTTTGGGATCTTTTGAATTTTCTTTGCTGTTAGATTTCTCCCTCCTCCTCTTGTCCTTCCTCCCCCACCCCCTTTTTTTCCTGTATTTATACTCTCTCTACTAAGAGGCTCCCTAGGATACTTCCTTATGCCGTTACTTCTCAGATCCACCCTGAAAAGAGCTTCTCTTTCTCATACACAACATAAACATGCACCTCAACTACACAAAAAAATAGCAGGCATAATAATTTACTTTAACTCTCAAAGAGGACCTGCAGTGCACACCGCAGAAGCTTTTCTTCCCTTTATTGTGTTGCATATCATTAAACTTTCCACTCTTGCCTTCTGAAGCCTCGCTTTTTCATGAACATGACATTGCCAAATAATTGACTCCCTAGGCGTGGGCAACAGCGGGTGAATGCAAGTGCTCACAGGTTCACCTTAGGACTACCGAACGGTCTGGACACACAGCCTCAGCCGACGCAGTTCCTGCTCCTGGTTTGGCCGAGGTTTAAAAGGTTAAAAATAAGAGTTCTCTTTTCAGCATTCACTCGGTATCTCATCATGGGGATACTCTCTCTTGAGTAGCCTTCAGAAGCTCATATTTCTTCTCTGGGTCTGTATCAATATCCGGACACATACTTTCACACGTGGAGGTTTTAACTCATCCGAATGAAGGACAAGCTAATTCTACAGCCAGGCATCTGTCATTTGTCTGTCTATCCTTATATAATTCACAAGGAACAGGTGATAGGTGATAATACGTAAATACAGCTTTGCCTTTGCTAGCGAGGAGAGAATGAAGAACAACATGATAAACGAAACCATAGTAATAGTAGTAGTAGTATTTAGTCATTGAGTCATTGGTGACTACATGCCAGAAAGATTCCATGTTTACTAGCAATCTACAAAAAAGGGCAGATGACAATAATCATTTATTTTAAAAACATTCTGGACGGATGAGTTAAACACCAGTGAAAGATTTTTTGAATTTATTTGGACAAAGACATCAGCAGAGCAAATTAGTCGTACCCCATACTGATATCAAATGGCATTTCCAGGCGGCATGTTGGGGGCACCTGTGTATGATTACTTCCTTGTCAAGAGGAAATGATATTATGTGATAACTATCTGCATCTGTCAGATGTCCCTTTATGTTTCCCTCCTTATACTCGCAGCACTGATCTCGTCCAGTCACCACGAGCCACCGTGCCCTTCTGTAATGCTACTGAGGAATTCAGAAAGAGAATGAGAGTTGAATTGGGAATGAATGATAACACACACCATTAGTTATTATTCATGACAAGTGCTTGTTTTCACAGGGAACAGAGACAAAGACGAGCAGGGGCACAAGCAAATAAACATTACCCTCCTTTTTCATCCTCTGCTCTTGAGTTTCAGTGATGTTCAACTTCTGCAGCTCCCGCATTTTTGGAAACTCTTCATTAAAAAAAAAAAGCAAATAAATCAGAATAATGACTTTTTGTTGCAGTTTGTCTTGTGCCTCCTCTCACTCTTGCCAGCCTACACTGTGAAGCACTGAAACAATTATTCAGGAGATATAAAAATAAAACCTGCAAGTATTTTGATATTTGGGTCACAGTTTTCAGGAATGGATGGCAAAATATTTTTTGGTTTTTAGCTCCTTAAACATTAGAATATTCTGCTTTAATTGGTCTTGTGTTGTCTTAGTAAAATTACGGGGAGGAAAACATTAAAAGCTGTCACTGTGTTTAATAGATCAAATGTTTAATCCAGTTATTAGCGAGCAGATTCGCTGAAAATGAAAATAAGTTTTAGGAGCAGTAAATGCTTAAAGAAAAGAAAGTGATGTTTCTTTTTTTTTTTTAAATGAAAGGTTACATACCCCAACAGGGATTCAGAGGAAAATAAATGAGCTTTAATTTGAAATTTGCTAATCACGAATCTCAGATTCCTTGGTTTCTTTTGCTCGTCTACAGAGACGATGGAAAGGAGGGTCTAAAGTTCTACACCAATCCATCCTATTTCTTTGACCTGTGGAGAGAAAAGATGCTTCAGGACACAGAGGACAAGAGGAAGGAGAGGCGGAAACAGAAGGTAAGTCTAGAAGAATTAAAAAGCACAGGTTCGGCTGCGTTTTTGCTTTTTCACACAGCAGCTTACGAGTGCACTGCCGTAGATGGAGGCGTTTATGACAGGCAGCAGCACACGGAGGTTAGCGAGTAGAAGAGCGAAGAGGCTTCACAGATACAGATTGATCTGTCCTGCTTGAAAAAACTGGCAGGGTGATTCACTAATAGATTCAGAGGTCTGGCTTTATACCACACATCCAAATGAGTTAATTAGTCACCACTCATAGATTATAAACTCTTCCCTCTGTCAACCCTCTTAGTTATTGCTTGTGTGATCATTACATCTAATTAATGGGAGCATCTGGTCTTCAGTTGCCCCTGCGCTGTGCGTCACGTCTCTTCTTCTCGACAAATAAACAGTCACTCGTAGCCTCATGAGGAATATCTATAAGCATTTGCATTCTGAGGTTGTTTTTATTTTTCAATGTATTTACACAGACAAATTAAATTATGTGGCTTTGGCTCTTCCTCGCCAAGTGCTGAGTTATGACCCCCCCCAACTCAAACCGAGGGGTTTCCCACCCTCAGCATCAGGAGCTCTAATCAGCACCAGCTTGCATTTTCCTGCATGGGAAGCGGTGCATGCTCCCCATTTTGCCCCCTCGCAGTCAATCAAAGCTCATTACAATCATGTCACTGAGGAGTAAAGAGATTTTCTGTTGAGGGTTTATGTGAACACTGAGGATATAATTTGCTGGTTATGAGGTTTTTAATGATTGTGGGAATGACGCACAGAGGACAAGTTTTGCTGAGAATTAGTTGGAGGATTGAGAGAATAAGAGTAACTGTAGTGATATTTGTGGTTGTTTACTAGTCTGTGTGCACTTTTTTTTTTTTTTTTTTTTTTAAGCAGTAAATGAAACAGAAAGCTACAACATGCAACATTAGGTAAAGCTTATTTGCTCCAGAGGGTTAGGCTGATATGACCGCTTGCAGCCAGAGCTCATTCCAATGATTTCCTTCTAATTAAAGCTCCGGGTGGGCTCAGCTTGTAAAGCCATGTTCATTTCCCTCTCACCACAATGGCACTTAGACAGACCCCATGGAAAGGCCTTAAAGATATTCACAGGGAGAACCGGATATATGGAGGAATAGAGCTATTACACAAACATATATGGTGGTTTGTGTAATCATCATGGTGGATACATGGTCACATGGAGAAACAAGACAAAGATGGCTCAAAGAAGGTGCACGTGCATACATGCGCGCTGGAAGCATGCAGAATCACTCATTGAAAAGATTAAGGATAGAAAAAGCACTCGCATATACACACATAAATTCCGGGTTTAGATCTTTGATAACTTTACACTTCATCAATTTGCTGATTGAGTGGTTCTGCCACATCATCTTAATGGCCCTCTCAGTCATGGGGTTCAGTGTGTGTGTGTGTGTGCGTGCTTATGCATTTGTAGCTGTAATTATGTTTACCATTGATACTTCATCTTATAATTTCAGAAGAAAATTCAGAAGTTTGCAGACGCTTTGCTCCTCCAAATTGAATTATTTTTTTCTGACAACATTAACATTAGCTGGGAAGCTTCAAGTTCATTTTTTATCACGGAGCAGGTTTTGTTCAAGATAATAGATCAACATGTACAAAGTGACCATAATTTGGGGCTGTGTGGATAATAAGAGGGTCTGTGGAGCTACAGACTGTGTAAATTGTTTTGCTTTCTATCATAAGCATCAGTTATTAGATAGAAACTTTATTAAGTGCTTCCTTTTTTTTTTTTTTTTTTCTTCCTTACTAGCTGCAAGCAACTGAAATATACAACAATTAAATAGCTTTTATCTATAGCTACCTAATCCTAAATCAAAAGGCACTAAACCTTAATAGGTCTCTCATTGGCCTTATAAAATATTTGTAAGTATTGTAAATATTTATTTTAACTTAATAGTTAAAATAATTTTCTTTACATCATTTAACACTGCAACTTAAGCCTAAAACTATTTTACACGCCAGAAGAATCCATCTAAATAACACATTTATTTAATGGATGCACAGTTTTAATTAAAGTCAGATATATTCTTAATGATGATGCCGAGATACTAAGACATTACGCTTATGCTTCTGGGCTCTGGCTGCAGCAGCTGTGTTGTTTATCTTGAATTATATTTTTAAATTCGTCTTATTTATTTAGTTTAGTTTTTTGTTTGATGGCTTTTCTTGTCACATATGTACTGCTCTAGACCTTAATGGTGATCTGGTGTGAACGCCATAGTTTTTAGTAAATCAAACTGGAGTAGCAGATGAAGTTGTACCGTGAAGAACAAAACTCTTAAACCTTAAACCTTTTTCTTTCTTTCTTTTTTTTTTTTAAACTGAACCTGCAAAAGTTCTAATTACATTTTTCATTTGACATTAATTTTAAATAACATATTATAATAACATAAAAACAGTATATCTAGGCTGCAGTCACACTAGTGAAGGTGGTGGTTGGAGACTAGGACAGCCAAAATTACTGCCACCAACCTTTGTCACTGTGTGGATGCACAATCTTGAGTCAGATTGAGACTGATTGCAGTGAAGGCAGGTTGCTTCACACTAGCAACCTGCCTTCACTGCAATTAGTCTCAAATTTGAAAAGAATTAAATGCAGTCCCCAGGCAGGTTGCTTATTTTTGCTCTGAGAATTAATCCACACAAAAAGTCAATAAATAATCATTTAGAAATATAGTTTTCGTTGCCATCACACATATTTAAACATAGAAGCTTTCTGATGCATATACTGTATAGTGGGTATTTTGAATTATTGTACTTTTCAAACAGAGACTCAGCTTAGCTGATTCGGTCACGTCTGCATTCTTTCTTAAACTACAAAAAATGAAAAAAATTACATATATTATTTCAGCTCACGATGTTGAAGGCTGGGAGTGAATAACTCCTTGAACAAAGTAACAACAAGGACATCCATCATAGATCAGTGGCCAGAATAATGAAACCGATATCAATGTTAAACACGCGCCTTAAGCAATACCTCTTTTTCTTTTCTTTTTTTCAAATTACATTTCTGATATTTATTAAAGTAAATGGTCAGTTTCTTGAGCAACCTTGATGTCTCCTGTTTTTAAAATGTCAGTGCTAGAATGAACTCAATTTGTAAGGGTTGTTATTAAGAATAATCAAAGAAGGAATCAAGACAAAGTTAAATAAGTCTTAAGTTTACTTGAAAGGTCACATTCACGGCCGTGGAAAATGTGGTAAGCATATGAAAGCTGAAGGAATGATTAAAGTAAGAATGAGGAAAACTGCCTGAAAGCTAAAAACTGAGGGTTTGGATAGTTTTTTTTCCCACTTTATAAATGATGATTTCATTAATTACCTACATTTTGTATTAAATCTGTTATCTTTAACTAATATTATAAATTAGTTTCATGATCTCAAACATGTAAGTGTTTCCCAGCACTGTATTTAATCTTCTTCATCCCCAAACTATTTTCTTACATGGTCACATCACTAATCATTAGACTGAAGCCACATTTAACAAATTGTGGTATTCACAGGCCCAGCCAGCTAGAAGCCAGTGATAAATGACAAGCAGCATATGGCAGAGAGAGGGGGGGAAGAAACCTGCAGTTTCCTAATCTCATTAGCCTCTGTGTTAGTCTACTGCTAATCCACTGAGGCTATGTGCTGAGCTAGTCAGAGGAAACGGAGGGTGAAAGTCTCAGCGAATGAGAAGAACATGAACAGAGAGAAAGACGTAAAATCGTGTGTTTCTCTTTGAGATCAGTGTTTGGGTCCACTAGGCATTGAGATCTCCAACATCTGAATCCCCTTTATGAAGAATCCCCTTTGCTCTTCCTCTGCTATTCCTGTCTCATTAAAGCACTCGTGGCTGGAGCAGATATCTATTGATGTTTTCCCCCCAATTTTAAATACTTCCCTATAAGCAGGAATACATTTTTTTCACATGGCTCCCAGTTCACCAGTGGGTGTTGGTTGTTTAATAGTGGGCAGTTCTAGCATTTGTTCCTGAGTGGGACTGGAATGGCTTTTTCTTTTCTTTTTTTTAAACACATGATATAGAAAAGTCACTTTCATGTCTCCACTGACAATGTCGTCCTTTACTTTTTTGCTCACCAACTGATAATGCAGCTGCAGATCTGTGACTGTTTTCAGGTTCTCATGAAGCTTAAGTCATCCCGAGTAAATGTAATGACTCTGAAACGACATTGCAGTCACTGTTGCATATATGCTAGAGAGCCTTAACTATCAAGATGTTTTGCTTTAGGAGACTGGTATGAGAAACTGTTTATTTCTAATCGAATTTCTGTGATACTACGGCACATGTAGAGGAGACATCTGCACCTACAACGCAAGGCATAATTCTGCCACCTGCCTCATAACAGTACACCTCCTTCTGTTGCTCTTATGGCTTGTTGCAGGCTAGTGGAGCTGTGTTAGTTTAATAGCTTGTTACTGCAATAGCAACGATGGCTAATAAGCAAAAAAGAGACAAGCAGACAGTGCAGTATTCTTATCCCAATTTACTAGCTATATTTATATGAACTCAGCTTGTCTACAGTCAATTTACAGCTTTTTGATTCCATTTTAGCTTAAATTTTGAGCTAAGTGCTAATACTATGTAAAGCATAAAGCAAGTAATGTTTTAACAGTAAAGTTCAGTCAAGATCCTGCTTCAGGATCTAGCTTCCACTGTCCTTGTTCTTCTCTACCATTGCTTTTACATTATTTTCTGAATCTTTATCTAACTCTGTGCAGCTGGAAATGCCTTATCTTGTGTGTCCCAAGAGCCTTATAAGAGTCCTCTCTGAAACCCCTCCTCCCTCCCTTACTCCCCCAGAGGTAAGAGCTTCTCCCTTGTCCTCTCTCCACCTCCACCAGAGCATCTGCTCTGCTTTGCAGTGGCCTGCAGCCCTCTCTATCCTCCCACTTCTCCACTCCCCCCTCTGGTTTGCTTTGGGCAAGTGAGCTGCCCACCTCAAGCCCATCACTAACAACCCTCTAACACTTACCTGCATCCCAGTTCTGTTTAAGAAAAGAAAAAAGGGGGGGGGGGCAAGAGCCCTTGATGTGCCTTTTACCAACAATCTACAAAAAAGGGCAGATGACAAAACTCAAGTTTTAAACATAGCCTGTGGTTACATGAGCTTTAAATACATACGGCTGTGGCTTTAACACACACAAAGTATGCTGCTCAGTAAAACATCTTTTGTGTGTTTCTAGATAATATACTCTAATAATAATATACTCTAATCTTCTAATAATACTTTATGTTTACGTCTTTAGTGCAGTCTAACGATGAGCAATGAACAATGACATAAAAAAAAAATGTGTACTGTTTGAGTTTAAATATGAATAATTTCAAGCCATACCTGTAGGCGTGTCAGTGCACACCTTTTGAAAATAAGGAATTTGGGATACAGCGCTGAGAACTCACTATACTAACTGCAAAACAACTCAGAGCAGTAACTTACCTGTGTGGTAGTTGGTAGTGCTTTTGACTTACCTCCACATGTCTTTTGATTTGTGGTTTGGTCAAACTAACACTAAAGGACATATGAAAGCGGGACGTCTTCTGCTTGGATTGTTACAAAAGCACACGTCAGAGTGCATTGTACAGGAAGACATTTGCTTTTGCTGCAGTAAAGGCATCAGTAACTTTTCATATTTCGTGCTATTTTTGAGCCTTCTTCACCTTGCTAGGACTTTATTTCAGTATTGACATGAGGCTTCATTAAGGATTTGCAACCAAATGGTTTATTTTACAAAGATCAGCAGCAGCAGCTATGTGTGCATATTGTGAGAGGTTAGCGTTATTGTCAGCAGTGGTTGAATGCCTCTGTGGGCATTCCTGTGATGGGGGTTGGGGAGGGGGGGGTTACATAGCCACGATTCTGCTGAGTCTGTCAGTTGAAACTATACGCACAAATGATCGCACAAATGATGCCTGTAGTGTGTATAACGGTCTGGACACAGGTGTGCACACAGGAATACAGTCTGTATATAAAATAAATCTATAACCACTGTGTTGCATATACACACTGTGCTTACACAGCGGCACTTCCTCTGCCAGTACCAGTCCATTCAGATGAAAGATGACGACCTAGCAGAGGCACACAGCCCATTGAAAATTAGCTACATATATAACAGCTGTGACTCACACATGCACGCTTACAAACACACGCTCACAGAAAAAAATGTCTCATTTTCTCTCTTGTACGAACACTATCTAATCTATTTTCCCCTCCATTAAAACAAAAACTTATTTTCACATTGATTGCTGCACTACAGCATTAAAGCCATCACTCAGACACTCTGTTTGATGGACGGTTTGTGTCACACTATACGTTTGACTGCCACCTGTCCTTCCTGCCAACCCTTCTTCTTATGTCATTAAAGCAAAAAATTCACTCATTATAGTCTATAGACCCATAGATGGAATTTTATAGTACATTAGCTTATTTTTATTTCAAGTGTTATTTAATGTTATATTGCCACGAGGCTAAAACTGAAAACCTTTCAGGAAGCCGAGTTTAGGAAAAGTAAAACTCATAACTGATTCGATGATTGCAGCTGGATTTTAGAGGCCCAGCGCAGCTTTGTCAAGACCTTTTACCGTGTCTATCTAATAAATAATAACGTTTTAGTTAAGATATATTAATGTGTTTAAGCAGAGGAGGAGGCGGTTGTGTGTCTGACTGTGTGTGTTTAAGCGGAGATGCTTTTCTTCAGTCGATGCCTCATCAGGGATAATAGGCCACGATGATTCAGAACCGAATCGATGTGCGTTACAGTTGGAATTTATTCTCTCAGCGAACAAAATCAGCATCATTTAACCAAACCAGAGAAGATGCTGTCCACAACCTGTCACCTCAGCCAACATGCTTCATCTGAGCGCACGCGCGCGCGCGCGCGCACACACACACACACACACACACACACACACACACACACACTCACTCTTGTTTGGTACGTCTACAGCTAGATATAATATTGGTATTGTTTGATACCCTAACTGAATATCGGCTTGTGTTGTAAATAGTTTTATTTGAAACGGATTGTGTTTTTATAATCAGCACAAATACGTCTTGTTAAATTACTAACACACAAGCATGTCTGTGCTTTCTTTTTTTGTCTTAATGTCAAAAAAAGGCACAAAAAATGCATCATAAAAGCATCCCACTAACAGGTATTGTCTGTGTAGCCTTAGAAAAAAACCAGTGTTCCTGTGCTGCAGTCCTCCCCCCTCTTCTTGTAAAACTCTTTAAATCACAGCCACATGATGCACTTGTACTGGCTGACATGATCCCTCGTTATCATGAACACAATTGCTCCCACATACTGTAAATATTCTCCAAAGTGCCAGCTGTGTATAGACCAGCAGCTGAAAAGAGTCCCTGAACCAATATGCTGTTCACTCTTAATTGCAAACTGAAGTTAATGGTGTATTGGTTAATATCTACGCTATACGCAGCTGTCGACTGTAAATATATTTGTGAAAATTTACATGCATGTCCTTAATAAAGCAAATAAGCTGAGCACCACAAGAAGATAGAAAGTAGAAACATAATATTTAAAGCCAAACTCACTTGTTTTATCCAGTTTTTGCAGAATAAATACGTTTTATTTTATTAGTTCGTAAGTTTGCTTTTATTACAGTTGTCTATGTTTAGCGTTGAGAATAATTTTTCACATTGATTTATATTGTTAGCTGGTTTAAGTTGACTAAAGATTGTAAAGTGTTTTCATGCATATCTTTATATTTAGATTGACTGTGAAAAGTCCCCTTTATGTTTTTATTGCCCTTCTTTAATATAATCTGCTCTCTCATTGTTTTGGGTTGGCTAGCACGAGTGTGTGCATTTTCTGTTTTGCATGTCATTCTCCAGTGTGGGTTGTTGCTGTGCATCGCATGTAGAAACACACCTTTGTAGATTTGCTCCCCCCATTCCAGTGAGATCTCTCCTTTTCTGCCTTAGTCTGTCTGTTTGGGATGAAGCGGCGCTCTGTTATATTCACCGTGGGTGTGTGTGGGTCTTTGCGTGCCATTGTGACGTCCCCCACGCTGTGCACGTTGTCATTTTTCAGTTTAACAGCACTTTTTTTCCCCCCTCTTTCCCTTTTGTCCTACTTCTCACCGCCCACTCTGTTTTTGTCCCCGTTGACTGTGTGCAGCAGCGCTGTGCTCAATCCTGTGCCGTGTTGATTATTTTGAACCCCGTCCCCTCACCCCTGGTGCTTCTCTTGTGGTTTTTGTTTTTGTTCTTGTAGTTGCAGGACCCCCGCATGTATGATCAGGTCTATAGGTACTTAGACCTTCCAGGGCAGGTATGTGAAAAAACAGCGATTATTTGATTTAAAAACAAAAAAAAGAACAAACTTCTACCTCAGCAGCTTGCTGCTGTTTTTTTTTCCCTCTGTTGCAAATCAGTCATGCTGAAATCTGGGAGTCAGGGATTGCTGTTTGACGATGGGCACGAGATTATCACAAAATATTACCCATCTTTCTTTATAGACTTTTAAGCTTTGGGAAAAAAAAAAATTTACCCACAATTTGATTCAGTCAGTCAATGAGCACTCCCTGCTCCCAAGCTTGTGTGATGCAGTATTTTCTGTGAAGCGCTACCCCTTTAAAAAAATGTGCTTTTAAGTTTAAGATGATTAGAAAGCACAGATATTGTTAAGACTGTTGTGGTAGGTTGATGTTTATTTGGCACCTTAAAGTAAATTACAAAGAGGGACAGTTTGGATCAGTTATTAAGTTTTGGATTTGGTTGTTTGAGTGTGTGAACGCTTCTTTCTACTTCTGCATTGATAAATCTTGACTGTAATTTTCAAGCTCTGTCGTTCAAATGTTTAACAATCCATCAGTTTTGGAAAATATATTTAATGGCTAATATTATTTTTTGTCTCCTGCTCTTCTCCTTCCACTCTCATCCTCATTGTCATCCCCAAAACACCTCATGTGGATTCATCCACCACTTCCCATTATTCCTTTTAACTATTCCATCCCCGTCACCATCTTCGCCTCCTCTTCTAAAGCTGAAGGCGATCGACCGTCCACACGAGCCGGAGAAGATACCGCGAGCACCTCACGATCGTAAGAAGGAGTGGCAGAAACTGGCACTGGGGGCAGAGCTCGCTCAGGACTTACCTGAAGACAAACACAGAGAGGCCAACGGATCGGCGGGTTATCACGACAACAGGTGAGTGAAGGTGGACGGCACTAGTTAGTCAGGTGTCACCTGGTGGAAATGACGTGCACATTACATCACGAGAGCTGAAAATCTGAAAAACTTGATAAAAACGGATTCATCTGCAGGATTAAATCAATCCTATGGACAAAAATAAATAGTGTCCTGTCCACAGAGAATCTGTTCACACAATTTACACTTCTGTGGCACTGGGGAAATGCAGCCACAAAAGGGATGATTAAGGTCCTTCAAAGTTGTGATTGCTTTTATTGTGCCTCAGAGCTGCAGTGCCACTCGTGTTCAGTAATTTCCCTGCCAGTCAATGTGATTAATAAGAAAACATTTTATGCAAATTGGTAGTTTTGTTGGATTTGTCAGTAGCGTGGATAGCTGACACAAAATTTTTTCTGCGAGCACTGATGAGAATAGATTTCAAGCAAATGGACCGTAGATGTGGTTGTCGGCATTTGATTTACAATGTTGTGGATAACAGTGTCTTTTGATGGGCACTCACCTAGACTGCAACGGCATTGTCAACAGAATAATTGTAGCAGAAATTCATTCTTGTGAATAAAAAATATTCTAAACTGCTGAGAAATGGAAACAGGAAGTGTATACTTTTGTGGCCTGTGAGAATACGTTTGTTTTATGAAAAGTGCCTCTTTACTTATTATTACTTACTTGTTTTTATGTGTATATGTATATTGTGTGACCAGATCTCTGTAATGGCCAGAAGAAACCATAAACATGACCTTAAAGAACATAATGAGCGCAGGTCTTGTGCCACACGTCGTTTTTTAAAAGTATTTTGCTTAAAAGAAGCCAGTCATCCTCATACATTTAAAAAAAAAAAAAAAAAAAAGGTCTTGCGCAATAGTTCTTCAGGCTTAGTGTCCTTAAAACGAGGAAACTAAACAAGTGGAGGAGAAATGAAGACGTGGTAGGCCTACAAAACTATTCCCAGCAGATGAAGAGTTAAAAATTGTTCTAAGAAAGAAATCCTGCAAAGACTGGACTCAGGACCTGAGAGATGGATCTAAACCCTCAGCTGGTCAAGAAGCCACTCACTGCTGAGGTATGCCAACTGAACAACAAGTTTCATGTGGTGACGATTCCACATTTTTCGATGATTTTCGAATCATCATCGGTGTGGAGATCAGGAGAGAGGCACAGCAGACATCTGTAAAACACAGTGGAGGCTCTGTCATGATTTAGGGCTGCGTTTCAGCCAGTGTTGTTGGAGATCTTGTCAAAATTGATGGAATTATGAACACAGAAATGTACCATCAGATTTTGATCCCCCATACAAGACCATCTAGATGGTCTCTGAGTGAAAACATTAATTTGTCATTTTTCTGCATGAAAATGATTCCAAACACGCTGCCAGTACAGTAAAAGCATACTGGTCCGTGACCTCAGCATTATTAAGGCAATGTGGGATCTTCTTGACAAAGAACAGAACAAAAGGCAGCTAACATCTGAAGAAGAGCTCTGAATGTCCTTCAAGAAGCCTGGAGAACTATTCCTGAAGACGACTTAAAGAAATGACAAGAAAGGTTCAGGCTGTAGTGGAGAATAAAGGTGCTCATACTAAATATTGGCTTTCAATATTTGTGTTGCTGGCTACGATTACTGGACTCTGTGAATTCCATGACCCAATTACTACATAATTTCTGATCATCAAAAAGTCTTAGTGCTGTGTTTAATCAAACACAAACTCCACAGTAAATATAATTAGTATATCAGTATTAGTATATCTTCTGTTTTTTGTGTGTGAGTTTGCTTTGTGTTTGTTTTTCTTGTTTGTTTTTGTTTAATCCTTTACAAATATTCTACACACACAAGGTAAAATGATTGGGAACATACCTCAGTTCTATATACAGCACCTCCACCTACCCAGAATATGTAAGGTTTTGTTTAAGTGACATGATTTAAGTTCTGACAGATGAGCTTTATGCGGGTAAGAATAGTAAGTGCAAAGAACACAAAACTGCACACACACACAAAGACTCACAGCTGAACCAAACACAGTGTGAATGAATGACTGGGTTTCTCTGCTCAGGACTCATTTGTACATGGAGCATTTGGACGGGCCCTTCTCACTGGCGGCGCTGCCCTACACTCAGATGAACGAACTGCTTAACCGTACAGGGGACAGAATGTATTCCCGACCTCACGACCCTCCACCGCCGCCACCTCCTATGCACCCACTGGGAGAGATAAAGCCACCTTCTGTGATCAGGTGAGTCATCAGCCTCAGTTTTCACTTTGTTGTTCTACCTACACCTAAAACATAAATGTGTGTTTCAAGCAGTTTAAAAAAGTGCTAAGGAATTATCTGTAACTACTGCGATTCCCTCCCCATCTCTTAGCCTTGTTTATCTCATTTTCTCATACACATCTGTCAGTATCATAGACCGACCTTCAATTACTGGTTCTGAAGAGGTTGATGAATGTGTGGTTTGAGAGTGTGTGGAACAAAGATGAAGTAAAATAAGAAAAAGGCTTGTTGAAGGGCAGGATCAGCTGTTTGTTAAGGCCACTGAACATATTACAGGTTGTTTTTCTGCTGCACATATTGGCCGCTTATGTAGCTGTTTTTGAAAGGATGAAGAGATCAGAGGGAATGATTAAGGTAACACTGGAGAAATCTTGCATTGATTTTTTTTTTTTTTTGCACTTGCCCTTGCATCTGCCTTCTCCTCTTGCTCTTTTATTTACTTTATTCTGACCTTTAATTCGTGCTGATTTTCCTTTTTTTTTGCCATTTTAAAAGTTCCCGTCACCATGTTCCATTGTATCTCATTTTCTCGCTTCACCTCCTCTGAAAACTTTCCTTTACTACAGCACATTAAGTAGCACTGCTGTCCTGAGAGGAAACACTCCACACTTTATTTTTTCCTCCGTCTTCTCTTCCTCCTGCTGTGCCTTTTTTTTCCCCTTCTCCTTCACCACAGGAGGAGGATTGATTGTGGACACATTCCTCTGTGTCGCAGTGTTAGCGGTGTACCAACCCCCGCAGGTTTGGCATCAGTGAACGGCCACTGTTATTCACACTCTTGTCTTTAATGTGCAAGTTACAATAAGCCGGTTGCTCAGTGATCTTTAACCTCTAATTTATTGAACTGACAGTGAAGTGGAAATACTTTGGCCTCGTCACTCTATCCATGCTCCTGTGACAACTCTGCAGTTTCACAAAGCAGCTGTATTTATGGTTACTTCCACACTCCCAGCAGCTGCTTCTGACGCATTGCTGCACATTTTTAATTGAAAAGATAAGAACGAAACAAACTCGGCTCTTGACATGCACCTTTTGTGAACAGGCAGTTTCTGTCGTTACAATAGTCAGGCTTTCCGTTTTACTTGGCACACGTGCATTTGTGGGTGACAGATTTAAAAATTCAGACAGATGATAGAGATAATTTTGGAGTTATGGGGGGGTTTTATTATGCATGATGTGCTACAGATGGTCTGAGGCTAAAAAGGTGGATGTCATGGATATAAATAAGCAGCTATGTTCTTCTTTCGCAGTCTGAGTCAAATTAGTTTCATAGAAAGTTTAATTGGGAAAATGCAAAGCCTGGTGTTAGACTGTCCCTGCCAGGTGGAATGTGCTCTTCTGCTGATCACACTCAGCGCTGCAAAATGTGGAGCAAATATTAGTCAATTTTGAGGCTTGACTAAGCTGCTAGTTCAATGGTTTTTTGTTAAACTGTTCTCCTCGTACCAGATATCCTCTCTCCTCTCTTCCCCATTCTAATGCTCAGATTGAACTTCACCAGATCATCTTGATCTCGTCTGCATACACTCGTTCAATGCACTTTTAAATGATCAAGATTACCAAAGGAAAACTAGACAATTTGCAGACAGCTGGAACCATAATATTTTGGCATGTTTACATTTCATAACCTCTATCGCTATATACAGTTTTCATGTATTTTGTCAAACTATTAATTAAAAAAAAAAAAAACTAGTAACTGAAGTGCACATGTATATACAAGCTGTTTTGTTGTGTTTTGAGAGAATTTATGGCATATAACAATCTTCCCAAGTGGAAAAAGTTGAAGTTACCTCAATTATCTCTCAAATTTTGCACATGAAGCACATGGTGACCAAAGTCCAGCCTCCTTTTTACCTGTTGGTGAGCGTTTTCTCAGGTACTCTGAAAGGCTTAAAGAGCCGCAGCAGTGCACCACCACTGCCTCCACCTCATTCGTGTTTCTTCTTCCCTCCAGCTCCAGCTCGGGCTTTTCCGACAGCAGACCCCAGTCTCCAGCCCGGACAGCAGGCCACAACTCCAACACTCCTCCTCCTCCGCCTCCCCCTCTGCCCCCTCCTCCTCCACCCTTACCCTCCACAGGCTTGCGCGGCACTCCTCCTCCTATTCCTCCTCTACCAGTCCAGCAGCATCCCCCAGCCATCCCGCCTCCCCCCGCTCCCCTCCAGATAGCCCCGGGTGTTCTCCATCCAGCCCCTCCACCCGTGGCACCTCCCCTCCACTCCTCATCTCCAGCTCGTTTCCAGCAGGTCCTGGACAAAGGTCCATCCTCGGGTTCTGGTATTCAGTCAGACAGCACCATCCTGCCTCCTCCACCGCCACCACCTCCCCTGCCCCTCCCAGGAGCGCGGAGCTCATCACCGTGCCTATCAGGGCCACCACCTGTGCCCGCCTTCCCTTCAGCAGGAGCCATGGCCTCCCCTCCCCCCCACGCCATCCACGACATGGGGACCAAGAGGCACCATCCAGCCAATCTGCCACCCATCAGCGATGCACGCAGTGTCCTGTTGGAGGCTATCAGAAAAGGTGAAGTGTTTGTAAATGCATGTGCAAATAGTTCTTTAAAACCATGTTGTGACCACTTTTTCATAGTAGCAGCTTAACTGCCTCCAAATCTTGAAAAGATTGTGTAATGCCAGCTCTGCATGTGATGATAAGAGAATATATTCAGATATTTTTAAGCCTGTCTTGAAGCAAAACTTCCTCCAATCTTTGCTGCTTTTCTCGTCTTACATCATAGATAACTGTATTTTTGTAAATCTGTAAAAGAAGGCCGTGAAATAACTTTGAAGATGCCACTCTTTTGTTTACCGCCCTTTTCATTACTCTTCTAGGACCATAGGATTCATTTTTCACACTAAATGGTTAGAGAAAAGAACACCTAGCTTGGTCTCTATTAGATTAGCTTTGCATTCAGTTTCATCTACTGTATAAAACAAGCCTCTCATTCTTAGCTCTCCTACCCCTTTAAGCAAGCTTTCTTCTGATTGGCTGGCACTTGCAAACAGATTTAAATAGCAAGTGGGAGCAGGTGCTGCGCACATAGTGTCACGCTGTGTCTATAAGATCCAGCTTCATTCAGATTAATCAAATCGGAGACCAGTTTTTAATATTTCACATAAATACATTTTAATAAAGCAGGATAAATACACATCTATATCCAAGTTATTGTTGCTGTAGTCGTTATAATCCTAATCGGGAGTTTCAGGAGCGATGATATGTAATCATCTTTCTCCGTTTCCCTGCTGCAGGCATACAGCTGCGAAAAGTGGAGGAGCAGCGAGAACAAGAGGCTAAGCACGAGCGAGTGGGTAATGATGTGGCCACCATCCTGTCACGCCGCATCGCCGTGGAATACTCCGACTCCGAGGACGAGTCCGAGTTTGACGAAGGAGACTGGATGGAATGACGGCGGCGAGGGAGAGAACAGAAGGAATACCGGGAGGATGGAGGTGCCCCACCCTCCAGCAGTATCGCATCCCTGCACTCCACACCTCGACATCAAAGAACCGAAACACCGTTACGACCACCTTTCCTCTCTCTTTTTTTTTTTTTTTTGTTTATATCTTGTCATATGTCTGTCTCGTTGTGGTTTGTGTTCAGTGGAGGGACTCCACGTCGCCGTTGTCGGTCTTTCTAGTGTTCCAAGAGTTGTTTTTCTCTCTCTCTCTCTTTTTTCGAATTCATTCTTCTGCACCTACCACGCGACTTTGTTTCGGCTGGATTTCTTGTGATGAAATCCCTCATGTTTACTATCGGTATACACGAAGATAACTTTTTTGAAGAGCCACTTGTTTTCGTTTCTTATCTGTACCTTGATGTTGGGGAAAAACAAAAACAAAGAAGAAATTTGAAAAGAACAAATGAAGGCATGTTGCATCTATCTTTAGTTCTCCAATATGGTTTTGCTGAACATGGCATTGAGTGAATGCTGCTTTATTTTAATCATCTTTTATTTACCTAGTACAACTGAAACACTTGTTTTAACAGGCCAGTAGTATCAAACCCTGACCACAGGCTGGGTTGTCGTCACCCCCCCACACACTTTTTTTTTGTTATCAGGAATGACTTTACCACTAAGGACAAGCAAAAGATTGTGTTGCTGTGTCATGTGATAAATATTGTATGGCTGAAATGATGGGGGAAACCATATGGCTGCTTTGGTCACATGTGTGCATATCCATCCACTTACATTTAACCTTTACCCCAGGGAAATGTATGCCTAGATACTGAGCTGTCTGGGTTCAGAGGAGCCATTTCTGCTATTGTTGACATCAGGCGCTGTCAAAGAGAAACACTAAGCCATTGTTTATATCGAGCTCCCTTCATTTTCTCACGCTTGTTGCCGCAGAAATGGACGGTGGAAGCAACTTGATTCTGTAGATAAACATCAGAATTCCTGCCTCTCTTATTATCCCTGATTTATTTAAAAAAAAAAAAAAATACAGCGTACAGAGAGAAACTTTTTCGAGTTTTGGGAATCTGACTGACACCAGATGCAAACCAACAAATCAACGTCACTGATGGCAGCTTCTCTCAGATGCCCTTTACTGTTTAACTGCTCACTAACGGGAAGCCTTACCTCGTTTGGGACTACAGCTCTGCGTAGTACTGCCGTTTGAGGCGTAAGACAAGAAGCTTACATTCTGCCTTGTTTTGGCTCATTTGAAAGGAAATGTCTGCCATCCTTTTCCGTTCGTTCGTTTTGTTTTTTTCTTCTACTTGCCTTATTGTTCGTACAAAACGTATCGTTGAGTTGATGAATGTATTGTGCTGTTACTACTTACTTGCCTGCGCTTGTATGAATTCGCTGTTTCTATGTTTGGCTGGGGGGGAGGGAGTTGAAAGGAGGAAAAAAAAAGATTGGATCAATACTGTATACCATGTAACTTATGTAACTGTTTACTGTAACAGTTTGCTTGAATTAATAAAAATCTAATGTTATGTTTCAGGGTTTGTTGTTGTTGTTGTTGAGGTTGCTTGATCGGAGTCCTGTTCTCTGTAAAACAATAACCGAGTTAGCTTAATTTGATTACGGTTGAACACAAGCCATGATTTCTCAGTGTGCTACACAGATTAAAAATGAAATTAATAAGAGCAGCGGCCCCTAAACCTCCAAAAGTGCAGATTTATTCACAAGTAACTGGATCATGGCCAAGACCTCGAACCAGTTGCTTTTAGAGACGAGTTGCTCCTTTCATTAAGCTGGTGCAATTTTGCTTTTATAATTATGACATGAATTAAATACTTAAATATAGTGGAAAAACCTACAAATATCTGTTCATTAAGAAAAAAGAGACAACTCAAATTTAATTTGGGAGATTGTAAGGTATTTCCAGTATTTGGGGGGAATTGAAGGAAATATTTCCAGCTGACATGAACCAAATAAAGGCTGATTGCTAAACTTGATTGCCAGCAAGCCAGCTGAGCCAACAGATGGGTTTGAGGAGATATTTGGTGATATTTGGCTTTCCTGGCTCGCCATAATCTGCTGAGAGACCAAAGCACTCAGAACGAGGTTTTTGGTTTTTTTGCAACCAATTTCACCAAGCAACTGCAAGCAACCACTAACCAATATATTTTCCTAGCAAACTGTGGTTGTTAGGGAGGGTCACTGACCAGTCTGTAGATCTGCATGACTGGGGCTTAAGCAACATGTTTCGCAGTGACTCCCTGCCACCTCCAACAAACACTAACCAACCGGCTGGGAAATACACATTCTTACCTATCAATCTGTTTCCAGGTAATCTATGTGTAAAGGAGAATTTCAACAGATGATCCATATCCTGAACGCTGTACAAAAACTCATCCTGTTAGAAACATAATAACGCAGATAAAGAGTGAAGGTTGAAGTAAAAGTTCAGTTACATGTGCTTTCACACTCTTATGTTCCTTCATTCCTGTTTCTCTCTCAGCTCATTTTCACATTTCCTCTCGTCTGTCACCTCCCTAAACACTCCTGTAGTTTCCTTGTTTATTATCTTCTCACTTCTGTTCAAGTCATAGTTTTGTTTTCTTCTGTCACTCTTTATCCTCTAAGCCTGCTGTTTTCAAAAGACAAAACAAAAGATAAAACAAAAAAAAAAAAACCCACTTTGGGCCTTTCAGTTTTCCTGTCAGGGTGGCACATGACATGCGTACCTCAATAGCATGCCAGCTTTGGGACTGCACGGATTAGAGAATCACAACATTTCGCAGTTTGCAGCCTGCTGGTAGGAGGAAGCCTTATTAATAAGTGCGAGTGTGTGGAACTAAGGGGAGCTGATGAAAAAGAGATTTAATTACCAGATACAGTGTGTTATTCTATTCGTGCTGGGAAGATGTCCAACTGGTTCACTTCAGAGGGAATTGTGTGATTTTTCTTCCCAGCATTAAACTGGAGTCAACCGACCTGAAACTGCATTTGCAAATAATCATTAGGGTGTGTATTTTAGGATCACACTGATGCATTATGTCGCATTGGGCTAATAACTTTATAGCTCCCTACCTGCACGTGCATGGATCCCCCCGTGTTATCTACACAGAAGTGAGAGCTTAGTGGAACTACAGCCCACTGTAATTTGTATATAAAGCGTGAGCCATAAACTTTAAATGATTTGTCTTTTTTTATTTATAGGATTCTTAAGACTGATTACACAAGAACAGGCATGTCAGCTGTTTATTTCTAATACGGATACACTTTTCTACTTCATCAAATATTTAGAAAGATTTTTAATATGTAACCAAAAATGTGTATAAATACTGTGTAAACATAAATGCTGGGGTGGAAAACCAAAACAAAAGAGAAGGCAAAGCAGGGGTAGGTAGTGTTGAAATGAATTTACAGCAGAATGCCTTAGGATTAAAACAGCTTTTGTTTTTCCATATATAGTGCAGTTCTGTTTGCTGTTGGCATGTTTTCTATTTTAGCTTTAATCAATTTAATAAAGTGCTAATAAAGTCTTCTCACATGTACTAAGTTTGTATATCATGAACTACACATGCAGTGCAAGAATGTCATTGCACACAGCATTCCTAAGAATCAGTAGTTTCAGAAAACTTTAAGACATTAAATTCTAAGTAAATGCATATATGTATGTTTCTTAAAAGATGCCTGCATAATTATTAGTAAGGAAAACAGTACTGTGGAAAGGGTGAAATGTGATCTGCTTCCAGCACAAAGTAACCAAACTTCCAATAACTGCAAAATCAAAAATACTCTTATACTAGTTAAGGCTAGAACAGTGGTTCTTAACCTTGTTGGCGGTACCGAACCCCACCAGTTTCATATGCGCATTCACTGAACCCCTCTTTAGTGAAAAATAAAATATGATTTTTTTCAAATTCAAGACATAGATATGTTTTTTATTGGTGCACAAAATGAGCGGTGCATGTCACGGTGGAGGCTCTGCCGAACCCCTGAGACCGACTCACCGAACCCCTAGGGTTCGATCGAACCCAGGTTAAGAACCACTGGGCTAGAATATAAGGGTGAATGTTGTGCCCCTATTATAACACTCGCCCTTCTATCTGTTGTAATGACTCATAAAGGATCTATGTTAAAGATCTTCCTTTGCTTTCTTATTTAACTTTGAGGCTATTATTTTTTCTTCGGGGTGGCTCCTTCTGTACCTGCCGTGCCCGCGTGCCAAAACCAAGAGACTGCAGGGACTCTGTGATGAAGCGCTGCGTCGGGGAGACACAGAGCATCACTAGCAGCTTGGCATCACCACCTGGTGGATGAAATGAGAGGTACATAAGGTGGAAGACAGATGGGTTTTTCCTGTCATTTTTGGGCACAAATTTCAACCCTGGATTTGGTTATTGTGGAGCTGAGTTAATCTTTTCCAGAAGACCCGGACACGGGAAATAGTGAGTCACTGGACATAAAAAGAATAAATAATGTGTGTGTGACTCACCTATGGCATCCTGCAGCAGATGAGTGAGTTTGCTGTTCCTGTAAGGGATGTGTGGTCTGTGTTCAGCCAGAGCTCCAAGGACATCGGACAGAGCCGAGAGACTACGGTTTATACATGATGACTCCCAGAGAGCTGCACCTGAAACTCCAGACATACCTGGGACACATTTAGACGGCCTAAAGTTAGATAATGTGCTCTCTAACTGAGGTTATTGTAGTCAGCCCTAAAAATCTTAGAAACATGGTGTCTAACCACATACTTCTGGATGGAATTATCTTGGCCTCCAGTAACACTGTGAGCAATCACTTATAACCAGGATGTGTCCTTTACTGTGCATATTATAGCAATATGCAGGACTGCTTTCCCGCATTTGGGCAATTTCTCTAAAATTAGAAACATCCTGCCACAGAGTGATGCTGCAAAACTAGTTCATGCATTTATTACTTCTAGGATGGACTATTATAATTCATTATTATCAGGATGCCCTTAAAATGCCCTCAAAAGTCTTGAGTTGATCCAAAATAATGCAGCGAGAGTACTGACAGGGACTAGAAAGAGAATCTCTGGCTGTCTTTCACAGGATAACTTTGGTCCTGTCTCCCACCCCTCGCCAGAGCTGGTTACATCAGATGGCTGTCCTCCCCGAGCCTGGTTCTGCTGGAGGTTTCTTCCTGTTTAAAGGTAATTTTTCCTTCCCACTGTTGCCAAGTGCTTGCTCAAAGGGCATTTTTTGATTGTTGGGGTTTCCTCTCCATTACTGTAGGGCTTTACCTTACAATATAAAGCGCTCTGTGGCGACAGTTGTTGTGATTTGGCAGTATAACAAAAAGAAATTGAACTGAATTGTTTTACTTTTGTTTTCTTGAATAACATTGCACCCAGTTACCTCACTGACCTCCTCAATCTGTACACTCCTTGTCGTGCATTAAGATCATCAAGTCAATTACTCCTGGCCCAACCTAAGTTTAGACTGAAGACCAGAGGCGATCGTGCCTTTGCTTCAGCTGCACCCAACCTTTGGAATAGCCTCCCTGCTTCTATTCGAGCCTTGGACTTTATCCAATCCTTTAAATCAAGATTGAAAGCATATCTATTTGACTTGGCTTTCATGACCAGTTAATACCCTTTTAAATCTTTTAAACTTTAAACTTTTAAATCGTTTACATTTTTTATTACATTTTATTAAATTTATTATTTTATTATTAATTTTACTGCTGTTTTTGTCTTCTTAGTGGATTTTGTATTTATCTAAATCTTCTGGTCTGTTAGTGCCTCTATCCTGTCTGTGCTAGTGCCTGATCTGTACCCTGTTATTGACTTATGTTGATTCTCCATATTACTGTGGAGCACTTTGGTGTGCCTTCGGGTTTTAAATATGCTATATAAATAAAACTGTATTGTATTGTATTGTACTTTGAAGCCCAACCTTTTGATTAATTATTTTGTAGTTCCTAGTCCAGGCTCTGACTGGAAAAAAGAAACTTCTAAACTGCATATTTAGCTCAAACAGACTAAAAAATAGTCATGGAAAACTAAGCACTAGGCAGATTTGTCATGTCTCGAGTCTCCGGTTTCCCAGTAAATTATTGCACCATAAACCACTTCCCAGAATGCCAACCTTTTCAAAGAATGTCCTCCTGCACGGAGCACCTACCAGCACACTCGCTGCCAGCCAGGTCCACCAGCTGAAGCTTTGTCCTGAATGGAGTCTGAGTGATGCTGTGTCTCGGGGAGGGGCAGGGAGAAAGGGACGGGGTCGAGCAGGGAGAGGACGCGGGGCTTGCAGAGGTTTCGTCCGCTGAGTGGTGGGCGGCGAGGTTGGCACGGCGACAGCGTGGACTCCACCACTCCTTCTGGGTGGAGCGCCGCATGTCCATCTTGGCACTCTGTAGCCTGCGGGCTGATTGGAAGAGCGAAAGGGTTACGATGCAAGAACGTGTGAACGGCAGGTCACTGAAAGAGGTCCTCAATGAATTCCCAGACATGCATCTCACCCAGGGCCACTGCATTGGGACTCTTGGAGGAAACCGTGAGGGTCACAATGAGGTGAGAGCGTGATGAGTCCGCGTGGACAAGGGTGGGACAGTGAGCTCTGAGCTTCAGAACGCTGCTAATAATCTGCATCACCTCAGAGGCATTACTCACGGGCCTGAAAAACATAAAGGGAAAGTCCTTAAAATACAAAAAAAAAAGATTACATTATTAAAACTGTTTTCAGTATTTTTAGATTTCTTTATTATATTATCAGTCAAATCTGCAGTTCTTCTTCGCTCTGTGGAGTCTGCTGGTTTTATTCTTGGATTCTTGGATTCTTGGATACACATCAGAGGCATTCTTAAAAATTCACAATCAGCTTTAAAAGGCGACAACAATGCTTGTTCATTTAATTGTAAAACACTCGATATCTAGAGGAACAACAACCTTTCTACTAAATTTCACTGCCATATGTAATCAGATTAGACTTGTTTGCATTCTTTGACAGCTCCACTTTCTTAGTTTCTATATTACCTTCCTGTCCCAGTGTGCCTGTCCGCTTTGGGCAATCAGCTGTGAGGGTCCCAGGGGCTTTGTGTCAAACTAGGAGACATCTGTAGCACAGCTGAGGGCGCTTTAGAGGATGTCTTTGTCTGCATATATTGTATGCTTTTATGTTGAAATGCTTGTTCCATGTACGTGTATGGGAATATCACGTGATTTCAATCCAGCCTCAATAATGAGTAAGAAAAATTGATGGAGAGATGGATGTTGTCATAATTGGCACATGAATTCTTGAGTTATATAACAGATCCTCAACAGTGAGCTGGTCTGTGGTAAAACACATGGCAAACTTAGCTTTGCTGCAGCAAGCTGGCTGTCACCAGTGTTTAGACGTTTAATGGCTAGAGGAATACGAGACAATTTAAACCTGTTTTTTAGTAAACAAAGCGAAGCAATAGTGCCAGGGATATGGAGAGGTGGTGATTACACAGATCTGCTTTGCTGCTGGGCTGAAAATGTGTCTGTAGCATGCATATTTGAAGCATGTACACTATATACAGTGCTGTGAAAAGGTATTTCCCCACTTCCTGATTTTTGTTGTTGTTGCATATTTGTCGCACTTACACGCTTCAGATCATCAAACTAATTTTAATATTAAAAACATAACCCGGATAAATACAAAAATGGAGTTTTAAAATGATCGTTTTATTTATTATGGGGAAAGAAGCTATCCAGACCATCAAAAATGACCTCACAAACAGGGACCTCTATCTTAAGGGCTTCTGTTTAGATGAGGCACGACCTGTATGGGTGGAAATATGTGTTCGTTGGGCTGGCAAAGGCAAACTACTGTGAAGCAATAATGATTGTTAGCTGACGTTAAAATGTTCTACTACAACCACATTTTTTCAACTCTGCTGCTGAAAAAAGTGAAACTTTCCAGTTTTATGAAGTTGCTAAGGGTAAAAACCTTTCAAGCAATTGAGAGCTCATCAGGAGTCAGGAGTCACCCTTTTGCTTTCCTTTAGCTTCATTTTCACCACTTTTCAATTCGGAGCTGAATTTCTGGCGTCTTATCTTTTTAAAGCTTCATAAACATGCGTTCATAGATTAGCTCGGAGTGGGCTGAGCTTCTTTTCTCTGCCCACTACATCCAGAAACGTGGCCAAGAGCAGAATTCCTGTCTGTGTGATCAAGAACTAAATAAAGTCTGAAAAACCAGAGGAGGACAGCTTGTAATTCCATGTGGGCCCAACGGTATACATGCCCTCTTTTTTATGAATGGTGATGATGATGATTGGTACACTGGTCTTAGTATTTTTATGAAAAGCCTTCTAGTATATTGCTCTTCTAGTATGTAGACCAGTCATACAAAAGCCCACATAAACTGCTGTATCTTAGCTCTGGCTCTACTCACTCAGATGTGAGGGAGGGGACCTGGCTGGCACCGGAGGAGGAGGTGATGACATCCCGTCTCTGGCCAGCTGCATTGCTGTGCTCATCCCTGGCCAGCAGGTCAAACACCTCATTGTTGTACACCTCCATCACTGACACTTCCACTGTGTGACTTTCTGCAGGCTTCTCAGAGATCAGCCTGGGCATCACATGGTAACAGAAAGGAAAGAAGCAAAACAAAGTAGATATTATGCTTTCTTGTGGATCAAACTACTAAAAAAGACTTGAGAAACACATCCAACCCTTTTTTCTCTCACCGAAAGAGCTCAGCAGCAGCCTTTGGGATAATACCCTGCTGTGCCTCCTGCTGTGTCCCTGAGAGCTCATCCAGGAACTGGGATCCCATCATGGTGTGAGTCTTCCCACTGCCTGTCTGCCCATATGCCATGATACACACATTATAGCTGAAAGGCAGGAAGCAAGGTGACATTCAATTACTGTCGAAGCCATGCAGTCATATTATGCTGCTCAGTTTGCTCCGCTCATTCACGCACCAGAGTGTTAAATGAAGACAGTTGAATTAATCCATCGGAATAACATTTGACTTGATATAGAGCTCTTTTTTTCCGCATAGTTTCATGCTCACCCATCCAGCAGAGATGTTAGAAGTGACTTGACTTCTTCAAACACAGCCTCCTGGGAATCCTCTGGTCCGTGTACCCTGAAAGAAGTGCGCATTGCCACAGTCACTAACAACTGAAAAATAATTGGAGAAATGTCGTCCATTGTATGGTGATGCCAGCATATTGTTTTACCTCTCAAACTCAAACATTTTGTTTTGCACCAGCATCCCCGCCTTCATGCAATTCACCATCACTGTATCCTAAATAAAAAGAGGGATTAAAGTAAAGGCAGGTATGCAGCAATCAATGAAAATCATTTGTAAGAGTCGGCAACACTGACATCACTGACTGCTTGGATTACTTCCTCTGATGATGCAGACCTGATGGAGAAAACACTGGGTTATCTTAAGTTCTCTCATTTTTAACAACTTTTCTTCATTTAATTGTGTATTCATGTTGCATTGCCTGTTCACTCACCCTGATCCGGAAGTTGAGGACTGGATCTGGTCAAAAGGAAGAACTGGACGCACCCTGCAGTGAACCCGAATGTTCCCTCTGAGCTCCTGAAGTGAAACAAACATCAGTGATTAAAAGATTCAGTACAGCTCTTTCTTTTTATTCCATCATCTAACACTTTTGTCTTCTTACCACCAGTGTGTTGTGAAGTTCTTTCCGCTTCCGCCTCTCTGCCCTGCAGTTCTCCCTTTCTTCCTCCAGAGAGTGCTCCAGGGCTGCAACACGAACCTGCAAATCTGCACATGGTGTGCACATTTTTCAGTCAGAACTAAGGTTCAGTGTATCACACAAATATTCAACATCATGCTGTCCTCTTTTTAGCAACATATCCAGTCATGGTAAAAAGAAAGTGCACCCTGTGTTAATTCTAAACTTCTACATATCAGGTAAACAACACAACCTCAGATGAACGCCAACATTTACACCAACTAACATACTAACTGATGCCTGTAGAGTTTGAGTTGTAGCTCTTGGGTTTTTTGCAGTTTCTCTGATCATTGCACAGCTTGACTTTGGGCTGAATTTGCTGGGATGATGCCACCTAAATGCTTCAGACCAGTAAATCATGTTATTTTTTTAATTATATTTTGATATGTAAAACCTTAGAATTTGAAAAGGATGCCATTTGATTTTTATCATGACTGTAAAAATGAACTGTGAAAGGCCACAACTTTGTCTCTGTGTTTAAACCTTATTTGAAACTATAAGAAAATACTTTTATTTTATTGGGGAAGCTTTGAGAAAATGGACTAGACTTTAATATAAAGGATATCGTCTCAGAAAGCTGACACTAATATACAGTAAAAGGCATGGATATTAAGGTATTCATATATCAAAGTGCACCTAGTTTTAATCAACTTACAGCATCGTATTTTTTGGCAGGTTTACCTGAACATTATCTAATATCCTTCTGTCTTTGTGATCAGCTGGTGACATCTGCAGCAGAACCTTTTAACATATTAAACTTCTGAATACTGTTATTGTCAGCCTAAAAATAATTTTATGTGAAATTTTAGTCAATCAAATGAAATCCTAAAGTCAGAGTCCACATGCTTTAAGATGTGCCTCCTCTAACTGCTGCTTCACTGTTTCGGGATGCATTGCAGTTTTCACATTTTAAACAAAAAAGGTTTCAAAACACCAAAAGTATCACCGTCACTGCCTACAGATGCTACTTTAATATTAACCTGAGGTTCCATTCAGATACTTACTCTGAAATCCATCCTCACTGTGACCGTTCAGAGATGAGTTGGCTTGCTCTACTTTCTCCAGGAGCTGCTTGCTCTGCTCCTCCAACTCGGTGGCAAAACTCACATACACTGCAAACAACTCACTCAGGTCATGCTTCACAGCCTGCCACAAACACACAGAGTGGACAAATGAAGGGAGTGTTTACACAAAGCCTTCCTAACTATACATATTCTCCTAAGAACCGAGGAAAAAAGGACCTTCCCCTTCAACTTTTTTGTGATTTCCTGCCTCTTTGGAGCTAAAAGAGGCCACCCAAACACATGAAATATCAATGGAAAGCCCAGGATGTCCTCTATTTAGTACATCAGGACTTAGTATGGTAGCTCAAATAAGTAAAAAGATATAGACAAAAAACAAATTACACAGGATATAAATGAATAGGCTGGTTCTCAGGAGGATATACATATAGCTTTTACTTTAGCCTTTACTTGACCCAACTGACTTACCGGTAGCTAATTATACACCAATCTCCAGCACTGAAATGTAAACATTTCTTGAAAGCCTAGTTTCAAACAGCTAACTTATAGTTTGCAGAGGGATAGTTTCTTTGAGGAGTTAGAGTACATTGTAGCACAGAAACAGCCTTTGACAGTGGACTCATGTCTATGTTTGTCCTGTTAGAGATCAGGGCAGCGTTCGATAACAATAATTTAATACAGAGATTAGAACAAACTATTGGCATTAAAGGAACTGGGCTGCTGGGGTTTGAATCATATCTGTCTGATAGACTCCAATTTGTTCATGTAAATGTGGAATTTTCTTCACATGCAGAAGTTAGTCATGGAGTTCCACAGGGCGCTCTGCTGGGACCAGTACTATATACATTATACATGCTTCTCTTCTACAATAATATTAGAAAACACTGCATATATTTTCATTGCTATGAAGATGATACTCAGTTATATCTAAACCCGACCTAAACAGATCAGTTAAACCAAAACACTGCAGCTAGACTAATGACAGGGACAAGAAAAGGAGACCAGATTTTTCCTATTCTGGGTTCTCCTCATTGGTTCCTTTACAAATCCAGAACTGAATTTAAAATCCATGATCATCATGACTGACATAATCTTGAACAATCAGGCCCCACCAAGTTATCCTATTGTTGAATTTCTAAAAGTAGAACGGGAGGCAGAGCCTTCATCGTCACGTTCCTCCTCTGTGGAAACAGCTTCCAATTTAGATTCAGAAGACAGACACTGTCTAATTTTAAGATTTAAGGTAAATTTTATAGTTAAGGTTGCATCAGGTGACTCTAAAGCCTCCTTTAGTTATGCTGCTATAAGCTCAGACTGGTGCTGACTGCACCACTGTCTTTTCAGTCAACACATGTTAATACAACACTGCAGCATGCCTTTGTCTTCTTCCTCTCTTAGTCTGTGTTTTGTCTCTTTATGCTCTCTTATTTATTTTCTCTTCTCTCCCCTCTCACTCCCAACCTGTCGTGGCTTCCCACTTCCCACTATCCTAAAGTGTTTGCTCACAGGGAGTTGCCTGATTGTTGGGGTTTTTTTTTCTAATTTGCTACTATATAAATAAACAATTGAACTGAATTGAAGTAAAGTGAACTGAACCCAAGTTACTATCTACCACATATACACACATCTCAATATATTTTTACCTGAACCCCTGAGAGAAGCTTGATGAGGGCTGATTGGGTTATCTTCCGTGTACTACTCTGAAGCTGATGATCGTTCACAGCCTTGGTTCCCTCATCATGGTCCCGGCGCTGTCTACCCGAACACTGAAAATCAAACGTGCAAAAGTGAGTCATCAAAATTTCTCTTTTATATGAAGTTAAAACGTAGTTCAACATCAACAATTCAATTCAATTCAACCGGTCGCAGCAGATGGCTGCCCCTCCCTGAGCCTGGTTCTGCCGGAGGTTTCTTCCTATTAAAAGGGAGTTTTTCCTTCCCACTGTCGCCAAAGTGCTTGCTCATAGGAAGTCATATGATTGTTGGGTTTTTCTCTGTATCTATGAAGCGCCTTGAGGCGACTTTTGTTGTGATTTGGCGCTATATAAATAAAATTGAATTGAATTGAATTGAATTGAAAAACTTACCACATCACTTTTAAGGTCTGCGATCAATGAATGGAAATACAGAGGGTTAACAACAAGCTGCACACCACTGGTTACACTAGAACAACAAGGCCAGATTAGGCTTTGCCAGAAAACATCAAAATGAGTCTGCACAGTTTTGAAAAACTTCTTTGGACGGATGAAACCAAGATTACGTAAAAGTATGGAGAAGGAGAAAATCAGCTCAAGATCTCAAGGACGCTGCGTGATCTGTCACACACGTTGGCAGTTGTGTGATGACATTGGGCTGCTAATGTGACTGCCGATAGAAGCAGCAGGATGAAGTGTACAGACCTATACTCTCTGCTCACATTCAGACAAATGCTGCAAAACTGATCGAACAGCACTCATTATCCAGCAAATGGATAATGATCCAAAGGAAAAGCAATCCAAGATTTCCTTAAGGCAAAGAAATATGATATGCTTTAGTGGCCAAGTCATTCACCTGATGTCAACCTGAGAGAATGTGGTTTTTATTTATTGAAGAAAAAACTGAAGTCAAATAGAAGCAAAACATCATCATCCATGTAACAAAAAGAATCCTTATATTTAAAATTATGTTCGGTTGTCCAATTCATAGCCTCTGAAGGTGGTGGATTGTGTATAAAAATAGCTGTAAGTCCTAAAAAGTTACTGCCAAATTCTTGTAAAAACACTTAATTTAAGCTGAAAGTTTGCACTTCAATCACTTCTTGATTGTTTGCCTTTGTACTGTGGTGTACAAAATAAAATGTGCCTTTGCCCAATAAATTATGGATCTAAGTCTTAGAGAGTGGAAGGGAAACAAACAAATGAGGATGAAGTGATCTGTAAAGTACAGTGAAGGGGGTAACAGTCATTTGCACATAATTCTGGTGCATTTGAGCTACATGCCTAACTAATGAAACAGCTTGATAGAAATTATGATCCATTTTGTCCCAATGTGCCATTTAGATACACATTCAGTTAACCATCCATTTAAAGCACTCAAATAGAGACCGATTCAAATGTTCCCGCACATAGCGTGAGTACTAAGGTGTAATAAACCTCATGCATTTAAAGTAAGTGCACAAGCACACTCCAACGCCTATTGGCACTAAAAATAATTTAGAAAAGAAAGAAAGAAAGAAAGAAGTTATGCACACAAAAGCTGTGCCTGAGGTCCATAAAAAACCATGATAAATAAGGTGCAGACAGGAAAATACTAGAATAAAATGATCAAAATCTACTTTTTGGCTAAAGATAAGCCTATATGTGTGTTAGATGTCAAAAGTATTCTCACCTCTGCAAGTCTTAAATGAAGAAGGGCATTCTCGGTCTCCAGTTCAAGTATTCTCTCCTCTTTACTCTGAAATACGAAGAAATGTGTCCTGAAGGATTTGGGATGCAGTTTGCACAACTCATGTTCAGTAACTTGTAAAAAAAAATCTAATAAACCAATAATAAACCAATAATAATCTAATAAACCATTCCCTAATGTCTAACAATGACTCACCCTTAATTTGTGCTCCAGCAGGTGTACCTGATGAGCAAATATTTGGTCTCGGTTTATAAAGAGAGGCATTTTGTAGAAGGAAGGAAGCAAGTATAGAGCAGCTTGCCTGGCCTCGTCCCTTTTCTTTCTCAGCTGATCATGTGTTGTCCTCTCAGGTCACATAATCAGATTAGCAACGCTCAGCAGCAACTCTCTCAGTTCTGTTTTACCTGTCTGTGTTTGGCAGGTGCAGACTACAGTATGTTGCCTTCATACTGGCATGAGAACAATAACCGTTTAATTGTGATTTGAGCATGACAGCATTTTTTTTAATGACTTGGCTTTCTTCACTTTCAGGTGTTGGGAGTTATTTGTGTTTATGCGGCCAAGTGTTTGTCACTTTCCACCGACAGAGGGCAGCAAAGTGCGCGAAGAGCGGTTCGTCAAAAGGAAGACGTAAACATTACGAAGAAGAAAAATAGTTCCGCATAGTCACAGGTTTTTCTTTCCCCTGTCAGGCAGGAGACTCACTACACTGTGGTTCTCCGGTTTGGTCACAACATGGCAAGGCTAAAAGAGAAAAGGCGAGAGAAAATCAGCGTCGCCTCCGAGGTACAGTGTTTTAGCGTTTGTCTCACATTTCCCATCTATCTCTCTGTTTAGCTGACGTCTGATAGGTGCTGTAGCTTTCCCCGTGTACATTCTTAAAATTCATTCGTTTAGGTCGCTCCCTGCCTCTGTGTTTTGAACGTTGACCTCTCCGTGTGTCACACCTGTAAAATCCTACAGATTGATCGTCTGGAGGAGCAGCGGGTGCGTTGCCAGGACAACTTAGAGAGGGCGGAGTTCAAGAGCAGGAAGGAGAAGCTCTCTGAAAAGCAGAGGTGAGGCTGAAGGAGATGATGAAGACTCCACGTTAGTGTGTATACCTCCCACTGGCATTTCAAGGCAACTTTGGCCTTGGGACTGGGACTGTTGTGGAGGAAACTCCCTGCAAGACTGTCCTTGTTAAAATATATACTTGTTATTTATTCCTGCTTAAAGCACGTTATTATTTATTATACCTGTTTTCAGTGATATCAACTTTTGGTGCCCCTCGTGGAGGGCTACACCAATAAGCTGAACTCAGTTGGTGCAGCCCTCCACAACAGTCCCAGTTTCTCATGCGGCTCTTTGGGAAAATGAATTGCCCATCCATCACATTTGAGGAATTCAGGAAGCGTGTCTGTCAAAATCAGCCAAGCTTCCTGCTTTTGAAACCCCTTGTGAATAAGGAAATAACCAAAAGTAGCTATTAATACAAAAAACAATATTTTAATGAGTTGAACACTAATCTGAAGTCTAAATAAAGTGTATGAGTTGAGAATATAGATTTTAAAAAGGGATTGAAATAAACGATGAACATAAGGGAACAAATGAATGTGTTGTTCTGTTGCATGAGGTGTGAAGGATTTGTGTTGGATTTGCTCTTGCATGTCTTTGGCTTTCCTGTTTGTGGCTGTTTTGTGGTAGTTGCAGGTCTGCGTGGCTCTTTAGTGAGCAAGAACTCATGAAAAGGCATCTTGTGCCACTTAGAGATTAAAAAAAAAGAAAGAAAGAATGTAAAAACTTCACCCAACAGTGATGTTTCTCCTTAATATTGCCTTTTTTTCTTTCTTTTAAAAAAAAAATCAGACAAGATCTGGAGGATGAAATGACCATCATGAATGAGAGGGTGCAGAAGCTAGGTGAGCCTTAATATTAAAATTCTTGTTCATGTGTATTCACTGTGTGTTCTTACTTTTCCTGTGTATTTGTAATATTTATTGAGCGCTCGAGGACCACATAGTCCCGTTTTCACTAAGGGTTAATTGACAAACTGATTAGCAAACTAATCAACATGTCATATTTAGTCATCCTGAAAGGTGCATTTTAAAAAGAAAGCAGGTGAAAGTAAAATTTTATTGATGACACATTTAAGGAAACTGAAGAATGTCGTGCTTTTTGAGTGTAGTATACAAAATATTTGTCTTCTGTCTTCTTTTGACTGAGCCAGCTTTCCCATATAAAAAAACAAAAATAGTTTCAGTATGTTGTAAACTGGCCCCAGGCTGCGACAGCAGATCATTTGCTGGTTTTGCTCGTGCCAGAGGACTAAAAATAAATAGAAAGTGATGGCTGCTGCATATTTTATACAGTTTTTCTTTTGCTTTTCCAGACAAGGAGCTGGAGATGTTACGAGGTGAAAACCGGAGGAACATGTTGCTGTCAGTCGCTCTGCTGGCTATCAGTGCTTTCTTCTACTACGGGTTTTTCTACAACACAGACAAGTCATAAAACCACACTAAAAATGGGACCCATGATTCTGCAAAGAGCATCAAACTCAAAGCCATCTTGGTACAGGGACACGGTTGTGAACACATGAAAAGGCCCAGCAGACAAAGAAAATGAATTCTGGTTATGCCTTTATATATTTGACCTCTGTACACTTGTAACACTATTCTTCATCTGAATGTTTACCTTATGCTGCCTTCCATTTGCCTCAGATGTCCGAGCTGGGAGTGACATCAACCCTGAGTTAGTAAGGTAACAAAAGTAAGGAAATGTGGGATTTGTTTTGCCTTTTAGCACTTAAAAAAACATTGCTCTGCATGTGACTTTTTTAGCAAGTCGCAGAAACATAATAGTAATAGTACAAATTACAAGTGTTGCAGTTTTGGTTGCGGATGCTTCGACTTTCTAAGTCTGACAGGAAACATCAAATGAAAGCAGCATCGTGCTCCTAACAAACCACCATGTACTTGCTGTATTTTGCGCAACATGTCAAATAGATACTTTATCAAGCAGTGCCGGACAAGTCTGCTTTTCAGACTTTTCAGTAAGTGTTTGTATGCATGGTACACAGTATTTGTGCAGTTAAATGCATGAAAATATTTGATATTTGTGCCCTTTGTATTGTCATTAAGTCAAAGGCCGAGCCTGGAGATTTTTTTCTTTCCTTTTATCGATACTCATGCTGGTCGTACACCTACCTCCTAATAACTGCGCTTCCAGAAATGGCCAACATGCTCACAAATGTCCTTTGAAATATGACTGTACACAGTTATGCTCTGAAATTTGGATTTTTTTAAATAATTGATCTGTTTAAATGCTTTTTTTTTTTTTGCCATTTGTGCGTATGTCTTTTAAATCCATATAATAAATGCTTTGTGCCAAATTCAATGCATATTGTTTACTGTTTATGTACTATTTGTAATGTGCTAGGGTTTTTTTTTTAGTGACACCTTTATTTATTTTTTTATTTATTTAGATAACTTATCCATTCATTCTTCCTGAAAGTAGCAGACTAGGATTTATCATGTTCTGAGAGAACATGTAGGAGATTTTTTTTTATAATTTCACAGGTACAGAAGGCGTGATCTCTTCAGGAAACATATTGTTAGTGTCAGAGGTGACATTTTTCACCCAGTCACACAGCCATTGCAGGATTTTTGTGGCAGGGTGGGGAAGTCTGATTTAAAAAGTCTTAAGGCCTTCCTATAGTTCTGAGAATGTAATGATTAAAGCAGCATTCCTGTGTCTTATTTGTATCGACATCTGTTTAGCCTGTCCTTTTTCATCAGCAACATTCACATGAGGGACTAAAACCACCAAAATATGATCTGCATTTTGTTTTTGTTTTTTTATTGTTATCGTGAGAAGCATTACAACAGTCAGCAAGTCAGAAGTTTTTAAATCGTACTCTTTTAATATTGTACACTTTACTTATATGTGATCTGACCTTATAGATGAGCTGGACAGCTGTAAAAAGCAATATCAGTGTACGGTTATGACAGCACTGTAATCCATCGCAGTGTGAGATTTTTTAAATGCATTTATTTATAGGTTGTTTAAGATCTTCAAACTAGTTTTAATATTAGACCAAAAAAACATGATAAATATAAAAGGTACATTTTTAAATGATGATATCATGTCACAATCTAAAGTCATTGATATCTATCAGTCTGGAAAGGGTTGCAAAGCCATTTATAAGGCTTTGGGATGCCAGTGAGCAACAATGAGGGCCAGAGTTAAATATTTAACAATGAGAAACAGACTGGGCAAAAATGGCATCCACGGGAGAGTTCCAAGGAGAAAAGCTCTGCTAACCAAAAAGAACAAAAAGACTCGTCTCACATTTACCAAAAACACACTTACTGTTTGTAAGAACGTCTTACAAACAGTCAGACATGGTGGTGGTAGTGTGATGGTTTTCGCTGCTTCAGGATCTGGACGTGAATTCATGAAACTATGATCTCTACCAGAAAATCCTGAAGAAGAAAGTTCAGCCGTAAGTTCATGCTCTGAAGTTCAAGAGGGCTTGCAGCAGGACAGTCATCCAAAACAACTCCACAAACGAACAAACCAAATAGAATAAATATAAATAAAAATTAGTGCCCCAGTGAAAGATGCTTTGGAATGATCTTAAACAGGCTGAATGAATTACAATTCTTCAAAGAAGACTGGGCCAATGTAGAAGACTCATTACCAGTCACCACAAAGGTTTGATTGCAGCTCTTGCAGCCAAGGGTGGCACAACTAGTTATTAGTTAACTAGTTGTTAACTGCTTTTTCACACAAAAAAAGAAAAATATATATTTTGGTGACGTTAGCCAAATATTAAACTTTGATTATCTGAAACTTGTGCCTTATTACCACGTTTAGACAACTTAAAAAAGGACAGCAAGTCCTTTAAATAGATCTTCAGATGTTCCACAAGGAGCGGGTGGGTTATTTCTTGATATGGTGTTAACAGACAACAACAACAAAGAGAAAGAGAGAGAGAAATTAAAGGTCATTAAGGAAGCCAACTATCAACCTCTGCTAGTTCTATAACCTGACTTTCACCATTGCGTGATCAGTAATCACCCTTTTTGTGGACTTACTCTTAAAGCTCATTTCTTCATGTCCAATATTTATGGAAATCAGACAGGAAATAAAATTCTTTGTGTCTAGGTTGTTGGGTTAGGCACACTTTACCTTGCACTTTTCCCAAACTGTAAAACAAAAGCATTTCATCTTGCTTTCATGTTAAATGTGAAGCAGTGGACAGCTACCAATCCAGCACTCAGGGAGCAGTGTGTAGAGACGGTAGAGACGGTGTGTGTGTTTTATTTCAACAGATGTTTTATGATTATAATACATTTCTATACGGCTTTTCCTCCTTTCCTGAACCTTGCATAATTTTTGTACAAACAGTGAGGCTATTTCGAGCCACAGATGACAACAAATTTTAAATGCTCAAGTAAGTATTTTTGGAAAAGCGGGGGGATGTGTTGCCCAATCAGGAAGTGGACTGAACGATGTTTGTTTTTTGTTTTGGTTTTTTTCCACGCAGAAAAACTTAAGATGCATTTTTTTGCTTGCCCTATTTGCTACTTGGCATTGGTTACAGTAAAAAACAAACAAACAAAAAACAACTATATAACATAACCACACCTTACCAAACAAATGTGTGTGTGTGCCCTACCTCCCACGCTGTCTATTATCACCGACTCAGTCCTCGTCAGACCTACGCACACTCATTCTCTCAGCCCCAGATAAAATAAATGTAAACAAGCCTATTATGCAACACGACTGTGGGGTTTAATTGGTGACTGCAGTCTCTGAATATTCATTTTCACCTTGTATTTGATTTTATTGCTCATTTAAAATAATTGGTTTTATAAAATAAAAACTTCTTGAATTAGAAATAAATCAATAACAAATACTCCCATGCAAAAAAACCCCAAAAAACTTTTTAGCTTTACTTTTGGTCAGCTGTTACCATGTGCTTCCTGCACATTCAGCCTTTGCTTGCTCCTCCTGCAGTCAGCGAGTGACCTTGTGTTCACTTTCATATTTCATGCCACACCGTGTTAAGTCTCCTGAAGTCATGAAAGTACATGACTTAAAAACAATGAAATAACTGAAAAAAAGAGGTCTGTTTGAGCATGAAAATGCCAGATGTCACTTTGAATTCTTTTGTTTCTAACACAGAACGATGTTTGAGCTGCAGTGAAGGCCCAGCATCTCCACCTGGGTCAGATGTCATTACATAAGTTTTTTTGGACGCTGTCCCTTTTGGTCAGCTCACCTAAAGTCTGTTTACATTTTACTCGACAGACTCACATCCACACCTACATTTAAACATGTTAGCTAGTTTTCTTTATTATAGTATTAAAATATAAAAGTACTCACTTTGCAAAAATGTTCATTGTTTATTTTATATTGGCCACATTGCAGACACTCAGCCCCTTATTTCACCTGCTTTTTGAAACAGGCATCTATAGTTCCTCTTACAAGCAGAAGGTTTGAACAGCAGGTTGAAGGAGCTGCTGCTTGGTGCCTGAGATGACCATGTTACTATGTTAAGGATAGCTAAAGCGTAACGTATTCAAGGATGAAACAATCAATTAATTCATTATCTGGGAATTATACATTGCTACCACAAAGGATTGCTAATCAGGAGATAAATTCACCAGTAAACACGGAATACAAAACACACTTCACAGAGCAGGACATTGATCCAGAACTGAACTTTTTTAACATCAAAAATACCTGCTACTATCATACTGAAGAACAATTCAACAAAACTGTCAAGGTCGACGGCAAAATATCTATAATCCACTTTAATAGTAGAAGTTTATATGCAAATTTTCACAAAATAAGGGAATATTTAAGCAAATTTACACATCCATTCAGTGTGATTGCAGTATCTGAAACATGGATTAATAAACAGAAAGGAGAGGACTTTGTAATAGATGGATATGAATTAAATCTTACAAATAGAAAGAATAAGAATGGCGGTGGTGTGGCCTTGTTTGTGGATAAAAATTTAAAATACAAGGTGGTAGAAAAAATGACGATGGCGGTAGATAATATATTAGAGTGTGTAACAATAGAAATTAGTATGGGAAAAGAGAAAAATGTCATTGTAAGCTGTATATATAGAACACCAGGTTCTAATATTGAAATTTTTAAGGAGTGGGTAGATAAAACATTCATTAGGACAAATCAAAAAGTCATGTTCATTTGTGGGGATTTTAACATAGATCTACTAAATCCAAACAAGCAGAGAGCGACAGAGGAATTTATTAATACAATGTATAGCTTGGGACTTTTTCCAGTGATCACTAAGCCCAGCAGGATTACAGCACAGTCGGCAACCCTAATAGACAATATATTTACTAATGAAATAGAAAATAGAACCATAAGTGGTCTCCTAATTAATGACATCAGTGATCATCTACCTGTTTTTATAGTGTATAACAGCAATTACAGGAAGGTTAAACAGCAAAACACAATAAAATACAAACGAGTGAGAACAGAAGAGTCAATAAACGCATTCAAAAGTGATTTACTCAAGCAAGAATGGGAGATGCTGTATAAGGAAAAAAATATTGATAAAGCTTATGAGATTTTTTTAGGAAAATTTAAACTGTTATATAATAGTCATTGCCCAGTAAAGAAATATAGTAAAAAACAAAAATATGCAGAGTGCCCATGGATTACAAAAGGATTGCAAAATGCATGTAAGAAGAAAAATGCCTTATACAGAGAATTTATAATGAACAGAAGTACAGAAGCTGAAAATAAATACAAGAAATATAAAAATAAATTAACGAGTATTTTAAGGTCATGTAAAAAGGAATACTATGAAAAATTACTGATTATGAATAAAAATAATATTAAAGGGATCTGGAAAACATTAAATACCATCATCAAAAAGGGCTCGGGGCAGGCAGACTATCCTTCGTATTTCACAAATAATGATAGAAACATTACTAATATGAGCGATGTGGTAAATGATTTCAACAAATTCTTTGTAAGTGTTGGGCCAGACTTGGCTGAAACAATTCCTGATATAACAGATTCTGTAGAGAAAGAAACTAGACTCATTGACCGCAATCCTCATTCAATGTTCTTAACGGTGGTGGAAGAAATGGAAATCATTGATATTGTTGGGAAATCACAAACAAAAAACTCTACAGACTCTGACGACATTGATATGGAAATCGTTAAGAGAGTGATAGAGGGCATTTCCAAACCCTTAACACACATTTGCAATTTGTCCTTACAAACTGGTACATTCCCAAAACAAATGAAAACAGCTAAAGTAACACCACTGTTTAAAAATGGTGACAGACACCAATTCACAAATTATAGGCCTGTCTCTCTACTTTCTCAATTTTCAAAAATACTGGAAAAAGTCTTTAGTAATAGACTTGACAAATTTATAGATAAACACAAAATAATAATGGATAGTCAGTATGGTTTCAGATCAAATAGATCAACATCATTGGCATTAATGGAACTGATCGAAAATATCACCAACAATATAGATAAAAGACAATGTATAGTTAGTGTATTCATTGACCTAAAAAAAGCTTTTGACACAATTAATCATGACATATTACTTGATAAACTGGAGTACTACGGCATTAGAGGAGTGGTGTTAGAATGGGTAAAGAGTTATTTGAGAGACAGGCAGCAATTTGTGAAAATTGGGGAATATCAATCAGAGTGTATGGACATTGTTTGTGGAGTTCCGCAGGGGTCAGTATTGGGACCAAAGCTGTTTATCCTCTATATCAATGATATATGCAGAACATCAGATATACTACAGTTTATTCTATTTGCAGATGATACAAATATTTTTTGTACTGGAGAGAACTTACAGCAGCTTTTGGAAATTGTCACACAAGAAATGATTAAACTGAAAACATGGTTTGATAGAAATAAGCTATCATTAAATTTGGAAAAAACTACATTTATGTTATTCGGAAATTGTAAAAAAGATGCAGGAGCAAAATTATTAGTAAACAATGTTGAAATAGAGCAAGTTTCGGATACAAAATTTCTGGGTGTGATAATAGATAACAAAATCTGCTGGAAACCTCACATAAAGCATATACAAGCCAAACTGTCAAGAAGCATCTCCGTACTAAGTAAAGTTAAATATTTTTTGCCTTCCAAATCACTCCAGGTACTTTATTGTTCACTTATATTGCCATATTTGGAATACTGTGTGGAAATTTGGGGAAACACATATAAAACTGCACTTCAACCAATATGTAAAATTCAAAAAAAAGCAATCAGGATGATTAAACATGGCTAATGTTTCAAATAATGAGGAGTGTATGTGCAAGTAATCCTTGTGTGCCGAGAATTCTTGGCTTCGGGCTGTTTTTAATGTTGTCGGCTGCTATCAGTGAGAGCAGATATTGTATTGTATTGTATTGTATTGTATCTTTATTTGTTTCAGACATATAAAACAAAAAACAATATATACACACTACATATATTTTCATTTACAGATACGAATATATATGTAGATATACACACACACACACGTATGTGTTCAGATAAACAAAATATATAATGAAATAAAACAAAATCGTCTGACATAATGTAACAATGTTTGGTCTGAAAAGGAGTAGGAAGAAGTATGAACATACTTATTAATTCCTACCCCTGCTCAACATCTTATTGATCCCACATAATTCACCTAATTCCCATCATCACATACTCCACACGATACACGAGGAGAACCTATATAAACTTGGCTGCCGTGATTGATATAATTTGGATATAATTTGATATTTTTATACATACAATGGGTGATCATCTTTATCGGTATCATATTCTTCCAAAATCAGTTTTCGAAGTATTTTCATGAACTTACTAATTCCTGAGCATTGCTGTAGATCTATAGTAAAACTATTCCACAGTTTTACCCCATAAATAGTGACACAAAAGGTTTTAACCTTTGACCGTGCTTTAAGAATCCTTAGATTCAATTTCCCCCTCAATTCATAGTCTCCTTCTCTGTCATAGAACATCCTCTGTATATTTCCTGGTAACATATTGTATCTGGCCTTGTACATAATTTTTGCAGTTTTATATTTTATAAGATCCATAAACTTCAGTATTTTTAATTTCAAAAACATGATGTTAGTATGGTCTCTAAATCCTGCTTTATTAATACAGGCGTCCACTATATTAACAGTAAGTATATGAGAGAAGATAAGAGAAAAAGCCTAATATTTCACCCTTCAACACGAGAGCTTATCAAAGCAAAGCCTAATGCAGAGATGGTAGAGTTGTTAAATCTATACCAAAGCATCACGTTTTATTAGACAATGATGTTTTACATGCAAATTATTTCCAAAGCTCAAATGCACATCTGTGCCCAATTCAACTTCAAGTGGGCTGGGCAAAAACAAACACCCCCGTTTATTTATTTATTTATTTCAGTGTAAAAATGTAAAAGTATTCAAAAAACTGATTATTAAATAGATTATGAACAACCTGAGATATCTTAATTAAAAAATAAAGGTGATTTGAACAATTTGAAGCAGTGCGTCTAGATTCAGTCTGTGATCAGGAGATATTTTATTTTGTATTCTCATAATCAGTTATAATTGATTAATCATTTACCATTGTTGAATCTGTTGACAGTATAATCTTTTAATTACATCTGTGTTACTTTGAGCAAATATTAATGCACACTGACTGTTTATATAAAGTTGTTGCACTTTAGTGCAGTCACACTATTTAGACCCACCAGTCCTGTTGGGCCCGGCCTGCCTGCGTGTAGTTCTGCACGTACGCCGGCCTCTAGTCACATGCACGCACTTATGTAACACACACGCACGTTTACCTACACACTTAGTAATAATAGGAGGGTCATCTGAGGACAGTTTTCTGATAGATACACTTTCACAAAATGCACAATGTAATACACACTTGTTTTTCTCTTAAGAGTAGCAGTTGATGTCTATATAAGGGAAAACTTTGTGATAGGCGGGGAATTGTTATCATTTGAGATCATTTCCAGTAAAGATCCAACTGTGATGTCATAATGGCAATATAAGGAGACTGATGCTTCAGTTGACGAGAGGATTCGATTGCAAATTGTCTTTTCCCACACTTAGTGCACAGAGTGTGTAATAAAGATCACTATTTTTGACACCTACTTCGACTTGGGCTTGCTTTCTTCTCTTCCCTAACTCGAACCAACCTTAACAAGTCACTCTTCTGTCCAAAAATTGAGGCCTTCTTCTCACTCTGCTCCTCCTGCAGTTTTTCTCACTTTACAACACATCTACTTGGAGACTCAGCAGGGAGCCAGTTCTTGCACTCCTGACTTAATTAATGTTACAAATGCCATTTTTTTACACTTTCTTCTGAGATTTGATGACATTACAAATCAAACTGCATTGAATTACTGGATGGATTGATATATTAAACAAGTCCTGAATGATGCATAAAAGCATCCAAAGCATATTTCTTGTAAATTGCCATCCTTAAAAGCAGCTAATCATTACGGGTTCAGTCATCATGTCTGGAAAAGACTATGTCTTATTCCTGAAATCTACATCTGCATGGCTAAATAAATCCCCTCCATACTTATTTTCTCTGTTAGTCATCATTGCTGTGCTCATAGTGGTGACATATCACCTAATTAGTAATTAGTTCATGCTGAAAAAGAAGATGAGACCTGAGGCAGGTAAATATTAAAGTCAGGACGATGACGGGCGTAATCGTGTCGTGCTGGGGAGGTAGCGTGTGTCACAACAGTGTCTTTGAAGCGTTAAGCTGTAAGGCTGTGATGGTTACTCTGGGGTAGGAGGGTTCACTCGGTGTGAGGAAGAGGACATGAGCATCATACACGGTGAGTTGATGGGAGGTAATGGGTCAGGATGAAAGGTGTGAGTAAATGAGAGCTGGATCCAAAGACAGAAGTGCCTGCAGTGTCACCACATCCAAAAACCACACAATCATCCGTAGAAGTGTGAGCTACCTCATTATTTGGCTTTATATCTTGAGGACAAGTTGACCTGCAGCGCATTAAAGACTTTCCCCCGCATTATACTTCCTCACCTTGCTTGAACCACTGTAATGAACTGTAAAATTACCTATTTATACCATACATATCCAGTTCAGAACATAGCTGAGCCCCTGGCATGTTTACATAATTGATCAAAATCACTGAGATAATGTTTCGGTCAATTTGATCTGGCTGCAGAAATGAAGCTTTAGTGGGAATTGAGTTATAGCCATAAGGTGTTTGATTTTTTATTAGTTGCTTCATGCACACAAACACACTCCCCTCCTTCTGTTTTTCCTCCTCAACAGTAAATTACAAACATATACAGCGCCTCAGCTTACACGATGATCTCCTCCAAGAAACTGGCACTGACCATGTGGAATTATTAACACTGCCATGTCTGTATTGTACAGTAGATCTTATACCACACGCGATCCAATCTGAATACTTCATCTTTTCTTTCGACTGCTTCCTTTAGACATCACCATAAAGTACCATCTTCCTGCATCTCACCCTATCCATAGCATGCCCCTCTCTCACCCCTCTGTCCTCCTCCACTAAATCTATGAACCTCCTCTGTGGTTTCCCTCTTCTCCCCCTGCCTGACAGCTCCATCTTCCTGCTGTCACAAGTTGGACAGCACTGGCTTGCTACCAGCAGTATCAGTGCCTGCAAGCACACAGAAATTGCTGCACAGCTGCAGTCACCGGATCATTAACTGCAACACTTCCTCTTGTTACTTTATTTTAAGGAACTATTTTAAGAATTTAAATGTTTTCTTAACTCCTTTCTACAGAAAAGCTAAAGAAAGGCTGATGGCTCAACTAATCAGTCTTCAGTGTTTTCAAATACTTCAAAGACATCTACTATAATTCTCCAAATACTCAAGCAGTAGCTTGTTATCAAGGTTATGGAGAACCAGCAAAATTATCCATCATGGAAAACCAGTAGAGCCTGAAAATGTTAATTATTCGATGGTTTATTATTTTTCTGTTACAGTAATCGAGTTAGATAATACGCTAAGAATGTTTCCGCATTTAATGGACACATTAAAAATGGCTGTTTTTTGCTGAAGTTAAGCAAAGATTGTTCATCCGTATGCAAAAGCGTTTCCTGGAATTGAAACCAAATTGATCATGCAGTGATTTGTTTACTGTGCGCTCTTGCAGCCGTGTAACGCATATCACTTTAGAGGCAGCACACTGATATACAGAGAAATCTGCACGTTGTTGTTTATGTGCTTCAGACAGCTGCTGTATATGCAGTAACAGTCAACTCTGCAAAAAGCTGTGATCAAACTTTAAAACCAATCACATGATCATACTTCAATCAGGCGAAAAACATTCGACTCTCTAAAATGGGATCTACTCTATCTATAAATATTGCAAGGATCATCTATTCATAGGGGACATTCGGTCCTTTTTATGTGTTTAACTTCTAGAGCAAACATTGTTAGGCGCCGCAGGTACAAAGCTTAAATGTCAAACAGTTGCTGAGTGTCCACAACACTTACTACTGAGCTCATTGTACCTTGAAAAATGTCCCTTAGTTACACTCAACACGTCACGTAGTGTTATTCTGAGAAGGAAGAGCTTTAGGGCTGGCGTCTCTTTCCTGAACGCACTCTCATCCATTTATAATCCTTCATCGAACACGCATGGACAATCTACAGCAGAGACTACAGACAGCATACATACTGCACATGTACAGTCGCCCACAGGCAATCTGGTAATTTAGCCATGACAATTGCGTTCACAAAAACACAAGTGGCGTGTACTTTATTTTAAAGAAAACTTTCATCTAGCTGGGATGGGATTGTCTTTGCTTACCCAGGTAACATGTTTGCACGTGCGTCTAACAATCACCATTATTGGATTATCACCAAGCTCACATTGGAGAATAAGATAACATGTTACTGACACTTTTTGCTGTCTGTCAACCATTCTTACAGCATCACTTTCATCTAAATATGAAAAGACAACCCTGAGAGAAGAAAGGTGGAAAAGTTTGCGTGATTACACAATCAATAGTACTAAAGCATTTTCCATCAAGCTAATGGCTAACTCAGTAACGGTGGTGTTTCTGTGGAGAGCATTTGCTACACTGCTGTAATTAATGTTATTAGTGATGGAATCATTCAACTGTGGACTTGTGCGCAGGTCTGCACGGATCAAGCATTACATAATTCAAGCACTTCTGCTATCCTGTATTGGGTCTAATGGATGTAATATTTAAGTGAAGGGCCGTGGGTGAATTTCAGTGCACTTTCACGGTGTTGTGCAGAAGTCTTGAGTCACAACTCATTTCTTTAGATTTTGCTTTTAAGGAGCCAATCAGGATTTGGTCCACGATACAATACCAACTGGAACATGTCTGATTGAGAAAGGTGGCCGACATCCAAAGTAGACCTCAAGGAATCTGGAGAAGTATTTCTGAATTTAAAGAAATTGCAAGGAAGCTTGCCAAAGAGAGTTCATGCTGTGTTGAAGAATAAAGGTGGTTATACCAAGTATTGATTGACTTTTAATTAATAAAAATATGGTTGTTTTTTTTCACACTGCATGATCTGCCCGTTGTAATGACAAGCACTACAGTTAGGTCCGTAAACACACCAACACAGTGTATTTTAAATCTAACAATTTTTATGTGATTGAAGTGCAGAAGTTAAATTCAGTACATTTTACAGCAACTTTGCATTAACTCTTTGGGGGTAACAGACCTTTACGTCACCTATGTTCAGCAGATCAAAATCAATTGGAGAAATGACCGAGCAGCAGTTTCATGGCAGTGAGAGTTATCCATTTCTTCAATCATTCCAAATGAAGCAGACATAATATATGTAGTTAATTGTGTTGAATTTGTATGCTTTTTAATGTAATTTTAAACATGAAGCTCAAAGAGATGTCAGTGTAAGAGCAGGACGTCATCATTAGTCACATAAACCTATGAAAGACATCAAAAGCTTTAGAAGACAAAATCCATTGCATTTAAAAAAAACTGAACTTGACAGAAGACAAGTAAAGTGCACGATGACAGAATGATTTCTTTGGTTAAAATAAACACAAGAAAGTGAAATCCACCAGTTTATCCACAGGTTTGAAGGAGTGATCTGAATGTGCCGTGTTAAATGTGATTGATACCAGTAGGTTGTTGCAAGTGGAACATTAAAAATTACATTTAAGAAAATAACTTGATAAACACATATTCTTTGCACCATGACAGGAAGAATAAATCTATATAACAACTAATGCAAACTACCCGTCCAAAACACACTGGAATCACTTCACGGTTTTTACAAAAATGAACCCCCCCCCCCCAAAAAAAAAAGAAAGAAGAAAGAGAAGAAACAGTGGAGAAATCCGAATCTCTTTCCAAGAGATTTAATGTAGCCTGTGAGCTGGATCTTAGAAATGTAACATTTTAGAAATCGAAGGCCTAAAAAGTACATGAGCACTTTTAGACTGTTGCCACAGGTTTACTTTCTAAGCCCTGCGAACAAACAGGTGGTTGCCTGATTTGGTGAGTGACCGAAAGCAACATCTGTTAAGGCAGAAAAAAAAACAAGTTGAACAAACATCTCCTGCTCTCAAAGCGGCCAGTCTTCTTCATGCAGCGCATTAGCGGCCCTCAGCATCCTTCACCTTTACCCCACTTTGTGATCAGCCCTAAACTGACTGAAGGCTCCACTGCTTTCAGAGTGGTGACTGATAAAGTTGATAGCTTTTACGAGGAGCAAACACACTGACCTTTGTGGTGTTGTTGTGTAAGAGCTATTATTGGGACAAAGTAAGAGGCAGGAACAGTAGCACACATACAGTACTTGTGAATGCCAGCAGAAATGGCAAGCAAGTCTAAGTCTGTGTCGAAATTTAGCTTGCAAGAAAATACTCTGTAAAAGCAACTACTTGTTCCATGCAGAGCTGTTTTTTCTCTTAAACAAGTATAAAGAATAGGCTGCGTATGCACCAATCAGACTGCTATCAGCGAATCAAGAGCAGAAAAGATGGAGGGAAGGATAGAAACCTAAAAACAAGAAAAAACGAAGATGGATTTAGTTGGAATTTCCTCGGATACTATCGTGTCCTTTGGGAGAAATCCAAAGCTCATGATGATCACAGATCTCTCAGAAACTGTTAAGGTTGTCATCAACTGAAACTAAACTGACGAATAAAAGTGGGAGTGAAAAAAACACTTTTCACTTGGCTGAAATTAAAACTGGACGAGAAAAACAACTGTGTGCTATTTGCTTAAAAGAATTAATTAAAAATGAAAGAACAGTACAGAGAATGTTTCTACTCCCGACCTTTGCCAGTGTAGTCTAAAATATGCAACTAAATTCAAAGTTCACGCATAATTTGACGACTAAAATATGTATTATCTGGTGCAGACATTTAAAAACACAACAACGAGAACAAAAAAAAGTCAAACAAATTCTGTCTGGAAAAAAATTAACTGAATTAATGACTTCCTGTTGAAAAGGTGGGCAGTGGTTATCACTCTTTGCCTCACAACAAGTAGTTCCTGGGTTCAGATCCACCATCTGGAGTTTGCATGTTCTCCCTGTGCCTGTGTGGGTTCTCTCTGGGTAATCTGGCTTCCTCCCACAGTCCAAAGACATGCAGTTAAAGTGCCAATAGGTGTGAATAGTTGTTTGTATTAGCCCTGTGAGACAATAGTGACCTGTCCAGGGCGTACCCTGCTTCTCACCCTATTGCAGGCTCTGAGCTCGCAATATCCTCAACACATTTCTGTTTTTTCTGCAGTTTTCGAGTACCATGATGGTTTAAAACTAGCTGCACGAGCTGCAGAATGACTGGTTTTTAGTTTCAATGAGGTATGAGAAGCGCTTCCCAAAGTGTGACCTGAATAGGCCCACCTGCTCAGTGGCCTTCTCGGACATGCTGGTTACCACGACTACTGCAGAACCGAATAATTAAACTGAGCTGATGCTGCAACGATTTATCTGCAATGTGGGTGTTTAAGTGTTTCATCACGAAACAGAATTTAGCTGCGGTGGGAACAGTGACTTTATTTAGTGGGCTGTATGTGGACTTCTTGGAGAAGATCAGCAAAAGCAGTAAATGGCTTCTATGAATGCCTCTGCCAACAACAGGAGACTCTAAAGCACAGAGGCCAACATCCATGAAGATGAAAGATATACTATACATTACTCACAGGGAGTTGTGTATATAAAGTATATCTTAGGAAAAGGCACTACCATTAGATTCTGCAGTTTCCAGAGGAGCAGGCTTAAGGGGCACACAGAGAAATGTTCACTTGGGATGACATGTGTTGAGGACAAACCCCTACTAAGAAAGGCTCCGTGCAGATTGCACAGATTAGATTGCACCTCAGTGCCACTGATGTGATAAAGTTGTCCGAGGTCTCTCGACAGGAGAGGCTCAGCCTGACATGAAGCTTTTGAGATTTCAAGCATCTTCTGCAGGTACAAGTTAGTTGCAAAGATACAGCGCTTACAATTATCGAGTCAGTTCTAGAGCTTCCAATCATTTCATTTTACTGGCATGCTGGTCAGCATCAATTAGAGCTTGTATTTTTGAATTTATTAAAGATTTAACTGTGCATGTAGGTTTGTTCTCAGTAATTAAATAGTGTTTCAATGCTCAGTAATTTCATTTTAAAGAACTAATGATGCAGTCATCAAAGTAGCTTTCACCTAGGTTAAAGCTGGGTATTGCAAGCTGTATATGCTGTATTTTCAATTAAGAAAAAGTAAGGAATGTGAAGTATTGTGTAAAAGCAGGATGTGGAAGAAGAAGTTATTGAAGGAGAGGAGAAAAGCTTAAGTTTCCTGGTCTACAAAGTTATCTTCATTCCTGCGAGGCTCTGAAAACCACGGCAGATAAACGGCTGCATCAGTCGCTCCGCAGGCTGCCGGGTTTACTTTGTGTTTAACAGGTGACACGGACCCATTATGATCATTCTTCTCACTTTGTCACACACCCGTACACGTGCATTCAGCTGCTCTACTCTTGAATCATAACTAGAGATGTCGATGGGATGAAGCAAGATAAGGTCCAGACAACCTTTCTCATTTCCTGCGCTACCAAGACAGAGTGCATCATATATTTTCAATGCGAACGCATACCAAGGCCAGCAGTGGCTGCGAATGTTACGTAGGGGTTAGTAAATTACGTGAAAGAAATGCTGATTTGACTTCCGCAGCCTTATGTCTCACCTGCTAAAGCTGGAGGGGAGGCAATCACAGCTAAGTAGCCAAGATCACGTGGCTCATGTTTTTACACGTTTGTGGTACCTCTGGGTTTTTCTTAACCACTCACAAGCACACATATACAGGGAGTGCAGAATTATTAGGCAAATGAGTATTTTGTCCACATCATCCTCTTCATGCATGTTGTCTTACTCCAAGCTGTATAGGCTCGAAAGCCTACTACCAATTAAGCATATTAGGTGATGTGCATCTCTGTAATGAGAAGGGGTGTGGTCTAATGACATCAACACCCTATATCAGGTGTGCATAATTATTAGGCAACGTCCTTTCCTTTGCCAAAATGGGTCAAAAGAAGGACTTGACAGGCTCAGAAAAGTCAAAAATAGTGAGATATCTTGCAGAGGGATGCAGCAGTCTCAAAATTGCAAAGCTTCTGAAGCGTGATCATCGAACAATCAAGCGTTTCATTCAAAATAGTCAACAGGGTCGCAAGAAGCGTGTGGAAAAACCAAGGCGCCAAATAACTGCCCATGAACTGAGAAAAGTCAAGCGTGCAGCTGCCAAGATGCCACTTGCCACCAGTTTGGCCATATTTCAGAGCTGCAACATCACAGGAGTGCCCAAAAGCACAAGGTGTGCAATACTCAGAGACATGGCCAAGGTAAGAAAGGCTGAAAGACGACCACCACTGAACAAGACACACAAGCTGAAACGTCAAGACTGGGCCAAGAAATATCTCAAGACTGATTTTTCTAAGGTTTTATGGACTGATGAAATGAGAGTGAGTCTTGATGGGCCAGATGGATGGGCCCGTGGCTGGATTGGTAAAGGGCAGAGAGCTCCAGTCCGACTCAGACGCCAGCAAAGTGGAGGTGGAGTACTGGTTTGGGCTGGTATCATCAAAGATGAGCTTGTGGGGCCTTTTCGGGTTGAGGATGGAGTCAAGCTCAACTCCCAGTCCTACTGCCAGTTTCTGGAAGACACCTTCTTCAAGCAGTGGTACAGGAAGAAGTCTGCATCCTTCAAGAAAAACATGATTTTCATGCAGGACAATGCTCCATCACACGCGTCCAAGTACTCCACAGCGTGGCTGGCAAGAAAGGGTATAAAAGAAGAAAAACTAATGACACGGCCTCCTTGTTCACCTGATCTGAACCCCATTGAGAACCTGTGGTCCATCATCAAATGTGAGATTTACAAGGAGGGAAAACAGTACACCTCTCTGAACAGTGTCTGGGAGGCTGTGGTTGCTGCTGCACGCAATGTTGATGGTGAACAGATCAAAACACTGACAGAATCCATGGATGGCAGGCTTTTGAGTGTCCTTGCAAAGAAAGGTGGCTATATTGGTCGCTGATTTGTTTTTGTTTTGTTTTTGAATGTCAGAAATGTATATTTGTGAATGTGGAGATGTTATATTGGTGTCACTGGTAAAAATAAATAATTGAAATGGGTATATATTTGTTTTTTGTTAAGTTGCCTAATAATTATGCACAGTAATAGTCACCTGCACACACAGATATCCCCCTAAAATAGCTAAAACTAAAACCAAACTAAAAACTACTTCCAAAAACATTCAGCTTTGATATTAATGAGTTTTTTGGGTTCATTGAGAACATGGTTGTTGTTCAATAATAAAATTATTCCTCAAAAATACAAGTTGCCTAATAATTCTGCACTCCCTGTATGACACGCAAAAACTGAGCAAGCAATCATATGTGTCTAGGTTTGAACTAGAACAAGGTACTTGGATGGTACTAGGATGTAAAAAACTAAAAGAAAAGAAAACATTGTGTGTAATACACACACACACACACACACACACACACACACACACACAGAAAGTGCAGCAATATGGATCACATACTTGAGCCACCACTTGATTTTATCCCTTTATTCCTCTTGTACAAAATGGACATCAAAGACAGTACAATACAAAATAGAAAAATGGCACAAGGTTACTCACAGGTTCAAATGCTTAAACACATTAAGGGCTATACAATACTGCTTTGGCATTTGAAAAAAAACATTGAATAAAGTGCAAGATTTCCATTCCTATTTTTTCCACTTAAGTACATTCACAGGTTTGCTTTGTCTTTTTTAAAAAACAAAAAAAACAAGTTTCTTGTTCACAGCATTTCCAAACTCTCCCCCTAACTTGTGTTGAGACATAGGCTAATAAAGTGCAGACACAGTATGCATGAGAGACACATTCCGAACATCACGCCTGCTTTGTTTTTTGTTTTTTAAAGCATTCACTGTCAACTGTAAGCAGATTGTCGATGATTACTGGGTTTGTCTTTTTGCTCGGCCATTAACGCACACACATGCATGCTCTCTCTCTTTCTCTCTCTCTCTCTCTCTCTCTCTCTCTCACACACACACACACACACACACACACACGCAGCAAGCTGTAGCACCTTTTTTAGACCTCACTTGGTGACCTGGACCGATAAGCTCCCTTGGCTTGAAAGCAGCCACAGAGAAGCATGTAGATGGAGCGCTGGATCTCGGCGTTTCTGTAGGCGTAGATGATGGGGTTGATCATGGAGTTGTAGGTGGCCGGCAGCAGTGTAGCATAGGTGTACACTGACGGATACTCCCTCTCACCCACGAGACAGTAGATGGCAAAGGGAAGCCAGCTGGCACCAAAAGTCCCCAAGATGATGGCCAAAGTGGACACCCCTTTCTTGGTGGCGACATAATGCGAAGTGGCAAAAAAGTGCTGTTGGAGGGCGATCTGGTGGGCGTGGTGGCACACGATCTTGCAGATCTTGAAGTAAAGGGTCAGCATAAGCACAAAGATGGCAAAGAAGGAGGTGGCCAAGAGCATGACGTTGCTCCGGGTCAGAGGGCGGACAATGCTGCAGGAGGCCGGCTCGCCCAGGCAGTTCCAGCCGAGCACCGGCAGCAAGCCCAGGAACAGAGACACCCCCCAGGTGCCCACTAACATCAAGTGAACGTACTGCAGTGTCTTCTCTGAGAAGTATGTCAGGGCATTGTAGAGGGAGAAGTAGCGGTCTACCGTAATGGCTAAGAGGCTGCTGATGGATGCAGTGAAGGAGGCCACTAAAAAGCCTACAGTGATAAGGCTGATAGTCTCAGAGGAGATCACATACTGAAACACAAAGTTCAGAATTAATCCCATGCCGGCCAGCAGGTCGGCTGTGGCCAGGCTCCCGATCAGCACAAACATGGGAGTCCTCAGCGTGGGCGTGTAGAAGATGATTGCTACCACTATGGCGTTCTCACAGGCGATCACGGTGCCTGACATACAGAGCATGATGTCCCATGGGTTGATAGGGAAATCTAATGCGGCGGTGGAGAATTCCAGGCTGCCGTTCCGGTCCGAAGACTCAGCCTCTATCCACGGGAGAGCTTCTCCTGATGCAGGAGTCGCAGAAGAGTCGTTCACCACCAGCGACTCATTCATAGCTCCACGATGCCGTCTCTCTGTCCTGTTGGCAGCAGGAGAACAAGAAGATTGCTTTGTTAATTAAAAAGGGTCTTTTTCAAGGTGAATGTGCCTTTTAGCTTGAATTATATGAGGAGACCAAAGGACAAGTCTTGTTATGAGACAGCAAGGTGGAGTAGTAAGTGTTCAAGTAACTTTGAAAAATAACTTACAAAAAATTACTTACAAAGCTTAAACCTTCTCTAAGGGAAACAAGAACAATTCTTGCTGTCTTCTAGCATACAATTTCTATTTGTTTTCACATATCAAATGCATAATATAGACATAAAAATTAATATATAGAATCAGTAATAACTTTGAATGATCCAATGTCCAGTATTCAGAGATCTGTTAAAATCAAGTAGTAGTATAATATTAATTTATAAATGAATAGAAAATAGCTGTGGGCAGATTTTCCTTTTGAAAGTTCCACTAAAGGTGCCCTGAGAGCTCTCCGTGGTCCTGAAATCACAGCAGCTCTTACCACATAAAACTCTAAAGAGACAAACGCCGTTTATAAAATCAGTCTTATCAAATAAACAGTCTATAAACCTGTTTTTCTTTCGATACTACGATTTTTTTTTCTAAAAAGTTAAGAATACTTACCACCGTGATAAAAACCAGAGATTCTCGCTAATATCAGGAGCCGCTTCCTCCGAAAAACTCAGCAATGAAAACTGATGAAACGATTCCCGCTTTTCCGTCGATCTCTTCTTTTCACTCACTCAAGTGAAGCCCTCGTTTTTGCTGTGCTTCCCACGCATGGGATAGACACGCAGGGTAGGAGTGCCGTGAAGCATTGGCTGATGTTGAGCTCGGTGAGGAAGGTGAATGCGAGACGGAGGAGGAGGACCGGAGGGGACGATCGAGGGTGGCTTTAAAACGGAGTAACGTCACGGGCGGGAGGGAGAGAGAGCGAGAGAGAGAGAGACTTTGCACGTCTCCGTCTCTCTCTCATCGAGCCTCCTGCAGGTTCTTGCGCGCTCTCCTTACCTGAGCCTATAGAAAGCAAATTCTAAAAAGCTCGACGAAAGGCCAGTTCAGCATCCAGACTCTTCTTTTATGAAGCTACAGTGTCATGATAGACGTAGTATACAGTTTATTATTGCCTTGCCGAAGCATGCAAGGCCTCCTTTGTGAAAACAAAACAAAAACGTAATCTGTATAAAAAACCTGAATATACCTTTCAGCATTGATGGTGCCTTTCCAGATGCGCAAGCTGCCAAGTCCATAAGCACTAATGTACGATCAGAGAGTGCTGATAACAAGCTGGATGATCCCTTTCCACTTTAATCTGGGGACATGGTGTCCGTGTTTGCCAAAAAGAATTTGAGATTTTGATTCATCTGACCACAGAACAATTTTCCACTTTACTTCAGTTCATTTTAAATAACCTTTCATCCTGAGAAGAAGGGCATTATTCCTGGATCGTGTGCACACGACAGTCTGCATTTGTAGTCTGCCTTCACAAACAGTGATATCTAAAAGTTTTCCCATGCAGTCATTTCCATGGCAGACTCATGCCTGTTTTTAATGCAGTGCCACCTGACAACAACAAGCATCCAGCATTGATTAATATTAATTCTCTGGATATTTTTGATGATATTATGTACTGCAGATTATTACATTATTTAGAAAATGTTCCAAAATTTGAAGAAAGAGGCTGCTTTTGTAGATCTGTGAACCTCTAGCCATCTTTACTTCTGAGAAGCTCTGCCTGTCTAAGATGCTCTTTTTATACCCAGTCAGGTTACTGATTAGTTCCTCCTGCAATTTTCTTTTCAGAGCCTTCTTTTCAGAACCTTACACTGACTTTTGCTAACATTTTGTTGCTCCTGTCCCAACTTTTTTATCAATCGTTTTCCTGAAATGTTTAATTTTATCACTTCAAACGTTTGATTTGTTTTCTATGTTCTGTTGTGAGTAAAATATACGTTTATGAGATTATGTTTTTATTTACATTCACACAGCATTCCATTTTTTGTTTTTTATCAGTAACTGTAGCATTTATTTTGAGAAGGTACAGTTCTTGGCAGAAGTAATGGGATTTCAGTAAGCAACACTAAGACTAAAACCACGTGATCCATCCATCCAGCCATTAAAAGCAATTTCATTTAATTTTAGTTAGCATTTACATACAGTAAATCCAAACATTATATTTCTTGTAATGTTTGACTTGGAAGATTATCAGCTTAAGCACATGAAGGCAATCAACTGCCTTATTTTAGTAGTTCTGCTAGTTTCTTGGGGTTTGCAGTGTGGGGACTGTAGATTTACCATCTCATTTCAGCACCTTATATGTGTTTGTGTTTACAGCAGAAACAGATCCTTCTTCGTTTTTTGTGAGCATCTGTGCGCTCTGCTTAAAAGTCACACCATTTTCCACAGTTTTTCATGTAATACTGTACTGTTATAGGTACCGAGAGTGCTGCTCTTACTCCTTTAATCATTTGGTGCAACCATCACCGTCACTTTGAATTCAGTCATTATTTTTCATACTTACCTCTGGCTGTCGTTTTTGTTTGTTACATGCTTCAGCAACCTGTTGAAAGTACTTAGAAATAACATCATTTTTTCTGTTTTGAAACAGCAAAAACTAAAGAAAGAGTGACCATCACTCTTTCTTTAGTTTTTGAATGAAAAACTAGTCATTTGAATGAAACGTTCAAATGCTGAGCGACAAGGAAAAGTAGGGGGAGATTCATGGCAGCACAGCATAGCAATATGGTAACCAGTTTTGGTTTCCAGGCAACAGCTGTTTGGCCACCTTTTGTCAGTGGACTGGGGGCTGGGTGGGGGTGTTCTCATTCATAAGCTAAGCAGTCACATGAAGTGCCTAGTGACTCATGTCAAAGACCTAGGCAGATACCCAACAACACATGAGACCAGCAACAACAACAACAAAAAATCTCAAAATAATTTTGGATTATTTTCTTTGCCTCCAGAAAATAATTGAAATACCAAAGATGGAGGCATCAAGCAGCTGAACCTTTGGTCTATTTTGGGATAATTACCAGGAATATGCTTCTCAAAAAAATATCATGCTTTTATTTCCCCCCTATGAGTGCTGAGAGGTTTCAGTGTAATGAGACACCTGCTATTAGGGACGTAACAACATGGGGAAAAAACAGGGCTTTACATAAAAAGCCTTCAAACCAGCTCATTTCAGGAAACAAATGTTAACCGTAGGCAGCCCCCCACCCACTCCTCCAGCTCGAGGAGGCAAACAGCCGTGCTCTCGTTTTAAAAAGCACGCCCCTGATCGCACATGCTCGTACGTACACAAACGCACAGGCACACGCAGTGACTCAGACCTCAATGTAAGGCCGTTGTAATGATATTCACTTACATCATGTGAGGTGAGCTGAGGAGAGAAAAGAAAGAAGATGAGAAAAGTTCATTAACATTCATTTGTGGTTGAAAAGGCTGATAAGACATTTGGCTGGAGGGAGATAAGTGGAAGTAGAAGGTGAGGCGCTGATAGAAAACAGGGATAAAACTGTGACAGATGAAGGGAGGCACTGCAGGGACGTAACACCTCAATTTACTCATAAACTTGAACTAGTTCTGACAAGAAAAACAGATGCAACCTTTACCCACAGGCTCTAACTCAAAGAAAAAAAAAAATCACCCACATATCAGATAAAGATGGCTGACCTGCCGTTCTGTACCTGTTTCTCTGGAGATGTCAACATGACCTTCATGTTACGGTAATTACGTGTTGCTAATGGTCCTAATCAGATGAACTGTAAACACAGCATTAAACCATAAATCAGAGTGTTCCTGCTTTTAAAAAAAGGAATGAGCAGATTTATCGGTTGTTTTCTTACTGTTTCAAATAAGCATTTGGTTAACGTTTAATATTAATTTTAATAAAAAACAAAATATTCCTGAAGCATTTGTTTCAATAACATTTCTACCTCCCTTTGACTTCTTGGTACATAGTTTCAAATTAGCGGTACAAATCCAATCCTGTGATTTGGACTGGACCCTTCGACAATGTTCTGGGCTCCACGACATTGGTGAGACCGCTTTTCGTCTTTACAGATAATTTTGCCCAGACTAAAGAGGAGAGAGATTTGATTTGGCTCGCTATCAGCTCTTACTTACAAATCCTACATCTCTAATAGTGTTGGGTTGCATTTATGCCTATAGAATTGTCAGCTTGCACATCTGGAAAGGCACCATCAATACTAAAAGGTATATAGAGGTATTAGTGCAACATATCCTCCCATCTAGATGACATCTTTTTCAGAGAAGGCCTTGCATGCTTCAGCAAGAAAATGTTAAACCACATACTGTATTTGTTAGAATAGCATGGCTATGTAGGAGTAGAGTCTGGGTGCTGAACACGGCTGCCCCAACCCAGATCAAACAAAAATTGGACAACTTTCCTGTCTCAAAATTCCAGCAGGTGGTCTCCTCAGTTCCCAGATGTTTACAGAGTGTTGTTTAAAAAGAGATGATGTTACACGGCAGTAAGTGCTGAAACATTGCTGTTGTGAAATTCAAATTGCCTATATTAATTTATTTTGTTACTCCTGCTCTGCCTGCGGCCCCTATTTTTTCTAACGAGGACTGTGAAAATTTTATGTCTTTTCTGCTTGCAAAAATTCGTAACGTGAGAATGAGTTTTACACACTCACCTGTTATCTCAATCTCTACCCCATCCCGGCCCATTATCTTGGATACTTTCTCTCTGGTTTCACTACCTGAGCTAGTGAAATTAGTGAATTCTGTGAAAGCATCCTCCTGTTCACTTGACATTATACCTGCATCATTATTCAAAAATGTCTTCCAGTCTATTGGCCCATGTGTGCTCACTTTCATCAACTCTTCACTGGCATCTGGTATAGTTCCGGTTTATTTTAAAAACGCTGCTATTCTCCCACTTTTAAAAAAACCTCAGCTTGACTCCTCTCTTTGGAGCAGCTACAGACCTATCTCTAAGTTACTGTTAATCGCTAAGCTTCTAGAAAAGGTTGTGGCTAGGCAGCTTATGGCAGCTCTGGACAAACATGGCATTTATGATAAGTTTCAGTCCGGTTTTCGTCAATTTCACTCCACGGAGACAGCTCTTCTTAGGGTCTCAAGTGATATCTTGATGAATAATGATGCAGGAAAATGCTCTGTTCTACTCATGTTGGACCTCACATCAGCTTTCGACACAGTTGACCATCACATCCTCATTGAAAGGCTGAAAAAATGGGTTGGTGTATCTGGAACTTGTTAAGAAATCAGTTTTACCCCAGTTCTTTTATTCGTCGAGGCATCCAGAGACGGCACCGGAACTCAGTAGTCATTTCACAAAACCATCTTTATTCATCTTCATTTAAGCATGCACTTCTAGAAGGGAAGACGAGGCCGGTGTGTCCCTCTGCAAATCTTCACTCCTTTGTCTGTGTAACACAGTTTTGTAGGGGCGACCCTATCATAAAACCCCCACGGTGTGCTGCAAACTCTGTGTCTGTGTCTATGTGCACGAGCACATGAATGCCTACATGTGCGCGTTCCCACGTGTCTATGTGAGTGCTCGTGTGTGACTGTGTACGCATACCTGTGTGTATGTGTGTGCACATGAGTGAGTGTGCGTGTGGATGTGTGTGCGTGACAGTTAAAACACTGTGGGTGTAGGTGACTCCCTAGGTCATAAAACCCATCTCCCTTCCAGACCACAGTTATCCAGTTACAAATGTTGAGACCCCCACCCAAACATTCTCTGGGGAATTTCCACTCAGCATTAACTCCTCTCTGTTTTACTTTCACAGTTGAAGTGGGGGAGGGGTCTCCTACAATCTACTCCTAAGTTCACAACACAGTGAGGCCTTTATTATATTGAGGGCAGGGTCAGTATCTCTACTATAGTTCTACATTCTATGATAACACATTTCTAAACTCTAAAATAAGCTAAACATTCCTACAAACTGCATTAGAGTGGTTCTCTTATCTCCATCACTGATACTTTTCTGTGGCAGTCTCCGATTTTAGGTCATCCTCTACCTCCCTTACTTATGGTGTCCCTCAAGGGTCAGTTTTGGGGCCTTTATTGTTTTATTTATCTTCTCCCCCTCCAGCATATAATGGGCTCTTTTGAGGACATTTCTTATCACTGTTATGCTGATGACATTCAGTTGTACGTTTCTTTTATGCCCGAGGATTTATCTAAGCTTCAGCGTCTGAATGATTGCTTAGATTTGATCAAACGTTGGATGGCTGCAAATTTCCTCCAACTCAACGAGGGGAAAACCGAAGTCCTCGTATGCGCCCCTGATAGGTTTCTATCGCAGATAGTGAAAGCCATTGGTCCTCTCTCACTTTATGTTAAATCCTCTATCAGGAATTTAGGTGTCACCTTTGACTCGAGTCTCACATTGGATGGGCATGTGAAATCTCTGGTTCGGTCTTGTTTTTATCATTTGAGAAATGTGGCTAGGCTAAGCCCGGTTTTATCTCGCTCTGAACTCGAGATTGCTATACATGCATTTATTTCGTCACGCTTGGATTATTGTAATTCGCTGTTTATGTGTCTAAGCAAAGGTTCTCTGGATCGTCTGCAGGTTGTGCAAAACGCTGCAGCTAGACTTTTGACAAAATCCTCCAAGTACTCACATCTGACACCGTTATTATCTCAGTTACACTGGCTTCCTGTTAAATTTAGAGTTGATTTTAAGATCCTGGTCTTGACCTACAGAGCTGTGCACGGACTGGCACCTGCCTACATCTTTGATCTGCTACAGCCTTATGTCCCTAGCAGGTCTTTGAGGTCATCTGATCAGGGCTTACTTGCTATAAAAAATACTAAGAGGAGGACTAAGGGGCATAAAGCTTTTGCCACTGTGGCCCCTAGACTGTGGAATTCTCTCCCCCAAGCATTAAGAACTGTGGACTCAGTAGCTGTTTTTAAAAAACAACTCAAAACTCACCTTTTTAAAACTGCTTTTGGTTAATTTTTTGCCTGTTTTATTTTCTCTTTTTAAATCTTTTTATGACTTGTAATCTTATGTGCAGCACTTTGTGACTCTGTCTTGAAAGGTGCTATATAAATAAAAATTTATTTATTTATTTTTTGGTAAAACTGTTCATTTCCTAAGTTTATCTGATGTGTTTTATGTTCTACTCTTAAACTATTGCAATGCAATTTGCAAATACATTTATTTTAACTTTTGATTGGACTATGATTACATCATTTTCAGAACTGGCATTGTATAACTCAACCCCATAGGCTGTATTCAGATTTAAAGTTGTGCGTAAATAAAGTGGTTAAAAAATTAGGTGCGTGCTATTCTTCTTGTTTAGACTTCAGTAGACTGAGTCAGCTCTTCGTGTTGTTTCATTCCTGTTATTTTCCTAGTGAATGTTGCTAATTGCTAATAAAGCTATTTAGTCAGCACTAGCCTTAGTCATAGACTGTAATTAAAACAGCCACCGTGATGTCAGCCCACTATATTTTTAAGCCTCATCAATAGGTATCAGACACCGCCATGTTGGTTCTTTGCAGCCAGAAGATATTAAATTTAGAAAAGAGAGCACAATGCCAGTCTGTTGCAGGGCTAACACAGAGAGACAGGCAGCCATTCACACTCCCTCTCACACCTGTGGGCAATTTGAAATCACCAATTAACCTAACCCTACCTATTGCACGTTTTTAGACTGTGGGAGGAAGCCAGAGGACCCAAACACAAACACAGGGAGAACGTGCAAAGTAACGAAAAAAAAGAACAGTGATTGCCTCCACAGTCACCTCATCTCAATCCAGAAGAGCACCTTTGGGATGTGGTGGAACAGGAAATTGGCATCGTGGATGTGCTGCAGTTCTGAAGGCAAAAGGTAAACTATCCACAGAGACTAAGGCCTGGCTTTTTAATGCTGTTGTGCATTTTAATATGGGAGCCTACGAGGATCAACTTTACGATCAAGCCTGTAGCTGCCATTTTCAGGTCTGGAAGTTGCTACTTGGCAATGGCTAACAACTTCCCATAGCCCTCTTGTCTAGATATTTGGTCATGCCTAATCTCACAGGGACCTAGATGGATATGGCTATCAACATTTTTTTTTTTTTTTTTAAATATTACAGTCTATAGTTCATTTCTATAGTTGTCTAAGGACAACTGTCTCTTAGACTTGTGCAGATTTTGAACAATCAACAAGGCAACAGGCAAGAATTCTGTTTTAAAGGCAAAACGTATTCACATCAAAGCATTTTTTAAAACTAACATGCCTGCACGAGATCTGTGAGGATTCACTGGCACGCATATAAAGCCCTCACATATCTGTTGGCCTTGAATTAAAAGTTTGTAAAACTAAAAAGTTCAAGGCAAGGCAAGGCAAGTTTATTTGTATAGCACAATTCAACAACAAGGTGATTCAAAGTGCTTTACAGAGACATTAGAAACAGTTCAGTGAATGTAGAATCTTTACAAAGCACATAATACTCGGGACAAGAAATGTTGTGTATAAAAAAAAAAAAAAAAAAAAAACGAACAAAGCATGAACACTTTTTATAATAAACTTTCCACAGCTGTTATTCTTAGCAAAACCCAGTGACACTGTAGCATTGAAGGTAAGGACAAAGCCTCCCTCATGTCCCTCTTGTGGTCTTGTGAAGGCAACAATGTGAAAAGACTCCAAGAGTCTCCTGCAAGGTGGGATGTGTCATTATCGGACTGTATCATGGATATTTATAGCACATATTTAACAATTTCCAGTGTACCCGTGGAAGGTGTGCAGATACTGAAGATACATCCTTCCTCTCGTTCTCCTCCTCGTCGTTTATTTCTTAAAATATAGAAGAAAACATTTTTCGCCTTTATTTCCTCTGCTTTCTTTGTCACATCACATGCTGAGACAGCCGGCACCTCCTCCCCTATTCACAGACTCACGAGGCAGTGATGCTGAGACCAGTGGCCAGTCAGTACATTTACTGAATGTGTATGTGCATTGCTGGGAAGCCGTCCTTCATCACGTTTGCCATTTTTTTTTTGACACCCGCAGTCAAAGGCCAAGCGCTAAAAGAGTGAGCAGAGAGTGAAAACAAGCGTGAGACAGAAAAAAGGGCAAAGGCGGTGCAAGATGGGGGGGGGGGGAAAGAACCAAGAAGAAGTCACTACAGGAGAGTGGGAACACTTATAAAAGGCCACGTGAAAGCAGCAAGCGTTACAGTACTGTGCAAAAGTGTTGAGCCACCCATCATTTCTTTATCATATGCTCCAACACCACTGACTGAAATGCAACCCCAAACTGTTACAGAGCCCCCACTATGTTTTACAGATGGTACTCATGTTATACCTCTCCTGACACATGACCCATGGTTTGAACCAAAAGTTTAAAATCTGGATCTCTTTGAAATTTTTCATCACTCCATAAGACCTGTTGTTACAGTCCAGTTCTTGTGTAATTTGGCATACCTATATGCAAAGTCTTCATATAATAGTTCTTTGGGAATTGAAACCCAAACTGTTATCTTTGGTATTTGAATTATGATGGCTTTAATGATGAAAGCAGTCAGGTGCATAGACTGACCTGAAAATGAGTGAATATGTAACCAAGGTCAAAAAGAGGACTTTAAAAGACCTTCTCAAAAAACTACTGTTCAAAACAACTTGTGGTACTGTCGTTTCTACCTGTACAAAGAGTGAAGTAAGATTGCAATAAAAGCTCTGGCAGCCAATAGAAAAAGTGGAAAACTAAAAAAAAAACAAAAAAAACCAACCCAAAACTCAAATAACATTCTGTCACACTGTTACTTTGTTACTAAATACAATTTTATTGTAGAACTAATGTACACAATGATTATCTGATCTGAGCATTTATGCAACATAAATTAGTGTGTGACTTTGTAAACTGGTGGCAAGGTTTGAAAAAACAAAAACAAATCAAATATCAAGCTATCACTGCTACGTTTTTCTGTACAGATCGTTAACAACACAAGAAGACACAGTTTATTTAAATTAACCAGTGCACTCTTCAATACAGGACAAAACCCCCCTATTTTTAAATAATGCAAAAAAAAATCTCAAAAGGCACTTTAAAAATGGTAAAGCTTAAACTGTTTAACAAAAGGAATGCAACACATCTGAGGAGGAGAAATTTCCAGGTTGCTGAAGAAATAAAAAAAATTAAAAAAAAAAACCCTCAAAGGAAAGACAAGGACATGAACGTGTCCTGACCTCACAGACTATAACGACTGGCTTGTAAGTGCCCGACTCTTTCAAACCCCTGAACTCCAGTCTGTGATGCAGTTTAATGTGTGCACAGTTTTGAATGATAAATCTAACATTCAAAGTATTTCAATTTTGAATGACGCTTGTGGATCGCAAAAAATAAAAAGACTTCTATAAAAAAAAAAAAAAAAAAAACACCTTTCTTCAGTTCAAGTAGAGGCCAAGCGGAGTTCTCATGCACTGTTATCTTTGTTTTTTTTTTTTTTACAGCCTTTACCATAGAAAACCCCCCACATCAATTTCAAATAGAACATTTTATTTTGCATTTGTTTGTAGTAGCAAACATGATTAATGACGACGAAACATCTTCAGCAGCTGATCGTGCTTCCCATTCACACTGGTAACAGAGATCCAGTCTGTATTATCCGTGTCTCACATATATCTGTTTTTGATGTATTCCCTGTACATCAACATGTCCTCTCTGCACAACGCCCTCACCTGGCCCTGACCGGTCATCACGTGGCCCTCAAATACCTCCTGGCTGTTTTTGCCCACCTGTGGAGGTAAAACTGCATAGATGCTGTCCTCTGGGAAGCAGGACACTGGCTCTCTAAGAGAGAAGGAAAAGAAAAATGGGAGAGAAGCATGTGTGATTGGTGTATCACCATATACATTAACTTTAGGCAAATCACGTGGCTTAAGACAAGGCAAAAACAAGAGGTGGAAAGGAGTTTGTTTGAGCCAACAAAAGACTGTAAACTGCTGCTGAGAGGTGGAAACAACACGAGGAGGGTGAAGATGAGTGCTTTCACAGCAGTATTACTCATATTTTCCAAAAACTAGATTTTAAAGCATGTCTTACCATCTTCTGGGTGAATTATCAACTGCGTGCTTGTCAAGTCATCTATTCAGTTAGGCTTCCAACAACAGCTGAGGCCTGAGTGAGAGGCTGTTTAGACACATGGCTGCATTTCAAATGGCACCTGCCTCATGATGGGCTGTTTTCAAAGGCACAGCGGAGGCTCTCGGAAGCCTTGAGATAAATTATGAGCTGTGGAGGATGTTGTAGCCATAGAGTATATGGCTACAACCCCCCCCAAGGCTGCTGTGTAAGAATCCTTAATTACACAGACTAGTCAGTAGTGCTGAAGGTAAAAAATATCTCTAGGCCAAGTTGAGAAAACAAATAGCATTTTTGTTTTGGGGCTTTTTATTGCAAAATGTGGAAAATGAAAACTACTGACTGATGCATTCATTCATCATAAACTGAGAAACCGCAATCCGTTACAATTCACTGTTTATTGCCCGTAAAATAACAAATATGACCGTGACCCTTAGGCGCAATCTGGGCGAAAAGCCCCGTGATGATTACTGTGTGTAAGTTTGATTAAAATCTGCCCAATGCAGCAGGAGGAGTGATTCCTGTGGCACAGATTCATCAGAACTTTGAGTGGATTTTACACACACACCTGAGACTTGCTGGAGAGATCTGACTAACAAGTCTCACTTGTTTCACAGCCTGCTACACAAAGAAACCGGTGCTGTTAGATGAGGTTAGAGGACAATATGTTTGATTGAAAATGAACTTCACAGTTTGCAGTGTGACTTAATACGACTATAAAGAGGTGGTGCTGGTGTTCAAATAAAGTTCTTATGAGATATTGATGTTGGCAGTTTAAATATGTGCATTTAATAATGAAAAGTGAAGCAATATTGATTACTGGTATATTTTTCAGATATATTTTCCTTTTAAATTTGAGGTTGTTTTTTTTTAATAAATTTGCCTCTTTTATCCTCTTAAATTTGCTATTATTTCCTTGTAAAACTATCATCTTGAAAATATTATTTTAAACTTTCACTAGCCCTAATACATTGTCACATGAATAGTGCTGATATTAGTTAAACAAGCAAGAAATTTGATAAGTTGCGTGTACAGAGCTGGAAACATGGGTCACAATTTGGCTATTTTCAAACTTATTCAAACAGTATTGACAAGATTTGTGAATTTTTATTAGAAGCAGACCTTTTTTTTACCCATAAAAATAATTTTTATTTCTTACTTTCTTGTTCACATAATATAAAGCAGAAGTATAATGTGTCTACAAACTCCTACAAACCATGTGAGCAACACTGAAAACATTTCAAGTAAATATGTTTGTGTTTTCAAATATTTCAAACTTCATCTTCTGGCCTGTTGAGCTTACTATTACTGTATAAACTGTTTAATGTCTGTAATTTGTACATTACATTTGCCTTATTATAAGACAACTTATTTTAGAGCATAGAAAAGCCTCAATTATACCTTCCACATGAGTCTGCTACAGTCCAAGTGATATAAATTTCATCATCAGCATGAAGGTCCATACAGATATCCACGTGCCAGCCTATTGTTTGTTTACACCACGTGGATTTGTCTGTGGAGGATTTACAGCGCACCAACGATGCATACACCTCAGGCGGCGAACTTGAAAGTAGTGTAAAAGGAATGATTACTCGGCCATTGAGCCCCCAGCTGTCCGTGTTCGAATTTGCAACGGAGTACAGTCAGGTCTTAAGGTCAAGACCTTCCAATACTGAAGACAGAAATCAAACAATCTTCCCATGAGCAACACTTGCCCCGGTGGTGCCGAAAAGTTCTTTTTAATGGGTAGAAACCTTAGAAACCAGATACATGGTGGGCGGCCATCTGTCCTAACCAGCTGGGGTGAGAGGAGAGCAGAGGAAGAAAAGAGGGCCATTAATCTCTACACCTCACTGATGTTTCTCAACAGGAATGGGCTACAGTATTCATTTCTTTTCCATTTTTATCTCCGTCACTTGAGTCATCTTTGGCTGAGCCTGATGGATCAATAGAGGAACATAGAGGGAGGTGACACTCTAAAAGGCTTCTAACAGTGACAACACGTTTGGGGTGCTGTAACATCTTAGAATAGCACTGTTGCACAACAACAGACACACCTGTAGCACCCTGCGGGCCTGACACGAGGATGACAACAATGGCTGGATGGACTACTGAAAGGCCAGAGAGAAAGACAACGTAGATGAAAAGGTTTGATTCCCTGCTGATGGAGATTTCCTAAAAGAAAATATTGATACTTCTGCCACTTTTGTAAGATAAATTACAAATTTTCTCCTGTTCTGTAAGAAGGGATACATACAAGAAACTTTCACATTTAAAAACGGTTCACACACCAAAGACATACTAGAAACACATCAGAGGCATGTCTTTCATCATCCTTGAATTTTCCTCCTCCAAGTTGATTACATGTCCCCACTGTGTCTTTGTCAGTCTTCCTCTAAGTGACCATTTCTTGTCCATATCCTCTTCAGTTCCACATGACCATCAAACTTAGTCGATCCGAATGACAACCGATCTGGTTTTCTAGGAAATTACTGGCAATGATAACGAGTCGCATTCATGGTCTTCTTAGAAAACTGAAAGTGAATACCTTCCTCACCTCTCACCCATGCATTCAAACATAACAAGGGAAAGAAAACTAATTCATGAAATTTCTATCCACTTTTGCACTTTTTCATTCTGTAAAAAGGTATCATTTCTATAATGTCTGTTGAACAATACAACCGCTACCAATTCCCTCTGATGCAGTCTCTAAGCCATTTTCCCTTCAGGAACATTTGCTTAATAATCAACGTGTCTCAAAGTGTTTTTTTATTTTCCTGAAGTGAGGTTTTACTACCTTTTTTTTGCTGTTTTTTTACTACAACTGCAAGGAGCTCCCTCCACCTCCCTCCCTAATCTCACTGCAAACATCACAGTCGACAGTGACTCCTGCCTGACCTCATCTGCCAGGCTGTCCATGACCACTGCCAAGAGGGGTTCAGTGTCCTGCACCACAATTAAATATTTCATCACATGCTTCCTCATACAGTACCATAGCTCTTCTCTTGGTATCCTATAAAATCCTTTCACATGCTTTCCAAAATGACACATTACAGCTCTTTCTGATCATCTCTGTACTTCTTCATCAAAACTTCTAAATATGTAAAATTTGAAATCTCTAAACTAAACCGTGTCTTAGAGCCAACTGCGAGTTAGTATGGACTCTGCCTGCCAATCGTCACAAATTAACAAGTCATATCTCGTTTGTATAATCCATAAAAACATGATTAAAAACATCAATCTGTGATTTCTGCTTTGGGAGGCTTTGGATGCTGAACTAATGGAGATTTGTTGTAGGTAAATTGTCTTACTATAAACAGAAAGACAATTTTTTAAAAGAGAAAACAGCGGCTGAAAGATGGGAATTTTCCATGAACAACATATATGAAATTGGGAAGGCGAGTGCGGGAGTTATTTATAGTTACTCTTGCCAGGACAAAAAAAATTTGTATTTACTTGATTCAAAATGAGTAAGTAATTTTAGGGGGTTGTAAAGTAATTTTAGGGGGGTTGTAAAGCTGTAGCTTTTCCACATGATTTGATTTCTTTACACACAGGAAAAAATCCAAGTGAACTGCAAGCAAACCAAAATGTATCATTACAGAATATTCAGTCTGCTTATTGGGCATATATGTCTAGGGTGCGAGCAGTAAATACAGTAAGAAGGTGCTGTGTTCTGATCTACTGCATAAAATGAAGAATTCCTGCTCATGTCACAGATGGTTGCTAATAGATACAGACCCCAGCACATCGATTGAGCCTTGTTGCATCCCAGAACACAAAGCACATGTAGCTACAGGAAGTTTTTTTTAGCTCAAACTTGCAATGTATACCTGGTAGTAGGTTTGGAAAGGGGTCAAATCAAGTTCACAGAATCACAGACTGCTCTGGAGTTCATTTGGGACCACACAGGGGCCCCCTCCTCCAAAGGGTCTTAGTGTGGTTGTTTTGGCTCGCACTTACATGCGATTACAGTGTTCAAATCAGCACAAATGGACTGCACCAGAGTTCGATTTAAACAGACTAAAAACTGGAGGTGCGCAAGGACCATCAATAAGTTTAAATGTTCAAACAAGTTTTTTGCACTTTCACAAGAAGACAAAACCTAGCAGGTATGAATGTTGATATATAAGAAGCCATCATGTAAGAAAATCACAAGTGCATGTAGAGGAGGAATTTGTTTCTAAACTGATTTATGTGTTTGCACAGGTGTGTGTGCATGCATGCCTTACAGCTCAAAAGACAGCTCGACAAAAACATCTTGTGCGTTTCCATGGCTGCACATTGCCATCACACGTGTGGTTGAACTTTGAATCTGGCTGAGGGATAAAAAAAAAGGGGGGGAAAAAACCAAACAAACACCATCTACGGTAAAGAGTGGACTGTCTGGGAAATAGCGTGTATGCAAAGAAGTGAAGAAACATATGACAATTAAACAGTGCGCAGCTAGAAGCCTCGACTGAGACCACTTAGTAGTGCAATCCTTCTCCCAAGGCTAGTGAAAATGTTGAGTGCTTTATAAAAGGGGTCATTTATAACTGCAAACCAAGAATACAATACCATACATTACACGTGAGCCAGGTTTATTGAGTTTGAGTACATGTGGCTTTTTTCCCCTTTTTTCTATTAATATGTTTTACTCACAGACAGATGATGTTTGCCGGGTTTATGTGTTCAGTTCTCTCCACTCTGTGCTGGCTCTCACCCAAGTGAGCAAACCTGCAGGAAAATACAAAACATAATACAGAGAATGAATGATATTTCTGCAAAATAAGCCAGTAGTGTAGGTGTGCATTGCTTACAAATGCTTCTGCCCTCTTCATCGTGAGCGGAACGATCCAAATAACCCTAATCTGTAATAGGGTCGTTATGGCTCTACCGAATGCTTTCAATTTAAGGCTTCATACTGTCTTCAGTGTTCAACTTGTCTTCTGAGATCTCTAATATTTAGATCTCACCATCATCAAATCACAAATTTCCCTGTAGGTCATTTTTCTCTCACAAAGACTCAATAATATGCAACTGCTGAGTCCCCCTCTGGCTGTTGCTTATGATTTTTAATATTAATGCATTGATTAGCAGAGCACTGGCTGCAGCCACCATCTTTGGAGCAGTTTCAACTTCAATAATGAATGCAATTTCATTCTCATTATGTGCCACTGTAGTAGGAGAATATGAACAGCATTCTTCACTGCAATTTGAATTGTGTGTGTTTTTTAAGGTTTACTCCCTTGCTTTAGTCACCCAGTATAAATGTGACTGCCATCGAAGTGCGATGAGACAGAATACAGACCTAAGTCAGTGAAGATGTTAAAATAAATAAATGTTTTGGTAACAACTAAATGTCAGGACCATTTTATTTATTGTTACGTTAACTACCTAACTTATTAGAAATTGCTCATACATTCTCGACCAATGCCACATTTCTATGTAATGCATATGCTGTATTTTAAATGTATGCATCAGTTTCAGTGTTTTGGTGTGTGTGAGACTGATTCATGATGTTTATGACATTCAAATGTTTGATTTTTCCATGTCATTCTGATCTATTCAAGCTTTTTTTGTTTTCATTTCTACATTGCATTTCTCTATCCGGTCGTTAAGTCTGACGTCACTAGCCGTGTCTGGGCCTAAACGCCGCTGCAGGTCCATATATCAAACGATCACTATGGCATTACTGAGAGTTGAAAAACTGTCTGAAGTCTTTCATCTTTAATAAAATCATCAGCGTTCTGCTCTACCAGGTGTAACAATTGAGTTTAACATCCAGGCATCCATGAAAACGGAATTTATGAAATTTAACGGAGTTAGGAGCTAGCAGGAGGTTAGCTCGCTAGCTTCTATCTAAATACAATATAGCATGTTCTGACTGCGGGGCTTTGGAAACAAATTAAAACGTACAGCTCTGTTATCACTTCCAACCTAAATGAAGACAGAAAACTAAACAGCAGTGACGTTTGTAAGGTTACTGAAGTTTGGCTAGCTGGTATATAATGATGTGCTACATGACCGCTAACGACACAGCTATGTTAGCATAATATAAACAAGCTAACTTTTTTTCCACTCGATAAAAGTTAACGTGAGTGTTCTCGGTGGTCAGGAACAAATGTAATCGCATGGCAGGATGCTGTAAAAGGACCAAACTTCAGCTAGGAGAACAACTGAGATAATCCATCCACAATATGAGGTTAGTCATTCATTGCTGCATGGGCTGGGCTGTAGTTACATCCTAAGGTTTTAAAAACTGAGCTTAAATAAATGATTAGCGGTAATAAAAGCCGAGGGAGGTCAACAGTGATCACTGACTGTTTTAGGAGCTTTTTGAGATTAAATAGAAGAAAATACATAACATTAAACATGTTAACAACACAAAAGCCATATTAAACGCAGACTACTTTAGGCCCGGAAGTAGGATTCGTCACGTCATCACTTAACGACCGGATAGAAGTGCTGAAAATTAAGTTAATCTGATTGGCAGTCAAGTCAAGTAAATTGTTTTTTTTGTGCTGCAAGTAGTTTCATCTACTTGGTGACAGAGTAAAAATAGGATGCCATGGGTTGTAGCTCAGAGGTCATCTACTGATTGCAAGGTTGGTTGTTTGTGAATGTTCAATAGAAAGCATTGAAAAAAGTGCTTGTATGAATGGCTGAATGAGGCATACAGTGTAAAGTGCTATATAAAAATCATTTACCATTCAACCTCTTTGCAACTAGAAAAAAATCGGTGATTGCATTTCATTTTTTTGCTTTTGCGACTGATTGCAAGACCAACTTGCAACTTGACCAACAATCACTCAGAAACATTTTGAAAGGTTCATAAACAACTGCTGCCTCATTTATAAATGCAAACAGGTCGCCAAAATGTTGCAATTAGTCAGAGTCAGTGTGTAGGAATGAGGGCACCTCTTTGAATCAGCAGACTCAATGAGCTGCCAACTGTTGTATTTTGATTACACTGCAATATGAAAGTAAGGTTGCTGAACACTTATATCATTTCGCAATTAAACGTCCATCTTACTTTAACATTTGTATAAGAATTTCAGTTATTGGTCAAGTTTCTGTTCAATCTGAATTTCTATGTACGCAAACTGTAACAGTTGCAAATTTTGCAAAGTTACCACACTGTTATATCAGAACAAGATTGTGTTTAATTCCCAACTTGACTCCATTCAATCTGATAGCAAACTGACCATCTAATTGCCAGATAAAAAGATAAAATAAAATAGTGAGGCGTGGCTAAAAACTATTGCACAGCACAGTACATGAGAGGATGAAAGCTCATGTTACATATCTTCTGATATAATAAACACATAGCATGTATGGCCCCCATTGCTTTAATGACAGCTTGGATGTGAGCTCACATAAACTCAAGAAGTTTGTCTTATCTTAAATTTAGGTTTTGCACAATGTTCCAAAAATCTTCCATTTTTTATCCAATGGGTTCCAGGTCAGGTGTCAGGTGCCCATTGGTATTTTATGGTCTTCAGCAGTTCTTGCAATGCCTTGAAGTGTGTTTGAGGTCTGCAGTCACATGGTCTTTTCCAAACTATAATGTGCACTTACTCTATAAACAGCAAAGATTCTCTTAAAAGAATAACTATCCACCATCTACAGTTCTACTTCAGTCATCCTCTTTGGATTTAGGACAGCAGTGTGAGGGGGAAAAAGCTATCAAAGCTTCATCCAATGATCATTCTGTATAAAACGTGCTGTAAGCTTCCAAAGAACAGACAGACAGTTCTGTTCAGATTCAAAGCCTGCTGATGGCTATTCACTGTGTCCTAAATCAGTGTTGGCAGCAAACAGGGAGAAAGTACAAAATGAAATAGAAAGGACTTGCAGAAAAGAGAAGGAAGGGAAAGGTGGAGAAAGAATAGTGAGGTCAGAGGCGTGATAAACCCGCCTGGTTGATGCTTGTTTTCAGGATGACCCATATCACCCTGAGGGGGTGGCTGCCTGTTCTGCCCCTGTGTCTTGAACACTGCGTTGTTCTGACTGATAATATTAAGTGCCTCATTCAGGATAAAGTAGACTTCATAGATTTTACTACTTTTATTGAGCAGCATCCGCAGGTGAAAATATCAGATTGTCCAATACTTTGACATTTGACCTGAATGTCTGTCGTTGACGCTAAAATAGTAAATTAGGAAGCTAAACCTTTTCACTTTAACATTCCAGCAGTGCCTAGTCATCTTATGACTAGAATAAAATTAGGACAGCAACCTTCTTGCAACCAGAGCTGTTGAATGGAAGACTCCGTTCACTTCAATTGACCATTTTTTCATTTTTATAGCAATGGCGGATCATGGTCATTCTGAAAGGTAGCAAGAATTGCTAGCCGTGGCATAGAGCTATAAAAGAACAGAAGTTTGAGATGCATTTCTAAAAGGTAGGAAGTTAAAAAAGAAAAACTATTTGAAGGCCATATGACCCACGTGACGACCCCAAACCCTTCAATCGGGCACTGATTGTAGTATCAGTAACTAAAGTTTGAGGGTTTGAATCATGATTTTATGATTAAACACGTCCCCTAATGGGACACAATCTGTCTCCAAACAATCACAGCCCAGCTTGACTGACTGCAGTCGCTCTCAGATTATCAAAGATTTGCAAATAATTGTTGTTTAATATATACACACAGATTATCACCATGGTACAACCCATCTGAGGTAGTATGTGCTGATGTTGACTACTAGTCTCTTTGCAATGTGGGAACTGACTCAACTGCTTATATTCCTAAATGAAAGCAGGGCTGCCGAGCACTTAAGTCTTTTTACAGTTAAATCGCCATCCTACAGCAACTACATCACTATTTGTTGAGGAATTCAGTAACTCGCAGACTGCAGATGCAAACATGACCCCTTTCACTTGCAAACTGATAGCAGAATGACAGAATAGTCTCTCTGTCTTATTGGCATTTTATTGCTGTCTTGATGCACCAAAACTTTGAAGAAAAAAAAACATTTCAGAGGCAAAGAGACTCCAAATAGCAATAATTGTATCTCCAACCACAGTTTTTCTTAATGTGACTGAAGCATTAATGGACTAATGGAAACATTTTCATTTCATTACGCAGTCCAGATTTGCAGCTCAATCTTTTAATATAAACATTAGCCTCCTAAGACCTGAACTCTTTCACGGCATGCATTTTAAATTTTTCTTGGCCATTTGAGTTGATTGGGACCTGATGAATGTAAAAACAAAGAATTACCAGATTTTTTTTAACCTAATTTTTGTTTCTGAGACAAATGAGATCCACGTATGGTTTTAACAGTGGCAGTATAATGTCCTCGTAAGTGGATATCAGGCCCTTGTAGAGAAAAATTAACTATTTTCGTCTAGACATCCCAAAATGTGATGTCCACACATGTGGACGCCAGGTCCTGGGAGGTTAAATGAAATTAACAGGTGGGCAGTAAACATTAGTGCCACAAAAATCAATTCACCCCCTCCCAAAAAAAAATCTGAAATGTGGTCACAATTTCTTTCTTGAGAAACTGCAAGACAATTAATTTTGGCTTACTAGCTATGTGCAAAAGTTTTATTATAAATATTATTTCTAATATTTATCTTATAAATATACAATTTCTTTGGAAGTCACATATTTTGACCACCAAAATTGAATCTGTTCCCCTCAACTCTAAGTGACAATGTAATGTAATTTTCTCCTTGTATTCCTGTCATGTCCAGTTTACAAGACTGGCACTTCACAATAATATTCCTGACGCAATCTTTCCAGTTCGACGACACCACTACACTACAGTCCAAAAGGACACACTTGTTCAGTGTGAAAAAGTGCATTCTCATCAGCTCCAAATACTCAGCGCCTTGATGCACCTGCAGTGGGAGTATTTGGATGTGTGCTGGTGCCTTTGTCTTATTTTCATCTGCGTTGTTTTTTTGTTTTCACTGTCATTACGAGGTTAGGTTCAGGCAATGAGGATGTAAAGTTTTTCACTGGGAGTGACGGGATGGACGAGATCAGATATGAGTACGTCAGAGAGACAGTTCAGGTTGAGCAGTTTGGTAACAAAATTAGAGAGAAAAGGCTGAGATGGTCAGACATGTGCAGAGGAGGGATAGCAGATATAGTGTACAAAGGATGTTGAAGATGGAGCTGCCAAGCGGTAGAAAAAGAGGAAAACCTCAGATGTTGCAAAAGAGGACACACAGAGGGTGTGACAGAGGAGGATGCTAGAGATGGGGTGAGGATAAAGGAAGATGATCCACTGTGGCAACCGCTAAAGGAAGCAGTCAAAAGAAGGAAGAGGTGATTAAGTTCAGGCAACGAAGCTATTTTGTATAGCAAAAGGTCTTTGAGTGGGAAAAATAAAGATTACCCAGTTTGCTTAAATGTTATGTCAACAGATTCTTTGATGGATGGATGGCCATCTTTAAATTTAAAGTAATATTGCTGAGATTGCGTGAGTGAAATTGTGGGCCAGTATCTGTGATATGATGACTACTGAATATATGTTATTACATATTGTTATAGTTTTCATCCCTTGTATGTAATTAGTAGCTCAGATTTACCTTTGGTAAACAAGTAGGTCATCTTCAGAGGGAAACTCAGCCAGATTGAGTCCATAAGGCTCCTTTGCCATGTGCTGCTGATAAACCTCCTGAAAATGTGAAGAGAGACACAAAAACATACTTACGCATGTGGACAAGATAGAAAAAATATTTAAAAAACAGTTTTCATAAATGTTTAATCATGGCTTTTAAATGACCGCAAAAAAAAAAAAAAAAAAAAAAGTAAGCTAGTCGACTTATAACTATAAAACCATACAGACAAGGTCATCAGGTTCAGCTGCTTCTCCCCAACAGATTCAGTAATTAGGATGGCGCAAGGAGGTTAATCTTAGCAACTTCAAAAGTAATTTAATTGTTGGTGTCTGGTAAGGTGCTTTCATGTTCTTTCGTGCTTAGGGACATGCCCTCCTGGGGATCTGTCACACAGTGTTCAGTGTCTGTTGGGATATAATAATCATAATAAACAGGAGATCATAATAAAAAGGTCAAACTGGTTCAAGCTGACTGATCGGAATAGAATTAAACTGTGAGGCAACGGGGCATTTCAAATGTGACACTTAATTAAAAAAAAACTCAACAGAAACTTTAATTTAGAGAGAACTGTAATCCTTAAAATACAATTATAAACACTCATCATTAATTTATTGTAGTCTGTAGTCTTTTCTTTACAATATAACACATATTAAGATTATCATTGCTATCAAGTGGGGCTGTGTAAATATAAAAACAATAAAATTGTAACAGAGTACCCTCCATTAACAGGCAATGCTCGAGCTAATTTATTTTATTGAAGAAATTGAAAATTGCCAAAGGAATCAAAAGGAAGGTGAAACAGCTGAAATGGTAGATGCTGCAGAATTGTGCAACACGTTTTAATCTTGATAAATAAATGATTAAAAAGTGGAAAACACAAAACATATCCTGTAAAACATCTTTGTTCTCAAAATTTGAGTTCCAATCCAACATCTGCTAGTTTTAGACCAGATTAACATGTCAATATTTTAACAAGATTTAGCAGATATATCTGTATAACCTTCCTGATTATTCAAAATGTCCTATAAAAAAGCATTTTCTAGGCAAAATATGATTTGTGGGGGTGTTTTGTTACATTTTACTCTGCCTATAGTCTCTACGGAAAAGGTAAAAGCCTGTTATGTAACAGCATATACAGGATTTGCATGAACGCAGTCCGTTCTCTCACTTTTCTGACATTGCAGTAATATGTGCAACATAAAGCTTTCAATTTTCCCAGTAACTGTATTGATCTGAGCTGCAGGGAGGGGAGAATTACGCAGGGTGTTACCAGAACCATGTCCAGGAAAACAGCAGCTGTGAACACACACAAGATCACAATAATACACAGAGCCCTGTTCAAAGACTACACGGGGATTCGCAAAACACTAACCGCACCATACACACCTACGTGCAGCACACAGGCGAGGGTGTTGTGCAGGCGCATATCTGCTTGTACAGCAACACACAGCAAATCTACCGAGCACATGCACGCTCAAATCGAGGTGGAATACCAAATGAGCATGTGTAATTACATGGTAAACGTAGTAATGATCCGATGTTTAAATATTTCAACAGTTGTGTGTTGTGCTGGCACCCTGGCAATCCATTCTCGGGGACAGGCTTGCAGGCAGCGACACGAGATGCACGAGAGTGACTGCGTGCGCCCAACACGTGAGCAAGCTGTCCGGCCCAAAATATTCATGACCAGCTCATTGCTCATGGCCACGAGAAGACAGGCAGGAAACCCAAGGAAAATACATCATAAATCAGGAGGAGAAATAGATGGATGGAGAAAGAGGGAGTGCCTCTGCTTTCAACTCTGAAGACCAAATGCCTTCAAGATATTTCTCCTTCTCGGTGCCACTGCCCAGATAAATCAAGCAAAGGTGCTTTTTCTTTTTGTTGTTAGAACAATGTTGTAGATTCAAAGCTTTGTGCTGCACAAATAGGACAATTACATGAAAAAATGTAATGAGACTACCGATGAGACCTCAAGGACAGCTGGGACTTTCTACAAGAGCAGTCTAAGGTGCCAAGACCTTTAGTGAATTATAAAACAGGAGTAAGCCCAGGCTGAGAATAATGTGAAGATTTCCTAAATCAATAACTAATCTAAATGGCACCTAAAAGGTGGTGGATTAGCCAATTGGTTATGAACGGATGTATTGTAATTGGCTGGACCAATTACAATACATCCGTATTGAGGGGAAAAGGAACGCGATTAGTCCCGTACTTCAGCTAGAATGAAAAAAAGACACAAAGCTGGAGTTATTCTGTCTTTACGCTGTCAGCTGCCTCTTCTCCCCTCATTCTCCCTCCCTCCCTCCCTCTCCTGTTGCTACTTCAATCATGAAACTGATCAATGATCAGCTGATCGTCTCTCTTGTTTGTTTATCTCCCACTTTGCGCCAGAAACAGGAAACCAGCGGATGTTGCGCTAAACAACAACAGCAGCACGTTCAAGCTTGATAAGCTGTTGTTATAATTTATTTTAAATTAATTTCTAGTATCAGCTGATGTTTGCTGGAGCCACAGCTGTAAAAGCTGCTGCTCATGATATCGGTTTGGAAACATGAAGGTGATACAAATCATACATATATATATACCAACAAGACAGTGTACATCACTGTCACAACAGCGTTTGTTTTAGTTTTGTCTTTTTTTCATGTCATGTCATGATGACTGTGAGCAGCTTCGGTAGCAAAGGCAATATAATAACTCTGAAACCAACAGTTTACACATCACTGGGGGCTCCTTCATGCATGACAAAGGTAATTTCTTAGAAACTGAGACATTTTAAGAGGATGTAGTTATCTGGTGCATCAGTCCTGTTGACACACTGACCTACTCTACCTGTGCTCATTAATGTGCTTCTTGGTCTCACTGTGCTTATAGGGAATCTGGGTCAAAACGTGCATCCAGTCCCCCCGGGACATGAAACAGATACCAATATAGACAGGACATGACAAAGGTTCGTTACTAATATCTACACACATACGCAGATTTTACTGCATTTGATGAACTATACAGTGATGTGTCTGTTTAGAAAGTAGCAAAAGCATTTATCAGAATCGCATATTGAGAATTTTTTTCAATGAAAATATTCCTTTTAGGCCTAAAAAGGTCTTACATGCAATCTACAGCTCTGCCTAATTTGGTATGCATGGATCTTGCCCAGTGTCAGCCAGGAGAGGCTGTAGCTGCCATCAGTCTTAGTTGGATACATGGTTAAGAAAATGAATGGATGAATGCATCTCTAAGAATATCCACTGCAAGCTCTACTCACTCTCAAATTCTCTTGCTACATGGTAGGACGACGCAGTACTTACAGTGGGGCAAAAAAGTATTTAGTCAGCCACCGATTGTGCAAGTTCCCCCACCTAAAATGATGACAGAGGTCAGTAATTTGCACCAGAGGTACACTTCAACTGTGAGAGACAGAATGTGAAAAAAAAAAATCCATGAATCCACATGGTAGGATTTGTAAAGAATTTATTCGTAAATTAGGGTGGAATATAAGTATTTGGTCACCTCAAACAAGGAAAATCTCTGGCTCTCACAGACCTGTAACGTCTTCTGTAAGAAGCTTTTCTGTCCCCCACTCGTTACCTGTATGAATGGCACCTGTTTGAACTCATCATCTGTGTAAAAGACACCTGTCCACAGCCTCAAACAGTCAGACTCCAAACTCCGCCATGGCCAAGACCAAAGAGCTTTCGAGGGACACCAGGAAAAGTATTGTAGACCTGCACCAGACTGGGAAGAGTGAATCTACAATAGGCAAGCAGCATGGTGTGAAAAAATCAACTGTGGGAGCAATCATCAGAAAATGGAAGACATACAAGACCACTGATAATCTCCCTCGATCTGGGGCTCCACGCAAGATCTCATCCCGTGGGGTCAAAATGATCATGAGAACGGTGAGCAAAGATCCCAGAACCACACGGGGGGACCTGGTGAATGACCTGCAGAGAGCTGGGACCAAAGTAACAAAGGTCACCATCAGTAACACACTACAACGGCAGGGAATCAAATCCCGCAGTGCCAGACGTGTTCCGCTGCTGAAGCCAGTGCATGTCCAGGCCCGTCTGAAGTTTGCCAGAGAGCACATGGATGATACAGCAGAGGATTGGGAGAATGCCATGTGGTCAGATGAAACCAAAGTAGAACTTTTTGGTATCAACTCAAATCGTCGTGTTTGGAGGAAGAAGAATACTGAGTTGCATCCCAAGAACACCATACCTACTGTGAAGCATGGGGGTGGAAACATCATGCTATGGGGCTGTTTTTCTGCCAAGGGGACAGGACGACTGATCCGTGTTAAGGACAGAATGAATGGGGCCATGTATCGTGAGATTTTGAGCCAAAACCTCCTTCCATCAGTGAGAACTTTGAAGATGAAACGAGGCTGGGTCTTCCAACATGACAATGATCCAAAACACACCGCCCGGGCAACAAAGGAGTGGCTCCGTAAGAAGCATTTGAAAGTCCTGGAGTGGTCTAGCCAGTCTCCAGACCTCAACCCCATAGAAAATCTGTGGCGGGAGTTGAAAGTCCGTGTTGCTCGGCGACAGCCCCAAAACATCACTGCTCTCGAGAAGATCTGCATGGAGGAATGGGCCAAAATACCAGCTACTGTGTGTGCAAACCTGGTAAAGACCTATAGTAAACGTTTGACCTCTGTTATTGCCAACAAAGGTTATGTTACAAAGTATTGAGTTGTATTTTTGTTATTGACCAAATACTTATTTTCCACCCTGATTTACGAATAAATTCTTTACAAATCCTACCATGTGGATTCATGGATTTTTTTTTCACATTCTGTCTCTCACAGTTGAAGTGTACCTCTGGTGCAAATTACTGACCTCTGTCATCATTTTAGGTGGGGGAACTTGCACAATCGGTGGCTGACTAAATACTTTTTTGCCCCACTGTATCTGCAAGTGATTAATGTCCTTAAATTCATCAATGCTGTGGTCACACTAAGGAACAGTGGTTAGAGACGTCAGCACGACCACAGCTATTGCGACTGTGTGCACTGAATTTGGAGTTTCATCGACTTTGAAATGTTTTTTTCACTGACGGGGACCAGTCACTGAAACAGCCACAACTACCGTCTTCTCATAGATTTGAAAAGAGAAGAGAAATGCCTCCACAAATAATAATGCAGTTGCTTGATATAGGAATAAAACTAGAACACAACCTGTTGGCAACCAGCCGAGTCGAGTTCCATATTGCAAAGAGATGCGTTGAGCAGACGAGTTGCAATTGTGTTGTCTTTGTGTTTACAAATTCAAATCATTTTCAAACTGTTACCAATTTGCCTGAGAGTGATTGCAGTAAAACGAGTACTGACTGTCATGATATTGATATGGTAACGGTAAAGAGAGTAATTGATGGTATTGTAAAACCACTACAATATATTTTTAATTTGTCTTTCCAGGAAGGGGTTTTTCCACAAAAAATGAAAGTTGCAAAAATTATTCCTATTTATAAATCAGGTGAAAAGCATTGTTTTACAAATTATAGACCAGTGTCAGTACTCTCCCAGTTTTCTAAGATACTGGAAAAACTATTTCTAAAAAGATTTGATAGCTTTGTGGCTAAACATGATTTGTTGGCAAATTGCCAGTATGGGTTTAGAAATAATAGATCAACAGTTTTGGCATTGATGGATTTAATGGAAGAAATAACAGCATGTATGGATAACAAGAAGTACGCACTTGGAGTCTTTCTAGATCTAAAAAAAAGCATTTGATACTGTTGACCACGAAATTCTAAAAATCAAACTGGAAAAATATGGGTTCAGGGGTGTGGTACTGGATTGGATAAACAGCTATGTGATGAATCGACAGCAATATGTACAAATAAATGAGTTTAAATCTAAATTGATGGATATTGAATGTGGAGTACCTCAAGGATCAGTATTAGGTCCGAAAATGTTTATTACGTATATAAATGATATTTGTAAAGTATCGAAGATACTAAAGTTTGTAATTTTTGCAGATGATACCAATATACTTTGTTCAGGTGCGGAATTTCAACAGGTTTTGGAGGTGATCACAGAGGAGTTAAAGATATTAAAGAAGTGGTTTGATAGAAACAAATTGTCCTTAAATTTAAATAAAACAAAATTTATGTTATTCGGAAACTATAAGAAAAACATTAACATTGAAATTTGTGTCGATATAATATATATCTAGAAAGGGTTAATGCCATAAAATTTCTTGGTGTGATCATTGATCAAAAGGCCTGTTGGAAATCACACATCACTTATGTGAGGGGAAAGTTAGCACGGGGCATTGCTGTCTTGGGGAAAGTAAAAAAATTTCTGGATAGGAAAATATTGTTATATTGTGCTTTGCTATTACCATACATGAGTTATTGTGTAGAGGTTTGGGGAAATACATATAAAAGTAATATTCAGACTATAATCATAATGCAGAAAAGGGCCATTAGACTAATAAATCAGGAGGGGTATAGGGCTCACACAAATGCACTCTTTATTAGGACGCAAGCTATAAAATTCCAGGATCTGGTGAAGTTTAAAACAGTGCAAATAATATATAAGGTAAGGAAAGGGATGCTCCCAATCAAAATAAGTAAATGGTTCTTAGAAAGAGAAGGGAGGTATAATTTTAGAGGGAAGTGGAATTTAAAATTACAAAGAGTAAGAACAACATTGAAAAGGATGTCTATTTCAATAGCGGGAGTTAAATTCTGGAATGAGTTAAAAGAAGAAATAAAGGTCAGTAGTGATATAAACCAGTTTAAAATAAAACTCAAAAAAGAAATATTAAATAAGTATAAGAATGAAGAAAATGCAATTAACCCAAGACAGCAGTCAAACTCATGTTTATTTTCTTCTGCAAATTAGCAAATCTAAATATAGTTTTAGTTGAACATGTGAAAATATTTTTTTGAGATGTTATGTTCTAAGTTGAAGGTATTGTATACGTTTTTGTGGTTCAAATTTAGATGATGAGGATGTAAACCTGAGGGGGTAGGGCTAAATAAGTATATACTTCTGCCTACTCCTTTTCAAACAACTGTATGGAATGATTTTATGAAATGTTGGTGAATGTATATGTTTGAAATAAAAAAAGAACTGAACTGAAACTGAGTCAGACTGACTTTTTGGAGACAGGTAGCCTCCCACCAGGTGACCCATGAAATCCATTTACAATCAAAAGTGCAACATACTCAACCTCTTGTTACTAGCCGGTTGCCACAACTACTTGCAGGCAAAAGAATTCAGTGCAATCATTGGGTAAACAAATTCTTCCTCACTGCCTCTCGTATTTTATTTTTTTTAACTCTAGTGTGATTTTAGGCTTTTAATGTGAGTGTTAGGGAGTTTCAAAGCTGATTTGGACCATAAAATCTACCTTGGCAAGAAACCAAAAAAGAGAACCGAATCAGTCATCAAAAAATTAAGGCAAGCCGGAAACCCGCTGGTGACCTCTCATCACCTGATGTTCTAAAAGCAGCCAAAAATCCCAAAGCACATGCCCCACATTCTCACCCAAAGGGACCATCAAGGACATCAAAAAGGTTTACACGCTATCACAATACACGTGCACAGAACCAGAAAAACCAAAATAAAAACAAATGGAATTATGCAGGATTGATTTGTTTCCTTTGACAAGCAGAGTAGTAGCAGCAGTAGATTTGTAAGCAATAATACAAGAGAGGAAACTGTGCAACTATCTCAATTCATTTCTTCAATGCGTTAGAAGAAACAAACACTATTTAGAGCCTCAGCTCTATCACTGACACCGATTAAGGTGACGTCTGCTCTTCCGTCTGACGTAAACCAAAACAAAGAACTAATTTCTTCTGGGAGACTTAAGGGAGGTGGGCGAGAGAGAACACAACCAGGGTGACATACTCATACTGGAACGCAACATTCATTTGAGGCCTAAAATATAAGCAGTTAGCAACCCAGCATAAACTGAGAAGTGCTGGGAGGTCTTTAGACAACATAACATATCCTTGAATTATTAGAGGATATTAACTTGTTAAACAATTACACTCAGAAGTGAAATTATTTTTAATTTATTTAATAAGATCCACAAATTCAAATCTGATAGCTTCCTTTAATATATTTGGGGATTTGAATCTGCCTTGTTAGGACAGTGTTTGTGTGTTCATACCTCCTGGGTGCGACTACTCTCTCCAGACTCCGTTAGCAGTTTGATCGGTGTGGATCGTTGAGATACAGTCCCCTCATCCTCACGGTCCTCCTCGGAGTCATCCTCTGATGTGCTAGATATGGCCTCCTCACTCGGGGGAGGAGGTGCGCTAGCTGCAGTCTTCCTCTGGAGAATCGTCTCCTCTTTACTGCTCTTGCTGTTGCCAAGATCCACACGCATGCACACAGATCAACGTATGTACAGTATAAACACATACAACTATCGTTCATGTATTGTACATTTTACAGTTTAGTCAAGCAGCAGAATCCCGATTATTTTTATCATGTCTAATGAGTCATCAGATCAGAAATGGCACCATGTTCTTCCACAACATCTCCCAGCAGAAATGTGACTAAACATGTAACTGAAACAGACTTCATGGTTCCCAAAGGCTGTATGAGTTTGAGCCCATGATCTCTGTATACAGAGGATTCTGCAAATGTTATCCCTGACCGCAATATTAGGAGGAGAACCTTGCAAAACAAGCAAGAAAAAGCAGATATGAAGGATAAGAGTAATGAAACACAATTCTTATTCTCAGAAAAATGGCAACAGGTACACAGAGCAGCTTTTGGGGATGTAGATTAGCTTGTACAGGGAAAGCTATCTGAAGCACAGAACACAAATGGACTTCAATTGTATGCTTAAACATGTAGATTCTAATTTCTATTTCTACAGCAAATCAAAAATAAGCATTTCATATGTAAGGGTCTTGCTAATGTAGGGACAATGAAAAGCACATGAGGAATTGCATTATCCTATTTTTTCCTGTGTGCATACATATTTATTTGGAAAATATATTAACATATAAATGTTTTTTGAAACCAAAAAATAGGGGAAAAGTTTAACATTGCTTGTGGTTAAACAAAGCTGTGTGCATGAGGGCACAGTGACATCGGGCTGATTTATTTTTCATGTAATAAATAAAAAGCTACAACACAAAGGTTGATGTGTACATGGTAGTACTACACTCACCCCAGCACTGATTTTCCCGTTTCCTCTGGCTTGCGCACTGTGAACGGGTTTGGATCCGCTCCCACTGTTTTGGGCATAAATTCCCTTTATGATCAGAAAATAGCTATTAGTCGACATCCTGCATAACAACAACAGCTAATAAATTCAGAACACACTGTTTATCAGAGACATGTTTCACTACCAAAATCATTGCTTTTGTATGTGTATATCCACCTTGCAGAGTTGGTCATGGCAATGCAGAACGTGTCATCAAAGGAGGTAAGTTCATACGGTTTGAAGAATTCCGTGTAAATGTCAATACTCTCGTCCAACTGGTTCATTCTCTTCACTTTGACCTTATTCATATTTTCCTCACAGGGAACTGCATCCAAACAGGAACAGAAATAATATTAATATTTATAACAATTACAACTGCTACACCCACACACTTTCAACACAAAAATACACTATATCGCCAAAAGGATTTGCTCATTTGCCATCATACGCCTGTGAATTGAATAACATCCTATTCTTAATCCACAGGGTTTAATATGATATGACATCAGCCCACCCTTCTTCCACAAGGTTTTGGAGTGTGTTTATGGGAATTTTTTGCCATTCTTCCAGAAGCACATTAGTGGGGTCAAACACTAGTGTTGGATTAGAAGGCTTGGCTCGGATTCTCCACTCTAATTTATTCCAAAGGTGTTCTATTGGGTTTAGGCGAGACACCTCGAGTTCTTCAACACCTATCTTGCTAGTCAGTGTTTTAATCGACCTTGCTTTGTACTGTGATACACAGCTATCTTTGAACAGGAAGGGGTCATCCCCAAACTGTTCTCACAAAGTTGAGAGCATCAAATTTTCCAAAATGTCTTGGTTTGAAGCATTAAGAGTTTCCTTTCACTGGAACTAAGGGACTGAGCCCAATTCCTAAAAAACACAACCCCACATCATAATCCCCCCTCCATCAAAATTTTAACTTTGCACAAGGGAGTCACGCAGATCACGTTCTTGTGGCAACCACCAAACCCAGACTCCTCCATCAGATTAAAGAAGATTCATCACCCCAACGAACTTGGGACTTTCTGCACACATTATCATATTACCACTGGAATTCGACAAGCTCATGAGACCAACCCATTCTTTCACAAGCATTTGTAGAAGCAGAATGCATGCCTAGGTGCTTGATTTTTACACCTGTGGCTAGGGTTGTGCGATATGACCAAAATTTCATATCCTGATATAAGATATCTATCGTCCCGATAACGATATAAATCACAAAAATTTAACATTTTCTGTAAATTCTGTGAATCTCGGGCAGCTCGACTTGCGTGAAGCGTTTCCAGCTGCGCGTCATGTACCTGGGTCGAGTGTTTTAACTGATGTGTGAAACAATATATTTTTAGACATAAGTTGTAACGGCCGCCGTTTTCCTTGTATTTATTACACAGCGTGCTGTGGGGAAAAACCTGCTCTAACGTTTGAGTCTAAGGTTTATTTTTTAGCACCTGACGGCTCTTTTTTGCTTCTCATCCGTAAATACTCTGCATAGTGTGATTCAGTTTATTTTGAAAAGTCTCAACAGGATCTTGAGCTTTATTGTGAAAGGTTTATGTGGAAAACAAACAAGCGGACACGCAATGGTTTTATCGTCGTAGTTGCTAACGACAACGCATAAATACAGACACTTGTCCGTCCGTAGTGCGGTTATATAAAATATAAGAGAAAGAGAGAACTTTAAGAAATTAATATGGCGACTACAGTGACCATCAAAACGATGAAAAAATATTGCAGTAAACAGTTTATTTTGCGACACCACGAAACAAAATGAAACGATAGACATTTTTATATCGTCATCCGATATATATCGTTGTATCGAACAGCCCTACCTGTGGCCATGAAAGTGTTTGGAAGACCTGATCTCAATGATTTGGCAATATAGTGTATATTTAAACAAGTCAGTTACAACATCAGTATAAGGTTTGTTGAATCCCTAGATTGGTCTGCAGAGTTATTTTGCATTTATTTTTTACCAACAATAATTGCAACCAAATACACAGTTCCTGCTAGGCTAAGGAATATGGTAAGCAATGACAGACAAAGCCATTGATGGTTGGTCGTTCAAATCAGTTTCATAAATAGTTCTGTTTCTTACAATTAAAACCATTAAATTCATTGACAATACCTTCATCATAGGGGACAGGAAGGTAGGACAGGACTCCCTCTGACCACCAGAGTGTATAGCTACAAACAAATAAAATACACAGCATTAAAATATTAAAACTTTTGAGAAGGTGAACGCAACCTAAAGTCTGAATTAGTCTCTTCTGGGACTTAACCTACATTTGGAAAATTGGCCTGTCTGGACCACCTAGACTTTTATTCAATGTGAGCAATTTGAGCGAACGCTCTTATGATGATCTGGTTTAGCGTGCGATTTGCTTCTTACTCCTCTTTGAGAGGAAAAGCGCAAAGTGTGGAAGCTGAATTGAATTTAGCTGCAGCCATGCTAATTTCTTGGAATAATGACTGAGCTACTTTGGCCCATTGTGGCTACACAAATTCGTGGCCTGAAAAAGAAAATTGGGTCTGCTTTTACGTAAGCATGAAGACAGTATGAAGCAACCAAAGTGAATACACTCTCACACTTACGCGCATAAATAACAAGCACAAAATCACTCTGGGTCAAAACATGAAGTGAATTGCAGTCATTACTGGATCATGACTAGGACAGACCAATTGATAAACTGACATTGTGAAATTTGTAGGACATCAGCTTGAACAGACAACACCTGCATGAACAAACAACAGGTGATAGAGACATGTGTCATACGGACATGCTTATGTACTGCATGGTGGTTCTAAGAAGACACAAAATAAACAATCAACCACATAAACAGAAATACAAGGAAAAAAGATTATTGATATTTTCTTAGTATGTAGCCCTGTCTTATCATATATTCAATTATATTTAACAATATCTCACATAAAAGGATTTCAGATTTCACCGAAGCGATCGTAGACTCCCCAATAAAACGCATAACCTAACATTACCTCGAGACAAACTGACAGCAACGACTGTTATATTCTATCTTAAAGATCAGATTTGATCTTACAATAGAAATTATATCATATCCAGATACTACAGACATCAGTGCCAGTGTTAAATTACCACTAGGATAATTACAAGGAGAGTAATTACTGTGTTAAGACTGTTCTCCATGAGATCAGTGAGCATGGTCGTGGAGCAGCCAGATCCTCACATCTCAAAATATGCATTAAAAAATGGCAACGTATTTAAAATCTAATGGATATTTTGTCCACACACACACACACACACACACACACACACACACACACACACACACACACACACACACACACACACACACACACACAGTTTCTTCAAGTCATTGATAGGATAAGCAATAAAACAGCTTTCAATGTCTTTCTCTGTGCTGTTTATGAGTATTTATATCAAACTGATCACCCTCTTAGGATTATCTTACAGCATATATACATTTTCCTCTTTGTAGGGGTTTTGGATTTCTGAATTTTGAGCATACCTCATTTAATGTTTGGGTTGCATCTCTTATAGGTTATTTCTCATAAGAAAGTACTGTGTAAGAGCTTCACAGGTGAAAGCTACAAAAATAAATAAATACAATTGGTCACTTTTTTGACAGTCAAAGTCTGAAGTCTGAAGCAACTACAATCTAATAGTAAAGTGTGTAGTTGCAAAACTCTGTGTTGTTTTTTCTCACTTTGCACTGATTTTTGCACATATGCTGTGGAAACATTAAAAATTTGTTCTTAATTTGCCTGTGTTTCCTCTGGATCTCCTTCCCTAAGTTTAGCATTCCTGTACTTTCAGAACCCACGCATAAGATACCAATTTGCACATAGACACAGGTATAAAAGCATAAAGCTCAACCCAGTAGGAAACATATAGCTGCATATAATTAAACTTTCAGGATCAAATTTTTGAAAATCTTGTCCAGCTCAAGAAAAAGCTGGACGTTTTGCACACTTGGATGTGCAAAAAGTGTGCAATCCCAATCCTATAAAAATCCACCAACATTTAAATGAACAACTTCAATATTGAAGACAGAGAAATAAAGTCTGTGTTCATGCAAAGCAAGCACAGTAATCTTTTGGTTGGTGTATTTAGGGTTATCTGTTACCTCCGTCTGTCTTGGGGGATGGCCATGGTGCTTGTATGATGCAGATAGAAGTCTGTGGGAAGCTCCCAAAGGTGTGGCTTAAACTCTGATGGCTGGTAAACTTGGAGGAACAAGTTGATTGCATCTTGTCTGTCAGCATCTGAAAGAGAGAGATGGAAACACGAATAGCTAAAAAAAACAAAAAAACCCAAAAACTGTAAAACAAACTGTAAAGGTTATGATGATATAACTGGTTCATCAAGAGACGTGATTATACACGATCTGAACTCTCTTAGGCAAACTTTCCTGTCATTTCTTTAAGTAGTCTTCAGAAATATTTATCCAGGGTTCTTGAAAGACATTCAAAGCTCCTCTCTTGCCAGAAGAGTTGCCAGTCATTTCCAATCCAGTTCTTGGGTAATTTGACATAGCTGAGCCTTTTCTTCCAATTTCTCTTACCTAGAAATAGCTTCTTGACAGCCAAACTTCCATAAAGACCGTTTCTGATGACATTTCAGTGAACAGTAGATAGACAGACTGAACTCATCCTCAACTGGTCTAGGTAGCCATTGGTTGCTTTTTCAAAATGACTGAAAAAGCAGCCAATGGCAAAAGATAAACCTTGAAAGTCTTCGAAGCCTGGAAAACTACTGATGTAGATGACTTAAAAAAATATACTGCTTGAAAAAAAAAGTCTTGAAGTTACTAATGCCCAGAGATGCTCAGGAAGAGGAAAGCCAAATAATGTGCATACTTTAAATTGAATCTTTTTAATCATGTACCATTTTATATATTTAAACTTTTGAGTTTTGTGTCAACAGTGCCTTGTTTAAAAAAAAACAAAAGAACAAGAAAAAAATGTTAGTTTATAAATTACTGTGGTTCCTAATGCAGGAGAGTACAGTTCAAAAGTGAATGTGAAGCAAACTTAAGCCTCCTTTACCATGATGGCAAACTACACCAGCTCTTCACTGTGAGCAGCATTGAAAAGATTTAAGTTAATGAATCAACATCTAAGTAACGCTGACTTGTACATACATCATAGCAGTAAAAACTCTTGTAACAACTGCACTACAGCATTTTGGCTATGAGTGTGTGCTTAGATAATCTCTGTGAGCGTTTGTGTGCTCAGCATGTGGCACGTGCTTTGTACATTTGTCTGGTTTAGTGCCATTTAATTCACCCTCCCTAACTACAGCACGAAGCCACGTGCATGCTGCCCCAACAGTCACGTTAGGTAATTAGAAACTAAACTGGGTTTTATTACAGCCCACCACCAAGACTGTTCTCCAATTATGTTTTTTTCTCTGAGATTTATCTCGTGTATCACACATGATACGAGTTACTGGTGATCTTTGAAAATAATATACACGTGCAACCATTATGAATGAAAGGAAGGAGGAATATAATTTGACATCATGTCTGTTAATTGTCTTAATAAGCATATGAGGTCACACTGCATCTACCAATTAAAAGGCTGCACAGGATATGGAAGCTTACACTACATGGTTCTGTGTATAAAATTGATCTGTGATTCAAGGGGAAGCTGTTACAGTGCTTGACTATGATATAAAATTATATGTCATTTACCTCATAGGAAGTAGCATTTTATAATTTTATTCTACTGTATTTATTTTAATTCCCCATATACATAATAAAAATATATACAACATACATATGCACATATGAGTGCCATTAATAGGAGAACTTATTATGGAAGGATTATGGTTTTAACATTTACCGGGTGTTCTTTTTTTAGAAATTACTGAGCAACACAAGGGTGGAATTACCCTTTTCCAATTTTGCAGAAACTAGTCTAAAAGGGCATGGAAAACATGACCACGGAAAACATGACCACGGGAAAATCTGTGAAAATGGTTGTGCCCTTGTAAAGGGTCAAGTTGACAGAACAAACCAGCCAGTGCTCAGACTACAAAGCATTTAGGCTAATTTGTCCTTATATAGTCTTCTTAAGTGGCAACAAGTAGTTAATCATATTACCTGATTCAGGTCATGGGATTGTTCAATTTGCAGTTCATGAATCCCGTTCGAGTGTGATGGTCTCTGGCTGTCTGTGCTGCTGGATTATATGGGCTTCTTTTTAAAAATTCTTAATACACGCTACTCTCAGCAACAAACTACTGATTGAATTTCTCAAAACTAAATCAAGAGCAAAGCACCACAAACAAGGTCGATGTTGTAGGTCAAGTAGTGCAGGTCTGTTAATCAAGGTTTAAGACACAGTACACAGTCTTCTTCTTCACTCCTGGAACACTCGCTGGTGTACTGTGAAAACACCTTTGTAAACCCATTAAGATTTCTAGATACACTGATTGTAACCACGCACTAGGGTGTCATTTAAAATGATTAAAAATCTAAATTGCGGACATTGCAAAGCCACTTTTATCAGTAACTGCTGGGTAATTATGTCATGTCTACAAATTGGCTGCAATCAAAAAAATATCTGCAATTAACAATATTAAAAATCTCATCTGCAGTCATGCGCAGAAAAAAGGGGTTTAGCAAAGGTAAATGTGAAGTAACTGCCTTTTTTTTTCCTGAGGAATTTTGACCCACCTCTCTTTACCATGTTCCCACAGTTCATTGAGCTTTGCAGGCATTTATTTGTGTGCAGGTCTCTCAAGGTCTTGTCCCAGCATTTCAGCAGCGCTGATGTTCTGGACTGACACCTTGTTGCTGCAGTCTTTTAGCTACTGAATTGTATATTTGAAGCTGATCATTATCCTGTTGCATGTCCCAATTTTAGCCAAGCTTTAGCTGTCAGACAGATGTCCTCATATATGACTCTAGAATAGCTTAGTATGCAAAGGAGTTCATGTTTGGCTCAATGACTGTAAGGTGCCTCGGTCCTGCTGCTGCAAAACAGACCCAAATCTTCTCGCATCCACCATTGTGCTGACAGTTGGTATGAGGTGTTTGGGGCGACCGTGGCTCAGGGGGTTGGGAATTGCATCTGTAACCGGAGGGTCGCCGGTTCGATCCCTGGGCTCTCTGTCCTAGTCGTTGTGTCCTTGGGCAAGACACTTTACCCTACTTGCCTACTGGTGTTGGCCAGAGGGGCCGATGGCGCGATATGGCAGCCTCGCTTCTGTCAGTCTGCCCCAGGGCAGCTGTGGCTACAAACGGTAGCTTGCTTCCACCAGTGTATGAATGTGAGAGTGAATGAATAGTGGTATTGTAAAGCGCTTTGGGTGCCTTGAAAAGCGCTATATAAATCCAATCCATTATTATTATTATTATTATTATTTAGATTTTGCCAAACATGGCATTATGGTCTCGTCTGTCCAAAACACATTGTTCCAAAAGTCTTGTGATTGGTGCAGATGCAACTTTGCAAACATAAGCCATTTTTGTTTTTTAGAGAAACAATACTTTTCCCCGACAACCCTTTCAAACAAGCCATGCCTGTTCATTTTCTTTTGAATTGAGATGTCATGAACTTTGATATTTAACATGCTAACATATGGCTTTACAGTCACCAATTCTTTGACTTGGTGCAGTTTCTCTGAGTCACACAGTCGCACAGTCTGGCTTAAAAGTGAATTTGTTAAGTTGTCTGCTGGGAAGATTGGCAACTATCTTGAGTGATTTTCACTTGTGACCAAACTTTCTCACAAAACGTTTTGTGAGCCGATTCACATTTGTCCTATGTTCTGTTCAAGTAAAGGCAGAAATGTTTGCTTATATGTAATTATAGAGTGTCGTTTTCTTCATACTTCACATGAGTGTAAACTATACATGCATGCACAGGTTGAGCCCATTTCTATGGAAACCTTGAACATAACTAAGGGTAGATTCTGTTTAATACGGAGCATAGCTGAGGATAGAAGGAACTAGCGTAGAACACACCTGAGAAAGCATTGCTGTAGTACCGTGACAGCGTTTGCATGATATCTTTGGAGTGCTGTGTCCAGGGTGCAATCTTGCGGTAAGTCTTGACCCTGTGCACGAGCTGAGAGCCCCCGTACTGCAGTGACAGAGTGTCTCCATGGTCTTCATACAACTCCTCAAACAACCTGAACAGCACAAAAGAAAAAATGTCATCAATTCGCAAGGGCAAATAAAACTGTGATTCATTTATTATTTTGGTGATGTGGACTTTTGGAGGATTATTTTTTGGGAAAAAAAAGGTGTTAAAAAAAAAAGTAATTAAAAATACCTCAACTGATTGGGTCTGTATTTTGTGCTTGTTTCTTTGTATGTGTGCAACAGTGATTAACTACTAGAGAGTTATGAGTCATATTAAGTGGTGTTAATGTGCTGTTCTAACAGCTTTCACGTTGCTTGTAAGAACGCTTCAGTTCAAGCATGTGACAGATTCTTGTTCTCCTTGATGCACTGACTGTAGCTCATGCTGTGTTCAGATGGAAAAAACTGAGCTTTAAGTGGCAGTTTCAAGTAAAAGTAGACAGAGACACACACTACTGACTAATGTTTGCGAATACTGAATTTAGAGCAGCAAACTTTGGAATAAAAGGTTGGAATAACTGCGTCTGCCAAAAGGATTCCAAATAAATGAAAAAGATAAAGTTTAGCATGGATTAGATTTTCAGGCAATTATATGAACTTTACCTCACGCAGTCAGTATCAAACTGGAGCTTGGGCTTGTCAATCATTCCCAGTGCGTAAAGCTGATAAGCCAGAGCGCACTTGCCCACCATGAACTGGGCAGTATTGGTCCGGTCAAGACAATCCACACAGTTGGTCCGCAACACACCAGTCTACACATCAAGCAACAAGAGGAAAACAGCTGACTTTATAAACTACAGCCTATTAACTCAGTAGTAGTAATCATTATGATGATGACAAACAGGCAAGCCTTTTTAAAAAAAGACTAAATTTTTACAATTGTGTGCAAAAAGCTGCAAAAGACCTACCTGCAGTCGCCCAGTGGATGTTATTTGTCCACCTACATCTCCCCACCTGTAAAAATGTTACTTAATTTACTGAAGTCAATAAACAAACGGAAACAAACCGAACACATACATCACAATACTATTCTTCTGCAAGAACATTTTCTAATTTATTCCGGCTTCAGTATGATGAAACTGCGATGATAACTGTCATCACAGTGACTGTCACCATTACGAGAATGAACATAATGGAATGGGTGCAGACACAGCAAATGCACCCCCATCAGGAGTGCAAGTACAGAAGAAAATGTTCAGCAGACAAATTCTAATACCCAGAGATGAAAAGTGGAACTCATGTTCACATTTACACTGCTGTAGTACTTTCTGTGCAAAACCAAGCAAAGTTATACTGACCCCTAGGAAAAAAAAGTTACAGTATGTTTAAAATTTAGAAAAAAAGAGATTAATTCTTGGTTATTTTGTTAACGTGAAGTCAGAAAGAGGCAAACAACCAGAGTGCTAGTTTTTTTTTTGTTACATGAATGTTAATAAACAGGACACCAATTTACTGATTAGTGAACTTGTTAGTAGGTACATATTGTGTTACTTGGGGCCAAGCTGAACCATCCAGTAGCTGGCCGTTGCTTTACACTTCACTGTGTAGACCTTGCTAGTACCAGTTTAGACCCTCTTTTGCTTTCAGAACTGCCTTAATTCTTCATGGTTTCATAGATTCAACAGGGTCATGGAAACATTCCTCAGAGATTTTGGTCAATATTGACACGATAGCATCACATTGCTGCAGATCTGTCTGCGGCATATCCATGATGCAAATCTCCCACCACCAGTGTTGGGAAGGTTACTTTTAAAATGTATTCCACTACAGATTACAGAATACAAGCCCCAAAATGTAACGTATGAGAGTAACGTATTCTGAATACAATGGATTACTTTATATATTATCAAGCTTTTTACAACTACATGAATGTACTATTGCTGTGTGATTTATTACTATTACTGAAGGCTACACGCCATACCAGTACCAACTAGATTTTTAAATCTTAATATAAAATGAGTAACCGTAGGGCGGACATTAGGTAAGGCTGCACTTTTTGCAGCGAAAACTATTCGGCGTGTATATAAAGCAGGTCTGTGTCTCCGAACCGTAGTAAATGGACCTCTGGCTAATACGTCGGGTTCCGCGTCAGGCTCGTAACCGATAACTAGTTTTACTTTGTTGTCTGGGTCAACTCTGCTAACGAGAGACAGAGAGAGGCGTTGAAAGGCTGCTCCAACAGAACGTCTTGTTTTGGAGGAAAACACGAACACAGTGTACAGTCGAGTCTTAATAGCTTACTTACAACTGGGCTACACTGCCCATGAGGCTACATTCTTTAGGGTTATGCCTGTAGCACTCTGCCTATTGCCTTCATATTAAATAATTTTTTGAACAATAATTAAAAAAACATATTTTGTCACGTCATTATGTGGGCTGCAAGCTTCCTTTTGTCCACTTAAAATATGTTTACAGAACTATTTTTGCATTTGTTGCAATTTCAGCTGTCCTCTTGGCCAGAATACTCTTAAAAGAGACATTTTTTAAAGCAAACAAGAATTTTTTTTAACTCCATAAATAAAGGACACATAAAAGTCACTGCCAAAAAGTGATTGCGGCTTCTACCTTCTTACAGGAATGTTGTTTGTTGGTCAAGATGACTGGATATAATTCATGAGGGATATATTTGACATATGTTTCACATATCGTAGATCAACAAGTTATTTATAGCAGTTTAAATACAACCAATCAGTTTTTGGCAAATGCCAGAAATCAGTTTTTGGCAGACAATCACTTTTTGGCACAAAACCGGCCATGCGTGGAATTACCAAAAATAGAGAGGGGACAGCCTAACATATGAAACAGGAAAAGACTGCAGTGTAATCCCTTTATTTTAACAAAGTAACTGTATTTTCCTTATTCCATTTAAATTCTCTACCACTCTCATTCAACACTTTCTTTTTAAAAGGGAAAAACAGCAAATAAAGAAAATCACCCTTTGACGAAAGGCAGACTAAATTGTACAAAAGCAAGCAGAAATCAATCAATGCAAAGAAACCCCAGTAATTCTGAATTTCTCCTTGTGAGCTGTGGATATTTAAGAGGAAGTTTTAAAACACATTTTATCATCTCTGAATAAACTCCGTGACCCACTTTAAAATCAATCAGCAGGTGTAGCTAAAGTATGCATCAAAGTACAAAGTCTGAATGCAGCGAGATGGAAACTTCAGACAAACGTGTAAATGATCAGAACAAGGCAGCGTTATCAAGACTTTGTAAATATCTTCATTATCCATGACCCAATTCCTGCATGTGATGAATGCTACAGGTGTCATACCTGATTGCACAAACAAACAAAACACCTACCAGTGTATGTGTGTGCGTGCATGTGTGTAGTTGGGAGCATGTGGCTGAGCGTATGAGTCCTTAAAGCAAAGAAAGTGTGATAGCTTATGTAATGCAAAAGAAAGGGTAATAAATATGTGCTCTGGCATGGTCGTTGTGTTATGTAACAGAATGCTAATGCTGAGTAAAAGCGATTAAATCATCCAGACAGTAGAAGAGCCAGGCACTATGTACATGGATGGCAATCTACTCAGCTCATTAGCAGAAATTTCAATGTAATACAACTGCCATCAGGCATAATTTCCATTAAGAATTCATATGTGGAAAGTTTCAAAATCAAGCAAGTGTCGATAAGTGTGATCATGAATATGGAAAATGACAAAACCTTAAATTTACAAAATTTGTGGAAAACATCCGATATATAAATCTAAAAAAAGACACTATTGTGGTTTAGTTTTCTGTAACCCGGTCATATTCAGATTCATTAAGCAGCTTCCATTTTACTTATTAGTTTGCTTCAAATAAAACTGAAACAGTAACAGATGTGTTTGTTTTACACATGGGGCTGACTGAAAGTTTTAATTCTTGTCCAGCAGTGTGTGTTTCGGCCTTCTCTGTTTTAAAGGGGCAGAAAAAGAAGCAATCGAATAGGATTTAAAAAAAAAAAAAAGAAAAAGTCTCACCTTTCATCTGGTCTGAGAGTGTGACAGTAGAAGTCAGAGCGATTAATGAAGAAACCCGTTCGCTTGACCACGTTCTCTGCTATCATACTCAGACGGTCGAGAACATTGCACAACTTGCTGGGACAGAAAGAGAAAGATTGGAAATGTCATTTTAACTCGCTGAAGAATAAATCATTTTAAAAAATGGATGTGCCTGTAGAAGCTCATTCATCAAATTTTATATCCAAGTCCCTAGACTTTAACATCTCTATTCTTTGCTCCCAAAAGGGCTCAGGTTAAAATGTCAAGATCTCATATGAGTGTATCAGAAACAATGAGAAGGTCTGGAAATGAATAATGTCAGTATTTTAATCCAGAGAAGTTTCAGAGTATCCCAGATAGCTGCTTTGAGCTCTCTTTAACACGTCTGTCCGGACCTTCCCAAAATTCCTCAACAACAATGTGAGAGGAATTTCAAGCAGTTCTAAGAGAATTATAAAGTCACATAGAAAATGTTTACTTCAAGTTATTGCTGCTAAATATTGGTTATACAAGCTACTAAAGCCCAGGATGTACTTAGTTTTTCACAGTGACTCTGATTTTCCTGATATACCACTTTCACAGGAATGAGGTGGACATGGGGGTCACAGTGATTTTGTTATTTGAGTGCTTACAGGCATACAAACTTGTCCAAAGGTTCAATTTTCTCTTTATGTAATGTGCTTACGTCACACCATGATATTTTTCCCCTCTTTCAAAGTGAGCTTCTTATTTTGATGGTAAAAACACAATAAACCTGCACCTTAAAGATATTCTGTGCACTAGTATTTGTCAATACCTCTTGGTGTATCGGGCCATGTCCCAAGCGATATAGTCTATGCAATGGGAGGGAGGGAGGAACTGATTCAAGTTGACCACAGCACGGAACAGCTCCTCACTCAGAATCTTCTCGTGTTTCCTTTTTTCACGCTTCTGTAGCACAACAAAGAGATGTACACATGTATGTGTGATTCTATCAAACGTCAACTTAAGTGTTACATTATGGGGAGCTTGATGTACAGTCACAATAGTATCTGAGTTCTTTGAAAGGTTTCCATTAGGGCTGTAGTCAGACATGTAACAGATTCTGTGTTTTCCTTTGAAGTATTAATCAACATCCGTTCATGTCTTTTACACAGTGACCTCAGAGAACACAAAGCTGCAAGATGCAATTTACAGGTATCGAGCAGAGTAGAATATATGTAATAGAAACCACATGATGCAGGCCAAGGACATCCCAGCCTACTAAAATCAACCTAAAAATGAAAATTAAATGTGAAAAAACATTTTAATTAAACAAAAACAAAAACACGACTTTCACAAGGAAAATAAATAATCAGAAAAAAAAGGGGGTTATGTTTTGTGTGTAAAAAATTAAAACGAGCGGTCCACACACGCACACGGGTACTTAAATATAAATATAGGATATACCTCTGGCACTAATTGGTATCAATTTGAAAGTCCTAAATTGCTTTGTTCACGAATGATCCCATTCACAAACTTGGGTGTCCACGTCGCCTGACCTCTCACCTGCCTGGCGGGGTGATGATACCCCATGAGCCTTTTATGGCTGAGGGGCAAAAAAAACAGTAAAACATTTAGAAATTTTGTCCAAAGTAATATTTAAAACATCTTTCTCCTGCCTTTTACTTCAGTTATGCCTGCACAAACTTACAAAACTTTGTGGCCTTAAGAACTGTTGGTCAACATCTAGCAACCAACCAGATTGGTTTCCAAGCTCACTAAGAAAAAAAATGATGGGCAACAACATCAAACTGCAAAATACAGCAAATTTGATGGTGTAAAATTTAAAAGTACCTTTGGCGAGCAAACATGGTGCAACAATATTACAGTGATTATAAATCTTGCCTCTAATTTTGTCGTAATCAGTAAGTGAAAAAAAAAAAAAAAAAAACAGAAAAAAAAAATCGAAGGAATTATTCTTTGTCAACTAAAATGCATGAACTCATAATCCTTCTGTGTGATCTGCAGTCACACTATCCATTAAGCTATTTCCACATGAACTCCACTGTAGCTTTATGACTGATCACCCAGGGTGATAATCAGCTTGGACGCATCATTTAGCAGCTCACATCGCCATTCAAACATCCAGCAGTGGCACCACAGCAACCAGTCAAATTACCAGCACATTTCCTCGACCATTCAGCAGAGCGTGTCATACAGGCAGACACGTATACACGCTCGGTCACACTTTCTGAGCACAGATGAGATGCTACAAGTACAGTACACGTGAACAAACACTCAGAACAGCAGACTTGTATTGTTCACAGGTATAAACAAGCTTTAATAAAAGGCCACAATAATGTTGAGGTGCAAAAGTGCAGTCGCAGATCACGAATGATAACATAAAACAGTCACACATGCACACTGACGTATGGGAGTGGGCTTTTCAGTGACGTATTAGTGACGTTAATGAACACTGTAATAATATGGGTGTATATTTTACCACAATGGTTTAATGGGTTTCATGTTTTTCTGTAAGGTTACAATCCAAATTATATATCTAAGGGTACAGCGTACAAGGTATCCTGAACAAGTCATTCACATGCTTTACCATGTGTGCCTTTACGCCTCCTTTCTTACATGCTGGGATGCATGCATTAGCCCTTGCCAAAATGATGCACATATAAAAGAGTTTGAAGGGCCAGCATGGCCCATGCCACCTCCATTAAGGGATAGATGGCAGTGGGTTTTATGGTTAAATGCCATTTCCTTCCTCTTTCTGTCTCTCTTGGATAATCTGGAGGGGGGTAATGTGTTAGCAGGGGATCCCCTGCTTTGCTCCCCGCAGTCTGCAAATTTCACATGGCTGTGGCTTGTGCACACCTCTGAGCTCTGTGATTCGTTCCTCATCTCACAGTTCCCCTTGTGAGTGACAACGTGAGCTGGAGACCCAATCTACGGAGTATATGGCCATGTGCCCAACATAAAGTAACTGTGATGCACACAAGGATACATCTGCAGCATGAAGCAAGATAAAGCATTTTACAATCTTCATAATTTATAATAAAACATAATAATCTTGCTTTTTTTTGCTTTTTTTTTTTAAACTGACAGCAGTTTAAATGAATTATGTTAATTTTTCAGCAGAATAATATGGAAGGCATAATGTGGTGAAAGCTAGGTGTGTCTTATCAAATGTGCTTGTGCGTGTTGGTATGCTTGTGTTTCCAGAACAATGCAGAAGCAGATCAATATTCAAGGCAGCTTTTCAACTGCTTGTAATCAGCAAGCACTCAGAAAGTCTCCTGTGACTAAACGGCTCCACAGCAACACCTAACGCACCAATATCAACAGAATGCTTGACAAATTACAGTCGTGCCCTGCACTATAATTTTAAATAGCTACCTCTTGAGTGATCACACAAGAAAGTTATATTTGATCTAAAGATATGCCTGATGCATATATAATCCTTAGCCATTTTTAACTCTTTCAGTTTTAATAAAAGTGCTGTACCGAGAGTATTGGCAGGGACTAGAAAGAGAGGCCACATTTCTCCCACGTTAGCTTCTCTTCATTGGCTTATCTAATTTAAAATCCTTCTCCTCACTTACAAGGTCTTCAATAACCAGGTGGCATTTTATCTTAAAGGCCTCCTAGTACCATATCACCACAATAGAGCACTTTGCTGTCAGACTGTGGGCTTGCTCATGGGGAGGGATTGTTAAGGTTTTCTCTGTATTATTTTAAGCTGTTTACCGTACAATATAACGTGCCTTGAATTGACTGTTTTTGTGAATTGGGCTTATGTAAATAAAACAGATTTTACTGACTTTATTGAACTGAAATTTGATATACAGAAAATAAAATGTAGATAAATTAGCAGAAGACAACATGAGCTGTGTATTTACGTATTTCCCTTTATTGCATTGTTTCTCTGAAAGCATTGTGTTGCAGATGTGCCCTAAAGTGCTAATTAACTGTAGCACTGGAAAAATTTAACCGTGAACTCTCTAGCCCTAGAATGGATTCACAGGTACATTCAAATCTGCTATTAATTTAATAACTAAGACGTTCGAAGTCTGCATACTTGCATAACTGTGTGGAGATGTGATTTTATTTATATCACAAGAATTTATGTAAATAGTAAATAGCTTGTAAGTGATTTTATTACTTAATGACTGTATTTTCGTGTCATTAAACACATTTTGGAATACTTATTTCAGCACCTCCCTACCTTGACCAAGTTGAGGATGATGATGGGTGAGCCAAACCGCTGTAGCATCTGGTCAAAATGGAGGCCAGCTACATAGGCGTATGGGTCAGCTTGGTCCACTGCAAAATTAGACAGAAAAAATATTTTAATGGTTAAATATTTAAGGGTCCTCACAAGAATATAACACAACTTTATTGACCTCAATATAAATTATTTTTCAAAACAATATTGCATATTGTCACAGCTGAGGTAAAAGTAGCAACAACACTGAGAGACCTACATCACCACCACCACCAAAGATCACTACAGTGGAACACTTGGTCTAGCTGCTATGAAAAAGAAGTTATCTGAGTCACTTGACTAAATGCTTAAATTCTTATCCATCACACATCACTATGATAGAGCCATCCGCTGTGTTGTGCCTGCATGACTGAGCATGCGTCAAGGCATGACATGACAAAGAGATCTGATAATAGAGATCTGATTAGGGCTGTGCGATATGAACAAAACACTCGACTTGCGTGAAGTGTTTCCAGCTGCGCGTCATGTACCTGGAGTCGAGTGTTTTAACAGATGCATGAAACTATACATTTTTAGACATAAGTTTTTAGCACCTGGCGGCTCTTTTTTACTTCTCATCCGTAAATAATCTGCTCTTTCACGTGACTCAGTTTATTTTGAAAAGTCTCAACAGGATCTTGAGCTTTATTGTGAAAGGTTTATGTGGAACATAAACAAGCGGACACGCGATGGTGTTACCGTCGTTGTTGCTAACCACAACGCATAAAAACAGGCGCTTGTCCGTCTGTAGTGTGGTTATATTAAATATAAGAAAAAGAGAGAACTTTAAGAAATTAATATAGCCACTACAGTGACCATCAAAACGATGAAAAAATATTACCGTAAACAGTTTATTTTGCAACACCGCGAAACAAACGATAGCGTAAAATGAAACAATGGACGTTTTTATATCGTCATCCGATGTATATCGTTATATTGAGCAGCCCTAGATCTGATGATAACTTTAAAATAATTTTACTAAGACGTATTCCTGATATAGAGAGCAATACCTCTATCGAACCCTGGCATTACATCATGGAGTAAATCCAGGATTTACAAGAAGGGATACAAACAATTTAGACCAAGCCTAATTCATGTGTTTTTAAAAATATTTCTGCTACATAAAGGGCTTAAGAAATGTATTAGATCAGCACCCAATGTTTGTTTTATGTCACAACCATAAATTAACAGTACTGGTAGTTACCAAAATCATCTTTAATGTTTGTAACTGTTAATACACCTTTGTGTGAAAGCTCTTTAATTGAAATTATACTTTTCATGTCAAAATTTAAATATTGTTGTTATCCATTAATTTCCAAATTAACTGGTTTACAATTAAAAAACAGAAAACAATAAAGCACATAATTATTTTTTTGATTAAAATGTAAAAGTACTTGATTGGATTTCACTCCAATGTTTATGTAGTCTTATTTGTAATAAAACAAGTATTCTTAACATTTTTTGTATCTATACTTTTCTTTTTGAATTTAAAACTTTTCCACGTGACTATTTTAACAGACGACCTTTAACACCGCACTGAACCTTTGCATTTTCATTTTTCTATTAAATGTTCCTTTTAAAAAGCACATTTACAGCTTCTACTTGCCACTAATGCTCAACCCCACACCTGCACACGTTGCCAAATTGGACTAGTGCGGCTGCCAGAAAGGAGACTTAAGAAAATAGGTCAGATCGTGCTGCAGTTCATCCCACAGAGCTGCTTGTGTGTCAGAACTGATAAATTAAATGTCACCTTTTTCAGCTTCTCCCCAAAACCATTTAATCGTCATGTTTTCCACTGCTCACACCTCAAAGGATGATAGTTTATGTAAAGCGCTTGTGCACCTTGGGAGGGGAGTTTGGATAATGACATTGGTGACTTTCCTTCAGCGGTCAACTAAGGTCATCTCCTAAAGGATTCAATTATGCAATAATGAGTCTTGACATATCAGAGATGGGGCAAGGAGAGATGCATTGTGTAATATAGACGCTCTCTACTCTGCATGCACTCAGTCCAGTATGTCTCTTAGCTACGTTGTTGACCTAGATTCAGCTACGACAATGGGCTTGGATATTTGTGATCCCTTTAAAATTTCAGCAGAAAAACAGAAAAAAATATCAACTGATTTCCACATAGGTCCTAAAAGTAAGTAAAAAGAACCCAACTAAACATATGTGACAAAAATGTCACATGTTGGTCATTTATTTATTAAGGAGATTGATCCAATACCCAAAAGTGCATTTTAAGCTCTTCAGACCACTTCAAGTATTCCAAGATTTGTTCTGTTTTTGATTAGAGCCAAGTCAATTTGATGCCCTAGGTAAAATTTAGATTATGGTCCAATCAATAAATGTGTGTATCAGCCTACCACAGAGAACATATTTGTTTTGACCAACATAAGTGACCTGGAGACGGACAGTTATTTAATATGAAAGGTTCCACAATAATAATAACCTATATTATTAAATAGAAACAAATAAAACTGATTTTTGAGTTTCATTTGTTGTACCATCAATGAAAGCAAGCTATACTGGCACACCAATAATTTATTTAAATATAATTTTTCTATAAACATTTATGCACCAGTGAAGATGTCTTTCTCTCCAGTCAACAACAAAGCAACATTTTCCTCGTATTAAACATGGGCTAATGTGAGCAGGACAGCTTTTTAGTTTCACCTAACTCAAAATTAGGAAGGCTCAGGAAGCACAAAGATGTGAAATGTACAAAAATAAAGTCCAGCTGGAACGAATAATGAATAATTTAGTGATTTTAATTTTAAAATTGATCTTAAAGTGTTTTTAATTATTAAAAATGAAATCCCCAGTAATAGTAGACCTATTGGGAACAGGATTAAAGACTCAACAAACTAAACTACTAGTTTGCGTCAACCACTTAATTAGATGGCATATTACTTCTCCTCAGTGGAGGCAAAAATATGATGGAGGGGAAAAAGTATGCCATGCACTGAGAAAACTGTTAACACACGTAAACAGGTCAAATGTTAAACTGATGGTGGAAGGGTTGGGGAAACATTTAGGAAATGTCAGATAAGGACCGTTTTGAAGGATCAAAGTGAAAGCAGGACGATGAGGGAAGATGACACACGGAGAGATCTTAGGAACATGCTCAGTGTCTATCTTTCACAGGTAAATGTCACCTGAGGATGAATTAAAGGGCAAACCAAACGAAAAAAAGATTACAATCTAATACAGGCATTGTACACATGCAAACACCAGTCTATTCCTGTGTGTACACCCCCACACACAGAGCTGTCCTCACCGTCAGTCTCGGTACCTAATCACCTCCCTCTGGCCACGGCTTTGTGTTTTTATCCTGCTTATAATGAAATAGGACGGATACAAAGCTGAAGCCAAAAGGGGCCATCCTGCCTTCACAGTCTTATTTTTTTTTTAATCTTTTGCCAATAGTTGAAAGGAATGGCCTCAGTATACTCTACATATATTCTCTTATTTTAATGTAGCTTTTCTTCGATGACTTATTTCTTCTGAAGTATCAAAAGACAAAAATAATACATATACAGTTCACCACATGTTACATATTTCAGCCTACAACAAAAGCTGCTGATGCTGAAGTGTAAAGAAGAAGTCTTACATCGAATTGGAGGTTTTGGCATCATGGTGGAAATGTCCTGGGACCAGTAGAGTGGGACGGAGCCTCGCACCTGGACATATGAGGAGTAACTCCCTGCTGTGAAAGACATAACTGAGGCATCATGGACGACCTGTTCAGTCTCTACCTCATTAGCCACATCCCCCTGAAAAAAAAACAAAATAAAACAAAAAATGAGAAAAGCAAAAAAGAAATGATAAACTTCGGCATGATTGGGAAACCCAAGAACATGTCTTTAGAGAACATAAAACAATTATTATAATACAATTATATAAATCTAAATTCTTTATGTAGTCTACAGGAGTGGTTCTTCAGGCTTGTTGAAGAACATTCAGAGCTATTCTTTGGGTGTTCGCTGTTTTTTGCTCTGTAAGGATGATCTCACATTACTTCAGTAACGTTAAGGTCCGGGCACTGGGACTATCCGTGATGTTTTTCTGCCCAGGTATGTTTTCACTGCATTAGCAGTGTGTTTGGGATCATTGTCATGCTAGAAAAATGAAGCCGTTGCCAATCAGATACTTTCCAGATGGTATTGCATGATGGATCCAAATAACATAGCACTTTTCTGTGTTCATAATTCCATCAATTTTGACATGATGACTATAATGCAGCACTAAAACCACCTCTCCTGTGTTTTATAGATGGCTGTAGACAGTCACTGCTATACTGAAGAATGGACAGAAAAACTTTGCATGAACTTCAGAAAGCTTGAAGAGCTTTTGCTCAAGATTAATGTAAAAATTACGATGCCATCGCCTTGTGAACCAATGAGGGGAGGCTCAAAGCTTTACACAGTGCTGTAGTTTATCATAAGATATCAAAGTGTTTCTTCACCTTTCACATGGCAAACATTTCAAAACTGAACGTACAACTTACGTGTATATATTATATAAACACTCCCACTGCACTTTATGTATGTATATGTACATATGAAAAAAATAATTTGAGTTTATTTCCTGTGTATAACAACCATTTTACCAGTAACAGAAATTACTGGTGTACAGTTTTTTGGGCTTTTTAAAAAATAAAATTATTTTTCATTTCTATTGCTATTTTTTTTATAATATAGCTCTAATTCACTTCCTTTTTCACTGACTCTTGTGCTGCTGTATCCCCACTGAATTTCCTCACTGTGGGATTAATAAAGTCTATGTCTATGTTCTTCATCTAACATTCTAATATAAGACTTCTAACATTCGGTCTGCAATTACCTTCCTCATTCTCAGTTTTCCTACTACAGTCATGTGAACAGTAAATACTAGAAATTGTTGGGGGATTTTTTGTTACATATCTGGGCAAGAAAACTCTTCATCTTCTTTACCTACAGAAAAAAAGGATATAACTGAACAACATCCCATCTCAAAGACACTCACTCCCATTCCAAAAAGAGAAAGTGTGTCCAATTAACCCCCTGTGATTAACCAGAGTCATCTCAATCTGTTTTGTGGCCCTGATGCCACCCTCTACTATCTGTTCCTCCGAGTTACCCTGGTAACTTCTGTACCTCACAGTTGGCTCCCCTTTTGAGGAAACGGGTGCCAGCAAATTTGCTGGAGCGCCTGGCAATCAGGGTGATGTGAACCGGTCGGCCGTAGATCAGAAGTTCTGTAGGTGGTCGGTAAAGGAAAAATAATAATAATACCAATATAGACCTAACAGCCTAACAATGACCTGTGGAAACAAACACATATTATTAGTAAAATGTAAAGAAAAATCCTTTTTAAAATTGTATTTCATTCATAGCAGTCATGCTTTGACATTAGCTCTTAATGATGACAGTTTCACTTGTAGTTAGAATATGAACCTGGGAAATATATTTATTTCCGATTCATCCCACCTCTACCAATATTAAGAAACCAATAAGAAACCTTACTTATAGCTCGTGATTGAACCATTCCACATCTTTTTTAGTGCATTTCTGTGTCTTCCCATCTGCTAAAAGGTTTTGCATATTTCCTATCTGGTGAGTCTCTTCTTGTTGCACCCAGTGGCCCTTTCATCCACTCAGAAAAGAGGACTGAATGCCAAACAATTTCCAGGAATTTGATAAACTCAAAACACCCACACACTGCCACAGCGGCAGCAGGCTGCCTAAAGAGGGAGACAACAGCAACAGGCCTGATTGCATATTAAGTTATTGCACTTCTGTGTTTATCTGCAGAAGACTCACAGAACGTGGCTAAAGACAAAAAACAAGATAAATCTGGTTTGAAAGTATTTGTATATTGAACATCCATTAACGTTATTAATATTGGCTGAACAAAAATAAGGAAAGATTGCTTAACGAGACACAATGGTGAATGACTAAAACTTGAAAACTGAACCTGAGGCTGACTTTTACTCCCATAAATCAGAGGTAATCAAGTGCAAAGTCCCTCTGCAGCAGTTACCCATGCATCAATAACACAAAAAATAAATGAATAAAAAGAAATCCAGGAGAATTTATTCATGGAGAGAAAATTTGCTGGTGTGTACTCAAAACTTAAAAGAAAATGATACTAAAGGACTGAAGCTCATAAACAAACCAAAAAAAAGAAAAGTATTCATAATTCATACAAAACACAGGCACGTCTCCAGAAAGAAGCACGTGTAACTCATCTGTTTAATATGCACAGTGTTGTTTCTCCCTGCAGATAACAGCCCGAGCACTTCTGAAAGTGCCCGTGTATGCATACCTGATACGCTCTGATATTTGCTTTGTTAAATTCCTAAAAACCAAATAATTGCTTGTGCAGTTCTGTGATGAATCACACAGTGTGATCCACGTGATCTGGTGGGGGCTGAGCACAGTTCAACAAGTGGTGCTGCGAATGAGAGATGAGAAGTATCGACAAAGGATAACAATGTGAGAGTCTTCTGTGGTGTTGGGTGTAGTTTCACACATGGAGTAATCAGTTATTCACTTAATTTTCAAATAAGCAATCCTTTACCGTTAAAAATAAATAAAAATAACAGCAGTTCCCTGTTCTTTTTGCTGTGACAAAAAGGGAAAAAAAACAAAAAACAAAGACACAGACTCCCTGGCATGCAGCTGCATCTATGTGGTTGGTTAAAATGATCAGTGCTGACAGATGCATCCCAACAAAGTCTCAACATGGCACCAACTTTATTACTTAAAAGAATGCACTAGAGCTGCAGTCCCCAACCTTTTTTGCACCACGGACCAGTTCAATGTCAGACAATATTTTCACGGACCGACCTTTAAAGTGTCACGGATAAATACAACAAAATAAAATGATACGACCAAGACAAAAACGGTGGTATTTTGTAAATACAATAATAAGCGCAAATTTACGGTGTAATTGTGTAACTTTATTAGCAGCGTCCTCTTGAAATGTGCCAACAACATTGAGTAACATCCTCCTCTCTGCCCCTTAATGCTCTCTGGTTACTATGGTAATGGTAATATAACGCAAAAATATTCCTTTCAAAATAAGACACACAACTACAACACGGGAAAAAACCCAGGGAAACCTAGTTAACAATAAAAACCCTGAAAACCATAAATTTCACACCCGAGCCTCAACTGTCACGGCCCGGTACCAAATGACTCACGGACCGGTACGGGTCTATGGCCCGGGGGTTGGGGACCGCTGCACTAAAGGTACTAACCTTGAGGATATTCTTTTATGGTTTCCATAAAAAGCATAGCAAGTGTGTCATGGCAATTAAAAAGGAAACACTAAATAATTCTATAAACAGCTGATGCTCAAAGGATACTGGACTGGCCACAAAATCCATGGATTATATACATAAGCCAGTCATGATGCACTATGTCCTTGACTCGCTCCAGGAGCTTCCCGTTCCACACATATTTGTAGTAAGGCTCGTTGTAAAGGCCATAAACCACTGTAGAGAGAAAAAAAAAGAAGACTGAAGCATTTTTCTGGACTGGTATCAGTCACGCTCATCAGACCATAAAGATCATATTTAGTGATAGTTATATAACTGATTAATTTTATCTACTGGTATACTACAAAACATGTCATAAATGGCACGAATCCTGTGTCAAAGAATATAAAAGTATTTCCCAAATAGAGTATCTGTGACTTTAATGGTATGTTAGGTTTTAATGTAGCCACCTTAAGTTGCTGTGTCTCACTGCATTTGGACTTGTATTCAATAACTGGAAAGTATATTCTCTTGGGTTAAGATCAGCTGACTGATTTGTCCATTGAAGAATATCCTATTTCTTTGGCTTGAGAAACTCTCAGCAATATACTTTTTTGATCATTAACCATGTGCAGTCTGATCAGTTTTGCAGCATGTGTCTGAATCTGAGCAGAGAGTAAAACCCTGTACAATTCACAATTTATTCTCCCACTTCTATCAGCAGTCACACACTACCAATAAATAATAGTAATGCTGTTTCACTAGCAATCATATATGCAAATTCCATATATTTTGTGGTTTTACCTCTGTACACTACCACAGCATTTTTTGAATAAATAAATAACAAATTATGGACCCAACTGTATATACTTCAGGTACAACATGTATTCCCTCTCCAGATTGAAATCATAGTTTTGTGTCTCCCAATGAGCTCCTCCCCAGCCAATACAATGAAGAAAAGAAATGAAAGGAATATAGATAAACTCCTCTCACCTTTTGTAGGCAAACCCTCATCTTCAAAGATGTCAAAGCTGTCCTGCTTGCTCTGTGTGTGTACCTCTTCCTCAGTAGAGGAAGCTGCTGAAGACCATTGTTCATAAGGTCTCTGCAGCAAAGTCAGGTTGTACTGCAGTGAGTGGCTCAGGTCATAGCTGTAACTAAAGAGCATAAAAGCAAAGTCATATGAATCAAGTACAACCTGTGCTGAACACCATTATTACACCAAGCAATACTTTATACACTCACAGAAATTCTTTTTTCCCCACATATTAGTAAAACCATAATGCAATGCAAATTTATAACATAAACACAATGTTTTACATATCTTTCAGCAGTTATGTTGGTGTTTTAAAATACTATATAATCAGATGAGTGATTAGCAAATCACTCATTTCAAACCTCTGAGATAATTTTCCTCACTGGAAAGGGTTTTTTCCCCTCTTATCATCTTTAATACTGCAAAAACTGTTAGAAAATGATTCATATTATCAAATTAAATCTCCAGGCCATAGCCAGAGTTCCTTTCCCAACCAAGGCCACAAGGTCAAGAAATGCTTTTTAGTTGTTCCTAGCCTTCAAGCTGAGCAGGGCATCGGTACACGTGTTTAGTCTGGTGTGATGCGATATTGTAAAATTCAAAGGGCACTTGTACTAAATAAGCCTAGAGGGAGTGTGCTGAAAGCCCCCTTGATAACAGCATTTATAATCTGACGTAATTTGTGCATATACAAGTTACTGTATCCTTCTAATAGTGAGAGTTTGGAATAACAAACTGTCTTACCTGAAGTAGAAGTTGCTGGAAAGGTCCACATTCTGAAAGATCCTGAGATACCTGTCAGAAGAAATCTATTTTTAAAAACATTTTTAATTTGCACATCCAGTGTAACAGCTATCATTTCATCTACTGCATTCAGGTACTCCTGAACCGAAATGCACAGCAATAGCAAAAACAGTGGTTAACTTGGACAGAGCCTCAAAATAACAACCAAATAAATGTTTGGGTGTATTTCAAGATGGCTACTAAGCAACAAGACTTGCATTGCTGCACTAGAAAGTTAAACTAATGAATCAAAGCGAACAAATAGTTACAACTTGGCAAGTGGTGACCATACTAGCATATGATATATATAGTATATATAATAATGGGAATGCTATTATTATACTATATAACAATGCACTCATCAATATTTCTTCAGCTTTGAGAGATTCTTCCTCTTTTGTCAGACTTTCCACTGTTTTATACAATTTGGGGATTTTGGGTGGTTTATAAATACCTGATACACCTTTTCCTCAGTCAAGTGGTCAAATAATGTTTTCACACTAAAATTGTGTACATGTGTGAAATCATGGGGGGTTTTTTTTCAAGCCACTATTAGAAAAGCTTCAGTCCTTGTCCACTGGTAGTGGATGAGTCAGCTTTTGTGTTTTGTTTTGTGGGGTTTTTTGTTGTTTTTTTCCTATTTTGGCACATTCTGTATGACAACACTATTTTTGGCCAGACTACAATTGTGGGTGTGAGCAGAAGAGAGTAAGCGTTTTGTTGTTGTTGTTGTTGTTGTTGTTTGCTACAAATGCATTTCAAGATATTTTATTATTTCTGAAAATTTCCATACTCAAAATTAATAAAATCATACAGTAATGTACTTAAATAGAGTGGCCTCAAGGTAATAAATGGGAGACAGAGTAACACAATACCTTGCTTCATCGGGGTGTGTAACTCTGACTGAGTCATTGGGAATGTAGATCATAGTGGTGTCTTCAATTTTGTAGATGGAGTGGCCCCCAATATCAGCCATCTTTCTGCGCTTCGTGATCAACACGATGTAGTACCCCTCTAGGAAACGCACAAATCCTGGCAAAAAGAAGACAAGTTTTAAATCTTTTACAACAATCTCATCAAATGGAATTTCCTTTCCAGCAACATGTAGTGTGGCTCAAAACAAGTTGATTTGTAGGTCAACTTTATTGTTGCCAGCAAATCTGCTACAGTTTTGACAGGACAAACAAGTGAATAGCTCCACTTGCGGAGGTGGATAGTGAATGTATGTGTGTCATATTTGACAATATTAACCATGTAATTTGCTCCATTTACGCTTTGAAATTTTGACCCAGAAAACATCATGCAAACACAGTCAATGATTTGCTTTCAGCATCATACAAGCTATTTTTCCATCTGTGACATTTAGAAAATAATGCAGACAATGTCTGTATGTTTTTAATAATATCTTACTTAGATAAACACAGTTTATGTAAGTGTGTCTGCTAGAAATATACCTCCCCTTCATTATAAAACTATTACTAGAACTAATTTGTTAATGGATGAATTGAGGATCACAATACAGACACACGGCCAAGAGTGCTACTCAGCCCTCAAGAACAGTTGTATAATGTCTCCTGCGGTTTCAGAAGGATTTTTCAAAAACAAGAGACACCATCTTCCACCTAACCTGGAGCTTTAAAGATACATTTTTAATATTTTTAGTAGCTTTATGTAGCTAGAACAGTGGCGAGAAGACAGGAAAGCTAAAAAATATTTTCAGGTATAAACAACACCGGCTGCTGCCCTGCTAAAATCGAACATCTTATACAAATTCCTACTCTTATTCCACATATTTACAAAGAGTAAAACTGATAAAGGAAAATATGGCACAATAGCACTGATAGCAGTCAAAGATATATATTTATTTGTATATGACATTGTGATGCATAAAGTCATAATTTCACTATGTAAATATTTTGATTAATTAGTGTTATTTAACTTAATTGGATATCAATTCATTTTTTTCAGTTTATACAGTTCTTACAGTGGCTTGCTAAAGTATTCGGGCCCCTTGAACTTTTCCACATTTTGTCACATTACAGCCACAAACATGAATCAATTTTATTGGAATTCCACGTGAAAGACCAACACAAAGTGGTGTACAGGTGAGAAGTGGAAAGAAAATCATACATGATTCCAAACATTTTTTTTTTTTACAAATAAATAACTGAAATGTGGGGTGTGCGTAATTATTCAGCCCCCTGAGTCAATACTTTGTAGAACCACCTTTTGCTGCAATTACAGCTGCCAGTCTTTTAGGGTGTGTCTCTACCAGCTTTGCACATCTAGAGACTGAAATCCTTGCCCATTCTTCTTTGCAAAACAGCTCCAGCTCAGTCAGATTAGATGGACAGCGTTTGTGAACAGCAGTTTTCAGATCTTGCCACAGATTCTCGATTAGATTTAGACACCAGACAGGTCAGGGATAAAGTTATTGAGAAATTTAAAGCAGGCTTAGGCTACAAAAAGATTTCCCAAGCCTTGAACATCCCACGGAGCACTGTTCAAGCAATCATTCAGAAATGGAAGGAGTATGGCACAACTGTAAACCTACCAAGACAAGGTGGAATTCCAATAAAAGTGATTCATGTTTGTGGCTGTAATGTGACAAAATGTGGAAAAGTTCAAGGGGGCAAGCCACTGTATATTGAGAATCCCACTGAACAGTTTCCCACTTCACTTGTAGTGTAACAGATTTCTTCTCACTTGAAGACAAACACAACCTGAGCTAAAATCTAAAATAACTGATCAATGACAAATGATAACCAACAATGGCAAATGATGCCGCCTAAGTAGTGGTATGTAATTAGTTATATGATTAGTTAGTGAATTTGTCACAAGTTAATCAACATTAGCTAACTTTAATAATTTGTTACTTCAAACTAGAAAGTGGCCTGACATCCAAGTTGGGTGAAAAAAAAATGTGTTGAATTGGTAAGTGCAACATACATACTACACATATACACACACACACACACACTAAGGACTCTTAAAGTTATACTTTGAAGTGGCTTGTACTTAATCTGCAAAACGCTGCAGTTGAAGTTAACCAAAAATATTCCGTTTCATAAACTAATCAGGTAAAACCTTTGAAATAAGAAGTTCTGTTTCACTCATGAACATTCACGTGACAAATTCAAAGTAATGGTGTGCTAGTGTGTCTACATTATCAAAGGTTTTTGTATTTTTTTCTGCATGATGACCGAGAAGCAATAACCCTGTGTAAGATTAAATAACACTTATGAGTTCCTGTATGAGTATACCGGTACTGTCCTTCTTCCTGGAGGAGATGGGTCAGACTGACAAAACCTGCGAATAAAAATATACTTACGCTAATCATATTCATTTTGTACTGTAATAAGAAAGCTACCGGGCAAAAGGCCTCTTAGAATACACCTTGTACCCTACATGGCTACATCATACTTTTATTACATAATAGTAAAATGATGGCTTGCGAACAAAGATGTCATTGGGGTTGGGGGTTGGCGGAGTATCTATATTATTCAAGCAGAGGACAAACAACTGTCTGTGTCAGGGTGACCGACTAACCTGCTGTGGAAATGTCCACAGAACTACTTTGTTGAAGTTGGCAGCAATTATACCCTCAAGTCTTTTTGAATATGATGCTACAAGTTTAGCACACTTATGTTTGGGTTGTTTCTCCCATTCTTCTTTGCAGAACCTCTCACGGTCCAGGTTGAGCATCAATGCACAGTCATTTTCAGATCTCTCGTTCATCTTTCCCTCCACCCTGACTGCAGCAAAACACCCCCACAGCACCACCATGGCTAACTGTAGGGATGGTATTGGGCAGGTGATGAGTGGTGCCTGGTTTCCTCCAGACATGACGCTCAATCTTTGTTTCATTGGACTACATAATTTTGTTTCTCACAGTCTGAGAGTTCTTCAAGTGCCTTTTGGCAAAATCCAGGTGGGCTGTCATGTGTCTTTCACTGAAGAGTGGCTTCTGTCTAGCCACTCAACCACACAGATCTGACTGGTCTGACTGTCTTTCTGGAAGGTTCTCCTCTCTCCACAGAGAAATGCAGGAGCTCTGTCAGAGTGACCACCAGGTTATTGATGACCTCTTTGAGTAAGGCCCTTTTACCCTGATCACTCAGACTGGCCGGGCAGTAAGCTCTAGGAAGAGTCCTCCAAACCTCTTCCATATATAATGATGGAGGGCACGGTGCTCACTGGGACCTTCAATGCTGCAGCAATGTTTCTGTACACTTCCCCAGGTCTGTGCCTCGATAAACTCTTGACTCAGATGTCAGACAATTTCTTGGACCTTGTGGCTTGTTTTGTGCTCTGACATTGTCAGCCATTTGGACCTTATATAGACAGGTGTGTGACTTTCTAAATAATGTCCAGTTAATTGAATTTAAGTGGACTCCAATCAAAATGTAGAAACATCTGACAGATGATCAGGGAAAACATGATGATTGTGATGGCAAAGAGTGAATATTTATATGCATTCTATATTTTTGCTTTTTGTTTTATTTTTATTTTTTTCCCCCAATTGCAAGAGTTTCAAACAAACTTATTTTACTTTGTCATTATGGGTACAATGATATGATGGTATTTGAGGTGAAAAATGATAGCTAGCTCACTAGGTAGTTTATTTGGAACAAAAATTAAAAATAAAAAACTGCTTATAAGGGGAAAAAAAGTCAGTTTAGGATTGTAATCAGGTCTTTAGGGCAACGTACAAAACACAGATGTGCTTTTACTGTCTCAGATAGCTGAAGTAAAATATCCATCCAACCATCCATCCATTCGCTTCCGCTTATCCTTTCCAGGGTTGCGGGGGGTGCTGGAGCCTATCCCAGCTGTCATAGGACGAGAGGCGGGGTACACCCTGGACAGGTCGCCAGTCTGTCGCAGGGCTAACACACAGGGACACAGACAACCATTCGCACTCACAGATTCACACCTATGGGCAATTTAGATTGACCAATTAACCTATCCCCACTACTGCATGTTTTTGCACTGTGGGAGGAAGCCAGAGTAGCATTTCACTACATATCGTACTGTGTATGACTGTGTACGTGACAAATAAAATTTGAATTTGAGTACCCGGGGAGAACCCACGCAAACACGGGGAGAACATGCAAACTCCACACAGAAAGACCACGGCCTGATGGTGGAATTAAGCTCAGGACCTTCTTTCTGTGGTTTTTCATTTTTGTACCCAATTAAACATTCATAAAGGTGTTAAAGAGTTAGTAGTGGTCGGTAACACAATCAAGTGTTGCATAATTCTATTTTATCTTTTTAAACATAGCCACTATTGAAAAAATTGCAAATTAATAACATTTGGGGGCCGGATCTTTTTGTACAACGTGTTACACATGTTAAAAAACATAATGGCAGAAAACACGTGAAAAAGCTGTGAACTATTACAGTGGTTTGCAAAAGACTCCCAGGTGTTCTTTTATTTTGCAGTAATAATGGAAAAACTAGGCCAACACACCCAACTGTAGACTTTGGAGATGAGGTAGATTCTCACATTATTCTGAACTGCAATGACTGTTGCTTTGCCATTGAGTGGAGGAAATGTACTCACCCACAATGCCAAAAGCTGAGACAGTCCTGGACAGGCCAGAGGAACCCTTCTGACTAATCTTAGTCCGGTTGCCCAGGTCCAGGCGGCCCAGCAACTCCCTTACCTCTTGCTGGTTATACACATGCTGGAAACACACACATGCACGCATGTACGGTATTAAATACACATTAGATGAAGTGTTTATAAAGTTTAGTTTATTAATTAGCCACATAATCCTATCTGATTTCCATCTAAAAATCAACACTAAAATATATAAAGCTGTGTTCTGACAAAAGTGACTTAAATGTGCTGCTTGCGGGTGACTAATGGCTTCAGTCAGAACTATTAAGACTATTTTCTGTGCAATAGCAGGTAAATGAATAACAGTCCCTGTTTAATCAATGCCCAAAATTTCTACAAAAGGGATTAGATTGACTGCCATTGAGGCAATTAGTCTGAAAATAGATCGGCTGCTTTCTGCATTGGTTCTGAAATGTTAAATGACTAAAGAGTAGCTTTGCGTGCATTTCATCTACAAAAAAACCCCCATCTCATTTACATAATAAGCTTTACAATTGGCACAGACCCCAAAGAGAAACGTAGTAATGTACTGTGTGCTGTATGCTACTGCATTTGTTTTAAGTGCATGATTCTATAGATTGCAATAATTCTCATTCTGTTATCTTGTGGGGAAATAATTAATTTAGGACTTCTATCAAAGTCTTTTATTCCACTGTCTTCACTTCTTATGTAAAAACTAAAAGACGAGGGAGTATTTCTAGCTTTAAAACCTCTCTAGCAACTCATTAAATTATCCATGCATCCAAGTACAATGCTACACAATGCCAATAAAATTGAAAACACACAGTTTTCTGATGTCATTTTAATATCTTTTGGAATGAGACTGTTGGGTGATGAATATTATTAATGGATGCTTCATAATAATTGCATCAGAAGGATAATTACCCACAACACAAACAAACAAATCAAAAACCAGCTCATAGATCCTGGTAATAAGAAAAGGGTGTGAACGCAGCCAAACTCTCATCAGCAGCACACTTCACATCAGCTGAGTGATTGCACAATTTCCCCCTTAGGCATGTTTCTTGTGTATTACATAAGAATATACATTAAAATTTAACTCGTGGAAAGTCGTCACTTACCTTATCGTCAATTATAACGAGGTCCTTGGGTTCTGTGCGGTCAATCTTTAGGACTCGATGTTTGGTCTGTGCATGATTGCTCCCAACCAAAAAATACCTCTGAAAATAAAATGACAAGTCAAGTGAGTGCTGCAATGCATTTGGAGCCTATTATCAGAAGAGTCTTTGCAACCTTAACCTTTCACAGCTGCATGTGGTGATAAATGCATAGAGGGAATCTTGCATACAGTCTTCTAACTTTGTGGACTGCAGCTTTGTCCTGGATGATGTTGACTTGGGACCAATTCAGACTTCAACCAAGAGCAGATATGTATTTAATAGACATAGAATCAATCCAATGACAAGTCACATTCCTGCATTGCAGCACCACTGTTGAAGTCAAACTTGAATTTCTTTTTTTCCTATAATAAAACATTTTATTTCCACAGTCCGAGTAAGAATCAGTGTGTCTGAAATTTGTGAAATTACACTCAAGTATGTATTCAACTAAAGGCGATATCTTAAAAACACAGATTGAAATAAGAGTGCATACAGTGCAGAGCACATGCAGGCACAGCACATATTTCATCACAAGTTACATTTTTACAATGTTCTTTTTGTCAAGATGTGTGTCTTCCTTGCATCTTTCTTTCTTTCTTTTAGGTCATTACTCTTCTCATTCAGGGTTGCAAAATGGCCCAAAATTTTCAGTCCACTAAAGAGTGTTAAATTGGAACATCCTGTATCAGCACACTCAGCAACCATTAGAGCATTTTTTTTCCCTGTTCCACCTTTTCCAGTATCTAATTTAACCCTCTTTGTCTGTAACAGAAAGCCTGCACGTGCACTGTTCAGCAGAGGTTCAATAAGAAATTATAAATCAAATAAGACAAATGTTTACTTGCCTTAGTGTCTAAATATTTGTAGCAAATGGGAACAGCAAACCGAAACCCAGCTTAAGCACACATTTAAACCAAGCATGACCATAGCTGGTGAAATGCAGCGACAATTGAAAACATGATACTATTAGAATACGCAGCAAAGAAAGTAGCATAGACACTCTACCTCTCAAGGACATACATCTAATATTTAAAAAAAAAAAAAAAAAAGCTAAAGAAAACTAATTTTAACTGCCAAAATCTAATTCACCAATTAAATGTCCAGATAATTATCACACACATGCTCTTTACTGACCTCATGGATGTCAGGTCCTGAGGTTTCATATAGTCACCTGCAGCTTTTGCTGCCATCTAGTGGACATGTAGCGTGTACACTAGTGTCCCAAACATTTTCCCAGATCAACTATAGAACTCTTGAACCAAAGACTAGAGAGCACTTTAAAAAAAAAAAAAAAAAAAAAAAGGTAATAGGTAATAGGTTTTGGCTGTCTTAAATGAACAGTTGTGCCACAGTGTCGTTATCATGGTACTTCAAAGACAGTGATTGTCCTGAATATATATCAAGTTTGTGACATTTATGTATTAGGCACAAAAATTGAGCAATATCATTTTATGAACCTTTGAGCATTTCCCCATTAAGCACATATGTCTTAAGTATGGTCTTGTCTGAAAGCCTTCAGCCACCCCTTATTTGTTTTCCTTCTAAGCAGATGAAAACATGTAATTTTTAAAAATCTTCTTGAGCAATAGTTCTCCAGGTTTTAATGTACAAATTAAAGTTCTTCTCTAGACATCAGCTGCTTTTTCACTCATTTTCAGTCTATTTTCTGGAGATTTTTTTTGTCTGTTAAGCCACTTGACCTATGAATCATTCAAGCATAGAAAAAGCACCTAACTCAAGGAATGAATTATTTACATATAACAGACAACTTAGTAAAGAGCCCATTTTAAATTTTATCTTTAGGCACATCAATACTGTTGCATTCTGTCACAAAACACACAATTTATTTCAATTTCTTTAACCAAACCTTGAAAAAATGCAAAATATAAGATAGCTTGACTGGAATAAAATACCTTTTTTGCACAAACAACATGATTGCTAAAGAGCTGTGCAGTGTGGCTTAAAATAATTGAGGAAACTGAACAAAAGAAGAACTGACAGACCTAAAAAAATATCTACAGCAGAAGACTATATCTGAAAGTCGCGTCCTTAAGAAACAGGGGGAAAAAAATCCCACAAACACTCACTTGACCCTAGATAGAAAACACACACAACTGAACACCATCAGTCATAAATTGGCCTCGTCAAAAACACCGGACCTCAACACTACTGAAGCGGCGTGCACAGCACAACAACACGACACAACAAAAGACAACCACCATCTAAAGAGTTTTGAATGTACTATTCCTGAAAACTCCTTAAGGAAGCTTAGCAAAATGGAGAAACAGCGCAGTTTAAAGAACTGTCATCGCGTGTAGTTGTAAACTGCCCAGGTGAATTGGACTTTATGAAGAAATGGTGACATTAAGGGCTCATGTAAAGACTTACTGCTCTGGTCTCGTACAGAACCAGTCGCTGGATCCCACCGATGATAGCTGCTGATTGAGGCATTTTCTATTCTTGAATTGTTCAACAGTCAGTCTGGAAGAGGCTACAGAGGAGCTACAAAGCGAAAGTGAAAAGAAATGAATGTTGTTACATTCATTTCTTCACATTATAAGACACAAAATGACGAGCCAGCATATTTAACAAATGTGTTCATGTATATAGCTTACTTTTTTCCCTCAGTACTTCCTAGCTAGCATCACTCACCATTCATCCACTTAGCTTGTATGATTAACCACAAATGGTCTTCATTGATGACAATATACATCTCCCCATGCAGTCGCAACAAATACTGTAAACGCTTCACTTAACAACAGTTAAAATGCATCTGTACTCTGCCCAGTGTATCCCGTTAGCATGTTGGAGTTGAATTTGTTTTAGTCAGGTGACTGTCATGAATGACTTCGCTTGTCGGGTCGTACGGTGCCTCGCAAAGTCAAAAAGCTCGAAGGACTGAAAATGCGATTGATACATGTGTAATGCAGCGGCTTTAAACGTTTATAACTGCTCTTGAGTATGATAAATAAATAATTCAATTAATTAATTTATAAACGCTATTTCAACCCTCAAACTCTAAAGGTAGCATTAACTAGGTATTAAGAAACCTTCAGCCAGCCCTTTAGTTTGCAAGTTGTCATGGTAACCGTATATGGATAGCTAGGTTATTGTAACGCTAGTGAACAACTGCGCTAAAAAGGGTATTAGCAGATAAAAGAAAATACAGACACTCGCAAAGGTAACTGTAAGTAACATTGAAGTAAAATATGATAATAATAATATTTTACATATTTGTCAGATTATGTAAACTACACATTCAAGCTATAAAACTGATTGCTTGAATGATTATTTGACTTTTATAATTTCTGTGTTCACAAAGTTTGAATGGCTACTTTAGTAGACAACTTAATTGAAGATGAAGCCGAAAGAGAGAGACTTCTTGCTAAGCCCACCTGCTTTATCATCGTTGGAAGACCGGTAATCTACATATATATATATATATATATATATATATATATATATATATATATATATATATATATATATATATATATATATATATAAGTGAATATAAAGTGAAATTTAGCTAGGTTACGTATATACCTTTGTAGTTGTGTTTAAGTCCAAAAGACAGTATGCACAGTACTATCTGTCAGTGAATCAGATATGTATATATAAACAAAGAGGAAAAACCATGAATGCCATGCAGTTATAAAACACATTATGACGTTTAGTAGATCATCAAGTGTAAAATGTTTAGGCTATACTTAAAATTCCTGGACACAACTACTATAGAATTTTCCATGTCTTAAGCTGCACTCCACAATCACAAACATCATGCAGAGAGTCCCCACCAAAGCTCAACAAGTGCATACCCAAACACTAGCAAATATTTTTTTCTAATGCTTCAATTCCTCTATATTCCACTTCTTGGCAGGGTGTTGGCAAATCCACCTTGGCCAAAAAAATTGCAGAGTCCTGGAGGTGTATCCTTATTGATGGTGAGTACCCTTTTATGCCTTCATAAAAAAAACTTTTTCATAAAAAAAATCTTTTTACCAATTCGAGATGTGTATGTAGATGAGTTTTCACATCTTTCAGATACCAATCTTCTCAACACACACATAAAAAATGAAACAAAAGAGGGCCTGGAGGTAAGTAAAATTTTCTGTATCATTTGAAAGGAAGCCCTTTGTTCCTGTGATGTGTTTTCTTTATGCTTTTATAGTCATTAGAAACTCTGAGTTGCATTCTGTTGAATATAGCTTTTGGACATCTTATCTGAGGGAAGAAGTGTACCAGAGAATGTGGTGCTGAAGCTGATTCTTGCCAGGCTTAACTCGCCAGATGTGGAGCACTATGGTAATAAATAAGACGTCATTTAATTATGGCTATGCATGCAAAACAAACTTTTCAGTCACCAAATGTTCTTTGCAGATGAAAATAAGATGACTGATAGGTTAGACGATAAGCAATATGATAAGCTCTGCACTGTTTTGTAATTCACATGTTTTTGATACAGGTTATGTACTGAGCTGCCTGCCGTTCATGTCAGAAGAGCATCTGAAGATTAATGAGCAGATTGAACTGATCAAAAACCTCAAGCTAACGCCTGATATTATCATTAACATCAAGGTTACTGTCATTCTCTATTTGGAGTTGTCCATTGCATTTGATTTTTTTTCTTTTGCATAGTTTAATGTCGTAATTTTTTAATCTAATATCTCTTTAAGTTCATTTATGAAAAAGATCTGTCAGGATTTTACTGAATTGATTATAAATTAAATACTTTTACTTTTCACCAGTGTCCAGACAAGGACCTTGTCCAGAGGCTATCTGGTCTGAAGCAGGACCCAGAGACAGGGCAGTTTTACAACAGGGATCAGTGGCAGCGTGAAGAGGTGTATAACAAGGAGAAGAAGAGCAAGGAACAGGATGCAGAGGATGCAGAGGATGTGGAGGATGTGGAGGAGCAGGTATTACTTAAGGGAAAATAAGTGTTGTCACTTGATCATGTAATATGCATAATCATAGCTCTTTTAGTTCTCCCCCCTCCTTTTGTTTTGATGCTTGTAACAAATATAATCCAATGACTGCTGTTTTGCTGCTTTTCCTCTTATTTCATTGTATCAACCAAAACAAACTGACAGAAATCACTGCCTTTAAAATCCTCTGCCTCCCCAATCCCAGCTGGTCAGATTTGAATGACAGAGCCACTGCATTTCTTGAGTAAATAAGAGAAAATGACATCAGTCTGCAGGTATAGGACTTGCTATCCTTGCTGTCATGATAGCGCTGAGCAAACTAGCCTAAAGTACCAGAAGCAATACCCAGAAGCAGTTGTACTCATGTCTTGGTGTAGGAGCATAAATATTATAAGCTTTGCCATGTTTACCTATGTATTTATTGCCTAGTGAAATAAAGCTATTGATCTAGTTTCAGTCTTAACTGTAAGATTTAAGGGTGTTGAATGCTAATCAGAATTTTATCCAGCAATTCTTAGACGATTAATATTTTTAGCACCTTCCTAGTTCCGTACATGTTTGGATTTCAGTTTTGCATTTTTAGGGGGCTGTTTTTATTTTAGCTAACCTTTTATTCCCCAGGTGATCAGTTGTTATCATAGCAAAGAAAAAACTGCCAAGCTTTGAGTTCCATACTAGTATTTTTTTTTCCTTAGGAAGAGGAACTCTCAAAGGATACCAATGACAGAATGGTGTGGACACCAGAGTATTTGGCTAAAAATGCTTTTGTTCGAATTAACATGTACAAGGATAACATGCTTAGACCACTGGAGGTGAGTTGCCCAGACCTAGACCTGTCATCAAAGTCACCCACTACTGACACACCAAAAATGTAGTTTGTTGTGTTATTTAAAAAAATCTTGAATAAAAATTCATAATTCCTTTAAACCTTGTATTTGAATTTACTTGGGAGATGCTGTTTTTGCTTAACCAGTATGTTTATATCATAAGGCAGTGAACATCCCAGATTTTTTTGACTCAAAAGGCAGTACTTAAGGGCTTTTGAAATTTAACTACAGACAAACTATATACTGTATTAATATTTATTGTTATTAAAAGAATAAATTACAAAAGAAAAACACAGAATGAAAAGTATATTAATTGATATTTTTTCAGGACTACATGGCAAACCACAACCCTCTCTACCTTTTGGAGTTGGATGGAAATAATTCAACAGAAGAGTGGCACTTGGTAAAGACTAAAAAAAACTTCAACAAATAGTATTGGTGTTTTCCAGAAGTGTTGTCTCTGTAAGGTGTGTTTTTTGACATTTTGTACTTCTAGTCTGTTATGTCGCGTCTCGAAACTTTGGCTATAAATCGCGTCCCCGTTCCAGTCCTCCTCCACCAGACTGAGGATGAGGAAATGCCAGAGGACGTTAGCACGGTCTGGAAGTCTTCACATTTTATTTCAAAACACAATCAGTGAATGGGAACATGTACAAAATACTTGTATTTTGAATAACATGTGTACTACAACCATCCCAATAATCCTGATCCTAAGAATTAAGACTGGACTTGCTTTAATATTGAAACCATATCTTTTTCAGGAGGACCTACTGAGAATTATGCCCTCTTACAGGATTATGGTCCCTGGCTTTAGGTGGAGAAGGAGCCGCTGGGGCAGAACTTGCCCTGTTGCTTTGAAAGAGGGCAAGGTCATTCCTGGCAAGCCACAATTTAGTGTGGGGTGAGCAGTCTTTTAAAAACTGTTTCCAGATGAGGATTCTATTGAGTAGCAATGTGAAAATGTTAAACAACTCTCATTCATTGTACAGATTCCAGGACAAACTGTACATCCTTTCGTCAGCGGAGGCACACCATAAATTTGTCACAAACCCTCGCCCTTACCTGTTACCTCCAATGCCGAGGTTACCCTGCAAAGTTTCAATCATTGGGCCTTCCCTTGCAGGGAAGACCACCTTATGTAAACTTCTAGCTCAGCACTATAACACAGCGGTAATTGACATGGAGGAACTGTTGCAGCCAGTTTTGGTCAAGGCTAAAGAGGAGAGGATTAATAAAATTAAAGAGGAGACAACACAGGCTGCTATAGACAAAATCAAAATGAAGATGAAGGAAGATGGACAAAATTCAGGTAAGCTGAACTTTGTTGGTATTTTTTTTTCTATAATCACATGTAGAATTACATTTGATAAACTGTGACTGACAATAATATCTTTTTGCAATAACAGTAATGCCATGTACCATGGCATAATAACTTGTCTGAGCACTATATACTATTAAGAGTGTAGCTTCTATATATATGTATGTAATAGTCCTCCAACAAACTGTATGATATAAAGCAATATTTGTACCTATTGCTGAACAAGTGACTGATAATGTCATACACAGAATTAATGTGAAGGTAAGATGTGAAAATACTTTCTTATAAACCATATGTATCATAGATATGTGAAAAGGAAAGTGCACCCTCTTTCAGTTTCATGGTTTAACATATCAGGACATAATTAAACAATATTCTGGTTGTTGTTGTGTTATGTTGTTCTAACATTTTGAAGCATACTGAACAACAGTATATTTGTATGAAAGAGGATCTTATTTGTTCTGTTGTTTTTAAGTGACAGAGGATCATCCACTGGTGCAAGCCATGGTACTCAGTGCTGTGCAGCAAGCAAAGCAATCGAGTACTACTTATTTTGGCTTGTATGCTGAGATACTAGAGAAGCGTATAAAAGAGGTACGTTAAAGATTTAAACCCAGGTGGGAGATTTACACCGACTTCCCAGTCTTAAGCAGTTAGCATGCATACACGTTCATATATTTGAATGATTAATGACACACAACAGGATTTTTCTGCAACTTTGTTTGGCATTGTTAGATTTTTTTTATTTGTATAAAATCATTGACTTACATCGCACAACACCCAACACTAAATCACGCATACAGGGACACGACACTTAGACAGTCACATGCATAAAGTAAATTTAACTTACGTGATAAAAAGTTTGATGTTATAGATTGAAGAGGTGGAGGGCAAGACTGGGTGGGTGCTTGACAACTTTCCCAAGAACCTTTCCCAGATGGATGCCTTACAGCAAGCTGGACTTCTGCCAGAGGTCTTCTTCTGTCTCACAGACAGCGATGGACACCAGGGTATGAGGCACAAATAGAAAAGATTAAACATATAAATTTGCATTTATAATTTGCAACAATTTGGTTTGAAATGCCCTTCAGTGTTTACGCATACACTTTGGTGCTTTTTACATTTCCATTAATACATTTTTTCATTGAGCAGTTTTGAGAAGACTTTATGAGATGGATAAAGAAAGTGTAAAGAACACTGTAAAGAAGTTAGAGGATGAACAGTCTCAGGCGATAGAGCTCTCGTAAGTGCACATGAAATGATGTTGTGAATTTTTTTTCTTTGTATGTTTCTGAGTTAGATTTTTGTTGCAACTTTTGTTTTTGTGCCTTAATTCTCTCCATTTTAGAAACCAAGAGGAGCAAGAATCAGAGGGGCAATCAAATATGAAGACAGTTATGGGAGAAGCTCATGGTGCTGGTTTTGGGTTTTTTTTATATACTACCCTTGAACATATACCATTCAATCAGTATAATTTTTATTACATTCTTTTTTATTTTCAGAAGATCCTAAGGAATTGAACACCACCAGCTCTGCAAATCCAAATGCAGTACAAAAAGAAGGTAAAGTTACAACAAGAACATGCTGTTTTGTTTTGTTTGGTTTGTTTTTCTCAGATCAAAAATGCAAATTGACTAAAGAGAGAAACTAGTATAAGGTGCATATTCAGGTCAGTCAGTCATTGTCAGGATTTCCTGGGGTTTGACTCTCATGACTCTCTGAATTTGGACATGCGCTGAAATGGCTATGCTGCCCAATAAAAACTCCAATTTTCAATCAAAATCACAGATACATTTTTGAATGTGCTAACTAATTTATATGTTGTATTTGTACTGTTTGTGAGCACCACTGAAGTATCATTAGCATTCTTTCTCTAACTCTCTCTCGTTCACACTCTCTTTGTGTGGTCCAAGCAGCAGTGGTAGTACATGATGATTCAGAGTTGGGCTATGCAGATAGCCCCGAGATGAACGAGTATAAACTGCAGTTACGACAGTTTGTGGGTGAATGGGAGAAAATGCAGTCTGGTTTAACGGTAACCCACTGTACCCTGGAGATTGGCAGGAAAAGCCCAGAGAACCTGCTTCAAGAGATGATCCAGCAGATGGACAGTGAGTGTAAAGCTATGCAGACCAAATCACTGTTGTCTTAGAAACAAATTTGCGCCAGACACACACAAAAAAATACTGAGACAAATATTATGTTATTTTACTGGTAATGGATTGGAATAAATAAATGGTGAACTAACGAGTGATATATCATGTGATATTCTGCTAAAAAGTTCCAATCTAATCTTTAGCTCTCATGTGTGATCTTCAGAACCCTTTCAGTATGTGTCCTGGGAGTTATCAGAGGAGGACATGGAAAAAGACGCAGAAGATATAGAGGCCTTAGCTCAGCTGGAGAGAACAGAGGAAGGCAGTGATGATGATTATTCCCTAGGGGAAAGAGATGAAGTCAGTAAACTAAGGAGTCTTTCAGCTTTAATATCCATATGTTTACAGCGCTATTTAAAATTGTAGAAAGAGAACAAAGAACTTACTGCTTTCTTGACAAATATTAGTAAGGCAAGCAATCCATTGAAGTATGTCTATCTTATCTTCTTAATGAATGCAGGGAGACACCACGACCAACAGATTCTTAGGTGACACCCAGCATTTCTGCCCTGTTGTCTTAAAAGACCATAATGTCCTGCGACCCTGTACCGATGAAATTGCAGCTAAGTATCGTGAGAAGACCTACTACTTCTCCAGCTTAGAAGCCAGGGAATCATTTCTTCAAAATCCTGATCAATTTGTTGCACACACTGAGCCTCTCAAGGTATAACCTTAACATGAAAAGAGAAAGTCATATGCTGTAGTTCTGAACAAAAGTGTCCTCACTGGCTCTTTGTCATGTTTTTCCATCCAAGCCTCCTGCTCTGCGGATCTTTTTGCTCGGCAGCGGAGGCTCAGGCAAGACGACTAATGGGAAGTGGCTTGCACAGCAGCTTGGACTCTTCCATATCCAGTTCAGAGAGCAGCTCCAAATGCTCATAATGGCCAAGACAAAGATGCGGATACCTGATGCTGATGAGTTAGTGCTCTTACAAGATGATTCTGAAGACTTGGATGCCAAAATAATGGAAGCCAGGGCGGAGGACGAGAAGGAGTCAGAGGATCCCTATGATAACATGAATGAGACGGAGGTCAGCTTCAACACAGTTTCATTCTAGCACAGTTTGTTATGATATTTCATTTCAGGTTTTGAATTTCTGTGTATGTGCTTTTCTGTAACTTTAGCAAGAAGAACTGACTGAGGATGAAATGGCCATCAAAGCCTACCTATCTGATGGAGATCCTCTCAATCCAAAGATTCTGGACATGACTATTGCACCATACTGGAAACATGAACCATACAAGTAGCTATTACAAAACTGGATGTTTCCTGCCTCTTCTTGTTTTCTGCCTATTTGCTGTCTTTTTCAGAGCAAATCGCGTTTAAAAAAAAAAAAAGCTAGCTTAGGGTAAACATCTAGTTTTTAGCTTTTTCTAAATGTAAATTTGCTGGAGTAGCTTTATACATAATGAACTTTAGATCGGTAACTTCCCATCAAGGTCTCTTTGAGAGTTTTGGTCACCTTACAAGAGATATTGTTCTTTAACTTAAGATCATCTATGTTCTAGGTCTACAGGTTTTATTTTGGAGGGCTTTCCTATTGATCTGAATGAGGTGCAGTACATGTTTGAGCAAAAGTTTTTCCCTGACGTTGTGGTAATGATGGAAGTGGATGTTGAGGATGTCCAGAGTCGTCTGTTGCCACAGTACCTGGAGATTTGGCGTGAGCGTCGAAACAAACGTGAAGCACAGCTGAAACTCCTTCATGACCTGCGTAAAAAAAAACGGGTAAAAAAATAAGTGATACTTAGGTCCCAGTTTTAGTAACTGTTATTTTTCTGCCAGGAAACATTAGTCTTGCTGTCTGTCTTGACAAATTAGGATAAATTCATTTCTTGGATCTGAAACATTCATGGTAATTTTGTAATTCAGGAGGAGGATATTTCCAAGAGAAAAGCTGAACTCATGGCAGAGCAAGATTTAAAGGCAACTAAAAAAGAGGTAAGCAAAAGAGGTAACCCGAATTATCACATCTGCATTTGATTCAAACGTCTTCTTTCTTTCTGTATTTGCAAACAAAACAGCTCAGTTTTCAAGATGGCACAAAAGATGATGAAGAGCATGAAACTGCAGACATAGAGGAGATGATTGAGGCCCTGCTGGAGGAGGAATTTCCTGCAGAAGAGGATGAGGAAGACATCGAGAATGAGGAGACTGAGGAACTAGCTACCAACAGGCTGGAGATAGGAATAAAAGAGCGTTTTGTGACACAAGAGACCAACCTTAGTTCTGTGATGGTACATATACACAAAACAAAAATGAGCCCTGATCAATTCTACTTGTATTTCATATTCACAACAAGACTTTACTTTAAAATATTTGTATTTTACAATAAAACTAGTTGGATCTTATATATGGTGCTATATGTTGTTCTATTGTTAGGAACTCCTAGGTGAACACAATATACCCAGAATGGTCATCAATGCGTCTCGCAAACTACGCATTGTTCAGTGTCAGCTGCTCAAGAAAATCAAACCCTTGTTGACCAACAGGGAGTCACTCTTCCAAAAATGCCACCCCATCCCCTACAGCCTGGCATGCAAACTGCTGCTCTCCTCTTTTAAGTTCTTCAGTGCCTTTGGCTTCCTGGACCCCATCAAGGTAGGCAGGGTTTAGGAACGTCAGCTGTGCTTCCAATAGTTCCAAGAAATATTTTAATATAATTACTCCTTTGTTTTAAGCTGAAATGTTGACAGAAAAAACAAATATGTAAAATGTCCTTCATAAAGTATACTTTAACATTTTTTTCATCCATTTCCAACCTGTAGCTACACAAAGAAAGAGACCTGATCCAGCCTCTGAAGTGGCCTTTCAACACAACATACCTCCTGCTGTTCCATCAGTATATCTACTTCTTTGCATCTAAGGAGAACTGTAACACATTTATGCTCAACCCCTTAAAGTACCTGCGGCAGCCCAAGCCCACCACGTCACTTCCTATTAAAATAGCAGTGACTGGACCTCCAAAATCTGGAAAGACCACCGGTAAGATACAAGATAGTTAAAAATGAACTTTATTACATTTTTTACTATGTTCATTTCTTTTATTTTACTTTTTGTATTTCTGCTTCCTCAGTGGCACAAATTTTTTCTCAGAAATATGGCTTGGCTCAGCTGTCCATTGGTAGCGTTATGCGTATGGTGCTTGACACTCAGGGGAACACCGATCTGGCTATTCAGATGAAAGAGTATCTCTTACAGGGCCTTGTTGTGCCTGATGAACTGGCCATTCAGTGTCTGGAGGTGGCACTGATGAACTCAGTCTGTAGCATGCAAGGGTAAGACAAAGGGTTTATCACATGTATGTGTTAATACTTAGCAAAACTCAATGCTAGGTGCGATCCGAACTTAATCTTTGGCATGGATTTTGTTTTTTTAAGTCAAGACTGTATAATTTACTCTATTTTTGTTGGTTTAGTGTGTATCTAATATACTATGATATTTCTGGTATTTCAGATATGTGCTTGATGGGTTTCCAATGACCCTTAAGCAGGCAGAACTGATGGGGTCTCAGAGCATCATCCCCATGATAGTAGTTGAGCTAGAGCTGGACATAGTGGAGGTGCTGAAGAGAGGTCTTGCAGACAAGATGAAGCCCAACAAGTCAGAGAACACAGAACTTATAAATATAATGACAGATTTTAGGTCTGACAGCTGATTATAATTGCAAAAATTATAATCTTCTTGTGTTTCCTTTGTTCTTACACTTTAGGCCTCACTTGACGCACGATAGCTCTGAGATCCTACACATTCGTAATTCCTGCTACAAGAAGGAGGTGGTGCATGTGAGGCATCACTTCCAACAACAATATCAAAACTGCTTGCTTCTCAATGGCCTCAAGAGCAAATGGTGGATCTGGGACAGAATGATAAAAGAGGTCAGCACCAGCATGAAATATATTCAAACTTACCTGGACAGGATACAGAAGGGTAAGTTCAAGAAGAGTTTAAGCTGGTTTATTTCACCAGAAATCCCCTCAAGATGCTGTCAAACTCATGGGCTAAATGTTTTACATGCGCCTAAATGTTGAACCTCTTAACTCCACGCATGATGATTTAACCAGGGCAAGCAGCCTGCATCAACAAGCTGTGCATCACACCCAAGGAGTTTGACTGCCGACTTGGAGAGTTTGGCCAGTACTGCCCTGTCTGCATGGCCCTACATTACCACCTGGTGGACATCTCAGAAACTGCAGCATTGACTCATGCGGCTGAGTACAGGGGACATTATTTCAAGATGTGTGATGAAAACCATTTAGAGGTCAGTTTCTTGGAAGTTCCCCCATAAATTAATTGCAAGATTCATAGGTAAATGCCCAAATGAGTATGGGAAGGCATTCAAACCTAAAAACTGGAACTGGAACTTGTTATCTTGCTCTCTCAATCACAGATGTTCCTGTCTACTCCTGATCAATTTGTCACACCTGGCTGCCCGCACACCCTCCCAAAACCCCACCTCCTGCCAAGGAAGCTGACTGAGATACACGTGAAGAACAGGTTTCCACAGCAAGTTGAGATGAAGGGCTACTGTCCTGTTACTTACCTGGATGGAAAGCAGAGGTACATTATCCACTGTGTCACTGAGAAATATTCTTCAAATTGCTAAAAAAAAAAAAAGAAAGAAAGAAAGAAAGAAAGTTGGCAAACATATTTCTTTGTGATTCTGACTTTGTGGTGTCAGATAGACATACATAAGATCCTAAGGATCTTCTCTTTTTTGTAGCATTTAAAATCTAAATACTTTATTCCATCACAGTATGTCAGAAATATTGAATATGTCTTCTGTGACATTTTTTTCACATGGAAGTCTTATTTGTTCTTAGGTACGAAGCTCTGGTTCGAGGAAAGATGGAATATGCTGTGGAGTACAGAGAACGAATTTATATTTTTGAGACCAAGGAGAAACGGGACAAGTTCATGAGGTGTTATTTCTTTGTATATTTGAAAAACGTGTGCCTTTTTTTAATGTTTTCTTTTTTCACTTCACTTTTTTACAAACTACTTTGAGCTACACTTATAAAGAAAGTGGGTGGTGTGTAAACCTTTGGTCTATTCACTGAAATGTGAAATTATTTATTTAAGGACTCCTGAAACCTACTGGGCCCAAAAGCTGCCCATTAAAGTTCCTCCCCTTTCTGAACCTGTACATCTCACCTCCCTTCCAACGCTGGGCTACCTGGAGCAGGTCAGAAACTCTGTATCACATGGAAAATATTGCAGTATCGTCCTGTCTGCTGAGATTTTTAAAAGTACATCCATCAACCACATTGTATTTTTTAGGGTGTGGCAGAAGCAGTGATCAAGGCAATGACAGCTGCCGGGTGTCTCAAACCAAAGCATCCTTATCTCAGTTTAAAGAGATCAGCTCTCAGTTATGTGGCCTTGTATTTGAAAGGTAGGAATGTTATATTTAAACCTTTATTTAATATATTATGAGAAATATTAGGATGATTAAAATGGTAAATGGTCTGTATTTGTATAGCGCTTTACTGGTCTCTAAGGACCCCAAAGTGCTTTACACATCCAGTCATCCACCCATTCACACACACATTCACATACTGGTGATGGCCAGGGACACAACGACCGAGACTGTCGGAGCTGGGGCTCGAACCGGCAACCTTCCGATTACAAGGCGAACTCTCAACTCTTGAGCCACGATCGCTCTTTACTTTAAGTTTAAAGTAAAGATTTTATGTGCTGCTTTACCTCATTCTGAAATGTTTTCCTATCAAAGTTTACTATGTACAATGTATCTCATTCACCTTTTAAGACTTGTTATATGCTTCCAGCACTGAACTTGTTCATGTGTTTTTTCCTACTTAAGTAATAATTCCAATTTTACATTGTTATAGCTTTCAACCACAGGAGTACAGACTCCATTCGCCAGATGTACAAAAAGAAGCTGGCCTCATTTGAAGAGAACTGCATGCTCATCCCCTACCTGAGCACTGTAATGAAGGGGAACTACAGGCCTCCCAGTGAACGCCCGATTGACTTTGAGTTCAAGCTGAACAGGTTTTTGGCCTTAAGCGACTTGCCCGGAGCTAATGGCGTACAGCTTGATTAGTACTTTTGACTACAGCATTGTCATTGTACTTAACGTGATGTGGTAATCTGAGTCTGCAATACAATTACATTAAAAAAAATTACATTGACTTCTTTCGTTTATGTTTCTAAAGACTGTATCTTTAATTATAAAAGCTCTTTTGTCTGTATCATTATTTACCAGTAACTTTCACCATACACATTTCATTCATTTCATAAGCATTTAATTTTCTTTTTCCTGGATTGAAATAAATTTAACATTCAACAACGATCGTGTATACTTTATTAAGGTTTTTTTCTTATCCAGTTTTAGTCAGAAATGGGTTTGACACACATATGAATATCTGTTTCACAGTCTTTAGTAATATTACACAGGGTGTTCCGAGTGGTGGTAGTGCACCTTGTCATGAGACAGAGTTCAGTACTTTGATACTTCCAGAATGCAACAGAGTGAACAGATGGTGGCTTGGATGAGAAGAGGCCTTGATGGTTTTGTAGACCTGAAGGTAGTGAAGGTAGCAGGGTGTTGGCGGTCCTCTGTGCTGATTAAATGAAAATGAAAATTGTGTGGCCGTGAATTGGATGATGGGTGGATAAATGCTGCACATGACTGCAGGTTCCTACCCCAAATAACAGCCTAAAGAGTGTTGTGATATTAACGTCTACAATGAGTGGAACCAGGCAAATACAAAGAACTGAAGAGACAAAAAAGAGCTATATGCGAGTTCATTTGACAATAATATTTAATTAGAAAATGCTCGTTGCATTCAATTCTAGTAAATGTGTGTTTAAATACAGACATTTCCACCGGAGAATCATCCGAGTACAGTAAAATAATCATCTGACACACACACAAACAGCAGGAGCTTTCCGCGTGCTACGACTGCGAAAGGAAAGGGTACAACTAAAGCATTAGTACAATTAAAGCACAACTACAGCACTAATTCGTTGTTACTTAAAGAATTAATCTGGCAACTGTTTGTTTGTTTCATTTAATTTATTCTTACACGTTGCTTCTCTTTAACTCTCTTCTTCATTGTTAAAGTCTATAATATTTCATTTTCTTTATTTTTTACTTTTTTTAAAATAGCTGTTCAGATTTCTCGATCTCGCGTATTCCCGCGAGATTTCAAAGCGGATAGCGGGCGCGAATTCGATAGCCGGTCTGGTGGTCGTTCCCATCAGTTGCGTCGGAGAGTGTGAGGGTACCGCAAGGTAGGTCAGTTGTCACTCCGCAAAATACCATACCTGCGCTTCCAGTTACTTAAGGCGGCACAAAACTAACCCGCAGCAAACTCGACTCACGTTTGGATAGACAGTCGTTGACTTTCTTTTTAGCATGTAGCCTTAGTTAGCCAGCTAAGCTAGTCCTGTAACGTGTGTAACTTTTCCTAAACTTAATTAAGCTACTAATGTCGCGGTTTAAACTGCAGGCAATGCTTTAAAACTCATATCCGTTAACTGGCAGCCGACGTGACGGCAGAATTTAGATGGAGAGCTGATTCGACAGTTTAAATAGATGTCTGACTGTGCTAGTAGTTTTATATGTGTATCAGGTTTCTTTCACTCTGTCGCTTTCTATTATTATTACTACTTCTTCTTCTTCTTTTTACCGTTAAAAGCAACACGGGGTGTCTACGATGTCTAAAAGGAAGGGCACCTCCGTCAATGAAAATCCCAACAAGAGATCCAGATCTGTGAATGAAAGTGAAAATGCTGCTGACAGTGACCAGGAAGATCCCATTCTGAGTAATGTACGTCTGCCGTGCAGTGAAGCACGCTAGTTTTGTTTGATTTCCAGTTTTTGTTTAATTTCACCCTCGTGTATTTACTTATTTCTTAAATAATTCTCTGAGAATGCAAAGGATAGAGGCTCACAGTGTGGATACTTGTTACTTTGTGTGCAGTTGCAGTGTGGTGCGGAGGTGGTGAGTGATGCTGGGATTGTAGAAAGTATCACTCTGAAGAATTTTATGTGCCACTCGCTCCTTGGCCCGTTTACCTTTGGTTCCAATGTCAACTTTGTTGTTGGCAACAACGGAAGTAAGTGCACTATCTTATCTGGCAGATCGGAGATGTAACGAGGCTTCTGAATCCCCCTCGTTTCATGCCAATGCAGGCTGCAACCCTATATTTACATTTTGGCCAAAATGTCTCTATTGTGTGCTGTAATTATCATGTAAAGGCTTCTATCATTGCTGAAAATAGTTGAAAAATTATTAACTAATAATTACTAGTTAATCACTTTGGTTTAGTGAGATCTTGTTGCTTTCTCAGTGCTGGTGCTTTCTGTTGCACATGTCTGCAAATGTCATTATTTATATGGTGTTATTAGTGGTTTGAAGTTGTTTCGGTGCATTTATAAAATGTGAAGTGGAAACTCAGTGGCTGTTATTATCGTCCATAAATCTTTGTTTATTACAGTGTCCTGTCTGTTCAATTTTTGTGTGCCAATTGTTTTGTGACAGGTGGAAAGAGCGCCGTTTTGACAGCTCTCATAGTTGCCTTAGGCGGGAATGCCCAGGCTACAAATAGAGGATCATCCCTCAGGGGTTTTGTGAAGGAAGGAGAAAGGTGATTTCACAATAATTTTTTTATCCGTCACGCACTATCTGTTATCTTATTTTGTGATGAGAGAGCACATCATAAATGTGAAAAGTAATTACAAATAACAAACGCAAGTATCTGACCCTTGATGTGCATTTCTGTCTCCTCAGTTCAGCTGATGTTTCCATCACATTGCGTAATAAAGGAAGGGATGCTTACAAACCAGAGGTGTATGGGTCGGCTATTATTCTAGATCTAAGGATAACTCGGGACGGACTGAGAACATATAAGCTGAGAAGTAAATCAGGTAAAAATGCGAAGGAGTTTGTAAATTTAGATATTGCAGCAAACTATTTGCAGTAAATTCTCCATAAGTATATTTATAATTGTCCATTGATTTAAAATAAGAACAGAAAGAACAAAGATGAGTCATTTAATGGAGTCTGGAAAATCGTCAGTGAGAGTAAAGTGAATGTTCACAATGTTTTTCTTTTTGTTTTTTCTCTCTCTTACAGGTCAGCTAATCTCAACCAAAAAGGAAGAACTTGTCTCTATTCTGGATAATTTCAATATTCAGGTATGAGAGATGCAGGTCTTCTTTCATGTAACTCAGAGATGCTCTACCGCCAACTTTCAGCCAACTCTGTTTTTGTCCTTCACACATTGATGTTCTGGTTAAACTGCACTTTTGACTATGCTGTGATTTTAGCTGTATTTATCTGTACAATTTCAACATTTGAGCTGAAACTTAAGCAACAAATTGTGGGGCCATGTCAGTTGTTAAAGGGTGTCACGTGAACCTGTGTTACTGTCATGCTTATTAATGTGTTTTCTCTCCCAAAGGTCAACAATCCTGTATCAGTTCTCACTCAGGAAATGAGCAAGTACTTCCTACATTCTAAAGGAGAGGGGGACAAGTACAAGGTTAGTTCAGAGTACTTGCATGTTTAAGCCACACAGCAGCATTGGGTGGACAGTTTGCTACACCGTGAAACGTGTTTCTTTATGGTACCTATGAAAATGATTGTCAGTCAAGGCAATTAAGTTTGTGCCTATTTGTAGGGCTTCTGGTGTGGCCAGTACATATAAAACCAACCGGCAGGCCAACACTCTGTTTCATCTGCCAGTCATTGTTTCCAAATGCAAATATTTGTTTGGAAATTGCGGGGGCGGGGGTGTGGACAAAATAGCTTTTCTATTTCACCTCTCTTATTCTCCACACAGACTCTTTACCTGCATGTAACAAAAGACTGCCCAAATGTGTTTGGTTAGTAGCTTCTAGCAACAAAAACCCTCTTCTTTGATTCGAATCTAATGCCAATAAGAGTTTAGATTTAGCATGGAAGAGATTTGGTATAGATGTTGTTCTGGTACATTTGGAATTTCTGATCACATATATACATATCTAATGATGCTGTCACCAGCCTCATCTGCAGTTTTGTTTTGATTGGTAAAATGGCAAACCATATACAAACTTCAGTTGCTTATGTATACAGGACCTTATATATTCCCCTTGCTATAAGAGCTGTGTAACACCCACATTTCTTATCCGTAGGATAATAAAGGTTTATTCTATTCTATACCAGCTTGATCATCTTGTTAGCCTGCTCCCTAACTTGCAGCACAATCTCCTTGTTTGAATTTGTTAACTGTTAACTATAAATAAGCCCCGGTTGTTTTTAATCTATTTTTCTCTCTGCAGTTTTTTATGAAAGCCACCCAGTTGGAGCAGATGAGAGAGGACTTTATCTACATCAAAACCACTAAGCATCTCACAGAGGATAAAGTTGAGCAACACAGTGAAGTATGTATTTGTGTTGCTGAAATGGGCAGTAGTGATATTATTACATTTCTTGAATTTAAACCCTTTTATTTGGATTGCACAGCTAAGTTTTGTTTTAAAGCATCTTTTAATATTAATTTGTGGTCATTCCTAGTGCTTGAAAGACCTAAAACGGAAGTACCTGGAGAAGGAGGACCGTTACAGGAGCCTGGCTTCACTTGATGAAATGCACACCAAACTGGAGGAGTTGCAGAAGCAGATGGCTTGGGCTTTGGTGAGATCATTTTCCTCCAACTTCCCGCAATTTTCCAGTATTTCCCTTTCCCTATTTAGTTAAGATCACTTGTTTAAATTTTAATTCCTGTACAAATATGTTAAATGTTGCAGGTGACTGAGATGGAGAAGGACTTAGAGCCAATGAAGGAGAAGCTGCAGGCAGACAGACGATCCACAGAGAAATATGACGACAAGGTGAACGAATGGAAGGTATGAAACTTCTTCGGTAGTAACCCTGAAATCAACATATAACACATCTCAAATGTTAATAATTCTTTTAGAATTAACACAAATTACTACTAATTAAGTAATTGCTACTTCAGTTTTATGGCTCAGACTTTTGGACTGTTCATTCTGTAACCTTTTAACCCTAAACCTTTTTGATCATGCAGAATAAGGTCGATGAAGCAGAGAAAAAGTACAAACAGGTCCAGGAACAGCTAGAGAGGATCACACAGCAAGTCCAGGAGCTTCAACCTAAATGTGCTGAGCTCAAGACTGAGTCGCAGAAACGCAACAACCTTTTAAAATCCAGCGAGGTGAGAGTTGAGTGCACTAACCGCAGCATATGGTGGATTTCTGACAGTCGGCTCGTTCACTTTTTACAAGTACTTAATGATTTTATGTAGCAAGTCTGAGGCTTAGTTTATAGTGCTGAGCAGTGTCTAAGTGCATTTGTGTTCCTCAGCAGATGCAGTGGCTTTCCATCATCTGATGTGTTTTTTTGTTTGTTTGTTTGTCGTCATCAGTATAGGAGCGCTGCATCACCATTCTGTCATATAATTAATTCAAAATTAGTTTTAAAAAATGACTGTTATCTTTGTGATGCTTGTACGTCAACTTGTGAATATTTAACTCTTCATTTACGTGTGCACATCAGGTCACAGTCCACAGATGCAAAGCCAACCTGAGAGACTTGGAAAAGGACAAAACTCAGCTGATGTCGAGGATAAAAGATCTCAAGCTGAGGTTTTGTGTCATCTTATTTAGTTGTCTTCTGCATTAAATTGAGGTTGAAAAGTTATTTATTCTGTTTTGGCTCGCCTGTGCTTTATTTCATCACACCCCTTTTCTTACCTCTAGCATCAGTCAGAAAACGGGAGCAGAGAGCAAAGCCAGAGCAGAAAGGATCGAGCAGATCCAGACTGAGCTGGAAAACCTGAAGCATCAGATCTCTACACTGGGCCAACAGATTGACCAGTATCAGCATGCCATCAGTCGCGCCAAAGAAGAACAAGGAAAAATGAGGTAAAACAATGCACCAAAGGAAAATCATTGTACATGCAATAACCAATAATTGCTGATTCTAGGGTAGCTTAAAGGAATGTATTTGCAGTTTCTAATTGAAGCTATTCTCTAGAAATGACTGTATTTTGCCCCCCTGTTTGTTTTCAGGAGAGAGCAGGAGGTTCTCCAGAGGTCCATTGAAGCCAACAGGAGGAATCTGCAGACAATGGAGAGCAGTCGGTCCAATCGGCTGCGGCGTTTTGGAGAGCAGATGCCTGCGCTGCTAAACGCCATTCAGGAATCTCACAGAAGAGGCCATTTCAAGCACAGACCTCGAGGACCGTTGGGTAAGACCTGGTTATGCACAGAAAGTGTAGCATGTGCCCACCCCCCACCCCCAAAGTGCGCAACCACAGTGCAAAATGTGTGGCAACAAAAAAACACTTCTAACTTTCCTTCTCTTTTACAGGTTACCTAATTAGTCTGAAGGACCCAGAGCTCGCACTGGCCGTAGAAGTATGTCTTAAAGGCCAGCTGCTGGCCTTCACATGTGATAACTATGAAGATGAGAAGGTTCTGCAGGGCCTCATGGCCAAAATGTTTCAAGGAGGTCGCAGACCTGCTATCATAACTAGCAATTTCATCTCACAAGTTCATGATACAAGAAGAAAGTGAGTATAGAGGTTTAATTATATATATATAAAATAGTTGTGCAAAGTACAATTAATACAACAAGTATTCAGTTAGAAGGTATCCTTCTTCAGAGTGAGTGTTAGTGCATCTCAAATGTTGTAACTTTTTTCTTTTGGAAAATATTATGTAATGTAATGTAATGTGCATGTGTTAGTCCCCATAGGGAAATAGTTCCTCTGCATTTAACCCATTCACCCAGTGAAGCAGTGGGCAGCCACCAATGCAGCGCCCGGGGAGCAGTGTGTAGGGACGGTACCTCGCTCAGGGGTACCTCAGGGTAGCCGTTCAGTGGAGTCGAACCCCCGACCTTCCGATCATGGGGCCACCACTCTACATACTGAGCTATCCCTGCCCAATTTATCATACATACATATATTATGTATGATAAAGATTTTCTTTATGTAGCTTATTACTTAATTATTACAAAATATCTGAAAAAATGAATCGAAATTAGTTTTGATGTGTTTTGTGTCAGGGCTGTCAGTCATCCGAACTACCCCTCCGTGCTTCAGGCTCTAGAAATTGAGGACCCAGTTGTGGCCAACTGTCTGATCGATCAGAAGGGCATAGAGAGCATTCTGCTCATTAAGGTAAAGCATAACTTTTTTTCAACACAAGATGCTTGATGGTAGCCATAGTTGCACATTGAGTGGTTAGACATGTCTTTTTTTATATGATGCAATGTGTAAAGTAAGCCATATATTAGATAAAGTATACTGTAAATGAACTGAAGGGCCTTAAGCATGTGAACAAACCATAATGAATCAGCTGTTTAGGTCTATTAAGCTTATCCCTGATCTGATCTTCTCTACAACCTGAATGGCTATTACATCAAAGTTTTATACCTGCCAAAGTCAGCTTATTGTGTACACAGCTACCTGTACATTTGCCGAACAGTGCCTGAAAGTTTATTTGTTTATTTGCCTGACCGCGTCTCCTGAATGTTGCCTGAATTTTTGCTTTAATGAAAATGATCCAAGTCAAGGAATCTAATTCAATTCAATTCAATTTTATTTATATAGCACCAAATCACAACAAAAGTCGCCTCAAGGCGCTTCATAGGTACAGGAATAGGAATCTGACCTTTTGCACAGTGGAGTCAGTGTGGTTATGGTCACAAATCTGCCTAAACCTCAGCTGCTGGGTCAGAAATATGGCAGAGACCTATAATGTTTTTGAAAGCTTCTTAATATTTACTATATCTATTTTTTATTCAAATTTGTATAAGAATATTTGACAGATTCTTTATGTGGAGTCAGACTTTGGATACCATAGAAGAGATGTCTGCTCCTTACCTTCTGAACTCTGTGTTCAGACTTCATGTCATATTTACATGTTTTCCTTGTTGATAGAATCGAACAGAAGCTCGGAGAGTGATGCAGAGCAAAAATCCTCCTGCGAACTGCATCCATGCTTTCTCTAAGGATGGAGATCAGATCTTTACTAACCGGAGTTATGCTGCTGAGCAGACTAGAGCCAACTATCTCTCAGGAGATGTTGAGGAGGAGATCAGGTATATGTCTGACTTGTACACATGAAAACTCGTATTTTATTCTCTGTCTTTAGACTTTAAACTTGTGCTTTAAATGTTCTGTCCACGTCTCTCCATTTTCGCCTCTCCTTGTCTCTTTGATTCCTCTCAGACACTTACAGAGGGAGTTGGAAAACCAGAAAGGTCAAGCATCACGCTTCCAGCAGCAGATGAGAAAGTTGGATGACGACGTCAAGGAAAATGAAGGCCTACTAAGAAGAGCCCATCAAGAGCAAAAGACCATTAAAGTTAGTGGTATTTTCTGAAGGGCAGATAAGAATACTAATAGAATTTGTATTTTCAGTTTTAATATTTTAATATAATCATATTTGGGGTTTAAAGCATATTAGTCATTCATTTCACTTACTTTGATATACTTTATCCATTAGAAAGAGAACAAAGTGTTCTGATATCATATGAAATGAATTTGCTAACAAAGTCTGTGTGTTTGTTTTAGGACAAGGCCACAAAGTTGCAGCTAGAGCTCACAGATCTACAAAATGTTGAAGAGCCTCAGTCAGAGGACCTCAGGCCCCTGGTCTGTAAAGAACACCATGTATTTTTCCATCTGTATAAAAAGATGCACACTTGTACTGGACTTAGAGCTGGCTATATCCCACAAATTGGGATGCTGTGTAAAATTTAAAAGCAGAATGCAGTGGTTTGAAAATCCCATTAACCCATATTTTGTTCACAATAGAACATAGAAAATAAATTGTCCAGCTTTAATTCTGAGAACAAAATCATAGAAACCGAATTAATTTTATGTTTATCCATCTGTTTTGTAGTACCGCTTACTTTTCCAGCCATTTTTTCCCCCATCCCAACTTGTTTTAAGACCTGTGTCTGCTTTCAAATTGAAAATGAGCTAATGTTTTTCCTGAAAAGTAGAATGTCTCTTTAAACATTCGATCTGTTTTCTGTGATTTTTATGAGATTTACAAATAGAAGAATTCTCTTTTTATTTACACTATAAGCATTGTCCCAGCTTATTTTGGTTTAGAGTTTTTAAATATTGTACATAATGTCAACCAGATCTACTCTTATGATACACCATTATCTCTAATTTTCAACAGGAGGAGGATCTTCATGAGATTGTTACCAAGATCAAGTCCAAGCGAGTGGAGTTAGATGAGGGACTGGCCCAAATGGCCGACCTCAAGGGTTCTTATGAAAAGGCAGAGCAGGAATACAAGCAGCACAAAGAGCGCATTAACACTATCGCAGAGGAGGCTGACTCAGTCAAGGTAATATTGAAAGAAAGACCCAGTGTGAGAACCTTTGTTTTTCAGTTGCTAAATTCTTGACTTATAAGGTATCAGGTCAATCAAATGAAGTAACTTTCAGTAGATATATGGGGGGGACAACTTTTTAATGTTGCAATCTTGTAGTGACACTATGTGCTATTCTTTTATTTGAGACAGTTGGCAGTAAAGTCAAGAAATAAGGTGAAAACAGGATATCAAACGTGATCTAAATGATTTTTTTCCTGTGTACGTACTGCTAAATGTGACTTGTAGTCTACAGTGCATTCAGTGATCAGTAAGATTGGTAAGGACATTGTGTCAATGCAACTACCTAACATTATATCAACCCTGATAATTTGGTGTGATTCTAACTCTTTGTGTGTTGGCCATGCCAGCCCACCGTGCCCTGTCTCCGAGTTGGTGTTTGTCTGTTTTTACCGAATTCTTTATTTGCTTTCTCTTAATACAGGAGGATCTCAGTAAAACTGACCAGGAGGTGATAAAATGCAAACATCACAAGAAACACTATGATGAGAAACGCAGTGCCCATCTCCACAACATTCAAACTCTTGAAGGCAACCTTAAAAGCAAAGAGAAGGAGTACGAGGTATGAGTATCAGAAAAGCACTTTGTATACAATGTATCTGCTTTAGTTTTAGGAGTTAAATAGCACTGTCTCTTGAAGTTTTGCCTGTATTTAGCAGCTAAAATATTGGTTTGTTTTGCTCTGTGACTCAGATGTCAGTGGCCAAAGCCAAAGAGATTTGTCTGGAACGTGTGGAGAGCCGTCGGTCAGCCAGGAGCCTGGACAGCGAGATCAGTCGTCTCAAGCTTAAGATCACTTCACAGAAGGAACAACAGGGAGACCGTGAGGAGATTGTGAGGTATTGGATCCTCACGGTGTATTACTGACATGATTTCAGTGATGTTTCTGTGAGGTGTTGAATGTACACGCATTTTAAACTGATGTCCTTCCTTGACGCCAAATGTGAATTGATTTCCTTTTCCACTTACAGGCAGTACCACGAGGCTCTGGAGAGCTACAAGAACATGACACAGCAAATGAAGAACCTCAACAGCTTCATCAAAAGCCTCGACAGTGTTATGAACCACAGACTTCAGGCTTATGCCGAGCTCAGGAGGTAAGTGGTGAATTCATAGTTTGCTGTTTGTATTTTGCAGTGATGTACTTACCTGTGCAATAAAGTAAAAGAGAGTAAATAGTTACATCTGTAATCCAGGTAATAATTATTAAATTATTAAGACTGTGGCTTCTGAATCGGAACTTTTTTTGTCTAGTTATCCGGTTGTTCAGTGATGACGCGACGAATCCTACTTCCGGGTCTAAAGTAGTCTGCGTTTAATATGGCTTTTGTGTTGTTAACATGTTTAATGTTATGTATTTTCTTCTATTTGATCTCAAAAAGCTCCTAAAACAGTCAGTGATCACTGTTGACCTCCCTCGTCTTTTATTACCACTAATCATTTATTTAAGCTCAGTTTTTAAAACCTTACGATGTAACTACAGCCCAGCCCATGCAGCAGTATATGAATGACTAACCTCGTATTGTGGATGGATTATCTCAGTTGTTCTCCTGGCTGAAGTTTGGTCCTTTTACAGCATCCTGCCATGCGATTACATTTGTTCCTGACCACCGAGAACACTCACGTTAACTTTTATCGAGTGGAAAAAAAGTTAGCTTGTTTATATTATGCTAACATAGCTGTGTCGCTAGCTGTCACGTAGCACATCATTATATACCAGCTAGCCCAACTTCAGTAACCCTACAAACGTCACTGCTGTTTAGTTTTCTGTCTTCATTTATGTTGGAAGTGATAACAGAGCTGTACGTTTTAATTTGTTTCCAAAACCCCGCAGTCAGGACATGCTATATTGTATTTAGATAGAAGCTAGCGAGCTAACTCCCTGCTAACTTCTAACTCCGTTAAATGTCATAAATTCCGTTTTCATGGATGCCTGGATGTTAAACTCAATTGTTACACCTGGTAGAGCAGAACGCTGATCATTTTATTAAAGATGAAAGACTTTAGACAGTTTTTCAACTCTCAGTAATGCCATAGTGATCGTTTGATATATGGACCTGCAGCGGAGTTTAGACCCAGACACGGCTAGTGACGTCAGACTGAACAACCGGATAGACCGAGTGACTAGTCAGATTTTTAAAACAAATGTTAGCTTAACAGTCCAGACAGCACATGTGCAAATCTGTTCAAATGAAGGTATTTTGGCCTGATGCTTTTTTAAACCTCACTTTAAATTACATGAATATATAAACATAAAACACTGAATCTTTGAAATCAAATTCAAAGCATTGCCCACATATGTGTACTTAAAAGGAGCTCATGCTAATGACCCTCCAGTTAGCCCCTGCACTACAAAATGATAGAACAAGATATTAAAACAAAACAACAGCCTAGAGGTTTTTGGGGTCTTTTTCTGTGTAAAATATCTCACCCGTCTCATGCCCACCATGTAAGTTTTTCACTAATAAGCACAGATTTAAATATCAGTTCAACAGTCACAAACATCTTGCTGTTTCCTATCATTTGATGATGGGTCAGTATAGTTGCTCCACACAAACACTTGGATTTGGATGAGTGGAAGAAAAGAAATGGATGAATCCCGCACTAATGGACAACATTAATTTTAATGCATCAAAAAAGTCGCCTTGATTGGCGAGCTATCGCTATTGACTGTGACCATGACATCGTTGTTCATTGGCAGATAAGAACTCATCACACATATCACAAACTTTCCCCAAAAGGGTGCGCTGCTTCACACACAGGTTTAGCTAGTCACGAGCATTAGTTACTTTCAGGTTTCATCTTCTCTCCTAGCTTAATCACAGACACTGCATGTTTATTTGGATCGATCAAATTGAATTTTTAATTCTTCAAAACCTGGACTTGTAGTTCTAGTAGCTTTAGTACCATATTTGACAACAATTTGTTAAATACTCCTACAGGTCCCTCTGAAGTCTATACGTAAAGTTCTATTTTTTATATTTATATTTTTAAGATTGCGGTTATATGATTACTTTTCTCTCTCTCTCTCTTGGTATCATAGGTTCCTGTCAGCCCGCTGTAAATACTACTTTGATAGCATGTTAGCCCAGAGAGGCTACAGTGGAAGTATGATCTTTGATCACAAGAACGAAACCCTCTCCATTTCCGTAAGCCTTTTTTTCATTCATCAGTAAGAGGCCACTACAGCCTCAGATTTATATTAAAGTGCCTAAAGGTTTTTGATTATTATTATTTAAACAGAGACTCATTATTCTTATGATAACTTTGTAGGTGCAGCCAGGCCAAGGAAACAAGGCTGACTTGAGTGACATGCGCTTGCTGTCCGGAGGGGAGCGCTCTTTCTCCACTGTTTGTTTTGTCCTCTCTCTTTGGGCGATCACAGAGGCGCCTTTCCGCTGTCTTGATGAGTTTGATGTTTACATGGTAATACAATAGTTTTCGTTCGCATTATATTTATGTTTAGATTGCGGGTGCATGCATATTGCAAACTGAGATAATCATCAGTAAAAACAACAAACGATAAGGAGACAGAGAATATGCAACACTTCGTTACAGTTGCAAAACTGTCCCACTGGGTTTGGCCCCATTTAAAGATAACATTGGCTTTGGGTGTTCTCTTTAAATAGGACATGGTGAACAGAAGGATATCCATGGACATGATGCTGAAGGTGGCTGCCAGTCAGCGCTACAGACAGTTCATTTTCTTAACCCCACAGAACATGAGGTAACCACTGACACAACCTCTGTGTGTTTATATACAGCATTTGTGTGCTACAGCAGCTAGACCACCCAGATGTGATTTATTGACTTGGTCGTTGTAGACTAAGCCACTGTAGGGTAAAGGTCGTGTGACTTCAATGCGCTGCTTGGTTTCAGTATTCACATCATAATTTTTTATTTATTTTTATTTTATGTTAAGTTCCCTTCCAGAAAGCAAAATCATCCGCATCCTCCGCCTCAAAGATCCAGACCGGGGCCAGAGAAATACGCAGAGAAGTGAAGACGAGGACCAGTAATATTGCTAGCTCTGTTTAACATGATAAAACCTTAAAGTGCCTCTGAAACACTGATGCCAGCTTTTCGGAAATGTTTGTAATATTGAAGGCCTTCAGCCGCAAGTTAGTTACTTCTCAGCTAAACTTCGGTTTTGAGAAGCCTCAGCTTTGTTCATGTAAACAAAAATAACTGTTCAGTGTGCTGTTTGTCAAAGATTTTGTTCTCTAATACTGGATTCAGACAGTAATAAAAATGTTGTATGTTCAGATAAGTACAGTTACAGGGAAGGAGTGTTTTTATACCCACAAGAAAAAATAACCGTTAACGGACTTGAAAACGGGCACATTGGAGGAGTAAATGGGGTCATCGTAAGCGCGGGTTGAGTTTCTTTAAATTCAGTTCAAAATTGGTTTATTTTGTTTTAAGTGTAGCCTCATGGAGTCTTTTTCCACCTCAGGTTTGTCTAATGCAAGTAAGTGTATTAAGGTGCTGCTGAAGAAACCTAAAACACAGTTGTGACACCAAAATTTTGAGCATATTTTTGTTTGTTTTTTAAGTATAGTCTTTATAAAGGTTTCTTTGACTGTCTTACGTTATACTATCTCATTTACTGTGCTAGTGCTGTCCTGAAGGTTACAGGGGTTGTGTGGTAGTTTGGCTGTGGCACAAAGCAAGGGGTGATATAGGGCACCCGTTGGTTATTGTAATTGGCCTATGTTATGTATATTGTTATATTTATTAACTGATATGTTTCCCAGTACTTATTAAAAGAATTTAAGGGTAATCCCTCATCCCCACTGACATTTCAACCTGTTGCTCACTGATAATTATAATTAAAGATAATTTTATAAATCTGTTTCAGAAAACGGCTTTTTTTTTTTTTTTTTGTTCTTCATGATCATCTCATGAATGCAATATTTAGGGACACCTTGAATTTTGGGCAGAGGTAGTTGTCAGCAAAGGTTTAAGGTCACTGCAGTGGATCATCTGCCTTCACACCACGTGTCAGCATGTCCTCCGTGCCAAATTCCCGTCTCCGAACACATCTTCCTCTTCTATTCGTCCTTTGACTTCAGGCAGCTTACAGTTTAAAAAATAAATTATGGGTGAAGAAACATTAGTTGGTTATTGTGTGCAAAGTTCAATGAATCTTTCCCTCTGGGAGGATTGTTGTCATGGAGCAACAGACATCTTCCTGTTGTATTAACTCATTGGTCCTTCATGCCGGATGAGCTAAAACTTTTTCACATTATTCTGATTTTGGGTGGGGGGATGCAATGGTATTATGAGCATAGACGTTATAAAAGATGGATCTACATGGGTGAAATCATTGAGCTGAATGCTGTTGCTTTCTTCATCAGTTCATTCGCAAAAAAACTGATAATTACAATTCAGTCGATCCAAAATTGACTCTGTTAAATTGAGCGTTTCTGCAGGATATTGCTCCCTTATCCTGTGCCTATTAAAAATAATTCTGGTTTAAGTCACTTCTGCTGTGGCTTCACTTCTCATTCCATCTTTATGAGTGTGGACATAAATGCACGATGATGGCACATTTATGTTAGCTGGTTGTCCAGCAAAGGAGTAAAACTGAGAGGCAGTAACTAGTTTTTCCTTACTCTACCACAGTGCTATTTAAAACAGGGATCTGAACAGACATATTAATCAGAAAGATTTTGAAACACATTTCTCTAACTTCTTGCTAAAAAATTTTTTCATGTTTATATTGACAGTTTAAGTTTGTAAAACTATACAGGCTCATCACCTTGTACATTTTGAACATACAGTATGAGGTCAAATTGCTTGTATTTATAAAAACATCCAACCATTTTCTATCGTTTCTCTAGTTCAGGGTTGAAGGAGCTTTTCCCGGCTACCATGAGGAAAAAGCCAGGATACAGCCTGAACAGATAACTATTGATGCTCACTTTCACACACACTTTCACAGTGTAAAACTGCCACTTAACCTAACCCATGCATGCAAACTACACGTCTGTGTTGGTTCTCTCTAGGTACTCCGGCTTCCTACCACAGACATGCATTTAGTGGGGTTAAGCTATTTTGATGAATCTAATGTGTCCATAGGTCTAAATTGTCTTATTGTCCATAGGTGTGAATTTGATTGCAAATGGTTGTCTGTCTGTTTTAGCCCTGCGTTAGATTGATGACCTGTTCAGGGTGTAGCCTGCCTCTTGCCTCTTATGTTAGCTGGGATAGGCTCCAGCGCCCCTGCAACCCTGACAAGGATAAGCAGAAGAGTATGAATGAATGGATGTTGCGCACATATAAACAGTACTGAGAGAAAACAGAAAAAAATGACTCTCTTTAAAATGCTATAAGCTATTTTTAAGACAGTCTAAAGAAACAGCTTAGAGATGCAATGCTCCAAGCTGGACTAGAGTGGGAAACCCTGTTACCCTTAGCTCTGAACTAAACCTAAACTAAGAAAAGTGCAGATAAAAGGTAGTTTATTGATTTGCACTTTGCTCTGCGGTAAACTATTCAGTGTACTTCATTAAAATATTCCAACTGAAACCCTGTGACCTATTGAGGTCAGCCTAATGAGGAGGAAGGATTTGCACCTTTAAGGGCTCTGAGCCAGATCCCAGCACACAAGGCGGTCCAGTGGAATGCACTTCCACTCATGCACATAACGTCTGCTGACAACAAACCTGACCTCCTGAGGAATCTGGTGCCTTTCTTCCCCCCTCCTTACATCTCAGAGAACTGCAACAATCGGGTAAACATGAAGCCCAAGTCTCTTCCATCCAGGCTGTTTCAGAGAGATTCACCTGCAACAGCATCAGGCCAGAGTCCCAGCAGAAGTGCAGCAAAGTATGAGCGGCATGTGGACTGCGTTGATCACCCAGAGCTGCTGGATCCATCTTTGTCCAACGACGGGCAGCAAACAGCTGACAGCAACAGGCAACACGAGAAGTGCCACAGAGAAACACTTTTCGCCTTCCTGCCAGAGAGGTACGAGCCACTGGTGGATGATGAGGCGAAAGCCAAGGCAAAAGAAGAGAAGAAGAAAAAGAAGAAGGAAAACTACAAAAAAGTCAAGAAGGTTTGTGTATTTTTATTTTTACACATTTTTTTTCTAACAGTGCAATTTTCCAAATCCAAGTTTAAAGTTGCAAATTCATTGTGTGTATCCAGCCTAATGACAGTTTTTCTCCAAATTTTTTTTCTTCTTCATAGAGTCAGTGTGGGTAAGTTGAAATGCTTTCAGTATGAAATCAATCAGCTGCAATCAAATTATTTTAATTTATTTGATCAAGGTTTAAACAACTCTTAATAAAACAGTTCTCAGCATTACTGTGTAAAGTATCTTGAGATTAAGATGCTCCAACGTAAATAATCACAACAAGCTTTTTATCATAGGTAAGATTAAAGGCTGATATGATGACGCACATATTTTAGAGGCCTTTCCTTTGGCAAATAGGACTAACTTCTGGGTTATCAGAGATTATTCTCTCTAGAGATCTTTTATAGCTTCATATGTGTCAGCCGTGTGGCGACACGTGCACCGAGGTGGACAACAGTTCAGGCTAACACAATAGAGCTCAGGACATGCTGTTCAAAGGAGTTTCCCACTTCCTGTATGAAGGCAGCCTGCACTCAAACTTCTCAGCGTTCGCATTCTCAGTTCAAGTGCATGTCTGTATTTAACCCTGTGCACATCTACAGTCAGTTTACTAAGCAGAGAGGTTTATAACCATACCACGTGAGTGATAGGAAAGCAACAATTTTACAACAACCTTATCTCATGACCTGAACATAACATGTGCACACGCACAAACAAACAAACTCAAAACATAAGAGTCCATGAATCAACTTCCAAAGAGCAAATTCCCAAATTCTTTATTAATGGGGAGTCATTTCTTCTTTTAAGTAACATTAAAATATAATGATGTGGTGAACTCAAGAGAAAACTTACACTGTTCAAACTTTTGTCTTTTCTTGTAGTTCTGGTTTGGGTAAGTTGAAAATAATCTCTGCCTCCATCTTTTTTTCACTTAAAAAAATATGTGATCAATGAGCCTTAAACTAATGATTCAGTCTGTCAGGGCTCTGTGCGCGGGCAGGTGGAAATGTGGATCCAAATGCAGGACTCCGAGACGAAATGTAACTAAAACCACAGCTTTTATTGCTGGCATGAAACAAAAACCAAACCATGAAACCAAGCAGGAACACACAGGCAGGGTCTGAGGGTACGACGCGACATCGAGCATGGGAAAACACAGGGCTTAAATACACAGGGTAGTAATGGGGGAATGGGCCACAGAAGGGAGACACAGCTGGGGGAGATCAGGGCTAACGAGACGGGGGAAACAAAGCTGCACACACACTAACATAAGACAGACTTTCACAATAAAACAGGAAACATGAATCACAACTCAGAGACATGGACTCAACACAGAGAGACAGAAAAGGACACATGGAACTGAACTATACATGAAACCACAATTCCTAAAACATGGATAACAGAAACATGAAACTCTAATAATAATAATAATCATCACAACCACAAGAGAACAAGAAAACAATCCATGATGCAAAATTACACCAAAACATAATAAACTCAAAATACTGGGTCCAACGGACCCAGAACCGTGACACAGACATTCTGCTGTTTATTGAACAAAGGGCTAATAAATCTTTTGCAAGCTGATGATTCAAATTTAAATGACCAAAATGGCCAAGATCGCTTCTATAAATTGTCCTGAAATTATTAAGTCTCTCATCCTCACAGCATGCGCCCCACTTTCTTCATTTGTTTTTTAATGTTTATCATTACTTTCTACAATTATTGAATTGTTTATCATAATCATTATCATAATTATTTCCCATAAAGATACTTCTGGCTACTTCCTTATTCACAAGGGGTCGCCACAGTGGGTAGATCCCCATGTTTGATTTGGAAGAGTTGTACACCGGATGTCCTTCCTCTATGGAAGCTTTTTTCACTACTGAAAAAATTGCCATCCATAAGTCAAATATTCGGGTTTATTATCTCAAAATTTCAATTTACTCAGAATTCTGTGTCAACAAGTTGAAATTTCAAGATGATAACTTGAATTTCTTCTTAGCTCTGCATGGCAAAAGGCCTAAAGAGATTTGTGTCTCTTCCCAGGAACAAACTGGGGACCTTTTGTTTGTTAGGCAAATGTATAAACCACTAGACCATGAGACAAAACAAACCCCAGCTGGAAATCTAGAGGCAGGAAACACAGCAAAGGCTTGTGGCTCCTTTTGGAAAGAACAAGTTGCTTTTTAACCAGTGCTCACGTGTGATTTATAAGGAAATGGAACGTGAGCTCTGTCTTTCTTGTAAACATTAATGTAGGCCAGGTAAATAAATCATAAATAAAAGGGTGCTCAGATTTTAGTGTGTTGTGGTTTTGTTACTGATTAATTTAAATTGCAGACTGTTGCATTCCCCAGTAAAACTTCTGACTTCCTGCATCCTCTGCAGCCAGTTATCTCTTTCCTGTCCAGAGAGTACAGAAGAGGATTGTGCTCACAGTGTGCCACTCTTCCTGCTGCGCCATTGTTCTAAAGCACGCACACTTAAATTATGTCCTAACTTCGATTTTCTGTTATTTTCACCTGCGTTTTGAAGAATCTCTGAGAACTGATGCAGCGTCTGAATACTGCGAAAGTAAAAATGATTATGACCTGTGTGGAAACAATCACATTTGTTACCGCTGCTTGTTTCTTTTCTTTCTTGCCTTCTCTGAATGAGTGGATTAGTCGATTTATAGATCATAAAAATGTGGTCAATGATAGGTGGATTTATTAAGTCATTTTTCCAATTTATCTTTCAGAATGTCGGCAAGGCGCTGCGTTCCACATGGAAGTGTTTGATGCTTGGTCTCTACAGCTTTGCTCTCGGATACTCCACTCCCATCACGGTGGCTGCTACTTTTGTCCCTGACTTTCACCCGAGCAGGAACAGGACCTGATTCGAGCTCTGTCGATCTCCTCCACTTTGTTTTCATACTATATATACCAGTAACTCGCAGACTCTTACCAAAGACTTTAAAAATGTGAATAATGATTGTGCAATTCAGATTACATTTTCAAATTCCCTGCTTTTGCAGATCTTACAAGATCTACTGCATGGTCATATTTGCAGAAATATGCAAGATCATAAAATCTTATTAAGTATTAGGTTAAATACTGAAAACACTTGTTTTTAAATCAAGTGTCTGCATGTGTTCAAAGGGATTATGTGGGCATGTGGAAACTATAGCAGGGCAGCAATAACAGGAATATTCACCGTAGCTGCAGGTGAGGTGAGTCAAGCCAGAGACCTCTTTAAGGGATTTGCAAGCAGGAAAGACTCAACAAGGAGGTGATTATCAGTAATACTGGAAGAGCAAGTAAACAGAAAGGAACCGGCCCAGTCCTTTTCTGGGTGGCACAACTTAGGTGCTTTTTGGTGTACAAATTCTGCTGTGAAACTAAACTTAACAAACACAAAATGAAATAAGACTGAAACCAAAAATGAAAACTAACAAAATAAATATTTTTTTTACTTTCAAAACTAGTAGTAATAGTTTTAATAGTTAAAATCTTTTTTGCAAATTTGAGAACACAAGTATGAGGAGGTTTTTCATTTTGGGTGTTTTGGTGGGTGGTGGGCGGCTACATGACTTTTACGGTCAAAAGCCTTTACAAAAACAGAAAGCTAACTAAATAAGATACAATTTTTAAAAAACAACAACAAATTAAATAAACTAATATAAATTAAAAAACAAAAATAGAACTTTGCTGTAAATACTGTAATGTGACGCCCAAGATTTGAAGAATTCTCTGCTTGGAACAAAATATTCTGACTTTTAAGATATTTTTAAAGATGTGTGTAGATTTGATCATTTGTAAATTATTAATTATTCATGATGTTTGTACTTTTGATTAAAATAAAGCATTACTAGGAATGCATCTGAAGAGAAATTGACGTTTTTATTATTATTACTACTATTATTAGAGTGAACTCATTTTAACAAACATAACACATTCACGTGTTGATTTAATAATTCATGAATAACAACTTTGGCAGTTTGGGAGTTCGCCTTGTAATCGGAAGTTTGCTGGTTCGAGCCCCGGCTTGGACAGTCTCGGTCGTTGTGTCCTTGGGCAAGACACTTCACCCGTTGCCTACTGGTGGTGGTCAGAGGGCCCGGTGGCGCCAGTGTCCGGCAGCCTCGCCTCTGTCAGTGCTCCCCAGGGTGGCTGTGGCTACTATGTAGCTTGCCATCACCAGTGTGTGAATGTGTGTGTGAATGGGTGGATGACTGGATGTGTAAAGCGCTTTGGGGTCCTTAGGGACTAGTAAAGCGCTATACAAATACAGGCCATTTACCATTTTACTAAAAAACAACTAGAATTAATTAATTATTAGAACATTTTCATAACAACTATATGTTCTATTTTTAAAAAGACAAATTCTTAGAGACTTTACAGAAGAATCCACCATCAGCCCAGATACCGTTTTCTTCTCCACAAGTCTCATGGACTCAGGCGCTGCATTTCCCACAGCTACTCCACTCCTCAGTGGCCTCTGGGTCACTTTTGTCTCAATAGACTGCGTTACATGCTTTGAAGGACATGTCATTCTTCTTTGTGCCTTTGCTTCTTCTGGTCTTTTCTTTCTTTTTAGATTTCAGTGCCTTGGTGGAAATGTAGTCTACATGATGGAGGCTTAGCTCTCTTCCTGACAGTCCTGTCATTTTGGCAGGGAACACAGATCACTGAATGTAACACAAGTTGAGGTATGAACAGGTTAAAGACCATCTCTTCCTCAGGAACACATTCAAAGTTGACTGTTATTTCTTCAGATCCTACCGCCTCGGCATCCAAGAATGTAAAGATTAGGGGCACCTCGGATACCACTGCAGGGTGATGAATGGGGCTGATGGATTCTAGGGTCGGCTGGGCAGTGGCTAGTGTTGTCTGAGTTTTGCCTGGTGGTGCTTGTGATGTCTGGGGGTTTGCTGAAAGGGGAAGGGGAAGTAAGTGGAAGGGGTCTCTCGGTTGTTTTACTGGGAGCAAGAGCACTTTCTTGGAGGATGTGTTTGTTTAAGGGGAACATTCCTGTCCCTCTGAACCCTGCCTGTGCATTTTCAACAGTGGCAGCCTTTCTGCATGCTGGGCAGAAAACTGAGAAAAACTCAGACTTTAATAGCTTTTGTGCTGCCTGTCAGATTAGTAGCAAGATGGGTCTGGCGTCATCCTGAGGTAATGACTGAACAAACAACTGACCCCATTCCAAGAAGAGATCAGCATTTATCCTGCTATTAACTAAGACCTGAACAGTAACATTCTCGGGGCAATGTTGGAGCCACTCACATCGTAGTCGTTTCCCTTTGAAGATAATCATGTTTTAACTGAAAACACCTTCCGCGTTGAAGGCTGTTAAGAAAGCAAGTGGTAGTTTCACCTTTCTCACCTGCACAGACCTCCACACATGGTTGCCCAACCACTCCAAGCACCTTGGTTGAGGAGAACTGGTCATGGCTAGTTCATCTTTTCCTGTGTGTGTGTGTGTGTGTGTGTGTGTGTGTGTGTGTGTGTGTGTGTGTGTGTGTGTGTGTGTGTGTGTGTGTGTGTGTGTGTGTGTGCGTGCGTGCATCTAAGTGTGCATTGCTCACAATGCATACTACATCAAGGCTAAAGCACCCACAAACTTTAGATCTGCACAATTAGAAAGGAGATGTTAAAATGTATCTAGTATATGATTTGACATGTATTGATATATTTACTGTTTTTTTGATAAAAGGAACCATCAAATTTCAATGCTGAAGGAGGCTCATTTAAGCTGAAAAGGGTGACTCAATGTACCACAATTCATTAAGGTAAATTGAGCTGCCCATAAAAAATGTATTTTTATTTAAAAAAAGATAGCTAAAGAAAGAAGATGCTTGCTATCTGGTGGAAACGATCACAAAATGAAGTATTAGCCCGTTTTTTTAATCAATGTATATTTTCTTTCCTTTTTTTAAATCAACCGTATCATTTTCAAGAAAGATTTGTCAACCAGAACACTCACCCCTCAGTTCTTTTCACCAAGCTGGATGTGAAGCATTTCCCCACCCACAACAGCAACTATAGAGCAATCAAATCAATTGTTTTGTTTTGTTAAAGTACAGTTCTGCCAGCAATTTGAAAATTCTTTACGGCCATTGCCTGTAAAAAATTAAAGAGCTAGGAGACTTAAACCTTAAACGGCTCATTTTACCTGATGCCCCAATTTACCTGATGACACCCTATTTGTGCTGAGTACGCAGAACGAAAAAGTGTAACAAAGACAATCAATCAATAAAATTAAAATGAATGAAAAACAATCTTAGACCGAAAAAATATGCGATTTTGAGTATTTTAATGTTTCACATGTCATTATGTACCCATGGATTCTTTTCCCAACCTTCCTTCCTTTGGTAATACAACATTTCAGGTTGTAGCTCGAAATGTCGAATTCGGTAACTAAAAATCATGACGTTTCAACTTATTTTTCCCAGTCTTATTTTTTTTTGCCTAGCAATCTTATTCTAATTCAGTTTTTATTATATTTTACTACGACGACTGTTTTCTACAGTCATTGGTAGAAACTAATCGTCCTGTGACGTCAAACGGCTGCGACTTAACGTGTCACTTCCGCAGTGTGCTGGTGTTTACACACAGGAGAATTAATATTTTTAGAAGATGACGGTCAATAAAGCAGACAATATTAGCAGTATCCCCATCGACGGATTCAGCAATTTAAGAATAACGTCGTTATGGACTTTCTTCATGTCGGTAAGCTCAATTTTGTTTCCCCGATTCCAGCGGAGACTAGCAAACTACGCTTCAGCTATTACAGCTAACAGGAGTCTCTTTCAGTTTAATTCAAGTTTGGCAGCTCCATTAACGGTTGTGTATGTGTGTCTCTGTCTTGGTATGCAGGTGCAGTGGTCCGAGCCCTGGCTTATCGGTCTGCTGGTGTTTCATGCTGTGTGCTTGTTCCTGACTTTGCTCACCTGCAAGTATTACAGAGCTCAGATCTGCCACTTCCTGCTCGTAGGTACGTGTCACAAAACAAACTACACTGTTCAAAAAGAAGAAGGAAACTTGATAATCACGTTAAAAGTCTATACTGATATACGCTCTGTAATTTATTAAAAACAACTTTAGACAAGCGTCCATTATGCCATTATTGGTCCATCTTTATCGTTTTTTTTTTACCCAGATCTATATATACCCAGCTGTCTTATTATTTTAAATCCCAAACAAGCTTACTGCCTATTGTTAGCTGTAGCATCAGTCTCTCAATTAACATTAACAATGGGAAAATAGAGAATATTTGTATGACATTCATTCCCGTTTAGGCTTTCTTAGGCAAGTAAAATGTGCCTTTGATTTTATTATAATTTGGCGTCAGTAACATATGAGCTGCTTGGCCGAGAAATGTATGGCGTAAGATCAGATAAGTGGATCTCATGTTGTGTAGAAAGATGTCTCAGAATGTTGCTGGTGTTTCCACTCCCTACTTGAAATAATCATGTTAATCATGCAATAATCGATGCAGACATTAAAGCTAGCTGTTACTGTCAAATTAAGCAAGTCTTTGGACCGCTTCTCACCTCCCAAATCTCTCCCATGGCTCCCTTTTTATGGCAACACCAAATGTGCTTGTATGATGTTACTGATTTGCAGTCAGTTTGCATTTCCAGCACCTGCAAGCAATGATAAAGGAGTTGATAAACTCAGTGTTGTATGATTCTGATGAATTGGAAAAATTGGAACCAGCTCTCAAGTTCTCCGTTTCTCAATTTTTATTCCTAGTAAGTGGGAACTAAAACAATCCACTATTTGAGAGCGGAATTCTAAATCACACCAAATATGAAAGTTAAAAATTGAAATCAAAGGTTGATGCAACTTCCTTCATAATGTGCCTGAGTGGTGCTTCTGTGCATCCCTGACCATGCCTGGGCATGCTCCTGATGAGATTGGGGACTGTGCCTTTGGCTCCTGGACAATCTGTAGCATTATCTTACAGTAAATACAACAATTTGTAACATCCAGAGGTTCTCAGTTGTATTGTCTGGGAAACATGAAGGCCATTGAAAGGCATCGTCAAACAGGACAGCAATGACCCCATCCTATATGTGGTACGGCTCATATCATCGGCTGATATTTACATTGATTTTTATACATGTGTTTTCTGTTAATTGTTACTATTGACCTGCCATTAACTCATAAACCTAACTACCTGAATTACTGCTCAATTATTGATGTCATCAAGCACGATTTAAAACCACACATTTACACGGTCGCTAAAAGAGGGAAGGGTATGACTTTCAACATTTTGCTACAGGTCAGACACTTTAACCCGCACATTATTATCAATAATGGGAGCTTTTAATTCTAAGCATTGAAAATAAGATGTAAATGACTTAAAAGGCCTGGTTCTTTGTATCTACCATACAAATGTGTGGATAAAATAGAATAAAGTAGGATGAAAGTAACAGATAAACAGTGAAATTACAATAAGTTCCTGTTTTTTTAAACTATCTCAATTCAATTCAAATCTACGGAGCCCCTCTGATGACATGGCCCAAAAAAAAAAAAAAAATTGTGGCCACAAAATACTACTTCGTGCCCTCGAAATACTTATTTGTGGCCACGAAATACTATTTCAAGGGCACGAAATAGGTATAACGTGCGCACGAAATGCTAATTTGTGGGCACGAATTGGGTATAACGTGGCAACGAATTACGCATTTGTGGCAACAAAATAGATAACATGTGCACATCATATTGATACAATTCCTGGACAGCTGCGTAGAGACATAAGCATAGGAGTAGGCTAAACCTATACACCATGGACAGAGACAGTATGATTGAGTTTTATTTTAGGCTGCGAATGAGCTACAAATGCAAAGCCTGGCAATGCAACGAACCATTATTACGGAGAGACATTTAAACAGGATATTGAGAGCCCAGTTGATTTACGGACGTAAGTACGACCTGGACGCCGGGATAGATTTTATTGTCAACCAACTGCAAGGGCCTGGGAAGGATCACGGTTATCGGTCAAGTGTTTCGTGCCCACAAATTAGCATTTCGTGCGCACGTTATACCTATTTCATGCCCTCGAAACAGTATTTTGTGGTCACAATTTATTTATTTTTTGCACCATGTCATCAGAGGGACTCCGTACAAATCTGCTGATCTGCTTTATAATCACATCACAGTCAGCACAATGAGCTAACAGAACTCTTTCTGTTATTTTACACATTTATTTATTACAGTTTAAGCCCAAAACAGCATTTCTTTCTCAAGTAGAAAAAGTGAAATGCCTTACTAAAATTGCACTTCTCTTTTATATTAAATTATCTCCAAATGTCTTTACACTGACAGAAAGAGGAGTTTCACTGGTCTGCCCCACTTACAACCAAAATGGGGTGTATTTGGCCCACAATTCGAAATGAATTTGACATCCCTGATGTATGTGGCATGATGATGATGATAGTATTAGAAACTGTTAACTGCTCTTTATATAGACTGACCTGGATTCATTACAAAATGCACTCATTAGCAGTAGTGCTAACATGTTAAGTAAAGCTTTAAGCACACAAAAAACCTACCAGTGTGTTGCTGAAACACTCTGAGAAGCGTAATTTTTTTCCATGTCAACCTAAAACACGTGAAAGCACCAAAGTCAGAAGAAGACCTCACAGTAGGGAAAATGGGACCATTTGATGCAGAGTAAGAATCCCTGCTGCGCACAAAACCAGCCAAGCAATGATGCAATCAGGAACCAGACTTTCCAACATTTCCAGTGTTTGTTATCTTAACTATCACCGTCTACAAATGCCTCTCAAAACTATGTCTGAAAAATGACATTTTTTGAACACTTTCTCATGGATAAACTGCAGAAACAAACCCCAACCCCTCATTTTTGACCTTGAAATCTCAGAAAACATATTTACTGGCTCATAGTGATGATGTAAAATAGTTACAGTTAAAAAGCGTAATGCTTCTTAACTTTAAGCCTAATTAATACTGATAAATCTCAAAGCTACCAGTTAACTTCATCATTATTAGTAAATCTGCTATACCTTTTACACGTTTTTTTCAGCTGTTTTTAAATGTAAATGACTTGATGTTTACATGTAGTACATGTAGTACCCGGCTTGGACAGTCTCGGTCGTTGTGTCCTTGGGCAAGACACTTCACCCGTTGCCTACTGGTGGTGGTCAGAGGGCCCGGTGGCGCCAGTGTCCGGCAGCCTCGCCTCTGTCAGTGCTCCCCAGGGTGGCTGTGGCTACTATGTAGCTTGCCATCACCAGTGTGTGAATGTGTGTGTGAATGGGTGGATGACTGGATATGTAAAGCGCTTTGGGGTCCTTAGGGACTAGTAAAAGTGCTATATAAATACAGGCCATTTACCATTTATTTACCATTTACATGTGTAACCTGTGACTGATATCCCCTCTCTTTACAGTTGGCCTGGTTTATAGTGCTGAATATCTAAATGAGCTGGCTGCCAGAAACTGGAGGTAACACCATTGATCACCCATATTTTCTTTTACTACTGTTGCGCTAAATATTACAGGCGATATGTCAAAGCCAAGAAAATGTTCTTAAGCTTCACTGTTTCTTGCAGGTCCTTTTCAAACTTCCAGTACTTTGATTCCAAGGGCATGTTCATATCTTTGGTTTTCTCGATTCCTCTTCTTCTTAATGCTGTCATCATCGTGGTATGTTTGGCACTTGTTCTCGGCATATATGATTTTTTTTTTTTAAAGAAAAAAAAAAAAATCAAACTCTCCCTCTACAATATACTTTGACAGATGGTGTGGGTGTACAGGACCTTTTCCACTATGACTGAGCTGAAGACCCTTCAGCTGAAGAGAAAGGCCCGCAGAGAGAAGAGAGAGAAGAATGACTGATCCGTCTCTGCATGTCCATAAATGGGCTTCATTTGGAGGAATTTGGACACTCGGATTTGCTAATCCCGAATTTTGGAAATGGAAAGTCAGTTCCATCGTATGACTTAAAAAGGATTTTTTCATTGATGTCGGTTAATTTGAGGAATGGGTGTCTTTTTTGTTTTTTGGCTGTGACTGTTAAAAACCTGTGTACACTATGACATTTCTGAAGACCAAGGACACTTAGTGTTTTGTATTTAACGTGTGAAAGCATGTTAAAATGCACCCCCTCCCCTCAAAAAGACTATCGTTTTAATTGTCCAGGTGTCTGTTACCCTAAATGTTCATTTTGCTCATTTTTTGATTATCAATATATCAGTCATTTGCATCACTAGTTGCATGAAACTTGGCCAGGGTGTGTTTTTTAGGATTATTTTTAAAATTTAATGATCCCCTCTATAGTGTGGTGTGTAGCAGTGGTTCTCAAACTTTTCACAATGAGTACCACCTCATAAAATAAATGGCTCTTGAAGTACCACCCTTATGACCAACATTAAAGTACAGTAGTATAGGCCACATACAGTTTACACAGACAATTTTATTTCTTATATAAATGCTATTTATTTTAACTGTCATAAACAGGATGTGACAAGTGATAATAATAATAACAACTGTACTACATTAAAACATTCACAGCAGGTGGGATATCAAATCTTTAACTAATGACCTGATTGAAACCTGCTTCCGGGTCCAAACTACTCTGCATTTATTAAAGCTGTTGTGTTTTTAACATGTTGTAACACTTTGTATCTTGTTCTATTTAATCTGAACAAGCCCCTAAATAATTCAATGATCACTGTCGGCCTCTCATGGTTTTTATCATCACTATTCATTTTAAAGCTCAGTTTTTAAAACCTTACGATGTAACTACAACCCAGCCCATGCAGCAGTATATTAATGACTAACCTTATATTGCAGTTCTTCTCCTGACTGAAGTTCTGTCTGTTTAGCATGCGATTACATGGAAAATACACCGCTCTCAAGGCGCTGCTGCTGCGGTGCTACTCCCTTTACGGCCTGGGTGATGGTACCGCTCTCGAGCTCATGGAGAGCACACTCCTTGTTAGGAACAGATGAGAGCGGATTTCTCACGTCTTTCTCCGACAGCAGCAGGGAGCTGGTCTCACCAACTCCCTGCTGCTGGCCGCAAAGGGTTACCACTCACCCGCAGAAAAAGCAGATTGAATTCTCCTGACTACCAGGAGCTTCAGCATTCAGACAATAGTTCCCGACTCACCAGCAGCATCTCCCACGCCCCCACTGATTCTCCCAGGGGCCTCATCGATGGAGGCTAGGATCAGGGCACCGTGGAAAAGGGCTGTGTTTTTATCATCAGTGTGACTCGTGTCGCCTTTGCATACCTCCACAATGGTATATCATTTAATCTTAAGAAAGAAATTGGAGTATTAATGCCTTTCCCACCAGAAGAGCCCAAGCACCACAAGTGGTACGTGTACCACAGTTTGAGAAAGACTGGTGTATAGAAAAGGATATTGGCATATATGCCAACACTGTTTGCTCTCGTACCTTTTTTGTGCCCATTGAGTTCTATTATAATCATATATTTCAAATATACTGTGATCCTGACATGTTATAATGCTTTTCCCTTGAATACCTAATGGCATGAAAAATAGGTTTAGGATGAAATGAGCACTCTCATCACCGGATGTAGGCAAAACTCCAATGTGCAATAATTAATTAATTAATTACATGTGTCGTAAATATTTATGTAATTAATTATTTCCGATTTTAACTAATCATTGCCACATTTAATTAATTATTTAATGATGTATTTAATTAATTCATTATGGCAGTCCTGGCGTTTCATAGGAGTCAACTGTGCCAAAATGAATTAATTATATAATTATTTAAATGTGGCAATAATTAATTAAAATGTGGAATAAATAAATAAATAATGTGTCAATAATTAATTAAATATGTCAATGATTAATTAATTACATGTGTCGTAAATATTTATGTAATTGATTATTTCCGATTTTAATTAATTATTGCCACATTTAATTAATTATTTAATGGTGTATTTAATTAATTCATTATGGCAGTCCACAGGTCTAACCCTTTCACTCCTTTGATTTTTTTCCTCATACTTTTTTTTTTGCCTTTTTGTCAAGTCTGTCTTTGTCTTTGCCGTGTTCTCCTTCGTTTTGTACATAACTGTTTTGGGGGCAAATAAAATGCAAGTAGGGATTAAAACTTCAACTTTTGTTGCTACTCGTACCCACAATGCAATGCGCGAAAGTCACGTGGTCTGTCGATCTCCATTGTTCTTGTAAATGCAGTTGGAGAGAGAAAAAAGGACACCGATAGCGATTTTCCTTACTGAGGATTTTGCAACACTGGTCATTTCTGCACGATGAAGCCCACATCGAATTCAGACGAGGATGTTGCTGCAGTCTTGCAGTCTTCCGAAAGCGAAAAAGATAGCACTAGCAATGAAGAAGGGGAGGAATTTCTGCCAGGTAATGAGGAGCCTTGCAGCTCGTCTGAGGAGGAGAAGGAAGATCGAAAAAGTCAGTGGAGATCGAAAAATGGGGAAATCCTGTGGTGTCCCACACACGAGGAGACCCTGCCATATTTTCCTTCTTCCATTTTAACCCCAGGACCAACCCATTACGCAATTGCTAGGATCAGCAGCCCCGTGAGTGCTTTTGATCTTTTATTTGCGGAGGACCTTATGCAGCTAATCCAGCATTTTACCAACCTGCAGGGGAAGAGGTCGATAAAAGATTGGAAGGACGTAGAAGAGGAGGAGCTGCGGGCTTACATGGGCCTGCTGATCCTGGCTGGTCTGTACAGGTCTCAACATGAATCTACAATAAGCCTGTGGGATGGGGTGACAGGACGTGTTTTTTTTTCTGCTACAATGGCACAAAAAAGATTCCAGCAAATTAATCAGGCCCTAAGATTTGACGATCGTCTTTCCCGTTCAGGTGGCAGGGAGAATAAATTGGGTCCTATAAAGGATTTATGGAGCAAGTGGAGTAGCCGCCTGCCCAAATTTTTTAATCCAGGGAGGGACATATGTGTGGATGAGCAGCTGGTCCCTTTTAGGGGCCGCTGTTCATTCAAACAATATATGCGCCTCAAACCTGCAAAATATGGGCTAAAGATCTGGGCCCTATGCGATGTGAAGACCGCCTATGCCTGGAGGCTGCAGTTGTACACTGGGAGGTCTGAATCAGCAAAGAGGCAGGTTAGTCAAGGAATGCAGGTGGTGCTTGATTTGACAGACGGACTGAAGGGCCACACAGTAACAATGGACAATTTTTTTACATCATTTCCTCTTGCAGAGGAATTGAGGAAAAGGAAGATGGCCCTGGTGGGCACTCTGAGGATTAACAAACCTGAGCTGCCCCCACAGCTGCTGAACATTCAACACAGAGAGTTAATGTCCTCTGTCTTTGCTTTTAGTCACAACGCTGCTTTGGTATCCTACGTGCCAAAGAAATCAAGAAATGTTCTCCTGTTGAGCACAAAGCACCGTGAGCCACAAGTCGAAAGCTCTGGCAAGAAAAAGCCCCAGATCATCCTGGACTATAACAAGTGCAAAGGGGCTGTGGATCATCTAGATCAGGTAAGCACAATTATACATCAATTATTTGCCAAATTATTTACTGTTACTCGTTGTTATAACTCTGAGAGTCCCATCAGTTATCTGATAACATAAATGTGATGATGATAGTTTGGATAGTTACAGTGGAGGTTGTATAAATCTATTCATGTCATCTGATCATTTCTCTTTATTTTGCAGGTTTGTGGCAACTACTCTTGCCGTCGGAGGACACGTAGGTGGCCCATGTGTCTGCTGTATCACATGCTTGATGTAAGCTGCTACAACGCTTTTGTCCTCTTCACTGCTGTGGACACAGAGTGGAACAGAGGAAAGGGACATATCCGGCGTCTGTACATAGACCAGGTTGGCAGAGCCCTTATCACCCCGACCATGATGAAAAGAAACTACCTGCCTAGAACACCGTTCGCACTCAGCCTGGTCTTACAAGCCCAAGGCAAAGAGCAGCAGAAGCAGGTGAAAGACGAAGAGCAGCAGGAAGAGGAGGAAGAGCAGCAGGAGGAGGAGTGGGAGTCTCCTTCCAAAAAGCGGATGCAGTGCGCATCGTGCAAACAGCGCAAAAGGATCATAAACAACTGCAGCAGATGTGGTGCCCCTGTCTGCAAAATCCATTTGAAAACACTTTGTGCTTTATGTTATAAAAAGTAAATTACATCTTTGTTCAGTTTGTTGTTGAGTTTGTTCAGCTCAGTTCAGTTTGTTTTTGCAAAAAAGTGTCATTGATCCAAAAATAATAATGCATCTAAATCAATGTTGTTATCAATTACTGACCTATTACTGTAATAACCTCATCCCAAATATTTTGTTTTGCAACCAATTTTTGGAAAATATTGCAGATTATGTTTTTTTCCAATAAAAAAACAGGGGCCTATATGACAATAATGGTATAGAAATATACAAATATTAATAAAAAAGAATAAAAAACATTATACCTATGGTTAGGTCTAAGGTTGCTGAAAAGATTTGATGTTAATAAAGTGGGGGGGAAAATTTATATATGACATTGTTATAACACATTTGTGAACGGGATCATGTGGGGTCCCGAGGGCAAAAGTTATCTTTTTTTTTTTTAAACTCTCATTGCTCCAAAAATAATAATGCATCCAAATCAATGTTGTCAATTATTGACCTATTCAAGACTGCAATTACCTCATGCCAAATATTCTATTTTGCAACTAATTTTTTGAAAAATATTGCAGATTATAGGTTTTTCCAGTTAAAAAACAGGGGTCTTTATGACAATAAGGGCATAGAAATATACAAATATTAATTAAAAAAAAAAAACTAATGAAAAACTGTATACCTATGGTTAGGTCTGAAGTTGTTGAAAAGATTTGATGTGAAAAAATTAATTCATTTATGATATTGCTATATCACCTGTTGCCTTGGGACCTTTCGGGGTCCCGAGGTTAAACTGTCTTTTAAAATTTTAAAGGTACTACAAGGGTTAAATTTAAGTCTTAATAAATTCCGTGTTCTTGCAGCTTTGTATCCCCAGATTGGTTAAACTTATCTGACATGTCAGTAGCTGTGGGAGGTTGGAGGGTCTCTGAAGTTCTATGAATTGTCAGTAGGGCCTCAGAGGGTGGAAACTGTGCAGGACACACTGTGTAATCAGATGTGCCAGTCCCCCAGTGCACAACAGGTTTCTTGCAAGCTTCAACTCCCCACACCTCTCGATCGTGCCAGGACTCTGCAGGACTTCAAAAAGCTCTGAGCACTGGCTCTTTTTCCTCAAGGGATGGGAAAGGCATAAATAGATGTGAATAATATTCACATTGTAGTTTCCTCTCTTTGCAAACAAAGTAACTGTACAAAGTTTTATTGTTTATTATTCCCACCTAGGAGCAAATGTAGCCCCCATTGCCACGAAGGAAGCTCAGGTTGAATCCTCAGCATTCGATGTGCCTGTATTGATGGATAAAGGTCAAATAGATTTAACATGTTTGCTGTTTTGTAGCATGAAAAATACAAAATTGTAAAAAAGGCAGAAACAACTAAAAAGTTTATGTGCAGGTTGGTGGTTTCAGTAAGTCTCTGGGAACGATGGTGCACCACTAGAAGGCAGTATTAGCTAAAATGACATGAGATGTGCAGCTGTCCATACTCGAGAGAATCATTCCTCTGTCCACACTACATTTTTATTCTTTTTTTTTTTTTTATCTCTGCAAAGATTTGACAGGGTGTTTATCCTGGCTACAATGTTGTTTTAAATTTTATTTATATCACTCATTTGTTTTTCCGGGCGGATGAATCTTAATATATATATTGGCGTGCTTTGCCTACATTCATCTGTCAGCATCTATTAAGTTTTGGCAGTGAGCAGTTGGATCCATGGAAGTTATCTAAAAAGATGGGAAGGAAGAGGAACGGTGGTGTTGCACTGATAAAAGGTGGTGTTGTGAGTGTGTGGGTGTGCACACGTGAATCGAGATTGATCAAGACTCCGTCCCTTGTGCTGAAGGCTCCTCCAGAACAGCTGGTGAAACATTACGAGTTTCTCTGTGAAAGCAGGTGTTAAACTCACGTATGTATCGCCTTGAGACTGCTTATCACAAGACTGTGTTACTACATTTTGAGGTACACCACAACTGATGCAACCATCTCATCTTATCCAGACACATGAGTCACATACAACTGATTAATGATTAAGTACCCTCCCTAGTTTCAGAAGGCCTTTTTCTTCTGCAGCAGAAGGCTAGAGTGAATGCTTTCCCTTGTTTAAATCTGGCTTCAGTTGGTGCGAATTTTGATGCCAAATTCACCAGTTAATGAATCTCACATATGGCTGCTTTCTTTTTGTCATGTAGAACCGTATATTGCACAACATCCAGTCAGCTGCAGTCCTGCGAGTAAAAACACTTTGGATAAAAGAAGAAACATGCGTTAGAAGGAGATCTGAGGAGATTGTGCAGTGCACTGTAGGTCATGCAAGTTATTGGACATCGATGCTGATGAACTGCATGGTTAATATCAGTTTTGATGAATGACTTGTATTCTCCGCGGGTAATTAATCATGAAAATCTATGATTAAAGACAGGGAATACACACAAAAATCCCTGATTTCTATTGCAGATGAACATCGTGCCTTTGTCAAAGGTGCCCGCTAGCCAAAGACACATTGACCCTTGATAACCTTTTTATTGAATATTGTAGAATGTTCTGTACATTGTACACTGATGGATGTAAATTAAGACAAACAACTGGTACAATGTCTACCAAATGTAATGAGCCGTTTATAAGGAAAATGTTGAATATAGTGAGTTAAAAACAGTATAGACACTTTAATAAACAGTTTGGGATTACTGCCGGGAAAATGACATATCAAAGATGAATCATGTATATGGATTATGGCATTAGGGCTGATGCTGAAGCTCGCGCAGGACTTGAGGAATCAAAACTTTATGGCGAGAGCGTTGAAACATGAGTTATTCTAAATAGACTGATCAGCCACAACAGTAAAACTGCTGACAGGTGACGTGAATGTCACTGATCCCCTTGTTACTATGCAAAGTTCTGCTAGGAAAACTTGAGTCCTGCATTTATGTGAATGTACTGTGCTGTGCAAAAATCTTAAGCAATCCCTCTTTTCATTATTTTTGCCTGGAAAATGGCAAATAAATGCAACAACTTATTGTTGCAACTTATAAGTGAATAACTTATAAGTGAATAAACAGCATATATGGCGAAAATAAAGCCTGAAGATACTAATGAGGTTGCAATTTATTGACCACCTTTATTTTGAAATGTTCTTAGTCTTCAGAAATGGTTCTCCAGGCTATTTGAAGGACTTTCTAAGGTCTTCTTTGGATGTTTGCCACCTTATATGTTGTTCTCAGTCAAGATGATCAGTCAGGTTGCCAGTCAGACATCTTTCATATGATGCTTTATGTGGGATCAAACTCTGATGGTACCTTTCTGAATTTATAATTCCATCCATTTTGACAAGATCTCTAACACAACTGCCTGAAGTGCAGCCACAAACAATAACAGAGTCTGTGCTGTGTTTTACAGATGGCTGATGGCTCTTACTTTTGTACCTCTCTTCTGACATTCTCCATACATTGAATGATGATTTGAATTAAAAAAAAATTGGATTTATCTGTTCAGTACATTTCTTGTGTAACTTTTCATTCTTTTACTTCCTTAAGTTTGGTTTCTTGACAGCCACCGTTCCACCAAGACCCTTTATGATGAGGCTTCAGTAAACAGTAGATGATCAACTGAAGGGCCAGATGCATTTTGAGTTTTGCCAAATTCCTTCCTGTTTCTTAAGGATGTATCTTTTAGATTTAGATTGTTTTGTATTTTGTTTTGGGGTTTTCTCAGTAGTCATACTTTCTTTGTCTTCTGCTTGTCCAGGTACCTCAAATCTGAAGGACACAGTGCACATTGTGGTGAAATATGCCAATTATCCCGCTAATAGCTCTTTGGGATTCACCTTGTTTGTACACATATACTATTTTTTCCTGGCATCATTATCTTTAACATCATTTTTTGTAGATTTAACTAAAGAAATGGGAACAAATTATGTGTTTTTATGACAGGCTGCAAGTATCTGGAGTATACAGGTATAAAGATTTAAAGTTGGTTCTTTGCTAATTTGTCTTCTGGACACAACACTGGTGTCCCTTGAGTTGATGCTCAAGTGATTGATATGTCACTGTTAAATGAATTAACAAATAAAACATTCATCTGAAAATGGTCAAGTACAACAATGGACTGAAAATGAGTGAAAAACCAGCCAATGTCCAAAGCAAACCTTTGAAAGACCTTCAGAACACCTGGAGAACTATTGCTCAGGACCAATGGAAAAGTTACAACAAATTCTGGCTCCTCAGAGGCAAAATATAATGAACTGAGGGGTGACGCAAGACCTTTTCCACAATAATGTACTCTGTTGTTTACTATCCAACTAAACAATGTTGCAGAAGAAGCTTGTCACACATAGAAACAGCATTCCCTGATGGCAGTGGACTTACCCGGCAGGAACTTGGGCCTTCTACATTGCAGCAACTCTTCAAACATAATGATCAGTGAAAAGTGTTCAACCCTACTACAAGTTTTCCACATCCCAATCCACTGCACAGAAGCCATTGTCTCAGCGTCGCACTGTTGACAGAACAATTCAGTGCAACAATGCCTCCATAACCTCCTATTCAAAATAAATGAATGGGCGGTCCTGGCACTTCTCAGCAGCTTCTTTTGTCATGGATAACATGACGGCATGTTTTGAGAGACTGAATACTGCTTCAAAAATAACTCAACAATATGTGCTCGAGACATGTGAGAGTCAAGGGTTAGTTTACATTTTTGGGGAGAGGTTCCCGAGGCAGAAAGTTGCAATCGATGCCTCTGAACTAAATTTTAAAGTCCCTCTAAAAGCAAAGAGAATACACTGCACAGCTTGGCACATCGAGAATGAATACAAGTGTGGAAATGATCGGCTTTACTGTCACCATCATTCTTACGTCTACAGCAGTCTATTGCAAGGGTGTCTGTGAAGGTTCTCAGTCATCCAGGTCATCGTAGTCAAAGGAGCTTGCAAAGAAAAGCGTCTGGACTTCTTTAAGTTACTTGAAGACGTTTCACCTCTCATCCGAGAAGCTTCTTCAGTTCTAAGGTCAAATAGTGGAGAGTCCCAGATATAGGGCTTTGGAGCGTGATGTCACGGGGGGTGGGCGTGGAAAGGATTTTGGCCCGATCTGCCATTTTGGGGGTCTAGCGCAAGTGAAAAGGGAGCGAAGTCACACACACCAGCCATGGTTCGTATTTGCTGTGTGGTCGGCTGCAATGTTCGATCACACGACCGGCAAGAGAATAAGGTTGAAAATGGTTTATCTTTTCATTCAGCAGCTCGTGTATTGATGTTACCAAACGAAGGCGTCTAGCCTGGATATCAGCTGTGAGACGAGCTGACGTGCAGTTCTCTTCCATCTCCAAATATCTGTTGGTGCTCCAGACATTTTCATTCCGGTAAGTTCTAAATATGTTCATATCACTCTTTATAGCCTATTAGTTTTATTTTCTATGCGCTCTGAGGTCATAGCAAATTAGAACAAACATCCTACTGAGTGATTTTGCAGAACTACCTTCTATCTATAGAGATGCTAATTATTTGGCATTATTGCAGCAAACCAGCCTATGAAATGGATGAAACATCGTGACTGGGTTCCAGCGCTACACAAGGGACCTGCTGCAAACATACCACCATGCCAATCAGATTACTTCTTCCATGTGAGGGTGAAGAGGGGACCCTTCTGGATAAGATGGTGAAGGTTTGCTGCGTTTTGGTGAACAGTGTGATAATAAAACCAGGGAAGAATGAAACCTGCTCCTGTTAAATATTCTTAAGTCTTGTGCTGTTAAAATTGCTGTATTTTTTCAAAAGATACAGTAAATAATGTTAGTAGTGGGTGATGTCATGTAAACACTCATGATTTTGTGTAAACATTTTGTCATTTGTAAACTATAAATGACATGGATTCTACATTGTAACTGATGTGATGTTCTATAAGGTGGTTTCAATAAAAAAAAAAAAGAGGCAAAAATTAGTTTGTTTCTTTATTCAACTTTTGAACAGTGGTACTCAGTCAGTATATATTCAGTAAATGCAAATTATTTACACGGCAGTGCACTACAGGCATAAATCTAGACCCCTAGATAAAACATTATGGGTCATTCCCACAACCCACAGCTTTACTGTGTTCCAGCAAAGTATCCAATAGCAGTGACAACTCCTCCAAAGTAGCAGGTGGGATTTTTCTGTTTTGAGGACAGCTCCTTTTACCTGTCACTACAGATGGTCTGTTTAGGTTTTGATCAAGAGCCTTTTTTTGGGCAGCTGAAGAGGAGAAGTCTATCTTATGGCCAACCTCTGGCTGTATCTTGGTCATATTACCCAGCAAAACCCAGTATGCAGGTTCATCTGTAACAGTCCTTGTGCCACGGATCAACACTGTTGCTTCTACATTAAACAGAAGAGCAGCGACATGGCTGCAGGTCTCTGCGACTCCGGCCATACAGGTGCAGTGGGCGGCTTCAACCTTCCCTGTGATGCTCACAGTGACCCATGGCTGCAATGCTGGTTCATTCAGTCTTTGAGAGTGCAGCACCTGAAACACACACAGACAAAGTTCATTTAAAGACAAGAACTATGAGCCAAGGCCGACGTAAATGTTCAAATTCAAATTTTATTTGTCACGTACACAGTCATACACAGTACGATATGTAGTGAAATGCTTGGTGAAATGTGTCTACTTTATCATAAATGTAACAAAGTGTTTAGAAAGTTAGCACATACATGTAATTTTTCATTTCTTTATGTGTCCATCTATAGAACGCTGCATGTTATAGTGTAAATCTGCCTGCAGAAAATGAACCTAAAGTATGTACCGGTAATGCAAGGATGTCATCACTTTAGAGATGGAGAAAGCATAAAGTGACAATTATGAATCCCTTAATATGATAAGGAGATTCTGCAGGTCATTGATCAATATATAAAATTAAAATAAATTGTATTTTTAGTGACACAAGATACAAACATGGAAGCAAGATGTTTAATTAGGATTATTTATAATAAATATGAATAAATTAGTGCAATTTCTTTAACCATAAAGAATAACAATCCTTCAGGAGAATGTCACATCAATGCACTGAACTCGCTATGTTATCCACCTAACAGCCTCCACATGTTCTCACTGTAATTTCCCCTCATGAATGAATTTATGCTGCACTAATCTGAATGTTTGCAAGGAAATCAAACGCATTTCACTCGCAGTACTCGAGCTGACTTACCTTTGCTTGAATGACGACTTGTATGCGCTGATTCCACAGATAAGGTACGAAAATATGTCAGGCTACGTCAGTAGCGGTTGGTCTTCAGGGTTTCTACTCCACGGCCGTATTTCATACGGGTCCACATTTCCAATGCACGCTATTTTCTGCAAGTACCGCTGCTTCGCCTCTGAATGAAATCGGTCTCTATACAGTTCACTCTCTTTTGAGCTGCTTTTAAGCATCTTTCTTGTAGTCGTCGTTCCAACACAGTGTGTTTGGTTTGATTCGTAGACCCCGAAAATGGCGCTGCGCTCCCATAATGCATTGCGGCATGACGTCAACTCCAAAGCCCTATAGGGCCTAGTGGGAGTATCCCCCCACAGGGGGACAAAAGGACCCCCTGATGATCCTCTAATCGCCTGAGCCAAGGTGTGAAACTGGGTGTGGGTCCCAATCAGCCAGTCAGACTCAGCAGTCCATCTGCATCTTAAGGATAAAGGACACTCTTTCGAGGATGCCAATGTTCACATTTTGGACAGAGAGGACAGATGGTTTGAAAGAGGATTGAAAGAAGCCATCTATGTCCACTGTGAGCGACCATCTTTGAACAGAGGCGGTGGTTTACGACACCAACTCTCTGCCATCTATAATCCAGTTTTGAGATCCCTTCCCAGATGCCTTAACGCCCACTCACATCCTGGGCCATCTGATCTCAGGAATTCGCATGATAAGGTGGGACCAGGTTTCACAATGAACTCACCCGAAACTCTGGCTGATTGGGACCCACACCCAGTTTCACACCTTGGCTCAGGCGATTAGAGGATCATCAGGGGGTCCTTTTGTCCCTCTGTGGGGGGATACTCCCACTAGGTTTATATCTGGGACTCTCCACCATTTCACCTTAGAACTGAAGAAGCTTCTCGGATGAGAGGTGAAACGTCTTCAAGTAGCTGAAAGAAGTCCAGACGCTTTTCTTTGCAAGCTCCTTTGATTGCAAGGGTGTGTTGGACAGATTAGTCAAAAAATTTGAATGTATGTGTTTTTGTGTGGGTTGGGGTTTTTTTTACTCTTTTTCTTGATGCTAAATTTTCAGCAGTGTCACATTCTCATGTTAAAAGGTGAAGAATTCATGTGTCTTATCTGTATGTGGTGTGATTGTTTTTTATTCCTACAGCAGTACATAAATCATACTGAGTTGAATGCCTTTAAAACTAAGTATACACAATTATACATTTTCTTTCCTTTTTTTCTTTTTATTTCTTTGTTTATATTTTGCAGTATGCAAAGTTTTCCTTGGTAAACACTCTTTGGGTTTTTTGTAAAATGCGTGGCATGATAGGGAGTCAAATCCCCGACCTGTATTGTTATTTCAGTCTTTCAACACCACGGATAAGATCCACCTATTTGTAAGAGAAGTCTCTGAGTGAAGCTTCCCTGTCAGGATTGATTTTAAACCTGTAAAGAAAACTTCAGACTCAAAGACGTAACCTACAGTAGGTTTCATTTATTTTATGTTTTTGATTACGGAGCCAGCTGGCAGCAGACACAGAGAGACTTTTTTTATTATTTCATAAAAAATGGCAATAAACAGATGTTCTGTAGCACAAAATGGTTGCTTAAAGTTTATATCTGGAGAACAGAAAGGAAATGATCTCAAATGATGCCAGAGCTTTCAGTGTTCTCTCTCGTTCTTTCTATACAGTTTATGTTGGCCCCAGCTGCACTTCTCAACATCTGCAGTTGACTGGGTAAGATGTTTGGCACCTACTACGTTGTTACTACAGTGTTTTGCTCATTAGGGACAGTTCCAACCACTTTTACGTAAACCTTGCAAGTTCATCAATGTACATTCCTCAACTGCAGCTGAACATAAATATAGATTAAGCGAGACATCAAATAATTTAGTGTACAACCCCCCCGCCCCAACACAAACACACACGCGCACACACTTGTTTCTGCACAAGAGGATTTATGTCAGTTTCGACGACAAACCAGCAGTTTAGTCATAGCTCATAACATCATGAAATGATGTATACAATATGTTATTCAAAATGTCTTTAATAGATATGAACCAGTGTTTTATTGATCCTATGTGGCTTTACAGTTAATAAATAAAGACTGCATGAACATACTCAGGGGCTGGGGGATGTAACAGTTATTTTTTGCTGAAAACGTAGGTTGTATAAATGTCTTCAGAGTGTAGGGGAAGGTTTTTGATGACCAAATGGTATGTCTCCCTAGACCAGACCTTCCCAAAGTGCCCCCCCTAGGGGGGCGCAGAGCCTTGGCAGGGGGGCACAGGATGAAAAGGGGGGGAAAAAACAAAACGCTTGGACACTGCTAGCACGGGCGCCTACAGAAACGCAAAGCAGGAGATGAAGCATAGCTGAATATGTTTCCAAACCAACTTCATTCTAAGCCAAAGACTAGAAAATATGGTGAAGCATATCTTCCCTTTGGTTTCACCTGCACAAGTGCCGAGGTAGGTCTCCCCTGCAGAATTGGTTTTCCCTTCATCGGGAGCAGCGCTGGGCTGTTTAAATCACGGACAAACAGCATCCCACATTCGTGATTTTTAGTTCACAAACACTTCTTGTAATGACTAACTACTCCTGACATTTTGGAGATATACGAATATCAGGCTGATCCTGCCACGATTTGTTCCCTGGTTCAAATCACGGACAAACAGTATCCCACAGCTGTTTATGTGTTTAAATCCATTTTGCACAGAGAGGTATTTTTTTGAAAAATGTATTGACAGCAATGTTGAATATTATTACACAGGAAAAAAACAACTACACGTAAAATAATCACACCGTGAAGCCTCTGCCTTTGTAAATGGAGGGACATTAACTGCGTGTGTATGTAAGCGTGTAAAAACTGAAAAACTTTATATATTCTCTTAAAATGATCCAAAATACATAATATTGATTTTATACAGTTGGACAGATGCTGCAACATTTTGTCGATTGAGGCTATTCCAGGTCAAATTTGGCAAGGTGGATTTTAGATCAGGAAAACTATGAATTCCAATTCTGTGTCTATTGATGGGAGAGTGGATAGAGAGTTCACTGCCACTGCCATGAGAACTGTCTGCGTGTTCCTGCAGAGACAAGAACCTGCTGTTCTTTGAAGGTTTGTAGGGGAATTTTGTAATGATGAAATAGTAAAACAGCACAGGACTGGTCATATATGGTGCATGTAAGTAAGGAACAGAGGTCAAGCAGAGGTAAGAAGGTGCCTTGATGCTGATATGAGATCTGAACCTGCTCATAATTTAGACAAGATTCAGTATAGAGGTTTCTCAGGTGCAGCATGCCTGTTGTTTTGGCTGCTGCACTTTTTCCCCTTCTCATCTTTTCGGACAGTTTTTTCCACTAATGAGACTATACTCGGAGCCTATAGAGGTTCCACAGAAAGTCCAGGTTCTCCACATCAATATCTGCCATTGCCAGAAGGTTAGCTGTGTCTCCCAGCACAGTCTCAAGAGCATGGAGGAAATTCCAGGAGAGGCAGTTACTCTAGGGGAGCTGGGCAGGGCAGGTATCTGCTTCTTTGTGCAAGGAGGAATGGGATGAGCACTGCCACTGCCTGACCTCCAGCAGTCTACCGGTTATGAATGACTAGTTGCACCCTGCGCTTTACACAGATGAGGGCAGGTTCACCCTGAGTACAGTATAGATACTTTGCATGATTCATCCATCCATCCATTCATCTTCCGCTTATCCATTTCAGGGTCATTTTACATGATGTTTATTTTATTTTTTTATTTTTTTGAGAGTGAGATCTCTTTTGAGCAGTGTATGATGCTGCATGGTTTGAATTACTCACTATGAAAAAGTCCCGATCCAATACTTAATGTCCACACCGAATTTTGACTCAGCCCAAGAGGCACTCTTTTCTGAAATAGTCATATATGTGGTGTCTGGGACACTGTGAGCCCATGGGATGTAGTTACATCGTGAGTTTATGAAATCTGACTTTAAAGAAGTCCCGCAAACAGGGTTGATACATCATTGCTTAACAAGTGGATAGAGACTTTCTATGATCCGATTCTCAGCCCAGATCAAAACCATATGGTAAAGGCATGAAATATGAAAGGTATGTAAAGGTTAAAGACACACAAGACAGTAAAGTCAGAATGCTTAACAGTGTACACGTGTTATGTAAAGTGACCATAATGAGCCACAGTTTGTTTTTACCCTGTTAAAATGAGCTATTTAATCTTTAAACATTTGAGTTATTCAGTTATTATTGCAAAATGAATAGCAGCTGTTCAGTAACATACAGTGAACCCCAGAGGTGTGGACTCGAGTCACATGACTTGGACTCGAGTCAGACTCGAGTCATTAATTTTATGACTTTAGATTTGACTTGAAAAAATGTTCTAAGACTTGTGACTTGACTTGGACTTTTACACCAATGACTTGGGACTTGAATTGGACTTGAACCGGTTTACTTGAAAAGACTTGATATTTTACCCCAAATATAAAATTTAACATGCATATTATATAGAGATTGAAAATGTGACGTCATTCACGGGTAGAACCGCAAAGGATTCTGGGAACTCGTGGCAAGCGGTACTAGCGCACGCAGGCTTTCAATTAAAACCAGTTATACAGCGATAAAAAGAAACACAAAAATGTCAAGAAGCCGTTGTATTATTAACTGCAATAGCCGGTCGCATGACAGCCACGGGAAGCCGACGGGTAAAGAGATCGGTTGTTATCGGATTACGTCGTTGAAGAGAAATTGTTCAAGCCATGTTTCCGAAGTAACAAAGACGCGACGGATGGCCTGGATCGCAGCCATTCAAAGATCAAATATAACGTCCCAGAACACTCCAGCTCACAGGTTAGTCTGCTCCAAGCATTTACACGAAGGTCAGTGTCTTTTAGTACTTAATACGTCATTTTCATAACATAATTGGTGATATAGGTTACAAGCAAGTCTGGCGCTGAACAGAAATTGTCGCGCTATGCTCCTTTATTTATTGTGCATAAATAGTGAATTGTCCTGACACAATATTGCGTTTCGCTTCTGTTATTATGGTACATTGACAAAAACATATACTTTTATTCACAGGATAAAACAGTTGTTTTGTATCACTAATTGCCCAGTACGATTACAGCATACAATATTGTTGTCACTGCTACATTTCTGTGATGGGTACCAGAAATTATTTCCACTACTAATTAATTACCGTTGAGCTCAAAGGTCCTATTAATAAACGGTTAAGGAATGTGTATTTATGATGACAATTTGTGAGACTGGTAAACTTATGATACGTACGATGGTCTTTACTTTCTACACGGTGCATTTCATGGTCCCTGTACCCATCCGTCGGTAAACTGTACCTGGGCTTGTTGCAGTGACCTGAAGTTACTAAACTTCATGAGTGTATGCACTCACTCCAAGAACCGTATGATTATAAATATGCATATAAATATGCTACGATGAGATAGTTGACTTCATCTAACTAGCAAATGTTGTCCAGGCTACGTTGGTGATACAGTTTTTTTTAATGTGTATGATATTTTTGTCATGCGATTTTAAAGCTGGTCCTACAACCGCATCCAAGAATAACATGCAGCTTATCTCAGAACTGTCGGTGAAAATTATTCTTGGAGCTAGGTTTAATTGAGCTGCATTTTAAAGAGGTGCAATTTCACAATTTGTGTATATTTTCTAAGTTCACTATTTTGTCATGTGTTGAGAAAAACACAGATTTTAAAATTACATGGTCTAATATTTACATTTAGCATAACTGCAACATTATTTTTTCTTTTTTTTTTTTAAAGACTCGAAAGGACTTGAAATTCAAAGTTTCAGACTTGTGACTTGACTCGGACTTTTACACCAGTGACTTGAGACTCGACTCTGACTTGCCTGACATTACTTGAGACTTGACTTGAGACTTGAGGATAAAGACTTGAGACTTACTTGAGACTTGCAAAACAATGACTTGGTCCCACCTCTGGTGAACCCCCTCTTACACAACTCAATAACTGTTTATAAGGTGGTTCAGATTTGGTCGTGTGATTTTATAAACAGACATACTAAGCATTATATTGATCCTATATGTAAGGAGAAGCTGACAAACACATTAATGAACTATTATGTTGAAATATGTTAAACACATATCTCAGTAGTAGTACTATAAACTGAAAATTAGGTTTGGGCCTTTAGCAACGAGTACTGGGAGCAGCGTACTCTGACCTGATGGTGGTGTCCTGTAACAGCAACATCTCTGCTGGTTGAGTCACGCTGTGACTGGGCATGCTCTGTAATGCAATAATGAGAGGAGAGAGTGTGATAGATGACTCACTCCGGGTGTTCTTATGAATATCTCAGTGTGATATACATGATTATATAGACATATTCTATTAAACCTTTCCAAGGTATGGGTGATGTCTAAAGCCTGCCACTCTATAATAGAAATTTAAATAAAATACCCAGTTATTACTGGAGGACATACTTTTATTTTGACAGAATTTAAAAATCAATATGACATTTACAGCATTTCGATTACATTAATCCTGTCTCCAGGATTAATACTAAAAGCCACCAGGGGCTTGAAATTAGTGACTCACTCTCTGGATTCAGTGAGTCATCAAACCGCCTGCACTTACTGCAATTTATGGCCCGCATAGAGGATGATCACCTTCTTTCATTATGGTTTGATTTTAGCGTAGCTAGTAAAAACAAAGTCATGATTAGCAATGTAATCTGCATAGCAGAAAAGATTGTACATTTTGATTGTCTTACCCTCACAGCCCTCAGATCTGAGTGACTTTTAAATACTCTAATCAATAAAATCGGTAGCATCTGGACTGTAAACACAGTAATAGCCACAATCAGTTAAGCACAAAGACACACTGTTGCATTGGTTTGATATTGCATTGAGAGAGATATGGAAAAATAAATCATATGAGCATGCCAAATGCAGGAAGCTTTCTAAAAGTTCTAGTCTGTGTTTGTGAGAAAGTTTAAAATATATCAAGATCACTTAATAAAATTCAAGAAATCTTGCACTGCCACTTTATAAATCAAATGTTTCTCAAAACAGATGTGAGCACTTGGAAACAAAATCCAGATCACCAGATACTGTTTGACTTATGTTTAAGGTGAGATCTGCAAATATTTCTCAAAACAGATGTATGCACTTGGATGAAATATCCACATAACACATATGGTTGGATTTATGTTTCAGGTGAAATCTTTACCGACATCATCGTTCTCCGTACGGTCCCACCTCGCGTTATTCATGGTGAACAGTTTTCATACCCCTAGCATTTTTTCATACCTCTGAAACTGGCTCCTCTCGGTTACAGATATCCGATTGCATTGTGGGAAGCCACAGATGATATTGGGGTTCTTGTCAAAACTCTTAGGTCATTAAGACGGTAAACACACACAGAAACACTGAGATGCTAAGGAGCAATGTCGTCATGCAGTAAGCCAAACTCCAGTTATTGGCATTAGTGTTTCAGACAAGTACACTCACTGGCCACTTCATTAGTTACACCTGTTTAACTGCTTGTTAATCCACATATCTAATCAATCACATGGCAGCATGTCCATTTAGGCATGTACACATGATCAAGGTGACCTGCTGAAATCAGAATGGGAAAGAAAGGGTGTTGGTACCACATGGACAAACTGCTGATCTACTGGGATTTTCCAGACAAACATCTCTAGAGTTAACAAAGCACATTCCCAAAAAGAAAAAAGATCCAGTGAACAGCAGCTGTGTGGACACAAATGCCTTGTTGATGTCAGATTCAGAGGTGAATGGCCAGACTGTTTTGAGCTGATAGGAAGGTATAAGGAACTCAAATAACCAACACATCGAATCTTGAAGAAGATGGGCTACAGCAGCAGAAGGCTACACTGGATTCCACTCTTGGCACACTGGTACCAGTTGAGCATTGCCTACCTGAGAGCTTCTTGCTGACCATGTCCATCTCTTCATGGCTGCTTACAGCAGGTAAAAACACCTCAAGAAAGCTCAGATCATCTCAAACTGGTTTCCCAATCATAACATTAAGTTCACTGTATTCAGATGCTCCCTACAGTCACCAGATCACTACTGACAAATCTGCAACCATGTGATGCTATCATGTCAATTTGGAAGAAAATTGACATGACAGGAATGTTTCCAGCACCCTATTGAATCTGTGCCATGAATAACTGAGGCAATTCTGAAGATAAAAGGGGGTCCAACCCAATACTACCAAGGTTTGCCTAATAAAGTGTCCGCTGTCCATACTGTATCATCAGTGAGAAAAATTTGTCAAGAAGGCTTATCAAGTCAGTGTTCTTGGTTATGTAACAAGGTGTTAGAACCACATTAAGCAAAAGTTATATAATGTATAAATAAGAAGACTGTATTCTATTTCCCTACAACTGCTCTGATTACAATTTTTGCATGAACATTTTTCTTTTGCTGTTGTACAATAAATGCATCAGCCAAAGATTCCTGTTTTTGATTTGCAATAGTCTGTTTGAAAAAGGATTTGGATCCCACAGACTGACCCAGAACTCTAAGCGCAAACCACTCATTGCCAAAACACTGACCGCAACAAAACATTTGGGGGGAGTAATTCAGGCCAGGCCGAAAAATAAACTGAGGTGATTGTGACGGGTTGACAAACTGGAAGATATGTTGAAATTCAAAAGACCACAGGTTTGTTTGTTTTTTAAATTCGACAGCTGGGGTCATGCGTGATCTGAAGCGTTTAAGAATTATTTAAAATGTTATATGTCAAGTCGAGAGAGAAAGACACTGAAGTCTTCCGCCTCCTAGTTCATCAAACAGGCGGTTTTCTGTTTTGTTTCTAAAGTCATAAATCTACGGGAGGATTCACACAAACAGCCCCTCCATAAACAGACACAAATATCTGAGAGTGTTTGGTATTTATCAAAGGAAAACTGGAGAGAGTCAACTTTACACTCAATCCTGCAGTCCTGAAGGGAAATAATATCTGAATACATAAAAATAGAGCTGCGGATGGAGGATCTGCTGAATGAAATAAGCTCGTTAATGCCCATTCTCACACATATCCGTCTGTCTGGACAACGTGTTCACTCTAGGGACAGTGTCTCCATTGTCACTTATGCCAATTTGGTGCTCCTATCTGAAATGCATGAATCATAGCCCATTATTGTGCTGAATTATAGAACTTTGTCTCTTGGAGCGAGATGCCACATTTCTAATGTGCGTGCGTAGTTAGTCCCATCAGCGAGAAAGAAAATCCAACAGCTTAGTTTTTAGTCCATCTATGTTTAAAGAATCCTTAAAACTGAAGCATAAAAAACTCTCTGCTACACCATCACCAGCAGCCTGACCTGTAGATAGAAGACAGCATGAGTCCAGACACCATGTGACTCGCAGGTCATTGTAGAGACAGGCAGTAGGTTGGCAGTGTTATTCAATCACTGTTTGTTATTTAAACCCTTTACAACAGGGCAACATATAGATGGAGATATCACTGCAGACTACTCAGTAGAAAGGTTCACTGGCTCTGTGTGGCCACGTAGGACACTAACATGGTGTTCGTGTACGTGTGCTAACTGAATAAAGTGACTCCTCGTTTTCCTAGAATCATTTTTATTAGAAAATTGCATAATCTCATAACTTGAACTGATATTTTATTGTTGTTAATTTACATTCTGATGTGTTCCCATGTTTCATGTCAGCCTCTCCACTGTGAGTATCATGTCTACAAGGATTTACAATAATCAGATTTCCTGGGTCTCAGTACCAGGACACTGGTGACAAATCTGTTTTTTGGAGTTTTTTTGTTTGGATTGTTAGTCCTGGGTTCTCAACATATAGAGACTGAACATTACACATCTCCTAAATCCAAGTGAAAATCTAGACTATGGGATAAAGCCAGATTACCTGCAGAGAACCCATCCAGGCGCAGGGCAAACATGCAAACTACACATAAAAAGGCCCCACATGGCTTTAGGTTCAAATCCTGAACTTAACCACTGATCTATCTACTGTTTCTTTGAAGAAGACCTAAGGCTTACATGTTAAGAATAGATTCATAACTCTCATGGTCGTCATTTAGTTTAATTTAGTACTATATAATGTTACAAAGAAGAAGTAGAGGGAAAAATATTATCACTGATGTTTGAACTTTTTAAGCCTGGACACACGTGAATATGCCAAGAAGAAACCTCAATGCTTTGAACCCTCTCGCAAATAAAAAAATGACTCAATATAAATGTATTTGCTCTGATAAGGTCATTGTAAGTGCTCCAAGTTATGCTGCAATGTAATAAAATGACATACACAATATTTTACATCTCTATGTACAAGGAGAGGAGTGTGTAGCGCTCGCTACATTTTTAAAGAACCATTAACCTCCTAGGTCCTGGCGTCCACATATGTGGACATCACATTTTGGGTTATTTAGACCAAAATACTCAATTTTGCTCTACAAGGGCCTGATATCCACTTGCAAGGACATTATACTGCTGCTGTTCTATCAAAATTTTAAACAAATATTCTCATATGTGGCTCTTATTTTTCTTAAAAACAAAAATAAGGTAAAAAAAAAAAATCTGGCAATTCTTTGTTTTTACATTCATCGGGCCCCAATCAGCCCAAATATCAAAGAGAAATTAAAAATGCATGCCGTGGAAGAGTTCGGGTCTTAGGAGGTTAAGATGCATTTATCCAAAGCACAAACCAAAAAACGCCCAGTCCTTACTAATATTTTTTCAAAAATGTGAAGATAAAAATAAATAGTTTAAAGCCAACTGATAAAGAAAAAGGAGAAAGACAGGTGCAGAAAATGATGGGTAGATTGGAGCTTGGTGAGTGGAGGTGTGGGTGTGGACCAAAATGCATCTGTCTTTCCCCTCAAAAAGTATCATTTTATTCTTTACATTCGTCAATGTGAGATGCCTTCCGTATGTGTCGTGACCAGTGACTCATCATATTCATCTCTGCCACATATCCAGGATCCACATGTGTCACATTAGAGACTCCAAACAGCGAATTCTCACATCTCACAGCTCGGTGAATCAGTGCCGGTGTTCATCTTTGGTGAGATTTTTATATGACCTTTCCTCCCCTTTGTGTCATGTTGGGCATAGATGTTAATATTTGTGCTTCTTTCTTGTAACCACAAAGACTTTCCTATTTCTGCTCTTTTTTGTCTTGTACTTAAATCTAATTGTGACCACGAAGCAGACGGGGTGCAGATAAAGGGTTTGGGGCTGGTTGTAGCCATCATCCAAGTCGCCAGATGCATGGCTGCTGTTCATTAAGTCACAATAATTTCATTTATCTAGCACCAAATCATAAGTTATGGTGGGAATGTATGTAACGTCAAGATCCTTTAATATTATTATAAAGAAAAAAACAGCAATTACCCTTTGAGCAAGTACGTGGTGACAATAAAAACTTCAGATGGAATCAGACCCAGAGGTCGCTGCCTGCGTCAACCAAACAAGGTGAAGTAAACTCAGCAGTGAGAAGCGATAAACACTAGGCAGGCCAGTAACCACATGCGGCTTCAAACCCACTGCTAAACTATATTGCCAAAAGTGTTCGGTCACTCATCCAAATCATTGAATTCAGCGGTTCCAATCACTTTCATGGTGACAGCTGTTGAAATTCAGCACCTCGGCAGGCACACTGCTTCCACGAACATTTGTAAAAGAATGAGTCGCTCTCCGGAGCTCACTCACTTCCAGTGTGGTACTGTGAGAGGATCCCACCTGTGCAACAAGTCCTTTTGTGAAATTTCCTTGCTACTAAATATTCCACAGTCAACTGTTAGTGGTATTTTAACAAAGTGGAAGTAATTGGGAATGACAGCAACTAAGCTACAAAGTGGTAGGCCATGTAAAATCACAGACTTTCTGCAGAGTCACGAGTGACAGACCTCCAAACTTCATGTGGCCTTCAGATTAGCTCAAGAACAGTGTGTAGAGAGCTTGATGGAATAGGTTTCCATAGCTGAGCACCTGCATCCAAGCTTTATATGCAAGCTTTTGCAAAGCACTGGTGTAAAGAACAGCGGCACCGGACTCTGGAGGTATTCTCTTGAGTAATAAACCATGCTTCTCAATCTGGCAAACTGATAGATGCGTCTGGGTTTGATGGTTGCCAGGAGAACTGCACTTGCCGGACTGAGACTTATGATGTGAGGTTGTTTTTTAGTTGGGCTCAGCTAACTCAGTTCCAGTAAAAGGAACTCTTAATGGGTCTTTCTGTGTGGCTGGGTCTTTCTGTGTGGAGTTTGCATGTTCTCCCCGTGTTTGCGTGGGTTCTCTCCGGGTACTCCGGCTTCCTCCCACTGTCCAAAGATATGCAGTTTGTGGGGATAGGTTAATTGGATAATCCAAATTGCCACTAGGTGTGAATGTGCGAGTGAATGTGAGTGCGAATGGTTGTCTGTCCCTGTCCCTGCGACAGACTGGCGACCTTTCCAGGGTGTACCCCGCCTCTCGCCCTATGACAGCTGGGATAGGCTCCAGCGCCCCCCACGACCCTGAAAAGGATAAGCGGAAGCGAATGGATGGATGGATGGATGGATGGAACTCTTAATGCTTCAGCATACCAAGACATTTTGGATGATTTCATGCTCCCAACTTTGTGGTAACAGTTTGGGAAAGGGCCCTCTTTGTCATGGCCTGGGTCTAGGGACCCAGGGCTCATGTATTTTAGTGTATGTTTATATTTTCCGTGTGGTGTTTTGGTTTTCTCTCCTTTTTTTTCCTCCTGGTTTCTCCGTGTGAGCTTCCGGATGTTTTGGTTCGCTGAGGAGACTGCGAACCCAGAAGTGTTTCTGCACTAGAGACAGCCACACCTGCCGCTCGTCCTCCTCTGTAGTCGCAAAGGGTGGGCTGATATCATACTGGATTCCACTGGTATGGCTTGGAATGGGATGCCACTTAAGCATAACTGTGCGAAGGCAGACGAGCAAATACTTTTGGCAATATAGTGATAATGTGCCTGCAGAAAATTGCATGGAGGCAGTAGAAAGAAAAAGCAGAGTGGACAACAGTAAGAAGACAAACGTAATGACTTAAATGTAAATGTATGATGAGTTACAGAGTGAGGAGTAATTATCCAACACCCACAGACTGATAAATATTTAAAATGTGAATTTATAAGACAGGACCATTGTTCAGTTATGCTTTTCCAGACTTTTTTAAATCTTATTTTGTATCAAAACTCAAATAAAGAAAAAAAAAACCCCCATAGAGACTCGTCGTGACATTACGTAACCTGCCATCTTTGAGCCACATCTATTGAGGTTGTGGTTGGATGCAGGAGATCAGCTTGACAAAGTGAAATGGCATGTCAACGAAAGGTTAATGCGTTTAAGGATTTCAGGACTGAGAAATGAGCATTCTGTTCATCTGAGCAAACTGAGTATTTTACAGTGAAACAGAAGCCTTTGTGAAGAGCAGTATCAAAAACGCAGAAGGTTGGGAGCTCTACAAGATCATCACATCAGACTACGGTCTGTGAAATCAGTGAACTCTCCAAAGAAGAGACAAAATTAGATCACACTCAGCTGCTTCCATAAGTGTTTGAATGTAATAAATGTGGAAATGTGTGACACACTTCTTCTGCGGAGACCAAATACAACTTTCTCTTTCTCTCCATCTCGTTTTCTCTTCTGCCTTTATTTTCTGCTAAGAAATCATGACTGTGTTGTAAAAGGACCACTTGTCAAAAACACTTTATGTACACCGTCTTCACATGGCTGCGTGTATATAATAAAGGTTTTGTAAAGTTTTGAGCGCTAACATACAATATGATTGTGGAGAAACAAAAAAAAATGCACACATTGGCACTTCGGCTGTGAAAATCCATGCTGTGGGAGGTCGAAGGGAGAATAAGGAGGTAAATGTTAGTAGAACATTGTACTGTTGCACCCAATGTGACCCCGTGTCCTATATAGTAAGATTCACAGCCAGCTAAACTCTCTCTTGTATCACTTCCTCCAATGAACAGGCACGTGTTGTATTTGGACAGGATTTAATGCAAAAAAGTGTGAAACTGAAATGATGCAAACTACAGAAATGTCACATTAACATGAGCTTGGATTGGATTTCCTTCTATTGACATATAAAACACAGCAAACATTTCCAAATAACTTCAATAATATCATATAAACTGTCTGATAATTGAATACAAGTAAGAAACGTACTAATATTGCCACTCAAAGAGATTTAACAGAGTGGATGGATTTAGATTGGAAGGAACACACCCAGTCTTGCGTAACTCATGAGGAAACAACATCTTATCACACTTCTTCTAATAACTAATTGGCTCAACATAGCAAACTGTGCAAACCTGTGCCCCCTATAGGGATAGAGAGATAACATAAAAACAGTTCCAGTACAGACATCAAAATGAAATGCTCCTAATCCAAATCCATGTACAGTTACGTATAAACTTCAGTGTCAAAAAAAAGAATACTTCAGTAAAAGTAATTGTCTAAAGCTAGAAACAGAGGTGATATTCAGTATACTGGAAACACATTTGCATTAACTGCATCCAAATCATTTAAAATTGCCTTAAAGTCATTATATGAGACTAGTTCCTTAAGTTTTAGTTGATTCTGCACTGATTTCAGGAGGAAAGAGCTACAAATAACCTTTATTTTTCAGCTGAATAATTTCCCCATACTGCCATTGCAGTAAAAGCATGCTTGGATGGCAAAAGAAACACATAAAAGAGTCCTGACCTCAACAGTACTACAGTGTGGGATCTTGGCTGAGAACAGAATAAAAGACAGCCAACAGCCACAGAAGAACTTTGTCCTAATATCCTTTAAGAGATAGAGAGCCATTCTGGAAGTCTACCTAAAGAAATTACAAGAACTGAGTTGAAGATTAAAGGTAAAGGTACCAAAATATTGATTTTACAATTGCAAGCAAACTTAGATCTAATATAAAACATCACAAGTTATAATTTCAGCACATATTTGCTTCTGAATTTGATTTGTAGAAGCTGTATACACTGTGCTTGATTAGATCTTAAAGACAGGGGTCAGGCATCAAGTCTTGGCTTGAGAGGCTGCAAACTGCATAATGAGGCTATGCCTTGGATGAGTGCTTGCAATCATGCTTGAACTGCATTATCTTGGTATCTGTGTGCAGAGAGCCAAAGAAAAATCAAAAAGAAAAGAGGAGAAAAGTAGATTTTCTTCCATTTTTAAACAATGTTCAAGCCACTTTGGAGCAGCACATCTGTAAAAGCTCAAAATTTTAAAAAACAGACACAAAGTTCATTTAATTAGAGTCTAGTGGCTTAGACACTGACTTTACAGTAACTTTATATAAGTAGTACGAGTAGAAAATATATATGACGTACTCATTCTACGCACATGCTGTTGCTTCCAGCTCTGTCCTGGTCATTGTTCTAACAGTCTGTCTGCTTTTTTGTGTTTACAGTAAATGCTCACATTAAACTTTTATCGTGAATGTTTAATTTGAGAAAACAACATTATAGCAGGATGCTCCCTGTCAGCACGGCTCCTTTGTCACAATGCAGGCAGGAGCTGCTGGATGCATGGTCTTTCACTAAAAGAGCAATGCACTGTGTTTTTTTCCTCACTTCTGTTTCAGTGTTATCCTGAGTCGGTTGAATTACAGCTGAATACTCCCCACTGATTCCTGAGAACAGCTAGCAGGAATTTGCCAGGATGTTTGATCTTTGCACAGAGATTAGGATGAGCTAATCAGAGCTGTTAAATACGACATTAATAGTATGGTGTGAAGTATTATGAGACATGACCTTGCATATGTGCAAAACCTAACTTAGCATGCTTCTAAAGACGTTTTAGTGTTGTGTCAGTTCACAGAGAATAACCTGAACCAGAAGTAAATTTTGTAAATGTGACTTGTGTGTGTGTGTGGTTTGGGGGGAAGGGCTGAATTAAATTGCTAAATATAAAAATATATACATTTATAAAAGAAAAAATTTAAGATTTAATATTTCCATTCTAGGATTTTTGTGTTTAACCTTAAATATTTGTAACAGAAAAATCCAAAGATATATCAAACTACCAGCAGAGGCGGCAAAAGTACAGACTTTCTTTTCTTGAGTATAACTGCAGGTGAAAAAGTACAGGCTCTGAAATGTACTCAAAGAAAGTAAAAAGTAGCTCCTTGAAGAACAAATCTACTAACCTTTTTTGTACAAAGTAACTGAACCTTTTGCTATATTAATGTAATAATAAAATAATATTAGCACACAAGAAAACAAAAATGATTCCAATCTAAATTCTAAATCTCATGAAAGCTTCAATCTGTTATGTACGACACATACAGTGGACGCAAAAGAATCACAACTCGCAGTCATTTCTAATATGAGCTTCAGTAGATTTTCTTAGTTCATGTGCTGCGGTCAGCTGACCTGCTGCTATTTGTGGATTTACACAACTGGATCTAACAGTATGTAAGCATTTTCACAAGCTAACTTTAATGATGTACATCCCCTACTGTTTATAATATCTTTATACTTGACAGGATAAAGTTGCAATTCAGTTAATTGATCTAACCATCATCAGCTTAAATGCAAATTCACCTCTGCTACATTTGATATAACCTAGCTCTGACCGTGAGCACACAGCCACTGTGCATCTGTCCAACACAGAACTTTAATGCAAACTAACCTGTTTATCCTGCAAAAAACTGCCCAGTATTTTCATGCAACATGCCACTGAGCAGTCCTTATCTTTCAATCTAACCTGTTTTCTTCCTTTCCTGTCTGTCTTCCTTCATCTTTCTCCATCTCTGAGTGAAGTTAGCTCTCTTTCTTTTCTCTCCGTGTGAATTACGGCAGCTGGACCTTTAGGTAGCAACACACTGTGCGATAAAATGCACACAAACAGTTTGTGTGTTTGCTGATGTTTGCTGAGCTGATACAAACACCAAATATGAAATTAATGTCACTCCCTTCAAGCTTACATCTCTTCTGAAGAGCTAGCTAGTTGCTGAAGTACAGCGAACACAACCTACTTTAAACCCCCCCCCCCGAGTATCCTTCGAGCAGACTAACACTTGCTGGCTCCAGCTGTGAGGTTCACGAAACATCTTTTGCTTTTGCTAGCTTTTCTTTCTGTTTCCTGTTTTATTCTGGTGTATTCACGTCTCTTAGAGCCCCCACTTCCTTAGCTCCTTAGCATTTCATGGCGGTTTGATTGCCTGCCTCAAACATGTCACTAATTGCTTCTCTTCTCTTTGTTTAGCCTGTATCTCCTGGTCTTTTTTGAGCCAGACTGTCTTCATACATTGTTATGTTATGGCCACACTCATCTTTAAGTCTCCAAGTGTTTTTGGATCCCATCTTGTTTGCTTGGTTTCTGTCTCTTGTGTTCTCTTGTGTATTTGGTTGCCTGTTCTGACTGCACCTTGTCTACTGAAGAAATTTGGCCAGAAAACCTTTTTTTTGGAACTGTAACCTCATGAATCATACTTGTAAATTTGGGTTATGTGTCTGTTTGTACTGATTTCAACTTCTTACAAGAAAACTGTTCTAAAACTACATTCATGGTAAAAAAGAAAGCACATCCTCTTGCAATTCTCACATTTTACATACCAGGCCAACAAAATAATTATCCAGTCCTTACCAGGTTTTAAAGGTTTTTAAATACAACCTCAGATGAACAACAGCACAAGACATATTACACTGTCATTATTTGTTTACCCAACACTAAGCCAATCTGTAGAAGCAACCCCTGATTCATTAGCTTGTATAATCACCTTTAGCAGCAATAACTTGAAGTAATCATTTTCTGTTTGACTTTATCAGTCTCGCACATGGTTGTGGAGGAATTTTGTCCTAACCTTCATTACAATAATGTTTAATTTCATCGAGGTTTCACTGAGGCATTTGTTTGAGTCCCACCATAACATTTCAATTAGGTTGAATTCTGGACTTTGACTGAGCCATTGGAAGACATTGATTCGTTTCTTTTTCAAGAGATTTGTCTTGTTCTTTTTGTCCTTGGATCAGTTTCCTGTAACATGGGCCAATTTGGGCAAACCTTTAGCTGTCAGACAGATGACCTCTCATTTGGTATACACAGATGCTCATGGTCGACTCAAAGACTGCACTGTGTCCGGGTCCTGTGGGTGTAAAACAAGCAAAATCTTTACTCCACTGCCGTGGTTGACAGTTGGTATTAGGAGATTGTGCTGACATGGTGTGCTTGTTTTTTGCCAAATGTGGTGCTGTACATTTTGGTAGTACATCTCCACTTTGATCTTGTCTGTCCAAAGGACATTGTTCCAGAGTAATGTGGCTTGTCCAGTTCCAGCTTTGCAAACAAAAGCTGTACTGGCATGTTATTTTTTAAAAGGAGAGGCCTTCTTTTGGCAACCCTCAACAACAAGCAATACTTGTTCAGTCTTTTTCTAATTGTACTCTCATGAACTTGAATATTTAACATACTAACTGAGCCTGTAGAGTCTGAGATATAGCTCTTGGGTTTTTGGCATGGCCTGTATTTGTATAGCGCTTTACTGGTCCCTAAGGACCCCAAAGTGCTTTACACATCCAGTCATCCACCCATTCACATACACATTCACACACTGGTAATGGCAAGCTACATTGTAGCCACAGCCGCCCGGGGCGCACTGACAGAGGCAAGGCTGCCGGACACTGGCACCACCGGGCCCTCTGACCACCTACCAGTAGGCAACGGGTGAAGTGTCTTGCTCAAGGACACAACGACCGAGACTGTCCAAGCCGGGACTCGAAAAGGCAACCTTCCGATTACAAGACAAACTGCCAACTCTTGAGCCACGATTTTGTGATTTCTCTGACCATTCCCCATTTAACTTTGGGGTGGATTTGCTGGGACGTCCACTCCTGGGAAGATCTGCAAGTGACTTTAATGTTTTCCACTTGTGAATAATGACTCTCACTTGAGAATGATGGATTTCAAAAAGTTTGGAAATGACCTTATAACCCTTCACAGATTGATGGGTAGCAAAATTGTGTCTGTAAAAAGCAAGCAGCAGCAACCAAAACCTCTGCTTTGATGGAGGTGCTCACACTTACCGATGTTCAGTTAAGTAATACATACTGTTTCTTATTTTGGCTTATTATTTGTTAACTAAATAATGACACAGTGTAATATATTGTGTTTTGTTGTTCATCTGAGTTTGTATTTTTCTAATCTTAAGACCTGCTAAGAACCAGGTTAGTTTTATGTCCATATATGTGAAACCCTTACATTTAAAGAGGGTGTACTTTCTTTGAATAATGAATGTATTCCCAAACTATAGCTTTATGTTGTTTTAATTTCTTCTTTAAGCACTTCAAAGTGAAACTAAACTCTAAACTAAATAAATAGTCATGCTAAACATACATTTTTGGATCAGATTATTTTTTAAGTCAATACTATGCAATGTCAGTCTCTCCTAGTTGTTCACTTTGCTTCTTATCTGTCACAATCTCATTAATCTTGATTAAACATTAATCTCAGTTAGAGCAACCATCTTTAAGAACACTTTGCCACTCCATCAGCAGGAAAGAGACACATAGCTCACACACCCACATGTCTGTGGTATGTCTGGAGACAGGGAGAGCCATTGTTAAGAGATTAAACTGAGGCCACCCAGGGAGAGGGGGTTCTGGTACTAAAATAAAAAATATATAATCAAATTTTCAAGTAATGATAAAAAAAGATGAAACAATTGTATCAGCAATATTACATATTAGGAAGAGGCAGGGATCTGTAAAGGAAATTAACATCAAAGCACGAAAGACGTGATTCTTTCAAAGTTTGGTCTGAAAATAAGAGCAATGTCCTGTCTTCCCCTCTTGCGTCACTAGCCATGTTTGCCGAGGTTTCCGTCTGGGATGAGGAGACTTTCTCTTCCTGATGTCTCCCCTACAAAGACATTTCTGTCACCAGGTTAATTTCCCACTACAAGACGGACGGCAAACACCCATAACCTACAACACCTCCTATAAGCGGAAAAGGGTGTGCACCCTCTGGAGTAGGAGATGAAAAGAAAGATGAGAAAGGGATGCTGGGACCTCAAAGGTCAAACACAAAATACCAGATCCATTTTTCTTTTAAGGAGGACTTTGTTGCTTATTCAATAATGAGTAAAGATGAGATGCTGTCTCCCTCCTCAAAAGATAAATTTAGCCATTTATAAGCCACACACATACACAGAATAGATCAGTGGTAATGTCAGCCCTTTCCTGGGGCTTGTATGTTGCACCTGATGTTCTTTGTCATCTAGTCAAAGAAAAATATTGGTTGTGTGCTTTACCCACTCTGCTACTATAATAGAATTTCAAAGATAATAGCATTTGTGGGAAAACAGAGACCTTAACTTTCTTTCCAAACTCAAATGAATGAACACAGCAGGAATGATGTCATTGCTAATATGATAAGCCGAAGCAGTTGTATGAATACTGTGAAACTTGTGACGTCATACGGTGACTCAGACACACAAAAGCTACAAGAGGTTATGATCACGGAGGAAGAAGCTCAATGACTAACACATGCATTATCCATATATTAAATATATATTGCAAATGCACTAATAATTAGCATATAAGTTATGCATGAAAAGGCCTATCTGCTTAATCTATCTGCCTGTCTGTCTGGCAAGTTATCTATCTGCCTGTCTGTCTGGCAAGTTACTGCACTCTGGAATACTGCAAACAAATGGTCTGCACTGTTAAAGTTATTGGTGTGTAAGATGCCAATACAGCATTCTTCTTAACTATGTTAAGTCCATAAAAACTAATACTAGACAAAGCAGAAGAGATAAGAAGAGACATAATTACAGAAAAAGTAAAAATGATCAAATGTATTTAAGCTAATGTATACATTAGAATCAGGGTTCAGTAGGCAGAGAGTTCTGTGGTGTGAAATTTTTTGATAGGAAATGTAAAATCACTTTAACTAACTGTGGTCTGAGAATAACCAGGGCTTCACCTATAGATCTTAATGGTCCACGGGGCACATACCACGTCAATAAATCAGAGATCTGTCCAGGACCGAGGCTGTCCTGGCTTTGAAAAATTTGCTTTTTCTTTAAAAAAAAAAATTGTACAGACTGCAGATTGTAGCTATTTAGATAATTTGGCACTGCATAACCAAACTGGCAAAAGATCATTTTAGAGATTATCTTTGGCTGGAGTAAATAATAACAAACATAACATTTTTGACTTGATTATCAAGGCAAAGTCAAATATTATCCAAGTATTCCGAGGGGTCTCTTTACTCTGATGCTAATGGTATCTGGGGGACCAAACATTGTGCATTTTAAAAAGTCTTGGGACATCTCAGGTTTATTTTTTATTAAGGATCCAAGTTTTAAGATTTTCTAGTCTGTTAGGAGAGAGCTGTAGAAGAATAGAGTCATAAAAAGCTGTTGGAGAAGTATGAGAGTACAAAGTTTAGGGATCACTGAGTCGTTATTAAAAGACATTGGATCCAAATGAGGTTTCTTTGGCAATGAATAAATAATGGAATATTTAAAACAGTCTGATTAATAACCAGAACCAAACGTATTAAAAATGGAACTGGGGAAAATACGATCTTAAGCCAGTGAAAGACAATAATCTCCAGGATGTAGGAGAAGAGCAAACACTCTTATTTCTGCTCAATATAAGCTTTAGCCATAGGTTAGCATCAAAAATGGCAACAGATGAAAACAGATAGCAAATTTGGCACCCAGCACCCAGAAATCTTTTTTATTTTATCTGTAAAATAAATAAAGTTACTGAGGAAATTCTTCACATTTATCATCAAAGAGCTCATGCCCCATCAGCCCTGAAATAATACAGCCCTTAATAAAATATGGAGACAACACTGAGCAAAATTGATAACTGTCTAAATAAGACTTATATATATTTTACTTTCAGCCAATGACATTTTTTTTTACCCCTTTTTGTTGTTTGATTGCGTTATTTAGCTTCTCATAATAGTTTACCTTCTTAACTAACTTCCTGAAATGTTCCTTAATTTTTGAGTTGTCATCAATTCATCAATGAATAATTAGATAATTAGTGACATGACATGACATGACAGTGGAGCCAAAAACACATCACTCCTGACTGTTCATGTGAACAGCTAAAAAAAGATTTTATGTGAAATCATACCTGAACATTCAATTTGTACATAATAAGATCTGCACTTAAAGTATATTGTAAATGTAATAACAATCGTTCCACTTTTTTGACAGAAGACATAAAACCAAAAAGCCCAAAATTGAGAGGGATGAATGCTTTTGCCAGGAGCATTAGTTGTGCAAAATTACCATAGTTTCCCACAGAACTATGGCATTAGCATATACACTATGCTACACTACAAACTCTTAATACTAGCTGCGATGACAGGTTTGAAAGATCTGAATTCAGACTGAGCAATGTTCCTGCGTTACATTCATAACATGGCTGTCTCAAATTACCCAGCAGCACACAGTAGACAGCCAAGTTTATAAGCACAGTGCAAACAACTGTCATTTACAATTTTCTCAGAGTGTTAAAAACAAGTTTGAGTGTAACTCCCAGATTGCATTTCAGGACAGCAGAAACTTATGCCAGAACCAAGCATTGCAGTAACTGTTATTATAACATGCGAGCACACGATTTAAATATTGTAATTCTTATAGGATATGAGTAAGGATGCTGCTGTTTCAGAAGATAATTTCATATCACTTCCTTTGCAACCAAAGTATATAAACACAAAGATTCCTATTACTCCTTAAAATTCCTGCATGTCATTGGATATCTTCGGTGAACTCCCTTGTATCATCATTTTGTCTTAAATGTGTCTCAATTCAGTCTTTCAAGTGCAAAGTGAAACAACAAAATCTCAGTGATGTCTTTTTAAATTAATCAGCCTAAGAAGGGCTGCGAGACAGCAAAAATTTACGACATGACTTGTAACTCATGAATCTTCTTGAAAGAGAGGGAGAAGCCTCCCACTCTCTACACTCCGTGCACCTCTACATGCCTCTCTGAGAGACAACATTTATAACTACTAAGGATGGGCGTGCATGTGTGTGCTCTAGCTTTTGAATGAAGTGAAAGAGGATAGGTCAGAGAAGGCTGTGTATATCAATGCCAGATATCGACTCACTGCTTGCTTTACTTTACTCCTCTACTTGGAAGTCACCTGCAGGGCCTATGGTCTTTGGTGTATCGCAATTTAATGTAGGATACAAATGACCAGTGTTGGTCAAGTTACTTGAAAAAAGTAATCAGTAACTAATTACTGATTACTTCCCCCAAAAGGTAATCCTGTTACTTTACTGATTACTTATTTTCAAAAGTAATTAATTACTTAGTTACTTTTTAAAAACACGATTTACAACCTGAATAGGTGATAAAGTGATAGATCTTTCAGCCTAATTCTACTTTTTCTACATAATCCATCATACAAAATGTAATCAAATGGAAAAGTCCCTTTTTAAAACTAGTTTTATTAGTTTTAATCTTTTAACTTTACGCATCAGGCAAAACTTTAATTATATGCAACATTCTCTGACTGGAAGAAATTTGTTTAATATTTAAACCTATTTTCTACACATTCCAGCACATAAAATAATTTTTTTGTGTGTGTTTACATTCACTCTTTCAAATAGATGCAAGTAAAACACAGCAGAAAATAAATAAAGTCAAAGACTCAGCGGTCCTGTTGCTCTATTTTCACCTGTAAAGCAGGAGTGAGGTAGGCGGAGGTTTACCCTGGTGCAGGTGTGCCGCAGCGGTCAGTGGAAGAATCCGTGAGTTTCTCTGTGAATTTCCCATTACGTTGTAGCGCACTTGGCGCTTGCTTGGAAGTTTAGGGGGTTTTTTCGCTGTAAAAAGAAGTTTTCTTCCCACGCACAACGGACACTAATGTTTTTGTCACTTTTTATGGAATCAAACTTAAAGTAAGGTCAGTACTTCCACGCTTTAAACGCTGCATGCTCATACTCTCTCCCACAATCGATATGTGATCCATTGTTGATCTGCACACAGCTGTTGTCACGAACGTTGCACTTGCTTATGTCACTGTCATGAGACATTCTCGCAAAAAAATCACGGTTTTAGTAACGCAGTAATGCAGCGTTCCCACGGGAAAGTAATGGTAATCTAATTACCGTTTTTGCAATAGTAATCCCTTACTTTACTCGTTACTTAAAAAAAGTAATCGGATTACAATAATGCGTACTGCCCATCTCTGCAAATGACTCACACAAAGTATATACATTTATAATATGTTGTTTAGCATTGACATGCAGTGTGCAGCCAGAAGTTAAAGTGATCTGGAACAATCTGGAATGATGTTCTGGCATCTTGAGTCAATGAGTAATTAAATGTGATAGAGAGGTTAATGCATTTTTTTCTTTGATGCAGCTTGGCTTTGCTTTCCATTACGGCCTGGAGATAGTTGCTGGGTAATAAAATGATGACATCCCATGGCCTGCTTGCACCTTCAACACCCATTTTCCCTTTTTATTCCTCTGATACGTTCATGGTGGAGCTCAATATCACCAAACACACAAAAGGTTTCTGCCTATTATCTGTGAGTGTAAATGTACAGTTTCCCGGGCAGAGAAAAAACATGAAGAAACTATATTCAAAGCTAAGGACTGCTCAGCAAGTGAAATTTACAAGGAATTTAATTCCTGCATGTGTTTCATTTTAGAGTTTTTACTCCTCAGCTGTGAAAAGCTGATGCGGTATTGTGGTCACCCCACCAGGCAGCTGGTGTGGACACCAAAGTTTGTGAATGGGATAACTCGAGTATGAGCCAACATAGGATTTTCAAATTGATACCATAAATGCCTCTACTGAAAATAACAGCTATGTTTGAATCTCAGTGACCCCAAGGCTGAGGTCAGAGGTCAAGTTTTCTAAAAATCTTGCTGACGCAATAACTTGAGAACAAGATAATGTAGGATTTTCAAATTGATACCATACGGCCATCTACGCGGAGGCTGAGGGGAAGCACTAACAACCGCTAGTATTTTTAAATCAGATATTGGACCTATATATAATGTGTTGCTAAGTTATGTTTTGTGAGGCCTTGAAGCTTCTTCAGTTCTGACCTGAACTGAAGAAGCTTCTCGGATGAGAGGTGAAACGTCTTCAAGCAACTTAAAGAAGTCCAGACGCTTTTCTTTCCAAGCTCCTTAGATTGCCCCCTTTCTGGTTTCATATTTTTTTGCATATTGACAAAACCAAAGTTTAACTTTTTGTGTAAAACTAATGCAGCATTTCATGCAAAGAACATTATACCAACAGTTAAATATAGTTCTAGTGCAATTGTCTGGTGGTGCTTGTGTGTGTGTGTGTGTGTGTGTGTGTGTGTGTGTGTGTGTGTATATATATATAATTTGTATTTATTTATTTTTTTCCTGAATATATTTGGTCAAATCGTAAAATAGAAATGAATATCCTCGTAGCAGCACGGATCAGCTGATTAATAAATAGATTACATCACAACCTACCAAGAGACTGGGTTCTATGGCTGCAATCAACATATTTCAAAATTTTACTTGGAAGGCAAACATTCTACATTTATGTTTTTTCACAGTTTCAGTAATGCTTGGCAAATCGTTTGCAAATGTTTGCTTAAAGTCAGTGTCTTCCATGCAAACTAATTGTCACTGTGGCCTCCTCCAGGTAGGACATGCTCAGAAAACCTGATCCAGAAGGCGCCGAGGAGGTATCCTAGTCAGATGGCTGAACCAATTCAACTGGCTCCTTGCGATGTGGAGGAGTAGCACCTCTACTCTGAGCCTCCCTCGGATGGCTGAACTCTTCACCCTACCTCTAAGAGAGAGCCGAGCCACCCTCGGACAAAGCTCATTTCCACCGGTTCTGTGTCAGCGATCTCGTTCTTTCAATCACTACCCAAAGTTTTTGACCATAGGTAAGAATATGAAATGTGTGTAACTCCAACAAGTATGTAAATTGTTGGCCAGAGTGTAGAGATTATGTCAGATCTTAGACATTTTAAGTAGGAGCAAATAAGAATGAATCATCTGACACCTCATAGGTTTTTTCCTGTTTGCCATTAGAAGATCAATCTCAAAACCTCTGGTGTGCATGTTATATAAAGTGATATAATGGTGAAGTGTGAGGTATTTGCAAATAAAATATAATACCAAAGTATCTAATATTTTATGAGTGAGGATAGGGACCTAGATCAGCCATTAAATCAACAGCCTTCACTTTCACTTTATCAGCTCGCTCTTCACCACGATAGACCAGTACAGTGTCTGGATCACTGCAGCTGTAGGCCCAATCCATCTGTCAATCTCCTGTTCGCCTCCTTTCCTCACTCATGATCCCGAGATACTTGAATCCTTTGATAAAGTATTACCTTTAGGTAAAATGGTTGGCACAAAATACATAATGTGTATTTAAAAAAAATCATTTGGGGGAAAAGTAAATCTTTTGATAACTCCAAAAGAGAGTTATCAGTCCTGCAAATGTGTGCATTGTCCAAGAATTTAAAGGACTGAATATGGAAGACTGTCTAACAGAAAGCCCATGGGAATGTCATAATACAGCTTTTAAAAGGCAATAAGATCTGAAAATTTATGTGAAAAGAAAATCCATCCAAACTTGTTCTCTTAAGGTCAGTGACATTTCCTGAACAATTCATTATGATGAATATCATAAACGGTCCGCATATAGTTCTCAGGGGTAATAAAATCCAAATACAGAGATCCAGCTCTCAAAAGTCATTTGTTACAATGCAAACGCTTGTTTTAGTACTGTAGTGGGCTGGAGGCTGCAACACAACATCTGTACGCGGTAACTAAATATATTCAAAGTAAAAAGAAAATTAAATATATTTGCTTTTTAATTTTTATTACTTTATTTAATTTTTTCCAGCTTAATGTAATTTTTTAATATGTAAGTTCTAAGTTTAAAAAGTAGTTTTCAAAGCCTTTGCACAAGAAAGGTTTTTTAAAGTATTACAGCTTAATATCAAAAATGTAATGCTTTATTACATGTTGTAGTATGGTGGGGATATGAGGTCAGCTATAAACTAAAGGAGAGGCTGTCAGTACCTCACCAGGAGATGCAAGTTTTAATAAGAATTTTTCTTATCATTTTCTTCTTGTCAAAGGACAAAGTGTTGTACATTTATGTATTTAAAAGTGGTTTAACTTCAAAACTAAATGTCTTACAGATCGTGTCAAGCTGTCTGGATCCTTTTTGACTCCCTCTTTTTATCTGTTTTCACAGATATTCATATCTCACCCTGTAGCATTATATTAGGTTATACTTAACAAATGCACTTTTCTCTTTGGTCATTGCTCACATACATGCATAAAGAAACTACAACAAATCACTCTTTGGACGTGGAAACCAGGTTCTTGGACCCGCACTTGACCCCTGAGACTTCTGCCCATGGTTTCTCTTGATTTTCAAGTCCGAGCATTGAAATATTCTCTACAAATGGCAGATCTCACTAGATTGAGAACCCTATATATCACCTAGACCACCATCATTCTGGTAACATTCTTAAAAGTCTCCTCAGGACCTGCCTGTAGCTTCCTAAGCAGCATGATTAAAGGTGTCAGATCACTTTTTTTGTTTGTTTTTCTGGCCCCTCAGCTTTAACAGTTTTAGTCCATGTTCGTTAAACTCCATTGTGACGATGGCTAGATTCTTAGAAGCCACAGACAAAACCCATGTCGTGTTATATATCACACCTACAGGATATAAATTAACATCATGTGTGTAACTCCAACAAGTGTGTAAATTGTTGGCCAGAATGTAGAGATTATGTCAGATCTTACACATTTTAAGTAGGAGCAAATAAGAATGAATCATCTGGCACCTCATAGGTTTTTTCCTGTTTACCATTAGAAGATCAATCTCAAAACCTCCGGTGTGCATGTGATATATAAAGTGATATAATGGTGAAGTGTCACCTCACCTCTGTGGACTCATTCCGCTTCCTGGGTACCACCATCACCCAGGACCTGAAGTGGGAGCCCACCATCACCTCCGTCATTAAGAAAGCCCAGCAGAGGATGTACTTCCTGAGGCAGCTGAAGAAATTCAACCTGCCAACACGGACGATGATGCAATTCTACACTGCAATCATCGAGTCATCCTCACCTCCTCCATCACCGTGTGGTACGCTGGAGCCACTATCAGGGACAAACAGAGACTGCAGCGTGTTGTGCGCTCTGCTGAGAAGGTGATTGGCTGCAGACTCCCATCTCTGCAGGACCTGTACACCTCCAGGACACTAGGGCGTGCAGCTCGGATCACAGCTGACCCTTCTCACCCTGGACACAGTCTGTTTGACCTGCTCCCGTCAGGCAGGAGGCTCCGGTCCATTCGCACCAGAACCTCTCGCCATAAGAACAGTTTCTTCCCTCATGAACAGTAACCATATGACTGTTCCCACCACTAACACATGACCCTACGCTGTGTTCACTGCATCATTCCATGTTTGTCAATGATCACCACACGCACTCATGTATATATCTATGTACTTAGCACTTTTAATTCTTATTTTTATGTCTATTTAAGCGTTATATGACAGTATGTTTGCACTAAGTACCGCAGCAATTTCCTAATGTTGTAAACCTGCTCAACATTTGGCAATAAAACCCTTTCTGATTCTGATTCTGATTGTTTTTCAGGATACCCTCTTGATGCCTCTCAGGTGTGGTGTTCCAAAGAGACCCTGAGACAGACTTAGTACATGCTAAAGTCAGCTTGGGGATACTTCATTGTCGCCTTCACAGAACTGGAGGAGGAGGGTGGAGACCAGGAGGTCTGTGGATCTCTATTAAGACAGGTAAAAAAGCCAGATAAGTAGCAGAAAATGGATGGGTGGATAGATGGATGAAAAGCTTGACAGTCATAATATTATCAAGGAGTTGCCTTTAAATTGTTAAATGTTTAATATTGTCATGTCTGATAACATCAGTGGACCAAATTATACAGAAACTGCAACTCAATCAGAAACACTAATCAGATTAACTGTCCATCATTTTTTCTGTCTCAAAGTTTTTTTTCTTCCATCAGATGTTGTCATTGGGGACATATTCAGACATATTTAACTGGCTTCTGTAATCACACAGAAATTGGACACAGTAATGCCTTTAACCATCCGCCCTCATTCTTCTCATCCCCCGATCTTGTTTTCTATCAATTTTTTTTTTTTTTTTTTTTTTTTTTTTGCATTCTCTCCCAACATTTTTCCTTCTCCCGTTTGTTTTCTTATGATGTTTCTCAGATTTTAGTTTTGTTTCTTTTTCCCTAGAACATTACAGAAGTCAATTTTGATTTACTTGACTCAGCAGCTCAGCAGAATGTTATGGTCTTTAAATGCTTCTAAAAAAGAAAATAACCATGATGTTGCGTTTAAGTGCAGAGTAAAGAGTTTATGTTTTTAATATTTAGGTGGTCGTGTCACTTCAGCGAGTACGCACACTGTGCCGCAGACAATATCATCTTTCATGTTTTAGCTAAAATATCCTGCTGTCATCAAGCTGTAGATAGGACTTCATGCAGCAAGTCAAATTTTAGGTGGGATTTATGTGTATTTTCATAACATATGAAATAGATTATATATTAATGCTATTGTATTATATATATATATATATATATATATATATATATGTGTATATATAAAAAAAAAACACCCAGCACGCCCCTGCGGGCGGTTTATCCTTCAAGCTCGGGTCCTCTACCAGAGGCCTGGGAGCTTGAGGGTCCTGCGCAGTATCTTAGCTGTTCCCAGGACTGCGCTCTTCTGGACAGAGATCTCCGATGTTGTTCCCGGGATCTGCTGGAGCCACTCGCCTAGCTTGGGAGTCACCGCACCTAGTGCTCCGATTACCACGGGGACCACCGTTACCTTCACCCTCCACATCCTCTCGAGCTCTTCTCTGAGCCCTTGGTATTTCTCCAGCTTCTCGTGTTCCTTCTTCCTGATATTGCTGTCATTCGGAACCGCTACATCGATCACTACGGCCGTCTTCTTCTGTTTATCTACCACCACTATGTCCGGTTGGTTAGCCACCACCATTTTGTCCGTCTGTATCTGGAAGTCCCACAGGATCTTAGCTCGGTCATTCTCCACCACCCTTGGGGGCATCTCCCATTTTGACCTCGGGACTTCCAGGTTATACTCGGCACAGATGTTCCTGTACACTATGCCGGCCACTTGGTTATGGCGTTCCATGTATGCCTTGCCTGCTAGCATCTTGCACCCTGCTGTTATGTGCTGGATTGTCTCTGGGGCATCTTTACACAGCCTGCACCTGGGGTCTTGCCTGGTGTGATAGACCCCAGCCTCTATGGATCTTGTGCTCAGAGCTTGTTCTTGTGCTGCCATGATTAGTGCCTCTGTGCTGTCTTTCAGTCCAGCTTTGTCCAGCCACTGGTAGGATTTCTGGATATCAGCCACCTCCTCTATCTGCCGGTGGTACATACCGTGCAGGGGCCTGTCCTTCCATGATGGTTCCTCGTCTCCCTCCTCTTTCTTGGGTTTCTGCTGCCTGAGGTATTCACTGAGCACTCGGTCAGTTGGGGCCATCTTCCTAATGTATTCTTGGATGTTCGTTGTCTCATCCTGGACTGTGGTGCTGACACTCACCAGTCCCCGGCCCCCTTCCTTCCGCTTAGCGTACAGCCTCAGGGTGCTGGATTTGGGGTGAAACCCTCCATGCATGGTAAGGAGCTTTCTTGTCTTTATGTCAGTGGCTTCTATCTCCTCCTTTGGCCAGCCTATTACCCCAGCAGGGTACCTGATCAGGGGCAGGGCGTACGTGTTGATGGCCCGGATCTTGTTCTTACCATTCAGCTGACTCCTCAGGACTTGCCTGACCCTCTGCAGGTACTTGGTGGTTGCAGCTTTTCTAGCGGCCTCTTCATGGTTCCCATTCGCCTGTGGGATCCCCAAGTACTTGTAACTGTCCTCTATGTCTGCAATGTTGCCTTCTGGTAGTTCAATCCCCTCAGTTCTGACTACCTTCCCTCTCTTTGTTACCATCCGACTACACTTCTCCAGTCCGAACGACATTCCAATGTCATTGCTGTATAGCCTGGTAGTGTGGATCAGTGAATCGATGTCTCGTTCACTCTTGGCATACAGCTTGATGTCATCCATGTACAGGAGGTGGCTGACAACTGCTCCGTTCTGTAGTCGGTATCCGTAGCCAGTCTTGTTAATGATCTCACTGAGGGGGTTCAGGCCTATGCAGAACAGCAGTGGGGACAGAGCATCTCCTTGGTAGATCCCGCACTTGATGGTGACTTGTGCTATGGGCTTGGAGTTGGCCTCTAGTGTTGTACGCCACATCCCCATTGAGTTCCTGATGAAGGCTCTTAGGGTCCCATTGATCTTGTACAATTCTAGGCATTCCAGTATCCAGCTGTGGGGCATTGAGTCATAGGCCTTCTTGTAATCAATCCAGGCAGTGCACAGGTTGGTCAGTCTGGTCTTGCAGTCTCGGCTGATTGTTCTGTCTACCAGTAGCTGGTGTTTTGCGCCTCTGGTATTCTTGCCAATTCCTTTCTGTGTCCCGCTCATGTATTGACCCATGTGCCTGTTCATCTTAGCTGATATGATGCCTGACAGGAGCTTCCATGTAGTACTGAGGCAGGTTATTGGTCGGTAGTTGGAGGGGACCGGTCCCTTCTTGGGGTCCTTGGGGATCAGGACCGTCCGGCCTTCAGTTAGCCATTCCGGGTGTCTCTCGTTAACTAGCAGCTGGTTCATTTGTGCTGCCAGACGCTCGTGGAGTGCAGTCAGCTTCTTCAGCCAGTAGGCGTGAACCATGTCGGGCCCTGGTGCTGTCCAACTCTTCATACTGGAGACCCTTTCTTGGATATCTGCCACTGTGATGGTTACTGGACCCTGTTCAGGGAGGTCGCTGTGGTCAGCCCTCAGATCCTCTAGCCACTGAGCATTGCCGTTATGGGTTGCATCCTTCTCCCATATGCTCTTCCAGTATTGCTCCGTCTCCAGCCTTGGTGGTGCTGTTCTCTTATTGTTCCCTTGCCACTGAGAGTACACCTTTGCTGGTTCTGTGGAGAACAGCTGGTTTATTCTCCTGCCTTCTATCTCTCTGGTGTACCTCCTCAAGCGGCTGGCCAAGGCTGTGAGTCTTTGCTTGGCAGTTTCCAAGGCCTCAGGTATGGACAGCTTGCTGTATTTCTTAGGCACCTTATTTGTCGCACCTTTCTGCAACTCCGTTAGTTGGCTAACCTCCCTCCGTGCTACTTTGATCTTGCCCTCTAGCCTCCTTCTCCATGGAGGGTACTGCCCCTTGTCGCTGTTCAACTTGTAGCCAAGCATCTCACTGATCACTGTTGCCGTATTGTAGATCAGCTTGTTAGTGTCAGTAATCGTGGTTGTAGGTATTGTCCGTAGTGCTGCATTAACATCATCTAGCAGACCTTCTGAGGGAACTTCACGTAATCTTGGTAACCGGCTACGGGGGATCCAGGTTTCAAGCTTGGCCATGATCCTATTTTTCAGGTCAGTTCCTCTCGCACTCAACTCTCCTATCGCACTTGGGGCTATGATATCTCCCCCCCTGACCTGGCGTCCTGACTCCTCCTTGCCGTAGCATTTGTGTTGTACCTCGTCAATCTCTAGCTGTGAGAGCAGTCCCTTTTTTCGAATGTTGGAACACTGAGCTACTAGTTGTTTCGCCGTCATTGTGGATGTTGGGTATCGAAGAATCCATAGGTCCCTCATCCTATTCATGTAGCCCCTTCCGCCGGGGTTACTTGCATAGTAGCATTCCAACAACGCCCTGTTTTCGTCTCTTGCCCACCGATGCCTTCTTGTTCCAGTAGCCCACTTTTCGTCAGGGTGCCCTGGTTCCTCAACACCTGACGCGGACCTTGTTGATCCGGGCGACGTCCGAGCCGGCATGCCTTCATATTTATCTGTCTCGCTCATGTCTGCGGTAGGCTTGCTTAGCATAGGGGGTCTAGCCTTAGGACCCTTACTGGATACAGACGCCCCAGGCAGGAATCGAACTTGCGATCCTCTGTTCCAAAGGCGTGTAGTCTAACCACTACGCTATCCAGCTGCTATGTATATATATATGTATATATGTATATATATATATACATATATATATACATATATATATAATCCTTCAAGCTCGGGTCCTCTACCAGAGGCCTGGGAGCTTGAGGGTCCTGCGCAGTATCTTAGCTGTTCCTAGGACTGCGCTCTTCTGGACAGAGATCTCCGATGTTGTTCCTGGGATCTGCTGGAGCCACTTGCCTAGCTTGAGAGTCACTGCACCTAGTGCTCCAATTACCACGGGGACCACTGTCACCTTCACCCTCCACTTCCTCTCGAGCTCTTCTCTGAGCCCTCGGTATTTCTCCAGCTTCTCGTGTTCCTTCTTCCTGATGTTGCTGTCATTCGGAACCGCTACATCGATCACTACGGCCGTCTTCTTCTGTTTGTCTACCACCACTATGTCCTTCCGCTTAGCGTACAGCGTCAGGATGCTGGACTTGGGGCGAAACCCTCCATGCATGGTAAGGAGCTTTCTTATCTTTATGTCAGTGGCTTCTATCTCCTCCTTTGGCCAGCCTATTACCCCAGCAGGGTACCTGATCACGGGCATGGCGTAGGTGTTGATGGCCTGGATCTTGTTCTTACCGTTCAGCTGACTCCTCAGGACTTGCCTGAACCTCTGCAGGTACTTGGTGGTTGCAGCTTTCCTAGCGGCCTCTTCATGGTTCCCATTTGCCTGCGGGATCCCCAAGTACTTGTAACTGTCCTCTATGTCTGCAATGTTGCCTTCTGGTAGTTTGATCCCCTCTGTTCTGACTACCTTCCCTCTCTTTGTTACCATCTGACTACACTTCTCCAGTCCGAACGACATTCCGATGTCATTGCTGTATATTCTGGTGGTGTGGATCAATTAATTGGGCTTGGAGTTGGCCTCTAGTGTTGTACACCACATACCCATTGAGTTCCTGATGAAGGCTCTCAGGGTCCTGTTGATCTTGTACAATTCTAGGCATTGCAGGATCCAGGTGTGGGGCATTGAGTCATAGGCCTTCTTGTAATCATCCAGGCAGCGCACATGTTGGTCAGTCTGGTCTTGCAATCTCTGCTGACTGCTTGGTCTATCAGTAGCTGGTGTTTTGCGCCTCTAGTATTCTTGCCCATACCTTTCTGTGCCCCGCTCATATATTGACCCATCTTAGGCGCTATGATGCCTGACAGGAGCTTCCACGTGGTGCTGAGGCAGGTTATTGGTCGGTAGTTGGAGAGGACCGGTCCCTTCTAGGGGTCCTTGAGGGTCAGGACTGTCCAGCCTGATCCTTCGTCAACTAGCAGCAGGAGAATAAACAGCCGGTTAATTCTCCTGCCTTCTATCTCTCTGGTGTACTTCCTCAAGCGGCTGGCCAAGGCTGTGAGTCGTTGCTTGGCAGTTTCCAAGGCCTCAGATATGGACAGCTTCCTGTACTTCTTAGGCACCTTCTTCATTGTGCCTTTCTCCAACTCCGATAGTTGGCTGACCTCCTACCTTGATTTTAGCCTCTAGCCTCCTTCTCCATGGAGGGTACTGCCCCTTGTGGCTGTTCAACTTGTAGCCAAGAATCTCACTGATCACTGCCGTATTGTAGATCAGCTTGTTAGTGTCGGTAATCGTGGCTGTAGGTATCGTCCGTAGTGCTGCATTAACATCATCTAGCAGACCTTCCGAGGGTACTTCACGTAATCTTGGTAACCGGCTACGGGGGGTCCAGGTTTCAAGCTTGGCCATGATCCTACCTTTCAGGAGTAGTCTAACCACTACGCTATCCAAATGCTATATATATCGAAATATATATATATATATATATGTATATATATATATATATATATATATATATATATATATATATATATATATATATATCGAAATATATATATATATATATATATATACATATATATATATACTTGCACAGCCACCGATTGTGCAAGTTCCCCCACTTAAAATGATGACAGAGGTCAGTAATTTGCACCAGAGGTACACTTCAACTGTGAGAGACAGAATGCGAAAAAAAAAAATCCATGAATCCACATGGTAGGATTTGTGAAGAATTTATTCGTAAATTAGGGTGGAAAATAAGTATTTGGTCACCTCAAACAAGGAAAATCTCTGGCTCTCACAGACCTGTAACGTCTTCTGTAAGAAGCTTTTCTGTCCCCCACTCGTTACCTGTATGAATGGCACCTGTTTGAACTCATCATCTGTATAAAAGACACCTGTCCACAGCCTCAAACAGTCAGACTCCAAACTCCGCCATGGCCAAGACCAAAGAGCTTTCGAAGGACACCAGGAAAAGTATTGTAGACCTGCACCAGACTGGGAAGAGTGAATCTACAATAGGCAAGCAGCTTGGTGTGAAAAAATCAACTGTGGGAGCAATCATCAGAAAATGGAAGACATACAAGACCACTGATAATCTCCCTCGATCTGGGGCTCCACGCAAGATCTCATCCCGTGGGGTCAAAATGATCATGAGAACGGTGAGCAAAGATCCCAGAACCACACGGGGGGACCTGGTGAATGACCTGCAGAGAGCTGGGACCAAAGTAACAAAGGTCACCATCAGTAACACACTACAACGGCAGGGAATCAAATCCCGCAGTGCCAGACGTGTTCCGCTGCTGAAGCCAGTGCATGTCCAGGCCCGTCTGAAGTTTGCCAGAGAGCACATGGATGATACAGCAGAGGATTGGGAGAATGTCATGTGGTCAGATGAAACCAAAGTAGAACTTTTTGGTATAAACTCAACTCGTCGTGTTTGGAGGAAGAAGAATACTGAGTTGCATCCCAAGAACACCATACCTACTGTGAAGCATGGGGGTGGAAACATCATGCTATGGGGCTGTTTTTCTGCCAAGGGGACAGGACGACTGATCCGTGTTAAGGACAGAATGAATGGGGCCATGTATCGTGAGATTTTGAGCCAAAACCTCCTTCCATCAGTGAGAACTTTGAAGATGAAACGAGGCTGGGTCTTCCAACATGACAATGATCCAAAACACACCGCCCGGGCAACAAAGGAGTGGCTCCATAAGAAGCATTTGAAAGTCCTGGAGTGGCCTAGCCAGTCTCCAGACCTCAACCCCATAGAAAATCTGTGGCGGAAGTTGAAAGTCCGTGTTGCTCGGCGACAGCCCCAAAACATCACTGCTCTCGAGAAGATCTGCATGGAGGAATGGGCCAAAATACCAGCTACTGTGTGTGCAAACCTGGTAAAGACCTATAGTAAACGTTTGACCTCTGTTATTGCCAACAAAGGTTATGTTACAAAGTATTGAGTTGTATTTTTGTTATTGACCAAATACTTATTTTCCACCCTGATTTACGAATAAATTCTTTACAAATCCTACCATGTGGATTCATGGATTTTTTTTTCACATTCTGTCTCTCACAGTTGAAGTGTACCTCTGATGCAAATTACTGACCTCTGTCATCATTTTAGGTGGGGGAACTTGCACAATCGGTGGCTGACTAAATACTTTTTTGCCCCACTGTACCTCCTCAAATAAACTCCAATCAAATAAAGAAAAGGATCAGTAACTTTCTGGAATGAGGGCTAAGTGTAAGGTCACATTTCCCAAGAGACATATTAGACAAACTTATAAAAGTAAATAAAAATAAAGAAAACTTTTAAAAGCCTCTCATATTTTTCCTTACAGTCTTGTTGAGGTCATCTGGAATTAAACTGGACCTATAATTTCTGCCTGTGTTAAATATTAAATATTTTAAGCAATGTTCATAGTTTAATAATATAAAAACTGGATTTGATGTGCACATTAGGTATATTCAGCCTGTTTGCTTCCAACTAACTTCCAACTGGATTAGACTGAAATCATTTTAAACCTGTCTAATTCCTCATGTGGTTGCCCTTTGCACTGTATTGTATAAAGGAGATTAACTGCGAGCCTGCAATCTCAATAAAGCATTGTAACCAGTCATCGACTTAACTAAGAATCTTAATTTGGACCAACCTACCGATACACTGCAGAGCTGCTGATTCAGAATATTCAGTGAATATTCTGTTTACTGTGGTTTATTGTTTATTGCCGTTTTGATCAAGAATGACCACAACAGCAGTTTTCCAGAATGGAGAGGTAGTCTGAGAAAAGCTGAAGCTGAAGGTAAGTGGCGAGGATGGTCCAGGTGAACTGTGGCACAGGAAAACAAGGTAAGCAGAAAAAAACAAAAGCATGAAAACTTGGAGCCAACACCAACGTGAGGTCATTGACAAACTGGCGGCAAAGAAGAGTCCCCATGGAGCTTAAGACCTCATCCTGATTACCCAGAATCAGCTTCAGGTGTGCAGGACTGCAGGAGACATCCGCCCAGGGGCGGAGACCAAAGGAACTCAGGTGCCTGATGGAATTTCCCATCATATCTCCGGATCATGACATTATGGAACCATATATGCAACAATAACTGTCCACACTGATCATGGCCTACTTGTTATCCAGCATACAAGGCTGAAAACCAAGGGAGACAGAGCTTTTGCCACTGTGGCCGCCAGACTGTGGAACTCTCTTCCTCAGAACTTAAGATCTGCGGACTCAGTGATCACTTTTAAAAAACAACTAAAAACACATCTTTTTAGAATTGCATTTGTTAACTTTTGACTGTTTTTGTTTTATACCTTGTGAAGCACTTTGTGATCTTTTATCTAGAAATGTGCTATAGAAATAAAATTTTACTTACTTACTTGGGTTATTGAAAATAAACCCAATAAAATGCAGATAGTCAGGATTTATTTATTGATACAGTGACCCAAGAACAAAACATCTGTAATACAAAGCAATTATGTGCAAACATGCAAGCATAACTCTGGATCTTCAGCTAACGTCATTCCCACATGTTTTCACAGGACTAGGAATACAAAGTGTGTTTGAGCCCTCAGCATTCCCACTTTGGGCTATGGTGTTGAGCAACTAGTCATACTCAGTTAATATTAAAATTTTATGCCAGACATAAAAGCACCACCTAGGATAAAAAACTGTCACGGTTTTCCGAGTCCTGCATTTGGATCCTCATCTCTGCCTGCCTGCACACAGAGCCCTGACAAAAACATGTCTAGACTTTGGAGTCATTACACCCTGTCTGTGTCTAGCACATGTTAGTCACCAGTAATGGATGAGTTTGGCGATGTTTTAAAGGTGTAGGACTGCTTCCCGTTTACATCGACCCTAGTGCAGTGCCTGTGTTTTATTTTCTTTGCTTTGCGTGATCACCTGCAAGAGGAAGTACAGAACATGCAGAGACAAAAGATTATGACAAAAGTCACTGAGTCAATTCAATGGCAGGCAAATTAAGAGTATTTGTTGACTCTAAAGACTTGAACAAGGTAATCAAATGACCACACTACCCCTTACCAACCCTTGATGATGTCACATATAGGCTAGCTGGAGCCTGCTACTTTAGTATCATGGATGCTAGTTCAGGTTACTGGGCCCTGACAACATTCAACATAGCATTTGGGCTACAAATTCCTTTGCCTACCATTTAGACTGAAATCTTCCCAAAGATGAGTTGATATATTACAATGTATCATATATAATATATGATAATGGTGTAATATAAAAACAAAAATTAAGATGCTGAAAAAGTGCGTTTTTAAAAACTACTGTTTTATAGGAATCAAGAGTAAGTAGCAGCCAGCTACTACTGATGAAATACACTTGAGTAATTGATCATCAGCAAGTGCAAACACCTCTACAAAAGCAAATTTTTTGGTAGTTTGCTGGAGTATTCACTATGTCAAGGGGGAAAGACAAGAGAAGCAATTGTTTCTACCAATTAGTCTACAAAGGGTCAAAAGCCTGTTTCCATGGCCATCATTCTAAAGGGAGAGAAATTAGTCACAAGTAGGAACTATTCAAGAGAACTGCAGATGTTACCAGGAGTGCACATCCCAACAAATTTATCCAAAGGGCAGACCATGCAATCCTGCAAAGTGGAGATGCTTGTGCATAATGCACAGAGCCATCTATGAAGAAATCCAGACACGGCATATCAGTACAAACATGTCTTACCAACTGTCAAGCATGGTGGTGGATGAGGTGATGATTTGGGCTTGATTTGCAGCCATAGGACCTGAGCACCTTGGAGCCATTAACTCCTTCATTTCAAAGTATTCTAGAGTCAAATGTGAACTGTCCAAAAGCTAAAGCTTGGCTGAAGTTAGGTCAAATGAACCTAGGAATGCCAGAAAATCTACAACAGAATGGCTGAAAACAAAACAAAGTTGTTGCAATACCCAGACCTGATGAAAATGCTTTGGCAAGAGAGCTGTGCATAAATAAATCCCTGCAAACCTCAATGTACTGAAGCAGCTAAAGAATGGTGGGCCAAAATTCCTCCACAACAATATGAGACACTGATGACTCCATACACAAAGCAATTACTACGAGCTATTGCTGCTAAAGTTTTTTTCTACAAGCTACTGAATCAAACAGTACACTTAGTTTTTGCCCACTGCTTCTGCATTTACCTATTGATGTTTAGAAGAATTGCCAAATGAATTCTTGCAATGTCCTGACACATAAAGCTTCCTTTCCAAAACACAAATTTAAAAGGTGAGCTTGGTGTAAAGACTACCCGTTACTGTGGCAGCAGTGATGAGACCAGAGAGATGGAAAAATTAAAAAACAGATGTCCGAAGATTGTCTCAGATCTTTTTAATTCAGGGTGATGGTGCATGTGCAGTAATTCTTTCCTTGGGCATAGTACAGACCGAAATAAAACAAAAACCTGGTAAGAATTGCCGAACCGTAGCTGTGTTAGGAATGCTTAGAAATCATTACAATTTTGTGTCCATGAACTTAAAAAAAGAATCAAAAAACACAGTTTTATATGTCTCTCCAAGTGACAGCACTGCAAGCTCCAGAATGTTTCAGTTTTTTGTTTTAACTTGACTGGAAACTGCTGTGCTCAGTCATTTTTATATTTGCAACTTTAAAAAGATTTATGGCTAGAATTGGATTAGGGGCAGAGTGCTGCATGTTGTGAAATGCACAAAAGATATTATAGACCAATTCTCATGAAAACAGTCTACAAAGAGTAAAGAGGTCAAATGTAAATTGGCTAAATAAGAATTTTCTGCTTCAGCAAAAACCCTTACTGGAAGTAACTGGCAAAGTTGCTTCTGTTGTAATCCATCAGGATGACATGGAGCCTTCTAGGATGACAGAGGGTTATTACATCACGCTGATCCGGTAAGTAAAGTCTGGAATTTTTGATTGATTTGTAGTTCTTCAGTATTTAATCTGCGATAAAGATAAAGACATAAAACTGTCTTGGCGTTCTGAGAGTGCAGAATTGAAGACTTTATATTTTCGTTTGATTTTTAAAAAAACAACAACAACAACAATATGCAAGTTTGGATTACAAAAAGCAAACAAAAAAAGAAAACATCATCAAGGAATCGTGCAGACAGAGATAATGGTATAAGCACTACAGTTCTTCCGAGGAACTGGCTCCCAATCAACGTCTTCAGCTACAGTAACTGATCCATGCCTGAGTGCATTTTCCGTACAGTGATGGTAAGGCCTTTTCTTGGGAATACACTGTTGTCCAGCAAGAGTCTTCTTGGAATTAATTATTATCTCTTTTCTAATAACAAATATAATTTAAATGCATTCCTCTGGGGGTATTTATGCTTTTCTTCTATTTAGAAACTTTCCTGTTCTCCTTATGCTTGATTTTCCCAGTCCATGGACATGCTGCATCAATGCATGCTAGGAAAAAAAAGCACATTTTTTAATGTAATTCAATACAAAACCATACCATTTATTCTCCCAGGAGAAATTCCATTTACAAGGCTCTCACTCTCTCGAACATTTACAAACACTGAGCTGATGCAACCTTGTCTCTCTCTGGCTCTCTTCCCCTTCTCGTGTCATCCTTTTCTCTCAAGCTTTTAGATCCCATGTCAGCAATGTTGAGTAGTTGGGGGGCCCTCCAGGAAAAGTGTGTTAGTATCAATTGCTCCCATGGGGAACGTCATCTGAGAAGAGCTCTTTTGCCTTCAAATATACAGCGTGAGTTCAGCAGCTGAATCACAAGACAGAAATGCAGTATAGCTTTTCAGGCATGCTTTGGCAGAATATAAAAGTCCAGTTTGTCATCTTGACCTTCAGAATGTGTTGGATCAGATGATGAGGCATGACTAATTGTGTGTGGATACCAAAGAAGACAGGGATACTGAGTGAGCAGAGCGCTGAGGTCAGGGGCTACTGTCAGGATGCTCTCAAGGGTATGAGATTCATTTCACTTCTGAAGCGCTGGGTAATACATCTGCTTACTTGTGTCTTGTTGTCCTTACCTATCGCTGCCTTTCAGCGCTGTGAAATGAGCAAAAAGGGTAATTCTGCAGTCCTGGAAATGGAAAATTGGGATACAGTGAAGCATCCTGCCTGAATAAACAAACTCCACACTGTCATCTCATTTGTTTTCTGAGATTTCAGTACTAAACCAACAAACAAAATCCTCCACAGCTTTCATTCATCCCTCCCTTACTGACTTTGCTTTTCATGCAGATGTGGGAGGCATCCCAGAGTTTGCAGAATAAGGGACAGAATACTGAAATTAAGCCACAGTGTTACTAGCGTGCTGTTAACATATGCTCTTTCTCAGAGTCGGCCAAAGACAGTGATGTCTGGAGGCTCAAGGAGAGCCCCGGAGCCTGGTGTCAGACCCAGGCATGGTGCCCAGAACTCGTACACAGGCACTCAGCGGGATAATAATCTGATAATAGCAAACACACATTCGGAGTTATTACGCACAGACAAAAGTAAAAGAGCAAAAAAATATCAAAAGAAAAGGGCAGCCAACCGAGTGGAGAAATAGAAGGGAACTGGCTCAAGCAGAGATTATTTCCTTCTTTAAAATGTTGCTGAAGGCAACATCGAGAATAGTATGAGAAGCATACAGTTGTGGTCAAAAGTTTACATACACTTGTAAAGAATATAACATAATGGATCTACTGAGTGTCCCGTTATTTCTAAAACTCTGATTTTTCTCTGATAGAGTGATTGGAACAGATACTTCTTTGTCACAAAAAACATTCATGAAGTTTGGTTCTTTAATGACTTTATTATGGGTTAACAGAAAAAAGTGATCACATCTGCTGGGTCAAAATTATACATACAGCAACATGAATTAGCAATTTTGGTGACTTAGAAAGTTGTCAGTGAACTGAGCTTCATAGCATGGCCTCTTAACTTCTTGTGAGTGATTATGAGTGACTACAGCTGGTGACTTCTCTTAGACAGGTTAAATAGGGCTCATTGGATACAAACGCCCACAAATGCTACAATGGGAAAGTCAAAGGAGCTCAGCATGGATCTGAAAAAGCGAATTATTGACTTGAACAAGTCAGGAAAGTCACTTGGGGCCATTTCAAAGCAGCTGCATGTCCCAAGAGCAACAGTGCAAACAATTGTTTGTAAGTATAAAGTGCATGGCACTGTTTCATCACTGCCAAGATCAGGAAGAGAATGCAAGCTATCACCTGCTGCTGAGAGAAAATTGGTCAGGAGGATGAAGAGTCAACCAAGAATCACCAAAAGGCAGATCTGCCAAGAATTAGAAGCTGCTGGAACACAGGTGTCATTGTCCACAGTTAAACGTGTTTTGCATCTCCATGGACTGAGAGGCTGCCGTGCAAGAAGGAAGCCCTTGCTCCAAAAGCGGCACCTTAAGGCTCGACTGAAGTTTGCTGCTGATCATGTGGACAAAGATAAGACCTTCTGGAGGAAAGTTCTGTGGTCAGACTAAACAAAAATCGAGCTTTTTGGCCATAATGCCCAGCGATATGTTTGGAGGAGAAAAGGTGAGGCCTTTGACCCCAAGAACACCATGCCTACAATCAAGCATGGTGGTGGGAGTATTATGCTGTGGGGCTGTTTTGCTGCCAATGGAACTGGTGATTTACAGAGAGTAAATGGGACAATGAAGAAGGAGGATTACCTTCACATTCTTCAACATAACCTAAAATCATCAGCATGAAGGTTGGGTCTTGGGCGCAGTTGGGTGTTCCAACAGGACAATGACCCCAAACACACATCAAAAGTGGTAAAGGAATTGCTAAATCAGGCTAGAATAAGGGTTTTAGAATGGCCTTCTCAAAGTCCTGACTTAAACCCCATTGAAAACGTGGACAATGCTGAAGAAACAAGTCCATGTCAGAAAGCCATCAAATTTAACTGAACTGCACCAATTCTGTCAAGAGGAGTGGTCAAAGATTCAACCAGAAGCTTGTGGATGGCTACCAAAAGCACCTAATTGAAGTGAAAATGGCTAAGGGACATGTAACCAAATATTAGCACTGCTGTATGTATATTTCTGACCCAGCAGATGTGATCACTTTTTTCTGTTAACCCATAATAATGTCATTAAAGAACCAAACTTCATGAATGTTTTTTGTGACAAAGAAGTATCTGTTCCAATCACTCTATCAGAGAAAAATCAGAGTTTTAGAAATAACGGGACACTCGGTAGAGACATTATATTATATTCTTTACAAGTGTATGTAAACTTTTGACCACAACTGTATATGCAACACAAAAACAAATGTTCATATCAGTACCTTCAAGCTTTCCTCTCATCCTAAGTCAAGACTTCCTTTTCTGCACATTTTCCTCTTTACATTTTTTAAAGTTACAACATTTATTGATGTCTTGTCATTCCCGCTTTGTGATTTTTTCCAACACTATTATAACCGTGCAGTTTCTCAGCTCATGCCTGAAAGCAGCTGACCTGAACTAGAAAACAGTGGTCTGGCTTTTTTCAACTTGTGCTTGAGGTTGGTCCACAACACGTTGACAGATGTCAGATAGGAGTGTGGTCTTACTCTATTATTGTGTTGCCTTTGGAAGGATAAACCACACAATGGTCACAAATATGTTACAAATGGCTTTGGTGATTCACACAATACTGTGGCTAAGAAATATGCTATGCACGCTGTTGGGCTCAGATGCTTTTCAGCATCTGTTTCAGACAGACTGGACCAGATAAACCGATTAGAGTTTTTATGGTTTATGTTCACACAATATCTTTCATGTTTTTTTGTCCGAGGATCTCTATTTGAGCCAGGCTGTTAAGAACCACAATATTATTTGTAGTGAATAATCTCACACACATGGTGAATGGACTCAAAATAATGGTTATATGTCAAGGAGAGAGACATAAATTTGTTTTTCAGGCATAGAACTTGTATAAGTTTAGTCTGTTCCAGTAATGTAATTTCAATTTTGCTTAATTTAAACAACACACAGAGAAAGAGAGAGCAAAAAGGGAAACTTGATGGGTTTTTTTCTTTTTTGGAAGCTGGCTGCATGTTACATTTTTGCAGCTTCCTGTTCTTGTTATTCCCTGAAACAATTTGCCACAATTCCCTTTGACACTGGTGCGAATTTATTGCTTAAATCATTCAGTTAAATAAAGCTGAACAGTAGCCATGTGAGCTGTGTTCAAACTTTGGCAACGGTAAAATTAGATTGTTTTCTAAAAGCAAAAATGAAACTCTTAAACTTCTTAAAGCAAATAAACTGATGTGTTAAACTCTAAAGTCCCAACAACAAAGCCTAATGACTCTGGCCATGTCTCGCTAACAAGGCTTTGGACAACTTGAAAGGTTTGCAAATTCAAGTTCCTTTGGAGTGGACTGTATTAACTTTGTTTATCCCTTTTCTTATCTACTCCTGTAATAAGGCCAACAATTTGTTCAGTACATAATGACAAAAATGTTAGCCAGCCTCCACCCTCAGCTGTACTTCACTGCTAAATACCCTTGAAGCACACTGACCCAATATAAATGATGAAAGAGGAATAAAATCTAGAAAAGGAACAGATTCCTGTAAACGGAAGTTCTGAGAAGTGATTCACAGCTAGGAACTGAGCTTACTAAGATAATATTAAGTTGCACGCTGCCTTCAGAACTACAATAATTCCTTGTGGTAGCAAGGTCCTGGAAACATTCCTAAGAGACTTTGGTCCATATTAATGTGAGAGCATCACACAGTTGCTGCAGAGTTGCTGTCTGTATGACTATTGTGCAAATCTCCTGTTACAGCACATCCCAAAGGTAATATATGGGACTGAGATCTGGTGACTGTGGAGGCTGTATGAGTAGAGTGACATGACATGTTATCCTGCTGGAAGCAACCTTCAGAAAATTGGAACACTGTGGTCACAAAGGGATGAACATGGTCAGTAGTAATACTCAAAAAAAAAAAGGCTCAGTTGGTACTAAGGAGCCCAAAGTGTACCAAGACAAGAAAATATCCCCCACTCCATTGCACCACCACCATTTATTTCTGTGTGCCCTTAGTGGGTAGCCACTCTTGATTTTTGCCTGTTTACTTGAATGTTATCCAGCAATGACCTGCCTTACTCCCCTTCTGTTTCTCCATGCCTCAGTTCTTCTCTCTATTATTGTAAGGTCTTTACGTTACAATTTAAAGCACCTTGTGATGATTGTTGTTTTGATGTGGTGCCATATGTATTGAAATGAATTGAACTGAATTTCAGTTTGTTGGATTTTCTGGACTTATCTACCAAAGTCTCTTTGTTGTTGTTGGTAAATCTGATGCTGCCATTTTGGATCCATATATGGACTCTGCAACAGGAAAATTTTGTAATAAGGCAGGGTGTGGGAACAAATAGTAAAGTTCTGCTCAGGTTTTAAAGGTTAAGGTTTTGAAAGAGAAATGATAAGACACTCTCTTTGAACTTGTTAAAAGTCTAGAAGTGGGAGATGGCCTTTTGGCTGGGCCAGGAACATGAGGAATTTTGATAACACGGATCTGACGAAATTAGAGCACGAACAGCTCTTTCAAAGTTGGCTACAGATAAAAACAATGAAATCAATAAAGTTTCACAATACTACTAAGTTGAATAAAAAATCATGACTAGACTGCCCTGGTGAGCTGTATGTCAAAGCAAAGTTCGGAGTAATGATACTGCAGCCAGGATGTCTGACGTTGAAGGACAGGTTTCCAAGATTCTTTAAGTCACGGGTCAGCTCTGGAAGGACAAATGAAAAGACGTCAGATCTGGGCTTGTTAAACAGAAGTTTGGGAACATCCGTCAGTCAGCAGAACATATAGCTATGTGCCATCTGTGCAACAGTGGAAAATAATATTTCTTCTATGAGTTACATGATCCAAGGAAACAATATGAATAGAGAATAAACTGGGATCTATTACTGAATCTTGTGAGAACACTGCATGAAGAATAAGGGGGAAAAAATCCCCTACTAAGACGAGAAATGATGAGTCAGATAGGTAGGAGTAACACCATACAAGAGAACTATCCTTGATTCCAGTGCAGAGTTCAATGAGATTTAAAGTATATCATACATATCAAATGTAGAAGGTAGGAGAATTAAAACTGAGAAATGACTGGAGTCAGCAGTGAGCAGTAAATTATTTGTAAGTTGAGTAAGAGCTGTTTTTGTGTTAGGTACAATACCAGCTGGGTATTTCATTATTGGTGTCATTCAGAGATGAAGACACAACAACCTTTTGAATAGTTTAGGTAGCTGATGGGAAGATCAGGTAGCTGGAAAAAATTGAAATGGGAATAATCATGTCTAATGTTTGCACTGAGATCTGTCTGACATTATTTAAAGAATAACAGCCTCACCATACCATGTCCGTCTGTCTGTCTCTTTCTTTCGCCGCCAACTCCTCCTACTCAATCAGGATTTGAGCAACCAAACTTGGCACACAGGTACAAACCAGCCAGAATTCTGGCTCCTGCAGATTGGCTGAGTTCCCATGTGGTATACAAATCAAACTCAATAAATCCATCAGTCAATTACAGGTACTCCTGACCTCAGTTCGTTATAAGTACAAAACACCCCTGTCCACAGAATAAAAAGATGACGATAACAACTGTTGGTGTGATGATTCAGAAATATAAACTGACCATCAATCTGCCCCGGTCTGGAACTCCACATAAGATCTTGCATCATTGGGGTGAGGATGATCATGAGAAACGTGGTGGATCAGCCCAAAGCTACACGGAAGGAGCTTGTTGATGATCAGAAGACAGTTGGGACCACAGTCACCACAAACACCACTGATAACACACAACACCATAATCAATTAAAATCTTGCAGCCCGGCGAGGTCCCCCTGCTCACAAGGAACATGTAAAGGCCTGTCTTAAGCTTTCCAGTGAACATCTAAATGAGTCAAAGAAGGCTTGAGAGAAAGTGCTGATGAAACCAAAATCAAGATCTTTGGCATCAGCTTGACCTGCAGTGTTTGGAGGAAGAGAAATTCTGTATATGAACCAAAGAACACCGTCCCCAAAGTTTCGCACGGAGGTGGAAACGTTATGCTTTGGGGTTGTTTTTCTGCTAAGGGTACAGGACGAGGTCCAATGGACAATATCCTTGATTTATACATCTTATAAAGTGTATATATTATTATATATATTATTATATTATGTTATTTCTTGAATGTCGTGGCAGTTTTGCACTGTTAATGATTTGTTTGAACTGTTGTGTTGGGGTGGATTGTACTGCGTACAACTTTAACTCTAAAAACAAGAATTGATTGCACAAGATTGGATTTTTTTGTCCACACTGGTTCAAAATTATACATAGAGTCTCAAATATACAAATACATCTCCACTAATAATTGTCAAGTCACGCCTACAACAGCTGCTTTGGGTAGCCATCACAAAGCCTGTGGCTTCTATCTATCTATCTATCTATCTATCTATCTATCTAGATAGATAGATAGATAGATAGATAGAGTCCATGCCTTGTTGGGTTACAACTGTTTTAGCAGCAAAAGGGTGACACAATTATCTAATAACATTAGACAGGTGGTCATAACATTATATTGGATTTTTGCATGTTTTCCCATAAAGACTTGCCAGGGGTCACCATCCATTGTTTAGGTCCACTTTTGGGAAATTGGATTTCATTTATGTAAGCACAACAGGTTCTTTTTCTATTCAAGAAAAAAATTTGAAATAACAGGAAAATGCCAGATACGTTGCAAATACGTATTGCATGACAACGGGGGTCATGTTTACATACTTTAAGGGGCAGCTATGCACGCAAGATCCTTGTTTCCACTACTTTCAAACCTTTCATCTCTTTATTTAATAGAAGTTCACCAGTGGCAGGGATTACTTGTAATGAGCTACACATGGGAATGAAACTCTTGTTAATATTCACACCTGAGCTCTTATTCTCAAGTCTGCTGGCACACACCATTTCCAAACTCGCTTGAACAAATCTTTTTGAAAAGTGTTTGTTCTGTTATTTATTAAAATGTTTATTATTATTATTATTATTATTATTATTTTATTTTTATATTTGTGAATTGGGTGAAAATTTGAAACCTGTTTTTCCAGTAATACTTATTCCTGTATAAGAATGCATTGCTGTGAAAGATGATGATAAAACTGCATCTTTATGCCTTTTCTGTTAGGTGTGGCTGTGTGCAGGCAGGAATAGGACCCAAGGTGCAGACTCCGGAAACAGATGTGAACTCAAAACAACTTTAATGTTAAACTCAAATATAACATAACTGGAAAAATCAAAATAAACTTACACCGGAGGAATGACAGAACACACAGCTAAGAAAACGGTAGATCGCGACACGGACACAGAGAAACACAGGGCTTAAATACACAGAGGGAGCAATCAGGGAATGAGTAACAGGAGGGAAACACAGCTGGGGCAAATCAGAACTGACGAGACCAAAGAAGCGTAACCTGAACACACTGAGATAAGACAGAAACCTACAAAGTAAAACAGGAAACACATAACACAGACTCACATGCAGGCACTACAGAGGGAACAGAGACGTGGGACCAGGGCAGACACAAACACTGACTGAACACGGGGATATAGGAACTAAGGATACACAGAGACGTGAACTAGACAAGGGGATACAGGTGATAGGGGAGACAGAGCAACTAAAGAAGACAGAGACATAAACCATAAGACAGAACTCAAAGAAACCAAAAACTAAAAAGTATAAATGATATAATAAACTCAAAACCCCTGGGTCAACGACCCAGGCATCCTAACATTTTCAGCACAAGTCTGTCACATGGTTGACTAAGCAATACTGACCTGCAACTTCCACCCCTTTTCAACAACCAATAAATCTGTCAGATCAGTCAGAAAGGGTGGTCTCCAGCAGCTAGTGGTAACTGTTTGCCAGAGGTCTCTGCAAACATTGCACAAATCCTAATTACATGAACACCTTAGGTCCCATTCCAGAGAGGTGAGCTAGTCTGGATTGAGGCTTGAATAATAGTTCCCATGTTGCAAGCAAAAATCATCATTCATGCTCACTCCTTGTCACTGTGCAGATTGAACCATTTGATTTACACGTCTCAAGTCACTGAAAGAGCTGCTCTAAAGACTTTGATATTGGTAGGGCTTCACCTGATTTGTCCTTCCATTAACTCAGAGCGTGCATTTTTCTGTTTGTGGAATATAAGGAGAGTAAAGAGCTTGCATTCGGATGAAATTATTTTGGAGGCAGCTTTGCTAATTTATGTCACCATAAACCCTTAGCTATAAAAGTATGATCTCACCCAAACTTCATCTTCCTTGACTCCGGCATCTAATAGCAAACATGTGTATCTGTATCATACATGAAGGATAACTTATTTTGTTCCAGTCAAAAGGGAAGAAATGGAGTGTGTGGCTTTGAATCCCTATTAGACTGAAAATAAAATTGGGAGATCTTGCATTTCAAAAGGGCTTAAATGGTTTTTTTATTTGACTTTACAAATCCCTGAGTGACACATTTATTTTTCATGCTGAGCAATCACCACAAGTTTTATCTTGTAGCGTACAAAACAGCAGCTGCATGAATTATTGTAATAACAGTGCATAATGATTTCAAAACATGGCATAATAACCGGTGTAATTGTGGCCTGCAGTAGGAGGAGCAGCAGCAGCAACTCTCGACATTTAAAAACTACTTCCACAGCACCCAAAACATGCTCAGCATCTCCTCACACACTAAATGTCTGGCACCAAATTGCAGACAGATGCAGTAAAAAAGATGGTTTGGATTATCTGACAGCTAAAGTACCTGAAATTTTCCTTAGGGATTACTAAACACGTTAAAATAAGCACAATGAATAATACATTTACATTATTTGGACATCTACACACATGACCATTTAAAAAAAAAAAAAAAAAAAAAAATGTCCATGTTCTAGTGTTTTGTTATGTTTAGCTCACCCAGGTTAGGTTATGGTTTGGTTTTGCCTTTTATTTTATTCTGTTTCACCGACATTGAATAAACGGCTCGTTTTGTTTCGCTCAACAGCTATTTTGCGTGTTTGCACTTGGGTCCACCTCCTCACTCGACACAGTCAGCTTCGCAGCCAGACTGTGACAGCACATGTTCATGCCATACCATTACCTCCTGTTTGATAGATGTAGTATGCTTTAGATCCTGGACTTTACCTTTACATTTCAAGAGTGTTCTTGACCTGTTTAAATGCTGTTAAGTTGTTTATCCTAACTATTGAAATAATTCTGCACTTTAGTTGTTTTCTGTAGTCTTTCAGACCTGTCGGGGTTGCTGAGCTGGACAGTGCATTCCTTCATTTGAAGAATGTTGATTTTGCCACTCCTAAAGTTTTCGCTATCACTCTGATAGGTTATTTTTATTTCTTTCAACCCAATGATGGCCTCCCCCACACACACTGACATCTTTTTGGACGCCATTTAAAATTATCATGAAAATACAAATGCAGGTCTTTTAAATCAACTTCAGGTATGTGTGCTTCATTTGCCATGAAATAACAAGGGAACAGACCTCACCTGGCCATGTAGCGGCTTGTCAATCAATTGTCCAATTAAGCCTCTTTAAATGGGGGGTTGTGTATAATCATTGGTGTGATTCATAAAAAGTTTATGCAAAAGTTTTGTTAAACCCCTTGAAGTGAACCTGAACATCTGCACTTCAGTAACATATTGGTTGTTTGATTTAAAATTCACTGTGGTGGTGTACAATGACAAAATTACAAAAAATGTCTATCTGTCCCGCAACTTATGGACTTGACAGAGATAGTATAAAATAGATGAGCATCAATCACAGTAGAATCAAACACTTAATCTGTACTGTGTATTAATAAAACTTTTCTTAATGAAAACCAAGTGCAGAGATTTCTGCCTTCCATATCAAATTATTCATTTATATATTTTTTTCTTTTCTTTAATCCTTTCAGACATGTTGAATATTTGCACAAGCACAAATCCCATCCACATTTCAGACTGCATGGATTTAGAAAAAGAAAAAAAATACTCCTAAACTTTACAGATCCAGAAAGAGCTGCTTCTCCGTGCAGTTTTTCCTGTTTCTAGCATCACCCTCATTTTGGTGTAGAGTGTTTACACTCTATTCTTCTGTGTGAGGAACATATTTCTTATTTGTTTAGTTGTCTACATCTGCAACCCCCCAGCAAAAAATGTAAATAATAACAACTTTTATATCCTGCAATGAGGATACAGCGGTCAATTTTCATTTTGAGAAGGAAATAAAGTTACCATTTAAAGTTTGTTAAATCTGAAAACCCTTTTGCACAAACTGCAATTTAATGTTCCATACTGGAGGAGTGAATTTGTGCAAATCAGGGCAAAATAAATAAATGACAAAGCCAATTTTTTTATAAAGCATTGCTTTCCATTGCATGATAAGTGCATTCACAACATCTGGGAGTAAAATATTGCATGATGGTATTGTCAGTTTCATTTTGCCGACTTAAAGTTGGCCAATTACATAACCATTACTGGAACCCCAACTTACATCCTCTACATCTTTATAGAAGGTGTCAGTCAAGCGTGGTCTGTACATACCTGCACGGTCATCTCATCCGCCAGAGTAATTGAAAACACTGCTGTGGAAGTATGAGGACTTTAATAACGCCTTGCTCCACTGAAAATTACAATTCTTTCAAATCGTCAGATGAAAACACACATTTGGAAGGTTAAAGATAGTTTTACACATTTTCTCATTTCCAGTACAGCTGACCTTTGACCATATGCTTAATTGATATCTAAACTGGATATGCAACACGATTGAATAAACACTGGAAACCATCAGCAATCAGCAGATGAAGCGGTCTGTTGACACGAGATTAAAACAATTCACAGGGTTGACTGGAAAACAGCTTGTTATGATTGATTGGTTGGAAGAAGGTTACGAATTCAAGGCCAAAGCTTTCCCTCTGCTCTGTACTGATATCCAAGGTATTACTTATCATATGATGACAACTAATACTTACACAGACAAAAAGACAAAAAAAAATAACTATAACGTGTAGCTAAATAAAACTATATATAGTAAACATCATGGGCTGTTAAATCCAATAAAAGCTGCTGAGCCAGCACACAGTGTCCAAGAGCATCAGTAGCTGTCCAGGACCACACCCAACACATACACTTTGGGTGTGAGAAGATTAGGGTGGATGAATAGGATGTTAAAAGTTAATATTTTAAAAAAAAAAGTTAATAAAACTTTAACACTGTTCATTTCTGATTTCCAACCAGCAGTTAGAAATGTTGTTTCTTTCCATAGCCATTAAACTGGCAGTCTCCCTTTAAACTGCCTCTTTACCGCTAGCCTTTGCCTCTTCGGACAAAAGGCCTCTTTTTCTTTGGCTGTGCACCTTTTACTCAGCTACCTGGGGAAAGCTGCCAATGGCAATGCACAGAAAAACAAAAGTAATTTTGGGTAGTCAAGGACAGCAGGTGGTGGTAGACAGAGCTGCAAAGTGAAAGTCATGCTAAAAGGGAACCAAACTTGCCAATAATAGGTTCAATAGGCATTTATTTTATAATGAAATGTTACCCAAAAAGCCTTATTATTTTAGTAAACTCAATAAAGTCTGTAAACATATTTCCCTAACTTAACTATGTCATGTTTGTGCTCACCATAACCAGACACTAACCTCTATGCCTTCTCTTACATAATAACTGTTTTTAAACTGTGATTCCTAACATCCACATTTAAGTGGCTGCGTAATATCAGAATACACTTCTCTGTTAATGTGTTTTTCTTGACCTTGAGTAAAGATTTTCAGTTAAACTTTCATTTCCATGGTCAAAAATGAACTTTCATGCTCAACTGCCTCCATATTGTTTGACACCGCAGATGTACAAAATGAAACAGAAGATGACTCACTGTCTCTAAATATGGAAAGCCATTCATTCTAGTGAAAGCACGTATACCACGAAAATGTTACAATCAGCCCCTTCTTCAGTGCTCATAATGTATGGTTAGTGTCTTTCTCTAGTCAAGCAGGCACAGAAATCAATTAATAGTCACATGTCTCCTGTCCCATCCAATCATTTATGTTCGTGATCCGTCTCGTTTATGTGGGCTCATTCATCTCTGTCTCATTCATTCTGCTTCCTTCAACGCTGTTGATCCTCGGTGTTTCTGCTCTGCCTTCGCCTTGCAATTTACCACCCTCCACTTCCCCCGGCCTCATCTAGCATTAGGTGTGGTTTCGTGAAATTTTTGTGTGTGTTCACTTTGATTAAAGAGGAACTCGACTGATTTCACAAAGTCTTTTGAAGACTTTCATGGTCTTGGGAAAGGCTTGTACAGATGTGAAAAAAAAAGTTGGACTGCATACAGCTTAATTTTCATTAGGGGCTCCATGAAAAACTGGGAATGTTGTGGAGACCTCTAAACCAGTAAACAGAAATCAACTATTACTGCTAAGAGTAAATGTTACAGTTACTCAGCTAACTAAAATTAATTGTTCGCCCCTGGTAAACTGTTTTGTTGCTCCAAAGAAATACAAAACATCTCGAGTTGCAAAGTCAGAAAGATTTATCCAACATCTTCGAGCTTGGCGTACCGACATATCACACATCAGTTTGCTTTCAAACTGTCCACAGCTACATTTTGACAATAATCTGGAAGAGCTGATCACAGGCATCAACTTCCTATTCAGTGACTGATGCTCATTGCTATTTCTTCATCAAGACTTGTAAAATCAATACATAATTTCGCCGACTAGGGTGGTCTGCGAAGATGTCCTATTACCCCAATCAGCCACAATTTTAAACCCCATAGTAACTGCCAAAACAGCTCTGACTCTTCTGCACATGGGGCCTCTGGGCAGCGTCCTATAGCGTCTGGCTCCATGTTGCTGGCAGCAAATTCTCTGGGATCTGTGAGTTGCAGTGGGTGGAGCCTCCGTGGATTGCTCTTTTTTTCAGTGCATGCCAAAAATGCTCAGTCAGATATGTACAGTGTGGAAGCTGGGTCACTGCTAAGAGATCTTTTCCTGCTTTCTCCAGGCGCTGCTATTACTGCAATTTTGTGGTTATGGTTGAATCTTTTAATACATGCACTCAATGAAATGATACAACAATTTGCATGCATTCACGTCACGTTAAAGCAAAGTAAATTCCAACAATCTGTTGAAAGACAAAGGTGGAGGGGGAGAGATAAGGATGATGAAATAAAGAGAACAAGAATCTGTAGTATTCGGGCTCATGAAGGATCTATTTTATCTATTAGGAGGATTTTCTCTAACCAAAAACACATGGATGGAAGAGAAGGAAGAGAACCAGTTTCTAAGCTGGGCCTTTAACTGCAAATGTTAATCGTAGTCAATTTTTTATGAGACACCAAAAAATGGAAGTGAATCTCACCAAAATGGAATTACACATTTTCTATTTTCACACCATTCAAAAATATGTTGTTTCTAGCTCAGGATTCAGTTCAAGTAACCGGCTTCAGTTCATCTGACCTTCATAAATAAAAAGATTTTCAACATCCATCATGATGGCAGGGGGTTCTTTTGTGGTGGTGGTCAGAATCAGAGGAGATCTCTCTCTCTCACAAGGCTGAGACAATGCCCTCGAGTAACACCTTGAGAAAGTTACATTTTCAACTTGGATCAGACATCAGGAAGAATGAGGCACATTTGCGAGAAGACAACCATATCCTCCCCTGATTAATTAATCAGATCGCCTTCCAGAAGAGAAGTGTCACAAAGAGTTTAGAAGGAAAAGGAGAACAAACCTAATAATCAGTATGTTGAAACCAACGACCGCCACACTGCACATGAGGCTTACGGCATGCCATTTACTTGAAATCACATGAACTTGACTCAACGACTTACACACACACACCGGACAACAAAGTTTCACATGTGACCGTACCAGAGGTTAGAAAGGTCATACAACTGAGAATAGAAAGTGGGTTAAATGAGGTTATGCGTCTATCTAAACAGCCATTCAAACAAAGAAAGTTGTGATTTCTGCTGTCGCCGGAATTGTGACACAAGACACGCTGACAGGAACTTTAAGCAGAAATGATTTCAAAACATTTCTAGCAGCAGTCCAAAGAATTAAAAATAACGGACTAAAATGAGCATCAAAGTGCCAAACAGTTATGCTTTTCTTCTGTGTGTGCTTATCTTCTTGCCAGACCATTAACAGGAATACTGATCTATTATAAAACATCAACCTTCCTTTGTACTTACCAGTCATTTAAACTCAGTTGTTTCAGTTTCTTTTATTTACTTTCAGTCCAAACTGAAGAGACATTTATATCCCAACCAAGACCAAAAGCTTTAACATTTTTCATATTGGACTTATTTTCACCTAGTCTTTGCGGTACAGTGAGCTTGATGTAATTTGACTGATGGCGATAATCTGCTCAGCAGACATGGGTTTTGTGGTTTTGAGCATGTTGCGTTCCGTGGTGGTACTTTGTTTTCCATTTGCGTGGAAAGACTTCAAGTGTCAAACCCAGCCAAGGAGCTGGCTGAGGGTTTGTTGTTCTGAACAAGAGTACAAATGTGAGCAACTTAACACTGATTTTATTTGTGCAGAATGATGCCCCCTGCTGATATATATATATATATATATATATATATATATATATATATATATATATATATATATATATATATATATATATACATATACATATACATACATATATAGTCTTATATGGGCAAAAATAGTTTTAGTTTATTTTGCATTTCATTAAATGTTATTATCACTGTTGGGCTCACTTGATATTGTTCCCCAAATTTATTGCTTAATGTGGCAAAACAGTTTAGTTTTCGTGAGATCAAAAGCTGGACACTGCTCCAGATGTGCAGAGGTTTCTCTCTCAAGCGCACTTCATTAGAGTGGATGGTCGTGTCATAAATTAAACACCTTTCCCCCCATTTCTTTTGATTATCGAACTTACTTCTTTCCTAAACGGATCAATCAGTTTGGCTTTAGAGCAGCAGAATCGGTGATCACATCCTCCTTCGAATATAAAGACACACAGAGTTGTTTTTCCCAAGCCAAACAGCTGTGCAGCGTCATTGGATTTGTCACTGCCTTTGAAGCACATCCATCCTCTTTCGTTTGCAGATACAATGGGATACCTCATAATGAAAGGGAAATCAGTGTCCACTTTTGTCATAATTTTACTATAAATCAGTATATAGTTCGTTCAAAGGAAATCTTTCTGCCGTTAAACAGGAAGGCATTACCGCTAACGAGCAAAGGACTGCCTGCTGGCAGAGGAGTTTCGGAGCTCGGTGACAGCGCGCACTGTCCTTTCAGCACCAAGGTTTCACTTTACGCACGACCACAGCTTCACCCAGCCATGCAGTGAGAGCACCGAGTGGTCACTATAAATACCCTGCAACAATTGAACTGTGAAAGACAGAAGATTATGTGGAAAATCTGAGAGTATTTTTCTGAAGACTCCAAGATGAAAAGTTAGGTTTTTGATTACACACACACACACACACACACACACACACACACACACACACACACACACACACACACACACACACACACATTTATTTATAGTGTTTTATTCTCAGGGGTATGAAACATAACGCTTCACCCCTATCGTGTCTTGACAATATTGTGGGGGAAACGGGGGGACTGGGAGGGGGCGAATGGGAGCCACTTGCACGCCCATACCCATACTTTTCTCTCCCCCCCCCCCCCCCCCCCCTTTAAAAAAAAGCTGTTCAAACTACGGCAGGGTAGTACAGACTAATCCCCAAAGAGGAGAAACCTGCAAACCTCAGTAATCCTATTTACCGAATTGTTCTGACCAGAAACTATAGGGCAATAAGTATTAAAACCCGTTTGTAATTAATTTTCAAAATGATCCTTAAACTGTCCATAGCATAATTGCGTTTCAATTTCCATGATGGATGTAAAACGCGCAATGGCTCTAATGAGGTTATGAGCCTCAGAAGAAGGATATGGGAGCATTTCCACTAAGATGTCGGTATCTGCGCTGTATTCTGGGCTGAGTGGAAATTTCAGTGGAAGTAGCCTATTAGTAGGAAAAAGGCTTCCTGTAACCGCGTATCGTACATATAAATGGAGTAAGGCAAAGGAGGGGGGCGCAGAAAACTTGACACAGCATTCAAGTGATGGTCACTCAACCCATGCACACTCACAGACATTGCGGAGTAACCTACAGCGGACAGGTCACCACGTCGGCGAGACAGAATAAAAAGTGAGCCTCACTTCTTGGCGACTAATCTGCTACTTCAGCCAGGACGCGCACGGGATCTGGGAGCACCGGACCACTTGAGCTTTTCTGTGCGCTCTCTCCCTGCAGTCTGCCGGTCTTCAAAGGATGACCACAGGGGCTCGGTGAAGATCCCTGACTTCACGAGCTTTGTTTTTGCATTAATAAAAGCAGCTTTTAAGAGGACATATTTTGGGGCGGACAAACTCCGAAGTTGCGCACAGTTTGCATTTCTTACTGCTGTGTGCGCAGAAAGTCATCAGTGTCTGAAGACTTTATAAAGGTAAAAATAGCTTTAAATTGTTACTTTTAGAATCTAGATTTCTTTACTGTTATGTTTTTATTCTTAGTTCCTCTCTTACTGATGCATTGTTGCCTTTTGTCTGAGGGTGACTTAACTGTGTCGTGTAACTTCTCGGTAACAGAAGCCTGGATCAACATAAATAAAACTTTTTAAGCTACAAGACTACAGCCACATTTAGACAATGAAGACACTCAAGTTATTAAAAACATAAAAACAGAGTAACTGTTTGAAAACAAGCACGTGGTAAGCAGTTTTGCATAATATTTTGGAAAGCGTATTTGAAGATAAAGTTAAATAGCGCATGGGTAAGATTACTTAACAGTCCATCAAGCTTCGGTCAATCAATTATGATCCGAACTTGGTGGACTATTAGGTGCGTGCAGTACTGTGATTTTCGCTTTGTGGCCCATTGAGAAACTCTTGTGTTATTGTTTTGCGGCGTTGGGAGGATTTTAACCAGCATTTACAGTCGCTCTTGGCGGGGTGTAGCCTAATGGGATTCTGGGACTTGTGAAATTAGGAAATGAAAGGCTTTTAACATTCATACTCAATCTCTCCTGCAGGTGCCCAGAAAAGAAAATACGACCTCACTGTTTCCCCCTCACTCCCCGGGAGCTATGAGCGAACTACGCAGGCATTTCATTATAGGACTGGTGTTACTGATGTGCACGCTCACCGACCACTGCGGCGAGAGCGCGCCCTCCACGGTCCCAACAGGGGACGCATCGGCCGGCATGGACGAGCAGCAGGACTTGAGGCGGATGGTGGAGATCGTGAAGCAGGTGGAGGGGAGTCGGGGACGCCACAGTGCCAAAACAGAAGCGCCGGCAATTTCACGGGAGACGAGCTCTCCGATGGAGCAGAAGGATTTTCGGGACCTCAAAGCATTCAGAGGGAATCAGGCTGTCGGTGAGTTTTCTTCCAGGAAGGAATCTTAAGTTGGATGTACAGTCAGGGATGTAGCATACTGCGATATGGAAGTTACATAGAGAAGAACAATTTCCTCTCTATTTTCTCGTTAAGGCTACCAAGTGCATGCAATATAACCAAAACTATTTGGTTATAAAACCACTATACTTACTGATAGTACTGACGGTTATTTGAGGGTCATTTGGGCCAACTGGCCCTTTAAAGCTCTCTTACTATATTTTGCTTGATAAAAACATCCTTGTTCTATGTGTTGTGATGGATAACTCCAGAGCTGATATTTTAAGGCCTCCTGATAAAAATATGCCATCCATCCATTTTCTTCTGTCTATATGATACAGACTAAAACTTGACACCCTTTCCTTATCTCCTCTCTTTAAACAGTCATATTTCCCAGAGATCTAAGAAAGAAGGAGAAGTTCATAAAATACTTAACAGGTAAGACATTACTGCAAAATCAATGTCTTTTAAAGTGTTTGCTAAAAAGATTCCTACAAAAACAGGCCAGGGAAGTCAGCTATAGCACACAAAAGTGAATTACAGCTTCAGACAATGACTACAAAACAGATGTTATTGAAGGTTGCTGCGGCAACGTTCTTAAAGCCTCCTCTCTGTTCTTGTTTCAGGTCCGCTCTCCTTCAGCCCCAAGTGCAGGAAGTCGGTGTATAAACTCTACCACCACACGAGAGACTGCACGATACCTGCATGTAAGCTGCCATTACACTGGCCCTCTTGACACCCTGAGTAAAGATCTTGTCCGTTCAATGTCAACACACTAAACCACTCACTATCTGTCCATCCTATTTTCTTTCCTCAGACTTCAAAAGATGTGCACGGCTTCTGACACGGCTAGCAGGCAGCCCACAGTGCACGGAGGGGTAGCACACACCAGGTACGGTACCATGTTCCTCTGATTCAAACATGAATTTTTTATGGCGAACAGCTTGTTAATGTGTCTCGTTGAACGTAGACAACAGAGTTCAGAGCACATTATAGACCGTGTGTGGGTGTAACACAGTCATTAATGTTGAATGGGATGTGATAAGGAGGAAGTATGAGGTAGTCTTCAAGGTCATTTACTTGAGCAAAATTAACAAGGCCATGTGGTAAAACTGCAGCCACAAGTAAAAGTCTTCAGCGTGGACTCATGTGCTCTGAGCTGATTTGTTGTTACTAGAGTAGCATTGCTAATGCATGCATGTTTTTTGGTATCAGCTTGCTTTTATAGTTCTATAACTGTCACTACGTTATATACAGGATTGTAGTTATAATCTGTACAAACGCATTACAGCTTGTTTTGTTTGTTTGTTTTTTTCATTAACGTAAATTTGATTGGTAACATAACTACCGTATAAAGCAGAAAGAAAGAAAGGTATAGTTCTAGTGCCATTTCTCTCTTAAAAGTTGGCTAGAAGTACAAAATACTTCTTAATTTGACTGAACTTACAGTCATTAAACATACTGTGTTACTTTCTACTTCTGTGGCACAGATAACTAAACTTCCACTCAAATATTGTACTTTATGATGCATTCAAACGTTAAATGAATGTCCATTTTATGAATCTGTATTTCGAGCCAAGCTCTATAATATATTAATACACTAATCTATAACAGTATTTATATTTAAAGCTATTTTTACTATTTCCTATAAGCACTTAACTGTGTTTTCTTCTAGCTCGGCAGCAGAGTTCAATTATTACATTGAGCACTTAAAGCATAAAATTACTGCTTACATAGAATTAATTGAGAATAATGATGTAATCAAGCACTTAAATTCTCACTACACTAAATCATTAGTAGTACTAAGAATAATTTTGCTTAAGTAAAAGACTAGATTCAGGATATTACCTTTTTTTTTTTTTACTTTTGTGTGATTCGTATTTAAGTAAGAATAATAAGAATAAATAAAATGTTTGCACTGCATGAATTATCAGTGTCATTCAGAGTCAAAAACCTCTCCGGTTATGGTTATAGTGTAATGGTTATGTTGTTCTGAGGCACTACTCAGACGTTTGTTCTCCGTGGTGATATGCTTGCTGTGTCCACACACACACGCCCTAACAGTGGCACAGCGAGAGCAAAGTATCAAATTTCTTATTATTTGTGATTCTTTCTGAAGAGGGGAGAATTTTTCAGGTGTTTTCAAGTTGGTCCTGAATATCACGTCTTCTTTGTTACAGGTCAAAGTCACACACGAGTCCTTCAGAAGAAAAAAAAACTTGGGAAAAAAGTGCCTTGGACAGTAAGGAAGCCTAAATCTGACCAGCCCCGACGGACACTAGGCACAGTATTGTCATTCACTGAGGTCTCCTTCTGCTAAGGCGTGGATGGGTGCCACCCACCACTCAGGCTGGGCCTTGATGGTTAGCTGTCACCGCATGGGGGAGCAACCCAGGCAACAAAACCCAGACCAGGATAAAGACAGTGAAACTGAAGAGTGGAGAAGATAAAGAAACAAGCGGTTGAGACACACCAACCTGGGGCCTCTTCATGCTGGGATCCAAAAAGATGTTGCTAAAACAAAACAAAAACATATTTTTCTTCATTTATTTTGCTCAAGAAAAGAGCGAAATCCAAATATGCTCAACCCTGCCTGTACTACCTTCTACACAGACAAGTTTTCACAGACCTCCAGCTGGCAGTCAGTGCATAGTTTCAGCCACTTGTGCTCATACTGAGAAAGAACTGTGATTAAATTATTAATTGCATGAATTTTCCTCTGCATCTTTGTGAAAAAGATAAAAAATAATAATAATAAAACAAAAGAAGTGGTTGTTGGATTTTGGTAGAGTGCAGTACAGAGTATATTTATGTATTTGAGTCATCAAAAGGTAACATTGTACATAATGTAGGCCATCTTTAAAAGCAGGAGCAATATCTTCACGCTGTAAAGCGAAACATAAAAAGAAGCCACTGATGTACCATAAATTAACATGACTGGCATTTCCCAAAGGGGTGTCCAATATATATATATATATAAATATATATATACCATAGCTATATTTAAAAATGAAATATACTTAAATAAATTATGAGATTGGTACAAATATGGATTGCCTTTCTTTTCTTGTGCGATATTTTGCTTTGCATTCCCATCTTGAATGAGGAATGATCCTCGAATAACCCTGTGACTGGACTGAGTCCTGGAACATCTGATCCTGTGAACTTCCCACTGCTATTTCAGACAGACTGTTAAAAAAGATCAACTGGCAAAGCTCAAAGTGTTCGAATACATGTTATTGCAACATGATTTTTTTTTATGTGATCACTTTCCAGATGTGGCGGTCAGCAGATTTCACTTGCTTTGCAGCAGTCACATTGAGAAAGGAGTTCCTCTTAAAAGGCTGAGTCACTCAGGTTTTCCTGTATATTTCTACTGGTATCTATTCATCAAAACCTTTTATTGTTATTTGAGCAGGTTTTGAGAAGTTTCCTGCAAATGCACTTAAGCAAAGGTGAATGTACAGTGCTTAACAAATTTATTATATCTAATGTAGGGCCTAAATTAAGAATACTGGTTATTACCAAAAAGGATGAGTTACTAATATGCTCAAAATTACATTTATTTACTGCTATCCCTGTAAATACAACAGAAAAAATAGTTTTAGTGGTTGAATGTTATGTTTCATTCATTTATGACTTCTCTAGCTCAAATTTGGGTATAGAAACTTATTTAATTTTGTCACTTACTTTTGTAAGTAATGCAATTCGGTTTATTACTTACCTAATAAATAACAATATATTATTAATTTTAAACAACCTCCTATGTTTTCTTCATTTTTATGGCAAATCGAATAAATTTATTAAGCACTGCAATATGTTTTTTGTTTGTTGTTGGTTTTTTTAAAGCATTTTAAAGGAGGAATGGGACCCACGAAAAGCAACACCATTGTTACTGTGGATGTGCTACAGACCACAACAACTGACAGGCTTCACTGAAACCAAATTGTGATAAAGAAATTGAATGCACACTAATATCAATTAGCAATTATGCTGATTAAGGGGAGGAGATAAATAACAACAAGACAGAATTAATTAAAAAGTATACAATTCTATTGACAGTTATATTATCTGTAAATCCACAACTGGTGCAAAAATAGTCCCTACAAAGACAAAGATCAAGTTTACTGCCACTATATGCAGATTACATGGACGACTGATTATCTAAAATACACCTCAAACATGGCAAAATACTTGAGTACTTTTCGGGTTCTTTTGGGTGAACTGGCCCTTTAAATAAGTGCATCAAGATAAAGTTCTCTTAAGCCTTTTGCATGAAATTTGAACCCTGTACAGATGCAACTGCTGCAGACTGAATATTTTTGCAAGAAATTACTTTCGAGGGAAGCTTAATTTGTTTGGGTTTGATCCTAACCAAGACAAGAAAACACTCACACTGCTTGGAGGACCTTGAGTTGAACTTCATAAAGAGATTAAAGTTGGCTCTGCTCTATTCAAGTATCCCAGTGAGACAGAGGCAGTTAGCCAGTATGCATTTATAGCAGAAGCTAAAGCACCTTCATGGAATTAAGTCGTTTATTTCAAGGTACTCTGTGAAAACAGACCACCGTGTATGTTTTTAAAAATTAGACTACTAAAATATCTATATATTTTCTTGATCTTTTTTTCCAATTCAGGGTTACAGTGGGGCTCCAGCCTATCCCTGCTGTCACACAGCAAGAGTTAAATAGATCACCAGTCTGTATCAGGACTTACACAGAGACAGATAACAATTTACACCTATGGCCAATTTAGAATCATTAATTAACCGAACATGCATGTCTTTTAGAAGACAGCAGGACGTCAGTGTACCCAGAGAGTACACGCAAACCCCACAGAGAGGCCCCAGCAGCTGGAAGATTCAAGCCAAGGACCTCCTTTCTCCCCAAAGGGGAGCAACTTAAAGACTAAGAAGAGCTCTTGTACAATAATATAATCACTTTTTATGTAAAGTAAGGTAAGGCTGATACCATTTCTGTTTTTACACTAAATAAGAGGCTTGAGCTGGTTAACTTAACATAAATGGTGGTAAATGGACTGATTCTTACATACCGCTTTTCTACTCTCCTGCAGTACTCAAAGCGCTCTATACAACATGCCTCATTCACCCAATCACACCCATTCATACAAGCGCTTTCCTCTATACTTTAGTGCTGTTTAGCTAACATTCACACACATTCATACTCCAATGGATGTATGGGAGAGCAACTGGGGGTTACTATCTTGCCCCCCAACTGGGGGCAAGATAGTAAGATATTTGGCATGCAGACTAGGTGGAGCCAGGGATCAAACCACCAACCTTCAAATCAGTAGCTGACCTGCTCTACCACCTGAGCTACAGCCCATGGTGAAAAGATCCAAATTTTAAAAAAACAACAACAAAAAAACTATTTCATCATCAACCTTTAAAGCTTACTATTTAGAATACGAGTTTTTAAATTGTACAAAAAATGTTTACTAAGGCATAAAAAAATTAGTTGCAATTGAATTGAATTGAATTGATTGAATTGAATTGATATACCTTTATTAGTCCCACAAGGGGAAATTTCATAAGGCTGCCGACCTATTGCACACAATGGCGGTGCCATCTTACCCTCCGACCATACATACATTACACAAAACATCACATGGGGAAGACAGGTCAGAGAGGTATAACAATGGAAAATGCACCACATGAGGAAAGATAAGGAAAAAAAAAACTCCCCCCAGACTGAGCTCCAACAGGGAGATCAGTTTGAGAACAGAAAAAAACACCTCTGCACATAGCACATAAAAAAACTCTTAATACACATGACAAGCAACAGGGGTGGGTAAAGGGTGAAAGGCAGCCGAATTAGACAGTACATCCGGGCCTGCGTGCGCTGGTCTCCTTGATCCCCGTCAGCATCGGAAGGGAATAAACGTCAAAGGCGTTTGGAAAAGGAGGGGGGATGATTGTGTGCATATATCCACTCTGCCATAGCTCGGCTACAGACTCAGCACCCGAGTGCCTTTATTGTGATCTCGGGTGACTTCAACCATGTATCACTGGACAATACACTACCAACATTCAAACAATATGTGGACTGTCCCACCAGGGGAGAGAAAACTTTAGACTTACTGTATGCTAACGTCAAGGATGCATACAGCTCCTCCTCCCTCCCCCCACTTGGTAGGTCAGATCATAACCTGATTCACCTCACCCCCCGCTATGTGCCAATTGTGAGGAGGGAACCTGTGACCACCAGGACTGTTAGGAGGTGGTCAGAGGAGGCAATAGCGGAACTACAGGGCTGTTTCGAGGTGACCGACTGGGAAACACTCTGTGAGCCTCACGCCGAGGACATCAATGGGCTTACTGAGTGTATCACAGACTACATAACTTTCTGCACCGACTCCATTGTTCCAGCTCAGACTGTTCATTGTTACCCAAATAACAAGCCGTGGGTGACTAAGGACATCAAAGCCCTCCTCAACAACAAGAAGAGGGCTTTCAGAGGGGGCAACAAAGAGGAGGTGAGGAAGGTCCAGGTGTTACTAAAGGACAAGATCAGAGAGGCTAAGGACAATTACAGGAGGAAGCTGGAGTGGAAACTCCAGCAGAACAGCATGAGAGAGGTGTGGAGGGGCATGAAGACCATCACTGGATTCAGGCCAACCAACAGCAGGGGAGCTGAGGGAGGTGAGAATAGAGCCGACGAGTTGAATCTGTTTTTCAATAGATTCGACACCACAGTGTCTGCTCCCACCCCCACAACCTCACCTGCAGTCAGCCTGGAATCCAGAGCCACACCACTGTGCCAGCCTCTCTCTTCACATGTTGCCTCCTGTGAGATTCCTGACACCCCTCCCCCACCCATCACCTTCACTCAATACCAGGTTGAGATGCAAATGAGGAGACTTCACTCAGGCAAGTCTGCTGGACCAGACGGAGTGAGTCCCCTTGTCCTCAAGGCCTGTGCCCCCCAGCTGTGTGGAGTCTTTCATAAACTGTTTATGCTGAGTCTGAGTCTGCAGAGGGTCCCGGTGATGTGGAAGACATCATGCCTCGTCCCTGTACCAAAGACGCCTCGTCCCAGTGGCCCCCAGGATTACAGGCCCGTGGCACTGACCTCCCACATCATGAAGACCCTGGAAAGGCTCATCCTGGACCAGCTGCGACCCATAGTAAGACCACATCTGGATCCCCTTCAGTTCGCTTATCAGCCTCGTCTCGGAACAGAGGACGCCATCATCTACCTGCTCAATCGTGTCTACACCCATCTGGACCAGCCGGCGAGCACTGTGAGGGTCATGTTTTTTGACTTTTCCAGTGCTTTCAACACCATCAGGCCGACCCTCCTGGGTGATAAGTTAGCAGCGATGCAGGTGGATGCTTCTCTGGTGTCCTGGATTGTTGATTACCTGACAGGAAGACCACAATATGTACGTCTCCCACAGTGTGTGTCTGACAAGGTGATTAGCAACACAGGGGCACCACAGGGGACTGTCCTCTCCCCCTTCCTCTTCACCCTCTACACCACAGACTTCAGCCACTGCACAGAGACCTGCCATCTTCAGAAGTTTTCTGATGACTCTGCGGTGGTTGGATGCATCAGCAGGGATGATGAGACAGAGTACCGGGCTGTGGTCGACTCCTTTGTCACGTGGTGTGAGCAGAATCATCTGCAGCTCAACGTGGCAAAGACCAAGGAACTGATCGTGGACTTCAGGAAGACCAGGAAACACTTGACCCCTGTTTCAATCCAGGGGGTCAGTGTTGACATTGTGGAGGACTATAAATACCTTGGAGTACACATTGACAATAAACTGGACTGGGCTAAAAACACCACAGCACTTTACAGGAAGGGCCAGAGTCGTCTCTATTTTTTGAGGCGACTGAGGTCCTTCAACATCTGCCAGAAAATGCTGAGGATTTCCTATGAGTCTGTTGTGGCCAGTGCGATCCTCTATGCTGTTGCATGCTGGGGGAGCAGGCTGAGGGTCGCAGATGCCAACAGACTTAATAAACTGATCCGTAAGGCCAGCAATGTTGTGGGGATGGAGCTGGACTCCCTCAAGGTGGTGTCGGAGAGGCGGATGCTGTCCAAGATAAAGACAATGTTGGATAACACCTCCCACCCACTCCATGACATGTTGGTCAGTCACAGGAGCTCGTTCAGTGAGAGACTGAGATTACCGAAAAGCACCACTGAACGACACAGGAAATCATTCCTGCCTGTGGCCATCTCCCTGTACAACGCATCCACTTAACACACTGTTTGCTGCTACAACTACACGTTTCTTTTCCAAATATTTATTTATAAGTGACTTATGTATGTATGTATGTATGTATATATATGTATATATTGTACTATTCTTAGTTAGCGTATTGTCTGTCTTGTCTTAATGTTGGTTTAAAATGGAGCACTGTAACAAAAAATAATTTCCCCCAGGGATCAATAAAGTATTCTGATTCTGATTCTGATATGCATGACCTCAATAGAAGCTCAAATACTTTTTTTTCCTTCTTTTTTTGGACACAGGCAAGACCAGTCTGTTTTATTTAGCACTGAAATAAAGTATGCTGGGGAAAGTAAGCCAGGGAATTAATTTGCATACTAAATAACTTGTACTGATTTTCTGGCATAGCTTAAAGAGTAGTTTGACATTGTTTTGAAATCATATTTAATAGCTGTCTTACCTAGACGTAAATGGGGAGATTTCCGACATGCTCTCGTCTAAATGCCAGATACAAAGTAACATTCAAAAACTAGTTCACTAGCCCAGCTGAGAGTCAATATAGGGAAGGAGCTGGTTTGTCTAAAGCTAACTTAAGGTTATGTATATAACCCCGGTTCTCTGAGTAGCATGAGTGAGCGTCTCACTATCCGATTGTTCAGTCTGACGTCACTAGCCGTGTCTGGGTCTAAACTCCGCTCCAGGTCCATATATCAAACAATCACTATGGCATTACTGAGAGTTGAAAAACTGTTTAAAGTCTTTCATCTTTAATAAAATGATCAGCGTTCTGCCCTACCAGGTGTAACAATTGAGTTTAACATCCAGGCATCCATGAAAATGGAATTTATGACATTTAACGGAGTTAGAAGTTAGCAGGAAGTTAGCTCGCTAGCTTCTATCTAAATACAATATAGCATGTCCTGACTGCGGGGTTTTGGAAACAAATTCAAACGTACAGCTCTGTTATCACTTCCAGCATAAATGAAGACAGAAAACTAAACAGCAGTGACGTTTGTAAGGTTACTGAAGTTGGGCTAGCTGGTATATAATGATGTGCTATGTGACCGCTAGCGACACAACTATGTTAGCATAATATAAACAAGCTAACTTTTTTTCCACTCGATAAAAGTTAACGTGAGTGTTCTCGGTGGTCAGGAACAAATGTAATCGCATGGCAGGATGCTGTAAAAGGACCAAACTTCAGCCAGGAGAACAACTGAGATAATCCATCCACAATACGAGGTTAGTCATTCATATACTGCTGCATGGGCTGGGCTGTAGTTACATCCTAAGGTTTTAAAAACTGAGCTTAAATAAATGATTAGTGGTAATAAAAGCTGAGGGAGGTCAACCGGGATCACTGACTGTTTTAGGAGCTTTTTGAGATCAAATAGAAGAAAATACATAACATTAAACATGTTAACAACACAAAAGCCATATTAAACGCAGACTACTTTAGACCCGGAAGTAGGATTCGTCGCGTCATCACTGAACAACCGGATTGGAACACCTCCTGCGTGACCTTAGCCAGCCCTTACAGGCTGGGTAAGGGCAGCCTGTAAGGGCGCCCATGTCAGGAGGGGCTAGTGCCTCCCTATATAATAGGCTGACATAGCGTCAGATGCCATTCAAAAACCTCTTCTCGCTTCTCACAGAAACCTGTAGACAACTGTGCTATTGGGTGCTAAGCTAAACTGTCCACAGATTCGAGTGAACAACTCGGTCGCCGGGCGCTTTGTTCCCAGCTTTTCAGTTGTCCACTAGCATACAAGCAGTAACAATACTGTTCTGTAGCTAGTGCTGGTGTCAAGTAGCAATACTTTCACCCAGGGAAGTAGCAGTATTTTCCAAAAGCGAAGTAGCAACACTTTGCTAATAAAGGTACCACTAGCTTCACCATCAGGTAGCAATACCCTTCGATGCTAGCGGTTTTACACATTAGGTAGCAATAGCTGTAGAAAAGTAGCACTACTTTTCACCCCACGTTAGCTGAGGAATAGCAATATTCTCCACACTCAGTGTCAGTCTCGCTAACGTGCGCAACCCTCTAGCTAACCATAGCTACGACTGTCAACGAAGTTGCACAACTCTGTCCTAGCGGCAAGAAGATTTCTTCCTGGGATACACACCCTGTGTGTGCGGCATGCCTGGGTTTATCTCACACTCGGGCTGCCTTGACACCCGCACACGACTGTATCCACTGCGCGGCTTTCCCACGCAAACTACTCCGCCGCAGGCTATCTCGCCAGGCTAACCTGTCGGGTGGCGACCCTTTGCTGTGTGAGGCTGCTGCAGCGCAAGGAGAAACTGAGATGCCCGATGATTTGGCCGCAACTGGATCTCGACATGCAGGACATGTGCAAGCGCGCAGCTGCTAGGCTCAACATCCTGTGGCCCGCGATACAAACAGAGATTGTAAAGTCTCGTTTTGACAGAAAGAAATTGCCAAAGGCGAAAAAGACGGGGAAGCATGTGTTGCCTGTTTTCTCGGAGCTTCTTGATGAGATAGTGGTGACGTGGAAAGCAAAACCTTACAGCGAGAAACACCCCATCGTGGGGAGCTCCCTGCTGGATTGTGAGGGGATGGAGTCTATCGGCCTCCGCCAGATGCCACAAGTGGAGCCGTTGGTAGCAAGCCATCTTCACCCGAGACGTCTCTGTCCTCATCGGCCCCATCTCTCCCCTCCAAAACAGACCGCTTCCAGTCTAGCCTTACAGATAAGTGCTACAAGGCAGCGGCTCTGTCATTAAGCTGAGCTAGAAGAGGACATGCACGGGGCGACCATGGCTCAGGGATTGGGAATCGCATCTGTAACCGGAAGGTCGCCGGTTCGATCCCTGGGCTCTCTGTCCTGGTCGTTGTGTCCTTGGGCAAGACACTTTACCCTACTTGCCTACTGGTGTTGGCCAGAGGGGCCGATGGCGCGATATGGCAGCCTCGCTTCTGTCAGTCTGCCCCAGGGCAGCTGTGGCTACAACTGTAGTTTGCCTCCACCAGTGTGTGAATGTGAGAGTGAATGAAAAAAGCGCTATATAAATCCAATCCATTATTATTATGACAGCTAAACCAGATACCACAGTGTGGGAAGAGATCTCTCATTTCCACGGCTGTGATAATGCAGATGAGCCCGTCACCTCGCTCACCTGTGACAGAGGTGACGGAACACCGAAATGGCGTATGTTTCGCGCTGCAACCAAAAGGGGGTGCCAAAACGCCATCTTCGGTTGAGTGGCCAGTGAGCCCTCTGTCTCTCCACATAAAGAGCTGGGCTACCTGCACTCAGTCAAGATGGGTGCTGAGGTCATTGGAAAAGGGCTACAGGCTGCAATTCAATGTCACTCCACCACATTGCAAAGAAATCGTTTACTCTCGTGCTCTGGGCGAATCTGCCACTTTTCTCCTGGAGGAAATTTCCACCTTGAGAGACAAAGGAGCTATAAGAGTTGTCCCTCCCGAGGAAATGCACAGCGGATTTTATTCAAGGTATTTCCTTGTGCCAAAGAAAGGGGGGAGGGGCATGAGAGCCTTCCTGGATCTCCGTGCCCTGAACCGGCATTTAAGGACATACAAGTTCAGGATGTTGATGCAGGCGACTGGTTTACATCAATCGACCTGAGGGATGCTTATTTCCACATCCCCATATATCCCCCACACCGAAAGTATCTAAGATTTGCTTTCCAGGGGATAGCGTACGAATTTATAGTCCTGCCTTATGGTCTCTTACTGAGCCCAAGGGTGTTTGTGAAATGCACCGAGGCAGCAGTGGCCCCGCTCAGGGAAAAGGGCATTCGAGTCGCCACATACATCGACGACTGGCTGGTGGCAGCCCCAACCCGCCAGGAAGTGGCTTGTCACACAAATGCTCTCATACACCATCTGGAGAGTTTGGGTTTCCAGATAAACGTGGAAAAGAGCACATTGAAGCCAACTCAATGCATTACTACTTTCATAGGGCTCAGCCTAGACTCCCTCCGGGTGAGAGCTTTTCTGTCCCCAGAGAGAACAGCGGCCATACGGTCATCCCTAGCACTGTTTCGCAAAGTCAACACAGTGACCCTCAAACAGTGCCAGAGGCTCCTCGGTCTGATGGCTTCTTCTCTAGTGGCGATAACACTGGGACACCTGCACATGAGAGGCTTTCAGCGCTGGGTGGGCTCGCGGGGACTGGACCCTCACCGAAACGGCCACTGTTGCGTGAGAGTCTCTGCAGACTGTTCACTCGCTGTCCGCGAGTAGAAGAAGCCAGGTTTCTTGTCTCAGGGCATTGCCATGGGGGCAGTTTCAACCAGGAAGGTGATTTCCACAGATGCCTCTCTTTCAGGCTGGGGGGCCACCCACGAGGGCAGAACAGTGAATGGGGAGTGGGGCCCTCACATGCGCTCCACCCACATAAACTGTCTGGAACTGCTGGCAGTTCACCTGTCGCTAAAACACTTTCTCCCTTGGCTGAGAGGTCATCATGTTTTAGTGAGGTTGGACAATTCCACTGTTGTGGCCTACATCAACAGACAAGGGGTCTGGGGTCCCCCAAGTTACACACACTAGCACACAGACTGATAGTCTGGAGCAGTGTCCACCTGCTGTCACTGAGAGCAACTCACGTGCCGGGAATCTTGAACTTTGGAGCAGATCTTCTCTCCAGGAGCAATCTGCTGTATGGCGAATGGAAGCTTCACCCAGAGGTGGTGAAGCAGATCTGGCTGCGATTCGGTCAGGCGACCGTGGACATTTATGCATCCAGGGAGAATGCTCAGTGTCCCCTGTTTTACTCGCTGCACGATCAGAAAGCTCCACTCGGGGTGGATGCTCTAGCTCACGAGTGGCCGAGAACCCTCCTCTATGCTTTTCCCCCAGTGGCCCTCATTTCTCCAACTCTGGCCAGAGTGAGGGAGAGAAGTCACTATATCATAGGTGTCAAACTCTGGCCCGCAGCCTAATTACATTTGGCCCGCGAAGCCATACCAAATTACTATTAGAGCTGGCCTACTGGTATTATACAGCTAATATATATATATTGTTTAGTATTAAGCTTTGCTTGTTCCATATTCAGTTTTTCAGCAAAACGTGTTTGAGTCCATAAGAAAAGATTCATTCTTATATTTGGAGGAATAAATATATTTCAATAAATATTAACGTTAGCCCGCGACTTTGTTCTAGTTTTGAATTTTGGCCCACTGTGTATTTGAGTTTGACACCCCTGCACTATATGATCCTGATAGCCCCGCACTGGCCAGGGAAGCACTGGCTGGCGGAGATTTTTCAGCAGCTGTGCGGCCGTTACCACTACGCAGAGATCTCCTGTCTCAGGCACGGGGGGAAATATTCCACCCCCATCCAGAGAGGCTAGCTCTATGGGATTGGCCCGTGAGTGGTTTAACCTGAACACGGTGGGGCTCCCTCATAGTGTTATCGACACTATTCAGTGTTCTAGAGCATCGTCTACTAGGATGCTATATGAGCACAAGTGGCGTGTGTTTGAAAGCTGGTGCTTAGAATCACAGGCCATCCCTTTTCAGTGCTCTGTGGCTGTGATTCTGTCATTTCTTCAGGCCCTGATTGATAAGGGTAAAGCCTTCTCCACCTTCAAGGTGTATTTAATAATAATAATAATAATGGATACTTTATTGATCCCCATGGGGAAATTACTTGTTTTTCTCTGCATTTGACCCATTCACTCAGTGAAGCAGTGGGCAGCCCACTAAGCAGGCGCCCGGGGAGCAGTGTGTAGGGACGGTACCTTGCTCAGGGGTACCTCAGGGTAGCCGTTAAGTGGATTCGAACCGCCGACCTTCCGATCATGGGGCGACCACTTTACCTACTGAGCTATCCCTGCCCCATATTTGCCCCGTATTTGGCAGCAATTTCAGCCTGCCATATTGGTTTTGAGGGGAAGACTGTTGGCCAGCATCCCTTAATATGCCGTTTCATGAAGGGTGCACGGCGTAAATTGCCTACATCTAGAATACAATACAATATAATTTTATTTATATAGCACATTTAAAAACCCGAAGGCACACGAAAGTGCTTCACAGTAATATGGAGAGTCAACATAAGTGTCTAGGCCGTTGGCTCCATCGTGGGACCTTCCCATAGTATTAGCTGCGCTCTCCTGTTGCCCATTTGAACCCCTGGAACAGGTTGAGTTAAAATTTCTGTCCTTGAAGACGGCTCTATTGATTGCTTTAGCTTCAGCTAAGCGTGTAGGAGAGACCCACGCTCTCTCAGTGCATCAGTCATGCATTCAGTTCTCCTCGGATAATACGAGGCTCAACCCTGCCTTTATCCCAAAGGCCGGCTTTTTACCCACCACCTTTCTCCTCAGAGGAGCAACAGCAGCTGCATACCTTGTGCCCAGTCCGTGCTCTGCACACACCCAGAGTGTCAGACAAAGTGACCAGCTGTTCGTGTCCTGGGCTAAACCACATTTGGGAAAGCTTGTGTCTAAACAGCGCCTCTCCCATTGGATAGTAGGAACAATTTCCCTGGCCTATACTTCGGCCTCCTGCTGGCTTGCGTGCGCATTCCACTAGAGGTTTGGCAACCTCATGGGCTCTCTTTAGGGGAGTTTCTATTCCTTCTCCCCTGTGAAGTGCTGTTGGGGACAGTTGTCTTCTTAACAGGCATGTCTGGCAATCTGGGAGTCAGTATTTCTCCCATAGTGAGACACGAAACGAATGCTATGAAAGAGAACTTAAGGTTATGTATATAACCAAGGTTCTCTGAGTAGCATGAGTGAGTGTCTCATCGGACTGCCCTCCTTGCTATGGAAGCGAGGAAGAGGTGGGCTTGTTTTGAATGACATCTGACGCTATGTCAGCCTATTATATAGGGAGGCACTAGCCCCTCCTGACATGGGCGTCACTTAGCAGGAGGCGTTCCCATAGTGAGACGCTCGCTCATGCTACTCAGAGAACCGGGGTTATATACATAACCTTAAGTTAGCTTTAGACAAACCAGCTCCTTCCCTATATTGACTCTCAACTGGGCTAGTGAACTAATTTTTGAATGTTACTTTGTATCTGGCATTTAGACGAGAGCATGTCGGAAATCTCCCCATTTACGTCTAGGTAAGACAGCTATTAAATATGATTTCAAAACAATGTCAAACTACTCTTTAAGCTATGCCAGAAAATCAGTACAAGTTATTTAGTATGCAAATTAATTCCCTGGCTTACTTTCCCCAACATACTTTATTTCAGTGCTAAATAAAACAGACTGGTCTTGCCTGTGTCCAGAAAAAGAAGAAAAAAAATCATTAAGTCAGGAAAAAAAAAGTTGTGTTCTCATATTTAAAAGTTAAAAGCTCCTAAGGTTTACAGATACACAGCTATATCTACGCTAAAACTAGAGTCATCACCAACTGGAAGCCCTCCAGCCACCAGTTGATTCATCTTGTCTTTCTACTCCACTCTTGTGTAATGATTTGCAGCCGTTTTTCCTTGCATCTATCTCTATCTGTGGTGAAATTAGTCTACCATTGTGAAGTGCACTGAGTGGTCATTTGTGTGGGTGATTTAGAGACCAAATTTATTATAACACTGTCGCCACTTCTGACTTAAGTGATTGCTGTACTGAGAAGATTAAGTTTTGCGTCTATTAAAAAAATAAATTTTTTTCACTGCTGTTTTTTAAAACAAAACAAATACATGCCATGTTCTTTATACAAACCGAACATCTCCCAGTATATAAAAATAATATGTCAAGAGAATATCCTAGCCATCAAGCACTAATGGTAGCATTCCCTTTGATCCCAGTGTCAGCATTTAACCCATACACCTCTATTACTACTATAGCAATAGCCCTAATCAATGCAAATAGCTGACCTGATTGACTACCTCCCTGGACTTTTTTTGGGGGGGAGGTAACAACGGTAAAAACAATAACAATAATAATATTTATAACAAGGTGCAATAATATTTAATGTGCAATATGTATGACTGTGCAATGACAACAAAGAGTTATCTTATATTATCTTATCAATTTTGTAGAATTTTCAGGAAACAAAAATTGACAATGTGTAAAAAATAATAATAATAACAAAAGGAACTTTAAACTGTCACACTCACTTTATTTGTTTTATTAATCAATTGAATGTACAGTCTGTTAACTTGCCCACACAATACTGTTCTAAATGTACATTATGCGTACACCAAAACAGGTAATCTGGTGGTATTTAGTATTTACTCACAACAGAGTTATACATATATTTGTGTAAGTATATTTAATTGAGAACCCATATTTATTCATACATCTAAGACATGTCAATGTAGATGTTAGGAGTTCTTCTCCAGGAAAGCTTTGCAGCATCGTACACACTGCTCATAGACCTTTTCAAAGTCTTCATCACTTCCCTAAAAGACAAAATTAGGGAGGGGGAGATTAAAATGATTTAGCCAACTATTCATAGCTCGCAATCACTGGAATTTGTTGTCTATTGCACACAGTGAAAATATACAGTTATATGAATGGAACAGAAGTACGGCCTGCCCTCTGATGCAGGCTGGATACACCCAAATTATAAAAAATGACAGTTTGTTACTCAACTGAAAAATGTTCTTATTCCGAGAACCAAGACCTGTCAAGACTGAAGCCAAAAGGGTTTTGAAATTCTATTCATAACTATTCAAAGTGGTATTTCTCGCTGAGATTTACGTTTTTAAAAAAAGAATTTGTAAACACATAACTACATTGAATTTTGTGATTCCCTAATAAATTATTTATTATTTTGTTAAAATAATTTATTATTTTTTATATATTTTATAAAAATAAAAATATAAAACATATTTTATATTTGTTTTTTCCCCCCATTATCTGATAGAATTTTCTGTGTTAGGGCAAACAAGTCCTTCTCCCACATTGCATCCCTAACTTATGGGGTTCCACAAGGTTTGATCCTGGGTCCACAATTATTTTCCTTCTACATTCCATTTAGCTGGCATCATTAAATCCTTTTCTGACATTTTGTATCACTCTATTCTGATGACATTCAGCTGTATCTGTGACCGTGGATGTGGACCTAAGCAGCTGCAGAGGCCACTGTTTTCCTGTCTAGGCTAAAATGTTTTCAGTGGCACCATTAAGTGCTTATAAAATAAGTAACTGTGAAATTCATAGGCTACTTGGTAATCTTCCTAACATGTCAGGTTATGCCTTGTCAAAAAAAATATTTGAAATGATTTGTTATCACATCAAAATGTTTAAGTACGTAGAGTACAATGATTGTTGTGATGCTGAATTGGGTTTTTAAGCATCGTGTAATTCTATTGTGTACTAACTACTAAATTGCTGGTATCATGACATCCCTATACCAATGATCCAGCACTGTATGAGTAGCAGCAGCAGCATTTCTTGTGTATTATGTGCAGAAAGATGAATGATGAACACCTTCACATTGATAAAATAAAAGAATCAGAAAGTTTGACATTGAGTTAATTTAACCCATTATAAGTAATCCAAATTGTTCTATAATTAAGTTCTTATTGTTTAATTACGAATTAACAAACAAGAAATAAAAAAAATGAAAAGTCGATACCTACATTTTAAAATATTCCATTAACAATCGCTCAATGCAACTGATTGAAAATAATAATAGAGCTAAGAAACATTTAATAGAGAAACGTTGTTATCTGTATTTTAAATTTTTAAAGTTTACAATGGCCGTTTAACACGTCTCTTTCCTCCTCTTCAGTTCACATCATCATGAACTCATGTTTGTAGTCTTGTCACAAAACTTCATCTTGGTTTAAATTCAACTGTTATTCTCAACTGATTGAGTGAGTAACTACACACCTGTGACACATGCCACATACTCCAAATTACTAAAATATAAATATTTTAATAATTCCATTTGTAAAGGTACGTCTGACACGCACACTCTCCTATTATGTGCAACATCTGCAAAAGGGCAATTACGGACAATCCAGAATTCATGTGTAAAAACAACATAATTCTTTATTTATCCTGACACATGGACAGCGATTGTTCTCCCCTTTTTTGCTCGCTTGGCTGTCATGCTATGTGGTTGCTGGCGAGGTACCAATCCAAGTACTTACATGCCTCCAAAACCACATTGACTATAATGAGATTTGGTAAAATTACACAAAGAAATACAGCGTCCAAAGCCAAAATCACACAATCCAATACACTCAATACAATCACATAAACTGTGGTCACTCTTTCTTCTTCCAGCTGCATCACTAATAATTCATGACTGTTTTATTTAAAGTCCAAGTTCTTACGGGAAAATCAAAGACATAGGAACTATACAATATAATTCATCTAAAATAGCTCTAGCCACACACATTTTTCATAAAGACCACATATGAAAATTATTACTTATTATAAGATCCCTTGCCATTTATTTAAATAAACCAACCATAAAAATATATTAAAGTTTAAATGGCCACAGGAGGTTAAGATTTTTTTTTTTTTTTTTTTTAAATGTCTATTGTCAACACTCAAACTTTCAAAGCCTTCCAAAGGTCTCTGCCTGCACTTTTCCAATTCTTGCCTTTTTCACTCATAATACTCAAGACAATAAAAACCAGCCAAGAATCCATGTCCAAATCATCTGGCAGGACTCAAAACATCTAGGGAACAAAAAGAACTATCGAGCCACGGACTGTGAAAAGCTTACCAATGTGAAACCAGAAAACATCTGTTATGGTTCCGTAAAACTAATATATTATGGTGAGTGTTGGTCTGGAAAGGCTGAATACCACTTTTTTGTGAGAAATACAGCTATTTTACTAGCAACCGTTCATTTTGTTTTGGCGCTCTTTACTGCATCAATTGTGTCTGGATTTCTCCCTGCAGACAACTTAACTTTTCCACTTGCACCTGAAGACTGATCCGGTCCATCCAAAACCATAAATATACTTCAAATGACTGCTCTGTGTGACATTTCCTGCCCTTTATCTTGTCCATAGAATTTTTCCCACGTGATCCTTTGAAGAGAAACACAAATGTTACAGAATGGGCTGAATGTAGCTTTTTTGTATCTACTACAATTACTGAAAGAGTTTGACGTTTTACTTTGAAATACTTTTTTGGGCTTTTAATCAGGATTCTTATTATGAAAAAAAAGTTCTTCCCGCTTTATTGTCTCTTGTATATATTAGATTTCATTTTTTTTGTATGTTTGGCTTAAAGTTCCCCCTTTTCACATTTAGTGCACAACAGAGTTCATTTAGACACCTTATCACTAGTAGAAATACTAGATTGGGTTTTTGCCTGGGTAGAGAGTCTAAAGGGCAGGTCAGATGATCCCCACTCACACATTAGACTAGGGATATAACAATTCATCGAGTCACTCAAATAACTCAATTATAGGAAAAAAAACCCTCAATACAAATTGTTTTAATTCAATGCTTCATTTAATCCACAGCTCGGTAGCGCTCAGTTGTCACCATGTAAACGTGATAATTTTACCAGCATTTGAGACTAAAAATAGATGTGCAATAGTAATGTATCTAGGGCCACGCATGTGAATAAAAAAGTATTACAACATTAAGCTCATGCAGCCCCCAGTTTTTAAATAAAAACTGATAACTGATAGCACAAACACAGCAGACAAGATGACGTCATAGTTTAATGTGGAGCCGGAGTTTGTCTGCACACACGGAGAAGAGCAAAAAGGCTGAGCCATTACTGAAATGGTGAGCTCAGGTTAAGTGAAAGAAAATGTTTTTTCAAAACAGCAGTCCATGTAACTGTAATCGCCATAAAAACCTATATTAGGAAAAATATGGAAGGACCTTTTAATCAAATCATCTGTTCAACAGAAGAAAAGCGAACTTGATATATACAGTTAGGTCCATAAATATTTGGACAGAGACAACTTTTTTTCTAATTTTGGTTCTGTACATTACCAGAATGAATTTTAATTGAATCACCTGACTTGGCTATTCAAGAATATTTGACTTCTTTGCTTTAATAAACTCCTGGGTCCTGCTTTGGCTGTATGTTTTGGGTCTTTGCCCATCTTTATTATGAAATGCCGCCAAATCAGTTTGACTGCCTTTAGCTGGATTTGAGCAGTATATCTCTGAACACCTCAGAATTGATTTGGCTGCGCCTGTCCCATTTCACATCATAAATAAACACTAGTGTCCCAGTGCCACTGGCAGCTATGCATGCCCAAGCCATCACCCTGCCTCTGCTGTGTTTTACACATGATGCGGTATGCTTTGGATCATGAGCTGTTCCACGCCTTCTCTCCATACTTTTTTCATGCAGTCATTCTGGTAGAGTTTGATCTTGGTTTCATCTGTCCAAAGAATGTTTCTGACAGAACTGTGCTGGCTTTTTTTTTTGTTTCATGCAGTCTTCTCTTTATGGTAGAGTTGGATATTGATACAGCTACCTCCTGGAGAGTGACGTTCACTTGGTTGGCTGTTGCGAAGGGGTTTCTCTCCACCATGGAAATGATTCTGTGATCATCCACCACTGTTGTCTTCTGTGGACGTCCAGGTCATTTTGCGTTGCTGAGTTCAACAGTGCTTTCTTTCTTTCTTTCTTTCTTTCTCAGAATGTACCAAACCGCAGATTTTGCCAGTCCTAAAATTGCTGCAATTTCTTGGATGTTTTTTTTGTCTGTTTTTGCAGCTTAAGGATGGGGGATTTCACCTGCATGGAGAGCTGCTTTGACCCCATGTTGTCTGTTCACAGGAAAATCTCCCAAATGCAAGTACCACACCTCAAATAATTTCCAGGCCTTTTATCTGCTTAATTGATAATGATATAACGAAGTAACTGCCCACACCACCCCATGAACTAGCCTTTGAGTCAGTTGTCCAATTACTTTTGGTCCCTTCAAAAAAAAAAAAAAAAGGAGCACGTGTTAAGGAGCTAAAAATCCTAAAACCATTATCCAATTTGAATGTGGATAGAGATAGTCAGGAATATGCACTTTTCCCTAGCAAGCTGAGGTTGCCGTCACTGAGTAACTAACAGGTCTTTACGCCTGCATGAATTGGGCTTTAGCAATCAATTTCACAGCAAGTGCCAGCTGCCACTCACCAACCTTTCAGAGAATGCACATTTCCCCTTGGAACCATTGGTTGCCAGAGAGGTCTCTAGGCCTTTGTGGTTGAGACCTTAGCATGGCACTTAATTTAACATGCCAAATGGTATAGATATTTAAAATGAGTTCTTGTGTCTCCCTTAAATGTAAGTAAAGGCCTCTAAATGTTGCATCTTGTAGTTTTACTGGCTTTGGCTTCTTTGCTGGACCATCTCGCTACAACATTAAATTAAACATATCCTCTAAATTTGAGCAATAAAGTTGAACATAGGGATGTGTTTGAATACTTACATAATAAGGGTCTTGGATGATCAGCTGCTTCTGGGGGTCATAAGAACCAAGAAGCTCAATTTTTGCTGTGTAGTCTTTCACGGACTTTGACTTCCGTTTCAAGTCACTGCAAAGGTGAGAGAAAACAAGTAACTCCAAAAGAACAGAGCACGAAACAAGGGAGGTTTGAGCACCTCTGGATTAAAGAGGTCACATGCTTCTAAATATTCGAGATAATGTTGTTGTATAGTGTTTATTGTCTGCTTCTTATTCTAGCATTCCTCTAATAATAATTACATTCATGTCATTAACTTTAAATCAGTGATAAATAATAAAACGGTGTAGTCTGGAAACATACAGAGTACATAAATGAAAAGTAACACCTTAACATGTTTAAGTCAATCCCAGACAAAAGCAGTAGGTCAAAGAATTAATGAATTCTCAGTCTGGCCAACTTAAAATTTGTAGGAAACAAAGTGTGCAGGGGGAAAAGAAAAGACTGCCCCAAAGAGCAAAGACGAGGCATCCAAAGAACTCAGTAAGCTGCTTACAGATCAGATCTGCCGTGGGCATGTGATCTCAAAATGATCCTTAAACGTTCAAAGTAGCAAAAAATATCCCTCCCCCTGACCTCGGCAAAGAGCTTAAGAAAGGATATTGGTCATTAAAGGGAGGCATTCTCCTACAAGGCATTTATAGCTCAATGTCCCCACCATTTTTATGTATGCATGTGAAAGAACAGCACAGATAAACGTCATGACAGCAGGACACACTAGTTTGGACCGTTACAAGACAAATGTTTTTTGACACTTAACACATGACACCAGCGCTTTCAGTGTCTAAGTATCCAACCGTGATTGACACTCTTAGAAAAAAAATAAACACTGCTGCTGTGGGCTGAAATAACTCTACCTCAGATTGCTCTCGTCCATGCACAGAATGTGCTCAAAGCTCATGAAATCTTCCTTGGTCACCTGCAAGAACAACAAAACAAATATTACTTTTGGCTCTGTGTGGAAATTCAGTATGACCAGCAGAGACTCCCTCTGGTCCTTCAAAGAGGGCTGAATGGGTTATGCAGCTAAAAGAAAATAAAAAAGCAGCTTTTTCACTGACACATTAAACCTCTAAAGACAAGAAAAATAAGACAACTCAGATCTTATTAAATCATTCATTTATCATCTGCCTTTTTAGTAATAGCTTTTGGATGTAGTTATATTATGTCAATATTTTTAATTACGTTTCATTGTTCGTAATGGAGGCCAGCATCCATGTGCTGGATTCCAGCTGCTGTTACATGCACAAAGAATTTTTAAAACATAAATAAACTAATGTTGCATTTTCAACAAGTCACACAAGCCTTATTTTCCCATCTATTCCTCCTCCCTCCTTCTCCTGCTCAATGGCTAACTCATTTTAACGTAAAAAAAACAAGGTCGCGTTTATAACAACTTGAATTCTTGATTCTTGACCTAGAGGAAAACCAAGTTAGGGAAAGGAGCACGTCTGTATGCCTGTGGAGGGGTTTATACAGTTTTCACTGCATTCTGTGATGATTTAATGGCACAAGCAGCAATAAAAACAAAAAGAAAAAAATAAGAAAAACAGGCAACACCCCGAATACTTTTAAAGTATTTTGACAGTGGATTTATAGGAATGCCAAGGAGAAGCTAAGGGCAGAGAGAAACAAATGAGAGCACAGAGGCATGAATAAAACTCCCGCATAGCTCCAGATGTTGACATATGGACACAATAACAGTGACAGCTTGTAACAGCAGACGGGTAAAAAGATGTTCATTACAAATGTTTTCGATTATATTCACGCAGCGAAATGCTCCAGCCACTGCAGTCTGATCACTGTATTTCACCCATTCTCACACTTTCACATCCTCTCTCTCACACACAATGATAATCTGTGTTGATCATAATCTCAGTGCCTGCTTCTTTCACAGTGTAAATGAAGCAGTGGTAATCCTCTATCAAAAAGTCTTGTGCAAGACCTCCTCACGAAGTTGACAGAGAGCTTAGTTTGGTATCTGAAATCTTTGGCTAAGAATGAGCAAGGAGGTTTTTATGGAAAGCAAAGAAAGAGTCGGGAGACACTCATAGAAAAGTGATTGGAAATCTAAAAGTTAATGGTTCTTTTTAACAAAAAAGAAGAATTTGACATGTCACCGTGCATGTTGGTTTACCGTCATACTTTAACAAAAGAGGTACTTGTTGATATGTGATTCAGGAAAGCTGTAAATTTATTTTGCCCTATATCTTCATTCAACAAGGTTCTTCTATGTGAGGGAACAAAAACCTTGCACGCCTGGCCAGTCAGCCACTGAAATTTGCCTCCTTGGTGACACTTCAGACATTTGCGTCTTTAGCCTGTGGTGATAACAAACATGTCCTCTTGTTGTAGTTAAATTTCAACATATGCTGAACTTGTTAAGTTTATAAAAGGAGCAAAAAACAGACACTCTGTAATGTAGTTGTTAGTAGATTTAAGTGTTTAGTAACGCTCTCGTGGTTATATGGAGTACAGTCTGAAGACACTTAATATATTTATACACTTTATATAAGGTTATGGGTGATGGGGAAAATTATAAAATATTGTAACATTTCATTTATTAATATTTATCCAATTTCATAAAGGTTTTTTCGCAAGTGGTTGCCACTGCAAAGAGCTCTGTATATCCAGTATGGCACCGATTTTTATGCCCTTATGCCTGTCCTTTCCGATGCAACCGTCCCAGGGATTTGTGTGTTCTTGCCTCAAACTAAGGATCTTTTACAGGTTAGGTAAATGTGATAACTACTACACTGTAAAGCCACCACTGATCCTATTTGTGGAATGAATTAACTAAGAATAAATGGGGGAAAAAAGCAAGTAAAGATGGAAGTAGTTAAGAGGCATAAAAGGAAAAAAAACAATCAACATGCATAGAATGAAACTTTAAAATGATACATATAAATGAATAATGAAAACGACACATAATAAAGCCCTAAAAATCATATGGATCTGTGTGATATATAGTATACATAACTCAATTTCTTATAAAGAAATAGTAGCGGAGTGATTTTAAGTTCTGTTTTACTACTCTGTGGGGAAACAGTCTTAGAAAACACAAAAAAACAAAACACTAAAACACTGCTGTAAGCAGGCACTAGGGCTGTGCGATAGGACCAAAATCTCATATCCCAATATAAGAATTCTATCATCTCGATAACGATATAAATCACAAAAATGTAACATTTTCTGTAAATTCTGTGAATCTCGGGCAGCTCGACTTGCGGGAAGTGTTTCCAGCTGCGCGTCATGTAGCTGGAGTCGAGTGTTTTAACAGATGCATGAAACGATACATTTTTAGACACAAGTTGTAACAGCCGCAGTTTTCTTTGTGAGTATTTATTACACAGGGTGCTGCGGGGAAAAGCCTGTTCTAATGTTTGAGTCTAAGGTTTATTTTTTAGCACCTGGCGGCTCTTTTTTACTTCTCATCCGTAAATAATCTGCTCTTTCACGTGATTCAGTTTATTTTGAAAAGTCTCAACAGGATCTTGAGCTTTATTGTGAAAGGTTTATGTGGAACATAAACAAGCAGACACACGATGGTGTTACCGTCGTTGTTGCTAACCACAACGCATAAAAACAGGCCTTGTCCGTAGTGTGGTTATATTAAATATAAGAGAAAGAGAGAACTTGAAGAAATTAATATAGCCACTACAGTGACCATCAAAACGATGAAAAAAATATTGCCGTAAACAGTTTATTTTGCGACACCACGAAACAAACAATAGCTAAAATGAAACGATAAACGTTTTTATATCGTCATCCGATCTATATCGTTATATCGAACAGCCCTAGCAGTAGGGCTGCACGTAGGGCTGCTCAATTAATCGAATTTTAATCACGATTACGATCTGGGCTTTCAACGATCATTAAAAATGACTGAGCCGATTATTAGCCCCTCCCTCATTTATCCGCGACACCTTAAAGGCCGGTCCGTGAAAATATTGTCGGGCATAAACCGTCCGTGGCGCAAAAAAGGGTGGAGACCGCTGATTAAGAGGACCCGAGGGAAGCTCAGAAAGCTAAGCAGAAGTTATTTGGAGAGGAGAGTGACTGCTGTTGGTTGAAAAGACAGGTAAAAAAAAAAAAAAAACTTCAGTGGTGTTGCACACTATTTTACATTATTTTTTTAAAGTCATTGTTAACCCTTTAAAGCCGGTCAGAGCAGCACGCTCCGTGTTGTGTAACTATTTTTAAATCCCTGTAGAACCTGAACCGCGTAAGCTAGCGCAATAATTTGTTTTGCATATAAAACCAGAGGAGTTGTACTTACATCTGATGCCATCAGCTTGTCCTCGGTCACGGTTTCCTTCCACATAAAGCTTTGCAAAAATTGCATAAAAAGCGCTTGCAGGAACAAAAACACAATATTCCAGAAACACGCTTTGCCGATCCGATCAGCTGTTCGTAACACTTCCCACATTGAAACAGTCGTCAGCACGAACTACCGCATATCCGCCATTTCCTGGCCGAAACCGGAAGTGACGTAATTTTCGCGGAAATTGTAGTTTTTTACTCGTAGGCCTTAAAAGCCTATACTGGTCATGTTTGACCTTTCTGAATAGTTTCTGTGATGCTTAGAACTCGAATTGCACTGCTGGAAATAGTTTATTTTGATGCACCTGCTGTTTTCTTTGCAAATTTGCATCATAGGATTGTTTTTTCATTTTTCCTGCAGTATATAAAAATTGCTGTATCTCCAAAATAAAACTATGAAGACACTCAAAATAAATTTCCTGTTGTTGTAAACTATTTTTTGCAACTTTTTTGTATTTAAAGTTTTGAGGGATAAACCCTTAAATTTCTCCAAGTAGAAATATATGTAAAAAAAAACAAAAACGATTTTCAATTTTTTTGTAGTTTATTGCACTTTTTTGCAATTAATGTAGTTACTATGGACTTAATGAATACATATTATTTAAAATATGGGCTATAACAGTTGTATAGCAACTTGAAATGCTCCCACAAATGGCACTACAACATGTAAAAATATAATATAAGCTCTGGCGGACTTGGTTCTATAGTAGGTCTTAAAGGGTTAAATAAATATCGTCAAATAATCGAGATCTCAATTTCAGTGAAAATAATCGTGATTATCATTTTTGCCATAATCGAGCAGCCCTAGCTGCACGATTAATCGTTAGAAAATCGCGATCTCGATTCATACTTATGTGCGATCTCATTTCCAAATGACAACGATTTAAAAAATAAAAAATAAAAAAGACGACGACGATTGTACCGCATTTTGATCCGGGACGTAATCTGCATGAAAACAAGCGCTCACTCTTCCTGCTCAACGAATGACAAGGGCGGAGCCTTATACCACGTGATACAGAAGCTGTGCCGTGTGATGCTAAAATTAGCAGGGAAAAAACAACAGAGAACACGTCAGAGATGACGAGAAAGTGACAGGACAAAATCCGTCCCGGTCAACCACCCAAACATCAATAACGGGAACCTTATACAGCGCTTCCCTATACCCGTCGAACTCCCGCAGGCACAAAGAAATTACGGAGGCTATTACTTATCACCTGACCAAAGATATGGCTCCCATCAACACTGTGCAAAACCAGGGATTTAGGAAAATGATAAACACCCTAGACAAACGCTACACAGTGCCGTCCAGCAACTATTTTTCTATTGTTGCACTACCTGCTCTATACACGCAGTGTCGAGCAACGGTGGAGACGGAATTTCAAACAGTGCAACATTTTGCGGCAACAACAAAACGTGAGACATCTGTTGTTTTTATGTTTATTTATTGTTTTTATGCTCAGTCTCAACTGTTACGAAGTTGATGTGCAGTTAATAAGTGCAATAAATATTTATACTGGAAAAGAAAATCGTGAGAGAATCGTGATCTCAATTCTAAGCAAAAAAATCGTGATTCTCATTTTATGCAAAATCGTGCAGCCCTACCTAGCAGGCACATCTACATTTGAAGTTAATTATCTGTTTGCACACCAGCTTTCACTTGTGTTGTCGATTATAGTTCTAGCCAGTAATAAAATATAATATCTACATAATATCTACATACAGCTATCATTAATGTGTGTTGAAGAAGCATTCCTTAGGAATTATCCAAAAAATAACCATTAACAGATAAGCTAAGATCTTTTCTTCATTAATTATGTTTGCACTTTTGAGTAATGGTGGGAAAAGGACGAGAATTCAGCTTGTAAAACTTATCTGCACAGCATCAATGCTGAACTGGTGACAGGTGAAATTAATGTGATTACTACAGGATGATGGTATTTTGGCAAAAAGTGTTCATTCCTCAAGTGTTGGTTTTACGATAATCAAATTGCAACTCTCTTAAATCTGATGTCTGGATGTCAAATTTTTGATTACCCTAAGTTACTTGTTATGGATCACTTTGAAAAATATGTGTTTATAAAATAAACACACTTTTGTTTATTTGGGGATACACAGGTCTTTAAACGAGCTCCCAGCTGGCCAGTTTGCTTGGACACTGGCCACGCCAGGCCTTCAGCAAAGTTGGAGGGTGGGTTATTAAAAAAGAAAACGTGGCAGAAAAGAGTGCTAAAGAAAAAGAGGAAAAAACAAAGACTTGTCAAAGCTTATTGTGTGGATTTGGTTGGGTTTAAGCCAAGGGTTGAGCCTTCCCATCCCTGCTTTGAGGAGATTAGATGAGGGTCTGACAGAACTGGTTTGCAGTAAGCCAAAACAAGGAGATGGGAGATCTCAAGTCTAGGGTGAAACACCGGAGATCTCTCAGTGTTTAAGGGCACTGGGGAGTAGGAGTTACTGTAAGGAGAAGCCAGCGCAGCATAAAGCCTGAAGCCATACATGGACAAACATCTTGGTGTAATTTCAGGCCTCTTTAAGGATTAGAAACATCTGTGCAGTGATGCTTGCTACACTGGCTTCATCAATATTTCACAAACGTCACAGGTGCCATCAACTTGAACATTAGTCTAGACCAGGGACTGGCTATCAGCTTCTTTATTACACTCAAAAATACTACCCCAACTCCTAAAAATGTTATACAGTTTGTGATATGTAAATAAAAACAGAATATTTTCTGAAATCCTTAAGCTGAGAAAATGAGCCATTTTAAGCCATTTTGCATTGATGGTGCAACCCATCTCAAAACTCGCGACAAGTTCGTGTTTACCACCGTGAAACAGCTCCTCTTCCTTTAACAACAGTCCATAAAAAACTGCAAAATGAGGAGACCGGCTGCTGATCTTTGGGTAAATTATTTTCTTTCCTTCTTGTCTGGTATAAGATTCTAGTTGCTCCACAGTCCTGGGTGTTCTTTGTCATATTTTTGGTTTCATGATGAGCCAAATGTTTTCAGTCTGTGAAAGGTCCGGACTGCAGGCAGGACAGTTGGGCTCTTCTTCTATGAACCCATGCTCTTGCAATAGCTGCAGTATGCAGTTTGGAATGGTCTTGTTGAAATATGCAAGGCATTCCTAGAAAAAGACATCATCTGAATGGGAGTATATGTTATTCTAAAACCTGTAAAATAGCTTTCAGCATTGCTAGTGCCTTTCCAGATGTGCAAAATATCAATTCCAAAGGCATTAATACACTGCTATACCATCAGAGCTGTAGGCTTTTCAACAGAATACGTATAACCAGCTGGATCGTCCCTCTCCTCTTTACTCTGAGGGACGCGGCATTTTTAAGAAGAATTTTACATTTTAATTTCTCTGACCACAGAGCAGTTTTCCACTTTGCTTTGGCCCAGAGAAGACTGTAGTGTTCTGGATTGTGCTCACGATTGGCTACTTCTTTGCATGACTCAGCTTTAACCTGCATTTGTGGATGGCATGACGAACTATGTTTACTGATCTATGCCTATTTTTCATGCAGTGCAACCCGAGGGGCCAAAGATCACAGGCATCAAATACTGATTTTTAACTTTGTCCCTTGCGCACAGAGTTTTTTCCAGATTCTCTGAATCTATTATGATTATATCTTGTACTGCAGATAATGAGATATTAAAAGTCTTTAATGTTGAGGAACATTATTCTCGGCCCTGGCCCAACATTTTTTTGAGACATGGTGCTGCCATTAATTTCTTAATGAACTTATATTTACATTAAAATGGTTAATTTTCCCAAGTTTTTATGTTCTATTATGAATTACATTTTGGCTTAGCAAATATGGCAATTAGTGTATTGGGTTTATACAAACAAACTTTTTTTCTTTTTTTAAAAGGATTAGATAGCCAGTGCCTCAAAATGTTTTTTTAAAAATGTAGGCCCTTTTCCAAACAGGTTTAAAATTTACTTCAGACAGTTCTGTGGAAGATCCTGTTCTAGCGCATCTCGTTAACTCATGAGCAGGTTAGCTGACAGTCTCCTTTTCAAAAGAAAACCAGTTAAGCAGCTATCCCCAAGCAGTACAAACACGTGTTTCACTTCCTTCATGCTGCTGTTTGGGCACAATGTCTTGCAGTCTTAGCAACAGTCACCCTTCTCTACTAATTGAAAGATCCAAAGAGAAGAACAAACAGCACAAACCAAAACTTCTAGCAGGTGGAAAGTTGGTTCTTGTGATTAGAAAGCTGACTACACAGACCTGGAGAATAGGTTTCTAGGATGACAGACTCCCTGGTAGGCAGCTGACTGACATCAAAAACAACCACAATAGCTATTTAACAGTTCTTCTGTAGACAGAAGAAAGCATGATGGAGCAGACTAACAGATCAAGACCTTCAGAATAAAATCCAAGTGAAACATAGAGTGTAGACCAGTAACACTCAGCTGGTCTGTGAGCAACATCCATGCTACCACAAGAGGCCAAGATGCCTGAAAATCATCCTGTAATTAAGAGAGAAGACTGCTACCTACTCTTCTTACTCACTGTTTTAAGTATGTGACAATTTATTTTTAAAAATGTGATTGAGCAGCATTACATTCTCACATACACACGCACGCACACACACACACTTTCCACTGCAGTGACAGCAGCTGTGGGACGTCTGGTTGTACCTGTCGCGCCCTGTGGTCCGTGTCAATGCCATGCTTCCTGAGGCAGGCTAGACCGCGGGCATCCGGTAAGCTGCCTAGATTCCAGTCTGATGTGGCACCACTGTCTATGATCCACTGCAACAGAGAACAAAAAGGGGGCGCTAGCTACGTCTTGAGAGAGGTGGTGGGTGATCATACCTGCCTGGCCACATGCCTCATGGGCACGCCATGCCTCTTCATGCAGGCTTGACCACGGTGGTCTGGAGGGTTTCCTATCTCATAGGTGGAGGTGGCAGCACTGTCTATCCTCCACTAGGCAGAACAAAGCACGGGAATCAGAAACTCAACAAAACCGAATTACAGTCTCATAAAGAAAGAAGTTTCTGTACAGAATAAAGGGCAACTCCACATTTAAACTGAAGGTAAATGTTCCTAATCATCTTTAGAGACTGTAAGCAGGTCGCTATTATCCAAATTGAATTCAGTGAGGAATTTTGAACTTTCATTTTTTCCATTTTAAATCAATGTACTGCAGTTAGTAGCAAAAGTTAATTTCATATAGAATTTCTCTCCAGAGACCAGGACTTTAAAACTGCGAAGTTAATACTGCCAAATTAAAAATATATATTATCAACCAACCAGTATGAAGAAATAATTTTCCTCACTAATGCCAGAGGAAATATTTTTGAGACTAGTTCTTGATATGTTATTCATATTGTAGTGTTATACGTAATATGTAAAGGGCTCTTCAAACATGCAACACTGAACAGAACATTTAAGGTGAGTGGCTGACACTTCTGTTGTCATTTCCATAGTTGTATCAAATGGCAGGAGTTATAAACAGAAAAAAATGTGTACAGCAGATCTGTAGTACGAAATGAAAACATATGTCAACAATGACCAGAGGTGGGACCAAGTCATTGTTTTGCAAGTCTCAAGTAAGTCTCAAGTCTTTATCCTCAAGTCTCAAGTCAAGTCTCAAGTAATGTCAGGCAAGTCAGAGTCGAGTCTCAAGTCACTGGTGTAAAAGTCCGAGTCAAGTCACAAGTCTGAAACTTTGAATTTCAAGTCCTTTCGAGTCTTTAAAAAAAAACAAACGAAAAAATAATGTTGCAGTTATATGCTAAATGTAAATATTAGACCATGTAATTTTAAAATCTGTGTTTTTCTCAACACATGACAAAATAGTGAACTTAGAAAATATACACAAATTGTGAAATTGCACCTCTTTAAAATGCAGCTCAATTAAACCTAGCTCCAAGAATAATTTTCACCGACAGTTCTGAGATAAGCTGCATGTTATTCTTGGATGCGGTTGTAGGACCAGCTTTAAAATCGCATGACAAAAATATCATACACATTAAAAAAAACTGTATCACCAACGTAGCCTGGAAAACATTTGCTAGTTAGATGAAGTCAGCTATCTCATCTTAGCATATTTATATGCATATTTATAATCATACGGTTCTTGGAGTGAGTGCATACACTCATGAAGTTTAGTAACTTCCGGTCACTGCAACAAGCCCAGGTACAGTTTACCGACGGATGGGTGCAGGACCTTGAAATGCACCGTGTAGAACGAAAGACCATCGTACGTATCATAAGTTTACCAGTCTCACAAATCGTCTTCATAAATACACATTCGTTAACCGTTTATAAATAGGACCTTTGAGCTCAACGGTAATTAATTAGTAGTGGAAATAATTTCTGGTAGCATCACAGAAATGTAGCAGTGACAATAATATTGTATGCTGTAATCGTACTGGACAATTAGTGATACAAAAAACCTGTTTTATCCTGTGAATAAAAGTATGTGTTTTTGTCAGTGTACCATAATAACAGAAGCGAAACGCAATATTGTGTCAGGATAATTTACTATTTATGCACAATAAATAAAGGAGCATAGCGCGACAATTTCTGTTCAGCGCCAGACTTGCTTGTAACCTATATCACCAATTATGTTAAGAAAAATGACGCATTAACTACAACAGCAGACTGACCTTTGTGTAAATGCTTGGAGCAGACTAACCTGTGAGCTGGAGTGTTCTAGAACGTTATATTTGATCTTTGAATGGCTGCAATCCAGTCGCCTCTTTGTTACTTCGGAAACATGGCTCGAACAATTTCTCTTCAACGACGTAATCCGATAACAACCGATCTCTTTACCCGTCGGCTTCCCGTGGCTGTCATGCGACCGGCTATTGCAGTTAATAATACAACAGCTTCTTGACATTTTTGTGTTTCTTTTTATCGCTGTGTGACTGATTTTAATTGAAAGCCTGCGTGCGCTAGTACCGCTTGCCACGAGTTCCCAGAATCCTTTGCGGTTCTACCCGTGAATGACGTCACATTTTCAATCTCCATATAATATGCATGTTAAATTTTATATTTGGGGTAAAATATCAAGTCTTTTCAAGTAAACCGGTTCAAGTCCAATTCAAGTCCCAAGTCATTGGTGTAAAAGTCCAAGTCAAGTCACAAGTCTTAGAACATTTTTTCAAGTCAAGTCTAAAGTCATAAAATTAATGACTCGAGTCTGACTCGAGTCCAAGTCATGTGACTCGAGTCCACACCTCTGACAATGACTTTACCTGATCAACGATGCCACCATCAGTTGCCATCTTCCTGAAGACTGCTTCAGCAATGGGGGATCGGCAGATATTCCCTGTTCAACACCACAAACAACATCACCATATTAAAGGGATAAGGATATATTTAGAAAACTGCAATATCCCAGTGGTAATACACATAACTTCAGTATATCATAAAGATATATGTATGATATTTTAAAATACAAACTTTTCTGTATACGGTAAATGGATTTCGACTGCTAAAACAAAAAAGAAATGTATTGTGAAACTGACTTTACTTTCGGACTGTGTCAACAACTAAAATGACTTAAAATCTTGAGTCGAGGCCAGATATTGATTAAGCTTTTTTCTTTCTTATTCTGTGCACTGTGATTGCTCCCTGGGACAGCATCTGAGGCATAACAGACGAAAAGGGGCAAAACCTTTACAATATTTTAAAACCTGAAAAAATATTTCTAAAACTTAAGCTCATATTTTAACATGTAGACCCATGCAGAAGTCCAGCATATTACTGGCAACATCCAAAGACAATGGATTTACTGTGCTTATATAAAACTCCTATTTGAAATACAGTCGCAACTTTGTGAACAGTGACTTTTTTTTTTCTTTTAAATGTCCTAAACAAAATCTAGAATCTCATAAAAGATCTAATTGAAGAGCAGACTTTTGGCTTAAATTTAATGCAATTAACATAAAACAAATTAATTAAAAATATTTTCAGGGGCTTAATTAGTCAAATTGAATAAACCATAAATAAAATGTTCACAGCTTTTGTCTAACCCGCCTAATTATCTGTGCTGTTTTACAGAAGGCCAGTACTACTTGAACCCTTCCTCCAATTAGGATGTCGACAGCACCAGAGGTAAAAGTATGCAAAAAAAAAAAAAACCCTAAACGGGATGCTTTAGTAAATGGCTAAAATAACAACTAATCTGTTAATGTCCAAAATATATAACATAAAATCTATGTGTGTCTTAACATGTAATGTTTAAGTTACTGTTTTGGTAGTTGCATCAAGCAGTTTCTAAAATGTTTGATCACGTTTAGTATTTTTTCAGGAAACAGTCCATTGGTAAAGTAAAATCCTCTGTAGAAGCTTTAATGAAATGTGAAACGAATTATAATGAAAAATCTACCACTCAAATTAATAACAGAGCCAACCTACACTCTGCTACATCTTGAAAACTATTTCAGAATTGGACGCATGTGCTTCAAATTATCTGCAGTGACGTTTCCGTGCTGAGGTGAGTTCCTGACAGCTTTCACTTTGGATTCTTTGAGCTTAGACACGTATCTCTCCAGTTAAACACGGACACCTTGCTTGACGTTTACACATAAGGCTACAGCTGATTAGATACCAAACATACACACATGGAAGTTAAAAGTTTAAGAGCCTTAAGTGGAAAGTGTGTTTGGCAGCTTCGCGTTCATTGTAAGGCAGCTAGTACATAGTTAGCACTCTGAGGTACATCTAACGAAGCTCATTTCATTTATTAAAATGCGATGAGTTGACCTGCTGACAGAATGACATGTTTGCTTTTAAGCAGTAACACGTGTAAGTTTTAACTGAGGTTTTGTGGGTTTAAAAGACGTCTCTTACCCAAACAAACGAACAAAACCGACTTTGTACCCGTCGCCGCCATGTTGAAAGGTCCTGTACGACTACGACACCGGCTAACGTGGCGGCCAAGTACTGCCTGAACAAAAGTATAGCACGCTGACAGTGCTGAAGGGTTCAAGTATGAACCACATGCGCCTTAAATTTAAAGAGTATTACTCTCATTTACATTTACATTGGAAATTATAAGTGATACCAGATATCTGTGAATATATATTTTGTTTGTTTGTGTTTTGTTTTGTTTTTAGTTGACATACAACCCAATGTAGTCCTACTGTTAGTCCTAAGCCCATATAATTGGGGACAGTAGTATCAGGAAGTCCATCTGGTGTAAATCTGCCAATTTGACGTGATGATATGTTGAGGGATGGAAATTGAACATCTGCTGAAATATTCACAGAACAAAATATTGCACAAAAAAATTTAAACATAATCAATAGCAAATAGCAGCAACAGCTGCTATTTGTCTGCTCACACTCTTAATTTGCATTTATGGTACTGACAGCCCACGGGTAGAAGCTGTTCTATAAATGTACTAACGAAGAAGAATGAAGAGAGTATGACTGAAAGATAGGAGTGCGTTGAGAAGCTGATGAATCAGAATCAGAGAAACTTTATTAATCCCAGACGGAAACTGAGTTGTCATAGCAGCAAATATACAACAAACACAAGCACGCACATAAGATTAGTGTAGAAACAGAGTTATAATAGATAAATATTAAAATAAATAGATAAATATATGGATATAGGTATACATATAAATATAAAAGGACGAGTATGTGTGGAAATATTTTGCAGTGTACAAAAGTGACAAGGTGCGTTGAGGTGTGATTAATTCTGTTCCACATGTGTGGACCTGACCCAAGTGGATGAATTAAAGAGTCTGGTAGCAGCAGGAAGGAACGACCACCTGTAACGTTCTCTCAGACAGCGAGGGCGAAGGAACCTGTTGCTGAAACTGCTCTTCAGATTGTCCAGTGTGTTATGGAGGGGGTGGGAGTCATTGTCCATGATTCCCAGCAGTCTGCCAGCATTCTGTCACTGATGACCAACTCCAGGGTGGCGAGCTTCATGTCAACAACAGACTCTGCCTTCCTGATGAGTTTGTTCAGTCTGTTTGCGTCCTTTGCTTTGATGCCTGCACCCCAGCACGCCACAGCAAAGAAGATGGTGCTCGCAACAACAGACTGATAAAACATGTAGAGCAGCCTGCTGCATAATTTGAAGGATCTGAACCTTCATAGAAAGTAAAGCCGGCTCGAACCCTTTTTGTAGGCAGCATCCGTGTTGGCAGACCACACCAGCTTGTGATCCAGTTGAACTCCCAGATACTTGTAGGATGTGACTATTTTGACATCAGTCCCACGAATGCAGACAAGGGGAGGGTCGGGATCTGTTTCTGCCAAAGTCCACCACCAGCTCCTTTGTTTTGGCCACATTCAGCTGCAAGTGGTTCTCCTCACACAACCTCATGAACCATCAATCATTCCTCTGTACTCCTCTTCCCTTCCCATCTCCACGCTTCCAATAATGGCCGTGTCATCAGAGAATTTCTGGAGGAGGCACATTTCTGTGATGTACTTGAAGTAGGCTGTATAGATGATGAAGAGGAAAGGGGACAGAACAGTTCACTGGGGTGCTCCTATGTTGCTCTTCAGACTCTGACACACAGCTCTGCAGTCTCACAAACTGCGATCTGCCTGTCAGGTAGTCAAATGGAGAAAATGAGAGACAGGAGCACTGATGGAGTAACTGATGGACCTGCTCTACCACCTGCTCTACAGCCACATGACTCGTTGAAGCTAGTTCAAGAAGAGAATCAGCAATATGATTTCATGCTGAGAAAGAACACTACAGATGCAGTGTTAGCAAAGATTAACACTGTGGTACTGCGTGAGGAAGTTAGGCGTGGCAGAGAAGTATGTGAGGGTGGTAAAGGACATGTATGAGCACAGTGAGACAATGGTGAGGTGTGCAGTAGGAGGGATGGATGGGTTCAGGGAGGTGGAAGTTGGGATTATATCGGTATACACTGGCTTTGAGCCCATTCTTGTTTGCAGTGGTGAGGGACAGGCTGACAGATAAGGTCAGACAGGAGTCTCCATGGACTATGATGTTTACGAGCATTTGGAAGAGAGCCTGGAGAAGTGGAGATGTGCTCTTTAGAGAAGTGGAAAGAAACTTAGTAGAAGTAAAACAGCATATGTATGTGGATGACAGTGAGACAAGTGGAAAGTTCAAACAGCAAGAAGCAGAGGTCAAATGTCTAGTTCTGCTGGTTCATTATGAGTCAGTAAAGGACTAGATGTTACAATCCCAGACAATGCATTGCTTTTAATGGAGAAAATCTTGAGGGATGGTTGTTATGAGGAAAAGCAGCCCAGAAACTTTACCACATCGTTGTGTGGCACAACTTTAGTTCTTTTACCCAAACTAACCTGCCATTTTCCGCAGTTAGGTTTAGGGATTAGAGATCTGATCTAAATTGTTAAAATTTGGGACACATCGTCAGTAGTGGACCTTGGATTCATCGGGTGTTTCGGCCATTATCGCTAGACACCCTCATCCAAGGAGGCCCTGCCAGGGTTGATCAGGCCCTGGAGCATGTCAATAGTTTATGTTAAAATAAACAATTAAAGGTGGAGTGGAGAATTCAGAGTTATAGAAGTCCAAGCAAAAGACAAACCTCAAAATTAAAAACTAGACATTGCAGGAAAAATTGAAGCAAGAAATGTAATGATAAATTTGAGGCAAAGACTTGCAAAAGACTATTTAATTCTGGTCCCAAGTCGTCAGCTTCAGACTGACTAAAAGGGAATAATCAGAAGAGCAGGAACCAAAGTGAAAAAGCATGTAACATGGCAAGAATCTAAGTGTTATGTACTGAGATCTGAAAATTTGCTGTGCCATGCTTTTTAATCTCTTTTTCTGCTTCTTACCCTCACCTTAGCCAGTGATGACGTCTATTGCTAATTGAAGGGGACACACTAGTTCTAAGAAGAAGCTCAAAATGACATGGGTAAATAGACTGTAGAATGACAGATCAAAATATTACCTCGAAAAACATTTTAAAGAGCAACCTGCCAGGAAATTGTCAAAAAAAAAAAGTTAGTTTTAGTTGGTTTTCTTAAATATGTTGCTATTTAAGATAATCTTCAGTGTTTCATTAAGTGAAGCAAGTTTAGGCCTGTGATTCACCTTTGAGGAATGTCTTTTTTTAATGATGTCTTTAAGTGGAAAACCTAGCAATTAGATGCAGGTGGTATTATCTATATCCACCACTGGCCCCAAGCCTAATCCCCCCTTCAATGCCAACTCGAATATGATAATGAAGGATCAAAGCTGTGTAAGTTCAAGCAGGTAAACAAATGTATCTGGATAACAAATTTTTGTATGCTTGAATTATTTATAGGTCAGTGTTAAGTGACTTAAACAAACAGACAAAAGACATTCCTCTGAAAATGATCAGGTACAATGACTGGACTGAAAATTATTTAAAATTCAGCCAGTATCCAAAGAAAATAGGCCCATGAAGTATGTTTCAAGAAGGATAACAGTCATGCTTTCTGTGTACTAGTTTCAAATAATTATAGCATTTAAGTGATTCTCGAGTCATTGCATTTTTATGATATTTACATTTTAAAACAGTTCCTTCCTTGTGGAAATAGATGTTGTTTGCTCATTTCCTCTGGTTTGCCGCTGTATTAAATATGCTTCATTACTAAATTTAAAACACTGTACTTAAGAAATATTATTCCTAAAACCATGTTAAAGGCTGTAATACAAAACAGTCTTTTTTTTGGCACAAATGTCAAAACACAATAAAACTACATTAAATAAAAAAAAAAATGGAATAGCAAGCACTCTGCAAGTTCAGACAGTATTTATTATAAATATTTCAAAAGAAATGAACATTAGTACAAAACAAGGCTGTTTGGGGAAGAATGGTTTCAATGCATTTTAATGGCTGGCTTAACTGTTCTGAGAGCATGAATGAATTCCTGGAAAAAATGCTCCTAATTGACTGAAAAACAGCAGCTTTTCATTATTGGTCATAGCATGCGCTCATTACCATGATCGCCTTCTTTTTCTTTTTTTCCCAAGCTTTATTTTCATTTTTAAATTAGAAAACAAACACAAACAAACAAAGCAACAACAACAACAAAAAAAACCCCCAGAAAACTCACAACTATGGGACAGAGCAAGTATCAACAAATAACCACAACATGGCAGGCCATTGTGACCACAGAAGCACTCCCAGGTACACACTCTTGTATCTATGCCTTTCAAGGATAACCTCAGACATCTGAAAACCAAACACAGAAAATACAAGCATAATAATAATAATAATGATGACAATAATAATAATAATAACATAACAACATTGATAATTACAGAATTTTTTTTAAAAACAAACAAACAAAAGAAACAAAGAACTCAAAAAAAGTGAGCAAAACACAAAACACATCATGTAAACCCCCTCCCACCATCCCCCCACCCCTTTACCCCTGTATGGCTCTCAACCTCATCACATTCGTGTATCCAGACAGTTTCTATAGAAACTCTCATGCACAGGAATCAACATCCCCCACGATAAAACTGCAGCATTCAGGAAATCGAGTCAGGAGGGCCTAACCGGGGATCAAATCAAGGCAGACCCAGGGGGATTTGCGTCATCTCTATGATCTATTAGGTCCAAAGACGGTAGTACTGCCAGGAAGGGGCCCCAAATTTCTTCAAAGGTTCCATATTTCCCTTTTACACTATGCGATATCTTCTCAGGTGTGCAGTAGGACGCTAGCTCATTAATCCAGTGTCTCAATGTTGGAGAATTTTCAGATTTCGAATATAGCAGAATACATTTTTTCACTGCAGTACTCGCAAGTAAAATAAAATATCTCTTATGGTAATTCACATTAATAGAACCTGTGTCACCTAGAATTATAGTTTTGGGTCCAGTTCAATTTGGATCCCCATTACCCTTGAGATTATTTCAATGGCCCGTCTCCAGAACTCTTCTATCACTGGGCAATGACACAGCATGTGCAGGAGATCATAATCTGTCACCTTACATCTCAAACATTTGGGGGAATAATTATTATCAATTTTATAAGATAAGATAAGATAACCTTTATTAGTCCCACACGTGGGAAATTTGTTTTGTCACAGCAGGAAGTGGACAGTGCAAAAGTTATGAGGCAAAAATTAGAATACAATAAGAATGTATGTAACCTATAAGGGGTGTAATATATCCTATGAAATATATTAAATTGCATTTGCCTGTGTTTTGTAGAAATTAACATGGTCTGTGCCTGTTCCAGTAAATGGTGCCATTCTACCTCTTCATAGACATGGCCCAGGTCTGTCTCCCATTTTCTTTTTATACACGCTTTGTTATGGTCAGGTAACTTTTCATTCATAATAGCATATATAGAAGATGCTATTCCTTTTATTGACTTCCATGGTTTGGTGCAAAGATGCATTTCTCTTGGTGAAATATTTACAGCAAAGTACTGAATTTTACAGTCAGATATAGAACATAACTGTATAAGGGACAAATAAATGGTTGATCAAAATGTAATCACACTCATCCAGTAGGGGGTTGATATCATGATCATAAATGCACACAAAATCTGTACTTTTATGAATTCGTACACATTATTTTAACTGACTAATGAGCAATTATTTCTATTAGTTATCAAATACCGGATTACCATACGTCGTATCTCCAATTCGTCTGAAAAGTAGAGGATGGAGAGTTTCTATGTCAATGCTTGATGTTATAGTCTTTTCTTCCTTCATTTTGCCCCCACCCCCAAAGTTAACAGTGGAGGCCTTCTCATCTGAGAGTATAAGAGCGAATTGCTTTGTTGAAATCACATTAGATCACTTTAGTCTAATCACTCGGAAGATCTTTCAGGTAACGTTGCGCTTCGGCAGGAGTGGGGAAAATTTTGATAGATCCCTGGTGCCTGATGCGAAGTTGCGCTGGGTACATCAGAGCATATTCAATCTCCTTCTCTCGCAGCCTCTGTTCCACGTCACGGAACTCGTCTCTTCTGCATTGCAGGTCTGCGCTGTAATCCGGGAAAAAAGATATTTTCTTATTCTCATACGTCATCTCTCCCCTACTTCTAGCCAGTCAGAGGACTTTCTCTTTGTCTCTGAAGTTCAGAAACTTAGCAATGAGGGGCCGTGGTCTGTCAGACTTCTTCCCAACGCGGTGTACTCTTTCAAGGGTAATGTGTGAGGTGAAGTTATCATTCCCCAGGATTTGTGGTATAAATTTCTCCAAAAATCCAACAGCGTCGCAGCCTTCTGCTTGCTCAGGGATGTTCAGTATCCTAAGGTTGGACCTTCTACTGCGGTTCTCCAAGTTGTCAATTTTGTCTTTTGAGTTGCGTTGTCAATTTCTCCATTTTATCGACACGGTTGTGTGCATCTTTAATGTCGTCTTTGTTTGCGCTCACTCACACCTCCATCTCCTCAACCTGCTCTGAAAGCGCATTGTGAGAGGATTCAATTTTCGTCAGGGTTGTTTGTATGTCAGCCGTTTTTTTGGGGGGTTTTTTGTTTGTTTTGTTTTTGGTTCGTGAGGTCCTCTTTAGTGTCCTTGATAGCATTGAGTAATTTGCTAATTGGCAAATCCTCCTTCCCATCCGCCATATTTCTTGTTGCTAATATGTGCAGGTGTCCTGAAGTTTTAGCCGTTTTCTTTCGTTTTGAGTGTCGCAAATTATAACTTGCCATACAGAAGTTTCCTTAGTAACCTTGCCTCTTGCTATGGTCCAGAATTATATGAGGGCAAGTCAGGATAAAGATAGATTCCTGGGCCTACCGCCGAGAGCTCACGAATACACGTCTACTCTCTTCCGCACTCAGCCATCTTTTTCATGATCACCTTCTTAAAGACTTTAATCAAGATGGCAATTGTTTTTTGTGGGCTAAACTGTGATTTTGGCGTAGAAAATATTGCAATGGTGCTTTTAATTAAAAGAGATTCCACACATGAATACTGAAACTTAAACTGGCGAATGATTTATGGTGGAAGGAAAGATGTGGCCAGGTTGTAGTCACAGGCTGATTTATTTAATATAGAAAAACTACTTTTGTCATTGTGAAGCTCACAGAGCAGTTCAAGCGCAGCTGTGACATATTGTACTCATGAAGAAAAAAGTTGGCAAGCAAAACAGCTGATGGCCTTAGTTGTTACTAATTTGAATGCACACTTAATTATTATTTTTGCTCACATTAGCCAGCAGAATATGTTCTTAATACTACTAGCTCACTTTAAAATTAACATCTGGATTTACTGAACATGATACTAAAGTGGGTTTATGGTTGGTAATAGTGTTTTAAAGCTTACACCCAAATCCTTGTTTAACTATTGAACTCTTAACCCACCAGAAACTCTTGGGATTTTACACCAGAAATAAAACAGGTTCACAGCCTGTATTAGTTTCTATAGCTAATTTCTGTCATTGTGACAACAGGTGAACAGGTTATTATAATAATTATTATTATCATATAGTTATTTTTAGTTGAAAGTTTAAAGCTGATTAGTGTGTAATCACTTCTTCCAATAAATTGATGAACTCTGATAAACTTAGAAATAATCCATTTAACATACAAAAGAGCAGATTTGTGGAAGCTGTCATGTTTTGCCCCACAATCTTGAATACAGTGGATAAGATCTACATCACTACAACGCTGCCTAATTACATTTTATGTATGTGGCTATAGACTGGCCACATACATGCTTCAAAGAATGTTTCAGTAAAGCTGCCTTACAGCAGCTAATGGCAGCTAACAGGGCCTAACAACATCTAAAACAGTGGCTAACAGCAGCTAAGAGGAACAAAAACAGTGCTCACTAACAGCAAAATTCAGCAAATCCTCAACAGCTCACCTCACTGTCACCAAACAGAAGTGAGCTTTTCTGACCTATTGACTCGCATTAGACTCCTTTCACAAAGTTTTACAGACTCCTCCAGAGTAAATTGATATGGACACATGCTAATTGCTCAGATAAACATTGGACTAACAACCTACACTCACTACAAATGAACAACAGTAAGGTTTCCTTGCCCTATGGTGGCCATCATAGTTTAGATTATACACTTGAAATGGGAGCGGTAAGAGAAAAGTATTCAGTTGATTGTAATGTACAGGGAGTGCAGAATTATTAGGCAAATGAGTATTTTGTCCACATCATCCTCTTCATGCATGTTGTCTTACTCCAAGCTGTATAGGCTCAAAAGCCTACTACCAATTAAGCATGTTAGATGATGTGCATCTCTGTAATGAGAAGGGGTGTGGTCTAATGACATCAACACCCTATATCAGGTGTGCATAATTATTAGGCAACGTCCTTTCCTTTGCCAAAATGGGTCAAAAGAAGGACTTGACAGGCTCAGAAAAGTCAAAAATAGTGAGATATCTTGCAGAGGGATGCAGCAGTCTCAAAATTGCAAAGCTTCTGAAGCGTGATCATCGAACAATCAAGCGTTTCATTCAAAATAGTCAACAGGGTCGCAAGAAGCGTGTGGAAAAACCAAGGCGCAAAATAACTGCCCATGAACTGAGAAAAGTCAAGCGTGCAGCTGCCAAGATGCCACTTGCCACCAGTTTGACCATATTTCAGAGCTGCAACATCACTGGAGTGCCCAAAAGCACAAGGTGTGCAATACTCAGAGACATGGCCAAGGTAAGAAACGCTGAAAGACGACCACCACTGAATAAGACACACAAGCTGAAACGTCAAGACTGGGCCAAGAAATATCTCAAGACTGGTTTTTCTAAGGTTTTATGGACTGATGAAATGAGAGTGAGTCTTGATGGGCCAGATGGATGGGCCCGTGGCTGGATTGGTAAAGGGCAGAGAGCTCCAGTCCGACTCAGACGGCAGCAAGGTGGAGGTGGAGTACTGGTTTGGGCTGGTATCATCAAAGATGAGCTTGTGGGGCCTTTTCGGGTTGAGGATGGAGTCAAGCTCAACTCCCAGTCCTACTGCCAGTTTCTGGAAGACACCTTCTTCAAGCAGTGGTACAGGAAGAAGTCTGCATCCTTCAAGAAAAACATGATTTTCATGCAGGACAATGCTCCATCACACGCGTCCAAGTACTCCACAGCGTGGCTGGCAAGAAAGGGTATAAAAGAAGAAAAACTAATGACATGGCCACCTTGTTCACCTGATCTGAACCCCATTGAGAACCTGTGGTCCATCATCAAATGTGAGATTTACAAGGAGGGAAAACAGTACACCTCTCTGAACAGTGTCTGGGAGGCTGTGGTTGCTGCTGCACGCAATGTTGATGGTGAACAGATCAAAACACTGACAGAATCCATGGATGGCAGGCTTTTGAGTGTCCTTGCAAAGAAAGGTGGCTATATTGGTCGCTGATTTGTTTTTGTTTTGTTTTTGAATGTCAGAAATGTATATTTATGAATGTGGAGATGTTATATTGGTTTCACTGGTAAAAATAAATAATTGAAATGGGTATATATTTGTTTTTTGTTAAGTTGCCTAATAATTATGCACAGTAATAGTCACCTGCACACACAGATATCCCCCTAAAATAGCTAAAACTAAAACCAAACTAAAAACTACTTCCAAAAACATTCAGCTTTGATATCAATGAGTTTTTTGGGTTCATTGAGAACATGGTTGTTGTTCAATAATAAAACTATTCCTCAAAAATACAACTTGCCTAATAATTCTGCACTCCCTATATTGACATCTATAGAGATTTATGAGATTTTATACACTGCACACTGTAATTTTAATGTTGTGCTAGACCAAAGTGAGCAAATTTGAGTCCCTGAACTAGACCTCACAGACACCTTTGAGGTGTTGGTGCTTTTTGAGCATTTTAAAGCAGCGATCTGACAAATAGTAAGTTCGGCTCTGTGGTTGATATGTAAAAAGGCTGCGCTTTAATTTTGGTGAGTATTTTATTTCTACATTAGTTAACAGTAATTATCAGGTCTGTGTCTGAGTGATTTACCCAAACAGTTTAGGGATACGCCTTGCTAATAATAATGGCTGATGAAAATTTAGTACACCATCCTCTCATCCAAATTTGATGACTTGTTCTTCTCACAAAATGGTCACAGCCATAATTAAGGTTACCTTTTAGAGGTCAAATGCACTCTTAGTTAAGAATACACCAGCAAATTTAAAAACAAAACAAAACAACAACTGCAAAATCACACAAAATATGACAGAAGCTGAATAAAACACAAACAAATTACAAAAAAAATCTCAAAAACCATAGCAGTAGTGTTTTCGGGCAGATGCTAACATGACGAAGCAGCTGCAGATCCTACAGAAACCAAAACTTGTGAAGATTTGCACGGAGACAGTTTTAATCGCATGACTTGCATGTAATGCTGTTAATATAATATTAATGTTTGCTATTAACTGTTTACTGTTATCTTGTCACTTTTGCATCTGTTTCGTCACCTTATTGTCTCCCCAAAACACTTTTTGAGTGCTTTTGCAGTGTTTATCCTATTAGCTTTTTTTTTTCTTTTTTCTTTTTTTTTTTTTTCTTCCCCCCCCCCCCATGTTGCAGTATTTGTTCTGTCAGGGCCAGCGTACATGCTGCTAAAACTGAGGCTTTGAAATGGTCCTGTGGAACGTCACATTGTGCATCTTCTACATACAGTCTATGTGATGCATAGGGTAGGGAGGGGGGAAAAGGAAAAAAAGATTTGTAAGAAAACATTTTCATGTTTTCTTACAAATACTGATACAAAGAATATACAAATACTCTTAAATACTGATTTGATTTACAATCTTATGAAATACATTTAAATAAACGAGTATCTAAAATTAAGTTCAAAACACACTAGTGTGATAACAACAGATTGAGATCTTGAATAAAGATAATTTGAAAAATAGTTAAGAAAAAGTACGATGTTTTAAGGATTTATACTGCTGAGCTGAAAGTTATAGTTATTCAGATTATTTGAGTTACATATTAATAAAAACATTTCTTTTATGGAGTTCTAAAGAAGCACTTCAGTAAGATAAATACAAGTTTGTTGTGTAGTGAGATTTATGGTAGACTCATGAGGAGATATCTCCAGAGAAGGTGAGTAGTTCAACATGCCATGAAGAATCCGATAATGAGCATATGTATGAGTTCAAGCGTGTTTGAAAAGCATGTGTCTAAAGGTGATGGAGACGATAAGGTATTCACTTAATGTAATTTATGGTGGTGAAAGTGAACTGTGGTCTATTCATGCACATGATAAAACCTCAAAAAACTTAATGTCATCCTTCTTTTTTGGTTTCTAAAATTAAAATAATAGTCCATCCTGCTGATCATGCAAAGTCACTTCATCAGTGTATGAGATAATTAATCTATAATTAATCTTCAGTTTCCCACTTTTATAGTTTTAGCAATTCAGGTCAAAGGTCAGGTCAGATAAAAGGTCAGTTTTAGCCCGTTCTTGTGGATTACTGGCTTCTGCATAACTGCTGTATGTCTCAAGAGAAAGCCACTGTTGTTCAGAATCTCTAATAAACTGTAAACATTGAGCCTTTACTCACCTTATATCCTTAAATTCCTGTAATCCTTCTATCTGCATATCTAAAAACTATAGCAACAACCTCACCAGAACTTCAGATTGGCCTTAAACCTGGCCCTTATTGTGTTGATCCCCATCCATGATGATTTACAGCATCAATAAGCTAAAGCAGAAGAAGCCATTTGGGAGTTCTCACCTGGCAGAAAGAAAAGGAAACACTACTCCCATAACAGAAGTAACACCCACCTCAGGGGCCAGCTTTCATGGACCTAGATACGGCCATCTCGTTAGCCTTGTCCAACATCCAGTCTGTCATGTCAATTGCAGACTCCAAAGCCTAAAGTCCCGTTTATTCACCAACCGGTCTTCCTCTCACTCTTCCTCCTCGTTAGCGAGGCCTGGCCCCTTCTTCGATGTTGTCGATAGCAACAGAGCCCTGCTGAGATGACTGAAAAGTGTAGTCCCAGCCTCCACTTTATTTCCTCCCACTGCTGTAGTGTTTTTTTGTTTTTGTTTTTTTCTCCAATTCATGAAACCAAATCCTAGCGGGGACTCTCCTTTCTTTTAATGGATTATTAGCTTCTAAGTAGTATACAGACGAGGCCTCCAGGGGTTTTTACGTGGGTTTTTTCAATAATCAGTGCTCTGCTGACCTACAGCCAAAGAACTGTCATCCTTGCAAATTCATGCTTTCTCCAATGCTGGCTCATATGTACATGTTATGATATAACCTCTTGAGTTATGTTTATAAACTCTCTCGTTGTGTTACCTCAAAGCCGCAAATTTGTGAACCTTCAGTTGGTCTTACTACACGTCATACAAGTCTGTTTTCCTTTCCCACGATTGCTGCATGTGCGCTCTCTACCTTGGGTTTTCTACATGTGCACACCAGCAGGCATGGAGGTTTGCCCAGAGTAGTTGGTTTGGGGGGGGGGGATTTATGGCTATACTACCTGCTTCAGGCTTTCACTGTATTCACACTGAAGGGGAAAAAGTTGCACTCTGCTTGGCCTAAAACGGAGTTATACTGCCTTATATAAAATGCTGCAGATAGAAAGGATTTCCTTTGACAGTCAGACAGTCGTGACTGCTTCAAAGTGCTAGTCTAGGCAGGCCATAAAGTAAAACTCAGCCCACATTCCCAGTGCATCAGCTGATTTTCTTTCCGGCCCACATCAGCTGATGGCTCAGCTGATGCCCTTCTAAGCATGCAGTTGGCAAATCTAATATATCCTATTAAAGCTGCTTTAGCCTGCCAATCCAAGCTGCAAGCTGCTTCCTCTACAAACTGCTTTGCAACCCACCTCCACCCCTGCTCATCCTCTTCAAGCTATGCCTGACTTAATCAGCTGTCACTGAAGCCAGCACTGTTCTGTGCCCTATGGAGTTTAGGTTGCTGCTCTCCCTGCCTTATCCTTTCTATGTATACACACTGAAGAGCAGGGAGAAGGGCAGGGCCATACAGCCAAATATAAATGACTGCAGATGGAAATAATTTTCCTTGACTAAAATGATTCTGACTGAAATACTATGATTTGGTTTGCAGCATCTGGCAGGCCTGCTGGATCATGATATATAGTATACATCATATACTATGTTGAAAGAAGACTTTTTTTCTTGCTTTTTCAACAACACAAAACATTGTGCAATATCCGTGTGCACACTGAAATTCAATATTTGTTCACAGTGAAAACAATGTGGCCTTCTGACATTTTAACTTGTCATCCAACATATTGCTTTTCATCTGCTCCACACTGGGGATTTAAAGGATGCACATCATTGTATTGTTATTACAGGTTTATCAGCGTATTCGGTCATTAGCTACAGGAGAATGTGTTATATAACATATTTACATGTGAATGGAGGTGTATTAGCAATGTAATTATTGCTTTTCTTTAAAGCAATCATTAAAACTTGAATATGTTAGAAATTGTATGAATCCATTTCGCAGTTATGAGACCTAAAGAGCTAGGATCCAAGAGATATGTTACCAATTACAGTTTAATTTCTTGTTAACTACATGATTTAAGATGTTAAATTTTATTGGTGTTCGTGTCACATTTGATGCTCATAATCACTTCAGTATGAATGTGGCAGAAAGAAATGCACTGACATTTTTTCAAAGAGAAGTCGACATGTGCAAAAGTAAAAAAGAAGGATTTACAATGTTTGGGGGCTTGAATTGACTAGAAAATTATTAGCTAGTGTTGACTAAACCAGACTGTATGACTACATTCAAATAAATGTCATTTGTTTTGTCTTCATAAGGGTTTTTTGCCTTTTGATTTGTTTATTTTTACAGTTTCATGCTAAGCTGCGGCGTCTGAAAGCACAACGCAGGTATGAGTACTCCAAGGTTTGCCAGCAAACTGTGACATCACCGATTCTTACAGGTGCAACAAAGCGAGCCGCCCATCCATCCTTTGTGTAAATTACATGTTCGTGTCAGATGATTCTAGAAATTTAAAAAAAGCTGCTGTTATGTGCATAATACAAACCAAAAGGAAATGATTTTTCCCAGAAATTAAATTCCTTTTCCCAATTCAGACACTGTGAGGGCCAGTTTGCCCACTGTCTACAAGCCTTTTATTTCATCTCATCTTTTGTTAGTATAACAGCATCATTTTCAACTTTACTACAGTTTTTCTCCATTGGTTTGGCTCATTTCTTGAAACAGAAATTACATTCTCAAAACTCTAAGATCATTTGGCAAAACACTCTTACAGTTTAGCACAACACTATAGCTCACCTGCAAAAGCTCATATCTCTTCCAAAACTGTTCACTCAGGCGTCAATCTAAATCCCTTTCGCATTTAAACAGTCAGTGTCTCCAAAGTGGCAAAGATCCTTCTCAATAGCTTTGGCTCATTTCTCGGCACAGATCGGACATTCTCATCATTCTTGGTGCTTTTGTCAAAATAAACCAAGATGGTTGATCACAACAACATGGTCCACCTGCAAAAGCTCATATCTCTCCTAAAACAGTTCACTCATGTGTCAAAACTACATTTCTTTTTAATCTGAATAGTCAGTGCCCCCAAAATGCATCGTCCCTTTGGCATTGTGTGAGTACTGTCATACAAAATATTTAGATGTTTTGTCACTATGGCAGAGGACCAACAATATACAACAGAAAAGAGTAGCCTCCAAGGTTTGATATCACAGATTGCACTCACACTACCAAGGAAATTATAACCATTTTTTTATTCACACGGAAAGAAAGTTCTCATGCCAAGTTCTCTTGCAATGCAACAAGGGAAGAAACGGCGTGCATGCCGCAACCATCCCCTGCATTGATCTCCTGTAATGTCGTCACACGCTGCGTCCATAGCATGGAGCAGGGACGGCTGATCCTGAGCATGATGCTCATACACTCTCCACCTCCAAGCAGAGAAAAACTCCTCTATCGGATTGAGGAAAGGAGAGTAAGGTGGCAGGAACCCCATGACCATCCTTGGATGCGTTGCAAACCAGCCCCTAATGAGTGGGCTATGGTGGAAATTGACATTGTCCCACACAATTACATAAATAGGTAGGTGAGGCCCTATGAGACCTCTCTCATTTTCAGGGATAAAATCGGTATAAAGGCGATCCAAGAAGATGAGGAGCTTGTGTGTGTTGTATGGGTCAAGACTGGGGATGTGAGTGGCCACACCATTTTCAGAAATGGCAGCACACATAGTTATATTGCCCCCTCGCTGACCTGGGACATCCACTGTGGCCCGGTGGCCAATAATATTATGGCCACGTCTTCGGCCCTTGGCCAGGTTGAAGCCAGCTTCATCCACGAACACCAGGATGTGAGGGGTCTCATGTCCTTCCAATACCATTATTCTCTAAAATAGAGTAAAGAACATGAAATCAGTCATACAGAAGAGTCATATACTACAGTTAGACAATTACCTGTTCTCCCCCACAGGTTCAATATACTACAGGCCACTACTCCAGTGGTTCTAAACTAGTGATAGGCCTATGAGGAAGTACTGCAGGGGTATTTGATAGAAAGGGGAGTGGGAATAATGGAGGTATTGAAACCAAATAAGAGAACTACTGCTTATTGTGATTACAGGTAAGGTTATAATAAGAGACAACCAGTAACTGACTTACATTTACATACTGGTAGCGCAGCTCCTTCACTCTGTCAGAGTTCCTCTCAAACGGTACCCTGTAGATTTGTTTCATTGTCATCTGATGCTTCTTCAAAACCCGGTCTATTGTGGAGATGCTTATTGTGTTTATATTCTGGAATATATGATTGTCCTGAAGGATGGCATCACGGATCTGTCTCAATGTGATGGCATTATTTGCCATCACCATGTTTTTTTTTTTTGTTTTTTTTGTTTTTTTTTCTTTTTGGAAGTGACATCAGAAACAGCAGCATGTGACATCACGTGATGGCGGAGCTTCAGTTCATCCTTTGTCATCCTTTTTTTTTTTTTTTTTTTTTTTTTAATAGGACAGGGGGAAAGAATGAAAGAAAGAGGGGGAGAGGAAGAAAGAAAACCAAAGGGGAGAAGAGACGGTGAGAAGGGGGGGAAGAGAGAGGAAAAAAAAACAAAAAAAAAAAAAACTCCTGGGTCACCTGTATGGAGAGAAAGAAAAACAAAAAAAACAGGGGAGACAGCAAACAACAAAGAGCAACATAATAATAAAAAAAAAAAAGCACCATCACAATAAACTAGCTAGTCATAGATATCAATAGTTACTAAATAATAAACGATATTGTGCAGCACGCAAGATAGACAGCGCACAGTGTGCTTTGAGGCAGCAGCCAAGAAAGTTGTAGTCCGCATCTGTGAATACCCATGTGTACACCTGTGTGCATACCTGTGTGGATCAGCATGCTTGCATTCCAAAGGTTTCTCCATGTAATGATCTGCTAGAGAGTGTGGGGAGCCACAGCCCTGTCCTCTATGGTATCAAGCAGGTATGCCATCACCATGTTACAAATCTCTCTTTCCTGTTGTTCATTGAGCAGTTTTCCTCTGCCACCCACATGAGGTTGTCGTCCAATCCTACAAAAAGAACAGAATACAGTAAGTTACCAGTGTAATTGTATTATTGTTTTACTCACAGTAACTTCACCACAATCCTAATGCAACATTGCACAGTGACTGGAATACTACTCTAAACTTAATTTTCTAATTATGTAATTCCATAGTTTACAGTAATATGTTCAATACATTTCTTGTCATATTTAGTATCAAAACATTCCACTAGTCCTCTCCACCTGCTAGTATAGACCTACAACTGTAGGCAGATGCACACAAAATCTCTACAGTAAGTTATACATTTTTTGCCTTACGCACAGTGCCCTGTCCTATACAACATATAATTCCATCATAGATTACATGGAGTCCATACCTGTTTTCCCTGCGAAAGGTTTGGATGATGGAGGAGACTGAAGAGTGAGGCATATTAGGCTGCACTCGACGACCTGCCTCTGCCATTGTGAGGCAATGGTTTATGACATGGTCTATAATTGTGGCCTGAATTTCATTCGGGACAGCACAGTGTCTTCGCGCACCTCGGCCTCTTCCCCCTATTCCTCCACCACGCATTCTCACTTCTTCTTCTTCTTCTCCTCCTCCTCCTCCTCCTCCTCCTCCTCCTCCTTCTTCTTCTTCTTCTTCTTCTTCTTCTCCTTCTTCTCCTTCTTCTCCTCCTCCTCCTCCTCCTCCTCCTCCTCCTCGAGGAAGAACTTCCCCTTGTCCGTTTGCTTGGCCTTGTCTATCCATGTTCAGAGATCGGACTGGTCCTGATCAAGCTCTATATATCTGTGTTTGGCAGCACACAATCATGGAACACACCTGTGTGTGACACTCCCTCTTAGTCTAGTTTCACCTGACTGTCAATGACTGTCATCAATTTATCAAATATTCAAAGAAATTCATATATGGTATTCATGGTATTATGTTCTTGACCAATTTTGACAATTGAACAGACAGTTGTGCATGCGAGTACTTATACAATGAAATCATGCTGACATGTTTTGGAGGGAATGATCATTCGACTGAGAATCAACTAATCAGTTTAGATCTACAAGATCTATTCATTTGGAAAATGTGCTAAATGTGGGCTAACTGCATAACTGTAGGCTACTTGTACTTAATCATTTGCAAAGATGCACTGAGACAATTGAGACATGTACTAAGGCATTTACCATTTGATAAAATGAATGAGAAATGCCATTCTGTTGTGAACATTTGCCAAGAGGTTTGGAGGTTTGCCCATGTTATTTTGAGAATGTAATTTCTGTTTCAAGAAATGAGCCAAACCAATGGAGAAAAATTGTAATCCATCGGGTAGGTCCAGGAAATTCAGGTTCCAGTAGCAAAACACAGACAAAAATTTGCCTAGTAATAAAAAATTAAAATAAAAAATAAAGGGGAAAAATGAATATCAATATATAAGCATAAATATAACATATATACATGCATCTATAAATACAACATGTAAGAATAACCAGTGTAGCAGCCAAAATATCTATTGCACAGTATTTTGTTGTGCATTCAGAGATACTGTTCTGCATACATTGGTTATTTGAGTTTAAATCTATCAGTTCAAAGCAGCTTGACGAGCAAGGCATTTTTACACAAAAAAACTCAATAATTTTCTTTATTTCACTGTAAACACTAAAAATGTTTGTGCATGAAAATCCCAGTAGATTAGCAGTTTCTGAAATACTCTGATACCAACAGCCATGCCACATTCAAACTCACTTTAGTCGCTTTTCTCGCTCTCTCTGGTGCTCAGTTTGAACTTTAGAAGGTCATCGTGACCTAGTCTACGAGCCTAAATACATTAGGTTCTTGCCATGTAAACAGCTTATTGGATATTCCGCTAACAAGTAGCTGAACAGGTTTAACTAATAATAATGTGTCCAGAGAGTGTATTTTCCACCCCTTGTTAGACATAAAGCGAGTCTGTTATTCATCTTAGCCCAAAGAAAAAATATTAGGTAAAAGGGGGGGGGAAAAATCATTTAATGAGGAAAAAAACATTGCATCATTAATCCCCTGAACGGTTGTTTTCTGAAGAATTGTAAGATGAGCCTTTGATTAACAGACACTGAATAATTGAGAGGGAGGTGACCTTATATTGATGACAATTAGCGCTGTATGCATAATTAGCAATTATCAGTTACTTTACATAACCCTCTGACAAGAACTGCAAGCAAAAGATGGCTGCGGCAATAATATTTGACAATTTGCGAGTCGTTTTTAATTGAGTCAACAAGTTTCATTCACGTCTCAGGATGGATGGTAATTGTGAATGGCTTAATAAAAACACATTTAGCAGACGATACAGTGTCACATTAAAACGCAAAATGTGTGGGGGGGTTTTTCAACAAGCGGCATAAGTTTAGAATTAAATAAATGTGAGAGGACTCGGGGGAGAAGTGACTAATGGTGTCAGTCCTCATGTTTACTTTGCTTCCTTTCATCCCACCCTCAGTTTTTCGAATGAGAAACAGATTTCAGCAATCACTCAGACGATATGTTAAATGATCATAAACACTGTTGCCTGCAATTAGTTTTAGCGCTAATCCTTATATCAAAAGATGTGACACAGGTATGTTTGAAGTCATCCACTTGCAACCCTGAGCCAAAGGACAGATGTGCTGACGAACATCTGTCTTTGTAATTCATTTTGGCCGATAGTCACTTTGGCCGAACCTTCAAAAGAGGGCTAGTTTTTAAGCATTTTTCTATTTTCCTCCTTTTTTGTGTTTATTGGAGAAATGGCACGAAATGAGAGGGAGGAAAAAAGAGGTGGGAAACGACTTACAACAAAGACTTTAAACCCTAACCATCGAGGGTGCCCCCAGGGGGGCTGACTGAGGATGAATTAGCTTTGTGTGGAGGTGATGTGCAAAAGTCTCAAGCAGCACCATTTCTTTATATTTTGCACAAAAACCTGAAATAAGTGTTGTAATTTATTGGAAAATGGATAAATGGATATCAAGCATACAGAGCATACAGAAACAGAGTTTGTAACATTTTAATGACCTTGAAAGTCAATATTTGGTGTGACTACCTTTATTCTTCAACACAACCTGAACTCTGTTATGCAAGCTTTCTTGTCATTTCTTTAAGTAGTCTTCAGGAGTAGTTCTCCAGGATTCTTGGAGGACACTCAGAGCCCTTCTTTGGATGTTAGCTGCCATTTGGTACTTTAATTCCATCAATTTTTGACAAGATCCCCAACACCACTGAAATGGAGCCCAAAACCATAACAGAGCCCCTGATTGTTTTCTGATTGGCATAGGCATTCATTGTTGGGTGTTTCTCCTGAATTCCTTTGAAATTTTTGAGTTTAACTTTCAGCAGCTTCATGCTGCTGAAAGTTAAACTCGAAAATTTCAAATTTGTATTCATCAGTCCATAAGACCTGTTGCCACAGATTTTCAGTAGAGCTGTTGAGTAATTTGCCATTTTTGTTACCCACCAGTCTAGTTTCTTTAGTTATTTAAGGATGCACTGCTCACCATGCCGGCGGCACGGTGGTTAGCACTGTTGCCGTACAGCAAGAAGGTCCTGAGTTCAATTCCAACATCAGGCCGGGGCCTTTCTGTGTGGAGTTTGCATGTTCTCCCCGTGTTTGCGTGGGTTCCCTCCCGGTACTCCGGCTTCCTCCCACCGTCCAAAGACATGCAGCTTGTGGGGATAGGTTAATTGGATAATCCAAATTGTCACTAGGTGTGAATGTGCGAATGAATGTGAGTGCGAATGGTTGTCTGTCCCTGTGTGTTGGCCCTGCGACTGACTGGCGACCTGTCCAGGGTGTACCCCGCCTCTCGCCCTATGACAGCTGGGATATGGGATAGGCTCCAGCGCCCCCCCACGACCCTGAAAAGGATAAGCGGAAGCGAATGGATGGATGGATGGATGCTCACCATGCCAAGACATGCCATGTTTTCAGGTAACAGCTCTTTGGGAATCATTTGTTGGTGCCAAAATGTAATTTTATGTTTGTTTTTTGTTCGACTAAAGAATAAGATGGGACTAAATCATGTGTTGTTATACGTTGCAATGGGTACCTAAAGATGCAACTGGTTTATTGTTATCCGTTATGTGTAGACACAACATTAGTTCATCCTTTGAGTTAGGTGCCTTTTTTGTTTGAATGATTCATAAGTTAAGTGGCTTCATCAAAAAATACAAATAATAATTAAATGAAAAGGACTAGACTGGAAATGAGTGAAAAAGCAGCCAATGTCCAAAGAAAAACTTTGAAAAACCTTCAGAAAGCCTGGAGAACTATTGCATGAGACTGCTTTAAAAATGAGAAATCTACGGCTCCTTGGAAGCAAAATATGAAGAAAGGAGGAGTGGCTCAAAACCACAATATTATATTTTTTGTCTTCACCACCTAACTGAATATGTGCCATAGAATATGCAACTTTTCCATCTTCTTTGCTTTAGAGACAACAGAAACAAGTGAGGTGTATCCTCATAAACTGGCAGAGCCATTGTTGATATAAAAACTATTTATTACAGCCTGCATGTCTGTGATAATGATATACAAACAAAACCTTTCTGCAACATGTGTGTTAGCCTCATACTCCCAAACCTAACTGCACATCACCAGGGCTCCCCAGGCTGGAAGCCAGCTATTGGATGCTTGTTGTGCGTTACTACTGCAATTATTACAGAACTTTTTCTTTTCTTAATTGGGTCATTAATCATTATGATTAATGACCCAATCGTGTCATTAATCATAATGACATGTCTTGGATACCTCTGAAGTTGACATTCATTTGAAACGGGGGTCAAGAAAGTATAAAATGCAAGTAAACAAAGCTAAAAATTGCATGGCTAAGAAATGTAAATGTCAACATGGAAACAGATGTGGTATGAAGATTATGTACAAACATTGAGATGTCAGTTTAAATTATCTGAATTACAGCTTTGGTTTCCTTTAGTCAATCTAACATGCAGTAAAATAGCATCTTCCTCTTTTTGATGTTTAATGGATGCAATAAGCGATGCTGCATGTGGTCTTTGCTCTTGAAAGAAAGTCTTGAAGTGAGGATATGAATCAGATACAGTCTTCTAAGCTAACTGCGTGGTAGACTTGAGGCTAATGGCTTCCATGCTATCCATTCCAGTGCTGCCCTCTGCCTTTTGAACAAATAATCCTGGAGAACTGTTATCTTTCAGGTTCAGTTTGTAGGCGCATGCTTCACCTTCTACTTCAATTACTGTTTTCATTTCCATGAGGAAGGAGAAAACAGGGAGTAGGATATCATTCCAGGTTTTGTAATAAGAATTGCAATGTTTCTGTATACGTTCAAAACTTGATCTTGCAGCTATTATAAGCTTAGAGAGGACAGCTGAGTGTTGTTGTGTTTAATTTTATCAGATATGAGAGATGAGAAACCAGCTTGCATAGATTTTCATGTCTGAGCACGTATATCTACCACACAGACTGCATATAAAGAATGGGAATAGTTTCCAGGTCTAAGAGGTAAAGTAAATGCAGAAGGGCCACAAACCTGCAAATCTTTCAAATGACCAACAGGAGGCATCTTGTTGGAAAAAGATGTCCGACATATATAAATCTATGAGAAAATAACTCTACAAGTCACTTTGTTTGGGATTTAGGACCCAGTGTTTTGATTTTCTTTAACTTTTAGTGTTTCCTGGTTTCTTTATTTCAGTTTGTTTTATTGGGTGAGTCCCTTATGTTAGGGAGAATGTAATTCCTCAGTGTTTAGCCTTTGGTTCTTGTTATTCTTAGTTTTCTTTACGTCAGTGTTTCTAGTTTAGACCACCTTAGTTTTACCTATCTGGTTTCTGCTCTCAGTTAAGTTTGTTTTTATTCTATCCCTTGTTTCAATTATCATGCTTGTCCAGTGTTGCCATGCGTTGTCTAGTTTTTATCTGTCCGTGATGCCATGTTTAGTAAATTCCTTTTTTATTTTGCTTCCTTTGTCGTGTCTCCCTTGATTGTTGTCAGCTGTGTCCTTACCTGTTGCCCATCCTCTTGTCATCTTATGAGTATTTATTGTCTGTGTCACCCTTTGGTCATTGTCACGTCCTATCGTCATGCCTGTGTGCTCACTAGTGTTTTACAGTGGCTTGTCTTTGAACATGTTAAACAGCCAGCAATATTCATTCATTCATTCCACTTCACAATCCTAAGTTCTGCATTTGGGTCTGCAACCTGCCTGTTATACAGCACTACGTGGTACACTTGATATCTGACTGCAGTAAACACTTTTAATGAGGTGAGTTTACGGGCTCAGTATAACCAAATACATCACAAAGTTTATTTTGTAAAGCATGGTACTCATTATAGTTTAAAAAGGACTATAAAGAAGTGTACGCTTTAGGGACACCATATTTTGTGATTGACAATCTGCTATTTTATGAGCATGTACAGTCCCTCGGTTCATTAGTCAGACCCACTCACTCATTTCAAAATTTCACTAATCACTAGGTAATGTCATGCGGTTGTGTCCATCTTTTGTATACAGTCTACAATAATAATAATAATAATAATAATAATAATAATAATGGATTGGATTGATGCGAAGCTCGTTTCTCTCTGCAGTTTTAGGTTTAATTTTAGGTCCCACCGTCCAAAGACATGCAGCTTGTGGGGGTAGGTTAATTGGATAATCCAAATTGTCACTAGGTGTGAATGTGCGAATGAATGTGAGTGCAAATGGTTGTTTGTCCCTGTGTGTTGGCCCTGCGACAGACTGGCGACCTGTTCAAGGTGTAACCTGCCTTTCGCCCTATGACGGCTGGGATAGGCTCCAGCGCCCCCCGCGACCCTGAAAAGGATAAGCGGAAGCGAATGGATGGATTGGATTTATATAGCGCTTTTCAAGGCACCCAAAGCGCTTTACAATGCCACTATTCATTCACTCTCGCATTCATACACTGGTGGAGGCAAGCTACGGTTGTAGCCACAGCTGCCCTGGGGCAGACTGACAGAAGCGAGGCTGCCATTTCGCGCCATCGGCCCCTCTGGCCAGCACCAGTAGGCAAGTAGGGTAAAGTGTCTTGCCCAAGGACACAACGACCAGGACAGAGAGCCCAGGGATCGAACCGGCGACCTTCCGGTTACAGATACGCTTCCCAACCCCCTGAGCCACAATCTTCTCATGTCCTTTGCAAGACATGGCCCCAGCATATTTTAAAATAAAAAAGTGAATGAGAAGCGCTCTATGGTTGGCACTTGATCAATTATTCTTCAAACTATGGTTCAGAACATTTTGTTTCAGTAGCACCATTGCCTCTAGGTGCCACTTATTTTGTTGCCTGTAAGCCTGTCAGTAAGTTGCCAAACACAGTCACTTACTCATACACTGACTAATAACACTTGGTGGAAAGTGTGTGAATCTGCAGTGCTGAGCAGAGGTTTGCTGATTTCTCCACTTCTGCAAAGAGGTCTGTTTCCAAAATTGCTGTGTAGATTCACCATAAATGAAAAATCTGATTTTTAAATGACTTTGTTATGTATATGTATTTTATTTTGGCTATTTTACACTGGCCTCGATGATTGCTTAAATACTTATGTTTCAGTGGACATTCCGTGATTTATTTTTGGCTACATTAATGCATGGATGAAAAGTTCTGGCACATAACACAGAGATATATAGTGTCAGAAACCCAAAATCATGACATAAAGCAGGTGTGTAAAAATAAGATCAAAGTTTACTTGAACCAATATCAAAACATTACCTTCAAAGAAGGCAAAGATTCAGGCAGGGTTCAAAAGCAGGCAGAGAAAAAACAGACTAATACAGGAAGACAACCGAGGGGGGTGGAAATCAGCCGTGAACGTGTGCCGTAATGACTAAGGAGACCAGTTGGTGAAGTGGATGCAGGTGAGCAAAGAAGCTGAAAGGAAAGCAGGGCAGGTGGGAATGGTGGGTTTGGAACAACAGGAGAGAAGTGAATGGGAACATAAAAAAACAAACTGCATGAAGACCAATATACACCCAAAAATCTATAATTTTTTCTGCTAATTGTACCTTCTTCAAGAATAGATAAAGAAGACCATAAAGCAAGACAAGACACAAATGATGGGAGAGAAGGCAAAATTGAATATAGTAGTTGTATATAAACACCTGGTAAGTAAAGAGAGGTTAGTGGAGAAGTCCAGTGCATCATGGGAAGTCCCCCAGCAACCTGAGCCTATTGCAGAGGATCACCTGATCTAGCTCACACTATAAGCTTTATCTGGAAGTAAAGTTTAAAGTCAAATCCTCAATGGAGACAGGTCGTCTGTCTGGAAGCTGGTTCCACAGGGGTCTGACAGCTGAAATCTCTCCCTCCCATTATACTTACTACTGGGAACCAGCAGTCTGAGAGTGAGGTGCACTGTTTGGATAATATGGTACTATGAGGTCTCTGACATATGATGAGGCCTGATTATTCAAGACCTTGTATGTGAGGAGAAGAATTGGAAAGTAAATTCTGGGTCTAGCAGGTAGCCAGTGAAGAGAAGATAATATGTTAGAAACATGATCTCTCTTTCTTGTCCCAGGCAGTACTTTCACTGCCGTGTTTTAGTTCAACTTAAGGCTTTATGGGGAATTTTTAGAACCGTCACATAATAAAGAATCAAAATAGTCCAATCTACAAGTAATAAATGCACGAACTAGTTTTTATCACCACTCTGAGACAGGATGTTTATAATTTTATCAACTTTGGGAATCAATCAGTCATTCAAATACCTCATTTATATTTAGGTGATCTCCCACGCAAGGTCATCTTCTCAGATATGTAGACAGCATCTGGTTTCACCACAGCCCTCAAACTTGCAGAGAGAGCAAGAACATCAACTTCTGTTTCAAATAGACCTGAATTTTGTGTTAAAGTTCATTTCTTCGTATGCAAACAGACACTTTTCAAGCCTGAGGAAAGAAACCAGTTTGTTCACAATTTCTTTTTTGTCAACACTCGTCAAATTGCACAGTCACAGTCACCACACTGAACACAGTGGAGAAATGGAGTTTTTTTTCCCCCGAAGTATAAAAAGTTCTAAATTGAAACTTACATTCAACAAACTATTTTTTTTATGTTTATGGATTAGTGCCACCATGCTTTAAAAAAGCATCACTGTTTCATACCTACCTCCAACAATCCAACTGTTATATTTCATACACATTCTCCAGAATTTAAGGATGACTAGTTGAGGGTAAACACTTATTGCACAACTTTTTCACTATAATGAGCACCAAGCCCATATGATGACTCAGATTTAAAGTCATTAAAAACTATAAACTGTTAATGATTCAGAAGCCAGTTTTCCTGAATGTTGACAGTATGAAACATCCTGTCTTGTGCAACAAGGCTAAAGATCCACATTTTCACCTGAAGGACTGGGAAACACACTCTGCAGAAGTGTCACCTTTCATCGTTCTCACTTGCGATGGTATCAGGTGTACTTTGAACAGGCTTGTGTCTGGCTAAAACTACCCTTGCGCAGGATGGGTGGGGTAATGTGGTGTGTGTTTAAACAGACAAGGTAAGGTCCCCCGTCACAATACGTGCTCAGGCAAAGATCGGGCTTGAATGGAATCCTTTACCTGTAGCTCTGGGGAAACTGTACACTGAAAATCTACAACGAGACTTCAGTGCCCGTCAAAACCACAATGGAGACAACTAATGATACCACAAAAATCCTGGGGAAAGGTCCTGAATACCTTCGTAAACAAATGGATTTAGAGAGTGAGACAAAAGGACGCATGAGTGCCGTGGAGAGGCTCGCCGCAAGTAAACCAAAATACGTCAAAAGCCAACAGGTGGTTAACTCAACTCAGGAGCCAGTGATTAGCCTTGGATCGGCCTCTGTGAGTAGCACTGGGTCCTCTAACCGAAGCTCACACCGGGATGGGAATCTTCCTACAGGGAGTCACTTGACAGGGAATACACTCACTGTGCAAATCTCTTCACCAGTGCAGGCACATCGCTCCAGCGCCAAAAAACGACCAGACTCTCTTCTAATTTACAGACAGAAATGTGAGTTATTGAGAGGGCCAGCAAATGAACGGAAACACCATATAACCCGTAAGTTGTTGCTCAACCCTGTGAATAAAAATGCCCCATTATCCGAGGGGACAGATAAGGAATGTGAGTCTCAGGGCAACGGGGGAAAAATCACCACGCCTAAGGAAACAGCAAAGGAATGGAATCCACATGTAGTTATCTCTAAACCGGAGAGCAATGGAGTGACAGAAGAGTGCAGAATCAAGAACAGTGACTCTGGTACAAAACCTAAGGCTGGAGTTGTAAATGCATCTAGTGGTCTCCTGACAGTTCCTGAGGTTGAAAGGAGGTCTGGCAAAGGAGTCAGTCGTTCTCACTCTGATATCAGCTCCAGGTATTCCAAAAACTTTGCAGACTTTGATGTTTTTTTCAAGTACTGCGGGCTGGACGGTGAGGTCATTGAGTCTTTGGGGAAGGACAACTTCTCGGCTCGCTCAGATGAAATTGCAATAATGGTTCGGAGTGTCAGTGTTTCCACGTCAGATGATGGCTTTTCCAGGAACAGTAGTGACAGCGATGCGCTCATGGAGGAAAAGCTGCACGAGAAGATACGTCAAGAGACCTCAGTTATTGAGCGCAACGCACGGATTATCAAGTGGCTGTACAGCTGTAAAAATGCTAGTGACACTGGAAAAAAGTTACGAGATCTTCACTGATTGCGCTTTTTCTTTTTACCAAGTGATGTTACATAAAAGTTATATTTTGAGGACAAAGATGGAAGTAGTTTCTTGTTTTTGGCCTTAGAAAACACTGAATGATACCCTACTTTTCCAACTGTACCTAAATCTTAGGATATGTATTGTGTATGCTGCATGTGTGTGTGTGTGTGTGTGTGTGTGTGTGTGTGTGTGTGTGTGTGTGTGTGTGTGTGTGTGTGTGTGTGTGTGTGTGTGTGTGTGTGTCCTTTACTGATGACTTTTCTGAGAGCAAATGATGACTGGGTGATTTCTTATTTTTTTCTAATTTTTTTTTACTTGCACAGGACCATCTATGATCTCAGTTACACTGGAAACAGATAAAATACAATGTCATAAAAGCGATACAAAAACAAAAAGTATTTACATTATTCAGCTTCAACATTTTTAGGATTACTGGCTTATTTAATATAATACTTTTGCGTTCTATTCAGACTCTATAAAAAAACATTTCTGTATTAAATATGGTCAAACATGCATACAAGAAGGCAAGCAGTAATTCAAAAGAATTCAGTGAAGTGCTGTGATATGAAGCAAAAACATACTAGTATGAACTAGTTTGGGATTATTTTCTTTTTTCATAAAAATAAAATACTTTTAAGTTCAGTGATTTTGGTTGTGAGCCTTTTTAAAGTAAATGGCCCACAGTCATATAGACTTACATTGTTTATAAAAGCTATACTGTATTTTTATGCGACTATAATTTAAAGCTTTTGAAAATGTACAAAATTTGTCAACATGACATACTTCCTGCTAATGATAACTCAACGTCTAACAATGCTGCAGCAATTCTAGCTGTAGCTTTTTGATGAGTTGTCATCAATGTTACATAATTCATCTACAAAACATTTGTGTGTTTATTTATTATTCATTAACATGCAATTATTTTATACGATCACTTATAAAATGTACTATTTGTAAAGAGTGGTACTATTATTTTAAGATAAAAGGCTCACAGCTCATGGCCTTTTGATTCTTCCCAGGAACATTAAAAGGAGTCTCACACTGATGCTCATAAATTCTGCTCCTCTGCGAATACCTTTAGGCCACCTCAAACATGAAAGCATCCCTAAATCAGAATTTGTACAACCTGCCTTTTAAGTTTATAATCCAATAATGTGCACTCCCATTTCTCTCGGGGTGAAAGGTATACATTCCATCACACCAACACACATGAAGACACACACACCCACACACAACCTGGAGACTTACTCTGAGTTTACCCATAACTACTGCCTGCCAAACTCTGACCATAACTTATCCTAATGTTAAAAGATAGCTTTAATATATAAATTTGAATGATTTAGATCATGAGGATTTGTTCCCTTGTCCACATACAAAAAAAAATTTGCATGTATGTGTGTAAATAAATTTAGGTCACCACAACAAGTGTAATATCTGCCACCCCACAGACACTCAAATGCAAACCACAACAACTGATACCAAAAAATTTACGTATGGAAGATCTGCTTATATTTAACAGATGTATGAAAAAACATTTGAGGAAGTGGTTATTTTCCTCGCAAACTTTCCCTTAGATCTGTTAGGGGAATGTGCTTAATAATCTGATCGGCTTATGTCCAGTGACCCGTTGTTGTTGTATCTCTCTCCCAAGCTCCGTCTGCTTTGTCTCTTCATTGCTTTCTCTCTCTTTTTGTCTTTTAGCCAAGTTTTTTTTTATTCTTTGAAGCTCAGTGGCTGAACATGAGCTGGGGGAAAGCAATGGAAAGACTGTGCTTGACGCAGTATGTTAAACGTATTGCCACCTATTCAGTTTCACTCATTGTCTTCTTACAGAGAAAGAAACAAACAATATACGTTATAAGTTCATGTGAGTGGGCACAAAGTAGTTAGCTGGTGCAGACACACCTTTCACTTCTCCAAATGCCTGACTGACTGTTTAGTACAAGCCTCCACTTGTTGGTTGCCAAAAGTAGAGGTTACCTGTTGATAATGATAGTCATCAATATGTGATTATTGATTGTGAATGTGAACTCACTATTGCTACAAGTTTGCATTTAATTTTGTTTTTTATATGTAAAACTTAAAATTTTTGTACTCCTAGATAATTTGTATATCTTTACCACCTTTTGCCCAGTTTTACTGCTACTGAAAACATAAAACATAAATAAAACTGTTTTTACAAGTAAAATGTTGCATGAGTATACTCACAGTGGGTGGAATGGAAATGTTTGCTAAAGTTTAAAAGTTTTAACCCAGGGTGAATATATTGTCTTTGAATTACTCCCCTGCGACCATGATAAGCGGAAGGGAATGGATGGACGGATGGATTGATGTTAAACTACTTACTCTTTTATTAGTTGTTCTGTTGGTTATGAGAATTATCAATTACCTATACACTGCCACTTCATCAGTTACACATTGCTAACACTGGGTTACCTTCAGGGCTGCCTTAATTCTTCTTGGTGATGTGATATCATTATTATTATCATATCATTACATTACATTGCTGCTGATTTTTCAGCTGAAGATCAATTATGAGAATCTCCTCCTCCACCACATGCCAAAGGTACTCTAGGTGTCTATTAACTGTTTCTTATATTCTGTTTTTCCACTGTACTTGAGCCCTCCAACTGCTTTATATACAAACACACATTCATCAGTGGCATGCCGTGACTTTTACAGAAAGGCAAGCAGAGACAATCGTCACCCCTCACACCCACTACACACACAAACAAACACACCTTCTTCAAAAACACCAATTTAACAAGATAAACTGGATCAGATTAAAACATGCCATTTGTGCTGTCCATCTGCACATCTTCACGTTTCTACACTCCTTCCTGGCTGAAGAGATGTAAAATATTTCTAATAACTTAGTTAAATAAATATCTACCATATTCCCCCCACTTTTTTGTATTGTTAACTGACAATGACAAGTGGTGGAGGAACTTTTCAAACCAAAAAGCAATAAAAAACCTTACTTTACATAAAACTGTATTATTGAAAAATTGTGTATAAAGTATCAAAACTAAAACTATTCTGCAGAAAAATGTCACTAATCAGTGTTAAATATTATTTTTTATCACTGCTCCATATGTTTAAGGTTGATCACATTTTAAACACTGTATTTCTGTTTAATTTTCAGCATCAAATTCTATAAATCACACATTTGTCGTGGCTGTCCTGTGAGGACCGCATATCTATGAAAAAAAAATCATTTGTTCGTTGCCCATCTTTTCTACATCACAAATGTTCTCCAAGGTGGCCAGTAAGACAACTAGTTGTGTTTCCATACGAAGCATATTACTGATCTCAGAGCAATGAAAGCTCCCCTCAGCTTACCATGAAAGACCAGTGGTTTATCCAAAAAGGACATGCACAAATCACCTGAAACAAACTGCTGGCCTCCTAGCTCCAGTTATTGTTAATAGGAGACAGACACGCCTTCAGAGATGGAAACAGCTACATTTTTCTGTGAGATAAAATAAGCACAGCTTTCAGCAACAATAGCCAACTGCAGTCACAAAATAGCAGTAATGTAAAGGACAGATTAACTGACAGGAGGAGCTTTATGATGAGGGATCACTTCACTTTGCTATGTTATAATTCACGTTTATTTTTAGATTTGACAAGGCACGCTACTTGCTTTGCTTGTCCTGATGGAACATCACTGACACTACCAGTCTAAAGTTTGGACACACCTTCTCATTCAATGTTTTGTTTTTATTTTTGCTACTTTCTACATTGTAGATACATAAACAATGTGGGCTTTAAAGATAATTAAGAAACTTTCTGAAGGAAACCTGGGCTTGTTAAGAGAGACGCCATCCATTCCACTTTGGATGGAGAAGCTCTCATTTCTAAGAATCTGGCCAAATATATTAAGCCCCCCAAAACGTGACGATCCAGAGTTGGGACCAGGAAACAGAGTTGCAGTCTTACACGCCTCTCTGCAGCTTCTCTCCTCCCATTATCCCCCCAAAACCCCATCCCCTCAAGGTCTGTGTCAGCTCCCAAGCAGACAAAAAAAACAAACAAACTAAAAACCGGCAAAAAACAACTGAAACATAAAAAAACACAAAGAAAGAACAATACAGTATCATCAACAGCACCAAAGACTAAAACAGTGAAATGTGGATTGTTGAACATTAGGTCTCTGTTACTTCATGAGTTAATAATTATTCAACAAATCGATTTATTTTGCCTTACAGAAATACAAAAATGACAGCCTCAACACGGCATTTAATCTGTTGTTAGACTCAATTGGCTCAGATCAGAGCTCAGATAAATGCCATACAGAGTTCCAGTAGCACACACATCCCTACATCAGCTGTTCAAAGGAGACTGTGCAAATCAGGCCTTTATGGTCAAATAGGTGCTAAGAAACCTCTACTAAGGGAAAGCAACAATCAGAAGAGATTTGTTTGGGCAAACAAATGTGTGGGGTTCAACACATTGGGTCTAACCCACAACCCTGAGATTAATAATCTCATAGTCTTGAGCTAATCAAGCTCCACAGTAAGCCTTCAGTTCATGTCATACCAACATTTAAGACAAGTTCTTCCTCTGACCTCTAATATAAATAAAGTATTTACACCCAGGAAACTCTCACTAGATAGTTTTTCTTTTCAAACCAATCTTTGTAAACCCTAGAGATATTTCTGTGAGAAAATTCCAGTAGATCAGCAGTTTCTGAAATACTCAGACCAGTTTTTCCAATGTGACTGATTAACAGGTAAATGTAATAAAGAGGATGTATATAAGTAGCAACAATGCCAGCAGATATGAGTGGGTATATATAGATTCTGGATAATGTTTGAGCTTATTGTATCCAGCTTATGGGACGCAGTATCCAACAACAAGACCAAATTGTCAGTACCTGTTTTACTAGTAATATAAAATTCTTAGTCAGTACTCTCATGTCACTCATTGTTATTGCTTTATCATAAATTAAATAAAATGATAATTGATTTCATTTTAAGACATATTTAATTATTCCAATATTTAATTAATTAATTATTTCATAGTTCCTGTGCTGCTGTCTATGAATTTATTTTCCATGTAAATCTCACTGATCAAAATCAAGAACTATGTCTAACACTGATTTAATCAAAATCATTGCTTTGGTCTGAAGTCAGTTCTTTCAGTGAACACTGCTCAATACAAGTACACAGAGTTTGAACTTGCATGCTTCTAGTTCCTACTTTGCAAGTACACTCAGAAGTCAGGACTTCTGAGCATGGAACATCCAGCTCACAGTGAGACAGTAGAATATTTGATGACATCAGCTCACTTTCACATTGTACTTTACTGCCTTTTAACCCTTATGGTTAATATTCACAATGAATATTGTGAATATTCATTGATTTTTTTCAAGGAGAGGGTAGAGCTGGGTGAATGGGTGGGTGCTTTCACTCCTGCCACTAGCACTGCTACATGATTTTACATTGACGTGATGGCCAAATAGGTCCTGCAACATTGGGTACGAAGGGGTTGTTCAGTTGGTTGCATTCTCCAACCTTTACCACTAGATGACACTAAATTACACACACAAAATACATAAATGAATACCTATTAAATTCATATTTTAACCACAAAGAACTCCCACTGCAAACCATATAGGACATTAGACTGTATTTTTAAGCTCAAACAGGTGACGTGACAATAACAATAAAATTTTTGAGAGCCGGTGTACAATGAGTCAGGGCTGCTGAATACGTACAAAACTTTGAAAGAAACATGTTCAAACGGGGTGTCGTTTTTGGACATCCGAAATAGCTGCATTTTTTTAATTTGCATATACAGGCACAGTATTCAATTGACCTTGCTCTGAACGACTTGCGACTTAAACTGAAGAGAATAACGTCATTTGAAACAATCAAAAGTAAACTTATCTTTTCACATCCAGTTTGCAGCTTTACGCCATGCACATCAAAGCAGGAAGGTCCCAGAGTAATAAAACTGTGACCTAGATAACGTGTCATAAAATATACGGCTTAAACTTAAACCATACAACTGATGTGAAAAAACAGTGGGTGGGGTGAGAAAATAGTTATTTATTCAAGTTAAGTCTTTAAAGCGTTTCACAACATTTTTCAGCATCAGTCAGTCACTCAAAGCTCCAGCAGACCAGTTACCATCCCCCATCTCAAAATCAAAACACAAGTACATGTGTGCAGTCCGCTGTCACGTGTCGAAGAAAGCCCCCAACAAAACAAATGGGATTAAAAAAAAGCTGTTGAGTGACAGGAGTGATTATCCAATCGGCCTCCCGAATCTGGGTAGCAACAAGATAAATACAGACCTTTTGACCAATCAGAGAGCAGTAGGGGGCGTGAATTGACGAATTCTCGCGCTTACTTCCGTCAATATTTCCAGCTCCGCAGGAGGGGAAGGCTAGAGACGGAAGCAGAGACACAACAGAAGAGCTGCTTCTCTTTAACGGTTTGTTTGGCCGTTTTTCAGAAATTCACAGTCTTATACCAGCGTAGCGGAGATTCATTATTTTCTTCTTGTCGTAATTATTTGTTTTGGGTCGACTGACAGCTTCGTGTTTGATAGCTAAAACGACTTTAACAGCGCCCGCTAACGCTGTCATTGTCCAAATTCTGAAGGTAGAAAAATATATAATTGCGTCACGGATATTGCAAGGTATGTTATTTAAGTATATTAAAACGCTGTGGCTTAGTCTGGCCCTTTACATACGAGTGTTAAATCTGTAAACGCGCTGTAACAGGGTAATTGAGAATGGCTGATGGCCCTCTGCTTTATGTGATATGCAGTTGAAAGGTAGCTGCAGGCTACAGTGTCTCTATGAACACTAAGAGAAACCATAATAATACTTTTTATTTTCACCTTTTTTAACCAATGCTGGCATAAAATATAAGAATCTATGTGTGGTGGGATTTGTTTAAAAACAGTCAGTTTCAATTTGTAAGCTTTAAAAAAAATCATCTCAGTGTTTTTGAACTGCCATTAAATTGGTGATATTTATAACTTGTTCACCTTTTCATTTAAAAGTTGTTGTTTTTTTCAGTAGAACCTAATGTGAACATAATGTGAATATAACCGGTTAAATGCTTAAAACTGTTTGTGAAATTTTATTGTAGCATGCTGTATTTAACAAGGACAAATTAGATTTCAAAATTTCTCTCTTCTTTGCATGGTGGCATCAAGAATAAAAAAATCATTTTCTAACAAAAGCTGGTTAAACCTCCAGGTGTGAAGTAGCAGCGGCCCTCTCTGCTCACAGTCTCACACCTGCCAGACAAGATGCCTTTCTTGGGTAAGGATTGGAGATCGCCGGGGTGGAGCTGGACAAAGACGGAAGATGGCTGGAAGAGGATCATCTTGTTCGGAGATGTTTTGGAGGACAACAACGGAGAGATTGATTTGAAAGAGTAAGTTGCCTTCACCTTTATCTACCTTTAATCAAACTTCTTTGGTTTAGTATCATCTCTGTCTGAGCTCTACATATTTAAGTAGTCAAAAATTCACCCAATTAAAGTGCACTTTAGCTCTGTATCACATTGGTGACCTGTCCTGGGTGTACCCCACCTCTAGGATAGGCTTCAACCTCCCTGAGACCCTCATAACGGCGTGCAAAAGAGAATGCATAACAGTAGTATATCTAAAGTTTTGCTGCTCAAAATATTGATACAGCCTAAAATGGAATGAAAAAAAAAAACGAAATTGCTGGTCATCTTCCTTTAAAAAAAACAAGGAGTTTAATCAGTTTTGAGTAAAAGTAGATCATAGTTTATTGGCTTACATTCATTGCCTTATATGGCAATATGTTTGTAGTAGCTTGTATGTACATTGTACTTTGACCATTTTTAGTTTGCTGACGACATTTTGGAGTGCTGTAAAATTTTATGAGTTATATTAAAAGTATAGTAATCAAAACAGGTTGCTTTTATTGTATAATCCAACTGTGCCTTTAGAGGCCAATCTATGCCTTCAGTGGATACTCTAAATTGGATTACAGAATCACAGATTTCTTAGAAAATAGAAAAGGGGAAAAAACTAAAAGGAGCAGTGGTGAATGATTTAATAAGGATACATGAGTGGACAGATATCCGCTGAACAACATTTCTCTGGATATTTTTCACATTTTTAAACTTTGTAAGACCTACAAACTCTTTCAGGCTTCTTTTATATGTGTAAAATAAAAAAATGTAACCACAACAGTAGGCTAATTACATGTAATACCTGGCTTAATGGATCTAATGTCATGGGTTGCTGTTTGCTGTTACTGAAGAATTTTCTAAGCTATGATATGTGTTAATCCCTAACTGTAAGTTGACTCTCCTTCAGGATAATACTGAAGCTAAAGGGGAACTGGTGTAAAATGACCTGTTTACACAAGTCTGTTATAGAGATACCTAATAGCCCAGGGTTAAAGGGTACATAAGGCAACAATTCACTAATCATTCAACCACTTATTATGAGGGCCATAGCACATACAGTTGTGCTCAGAGGTTTACATACACTCATTATGGGGATGAATGTTGTGGTAATTTGGGTTTTTTAATGATTTCTTTGAACTGTTCTTTTTCAGGGGTGGAATGATTGTACAGCATACATCTTTAATGACTTTAAAAACAGCAGGACTTTCACACAAATTGAATTTATGAGGAGTTTTAAGTTGCACAGGGTCAAAAGTATACATATGCGCCCACTAATATTTGGTTCAGTGTCCCATCTCATGCAGATGCTTTTGCTATCTGGCCCAGCTTCCTCTGTTTTTGCTTTGAGGCAACAGTGATGCTCAAAGCTTTTTCTGTCCAACATTCACACCCATCCAGACTCTGATGAGCACATCGGGAGCAACTCAGGTTCAGTATCTTGGATGCAAACTGGAGCAGGGATTGAACCTTTCAATTTTGTAGGGTACCTGCTTTTCCTTCTGAGCCACAGCCACCATCAGCAATGACATTGGTTCTCACGATGACTGTATGTAAACTTTTGACCTTTTATGAGGTGATTATACTGTACATTCCCATAATTTCAGCTTGGTTTTGCCAAAGAGTGTTGTTACAGAAAAAAGAATTGAGTCGACATATTTTAACATAGTTTTCAATGACATTGATTTGGCAGTGAATCCTGTAGTTCTGTAAGAGCAAAGAGTGTTTGTAGTTGTGTTTATGTGAAAAAGAGTCTCCTAATTATGACCAATTATTTAATTGTGACAAATCTGAATGTGATATCTCATCAAGGTTTCTCAATGCTGCAGACTACTTGCACAGCAAGTGACAAAACACACAAACCGCTCGCTGTGAGAGTGGAGCAAATATTGATTAGATTCGATTTTCATCTGGTTCTGCGTATAAGTCACATTCTTTATTGATTATTCTTGTGATTCTTCCAGTTTTCCGTGTTAAAAGAAAGTAGGCCTACTTGAGCTTTCAGCGTAATTTCACCTTTTCCTTAATCATCTCTGAGTCTGAACACAGTGTGGAGACTTCGGGTAAAGGCTTGGATGTGACTCGTGTGAAAAAGCTCCACTACTATGAGTTCAGAGTTCAGTTGCTTTGCTCTGTGGTTAACAATTCTAGCTAAAAAAAAACCTCTTTAAAGACACAAAATTCCAGCAGAAGGTCAGTTTAGGTCTGGAATAATGAAACAACCATGTGGTAATAATGACAGAGTTCACAGCCAACCTCAGGTAGAGAAGGCTGTTACCATTTGGGAAAACTTGGAATTTTGGTTAGAAGAATTCTGGATTGTAGAAGGGTAATTATGCTGACTGCATAATGTATCAGGTAGTGGGAATTTGATTTGCTCAGTTTAATACTGGGAAGTGTTACTCCATTTTCTCACAGAGCCCTCAATCGGGGTTTTGAAATCCTACTAAATTCCTAATGAAATAACCAAATTGTTATGTGTGTATGTATGAAGGTCTTTGATCAGATTTATTTATGCTACCTCTACAAGTAGTTCTGTCTCAGGTTGCCGTCTTATGAATGTGGTGAAGTTTTAGAATAGTCTAAGCATGTGTGTTTTTGTTTGTTTATTTATTTTAAAGTGTCAAAGTTTTTTGTTTTCGATTTTTTTGGCAAGTTTTCAAGGTTTTAATCACAGCAAGTATAGTCGTGCTTCTCTCAGGGCATAAAGTATTACAGGGTCATAACTTTTTCACTTAAGCATATTAAACTTTATTAGGGTGTTTTGGCTTGGTGTTTCTTACTAAACCAATGTTTCCAATAGTGCCTTAAATCTTAATGTCGCTGCAACTCTTAGTATAAAGATGGACTGACTACAACTGATCGACTGCCAAGTCTCTCTCTAAATGTTGACATGACTGTCAGACACTGTCCAGCATCCGCAGAGCATTCTCAGAAGGTTTTCAAGTAAACATTTTTTTTTCCATTATTAAACAGAAAACAGGGGAGAGTTGACAGGAAATTAAATGATAGGAATATAAAACAAAAGCTTAATGTTTCCAATTACATGGTCCGTCTCAAACCACCAGGACACACTGGATTTTTCTTGGTGAAATTACAAGAATAAGACCAGAAGTGCTCACGAACCATTAAATCGCTTAGAATTGGTGCCATAACATCTAGGCTTTTATGAGGTGATTTACATCACACAGTTCAACTTTTTTTCTTTCTGACTACATAGTAATATCATACAAACAACTTCTGAATGTGACCTGTGTGCAGTATATACAGCTAATCCTAAACCTCTGTGCATATGACACTTCTTTTTCACACACGTTCATCGTGCATGCTGTTAGATTGTAACAAAATGAGTTGAAGTTAATGTGCTTGTGAGCAGGTTAGGTTTGAAGCATAAGTTGCCATGACTGAGCCTAATCACGGAAAACTACAGGTTACACCTTAGGTTCCCTCTCAGAATTGACATCATAACTATTTTACAAGCCTTGGCTTTTATGATAACAGTGCATAATGATAACCTCCAATTTCAAACACGCTGGCTGTTGTGTGTTCAAATAATGGGGCTTAGTGGATTAAAGACTTTAATGGCAACAGCTTGTTGAGATCAGCTAAACCAAAAAAACATCTTCTGCTTTTCGTCTTTCTGGTTTATATTACACACTGCCCCTGTCTGCAGCTCATGTGGCCTCCCACAGCAGAGCTCATGTTGTTCTCCACAGGAAACTTGTATTGTTTTGACATGTGCCAACTGGCAGTGAGCAGTTGTAAAAATGAGGAGACAAGAGGGGATTTTCTGTATTCATTCATTTCTTTTTGTATGTATTTTTTTCTGCTCCAGCTTCCTGTTCTGCTTGTGTTTTGGAGTTTTACTGGATGGAGGATTATTAATTGCCTCATTGTATATGACTAGGCATTTATATGTTGGCACGTCCTTCTACATCTTGAATTTATCTGACTCCCTCGCCTCTGTTGTTTAGAAATTTGTTGTTTATTTTGTTGCATTTTCATTAGAGTTTACTGAAAAGTGATCTTCTCAAGTCAACTGGTGACATCTCTGATCATTGTGAGGACCAGAGACTGTTGATATGGTGGACAATAGTTCATGAGCAAGCCTCATAAAACGTAAACACACACGCAGGGTTTGGTTCGTGTCACGCTGGTACTGACAGGGTGGAATTGATGGCATCTCAGTAGCAGTTGGTGACGTCCCCTTCAGGCCAGGGGAATTTTCTGTCTAACTAACAGTACTTCTCGGTACCACAGTGACTCGTCAGCAGTCTTTAGCCTGTCATCAGACAATAACTAATTACATCATTTAGGCAAATTGGCTGCTCTTCAGATGCAGTCTCCCTCCACAAAGCCAGTGACCTCATGGCAACCGAGGTACGTTTGCCAGGCGACCACATGTAGGCCAGAAAGAAAGGAGACAATACACTGGGTGTGTACTAGAATGGTACACAGTGTTACAGAAGTACTTCAGATCACAGTGCGTGTGTAAATCTAAAACAAACTGGTCACTGATCTTCATGCTGTCGAGTGTCAGTTGAGTGTTTGAACCTCAGTTTAATGCTCATTTCTCTTACAAGTAATCGTGTAAATTGATTGAACTTAATCAAATGTGTTTGTCTACTAAGAGACTAGAACATCATCTAAAAGTCTTCATACTATATTTTGTATTCGGTTAATTTCCTTTGGAACTACGTGCTCCCTTCAGGGCCCTGTTTATCTTTTATTTGAGGATTTTAAAATGTCCACAAATCCTTTTGAATAAGTTGTTCCTTTGTGATGTTTTTATTGGTTCCTTGGAGACGGTTATTCCATGTGCAGCCTGTGTAAGAAAGTCACCCTATTGAATTCCACCTTTTTATAATTCACTTTGACAGATTACTGCGCTTGCAAGTGTGTTTGTGTTTATGCCTGTGCAACTGGATAAATGGATAGAGACAAGGGATTACTGTGGAGCTCATTCACTCTGATCAGCTGACTCTGTAGTCAGACAAGCAAAGCCATGTCTTTACTTATGCTGGAGAAAATTTAAGTTGGTCTCTTATTCCATAAGACCAACTTAAATATGCTTCTGGAAGTATATTAGAATTGATAACCAGTGTAATGTAGAACAGCTGTGGCTCAGGAGTTGATTAGATTGTTCATTAATCAGAAGCCTGGTGGTTTGATCCCTGGTTTGACTGTTTTACACGTTGAAGTGTCCTTGACCAGGAGACTGCATACCCAGTACGTCCACTGGTTTATTTGATCAATAAAGTCCACAGAATAATGGGCTTAATGGTGTGAATATACGTGTGAATGGTGAAATGTGGCTTGCACTGTTAGTGTTTTGATAAGTTCAAAAGAAAGGACTGTATAAATACCATCCATTTGCCCTAGGGTCTTATTTGGAGCTCTCCTCGAAGATGTTTTCCATGAAAAAATTCCCTTCGTGCCTTAACATGTATTAAATGTAACTCTACCTCTTTTCCTGATTTTATTTTATTTTTTTGATTGTTAGCATGGACAGATCAATGAATATGCAAAGTTGTCCCTGTCCTGACCCCTCCGTCTTCACTAGTCCACCCCCGCTATCTTTGTGCTTCTGCGAGGCCCCACTCGCAAGATCTTATTCTACATTGGGGTAGACAGGATTGGTCCAAACCAACTTGTTTTGCAAAAGAAGAAAATCCAGTGCTTAAGAGCAGGAAAAAGAGAGGAAAAAGTCACAAAACATATCAAATGAAGCCGCATGGGACCAACCGCACTGGACGTTTTTGTCAATGCACCAAATATACAAGTTCTTCAACCTCTAGAAAGCAATCGGGTAAAAAAAAAAAGGAAAAAAGCATCCACTAGTTCCAAAGGTTAGCATGATGCTAGTCACATCATAGAGATATAGCAGCACAGAAGTTGGAAACACATTTTTAAAAGGTATGAGATTAAAAAACAAGTCTGTGTGTTATCAGCAGACTTTCCAACTGCTCGCTGAGCACTGTTGGGAACTATTTAAAGACTACATGACCCATATGATGACCCTGAGTTGGAAACCCCCACTGACAGGACTCTGACTTACTCAAGGGCTATGGGTGCACCATGGTACAATGTACTATTGCCTCATAGAAAGAAGGTTCTGGGTTCTAATCCCGAGCCTGAGCGGACTCGGTAGATGCTACCTTTCTGTGTATAGTCTGCAAGTTCTCCTTGTACCTGTGTAGATGCATGTTAGGTTAACCAGTGATTTTGAATTGGCTTTAGATTTAAATATAAGCATGTCTGTCTTGTCAGTCATGACAGGCTGGTGACATGGCCGATAAAGAACCCACGTCTCACCCTATGACACCCAGGGAGGGGTTAGCTTACCAAGAATTCTCTCTTAGCTGGCAGTGTTGCCGCTTAATTTAACCAATGGATTATTAATGCAGTGTATCAGATACCAGCTTAGTTCAGTAATTTGATCTGTCTCACAACGCTCATTAGAAAATCAGCGAACCAGAACTCCATGATCACACTCTTATTCATGATTGAAGTTTTGCAGCTTGTTTTTTGTTTTTTATTGTTTTTTCACATAGTTGTTTTAATTTGTTTGTACTCAACAAGTAATTTGTTTTGTGAGTATTAGTTAATATTTTGACCTGAATTTAGTAAAGACATAGTAATAATTTACCTAATTGGTGGTTTAATTTTGTGGAAGTAGATTGAAAGAGTAGAGAACAGGCACAAAGTAAGCAACAAGTCTCTCGCACAACACAGGACTGTAATCTGAATTTTTAGCCTTTTTATGCAGTAAAAATGGTAAGAAACGTCTTCACAAACCCTGGGAACATCTGTATTCGCTATGTTGACTTGAATGTGACATGTTTTAATTCGTATTTCTGTTGGAGCTCGGCCTTTTTGAGTGTTCTCCGACAGCAATGTGAAGTTGAGGTCAACAACGAAAATGCTAAGTTCTGTGTTATCAAAAATAACACAGCCCTGAGGCAAGAAACAACAAAGATTAGATACAGCACGCTTAATGTTCTGAGACCTCTGTCCGACATGTTTGACCTTGGCCTGCATATCAGTGTAGCAGTAATACAACAGGTTTCCTTCAGTTTCTTTTTTTCCTCTGATCTTTAATTATTTATTTCCCTATAAGTTCAGTAACACTACATCACCTAACTTGGCTATGAGCCATCTTGCCGTGCAACTGTGACACACAGGCTATCAGTAAAAAGTCACTGATTTGCTTCAGGGCGACGCCACAGTGGTTCGGTGGTTTGTAATTACATGGTGTTTTCAGACTTGCGTGGAAGTGTTATTAATGCATTACGCACATGTTTCCTCTGTCCAAACAGGCTCTGCAATGGCAACAATGAAAATCTGTTTGTTGGAGATGTGTGTGAGCTCTCCACCACAAAGAGGAAAAAGGACTTCTACAACAATAACACTAAATCCCAGTGTGAGTTTCAGCTGCACATAATCACTGTTTTGGCTCGGGGAACTTTTTGTGGCATGAAGATTAAAAGCAATGTGTACAAAAGTGCAAAAGTCAGTGAGACAGAAATAAAACTCTCAGGGATTTGGATTAAGGTTGTGCTGCAAATGTTGTCTTTTTTATCAATTTGTAGTGTCCTCCGTCTCCAGATGCAGTGCATCCATTATAATATTAATAAGCACATCAGCAGCTCTTGTGCACCTTTTGAGGTTGTCTAGCTTACCTAAGTACTTCTGCATTTTATAGCTAAGATTTACATAGAAAATCTGAAGTGAAGTAACTTTTTATACTTTTAATAATAATTTGCCCTTAAATGATCTTGAAACTTTCATAACTATCAGTTCTTCTAGAGAGCACAAATTGATTGTATTATATCATTATCCTACTGTATCAGTAAGACTTGTAATGTAATCCATACAGAAACCCTTAAACAATTTCAGACTTTGGAAATGTTATAATGTTCAATGTTGACTCAAACTTTTGCAAATAAATACATTTTTAAAAAGTCATTAAGTTTCAGGTGAAATATCTTGTCCCTCTCTTGTCATTAAAATATGTAAAATTCAATGATGCACAACTGTAAGAAAGCTTTCATTAAAATGTTTGTTTTTGCATTTTTTTTAGTTGTTTTCACAGATAAATGGATCTACATTCAGAAAGGGAGCACAAAAGAAGTGAGTACTGAGGCGTTTCACACAAAGGAGCGATTGTCTTTTAATGGAAAATACACATTAGTCAGTTCTTTAATTAACAGAGCTTGTGTGCACATGTTTTTTCTGATGTGTACCTACAGCGACATGGATACTGCACACTCGGCGAAGCTCTCAACCGGCTAGACTTTTCCAGCGCTATTCAGGACTTGAGAAGATTTAATTACGTTGCAAAAGTGAGCATTGATGCTCGTACATGATGTTAAAGAAACCTTTTAATTGTATGACTTATATAGCGCATCTTAAGCTCCTCCTTTTTTTTCTGTCACCCACAGCTTTTTCAGCTAATAGCCAGATCGCAGCTGACGTCTTTGAGTGGAGCTGCCCAGAAAAACTATTTCAATATCTTGGAGAAGATTGTACGAAAGGGTGAGAAGACCTGACATGGGGTGTCTGAGGGATAAATTGCACATACAGACTCTTTATTTTCATTATTACTTTTGGTGTCAGCGGCTTTCAAACTCTAATTTAGTTTTTTTCAGGGCGTTTTGTGTTGGGAAAAGTAGTTTTTATGTTTATAGATTTTTTGTGTGTGTGCGTGTGTGAATGTGAAGCCTTTGAGCGATCAGAACATGCTTTCTCTCATCCTGCTGTTCAGTCGTTGCAGTCTCATGTTTAACCGCAAAACCAATAGGGCTAGCATGCTCCATCATTACAGGGTTACAAAGGACAGACCAGGACTGTATTTTTTTTTTTTCATCCTTCAGTGGTGTGTATATTTCTGGTAAACACATTTTAGTTCTTTTGCAAACTTGAAGCTTTTTTGTAAAAAGAAATATTAGTTTTCCATTTGTCTTTTTGTTATGTATATGGGGTGGTTTACGGCAGGAGCCCGCACAACAACAAAAAATGTGTTATGATCCTTAAAAAAAAATTCCTCAATAGCCCTGGTGTTTTCCTTCATGTTTCTCTTTTGCTTGTGTTTTTATTCCAGTTCTGGAGGACCACTATAACCCACGCCTCGTCAAAGAGCTTCTACAAGACCTGAGCTCCACCCTGCACAGTCTGACCATCCATGGCAGGTGTGTCCTCGTGGGAAACGTCAACATCTGGTTGTGCCGTCTGGAAACCATTGTTAAATGGCAGCAGGAGCTGAACAACCTCCAGATCCCCAAGGTATTTTTATTGAAATCGCAGAGTAGGTGGACCGCAGAACTTCCAGACAGCAATCTAAAATAGCAGCCATGCTGGAAATCTGTCTGCGCTGACTTGTCATAAGAGTGCTGTTTAAAATGAGAAGTAGGCTAAAAATCTGCCTTTTTATTTACAGTGCTATACATGTAGCTCCATTTGTACCTGCTTATGAATTATGACTTATTGACAAGCTGGTCCAATTTACAAGCTGAATTTAATGTGGGAGAAATGTGAAATACAGAAGTGTTGTTAGTCCACTATTTATTTTTGGTGATTCTTGTTTCCTCAGCAAATGTGCACTGGCATGTCATTCAGTGATTTGCCCCTGCACATGCAAAACAAGATCCTCTATAAGTTCTCTGATGCCTGTGACATCATTAACTTGGGACAGGCCACACCAACATTGCACATCCTAAGTGAGAACAACACACTGTGGAAGAAACTCTGCCTCTTTCACTTTTCGGACAGACCGGTGGGTATTACACTTAATCATTTGAGCTTGAATCTAAGGTTTTATTACTTTTAGTCATACATATATAGTCGAGTGTTGTAAAACTGGATTGCTTCAGAACTAGAAGTAGAGCCCATGTTAACCACTAGAGGGCAGAGTTGGCACAATTTATTCACAGCTCGCAAATGAGCTTATCCTCTAGCTCTTACACACACACACACACACACACACACACACACACACACACACACACACACACACAAGCACACTATCTTAGACCTTTCGCACTCTTTCAGGATTGATGTTAATGAGGAATTGTTCTTGATTATATCTAAATACACACTGTTCTTGTTTTAATTGCATCTATCCCCAGAGTGTTTTAAATAGCTGGTAAAAGTTTCTTTCCATCCATTGTGTGTGTGTGTGTGTGTGTGTGTGTGTGTGTGTGTGTGTGTGTGTGTGTGTGTGTGTGTGTGTGTGTGTGTGTGTGTGTGTGCCCACTGCATTTTTGCAGTTCTGCAGGACTTTAGCCATAACCAGGAATGACAATGTGGACTGGAAGCTGATGTATTTCACCTTGCAGAAACACTACCCCATGAAGGAGCAGTACGGCGACACGTTGCACTTTTGCAAACACTGTAGCATCCTCTTCTGGAAGGTAAACGAGACAATGCAGCAGCAACAGTCTAAGCACGTTTCCTTATACTGATTTATTGATTTTGGTGGGAGATTTGGTGGGGATCAAGATAATCAAAACCTGTAGGCACATATGTAATGAATAAAATCTAACATGACTTGTAGTCATGTAATAGTAATATGACTATTATATTATAAATTTAGTTCACCAGACTGCTATTCTGAAATAACCTAACAGGTTTAGTCCAAGTTTAACTGCTTACTGTTAAAAGAAAAGTCATATCTTTATATTTTGAATAGTTTACCTTCCTTGGTATTGCTTTTGTATTTTTAACTCTAATTATTTAATATTCAGTTTACTCTAAATTCTTAAAGCCAGCAATAAAAAGGTTTGCTGAATCAAAAAGAACCGCAGAGCACTGCCTGTAGTGCAGATCCTTGTTCACGATTACAGTACAATAATTTAAAAAAAATTATAGTGTCAAGCAAATTAACCGACTGGTTTGCTTTCAGCAGCACAGAAAATCTGATCTTTTAACTAACTAACTAAGACAGAGATCATGTTATAGCAAGATCAGGGAACTTCTAGAGATACAGAAACTGAACAGTGCAGCACTTTTATTAAAAAGTATTCCTATACATTCAGTTTCCTCTGTTTGTTTCTTTATTTACTTGCCACAAACTCGTTATTATCCTTTCCTGGGTACCTAAATTATTTAACCTGCTGCTTTCTCTGCATCCTTCTCCTTGCTTGGCACCCATCCTTCCTGCCTCTTCTCCTGGTTCCCCTTGTCCCTGATACCTTAAGGATTGCCATCTGGCTTTGTTATTGAAGGTACTTTATGTCCCATAATGCTTTTCTATTTCTTAGATTGCCATCTTGTCTCATTTCCCCGATGATTGCCCCGATGGTCCGATTTCATTTCCTTGTATTGAGTTTTGTCTTTTGCTGTCCTGTCATCGTGTTTTGTAAACTCTGACATTGTTTCCGCTGACTTCTCCTTTAACCTGCTCCGGTTAAAATAGATTTTTTTTCCCCCCTGAATGTCAGCTGTCACTTTGTCCAACATAAATATTTGGACACTTCCATGTGCTATCATCCAGAACTTGCTCACCACATTTTTGTAAAATCCTTCCTAAGTTCTGTTTAGTTTTCACAAGCTTATCTATCAAGTGTCACATCACATTTTATCTTTTATATGCACTTAAATAGGCCGTGTGTTTTTACCACGAGTAAACAGTGACACATGGCCCTGAGAACTTTTAATTAAAACTGCCATAACCAGTGCTGTTATGTTCACAGTTTATGACATAATTACTAAATCACCCTAAGAGTAAGAGCTCGCTTCTGTGCTGTAATCAGTTTTAATTCTACTCTAAGTAAATGCTAGAATCATGACTGCGCCAACTCGGAGGTTTCCCAGTGTGCCTTCGTTCTAATGATTAAGCTGTTGACTTCCTTCCAGGACTTTGGCCACCCGTGCACAGCCAACGATCCAGACAGCTGCCTGATGCCCATCTCTCCGCAGCACTTTATCGACCTGTTCAAGTTTTAAACCCTCCATGCTGTTTTTCACCTGAAGCATCCGTTTAGCATCACTCCCACACCAAGAGGTGTGTACAAGAACTTGATGTCTTTAACCCAAATACAAAGGGCTTCAAAGAAATGTTTTCTTTATTTCGTTTACGTCTTTACTTCCTTACGCACAATTATTTCCGTAAATTGAGGAAAAATTAAATGAGAGGATTTCTCAGAATGTTGATAGAAGGTGATATATAAGCAAGGCTTTCTCCTTTCGCATACATGTTTGTCTTTTAAGACAAGAAAGGTTGCTCCTTACACAGGGAATAAAATATGATGTAAATGCAATGTGAATATTTTGAAAGGAAATATATGTAGAGCAAATCTTAGCATGTTTATGTTAAGTACAAAGCCCCCTAAAGATCATGACTGGAGTTCTTTTCATGTGGAATTTAAATTTAAATCAAACATTGAAGATATGACTTTCAGCCTTAAGGGATTTAACAAATGCTGTAAACCTTAATTGGACACCACTTCTTTGTGAAAATTGATAGTCACCCAAAGCATACTGTAAAAGTAAACAAAAAAGAGTTTCTCAAGGCAAGGAAATGGGATATTCTTCAATGGGCAAGTCAGTCACCTGATCTCAACCCATCAGAGTATGCTTTACAGTTATTAAATACAAAACTCAATGCAGAGACCTACAATCAAGAAGCCATTGAAGGTGGCTGCGGTAAAGGCCTGAGAGAGCAGGTCCAGGGAAAAAGCTCAAAGAATTTTCATCCAAGTATTAAAAACTATCCTCGTACCTGAAATTTTGTTAACTTGTCCAGTCGTTTTTGATCCTCTGAATTTGAGGAACTGTGTATAAAAATGGCTGTAATCCCCAAACAGTTAAAGCAAAATTTCTCTAAAACTGCTTAAATCAAAGCTGAAAGTCTGCACAAATTTTGAACCTAACTGCAGACATGTATTTTTATTTATTTTTTTAAATCACAAAGATGCGTTTCTAACGAACCATAAAATAGTCACATTGATATGAACTTCCTTTCCCCTCACAAGCGGGAAAATGAAAGGATATGATTGCATCATTACAACAAAGCGATCTACGACCATAATACGTTCATTTGTGTTCTGTCAGTATCAAAAGCAGTCTGCCCTCCATTCCCTGTGATTGCAGGCGTCGGTCCAGTTCAGTTACTCTTTAAAACTGATTGGAAAAAGATCTCTGAACTGGTTGGAAGCATTTCTTCTGCCATTAGCTGTTGCTGTATGTTTAGTTAATGTTATTGCACCAGGCCTGTCATAATAGCACTTCACAATATTGATATTATTGCACTACTACTATCTGCTCTATAGGCACACTATATATATTAAAATATTTGAGATGCATTTGACTTTTGTAGCAATAATGCTATCAGTCAAATTCATTTCTAATTTAGTTTTTTTTGTGCGGCTTTGTTTTGTTTTTTGAATATATTAAAATCAGTTACCATAACTATACAAAAAGACACGCCACAGTTATCGCCTTTAGAGAGTTATTGTAACCTCCCCAGCTTGGACTTTGCCCACTGCTGTGTTTCAGTCTGTGGTGCTATGGATGTCCAGCTGTAGCAGGCGTGGTACTTTTGATATTTGTGGTGCTTCTGATTTATGTATCAGCAACATGAAGTAGCATCAACACATTCCTGACCCAGTGCAAGTTTTACTCCCATTAAAAGCAACCATGTTCCAGCCATTATTGCTGCAGTGAAGGCACGGTTGCCGCTAAAGTGACTTAAAGCTGTCTGCAGTCGTTTTCAGAGATCCAGTCTGTTTCTTTTGTATAATACAGCTCAACCTTAAATTCATCAGCCAGATAAAAGGTTATTGCGAGGTAAATGTAGCCTGGCGAACTATTCTGTTGAGTGATCTTTAGGGGGCTCAGTATGTAAGTAATGGTAATGTGTTTAAAAAGAAAGTTTAACATTTATTGTGTGGCAGAAAAAGATGACTTGTGTTAATCTTTTATTTTTAATGGGGTTCAACAGCTTTTTGTTCCGTTTCATTTTGGTGGCATTTTCCTACAATAACTGCATGCCATGTTTGCGTCTCTGTTATGTTGTCCTCTGTGAATACCTGCCGTGCTCTGTGTACATCAAAAGCGTCAATGCGTCACGCACACACACAAAAGAAGTAAAACCCCATCAGCTGATCAGGTTGTTCTACTTTTGTCAGAACTGTCATGTGACAGGTAAATTGCAAAGCATTATTTATGAAAAAAAAGAACATTTTGTATCCTTCCAACTTTTGTAATACCCCTCTACTGTTCCCATACTCTTGATGGTACTGTCATGATTTTTCCGGGGCAGGAAGTAGCTATTCAGTAATAAATATTTCTAAAAACCTGTTTGTACTCTGTTATTACTTGATTGATGAGACTCAATTTTCTGAAGCCATGTAATCAAGTTAAAAAGGAGACTGGAAAACAAGAAGTGAAAGATCACATTTTGCCTATTTGTAAGGGTTAGATTATGTTTTTAATTATTAATAGAACAATATATTTGCAGTATTCTTTCTATTTATCTCGGTGTGTGTGTGTGTGTGTGTGTGTGTGTGTGTGTGTGTGTGTGTGTGTGTGTGTGAGAGAGAGAGAGAGAGGGGGGGGGGGGGGGGGAGGGGATCAGAGTAGACCATTTCTGTTTGGATCACTGAATTAGTCCAGATAGTTTCCAAAAGCAAAGTCCAGTGTGTTTACTTCACTCGCAAAATGTTGAAAGAAGCAGAGGCAGCGTGTCAGTCTAGATCTTTATTCTGGAGAAAAATGAGTCCCAGCCTTTTAGTGAATAAATACAAGTCACAGGCATCCCGGCCAGTGGAGCTGCATATGTGTAGATCTCTGGTTGTGATGAAGCAGATTTCAGTATCAAACAAATAACCCATTTAAAAAGAAGAAAAGATGAGTACATATCAATGGAAAGCACGAAAACAAAAATCATCGTAGGAAAAGAAGACTCTTCATTGTATGTGTTATAGCCAATATACATAATATATCACACAGCATTTAAGAATTAACAAAAACAAAAACACTTCTGCTGCTCCTGCTGGTGAAGCTTATAGCATCCCGAGACACTGGTTTGTAACTGGAGACAGGAAGTGTGGTCGAGCACATACAGGTGCATCAATGAGCTCAGCGGATTGGTCGTTTACAGCAAACACATGATGTCATTTTAATGACAAGGCACAAGTGCACAGAGCTACTGCTTCTCATGAGAAATGGTCCTAGTATTAGTTTGGCGTTTACTTTTTCCATCATTAGCAAAATTACAAATATCCAGCATCAGATTTAAAAACATCCGTCCATGAAACCACCAGCAGAGCTGCTTTGCCATCATATGGGATAGATGCTACAGATGAGATCTTACAAATGTTCATGTCATAAAGATGGTGAGTTGATCACAAAGTTGGTCATCTGGGGATTAAAATGCAATGTATTGTCAGCATATTACAAAATCCATTGAGTTTTTAATCACTTTTCAATTATTACATGCCGGAAATGTAGTTTTCTCCGTTTTAATGTAGATTTTGACATGAATGTTGATCAGAAATCCTTATTATAAGTCTGATATGGCACAAGTGCAGCATCAGCCCCAATACAACAGCAGAGATTCAGATCTCAGAGCCGTGATGCCAGCTGTCTTCCCACAAAGTCATCTTCTGTCACTCTCAAACACACACGGGTATTTTACACGTAAATGCTATGTCATAAGCTGTTTCGTGATTGCACAGCCCATAATTAATATACAAGTTAAGGCTTAAGACATTCATCGCTCACATACTGCGACTGCATAGACAGGAAGGAAGTGAGAGCCAACAAAAACGTCTTCAGCAGGATATTCTTCATTGAGTCTCTACCAGTGACGCCCCAAAGATTAAATAAAAATCACTTTTCTTATTTCTTGGCAACATTATTTATGTAATTGCCATGCCAGTGAGTATTGCAGATAAAAATGTACAGCAGTTGAAGGTTTTCCTTTGTTCAGTTGTAGTTTTTGTGATTTAAAAGTCACAAATTCAGTCAGAATACTTCGTCTTATATTCTGATTCACTACAACATGTCAGCATGATGTTGACATTAACATTGGTTGTGTCCAGAGCTAGATAGAAAGAAATATTTGGTTCAGATTGTCAGATTTATTGATAGTACAGAGGTATAAAGTGCTGCTATTTAAACCCCTCCCATACACTTGCACTCTCTGATACAATCCCTCTGCTCATCCTGCTGATGCCGGCCAGCTTGACTTTAGCACGGGCCGTCCACTTGACGGCAGCTGTTGAATCATTGGAGTCCAACAGGTTAGCGTAGCGGGAGGAGTCCTCCTCTTGACCCCGTCCACACCAGGAGGGGAGCTCTAACGCCGTCGCCGGGATGCTCAGGGAGCTGGGGGATGACTCTGCCACGTCCCCATTTTGGCTCTTGCCTACCAGCGCTTCATCAGGAGCAGTCTCAGCGAAGTTCTCCAAGTGTGGTGGTTCCCAACCTTCTATCTTCTCCAGTTTTTTGGCAGGGGAGATTTGCCTCATCGTCATCGTAACACTCTCCCAGAAGCAGTTGGCCTTCTCTGGCTTGTCCTTCTTCTCTTTCTCCTTCTCCTCATCCTTGATTTTCTTGTGAGACCTTTGAGCAGGAAATAAATATACAGTTGTGGTCAGAAATTTGCATTCACTGACATTTTAATATCAAGGCAATTTTGGATTTTTTTAATCATTTCTTTGATTTTTTTTTTTCTGGGTGGAATGATTGTACAGCATACATCTTTGATTACTTTTTTAAAAAGCACATTCCAGTTTATAGCAGATTTGAACTTTTTGAATGCTGAACATTTAAGCAATTTTCTTTCATATGAGCATGACAGTTTGGGGTTTCTTCCAAACCTTGGAAAAGTTGTGCCACATCTGAAAAACATCTGATTACGCGCAGTTGTTTGAACTGATGATTTCAAACAACTGGAGAGATTTAAATGAGTGTATGCAGATATGTGAGCCTATGTGGATTAGAAAAAAAAATACATTCACCCAATTCTTGATTTTTAAAGTCACTGCAGATGTTTGCTGTACAATCATTCCTGGTAGAAGAAAAGTTAAAAGAAATCATTCAAAGTACAAAATCACCATGACATACATTCCAACGATGAGTGCCTGTAAACTTATAACCATAACTGTAGTCTTAAACATGTTGATATATAACAGCCACTTACTAAGAACCACCCCTCCATCCTCCCCCTCCTCCCCCGTCCTACATAAACAGGAGTGTCTGGGTGGGAAACACTTACAGTGAGCTATTATATGGGAATTCCTGTTGTTTATCAAAGCAAGTGAACTGATTAAGATTTCCACCTTCATACATGTTCCACTTCCTCAAGGGGTCTGAAAGTTAGCAACAGCTGGACAATAAAGCTTTGGCATGCATGCATGCATACATATATATATATATATATATATATATATATATATATATATATATATATATATATATATATATATATATATATATATATATATATATATATATATATATATATATATATATATATTTATTGTGGGTAGCTGTGACATGACTAAATATACACACAAGTGGTTTTGACATGGATCCATTATATTTAGTGAGGAGTGTAAATGTTTGTACTTCACAAACTTGACCAGTAATGGCTACTGAGTGCCTCTGTATAAACATGATGGAAACCAGAAATGTTGTGGGTAGTTGTGACGTGACTGTGCATTTACTGCATGCTATTAATCAATATGTCTATATAGAACTGCTGATCGGTAATCAATAATTTCAGAAAGACCATTTCTTACAACATTGCCTTCTACACCATGATAGAAGCGAAAACAGTGGAGCGCTTCTTATTCTTATTATTCATTTGGAGTTATTTTCTGTCACATATTCTACTTTGTGTTAGCTCAGTTTTTCCCCCTAGTAAGAGAAATATTTGGAATATGATAAAGGTAATAAGCGCATAACCTCACCCTTTGCGGTCAGCCAGCTTCTCTCCAGTTAGCAAGAAACGCTCGTCATCTTTAGATGAGAACATCTTCTTCTCCCTCCTGTCTTTCTTGGACATGATCTTCTTCACTTTGGCCTCCTGAGAGACACCAGCAAGACAAGAGTGTTTTTGAAATGCCGATCTGACTCGATTTCCCTCATCTGTTGCATGTTAGCTTGATATCTCTGTATGCCTGTTTGTGAGTGATTGATACACCCTGAAGACGAGGATTTCACAAAGTTGGCTTTGCAGGAATTGAGAGGAGCAGCATGTTCACACTGATGAACGTGCAATCTTTATTTATTTTTTTGGATTGGGGAGGGGGGAATTTCTGTTATGGGCCTCACTGGCATAGAGCACATTCCACCGGGAGATCCTCCACTCTCTCTGAAAATCCCAGCCTCCCCGTCACATCAGAATTCCTCCCTGCCATGCCCTCGCAGATTTCCGCCGAGCACTGACGCAGCCGCCCTTAGCGACCGCGGAACAAAGTTTTGGCTTTGTTTCTCGCCTGGGAAGAATTCCCAAGGTCAGCTATCAAGGTCTTGACTCCTACTCACATCCGTGCTCGCCTTTGCTTGAGTGTGCATTCTCAGTATACACAATATTACATGATTAATGAGCTTAACCCTGACATGACCTTTCAACTGCTTTTATTGTTCTCATACCTATGAAGGACTTTAGTTCAGGGCTCTGTGTGCAGTACCTGCACAGATCTCTGACCAGAGGATGCCACCAGCAGCTACAACAAACAAACAAACAATGAGCTGGATATGAAATCAGCTGTCTCCCAAAGCCTAACAGGAACACGTATGATAAGATCTGTCACCAACAGATAAAACAAACTTTACAAAACTACCACTACATAGGCTCCACCAGCTAAAGTCATACACATGCAAATACTTAAGATACAGCTCATATCTCTGATGGATCTTTAAACACTTTACTCAGTGAAAATGCATCATATCTCCCTCTGCATCTCACTCAGAGGAAGTCTCTTTGATTATAAGTAGAAAAAAAAAATCCCAAATATCCTCCACTCACTTCTCATTCTGAACATGCCTGCAGGCAAACTGCCCCCCTACCAGTTTCCTGTTGTTTATTATCATCAAAAAACATTTACAAAACCTCATCTCAGCTGTTTCAGCACCCTGTCTCAACTCTTGACTGCCCAGCTCTTGTTCTCCGAGTGCCATCGAGTGTAAACTGCATAAGGTTTGCAGAAGCAGTTCGAGCTGTCCAGCAAAGAAACCGGAGATCCCGAAAGAGTTGGAGCCTTTCTGAATGGACGTATATGAGTGTATGTGCTTGCATGCATGCCTGCACAAATAGAGGCCTGCCTATTCTGCCACTGTGCTCTAACCTCTGGGCCTCTAGATCCAAAGCAGCTCAGTGACTGGCCAAGAAGGTAAAGCAAATGGCTCTCTGGCTCTCTGTGTTATTCACGCTTGGCAGAACAATGGAGGTGTTATGGACCAAATTCTTCTTTCCATACCTCTGACATTGAAGCAGAGGGATTGCTGCATGAATTGCACACATTGGGGATAAATTCAGGGGGGTTTTAAGCTCACAATCAGGCCTTGGTTATTATGAACATTATTTATATCACCAATTAATTTCATAATTGATCTAAAAACTGTCCAGTGCACCAAAAGCAACAGTTTAAAGGGGTAGAACCACAAACAAACCAAGATACTGAACTTTCATATACAGGAATCAAACCACTGACCCTCCAATTAATAAACAACCCACTCTACGCCCTGTGCTACCTCTCCTCTGCAAGGTGAGAGTTGTCTTCTTAGCCCATATCTTAACCCAATCTTCTTTTTTTATGCATAATTTACAGTCTTTATATTCTGTAAACAGAGCCCAGAGAAAACACAGGACTATGGGTCAAGTGCAATACCTTGAAAAGTTCTAGTGGATTTGCTTTTTCCAATGACACCAAAAACAGCTTTAAATAATACTTTTAAAAAACAAACAAACAAACAAACAAACAAACAAACAAACAAACAAACAAACAAACAAACAAACAACAACAACATTTAAGATATAAGCTTGTTTGAATTTGATAAGGTGAATAATAACATGTTCCCATATTTCCCACAAAATTTAAGCCAGCAGCTGGTTGTTTTAGCTTAGCTTTGGACTGAAAGCACACAAGTGGTTTTAGGGGCCTCATGTGGTAGTCATTGGGGTATGTTTTTTGTCCATTAATTTGCAGTTTGACTCGTTAACCAATTAATTATTCAATTCATTATTTTTAGCATTAGATAAAATGTATAGAACAGAGTGGTAGTTCTGAAAGTAAAGAAGCATCTGCCCATGAAAGCCTATTTTTAAGTACAAAAGCATGTTCATTAAGCTTAATGAACATTGTTGAAGCATCGTAGAGTGAAACAGCAACAGGTAACCTCCACTTTCAGGGCTCCCTGTGCACTTAGTGAGTCCTAATATGAGCTGGAACAACAGAGGGTGAAAGAATTGCAGCCTTCCACAGTGTCTGTGGCTATTTTCAGCCTTGTTTTTCTTCCACACTGATTGTTCCACTCCAAAAAGCCCAGCTCCTCGAAAGAATGCTCAGTTTCCTTCCCTTCTCCAGCTCGGCCACCCCGTCCTCACAAACAGGACGGTGTATGAAATATGTCCTGTGAACTGAGTCGAATACAGTGGCTATACAATAAAGCGAGCGACCAGCCGGGGTTGAAAGACAATGAATCACCTGTGTGCGGTTTCAAATCAGACTTAACAAGTTCACACACAGCACGCCTTTGAGTAAAGGACCGCCGTCAGCACAGATTATAAGATGAACAGAGCGCTGAGATAAAACTCACCTCCACAGACAAAGGACACATGTCCTCAAACCCTCAAAATAAAACCACTGTTTATTATATTTACAGCAGTGATGACCAAGCTGATTTAGCTGATCAGAGCTTTCCTCCAGCAGACTCACTTTCAGCTCAGCTAATTTGTGACTCCTTAAATCTTATATTAAATATTTTGGTCATTGTTTCTAAGAGCTGTGAGGATGCAGTACTGACTGACATAATTAGTGCTACATGTATCAGTGCCTGGACAAAGTCAAATATAAGCAGTCAGACAGGTTTTAAGATGCTTGCTTATTAAACAAAAAAAAATGTACACACGCACTAGAAGTTTCAAATGAACCAGGAAGGCTGTGTGCAAACTGTGATGGATGCTTACACACAGTCACAGTAATACATTTCAATCATTGTTTCTTTCTCATAAACATGTTTGGTTAATTTTAGGGGTTTTAAATGTATGGTCTTAATGAACATCACTATGATTACACAACCTGTATGCAGTGTGGAGCAGGCCTGGTTGAACCCTGAAACACATCTTAATTGGATGTCCCAAAGCACCGAGAGATGTCTGCTACAGGCTGAGGCATAATAAAGCCGTAAGAGAAATCACCAAATGGACGGTCAAAGCTAATAAACTCCAGGCCGTCACCACTTGAGGCTATCAGCCTCCAAAGGGAAGGGGATGTTGCTTCAAAGGCAACAACAACTGCCTGCCCCACATTTTGCACCACACCTCTAACTAGGAGATGCAACCAGATCTCAGAAAGTCTTCCCGCACTCCACCCAGATGTGATTCTCCTATGTAGGTGCACAAAAACCATCTTGCTAGTCAAACTTGTTGTGCTCCAGGAGGACACGCTGTCCATTTTTCATGATCTGAAGAAAGCCACGTAGTAAAATCTGGCTGATGAGGCCTTTGTCAAAGAATGGCACGCAGTGTCATTTCCTGTCAAAGTTGGCTGTGAACAGTGCACGATTTCCTGCAGAAGATCAGCTAGGAAAGTAAAGCATTAAAGAGTGCCACTAGAGAGTTAGCAAGCCCAATATGGTTATGGTTGATGAAAACTCGCAGGTTGAAGCCTTCTGCAAGTGAAGACTAACTTTATTTTCTCTGATCCACTGAGGCAAGGCATACAAGTTAAGGGGCAAAATGCTGGTGACCCTCAAGTACCTGCTGAAAAACAAGAGGATTCCCAGAAAAGTGGCCTTGTACTTGTCTTCAGCTACAAATGCACCTGCATCATGATTTTGAATGGAAAATATTCCAATTTGTAATTTTGCTTTGCTCAAACTATTTACAAAACCATGTTGTGATATGACATCAGAGGTTCCTACAAAATAAAAACCGATACCTTAGATGACTGAACTGAAGTGATTTAAATAAAAGAAACAGTCCACTGAAAGGTCAAAATAACCTATTTTTTTCTTTCTTGGGATAAGGCTGACAATACAAACGCACACAGTGACAAAACAACCCAGACAGTTTTCCAGCGATAAGGTTAAGGATAAGACGGGGGATGATGGCTGACAGCTGGTGTGTTTACAGATAAACAGTGCAGTGACACTGAGCTTGTGCATGCGTGCGTGTGTGAACTGACAGAGCATTGGCCATTTAAAGCATCTGGATGTTTTGGGCGACATAAAATTGACTCTTTCAGGGTCGATTCCTGCGATGTTCTGAGCGTGTGCACAGAAAGATAAGCGTGGGTCGCCTGAGTGCATATCTTTGAGCGGACAACCATCACGTGTCAACTGTGTAAGCTGATGTATGTTTGGAAGCAGATAGTGTGTTTGCGTCTGTGTTCTGTCTGAATAGCTGTGAAGGTGCTGTTTACCTTGGAGACTGCAGTGACGGCTTCCTCATCCTCTTCCTCTCCTTGTATGTCTTTGTCCTAGGACACACATACACCCGCAGTGAGTTAAGACAAATAGCAACCTTTCCCCGCCCCAAAACAGAAACTCTCACATTTTAAAGCAGGGATTGTGTGTTTGCGGACTGTGCGCATGCCTTCCTGTTAAAAAAAAAAAAAAAAAAAAAAAAAAAAGGGAGGCAACCGTTTTCAAGTGCTAACACAAACACACCGTATTTGGAGTGCGAGATAGAGGGATGGAGGGATGGATGGATGGAGAGCTGGGAGAGATGGGGGGAAACCACTAAGCTCTGAGGGCAGATTTAAACAAAAGGGAGAGAAAACAAACCCATGACCTCTTCCCTTAATGGTCCTCAACAATATGTGGACTGAACAGAGCTATTTTGGTCTCATTGTGTTTCAGTCTGCAGACTGTTTTTAATATAGACGTTGTATTTGTGTTATTATTTGACACCCTTTGTTTTGGCTTTTATATAATTGCCAATGGGCTTGTGCATTTTGTTTAACCATGTAAATAACTCCATTCACCAATATTCTACCTCTTATTATTTATATAAGCAATTTTTATGGTCTGCTTTAATACTTGCATGTTTATCCACTTTTATTCCACAATGACTCCTCAAGACTGTAGTAGGTTATATACATTGTTAAAGGAATATTATAGTGATTAGAGCAAGCTGTAGGTAATAAAAGCACTGCGCTGCAGTGGTTTGACTCATATCTATCTAATAGACTCCAATTTCTTCATGTAAATGGGGAGGCTTCTTCAAATACTTTAACTATGGAGTTCCACAGGGTTCTTTCCTAGGACCAATTCTGTTTACATTACATATGCTTCCCTTAGGCAGCATCCTTAGAAGGCATAGCATACATGTTTTCTAGAGTATTTAAAAGCAGACTGGGATGCAGAACCAGGCTCTCTGAGCCTGGTTCTGCTGGGGGTTTCTTCCTGTTAAAAGGGAGTTTTTCCTTTCCATTGTTGCCAAATCGTTTGCTCATAGGGGTTCATCTGATTGTTGGGGTTTTCTCTGTTTTCACTTTATTATTGTAGGGTTTAACTATAGTTGCACACCCACAAGAAATATGCAAGAAACAGAAAGAAGCAAACAATAACAGTTCACTAAATTTTCATTTTTTTTCCAAGACCGTTATATTTGCACTTCCACAAAGCTCCTCTAGTCTACAATTTGAAGTATCCTCGGCAATCATCCCAAACCCAGAGTTGCCCCTGATGCGTGAACACTAGCTTAAAAGTGCTTAGGTATAGGAAAAAGGGCATTTGTGTGAAATGGATGAATTAGGCCTGCAGCAAGAAAGCACTTGCTCTGAAAGTAGAAGTACTAAAGTTTACTGTAAACCTAATGGAGTTTTTATCAGAACAGTAATCATTTAGTTACATGCTACAAGAGTGTTTTCATTTGTTAGCGTCATAAAATTACCACGATAACTGAATGAACAAGTATAGTTTAATGTATTCAAATAGAGGTGGGTAAATAAAATCGGCATTCTTTCATATTAAATTTGAAATACACTTTTTTATGTTTTTGTGGAAGTACACTCCTAGTAAAACATCACACCTAAATACAAACCACTACAAAATATATTGAGGATCATTATCTTTGTCACTACCTCAGTCATTCCCTTACGACACTTTTTCCACCTCACTTTTTCCTGGAATTCTTGTGGACATTTCCAGGTCCTTTTCTTTTACCACCTGCCCACCAGTTTCAGTCACCTGACACCTCTGTCATCTCTTCCAAATCATGGCATAAGTATTTATACCAGCCATTATTTCGGCTTACAGTGTCAGTGTTATTTCACGCCATCGTTTTATTTCAGCTGTATTTACATCTAACTTGTATCTCTTCTTAGAGTCTAACTGTCTCAACTTCTACACCAAGATGCCAAATGTGACAATAAGCAAAAGCATTTTTCAAAAGCAATATTTGCACTTGAAAATACTTTACAGTTTGATAAACTTCAGACTCCTTTAGAATTTTAAATGACACATCCCATCATCCATATCTTGCAGTTTTATTACTTAACTTGCCCCAGAAGACTTAAGGATATTAAATCATGATAAGTAGGTTGATTGAAGTCATTAATTGTACAGCCAAGCCTCTATAGGAGCGGCGCCAGAATTCCTGCTAAATGATCAAAGCTGCATTAACTTTTAACATCTCCAAACTCTATGGGACAGAGGAGGAGAGATGGTGGTTGGACATGTCTGAGCAAAGTCTGCTGGGTCTCCGCCACCTGAGCTGATCAAAGATACAGTCTCACACAATTGCTGACTACTGTTTGAGCGTAAAAAGCATTAACAACTTCAGAACAGAGAGTGTGAGGGGGGGGGAGGAGATTCAGGGCAAGGGGGAGTAGTGTTTTGGAAAAAAATCCTCCTAACAACAGAGATCAGGAGTTCTTATTTCACACCCCCAGGGCGGCCTTTTTTGCATTCTCACTTTCCCTCTTTGTGTCTGCACACATTTAAGCGCAGTGTTTCACAACCGAGCTTGCCGGGCGATAAAGAACCACTCTGAATTCCAATACCAAAGAAGCGGTATTTATACTCCACATTCTCCAAACCCAGGGACACAGAAAGCATTTAAGGAAACAGTTTAATGTCTTGGGAAATGTGCTTATTTACATTTTTGCCAAAGGTTAAATGAGGGCATGCATGCCAGTATCACGCCTGTAGACTGAATACCAAGCAAGTTTGCTCGGCTTAAAAGAAAGCCTGTAAATGGAGAGAAAGGCCACATGCTTGTTCATGGAAGCAGAATGAACAGAGCACCACTATTAACACTCTAGCCACATCATTTGAATTGATGTATACCTATATTTTTTGGGCTTATCATCATCTGCATTTTATCCCAGTTGTCATTACCCCTACTTTTCTCTTTGTTTGTGCTGTTGATTCCTTAACATGTACCTCTTTCAGTTTATTTCCTGTTTTATTTTGAAGGTTTGATCCTTTTGTGGCTTTTACTTCCCTCCTTTGATCGTTTCCCCACTCTCCCAAGTGTCGGATTAAACTCACCTGTTCCTTGTTATCCATCCGTGTAGTCTTTATCAGGTTGTTTTTGCAATCCCCATATTTTCTCTGCTGGCTCTCCTTCTTTCTAGATTCATCAAAAAAAAAAAACTAAATAACCTTATACTAAACGGCTTCATAAAATAGACTCCCCCACTGTTCCCATTCTTCATCCCAAGTTAAACAAGCCATCTCCTGGTCCCCGTATTGAACAGCTAAATGTAGAAAGCATTCAGACAGATCCTATTTATGACATTTTTAGTGTTGGACTGAGGCAAACTTGTGAGCCCAAACAAGTGTCTGAGGTCCAGGAACTCAACTCTCTTCCCTTCAGCAGGGGATCACATTTCCTTTACTATCCTCTTTATGACTCAATGATTTAGAAGTGAGGCCTTCAAAGGTTCGCTAGACGTGATGTATACTCTTATTACCCCACTTCACAGTCATGGTGGTTTTATATAAGCATTTAGGAGTGTTACTGCAGTAAGCCACAGACAAACAGGCAAACACACCTTCTGCAAGCTGACAGCTGCTTGCAACTTGTTGAACTTCAGTAGAAGTGAGTGGCAAAAGCAAGCAGGCACAGGGCCTGCTGTCACCCCGGTGCACTGTTCATAGACAAAAGGAATGATAGTAACTTCAGGCTATGCATTTCTCTGCTCTTGCTCTTTTCTCCCTCCCTGTCTTTGTGTTTTACTTGTCCGTATCTGTCCGACTGCAGGTCTCTCCACTATTACAACCAAAGAGATCTGCTGTCTTGTGATGACGATAAGCAAAAATAAGATTTTGATCAGGAGATTTAAATACGTGGAAGTATATTTGTCAGACAAAATAACAGAGGAAGAGGTGTGAGATATAACACAATGAAGGTCGCTGGCTGACTCTTGGGCCACCTGGATATATGTGGGTGGAGAAAGCTAAAGAGCAGGATTTCAGATTCTCCTAAGCAGAAACTTGACCCCTGATGGCTTGAGTGTAGGCGCACAGTAGCCAACAGATCAGACTATTGTTGTTTTGAGTAGTTTCCAGCAATGTTCTCTTTTTCAGGAAAGCTACACTTAATACCGAAAAATGGTACAGAAAAAAAAACTCCATACAGTGTGACTCAGCACAAAGTTCAGGACAGAGCTCAATCGACAGCCTCAACAAGACCATTTTGGTTTTCTTCATGATTATCACTTAAGTAGTCATGTGTTTTTCCCATGTTGTGCTTACAGGCTGTCATCTCGTCTATTTTCTGTCCTCGATTTGTCAAGATAATTAGTAGATTTGGTACTTTTTGTAGCTTTAAAGTGGATTAATCCTTTTTTTGGGGGGGGGGGGGGGGGGGGGGGGGTCTTTCTTGTTTTTTGTTTAAAAAGTACAGAAGAATTCAAAAGGCTATCCCTGCAATTTCATTGTGATACAAAAATGCTGCAGATTCGCTTCGCTCTCCTCTTCGGTTGCTCTGCATGTGGTAAATCAGACAGTGCAGCTACGTCAGTTTGAATAACTGGAAGGAAAAAATCTTTCCTTTGCAGACTTTGTTATCATAACTTTAATCCTGACTTCATCCTGTTGGGTCTTTGCTGTGTTTACAGCATTTTATGATCTGACCCCTGACCCTTTTATGTACTTTACTGCCATGCAGACGGGACAAGACCCCCCCTCCACCCACCTCCTCCTTGATTGCTTTCCCAGGATCTCTAAAGAGCAGCTGCTGCTCTGATCCTAGGTCAGTTTATAGTTTTTTGTTTGTGACCACTGGCGACAGAGACACAAAGTGAACTCAGAGCAGCTCTGTCCCCTACACATGTAAGGGAAACATGCGTTATTACTGGAGGTTGATAAAACTAAGCCAAGGGTCACAGATATCAGCACTGTCACAACAGCAGATGAAAAATGTTGGGAAATGATGTTGGTGGATTTTCCCAATTGTGTACTGCATGACAAATGTATACATGTAGTCTGAGGTGTATACAGGGATGGAGGTGCAGGCAGTGAGTAAAATATGACACTGATATGATTAAGGAGAGCATTTTTATGTAATTGGTGTTGCAAATGTCCTTAAAAATGTGATTCACTACTCGCTCTACCAAAAAGAAACCTAAAATCATGGCTGGCCTTTTAAAGAAGCTTTGATCATGCATACAGTAAGCTGATTACATACCGCAAGCATGACAAAAGCACATTATTTTGTGCCTCCAACCTTTATGAGGAATAAAATATCCCATGAGTTTTAACAGATTTATCTATGTATCCAGAGATTTGGAAGCCGCCCGTCCTCCTCCTCTTTCACTGGAGCTTCACTATTCAACTAGATGTGAGCACCTTATGCTCACTCAACATAGGTTTTTACTCAAAACCTGATCCAAGTGGTTAAAAACACCACCACAAGAATCTCAACTGATAAACATGTCACCTTGCTATTTCTTATGAGCAATGAGTCGTGGCTGGCTATCCTTGTGTGTCTGTGGGTGCGTATGCATCCTCCCCCATGCTCCCATCAGCATGACAGAGCCCAGCTGCTTACAAGTGGTGATACAGAGGTTCTTTAGACCTCTCACACTCTTATTGTTTACCTGGAAAATATGGGTAACAAAAAAAGAAGAAGAAAAAAACACAACCCACAACAAACAGGCATTAGTGAACCATGCCTTCTTAAGTACCAATCACACCTCTGACCTTTACGAAAACTGCAAATAGATTCAAAGTTGCATGTAAAACCTAACCTACTGTACATTAAATCATATCCATCTCTATAATAACATGCTGAATTTACCCTCCTGTATTTTATTTTATTACGTTTTAATTTAAATTATATTTCTTATACTTGAGCAGTATTGTGCCAAAATTAGTCCACACACTCTAGCTCTTAGATTCAGGCTCCCTTCTTTGACCTCCAAGCTGCATTTTCTAACCTGAGTTTCAGCACTTGTGCACCTCCTCCATTTCTTTGTTTGAAGTCTATTTGGCAACTTTTATGAGAAGAAAACATAAGAAATAGAAGAATTATGATTTGTCATTATTTAAACAGATGTATAATTATTCAGGCTACTTTATATTCTTATTTGTGTTTATTAAAGTCATTTTTAAAAAGCCTGAACAGGTGAAATCAATCATTTTGATACAGTTTTCGTTTTTTTGTTTGTATTGCTACAATTTTACAGCTTCCCGAGTTCATCAGAGTATAAGCGTACCATTATTAGCAGTGAATGCCTCTGTTTGCTTTTTATCCGTGTCATTACCTTGTAGGAGTGATGATAGTGCCAGGACATGTCGTCCTCCTCTGACGCGTAATCCACCAGCACTTTACTCTTGGTTTTCTTAAACATATCTCCACTTGTCGCTGAAATGGACCGTGTCGGTCCTATAGAGAAAAAAAAAGTTGTATGAGAAACTCTGAAGTCGACCCCGCACTGTCCTGCGTCGCTTTGTCCGTCTTTTCTTGATAACTCTTTCAGCGACGCATCACCCTAGCCTTTGAACTCTCTCGGTGGTTTCTCCAGCCGAGAATCGAGACCGCTTTCTCCGTTAGCGGCTCATTCATAGACGTGTCAGAAGCTAGGTGACGATCGCGATTCGTTTCGTAATAGTTTGTCGTGCGTTTTTACGCAGTCTGCGCGACCACCTGGAGCTCAAGCGCTCGCTCCTCCCATATCCCCCTGCTCCTCCGACTGCTTGAAGTTGCCATGGAAGACAGAGGAAGAGGTCACACGTTTCATCTCCAGCCAATAACAACGCAACTCACCTATAAATGAAGAGGAAGTATACAAGTATACGCCAAGAATAGCTGTTGTCACTCTCTCCCCCTCTTTTTTTATCTCTTACCAGGGAGTCAAAATGTATAAATAGCGACATCAGTCTGTTTTGTATTTGAATTAAAGGCGCAGAAGAAAAACTACAGTGTCAAAACTATTAGCTTCAACATGCTCTTATTAGTATGTTGCTGCGTTGTTTATTCTGAAGTGGCACCAGTCATAATTTATTTGTCATTGGGGACATTAATTTATAACATGTTATTGGTCTTGAAAATAACCAAGACTAACATTTCTATGTGTATGTGTTTCGTATAAAGACGCACCAACATGTAACACAGTCTAGAGTAAATTGACAGAAAATCGAGATACCTTAAGGTGCATGGAAACTGTAATTACTCGAGAAAGGCTGGACATGCCTGTTGTGTCACATTTGCTGTCTTATCATTGTGGCATTGTATTTCCATAATCTGTTTCCCATTTGCAGCAAGACTCACTGGAAGATTGGGGAAAATATTATTTTGGTCTGTGTTTCAATTAAGTACCAAACAACTTGTGACACCTGCGCTATTTTCACCCTTAAGAGCACACAGTATTCTTTAATTTTAAATATTTAGTTTAACATTGCACTTTACTTATCTTTTTAAAGAAAGTTTGGAGAATCACCAATTGACCTAATCTCTCACATGTCTTTGGACTGTAGAGGAAATCCATATTACCAGGAAGGAACACACGCAGACATGCAAACTCCTCACAGAGAGACCCCAGCCTGCATTTGAACCCAAAAACTTCTTCTTGCTAAGCGGCAACACCGATAACCACCAGACTACTGCGCTGTCCCAAACTTTTGTTTTTATATTTTAACTGAGCTTCTGTAACAAAGCAATTTCCCCCCTGGGATCCATAAAGTATTTTAATTCTGATGACCACACAGAAGAAAGAAAAATTAAATAACAACAACAATGTACTTCTGGGGGCATAGCTGTGATCCAGACCCTGTTTGATTTTTGTTTTTTCTCACAGCCATTGTTTAAATATTTTTAGCTACTCAGTTTCAGATCAGAGTGTCTCTTAAGATGTGTTGAACTGTTCAAAGGGGTTTTTTCCTCTTGAGCAGTTAAACTTCAAACTTCAATAAAAAGCTGCTGAGTCATTCATTAACAAGAAAAAAACATGCTCAAAATCTTTAACAGTCTGATCTCATGTTTACTATAGACAGCGACTGCTGGGTTAAGCATGAGCCACTGTGTATTCATTTAAAAATCTCTTTTTCAAAGACCTCTGGTGCTCGGGGAAACAAATGACACATTATCCTGGTGGGCTGGCCTCTTAAAATAGCTGCAGTTTAGCTTAGCTGTAGCTTAAGACCATTCACCTGATTCAAAGATCCTTAAATTCCTGTCTCAATGCCTCATTATACAGTAAGCCAGCTGGAAATGCAAGCCAGGTTGTAAGACATGTAAGAGAGAAAAAACAAATGTTATCAGATTTTTATTTTTTTTTTAGAAAAGCACACACACACATAGAGTGAGTGTTTTTGTGGCTTTTATGGGTGTTTCTAACGCCTAGAATAGTGTATGTTTTTGGTCACAGGTGTTTTAACCCAAACAAGTTGTTGTGCAACACTTCACTAAGGTTGTGTTCTGAATTCATTAGTGGGGTAATTTTACTACTTACGCCACAATAAGGTGCAAAACAGAATCATTACACGGCCGACACTGAAAACAGGGTTACATCACAGACAAATGTCCCCAATAACCTGCTTCGGTTTATTCTATTGCTCGTATATAAAGTTTAGTGTCAGCTGACGTAAGCCACGACTGGCCGTCAGGATCCATCTTCAGTCAGATCAGTGACCTTTGATAATAAAGTTAATCACAGGGTCAACTGTTCACCTGAGACCATTTCTTGGAAATGCATCAACACATTCTTACTGTATCAACACAGAGGTTATTTACGGGCGAGGTGGCTCTGATGCAAACAGGCACATCACTAATCAATCCCCTTAATTGTCTTTACCCACACACAATTACCAGCCCCCCAAATTAGAAATTCAAAGGATGGAGTGACGTGTGTTCTTTTATACTTTACTGGGACCTCCTGATTGACGTCTGTACATTTTTGTGTTCCCTTTATTTACGGGAAAAATTATGTTTTACCATTTAAAAAAAACAGCATTTTTAAATTGAAACCCATTCGAAAGAGTTCTTTTTATTCTCAGTGGTGTTTTCTCATTTAGACATTTATGACATAATTTTAATTCAGACAGTGAAGTTCTTGTTTTTAACATGTCAAGGCTGGAGTACAAACTAATGGGAAACATAATGCATCCCTACTGAATTACAATCCTGTATTTAATGAATTTCCCCAAGGCTTTAGAAAGCACCTACAGTGTTTACTAATACTGGGTGTCTAATATCTAATAGACTTTTAATGTTTCAGCAAAAATATCAGTGAATGTTAATCACTGTGGTCACTGACAGGAAACATGACAGTAATAATACTGTTTAACTAACATATTTACAATTCATTCTTTGAGAAGTGCTTGAAGGTCAAGTATCATAGTTACTAGAAACGAATTACTCATGTTGTGGTAACAATACCCATTAGTGGACTAACTGCTGCTGTACATAGTCACGTATGGTCATACCTGACCCACGAGATAGTGGGTCAGGTATGATCAGTCGTGGCGGGACACAACGGGGATTATCCGGCCTGCTTTTAACATCTGACATGGACACACACGTACAGAGCTTAAACAAGAGATTTGGGCCATTGTAGTGCTTGTTAAGCATGCTTAACCTGTTAATTGTGTACCTGTGCTTCACTAATACACTAAGACAGTTACATGTGGTTTAAAAAGTGATGCAGCGGTGACGTTGCAGCTTCTTGTCATTTTAAGGCTGTTTTAATAACCTCTCTGTACTACTGAGAGAATGGAAGTCTTGTAGCAGAGCATTTTGGTGTCATTCAGGTGAAAGCTTTGGTTTTGTTACCTTTGACCACCTTCACTCCATCATTTTGGCTTCAACAAAGAGGAAAAGCTTTAAAAGTGAATTACATGCTCTCTTTCCAGCAGAGGATGACACATAGACAAAGTCAGCAACTATTAAGTGAGTGTAATGCAGAATTTTGCAGTTAAAGAGCTGAACTTTTCTCTCAGGAACTGGCAGAGAATAGAAACATGAAATGAACAACAATGTTGCCTCATAATGCTTAATCATTAAATAAGCAACACTTAAACTTTGTTGACTTAAATAAATATGCCAGTGTCATCTTTGCAACTTATTTCTGCTACCATCATGTGGTCAAAATTCAACATTCTGGGTTTACTTTAAACAAAGAAAAGGAAAATACTGATAATCTGAAGTTTCTTGATTTTTAATAGCATTTAAGTAACAAACCAAAACTGTTACTGTAGTCATTCATACTCATTGAGAGATCTTCACGATGGATCAGCCAGGAGGAGGGGAGGATGACTGCAGATGGATGTGGTGAAGGAGGACATACAGAGGGTTGATGGGACAGAAGAGGACACAAGGGATAGGGTGCAATGGATGATCCACTGCTGCAAAACCCAAAAGGGAGCAGCTGAAAGAAGGAGAAAAATATTAAATAGCAAAAAAAAGGCTGTGGATTATGCAATGTTAAAGGAAAAAAAACAACCCACAACGTATCAGAGAAGAAATGTGTGATAGTTTGAAAATTATTTGATAGGGGTGTGCCACAGGGATCAGTCCTTGGACCTCTCCTACTGGAATGTCAAGAATGCAATGTTCCTTTTTTTATGTATCACTGTGCACCAGGCTCCAAGACTGAGTTAGTTTCCCACAACAAATAGTGTGGAGTTATAATTGGTAAGTGTCAATTTTATGACTCACAGACGGCAACTGGTTTTAAAAAAAGTAAAGTTGGAGTCTGGGATTTCTGTTTTAAAACTTTGTAATTAAATCAAATACTTCCTTTAATTTGAGGCAGGTAGGAGATTTTTTGCTACCACTTTTGAATTAGTGCAGGGTTATGCTGCTACGCTATCTACTGAGCACTGAGATTCATCACAAATCTTAAAGCATTTAACGGTTACTGCCTATTTTACGCTTGAGTTATGCTAGTACTTCTTTTAGACTCAGTCTATCAAGGGCTGAGTCTGCGACCCAGCGTTTTGAGTTTATTTTACATTTTACATTCTTATATTGGAAATACGTTAAGTTCTTGTGTGGTTATTACCAGCTTGGATTTAGTTGAGTTTTACTCTAGTTTATGTTTCACCTATGTCTCCTTTTTTCTGAGTCTTTTTCTGTTTGTCATGTGTTGTCTCCTCTTCTATGTAGGTTCCCCTCGTGTCTCTCTCCTCTTTGTCCCTCTCCCTCTTGTATCAAGCTTGCGTGTCCCAGTTCATGTCGCTCCATTTTTAATCTGTTTTATTTTGAAAGTTCTGGTGTTTCCATGTTCAGTGTGTTTAGTTTTACTTTTCCCTGTGACATCATGATCATTTGTGTCAGCTGTGTCCCCCAGGGGTTTCCACTTCCCTCAGTATCCTTCTGTGCATTTAGGTCTTCTGTCTTCCTCTGTTCTTTGTCGGGTTGTCTGTTGTCTTCGCGGCGAGTCATATCTGGTCACAGAGTTTTTTGGCTGTTTTTTTCTTACTACTGCTCAGGTTCATGTTCATGTTTTTGATTCTTCATGTTCATGTTTTGCATGTTCCTGTTCAGTTCCATGTTCCTGTCTCTCACGTCTTAGTTTTCATAGTTAGCTTAGCTGCTCCCAGCTTAGTTTCTAGTTTTTATTTGTCCCAGTACACCTTGTCTTGTTTTCTGTTTTTTAACATCAACCTGAAATAAACGGCTTGCTTTTTTAGTAAGGATTCAGTTCTGCCTCTCCCTTGTCTGCTTTTGGGTCCACACCATAAACACACCAGCGATCCCCGCCGTGACACAGTCACCTGTATATTCATTTCCACAAAGCAATTTTAGCAATTCTGCTCCAATCTTCCTTAATGTCCTACATACGTCAACAAAATAGTTTGGGTCTTAGAGTTATTCCCTCTGTCAACATCCGTAAATCTACTACACTCTAAGAAATAAAATGTTGCATTTACTCCACCCAGTTATGTCAACCGGTTCCACATAACTGGGTTAGTGAAATATAAAATGTATGATACACTTAATTTGAACAACAAATTTTAAGTACATCTGTCAAGCTTTGGCTAATTAAATGCAAATCACAAGAATGGTGTTGTATTAACTAAATATCATAATGTTGATCTAACTAACATGTTGACTTAAATTGACAACACTAAATAAAATCTACTCAACCAAAACAAGCCCTACTTACTCTATAAAATAAGATGTTGCATTTACTCCACCCAGTTATGTCAACCGGTTCCACACAACTGGGTTAGTGAAATCTAAAATGTATGACACATTTAATTTGAACAACAAATTTTAAGTACATCTGATAAATTGACTAACCCTAAACGAGCTCTACTGAAACTATAGGATTAAATTACTTACTCTATTTAAAGTAACTTGAATAAATCAAACACAATTTTATTCAGTTAACCCAACTTTAATAACACTTGGTGTAAAATGTGCTGAAGCAAACTTTGAGCTGTTCAAAATTCTAGATCAATGCCTTTTTCCTAAACAAAAATATCTTCACATATATGCAAGTGCATATTAAGTACAGGAAGACATAATGCAGAATGTTAAAATCAAGTTATTAAAACTGGAAAGTGTTGTGATTCCAACATTTTTAACATTAACATGACTTAATTTAAACTTGCTTCGGGTACAATGGAAAACTCACAATACAGTCCTATAAACAACAAGTAGAAATGACTTTAGTGGCATTTTTGTCCATATTTAAAAAACCTTTTTTTCCCCCAAAACTTAAAATGAAGTCCAAACTTAGGAGCAGTCTTGTTCAATGTAGCTGGATGGTGGTAAAAGTTCAACATGAACAAAGCATGCCAAAAAGTATGAGGCCTTGCAGAAGTTCTTGCGGAATTCAAACTGAACAGTTTATAAAGTGCAAGGAGATGGGTTTGAGAATCTTGTAACCAGTTCAGTGTCCTCTATAGTTCAGTGCAGGCTGTTTCACTCAAGCAGTTTGTTTTTCAGAACTTGCACATTCATGGATAGGTTGTTCCCATCCAACTCCATCAGCACCTTCTGAAGAAATTCAAATATGTATTTCAGGTGCTTTGGGTACCTCAGATTTAGACTGTAGATTAGTCCAAGCAGGAGGGCACACCCCTTTGCCACATCACTAAGAGCTTTCAGCACAGTGTATCCTTCTATGATGACACCAATGTCCTCAGGTGTATCTGCAGAGTCTGCTCCTTCATGTCTGACAACACAGACTCCTAAAGTCAGCTGCTCCGTTTCTCTTCTTGCACTAAGATCCATATCCTTAAAATGAAAACAAAGGGGGGAAAAAGTTACTTGCATATAGATACATATGAACAAATGAGCCCACCTTCAATTTACTATCCCAAATTAAAAAAACCAAACAAACAAACTGATCTTTCCCCTTTTCTAACTTACCAAGAATTCCTTGAACAGGTCATCTGGCTTTTTATTTAAGTAGACACAGATAGTTTTTAGGACGCATTCCCGTCGAACATCAATGCTGATATTCTGGTGGAGATAAGAACTCAATGTGAGACAAGATTTTGGTTCTTTTCCACCTCTTCCCAAACCAAAGTCAAAAATATTAACAGATGAGTGATTAGCGATGAGTAATTAAACAATGTTTGACAACTCACATTAGTGACATTCAGTGAGGTTAATGATTGGTTAGGCACTGATTCTTCTGAGTCAGATCAACAAATATATGAACACAAAACTAGAAGCTTTTCATTTTTGACAATACATGAAAGCTTTCACTTTTGCTTTAATCAATTCTAGACTGTTCAACAATATAATTATTAATTGTACCCCTAAAAATGTTAAAATGAAATAGAAGATTAGAACTCGGCAATATGGATTCAAAATCCTATCACAATATTTTCTGGTATTTATTACGATAACAAGAGTTACAATAAAAGATAACAGTAACCACAATCACATCTGAGCCACTTTTGTTGCATCTACTGACAGACAGAACTAGCTGACCAACATAAAATGAAGGGGGAACACACAAATTGTCACTTTGATAATCAATGGAACTGATACAAGGAGTTAAATGCATTACATATAGCTGTATTACACATAATGCTGCATTTTAATGACACAAGATAAATGCATGTCTTACACTTTAATCACTGATATTAACACTAAACCAGATATCAACACGAGGTAGAATTCCTTCAAACAATGTAGCAACTTATTTGATGCATGTTTCTAAAATACACTATACATATATTTCATTCTTCAAACGGATCGGATCGCTGGCGCTCCTGGTGCTCATTACTGACACCAGGGAGCATGCGCGGTAGATGTTGGGAGTAATTTTAAAGCTGCAGTTCTTAGTAGGCAAGTTGCAGCTTAACATGAATCGTAAAACATTTTGGGAAATTACACCGAAGTGGGCCCAATAATATTTGTTAAATGCCTGACTAATAACACCTGTGAGAGGCATACAAGCTAGAATGCTAAAAAAAAAAATTACCAGACATCATTTGTTTTAAAATAAAACATACAGAAGTACTCCCGAAAATGTCGGATGTTTATCATTTAGTACACATTAACCAAATATGTCATCCTTAAATGGTTGTACTTACCAAATAATCCTCAAATGGCAATGGATTTTATCCAGGCTTCTGAGCATGATGCAAGTTTCGTTTGAAAATGGCAGTTGTTCAAACTTCCACACTGCACATGTGCAAACTGAGAAGTACGGAGAGCCTGTTAGGACAATCCTCTTCAAATTAAAGTGCTGTTCATTTTAAATGAACTTTTTACGTTGAATTTAATGTACTGCATTTTGTTGTATTGAAATATTGTGTTATTAATTAAAATCAAAACAATATCCTTGTGTTTAGAGTTAAAAATCAATTGTGACATTAATTTTAACATAAAACGTTTACATAATGCTAGCAACATCAATGTATCATTTCTTAGAGTGTACTTTCAGATACTCCCTTAAAGAGAGAGACACCACAACATGTTTGCAAAGTTGCATCTGCTCCTGAGATCAAACCATAGGTCTTTTGCTTGTAAGGTGTGTAACCCACTACACTACGAAGCACTATTTGTGTCTACAACACATTCACATTTGCTGCTCCATTCACTTACAGACTGCTGCTTATCCTAAAGTTTTAAGTTACCTTAGCTTTGTGGTTGATATTTGGGAATCTTTTTACTTTTCACTCTTTATCTTGGTTTATTTATTTTGTTTATTTTGCTGTGTGTACATTACAAATCTTTGTAACCACTGCTGATTGCTTATAGCCTGTCTTGAGCAGTGTGTTGTTGCAAAGAGAACTTTTAAAATCATCTTTCAGATTTTCCCGGTCTGATAAATGTTGGAAAACAAGTTATTTTTAACACCTTATCGTCTTTACACTGTATTTATGCTCACTGTGGTTGCTCAGCAAACAGAAGGAGACGGGCTGAGATTAACTGTGACTCAGCAACTATCTGATGAGATCCACAGGTCACTGCAGCAGAACATGTTAGCCAAGAACAGAGATTAAAGCTTTAATTACTGTATGTCCACAGGCCAACTCACCAAGATGTTCCTAAGAGAATATCTGCTGAGCTGAGCTGTGCTTCTGTCACATAAAGAGTAACTTAAACTCAAATGTTTGCTCTCTGAACACTGCAGGACATTATATATATGTTTGATTTAAACATTAGGTAAGAGTAAAACCACCAAACACTCGTGAAAATCAGGCAATATGTGCCTAAAAGTATCAATGGGCGAGAAATTAAAGGAAACCCTGATGGGTGTGTTGCTGCCTGTATTTATGGGGCACTGAATGATCTCATGAAGATGAATATTATATGAATTTATGCCATGGCCTTAACAATCATCAGATCTCAGCCCAGCAGCCCTCTCCATCACCGTCATCAAAATACCAAATGAGGTTGTACATTCACGCATCAAGTAAAGTTTCAGAATTCAAACCTAGACCATTCTCACTCAAATGCAGCCATTCCTTCTGTATATTCCAATAAATATTAAAGTCATTATAGTTTTCCTCCTCTCTTTCCTTACAAAAGCCCTGCCTGTATGTTCAAGGACTGTCAATGAAGGGCACGTAAAACACTGAAAGGTGAAGACAGAAAACAAAAGGAAAGGTCAGAAACCATAACCGTGAGGGTAAGTCAGTGAAACAGCATGATTTAAAGCTGTTTAGCAGGTTTTGGGGGTTTTGGACATCATCAGGGCCAGAGCTTGGAAAATGCATGCTTTTTCAATCCTGCATTTGGGATTTTAAACGTAAATATAAATCATGTTTCCACTGGTCTCAGAGGCAATTGCACAAATTGTGCTGTATGTCTGAGGGCATTTCCCCTAAGATAGATGACTTGGCAGTAGCAATGTTGCTCAGCTGCACTGTTATATATGCCAGAGGATTTTCTACATAAGTGTTATCAAACACTTGTAACTCACTGCTTCAGCACAAAGAGAGGAGACATTTACGTGATCACACCTCGTTAATTTTGAAGTGTAGGCCTAACACCGGTTAGATGTGTCTTTGCATATACAGCTCGCCCTTAGTGTTTGGGAACAATCACGCACCCACAAAGCTGCTGTTTCCTCTTTAAGTCTATAAATAAGCCCAGGAAGGACAAAACATGACAAAAAAAAATACATTTCTACAGAATTAAAGATCATTGATTGAATTTCTTTTTCTTTTGACTAATGAATCTGGGAACACGTGACTGTATTTGCATAGAAAAGATAATGAGCTGCTGCATTTTAATAAGGTTCATATTTTATTGTTCTATTTATTCTTTTACTTAGTAAATGTGCAAACTTTCCTTTTAGTATTTTTCTAGCAATTTATTCCTTTTAATAGTTCCAGTCATTTACTGTTTAAGCAAACAAATGAAATGAATGAATGAAAAAACTCTGAAAGCATTATATTTTGTTCTTTTTTTTAATTTTAAATGCCAAAAATATAACTTAAAAAAATAAAGCTCTTTTGTTGTTAATGAGGTATTTAAAAGAAGAAAGAACGTGTGAGTACAACATACAAATTCATAGGGTTAAAAAAGGAAAAGTGCTTTCTCACATCAATCTGTTTATGCTTCTGTGTGTACATGGGAATCTGATAGAAATATGTCTTTATTTCCCTCTTTATGCTTCACAGATATATGAAACTATTTGCTGAAAAGTTACATTTCAGCCTATAAATCATCTATGAAAATCCAATCATAATTGAATGACATTCTAAAGTCAGAATAGAAACAGGAAAGTATGTAATAAAGAATATTTTGAAAAGCTACATTTTTGATTCTAGTTATCTTGGTGTATTTGAGGGGAAAAGACAGATTAGATATCTATGCGTAGCAAAAGTTAAAGCGTAGGAGTCTCTCCCTGCTGATGCTGCTGGTGCTGGTGTTTGGTTATGTCTTGTGAAACCCCTTGCATAACTGCTGACATTAGTGGGTCTCGTTTTGGCACCACAAATTTGCAAAACCACCTTTTTTTCTTTAATAATGTGTGGAACTGATTCAAGAAGAGGATATAAGCTATAAGAAAGGGACATACAGTACGAGAGGAATGCTTGCTTTTCTTGTGGCCTGCTGTTGGTCAGAGGCGCTTTAATTTTTTGTTGTCTACATTGACAGATTGTTTCTTGTTACAAAACCCACTGGAGGTGCCGCTGTACAATGCACATTATTAAGTCAGGCCATCTTGTTACAATTTCCCTCTTTTCATTAACATGTGCTTGTATTAGGTGATTATAAGGGAGAAATAACTCTGAAAATACCTACAAACACATACAGTCTCACCAACGGTATCAGGCTTATCAGGTTATGTGGATATGCCCCTGATCCCCTCTCATCCATCGCTCTGGTAGAAAAGACATTCAGCTCTTTGTTGTTGGCTTTAAGGGACGTAACAAGAGCCTGCTGAGGTGACGGCTCTGAAACACAAAGGACCTCTGTGTGTGTGTGTATGTGTGAGTGTGTGTGAGTGTGTTTTTGTGAACTTGAATGAGGCAGACTAAGAAAATGTCTCTCTGTCCTGATTCCAGATGTTCTTCTCTTCTTCTTTTTTTGACTGCTCCCTTTAGGGGTCATCGCAGTGGTTCATCTGCTGCAGTCTCACCTCATCATGTATGTGACACCAACCCTCTGCTTGTCCTTCACGGCATTCATGCATCCTCTCTTTGGTCTTCTGTGGTCTTTTCCTCATTTCTGGCAGCTTCATCTTCAACATCCTTCGTCCATTATATCCACTATGCCTCCTGTGCACATGTCTAAACTGTCTCCACATTGCCTCTCTAATGTTTGCTCATTAGTAAGATTTCCTGATGTTCCACCCCGAGGAAACAGGTTTTTCTTAAAACCCAGAAGAATAGGCATGTTTAGCTGTGCCCACTGTGGCCACCACACTGGTGTGACTGTTACCAACAAGTGGTTAAACCCCATTTTAATCACTGCAAGTATCACAAGTTCCCAGTATATTTCCACTCATTTTCCCTGTAAGTAGCACAACTGCAACCATGACTGGCTCCTACCGACATAGAGCAGGGCTTGTTCCCAAAGCAGCTCACATGTACATCTATAAGTGGGTCAGCCTTCACTTGTTAGCAGTTCAATGGAAATGTGACTTTCTGAAGTGTTTGTCAATTTGGCTGATTTGAAACAGCATGAATCTCCAGCTGTTAGAGAACAATATGTTATTTCCCTGCAGAAAGTAACCAACCAAAAACCTTAAAAAGGCAGAAAGCAAAACAAATATCTGTTTAAATCACGAGATATGATTTAAGCACATGCTCTGGGGATTTTCTCTACTTTGTGAACTGAAGTGATTGACAAACCAGGTGGGACTGCAGTGGAAATTTATGAAATACCAGTATTCCTTCAAATATTTGCTTTGCTGATAATGTTCCCTCAGCTTGTGTAAATGATGGGTCATTTCCTTTCCTCCCATATTGTCCAGGTTGTGCACTTGTTGCGTCCTGAGAAAATGGCTAAAAACAAGTACGCTGACATCTAGTGAGCACATAAAGCATTACCTTCTTTTCATTTACATAGCAGAAAGTTGTTTTTCTTCAGATCAGGACTCTGAAATTTGCAGGATACACAAAAAAGACCTTGTGTTGAGTTCTACTGATTTATTAGCACACACGAATACACTGAACAGTACAAAATAATGCATTTTCAGAGGTGCTGAGTTGTGTATTTAGAATGCTTCAGGTAAACCTTAACGATCCATGACACCACAGCTCAGTTTTACTACTTATAAATTAAAAAATAAAAATAATAATAACACAGAAGCACTCTGGTGGCATGCAAATAATCTCCTCTGGCCTTTTGTAACATCAAAAGGACCTAGCTAAATAAATAAAGGATATGATGATGGGCTTAAACATACACAGTTCTAATTACAAACTCAGATAATCAGCAGTATTTGAGACATTTTATGCCATTAGTCCACAAACACTAACAAGAAAGCTAAACGAGTAAAGCTTCAGCAATAATAAAGCATAACAACAACATATTATTTAAAATCACCCTACGGAGATTTGAATCTTTGCCATGCAGTTAACAGACATAAAAAAGCACACTTCTTGAACTGCTATATCTATATCTGTATTTCAGAAGCCTCTCACCTTTACGTATAAGCTTATCTAAAAAAAGACAGAAGATCTTTGAGGGATTGCAGCATAACTGCACCTCCTCTGTGACCTGTTCACGCTAAACTGCTTTAGCCAGGTGATTATGACACAGTCATCTTCACAATTACAGTTTAACTGATCAGTTTTATTCCCTGTAGGCAATACATTCATATGCTGTCAAAGTGTTTTTTCCATTGAAATTTACTGTGCACAGAAGATACCCGCCCCCACTCCCAGAAAAGGAGTCTACCTATGTTAAGAGACCGTAGTGGTCATTCATCTACATTCACTTTGATTTACAGTGGGGTGCAAATGGGAGAGATCCGGGTGGATTCACATGGCTGTCCAGGTGGTACCCAGGGTGGCTGTCCTGGTTCCTATGCCTGACACCAACACAGCCGTGCTGTGTGTCAATCCAGCCAGACGTCCCCCAGTCCAGCTCACATCACAGGCTGGTAGCACACCACGTCATTGGCTACTAATCTCATTCAGCATGCAATATGTACACGATTATATACAAAATATGTACACACAACAAAAAAGTGCAAAACAGCATTGCTCGCATCTCAAAGGCTTCACATTTCTTATGTTTCTGTTAAAGCATTTTTCTTTGTGCTCTTCTGAGCAGCCGACTGTGAGCAGGCAGATTTTCTTCACTTCTCTGGCATTTTGATAGAGCGGAAAAAGATATCAGAAACCCACGCTGTCAACTCTCGACAAGAATTGAGAGTGAAAGCAGACTTCAGTTACCCTGATTTAAATATGCTTCTAATTTGATCTCTCTGTTACACAAGAAATCCAAGAAGCACAAACAGGCCAAGACATCACAACGCTGGCTTTCCTCCTCCAGAAAGAAGAGGGAGCTGGGATCTCTGTGTTACATCACAGAGTTTGCCAAAATCTCACAGATAAAGAAAGGAATGATTAAAAGATTGAGGATTTTGGAAGAGATTTCTTTAGGCTTGGCTAAGCTGTATTTAGTGTCTCTGAAGACCGCTGATGCATTTCAAAGGCCAGCTCTGACTGAATACTCCCACAGTAAGGCACCAAACATGGGCTGGGACTGTGGCTCGAGTGCAGCATCAACAACGTTCAGCAGAAACATCAAAAGCTGCCTCTGTGTTACTGCATATAGGTTGAAAAAAAAAATGCACGGTACTTGAAGTAAGAGGGATTTTTTAAAATATGTTTTTCTGCTTTTTAACTGCACTATCTGAGCCTTAAGGCAACAATCTTGTCAACTCAAATACCACAACATTATAACAAATTAAATATTGAACTTTAACCACATGAAGGGAATAATTAGTAGGGATGCACATAAGAAAAAATACAGAACAGAAACATACAATGTGGTAACATCACTTCAATCGACAGTTTGAGTTTTTGGGAAATAGCCTTATTTATTATTTATCCCATCATTTTCACTTGTTTCTGCTTATTGTGAATTTTGAGCCAGGAAACAAAATTCATCAACATCCCTAAACCTCACAAAACTGGAAAGTGTATAAATCACTGTGAGGTTTAGAGGTGTTAGACCGTTTCTTAACTACAAAAACAAACTTGCTGGAGTCCACATTTAATAAGCGTATTTCCCAAAAGAAAAAAGAAAAGTCTGTGTGTTCTCCATCCATTTCATCTAAAGAGGTGATTTGAGGGCTTGTAGTGCAGCGTGAGCTGGCGTGAGCTGTAGACGGACATGCCGATACCCACGAGACCCAGCAGGAAAGCCATGCGCGGCGTAGCAGGGCCCTCCCGGCTCTGCACCACAGTCTGGGCTGCCTGGGTCTGAAAGAGAGAGCAGGGGTCACCACCACCACTCAGCAGCTGCGACAACCTCCACCACCGGGCACCACCATCATCGCCAGGGATGATCCTCCTGGTGATCCTCCTGGCTCTGGCTGCGGTTGAATCAGTGAACAGGTGGCCCTGGTCGCACACCTGCTTCAGCCCAGCAATCGTCTTACCATAAGGGAACAGCCGTGCTAGAATCTCCACTTTTGTGAATATTAAGTATTTGTTCAAGTATTTGTATATACTACATATATATATATATATTTAAATATAATGTTTTTCCTCTACACCCCCCCCCCCCCCCCCCCCCAATTTTTTTGCACATGTCGAGGAGCGTGTCAGGCTACATTTCACTGTGTGTTATACTTGTATAACTATGCATGTGACAAATAAAGAACCTTGAACCTTGAACCTTGAAGCACCCCATACAGCTGATGCCGGTGTTTCAGTCCTCTGTGGGGGGTTTTGGAGGGGTCTCAAAATTTAGTGCCAATCCAACACATGCCCTAAAGTCAGACACAGATTCAGTTACTTTCTGAGCTCAACACTGGTGTGCCAGGCACTATCCAGTGAAAACTAGGAGTCTCCAAATGTATTTATTTTATTTTATAAATGGAGAGATTGAGCGTTATATTATGAACAGTTTTTTATTTAAATCTATTTTTAGATGTCTGAAAAATTGACTTACACAGAGCTAAAAACATGAATATTCTCCATATTTAGGAGATAAAGTTATAAATAGTTAGCAAAGGAGTACAGCCTTTTGTTATATTGCTCATAAAAATGAAGTTCTGTTTACACAAATCACAATCCTGTTTTACCGGAGTACGAGTTAAGCTCCTGAACATAAGCTGGGATGAACTGAGCCACAGTAATAATCATTTTTAAAACAGACACAAACCATACTGGAGGTTTCTAAAACCAATACAGTCCCATATACCCTCCAGGGTCGCATGCCATGCTTCTAGAGATCTAATTAGAGGGCATTAACCTGACCCCAGGAAGCGAAGGAATCTCTGACTCAAATCCATTTAAGACAGGCTGCTCTAATCCTCTATCCTCAATCCGACCATGACACACACTAAACCTGGCATTTTGAGCACAGCGATGACTTAGTGGAATCATTTTCAAAAAGGATTTGTGGTGGTGGCCAGTGTAATGCAATAACAGAAACCTAATTTTTACCTATGTTATGGAAAATTCTTTGCTCAAATGGCTGCAAAAAGAAATATTACTGAGGTGAAATTTGTCATGGTTTCGTTTAAAATCTACAGCCTTTTGTTTTTCTTTTACTGAAGCACAGTTAAATTTGTAGGGCCTCGGCTCCAGAGCTCAACAGTTGTTTGTTGTTGGAAACGCTGCCTCCACTGTTTGTGCCACTGCAGATGTCCCCTAATGTCTACCCAAAGAAGAAAATTACCTCAAAGCATCTTACGTACCTGGAGGTATCTAATATATCCAGGGGTCAGCCGAGGGATGCGGAAAAACATTGTTGTTGTTGTTGTTCTCGCTGATGCTTCACAGGTGAGACCACAAAACCCCTCTGCGAGTTTCCCTCAGGACGTTCAGCCAGGCAACTGTTTCACTGGTTATCCCTCTGCTTCTTAGTGTTATGTGTCTCTTCCCCAGCCTGAGTGTGGAGGCAACAGCAACTCTCCCCCGTGTCCAAAAACACACACGCAAACACACCTCACCCACTCACTCAGACACACACCTGCACAGTGATGATCTCCCCTGAAGGAGTCCAGCCTCTGTAGGTAGTATATAAACCCTTGACCTGATTGCGTAAGCTGGTCACATGGTTTTGGACGGTGCTTGTGTCTTCATGCGGTTGTGCATTTGTGTCACTGATGGATTAGCAGAGCTATTGGAGGTGCAGTAAATTATTATCATACTTGTGAGCGGTGTTCCAAGTCCAGTGGCCACCGAAACGTTCAATCAACCGACGACAAAGCAGCATGGGATGTCTGCAGTCTAGATCTGCTACCCATTGAAAGCATTTTGTTTATCAATGGAAATCTGCTCTGTCAAGGATGCGGAAACATTTTGCACACAGAAACATCAGTTTCTGAATGAGAACATATTATTCAAAATATTTCTAAATAACAATATATTATATTTTTAAAAACATGTCTGTTTCCACCCTTTGGTAGAATACAGTACTTAACAAATTTATATACGACCAGCCATAAAAATAAGACAGCAAATCATTTTTAAGTCTCTCTAAAAGCCTCCTTAAACTATGTTTAAATTTTGTCAAAAAACAAACTGAATTCATGTTTTTATTCCCCAAAATTTGAGCTGGGACACTGGACACTTTCACAACTAAAACTAAAGTTTCTGTTTAGGTAAGTAACTATAAATAGGCATGTAAAGAATAATAATGTGCGCTACTGTTTTATTTTTCTTCACCCTTCCAAACTAACCATACTTGTTCAGTCTTTTTCTAACTGAACTTTAACATTTAACATGCAAACTGAGGCCTGTAGAGTTTGAGATGTAGCTCTTGGGGTTTTTGCAGGTTCTCTGAGCATTGCATGGTCTAACCTTGGGGTGAATTTGGTGGGACACGTGCCTGAATGGTCCAGACCAGCAAACATCTGCTTTTATAGAGGTGTTGACAGTTGCTGATGATCAATTAATTAAGTGCATTTAATTAGCAATGCCTGGCTGCTACTTTCCAGCTGATGGGGTGAGGCAGAATCAATAGATTTGTGTTCTAGCAATAAACATGCCTTACTATGGAAAAAGCCATCTTCACTGCTCAGTAGGAGTCAGGCCTGCTATGTAATAATGGTGACAGTGTTATTGTCCTGCAGTTCAAAAATTGGAAAATAAAAACTGTAAGGAAGCAGGACTCTGGTTATGTGTTTGATGTCACGAAAGTGAGGTTTTGACACTTGCTTCCAAGAAGGATTTCACAGACTCGGTGGTAGCATGTGACTGACAAGCTGCATCACAGAATGAAGAATGTGGAAACTTAATAACTCTCCACTATCCACAGTGCTTTGCTCGGTGCTCGGATTTTAAAAGTACACCAAAGGGAATATAAATTTAGCCTGTGGAAGAAAAATTATTTTCACTCCGTGTGCAGACTGTCTGGAGCCACAAAGGTTATGTTCACTTGTTCCTGAGTGCCTTTCTTTCTCACAGGAAAGTATACAAGATACTAATATTTGTCTTGAAGGGAGAACAGCTCAGGATGTCTTGAGTCACATGCCAGGAAGAGATTAGCTCAATCTTATAGACATGCAAGTGTGATTAAAGGAACCTCTAATCACTTAATCACTCAAAAACAGTGCATTTTAAGTTTTCTGTAAATTTGCCTTCGCTATTATTAGGCACGGATAAATACAGATTCCTTGAATGCGACTTCAAGCTGCCTAAAGCCAGGATGTTGACCTTAGTATAAGCAGACACAAGCGAGTCATGTGATTCTGCAGCAGACTGAACCACTGTAAGAGAAATCCATATAAAGTCTATCAATAATCTGTTATTCAGGAAAGTTGTGAGGCTAGTTTTAGGTGGGTACCTGAGAACCCGAGAAGTACATAAAGATTATTGGACATTATGGGCTTAGGAGTGGGTTGAACTGGGGAAACAAGTCCCTAGCAAGCGTGAGAGTGACTCCTGAGAAACAGTGATATATGGCCAATAAATGAGATCAGACGAGGAAGCCTCAAAATGTGTGTGTGTTTTTTTTTTTTTTAATTTAACAAACACAAATACAATATGCAAAAAACAGGCCTTTTTCAGTTACAAAAGAAGCATATGTAAGTTCATTAAGAAAATAATTCAGGGCATTTTTTGTCCATCATATAGCACTAAGATCTAAAAAATTTTATTTTTGCTAACATACTCAGATTATTTGTCAGAAAGTCTTTAAAATATGTTTAATTGTTAAGAGAAATAAAATTTTAAACAAAAAACAAACAGGAGAGGGCAGCAACACTCCAGTCTAGTCTGTCTGCCTCAGAAGAAGAAGAAGAAGAAGAAGAAGAAGAAGAAGAAGAAGACGACGACGACGTCTTTACGCATCATTATTGCGCGTCCTCAGGTAAAGAAGGACCCACGAAGGCTCCAAAAACAACGCGGGCTAATGTAAACTTCGAAACCGTATAGTCACTACAAATTCTCCATATAAATAAACTGTAACTGGGAAAGCCCGAAGCATATACGGATGTTACGTTCTGTCGATGCTGTGTTACAACAGAGGAGTGAAGTTTTCCCTCCGAGCTGGTAAAAACGAGCCGGCTAACGGAGCTAGCTACCGACCAAAGCTGCTGTGGCTGCGCAGTTTCGTTTCAGCTGAACTCACCGAAAACACCCAGTAGACCTGCCAAGTCTGTTCTCGTTAGCTGACCAAATATACTTTTTAAATCGACATGGGTCAGTCTGCAAGACACCTGCAGCGAAAGCAGTAGATAACGGGTCATATTTGAAGTTTTTTTTCTCTCTCACCTTTGAAGATTTAACGTTTTATGTCCAGTCCTGGTAACGCAGGCTAACAGGTACTCCTCGGGTTTCCTGTAACGTTAACTCTGTTCTGTTTATGCTAATTTTCAATGTAACTAAATAATTTGACCTGCTTATTATATTCTTAATTGATGTTTAGCCGTGCCTTATAGCAGCTATCATAACAGGAAATACACAACACTAACTTTGCGCGTTTCTTTCTTTTTGTTGTCTTCATATTGAGCATTCATATTTTATAAAACATTTAAGGGTTACAGCAAAAGTTTGTTTCTATCCTCAGCTTTTTTAAAAATTGTTTTGACAGCCTAAAGCGACATCTTAACCATAATACAAAAATTGTCGAGGATGAATATTTTTTAATTAAAGTGATAATGAAATCATCAACTTATTCTATATCAAAGTGATAAACTTGGATATAGATATAGATTCTTAATTTTTTAGTGAAATCACTGAGAATCACTAAGCCACTAGTCTTGAGCCGTCTCTCATTTCTTTATATTTTGCTAGAAAAATGGGATAAAACATCTGCGAACATAAATGGAAATACAGTTTAAAAGGCACAGCGATAGTTTGTAAAATTCAAGAAAATGAATAATTAATATGATCACCTTTACTCTCAACATTGCCTTGAACTCTCCATGGCAAGCTTTCTTGTAGTTTCTTTAAATAGCCTTCAGGAATAGTTCTCCAGGGCTTTTTTGAAGGACATCCAAGGCTCTTCTTTGGTTGTTGGCTGCCTTTTGTTCTGTTTTTTATCAAGATGATCCCACACTGCTTGAGCAATGTTGAGGTCTGGGCCTTTGGGAGTCCAATCCATGACTGATAGTGCTTTAGTGTGCGCTTTTACTGAATTAGCATTGCGTTTGGGATCATTGTCATGCTAAAAAATAAATGAAGCTGTTGCCAGTCAGATGTGTTTGAGATGGTATTGCGTGGTGGATCAGACTCTGGCAGGACATTAATTTTGATTAGATCTCCAACACCACTTGTTGAAATGCAGCCCAGAACATGAAAAGCCTCCATCATGTCTTACAGATGGCTGTAGACACTCACTGTTGTACCTCTCTCCTGACCGCACTTCATACTGTCAACAGTTTGAAACAAAAGTTTTCATCTTTAAGTATGGCTTCTTGACAGCCAACCTTCCACTGAGACCATTTCTGATGAGACTTAAGTGAACAGTAGATAAGATAAGATAACCTTTATTAGTCCCACATGTGGGAAATTTGTCAACTGAAGGACTTTATGCATCTCTCAGGGCATGTCATGTGCTGTAGATAGTTTTTTAGGTCTGCTATTTCTTTTTCTTTTTTTTTTGTCCTCCTTGTGTCCAGTTTCCACAATTAAAAATAAAGGAAAGAAAGTCTGGCTGTTCGTAAGCAAAATATGAAGAAATGGATGTGTCTTAAAACTTTTTGCAAAGTCCTGTATAAATATTAATTTTGTCCTGTAAGAGCTTGTTTGACCAAATGTTTGTTTTTTAATCCATTCATCAGTCACTAAATTAAATCATTAGTAAAGAGTTCATAAAATATGAGTCCATCTCATACATGTTTGCATCATGTGCCTTTGCATTTTAGTTGATATGAACTTGTGCTTTAGTCATCGTAGTTGTAGCAGTTGCTTTATTCCCATCACATATCTTTGTTTTCTGTGTTATAATCTGTATGTTGTTATTCTTATTTTTTTACTGTTATCTTCTTGGCTCTTTTTCAGCCGTAATGAAGAGACGAGCCGATGTGTCTTTTGCATCACTTCATGGGACAAAGAGGCATCGTGATGACAGCAGTTCAGATGACGAGTCAAGACTATCCCGTCAAGGTAGATAATTAAAACAAACAAAGACAACAAAAGAAAATAGTCTTATATATAGGTACAAACCCGATCTTTTCTTACTATAGTTAAAACTGAAGCACCTACTAGAGATTTTTGGTTATACATGGGCCAACAGCACACTAGTATCTCAGTTTCTATTGTTAACTAAATCATTAAACCAGGCGAAGATCATTCCTGCCTTCAACTGCCCAACCAGTTTTATTTTATATGTGCTCTGAAATTCTAAACTAAGGATGCCTCTCAAAAAGCCCCTGCCACAGCAGCAGCAGCATACAGATGATTATGTGGAGGAAGGTGCCACTGCAGACTCTGGGGAAGCTGACTTTCAGTTTGAAGTTAGCTCCAGTATGTCTGCTGAGCCTAATCTGGCCTCTTTGGCCAAGGCGAATAAGACATTCATACAAATTCAAATGGAGAGAGATAAAAGACAGGAAAAGAAGGCCGCCAAGCAGGAGGAGAAACTGGGCGTACTGTCACGTCAGGTCATGCAGCTTCAAATGGACCTTGAAGACGTCAGAGCCGGTCAGCCAACACGAGTTCCAGCCGGAGAACCTACGTTACAAAGGTTAGAAGAGTCGGACAACATTGAACATTACCTTTCCACCTTTGAAAGACTGGCAGAGGTCTATAACTGGCCACGGCAACAGTGGGCTGTCCGACTAATTCCACTGCTGACAGGGAAGGCGTTAACTGCTATTCTGGCCATGGACCCAGCATACACCAAAGACTATTACCTGCTGAAGACTGTTATCCTGAAAACGTATGAGATTAACAGAAATGCTTACCGCCAGAGCTTCCGATCTTACAAGACACCTGCTAAAGAATCCCCCCAAGAATTATATGCACGTCTGAAGCATTTGTTTTGCAAGTGGGTGGCTTATGACACCTGCACAAAAGAAGACATTATGGAGAAGATGGTCCTTGAGCAGTATCTTAAAGTGCTGTTCCCAAAGGTGAAGGCTTGGGTCAAAACACACAACCCAAAGACTGCTCAGGAGGCTGCTGACCTGGTTGATGCCTACTTGATTGGTCACAAGGGACCAAGGGTTAACTGCTATGCTGGCCTTCTCAGACCAACACGGGGTAAGTTTGGGGTAGGTGGTGGTTCAGCAAACTGTAGTAGACTATATTAAACCCTTCTGCTTGGTAAAAAACAAACACACAAAAAAGTGTGCTCTGTTTAAAATCCTGTAATATTTACTTCCCAAGATACTCTCTGTCACTTTTAGTAAACATACTGATAAACGGGACATTGTATCCCAAATACGTTCCTAAAGAACTGTGGGATGTAGAAGACAGTACCTGTGTGTACATAGATGTAGTTTGAATTTGCCCACTGTATAACTCTGCAAGAACATGAAGTACATACTTTACCATGACTTTCGAAAGTAGCAGCAATTCCTGAGTTGCCATATCCTGTTCTTATTCTGTTAAATCTAATACAAGAGAGTAGCACCACATTGTGTGGGAACATCACCAGGGCTAGAAGAACGTAATCAGAGGCTCCAGAAATGTTAGAAAAACCAGCGTTAGTTCAGCTAGACCCTTTATGCTCAAATTTGGCCACAGGTGGTTTTGCTCGGGTCGTATTCAGTCTCAGTTCACTTCTGGAGAAGCTACACCAGTAACACACGCAAGCTAACAACGTGGATCTCAAGGGCAGCATATGAAGAAAGGCTGGAGAGGTGCAGAGGGCAGTTTGGAGGAAATGCTGGTTCTGTCCTCAGTAAAGGAGTTACCTTTTCTCAAGTGGAAAAAGTTGATCCCATCATGTCTAAAGTCAAGTGATACTTGGACCTGTGGGTTGGTATACAAAGTTCATTCCTAGATTCTCTACACTCTATAACTTGACAAAGAAGAACCAGGCCAGTAGGGTTCAGTGGATTGTGTGGAGTGGAGTGTGAAGAGCCCTTTCAGACCCCTACTGAAGAGTTACAGCAGATATTCATTGCTCAGGCTGATGCCTGTGACCTGGGCTTTGGAGAAGCCCTGCTGCAGGTTGAACCAGGAAGCATGCATGCCAAGTATTTGAGGATGCAGAATGAACGCCTTGGCATAGAGTGGGAATTGGACTTAAGTGTGACTTGTTGGGAAAAAAGTTCATCCTCTAGAATGGCAACCAAGCACTATAATCACTGAAGAACATGAGAGATACCCCCTCCAAGATAACAAGGTGCTTCCTGGCTGTGCAACCCCTTTGACAATCTCTACAAGAGTGTAAAACAGAACTGCATAGCTGACTGCCTCTCCAGGATCCCACAGGTGTTGTCTTCAGCAGGAGGAGGGGGAAATTGCAAGTCTAGAAAATTTACATTTTCAACACACTAGCAACTCAATTATATTATTCTGTTTCAACAAGCCAGCAAAATCTCATAAAAATATCAACTACATGGGAAAAATGAGTGCATGATTTGTTCCTGTAAGAGGAGCTAATCATAAGTGTGCTTCCACCCCATTGAGCCTGTTCTCATTTACAAGTATATTAATGAAGATATGGTCAGCCATTGCAAAGAAGAATTTTGACCTAGTGAGAGTCCTTTCCAGGTGCAGTGGTATACCAGGAATGGACATGAGGCTGTAGCTTTTAAATGTATTTTATAGATGCGTAAGATGGTCTAAGATTGTTACATTTGATGGATAATTCGTGTGTGTGTGCGTGTGTGTGTGTGTGTGTGTGTGTGTGTGTGTGTGTGTGTGTGTGTGTGTGTAGACTCTAGTCAAAATGACTCCCTTAGTGACCAGGAGGATCAAAGACCCGGGTTCTCGATGCCCTCCATATCATCATCATCATCATCCTTTGATACCCAGGACAATGACGCCCCCTCGCAGGCCTCCGCCAAGTTCGCTATGTACAACAGTGTGTCACAGAAGCTCATGGTAATGTATCAAAACCCTCTCTAAGCTGAGGTGTTTGACAGCTTCTATGTATTTTAAATTTTTTGGGGGGGGGGTTTCAACTTTTCAGAATATTTCCAAACAACAAAGAATTTGACCTTTGAGTTTTATTAACTTACTTGATTTTTTGCTATTTCTTACACTTTCAGGCCAAAATGGGCTTCAGAGAGGGCGAGGGTTTGGGTAAGTTTAATCAAGGACGCAAGGAGATCGTGGAGGCTTCTACTCAGCGAGGGAGAAGAGGTCTGGGTCTCACGCTGCAGGGTTTCCAGGGAGAACTTAATGTTGACTGGCGCGATGAACCCGAGGTAGGCAGTAGTCCTTTTTGGCATTTGTGTTTTTTAATCTTTAGGTTTGAAATAATATATGTGAATGATCAATTAACTGTCACCTGATCTCTGTTTTGTCTCTTTTCCTGTTTGTCTGCACAGCCCAGTGCTGTTGAGAAGGTTGATTGGTTCCCAGAATGCACCACAGAGATCCCAGACGCTGATGAGCTTAGAGACTGGATGATCCAGGGACCGGTAAAACCAGAAACTCAGATTCTCACTTACAGATATGCATGCATTGCTTTTGCAGTCTATTTATATAATTCCTGATTTTCACTCTGGACAGAGAAAACTTAAAATTGAGGATGAGACTGAGTTTTGCACAGAAGATCTTTTGCACACTCTTCTACGATGCAAAGTGAGTTACATCAAGTATTTGCTTCTGTTAAATTTATTCCCACAAGGTATTTAAATTGTGGCAAGTGTACACCGGGAAAAAAATGATGGAAGGGTCATAGATAACACAAGTTTACATATTTCTCAGCTGTGTAATCACTGCGCCTCTGTGATGTTTAGTCAATTTTTGATGACCTGGAGGGCGAGGAGATGAGGAGAGCGCGGACACGCTCCAACCCTTATGAGACTATTAGAGGCGGTATCTTTCTCAACAGGTCAGTCTTTCGGTAGTAAAACACAGGCAGGATGAGTAGCCAGTGTCAATAATATATAAGTAGTTTCCTTTTTTAATAGTAGTTTGCTGCTATGAGTATTAATTTAGGTTGCTTCTTACATTTTTTAAAATTTTGCACAGCATTCTATGGCCTGACAGTCGTTTAAAGACAATGATGAGCTGTATTATGTGCGTTGTGTATTTAGAGCAGCTATGAAAATGGCCAACTTGGACTACTGTTTCGACCATATGTTCACCAACCCAAAGGATTCCCAAGGGGTGAGTGGGTCAGCTGATTAATACTGAACTTTTTTAGTTGTATCACAGCACAAAGTTCCATATAAACAGATGGTGACATAAATCTTCTGTCTCATTATGCAGAGACCTCTGACGAAGGACCGCGAGGGCGAGCTTCTTTACTTTGGTGATGTGTGCGCAGGACCTGGAGGCTTTTCAGAATATGTGCTGTGGAGAAGACGCTGGCATGCCAAGGGCTTTGGCATGACGCTGAAAGGACCCTGCGACTTCAAGCTGGAAGATTTTTATGCAGCACCGAGCGAGCTGTTCGAGCCTTATTACGGTACGTTTACAAAACCCGCACGTCACACCCAGGGGACAAGAGACACGGCTTTGTGTTTCCAGTGATGAATGATTCAGTGAAATCGTCACCTCTCTGCATCCCAGGTGAGGGAGGCGTGGAGGGTGACGGTGACATCACTCGGCCTGAAAATGTGACTGCCTTCCGAAACTTTGTCATGGAGAGCACGGAGAGGAGAGGGCTTCATTTCCTCATGGCAGATGGGGTAAGACTAATATTTGTAGGATATGAGGATAAAATAAAGGTGGACAAACTTCACAAAGGTTATTATGGCTTAATGTTTGGATCAGTTTCAGTATGGTCTCTGTTTTTTCCCAGGGCTTCTCCGTGGAAGGCCAAGAGAACCTCCAGGAGATCCTGAGCAAACAGCTGCTGCTTTGTCAATTCCTCACTGCAATTTCCACACTCAGGACGGGTATGCATGTCTCTTTAAAAGCTTGTAAATTGACACACTCACTAGTGTTCTTAAACTTTCTCTTTAACCACCTGTCACAGTACAGTGCACATGTGCAGTATGTTTATAACCCACATTATAGCTGTGTCCCAAAACATAGGCTGCATCCTCCCGAGGCCGCATTTGTAGACCAGTTACGTCACAGCGACGCGAAGAAGGCTGTCTTCGCGTCCGGCCAACAAATGCGTCCTCCTTTTCCCCAGATTTGAAGGATGGGTCGGGTGTATCCTTCGTGGCCCACCATATCCCAGAATTCATAGCACAGCCCAGCCAATTCCAGTTTCCAACAATGGCTGCCGCTACTAAGTTTTAATCTTAATCTTATTCATCTTTATGGGTCACAAAATATACTTTTAAGATATTTTCAGGCGAGAAAGTAGCTGTGTAAACTTCAAATATCTGCTTGGTTTATCAAGACATCACATATTTGCAAAAGTGCTGGAACGTTTTCGGAGACGTCTGTTACCCAAACCGCTCGATAGCAAGCCGGGGGGTTCAATGGTCACTCGAGTTTGCGAGAACAGCAGACTCCCGGCTTCATTGTTTTCAGGCCCCCGCGGTCTTTCGCTACTCAGGCTAAACATGATATATAAGTCGCTCGGATAACTTAAAAATGTTATTGTTGGGCTTTTTTCAGTGTTTTATTTGTTCCTGAGTAAAACGGTTTATCTGAGATCAAAGTTATTAGATTAGATTAGATTAGATTAAATAACTTTATTAATCCCTCAGGTGGGTTCCTCTGAATAAACGTCAGACAAAAAACTGATTAAACAGAAGTGTGAGATGGTCGAGAATTTACGCCAGCTGTTATATTTTAGATAGCAAGGAGCAGACGGCCGAGTTTATTAAACTCCACCGAAACAGCAGTGACGCAAATCTGAAGGCTAGACTGTCCCATTTCACAGCCTCGCACTTCTGGCCTTCTCGGTCTTCGAAGGACCCGGCTCATGTAGACCGCGAAGGACAGGTCCTCAGGAGGATGCAGCCCATGACTTTGGACACAGCTTAAGTCTCACTTTCTCTCCCCTAGGTGGGCATTTTGTCTGTAAGACTTTTGACCTCTTCACTCCCTTCAGCGTGGGTTTGGTGTACCTGCTCTACCTCTGCTTCGAGAGGATCTCACTCTTCAAACCTGTCACCAGCAGGCCTGCAAACTCTGAGAGGTGAGCCCACGTTATAATGTGTCTTTGTACATGTGAGAATACGATGAGAGTGTGTTTGTAAAATAGCTACATTTTCTGCCACCTACACGCTACACTTCAGAAGCTTTTGTGGCATCCCATTCACCAAGATGGGCTCATAGGGATAGCTCGCCAGGGTAAATTGTGCTGCAAGTCTAAACTGCTGCAGATTAAATCTCTCAGCTCACTGCAGGGAAAGTAGAATGATGTAGGATTTATGAGGGGGGTTTATGTAAGTGAGGTTACAGATCTCTTCTCACATTGTCATCCACAGGTACATTGTGTGCCGTGGCCTGAAACCCGGCTCAGACGCAGTCAGGGAATACATGTTCAGAGTCAACCTGAAGCTGAACCAGCTGAGGAACACGGACAGAGACGTTACAGAGGTGGTTCCGCTGAATATCATCAAGGATGACACTGACTTCTACCAGTTTATGGTCAACTCCAATGAGAGGTAGAAACACTCAGAATCCACAAAGCCTTCAATCACTGCTCATGAAACACAGTGACTGACAAAGATGGTGTTTAATTGTCTCTTCAGCCTTTGTGCAGTCCAGATCAAGGCCTTGGCTAAGATCCACGCTTTTGTTGTAGACTCGTGAGTAAACACTGTTGAACATTTATCTTTGCTGCACTATAACCACGTGTTTGACATGGTGTTTTTGTCTGGAAACTGACTGGGTTACACTGTCTCTAGGAATCTCTCAGAGACAAGGCAAGCTGACATCAGGAAGGAGTGTTTGAAGCTCTGGGGAGTGAGTACAGAAGCCGATATACATACCAAACTGAAAGAGAATTTTGAAAGAATGACTTAAAAAAGACAAGTTTTTATGTGCACTTTATGTTTATTTATGTCAATTTTTAGGTCCCAGACAAGGCCAGAGTCGCTCCTACTTCGTCAGACCCAAAGTCAAAATTCTATGAGCTGATTAAGGTCAGTTAATAAATTTGGGTTTAAATCAAATCCTACTGGGTACTGTACAGCGCTGATAAATGAGCTCTGCCATACAGACCGTAGAAACGAATGAATAATTAAAAGACAAATGATTTTTTTCATGTGAAACAGTGTTATAAATAGGCTCATTAAACTTCTGAATGTGTCTCACTTTCTGCTCTTTTTCTGCTTCATATCAGAGCTCAGACGTGGAGTCGTTCCAGTGTAAGCCGACTCCTCTCAACTCCACCACACTCGAAAAGTTGCGCCATGTCCTGGACTACAGGTGCATTGTGGGAGGTGGAGAGCAGATCTTTCTTCTAGCACTGGGGGTGAGTTGGATGAAAAAATGTGGTTTGTGTGACACGGAAAACAAAGCATAACAAGAAGCACTCCAAGACCTCAAACCTCCACCAAGGCAGTGTCATAAATTCTGTTGTGTTTGCTCTTTGTTTTGATTGAACACTGTAACTACCCCAGAGACTTTACCGTCTGCGCGACTTTGATCAAACCTGGTTTTCGATGACTTTTGCAGAAGTCTCAGATTTACACCTGGGATGGGAAAATGCCTGTGCGCTGGAAGAAAATGGAGAATTTCAAGCTGGAGCTGCCAAGAGATACACTTCTAAGTGTAGAGATTGTCCAAGAACTAAAGGGCGAGGTGAGAGAATGGACTAAAACTCTGTGACAGACTCAGGTTTTCTTATCACTTATTATTCTGATCCTCTTGGACTCAAATTTTCTGTTTAAACATTTTTTAAGGTATCGACCTTTTACAGCTAGCCTCAATCAGAATGCGTGACTTGCATTGCGGTTTATGTGCAGCTGAGTAGGATGCTTTCTGAGCTGTGTTACGCTCTCCCTTTGGTCCTCAGGGCAAAGCTCAGCGCAGAATCAGCGCAGTTCATGTAATGGATGTGCTAATACTGAACGGCACTGATGTAAGAGATCAGCACTTCAATCAGCGGTGAGACATTTTTATCCACTAGCTTAAAAATGGGTCTTTGTATGAGGAAAAAAGTAGAAAATCATTAAAAAGACTAGTAATGTATTCCCTGTATATTCAGTTTTATATTGTAATAGTTTCAGATAATCTTCGTTGTGTCTGCTAAATGATGTTTGTTATGTTTCCAGGATCCAGATGGCTGACAAGTTTGTGAAGGCGGTGGCTAAACCCAGCAGACCAGACATGAACCCCATCAGGTACTCCCATCTGCCTTCTTTTAATTTTATTTTCTTACTAACTAAATATTAGTTTATGCAATCTCACATGGTTTATAATACTTAAAAATACTGCTTCCAAGTACTGCTGTGGTAGTTGTGATCGAACGCTGAGCAGAAATCTTACTTGCAGTTTGGTAAATTACAAAGATTACAAAGCATCTTTTTCCCCCCAGAGTGAAGGAGGTTTACAGGCTGGAAGAAATGGAGAAAATCTTTGTCAGGTATGGGAAGAGAACCCTTTGAGTAGCTGCCGTGTATATTTACTACTGCAGCTTCTTAGATTTGTCCTGTTTTTCAAGATCAAGGCTCCTTTTATGGCGCTTGTCAGAAAAACTTGTCATTTCCTTCCCCACCCAGACTAGAGATGAAAGTGACAAAGAGCTCAGGAGGTGTCCCACGTCTGTCCTACACAGGCAGAGATGACAGACACTTCCTTCCCACGGGCCTCTACATCATCAAGACTGTCAATGGTCTGTATGTTGTGATTTGTTTTAACTGCGAGCACAAACAATGCTGCGAGCAAAATGTCTTTATTTATTTATTAGTAAGTAAATAAATGCGGGATTTCTTTTCTCCTCCACCATTCAGAGCCGTGGACGATGGCGTGCAGCAAAAACTCCAAGATGAAGTTCTTTTATAATAAAACAACCAAGGAGTCGACCTATGCAATGCCACCGAACTCTGCTGCTCCTTTCCAGTATGTAGCGTCCTCTTAATTTCTCTCTTTATTCCAGAGATTCACATTTGAAAAAGTTCATATGCTTTTTAAAATAAAAATAATAAGTGAATGTAAATATTTTAAGATCTCATAAGTAGGGCTGTTCGATATAACGATATATATATCAGATAACGATAAAAAAACGTCTATCGTTTCATTTTACGCTATCGTTTGTTTTGTGGTGTCGCAAAATAAACTGTTTATGGCAATATTTTTTTTATTGTTTTGATGGTCACTGTAGAATTTCTTAAAGTTCTCTCTTTCTCTTATATTTAGTAACCACATTTAGTAATAACCACACTACGGATGGACAAGCGACTGTTTTTATGCGTTGTCATTAGCAACAATGATCATGTGGCTCCGCCGTCCGCTTGTTTACTTTCCACATAAATCTTTCACAGTAAAGCTGAAATTCCTGTTGAGATTTTTCAAAATAAACTGAATCACGTGACAGATGAGCAGCCAAAAAGAGCCGTCAGGTGCTAAAAAATAAACCTTAGAACAGGCTTTTCACCGAAGCACGCCGTGTAATAAATACTCACGAAGAAAATTGCGGCCGTTTCAACTTATGTAACACTCGACTCCAGGTACACGGCGCCCAGCTGAAAACACTTCACGCAAGTCGAGTTGCCCAAGATTCACAGAATTAGCTGAAAATGTAAACTTTTTGTGATATATATCGTTGTCGGGACGATAAATGTCTTCTATCGGGAAATTAGATTTTGGTCATATCGCACAGCCCTACTCATTAGCTCATGTTTTATTCACAATAGAACACAGGAAACGTGTTAAACAGCATTTAAGCTGTTTCACTATTTCATGGAAAAATATTGACAAATTCTTTTCCTTGCAGCGTGTGCCACTCCGAGCGGCTCTTCTGGGCCTGGGTGGATGGGGTTATAGTTCATGATTCTCAAACCAGAGTGGACCCTGAGAAACTGTCCAAAGATGACGTGCTGTACTTCATACACCAGCATTACCAGCCCTGAAAGACTCCCAGTCACAGGGCTTTGTCAGCTGCAGACTGTACACAGAGTGCGCTGGATTGTGAAGCCTTGGCAAAGAGTACAATCCAGTTCACTAATCGTCATTTCATTTAACAATCAAAGGACGGTTATTAAAATGACTTTACAGCTGATTGTTTTTATGAATCCGTTGCTTACTGTCTTGTTAAATATCAATAAACTGCTTTATGACCCTTTGGAAGGTACCTCCATGTTATCTTGTTATCAGGTTGGAGTTGTTTGCTGCTGTTTTTAGCAGTGGCATGTCCTCGTAAAACTGACGTTTGACAGACCGGTCTATTTTTCAGTCTTTTCCACTTCCTTTGACTCGACCTTTGATTTTGAATTGTAATGAGTAGCATTGCCTTATAGGACAACATGGAGACAAAGGTGTTTGCTGTGCCCTATAGATTCAGTTTCTCCAGTTCCTCCTCAATGCCACTCTTGTTTTTGTGCACACTGCATTAGCAGTGATAGATAGGGTCACAAGGTCAAACTGTGAATCCACATCTGTAATTATTCTTTCTTCTCACCATGACTGGTCTTCTAAAGAAAACACACGGGTCTGTTTGTCTCATCTTTACACTAACAGTGTCGCGGTGCTTTCCTTTGCAAAACTGTGTAGCATGTAAATCACCCTTTAAGTCGTTCTCACAGTCATTTCAACGTGCATTCAGAGATGGAGCAGCTCTCTCCTTTCCACGCTTCTCTGTCATCTAGACTGTGGGAGTGAAGTTTGGAAGGTGTCCCCTTTAGTTTTGAGGTTGTTTGTACCCCACCTGCTCTTTAAAATTGTGCCTCCATATCTTCTAGTTGTGTGTCTGGTTTTTGTTTTGTTTTTTTTAATGCTGCAAATGAGTTATTTTTCTGGTGTAAATTTAGCTTTCAATCTCTTTGATGTAAATATTAATAAGTAAATAAATGGGAGATGCTGTTCCCACAATATATGTTCAACTGCCTGGTGATATTGGGTGGAGACAGTAGTTGGAGTAAAGGCTGGATTAAGCTGTTAGAAGGCAACGGGTGTGCTCATATACCAACCAAATTACACAAGTGCACACAACATTTTGTAGCTTAGTTGTTTTGCTCACAGCTTTAGAAATGTGGTCAGACTGTGGGAATTTGTTATTGTAGATTCAGTAAAACCCAATTTGAGCCCAGTATAAGAGAAATAAAGCTTTGGGAATACTAATCTGTTCACTCTGGAAGCATGAACCATTATGAATCTATTTCACCTGCTGTGTAAGTACAGGCATTAACAAGTGCAGGTCAACCCTCAAGGAAAAGCAGTGGTTTTGCAGGTGGTTGCCACAGAACTTGCCTTCTCCTGTTTTTCAGCAGAGTCTCAAGAGCTGCACGGTGCTGGTCTGTGAGCACTGGCCCCACTAAAGGATGGCAGAAGCTCATGCTGGTCCTTGTTGAGTCTGTTTCTGATAGTTTGGTCAGTAACACACAGGTGAGTAGCCTGCTGGATGTCATTGTGCAGGCCTCCAGCAGTGCTCCTCCTGTTCCTCCTTGCACAATGGACCTGCTGGGTTGATGTTCAGCATATCAGGTCTATCCATAGATTCCTCCACTATGGTCCACTGGTATCTCTGGATGTGCCTTCATAATAATAAAAGATCTGATCCTCTGGGTCATTTATTCCACATTAACTTTCTGAATCCTTTCAGTTTCACTGGCAACTCATAAGATTGAGAGTCACTTCTATTAACAGCAAATTGTCCTCACAGTTCTGCTGCTTTTTACACATTACACAAGAGAAACATTGTCTTTTACTCTTTTACCTTCAACTCTGAACACAATAAAATCTTATTTCACTGGAATTTTCCAGGCACGTTATCATTTCATTATCTTACATCAAAATAATACATCCCAACCAATTAGAGTAGAAGGTTATTATAGATTACTAAAAGTAGATGTGAAAATTGTTGCTGTTAAACTGAAATTAAAATAAAATTGGATGTAAAACCTGTACTGAAATAAATGTATACAGGAAAACTTATGAATTATGAAAAAAATAATCAAACAGATGCAAAGTTTCAGTAACTGGTTTAAAAATCTATATATTTCTAGTAGAAGAATTGTTGTAAATGACTTCATATATAATTGATTTGTCATGATAAAAAGTCTACATGATGTTAAGCAGAAATTGCAACAAATAAAACATAGTTCTATAAAAACTTTGTAAGTGGCTAGAAAGGACTGAGCTGATTACAATGTAGAGCACAGTATGTATAATAATAAGGACAAGGATACTTTCAAAACAGGTCATTTCTTTATTTTACATATAAACCCTTTTATAAAGCCTGTTGACCACAGCCTGTATACTAATATAAGCAAAGACATTAGACATTAAATAACACACAAACACACACGGAAATCACTTTTTGGTACGAAAGGGTGTACACATTCATGCCAAACCGGTTTAAATTCAAGCTGAAGTTGAACTTTCCAAGAGAAGGATTGTATTTACTCGGGGCGTGTCCTATTGTGACAAGACAATCGGTCCGCCAATCAAAATGCGCATTTATGTAACAGGAAGAGATGTTACGAAAACAAGCGCTCCTAACAGCACACACCTTGTTCGCCCAGACATCGGTTACCAAACACTCGAGTTGACTGGTAATTATGTCTTTTTCTATCTTTATATGTTATTATTTTACTGTAAAAAAAAATAATTTTGCTGTGTTTTGATAAAAAGCTACACGTCCACCGAAATAAGAAAAAAAAAGCGATTGCATTTGTAGGAAGTTGTTGAATAACCTAAGATGCGCGGTTTTACATTATTGTTTAACTTTGCAGCGGCTGGAAAGCTGAGTTTGCTTCTGTCTTATCCTTGGAAAAGGAGGTTTGGATCATCAGTCATGCTGAAAGCTGTGGGACAAGTGTTGTTCTCAACTGGTCTGCAGAATCCGAAATTCACTGCAGAGGAGAAAAAGGTAAGTGCTCTGCAGTTTAGCTCATAAAACAGAATATTGGACCTTTGGTCTGAGCTTGTCCCCACTGTCACGGGACAACAGGGTGATGTGCATTAAATGAGTGCTTGATGTTCAGTTGACAGCAGAAGAAACCACAGTAAACTTGGTTAAACTATTAACCCCTGTGTCGTGTGTGCACTGCGTTATGCATATTTCCACTTTTTGATTTTTTAGTTCTTGTGATGCTGAATTTATCCAGTAGATCATCCAGATGTTTGTGCTAAATATAAACAAGAATAAAGACCAATTCGAGAAAGTCTTGTCTGATATAAGATTTGTAACTGATTAACGGCCCTTTTTTTTGTTGCATTATTAATTTCATAACGAGCTAAATATTTTCAAGTGGTGAAATGTGTGAAATTTTCACACAGCAATTTTTTTCACACAACTCCAGTTTTCTAGATTTGTGGCTAAATGAGTCATATTTTTGTTGTAACACACATTTGAAGAAAAAATGGGATTGTCTTTTTCACAGTTTCGAGGTATTTTGTATACATAATCTTGGATATTTTTTAAAATTGCTCATTAATAATCAATTGTCATCCTCATTGTGCGCCTGTGTGTGGCAGGGACAGGACTATGAAATCCGCACCTACCAGCCCACTAAGTGGGTGAGCACCTCTGTGAGCGGGATGCAGCTGGAAGCAGCCTTGTCTACTGGCTTCCGTAGACTCTTCAACTACATCCAAGGCAACAATAAAAACAGTGAGTTTCATGTTACTGCTATCACCTTCACGCAAGGTAAGCTGAGCCTGTGTTGCTGAGGCTGTGCGAGTTTTATTTTGTGGCGCTGTGGCAAATCTGTTACAAAACCTACACGTCACAATGGCAGTATTTTAATGTTGCACAATAAATTTACAGAGAACTGGGGTTCCAAGGCATCAATGGATGGAAAAGTCGGAGAAAGTGCACTTTCGTTCCTGCTCAGCACTTTGCAACAGTTCCTCCTGTCTTACTTTTGCCTTGCTCAGCAGTTTGCAGCAATATTTATGAGAATATATATTGTTTGTGTTGCTGGCTCCTGAGGTCAGCAGCATAAGGAGATTGTGATCTGTAAACATGGCGTTTAATCCCATTCATCTGGCGCACATCGTGGTTACAGCCCAACCATCTGTACAGCTGTCACCATTCACCAAAGTTTCGATTCACCAGCTGGTGACTGATAGTTCGTTTAGGAAATTTAACATCTGTAAATCTTACACAAGCTGGTTATATTTCAGCCCTATTATCATCATCATCATCATGTTTGGCATGTGCGGCTACTCTTTTTTTTTTTTTTTTTTTTTTTTTTTCAACAAAAGAACCTCCTTTCTTGCTGGTTCTATAGAGGCCAAAGTGGAGATGACGGCCCCCGTGACGTGCTACGTGAAACCCGGGGCCGGCCCTGCATGTGAATCTCAGTTCACCGTATCCTTCTACATCCCAGAGGAGCATCAGGCCACTCCACCCGAGCCCAACGAGCCCGAGGTGTTTATAGAGCACAGGAAGGAGTTGACGGTGTATGTCAGGTAAGGTACAAACAGAGCCGCCAGGTTAGACTTTGGATTGTTTATTTTGTGAAAGTCCAAAACAAATACAGTGATCAGCCATGAGTGGTTTAGTTTTTTTTTCTTTAAAAAAAAAGAAGAAGAAAGAAATCAATCTTTTGTCTATTCCTCCAGGACATACGGTGGTTTCTCCAATGATAACATGAAGCGTGAAGAGCTGCTGAAGCTTATGGAAAGTCTGAAGAGGGATGGAGTCCAATACATCGAGAAACCGTACTACGTAGCCGGGTACGACAGCCCTTTCAAACTGACCAACCGCAGGAATGAGGTTTGGATCCTCAAGAACGAAGAGGAGCAGTAGAGCGTTCCTGGGTCACTCTATCCTATCAAAATGTTAGTGAAGGGAATTTAAATGTGATGATTTGATACATTTCTGTTTGACCAGAAACAAAAGTTAGATTTGTTACTTACACTAAAAGTTACTGATTACTCACTGAAAAACTTGATAAGGAGACTAATTACACGACAACTAGAGGTCCTGTCGGCCATGTGAAGCAATATAACCAGCAGGTGGAGCCAAGTAGTCAAGAAAATGTTTCTTATGTTAACAGAAAACCCCACAAGTACGTCTTAATTAAAAAAAAAATATATTTTTTTTAATGAATATTTTCAAAATACACTAATTTTAGGCTTTTGATTGTGCATGTTGCTAACCTCCTTTTTCACAGCAGATGTTTGCGCCTGACAGGGCAGGGACAGCACCCATGTGACTGATAACATTCACAGTGTGAGCCGGGTCCAGGGGGGGCAGTGTAGGCTGGCTCACTGTGGGAGCACACTGTGTACCTTTCCTGTGTGCGACGGACACGAAGCTTCTTGCTTTTCATTTACACTCCCACACTAGCAGGTGAGAGCAGCCACGTGTCACTCAGGCGACGCTGCTTAGATTTGCCGTGTCATCAGATGTTTCCATCAACAAAGATCTGTTTAAGTCATGCTGACACCATAAATATATCTATTTTAGGATCACTGGCTGCACTCAGAATATGTGAGACTTTCAAAAGTAAACCAGAATATATATATATATATATAGTCTTTCCTGCAGGTCTTGTTGGAAGACTTAGTGAAAACAGTTAACCCATAATCATGAAACACAATTTCAAACAAACAGTTTCAGCTGCTTTTTCCTGCAACGTCAAGTCGAAGCCTTTGCTGTGAAAAATGTTCAAATAACATGGCAACTAACTGCTACTTGTTTACACTCGCATATTGATGTGACAGGACTGTGTGTAGGAAACAAAGAAAGCAAAGGAAATGTTCGTAGTTGGGTTTTTAAGTCAGTCCTAAAATAATACTAGTGCCTTTATGGACATTAAAACACAGATAAATCCAGTCATCGCTGTGTGTAAAAGTGCAGTCTGACGGCTATTAGATGCAACTGTGAGGCTTTGTCAGTTAGAGTTACGTGAATCAGCAGTCAAAATGGGGGGAAAAATAGTTTTTTGCAGTTTAGTGAGGACTCGCAGTCCATAAAAATAAATAAATAAATAAATCTACACAAAAATTATCAGTGCATCTAAAAGTGCAGAAGCCTCATATTTGTTTTCACTGAACTTTGGAGTATAATATTTGCACACGCCACGAGTTCAGCCTGTGAAAATGTGTCTCCTGGTACTTGGATTTGAGTCGCATTAAGAAAGGGATCGCATCAAATCCATTATGACCAGAGGGATCAAGTGCAAGGGATTAAGCATTAAACATATTTTGACTTTGTAGATCAGCTGCACAGTTTAGCAGAAGGTTTGTGTTGTCAGTCAGCTCTGGGAAGGTGACTCTGCCTGGCAAGCGGCCGAGCGTCGGTAAATCTCAGTTTATCTGCTCTCAGGCCTCACTTACTGCCACTGCGACCGCATATGCATCCATTGTGATGAATGGCTGGGCCCGTCGCAACACGTCTCATAAGCTGTCATTTTTGTCAATGAATATAAATGTGTGTTTAACCAGCTTTGTGCTCAATTGCTCAGACTGACCATTTTTGGTTTAATATTGACAGAGAGCTAATAAAAATGTGCCTTTTTTCTTTTATATCTTCATATAATCATTAAGTGTGTGTGTGTGTGTGTGTGTGTGTGTGTGTGTGTGTGTGTGTGTGTGTTTATTACTCATAGTAGTACTCGGATGAAGAATGATGGCACGAGCAATGCACTGATAAGAATATTGGGAAATTTGAAAGTTTACATAATGTAAATTGTCTTATCTAATCAATAACTCATGATTAAACCATTATTCGGATCATAAATGTGCGTTTAAGTATTTGTCATTTGTATTTCCTGCTGGGCTTTTTCAGTCACAGATTCCAGTTTCACGTGTTCAGTAACAGATAAAATCTGGATCGTCCTCGGCGCTCGTATCGATCGTTTGTCAGCCGCGGCTCACTTCGCCCTTCCTCACCTCACCTCACGTCTCCTCTCGCGCCCTCGTCGCTCTCAGCCCGATGTCTGCTGAGTCACTCATTTTATTTGTGGCAGAATTGTTCCCAATATCATGTTCACACACTCAGCAGAAATTATGTATTTTTTTTTATCCTCTGTTCATGCATACACACACGCATATTGATCTCGTTGGCCGTGCTCAGCAAAGCGAAACATGCTGTGGAGGGGATCGGTATAATGAGGCTCACTGTTTTAATCTAAACACCACAGTTTTGTATTTTAATTTTATCTCCTCCCCTCCAGCCTGGCGGAGACTAGAGCTGATGATGTGAAAGTACTTTCATTTTCTGGTGAGATTAACTGGAGAAATTTACTGTTCAGTATGGACGCAACAGAAACTGTGTGGATGTAGTATTCATATCTCATAATGCACATGTAAGAACTCTTTGTCTTTGAGATTAATATAACTCCTGCCATTCATTAACTATAGTACTTTGGCTCAGCTGACTGGTGAATGAATGCTAGAGTTTAACACAGTTCAGACAGAAACACCTAAACACCAGTATTGGAAAGGTTTGGGTGAAGGGAGTTTACATAGCTGCTGTAAGTGGGTCCCCAAAAACTGTTTTCTTCTGTGGTTTAAGCCCTTATGAGTTAAAGTGGGTAAACTAAGTATTTAGCTTGATTAAAACACTTTCTTCTACTATTATGCTTTTTTTTTAATAGCATTCTTGTTGGAATCTTTAAATACTTTCACATTGTAAAATTTTATGCCCTCCAAATCAGTCCATCCACCTTTCTTTCACTTATCCAGATTTGAGAAGGTGCTGGAGTCTATCCCAGCTGTCATATGACGAAAGGTGGGGGTACACACATAGGTCTAACACATTCAGTCACACCTATGGTCAGTTTAGACTAACCAAATTACTCAACATGCACGTCTTTGGATTGTGATGAAGCCAGAGTAACCGGAGAGAACACGCTCCAACAACTCCACACAGAAAGGTCCCAACCTGGATTTGAATCCATGTGAAAATTATTAGCATGAAAACGGTGGTTAGCACTATTGCCTCACAGCAAGAAGGTCCTGGTTTGATTCCCCCATCTGACCGGAGTCTTTCTGTGTGGAATCAAGTGCAAAAAAGCTAGATGTTTAATAAGTGAAGCAGCACTCTGTTCTCCAGCCTAAACACATGTGGTTACTATTCCTGGCCTCCCTGCGATCAGCCCTGCTTTATTTGCCATGACTTATAAACACTCTCCATTGAGTGGTCTTGAATGTAAAAAGACGAGGGGAAGCGGTGAAGTGTCAATAGTGTGATTATAGCTGCGGGGAGTTCATATTGATTCCTGTCTCGCAGCCAGATGGACGCTGCGTCAGAGGGCAGGTGGCTGCTGAATCAGAGGTGACGGGGCTTCATTTAAAATACTAAGACACTGTCTGCGTTTCTGTTCCCCTGAGAAGACTGACGGGCCAGTGGCGCAATGGTATTTATAGGTGTCTCTCTGCAGGACGTTGATGCAGGAATATTGAGAAGTTGCAGCGTCCTGTCTGGATGGCTCAGCGCTAACTGGGAGTCACGCGAGAGGCTCTAACCTAGTGTGTCCTAATAGGATGTCCAGAAGGAATATAAGTGATGACCCCTGCAGAAGGAGCAGGGTGAATAATGGGAGTTTTCCAGATGACGGACGAGTGTGGGTGCCATGGCGACGGCGCTAATGAGGCTGTGATTTGGGGTGTTGAGCAGGCAGATGGCCGTGAATCTCTCACACACGCACGCGCGCGCACACACACACACACACACACACAGAGAGAGAAATGACACAGAGATGCGTTCTTTAAATATCACCTTGTTTTTATTACACAGACATACACGAGAGCGTTAGCAGCCTGCCTTCAGCTCCACTCCCACTACTTCTTCTGTCCTCTCTGTCTTTTCACAAGCACAGATGCTTTCAGGAGCGCTCAATCACAGCCTGGTGGGCTCTGGGAGACACATTATTTGGTCACAGGTGATTAACACACAGGCTGTTATGGCTGTTAGGAGGTTATGAAGTCTCACGACTGTCACCACGTTTATTCAGCCATGAGCACCAGTGTGGCATGACTTCAGATTAAAGGCTGGTTAAAATTGATATAATCTTTTTGATGCGTCTTTAACAGAATAACGGCTCGCTGGGGTCAGCCAGCTAAATGTGGCTTTTTGATTTCTCTGGTTAACCCCTAACCTCTCTTTCCTGTGCCTCAACCACCCGTCAGCTGACTCTGACCAGTTAAACCATACCGACGCCCTCCTATGTGAAAATAAATAATCTACGAAAAAGGAAACCACTCCCTTTCAGCAAACAGAGGGTTCTAAAAAAAATGTACAAAGTCTTTGAAAATAGGTCAAGTGTGACTTAAAACTCAATTCTCTATTTATTTACATATAGAACCATATAAAACTGCAAAAGGATAAACAGAAAGGTCAACAGCATTATAGAAATTATTTAGAAATCTGCCCCCACAGGGTCTGGTGGATCTTCTCGGAGCGTATGCACGGGGGTGTCAGACTATCGGATTGCTGTCACGTCCAACTCCGTTTCATTTTTCAAGCTCTTTGGTAACCCACACGATCACTAAAAGATAATAAAATATTCTTTTACTCTAATGTTATCATTTCTTACTTAACTTCCAAACACGTGACATGACATGATGTAATTGGTTTATTAAAACATTTTTTTTTTAATTCACCAAGAAAAAAAAACTGTGCACAGTGCAAATTCTACAAACTAACTTTTATGAGCCTTTTCAGAGAGTAATTTTGATGTTTTGGTTGAACCTTCGTATCCCCCAACAATTTTTCCACACTGTTCCCTGTCACTAGGTGGCAGCACTGAGCCCTCTGCACTTCCTATGGACCCCTGAACACACCAGCTCTGCAAACTAAAACCACCGATCAAAGAGTGGTAACCGTAGGTGAAGTTGTACCGCGGAGCCACCTGCTGTACCACGTCCTCGCGCCCGTTCCACATATTGATTGGCTGTTTGAAGCCGACACTTGCAAGCCACGGTGCTCTCAAACACTTCCCACAGCCAGCAGAGGAAAAGCAGAAACTGAAAACAGGCGAGCCTCCTGCACACTTTTACATTCCACTCTCTCCTAGCTACGTAGCACCACAGCAGCAAAGTTAAGCGAACAGTCAGTGACTTCTCCATTCCTTCAATTCACTTAAGTTTGCCATCTTAACTTTTAGTCCTTTGGTGAAACTAAAAGGACTCCTGCGGGATGAAGTTAGAAAGAAAACAAAAAAAAAAAAAAGGCAAACAAAACTAGGAACACCAGGTCTAAAAGAAACACTATTCTTTGAACAAAAAAAGGTGAATCACCAAACGAAGGAAAGAATGAGAATCATGGCAGTCTTAAAAAGCTGGAGCAGGTCCACTTCTCTGCTTCAGACTGCGCTCTGTCCGGTCCGTGATGGAGCTGCATCCAGGTCCCGCATCAGGACCAGACATGTCCACTCCCTCAGAGGGGCGGGGGTGGAGCTCAGGAAGGTGTCTCTAGAGGGCCTTGTGTTGGGCTCCCCTTCCAGCTCCCTGCCTGGTTACAACGAATAAGTTCAGCTCCCCAAAGCTAAGGGGCGGCTCCTGCTCTTTTAACTTCTGCTTTCTTCGGATAAAGTGCCATTGGAGTCTTTGAGCACAGGGACAGCCTGAGCTGCTGGCTGAGACAGACTTTCTGCCGTGTCTCCGTACTCGCTCTCAGCCAGTTCCCCGTCCCGCTCGCAGATTACTGTCATCGGGCTGCTGAGGATTCGGCTGCGGGCGTTGTACTTGCTGCTGGCAGCTGAGGGCGGCGTCCGAGAGCGCCCGTACTTAAATCCGCCCATTGAAAAGGGCGACGAAGTCGGCGAGGACAGGGTAAAGACATCATAACGGCCCCGCTCGTCAGCTGCCCTCTTACCCCGGCCCGGGGAACCGGCCGGGCTGTGCAGGGCCATCGGTGAGGAGGGAGAAGCAGTGGGGGAGTCCAGCGCCGATTCGGAGCGCGTTCGCTGGGAGCGTGGGTCAGTGGAACGAAGCATTTCGGCAGCAGACATCCTGAAACTGGTCTCAGAGCGGCTTCCCTTTTTCAGGAGAAGTGCCTTGAAGGTGTCGCTGCTGGTTGAGGACTTGCGGAGATTGCGCTGGATGGATCCCGACTGACGGGGCAACGACGACGTCATCCCTGGAGACAGGCTCGTCGGGGTGGTGGGTGGAGATTGCGAGTGGCTCCCAGGCCGGGTCTTGTCTTCCTCGGACTCCTTGCGACCCAGGACCTTGCGCTTTGACCTGTGGAAGAAAAGATGATTTTAAAATAGTCTTGAGGAATTCTGCTGAGTGAGCGAGCGGAAGCACGGCTGATCAAATTATTTTAGGGCAAATAAATGCTGACTCGACAGAGCAAAATACAGGACTAAGTTACTGGGGCAGTGTTGTCAGGGAGCAATGAGCTCAGATTTAACTATTCATCCACGGGATTTCACACATGTAAGCCCACTCTTTTTGATGTTTGTGCTGCAGCTTAAAAAAAAAGATTACATTTAAAACTCTGCTGCCCACGTTCCACAAATCTTTGTCCCAAATTTGCCATATGTCAGCACTGCCCCCAGCAAACAAACATGGCGGCGTATCTCGGAAACAAACCAGGGCTAAGGAGCAGAAGAAGAAGAGTTACACATTTCAGGTTAAAAGAAATTCGGTGAGGTTTTACAGCAGAAGCTGCAGAAGCTGCAACGCTGCATGAAAGCTCAGACGCGGCACAAAACAAACTGAGGAAAGCGCCCAGAGCTGTTTTAATCACATGAGGACGAGGCGGCCTCCTCTCAGCAGGAGGCGGTTGGTGGTTGTTGTGGTCGGTATCAGCATAGTCTGCTGCACCACTCATCCTTGAGTGTTGATAACTCCTGCACCAAAGCATGGCAATAAAAGCTGCAACTGGCAGAATTAGGAGGCGTTAGGGCTTGAGGCGAAAACAGCCTTATTAATCCGTGTCTGTGATACCGGGGGTGGCGGGTTGCACCGAGGGATTACTGCTGCTAATCCCAAGGCAGCATCAGCGTGGCGGTGGTGAAAACAAGGCTCGCTAATTAAAGGAAAGGGGCTACTTGCCACTACGCACCTCTCTAGAAACACTGCACCCATTCCCTCTCTGCACAGTGGAAGAAGAGAGGAGAAACATGATTAACGGAATTACAACTACACATTCTGTGATAAGGGAGACAAAATTCTTTAATCCTCAGATTAGATCGTTGGAGGGAAATCTTCCCTAAAGGGCAAATAACCTGTGGGGATGTACAGCGCTGTGTGAAGGTCAAAAAAGTGCGAGGGAGGACTGAAGGGATGGAAATGGTTTGTGTGAGAATCTAACGCTGCAAAATATGTCTGTGCCCTAAATTCAACCTCCATCTAGCGTCATCCGCTGTGAGCTCCCTTTCCACATTAGCCCATCAGCATTACATAAGACTTTTCTCACGCACAATCCCACGTGCGTGCACATCCAAACAGAGAGCGCAGGTGCCAATCCCAGTTATAGAGGTAAACAAGGAGGCAATATAAGCATGGCTGCAATGGATCGATTTCTTTCTGCTGGCTGGATTACATTCGGTTTGGAGGATTTCTCTCACAACGAACTTGTGTTTTCGGCCGCTGCTGTGAAGGAATTTCAACTCGAGGCTTTTATTACTCTGATTTCACAGACAGTGAGAGAGAAAGGACGGGGGAACGTGAAGGTGAACGAAAATAAAAACAAAAAGAACTGGGCAGGTGGTATTACAGGGGTGTTACAGTTAATACCCGGTGCTTCCACCCTTGAACAGTTCTCGATTGAATTTACAGTTTAGGGCACTTTTTGCAGATTGAATTTGTGCTAGTTTATTCTTTTGTTTGAGGGATCTTCTTTAGTTTTAAGAGCACCGCTGGGAAACGGTCATCACTTCCCAAATCTGCAAAATTATTCTATATCTCCCACGCTGTGAGGGTGCGATAGATGGAGGAGGAGGAGAGTGGTAAACAAATGCTGCCTTGACTACAAACGCACACACGCTTACACAATATTCACGTTTAATTAGGCAGCGCAATAAATGATACATGCACACGTGACGTGGGGACCATAAATACAGCAAAATGAAATCCTGGGACGCTTAAGAGAACTCCCCAATGCTGCTGCTGCTGCACGTGACCGCGAAACCCAAACTGGCGGGCTGCATGAGAAATTTATGCCTGTGCCGCCTTCAGTCACAAGAGCACGTATGCAGTATATGTCAGAGACGGCGGAGCGGCGTGTAGACGGAGAAACGGAGAATGAGAAATGTCTCCAGTGGCCTCTAACCCAGATTAGGACCAAGGGGTGTCGAGTAGTAAATTATGGATGAAGCAACAGCCTTTTTTCCCCTTCTTTCTTTTTTCTTGCTAAAAATGAGCAATTGTAATCTAACTACACTCACAAACGCTTAGTATACAAATTAACCATTGCCTTCATGCTTCACAGCCCTTCACTGGCCAGAGATCGGCTTTCTGACAGATGTGTACTCTTCTGTATGGGATAATGCTGGATAAAGTTATGACTGAGAGGTGGAGGGCAGAGAGTGGGGGATGACTGAAAAACACAAATCAAGGGTGACACTGTGGTTTATGAGGATGTTGGAAAAGCAGGAATGACAGAGAGGGCAGGTGGAGAGGAAAGAAAAGTAGGAATAATAGGAAGCAGGACTAGATCGGGGAAATAAATTATGTATCCAGAGCCGAGGTGGGTGAGGAGAAAATAAGTTGCTGTAGTGCTCTAAAAATGAGCAGGGCGACAAGGACATTAGACGAGTGCATCGTCGTACCTGTGAATGGCGGCGAAGAGGTCCTCTGTGGTTCGGGGTCGCGTGGGAGTCGGGGTTACCATGCTCTTCTCGGACGCCCCGTTTGCTGACGGGGCTGGAGACGACTCGGCCGTACTGGATTCAAAGACGTCACCTGAGGTCAGGGGGGATATACAATTTACATCCAACACAGTCCGGAGAGAGCAGACTTTTAGGGAGCACACACTCCTACATCCATCCTGTCGCATTAACCTGGCCGCCTATGAAATCTGAAGTCGTACGGAGGAGATGTCCAACTGTCTCCTTACATTTTCTTCCCTCTCTAGATATTCCTCTTCTTTCATTTCCTCTAGTTTAGCTTTTTCCCCCCTCCTCCTCCTCCTCTTCCTCTTAACCTCCGCGCTCACGTCTGAGCTTCGACTGCCTGAGCCGCTGCAGGCAGTCTCACTTTACGCTCTCCCCATCCTCCCCTTCATCCCCTTACCAGATCCGTTCCCCTCCCCTCCGATACGACCGGGCCCCTCCCCCCTGTCCCTCCAACCACATAAAGCATCTCCTTTGGGATACTTACCCCCCTTCCCTTAACTCAGAGAGGGAGTGGGACAGAAGGACAGCTGAGTAGGAAAAACACGGGCTGAGCGATTAACACAAAAAGAGAGAGAGAGAGCAAGAGAAAAGGCAGAGGGGCAAAAATGAATATTTGGACAGAAGAGAAGGATGGATGGTGGAGAGGACTCGAGTAGACAGCGGAGGCTGAGGTGTGTGTACGTGTGCAGCAATGCGGGAGGGGGGACAAAAAAAAGAAGGGGGACAGCAGCCAAAAGAGATCTCCGCATACAAAATATAGAAGGAGGAGTAGAATAAAGAGTAAGCGGGATGATTGCACGAGGCTGCAGAGCTGCTGTCCCAGTGATAAGCCGTCGCTCCCGCTTCGTTTTCACACTTTTCAAACCTTTAAAAGCTTCTGCCTTCAAGTTTAGCTCGCTTGCTTAGGGGCAAAATAAATTTTACAGCAGCTCAAAGGAACCCATTGCACAACCCTCAGTCTGCTGGATCACTTCTAACCTCTTAGGATTTTGGCAAATAAGTACATTAAGGCTTTCTGCTTCCGTTTCTGCATTTCTGCATTTGTTTTGTGGAAACATATTCAGTAAACTACGAGTCAGACTCACCTGCCTCGTCGTCCTTGGAGCTGATGGACCCTGTGGTGCTGCTCGCCCCATCACAGTCCTCTTCCTCTTCTTCATCAGCCTCTCCGTTGGTATAAAGCCCAGAGGCATTACTCGTCTCCTTGCTAACAGATGTAGTGATACAAGACTCGTATCGGGTTTCAGTGAATGCTCCTTTGCGCTCTGCTAAATGCTCTAAAGTGTCTTCTCTCTCCTCCTGATGCTCACCGTCCCCCTCTTTCACCTCTTCTGTTGTTTGTCTTCGCGGAGAATCTACTTGGTCTTCTGTTTGGGGGATGTTAGTCTCTTCCTGCTGAGATGGAAACAGTTTATTTATTGTTTGGGGGCTTACTGGTGGGACAAGGGAAAATTTGGGCTTCTTGGAGACTGCTGGGGGTGGGGCCTTCTGCTTGATGGGAGAGCTTTCGTGGCTCTGTGCGGGACTGGGCAATGCTAGTGCCTCCTCTTTTTCATTCCCATTCACAAGTGTGTAACTCTCATCATCAGCTTTTCCATTTACGATGGCAATGTCCGGTGAGTCCTCTGTGATGCTGTCATCCAGTGACAACTCTTCCAGGAGCTTTGACACAGGCGATGGTGAGGAATAATGGGAATCCGCTTCCAGAGAGCTGTTCAAAAGGGGTAAGACAGTGGGATGCTCCTGAGAGTAACAGCTATCCAGGCTCAGAGGCTTTAGCCCCTGAAGGAGGTCCATCCCTGTTTTCTCAGCTTTGTTGTCATCTGTGATCTCCTTCTCTGGTCGCTTGACTGAACGAAGCTGAACGCTCTGAAGTGCAAATGGTGTGATGAGGGGCTTAGGTGAGTTTGTGGGACTGTTAGAAGGAGCTTCTTTAGGAGCATCATTTAGTGCCTTCTTAAAAGATGGGGAGGAGGAAGCTGTAACAGTAGCCAGCAGAGGAGGAGGAGGAGGTGGGGGTGGTGGAGGAGGAGGGGGACTGAAGCTCCCATTGGGAGATGAACTCGGGTGAATCAGCATCTCGGGGGATGGAGGTGGAGGGAATTCCGGGGAGGTGGAGCAAGTAGAGTTCAGGCTTAGAGAACCTCCCTGGGGAGTGGTTGGCAATGGGGGAGCTGGTGGAGGAGTCAGGGAAGCTGTGCTAGAGCTTGGCGGTAGAGGGGGAGGGAAGGGTGGAGGTGGGCTGAGAGGGGTGTTGGGAGTTGAGGAGGAGGAGAAGAGGAGAGGTGGTGGTGGAGGAGGAGGACCGTTGCTCTTAAGTGAGTCTGAAGTGTTGGAGGAAAGGGAGGTAGAAGAGGAGGACATGGAAACTGATGAGAGGAGAGAGGACTTCCTCTCGGGGACTTTGGGTTTTGGCCGGCCGCCCGAGGGAGACATGGACCTGGCGAAGGCGGGCACTGGGGTTCCAGCTGTGGGAGTGTTGGACTGGCTGGAGTAGCCACTAGATGGCGAGGTGAGTCTATGCACCCGGTCTGGGGAGGAGGTGGAAGCTTTGGGCTTCGCCGACACCTCTCGCTCCTGACCTGGAGCTCCAGGGATCTGACTTTTGTGAATCCCTCCTCCATTCTGTAAGACTCCTGGGTGAACGCCGGCTGACATGTTATCTGCGGCATGGGCTGGGGGTGTCTGCTCCCCCTGGTCCGAGTTGTTACGAGGGTAGTCCATGTAGTAGCCCCAAGAGTCGGCGTAGTCAGAGCGCAGGCTGCTGGTGTCACTGTGGGCAGGTGTCACATGGCATAGAGAGTACACACTAGACACGCCGCCGCAGTTTGCGTTAGCTGCTAGTGATGCTGCGGAGCTGCCTGCACTGATGCTGCTGTGACTGCGCGGCCTGAGGACCCAAGGGTCATCATAATCGCTGCTTGGGCTGTGAGAGGTTGATGATGGCGACGCACCCTTTCCCTTCCCTCCTCTCAACCCCATCTGCAGGCTCTGCTGCAAGCTTGCAATTAGAGTTTCATTAAGTGTCGTACCCCTTTCCCCATTAGCACCGTTGATGGCGCTAACGCCTCCGGGGGGCATTTTTGCAGCTGGCTTGCGTCTGAGAGAATCCGTGCGAGCTGGTGGCAGGGGAGGCTTCTTGGATTTGCGTAGGGAGATGCTGCGTGACAGCGAGCGGTCACTGTACAGGCTTCCAGAGTCCTCCTGATTGGCCATCTCGCGGCACTCGTACATGCTGTGTCTGGTGGCCCGGCCAGCTGCCACCCCGTGCCCGCTACCGTGACTGCGCGAGCGCAGGCCTGAGTCCAGGTGCATAGAGGTGTAGTATCCATCATTGTCCTGGGAGTAAAGAGAGCTGGAATCAGTAGTGGTCCTAGAGGACTGATCCAGGCTGCCATAGAGCTGGTTGATTGGAGTGGAGCAACTGGAGGTCAGAGTGCGGTGTGGAGCCACCACGTTTTCTGGTGTGTCGTAGATCCAGTTCTCCTCCGGCAGACAAGATGGTGGAGTGGGGGCCAAGGTGCTGTGGCTGTGGGTGCTACTGTCAGAGTGACCTGACTCACTGGCAGGTGCTCTGACTTTCAGGCCACTATCCTGTGCTGTGTGAGTAGGAGTAGACGTGGCCAAGGCAGGGCAGGTGGAGCTGTGGGTGAAGGCTGCTGGACTAGAGATCAGCGGGTCAGCATTAGTTGGGGAAGCCAGACTGAGCGCTCGAGCTGCGGGGTAAGCTGAGACCGGGGACTGGGTGAGCTGGCTCGAGGTGTTAAGGGTAATAACCTCAGCAGAACTGGACATGGTGGCATTGGGGATGAACGAGGTGGAATAAGCAGCATGAGGGGAAACCACACATGCCGGACCCCCGCCCCACTCACTGGACAGTGTCCCCTTCAACTCCTGGGACTTGGGCCTGGGCAAAGTTCCTGTCCTCGGGGCGTTTCTCATGTGTACCACAGTATCGTCGACCTGAAGCTTTCCAATTTGCCTCTGCAGATGTTCCTCTGACTTGATGGGCGTGCTGCTATAGATGGGATCGGCACTGAGGGACACTCTTGCGCCCTGTCGGGGCAGACTGTGAAAACGCGACGGGTCTCCATTAAAATGCTGCGGCAGCATCAGTATTCCAGAGCTGTTGCTGCTGGAGATGGATATACTTCCTGTTGAAGAGGAAGCGGATATGCCAGCCATCTGAGCAGCGATTCCCTGTCCTCTCTGTGCTCGAATTCTTCTCATGGACGGGGGCACGATCTTTACTTCTTCTGTCTGACAGCTCGAGTCTCTGGTCACCGAACGTCGGAGAGTTGAGTTGACACTCCCAGTACGGCCAAGTGTGGAGTACTGTCCAGGGAGGAACATAGAATGTGGCCGGAGATCTCCGCCGTGTCCTTTTGCTGTTGTCAAAAAAAAAAAGAAAAAGAAAAAAGAAACATATCAACATGTGATTCCTCTTCCTGCTACCCCACCTTTTACCCCCCCCTTGCTATAACTTCTTCAGCCACAAACCTTTCTGCTCTTCTGGCTGGAATGTCAGATAAACTGTGGTCACATGGAAGCTAATTAATTTGATTTGGCGTAACCTGATTTACGTTAATAACTTCTGGTCTTCTTCATTATGGAGAAAAGGATATGAGGAGAGACAGAGAGAAGGAATAGAGGCTCTGCTACTACGCTTCTCCTACGCTGGCTACATCAGATAGAAAAATGAAGTAGTCTCCTTGGGTGCCAGGATAGGCAGCTGGTTAAGCATTAGGCAGAGAAACCCCCCCCCCCAAAAAAACACAAATAGGAACACAGACATACAAGAAGACACGTGTGCATGCCAAGCCAGCCCTGTCATGCACAAGGACAAACATAAAATGCACATAACAGAAAGATGCACACTGAACATACCAGCTAATAAACAAACAGTTTGAAGATTGAGTCGTAAAACGAGAGAGGATGTCTACTGTGTCTCCCATCTGTGGTGGCTTCTACTGTTGATGCTCGTCTTCCAAAACATACACACTCTTGCATCCTTTCTTCTCTCTCTCTCTCTCTCCATTCGCTCTGAACCACACATACACTCTCCTCCTCCTTTGCTAAAAGCTGGACTGACAGCTCGGCTGTTGCTGCTGCGATAGATTAAGCTGCAGGTCTACTTTGCAGGCAGCTCTGGTGCAAGGAGAGGGGAGGGATGGAGCACTGGGACAATTATCCCGGCCCAGTAATCATGACATTCAGAGGGTGTTGTCAGCTGGGCACTAACCAGACTTTAAAGCTCTTTTCCTATCAGCCTGGGCGATGTTATCGCACAGAGCAATGACATTTCCCTTAAATGGTGCTGTCATCCCGAAGCTCAATGACATGTAAATAAACATTAGCCATGCGGTGCTGTCAGCAGAACACTGTGTCAGATTAGTGAGCTTAGTACTCGCTTAACACTGGGCTCAGCTGAGTAACTCTGAGGGGACCTCAGCATCTTTACATTTCTAATGTAGGACAGGATGATAATGCTCAGAAAGAGCATGTGAAGGTGGCTTATCGACCTGAGATCAGGGCTTGTTGTCTCATAGATAGTTTATTAATAATCTTATGCTACCAACATACACTATACAGATATACACAGAGATATACACACATCACAGACAAAAGGACTTCAGAAAGTTGATCCAAATGATCAACCAATCAGAAGCAAAGTCTGACGTTACCTTCTACCATATGACAGAACTGGCAAACTCTGCTGTTATGTTAGAAGTTTTTTAAGCAGTATAACAAAAAGACAAGAAAAACAACAGAACTACAAAAAATGATTTCATAACTTGTTCTTGGCTGCAGATCCTCGGGTGGAGGAGAGTGAATGAGGACAAATGATAATGTAGACATCAGCTGTAGCAGCTGCACATCCTTTATCCAACACTGTGAGCTCACTTGAGTCAGTCTGACCCTCCTGGGCTCGCCAAGTTTCTAACTGTACACAGTTATGTGTGATAAAAGCATAAACCTATAGAGAACAAGGTTGCTGGCAGTAAAGAAAGGAAGAAGAGATGCTTGTCTAGCGTGTTGGGACAGGTCTGTGGACAGCAGAGGGCAACATGTAGCTCCACAGTGATCCATACCTAGCTCCAGGTTGATGTTGTCAGGCAGCCCTGATATAGTCTTTCTGCGTTTGACCTTCTTGGGCCGGCGGGACACGGTGTCAGTGTTAATGAGGGAGCGCCGGATGCTCGCCTGTCGGTCAAACACTGCCCCTGGTAGCCGGGAGGGCGAGAGCAAGGCAGGCGGACAAACAGGCAAACAGCAGTCGGTTAGTCAGAAGGAACAAACTCAACAGACATGCGGAGGGTTTTTGTTTTTTCCAAGTTGGACATGCAACGTCAACAGGGCAGGAAATATTAAGGTCAGTTCAACCAAATTACAAATCAGCATTTTCTTTCCTTGCTTTTATTTTAAGTCTCAAACTGATTTGTGCTTCTAAAAACTTAAGATTTTAGTTTTTATTTATTTTTAAGGATGAATGCATTGCTTTTTTTTTTTTTTAAAGGATGATATTACTCAAGAGTGTCTTTGAGGATTTCTGTTATATTTATATTAAGGTGCAAAATCACATACTGGAAACCCCTCGTGTGGAACCGGAGACTGTTCTAAACAAATAATAAATGAGAATATAGCAAAATATGACAGGAGACGTCACAAGTGTAAGTACAGACTACAACACCTATTCCCCTTATCAAGTTAATATGATAAGAGAGGCACCTGAATTTTAACTTTATTTATTTTCATATTTATTTATTAGAGACATTATGTTATATTTTGTATTAATATTATATCATTTAATTTGTACTTTAATTGGTTAGTTACTGTCTTGTAGCAAATGTGAACAAAATTTCCTCTGGGATTAACAAGTTATTTGATTCTGATTCTTCTGATTCAATTCCTGAGAAATGCTAAATATTAAATACCTAAAATCGTTCTTATGTCTGGATATCCAACATATCCAAACTACTAACTGGACTTGAAAAAAAGTCTGCATTTTTCTGAACTAAAGCTGGATTCAAATAGAAAGGTTTAACACTTTCTAGTTAAGTATGATTATGCTCAGTGGTGGGATAAGAGTGATCCACAAAAACATGTTGTGCAGCAAGCATGTGAATCTTCCTCTTCAACACGAGAAAGTTTAGCCTAATTGAGAAAATGCATTGTGTTATTTGGGTGAACTGAACTTTTTCACCAACCAGCCAAAGTGTCTTTTACAACCCACGGAGAGAAAATGGTTGTGATGCCAATCAAAAACAAAAGGAAGGGGTCTGACAAAGAAAACCTTGGCTGGCCTTTATGCAAACTTCCATTACGGGGTATAAACATACATTGATGTAAGATGTGTGAGATGAGAAGTACATGCTCTTACCACAAAGCTCAACATGCGAAAGGACAGATATGGGATGAAAGGTGCTTTCAAACTCACACACGTACTCATGCAAACATGAACTGCTTCTCAATAATCTCCTCGCTCTGAGTCCGGTTTCCCTGAAGGAAGAGTGATATGTCGCTATGAACTGCTGCTCTTTCTGCTATCTCACTAGCTGGTGACAGCCTGCAGGCGTCAGGGAAATAGAAACCGATATAAGGGCGGATAGCTGCGATCACAAATTCCTCCCAAAGTGGCAAAGCCCCTGATCTCTCGGTGGGTGTTTTACTCCTTTTTTCCCACTAATTTGAAGTGACAACACTGATTTGTGTGGCGAGGGACCACGTTAAATGCTAATTAGTGTCAAAAGGCTGTAGATTGCATATATATTAACTGTAACAATAAAATATAGATGTTGATGCTGAACTGAGAGTTATATATAATATTCTGTAACTCTGTAACTTCTGTCGGTGCTGTGCTTTTTTGGAAATCGAATTTCCCAGAGGAACCCACCCGAGGGATTAATAAAGTTCTATCTTATCTTATCTTATCTTATCTTATCTTATCTTATCTGCGAGTCCATCCCACCGCTGGACTCCTTCCAAAAGAATCTCATGAACAAATCTTAAGATAAGTGTACCTATGAGTGGCGGAAAACCTTGAAAGATGTGGCGCGCTAACAGGGGAACTGAGTTGACACAAATTTGCTGTGTACGAGTGTTTATCTGTCAAACAGCCAGTGATCTGACACAAAGACGATGAAAAGCCTTGACCCTGGCATAAGCTGTCAAAGGACTTTCAGGCATAAACACACGCTCACGCATGCATAAAGGAAGGCAAAGGTCAGTCTGCAAGAGGCATGATGAGAGGAGTGAAGGTAACATAGAGGAGGAAGACATGGTTGAGTGCCACGTGCAAGTTTGACCCCATCTGTGGATGACTGGATACAGTTCTCTATTATTCTGCAATCACTCATTCACAGAAGGTTGATTAAAGGAAATATGTGACTTTTTTTTCTTTTTTGTAAACAGAAACAGTGAAAACTAATTAAACTAATAAACTGAAATGCAAATTTCTCATGACATGTCAGCATGCTGACACTCTCTTTATCATCGGATACCTCAATCAAACTGCTAAAAAAGTCAGAAATTTCCCTTAATAGCAAAAGGCCTGTCAGTGAGATGGTAATGCAAAATAAGAGACACCAGGGACGAATGAGGCCGATTAAACTGTACAAAAATGGAGCTACGGATGGATCGGGACATTGGTTCTCAACCTGGCGATGAAGAATGGTTGCTACTTGCTAGCAGTTGAGAGACGGACTGAATGAAGTCATGAGGTGTGACATACCTGTGACATTGATGGCAACTATGTCTGTGGGTACAGCCTGAGCTGCCCGCCTCATCTTCTCCTCTGGGGTGGGGAGGAGGGCAGCCTTGTTCCATACCACCTGTCCGTCAGGGTCGGACCCCTCCCCTCCTTCGCCCATGCCCTGTGGCGTCTGAGACCTCATGGAGAGCTGAGATTTGTCATCCTCCAGCGATGAAGCGGTGGACTGATTGAGAGAAAGATAACATGTTAATGAGGGGTAAAGCTGAAGAAAGAAATACTAGAAAGAGAGGAAAGGAAAGAAACAAGGAAAGAGGTAACATGATGCGACACAATGAAAGGCAATACATAAAAATAGCATCAGATCGAAGCATAAAAGTTATTACTAAGAATAAATGTCTATATAACGGTATAAAAGGTGAGTGGAAATAAATATCATAGGATTTACTAGTCAGAACCATAAATGACAGATTGTGCCAATATGAGCTGAACAAACTTTAATATATTACACTGCTGTGACCTTTAGAAGCTTGCGGCCCCGTAAACATCCTATCCAATGGAAACGGTCAACCATGCACACACAATCACACAAATAAACACCCGCCACAGAGAACTGACAGAGCAGTCGGAGATTGGAGGATAAAAGCTACAGAGCAACAGTGGGGAGAGACACAGAGAGAGAATCACTCATGCAGTAAACTGTGCTGACACGTTAAGGGCCCTGGATTGTGAATTTACGGCAGAAAGCAACAGACAGCGGTGCTTTACCCCAGTGTCCAGGCTTGAAGTTGAGCAGTTAGTCCAGAGCATGGCAGCAATGTTGTTTAGGTTGATGTGAGTGCCATTTGTGTCACTTTTTCAAAATGATTCTAAATTGTAGTAATTATAGGTAGTTACAAAATCCAGATGATTGCCACCAATTACTACTGCATCACTCAAACTTTTCCTATCCCCTGACTGAGAGTGCATTCATACAAACAATGCACGGATGGATGGGTAAATATGGGGGGCAGCAAAAAGGGGAGGTGAAGAGAGGGGATGTATATAAAAACATCTCAGCAATAGTTTGGTTCCAAGCATGGCTTATTACTTTGCATAGCTGTGGCTCAAGCGGGAGCCCTGTTTCTTCTTTAGAAGCTGCTGTCAGGCAAAGTTAGGCTCAGCGGTCTCAGTACAACAGGAAGTGATGGGGAAGAGAGCAGGAGGGGGACAAACAGCAGAACAGTGGAAGAAGGGGCAAGGAAGGCAGGGCAGAGGGGGATTGGCTTGAGCTGAAGACATGGGGTGAGTGTGCAGAAAACAGGAGGACAAACAAGAGATGGGAGGCGACAGTTTAGAAAGACAACATGGAAGTCAGGGGTCAAAGCGAGGATGAAACCGAGGGGCTCCAAGGGACAACACAGTGAAAGACCCACTAACCCTTTTGAGTGCCCTTCACATCACACTGTGTGTGTTCGAAATAAAAACGAGAAGATGAGAAATATGCAGCTTTCTGACCATTTACGCTTCACTTCACACAAATTGTCTGTCAGATGAAAAGAGCAAGAAATAATAGTTTTTGTCTCGGATTCATTTTCTTGTCAATTTTTTTCTACCCGTCTTTATTTGTGCCTCAAATTTCTGTTTCTCTTCTTTAGTTTCTTTCTTGAAGTGTTTATAGACATCAGAAAAATCACAGGCCCCACAACTGTGGTCAACAAGTGTGCATTTCTTCTACAATGCTCTGCAAATGTTTAGAGGAACCCCTTGCTTAGTTATATTTTTTCTGGGAAAAATATCAAGATGATCCCACACTGTTTCAATAATACTGAGGTCTGGGCTCATGACATGACTTTCAGATTTTGTTCATCTGCTGTAAATTCTCTTTTTCTGCCACTTCTACTTCTCCAGTATCCTCACACCATGGTGAAATATGCCAAGTACTTTATCTCTGTGTTATCTTTCATATTTTTCATAGATTCAACAAACGACTTGGAAATAATTATGTATTTATGTATTAGCAAAGTTCTCTGTTATGTGAACACAGGCTTGGTGTCTTTTTAAATGCGTGAATGATTCACAGGTCAGAGTGACTGGGCTGGAATGAAAACAAGTAAAAAAGCAGCCAATTTCCTGAGAAAACCTTTGAAAAACCTTCAGAAACTATTGCTCAAGACCACTTCAAAAAAATTACAAGAAAGTCTGGCGCCTTAGGAAAAAAAATAAAGAAATGATGGATGGCTCAAGACTTTTGCCCAGTACTGATCACGCTCACCTTATTTGAGAAATTAGACAGAAAAATGGAAAGACCGAAAGCTACACAATGTGACAAGACTGAAACTTGGTAGCACTTCTTTTTCCAGCCACTAGAGGGGAGCCTAACACCATTTAAATTATTGTGCACGTGTTCTGCACCTATATGCAAATAGAATGCAGAGCCTGTTGTACCTGCTACATTTGAAAGCATACATTAAATTAGGTGGGTATACATGCATACTGTGATTATGTATACCTTCTTATCATTTTCATCATCCCCGTCATCCTGCAGGCTGCTGGTGGACTGAATGGGGTCAGAGAAGGTGGGACCCTGAGAGTAGTACTGGGAGCTCCGGAAACCATCTTTCCTCAACTTGTCACATTCTGAAGAACAAAGAAAGAGACAGAGAAACAGGTCTTAAACTTATTTGCTTTGGTGGCCTTTGATGAGAACTTTCTGATCCTGCTGAAAGGTGCAATTTTCACATAATGAAAGCGACATTTTATTTCGCACTATTTAAATACACTCAATACAAAGCTTTGCTTCACTCATTTCCATGAATATACTACCAAATAATCCAAACAGATGCTATTAAATATTCAAACTTTCATCCCATAACACAACGATAAGAAGAATGTGTGAAATATTTATGGGACATAAACATAGTGTTGTATTATCAAATGTGTACTGTAGAATAAACCATTTGCTGTCTGTGTGTGTGTGTTTTCGCTAAGTTCCCTGCTGGACTCTGCCAAGCGTGCCTCACACCTCTTCTCGTCACCACCTGCCGTGATGAGGTTGTGATGTATGTACGTCAAAGTGAGATAAGACGGCAAGTGTGTGCGTGTGTGTAACCAGAGGAGGGGGGTATCAGCTTCAGTCTGTCACACACAGATGGCAGAAGCGTCCCTCTCTCTCGCTCTCTCATCCTCCCCCTTTTCCTCTCAGGGGGGAATCTAGCACATCATCTCCCTCTTCCTCTCCCTCTGCAAATATCTACTAATGCATCCTTTGTTTGGTCTTTAGGAGGCAATTAAATTCACATACTTCTTAAACATCCTCAGAAAAAAGCCTCAAGAGTTGTTCATGCTTTTACTGATGAAGGATGAAATGATCAAACACACTATGAGGTTGCGACCTTATTTAAAATAACCACAAAATCCAACTTCTACGCTTCTCCCTAAAATTAACGGCACTTTAAAATAAGCGTGTTTCTTTTTTGACATCTCATCTTTCTCTGTGATGTAATCCTGATCGATTCAAATGTAAAAACCCTTCTATAAATGACTGATTTTTTTAATCTTTCATCTTGGATATTTATTCAGTGTGTTTCGCAGGATCAAACTCCCTTTTGGTGAATTAAACATGCGTGCGTGCTCACATCACTGTTAGCCCGCCACCTAAAACATGCTGCTCCTGATCCCTTTTACATCCTGTTTATTTCCACTGCTAATTACAGCCCATCTCCACACAGAGGCACACTGATGCATGTATAATGCTGTCAGTAAATGGATCCTGATGGGGCTTGCGTGCGTGGATACTGTAACAACAAGTTGATGCGGTGAAACGGTGGAAGATGGGACTCAGAAAGCAATGATAATGAGGACGATGACGGGAAGTGGAACTGCTCAGATGATTGGTGTTGCATGATTGGGGACGGTAAATGAAATAAATAAGCTCTGATGAGCTAAGTGTGGCTTGTTGCTAGGCAGAACTGATAGGGGTGGGGGTGGGATAAGTAAGTGATATGAAAAGAAAAGCAGAAACTAGATGAGTCTCTCAGATACTTTTAACAGTGAAGGAAATCTTCTATTAAAAATGTGTTTTTCATTAGGTCTTAGTGACCCTGACCTTTGACCTGCGGACTTTAATTTGTGCCAGGTAAAGGTGTTATATTGTTTTCATGTGAATGGGCTAGATGCAGGTACAGATGTACAAAGAAAAAACCTAAAGACTGCATTCGTCCCACTGGTTTCACCACTAATGTGTCCCAATCTGAAGCTGATATAAATTGAAATAGAGGATAAAAAACACAAAGGTGCAACTGTCAGGGCTACATGTAAAGCTGTGACAGCTGCAGGGAACTGATGACGTTGATTCTGGAGTAGGTACTGATGATGGTGCATGACTATGATATGACTGACTTTTTTGGATGCAGGGGGAAAGTATTTAAACATTATTTTTCTTTCATTTCATCGTAAACACTGGCAAACAAAATGGATCCTGCAGTTATCACTCAATACCGTGTTATGCAACTTTAAAAATGTATTTCAGCCTGCTGGCACATTTTCAATAATCCACTAAACACACGCTGAAGCCCATGTGAGAGTTTTAGAAGGACAAAGAGGGGACGCACATTTCTATCCGACTGGATATCGATTATTAGGCTTTGCAAAGAATAAATCAGCCTCGTGGCACTGTGTAGTATATATGATTACAATACCCAGGGACTGATCCTCGTTTCACCTCCACATAAAACTTCTAAACTGTTAGTGTTGTGAGCGTAACGTTTACTTTTGTGATTTATTTGCTATTGAGTTTTACACTACCTTACCTTCCTTACGAAAAAATAATATATAATTCCTTATGAAACCCCAACAACTTTTATAAAGTGAATGCCATATACACTACACCAGGAGTGTCAAATATAAGGTCAGGGGGCCTGAATCGGCCTGGCAAAGACTCCGTCTGGCCCACTGGATGGCTTTGGAAAATAATGTAAATAAATGTTGGACTTTTAGCTGTTTTACAGCTTGTCCTCATGATGAAGACGTCCCCCATGGCCATATGGACTGAAAGTTCCTATCGGCAAGTTTTTGTCACTATGGACTTTAGAAATGTTTCTGAATATGGGTTTACAGTAAAATATAAATAAATAGTTTCAGGTTAGAAACATGGCTGCACTAACATACGTTTCCTCTGTTGGCTGAGATGTACAGCGCGAAGATCAGCCCGTAAAGACTTATCAATATACATTTGCATTCCCCTAATTAGACGTCTATAATCTATATCACAGACTGATTGATTATTGCCCTGTGAGAGAATGGCACAAGCCTCATTAAATAAAAAAAGATCACATATAAAGTACAGTACTAAAAGAAAAAAGAAAAAAAAAGTCAAAGCTCACTGAAAGTCGGGTAAGCTCCGCTCTCCAACAAGGATAAAATCTAAAACCGTAAACGTTCTCTGCTTGTAAAGCGCACTGAGGCTTAAACAGACACCACAGGTGCTCGCTCACTGGACACCTGTTGTCTTGTCGTTAGGACCCCCGGGGATACGTGGTGTTGTCAGGTTGATAGGTTGGTGACAGGATGAGAGGGAGGGGGGCTGAATTAATCCCACCTACCAGGTGGTGTTTTAAGAACAGCAACAGTTCAGGGGTTTGAAAATTGGAAAAGACAGAAGACAAAACAGGGTGTGTGCATTAGAACCGGTGATTAACCCACTAACAGTAAGCATCAGCTTTCAAACACTTTCCAGTTTATCTCTCTTTCTGCCTTTTATCTCTGTGTCTAATCAGCTGACACACAAGGCCGGCCCTGGTGAGCATGCAAACAAATGTAGTACAGCCATACACTCAGTCCTACACAGAAACTCGGAAATATGTGATTTTTTCCCCCTAAACTGTTATCTGTGAAATGGTTGAGGGGCAGCTTTCCCAGGAACAGGTGCTGGTATTCCCACTTCCTGTTCCTGGGAAAGTTGTGACCAGTTGAACAAGTTGTCACTCTGCTGTGAGTTTCTGTTTGTCAGCAAAGCCTGAGCCTCTTCCCCCACTGAGCGGGACAAACAAGTCTGCGATGTCAGTTGAACACAACTCACAAGTCGGGACATCTTTTTTTGAGTTACAGGCAAATGTACCAGTGTCACGAGCTTACTCCGATAAAAGTGACGCCACCTACCAACAGTCCCATGAGTGAGATTCAACAGTTTGTAACTGGTTTGGCTCACATTCAGCATTTTCCCTTCGCTATTTGTGTAAATATATGCCATGTACATTTCTTCTTACTAAGATATTTTATTTACATATCTAACATTTTGGCAATTTTATCTATCATCCCATCTAAAACTAATTCCTTCATATGTCGCTCCAGTGTGTGGTGTATAACGTGCTCTATTTTGATTTGTCTTTACCTCGCAGGGCAGTTTTGAGGTTGACTTTGGCCTGGCGGTGGAGGTCTTCTACGCAGGGCGGCCTGCTTCCCGGTAGGAAGACGTTCTCCTGCTGGTGCCACGGAGCTGTGTAGTGAACCGTCCACTTGCTCTCCTCATCCAGGTTAGACACCGCTGCAGAGGTAAACAAAGCAGATTAAGGATCGATATAGTTCCCTCTGCATGATATAACAAAAAACCTCTCCATGAAATCTGACATAAAAATGAAGGACAGCGAAAATAATAATGAACTAAGAACCGAAACATGTGTGGCCCTGCAAGTCTTCCAAAGAGCAGCATTGTTGGCCAACTTTAAAAAAAAAAGTAAATAAAGAATAAAGTAATAAAGAAGTGGTGGAAAAATGTCCCCAAGTACTGACTATTCAAAGTGTTTCATTGTATTTGCAGATGAAAAGGAAGGGGAAGGAGGCTTAAGTGTTTTGCATGAAGGTGGCAGACTTAACAGCCTTCAATCAACATGACACTTATCTGTGACATCACACACATACAGTAGGCCTCACGAGTCAAGAGGGGGAGGGAGAAGCTTACTGGGACAAGTTGGAGGGAATCGCTGATCAGTCGATACCAACTCAAAAAACTCGTAACTACTGGCAACTGATTCCATTAAACCGCTTACCTAACTGTAAAAATCCTTCCTCGAAAAAAATAAAATATGACAAAGACACCGATACCAAACAGGCCACATTGCTGGGCACTTTGGAAGCTTACTATTAACAAAGAGGCTTTGAGGCTACACAAAATACACCACTGTTTAGATTGAAAGGACATTAATTAACAAGGTCAGGGAGAGGCACTTTTCATTATCCAAAACCCTTCTCTCAGTCATATCTGCTGATAAAGCGATCACATCTTTTCTGTCCCACTAGTCCAGTCCCAGAAACAGAAGCTCGATGAGGCCATCACAAGTCACTGTGTGAATAAAAATGCTGTCGAAATGTAACAAACACACACTCTTCCTAATTCTTAAGCTTACCAAGTGAGCGTATCCAAGCCAAAGTGGGTGATCGCGGATGTAAAACTATCTCCATCGACGGAGACAAAATGTAAGCAAAGACCTCTGAGTTTGTCCCTTTCTTTGCAAACACAACATGTCCAGCTGCCTGAGAGAACGGCTAAGTTTGTGAGAACCAGGAGGAAGGGGACGGATCATGGCAACGCCTGGGAGTGTTTTGCTTTAGGGTTTCTTTCACAGGTGCAAATGAGCTGAAGTGTGTTGGGGGGGCAACATCTGCAAATGGGCCCTTAATGACAGTGTGACACGCTGCAACTGCTTTTATATATACATAACTGCTAATACATGCCAATAATGACCACGTCAAAAGCACTGTTCTGTTAATCACCTAAAAAGTACAGAGTGGGTGTAAGTGGATTATTTCCACTGTTGAAATAAGCCAAGTGCATACAACTTCAGGTTGTGACCAATTCCACCTTAATATCTCTACTGAATGCTTCTGATGCTCTGGTTCACACAAAGGCTGTCATTTTAACTCAAGTGCAAAAGGCCCAACTAACAAATCTCTAAATCATGTTTTTTGCTTTTATTTAAGCAGGAAGTTCCACTTTGATTTTATTTTGAAAGTTACGATCAGGTTTAGGCTGAATTGACACTTGATATCAATGCCAGATGTAGTTCTTCTCAGCTGTTTTTCATCCACTATGCTGTCATCTGTTTACAAAATAAGTTGCACTTTCCATGACGGTCATCCTTCTGCCTTTGCTGAATAGGCTTCATGTGGGGTGGGAAAGTTTTAATGACGTAATCTTTGCAATTCATCTGAAAAGTAGTCCACCATACAGGATTGTCAGAATACCCGCCCGTGCATAAAAGTGTTTTATCTCAGTCAGATTGATCAATTTTAATGGAAGTTAATGAGAGGGGGGGGGAAAGGATGTGGTGTATACATGTGTTGGTAATCACTGCATATCTGCCTATCTGTAGTCATGCTGTTTTGCAGCGTGCTTGCACTGGTCAGACAGTCAAATGCATCACGAGGCAAAGCTGCTGACCACAAGACGGTCCCATGCTGCTCCAAGGCCCAGACGCACAAAAACGCGCAGATACCACATGCAGATACTTACACACCAGGGAGTGGCAGTGCAGATTGAAAAGTCAAGGTCACACCAACAGTTCAAAGTTATAACATGCCTTCGAGCAAGTCACTGACGCCCCAGGCTGCACGTGAACGGGAGCTGTTCTCACATCAGCTTGCTTTATCAAGCTTGCTTTTTTTTTTTTTTTCTAAATACAATTTGAAATTTCCTTGATCTCTCACACACACTAAGCACAGGTAGCCCCTCCCCCACCCTCCTTTTAGACCATGGGGTTTGAATAGACCTCAGTGAGGCTATAGGCAAACCAAGGCGATGGGGACTAAGGACACAAAGCATTTATTGTCCCTCTGCATCAGTCTCCACATCAGGCCTTTCAATACCACAATGACCCCAAGCTCCTCAACACACACACTCACACACACACACACACACACACACACACACACAGTCTCATACATAGTGGACTGTGGCGCGAAAGTCTTTCAGAAGTCCCCTAATCCCTCTGTCCATCGACATCCCAGCCCTGCCTATGCTCTTTAACAAACACAGAAAGCAAAACGATGCAAATACTAAAAATGCAAAGGCTGCATAAAGCAATCCTTTTGAGATACATTAGCAGTCGCGAGCACGCACATACATGCACGCTGTGGAATTAACTGTGTGATCAATAACAGCAATAAAATTCCATTGGAGAGATCTATGTTAATCCTAAACTAAGTCCTCGATCACCTCCAAACACATGGATCGACTTTCAAACATGACTTTTAATTTGTAAACACTTTTATTTTTAATTTGTCAGAAAAAAGGAAACAGAGGTGACTGTTGATATCTAGAATAATAAATAATAAAATTAAAATTAAAAAAGGCAACTAGCATCTTTTGTTTGTGTGTCTACAGCAAACAAGTTTTTGTGGACAACATTTAATCCAAAGTTTACACTGATAACTGCAACCATCTGAGGAGGTCTACACTGATCTGCATATAAAAGCATTGGGATTGTCATGATGCGCAGTTAAGGTGCAAAGTGCAGGCATGTGCAAGACAGTAGCACAGGACTTGTTGACTACAGAAATGCTGAGCTAATGATTAAGCGCATCACTCCAGCTTTAACTCAGCACACACACACACAGGCTATAAATAAACCACAAATCGCAGTCTTCACAAGCAGCTTGCTTTGCATCAATCATGTCTTTGTTACAGCCTCATCTGCTTAATACCAAACCATTGATAAAATAATAGCTAATCGCCTTAAACAAAATCTAGTGTACACAAGAGGCACTTTAAAAAGTACTTCTCATGAGGTTGCTGTGGGTTTAACTTCCTGCAGGTGTCACTAGGGTTGCAGCAGGCTTTTCAAAGTACAATAATAAGAAACTACAACAGTTTCCAGGTAATACACAATTACTGCTAGTTCCACTGACCCTAAGTATCAACAAAACCTCATGTGATACAAGTCTGACAGACAATCGAGGTGGAAAAAAAAATGACAATGCACACGTGCAGGGGAGATTCTACCATCATCCACTAACGGCAACTCTCACTGTCACCTTTAAACAAGCTGTTGGGTCATTTGGTGCTACAGTTGTGAAGTCCTGGCCCAGCGGTTACCTGGTAACGGGGTGCAACAGAGGGTTTTGTTTGTGCTTAGCTGAGGCAGCAGGGAAGCAGTTTGACCACAGGACACCATTAGTTCCGATCAAATCAGAAAGATCATTACGGCGGGTGTTTGTACACTTTTGACACAGAGAATCCTTAATGAAGCTGTTAAATCTAAATCCGCTTCAATAAATGGAACGCCGTGGGAATTTTCAGACACAAATGCATATCCTGTCAAAAATGATTAAAACAGTCAAAATCTCTAACCAACCACATGCAGTATTGATAGGGAGATTATTCAAATGCACATTAATGATCAGTATGGAACAAAAAATGTCTTACCCTTCCTTTTGAAGTACTTAATTACAGATTTTAACGAGGTCCCGATAAACACCATTTTTCCAGATCAGCGTATATGTCTCCCTCTTAGAAAAATAATAATAATAATAATAAGTGCCTTTGTTGAGGCTTAAAAAACAACTAAAAAAATCCAAGGAATAACAGAGAAGACGGGATGAAGGCGTGCTGGTGCTCTTCCGCTCACATTCTCACGGCTTGGCTGCGAGTGTACGTGAGCGTCTACTAGGCTGACAATAAGTCTCTACCCCTATCTGTCTCTCTGAACACACACACACACACACACACACACACACACACACACAAAAATCGTCCGCCACTCCCCCCCTCAGGCAGTTCAGTCCTCGGAGACAAACACACACACACACAGCAGGAGGGGTGTAGGACCGGCCCCTCTGTTCCTCTGTGCTTTGGTTACCAAGGAGTTCTGGCTGCCTTTCCCTTTATTTTTCATTATCAGTCATTCTCCAGTGCTCTCTTTATTATCGCTCTACACTTTCATTCTACTTTGCTCAAAATATAGAAGTTTTTATCAGTGAGGGACTCATCTGCAGAAGAATATTTATGCATGTAATTAAACTTCGAGTTACCCCACAGAACAACCTTGCACATCATCAGGAGGGGGAAAAAAACATGTTGAGCTTTTCACGAGGTACTCTCAGGTGGATGGTGCTTCAAGCAAAGTGCAATGCAAACAGAAAATATAATTGCCTACGGTAAATTACACTCATGCACTGACATTTAGCTCATCTGGTCTCATTTTGCATCTCTTTGTAAAACAATAATCCAAAAATGTGATCATCTACTAATAAGTCAATTTTGCCTTTCTTTAAATCAACATTTCCTCCTCTGATCATTCCCAACCTGCTGTGTATGGCAGTGAATCAGTGCTACATGAATACAGACTTCATACAATCCCCCCATTGTCCAATCTGCTCGCAATCTATCATGCACACACTCCAGCACCCAGCCATTCAAACACACACCCATGCACACACCCATATGGGAAGGACAGCCCCGCCTTTCGCGACCGTATTTAATTTCAGCCCAAATGGCTGAAGAGCAGAGCGAGGGAGGGTGCGTGTAGGGGGCTCCAACAAGAGCTTGAATGGCACTGCAAATGATCCTTGAATTTATGAATTTCCCTCCTCGCTGTCGCATCCCTCTTTAATCCAAACCTCCATATTTGTTCATGCTTGTTAACATCCACTGTTGCTGCACTCCTCTGCATGCATGAAGCATATATGCACACAATTTCTTCTGAACTGAAAGCATGCAATAGGTCTCTAAATATCATATAACGAGTTTAACATGTGTTTGACCTGCTCATGAAAATCACCTTCTTTAAAGACATTATTATTGACCTACTTTAAAAACTGGAAAAATCCTGGCACAGTAAAGGTGTCAGGACAGGTGACCGTGTCATCTTAAAAGTTCTTCTCCATGTGTCAAACATACAGCTTGCCACGTGTACAGTATTAGGATAATTTATGCACAAGACTACACAGCATCTCTCATTAAAAAGCCTATTGTTGTCACTCACACAAACGCCCACATGCGCGCGCACAGTATAACGGATAGGTCACCATCTCTATATCCGCCGAAGGAGGTCTTCAAATCTAGGCCACCTCCAGGATTAGGGATATCAATTCAGCCATACGTCTGTCCACTCCTTCCCACTGAAGCCCCTGCAACACCCCAGCCCAAACAATATTAATCTTTCATCCATTCATACTCTAAGCAGCACATAAAGGAAGCACACAGAGTCGGTGGATAAAACGTGAGGCCAAAGTAAAAGTATATTTCAAATCAAAACCTAATTAGCAAATAAAGTAGCTTTGCAATTGCAATCCTCACATTATTTAACTGTTGGTATTTCTTGCTTTGAGAACCAGCCAAAACCCCAATTTACAAATGTGAGATTATTAACCTACTTATTCCAATTTATGCAAAAACTGACGACAACATCCAACAATTACTTGCACTGAATACAAAATCAAAACCCGTGTTTCATTAGTATTATTCCCGGCGGACAGACAACAATTACTTCCTCTTGTAATACAACCAGATGACTCATGTCAAAAGCTAATGATAGGAAGTAAAAGGATAAATTGGAAAGGGGAAGATGAGAGCTAGATGTTCTAATTAACACACACAGTGATGAATGTGGCAGGTTGAACAGAGAGATTGATGAGGGACTCCTGCTCTTCCTCTTGTCACCGCACTCCTGTTTTCTTTGTCCTGTTTTCACACCCCATTTGGAGCTCCCCGTCAACCTGGCAGAGGCAGCTGCACATTCCCTCTCACGATCATTATACTTTTTTTTTTTTATTCCAGACTTCTGAGCTTAGCCCCATTTCCCTCCAGATCCAATTCAATCATTTGATCAATCCCCAAAAGACAAACCCACCTTCACCTTCTTTTTTTAATATAAAAGATCAAATAACCCCAAAATCAAACAGCATCTACGTACACACAGCTTCATCTGAGAGTACCCAGCTTTTATTTTTCTAATTGGCCCTATGAAGACAGAGCTAAGCAAACCACCTAAAACCCCTCCACTCTGCTTGATCTGCTGATGTCACATTTCTCTCGCCCCCAGTTTCCCCAATTTTCTTTTCCCTTCTTTCCTCCTTTTTAATTTAGGCAACAGCGCTTTTACAGTGGCTAATATAATCAAGTCTGTATTGATTTTACACCACCCTCTTCCTCCCCTCTTTCATATCTTGTGCTACTGTGTTCGAGCTGTAGCCTTGAGCACCTTTTGCTTAATAATGAGAAGAACTGTAAGGTGGAAATAAACAGGAAATATGAATTTTTAACATACGAAAACAACACATTTAGCACATTTTGCATTGATGAAGTGCACAACGTATCGTTTTGACAGGCAGCAGGATTTCCCAGAGACGACCGAAGTGCTCATATCGCCTTAAACAATGAAGTGTAGCACTAAATCCCGACTCCTTCACTGGATCAGTGCCATCCTAACTAAACTCTCCTTATTTCTTTCCAGATTTGTGCTAAAGTTAGACAGGAAGTATTTTAAAATGTTAAATAAAATGTTACATTTTTGCTTATAATAATCTGAAAATGCACAATTTGCAAACCTGCTAGCAGCAGTGGAAAATTTAAATCACTCAAACAAGAAAATATACCAAAACCCCTAAAAGACGAATGCTCCTCTTTCACCCCCATTTACTTTTTTGTGAATGAAAATCTATAATTTATATCATGTAGAGGAACACATTGCTTGCTCTCATCCTCCCCCATTACTTTTATCTTTACACCTCTCTGAATGAAAGCATAAAATCGGGGGTCAAAGGGAATCTGATTACTTTGGTCTTCCCAACACGGAAGAAGACATGAATAATCTTGCAGCAACAAAGACTTAGATTGAGCAAGTGGGAAGGCCGGGGGGGGGGGGGGGGGGGGGGGGGGGGGGGGTTGGTTTGATACCTGTTATCGCTGCACTGGAGATATTTGTGTACAAAATGTGCCGCTTTAGCTGATTTATCACCCTCATAAATCTTTACTTCACGAGTTTCCTAAACAAGGAATACACTGAGTTGATGCTTAGCTGTAGATCTGCTTCTACAGCACTCGTAAAAAGGCAGTTAAGTGATGTTAAACTTCAAACTTTCTCCTGAACAAACACCAGCTCTCAGCTCAAGCATCACACACATACAGACACTGAAAGTGACGGACAGACTAGGCTGTGTAAACAAGTTAGTAACAGTTTTTTCTTCCACTAATGATTCTGGCACGGGGTAAAGTTCGCATGCACGCTCACCCACACAAACACAGTTCAATAAATTCTCGCGTAGCAGTTTTATGACACTGGGGGTACACACGAAAACTCCCGCGGTCTTCCTCTCCTTCATGCTTTCCCTATACAGTCCTTTCCCCCAGCCATCCCTCTTCTAGTCTTCCCATCTGACCAACTCCTCTGACAGAAGGTTTTCCATCTCTCTCTTTAACATTTAAACTCTCTTCAGCCCACAACTGTTGTCAAAATAAGTAAAACGACTGAAGATCACCATCAAAATGTTCAAATCACTGCCACTCAGCCTGGCCCATCAGGAGAAAGTCAGTGCCTGCAAGGCTTTTCTTTCTGGAGGTTTTCAATTGGCCCATTAGCGGTGTTTGTTCAGGATGGCTGGGTATAAACCCACTTAAGAGGCATCCTGCAAATATTTGGGACAAATGTACTCAAAAAAATGTTAGTGCATTTGTTAAGTGGGGATTTAGACAGGTGCAATTAAAGCATGCAAATAGGAGAGCGTGCAGTTTGAATTTAAAGTTCACTGAGCGCATCTGGGATGACATTTTACTTTAAATCAAGGTTCTTGCAACAAATTGTGTGGGGGTTTTTCTCTTCGTTGTGAGCACAGGTTAGCAGTGTGTATCTGTGCGAGTGTTTGATTATTCTCCTGAATGAAAAGCAGAGGGGGCCTCCTTCTATAGGCTTCTCCTTCTTTGTGATTCATGACACCCTGCAAAACAACGCCCTGAGCTCGCACACATCGTCCCAAAACACATGCAAAACCTTGTCCTTTGTGTCTAAGGGCGTTTTCTGTTTCATGTGTGCGTATGCCAGCGTTGATGTGGTGACACACGCATGTTTCTGTTTTATGTTCAAACATCATGAAGCTGTTCTCACACAGAGTCGTGTGGGAACGTGCATCAATCAGAAATATGCCTTTGTAATACTGATGGAGATGGCATAAAAGGCATGTAGACTTTGAGAAGAAAGAGAATGAGGTGGAAAGCAAAGTTGAATCTGCAAAAAGCTGAAGCGTGCTTTGATGTGGCAGAAGCGGAGCTATTTGATGGGAAACGATGCAAGGGGAGAGAGAAAAGGAAGCAGTTACAGGGGGAAAAAGAACAAAAAAATAAGAGCCGAGGGAAAAGCTACAGGTGGAATCCAGGAGAACAGATGAAGACCGGTAAGGAAAAGAAACAGACAAACATACACCAGAGCCCAGCAGTTTTTGGCAGTCAAGTCTAATTTTCTCTCCCTTGGCGTCTGACCCGGCGCTCTCTACTGACCCCCCCACTTTGAAATTCAAGCCAGGATAAAAGAGAAAGACAGAGAAAACAGATAGAGGATACACAAATATACCTCTGCTTGAGCTTGTGGACAGGCAAAGTGCATTTGTATCTAGTCTCTGAAACCTTTGACATAGCAGCAAAATGAGAAATCCAAAATGAAGGAAGTGTGCAGCCATTAAAAAAAATCTTATACCGGTACATTCCTTTAACAGGGAAACTTTTACACAAGCTTGGACACAAAAAAGCAGCTCACTCTTAAATAGAGTTAAAACATTGTTGTATTACACACAGGCTGATTTGTACCCCTACGCCTTTGGGGTCTTTTGAGAAGGTGGCAGTTTTGTTGTTGATTTGAGACTTTTATGTCCACTGTCAGAGCGAATTTGTAGCTAACCGTGTGTTTCCTCCCTGGCAACAGAGTTTTAAATCTAATGAAATCCCCCCCCCCCCCATCTTAAGTTAGCGGGACAATAAACTAAAGCTAAAACAGGCCCGTGACATGATGGAAATCGTGCATGTTGATGTGTTTCCTGGTGGTTATTTTGACTCAAGAAGGTCATTTTAGTCAAACATATATATATATTTATTTATTTATTTGGGTTATTTAAAGTCTTACTTGTTAGATGAATACATTAGGAAGTCGCAACATAGAAAACTGCAAATAAAAAACTCATCGCACCACTGTGAAGGCCTAAGCTTTGGACTTGGTGTTTAGAGCTCCGCAGCTGAGAAGTGGAAAGGAGTGATAATTGTAGAAATACCCAAACAAATAAAAAACGGATTGTCTCCAAAAACCTGTTGTGTGAACTAGGGCTGCCACAAACGATTATTTTGATAGTCGACTAGTCACCGATTATTTTTGCGATTAGTCGACTAATCAGATCATCATCCACTGGACGTAAAACTACAGCTTATATAACTATCATTAGCTTACAGCTTTAAGCTTTTAAGGTGCTAACTAAAAATAAAGACAAGATGATAGTTTATTCAATTTTAATGAAATTTGCAGATTGTTTCGGTAAAGTTTAATAAACTCCTTGCTATCTAAAATATAACAGGACACCGGAGTATATTCTCCAGCATCTCACACTTCTGATAATCAGTTGTCTGCTTGACGTTTATTCAGCTGTGTAAAAACTATAACTTTAATCTCAGCCAAACCGATTTACTCAGGAACAAATAAAATACAAAAAAAAAAAAAAAGCCAAACAACAACATTTTTAATTTATCTAAGTGACTCATATATATTTAACCTGAGTCGCGAAAGACGGCGGTGGGTTTGAAAACAATTTGCCGGGAGTCCGGTGTTCTCACGGCGCTAGTGACCTAGCCCCCGGCTAGCTATCGAGCTAGTGGGTAACAGACGTCTCCGAAAACGTCGGAGCGCTTTTGAAAATATGTGGTGGTGTCCTGATAAACTGAGCCGATATTTGAGGTTTACACAGCTACATTCTCGCCTGAAAATATGTTAAACGTTTATTTTGTGACCCAGAAAGAATAATAAGAGTAATATTAAAACTAACTAGCTACCGCCATTGTTGGAAACTAAGCTGGGCCGCGCTATGAATTCTGGGACACAGCTACTTCTTCTTCTTCGGGGTTTAACGGCAGCTGGAATCCTTGTACATGCAGTGCTGCCATCTTCTGTTTCAGTCCGTTATTACACTCTTAAATCCTGCTATTATTCCTGCGTCTTTTGCGATCTTACAAAGCTTCAAACGACACGTCGACTATTAAATCAGTCGTCGACGATTTTGATAGTCGACGTAATCGTGACTAGTCGACAAATCGTGGCAGCCCTAGTGTGAACAGGACCAGGCTTTAACTACAGCCATGAAAAGGATAGACTCCTTTAACCAGGTAAAGGTCACCCAGATCCAGAAGATGACTATTGAACCTCTAAAAAAGCGCCTTTAGGTGACTTATGTTGTGATTTGGACCTACATATATAAAATTAAATTGAAGTGAACTAAATGAATTGCAGACATGTAGAACTGTCAGCATGTCCACAAAGCTGTGGCTATATTTCTCACAACTATCTAGCTTTGCATGTGATACGCTGTGATTGTTCGTGCTTTGGAGCTGGAATAAAAGTTGGTAGATGACCAGTAATAACCTTGACTTAAAGGACCAGTGCTTAGGATTTAGAGGGATCCATGAGCAGAGATTTAATATAGAATTGGACAGTTTATGTTAACACAAGGATCAGTTCTTTTCCGTGGAGCAAGCCATGGTGGACGGCAGATGTTCAGTAGGTTGATGCCACGAAATTATACATACTGTTCCTTCAAGAATTCAACTTAATGTGTGTTACTTCTCAGAATCGTGACCATGGGTGTGTATTACACGCCTGACATGCTATTGAAGAATAATTTCCCAGTGGAATTCCCTTTCTAGTCATTGGTAGTGTAACATAAAGACAGCCCACCGATTACATTAGGACCCATTACCATCCAGCCATCCTGTCGCCACTCATATTGACTCCCGGCCCTTTTCACTGCCCTCTGAGGATCTGCCATATCAATAACCGCAAAACCTAGGTGTGTCTTTGAGGAGCGTGGGTAAGGTTTTTGTCTGTTTGAGGTATTAGATGTCTGTCTAACTGCTTTTATTATAATGGTTTAAGGTATGCTGGATGGTATGTGTACCCACAGCAGGTCCACACCACTGAACTGAGACAGCTAACATTCTGGACATCACTCTTACTGCACTGAATCACTATATAACCTTCAACTGTTTGGTTTTCTTCTGTTTTTAATCAAGCATCTGCTCTTACAGATACAAGCCATAAGACAATACATGTGCCTGAATGCTATATGCACTCAAGCATGTCAGCATACACACATGCATGCATGTAAAGGTGCCTGCACAGAAAGAAGAGAATATGTTGGCTGCTGCACTGGTTTCCTGACCTACATTTCAACACCAGAGCTGTCTGCTCGTCTCTCTTAATGGTCTGTGTGTGTGTCAGTGTGTGTTGTTCCACCTTCATAGCAGCACACAATCATTAATCCAATTTCATAATTAACTTGACGCAGAAAATGCCATAAATCTGGCATTAAATACAGATATAGTGCACTGTGGGGAGCAGCAGCTGTAGGGGTCCACTGTGTCCTATATATCTATATAAACCTGTGTGTGTGTATGTGGGAGTGTGTGCGGCTGTCTTTACAATAGCAGACTTTCTACTTCATGACTCACTCAATAAAAAGTCTGGAGTGAATGATGGCCAGGCTGGGATAACTGCTAACAATCAATAGGTCACAGCTGGAATATGACATCATTTGCATTAACAGTATGATTCATTAGCATCAGTATTTCACTGGTTTAAGATATTAAGCCAACACTCTTAAAATATATTCAGCCAAAGACAACACAATAGCAAAAATACGGCTCAGAGCTTTGGTCACACATCTTTTTTTTGGCTGTTATCATGACCTCCACACTCAGCTCATGCTGCTGAGGCGAGGGTCTTGTCTGATTTAGGCGCAGAGGCACAGAGACAGACTGAGCTAATTTAGGTTAAGTGCCTCCAGTAGCTCAAGGGCACAAAACAACAAGCCACCTGGGGCTAGCTCGTTTTGCAGGGAGGAAAAAAAAAAATCAAGAGTGTGCATGTGTTATATCAGCAAAAACACAGGGAGACCAGTGGGAAGTGGGCTAAAGCCATATCAGCCACAATGTTTGCATGTGTTCATCTGCAGCACCTCCACAACTGGAGCAGTAATTGACGCTGTGGTGTTTGACCCATTTCATTTCTCATCAACAGTAAGACTAGAGACTAGGTCAGTCTGGGTAAGTAGTGGGAGGGAGGGGGGGGTGGGACACAAAAGCATCCAATCAACTATTAGAAACACAGCCAATTGACTAACAAATTAAGGAAGTGAGCAAGACAATCATCCTCGAGGATTTAGCACAAGTGGGGGGTTAGTTATAAAGTCGGATGCAAGTTCTGGTGGCCGACATTGATTACTGTTAATAACAGATACATTTAAAACGCATGACTGCTTTTGGCTCTGCTCATCCGGCCTATAACATCAATCCAATTAACATCTGCCTTTGCAGGATTGTTCCAGGATGTTTTACAGACTCCAGATTGCTTTTAGTTGAGTAAAATCTGTCTACAGACTAAAGTTAGTTCCCTCAGAGAGAAAGTCAAATCAAGTGTATTTAAATTCTGGAGAATGAGATGATTTCAAATTTAGAAATAAAATTCTGTTTCCTACATGAGTGGAATTATAATGGCATGGATAAGCAGAATAAGGATGGACTGGATGGATGGTAGCGGTGTGACAGGTAGATATAGTATAGTATTGTGATATTTTGTGTGGTGATACTGCATCATTCCAGGGACACCAAATATCTATGTTTTAAATAAATAAAGAGAGAGCTCATTGCATGCACCTTCATCCTGAGGTAACTTTAACTTTTGCAAGTGGTTTCTGAAAAACCACTTGCAAATCTACTGGACACACTTAGCTTGACAAAGCTACCACCTGATTCAGAGCAAGCTAATGGCTCAGTCACACAAATAAAAATAGTACAAGAACATTTAGGCTGATTGCAATCACTCTTCAAACAAACAGTTCCTGTCTAATTTATAAATGCAGTGAGATTACCAACATGTTGCCATCAGTCTGAATGAGTCTTGAATGAACAGGCTGCATGCTGGTTGTAATTTGGTTACATATGTACATATATACTATGAATTTCTGTCTATGTAGACAGCAACATATGTGATTTTCAATAACTTACCACAGTTAACTGCTGTGCTATCAGAAAAAGATTGCACGTCATTGCCAGCATGACACCATTCAGTCCCAAACCGATCACAGACTGACTCTGTCTCATGGCAACATTTTGAAAGGTTTTAGTGATAGAGTTGACATGTTTGAAAATCTAATTTTGCAACAAAATTAAAAAATAAAGTGACATAATTTTATCTTATTTGACAAAACAGATATTGGGGACATGTTAGGGACATAATTGACTTTACCTGTAACCGTTTCTCTTCTTCACCTCTCAATCAGCATTAATTCCTCTGCCAGCATTTAAGTCAGGTTACACCACGCGCAATACCAGGACCCTGAAACTGAAGCAGCTGACTAGATCCCAGCCAACATTAATTGCATTTTTCGCACCTCTGTCCCACCTACTTGACATGTCCAAATGTCTTCTGTAAAACTCAGTATTGTGGTATGACATCAGCAACTGTCTGCAAGCTAATCATTAAAAGCGCACTACAAACACAAAATGTTCTTAGCTGACTAGAAGGTCTGAAGTCACACAACGCTTAGGCCAAAACCATAATTTTTGTGTTGTACATATGCATGTAATTTTTGTAACACAGTGGTGTAAGACTGCACTAACCCAGGGAGGGTTATACGTGCATTAGGATAAGCTCAGAGTTCACTGACTGATGTGTGTCAGTATCTGTAAAACACTTGTACACACCGAGAAGCTGCGATTGGTGCTTTCATGTGACTTATCGATCATATATGGGCATGAATTATGTAGGAGTTTATATGTGAGCGCACATGCGTGCATTAAGCCTGTGTTCCTCCACTGATAATCCTATGCTGAGACCTAGTCTGGGAAAAAGCACAACCCCAAATCCATTTAACCCCTCCTTTCCTCCATCTCTCCCCGTCCCTCCCCCTTCTGTCCCATCTGAGCAATAATGGAAAGAGGGATGGGGCCTTTAATAGAAAGAGCAGACCTCTCTTGCAGGGAGTGCGCCCTCCTAATGGCCCACAAGGGAAACTAGTGTAGCTCCCTGATCAAATAATCCCAAAATTTAAAACCGCTATTATTCCAAATTAGATTCCTTGTGACACCTCATGTGTCTCTTTTTGTTGTAGATAAACACATGCACAGTGGCTAATAGGCAGATAATTGAATCCAAAGTCTTTCAGGCAATTGCAATAAAACCTTCAAATATTTTAATTTAGTCTCATAAATTAACAATTATATTGGGTATAAGTGACGCTGTGCAGATGAGCAACTAGGAAAACGAGGAAATCGCTGTAAATGCTGCCTGTTTTATCTTTAGTGCAGCTGTGTTATCATGCCACCTTGTGGTGAATGAAAGCAGCAACTGCACGCTTCTCTGGAAAAGTAACCACAATAGAGGAATTTAACTTCTGCTACAAACAAACAACATTAACGCCAAAAGCTCCCCTGTATTTTCACAAACAAGGAAAATAGCTGTAGCTTCCCGTTCCCTACATTCTTCTCTCTTTTTTGTCTCAACTCTAATCCTTCTATGCATGAGGCATGGAGGGGAAAAAAACCCTGAAAAGGAGACGTTGCCATGGTGAGGACAACTCATTAACAAGACAGATTTAAAGAGGCTCTTAAAAATCACTTTCTCTCTTCCCTCTCCTTTTATAATCAGTCTCTTTGGGGGGACATGAGCTTTTCAGAGGCTCGGCTTTGCTCTCAGAGGCTTAATTGAACCTCCAGCTGACTGGGACACAAATAAGTTCTGGTGCTGTGGAGAAGGTAGGAAGAAGGAAGATTGGAGTTGGGGGTGAACAGCGGGGAAGCGAGGGGTCCGTGAGGCTGGTTAGACTATTGTCACCAGATTTCTCTTTTGTTTTGCTCACTGGTATCTTTCCATGAGGCTGAAATTTTCATTTAAATTGGTTTTTAAATGCAACTGCAAGCTGCAGGAAAATCTTACAGGTAACAACTAAAAGTCTACGTCCCGCTTTGTGGTAGCAATATTGAAGTAAATAGTAACCAAATACGCCCTTTTTTGTGTTTTACACAAGCTGCATTTTAAAAACAGAGTAGTCAGGAATGTAACTGCATGTACAGAAGGGGGAGCAGACTGGTCAGTAGGGCAAATGGGGCCAGAAACCTCAGAGAGCCAGACTCGAATCAGCATGAGGTGGAAAAAAGCTCCTGCTAATAGCAGCTCTCATTAAAGAAATGAGCTGTGACCGAGGTCTGTACGGCCAAGCGGTGCTTAAACGCACTTATCCTGCACTACGGCTCAATTAGATTTTTCAATTACTAACAACAAGCCCGCTGTAGAACTGCACGAGTAGAAAGACGAGGGCAAAAGCTGTTGCCGAAGCAAACGGCCCAGATTAAAGTCTTCAAATCGCATTTGTTTCTAAGACCTGCGGGCATTTTTAGAATGTTAAGAAAAACTTCTGCGTTCACTATCAAATTGAGTTTTAGTCGTTTTGTAAATAGATTCTTATTTATTTGCCAGTGAGCATGTGTTTCGTTTTACCGCACGCACAAGCCCGACTGAAATGAACTTAAACTTATCACCATGAATAATCAAAGGCCTGCCAATGACTTACATAGACTGCCTCACTAGATTTATTAAAACCTGGAGAGAAACATATACACAAACAGCTAAACACTCATTTGTCTGTAAGGAGGATGGATATGGAGAGTGTGTCAGTGTACGATTAAACTGCAGAAGCAAAAATGAGGAAAGAAGAAGAAGAGAGAGACAGAAAGACAAAGCAAAGTGCTAAAGATCTGCATGTATCATCTCAACAAGGGCAGGTGCAGAAGATGACACAACCACCAGGAGGCTCCATACGTCAACAGGGAAACAAGACTTCTTGCCGTCTTGTCTTCTTCAGTGAACCCACTACAGTAAGTGTAGGTTCACAGAATAAGGGAAGGAAGAAAAGCAAGAAGAAAGTCCTGAAAGTAAATTAAATTCCCTGTAAATGATAGTAAGATTTAACATTTTCTATTAAAGCTAACCAAGCCCTCTGCTGTGTCACAGCTCCCACAGTTTCTCTGCTTTGACACATTTAGTCAATGAAAGGATAAATGTCCCCACAGACCCCAGTGATTATCCAGCCAATATGTCCTGATGTAATAATCAAGCCATTAAGTAAAACTCAGTTGTTACACATATGGGGCTCTGAGGCCCACTTCCACCTGATCCCTCCTTCTCCATGACTCAGTCCTCTCCTCTCTTTCTCTCTCTCTCTTCTCCTGCATCGCTTTCAAGTCCTGCCGCACTATTAATCTCAGCCCTGAGTGTGTGGAAGACCACAAAAGGCATGCTAGTTTACTACTGATCTCTAGTTTTGGTGATTTGCATGTGTGAGCTTTATTTGACAAATTATGATGTTCTGTAGCATAAAACCAACTCTCCCACACCTTGTTTTCGTCAAAAAAACAAACAAAAATAAAATGCAATGAATGACTTAAAAACACATCCATTTTAATTCCTTCATTTAAATTTTATGTTTATTTAAGTAGAGATGCACAAACTGTAATTTTTCCTTTCCCACTTTTCCTTCTAAGAGCTTAAACTGACAGCAAATCAGAATTTCTTCAAAGCAAAATATTGTTTTCATAATAAAAAAAATTATTGAACTGCAATAAGTAAGCAGATTTTCTCTCACTTAAATGACTGAAAATGAGTTGCTATACACTCACCTTTACCTGACAGATTTTATAGTAAGCTTTCTGTTTTTCACTTGTCTTGTTCCCTCTAATTGCTGATTCTTTGCTAATACCGAGGCTGCTGGTTGGTGGTTGACTCGGAGCCCTTTGTTAGCCTCTTTAAAATGCCCATCTTCAGCTGCTAATTAGTTTGGTTGCTATGAAAATGTTTGTAGTGGTCCTCCTAACAACAGGTTACTGTGTCTATGAATACGCACGTCACATATGCATGAAACGGACCGACGTGTAATCGGACACACGTGAGGCTAAGAGGCCAGTCACCGGTTTGGACTGAGCGCACTGGAAATCATCTGATTCTGGCCCCCGGCTGGTCAATGGTGCATCTTTATATTTAAGGTTTTTTTTAATGTATATGTCAACAAATACATTAATAAATATGGAACATAATAATAATTAATGGAACATAATAAAGTAAAACACAGCTGTGATAATAATAAATGTCTTCTTGTGAGAGTTACCAGGCTGCTGTAAACTATATTGCGCTCCGAGTCATTTTCTATGTTTCCTCAGCGGTCGTGTGGTGAATAAAAGAAAGATTTTGGAGGTTAATTTGAGCAGACACAACCACCATGCTCGAGCAAATAAAGAACAGTGCTAATCCAAATACACTTAATTGAGACAGTAACATCTGGAGACCACCGCCAGTGTCAAATAAGCGTCAAATACAAAAGGATGAGTAAAAAGAACTGGGCAGGGAGGAGTCTGTGGATAAAGACGCAGACAAACTTCCACACAACTGAATCACCTCTCAATATATGTCAGTGATTAGTTCATGAGCCCTCGGTCACACATGATGGAAGAGCACCTGTTTAACCAGTCATTGGAAAACCATTACCTATTAGGCCTTTAACAAGCTGAGAGGTCTCCATCTGTTAGATTCACTGCATTAACTTAAACCTACTTTATGCCATACTCGCATAAACATATCCAGGGATGTGAACAGGAAATATGTGTGCTGGGATGCTCTAGCATTTATTTTCTAAGTGGATAAATGGAAAAGAAAACATGCAGATACACAACCCTGTGCACAGACAGTAAACAGCATTAAAGGCTTCATTAATGAAAGAGAGGAAAGTGGAGGTGAAGAAGATTGAGATAGACAGGGTTGCAAAGAAAAACAGAGCCTTAACCCATTTTTACAGTTGAATGACCCAAAGCAACCCCTGACCCTCAATTCCCAAAAGTGTGTGTGTGTGTGTGTGTGTGTGTGTGTGTGTGTGTGTGTGTGTGTGTGTGTGTATAAGTGAGTGAGTGAGAAAAAAATCCCCCTCTTTTCTTTATCTCATTAGGCTGTGTGTGTCATGCTCTCTACTCCATTGTTCTGCTACCCCCTAACTGCTAGTGTGTGTGTGTGTGTGTGTGTGTGTGTGTGTGTGTGTGTGTGTGTGTGTGTGTGTGTGTGTGTGTGTGTGTGTTTTGAAATAGCCACAAAAATTAAAAAAAAAAAAAAAAAATACCACTTGTGTTTTGTCACAAAATACAAAAAAATCCCAGAATCAAACAAGACCACATTGGGGCGTAAGAGTAAAGTAGTGATTCCTACTCAAGAGTACAAGAAATCCAGAAGGTGCTTTTAAACCATCTTCTTTTAATAAGATTTATTATAAATCCCAATTTGTTTGTTATTCAAGTATATTTAGTTCATTTCATTACCTACAAGCCTGGAAAAAACTACCAGTAGGATTAATACTGGATAGACTAAGTAGTGACCTAAAGGTATAAATAAAAAGTTTTAAGTGAGGTGCTAGAAGTACCTAACACTACAGGTTAACATTAGGGTGAGCAAAATAATGGTATTAAACAGGTGATAGTGACACATAATTAATGGATAGGTGAAATCTGATGAGCTTTCCTGTTCCCTTAATGATAAGTTTTTGACAACTCAGTGTATATCAATAAACATGTGGTTTGACAACCATGTGAACAGTTTACTGTTTTTTCCACGGGTAGCTGTATAGGCAGAGACAACCACCATCAGGAAGTTTGTTCTACAAGCTGGCCTGAAACATGACAGAAGCTGCTTATTTTAGGGAAAAAAGCTTAAAGGGTTACTCTTAGCAGGCTTTCAAGGGGTCGAGAGTTAAAGAAAGATTAATGGTTGAAGCAGGAAGATAATAGTAATGAGCATTTGAAACACTTAAACATGTAGATTTTTAGAAATTGCAAGCTGAGAGTCGTCTTCACACCCAGGAGTTTTTGAGGTTCAGTTAAAGTTTAGGAACTAATTAGGTGCATTCTGGGTAGTTTTAGAAAATTGGGGGAGAATAATGACAAGAAGAGAAACACTCTTTTGCTTTTGTCTTTTGGTTCACTGAGCACAGAGAGCAGTGAAGGTGGGGGGTGGGCTGTTTCTCAACTCCTTGATGTTTTGATTCAGATGTGTCTCCAAACTCACGGGTTTCATCTTCGTCTAAAAGATGGGAAATGCGTGTGAACGTACCACATAAAGGAAGACGAGGATAAAGAGCTGAGGCTGAACCCAACCCTCCAGTTCCCACTGCCAAAAAGATATTTAACCTAACTGATTCTCAGCAGAGCTTCCCCTATAAACGCAGTCAATCCATTTCATTTGGCCTCATTCAGTTACTCTACAAGCATGGTTTCCCTCAGGTGCACTTCCCTCGGGAGCCATTGGCAGTGACTGGTCGATAGTTGAATCTGACTTCCCACCAAGGGATTATGGGGCATCCGGTTGAACACCTGCTCCACTTCTGAACTGATAAAAATTAAAAAATAAATAAAGGGAGGGTTGGAGGAGAAGCCTTATAAAACATATGCAGGGAAAAAATGCTGGAATCACCCTTTGATTGCCATATACACAAAAAACTTTATATTTATAAAAAGAACTGGAGAATCATGTGTTAACAAAGGAAACAATAAAAAAAATATCTCAGAACAACAACACAGAACACAGGGACAAAGACACAAACACACACACACAAAAGGCATATTAGCCAAGTTCCAATTTGTGAGTAAGAGGGTTATCCGTTCAGCCGTGCATAAACACAGACGGGCAGGCTGATTCAACCTACAGAGCCCGGACAATACTGTACCGACGGCAGCAACATCTTGAGCTGTCACGGCGTGTTAGTCAAAGCAGGCGTGAGGAAGGGCCACAGTCCTGTGGAAGCATATTGTTATGCACACATATTGGAATAAATGGTTTAGTTTTAGCTGTGCATACATGGAGAAAAACTTTAAAAGAGTAAATGGAAGACCAGTGGATGGACAGAAAGACTCAAAATGGGCCAATAAAAACAATAAAAGTTATCAAAGTTGGATTCTCAGGAAGTCTCTGCCTTGCCTACTTCCCTAATGGCCTCTTCTGTTTTATATTCATAGATCCATTAGATGCCACTGAGCTGCAGTTTAGGAAATATGGACACAGGTCAGTCTTTTTGTTATCTTTTAACACTCTTTCCTGCCGCCCTGATGGCTCCTTTATGTAGTTCTGAGGTGAAAGTGGGTCACCTTCATAACCCCGTCAGTTTCACTTCCATCACCCCCTCATACTGTCAGCTCTCTTACATTTCCCTGAAGGCCTAGCCCATCACCTCCAGCTGCTAGCTATTATGTCTTGTTCCCAGGGGTGGCCACCCAGAGGAGCATCTTCAGTTATGTCTGTCCCAAATGACAGTGAAGCATAGTCTAGATGCAACCATGCACATGGGACCAAATGATCCATGCAAATATATGTGTGAATGAGTAAGTACAGGCTCAAACTCATGCCCAAGGTTAGTAGGAAAGTCTTAAAGTATGCACACAAGCAACTAGAGATAACTCAAAGCATTTTACTTCCTGGAGAACCTGTCTCATACATGAAAGGTCAAAGGTCTTTTAGGTCACAAACACACAGAGATGCACATGCAAAACCAGATGGCACAGATCTCTCAGATACAGCAGGATGGAAATACCCTAACAAGACGCGACAAAGTCTGGCTTTGTGAAAAAAGCTTCTATTGCATCTGCTGTGATCCTGGCACTGTTACATACAGCGTATCATTATCTCCTAAAAACACTTCAGGTGACTTAAACTCTGAAGCAGGAGCCTGTTCTGCAGCCAAGTCAAACACCACAATCATTACAGTAGCAAAACAGCATTGTAGTGCCAACAGCAACTACTACCTGGACACTGTAATCACAGTGGATTTCAATTTAAGACTCATATCATCTTGGAAATACACCCAAATATCTTTTAGATAATTAAAAATATCTATTTAGTATTTGTTTAGAAACTACAAAATGAACAGCTTTCTAGTACAAACCAACAGTCATTTGTTGTTTTTGTTTTTTCTTTTCTCTAAAAAAACAAAACAAAACAAAACAAAAAAACTGCAGACTCTCTTTAATCTGTACCTTTGCCATCAGAGGAGGGATGCTTTTTCCCTGGCGAGCCCTTAGCCACAGATCCAAGCAACGGTTTTGGTGTCCAGAGCGAGTCCTGTTTCTGGTGGACTTTTGACACAGAGAGCAGACGTTTGTGCAGGCAGCCCTCTGGCCTGGCGGGCCTGGGGCTGGGGACGGCCGAATGCTGGAGGCTGTTCCCCATCTTGCTGGTGGGCTGGAAGGAGCACAGAGTTCGTTTCTGGCCAGGGGAGTCCTCATAGCAGCCCCTGTGCAAGCAGTTGACCACCGGCTCCGAGGAGAGGCAGTGCACGTATGTGATCATCCCCTGCTAAGACCTAAAACCCCCCACCACCTGCCCTCCCCTGCTCTATCCAGGACCCAAACCCCCCCCCCAACTACTCCTCCTTCGTCTTACACAACCCTCCTTCTCTGAAGCCTCCACTTGTAGTGTTGGGATGGACGGGTGAAGGGTGTATGTGTGTGGAGCCCCCACCTTCAATTCCAAACTCTCAATAGGCCCCCTCCTCTCTTTCTGGAAAGACAGGATGGACGTTTTTGCATCCCACAAAGGAGCCAGTGCTCCCTCTGTCTCCTCCTACTGTTTTTGTCTTTCCTCTCTTTCTCTCAGGGGATCCTATTGACTTACATTGATTTGCCTGACAAAGAAAGCTGCGCTCCGTGTTCGATTACAAGATTTATCTCCAAAACAAATATTTCACAGAAGCATTGCAGAATAAAACTATTGAAAAACATGACTGTTGGTTGGCTGTCTTGAAGAAATGCTGGCAACTTAAAAAAAAACAAAACAATTCTGACCCTAAAATAAGACCACAATAACATTTCTAAATAATCCAAAGACGCAAAAACTAAGGTTTAGAAACTGAAAATGTCTGTGGTTAAATCGTGTTTTCTTCTACAATATATGTCCTTTGCAGAAACCCAGAAGCATCACCACAAATTGTGCAAAAAAATCTGCCAATTGTCAAGAAACTATTTGAGGTCCAAAGACTAGGAAAAAAAATCAGTCCATCCAAAAGGGTATTCAGCCAAGCTTTCAGCATCGAAGAGCATCCTCCTTCTTTCTTCGATCTACAGGAGATAGAGCATCAGGACTGTCCAGTGGCATCCACACGGTATGTCCTCTGGACTCCTCCTCCTCCCTCCTCTTTCCTCGGCATTTCTGTTCTAATCTGTAAACCCAGATTATCCAGCCTCCAGGCCTCTGATTGTGACAGACACAAACCACAGATGGACACCAGGTTGCAGATAATAAAGTACATCACCTCAACTTCACAAATGTGTGGAAGTTCAGGAAGACCTGACGTGCTGGCGTGTCAGTAGGTTAAACTCGGATGACGCAAACTCAGACGTAAGACGCATGCATGTAGGCCACTTAAACTGCTGCCTCAGATTTAGCCCCACATGACTGCCGTTACTAAGCAGATATTCACCTGAAACCATCATGAAGCATGCACACACGAGGAAGGCGACAACTGGTAAATGCAAAAGGATTTAAACTCAAGAGGAAGCTACAGATGACCACAGGTTGGGGATTTTTAGATAGCGGTGAAAAACAGTTCACTGTAAAGACGGCAGCGACAAGATTAAAAGATAAAAAACAAAGAAACAGATCGCAGATTAATAAACACGGCGAGCCACTTGCCTGCCAGGTGAGGGTGTGTATAATCTTTAATCTGCTTGGCTGTGAGTGTGAGGTAGGTTAAAATTATTTGAGACGCTCAGATTAATTAACAGGAAGATGGAGTGACACTGAACTGAAGAGTGGGTAATGAACAAGTGTAACAAAAGTGAATGAGAGCTCAAACACAATCTGGGCTAGTAAACTGAATAAAAATGGGGTTAAATGGAAAAGAGTAACACAAATAAAAAGGGAGAAATTCATTGATAGCACCAAAGGTAAATGCCTCCCTCTGGTGGTGGCTTACACCTGTGCTGCACAACACATCTAAGCTATAATCATCAAAACCATTAAACCTTTTTTTTTCCAGAAAAAAAACAAAACAAACTCTGTGGTTGAAGCCTCTCCCTCTGCGAGAACCTGCTGAACATATTTGTGGTTTGAAGACTTGAATCTCAGAAATTGGATTAGACACCTTTTACTATTTTCACGTTTTTAATAGATAACCTGAAAAATAACGTGCAGACTGATTCATGAGAGTTCTGTCAGTGCACAAATCTTATGCAACTTTGGTGGAACTGTAGCTGTGATCCTGCCAAAGCCACAGCAGATAGCTAGAGGCTAGAACAGCCATTACTGATGGTTATCATTTCCAGCGCATGATGAGGCAGCCAACACACAAGCTGATTACAAAAACCAAAACCACTGTGAACACACACACACACACAACATAATGAACAAACCACAGAATGCGTGCGCGCAGCCACAAAGCCGCTCGTATAAAACAGTTTGTAGACACACGTAGCCCAATGGGCAAGCCAAAAGATTCTGGCTGCACTTAAACTGCACTTAACGCCGTTGTTGCCCTGAATCCATACATGCATGGACACAGAGTGTTTCACCCGGCCCATTGAGAGAACAACATCAGGGGGTGTGAAGTCATGCAGGCCAACACAAGCAACACAGTGAATGGGACCTTCATCACAACAGGGGATGTTTCAGTTGTGACAAAGAATCATTACAACCCTTTTACAAACAGGTACAGCACATGTATGTGCGCGAGAAGAGATGTTTGCGAATATATGTGTGTAGTTGATGGCTGCGTATTGCCTGGCATGCACTGCGGTGAGTGTGTCACATTCCACTGATTATTAGCGTGTGTGTGTGTGCGTGTGTGTGTGCGTGTGCATGCGCACCTAGTTAGTGAACAATGTAAAAGTCACACGGGAAGGGTTTGTGTGTAATAATAGATAAATTACACAAGTGTGTATGTACACTAACTTTTGCACATAGATTCTATGTGTGTGTTTGTAGCCGGGGGGGGGGGGGTTGGACAAGAGGAAGGCTTTGGGAAGGGGACAATGGTAGCCATGGAGACGCAAAAGGTCTGAATGGAGTGAGAGGAGCACCTGCATGCTGAGTTAGTCTTCTGTCTGGGGAAGTCATCCACTTGCGGGTGAAGTTTGAAAAGACAATGACCGACTCCCTGCGGACAACAAAACACTTCCAGCATTGTCCCAAGAAGAAGAAAAAACAACTTCCCATTAACACTCGCTTGCTAAGAAAGTTTTTTTTGCATTACTATTGTCTCAAACTAGAAAAAAGACACAATAAGACCCCGTTACTGAGTCCTACATTTTTCCAAACCTCTAAACTTTGCCCCCAAAAAGCTATTGTTTTGAAAACTCTTTTCAGAAGACAGAAAGCTCACTGGGTTCCTGGCAGATCCCATTCACAGGCCACTGGAACTTAACGCTCTATTGTTTACTTATCAAGCCCAAGATCTCTTCTGCTACGACTTGTTTACAGAGGTCAACAACATCCCATTGTGAACTTCCTCTCAAACTCCCATGCTCATTTACATATTAAAATGATTGATTTACGACCAAGTCATGTATCGATCACTGACAAAACCTGCAATAAGCCATCTACCCACGAGGCCATTGATCTCCAAGCTACATCTGTTTTCTTTTTAACTAAAAAAATTCTAGCTAAAGTCTAGCAGGCAGCACGAGTGGTCTGACTACATTTTCTTAAAGTGTGACTCAACAAACAGCTAGACGTTGGTTTTAGATAACATTTAAAATCTGACTTTGCATTGTAGCTCTTGACACACGATCCTTTTCTATCTACTTAGATTAAAATGCAGATGGGAACAAGCAGAAATATCTTCATGGTTACAACATGTTGTCGTTTTTCACATTAGGTTAAGTGCTATGTCACCAAACTGGCTTTAAAAAAGGTAGGTCAAATATCCTAAAGTCTTTCACAAGCCATGTTTTACAAGCCAACTAACCCTCAAGGAATACAAACAAACTGTCGCCTACATGTTAACACCTCTCTCCTGGCCGCCTCTTTTTCCCCTTCACCTGCCACACTGAGTGTGAGAACATCCATCAACACTCCTAACCAGAAGGCCAGGGGACAGGTAGTGGGTCAGCCTCCGGTGAAGAGGTCACAATGTCTCAAGAAACACAGCACTGGTGGAGATGTTACTGGAGGACTGTCCTCTTACAAGTTCAAGCAAGTTCACAAGGTAGGCTGTTTAATGATTCTGGGAAATAAAGGTAGTGGACAAGAATCTGTTACTGAAAACACAAGTGCACATGATACCTTCATGTGTTTCAACATGAAAATAGTAACATACAACTACAGTGCAGGAGCTTAAATAGGTCATTACTCTATTTTTCTGCTAGAGATCATTGTTTGCTGACATGTTTGTAGTTTTTAATGGTGATAATCTACAGTAAAGTGCTTGAATGCCTTTGACATGTGGGGCATGTGGGAAACCTGGAACTCAGTTTACACAGATTCTACACCAAAAATTTTTTTTTTTTAAATTAAATGCCACCTTCCACTCATCACCCATGCATGTGCCAACAGCTCAAAACCCAGACTGAAAAAAGACCACTTGCAAAATATACTTTATTTTTGAGGCTGAAAAAAATCCTCTGTGGAATTAAGAATAAAGTCATTGCAGTTTAAAAGCTGAATTTTCTGATGACTAACTTCAATGAAGTTTTGGTTAAAAGCTTGAAAGTATCTGAGTAACACTGCAGAGTCATACGGTCTATGATGACGGAATATTTGGTCGTTAAATAAGCATCAGAATATGTCACAACTGCTGCCCACTATAAAAGAAAAACATATGAAGCATCTGTAATGAGTGAACTGCACACAGGAGAGCAAAATAAACCCCAGAAAAGTCAGGATCAAAAAGTAGATATAGCCTGAGATGCCCACAACTAATGCTAGTGCTAATCAAGGCTTACATTCATCAACATGTAACTTTCTATATCCCCAACCCCCGGAAGGCTGCAGGAAACTTCCAATTTAAGTGAGAATGACATTTCCAGCTCAAACTAATCCCTGCTCATGCCACATCTACTGACTGGGGCTCAAGTGCATAAATAACTTATGCAACATACCAAAATGCACACCAAGTCACAGAGCCTAATTCTGGCCCTGCAAATGGCTTGCACTGCAACACTAAGGTTTACTGCAGGGGTGGTGGTGGTGATTCACCCTGGCCACACAGCACAGCTGGCTGTGGAAGAACATGGGCTGAAATATGTCACATCTGTCTCAGAGCTGGCAACCTCGACTGAGCGAGGGGGGGTTAATATCATAACATTAGTGGACATTCTGTAACTGGCAGCCAATGTAGAGTAATCTACTGGTCGGATCATGGTATTTAATGTAATACTGAGTATTTGGGTCAGTTTGTCATCACTTGTGAAGCTAGAAACCCAAACTGGGAATCGTGCTTGTAGCTGATTAAAGTGAAGCAGCATCTACATGTCAATAACCTGATCCTGGTGTGACAACTTTTAAACACTCAGCAATCTGAACATTAAATATTAATCCTCCTCTTGCTGTACGGTTAGTTACTGCTGACCACAGAAAAACATGAGAAAAACTGCCAATCTCGTGTATAAAAAATGGCTTCATCTAAAAAAGAAAAAAAAAACTGAATTCCTTCTCCGGCTCAACTCCCCCAACATCTGTTTCTCTCCATTTTCCAAGCCGGACTCGAATCTCACAGTGTAACTGACAACATAAATTACTGCATATAGCTGATGAACTGGGAGACTGCCACGTATAGTTGATGTGTTCACTTTATATTACCTCATTTCTGGAAGCCATTAATCTGCAGGCTACAGAAAGAGAACAAACAACCCTGGTTTAACAAGACGGATCATTTCCTCATTTCTGAAATAACAGCTGATTGGATCATTTACCAAGAAAAAACTAAAGGTTTCTTCTTTTTTTTAAATATATATTTAACATCTTAACTTTCTTGCTTTTGACTGAGTATCGTTCGGCACTGCAACCTAAAACTAGGTCAAATGAGACAATAAAATGTTATTCTTCATAATAAAACAGCTCATGTGTTGTCAGCATTAGCTGCATGTGATCCCTGTAACCATGACAGGTGAAATCACCACCATGATGTTCTGGAATATGACTCAAGCAGCAGGACTAAAAGTTACGGAAGGACAGGAGCGGGCAGGGAAGCGGGTTTTCCCTCTTTATCAGCAGCATTGTGTTGTCTCCCAAACAGCATTATGTGTCTATTCTTTGTAGCATAGTTTCCATGAGTGTTTAATAACAGAAAACAATGTCAAATGCAGTAAAAGACGAGCGAGTTTCCCCTTTATCTCATTTCAGCTTGTCAGCGAAGTAATAGCCAACACATGGCCCCCAACTCTGCAGGACAGCAGACCAGCAACTGCTGCTCTGCCAGCTGTTACTGTGAACAACGTGCACACTGAATACACAGCGATACGTACGGGTGTAAGCAGCTCTACACATCGCTCATCGCCCCTGAAACCCACACCAAAGTTAGGAGAATGCAAACAGGATCACAGCCAGCAGCGTGCAGAGACACTCTGCTTAGTCGAGAATAATACGAGTAAAATGAAAGGGAGGGGAATCAAACCGCAGTCAGGAAATACAGTATGCTTGAATTCAAAGACCCTTAATTAATCAGAGACGGAACGAAAGAACAAAGGAAGAGATGATTAACAGCAGTGTTTCCTTCACTGAAGAAAAAAAAGACACAAGGAAGGATATTGTGCAGAGGAGGCTGCTGTGGGAGAGATTACTTTCCAAACAGGGGAGGGATGGAGTTTAACTTTTCTTTGTCTCACAAAAGTCCCGGGGAAAACTCCACACTCACACCGAGTCAGTGCCAGAGCTTTCATGCAATGAGCGGCTACACTCACCTTTCAGACAGAACATGATTCTTCACTTATTTCCCCCAAACAAAACTGCAGTTTCCTCCTTTTTTCTTGCGGTTCACCATTTCCTCATAACCATTCTGCTTGTCCTCCTTTTCTCGTCCTCTCTCCCGGTTTCTCCACACCGCTCGCTCAAGCCGATCAAACGCAGACACACTGATCCTGACACATACACTCCACTCTCCATCTCCCTCCCCTTCTTTCCCCTCTCACACATACATGCACACGCTCCGAGTGGCAGCAAGCCAACTTCTACACTGCAGGAAACTGCCTTGCGACCCCCCCTCACTTTGCTTCCCCTCCCTCTCTCCCTACATCCCTGGATATCTCTCTACCGCACTGACACCCCCCTACCCTCAACCCCACCCCATCTCCCCGCCCATCAGAGCGAGAAGCTCAGCCTCGATCTAAAACTCCACTGTCACCCACAAGCCCCCTGATTGGTCACCTTCACAGATACCCAAGTACACACATATATGTATACATATGTGGCATTTAGTCAAATACATGGTTTTAAAGAATACATTTGTTGCTTGGGAGGAGGCAAAAATAAAAACAATAATATATACACACACACACAAATATGCACAGTGTGAAGCTTTTACTGGATAATGATGGCAGAGAATCTGGGCAGTCAGCAGTTCAGAGTGAGACAGGGGGCCCCGGCTTGAGGCCGATCCATTGTGCGCTGATCAAATATAATCGCTTTAATCCCCACAATTCAACTGCTTGTTATCAGACGCAGTTACAAGCGTGGTGCATCACAAACTCTCCAGGCAGGCCGATCCCAATCGCCCTCAGCGTCGTGCCAGTCGCAGACAGAAATACAGGCTCACTTACAAGGTTTTGGAAATACACATGAAAATACATCTGGTTTATGGGTGTTAAACTGATGTTTTTTTACCACCTTGTTCAGATGTGCAGCGAGAATAGCTTATGGATCTGATTCTGGGCCATTCCTCTATGACTTAAAGTGCTTTGTAAAGCTCACATGAGGTACGCTTTTCACAAAAGGAAGATTAGTTTTAGGTTTGCTGAAATGATAGTAATCAAAGACTTTGACTGTGCTTTCAAATCTAAAAAAAAGAGGGGAAAATCATACTCTCTACAAACCCAGTAAATCAATATATGCAGCTAGACAACACAGTGCACATTGACAAGAGTAAAATAAAGAGTCAACATAAAGTTTGGCTTAGTCCAGACTGGATAGCAGAATGCAAAATGGCATTGATAACCAATGATGCGCTGTAATGGCTTTCTCTTCCTCTGCAAAAACACATTTGGTGTGGCAGCCTTTGATCTTAAGTGATCTGTGGTAAGTTATGTAAAACCCAGAACCCTTAGCATTCATTTATATTCCAAAGCCCACACATACAGTACATAACAATGCGTGATGGCTAAACCCTGTTTGCTATGAATCTGCCCAGGGCTACTGGTGACTACTGAACTTTATCAGAAGAGGAATATAGCCGTCCAAAACAGAATGGCGCTGTGTTAGCTGATCCAAGAGGCAAAACCCGTAATTCAGGAGGTGATCTACCAACCCTCATCTATAGTTAGGGTTATTGTTAGACTTGGAAAGAGTGATAGCTTGGAATACAGACGCTGGTACTTTATACTGTAAAAAACAGTTAGGTTGGTTCAGGCAACTAAAGACCCAGAACTCAATAAAGACATTATTTATCTGTCTGTTAAATGTAAGAGGATGGATGGATGGATGGATGGATGGATGGATGGATGGATGGATGGATGGATGGATGGAAACTTTAACTGTTAGCTTTTCATTTTACATCAAGAAAAAATACCCAAGTAGACAACCTAGAATTGGTGCACTGTAAGCTGATGCAGTTTTGAATAATATGACAGTGATATTGTATAGGTGTGTGCTCACTTCTGTTGTATACTGTATAAACAGATGTTTAGCAGACACAAAACAGACAAAGGCTTACTTCGTGTCTTTAAGATGTTATGGTTCCACTACATAATTACAGCAACGGTGATTAACCTTGCATATAATTAATGCTGATATTTATAACTATTCCCTACTTACTTGGCAGAGTGTACGCTCTGTGCAGATGTTCCAAAAGAGGATTAAATTGGCACAATCGTAATAAAACTATGACGTCCAAGCGTGATTGTTGCTTGCAGGCTATAACACATCTGTCTCAACCAGATGTGGCCAATTAGAGGCTGACTAGTGTGCAAATGTGTAAGTGTGACCTCGTGTGACGTGGAGCCTCAAGGAAAGCATGATTGACTGAAATGAGAAAGCCACAAAAACGCAGCCTTGGAAGAAAAATGCTTGAATAAACCCATCTAACCAAACAGTAAAATCTCACTTCATCAAACCTTCACCTTAATTGGCCAGAATGGCTTTAACTTTAACCTTCTCCTATAAAACCTTTGGCTTACAAGCAGCATTTTGAGGCCTGCGTAATCACCGCTCTCGCAAAGCTGAAACTGTCAAAGCAGAGATGTGGATTTCCTTCGCTTTTACACACAAACACAGTCTTGTTAAGATTAGTTTCCGAAGTCAGTGCGAGCCAATGGTCAGTATAGCAAAATTTTACAGCGTTCTTGTTTAAATGATCTACAAAAAAAGGAATAAACTTAATTTCAAATATTTACTCAGTCTTATTTTCTCACGTTTATGAATTATATATTTACTATTGCAATTTTGAAAAATTCAGCCCATAACATGCTTCAATTGAATTGTTTCATTAAAGATTATCTTCTTCAAGTATATTTCTGCACATGGACTACATGGCAGCACACAGTGACAACCTCCTTCTGTGGGTGCAGGATGCAAACATACAGGGAGATTTCAGCTTCTACAATGCAGACCGCCTTCAGATTAAACACCGTTTTAGGACTTGAATCACGTCAAAGGGCCCGTATCAGAAACACAGACAGCATCTTATCTAAGTGTCCAGGACATCCTCTGTCACATCCACTGCTGTGCAAGTATGCCATGTTTTAACTGCGGCACACTTTGCATTAGAGATAAGACTAAATAGCAAAGGCAGATAAAAATTAAGCAACTAAGCTTGTTTGTATTTATATATTTAGACACGCGACGAGAAGGAATCTGAAAAAAATCTGACTCTGCCATTTAAAAAAAAGAAGAAGAAGAAGAAGAAGTGATTAGTAGCAAAACACAAAGATAGAAAATGAACAAAAAAAGAACACATGTAAGGATAAACATGAACATATTGGCTCTAAAATGACGGAAAAAGATTATTTCTGTTCGTATTACGTCATTATAACTCACGCATTTGTCGTGAAGAGGTCTTTTTTTTTTTTTTTTTTTTTACCTCGCCACTGGGACAATATCAGTTCATCCTATCAAACTAAACCCCGAGACCTCTATCCCCTCACAAGCTGCTAAAACCATGTTCAGCAACGTAATCACTTGTTTTTCCTCTGCTTGCCCTTTTTTCACCAGTGAATCAGGCCTTTTGTGGATTAGAGGCCACAACACAGAGGTAATAGAATACATACAATATGATTCAAAAGGGTGGGTGAAAAAAAAAATCAGAGATTAAGGGATTGGTGGGGGGGTGACTTAATTTGAGCTAAAGCTGAACTCTTGTGTGTACCGGGATTAGGAGCATTTCAGCACACAATAAGACTGATCTGGGGTCAGCTGGCAAAGAGATACAAAGGAGGATCAGAGAGGAAGAAAAAGTTCGGACTTACCTGTGGATCATCACCGACAGCAGCACATAGGAGAAAAGAGAAAAATGATTAGAAGCAGTTTAGAAGTGTATAACACTTGTTATAGATATGCTTTTTTTAATGAATGCTTCGCGTGTTTCTATGTACAGCACTGGTGTGTTTAGCCCTGGGCTGTGGGCCACATCACCAGATTTCTGTGTCTGTCTTTTAATGAGGCCTTCCTGGTTTATACATCTCCTCTCCCTACAGCAAATTATCATCTGCTAATCTGGATTTACACAACGACTACACGGTAATGATGAGTGTGTTTCTGTGTGTGCCTGTATAAAACCCTCCAAAAAAAAAAAAAGACAGTTATGCAAGAGTTTGGTCTGTGAAGCCTCTCAAAAATTTCACCAAGCATCCCACAAAGAGAAATGTGTCCTCAAATACCCTTTTCTTAAAGCCTGCCTTAATAAACACATCTTCAATAATGTGGAACCTAATTCTGGTTCTGCCACAGCTGTGGCGTGCCAAGGTATGGTTAATATTTAGGTCACTGTGCTCCTGCTCCAAATATGTGACACAGTGACACACTGTAGATACCAAAAACTACATCACACGTAAAACTCTGCTGAAGACTAATCCCCAAATCTCCAAACTTCCATGTTAACACGGTGCAGGTACACTTGCCAAAGGAAAACATCTGGATAAACAAGAAGACATTGAGTGCACCTTCATCTGGTGGCTTGATGATCTATAAATAACAACCAATAAGGAGTACAGTTAACAACTGAGACCTAGATTCCACTGTCTGATGGGGTCCCACCAGCTGCAGGTTGGTTCCTTATTCGAAATGTTGCCTTTTATGCTTTTCTATGACAGTAAATTAAATATCTAGTTTGATAATCAAATTAAGGCCGTGGTAAAATCTAGCTTCTTTCACCTCAGGCAGCTGGCAAAAATAAAACCAATTCTTTCACGGCAGCACTTTGAGACAGTGATCCACGCCTTTGTTAGCACTCGGCTGGATTACTGTAATGCACTTTATATAGGGGTCAGTGCATTATATATTAGTCATCTACAGAGGGTGCAAAATGCCGCAGCTCGTCTTTTAACTGGCACTCGAAAGTTTGAGCACATTTCCCCTGTTTTAGCTTCACTTCACTGGCTGCCCATTTCTTTTAGGATTCATTTTAAAATTCTTTTATTTACTTTTAAAGCTCTCCATGGCCTAGCTCCATCTTATCTCTCTGAGCTGCTACAGCCTTATACACCCACCCGCTCTCTCAGGTCAGCTGATCAGCTGCTCCTGAAGATACCCAGGACTGGGCGTAAACTTAGAGGAGATCGTGCTTTTGCTGTAGCAGCTCCCAAACGGTGGAACGAGCTTCCTTTAGAGATTAGACAGGCCACTTCTTTATCTGTTTTTAAGTCACTCTTGAAAACCCACCTCTTTACCTTGGCCTTTGACACCACGTGAGATGTTGGTTTTTTATTTTTATTTTAGTTGTTTTTAGGTGATTCGATGCTGTTTTATCTTGTTTTTGCTTTAACATAGGGCTGTTTTAATTTTATGTCTTATGTGTTTTATTTATTTAATTTGCTGTTTTTTGTTATTCTATTGTTTTAACTTATTTTCTGTACAGCACTTTGTTCCTGTGCTGGGTATTTTAAAGTGCTTTATAAATAAAATTGGATTGGAATTGGATCTAAATTTTGCGATGCTTCTCTGACATGGGTGCTTCCAAGTGCCCCTTATCAAAAAGGGAAAAAACCAACAAAAAAAACCAAAACAAATGGTGGTAAAACAGCTCACACACAGAATAGGAAAGCTCCTGGAAAACATTTAACTATCCCTTTATAAAGTTTAATTGGCATTGTGATATTTTGTGACGTTTTGGAGATCAGGGGTCAGACTGATTTTGCAGTTGCTCCAAATCCACAGTTTGTTTTTTGCAAGATGGTTTGTTGGAACTTAAAATGACACTGTCTGGTACGGAGCTAATAAATCAAACAATGACATTATATGGAAAAAAAAAACAACAGTTAGATAATAAATACAGCGGTCGTATGCAGCCTAGAATTGGGACACAGCATAAGCCGTTGGATCCTTACTGGATCCTTCAGCACACATCAGGTGCCAGCTACAGGAGGAAATTTATTGAATGAACTGATTGTTTTTGTTTTACTTTTATTCCCTTAGAATTCTTGGTAATGATATATTTATTTACATTTGTTTAAATTAATTTGATATACAAAAGAACTGGGACCCTATCACCTGTATTTCAATTCCTAAAACAGGAAGGAATAGCTGTTACAAAATATAGCTATATGTTACACTTGCTCAAAGTTTTTTTAAGAATCTTAATAAAGTTAATAAATGTCAAATTGAGCCACACCAGGAGCACTTTTGCCATTTTCTGCCTTTGTTTTGTTTTTTTACTGAAACCTGCAGGTTTTTGGTAACATGCTTTTTGGGCCACATTTCCTCTCATTTAGTGGGTGTGTTGGAGGTTTTAACCAATCAGCAGTGATCTGTATATAACCCATAACTATAAAGGCATTGCAGACAATGAATAGGCTGGGTGTCTGACGAGTCACCATTTCCGTCTGGAGAAAAAAAAAAAAAAAAAAAAAAATATATATATATATATATATATATATATATATATATATATATATATATATATATATATATATATATATATATATATATATATATATATATCAAACCAATAAATAAAACAACTTTTGCAACGTTTTGTCGGGGCTGCAACTGGCCCAGGAAGCACTCACTCACTCACACACCCGTTACCTCAACAACCGAGGCAAACACCCAACCAGCCGAGCTGGAGGCTACATCAAAATTGTAGGTTTTGCATCCCCAGGCACTCATTTTCGGGCTATATTTACACAGAGGCACAGTGTGTGGCTGCCCATATGCCTTGTAATGGGTCTTGGCAGGCGTGTGGAAGCAAGGTCCAGATGTTAAAAATACTTAAGGTTCAAACTGGAGACTTATTCCCGAGACATTTCCTCTGTGTGCAGTGTGCATCTGTACACTACGTATATATGTGTGTGTGTGTGTGTGTGTGTGTGTGTGTGTGTGTGTGTGTGTGTGTGTGTGTGTGTGTGTGTGTGTGTGTGTGTGTGTTATATTGACCTGTCTATGACACTCTCTCTGGCCTGGAATTAGCTATAAAAAGATACAGTCTGTCTACAACAGAGAGAAAGAGAGAAAGACTGAAAGAAAGAGGCTGTAAAAAGAAACAGCAGGAGAAAGAGCATTAGCTTGTGAAAAACAAAAGTCTAATGCAATAAGTCTGATCGGTTCCTGTCTTGTTATTGTTTAAAATCACTTATTCACACTTGAATGCATCATCTCCATCTCCAAGCTTTGTAGTTGGAAAATATATCCCTTGGTAAATAAATTAGTCCCCCCCTTTTTTTCTGAATATTTAATGGGAAAATGATTTGTTTCTTTAAAATGTGAGTGAAAATTTTAGATTTAAGATTTTGTAATTATTCCAAGAAAGGACTGAAAGAGATCTGTGAAGAAATCATGACAGCAAAGAGCTTTCCTGTCGCCAGCGTGAGGGGCAACCACGGATGAGATAGGCAGACAGCAAATAAGGTAGGATGATCTTCTTACGTAAGACAGATCAAACAGTGGAATCACATGCGGTGTAGTACATTCAGATAAAGATTTGGCTTGAATACAAAGACATTTTCTGCCACTGAACCACATGCGGGCAATAAAAGGGCGCGTGCTTGGTTTGCAGATATAAAATCCATAAAGGTTTAGGCTGCACCACAGCGCTGCAACGCTTATCTCTAGAGTTAAAGGACACAAATAATATTATATGTAATCTCAAGTTCAAGATTATAACCAGAAAAAAAAAATCCTTCAGTTAAAACTAAAAACAAAACACTACATACCAATACAGTTACCATATAAACTTTGACCGGCTTCTGCTTTAACCTTTTAACTATGAGAAAAATGTCAGGCCCTTCAGCTATGTGCGTCTCTGAGCTGTTTTAGGAAGGGGCAGGTTCAGAGGTGGTAGAGTGAGAAGGAAGGAAGGGCTGAAACTTGCAAAAACTTGACAAGAGCAGCAACAAGCTCACTTTTCTGGAGCAACAAAATGTCATCATATACTGTCAGGTGACACTACTCCAGCCCTGACCACCAATAGGGACACAGATTCAAAATATGTTCTTAGCATCGACAGCAGACTGAGGCTACATGTGGCGCCTATGCTGCTAAATCATTGTTATTGCTCCATGTAAGTCTCCATGCTATTGTGACAATCTTACCCCAGGAAGCTTTGCACCGATTTGTTGGCCACATTAAGATAAAGAAAGTTCCGATTTGGAAGCAACCAGTCGTCATGTTGCTGAACTGCTTTAAAAATAAAACGCAGAGCCAGGCAGAGAGACAACACATGTAATTTGCCTATTGAAACTGATAACAACTTGTTATGTTACCATTAGTGTAATAGCGAGTGAAACATGGGCAGATACTGATCCTGAATGTCTGAAACTTAGGCTACAATATCTGCTTTTTATTTGGTTTGTATTTTTGTCCCACCTGCCTCACCAAAATCTTTGTGTCCAAGCATGTATGCATGTATAACCTATCCCGCTCCAAGTGTATCTAAAGTATTGGCAATAATTTTAATGTTAATGTACAGTGTGAGTGAAACTACCAATGGCAGCAAGTGTGAGAGTTAATGCGACTACCACTGGGTGTCTTTTTCCATTCTCAGGTAAAGGTTAGGCTACAGTTACAACCACTCTCCCTAAAGTCTAACTGACACCTCTGACCGAGTATGCACAGATGCATGTACCCCGGCACACAACTAATGAACCAATCAATAAATAATGAGAAACTGGAAACTTAATACCCCTAAAATACTGCCAGGTTTAAATTTCATTCTTACCTCAGACAGAAAGATGTCCAATATTAAAATTCTAAACTAAAGAGCTAAAAGAAACTATTATTTAGTTTCTTGGTCTCACTGATGAGCTATCCAGGTCTAGACAAACACAAACACGCCCTCTCCCTGGCACCAAATCCTACACTCACATTGGTACCAGCCTGTGACATCACCGCGCTGATGTATCGTTGCTGACTTATCACACAGGGACAAAGTGCCCTTTGACCAGCCACAAGTCCTGCTGACCACAAACACACACATCCAACTTAGTCTCTAAGGGAACCAGGAAGTGTGAGGGTTGTGGAGATTGAGAATAGGGTGCCATAAGAAAGAGAATGAAACAGTACTCGTTTTGCTTGTGCGTGTAAACACCGTCTCTCTAACTGAGCTCGAGAACAAAGAACCATTCTAACAAGCTCAAAGAGACGTAGCCAACACATATGGTTAAGTAGGTGTGTGTCCAGTATAAAAATAAAATAATCACTGCTTTTCTTTTTGTTTCCCCACTCTCACCTATTTTGTGTTGAGGCCGGTACACCCAGTTATCGTCGTCCTCACGCTCGTCTCCGTCTGAGGTGTGAAGGTGACTGTGAGACTGAGAGTACGGGTGGCGGCTGTGAACCACGTTGAGCTCGTTTTGGCTCTGGAAGACGCGTCTGCTCTGGCGGGAGAGGTTGGACACGTTGAGCCAGCTGAGAGCCCGGGAAAGGCCCGCCGGTTTCTCCTTTCGGAATGATGCGGATCTCCTGTCTCCTCTCATTGTCCCTCAGAGAGGTCTTCTTTAAAACTGAGCAAAAAAATAAATAAATCCCCAGCCGTAAATCTTTAGGTCGGTGGGTTGTCCAGATATTCACACTTACTAAACTGTTTCAGACTCTTCAGATTCAACAATAAGCACTGAATTAGTTCCAGCAGGACATTCAGCCATATCCCGCTTTGCTTTCCATTTGCTTAGCGCACTTCCACATCATGACTCTGACCCACACAGCCTCCTCCTTCACTTCATCTCTCTGCCGCAAAAACTTAAATCATCTTCTCCTTTCTTGTCCTCCTTTGTGCCTTAAAACTCCAGGCGTGATTCCCAAACCCAAAGGGGTATTTAAGCAATCCAGCAATCAGGAAAATCACCGCCCTTCCGCGGCGCACACTTCTCTGTGCACAGTCCCCTTTTTCTGTTATGTTCCTCAGTGGTGCATGACAGGGTGGAGAGAGGTTTCCAAATTACCCTACGATTCTTTTCAGTCTCAGCAAATCAGCGGTTGTTGTTCACGACCATGTGTGCCCCTGAGTGTTGTTATCTCCAGTTGTTAGCACGCGCCAGCTGAGTCGCACCATCTTAGAGCCAGGGCCTGACCAAGGGGTTAAGAGGTCCTGATGAAGTTACTTGCATGCTCACGCGCTGGCATAGGCACACTCACATGTGATACTCCCTTTGCTGGGTGTGCAGCAGAAATGAGGATGCCTGTCGAGTTTTTCCAGAGAATTTACAACCAACTTCTTGCGAATCCTCATTCGTTTTCCTCTCAGTCCTGTTTTGATCCCTTTTCCGCAAATATTACCGTCACTAGTGGTTGAGGAAAAGGCGTGCTAAGCAAAGGCTGTGATAAAAGGTCCCAGTGTTGACCAAGCTCTGGCTCTCCAATCAGCTGATCTACACCAGTGATAAAGCAAGAATTGGGAAGGCAAGCCCACACCTGCTTATCGCACCCAGGTGAGTTAAAAAGAAAGGGTATGCTGGTGAGGATTGCCCAGACTCGGCTCTTCGGGACTCCTGAAGTCCTGCAAGTGCGTGACTACTAGAGTTGACACAACTAGAGTTGTGCTGTGAGTATAGGGTTAAGGTTACACCCAACCCTTCACACATGAAGCTGAAATACGAGTCAGCCCGTCCCTTATTCCTTATTCCCTGCCTCTCTTCTTTCAGTTTTCTGCGCTCCCTGATCGCTGCTCCGCCCCGCCATTCATTTACTGGCATGGCAACCACTCATCACACCCTCCTTATGTCCTTTCCTACCTCCTAAACACCTTTTTTCCACCCCACATACGCTTCTATTTACATTCCCTGTTATCAATATCCCACAGGTTCTTTCATTTTGAACACAAAACAGCTTTAACCCCAGCCTCAGCAGTACTAACCCTTAACTACTGTTGGGAAACATGCAGTGTGTGAGGAACACAAAGGCCCTCAGGGATAAAAACATGTATGTAGGGGGGGTGGAGCCTTCCCACCTGAGTGTAAAAGCATAGGGAGCACAATACCACTAAGGTGTGACAAAAAACTGAATGAGTGAGTACACAAACACACGTAGGCCTGGCTGAGAAACCTCATCAACCATTCTCACCTTCTTGTTTACCCCAGAAAAGGTGGTAAATTAGAGGATCGTCAGATCGTCAAGACAAAGATCTGGCACTGTAAGGTTTTTTTTATGGATCCATTACGCTACTGAAAGACGATTCCAGATCTGTGACTGCGATGTGGTGCAAGCTTAGACTTAAACCCTTATTGCTCTCTCAGATCCCCGACCTCATTTGAGGTTCCCCTTAGAGAGAAAATCTACTACATCGGCACTTGTTTGTGCACAAAGCCAGGTGCTCATTTCCAAGCCTAGCTTGGAATATACAAATATAGGCAATCAAGTACACACTACAGATATATTTTTGAAGACCTTCGGTCACAGTGGTGAGACATAAAGCCATAAGCCCTTTAATATTTAACCAGCATTACTCTACTGTGCAGCAGCGATCAGTAAGACGTCAATAAAGTGGGACAACAAAGTAGGTTTTATTATAACAGAGGGAATGATGTAGGGGGATAAGGACATAACTAATAGTTAACCTGGTGCTTTGTGACCTTGACCTGTAAAACAGCAGCAAATTATAATCACTCAATCCTTGAGTTGAAGTAAAAGTTTCAGCCCGACGTGTAAAAAGATTTTTTCTTTCCTTCCCTAAGAAATCACAAGAAAAGAAACCAACGTGTGGTCACAGCAAGTGAACATTTCACCACCAAAATCTAAACTTTGGTGGCAAATTTGAAGGAATTTCTTTAAGGTTGTCAAGAGACATTACAGTCACAAGAACACGATTAACGGACAACTCAAACACAGAGCATCTGGCTGCATTCAGGATTAATTTATTTTCTTTTTTGAGGAAGTGAAGCTTAATAACATGACCCATAAATGGAGTCAAAATTTCATCACAGGTCACCGTTGTGATTCAACCCCCCCCCCCCCCTCATTTATATTTAATGAAGTGCACATGAAGGAGATAAAGCACTGACGATAATCAGTATATTAAACTGCAGATTATAGACAAGTGGACATTCAGCATCTTCAGCTTGGTGGCGTGTCACCAAAAGAAGAGCGTAAACATCTCTGACTGCGTAGAAGCAGAAACACAGCTTTCACGTGTCTAATCCATTAAAACCTTGATAATGTACACAATTAAATTTGAATAGAGTGACATAGAGAAGATGTTTTTTCCAGCTATGATCAAGGTTATTATAGTTAACTAAAACTGGATGTGAAAACATATTTTGCTTAACTATAAATCAAATACAGACCATTTTCTTCCCTGTTGTTGGCATTAAATACAAAACACATTTTAAGCAGGCTTTAATCTTTCATCAGAGACATTAAAGGCTCCAAAAAGAGTGTCACGTTACCTCAGAATGTAAACACGATTATACCATCAGAGCCGTGTGTCAGTGATTAGCTCTGAAAACGATGCAGACTCTAAACACACTGGTGTTTAAACAGGAAACCATGGGTCACTAATGTCATGTTGGGACACTCCTATCAGACGTGACAAGAGAGGACAAGAGGAAAAGCAAACAAAAATCCAGACAGTGAAGAAGTACAGGGCAATTAAGGCTAAATTACTCTAAATCTTATCAGAGTATTGACTGGATTCACACATTCCTGCATCAAAAAGACAAGCGGTACAGTTAGAGCTGACCAGGTGGGAAAAGGAACAAAAAGAAAGAGACTGAATGGATATAACTATGTACTCTGATAAGATTTTAAATGTATAGATTTTAAATATAAACACACGCTGCCACTGCTTGTGTCCCACAGACATAAAGCTGGGACATGAGGGCCAACCTGTTTGTCAGGTAACCCAATCACACATTAGTGCCTGGGTATACCTGACATTGATACACACTCACCAAACAAAAGGTAAATACAGCAGATAAAGAAGCCGAGCTGGAAAAAAGTAGCATTTAGCGCATCCAGCAGTGCACAACTATCTTATAAAAGCCTCACTCAGTGTTTCTGCCAAGTTTCAAATCCCAGTATGTGCAGTTTCACAGTGTGTGCTTCTCAGCGGTAACACATTCACACAGGCAGTTAAACACAGGGGTTCAGCTCCATCACAGAGGAAGGCTTTTATTACACCAGAGCACCCCACATTTACTGGGACAGTTGGTGCCTTTGCGCATGTGTGTGTTTGTTTGTAAAAGACCACTTTTGGGCAACAAATTCTAAACTGTACGGTTTGACACCAGCTGATTAAAGTCGTATTTCTGGAAGGCATTTGTTTCCCCAATTTGGTTCGACTGCAGTCACATTCAGTGTTTAGGAAATCTGCTTTACATTATGGTACATCCACAGGACGGTAATGTAAGTAAAGGAAAGCATGCTTGACTTCTATGTGCATGCGTGTGTTATATACTGTATGTTCTATATAAAGTTCCTCCTGGAGGTGTTGGAATCTTGCACACACAAGTGTCAGATTTACACCTGATGAAACTCAATTACAGCAAGAATATATTTACACCTGCAACTTACAGGAAGATCCGCCCACTTTTCAAAAATTTCTACCTAAAGAGACGTCATTACTTATCTGTTGATTGTCTTCTTTGTAAACAGGTGTTATTACATCATTTTGGATTTACACAATAATACTGTTAAGAGTTATGGGAGGTTGAAAGGCTGGTGTGTGAGAAAGACATTAATCATAAACGTTGGCCACCCCGATACGACACCTACGCAACACCTACACAGATAAGTCATACTCAATGTTCGTGCTTTGCTCCTTCTGGCAAAAACTGCATATTAAGAAATCACGACTGATAAAGGCAACCACAAACAAACCGCAGGCACACAGGGAACACGGGACAGGGAGTAAAGTGATTAACTCATGTGATAATAGACTACTAGGGAAGGAAAATGTGAGTCACACAGTATAAAGTGTCCTCTCAGGTTAGCTGCTAAGCAACTTCAGACCTCCAGGGGGAGAGGTAGGCCAGGCCTGGACGCCCAGCAGCAGCCCACCACTAGAGGGCAGTTGCTGGGCTTCCAGACCTGGCCCAGGCCTAGCAACAGCCCTCTAGTGGTGGGCTGCTGGACCTCTGGAGCATTGAAGTCCACTACCATGCTTTTTTTGTTGTTGTTTCATATAATCTGCATCACAATATTCATCAGTTTCCATGAAATATGGTGCAGTTTTTTGTTTTCTTTTTTAAGATTAAGTAGTTGATTCCTTCAGAATGAACTGGCTTAAATCATTTGGAAAATAATTTTTTTGATTTTTTTGATGAAAAACGACAAACATCGTGTGTGCTTTCGGTGGGAATCCAGTTACTTTGTGCTAAATAACAGTAGGTTTCGCTCTGGAGAGGATGGAGGAAAAAGGATTTTTTGAGACATCATTTTTGGATCTTCTAGCAGATAAAAATAATCATCTATTATCTGAGAAAAGAGGAGATTAATCAGTCGTAAAGATGATCAGCTGTTGCACTCTCAATAGTATGTCTGTCTTTTTGAAAACATTTTATTTGACACCCTATTTGTCACACTTCACACTGCATCTGGACACTTTTACACAGGCATAACTTACTGCAGAACTTGTTTAAATCTATTAGAAACTGTGAAACTTATGGTTTCCCACAAATTGGGGGGGAAAAGCCTGCCGCCTCACACATTTAATCACGTGAAACAAAGCTTGCTTTCTTTTCTGCAGCCTATATTGTGTGCAATTACCACTTCAGGCCACAGGAGGAGGCCATCAGACTGAAATTACTTTAACCCCTAAAACAAACGTTTAGCTGCAGGTCAGAGGAGCCTTGGCACTTCATCCAAAGGTTAAATCGTCCAGAAAATGTTGTATGTTTATGTGTCAGTTCATTTTTGTACGTGCCTAACAATTTACAATCAGATGACAGTCAGTAAACAACACTATCACAAGGCCTGGAGGGAATAAAGCATGTTTGTGTATTTATGGTTGCGCGTGCCTTTAAAGATAGCGATCTTTAATCAAGGATAACACAGCTATTTCAACAGTTTTTTCAAACATTATACAGTTTTTGGTCTCTATGGAATAAGTCTTTGATGACACACACACACAAAAAAGCCCTACATACACACACTCAAGTTTTTGTTGAGTTTTTCCAAGATTAAACTCTCTCAAACCTTTGGAGTCAACTTTTGTCACTTCCCCCTGGAAGAAGACAAATCCCACATCCCGCTGCCCACGTGCTCCATCATTCCACAGTCCAATTTTCCAGCTGAAAGTACTTGTATACTGTCATTGTTGTGTGTGTCTGTGTGTTATACTGTGCTCCTGAATTCTCTTACTTCTTGGTAAAAAAGTTGCAGGCTTAACTAGGAGCACCATTCTTCTGCGGCCCTCCCGTGTCGGCCCATCACCGTGTCTAAGACTCATGTGCGAGTGCAGATTATCCATAGAGATAAAGGCAAAAGTGCAAAGCAGGTAATGACCTCTGACCTCTCACCCCTGAACCCAAAGCAGCAGCTGCTGACTCAACACTCTTAAAAGTGTGCTTGTAAGTCTGCCTGTGCGCTCTAGCATATGCACACACGCACCGTGTGAGCAAATACACCATCACTGGGACAAAGAACAAGGAAGCTCAGACTGGGTGTGCATCCGAGCCACATCTGTGAAGCAGATAAATTCAGCATGAGAGGCTGCATCGAGTTCAACGATATGTCTACAGGCTCCCTGTGCTCATGCCGCAGATTTACGAGGTGAAAGGCTTTGTTTCTGTTCATCTTTCTGACCGAACAGTCTGAAGCGAACAAAGAAAGGCAAAAGAGCAAACAGGAAAGGAGAGGGGGCCGACGAGGTGATACTTTAGCATGAAAAGAATAAAAAGGAGTGGCACCAGAGCTTACAAGACAAATGAACTCCGGTAATCTGAGTAGGGCATTCACACACTCAAGCACAGACAGACACACACACACTGCGTCCAGTGGTTGAAAGGGAGAAAGGGTGCGGTCGACTGTGCATTCCTGATCAGTCATGCCTGAGCAGAGAAGTGAGTCCAGCAGACCTGGGGCCAGATGTGGTTTGCATATGCATTGTATTTTTCATGCAGAATATGGAATTTGCAAAACTGTGCACAGATGGTGAATTCCAAAGGAGAAGAACTGGTGTGTTAGTGATATCTGAACAACTCCAGCTGAAATCTGAATACCTTAAAGATATGTCTTTCTCTAGTACACTGTGACATCGAAAATCTGGCACGAAGCACGTTTCTAGTCCAAAAACTGTTCCCTGACGCACTCCTGAACCGCAGGGCAGCATGTTTGTCATTGCTACAGTAATTAAAATCAGCTTGGGTAAAGTTGAAATGTGGTTGAACCAGATTTGAAACGTAACAGGTAGGACTGTGCTCGTTGGAGAGAGCGTGTGTTTGGGCTCATGTTTTTTTCCCCTTAAACTCAAGTGGTGACAGCAATTTCACAACAGCTGTTTAAAAGGGAAGCACCCGTCACGACAGAACAATGTTCAGTTTATTACCACAAGCTGATACATGAATCTTAAATGAAACTTAAATACTGTAAGTATGCCAACATGTATATACGCATATAGGAAAGTAAGAGCGAAACATACAGGGGAGAAAACAATGCCATCATGAACCGTCAAAATAGCAGTTCCCGAAACGACTGCTTAAGGCGACCATATAGTTGCTCAACTGATCGTATAGGGGTTACCAAATGTGCCGTCACCACAACCCCATCGCTATTTAGGGGTCGCTATCTTCTCATGCGCCATGAGGAGAGTGTTGTTGCAATTTTTTGTTGTGCTAAAAATAAAAATGAATTGAAAATTGACTATCCTGTCATCTTTCTCTTTTCCTCCTGCCTGGCAGCTTCAAATCCATCCTACATTTAAAGCCCCTACTCTCATCTCTACTCTCCTACCTTTCCTTCTCCCTCACTGCCTCCTAACATGCCTTCCCCCTTTCCTGTTCCTTTTAAACAACAGTAGCACAGTTTCCACTGGCACCCCATTGATCAACAGCACTGTAGGCAATCATTAACCAAGACCAACCAATCCTGTATGGAAATATTACTCTTTTCTATCCGTATGTTTGATAGAAAAGAATAACAGCAGTGTCAGCAGTGCATCTCCCGCGACTTCACAAGACCTGCTGCACTTTTAAATATTCTCCAATTGCCTTAGGAGTTTGAAATTGACGACAGCTGGACTTCTTTCAGTTTGTGGAGACTTTTTGCCCCTCGTCCAAGAGGGTTCTTCGGTTCTTAAACCACTGGAAGTCCCAGGTAATGAACCCTTGGTGCAGATGGTCTTGAGGTTCGCTAATCCACTACTTGTCATCACATAAGCCAAGGTGTGAAAAAAAGGTGTGGGTCATTACTACAACTGAGACCACCAGGTAAAACCTCTATGAGACACAGGACCACCCCACTATCAGGTGAGATATTGAGGTCACCTGAGGCAAGGTGTGAGTAGGGGTTGAAATGCCTGGGAAGGAATCTCAAGACTGTAGGTGGACTGTAGACTGTAGGTGGACTGTAGACTGTAGGTGGCCGGTAGCTGGCGTCGTAAGCAACAAACTCTGTTCAACACTCATCATTCATAACTAAGGTAGACAACCTCCTTTAGTCCTTACAAACCGTCTGTCTCCTTGGTCCAAAATGTGAGCAGATGTTCCCACAGTTCCAGATGTACTGCTGAGTCTTGTCCCGTTGAGGTGGCTTTCCTGTGTTGTGCTATGCACTTGAGGAGTCGCCGTTTGGTTTCTTCTGTGCACTGCACCTAATACACCATGTTGTTTAGTTTGTTTTGGGGTATTTTGTCTTTGGGATGAACCAGTTTTTGTCTAAGGGTGTTGCTACGTCTGAATCTCCTGTATATTTAATTTTAATTTCAAAGTTGATCTGTCTAGCTGGGCTATTAATTAAGGAAATATGAACCATATGAATGTCACTTTTAAAATAAATGCAGTTTCTTTATTAGACACTTTGTTTTAGTGCCAATCTCAGTGATTCCTTTTGTCATTTGTAGTGATCTTGAAATGGAAAAAAACTGGGTAGGGACAATGACGAAAATATTCTAATGTTCATCACATTTGAATATTAACTAGTGCAACAAATCATTTACTCTAGACTTCAGTAGTATTAAAGTACAACGATTTTGAGCTGTCCTCCCAAAAGAGGAATGTCAAAAATAAAAGGGTCAGAGCTGGATATTTAGTCAGAGGCAAAGTTCAGCTCATCTGCTGACAGCCAATCTGGCAACCCACCAGGATTCCAGTCTGGCAAGACGCCCATCAAACCCCACTGGGACCTGCTCACTACAGGTGACGCAGACCACTGCTGAAACTGCTGTCTTTGTGTGTGTGTGTGTGTGTGTGTGTGTGTGTGTGTGTGTGTGTGTGTGTGTGTGTGTGTGCGTGCGTGCGTGTGTGTGTGTGTGTGTGCGCGAGAGGGAGAAGGTGTGAGTTAAAAACAACACAGCAGATAATTACGCCATGTGTTTACATATATAAAGCCTTTTTTAACAAGCACACAAGTGGAACACCGTGAGAGGAAAACTCTAATAAAAGCCAGGATGTGTGAAATAGCAGTAGCAGCAGACTCGCAGCTCAGCCATTCAAGCGCGTGTGTGGCCCTCACCCACAACAAGACGTGTACGTGTGTGAGTGTGTGTGTGTGTGTGTGTGTGTGTGTGTGTGTGTGTGTGTGTGTGTGTGTGTGTGTGTGTGTGTGTGTGTGTGTGTACAGAAACGCATATGAGCTGCAGCTCTTCCAGAGACACTCAGCGGTGGCATTAACGCTGATTTAGAGGGGAGGGCGATGTGGAGGGATAAAAGAAGACATAAAAGTAGAAAAGAAAGACAGATGAGGGTTAGATGATAAAGAAAAGAGATGGAAAGATAAACAGACAGAGAGAGAGTATGAGATTTAGACAGAGGATGAAAGACAGAAAGACTGAGAGGCAGAATTATGCTGATTAAGCAGACGGTAGGCCGACCGTTATCATGACAATAGAGGCTGACTCTGGGTCTGGCTTTTTGCCCTCTACAGCTGTGAGCTGTCTGACACACACACACACACACACACACACACACACACACACACACACCCACACCCACAGAGGGAGGCAAAAATGTTCGTTATTCTGAGCTCATCCCTCTTATCCAGGCTCGTAGCAATACATCAACCCGACGCAAACCTCCTCTAAACGCTGGACTGGGACCAGCTTTAATTTAGCGACAACACACACGCACACATTTGCACAGATTCTAGTCTGCAACCTCTTTTCACGCTGGCTTTACTTTCCTTACTCCTGATCCAAGTACAGCTCCCTAAGCAAGCCATCCTGTTAGACATGGATTTAAGAGCAGAATCCAGATCAGCAGTTGCCGGCCAGAACTGCTTGCTGCTCTGCCTTCCAGCCGTTACACGCCGCCGTCTCAAGGCAATTTAGAGACAAGCCATGGAGGAAATGGGGAGGACACACACGCAGTCACACAATAGATCGATTCAAAAATAGAGCGTCCGAGTTGAATACACCCACACAGAGTAATATAAACAAAGAGAGAGTTCATTTTTGCTGTGCTATGATTAACCATCCAACACAGTACGGCTGTCAAAAACAAACACACCAATCAGAAAAAGAGTTTCGCAAAGATATTCCTCCCACGGGCTGTCACAAGTTTCAGAGCGGAGTCCCATCTGGCTACCCTCTACTTCTCCCTCCTTCCTTCCTTCTTCTCCATCTGTCTTTCTCTGGCTCTCCTCATCCCTTTTGTGTCATCTTCCTCTGTCTCAGGCTCATCTTCCCTCCTCAGCTTGCTTTTCTTTGTTTGTCCATCTCAAATCTCTCTGAAGCATTCCAGAAATCACTCAACATTTTTCCAGCACCCCCACCACCCCATTTCTCTAGACCTCTCTCCACCTTATCATACCTTCACTCTTTTCTTAAACACAGTGGCTCTTTGTGTTTCTCCACCAAGGGGGTTGGGTGGAACACAAACTCTCAGCCCACCTTGGACTCAAAGCCAAAGGCCACTGCTGGTCGCAGCCACCCACCCGTAGCACACCGCTGCAGCAGGGACTTTCCCTCTATGTGTGTGCGTCTGTGTGCAGCTGTGAGCATGTCTTACCGGTGAAAATATGCATCTGCATCCAGACGTCCATAAGTCTGGGTATGTGTTTGCCGGTGTCTTCTCTGTTTATTTGTTTGCATACGCTTGGCTAACACTTCACGCCGACTGTGATAGCGCACATGTACTTGTAAGTGCTGCCACAGGCTCTGAGAAGGTTGTGTTTCCAGAAAATAAGATAAATAAAAGAAGATTAAAAACTGGAATTACAGCCCCGTTCAGGACAGGTACTGTTTGTATTTTTCCACTGCATCTCAGGTTTCACCTGATCGTTCTCTTCCTGCAGGGCTCCAAAATATTTTCAAACCGGCTTATATTCCTGGGAAGAAAAACTCCAGTGCAGCTGGGCTCTGTGATATTTTTTTATTTCTGTGTGTGTTTTGCTTTACAGTATCATTCATCTTACAACTTAAAGGATAGTCAACAAATGTAATGATTTTGAAAAAAGGCTAAAACAAAGCTAACCATGTCCAAAACTTAGAAAAAACTGCTGAAAATCACATTATGTTATTTTGACATATTCGGATCTTTCTGGTCAACTTGTGTGTTTGCTTTATTTTACTCAAAAGACAGAAAATTGTTGCAATTACCCATTAATAAACTATAAATGAAGTATATAGCAGGCATGTCCCATCATTTCGCACATGGACCTTTGATGGTCCGATTCTGGCCCTCGGGTCGTATGTTTACTACACAGTTAAGTTGAATAACCCATAAGAAAAAAAATCCGTCTTTAAAAAAATGGCAAAAAACAGAAAAAGAAAAAAAATCAAAGCTAAGGAATCCCAACTGTAAGTATTTGATATGGGTCAAATTCCTAAAATACTGAATCTTAAGGTAAGAGTTGTGGCGCTCTGAAAGCCAGGGAAAAGTCTTCAGCCTTAGTTTCTGGCTACAAGTGACACACTGCTGCAGCCAAAAACAACTTGGAGAGCAGAAGATGAACTGCTGGTTTTCTGTAGGAGGCAGAGCGAAGTGAATGTGTCCACTGGCAACACATACAAACACACAAATTCTTCAAAGCTGACAATAAAATTTTTTTTAAAAAAAGCAGGAAAAGAACTAGATTGGAATAAAGTACTGTTTATAGTTTTCTGGAAAGTGTGGGGAGACTCCAAAGGATCTTTTTTAACACGACAGAAGGAGTCAGACAGCTGATGTTTTTACAAACTCCTTACAGCATCCAGTAGCCTCCACAGCCTCAATAAAACAGAGCCATAAAGTCAGCAGACCATAAGGTGGCCTTTCTTCAGCCGAGTTATCCACTGATGCTATACTCCATTATTGTGGCTGATCTCTCTACCTCCCACTTGTCTAGACAACAGTCACCCTCATTTGCTTTACACTTTTCTGACTAATGAAGTGTAGTGTTGGTCAAGACAAAAAAAAAAGTCAGCTGCGATCCTGGCCAATCTCAGCTGATGTCAGTGCCAGCCCACATCAGCTGACAGCTCAGCTTATTGCCCTTTATACAGCTGTTTATTTAAGCTACAGAAACCAACCTAAAGTGGCGGGACATTCCCAAGCCGCTTTGAAACACTTGTCCATGCCTACTCATTTTCATGCTCTATATATGGTACTGCAATTGTGTCCTTTTGTGTAGAGGTTACCAAGAGGGTTTTTCAACCACAGACCGGTCGTTTGTGACGCTTTAGTGACACCGTTACAACATGCAGACGAGGGTCTGCATAGCTGTCTGTAGGCTGGGCGTAAAGACCATCGCAGTAGCACCTTTCACCCATTAATCAATGTCACGTCCACTCAACAGCCACTTCATTAGTCACACCTTGCTAATATGGCGTTGGACCCCCTTTTGAATTCAGAGCTACCTTAATTCTTTGTGGCACAGATTCAACAAAGTGCTGGAAACATTTCTCAATGAATGTCCTGAGTTATTGTCATGTGACTGACAGATTAGATCACAGATGTCAAACTCATTCTGCATCGCAGCCCACATATAGCCCACCAAGATTTTATGTTGAACAGACCGGTGAAACTCCCCTTTCTGTCAGTGTAAAGAAGTTATAAAAGATATCCTGGTGTAGTAAATTAAAGACATCTGTCAGCATGATTCTTTAGGCTTAAATTCTATGAAGTAAGGCAATGTATCATTTAATTATTTTGGTTTATTGTTAATGGAGATTAAGGAGGTCTTTGGGGAGGCCGTAGCCAAGCTGAATATGTTTGGATGGATTAGATAATTAATTAATTGAGAATACAATTAAGTGGGTGGTGAGCATATGTCCTTACTGGTGCCTGTTCTGTTCTATGCTAGGGGCATGGTGCTCCTCTCCCTGCCTCCACCTTTCCTCAGACAAACAGAGAATCAGGTGCCATAACAGAGCCACACTCCCAAATATACACTCTCAAGTACCGCAGATGGGAATAACAATCATGCGTTGAATGTAGTAATCCTGACCGATCTTTAGCTTTTTCTAAGCACTAAGAGAGGGTTACATTTTATAAGATGAGCTGAGCTGCCTCAAAACATCAGAAATCCAACATATTTAAAGACACTCTAAATGACCGAACTGTAAGGTGGCGTAAAAATCCATCCATCCGTAAGGAGGGAGTCATAATGTGGTCAAGCAAGGGGATAACCGCACATTTACTTTCAGTAACACCCAGCTTACCCTCTCACCCTGCACAGCTGGCTAAACATGCTGTTAAGCAGGTGTTGGATTGGTAATGCTTTTTCACAAAAATGGTCCGACACTGCGATCTGAAAGTTGTTGGGGGGGGGGGGGTCTAAAGCGATATGACCCTCGGAGGAACAGCTCAGGCAAGATTATAGTGGCAAAACTACAACAGCTTTGCAAAACTATATTAAAAAAATATCCCCCCCTCTTTATATGTATTAATCAGAATCCAGGAATATTTGAAAACAAAATCTATCCAATCTTATCAAAAGATTTAATTTAAAAAAGCCCCAAAAACATGATATGCATCGTATAGATAAATCTTTCACAACGCTTTAAAGATTTAAATGTAAGTTTTCAGGACTTTAAGATTCACTGATTGAAAAATTGTGATGTGAGACATACTAACAGCACAAAGATATTCTCTCCACTGCAGAGTCAAATATTTTATACTCCTGCAAGAGAAGATAGGAGGGTTGTAGAGAACAGATAGTTCATCTATTTGTTTGCCCAAAGGCTCAGATAATGAGTTGAGAATAGCAGAGTTAATAACCTTTAGAGACACACAAGCTCCAGTGTCGCCTACAGCTCTTCATAACACATGCACCTACATGTACACGTAACCTCATTTCAGGAGAAGCAAGCTCGGGAGACACCATACAGTCCAACGCATAAATGTTATCTACATCTGGACACAGTCAGATATCTTCAAAAGAATCTCTAACATAATGTACCTTTATAACAGGCAATAAACTTTAGCCATTTCCATGCATGTTTACCAACTGATTAACCAAGCCAAAGGCAAAGAAAGGGAGCGATACTTTAAACTGAGCTAAAGCAAACTGTAATGGATCATTAGAAACTTGAAATGGCATGCAATTCATGTTCCATTGACTGAAAACTAATTTAGTCCTATCAAGATGTCAACACAGAGGTTTTTAAACAGCAGCCACTCTTTGTTCTAAAGGCCATCTTTTCCCACATTTAATGTTTCCACAATTTAAAGGTGCAATCAGTCGTTTGATGTTACTTAATGGAAAAAAAGAATATTTTACTACTAATGAATTATTAGAGTATTAAAAGTGATGCATTCTCATAAACTTAGTTTTACTGTATTAAAAATGCGTCAGGTCGTAAAAGGCGCCATGTTCCCGCCCCATTTCGAATAAAGTGGCCAACATGGACATTGGTGTGTCGCGTACCGTAATTGCAATTTATATATGTGGCTAGAGAACAGCCAAATTCCTTGGTTTGGCGATTGTACGAAGTATTTCACCAATTGTTTTTACAAGGGCGATTTATTTATTCGCTCAAGAGTAAGTTTGCTAATAATGTTGGTTGAAGCTAAGAGAAGCAGTCAACGAAAAAAATAATAGCTCTGTTTTAAAAGCATCCTCCCCAGAGTGCGCCCAAATGCAGCGATTCATTTCCTCAAACTCATAACAGAAAGAAAGAAAGAAAGGCAGTAGCCAATGTTCAGAAAAGAAAAAAAACATTTAAATAAAAAAAACACAATGGTGGGGAGGGAAACAAAGATAAAATGGCTTCTTTTTTCCACTATAACTGTGTTTGCAGGTCATTCCAGCGTTTATCTGTCTTACACACTCGGCCAAACAACAAATACAAAATTAAACAGAAAGCAAGTTAAAAATGAAAATGTCTCTTCCAGCGAACATAAAAAAAATATCTATCTATCTACATATATATCTATCTATTCTTTGGTGCAATTTGGTGCATCTCAAATAAATAAATAAATGAATAATCCAAAAAGTAGCTATATTAATACTGAAGCAAACAAGAAAAGAAGGTAAAATATTCCCTCCAAACAAAACTTCTAAATTCTTAATGTGCAAATCAGTCTGTGCATGATTACATTGCTCTGCCCATCGAAAAGTCTGTGCCTGCACGAATATATCACCTATCATCGCGTATTGGACTGAGGGTTATCGGTTGGAAAATTTTTACATATCGCCCAACCTTACCACATAGTACATCAAAGGCGGAGAAGAAGAGAACAAATTTAAATTTAAATTTGTGCCTGCACCTGCATAAATATAAAGTAAGTAAATTCGAAAAGTACAACCGGATGTAATTTTGGCAAATAAGAGTTTGAAAAAAGTAAAAAGTTTGTCTTCCTTTTTTTTTGTGTTTGTCCTACAGCAGCCACCGTAGCTAGGTTTACGAACAGACAGAATTGACTGTAATCTGCAATCTACTGACACCTAGTGATGAGAATTTCCACACTGTACCTTTAAAGACTTTAACGAGAGACAACAAGCTATATAACATAGTCCATGATCTCCAAATATCCTTTTTTTCTGGATAATAGTCAATATTTTAATAGTTGCTTCAAAAGCCATGTTGATTATACCTGTAAAAAGTCAACTGACAAGACTACCTAAGTACACAACTTCAACAACCACGAACTGGGTGAAATCCCCTGTGGCACCTTTGTAACCTTCTGTGTCCCAGAAAGGGCAGTTCCAGTTCTTTACAAAAAACTTTTTTCCCCCCATGTTAAAACAATACAAATGCTTTTAAATCATCAGCTCTAAGTGGCTGACAAGCCAGCTGTAGCTACAGGCTGTTGGCAGGACAGAAAGACGACCAGTGGGAAAAGAAGTGATACGGGTCAGCAGGGTGTGAGAGCAGGTCAGAGCACTACAGTGAGAGAAAACATTTCACGGCTGGGCAGAAGAAGTGGAGTTTGTGTGGACGGTTACCAAAAGCGCTGCTTGTGAGCGTGCACGACTATGGATTCATGCGTGTGTGTGAATTATGCAGAGGGGAAAACAGAACGGCGCCTGCGGGCTCTGCATGGTATAGCATTGACAAAACACTGAGGTTAATGATCTCAGAGGCATTATTTCACTTTCTGTTCCCACGTCAGGGAGGAGGAGACAGTTTGAGGGCTTTTCGACTGTTGTGTTTTACCCACTCTAAACACACAACACCATTATTTGAATCCGAGTGCATTCATAATGTACAGAGCTTCACACATTTCTGACGTTTATTTTAAGAAATCAGGCCTATATTCTGGTTCATCAGTGACTATGTGTGTGTCAGGGGAATTTCTAGTATTACAAAACATCATTAAAAAAATGGCAAAAAAAAAAAAAACCCCACTTACCTGTGGAGTTGCACGTTGAGTGGTAAAGTGGTTGGATAGATGTTGAGGGGCGATCGCAAAACATGTGGAGAGAAGAGAAACATGACATTAGATTCATTCGGCAGATGCTTTGGTCCGTACAAACGTACCATTAATGCACTCAAACTCAGACCTCGAGAAATGATGTGCCTCCATGTTCAATAAAAATTAAAGGCATGCTCAGTGATACATGCAGGTGCGAAAGGTCTTTTCACCATTCCTAATCAGAGTATGAAAGAGGAGATTTTTAGCCTTCAGAGGAGGATGATAGCAATTGTGTTGACCTCAACTGAGTGAGTCGTACAATGCAGCACTGTCAAACATGAAGTGAGATTAGACTTGACCAAGAAAAGAAAGAGAGCTGGTGTGTCTAAATAAGTGATGTCAAACATAAGGTCCCAGAGCCAGAATTGGCCTGGAAAAGACTCTAATCCAACAATCTGGATGAAACTGTGAATAGTTGCATAGATTTTGGACTTTAAACTGTATTTTCACAAGCTTTACAATTTTACCAATACGGGACTTCGCCATTGTAATTCATACTACACTAAATTAATAAATTAATTAATTAAGTCAAGAGGTAAACATTAACCTCTTGACTTAATATCAGCATTTCACCATCAGCTATAAAACAAATTTGCGGTTTTTCAGTAATTTTACACATTCTGACATAGATGTCGTTCATTTACTTCAGCAGCATTTCTTTATCACGGAGAAAAACCGAGACGTGCTGCTGAATTTGCACTTTTATTCTTATATTAAATGGAATTAAATGTGCAGTTAACCTTCTTCGGCCTTAGTAAGTAAGTTCGGCCCTATTCAGATCAAAGTGGGCTGTATGTTACCCATGATGCAAAATGAGCTCAAAATCATGGTGTTTGAGAAAACTGGCTCAGATTTACATTTGACTGTCAAAACAGCTGAATCATTGCATTCCCGATCTGGGCCCACTGAGACTGGGAAATTGCAGCAGTGACTCGCTCCTGTACATCCATGCAGGTTTTGAATATGTCTGCAATTCTTTTCACTTCCCATTTCCCACTGACAAAACCAAATCCCTCCTAGTGCTTTGAGCACATCCCAGTTAGTTGTAGAACCAGTAAGACAAAATAAAAATGGGAATTTATTCACCACAGTGGTACGCTACTAATAGGCTTCTGCTCCTATCTGGAGTTCTCTTAATTATTATGTGCAAGTCGCAAGCTGTGCAACGATAAACGCCTAATAACAAAAAAATCCCCCCACGAGAGTTTCATTCATGCTGCTCAGTTCTTCTGTGAACTGAGGACGACCCCGAAAGCTGTGTTACGACACGTTTGAGATGTGATTCAGAATGAATGAACATAGATAATGGAGCTGCAAAGACACAGCAAAATAAAGACGCAACAACAACTGACAGGCACTCAATTACCCCGTGATTAATGCCTGAGAGAAAGAGGAAATGTTTGTTTACTGGCACAGAGACCCAACATGGTTCCTCGAAGTCATATTAGACGTTATTCGTGACCGTTTGTTCCTTTCAATGTTTAAGCTTCCATGCTGTCCGTCTGACCTAACCTGCATTCATTTCAGATGCTTTTCCAGAAGCAACACAGAAAAATATTTAAAGGTTTGAAAAGTGAACAAGAAACACACAGTGTACTCGAGTCTGTGCGTGTCTTAGAAGGAACCTTATGTTCACAATCGCTCTATATGACTCAGTGCTCATCAAGGCCACTAAGGCTGATGTGAGGAGGTGGAAGAGACAGAGGAGGAGGGACGGCATGAAGGGGCAAGAGGGTGGGAGGTGCGGGAGCTGAAGCTATAACATAACAAAGATAGAGATTCAAAAGGAGGACATGACTTCAGATTTTTCTTCTTGAGCCACTCCTATGATTCCAGTTCTGTGTCAGAAAAAGCAAATACAAGACGGTTTCATTCAGCTAATGAGCAATGTCACGCCTTGGATCAGTGATTACTGGAGGGGTTGAAGGTAGTGTTGCATGGTAAGGGTGTACGTATACATGTGTGGTGGGAGGCTGGCAGAAGGAGTAAGAAACTGTCCTGCTGTGTGATACAGATCAATAAAATCTCTCCTGCTGCTAAGCAAAAAATGACCAGACAATCACTATTGCCCAGTGAAGCTGTCTCTGCAAATTACTTTATTTTTTCACATTTAATTAAATACAAATTATTATTTCTGAAAACATTTTATATGCTATATACTAAAGAAGAACTGGTCATTTTGGAGATTAATCTGAAATGCTGTTGAACTGAACTCTAATTAATAAATATTTGTTATTACTTACCTTAATGCTGGACCTATTGCAGGACTGCTTAGACTGCATTAGTGCTGGCCTGTTGTACCTAACTAGCTGGCAACTAAGCACAACACTGCCAAACATTAATATCGGCCAATAAAAATCTTCTTGATTGTCATCAGTCTATCAGTGGCTAACATTTATCTGTCATGTCATATTAGTTATGCATTGGCTAACGCTATCGCTGAGAAACCGGCATGGTTCGGTGAGCGGCTCAATATTTGTGTTGGTATAAAAGGAGCATTTTTTGCACCTTTAAGGTGATTCCCAAAGAGCTATTAGTCAAAAAAAACTTGCCATACCTACATGGTGTGCAGTGTGTCCTTAAAATTGCGGAAACTGGACAAGTGGCGCACAAAAGGATTAAGTTACAGGCCTAAAAACTATCATTTCATATTATCTGAATGTCATATACTTAAGAAAAAGGAACACACTGAACCTAATTTGACATTTTTGGCTTAACTGTCATCAATATTTACAGAGGAGGTCAGAAGAGAGGTACAGCAATAAGTGTTTACAGCCATCTTTAAAACACGGTGGAGGCTCTGTTGTAGTTTGGGGCTGAATTTCAGCCAGTGGTGTTGGAGATCTTACCAAAATCGATGCAATTATGAACACAGAAAAGTAACAATAAGTTATAGACTGGCTTCCTCAGACTCGGACCTCAACATTACTAAAGCAGAGAAAAAACACAAAAGGCAGAAACATCCAAAGAAGAGCGTTGAATGTCCATTCATGTGTGCACACCCTTCAATAAATCACCGCACCTATTTCTTTTTTTCCAAGCAAAACATAAAGAAATGAAGCGTGACTCAAGATTTTTGCATGTCAAAGGATATGTATACAATGTACAGGGTCTACTTTTTCTATTGTACACAGTACAATGAAGAAATTTAATTAAAACATCCGGAGTTCCCACATCATTAGGTACACAATCTGAGTAAATTTAATAAAAAATCAACTTTTATGGAATTATATTAAAAGGTGTTTGATATCAAATTGAACTATAGCCTTCAAAACATTTGCAGATACAGACAGTGTTAACATAGGCTTTAACAGGACTCAGTTTATTGCCGCAGTATCTAAATCATGACAATTATGTGAATTTTTAGCCACACAGAGCAAGTGTTTCATCATCAGTGCTCAAAGGTGTCATATGCTGATGAAAATCCTGATTAATAACACAGTAAAAAAGGGTAAATTAAAAAAATATATCAAATTATATGCAACACTATTACCGAGTAACGCCGCTATTGTTAAAGCTGCATCAAAGGCTGCAACCTCTGACCTCTAAAAAGAAGCAACCTGCTTAGCTGTCTCACTCAATAATCTCTTACAATCATCCCCAGTTTAACTAATCATTCAAGTTCACAGCAGTAGTGACCGATAACATAACCTAAATACTGTGTAAATAGAAAGAAAATAGATCAAATTCACCTGCAATGACAAGTGCATCTGTATCTCCGTCTTTTTCCATTCACTCTTCTGTCCACTATTCAACTTAGTCTCAGAATCCAGCTTCTCTTTACCCATCCCAGAAAACCAACAGTCTGAACAAAGGAAGCTCTCAGCCTACACTGCACTGTTTGCTGATTACCACCAGCTTTGTATCTCTCCCCCACCTTTCTTTTTCCAATTCACACTCTTCACACCTTTATTTTCCTATCTTAGCTCCCAGTCTCTCCCTCGACTCCTTTAATTCTGCCTCTGACTTCACACCATCTTCTTGCAAATTTTTGAAGACAATTCCATTAAAAGTCTGCTGAGTTTTTAAACACAACCGCGGTTCTTGAATTTGTTCCTATGTGTGTACAAACAATTTGTCTCTACACATACACTCCAAAACTATCAAACACACAAACCTGCATAGGGGTTCCTCCTTTGCTTCCGGGCCCAAATCCTAATCCCTTTAACAGGCATGATGCTATCTAATAACTACACAGCTAACATGCTCCATCAAAAAGCATCAAAAAGTCCAATTTCACTTCTAACATCAATTCAAAGACTTGTATACACTCACATGCTCAAATCACATACTCCAGTGTCTGTACCGCCTCGCTGCACGCGTGGAGCGCACACACACGCGATGGCCAATCAAAAACCTGTCATGAAGAAAAAGGGGTGTGTGAGGGGAGTGATGTATTCAAAGGAGCTCCTAAGTGGTGACCCCCCCTGAACCCCAAGGTTGCTACGGTGATGCAGTTGTTATCTGCCAGAGGCTGCTGTTACCAGGGCAATGAGGCATGGTCCACACTCTCTTCTAGCGGGTCCTCGGGCCTCTTTGAGTATCAAGTTGGGGGTCAGTGGTACATACGCCGTGAAGAACACACACTTGTGAAATAGGTTCTTTGTGCGTTTAAGCTGCTGAGCAATCAAGCTTGAAGAATGGGCAGGTTGCATTTGATCTGAGCCACCAATGAGAAAGCGAGCTTGTACGGGACTCCAAGTTCCCAACTACCTGTCTCACCTTCCGAACTTTTATGTTTTAAATGAGGGGTGTCAAACATAAGGCCCGGGGTCCAAAATCAGCCCAGCGAAGAATTGAAAATGTGCTTTAGAAAATGTGAAGGAGTGCATAGAGTTTGAACTTTTAACTGTACACCCCTACTCCTATTCACAGTACACCAAAGTAATTAATTAACTTATAAACAATTAAATAACAGGAAGTTCCTTTTCTGTAATTTTACACATTTATCATGTTGTTTCATTGGTCCAGCGACAATGTAAAATAACTCTTACATCCCCCATCCTCAATGCTCGGTTCAGGTCTCCCCACCTCTACACTTCTTCACCTCTTCAGCAGCATCTTGACTTTTACCCTCTGCTCCCAAGTGTCCCATCATCCTGTCACCATTTTCCTTCTCTGCCTCCTGGCCCGTTTCCTCATCCCCTCCACTGGTACACAAAGAGGTCCTCTAAACCTGATGCAATTACAGACACCACTTACAATTAAGAAGAGAAAAGGCCGGGACTCTACCAAACCAATTTTGATTATTGAGACAGACTTAAATGTGGTTACTTTTTGCACCTATTATGTTTTTCCTTTGTCTGTTCTATGCACAAAATTTTAGGTTGGTCTCCATATAAAATAAACTCAAAAAAAAAAGAAGAGGTAATTATGTGTGTGAACAACTTTCCGCACCGGTGCTTACATTGTTTGCTTTAATCATAACCTGCAGAGCATGCGGAAACCTTTTTGGCTAACCCTTTCCGCAGACAAATTCATCACTGCTGCTCTACTTTTCCAATGCAGCAGGAAACAACGGCGAGAGACGTGTCACATCCTGTGGCTGGACTGGAAAACAATCGCAAAGAACATGCTAAGGCAGGCGACTGGATGAGACGGTTGTCCTAATAAGAGCATTTTTCCTCTGCGTTCTGAGTGTGCTGTCGAGGGTCTGGGGTTTAGGGAGAATGGTGACGGGGTCAGGAAATGGAACAGGATGTAGTTGACAGTGGCATCTCCCACAGGATGCTGAGAAATGTATGGCTATCAAATGGTTAGCTCATGGTTCATGGTCTGAAATGTGATCAGGGAAGAGATGGTTAACCTAAATGCCAAAGCAAGGTAGCAGGGAGAGTTGAATAAATCTGAGCAACGGAGTCACGTGCAGACTATCTGCATATTCACAGCATCCGTTGTCTGACTCCCTTCACTCCACACTTTTTCTATCTCTGTTCATCGCTGAATTTATCATTCTTCTTCCTCCCACACATCACTCTAACTTCTTCTGCCTGGCAGAGTGTACGTATCAACAATCTGGTACGTGCAAAAAGCCGGAGAGCTGTTGCCACAACTGTGAACAACTGAGCATTCGGAGAAACACAAAAGCATGTAAACATGCACGTTTCCATAAAGCAAGGATTTCTATTTCCAAGCGCCCTGCATTTCCTCTTCCTCCTCTTTTTCTTCTTCTTCCTGTCTCTAAAACATCCAGAATTTGGAAAAATGGCAGAAGACAAATATGACAACAAATACTGAGAAGGAAAAGACACAAAGGCAATAAACTCAGTGTGTGAAACAGTAACAACACAAACACCTCAGTACCTTCAGAAATTCTGAACAGACTCACTGATGTTAGGGATGTGTTTTAAATATAAAAGAGCACACAGGTACAAACGTGCAGATTCATATTGTGCTTCAGCGGCTTTGGTCTGAGCCGACACGCAGGACTGAAAACACTGCCACATGAGCCGCCGAGGGCTTTAACTCTTATCTTAACACTCAGAGTGTGTGTGTGTGTGTGTGTGTGTGTGTGTGTGTGTGTGTGTGTGTCACAAGTGTCCGTGAGACCAGACTTTTTCTCACACTCCTCATCATTTGATGCTTAATTCACACTTATTATCAGCATGGGAACAAATCGACAAGGGTTTCAATTATGGACACAACCACAATCAAACAGACACACACATGTATTTACCATAAATCAAGCTGCGCTGTCTTTCCACTGATTGAGCTTAAAAACATTTGGTCATGCTGTATCCCATCACTGCTACAGCTTAGCGAAATAAAAAGACAGGTGAAGGAATAAGCAGACAGAAGGAAAAAATATGAAGATGTTAAAGGAAGTACAGACTTCTTTAATACTGGGCACTAGCTTTGAGACAGCTGAGCTATCATGAGGCAGCAATGCGTGTGTCTGAGAGTGTGTGTGTCTGGACAGCATCAGTGGAGGGCTGCAGCAGAGGAAAGACAGCAACAGAAGGCCTATCACTACATGTCACCACCACACAGTAGCGGGGCACACCGACCGCAGTTCAGAGCTACAGTCTTGGAAACACAATAACCAGTAGCAGTGAGTGCATGTGAGACTGTGTCCATGAATGAAGTAAACATTATCCCCTAAAATCATCAATGCATCCTGTAAGGACACAAACTGGACTTTCCACCTTGGGTCTTATTCTCACAGATACCCAAATTAGGCCAGGCTAATTATGTACTCAGTACAAACATCATTGAGATCTGGGAAAGCTGATTTCTGGAAAATGAGCAGTCTCCTAAGTGCCCCACTAAAACACTACAGCCACTGAGGAGTCCTATAATTAGAGCCCAGGGGACTAATTTCTGTGTTTACGTTTAGTTGGATAGAGAAACCAGCTTTTAAAACTGTTTATGAAAACCAAAGTTTAGGCTGTGTGTGGCTTTACAAGCCACACACAAGCCACACACAGCCTGACCCAAAAGATCATGTTTGCAAGAGTCCATGTTTCGAAAAATCTCCATATTTAGGCTGAACCATAGCTAGAAATGTATCAACAGGCAGAGGACAGGGAGCATTTGAACCGCAGGGTGGGTGGTGCAGAGTGTTGTCGAACTGTCGTTGGTTACTGAATAGAACAAAGCCATCTTTAAAGTTACCAGCAACACCGGTGATTTTCTACCTCAAATCGTCTCCTATTATAAGATTAAGACCGGGGTTTAAACGTCAATGTATCATTGGCAACTTAATTGCAATAGCAGGATTTCCTGTAAATAAAAGTTTCTTTTAAGCTGATCACAGACATTTATAAAGAGAAAGACACCTCCATATCACCCGATTAGTTTCCGATGGATTTGTTTTTCCCTCTTTCCTTTTCTTTAAAAATATAACAAAATACCTGGAAAAATTACATTGTCAGCCTAAACTAAGCTGTGCTGGAGGTAAACAGCAATCTCTGTGTTGGATGCCATCACAAAGCAATCATTTCCACCGATGAGATCATAGCCATTAGCCTAACTAATGAAAAACATCACCATTACGGCTCAGTGATTACGAGTCAGCTCCATACAGTGTCTTCACAACGCTGACGCAAACTGCAGACAGTGCAAAAGCAGCGGATTGGGTGTGACTATGATACTAATAACTGTGTTTTAATAATGCTGACCATAAATTTACAAATGTTTGCTATCATTATCAGTCATATTGATAAGAAACTAAATTAATAAAGAGACAAGAAGAACAAATTAATTCCAGTTGTGCTGCAAGAGATATGGAGGTGCAAAAGACTCCACTCGTCTGTCTCTGTGTTGCCCAGAGACCAGTTATGAAATTCCCATCAAGGTGTTTCCAGTTTGGAAATCTAAAACACATACAAATGTCACCACTTTCCATGTACAGTGTCCCAATGACCCACAAAAGAAAGCCAGCCAGAGAAAAGTAGTGCATTAGTGTGTGTGGGTGCACGCATGTGTCCATGTGACTTATGGTGTTACTGCATTTCAAGCTGTCTACGCTGGTCGGTAGTAGATGTGAGCTCATACAATGGGCTTCTTTGTGGGATTGGGTGATGGGGGGAAGAGATTAAGTAATATGTGAGAGAGGCTGAGCTTGGCAGACTTTAGTAGCTCCACACAATTCAAAATTCAGTGGGTTAATCTGTCAGTGCAGAAGGATTATTCTTTGCAAAAACAGCTTTTTTAAGGGTATATTTGTCATGCTGTAGATGTAGTTATGGGATATTTATAAGTCAGATGATTAATTCCAGCATTACTCAATCTCTACGCGCATGCATCACATCAGTGTTTAGACGAAGTGTGCAAGAAAAAAAAAAAAGAAAGACTTTCTCAGAGTATTGGGGTGCGACCTTTAATTGCCTAACCACACATGTGGCAAAACTTAGTCAACTACACCCAAAGCACTCCGCCCAAACTCTGGCAGCAACAGGAAAACTGTTGGGGTCGAGTCCAAACCGCGAACCGCTGTGTCACTGCAAGCCCCTGAAAAATATGAACCCCGACTTCTCAAAGTGTTTGGTTGAAACAAAGAGATGAAACAAGGAGGAGAGGAGAGGAGGAGAACTGCTCAGACCTCGTGTGTCACCTCCCTGCTCCTGAAACCGCTTCCCTTCCCATCCACTCCCTGAGCCCGCAACCACATGAAAAGCCTACTGGGCTGGGTTCCCATCTGGTGAAGAGACAGGGGTGTGTGTGTTTAGACGGTTTAGCCAGTTAAGGGGGCTCCGTCCGACCTAATGCCCCCAGCCTTAAGAAGCCACTCAGACAGCTGTTTTCCTGAAGAGCCTCACTCTCTCTCCCCAACACACACATACATGAACAATGCACACTCATCCCTGACCAATTAGGACACCCAGTTATGCTATTAGGCCTGTTTACCATAAACTCCCTGCTAGTCCCTCCCTTTCACCCTTCCCACTTTCCCCCCTCTCCTTCTTGCTTCCATCAACAAAAATTGTTTAAAATCCGAAATTCCTACATAGTTTAATCCCACAAGTAAAACAATGTGAAAAAAGAAACAAGGCAGCTAAAATTGTGCTCATAAATCCAAAAAACAAGGGGCTCATAGCTGCGGTGTATAGTTATGAAGTGTAGCATGGCTGCAACGATAGCAGTTTTATAAATAGCGTGTAAATGTTTTCCAAGTTTCCAAATGTGTCCAAAAAAGTCAAATAAAATGCCTTCATTAGTTCCTTTTTGTGTGTCTGTGTTGTCATGTGTGTGTTAAAAGCCTCCAATTCCCCCATTTTTGCTCATTTTTTCCTTTTTTAATCCTCTTGCATTTCACCGTCCTCTCGCCTTTTCAACTCCTCTCTTTTACCCTCTCGTTTCCGCTCGCTCCCTGTCACAGCTCCCCCTCCGTCTATGGAGCCACTGAGTTGGAACTGTTGTCGAATGGTCAGCATGCTGGGAGAGATCGAGACTGGCCAAGAATGCCTGTGTTTGTGTGCAACTTCACTGGTCTTGCCAGGGGGAATTAGCCTCTTTTTCTTTCCCCTCGCTGTTGTGTATAGCCCTGTCTGACTTGTCAGCCTCAACGGCACGCATATCAGTCCAGAAAAAAACACTTTAAGAAAAGATGCACAAAACAAGAGAAGAAGGAAGAGGGAGGATGACGAGAGGACAAGGAGGAGAAGGAGGAGATGTGCTAAATACCGTGAGCCTGACTGACTGGTTTGGAAAGTTCAGTCAAAGGGAATGAGCAGTGGACAAAGAAGAGGACATAACAGTGACATTACAATGCAATACAGTACACACTGAGCGTCTGCACACACCCCACGATTACAGTATGAGTACAAGCTTGTTTGCATCTGCACTCAGGTTTTGTCCAGGAGAGCGATCAGAAATAAATGTTTCTCCAACTTGAAAGACAAAGCGAGAAATGAAGACAGAAACACTGACAGGAGCAGATATTAAAGCGAAAGACAAGGCAGCAAACAGGGTGATAGAATGCCGAACAAAGACCAGATTCTTCATGAATGATTTAAAAAAGAAAAAAGAGAGAGAGAGAGAGATTGAGGGATTTCCCTGGTTTTTTTTTTCTTCCAGCCCTAGGGGATCTGCAATTTCCATCGAGACCACTCATCACTGCCTCAGTCTTCCCACAACAAAGATCCTCATCTCTCATCTCCAAACATCCAGGGGGCTCAGGGACTCAGGGTCTGGTCCCTCAAGGGCAACAGTCCTTACCGGCCCCATTAACCTGCCTCGCTGCTCCAGCTTCATTCAGGACCTTTGGGCCTCTAGACCCAAGTTTTTCCAAGAGGTTGGGGGTGGGGTGGAGAAGAGGCCCTGACAGTAGGAGAGGCAGCCGATTGGGTGAAATCATCTCAATCCCAGCAGAGAGTAGAAGCACACTGTTGGGGTTGAGGGTACTTAACTGAAGAGAGGAGGGGGTTTTCTTTTATGTGGTGCCGCCCTTTTAGCTACTGTGGGCCCCACCGAGGCTAACGGATCAAACGAAGAAGGAATGTGTGGGTTTGTGTGTGCGTGTGTTAGAGTGCAATAGATGGAGAGATCTAAGGATCACAGGAGGCAAACAGGCAGACTGTGGGTGCTTTTCATTATGCAAACTTATTCTTCTTTGAGTGCTCTCTCCACCTGTGACCCGGAAATCTTTCCCACTCTGCCATCATTTGGGATTTTCCAGTTCCATAAATGCATCATGGAAACTACTTCTTTGTTACAAGCAAGTGATGCTGCTTAAAACCTAAGGAGTACTCATTTGCCCAACCCCTCACATTCTCACTAAGAACCGAGAAAGAGACGCAAGTGAGGAAAAAGAAATTAGACATTTGCACACAAATAAGCACAGAAAGTAATTAAAAAGGTGAAACATCCTCTCTCTCTTCTCGGTCTTGTTATATGCTGATGCATTTTCTCACAGGCAGTTAAAAAGTTAACTGTTTTAGCTATCAAAAACACAATACAACCTGCACTGGAACCATACGTGATCAAGTTAAAGAAAACAAGAGGAGGGGGTTAAAATGACACAAAAACACCGCGTCTGTGTACACTTACAGCACAACCTGAAACATGCACACACTGAACAAACAAAAGCGCTCTGAGGTAGGAACCAGATCCCTCTCGATCACCAATGAACTCAACACGAGTGAAACTGGGCTACGGTGACTTCAGCCCTTATGATACCACTGACAGGCGCACAATAACAGTTACCTGATACACCGGTACCACAAGTCTGCTTCATAACCTACAGCTGGGACCACGGTGCCTCCAGACTCTTTCAGTATGAAAACATTTGTTACTCTGCAGGATTCTGTACGAAAACACGCCTGACAGGCAACTTACCAGATCTCTGTTGTAAAGAAACGGGATGCAGCACCACCAACTTTCATTTTATTGGTATTACTTTTTGTAGGAATTTTAAAGTTGCACCAAGCATTTTCCATTACTGGCTGACATGTTTTGAACATAAACTAGCTGGTAGTGTGGCCACTACCAGCTCCACCACCATCATCAAGTTTGCTGACGACACCGTCGTGGTGGGCCTGATCTCTGATAACAACGAGACGGCCTACCTGAAGGAGATTAGGAATCTGGAGAACTGGTGCCAGAGGAACAACCTCCTTCTAAACGTCAGTAAGACAAAGGAGCTGATAGTGGACTTCAGCACCAAGCAGGAGAGGAACTACCAGACCCCCGTCATCAACGAGTGCCCAGTGGAGAGAGTGGACAGCTTCAAATACCTCGGAGTTCACATCACGCAGGACCTGTCATGGTCCTGTCACATCAACACATATTTATTTCCTATCTTATTCATAGCCTTTTCCTTTTTTTGTTTTCTTTAGGTCACGAGCAGTTGTCCAAGCATTTCACTACATATCGTACTGTGTATGACTGTGTACGTGACAAATAAAATTTGAATTTGAATTTGAACTAATTTAAAATAAATTTATGGCAATTAAAAGAACCAATTACATACTTCCTGTCTTCAGGAACAGAAAAAGACAAAGAACTCAGATTTCTCAGATTATATTGATTATATAATTTGCTTTGTGCTAGTTGTCATCATACTCACCAACATCTGCAAATTTTGGATTTTTTTTTTAAATTGTAACTTTCCCTGATGAGTACATGATCTTCTGACTGTAATTAAAAGACTTCCCTTCATATATATCGAGTAAAAGCCAGACTTTAGAAAAGTGGAGAACCGGTCAATTACCCAATTTCCTTCGGGGCCAACCTTCAGGATCAATAAAGTTTTATTGAATTGAATTGAAAATGTGGGACATTATCTCAAGATGTAGGACAAGAGGGAAAGGAATAAAATCCAGTTCACTCCCACATAAAGAGGGACATCTGGTCACATTAAGTATAGAACAAAAAATTAGTTTTTCACTTTTGATGTTGAAATTCTAGTTTTTTTATTAGTCTGTTATTTGGCAGAAATATTAGTCTGTTAATTGGCATATTTTATACCGTCTATGTTTTTACCATAATTAACTTACTATTTGCTATTGTAACAGTTCACATGTTTACAGTCGTTTTCCACAGACACTTCTCCTGCAGGCAGATCAGGGATACAGCTGAATTAACTAAAGTGAAGTGTGTGAGTGGTGTCCACTCTCTGGAAGCTGCGTCAGTATCTATTTGGCAACCTGTGTATAATAATAACTCCAAAAAAAAAAAAAAAAAAAAAAACTACCTGACACTAGGGAACACACCAAATCAAACAGCTATGACGGTGACAGCCTGTCTCACTGAAGCACACGCACAAACACACACACTCCTTTCACACACACAGAGACAGAAGGTCAAAAACACAGCTGAGTCAATATACCAGGACATTAGCTGGCAGCAGCCTTCAAAACACATATCAGTGCCTAAAAGGTTTGACCATTCAAGTCCAAGAGGCTTTCACTTCATTGCAAAGGCTGTTTGAGCAGGGCACTTTTGGATTAGGAGGCAAATTTGAGTCTAAGAATCTCATTAGAAAGCAAAAAAAAGCAGGTTTGTATTTATAATCTGCCCCCTTCTGAAGCCAGCGTAAACCTCAGAGTGTGGGACAGAGAAAAGCTTGAGCCAACAGCAACAGCACCTGAATGACAATGTGGTTGAAATACATGAGAGAAAGCCATTCACATGACCTCACAAGAACTTTAACATAACTACTATTGCATTAAAAACAAGCTCAAATATCAACATAATTAAAAGGATCCTTTAATTAATGTTATCCGTAATTTCATGTTTCTAACCGTCTTTCAACATTTATAAACCAACAGGTATTGTATGGACACACACACACACACACACACACACACACACACACCCTTGTTTCCTGGTCTTTTCAGCTTCACATGGAGCCTCCGTTAATGGGCAGTAACTGAAATGGGTGTGCAGACTCCAGCAGAGCTTAAGGAGATTAACCATTCTGTAGCCATATGAAATAATATTCCCCATAATCCCCGTCACCGACTCCAAAAAAATCCCTTCTCACTGTGTGGCAAGGGAGGGCCTCGATTAATGTCCTCTCTTGTTCTTTTGAACACACACACAAACACACACACACCTGGACAAAACTATTGTTGTGTGTGTTTGAATGTGAATATGTACACTGTTCAACAGTTTTTTTGTAAAGTCAATCAATAAATTCGGTCCCTTGCTCTCTCAGTGGCTCTCTCTGTCAATAATTCAACAATCCTGAAACATTTAATCGGACCGTGGAAGCAAGCCGTGTCCTTTACTCTATCCACTTTCACTTAACAGATGTTCTGACTCGAGGACGTTCTGCTGCTGTGTGTGGCCAACCACGCTAAGACCAAATCTGTGCACTGGTTAATCACAATTAGAGCCTTGTTTTGTCTCCAAGCAACTTATCAACAAACTCGTGAAGGTGTGATCGAGTCAAACAGAACAGTATCAACAAAAACCAGAATAAATACACCATCTCATAATCATCAAGTATTAACATTAATAACGCTGAGTGTTCTGACATGCTGAGGTTTACTGAGGAACAGTGAATCCCTATGCCCAAGGACGATCACTGTGCATGTCTAGCACTAGTTTTATTTCCTCTTTGTGTGAGTTATGATCCACAAACCATGTACTGAAAAGCACAATTGAGAGCCCACATTACCACTTCAAGGCCAGTGCCTTATTGTTTACATGTGTTTATCCAAGTTATTATTCTTTTCTGAGTGTTGATAGACGTCAGCACATGTTGCAACCAGTCCCCGAACCTCATTTTCCCTCCTTAGGCAAGTTTCATGTTTAACAGACAAAATCACAACAATAAACAAATTTCTGTTGCTGTTTGTTGGGCCACAGTTATTCAGCCCGAGACACTGATCGGCAACCCCTGCAAACCATCAGCTGCAAGAAGAAGAAAAAAAGCCTGACAGGTTGGCAAGTGGTTGGTGGAGGTTGTTAGCAGTCATTATGAAGTTGTTTGTCAAAGACGAGGCTTAGAGATTCGTCACCGACTGCTTGGCAACCACAAGTTGTAAGGAAATTGGTTGCAAGGAGGTACACAGTGCTAAAAAGAAAACATCCATAGTACAGGGTGGGCCATTTATATGGATACATCTTAATAACATGGGAATGGTTGGTGATATTAAAGTCCTGTTTGTGGCACATTAGTATATGTGAGGGGGCAAACTCCTCAAGACGGGTGGTGACCATGGTGGCCATTTAGATGTCGGCCATCTTGGATACAATAGGAAGAGGGCCATGTGACACATCAAACTTATTGGTAATGTCACAAGAAAAACAATGGTGTGCATGTAGTAGCCTTGGTAAAACAGAGAATTTAGTGTAAATGTACTCAAATTTATATAGTGCTTCTCTATTTTTACTGACAAAGCACTTCACATAAAAAGTCACATTTTATCCATACACTCATACAACACTTTATTTTGTTCTGTTCAAACGTATACCTACTGCACATCCATAGCCAGTTTAGAACAATATTAGCCTAAAATGCATGGAAAGAGCTCTGGGAAAAAGTACCCAGAGGATGTACTCAAAGCAGAAAGCCCCCAGCCAGCCTTCTTGTTGTCACTTCTTGTTGTGAAGTGACAGTGTTAACCACTCCATCACCAGGCTGCGCTAATACTGATGAATGGAAGACTGGAAGAGCACAAATAAGTTTAAGTGAAGGCACACACACATATATGCACAATGAGGTCTCTGTGGATGAGGCAGACAGCTAAAGCTGCTACAGAGGAAGATTCAGTAGTCAATGGGGATTCCTTTATGGAGTATGTCATATTTCACAGTGACACACACTTTCTCAGACACACATGCAAACACCATGGAGCCTTCTGCAGCGAGACGGTGATTAATGATGAGCCGAGAAAGTGCTTCAGGCAAAAGAAGGAAAAACAAAGGCTTCATACCGATGCCCATTTGAGTAATTAATTGAAAAGAAATTACCGAAGTAAACAAAACAACTCAAAACTCTCACTATGCATCTTTACGCCTGTTGCACTCGCAGGAATTTTTCTTCTAACTGTTTGAGAGTTTGAGCTTGCAGTCTGAGAGGACTTCCAAACCAAATACTTAATTATCTGAGAGGGAATAGGAAACTTCACTGAAAAAAATTCAGTAGTCCTGCAGCTGCCAAAGTTGTGATGTTATCATATCGACAAAATCAGTCCAGACTTCCAGTGTAAACACCTGTCAAAGTTCTCAGTCCTACATTTGTGGCAATTTCCACTACAGTAGGCATCCCTGGGAAAACATTTTACTACGATGACACACACAAGGTGAAAAAACAAAAAAACACCATACAGAGAGAGAGAGAACAGTCTCATGTTAAGTCACATACATCTCAGTGACTAATCAGACAGAAAGATAAACAATTCTGGCGATTTTGTGGGTGGTGAAAATGAGCCAGTAAAATTGGTCAGGGTGAGCTTAGATATTTATGGTGATGAGTCAAGACAGTCATAACTGTTCAGTCTAACAGGACAAGGTGAAGATTTTTTATGATCTTTACCAACATTAAGCTGACATACTTTAGGTTTACTCAAAGGAATATGGGTAAACCTAAAGTATGCTGGTATCCACCAGGTAATGGCTGCACGTTACGTCTTGAATTTTGTTTACTTCAACTTCTCTTTAAGGTGGCGGCAAAGGCATCAGGAAAGTCAAGCGTTAAAGAGTTTAAAGCCAAAAAATAAGGAAAAAAAAAAACAAGTCAAAGTGATCAGCAGATTCTACTAAACTCTGCAGTTCAGCAAGCCTCTTCGCTTTATTGTGCTCTGTTGTCAATATAGGTCTAATGGAAACAGTGACGAGTAAGGTGGCACAGGCCATTGTTTACCATACAATCACCAGACAAACATGCAATAACCAAAGCCGCATAATGTAATCACTAAAGGGAGCCATAAAGTAGGGAGTGGGGTATGTACAATGAACCTCCTGACCACTGCCAGGAAGGTGGCACATTATCTTACAGCTCTGACAAAAAGAAAAGAAAAATAAACATTAGAAAAAAAAACAATCAAGAGAAAAGTTCCTGATATAATACATAATTAAGACTTTTTTTATACAAATAATTAGAGATTGCAGGCATAATGAAACTGAAGGCCGTTATATGGAATGATTCCCAAGGCAGACTAATGTAATGTATAATTGAATGTACTTATGTAGCGCCAAATCACAACAGCTGCTTCAAGGCACTTTATTTTGTATGGTAAAGATCGTGCAACAGTACAGAGAAAATCCCAACGATCACACAACCTCCTGTGAGCAAGTATCAAGTAACCTCCGACTCAGAGAGGGCAAGCCATCTGCCGTGACAGGTTAGGGGTGAGAGTCAAGGGGGGATAGACACCGTGGAAGAGACCGAGATTAATAATAACTAATGATTAAATTCAAAGTGGTGCATAAACACAACCACCGGGCCACGGACCGGTACTGGTTCGTGAGCTGTTTGTTTCCGGGCCGCAAGAGTTGAGGCTCGGGTGAAATTAATGGTTTTCGGGGTTTTTACCGTTAACTCGGTTCCCCTGTGTCTTTTCCTGTGTTATAGTTGTGTCTTATTTTGAAAGAAATATTTAAGTGTTACCATATCAACCAGAGAGCGTTAAGGGGCAGAGAGGAGGATGTTACTCTCAGTGTTGTTGGTGCATTTCAGGAGGACGCTGCTAATAAAGTTACACAATTACACAGTGAATTCGCGTTTATTATTATATTTACAAAATACCACAGTTTTTGTCTTGGTCGTATCATTTTATTTTGTTATATTTATCCGTGACACCTTAAAGGCTGGTCCGTGAAAATATTGTCAGACATTAAACTGGTCTGTGGCGCAAAAAAGGTTGGGAACTGCTGACATAGTGGGTGAAAAGAGGTGCATGAAGATGAAACACTCAGTGCATCATGGGAAACCCCCAGTAGCCTAGGCCTATTTCAGCACAACTAAGAGAGAGTTCAGGGTTACCTGATCCAGTTTTTTAAAAAACTATGGCTCCTTCAGGATACATAGTGATTTTACCATTCTAACAATCTTCCCAGCAGCATCAGTAAACACAAGAACCCTGTCCGAGCTTGCATATGACAAATAAAACTGAGGGTGAAACTACAAAGCTTACCCAACAACTTCCCTCAGACCGTCATCACCTCAAACCAACATAGCTGACACTTGATGCACGTCTGGAACTTTTCCATCACACAGCTGGTGAAACCTAGCCTTATATTATTAAGACTATCAACTGATTTCGCTATTGCCGGTCTATGAATTACAAGCAACGGGTTCAACCAGAAGTGTCAGTTGCACAATGCACATGTCTGAATAAACAAATCCTGAGATGTTCATCAAGTATTAAACATTACATCAGCTAGTCTACAAAAAAAAAAAAAAAAAAAAAAAAAAAAAAAAAAAAAAACAACCCTCTTGATGACCCTCTTGTCCCGCAACTTGTTTATTCAGCTGAGGATATTCAAGTTGGCTAATGTCGCCAGTGTTTACGGGACTAAAAATGTGCCTGAAAAAAGCCAGCCGACAGCTGTTTCTGAAGACTTATCATTCAGTCCAAATATAGCAGGAGGTTCACACCAGCCTCTGCCGTTGCAAGGTTTAAAGTGCAAATATTTCAATTTACCCCAAAGTCATCTGTTGCATCTAATCTGAAGCCTTGGCTTCATGTGATCTATATTCTGCAGACAGTGTTATTTGCTGCCAAGTGGCCCATTACATTTTATTTCTTTTAATGATAGACACTACATACCACTAAGAGAGTTTGAGTGCACGACCTGCATGCTTCTGCCTGTGTGTTCCTGTGTGAGCTTTGGTTAAGTGGCACAAGTGACAGATGTGGCAGAAAATCCTTGTTTATTTTTCCTCAGGCAGCCATTCAGACATGTGTGTATGGTGCGTTTCCAGGCCTTGAGTGCAGTTTTAGTGCAGATCCAGGATAACAATAGCCTTTATATTCCTGCTAGATGAGCTCCCACCTGCTGCAGTATGTCATTATGTACTGGATGGAATGGATGTGCCTCCCTGTCGGCCCATCTTCTTCCTTCCGTCTGCCTCTTGTACACATCACTGATAAACCACAATCTAATACTTGATAAAAATCCATCCTTTATTTTGCTCCCAACAGATGTTTGTGTAGCTTTACGTGACACTTTTTTTTACTCTTTAACGTCATAAAATAAACATGAAATGCTGCACCAGGTTTGCCACCACTGTGCAGCTGTTGTCCCTTTCGCAAAAAAAGAAAAAAGTCAAAGCAAGGTTGATACCCTCATAATATGCCCTGTTGTGGATCACTTTATACCAACTGCAAACATGTTTTTCTCTACAGGTTGCTTTACAGTATATAATGTCTAATAACACATGCAGGATACAGTAGATAGCAGTACACGGTATTACATAAATGTACGAGTCAAGATAAAAGATTTTAAAAAAGATGAAATTTAAAGACGCAACTTTTAGTAGGAAATTCACGCCTTCATCTTTGGATATCTTGTAGGTTTTTCTGAATTAAGAATAACTAATCTCACTCATGCACAGCAATAAACTATATTGCTTCTCTCTTACTCTCACTGTTCTGCTATATCTACAAAAGGCTTCCCTGGACGCCAGACAAAAACGTGTAGGACAACATTATTAGAGTTTATTTTACTCACTGTGAAAGCTCTAACCATATATATATGGACACATCATATACACACATTCTTCCGGGTATTCATAAATCTTGAAAACTCAAGCTACTGTAAACAATGATTATCTGAAGATCAGTAAGTCAGTAAGTCAGCTAGTCAGTCATGAGGCATGTAATAACAGCTGTTTAACCACTATATAATATAAAATTACAACAATAAATTTTAAATAAAGGCAAGAATGAGCATTAAACACATTTAAAAAGGAACACATGCTTTAAAGGGGAAAAAAGGATAGCTGGAGGAAAAACAAAAGATAAGAAGAGAGAAAAGATCGTGACAAAAACTGATTATAAAAAGAGAAAGTCGAGAGTGTGAGCGTGGTCCTTGTCTTTGTTGTGGTCAGCATGGCAGTATAAGGGTTGACATCAAAGAGTAGAGGACGGACAGAGATGAGAGAGGAAAGGTCTGGAAACCATATGAAACAACAGGAAAAGAGAGCGAGAGCAAGGGAGTGAGCGAGGAAGAGACTTTAAAACAGAGGAAGGGAAAGCTGAGGCAAAAAGGAGAGCCGCTGAAAATTTGCTGAAATGTCATTTTACACTCACACAGAAGCTGTGAAAATGTTTTGCAATATTTCATGTAAAAAAAAAGAAGAAGGTATATTTGCATATATTTAGTTTCTGTGGTCTAGAGGCAAACACAGGATTTCACTTGAGATCTGCTGACGGTTCAGCTTTTGTTTGTCTCTCCGTAGGAAATACATTTGGGAACAAACATCAGGCTATTTGTGACACTTTTCCTCTAAAAACAATAGCTGTGTAAAAACCCGACCGTGACCTCGACTTGAATTTTCCAGCAGCGGTCCAAATGTAATGCATCTGTGTAAAGGCCTTTGAGTGTACAAATACACACATCAAAACAGATATATGAAAATAAAAATACCACAAAAACACACACAACCCTGAGGATGTCCCACTGCATCCTGTCAGGCAGAGGTCACGACAGTGGGGATTAAATCTTGCTCATCTCCCTGCATGCTGGTTAAACCCTGGATTACCCCACAGCACCCTCAATTGCCGACTTACTAACCTATAAGTCCATCATGTGGTGCTCTCTGATTGCGGAGATGTTCGCATGTTTGTGTGTCGACAGCAACAATGAAATCTCAACAGTAGATTTATCCAATTAAGTTTACTGCCGTCAGCATAAGTCCCCAACCTTTTTTGCGCCAAAGACCGGTTTATGTCCGACAATATTTTCACGGACCGGCCTTTAAGGTGTCGCGGATAAATAAGAAAACCAGTACCAGTACAAAAAAAAAAAAGATTTATTCATAAGACACGGGAAAAGACCCAGGGAAACCGAGTTAACAATAAAAACGATTTAAAAAAATAACAACAAAAAGAAAAAACCCTGAAAACCATAAATTTCACACCCATGCCTCAGCTCTCACGGCCCAGTACCATATGACTCACAGACCAGTTAGGGTCTGTGGCCCGGGGGTTGGGGACCGCTGCTCTACTGGACTGAGATCTGGTGACTGTGGAGATCATTCAAGGACAGTGACATCATTGTCATGTTCACCAAACAAGTTACAAGTTATCCAATCAGCACACTGTGTCATAGAGAGATGGATGTGACCAGCAACAATACTCTGGTAGGATGTGGCATTGACACTGGAGTGGCACCCAGTGTGGTCTTCTGCTACTGTAGCCCATCTGCTTTGTGCGTTCAGAGATGCTCTTCTGCATAACTTCTTCAACAAGTGGTTATTTGACTTACTGTTGTCTTCCTATCAGCTTGAAGCAGTCTGGACGTTCTCCCGACATTAACAAGGCATTGCCACCCAGAAAATTGACAACCATTGAATATTTTCTCTTTTTTTGTGTTAACAAAAAGTTGAAAAGGTACATCTAGTGAATATTTGGGATCCAGCTTATCAGTTTGTTTAGTTAAGTTTATATTTAGAGACAGAAACGGAAACAAAAAACCTTTAAACAAAAAAAAAGAAAAAGAAAAAAGGTGCTATAAGCAGCATCTGCTATTAGCAAAACTGTAATCGCAAACATATCCACCAGTTCAAGGATATTTTTGGACTTTCACAAGTGGAGATACAAATCAACCAAGATTATAAGGGCTTTCATCTGTTGCCATTCCAACACCGATGTGATATTTTTATTACTTTATATAAGTAAGGTCTCTCATGACATGTGGTTTGCTCAGGAAATAACTAGATCTATTACAGCTGCAGTTGAGTGACACAAGTGAGGAGGAGAAGCGGCCAGGAAACGGAGCCATTAACCAACCAGATTACCACAAAATGCGAAAACCAGCTTAGGCCTATCATCTTCTACTGGTGTAAAATAAGTGATAAAATACACTACTGTATACTGTAAGAATGATCTTGTGGCTCGAATCGGGGGTTAAACACAGTCAGGGCAGCGCTCGCATATACACAAATCTAAATTTAGCTGTTTCCTTATTAACTCGACTGTCTCCCACCATCAACAGCAAATCTGTCTCTGACAGATTATGTTTTAAGAAACTGCAAGACAGCACTGAGTCGATGGGATGTATCTAAATCCAGGGATGTATTGGAGCCGTGAGAGAGCACTGCCTGTAGATTCAAACACACAATCTCATACACACAGTCCAAGTCAGACACAGTTCACTGGCAATATCCCTCCACTTCCACAGCCCCTTCCCACTCATTTTCTCTCACTTTTTCCCTTCATTTCTTCGACCCATCTCTTTTGTTCCTGATGGGAGAAGGTCGACCTCTAGAACCAGGCCAGGCTGCCGGCGTTGGAACGAGCGCCGTGGGAACCGACTTGTGGATTCTGGCTGCGTAATGACTGCTCTCTATCGATGAATGAAGGGGACCACAGTGGGCCAGAGTGAATAGTGACTAGGGAGAACTGAGGTAGGATAAACAGGGCTGTGCATGTGAGTGTGCATTTGTGTGGCAAACAGGAAAAGAGGGTTAGAAAAAAAGCCACAAACACCAATTAGTTTATCCAGGCACGACTAATTTGTTGTTCGTTGGCTTTTGACATGGATGCAACTTTGATGTCAGTCAAGCAGTTCCACTGTTATTATCTGAATAACTGATTGCAGTCCCACTCTGAGGATGAACTCCCCCTCCCAACACAAGAAGAACCACTTGAACATAGCAACACACCCTAAACATGATAGCATACATTGCTACTCATGAAAGAGCATCGGGCAAAGACTATGCCTATAAATATCTGAGGGATAGGAGGAGGAATGTCCAAGCACTTAACATGTATATCAGTGTGTGTATGGGAGACAAGATGGACTGTAGACATTAGCAGGTCAGCTGGAAACATGCTTTTTTTTTTTTTATTCTGTGTGTGTGTGTGTGTGTGTGTGTGTGTGTGTGTGTGTGTGTGTGTGTGTGTGTGTGTGTGTGTGTGTGTGTGTGTGTGTGCGCGCGCGCTAGTGGGCATCAAGTTAACTGACAAAAGAAGGCCCCAAGTTTCTCCTTTCTCCAATTAACCTTCACTAGTATGACCTACTTTTAACATTAAAATAGCATACTCCCAAATCTACCCAGAGTTATATTTGGCAGAAAAGAATACGTTTCTAATATGTAGCTAAATTCATACTTCAAGTAAAAGTCAAGCTTGTGACATCACAGCGATGGCTACTTGGTGTACAGAAGTGCACAGACCTCTGGGGGAAGCAGAGTCTGGCGTGGTTCTCAAGGTCGAACTTTTCTCATGAGGAACAAAAGATGGGTTGTAGAGATGAAGGGGGAGAAATGACAGGAAATAGGTAGTGGAGGGATACTGTCAATGAACGGTGTCTGACTTGAACTGTATTTATGAGTCTGTGTATCAGTATGAGCTCCAAAACAATCAAGTATTGATGAGAAAGCTAGAGAGATAGATGTTTGGATTAGTTAAGGCATAATAATACATCTTCATCTGGAACAAACAGCATGGTTAAGGGACTTGAAACTGTTTTTATTTCTACTATCCATGGCATTAGCCTTATTAATATTATTAATACAATTGCACTTAATACAAGTAATACACCAGGGTGGAGCAAACGAGATCCATGTGCCAAACTTAGCAGGAGTGGCTGTTGTTGGCAGCCAGCAGAAATCCAAGCTAACCAAACTAGACTTTGTTTAAACTCTTGACTCTGAGTGTCAGGTGTTCCCCGCTGAGGCATGAGAAGATGACCTGTGACCTTTGCTCTGGGGTCCGCTCCTTCAGAACACATGGATCAACAGTGGAATAAAGCAGACAAAATACACACAATGAGGAAATCCCATTTTCCTATCATGTCTCTGTTCAAACTGCCACTGATTACACTGAGTGTAGAGGTAGGAGTGCGCAAACACACACACTCTTACTTCGCCCTTCCTTCAATGTCAGTTTTTCAGTGCACAAGAGCCCCTCTTCATGCCCCTCACCAGTAACATGATCTGGCTCAGAGCTCTGAGGTTAGCGTAGGAACCCTGAGCCACAGGAGCAGAAGACAACAGGGTGACCAGCCGCAGATATTTACAAGCAGGCTGGTAAATTTATGTAATACAGTGCATTCCTCAGGGTTGGGTAGTCAGCACTACCCAACAAGCAACATACCATTATGTCTCATCAAGGATTTGAGGTAAACACCAACTCTAAACACTGTCATTTAACAGCCGCTCCTCACTTTGTAAACCAGTGAGAAACAGCTGTAAAATAGCACAACATGGCAAAGAATGCTTTGTTTCCTGGAGTCATGCGCATGACACAGTAACTTTTATTCAAATACCAAATTCAAAGTAACTCTGCCAGGTGTTCTGGCATATTCAGATCCAGGACTCTTTTCATGGATTAACGCTGGAGGGCACTTCAAAAAAAAAAAATACAGGTGTTTCCATGTGTGGAAAAAGCTGGCGTTGAGCTTCAGTGTCTGCGTTGTAATAAATCTAGACTCAGCGCTTCTGTAAACCTAACACACGGCTTTGAGGGCGTGTGGGAACTGCAGATCGCGACGTAACACACCGCATTCCAGCCTACTCTCTCACACCTCGTCTTCGGCTTCTGATGAATCAGGTCTTTAAATGAGACAAACCCTTTCAGAAAGAGCTCCCAGTCCCGCCTAAAACCGCATCAAAACTTCCAACAGGTACAGAAAATGGGAGCAGTCGAGTCATGACTGGGACTGGTTGCTGTCATGTAGTGGGCACCCCTACACCCCTTCACCTCCGTCTGGGATCTGTCTGCCTGTTCGGCTTATCATTTCTCTGCAGTCACTTTTGAACCTGTGTGTGTTTGTGTGACAAAGGGTGAGTCATATTTAGACACAAGGCAGGATGGACAGACGCAGATCAAATGCAGGAGGAAGGACAGTAAAAAGGAAACAAAAGTGAGTGAGTCAGAGATGAAATCCTCCTCTTTCACTTGGGTTTAGAGGAATTTGCACCAATCTTCCCAGCACTACTTTGCAATACATTTCGGAAGCAAGTTAGATAAGAAAAAGAGGCAGGGACTCAATAGAAAACATGATCCCTTAACTGCTGGGTTTACACACATTACCACATAACAGAGTCTTAAATAGGTGTCGAGAGGCAGATATGCAGTCATTCAAAGGCTCTGCCTCAGGTATGCAGCTCAGCAGGCCTATCTCTCAGTCTTGCTTGCACAGTCACCAGAGCATGAGTCAGTCTCAGTTAATATTTAACCCTCCTAAAGGAGGGAGCTTTAATAAAAGCAGGCTAAACAAATCACAAAACTTTAAAAGTAAAGAAATTGATTTTCCACTTGTCTGTGTGTTTATCAGCTTTATGGACATTAAGGAGAGATGAGGAAGGTGAAGGGTCTCCTGGGATCTCAGTGCCCTTTGAGAACCTGGATACAGATGGCCAGTATGTTGAGAGGATATCCATCATTTCTGACACAATGCCCCTGTTAACATAAGTCCCAATCAGGCAAATAAAGCCATGTGGGCAGGAGTCAGTGGTCACTCCTCTTTGACTCTTTTAAAAAGACAAATCATGACAGTCACCTTGGACCTCTCCACACTACTGCGCATGTTATCATAACAGGAAAAGCCAGAAGGTAGACGCACCTCTCTCACACAGACATATTTAAACTCTCGAATCATACATAACATGCACATCATATCTACAAATATGAACTCACTGCATGCATTTTTGCATGTCTCTGGATCTCATTTAGTGCTCTATAGTGGCTTGTAAGCATTTCATAGAAAGCTAAAGTGATTGGAGCCGAAAGATCAGTAGAGTAAGAGGGACAAAAACAAGTGGCCAACAGTGCAGACTCACGGATTTTCACTTTCTTGGGATCAAGCTTGTGGACTTCATCCTGCAGAATTTGCAGGCGCTCCTCGATCCTGCAGGATCTTCTAAACACCATCCCCGCCTCCATCTCGATGCCCAGGAAGATGTCGCTGGCATGTCGGGAAAGGTCGGAAAGTTGATGTATTACGTTAGTCAGCGTATGACAGCCAACCTCATCCAGCGATGAGAACAAAACGGGTTTTCGCAGTTTGCGTTTGCCGGCTTCTTCCCTGGGTTTCCAGCCATCCTTCTTCGCCGATAGCCTGCTCACACGGCGGGGCTCGATATTCCTCTGGTGAAAGGGCATATTTATTTCATACCAATAACTCCAGCGGGACCGAAAAGTGTTCACGCCGAGAAAAACAAAGCTTTAAAACAAACCCAACACGAACTCCCTCCCCGCGGTTGAGGAATAATCCTTGAATCCCGCCATATTCTGATTTTCAAAGCATGGGGACTTTGTGCTGCTGTACACTGCAGACGTTGCCTCCTAAAGTCTATTCAAATTCAACCAGACACAGTGCAGGCTGGAAAGAAAAAAAAATCACAAGGAAAAGTAGGGAAAAGTACAAATAAAAACCCGGAAAATACTACAACCACCTGTAGCGAGTGGAGCCGGAGCCAGAAAGAAGCGCAGAGTTTACCTGCCTCCCTCCGGAGAGAGCGGCCTGTCACAAAACAAGGACCGGAGCTCTTCAGAAAACGGAACAAGGAAGGAAACGAGCAGGAAACCTGGAAGCTGTAGATCCTGGATCGTATTTTTTATTTATTTATTTATTATCTGAAATCAAAATTAAAATCTTTCTCAAATGGTTTGACTTAATAAGTCTTATACTTAGTTTTTTTTTTATTATATATATATATATATTTATATAGAGTTAGTAAATCTCTCATCAACCCTAACCCTGACTTTACATAAGTACATTAACCCCCCCCCCACCCCCCAATAAATAAATAAATAACTGTCGAACACAAACATTCATTTTATTAATTTATTATTTTCGTTTTTCTGCAACTGAAAAAAAATGCCATCCATAAATTCAAAATTTGAGTCAGCTTAAATGGTCTTAGCATTTTAAGCTAGTACCTGTCACACTAATTTTGAATATGTCGAGATTGTCAGACACAAATGTAATTATATGTATTTTATAATTTCTAGAGTTTATTTCAATTTCTTACATTTTTAGCTATTTTGAGTTAGTAAGTCTCGGATCGTTTCTCAGTTTCTCATATTCATGAAAGTCATCAAGTCAAAAATCATAGCGTTAACAAAATGATATGTAGGTAGCGTAGTCTGGATACTTTGAGGTAGTCATGTTATTTTCTTGCTATTTCGCTAATGTTTCTCTTGTCTGTTGCACATTTATTTTTAAAGGGGAATTTGCCCACAGTTATTACAGAGCAAACAGACATAAGTTTTTTTCATACCATTTAAAATAACCTCATGGTAACACATTCTCTGAACACTTGTCTGTAATTTATGACCTCAGTGTGTGCACATGGCATGTTTGTCCAGCTCCTCTGTTCACCATCTGACATTCCCATATCTGCTCTTTAAATTCCTCACAGCTCTTTTCAAGGGCACACCATCCCCTCAACTCACTTTTAAAATTAACAGGCCACAAGTTCAGTGGATGAAGTCCTGTCTCTGCTCCCTAGCTATTAATGCGCCCCCTGGTGTCTTTTAGTGAATACTGCAACTCCCAGCATAGTTGCAAGCATTCCTGTCACTTTCACCGTTTTCTCATTACTCAATATGTTCTATGTGGCAATAGTTTAGTAGCACGTTGCTCAATATTTGCATGTGAAATGTTGGATTTATGCCCCCACCGCTCTGAATATTGAGACACCCCACATACACAGAAAACACAAAGTTAAGTGGATTGTTCTCTCAGGCATGAGCAATATCCGCATTTGTCCTTCCCTCAGCACAAATTGTGTTTGACAGGAAAGCAGCGTGAGGATGACACATTTACTACTGGTGGAAAAAGGAACAAGCCTGACAGTGGCGTGTTGTTCCAAGGCCATTTTTTGGTGTCCTCACATTTCCCGTATCCTCTGTTTGTTTAAAATACAAATCTTCTCGCCACTTAACTACTGGGAGGCAAGACCCATGAGCTTGTGTCGCTGCAAATCAAGCACATGGGTAATCAACTGTGAGTGAACCGGCACTGTCTTCTTATTAAATGAGTTACATCCACTTGTGCTTTTTCTGCTGACGCCTTGGTGCTATAGAAACCAGAGCAAGCAGCAATAAGCAGACAATTATAGAGATGAAGATACGTTTAATCAAGATTAAATATATGCCCAAAAAGATCTTGCAAATCATAAGAGATCCAAACATTAAAACCATACAAAAAAAATGAAATTTTATGTTAAGGGAGTCTCGTACTTTCTACAAGTTTTGGACTTTCATTCGGGGTAAAATGCACGTGTCATACTACAGTGCATTCATTCGCAAAAAACCCACAGCCTTCTTCCACATTTAAAAACCCATACATAAACATCATTTATAGAATTATTTACATACAAGGCTTAAACATCTCAAATCAAACCCTTTGATGAGCCACGAACAAAAAAAAAAAACAAACAAAAAAAAAAACACATCACATTTGAGGTTACGGGGACTTTCTTGACGTTTACGGCTTGTGTGAGCCGCAAGTAGTGACATTCTGTTGCACAAATCATTGAACGGATTTGGAGGCAGGAGTCATTAAATAATGATGCTCTGCAAACACTGGAGGGTTAACTGGCTTGCAAGATACTCCGCCTCTGTCTTTAAAGTTGCTTTGCATTTACACACACCCACACACAAAAAAAAACTAAAGTGTGATAAAGTGAAATCAAATGTCCTCGATGCCCACTTGCCATATTCGACAATCACTTTGATTCAGAGAGCACAGTTCATACAGCAATTCTCACAACGCACTCAGATGTTGGGTACATATGTCATGCGTAGCTGAAGAACAGAATGAATCTAAATTACATTTTCAATAATAATAAAAAAAACATTTAAATGTTAGTAAGCAACCGTGTCACGCAGAACATAATTCTAATCAGCTCTTTTTTCCTTTTTATTTTTTTAATTCATAATGTTTGAGATGACAACTCAAAGAGGAAGAAAGGAAAAAAGTAGACAAAACAGAGTTTTGTGTTATGGATTTTCTACACAGATGTAACAGTGTGTTATGACCTAAAAAAAAAAAAAAAAAAAAAGAAAAAAAAAAAGGATGGTTAGTTGAGTTTATTGTCACGTGCGTGTCAGAGCTCTGAACAGGAAAACAGGAATGATAAAACAAATCCCCCTGCTAACATTGACAACACAAGCTCTTTCTTTTTTGTGAGTCTTTAATTAACAAGTGGTGAACAACACATATGATAAGGGACTGTCAACAAGCAACTTTTTTCTTTTGTAAAAACTCAAACGGAAAAACATTTGTGGGAGAACGGAAATTACTCCTACACCGATTTGACTTTTACACTTCTTACACTGTGACGCTTCTGCAGCCGATAAGGCTCACAGCCATAAATTACCATGTGAATGATGTTTTGCACACCCTCCTTCAACACCCATGTTACTGAATGACTTCTTGCCGGTCCTTCATAAATGATGCAAGTTTAAAAAGACACACACTGCTGTTGTAACCTGACTCTCGAAATAAGTATAAGAAACAGAACGTTTGCGAGAAGAAGATGAAAAAGACCACTCGTTCCACTTCACAATCCTCTCAGATCTTCATACAGGTACGGTGGCTTTGTGACAACAAAAAGGATGAGCAGGTTTGAGAACCCGGGCTGTTTAAATGAGTGAGAACACAATTGGCAAAGACCAGACGATCTCTGAGTAAAAGGCATAGTGTTATGAAGCACATCTTTAATAATAAATTGATTTCTAACATTGTCCTCTGTGTACTTTTGGGATAAACAACCACCTTTTCCACTCAAAAGCAAACAAACAAACAAACAGAAAAAGAAAAGAAAGAAAGGGAAACATAGGCTCGTGGAGCCGCCAAGTTTCCATTTGTGGTTATGATAGCATCACTTGGAGCACAAGCAGCCACAACGCCACCGTGTTGGACAGTGCTGGGCCGGGCTTTGGTGACTTAAGTGGAGCCCAGGGGAGGAAACTGGTGAAATATATCATGAGAGCAAAGTCCTACAGCTTGGTGTGAATGCAGCAATGACAGGTGGTGAATATACAACGGGTATACGCACTCCTCTTCCAAGGGCTCGATAACGGGATCTAGCATGGGTGCATCTTGGGTCACGCGTACACATACAGTAAATACATATTAGTCGAGTCTCCAGACTACGACTCCAGATGTGTCTCTTTGTCTCCCTCTGGTGGTTTAATCCAGAATTAATCTGGTAGTTTCCTCCTTCACACACACACGCACACATACACACAAATACAGGCTGCCTTCACACAAATCTTCACCCTCCCCCCCCTCACAAACACACACACGCGTACATACATATATTTATATATACGAACATACACACTCCTTGGCTCCCCTTGTGTCTGTATTCAGGCTTATCTGGTGTAGTAGACTCTGTAGTAAACACTCTTGGAGCGCCAGAGTGAATAGGAGTTGTCGAACTTGAGCAGGTAGACTCCGCGACCTGGGTACTGGTGGCTGCCGGCGTACACCTCCTCATGACAGTCCCTCCGGTAAACCGGTACAATCTCATCCACCTGAGGCTTCCCTGCCTCCTTCTTGGCCTTCTCTTCCTCACTGGTTGGCTCGCCTGCAGGTAAAAAAACAAAACAAAACATAAACAAAAACACAAAAACAAAACAAAAACAAAAAAAACCACCAATGCATTATTTGCGCAAACAAAAATACATTTTGTGCTGTATGATTTTTGCATTACATTCCAAGAAATGAGCCCAACAGTGGGTATTCCTTACAGGTTAGTGTGAGAGGTAAAGAAAACACTAGAACTTAAAGGTGACAAAGCATCCAAACATTTAATTGGACTGTGAGAACAGCACAATATCAATATTATTTAAAAAAGTGAATGTTGTTCAATAATTTGACTGCCAGTATTCAGTCATATGCTTTCCTTTATATGACAAAAGATAGGCAGGACTTTTGTTACAATGGCAAGAGTCAGTGGATAATTAATTATAAGTGTAGGATAAGAATAAAATATTAATGGAAAACTAGTTACTAATCTCTCAAACGGGCTTATAACTGAAGCCACAGAAATAAAGCACAAGACAACACTAATTAGAGCATTGACAGCCTTCATGCAGACTTTGTGTGTACATGTACAGAAGTGCATGAGCATCATGACAGACACTTTTTTTTTTTTAATTTCTTAGCAAATATTTTATTTTCCCAGTAGTTTTGTAACAAATAACTTGGCACTAAGTGATATAATCGCATGTCTCTCGTTCTGTGGACCGACTCCACCGTTCTGTTGTGCAGAGGGCAGCAGTAGGCTACGTTCACACTGCAGGTCTTAATGCTCAATTCCGATTTTTTGATCAAATCCAATTTTTTTTGTCTGCTTGTTCACATTACAAATAAAATGTGACCGCAAACGCGCTCTAGTGTGAACCCTCAAAGCGGCCCGCATGCGCAAAAGAAGACGTCACACACAACGCCCTCTGTTTAGATCCAGACCAAACAGTATTATTTGACTGATGGCCCTTAATATAAAGACTTGTTTCGGGTCTTACGTTTCCCAATTTTGCTTTAAGTTATAAAGCTATTTTGTTATTTACATATGGCCTAATAATTATCCTTATTGCTGTTTTAGAGAGGAGCGGTGCTTCAAAGGATAGTTACAGATTTCTGTCAGAATCTGCAGATTATACAGTACGAATAAAATGTTCACGTTTTTCCAATGCTGTCTTCCCAACAGTTTCACTAACATCTACACGGGATGGCCACGAAGCAGTCGCGATTCTCCAGCGCTGATACTTGGCGTCTGTCTTGTGTCAGTGACGTAAAAGACGGATTTAATGCAACATGACCATTCAAACAGCAGTCGCTTTCTGAAACATCAGATATGTCTCGCATTCAGTACCACATACGAAAGTGACCCAGATCGGATTTGAAAATATTGGATTTGTGCCGTTCACACTGTCATACCATGATCGGATATGGGTCAAAAAAGTCCAATTTGATGCGCTTTCGCATGCAGTGTGAACGTAGCCGTAGTGTCACACACAGTTAACCAGTTCTCAGCTTATTCTGATATGACAAGCATTTGAACTGACGGTAGTTCTCTTAAGCAAAAGGATGACCACCATCGCCAGCTACAGTCCAAGATACTGGAACTGGAGCACCATTAACGGTGGGACAAAGTGCTTTTTGGAGAGGGATGATCAACCTGACCAACAAGCCAATCAGCAGGGAAAATACAGGAGGGGAACAGTCAGGGCTAACTGGTTAGAGGCAACTAAACTTTCAAAATAAGAGTTTAAGTGTTGCCACTAGTAAAACTATATAAATATAATTCACTATTTAAATTCCCTATATATTATATATAAAAACCAAAAACAGCTGTACGGCTTATACCCAACAGTGAAAGGAAACAGTCACAGTAGTGGTTGACACAGCCGCCTAACCCTGGTTCGATCCTGGGGGGAGAACAAATCATTGTAGGGGTTGTATGGGGGCATCCAGCATGAATAATTAACCAAACCAATCATGGTATGATTAAGTGAGAAGCCTCAAGGCTGTAATGCATAACTGCTGTTTACATAATAATAAGGAATGTGTTTAAGTACAGCAAGTAAAAAAAAAAAAAAAAAAAAAAAAAAAAAAAAAAAAAAACTACCCTCACCTTCATCATCTTCATCCTCTTCACTGGACTCTGACACGTGCACGCTGACTGAAGCAGAGGCTGCGTCCGTCCACTCGAAGAAGACCCCAAAGCCGATGTCGTAATAGTCTGTAGCAAACTCCCAGAACAGGTACGAGCCGTCTTCATGAGTGGGAACACGCACCGTCACCACCTCGCCGCGCCCCACCGTGATCACGCTGTCTGCGTCCTGACGGATTTTCTCCTTGAAGTCCTTGATCTGTGGCCGTGTCCACATGGAAGGAGCAGCTATGACTGGTGGGGATTCTGCTGCAATCAAAAGGAAAGAGAAGACATTATCTATTTTCTACCAGATTTCTTACAAAACAAACAGTGCATTCCCTAATAAGCGATTCCCTTCCAGCATATGCAGACCGAATCCCAAACAAGCTCAACTTGGAGGAAACCTGTGTGTCTCAGAACGATCAGAGAAAACCAGAATCCATGTGCATAATAGCAAAGATTTGTTTTTGCAGGCACAGCTACCCCAGCTTTATTTATCATTCCACTGAACAGGAAGAAGGAAGTCATTTGGAAAGGGATATGTGTTTTGGATTCACACCAAGGACTTTTGCATATCTACTGTGATGTCTTTTACTCCTGTAAGCGGAATATGTGACTGGAGGAAACCTAAACCAACACATTATTGTGTGTCACTTGTTCCAGCTCTTCTGCCCTCCAGGTTACATCAACAAGGGCACAGCAGATAAGCATCAGGTTTCAAGCTTGGCAGACCGCTTCACTGCTCTGACAGAGAGCTTACCCTGTCTGACCCCTAGTCATTAGCCGCTCCAATATTTCATGCTTTTATTTTGAGATGGATATAGAGCAGCCCACCAACCTAATAAAGGTCCATTCTCTGAGACCTCTTCTGCCGGTTCAGGCTCTGGCTCCCGATCCATACTTTCTGAGTAAGAGTCTGACTGGCCTCCATTGATTGTTGGAGCTTCTTCTCCAGTCTGTGGTGAAGCAGCACACAATGGTCCGGCTGAGGATGCGGGGATGGGTTCACCTGTGTGGAAGCTGCTAGATTCTAGGGTGCCCTGCACCATTGAATCAGACTGCTGCTGCTTCTGTAAGGCCGCCTAGGATGAGAAAGAGAAACCAACAATCTAGTTTCACCAGGGCTGTGTTAGGGTTGGATAAGATTATTAACAATTAAATTTCCATCTTCTGGCAACATCCTATACATCTCGAAAACCGAAGGGTCTGTTTTTCAGCTTTGCTGCATACGAGTAGACCTAGGGCTAGACTTTTGAACAACTGATTTGCTCAGGGATTTTTCATCTTAGTCTTTGTTTGAGGTTTTTGTTTACCACACCTGGCTGTTAAAAATGGTATAAAATAAAGTAATTCAAGTCAAAAGGTTTAAAACATTTTTGGCTATTTTTCAATAACTCCTTTGCAATTTAACAGTTCACTTGAGCTGGAAGGACTCTAAAGGGAGGCCGATGTCTTACAGGAAGGTTTTATGCATCAGTCAGGATATTAAAGAGGACATGAATAAAGGTGTGTGCTGTCAAGACATATACCACCCAGTTTGGAAGGCTAATTATTAGCAAGGGATTTCTACACTAAATCTATCCTAGATAATACAGCTGCTAGGCTCTGACACACATTCCTTTCAGTCAGATAATGAAGAGTTAATTAAGGGACTAATCTCAGGGGTCAACTGATCAGATTGAATTTGGGGCCAAAGAAAGACCTGCAGGCAATCCTTCTAATCTATTCTAAGTACTCCCACATTAACTGCAAATCCTATATATTGAACAATAAAACTCAATCAGTGAAAAGTCTATGTTATGTTGAGATTCTGCATCCTACCTGTTGCTGGGCCAGCTGGACCTGGTAGAGCTGCTGCATGTACTGCTGATAGTGCTGCTCCTGCAGCTGACGGATGAGGCTCATCTGCTGCTCAGGGCTGTTTGGGTACTGCTGAGCAGCATACTGTTGGAACTGCACCGCTGTCTGCGCATTTAATGCTGCCATTATCTGTTGTCTGGTTACATTAAAATGAATGACAATGGAAATACAGGAAAACAACAGGAAGTCAGACAGATTTGTAGTGAGATTTTCATCTTTGGGCCAAGTGTCAGCACAGGACTAACCCTTGTTTTCGGTCTCACAAAATACGTGGAAATAAAGTGATTTAAAAAAAAAAAAAAGAATACAGATTTAAATACAAAAGGAGAGGAATGCTTATATATAAAATTAAAAAAGAAACAACAAACACCACACATACTTCTGCTGCTCAATCCGTAGCCTCTCCTCTTCTGCCTGCCTCCTTTCTTCTTCCTCTCTTCTAAGCCTTTCCTCCTCCTCAAGCCTCCGTCTCTCTTCCTCCAGCCTCTGTCGCTCCCTTTCTTCCTCTTCCCGCCTTAGACGCTCTTCTTCTTCTCTCCTGAAGAAGAGAATTGAATGATTTAAATAATGTAAATGGATAAAAATGCATAATTTACATGCAAACAAAAGCCCAAACTGTGAAATATACATGAATATCACGACACTCTAACAAGGTCAAATACTGTATAACCTATCCACCCAAACTAACCACAGCTTTCCAGCTTTTCTAGATAAATAGAGAGCAAATTGAGGTAGAAACTAAATTTAAGACACACTAGCAGATGAATGTCCCTTGGACAAAGAAGCTGATCCTCCCACCTTTTCCTCTCCTGCTCCTCCCTTTCGATCTTGTGTGATGTGACGTATGGGGCAAAGAGGTTACAGCATTTGTTAAGTAGCTTGACAAACTCCACCATGGCATCGTCCTTCTCCATGTTACCCAGTGAAGCCCACTCTTTCCTGCACACAGGTCAAGGTGTAGACAATAATAGGTGCATTATTTTTTTAAAATTTCATTCTGAACAGGATGATTTTCACCCATTGTCTGAATCCATTTCAAACTGTTAATGAGTAAAAATGCACGAGTGTGTATTTCCTGATACAAAGCAAAAATCACTGAGATGTCCACTACAATCCAAAGGTCACATGCATGAACACACACACACAAGCTGGTGTTACCTGCGGTCGTTGCCCAGGACATCAAAGAAGCCGACCTCTGGTGAAGCATCGGGATTGTAAGGACCGAGTAACACCTGTTTGTGCAGAGCCACCAATCGAAGCTTCTCCTCATAGGTCGGGTGGAAGGCCTTTCCATCTTTATCTGAAGGCAGCAAAGTGGAAGCAATGAGTTTGCAGGCAATCCTGTTAATGTCCACCTGTAGTGAATACTACAGTGCAGCTTGTGTGCACAACAAGGTAGTAAAAACTCCCACGTACAGGAGTGTTATGTTCTTGTGCCAAGACTGTAAAGCGCAGATAATTACTCCTAACTGTGCTCTCCCACTCTAAACTTTTCAAGCTTCTTTGTGGTTAAAATCATTAAGAATGAAACACTGAGATGACATTAGTCATACCTAAAGCTTGATTTAAGGTGAGGCAAAAGGGAGATTTAGGCAGCTGAGTTGAGCAAGTTGAGCAAGTAGACCTAACCCTGTCTGACACACTGACAAGGATACAAAGCCCAGATTACTATCACACAGAGTGGCAGCCAGGCCCCGACCTGTTTGCACAGTCATCACAAGTGTTCTGCCATAATACAAACAGCACAAATGCCCAGTGTTCAATGCAGCTTACACTTGTGTACGATGACTGGAAAGTATGGACACAGTATTTTGCAGGATTTGTGGCTTTTTGTAAAGCAGACATATAGAACTAGCTAGAATGGTCAGGCTGCAGAATATAGCCACACATATCACAATTTCTTTTCCAATTATTCAACTACTTAGGGTATTTCAATATGCTTTAAATCCACCCCAGCATGTCCAGAAGGCCTAAAAATGGCTCCCAGAGCACACATAAAAGTAGTACTACAAGTAGTAGCAACATAGGAGTGATATGAAAGGGCAGGTGTAAAAACAGTCAAGCCGTCACATAAACCCCCCCATAGACTGAAAACGTGGTTAACTGCTTTTAGGGGCGGCGAGCTAAAACTATGCAGCAGTTGTATCCTCAGAATAATAATTCCTCCAGCACAGCAGGAACTTGTCATTGAGTACTTTGGGAGGAAAAATCTTTGAGGGCAGCTGCCACCTGATGCAGTCCCGCTTCAGTCACAGCAGAGGGAGAGCGTGTTTAAAAGCTCCTGAACACATCCCAGAACAAGCTGTCATTCAATTGGAATGGAAATCTTCCTCGTTTGGTGGAGGAAGCATGCATAGAAATATGCAAACTGGTAATAAGTATAGTCACTCCTCTTTGGTGCAAAGACAAAAACCCAGAAAGGAGACAACAGTGGCAAATCAGCTGACACAAAGGGGCCACTCACAAGTGCCGTGGTTGTTTTACCCTTTAACGGCCAGCAGCGTTAGATACTAGTTAGCCGTGAAGCTAATGTAACACCGAGGCTGACAGCAGTAGCACCAGTCCCGGTGGTGACAGCTAGCAGCTAATGCTAGCAACCTGCTAGCCTGAACCAGCGAGCGCCACACTTTAAACTGTTCGAGCAGCTTTCTCACCGCTTGGCGATTGAAACAAACATGAAGTACCTTTAAAAAATTTAAGGGCCATTCCGTACAGCTCCAGCAGAGGAAAGCCCCATTTCCTCTCTATCGCACATTTGGCAGTCTCTCCATCTTCGCCTTCAGCGCCGCCCGGCTTATCTGTGCTGGGTTCCGTGGGTATGGACTCCGGTTCTTCGGCCTGGCTCTGCTCGCCCTCCGGGTCCGGAGTGAGGGTGAGGCCATCGATGGAAACTTCGAGCCGGCTAGAAGTAGCGCTGTCGAGGTCGCCGCTCTGAACCTCTGTCGCCATCATGTAGACCGTCAGCTGAAGCAGCCACGTACCTACTTCCGTTTCAATCTAGCGGAAGTTCCGGTTGTTTTCTCTCCCCTCACCGATGTAAATAATGACGAGGTCTTACCAACAGATAAAAAGACTTGCCCAAAAACAAACAACCCCCCCCCAGCATTTTATTAACCGTCACGTACACTAACGGACACATATAAAAATTAACATGTATTTTAAAATATGCAATGGATAAATTGTCTTTTTTTTAATCGATTTTCCATGTTTTCCATATAACGATTTTATAAGCTTATGCTTCTTCCTGCTCCTTTTTGAACATGAAGGTTATTTGTAGTTGTGGTTGCTCGTTTTCCTTTTGTTTTGCTTTGTTTATTTGTCTCTTTTAATTCTATGTTGTTGTACTTTTTCAACATGTTCAAAATAAATATACAATCTATCAATGTCAATAACCGGTATGATCATCCCTATTCTTCAACACATTTTGAACTCACTTTGTCAAGCTTTCTTGGAATGTCTTTAAAAAGTCTTTGGGAATAGTTCTCCAGGCTTCTTGAGGAACATTCAGATCTCTTCTTCGGATGTGAGGAGCTATCCGGGTATGCTTTTTACTGCACTGGCAGTGTGTTTGGGATCATCATGCTGAAAAAGCCATTGCCAATCGGATGCTTCCCAGTTTTGTTTTGTTTTTTAGTTTTCAAAACACACTGCACACCATGCTGGAATATGCCATATTTTCGGTTAATAGTTCTTTGGGAATAGTGCAATAATACTTGACTTAGGGGCCTTTTTATTATGTTGGAATGATTCACAGGTCAGTGTAAAGTGACTTAACAAACAAACAAAAAGAACTATCCCCCTGAAAATGATCAGTTACAAGGACTGGACAGAAAATTAATGAAAAAGCAGGCAATGTCCAAAGAAAAACTTTAAAAAACCTTCATAAAGCCTGGAGAACTATATATACTATGCTATACTAATGTCCCCGATGTTTTATTTGTAATTAGCTAATGATGGTTGCTGCATTTGCCCAGGTGAGGTACATTGACAGTAAGACTTGGCCTAAGCTTTGGATAATACTTATGCACATTTTGAATGAGCACATGCTCTCCAGCTCCTTAAATTATCCTTCAAATACACAAATATTGTACTGAAATACATTATAACAAGGGCCCATTAGACAGGTGACATTTTAACACATTGCTGAAAACCTGTGAGAATACTTTGCCTGTCTGTCTGCAGGGTAAATGTATAGTGGCCTGGCCCAGGTGTGAACTTGCTTTTGTTTGGGGGCTACAGGAGCAGCAGTATTAATCCCCCACAAGAATTTAGTCCAGTGTTTGCTTGTAGTCCAGCCTGATAACTACATCTTATCAGTATCAATCAAATTAGATCTGCTTTTTAATCTAATTACAGTGCCCAGTGTCTGTCATAGGCTGCCAAACTAAACAAACTATATAACATACCACAACAGCTAAGGTAAAGCTGCAAGGAATTTTCATGCAGTTGCTGTACTAGGTTAGCATTTTTAATCTACCATGGCTTGTCATCACAAATCAATGCAAAAACAAACAAACAAACAAACAAACAAACAAAAAACAATAACAATAAATAAATAAATTGTCCATGCTATGATCTCCAGGTCCATCAGAAGAATGTCACAAAACATCAAGAACTTGAGGACCCAGATTTTTAGCATAGCAATCTGGTCTGTGCACAAGGGGCAATACCCCATTAGGGCCCCCAGACAAAGCACCCTATGAACTGTGAATGCTTTAGCCAACAAGCAAATCCTATTTGAACAAAAGTAAGTGTCGAAGTACAGAGATCAAAAAGGTTAAGATTACCGTTACGCCGCGGAAACAAAAAAAGACACACATTAAATATGCACACACAAGTAAACATGGACTTAAAATGATCAAAGTACATTTAAAAAAGGGAGCAGAGCATGTGTTATGTCAGAGTCCCCTGGTGGTCCGTCATTGTTGCAGATGTTCATTAATAAAGGACCCTGCACCTCCATCAAGAGTACGGATTAACATATGAAGAATCACCTACAATTTTGGCCTGTCAAGGAGTGTTGTAGGTACTCCCCAAGAGTAAACAATGCATGCTCTATTTTAAACGCTGACAAACACATTGCCAAATTTGCACTACACTCCCCAGATGACTTAACCCAGTAAGCTCTGTATCCTGTAAAATCTGTGAGAGGAAATATTGCAAGGAATCTGGAAATTGTTGCATTGTCAGATCATAGCATAGTGCAGAATTCAATCTGCAGGCAAAAAAGTGGAGCATGAGGCACAAAATTGTTTAGTCTGTCTTTGGGGAGGGAGGGCTTCCTGACCTCTTGACCCAATCCCCCCTCTGAATCAAACGGAGGTGACATATTCAATAAGACCTGCTCGCTCCCAAGTACTTTTTAACCGTGGTTTGTGTATTGAAATCCACTTTGTTGACACTGATAAGGCTCAGGAGGCATCATTTCCCACAAAGTAAGGCTTGTGTGAGGGGGCAAGTCATGGAAAATCTATGCTTTCTTTTACCTCCAAACATAGCTTATAACCTTCCTGACAGATGTGGACAATTCAATATTTTGTCAGTTATTAGGGTTTAAAAGGTTTTAAAAAAAAAAAAACAAACAAACTTGAAAAAGCCCCACAGTCTGTGGTTACATCATCTGATAACATGCAAAGGCTTAATGACTTGAGAGTTCACAACATTCTAGAAGGACTCCTTAAGGTTGAGATCAGGGCTCTATACTTGGACTAAAGGTCTGTTGCAGAACTGGTTGTTCTTACTGTCACTGAAGCAAAACTAATGCCACATATAACAGCAAATTCACTTCAATGAAGTTTACTGCCAGGAAAATTCTTCAATAGCAGTTATAGATGGCAATAAATGTTTTGCCATCTAACAAAAGGGTTTTTATATGGTGTAAGAAGTCATCCTTTTAACAGTCGTTTCTGCAGTTTCAGATTTTATTGACAGCTTTGTTTTGTTTTTGTTGTTGTTGGTTTTTAGGCTTTGGGATACTCTGGGATGCTGGCATGATGCAGAATAACCTGTATAAAGAGCCAGTCTTGTTGGGTATACATAATTATTAAATCATGCCCTGTTTTGAGTTAGATTAATAATAATAAAAACCTAATGCTTGCGCTTATATCTGTTTTCTCACAGCGTCCTGGTATAGTCCTTTGAACTCCTCCACCTTTTTTGGGAAATTGCCGTTTCCGTCTTTCTCCCTTTGAAGGCTGAGGGTCCATTATTGCTTCATCCATGCCAAAGCGGATAAATGTTTTCTCTGGCGATGTGTATTGAGCGTGCAGATTCCATTAAAACTCCTTTAAACAGACCTGCGGCCGGACCATCGTTCCAGGTGTGATTGCTTCACACCTCTGCTGGCCCGCAGACGTCTGAAGTTGCTGCACGGCCGCTGCAGTGCCGGTCGGCCCCGATGGCAGACCCATTCACACATCTAGACAGCTTTACCTTTGATCACAGGAGGATTTAAATCCGGCGAGCGCACGGATCTCAAGCTCAGTCAGTCAGTCACCGGGGATAAAGCGGAAAGGATGTCTGCAGTTCAGGGGAATATGCGCGTCGGGGAGGCGAACCAGTTCCACATGTATCACGAAGGGCCTCTGCAGATGAACAACGCCGTGAATCCAGGTTGGTGGCTCTGGGATCATTAACCCCAACAAAAAGTTAATTTTCAAATACCGGCCTAACAGCTGCCTCAGAGCTCAACTTACGCAATGATAACTAAATTGCGCCTGCGTCTTCTTTTCAGAATGTGGACCTCCGGACGGTGGAAACTACTTCAACCCCGCAAATCCTGTTCCCAGGGCGGACAAATGCGTGGCAATGCTGACCCACAGGAGAAAGAGGACCAATTTCACCCAACAGCAAATCAAGGTGCTGGAGAAAGTTTACAACGACACTAAATATCCCGACATCTTCCTACGGGAGAGACTGGAGGCTCTGACTGGGCTGCCGGAGTCCAGAATTCAGGTGAAGTCCGGTTTAAACGCCACACTTTGTTGAATTGGTTGATTTATTTTGCATGGTCAAAGGGCAAACACAGTCACTTAAGATCACAGGAAACTCTCGCTACTCCACACTTGTGGTAAAATTGGATTTATGGAGTGGTAAGATGTGAATTAACGGATTTCCAAAATTGTAGGTGTGGTTTCAGAACAGAAGGGCCAAGTCTCGTCGCCAGGTTAGCTCATCAACGTCCACAAAGGTCAGCAGCACGCCAGCAGCTGGTCCCTTTATCCAAGTCCAGAACAGGATGGCTCCGGAAAAAGGTAGCTATTAGCTTTACTCACTAGTTTTGTGGTCACATCCTCACTCTAACATCAGGTCAAGCCTGCTCAGTGTCACTCATTGTAGTTTTAACTTCAAGTTTGTGGCTTCTTTTTTCTACATTCTAAAACATGTTGCTTAGTTTTGTTTTTTTCCCCCTCTCCATTGCAGTTTGTGACAATCTTCACAGTGCTGAAGTACATCAGATGGGTGGTTTTGGACTAGAGGAAAGTTTCAGGTCTACAGTGCACCTACAAGGCATCGAGGACACCCACAGGAACACTCTTCCAAGCAAACCCAGCAGCTACGCCCAAGCATCTGCCTCCCGCATCTATGACAAGGAGGGCGCCAGAATGAATCCAGAACACATGCAGCGACACAAGCAGAGTGCTGGCACTTCGAGCTGCAGCGTCCCTCTCTATCCCAGGAGAGAGCACCAGACAAACATGGACGCCAACATGACCAACAGCCAAGCTCCAAAGGTTTTGGTGGAGTATGACAATTTCCCACCAAACAAAACCATTGGACCAGAGATGAAAGTTGTGATTCCTCCCATCCCAATGCAGAACCCCTTCAGCACACCATCATCATCTAAGGACAACAGATGCCAAATGCAGTATCCGCAGGCGAGGGCCAGCGGGGACAGATTCGATCACTTTTCCCAGATCCCCGCCAGAAAGATGCAGGACTTCTCCGACTCGGATTCTGATTGGGAAAATGAAGCAATGGCAAACTTCAGTGGCTTTATGTGATGCATTACAAAAGCTACATGTATCATAAGAGGTGTGAGAGTGTATTTATTTTAAAACTATATATAAAAAAAAAAGACATTTGTTTTGTATGAATTTGTTTGTTTGTTAATAAATGAAACAAAGCCAAAACCTGCTTTTCAATATTATGTTTAATATAAAAAGACAAACATTTATATACAACTGCCCGGGGGCACTCTCATATACAACTTTACAAAAACTGAAAAAAAAGGAGAATCTCTAGGAAAGAACTGTTGATGGGGTTTAAAGGTCAGTGATGCAGACTTAGTGTGGGGGGTGTTGCAGCAACAGCCGATGTAAAATATGGAAACACTTAAGATCAAAACCCCAGAGTTCTCCTTTATAAAAAAATACTGAAAAAAAAAAAAAAAAAACTCTCTTCAGTGCGCACAAAATTACAAAAGCCATTTCAGAATACACAGCAGAAAGGCTGACAATATTCCTAATAATCAGATATTGTACAATTATCTACAATAACTTTTTAATTATAAAACATTCCTTCGCGTTCCCCTGTACTTATCATTAAAGGAGCAACAGAACACACAACTTAGAGGGAAACATCAGAAATAGCAAAATATTGTTGCATAACCATACACACCTACTCAAAAATAAATAAATACGGACAATAAAAACTGTTAAAACCTTATGTTTGGCACGTGAAACCAAATAAATAACAGTTTTAATATTTTGGAAATGTGGAGCGTGGCAAAAAGCTTTAAGACTCTTTCGGGTTTGTGTTCATTCAGTTGGGTGCACAAACATTTTGATACAACAAAAGCTTGTGGGTAAAATATTCAGCATTCTTCTCTCCATTCCGATCAAAACGTGAGGAAATCTGGGAAGAACTCAAATTGAAGATCCACAGCATCGACATGAGCCTTCTTTGTAGTCTTTTAACAGTCCAGGTAAAAGCACCATTTCACAAGACAAACATGGATATACCGCACTTCCGTGTGTGTACATGCACCTGTGCGTGGGCGGGACGATGCAGGTACTCAGACTGCATTGGTGTTGTTGGCAGCGAATGCATGCAAATTGCCCAGCTGACTAAGGCCACTCTGGATGTGTGCCACATGGATCTCAACGTTATTCTGGAAGCAACTGGAAATGCAGAAAAATAACCAAAGTTATGAAGAACAGTTAACAACGGAACAACCAGGTGGTCCTGCAACATCAGCAACTTTTGCTTGTTCAGCAAATGTATGAACCACTAAACAGATTTCAGATAATTGTAATTTGTTATTTCATCATATATCTTAGAAAGGAAAAAAATATTTTAGCATCCACCAATAAGCAAATGATACAACAAACAACACCATAACACATCAAAATTATTTTGGAAATTTCAGAATACATGTTGTATTAGTTAAAATAAAGTGTGTATAAAAAGAATAGCCTCGCTTTGAAATTGACAGGTCACTGCCTACATTATAAACAAACTTTGCAGCTAGCTAAAACAAACCAATTTTAGTAAATTAATTATTGTAAAAGAACTGCAGCCCTCCTCAGTTCTGCTCTCTTACTCTGACTTTTACTTTGTAATTGCTCTGAATAGTCTCCACAGTCTAGACTCTGTGATCAGTTCAGCTAGGGTTCCTATGCTGCTCGGCACAGCCAACAACCTGCCCGGTTCTCCACATGTCCTGCCATACACTCAACATCCCACCCTGTTCAGCTCTGCTGTAAATATTTTGATCTAACCAAATGCCCTAAATAGTTATCTGTCAATCACATGCAGCTAGCTCTGGCTCATTTTACATTATCATTCACATCAAAGTGTGTAAATGTTGTGTGTTGCTCAGCAACATGCAGCAGTTTGCATAGACTTCAGTGGGAATCAAAATGACTCCAGTAAAACTAATGAGAAAGTTATTTATTTTTATACCACATAGCTGCACTATCCTATTTTAGGAAAAGCCATGAAATATGAGATTATACTGTTTTAACAGTTACACTATTTTGGGAGTTTTGAGATTCACAGATAATAAAGGAGAAAAATATTCAGTTTTGTCTTAAAAACAGTCATTCTTGCTCTTTTGTTAGAAATGGATGGAAACACTATTTGGTCCTTTACCTGAGGTTGGAGGGATCAATCGATGCTTTGATGTCATTGAGAGAGTCTGTTAGAGATTTAAACTCAAATGAATTCAGATCCCCACCATCTGCCAAACACTGAGACAAGCCAGGAGAATGAATGATTAACAGGTAATCAAATCAGAAGTCATGGATGTATTATATTATATTTACTGATTAATTGATAAAACATATATTGTATTATATACTTGAAGTTCAACATTTCTTAACAAATTACTGCTGCGAAGCTCTAAATTTTTGCATTGAATTTCAAACAAATTGTTTTCTTGCACACAGAGTGTGACATCCTAACATCCTCTCCTATCATCCTGACACACTTGTGATAAAAATACATCTTCTACCTTGATCTGTAGGAGCAGAGCAGTGAGACGGGAGATGAGGTGTGTGAGGCTGGGATTTGCCACACTCTGCTGCCCATCCTTCATGGCGTTGATGCGCATTTGCACCATCTGCTGGGCCTCTTCTTCACTACGCCTCCGCAGCTCTGTGGGATGGTCTGCTGGAACCATGCCCTGATCAGGAGCGAGCTGGAAAGATGTACACTGATGTTTAACACAAGGCTCTCTTACTCATTTGTTTCCTTACTCGTTCCTGACTAACAAGAAAAAAAAAACATGCTAGAATTATCAGATACTGCAATAAAATATTTCAAGTTTAAGTGTAAGCGTGCCTTTTCACTTACTTCACAGCAGTACTGCTGAACTTCATGAAGAACCTTGTTCAGATCTTTATTTAGCTGCTCCAGCTCAAGCACGGTGGTAGCATATCGCTTCTGGAAGTCCAGATCAATAGGCATCGAGTATGACTTCTGAACACAAAACAAAAACATAGCTGAGGTAAGCTTGATGTGGATATTTCAGAAGCATTTAACATGTTTTAAAGTAACTTAACTATAATGACTTTACCAGCTTCTCAGCTTCTGTATTCATTTCTTTCAAGTGCTTGATGTGCTCTTTCTTGATCATGAGGATTTTGGACAGTCTTGTCTAATAATGGACAGAAAAACAAGACAAAGCATTAGAACTACATTGAAGGACGTCACCTTTTTAGTTTTCAATTTGACAGGAATTCCTTACCACTTGGACCAGGAAATTGACAGGAAATCCTCCCAGTGTATCTCCTTCAGCACCGGGCAGTTTGTTCCTCCATGGTGACTGGGTGATAAGAGGGTCATTGTCCTGTTGTTTAAAAAAAGGCCAGTTAGATCAACAATCTTCATTTGAAATCTGTTTTTAGATGGGCAAACAGATACACAGCTGTGAAAAAGGTGTCCGGCAAAGGTTTCACTGGCTTTTTTACAGAGGAATCAGCTTCTAAGGGGGAATTAAGTGATTGCGCCACTAGCCCACCTTGGAATTCTTCAGTCTACCCACTGATTAGCATTAATGTATAAAACGTATAGTGTATAGTAGGCCAAACAAAGCAGTTATTTGAAAACAACAAAAAAAAAAAGAAAAAAAAAAGAAAAAACAAAACTCGAATATGGCCAAACGTGTCAGCAAATCAACAAATGGTAGTAAATGTAGTTTCAGAATACCATATGGACAGGAGTGGTAGCAGAGGGATAGGGCCCTCTAGGCGGAGTCATGAGGCTTTGCATATAGCGTGCTGACCGATGCTTCTGGGCAAAGGCTGAAATGGGCATGGTCTCATTAGGTTCATTGCTCTGGAAAAGAAAATTACAATAAGATGGTTAATAATATGACCTGTGAAATTCCTACGATACAGCTATTGGCATTTCTTCTTCTTCTCCTGTGTGGCAAAATCACACAGAGTGAAGCTTTTATGAGAGTTAAGTTAAAGTGTTTACCAGGACTTCATAATCAGGCACAGTGTGAGTTCCCAGGCCAGTGCGGTCAAAGGTGACACGATAGGTGGCGGCACTGGTGTCTACTGCATCAATCTGCCCTGTGAACAGCCCATCATGGAGTCCTCGGAGACGAGCTGTAGAACAAAGATAAATGCACTTGATTTAAACCTGAATAAATAAATAACAAATAAATTAATTATTCACATATGGAGTCTGATACAGCCTACACCACACCATTAAAAGGATCTGACTTTTTACGAGTACAGATTCATTTGGTGTCTGAAATAGCCAAGTAGACGCTTTGCTATTTGTCCATCCAAAGATGTTATTGGCTTGATTTCTTGGTCCTTTAATTGTCCATAGTTTTGATCAAATTCAACTCCAGTACCATATTTTAAAATGATTGATTTGTTCACTGTCTTGTGCTCTTATTGTTCAACTTTCTCTTTTTTTTTTTTTTTTTGTGTCCCGTTTGGATCTTTAGCCATCAGAATTGTTGTTTTAAGGCCAAGAAAGATGCCAAGCGGATTTATTTTACCAAGTGGATCATCATGGCCTTGCCATATTGGTCCATTTGATTGACCTTTATTATAATTATGAATTTATTTTATTTTCAGTTGCTACAAACGGGACAGACATGACTGGGGGATAGGACAGGGAGAAAGAATGAAAGAAAGAGGGAGAGAAAGAAAACCAAAGGGGAGAAGAGACGGTGAGAAGGGGGGGGTCACCTGTATGGAGAAAAAAAAAAAAAACAGTATTTGTTAGGAAAGACTGCAGTCCTTCAACTTTGAAGGAATTTAGCAATTCCTTGTTTATGCTCGCCAATAAAGTCAACTGATAAAGCAACAGAGTGTAGACAATCCTTCAAATATGCGTTGCTATACTACAAAAGATCTGTACAATCACCACAATTTCAAGGTGGGCACCTCAAATTAACATATGGACACACGTTTTGTTTCATAGAAAATAACGTTTCTATGAAACGTCATCTCATCACAGTCGAGCTAACCATTGATCTTTTGGATACAAAAATCATTCAACTTGACCTTTGAGGGATCCGTTTTCATTTGTGCCATAATTAGCATATTAATTCTTAAATCATGACCAAACCTGTGTTTTGTGAGGTAAATCACAGTAAAACTGCTCTAATTAGGTCATCCTTAAGTTCTCCCCAAAAATGGCTGATAGATCAGGGGACAGATAAAATAACTTCTCTATCTCTTAAGTTCAATTCCGTGAATATATCTTTTGAAAGTGCAAAGCAGAAAAATGTAAAATGCAACACTGCAGCTCATTTGAAAATCTTGCGCTCACTTCAGTCATCTTACCGGTGACTTTGGTTCCTATGATGAGAGGCAGAGGGATTTCATCAGGAAGATCTTTGCAGTTTGACACGTCAGTTAGTTTTCTTTGCTGCAGCAGCCGCATTTTCTGCCGTTTCTGCCTCAATGCTGTTCGCTCTTCAGCAAAGAATGCAGATGAACACCTTGAAGGGACAAAAGAGCACAGCAATGTAATGCCAGTTCTTTTTATCCTGACACATCAAGTCCATAAGGAAACTGTTCCATACACTTATGTAAAAATCACAGCGTACCGTCGAGGTTTCCCCATCAACCTCCTTATTGTACCCCACTCAACTCTGGTTAGCTTTCTTGTTTTCAGGTTGGGGAAAGTCTCCTTAAGACACAGGCAGAACTCATTGTCACCCTCGAAAAGAGGCCTGGAAGAAAGAGAAGCAACAGTAACAGTTTTATAATTACCAATTTGCTTTTGACTAACATGATAAGCTGAATTAAGACCAGTTATGCGTGGGTAACTTATTTTTTATCTCATTTATTTATGTGTACTCATCAGGGAACAAAAATAAATAAATAAATAAAAATCAGACTTTACCTGTCAATATTGGAATAAAACCATTCATAGATGCACCATTTGTGAGCTTTGGGCAGTTTCAGCAGGTTTCTTAATCTCAGCCCTATTTTCTGGGAAGCCTTCTTATCTGGTGTCACGATGTTAGAAAATTTCTGTGAGGAAAACCATTAAAACAACAGTCATTTCATAAACAACAATATGGTAGGCATTTTAAAGAACTCCTTTGGAAAGGGTTACATTAGACAAATCATATTCTGTTATGCTGTAGAGATATGATGAACTTATTCAATCTCAGGCACACCAACTTTGTCAGAAAGCATAACCTTTGAAACTCACATTACCCCGCAAGGAGCCTTTTTAAAAAATTCTAGTTTAGATTTTATATATTTGTGTGTGTATATGCGTATGTTTATTCATATACACATATGGATATCCAAAGTTAAACTCTATCTTATTCTTTTGGCTATTGATTGATTTTTATGTTAAATTTAAGTTATTAGCTATAATTTGGACTCACATTTTATCTTATTTTAATGTTGACATGATGTTCAACTCTTTGAAGACACTCGTACCAAAAACAGGTCAGGTATAAACAGATAGCTTTTGGACCAAAACAAACCTCAAACAAAGTTGAACTTTTATACTACGAAAACTTTCAAACACCCAAGTGTAATATATCTCGTCACAAGTAATCCAAGTGGATGAGCACTTTTCAAAGTCAAAAGTCAAAGTCAAAGTCAACTTTATTTGTCAATTCTGCCACATGTACAGGACATACAGAGAATAGAAATTTCGTTACTCTCAAACCCTAGATGAAATTGCAAATGAACATTTAAATATAAGAGAGTGAATAAAAAATGCAAATAAAATAATTAAAAAGTAAAAATTTAAATAAATACAATACAATTTAACAAGAAAGCTATGCAATATACAATATACAATATTCAGGTAAGGGTAAATGACATTGAGTGTAAACCAGGCAGAGTAGTGCAAATAGGCAAATAGTGCACTATTTTCACACACAATTTACTTTACTTTTAATCTTGGGCCTCGTAAACTGCACAGGTGACACAATTATCTTAAAGTTTAATATGAACAGTGCTAACTGGAGCATTACCAGGAAAATGTATTAACTGCAATATATACGTGATCGTAAGGAAGAATGCAATCATTACCTGTGGTGTGGTGGTGACTCTCTGGCTCCTCCGTGGAGATCTGGACGGAAGACGCTGCTGCGGTGGCTCATCTTCATCTCGAAACAAACGGCTCCGCTTCGAGCTCCGTGTAGGCTGCAAGAACAATGTAAATTCAAAATATTACCAACAATCTATAAATAACATTGTAGCATTCTCCATATTAGGCGTCTATTAGCAGTAGAAATTCTGGCATGTTGCGTTATAAATAGCCTGGCTAACACAAATGTTACTCTGGGAACTCTCATGTATAATACACAGGTTCTGAAATAATATCTAAGTAAATGTAAAGACCCCCATTCATGCAAAATGAGATGAAATGCATTTTCCTTCCAGTTCCACATCACATTACACTGGCATGAAACAACTTAATGGAGGTAAGAAAATCAACTCCTGAGATGTAAACAGAACTGCAAAAGACTTAACTATGCTGCTAAGATGAGCAAAGGGCAGTAACTATGCATACACTAACGATATATCCATACATTACCATTTTCGGCCATAGCTCTCTCACATAAGATGAAGTGACTTTCTTTCTTTTCATTTTAAGAAGAAATAATTGTGATTTTTTTTAAAAATATCAAACCCTGTATTACTGCATTGTAATAATTAACTTCTTGGTTGCTAAAAGGAAAGAAAAGATACACTGAACTGCTCCCTTATTTCCCAACGGGTCACCACAGTGGATAGTACTTGATCTGGTGCAGCTTTGACATGATTGGTATTCTTTCACTGAAAAATTCCAAAACCGTGGCAAAAAAGTAGCCGGAAATGCATCAGGAGGAATCAATGGTACTGAACAGGCCAATTACAATAGCTGCGGCTTACACTGACACCACATTTAGTTCCGTTTCAGTGGAGGTGTGCGTCATGTCATGCCTTAGGGTTTCATCATAGGGTTTTAGAGGGATTTCCTGTTATGACATAGTTATGGCACAAATTTCCCACTGAAGCATAATTATGGAGTAAGGTGACTATGTTAACCACTATACCATATTTTTCATATTAGTAATTAAAGCAACGTGTGTAACAGATTCTCTTTGTTTTCGAAGTTTTCATTGCTTTCATTGCATTAACTTACCGTGTCCATTGTGACAGAGGAATGCCGTCCCCTGGTGTTGTGAGCTCGAGGGAAGCTGTTTTTCTCATTCAGAGTGTTGGACAAACTGCCCTCTGTGAGAATACCAACATATTTATATACAAGAACACCAAAAACAGTTTTTAAATCAGTAATTATATCTTAACAACCCTATACCAACAGACAAAAATCACATGCAAACAATAACAGGACCATTATGCCATGTAAGCTTGCAATTAGAAACTATTACAGAGCTCTGACCAACGTGATCTGACACAGGTCTAATCGATATAGTGAGGAATTCGAGTCAACGTTTCAGAAGCACCCAGTATATTTGTAAACAGTAAAAAGCATAAATACAAGGGAATCCATACCTTTAAGACTGACGAGTGCCTCTGCTGAGGAACCTGAGGAAGAGAACAATTTAGGCTACATTACTGTAGAGCAGGGGTGCTCAATCCCAGTCCTCGAGAGCTACTGTCCTGCAGATTTTAGATGCATCCTTGTTCCGACACAGCTGAATCAAATGAATGGCTTGTTATCAGGCCTTTTCCAAACTTGATGGCATGCTGAAGAGGTAATCAAACATTTGATTCAGCTGTGTTGGAGTAGGGATGCATCTAAAAGCTGCAGGACAGTAGCTCTCGAGGACTGGGATTGAGCACCCCTGCTGTAGAGCATTAAAAAGCATAAAAAAGCAACACCACATAGACGAAATCTAAAACGGTGCAACTTTGATAAATATTATTTGCCAGTGTTCTCCTTTTTAAGTTACGAAATGCTCATTTCACCTGTCGCAGAATCAGTAAGATGGTGCTTTAAACCCTGACAGCAGCCAGGCAGGTGAACAGGAATTAAAAATAAAGCTAGCGGACTCGGTTAGGCCTTTACCCCCAACTGGAGCTGTCAGACACGGGTGTAACATCAGCTGTGGGCAATTCGTATTTACACATGAGCCGGACAAGCTAAGCTATGAGCTGTAAAATAACGTTATTTACATTAGGTAAGTTCCCAGAGACCGTTTCAGGTGTAAACAGACAAATGAACTGGCAAGTTTCCCTTCACAAGATCAATAATGATACATAACGCATAACTATAACCAGGGTGAAGGAACGCTAAAAATGATGAAAGTGTCATGGAAAACTAAAATAAATCAATAAAATAGAAAATAAGTCCAGCAAAACAGATAGCTTGTTAGCAGCTAGTGGCGTAGTGGCAGCCTTTTTGTTCCTGCTATACGCGATCTAAGGTTAGCAGACGTTAGCTCGGGGCTAAGCTAACGGTATTTGTTCACCCAGTTGGGCTAGAGTAACTTGTTCAACTCCAACATTAGCCATGGTTAGCCTCTCGCGCTAACAAGCGTTAGCTGACTTAGACCCGGTGTCTGTTTGCGTCTAAAATGAGCTTATGAAGTCCGCGCAGAACCTATAATAGCCATTACATGGTCAGCGATATCGGGTTTTGGCCAGTTATTTATTTTACCACCGCGGGACTGCTGCTTGTTTACAATGCAAAACTCCTTGAATTTGTGTTGTTACTCACTCTCGTCTAACAGCTGGTCCATCTCCGCCATCTTGAATTAGCCGCGCCGCTTTTTCAAAGACCTTGTCAAAATGCATTCTGGGTCGGGACTCTCTCTGGAGGGCGATTTGAGAAATAAAAATCCCGTAATTTGCTTAAATGGTAGCTTAATAACTGCTTCCAGTAGTTTGTTTATCTAAACAAATACATCCACTTTCTACACATCCAACTTTTACATGTTAAATGTGAAGTTAAATCCTTGGGAAATCGTTTCGTATCAAAAACTTGACTCGGAATGGGAGCATAGCAACCAGCCATTGTTTCATACGCCACATCAGTTATCGTTCATTTCTCCTTTACGTTTTAGTCTTTGTTTGGAAAGTGTTGTGTTTGAAATGAAATGTTCTCTCTTGAGTAAATGTATTTATTTTTACCTGCAGTTATACCAAGAAAGATTTTGTTTATACTATACGCAACATAAAACAGCATATGGGGTACCATTTATCTATTAATTAGTAAATAACCAAATATACGTGAGATTTTTTTCTTAGCTGTGAGGAAAAAGCAGATGAAAAACTAAATAAATAAATAAATCATTTGTGCAAATATGAGTTTCTAATCTCACAGAAAGTGTAAGTTTCTTCTTCCAATTTTTTCACTTTAGTAAGCTCATAAATTGTTACCATTAAATACAGAAAATCCTGTTGCTGGTTTTTTTTTGCATATTAACTCTTTATTTTGTTACCCTACAGTGCCAATGGGAAATGAGGCAAGACAGTTTCTACTGCTTAAATCTCCTACCAAAATGAAGCCAAAGCCTGCTTTTTCAGAATCAGAATACTTTTATTGATCCCTAGAGGAAAGTATTTGACAATGATTTTTCATCAAGGTTATACCATTCCCAGGAATGCTCCTTAGCAAATGACCTTGATTTTTGCCTTCTCCAACAAACTGAAAGAAACCCTTCTTCATGTCTAATGTTTTATTTGGGTTTGAGAGAAGCAAGAAAAAGACATTTAAAAAAAAACACTTAGTATGGCCTTTTTTATCTTTTACAGGGCACCTTGCATAAACACTCATCACATTTTTTTTTCTTTTTAGTGAGGAAGACAGCTAGAGATGCGAACAAAACAAGTATATACATGTCAAAATGCTTACAGTATCTTAGTCTTCACTTTACTGTGGATTCACAGCAAATTATTGGTTTGTGTATGTTTGCAGACTGGCTCTTGAACACTCCTAAACTTGCAGGACTATACCTTATGAACTACAGGAAAATAAGATCTTTCTGCAGTGACAGATTACCAACACTTTCTGAAGTTGTCACCAGACCTCTCCAGGTACTGATGTACGCAATGTGAAGAAGCCAGTATTTAGGTACCTAATGTATTACTAAGGAAGCCTGCCACTTAATAAACCTGGTGAAAACACAATAAAGTGACAAGAGATTTCCAAGGATCCACCATGAAGGACGGTTTAGTATCACTCCTTTTTTAAACATCTTCGGTTGCAGAGAATGAAGCCCAAGCATTTTGGAGGCAACAGTGGTCTTTTTTTTCTTTCTTTATGAAGAAGCTTCGTGCGCAGCCCCTCTCACCACAGGGATGTCTGGTAGTTAAACTTGATCTTCAGAAGATACTTCAGATTTACCTGTGCTACATCATACACAATGTACCTGAGGGAGCACGGTTAAAGAAAACAGGTGGTACAGATACAAATTAAGCTGAAAACACAAATACCCTGACAATTTATTTTGTGGTGACTGCTGTTAGGACATAAACACAACCCTTCAACTGTCTCATCTTCATGTCTTCACTGCTATAAGCAGTGCAAATGAGTCGATTTATGCATGACAGCTGGGTGAGCTACACAATGAAAAGTGTAGTCCTGTATTAAAAGACAGAAAGCTATAAAACTGTTTCCATGGGTGAACTCACTGGTCTTTAATTTATTATACCTTACTTGTACTGCATGTTGAAAGTGACTTAACTTACCTTCCCTATTGTAAACCTCTCTTTGATCTTTGATGTGTAAATGCACCGAGTTGCTGCTATGTGACTGGATCATTAGATTTTGTATTAATGACAAATGAACAGATACACCTAATGAAATGGCCGGTGACTGTAAGATAGAAATGTAACAAATTTTACTCACCTTTTTAACTGCACAGGTTATGTACAGACAAGCAGGTAAAAAAAAAATCATTACACATATAACCAAACAAACTAATATTAGAGGATACTCGTTGTACAGCAGACTTGTGTCATCAATATTAGTGTGGACTCCTTTTCCCAGAGGCACTTGCACTCCATTTAAAGTGACAGTGGCATTTGGATCGGGAGCTGTTCTACCCAAACCTGTAATAAAAAAAACCCAAAAGTGAATATTATTAAATGCACGCACATACACGCAGTTTTAAAAACTGACAGAGACAAAGGTAAATATTTCCTGCTGGGATGAATTTCATCGCGTTGTTAAGAACTACGCTGAAAAGCGTGGATCTAAATTACAGTTAGGGACACAGACTAAACAGAAATACAAAGCTTTAAGCACAATGTTTGCCATGTGAACCAAACACTTAGAAAAATAATACCAATTAAAATGCTGCAACCCATTATGTCTCTCACCTTTAACACTGTGCTTGCCCTTAGGTAATTTTGTAATATGAGAAGCCTTCTTCAGTTCATGCCTGCATTAGTTAAAAAGGAGGTTGCATTTATTTACACAGTCAGGCCAACATTTCAAAGGATGAAATATATATTTTTTTGCATTCAGACCGTCACTTACATGTTTCCTAGAGCAACCTCGCCGAGCAGAATGAGGCCCACAGGATCTGACTGGGAGGTATGGCAGTAGTTCGCACTCTTGGACACCATGTCAGCAAAGTACACACCTTTGCCAAACATGTAACCAGTCTGGAGAAAATTAAGCAGGACTGTAATGTTATGCAGGACTAAACACTAGAAACTATGGGTAAAGTTGGGGTATTTATTAGAAGGAGAGGTTTTTAATTCTTCACATCTTATCATCAACCTGGTTTCAAAACAACACTCACCACTGGGGCTTCTGGAGGGGCGATGCGGAGACCCTGAGACAGAATACCGGCGTAGTTGGTGGTTCGAGAGCCGTGCCACAATAGCTGGCGATTGTGCAGCTCCTCGAATGGACGGTATCGCTGGTGCTCTCCCTCTCTGACAATTTTAAATATCTAAAATACAGAAACACAATCAGAAGACAAACTAAGATTCCAAATCTATTAAAGCCATTAAAATGAAGCGGTTGTCCTGCTTAAACCCATTTTTACCAAGTTAATCAATCAATAAATTCAAAAAAAGAAAAAAAAAAGACTTGCCTCTTGTACTTCCAGTGTGTACGTGTTGTGCGTAGCAGCGTGGGTGTTCTTAACGTATTGCACGATGATCTCAGCTTCACTTGTGGTCTTGTCAACAACCTGTAAAGCAACAGATGTGTCACATGCATTTTTTTGTTTTTACATTTCAAAACTTAAATCGATCATCAGGGCAAAAATGAAATCTTGCCCACCGTTGATGATTAAGAACAAAACTTTACTCTCTAAAGAGCTGTGCTCCTTACCTCAATCTTTGTCTTGAGTTTCTCATAGTTTATGTCGATGGGGTCTTTCTCATTGTCCTGGGCTCCTCCTCTCAGTAAGCTGTAAGCCACTTCAATATCCAACAGGTTGTCCAACATCTGAACTTTAGCCTAAAACAGTGATGCATTTACAGATCAACCTTTTTAAACTCTGCATTAGGCTTAGTGGTGACATGACAAAGAAAGGTCAAACTCTAGATTGGGCAGTTTATGAGTCCTTACTTGAATGTAGTCCAGGTTGTTGAGCAGTGGAGGCTTCTTCATGCCAAAGTCATGAGGTATTAGGGTATAAAAGCGATTGGAGAGATCCAGTATCTGCGCCTCAGACACACACTCTGACACAGCCTTTAACAAAAGTAAGTTAAAAATGTAAACGTTGCATGATCAGGAGCTGCACAGATCTCATCCAACCACTGGTACAGAAGGACTAGTTGTTATGTCCAAAATTCATTCCAAACGATAGTATTAAAATGGATTTCAAAGCATTACAGAGTTACCGTATTTTCACGACCGTAAGGCGCACTTAAAAGTCTTAGATTTTCTTCAAAAAGTACGGCGCGCCCTATAGCGCAGTGCGCCCTGTGTGTTGTAAGGAGGACGTAGTAGAGAACACCATGAGAACGCTAAAGGGTGAAGTGTGGGCGCAACCCTGAAAATGGCAAAGAGACACGCTTATGAAGCACAGTTTAAACTGAAGGCCATCAGCTACGCGGAGGAACATGGAAATCGAGCAGCGGCGAGAGAATTTAAGATTAACGAATCGATGGTTCGCAAATGGAGGAAGCTAGAAAACAAGCTCCGGCAGGTCAAGAAAACGCAGCTGAGTTTCCGCGGACATAAGGCGAGGTGGCCCGAGTTGGAGGAAAGACTCGAGCGGTGGATCATCGAGCAAAGAACGAGCGGGAGAAGCATTTCGACGGTCACCATTCGGCTAAAAGCAGTTTCACTTTCACTTTTTGTGAAACTGTGCCATTTTTCCATCCGGACCAGGACTACGGTAGCGCAGCAACTTCCAGCGGATTATAAGGAAAAGCTGGCCATCTTCCGCTCCTACTGCAGCAAACACATCGGCGACAAAAACATCCAGCCCAGCCACATCACAAACATGGACGAGGTCCCGCTCACTTTTGACATCCCGGTGAGTCACACTGTGGAGAAGCAGGGGACCAGCACGGTAGCGATATGCACAACGGGGCACGAAAAGTCTTCTTTTACTGTTGTGCTTGGCTGCCATGCTAATGGACAGAAACTGCCGCCTATGGTGATTTTTAAGAGAAAGACTTTGCCTAAAGAGAAGTTTCCAGCAGGAATCATCATTAAGGCAAATGAAAAGGGCTGGATGGATGAGGAAATGATGAAAGAGTGGCTGAGGGAGGTGTATGTAAGGAGACCAGGTGGTTTTTTCCACGCATCACCATCGCTCTTAATCTGTGACTCTATGCGTGCCCATCTCACAGCCGATGTGAAAAAACTAGTGAAACAAATGAACTGTGAGCTTGCTGTCATTCCGGGAGGCCTGACAAAGGAACTCCAACCGCTGGACATCGGTGTGAACCGCCTGTTCAAAGTAAGGCTGCGAGCGGCCTGGGAGCGATGGATGACCGATGGAGACCACAGTTTCACTAAGAGTAGAAGGCAGCGCCGGGCGAGTTACGCCACAATTTGCGAATGGATTGTAGATGCTTGGGCTAACATGTCTGCTGGCACTGTTGTTCGAGCTTTCGCAAAAGCCGGCATCATTTCCGAGGAGCCGCACGGCACGGAAAGTGACTCTGACAGTGAAGAAAGTGAACCTGGCATGTTTGATGGAGATTTAGCGCAGCTGTTCAGTTCAGACACAGAGGATGAGGACTTCGATGGGTTTGATGATAAAAATGTGAGTACCAAACTTCGTTTTGCTCCTGCTTTATTTTTAAATACGCACACTTGTATGCTTGTGTGTTGTTGATGATGACGATTACTGGTAATAAAAATGTGAGTAAGGTACCGAACTCAGGTTTGCTCCCGCTTTATTTTTAAATACGCATACGGTACTTGTATGCGCCCTATGATCCAGTGCGCCTTATGTGTGTGTTAAATACAGTAATGGCACACATAACTGAGACTGCGCCTTTTAGTACAGTGCGTCTTATGGTCGTGAAAATACGGTATATAAAGAGGAATCCAACATAAATACCGATGCAACTCTCAGAGGAGCTGTTGACTGTCACTGACCTGCTGTACTTCAGTGAGGAGCGCATAGGCACTCTGGATTTGCCTCTTGCTCAGCTTACCGAGTGGCATCTTCTGGAGGTCAATCTGCAGACAGAAGAAGAATAAATCAGCCTGTCAAGTGCAAAAATACTGGTGGATGCCAGTGCTACCCCTCAGCATTCTAGTAGTTCCAGTATGGTATCATTTTCAAAATCCTCTGTTGCCTTGTTCTCAAGTTATGACATTCGCAACCTTGCGTTTCAAAGCCAGCTGCCCAACGCCCAGCAGGGTCAGCCTTTTACAGCTGAGGGGTAATAATAAGTAGTAATGCTCACAGAGCACTTTACATCATTATAAATTAACTTATTGTATTAGAAGAGTTATCTAATCTGCTGCTAAAATAAAAAGCACTTAAAATGTTCTTTGTGAATTAAGACGAGTATTTTCCTTAAATTGTTTAATCTCTTAAACATCAGTAAATTATTTTTATGTCTGTGACAACAGCCTAAAATGTCAAAAACTAAAGCACATTTACATTTATCCAGATGTCAATCTACAGCATCAGACACGATTTTTTGGGTTTTTTAATATACTTCTTAAAGTTGTACTTCTAAGTCAAAATATTACTGTATACTGCATATGTTTTATCCATCTGACTTGAATGAATGAACTTGCGAAAATGTGAAGTAAATACCACATCGGGCGAAATGGTAAAAATAACCCAAAGAACTGGAAGATCCTGATTTCAGTGTGTGGTAGGCAAGTCTTACCTCAAACTCGACCATGGCCTTCTTCATGCTTTCTACATCAAAGATCATCTTGATTAGCTCCTGGACAGGTTTGGCCAGCTTTGACTTGGTGCCAGCCGTGGCTGTCAGCCTCTTCACTGCCTCCTCATCCTGCACAGAAACACAAGGGGTCACTAAGAAATTAAAAATCCACAACATGTCAGACGAGATGTTGACTTATTACTGTGTATGTGTACCTGTCCGTAGTCAATCTCCAGCGGGTAGAACTTATTGGGATATTTGGTGAAGTTGGACGAGCCCCAGTCATTGCCCGTCTTCTCCTTGTACACACCCAGGAAATTATCCAGAGCAGAGTTCTTGTCATGGAATTTGTCCAACTTGTTTCCTCCGATAGTTGTACCCACTCTGCCCCATGACCTGAACACCCAGTACCTACACGCATGTCACAGAGGGAAGAGATACATGAGTTAGTGTCTGGATAGATAACATTTCCACGAATGGGGGGAAATGGTAAACAATAGGCAAAGCCTAACTGCAGCCAACACAAAGAGGTCCGATTACCGTTTCTGTACATCATCCTCAAGCAGCTGCAGTTTATAGTAAGAGTTAGTTCCTCTGACAATATCCACAAGACCGAGTGTAGCACTGTACATCTTCCCATTCTGCTCCAAGACATGGGCACTGTTCTCCAGACCTGGGAAAAAAATAATAATTAATTAAAATTGTGGGGGGGAAAAAAAAAAAGAGAAATGAAGCATTTTCAGTCCATGGTACTAATGACTACCTGAGTCTGGATCCACAGCAGCTCCACCTTTGACTGTGAGTTTCATCTTCTTGGATTTGCTACCACCTGTAATGCCACAACTGTTTAATGTATGCACTAAATGTCACATTGTATACCGCCGCAATTGTTCTAATGCATTCATTCAGTATTTCCACATTAAGTGCCCTTTACCTTCCTCCTCTTTCACCCTCCCTGTGCTCTTAGTAGCCTGTGTTCCAGACTTGGAGGCCACAGATGGAGCCTGAGCTTCGACTTTAACCTCTGCCCCCCAGGGGGAGATGGCGTGCAGGGAGACCAGCTCCTGGAGGGCTTTGCCCGATGACTTGATGTCAGTGAGGAAATCCTCAGAGACCACACGCACGCCAGCGTCCCTTACTTCCTCCATCTTCTTACTCATCTTCTCCACCTCCTCTGTCAATACATGGCAAAGTTTGATGTTATATCATTCCTTTTCTTACTGAGAGTACTTGTGATAATTCTCTCTTTAACAAATCGTTACTCACTCTTGGTGCTTATACACAATGAGGCCTTGTTGACTGTGCCGGTAATCTTTCCACCGAGCTCTTCCACAGCAGCTTTCAGATCATCCTTGTTCTTAGTCAGCTTGCCCACAGTCAGCAGCTTCATGCCAGTAAGAGGCTTGTCTAAGGGACAAAACACACAGAATAAAACATTTTGTTAATAACAAGAAAAATGTTAAGAATTTTTTCATTGCATTTTGTCCGTGGTACCAAGAGGAAGGAAGATTTTTAATGTTTTACACAGTCTTTTAAGTTTTTCTCACCTGAAGGTGCTCCCTGTGGCAGTGGCTCGGTCGGAGCGCTGGATGCACTCGGTAGTGGTTCTGATTTGGCCGCTGTCAGGGTTTTTGTGGGAGCCTCTTTAGGGTAAACCCTGTCCTGCCGCTTGAATTTGAATTTTTTCAGAAAAGAAACTTCGTGGAATTCCTAAAATGGAAAGAGAATATTTCAGAGACACAGAGCAAACAGGTAACTACAAATTAGTTTTATATAGCAGTTTAATTTTTCTTCCTCAGTCCTGCTCATTGGCTAAGGCCACCTCATTTATTTACTTTTCATTCTCCCATTGGTGACAGTACGTATTCTAGAAAGTTTCACACGCTCCACCAGGAAAGACTGTTGTTGGTGTCAAAAAACTAAGACAGTACCACCACAGAAAACTTAGGATGATTCAGTGACTACGGGAGGGGCTACTGCAAGAAATATAATACAGACTGACACATGCAGCCCACAGATTTTGTCCAGGGCAGCTATCCAGCCATAGTAATTGCTCCAGCTTGTGCTGTGCTAACAGGAATGTAGACTAGTTGTTAAAAGGTAACAAAGACAAACTTGTTCTGCAACTGTGGAAAAGACGTCTACATATAGTTAGAGTGAGATGAGGTGACCAACCTTGGGAATGACCCAGTCTTTGCGTAAGGGTGTTGTGGTTTTGAACACACACTTTGTCCAGGCAGAAATGTTTCCTGTGCAGTAATAGGCGTCACCCTTAAACACCAGCTGGCCCTGGCACTCCTTACAGGCCTCGAGAGCACCAAAAGCCATACCATCGGCCAGGCTGTCAACTACCTGCAAGTCCAAAAACATTCGTCATCAAACAGAAGAACAGCAGCACTCCTCAGAAAATTTTAGCTTTAACTGTATTCATGAGCAGTAAATATAGAATCATCTCCTTTCCAATATGCTACGTTAGACACAAAATACAACAAGCTTCTCTTACATTGGTCTCTCCAGAGGGAACTTCCTGGCCATTTGCAATCAGCAGCTCCTTCATATCATTGGCTGAACAATATTTTCGCAGCTTGTCCTTAATTCCCCAAATAAGCTGGCTTTGATTCTGCAGAGAAGTGCAGCCAAGACACACGCACAAACAAATTAATGCAACATCGGAAAAGATCAAGGTTTAACACGTGAGAAGTAACATTAAAAAGTACCTTTAATTGTTCTTCTAGCTTTTTCTTCTCGTCGTCGTCTTCTCTCTTCTGTTTTTTTGACGCTCCATCAACATCATCAGTTTTCCGCTTTCTGTGAGGACAAACATAACATTTCTTTAAAACTTTTTTTTTCAGTTAGTTCAACAAGGACAAAAGGTGAAAAAACATCCAAATTAGCTTCCTAACTGAGCCTCAGAGGATCACAGGATAGCAGTCAAGATGAGGAACAACAAGCCTGATTCTGACACCTTCAGTCATTAAGCAGATCCAATTGGGCCTAATCAGTTAATGGACACACACAAACGCAAGTTAGTACATGTCTGCACAGCCCCAGGTGTCAGTGTTGATATCGTGCATTCTGCTCTGACGAGGAAAATGCTTTTAGCATCCTGGGAGACCAGACATGCACACGTGTTTCAGTTAATGACCATCCAAGTCTCAGACAAACCTCACTCATCAGACAACAGCTGAATCTATGGGGAGGAGGAGGATGGGGGTGGGGCTGCACATAAATCAATGTGGTAATGCGTTTCAGCAGAAGTCTGTTTGCTTTTTTTCTGAGTGAAGACGGCCAGTGAAAGAATAATACTGAAGAAGCTTTTAGATTCTCTGCTAAAATCATCGTAAACAGATGCGAGCTGCTGCAGACGGGTGAGTAATTTTCCTTCTTTAATGCATTTTATTACCACTCCAAGTTTGTTTTGCACCTTATTTCTCTTTTTAGGACAAACATGGAGGCCACCACAGCATTGTTCCAACTCTACACTTTCCAAAAAACAACAAGCAACTCCTCCCATCTGTTGCCCCCTTTTCTAAAAGCTTTCCAGAACTTTTCATCTGCTTCCATTTCTAATGCCTCCTATTCAGCGTCGCCTCCACCTGAAGACTTGGTGATTTCCCCCAACGTGACGTACATGGCGGCTGAGCTCGTCATCGCCTTTTTCTCCACTACAGGAAATCTACTGGTCTGTGTCGCTGTGGGCCTCAACCGCAAATTGCGCACCGTCACCAACTACTTCCTGGTCTCGCTCGCAGTTGCTGACATTTGTGTGGGCGCAATCGCCATTCCCTGTGCCATCCTGACCGACATTGGCATGCCGCACCACAATCTCTACCTGTGTCTTCTCATGCTCAGCGTTTTAATCATGTTCACCCAGAGCTCCATCTTCAGCTTGCTGGCAGTGGCTGTGGAGCGCTACATCGCCATCTTCATGCCTTTCCGATACCAGGTCCTGATGACGCCTCGCAACGCTGTGCTGGTGATCCTCGCCACATGGATTCTGGCGTTTCTCATCGGACTTGTGCCTCTGATGGGCTGGCACAAGACGCCGCCTGACACGGGCTACTGTTTCTTCGTCCTTGTGGTGGACATGACCTACATGGTCTATTTCAATTTCTTTGCTTGCGTGCTCACTCCTCTGGTGATCATGTTCCTCATCTACGCCCAAATCTTTGTCACAGTTAAGCAGCAAGTGCGGCGCATCACATCTGAGCAAAGCGGCAGAGGTGACGGACAAATCAGGACCGCGGCCAGCATGCGGCGAGAGATGAAGACAGCTACTTCTCTCTTTCTGGTTCTTTTCCTCTTTACGGTCTGCTGGATCCCACTTCACATAATCAACTGCTTCCTGCTTCTGTGTCCACGCTGCTATGTACCTCTTGAGCTTCTGCTCACAGCCATCATCTTGTCACACGCAAACTCTGCTGTCAACCCTTTCCTTTATGCCTACACCATGACGGCTTTCAGGGACACATTTAAAGCTATTTTTATGTGCTGCAGGACAGTGGTGGACAGAGAGGCTTTAAATGAGACCAACAGCAGGGATCAACGCTAGAGCTGATCATAACTTTAATCCCAGGCTTCAAACCGAATAAATGATTTTGGCTCACCCCTCAGATTTGACAGCAGGGAGCCTCTTCTTGAGCTCTTCTTTGTCCTCTGCCCGCAGTGCATTGAATCCCTTCAGCTGAGCGGCGCTATACTCGGGCTTGAAAACCAGCTCCTCCCTGCGGCTCACGAAACACGCCGTGTGGTACCAGCGGTCAATAAGACCCAGCTGTGGCTTCTCGGGGTCCACAGTTTTCTTGGACACACGAATCTGATCCTGGAGGTTCAAATGGATCAAATATTTATGGGAAAATGACAAAGTTAACCCACCAGATGATTAAATAATTAAATTTAAACAACAGTTTTCAGACAATAAAAGCAGTCCCAAACCTTTTCTATTTTCTGCTCACAGCCTTTGCATGTGCTGCGGTTTGACTTGGCGTATTCCACAGCAAAGTCATTCAGCGTCTTCTCGCCTTTAGCGCCACCCTTCTGGTCACCTTTCCCTACAAGATCAAAAATTGAACATGTATATCTTTTTATAGCTGGTTCAGTTATCAGTAATAAAACATATCATGATGAGTCTACAGATGTATAGATATATGTATAGGTTAAATCTGAGTTATGTCAGACCAACTACAATTGAAATAGCTGTCTGTTTTCATTCAAATGACTGACAGACTCAGTGTTCAGCTCTAAATAAGCCTACCAAAGCTTCACCTATAGTCTAGTCATCAGGAAACCATTTAAAATATATAATACAGTCTTTGATTTTCTTTCCAAAGTCAACAACTGCTATAAATCCTTGTGACTGAGCAGGTAATTATGTTCTCCTCTCATGATAAGGGCATTTACACTAAAGAGTGAAATTACTTTATGATTTGTCTTTGCTGTTGCACTGATTGATTCTTTGATATAGCAATGTTTAACCGCTGCTTAGTAACACTGTTACTCCTCCGATTGCCTATTATAACTAAAAGAAGCTTAAGATAACATTAATTAAGTCGTCCAACCATTTCCACGAGGGGTCACAGCCTAATAAAACTGAAGTACTGACCTCCTGCGGCGCCACCGCTTTCTATGGCCTTTTTCACCTTCTGTTGGTCATCCCAGCGGAGATCAGAAAACCCAGCGATATCAGCGGTGGACTGAGCTGATGCTCGCTGCCAGAAGCAGGAAAAGTGGTGCCAGTGGGGGACCTTCCCATCAAACATGGGAGACTGGAGAACAAAAAACACAGATGTTTAACTTTACAGTGTAAAGCGTCTCTAATTGCTTCTTCCAGCTCGATGGTTATATGATGCCTCAGAAGGGTAATATTTTCCTGCCAGACTTATTTAATCATCTCTTTTCTTTACCAATGCAATGTTATGTGTAGGGCATTCAATCCATTTATTACATGACACAAAGATACTTTGGAACTACTCTTAAGTTAAATCCAGGTTGTGCAAAATTTTGACAAACAGCCCATGGCTTTGAGACATTTTTGTGGACATCAGTATAAAAAAATAAGATGTAAACATGCCGTTTTCTAGCATGTATAGCTATGAAAATTGAATAAATATTGTATATTTAGGACATAACACATTTTTTAAGGTTTATATACAAAGATTCAAAAACATATTTTTCTTATTTTACTAAGGCATACTTTATACAATGTGTAAACTAAAGTGGCTCAAGAATAGAGCCCTGTGTGACCCCTACATTCATAAAAAAGGTGCATGAAGTGCACAAAAAGTACTTTACACTTTGAGGATTTGTATGAATTACACAGACTGAATGTGGCAGGTCTTTAGAGAGAAAAGTTGAGTGACCTGAGAATCCTGAGCTGTTCCCATCAACCATGAGTAAACAGGCAGCCACATAAGCAGCTCTCCGACTCTTTAAGTGATTACCTCTCTGTGGGGCAGCAGCAGTTACCACGCAGTGGTATTTCTGCTTCTGTGTGCTGTGATTTTTTTTCCCCTATTATTTGTCTTCTGGGGTAGACAAACTCTGAATATCTGCAGCCTTCAAGCATAAATTAAATTAGCTCATGAAATGCAAGATGCATAATAGCCAGACAGAGACAAAAAGGCTCCGCGGCTCTTTGTGATGGACAGGAGTGCACAGACAATGTCAGCCATTTAAATGCTAACGAGGGCCTGATTCGGCGCAACTGAAACCACACCATAAGCTGTATTTTCCTACTCTCCAGTCTGCTCCTACCCATCCACTACACCCGTACAACAGCCCGCATGCTTTACTCAGATAGCAGCACCCAGATAGCAAGCCAGTTAACGGAGCGGCTTTGCCTCCACACATCGCCACCTTACCTGCACCATGATAGCCATCCTCAGCGAGTCTTTAGCTATGTTTTCTTTGCATTTTTTGCACGACGCGCGGCCACTTTTGGCGTATTCTACCCTGTACAGCTTGTCCTCTTGTGAGTCTGCCATAGTTGATTTTTTTTTTTAATAAAACAGAACTACACAAATTCACCACGAGCCGAACAACTTTCTTCGGGTGACGAGGAACCGCAACAATCAACGCACTGGCGGAGAGAAGCCCGCGTGCCTGCAGAGAGAAGAGTCACGTGGAGAGTTCTCACTCCGTCTCTGTTTCCCACCGCACCAGCGGCTCTCTCATCTGGGAAAACTACAGCTCTAAACTCGCAATCTCAATCCCATTCTTCCCGAGTGAGATATGAGCGAGTGAAGGTGACAGTATGCTGCACATGCATACATCTTAAAGTGTGATTTTTAAGATTTAGACATTGAAATTTGGAGTTTAGCCTCTGAAGTAGAGCCTGTGATGCATGGTGTGCTACATGTGCTGCAGATAATATCGGTAATAAAGAGGCTATATCATTTTTGTAATCACTGTGTATGCATACAAAATGTTTGCCCTGTGTCACATTAAGGCCTTCACTCCGGACCCGTGGTACCGGACCTGTGTGCTGTGGTACAATGATGTTTTCATTGTTTTCATACATGTTTTAAATCATTTATCCTGCAGTAATGTCCCTTTTGGCATTAATAAAGTACCTACCTACACTAAAGACCAGAACTGAATTAAGATCTAAAGGAAAATAATTCAAAACTTTATCAAAATGACACAAAATCCATTAACACATACCTTAAAAATTAAATGACTAAAATATGCAACTGAATTGTGTAAAACTAAAAAACAACAGCAACAACAAAAAACAACAACAACAAACCCTATTCAGCTTTGCTTAAATTTGCATCTTGACTTAAGAAACACAGAAATTCTCTTCAGTACTATACAAAATCCAACAGATACATGAAAAACACTGTGACTATTAACATTATTATGATTAATGTATAGTATTATTATGTTTATTATATGATTATTATGATTATATTATTATTATATGATTATATTACTGTTATGCTTAAGGCTTTTATAAAGGCTTTTTATAGACCATATATTTATATTTGATTAATTTTAGAAAAAAATGTGAAAATAAATATATTTCTGTCCTATGACAACAGTGAAGCAGCATTCAGTGAGATAATGTTACAGAACCTTAATCGAAAAATTTAATGGAAAATAAAACCAGTATGTGATTGCAGTCTACAATGTTTGTCAGGAAACCTTTGTTTATGTCTAGGAAAGGAGTGTTAGATACTAGATGAGCTAACTTCTGTAGAGATTATGTTTTTTTTTTTTTCTGTGAACCTTCCGGGTGAACCATCTTTCAAAATAGAGCATCAGTGAGCCGGCTGCAGAATACCCGCGCTGGCTGCAGACAAAACTAATGGAGTCACGAGCAATCGTCGTGACTATCAAAGAAAGGAAGACACACCTCCAAGAAGAATACACCTTGAAAAAAGAGTTTAATAAGAGTCTCATGTCATTAACAATTAATAATACAGAGTTAAAAAATTAAAAGCACCCAGCTTTATGGCAACAATTGATTTTATTAATAGAAACTGGACTGGTTTGAATGTTTTTGTAAAAATTATATTAAAAAATGAAGTAAAAAGTTTTGCTGATACAGACGTACTATTCGCCGTGAACATTTCTATACTGTAACAACAATTAAACGTGTCTTTGGTATCTATTTAAAAACTGCACAAAGTCCCATAGAGGAGCTTAACATTAATATTTAAAGTTAAAAGACAAACAAAATAAAGACTGGCGTGAATTTGTGTCAGTTTGAATCAGACCTACAATGTAAAACATTCCTACATCAAGAGAAACCAAGCATCTTTGTTTGATTTTGATTTTAATAAATGATCAAGGTAAAAAAAGAAAAAAAAAGTACACCATTTTACATATCTGGACATAATCACTCTGGTTCTTAGTTAGGACCGAAACTTCAGCTGAACAACAAAATAACATCAACATATGACATATTACACAGTGTTGTCCACAAAAACTAAGCCAAAGTGCAGAAGCAGAGTGTGAAAAACTAAGTGCACTCTTACTGTTTCCATAGGAATTAACAGAGGAAGTAGCAGACAGGTCCTGCTAATTAAATGCACTTAATTAATTGATTGTCAGTGAGTATGAGCACCTATAAAGAAGTAGAACATTTGGCAGTTTGATGGTCTGCTGCATTCAGGTGTGTGTTAATGCCAAGGAGCAAAGCAAAGGCTGCCTATCAGTCCGGAAAAGTTTATAAAGAAACTTCCAAACAATTTGATGTCCATCATTCTATAGTGAAAAACCTTATTCTCACTATTATATTATATATCTCACTATTATAATATCTTTTGCTATAATGCACAGCATCATATTTGGTGAAAACATAGCATATCAGCACATGCACCTCGTACTAGCTCTCAAGCACGGTGGTGGAATTGTAATACTCTGGGCTTGTTTTGCAGCAACAGGAAGTTGCAGTCATTCCTCTGTATACCAAAGTATTCTAGAGTCACATGTGAATGGCCTGGTATGGTAAATGGCCTGTATTTATATAGCGCTTTTTACTAGTCCCTAAGGACCCCAAAGCGCTTTACATATCCAGTCATCCATCCACCCATTCACGCACACATTCACACACTGGTGATGGCAAGCTACATTGTAGCCACAGCTACCCTGGGGCGCACTGACAGAGGCGAGGCTGCCGGACACTGGCGCCACCGGGCCCTCTGACCACCACCAGTAGGCAACGGGTGAAGTGTCTTGCCCAAGGACACAACGACCGAACCTTCCGATTACAAGGCGAACTCCCAACTCTTGAGCCACGATCGCCCCGCCACCTTTGTGACAGGGAAAAATTGTAATTGACTCATTGAACAGTAAAATGATCCCAAGCACAGAAGCAAATCTGCAACAGAATGGTTGAAAAAAGAAACGAATCAAGAAGTTGCAATGGCTCGGTCAAAGACCAGACCTTAACTGACTGAAATGCTGAAAGAGAGCTGTTCATAAATGATTGGCTGCAAACAATATTACAAAATTCCTCCACAGGGATGTGAGATACTGATAACGTTTATCAGGGCTTAAACATGGGACTCTCCACCATTTGATCTTAGAAATGAAGAAGCTTCACGGATGACAGGTGAAACTTAGAGGAGTCCACTCGCTTTTCTTTCCCAGCCCCTTGGATTACCATGACCTGGATGACTGAGGACCTTCACATAGATAAAGTTTTACAGAAAACATTTACATCAAGTTATTGTTGCTAAATGTGGTTCTACAAGTTACGGAGGTGGACTTAGTGTACTTTCACACACTGCTTCTACATGTGGTGTTCTACATCTGAGGTTGTATTTCAATGCATTTAAGATCTTGTAAGGATGAAATGATTTTTTTAGGTCCTAACACAAAGAACCTTAGTACTGACAGAGGTTTTGCTTTCTTTTTTACCATGACAGTAAGAGGAATACAGTGATATGTGAGGTGTTTTTGGCATTAAAACTGTTTCAGTGTTCCTCTTCTGAATCTCATAAATTCAGAACAACACTGACTCTGACAAGATAGAAAATAAGAAATAGTGGCTCAGTGGAAACTATGCAAATACAGTATTTACAAAAGTAAACCAAGCAGCAATCACTTTATAAATAAAGGGATTTTCTTTCTTTTTGGATTATGTTGCATGAGTGAAATATACTGACCAAAATCTCTTTAACACATGTGAAATTATTGGATACAAAGTAGAAATAATGCTTGACTTCACAACATAAATGTACTAATTAAGATAATACAAACAAACAAACAAACAACATTCTATATTGGCCATTTGTAGTCTATGAGAATTTGTACTAAGAGGTAGTGTTTTGCTTGGAGGTCTGGAGTCTTGCTGATGTGTTATCCCAGCAAACATAAAGACATGTTGGCTCTTTCTTTCTTTCTTTCTTTCTTTCTTTCTTTCTTTCTTTCTTTCTTTCTTTCTTTCTTTCTTTCTTTCTTTCTTTCTTTCTTTCTTTCTTTCTTTCTTTCTTTCTTTCTTTCTTTCTTTCTTTCTTTCTTTCTTTCTTTCTTTCTTTGGCTGTAGCTCAAGTGGTAGAGCAGGTCATCCACTGATCGGAAGGTTGGTGGTTCGATTCCTGGCTTCCCCTAGTCTACATGCCAAATATCCTTGGGCAAGATACTAACCCCAAAATTGCTCTCCGATGCATCCATCGGAGTATGAATGTGTGTGAGTGTTAGCTATAGCGCACTTAGAAAGATGTGCTTGTGCGAATGGGTGTGAATGGGTGAATGCACAAGTTGTGTAAAGCGCTTTGAGTGCTCAGATGAGTAGAAAAGCGCTATATAAGAACCAGTCCATTTACCATTTCTTTCTTTCTTTCTTTTTTTTACAAAAAACCTTAAAATCAGTGCTTATAGTGTATAGATATGGCAATAATAGTAATGAAAAAGCACTTTGCACTGCTTACAACATACTTGTGAAATGTAAGAGGCCAGAACTTTGATTAAATAGCACAGTTAACTCCTAACCAACTAAAGTTCAGACCACATACCACTCGGTGTGTCATGCAAAGATGAACGTTTGGGTCCAGAAGTCAAGAAATATGAGCATGGATGATTTCCTATAAATTCCTCTTAACTTGTCCATTTTGCTTGAGATGCCAAAAAAGATGGGTATGATGCAGTATTGGAAGAAATAAGAATAAAGGCTTAAACAGGTTTGGGCTCCTGCCACGGGTAGCTCAGTATTTTGTCTGTGAAGCTAATTCAGTTATGGCAAAGCATTAAAGGAATATGGCTGCAGTGTGTCCTGGCCTACGTGCAGCCATTTGACCCTGACAGTCTCCTCAGCGCTGCAGTCTGGAGGGAGTCCGATTGAACCTCCTGTTGCCCTCTCTCATCTTCTCCTTGTGTCTGGCCTGGACGAGACTGAACACCACCTCTGCCAGCGTCATGCGTCCTCCTGTCTGCCCTGCCAGGCGGCCATCTGTCCCATCGTTGGCCATCTTACTGCGCATGGTCCTGATGAAATAGGTGCGGACTTTCCCCTGGTGCTCACTTACCTACAATGAAAAACATAGATTAAAAAGTGAAGATGTGTATATTGTCACAGTTAGGCTAAACACAGAGGTTATTCTACAAAATTTGTATGATAATGAAGACTTTCTGAACATAAATTTGCTGCTGGCAAGATGTTTTTATGCTTGCTGGATAACTGAGATGGTTTATCGAACAGAAACCTCTAGAGCAAGGATCCAGCCATAGCAACACATTATGAATCACCTTAAACTCTGAGGTTTTTGTATAAAATGTTTCTCCCACCCTTAAAAAATGCAACATAATAAAATCAAAGGAGATCAAATAATTCCCCCCCTTCTGGAAGTCAGAATAAAGTTCCTAATTCCGAAGATGTCATTCATTGATTTAAGAACCTTACCTTATAGACCACAATGCTGTGGCGTTTTAAAAATAAACAACACTTGTTTAAGCTTAACTACTCTTCATAGTCAGTCTCCACTCACCCCTTTGACAAATATTTCTCCACGCAGCTCCAGGACGAAGCCCCAATCTGTCAGGATCCTTCGGGTGGCTTCGGGTACTTGGATGCGTCCGCTCACACCTGTGCTGTCCATGCGGCTGGCTAAGTTCACTGTGGAGCCCCAGATATCGTACTGCGGTTTGGTGGCACCGATCACCCCAGCGACCACGGGCCCGTGAGCAATGCCTGCATGAGTCCAAACCCAGACAATAATTTCAGATATTTGCTACAACACTAGAAATCGTGCGTGTGTGCTTTTGCGGGGCTGTGGCAGGGCAGCTTCTTACCCACACGCAGCTGAAAGCGTTGAGTAGAGTTCCTAATAATCTCTTTCAAGGTCTCCTGCATCGCCAATGCAAACAAAACCAGCTCGCTCAGGTGGTTCCATTCATCCATTGATTTCTGGAGGAGACAAAGATAAACATACAGTTTCATGCAAGGAGATAATATCATAACAAGTACCACAAATCAAAGCAAAGCTAATAAGACAAAAGGAAATAAGACCACATACAGAAAAATCTCCCACCTGTTTATCTGGAGCTAAACCTGATGCCGCCATGTAGCAGCTCCCAATTGTCTTAATCTTCTCCACATGGTGAAAATACGGCTCCTCAAACAGCTTGTTAGAAGATAAGATTAAATTACACATCAAGTTTAGCAGCTGACTTATGCAATTAGAGGCTATCCTATTTATCAAAGCAGGACTTGTGTCAACCCACAGCCTGGATTGAACTACACTGTCTCTGTTTTATTTTAACCGATAAATAATTGGACCAAAAGGGATAATCCATAAATAAACCACTGTCATATGATCATTTTGAGTCCAACACTCACCTCATCAAAGCCGGCAATTATCTCATTGAGTAGGCGGAGGCATTCCACTCCTTCATGCTTGAACTCTTTCTCCTCGAAGTACTCATCGAACCCAGCGATGGAGGCAAACATGACGCCCACTTCATCATAGGATTGGGAGTAAAGATCCTAAAAGAAGAGTCATGATGGGTGATTTCTTCAAAATCCTCTTTGTTTGAGTCAGGTAAGGTACTGTGCAAAAGTCTCGAGCCGCCCAACGTTATAAAACCACATCATTTGTTCCAATTTGTTTAGTTGAATTGATGAAAAATGCAAAGTATAACACAGTTTGACAGTCATAAAATAGTATTTTTGCACCAAGAGCGCATGCATGTGCATGATGTGTCTTAAAACTGGACAAGTGGACGACAAAAGAAGAAACAGGACCTGAGAGATGCACCTGGCCCTCAGTTGATCCATCTACTGTTCACTGAAGCCTGATCAAAAATGGTGTCAGTGGAAGGGTGGCTGTCAAGAAGCCATTAATAAGTAAGGGAAACAGGGAGGAAAGTAACTGAATATCCATGGCAACGAGTCTTATAAAGTGGTGAATCCAAATGTGAAATTATGTTAAAATCACCGTCGCTATGTACTGAGGAGGTAAAGCGGTATAACATTGAGTGTCTACAGCCATGTGTAAAACATGGTGGAGGTTCTGTCATGGTTTGGGGCTGCATATCACCCAGTGGGGTTGGAGATCTTTTAAAAAATGATCGGATTATAAATAAAGGAAAGTGCCAGATTTTAAAAAGTACTACATAACGTTAATTTTAATTGTACAATTTCAATATAAGTTAAACCGTAGACAGAGGTTGCTATTCATTGGTCCAATCAGTATTTTCAAAGCACTGATGGTTACTCAGACTGATTCTGCTGTGGACCAGACTATGAGTCAAAAGAAGTGAGGCTAAAGGTTTTGGGGTGTTTCAGCTACCTCGTCATGCTTGCTCCGGTCCAAGAAATGTTGAGCTACATGAACTGGTAGGATGTTGTATAGCAAACACTCATTGTGTTCCCGCAACTCCCTCATGTCTGCCACCTCCTGCTGGGCCTGCAGACGCCACAGGAAGTCCAGTCTGGCAGTAGCCTCCCACTGGATAGAAAAGATACAGCGAGATAGAACATCATCTACCTGCAACACAGTCCTGTGTGACAGAAAACAGTTTTAGTTTCAATAACACAGACCAGAAAGTGTTGCTATAGTGACAGGATCATCTATAAGTTCAATCTGGGAAAATGAAGTGTATGAGCACCTGACGTCCATTATAGAAGACGGCAACAATAAACATGGCCATGAGAAGGAAGGAAATTCCATTTCTTCTGACATAGTGAGACCTGTAACAAAGTATATTAGGAAAATCGATACACTCTGTGGGCAAAAATATACCTACACATTACACTTAAAGGAGATGCTCAGCTTTGGAACACATGGCATGAAGCTCCCAGTGCACAGTTTTTGTGCTGATGTTAATGTAGGATGAGGTTGGCTCAATTAACTGGTGTGGCCCAAAACTTTTGATCATAAATTGTGTATAGAGGCGAATATTTAAATATAGCACTGTGTAGTAAAACTACAGCAGCTGTGCAGTTTGTATGCTGCTCGCTGCTCATACACTGACCTGTGCAGCGTATCGTGGCGCGTGAGTGAGACAAAGGCGAGGTGGCTGAGGTAGGAGTAGACAGCCACTGCTAGCAGCAGCGTTGCCAGCTTCAGCAGAGAGTTCAGACGCAGAAAAACCGCACACGTCACCATGGCAATCACCCCGCTCAACACAAAAATCTAAAGGGAACAAATTGGGAAAGATGAAACAAGCAGTAATAACCTCATGTTACTGAAACCCAATGTGATTTATTGTTAGTATTTTTAATACAAGACAGACATTTGGATAAATCAACAGGAAATCACATAAAATCTCTATAATAATTGTCCCAAATTTAAACTACTGTTTGCTTGCCTCAGGGTAAGAGCAGACAGTGAGTGGACGTGAGCCTGTGCCAGTCTTCTCAGTTATGTCAGCCTCTCCTGTGTTCATGAGGATGCACCACACCTGCAAACAGCACAAAATGTTCCAACCTGATTCTGCATCATAGAGCATAACAAATATAAACCGGTAGTCAAACTTTCTTAAAACTGGTGATTTAAAACCTTTAATGAGGTTTTGCTTAATTTTGTGCTTTTTTCTAATAAAAAGAAGGTTTACTAAATAATTTTATCACTGCAAAAGAACCCCTTTACCTTCTTATATCTAAATGGGCTTTTTACATCACACGAAAGACCCCTGTGCTTACTTCATTTTTTACCTTCTTGCACTCCTCTGTCCTGTTTGCATGCCAAGTGTGCTATAAATATCAGCAGGGAAGTGCAACTTTCCTCTTTTTGCATATGCATTTCAGAGAGGATTATGCAAATTAATGTGCATTTGGTTTACAAGGGTCAGTTACCAGGTGCAATACTGCAGACATACAAAGGAAAAAGTCGTGTTGAAGAACATGGCAGTTTATGTAAATTACTCTTCTCTTGTGTTATTCAGACTCTCACCATGTCAGTAGAGGCCAACCCAAAGTTGATGAAGATCGCTATGAGAGTAAACAGGTTACGGGCACTGTTGTTTTCATGAATCCAGCAACAGAAGTGCTGCAGTGATGAAGGAGTCCACTTGAACTCTTCGGCAAGGGCAACAAGTAGCAGCAGCACGTGGGCAAGCAGAAAGACTGAAAACTGGAGGACAGCAGGGAACAGTCTACGATTGGGGAGGGAAGAGGGGGTTAAGAAGAAGAAGAAAGTGAGTGAAGTCATGAATGTTAATAATATTAATACAGTGTAGAACAGAAAAAAACAAGTTCAGGTGTCCAGTGTGACTGCACGGGTCAGTGCATTCTTTTAAATACCAGCAGGTGGCACCAAAGTAAAGAAAAACAAAAACTTAAGCACAGTAGCAATAAAGTCTGGTCAAAACACTACAGGGAGCTCTTTTTATAATACTGGTTATACCGATGTGGAATTGATATTTATTTAAAATGCTATAAGCTGGATTTAGGTACAAAATGACTTAATGGAATCATAATAAGTGGAATTAACAGTTGTAACATATTGGAGTTTCCTACCTGGGGGCAGGGATGAGGGCCTGGGCAGCCATGAGAAACAGAAGCAGGATGAAGGAGCAGACCAGATTGGAGTTGAACATTTCATCTCTCATCTGGGAGAACTGGATGGGCCAAAAGCGAGAAAAATAAATGTCACTTTTAGCTGCGTCTTTAAAAAACAGTTTGCATCTCTATCTTTTCTTCACAGTCTACCTTGTCCTCGATGTTTGTGTCCTTGAAGACAAGGGTCAGTGGTGTGATGTGCTCTCTGTGCATACGCTCACTACTTCGAAGCTCGATGGCATGCTTGATGCGTTTGTTAATCTCTCTCGAGTTGGACTGCCAAAGGGTGGGCATTGAGCCATTTGTAAAAGCAGCTAGAATCTAAAAGAAAAGAATAGAAATGACTGATTAGGTGAGTACAGGTGAGTCTCAGATGTGCCGAGCTCTTCAGATTCTTCAATTCAAATTCGTCACCACCTGACCAAAGGCACCAAATTCAGCACCTTCCTTTCTGTTTGGTATTTGCGCACTTACGCTGTTCATGTCAACGACAGTCTTAAAAGGTATGTCCGGACTCCAGGTTTGAATTGGTTTTTGAACTTTGGGGGGCTTGATGTGGTTAACTTTGTCTCTGTCCTGCTGAGGGCAGATGAGGAAGGTGTCAATATTGTATTTTCGTAGGAAAGCATTCCTATCACGACCATGGCCCTCTTCTGTCTTGTAAGTGCCTTCTAGACAATCGAGAGTTGCCCTTGAGATGTGGATGCGTCTGTTTCAGGGAGAAAGAAAAATTCATGCAGAAAGAAATTAAAAAATATTGTGGATGATGTAAGACAAGAGGTCATCATTAATGCATCACCAGATGAAAATATATACCCCCTCCAAATGTACCTATTACGAAATTAAATAGCACGTTTTTTATTCTTTTCTTAAATATTATCTTACAGAAAGCCTGGAAACCTGTCAGGCACATCTTTGTCAGGTAACATACTTGACAGGAGTTTCTCTAATGGTTGCTGGTGCTCACCCAGGTATGCCCCCCGCTTCCAGCATGTTGGCGATGCCCACGTCCCAGGACCAGACATCAAAGTGCCATTTCTGCAGACCCAATACCCCACAGAGGACAGAGCCCGAGTGGATGCCGATCCTCATGTCCATGTCGAAGTTCAGCTGCTTCTGTACATACCTGGTGATTTTGTGAGGTAAAGTGATCGTGTCTTACAAACAAAAATAGGATCTTACACTCTCATATGGATACCTATAGACCCATAAGAAGGTGGACCCTTTTTCAAGGTTGACGCAGAAGCATTGTGTTACACAATGTATTGATACACACCTGAATGCTGCACACCAGCAAACTGCCCAGACCTCTGCTTTTACTTAGGTGCTCACAGTTGTTGATCATCAATTAATCAAGTGCACTTAATTAGCAGGATCTGGATGCTACTTACCTGCTTAATTCATGTGGAAGCAGCAAAGGAGTACTTAAAATTTTCACACAGTGCTTCTGCATTTCAGCTTTGTTTTGTGTTAATCTTTTGTTACTTAGCTGAGGTTATATTTACATAATTTTAAAACCACGTGATTTTGGTTTTTTTTAATTAACTTGTGTTTGTGTCTTTAAATATGATGACTGACCGTATAGTGTTGATCATAGCCAGACCCATCTCAACACAATAACGGGCATGGGCACGCTGGGGCTCGGGAACCCCTGACACACAGTAGTAACAGTCTCCCAGTATCTTTATCCGCAAGCAGTGGTGTTCCTGTGATAAAAGAAGAAGAAGAAGGACATTAGAAGCTGGAAGATGTTTTACATCAACCAAAAAGGGCTCGCTCAGGCCCTCACCTCTGCCAGTCGGTCAAAACGTCCAAAGAGCTCATTGAGGGTTCGAACCAGATCCTGGGCTGACAGGTTCATAGACAACAAAGTGAAACCCTTGATGTCTGCAAAAAGGATGCTACAAGAAGGAGAGAAGGACTAAAAAGTCTGAAATGACATAGCAAACACTTACTATTGGCATTAGGTTGGCCTGCAACTTGATAATCAGAGTGAAACCCACTTGGCTTATAAATCTTACGAGTCAAGGTTACAAGGTTACAAATTTAACTACTAATATACTAACTCATGCATGTATACCTGACATCTTTGTACTGGTGGATATAGATCTTGTGAAACTCTTGAGGGTTTAGATCATCTTCCATAGCACTCATGTCAGCAATCATCTCCAAGGCAACAAAGCGAGGCAGGATCGACAAAACTAGGCGGTCCTGTGAAGAAGTGTAACAATGTGAGAGTCATGGAAGTGAGTTAATGCAACCAAAGCTTTCATCATAACACAGATAATTCTCTGGCTTTAAATTTCAGGACAGCTCCCATCTTCATTGTACCTGTCTTTGATTCTCTTGCTCTAATTTGAGGCGTCCTTCAATGCAACGACGGGTCTCCAGAAAAACCTGGCGCTGAGCGTGGTCTGTCAGGTAGTGGATGAACAAGCCAGCTGTGTTCATCCCCAGGTACAGCAGGCCTTTGGCAACCACCTGCATCGAAAGAGTGTGAATACTACATTAATTCATGGAAAAAAAGCTTTAAAAAAAGTTTGAAGGGGAAATTGGGGAAAGAGTATTGGACTGAAGCTTGGGGGGAGGGTTTCTAATTCCTTATTATTTGTTGATTAATATGTCAATAGAGACCCATGAGCTTTCAACAAGTACAATGAAATAGTTTTTTTCTCAAATTTTGTAGATTTGTGCCTAACACTGCTGTAGAGTCTAAGAAATCAAACTTTCCATAAGCCTTAACAGTGTATCACTGATTTATCGGCATGATACACATTTAAAAAATGTAACAGTAGGAAAGGAAATTCAAAGGGGACTTTTTTTTTCACCTTTCTCAGAAGCAAAGCATCAGTGTAGCAGCATACTATCTCTACCAGAATGTGCAGCATTGAGGACAGGGTGCCCGCACATATGGCCCACAGCAGAGGTAATGGCAGCAGTGTGTATGTTGCGAACAAAGTGAACAAAAGGTACCACGATGGGTCTTTTTCTAGTCCGTACACCAGACCCCCCAGCACCTGTGTGGTCTGTGACAACCAGCTGGCGAGGCCGGCGTAGTGAAGCCACTGTGGGGACACGGAGTCTTTGTGGGTTAACACTATGACGCACAGAACTGTTGCTAACACCATGAACATGCCCGTCAGGCAGCCACGCAAAGTGTCTGTGGAAGCTTCCGGCGCCAATGCCAGGTACAGAACCAACATGTGCAGCTTGGCCACCACGTCTATCACATTGGTGATGGCCAGAGAATTACGTCTTTGGGTGGAAGAGTGCTGCTGGTAGAGTTTCTCCAGGTCGTGGGACTTGAAGGTGTGCAATAGCGTGGGTATGTAGACACCACAGACAGTTCGACCCCAGTGGACGAAGAAGTCAGCGTCGCTGGAGTAGTCGTTAAAAGCACCCCCAGTGCTGGTGGAATCGCGAACCAAGGGATGGACTCTGAACGTGGAAGAACGGCGCTTTGTTACCCCACGTGAGGCTTTGCTGCGGATTTGCCTGTTGATCTCCTCTATGTAGGTATCTGTCACAAAGATTTTGCGTGCTGGTTCAACACCCAACTGTCAAAGGATAAAAACAGGATCCTTCATTCAAAAAAGTTACAAGGCTATTATATCTTATTTGGCAAATCAGGGTAGACAAGATTCAGCATGCAAAAATAACAATTACACTTACATGGATAGTCTAAAAACAGCCACATTCACACACAAAGAGGATTAATTAGTGGCCTTTAAAACCGAGGTCACTGGCATCAGGCCAATGCCAAGGTAAAGGCAGCGCTCACTTATTTAGCCAAGTCAACAAATCCTTTTGAAGCAGGAGGAACATTAATTCATCGTTGCATATCTTTCTAATACTCTTTTACTTTTACCCCTATTATGATGTAGAAATAATAATAAAACAGCAGTGCTGCTTCATGCCTTTGGGCCGCTGGTTACTAAAGTATCTGTCTGTGAAATTAAGAGGCACAGGGTTGAGACACTCCTTTCAAACCATGCACAGGTTAAAAAAAAAACAAGGCCTAAAAGGCAAAGCAAGGTTGAGTCTGAAAGCAAGGAAGCTGAATCATCCCCCACCTGGCAGCAGGACCCCGAGGTGCTTCAGCAAACAAAAAAGGCAAAAAATGCTAAAAACCTAAATCCAATCGTTTCTGAGTAGGTGTACAAAGCTGCTACACACCTGTCTCTTTTCACTTGTAACTTTCTTTATTTTGCTTTCGTCTCTTATTTGCCACATGGGGATAGAATGAGTCTGTGTGCTACCGGTTACCTTTATGGATGCTGAATGTTGAGACTTGCTTCTAGAAGGATCTTGTGAGGCTTGCTTTATTATCACATGTCTATTGTAAATGTGAATCATTTTTGAAATATAAATGCCAAAACCATTTCAACACACATTAGATATGCATAATGGTAAGAGCGCATTAGATTGTAATGGTAAGAGTAATAGCTTTATTTTGAAAAGAATCAAAAATTTCATGTGTGCTTGATAGCCATTAGTGAGGTACACTTTTGAATGCAGTATAAAAAGTACGTCATAAGGCCAGAGCTCCACACAGATAGACACAGCCTCTTCCAGTACACAATACTAGTGTGCACAAAAAAAAAAATCAGAACACATTTACAACAATCTAAAACTCAATCACCTGGGTACTGAGATCCTGCTGCATAATGATGTGTTTTACTGCGTTCTGCCACAGCATCTTTTTCCGCCGCAGGCCAGGGGACATGGTGGGGGTTACACAGGGCAGCTCACGCAGCCCCATGGGGGAGACCTGCGTTGTGTTAGCGAAGGTCACCATGGTGGCGACCTCAGCTGACCTCAGCTGTTGGTATTGGATCAGGAGCAGGTAGGAGCCTGGAACGTGAAGGGAAAAGGGGAGTCAGTAAGGACCAGATTTGGTGTTATTGCTTAAAAAAACATTAGAGTTCATCAGTAAGTTTTATAATAATAATAATAATTACAACTTTATTTATATCACAGATTTGGAAGCTGTTTTGACAGACAAGTCAAAGTAGAATACTAAATTCAAAGAGATAACTGGACATTATGGCCAGTAATTAACATGTAAAGTAAACCCACTTTAATTCATTTCAACTTTCATCTTTCATCTACCTAATTTTGCCTAATATGAATTTGTCTTACAGAAATATTTCATTATGAATGACCTGCAGTGTGAGTATTTGTTTGAATAAATGAGGAAAAGGGAATTTGATTGATAGACTTTTATAAAGAGGAACTTTGGGTGGCTTTCTGTACCAAAGCCACTGATGCATCTACTATCATAAAATGCTAAATATAAAGGATTTTTGCAGTTTGATGCATCTGAATACCCCGCGTGAAGGATTTAATAATCAAAGGTCTTTATGCACTATATAAATTGAGTAACAAATCTGTCTGAGTTCCTTATTCTTTTAGATAAAATTTGTTATGCTGCACACGTTCAACCATGCCAGAAAGGGCCACCTGGTCGGCTCCACGTGTTTACGCAGTGTGTGCCAGAAGAAAGGCAGCTTTCCAACGAATTATCTGGCCAGATTTAGAGCTGAGCTGGTTAATGCTCAGAGTTAAACTCCTCCAGGTCCTTCTGGCTCTGGATGCTGTTGTCCCACCCACTCACAGTCTACTGCCACCGGGCTGATTCTCACCAAGATCATGTATCTGCACAGAACAGACTGGATATGCTAAAACACATCATATTAGATGAGTAATTAGGTATAGTATTAAGTGTGCATCTTTATTTGTTTTTGAACATTACAAACATTACAGTTTCTCGGCTGTAGAAGAATCCCTTTGTCATTCCTCTTTCAGCAGTTTCAGCTGTCCCAAGCGGACAATAAGCTCCCCGTAACCTACAATGTGTCAAAGGACCCCCCCCCCCCCCCCCCCCCCCCCCCCCAAAAAAAAAGAAGCAAAAGGATTGTAAACCACACAACTGACCTGTAACGTTTCCCGTATAGTGCATCCACTGACAATACCTAGTTTCTGCCATTGTATACGTGCATCCAGCTCATCATAATCCATTTTTGTTGATTTCATCGGCTTTGATATTTAAGACACAACCTATAAAAGGAAAACTGAAACTTGAAGCAGCCCTCGTTGCAATGCCGTATCCAACACTGATGCGGACAGCGACATACAGGCCTGGCGAGACTCCTGGAGTCGTTCTTTCAGGACTGCAGGTCACCATCTGGACTGTTTTGAAATGATGTCAAGAACTGCCACAAAGCAGAGCTGCAGGAGTGAAGAGTGCAAAGAGGATTAATTAGTCAGCGGCCACTCTATCTGGTCTGTAAAACCGAGGTCACTGGCACCAGGATAACACCAAGGTAAAGGCAGTGTGCTCTCATTTGGTCAAGTCAACAAATCTTATTGAAGCAGGGGAAACATTAATGCATTGATACATAGCACTTTAATACACTCTTTGTTTTACTTCTGGTAATGTGCAAAAAAATAATAATAAAACAGCAGTGCTGCCTCATGCCTTTGGGCTTCTGGTTACTAAACTACCTGTCTGTGAAATTACAGACACGGGGGTGACAAATTCCTTTCATACAGTGCACAGGCAAAAACAATGCCTAAAAGGCAAAGCGAGGTTGAATGTGAGAGCAAGGAAACTGAATCATCTCCCACCTGGCAGCAGGAGCCCAAGGTGCTTCAGCAAACAAAAGGCAACGAAGCTGCCTTTGCTAAACATTTTAAAATCCAAGTGTTTCTGAGTAGGTGTACAAAGTCACTCCACATCTGTCTAAATACAAATTTCAAGGCTCTTCTTTATTTTTAACATTTTATTTGTAAGGTCCAGATTTTCATAACAAAACACAAACATACAAATTTCATGTTATTATCTTATGAATTACCAAAGTTACCCATTTGAACTTAAAGAACAAGTTCTAGCTTTTAATACAAAATCATCAAATACTGTTTCCCACGATAACACAAATTCTGCTTGCTATGTGTGTGTCTGTGTGAAGAGAAGTCATTTCCACATTTAATGCCGAAGCTCAGTGTTGGAAATACAGAGCTCTCCAGTTACCGTTTGTCTTCTAACCCTGAATTACTGACAATGCTTCTATATAAATACAATATTTCTTACAAACACTCCATCTGGTAAGACTTCAGTCAGCAAATCTTCTGTTGTTTTTCTTTCTTATGAAGTAAATTGTTAAATTATATTCTGATGGATGAACACATTGCTCCAAGAGCAATACCAACATAATATTTTGCTTGGATTTCTTATATATTATCATACAGTATATGAGGTTGGTTATTGTTACACAATAGAAAGACTTGTTTTTTCACAATTCAATTCAGTTTTATTTATATAGCACCAATTCACAGCAACAGTTGCCTCAAGGTGCTTTATATTGTAAAACCTATAATATTAGAAAGAAAAAAGAAACAATTACACAACCACCTATGAAAAAGCAGTTGGCAACAGAGGGAAGGAAAAACACCTTCAGCAGAGTCAGCATTATGCCAAAAAGTGATCAACTGTCATAAGCTAATTTCCGGTATTTCTGAAAAATTGCCTGTATTTAAACTGTTGTAAATACTTGTTAGCTTATAAGTTGTCAAACATATGTCAAATGTATCTCTTATGAATAATATCGAGACATTTTGAGTCAGAAAGAACATCCCTATCGCAAATTAGAAGCTGCAAACAGTTTTTGGCAAAGTCAGTTGTAAATATCCTTTATTTACTTGGCTAAAAAGACATTAAACATGTGTTTTTTAAGAGAGAGATGCCCAAGAGGGCAGAAGAAACTGCAACATATACAACACAAAAGGACCGGATTGATTATAATGTCGATACAATAATGCAGAGTCGTATGAATATGGATGTATTTATTGCTTTTAACAGGTTTCATGGTAACATCCACACAAACTGTACAGGGTAATACTGAGTGTGCAATAGGTTAAAGAAGCAAAGAAAAGCACGAGATCTGCGATGATTGAATCCGTTACTGGGCTGATGTCTCCAGCTGGCTTATGGTCATTATTGTTGTAAGCTGGTTAAAGTTTTTCAGACTTGCTTTGCTAATTGTTTCCAGGCAACATGCAAACCCCCTAAGACTGATGTAATGAGTCTCCATCTGTCCCACTGTGACGCTGTAGCTCAGACCTTTCTTGCTGATTACGGTACAACTAAAAATAGCTGCCAGGTCTAAGGCAACTAGTACTGCTTTAACTGCTTCCTTATCAACAAAGCTCTCTGACACTTGAAATAAGGCACCTTTAAGTATGTTTACTCCTCAAATGGCACAACAAACAACAAGGGGGAAGGAGTAAAGTAAAGATGAGTGCAGATCACCTTGTAATGACCCAGCTTTTGATATTCTGTATATACAAATGTCTGTGATTGTTAATCTACTTTACCTGACAGTCTGTGGTTTTCTTTTGTGACTCTGATTGAATTGAACTGTAAACTTGTTTACACCTAACTAGGAGTTAGTCCACTATGGGCAAAACCTCAGAATATAATTAGCATTACGACTAACATTTCTGGCTACACACTAATGAGATAACTAAAGCCATACCAGCAACAGAACAGACCTAATAGCCTGACTGTGCCAAGGATCGCGCATATGTTGTACACTGAGCTATTTCTGTCCGTTGAAGTGTAGCTCTGACACGTGTGTGAAGTTCTGGCAGTTGTACAAACCTCTTTAACGTAAGGAAGTGTACAGGTCAGCAGGGGTCAAAGCATTACAGAGAGTACTCTAAAGTAGCATTTCACTGACATTTTACAATTTTCATCAACCACAGAAATCTGTTGAGAACGTAGCCTGCTTCTCAGAGTACTGTTTGTCTCCAACTAAGACGCCTCATATCCAGAAACTGAGGCATCATCATCCCAAGCCCTTAACTCAAGTCCTTCTATGGTGGTGAAAAGTTCAAATGTTTTAGTATTTTATTAGATATTTTATTTCTCAGCAGGCTGAGACCTATCCTTCACCCAATAGGCCTGGCTGCATTAGACTAATGTGATAACTATGTTGCTCTACTCTTGCATCAAAATACACTAATTACTATCAGTTACAAGTACTTACTGAAACGGCAACTTCATGAACCCATTTCGTTTTGGCATCAGGATAAGTATACCTACTGCTCACTCACAAACAGCAGCTTGAAAACAAACAGATGTTTAGCAATACTTTGAGAAGGCGGCCCCTTTTCTCAATGGATCTCCCCACCCCCAAAGATTGAGGGCCCATATGGCATAGCGAACCCAATTCCTTATTACAAGTACCTGAATGTTTCACCTATAAGGTGAAAACAGTTGTCATCAGCAGGCAGCATAGGACCTCAGCACACACACTGCTTCAGGTAAGCCACCAGTAATTGCATCGATTTCCCATGCTGTTTACAGAGGCTTCCATGCTCAGACCTCAAGGCTCGCTTCAAAAGCTGTACAAGCACCTAATCAAACTGTTTGGACTCACAACCTGCACTATGGCCATATCTTGCCGAGCATTTGAATAATTAAATGTAATTAAATTCATTTAAATGTTATTCAAAACTAACACCACATAAAACACTGATGGCACAGTAGGGCTAAAAGATCCCGAGGAGTGAATGGCAGCACCAAGTTTTGACAAGGTGCCAGATAAAGTAATGTGTTAAATGTTCACTTCCTAATATTTTTCATGCAATGTTAATCTTAAAGTGAAAGAGTGATTATGGACGATAACAAGCTTTAAAATGTCTAAAAAAATGATCTTGACTCAGTGCTTCCACCAACTGGTAGAATGAAAGACTATTGGAAAGCAGGATGCCCCATCCGCAGCTGGAAAATGCATCAAACACATAGCATCCACATTTCATTTCTTTAAAAGATTTTTCTATATGTAAACGGAAAAAAGGTAAGATTAGGGAGCCTTTATCAGTCCCACTGTTTGTAAATTGACAGAAATTTACAAGGGAATTGCACAAGAAATAAGAAAGGTAGTGTATCATCCAGTGGAGTCCAGCACTGAATAGAAAACCGTTTGAGGAGTTGATTTAAACACTGTATGGCGTTTGAATTTGTATTCAGATGATTTGTATTGGCATCTTCTCTGGAAACAAAAAGCCAATATTTGTCATGTATAATGACTACCAGTGTCCTCTTGACTTTTATAATCTTACCAGCTGCTTTGCAACATCAGTAACATCCACTAGACTAAATTAAATTAGGTTATTAGATTAAGTAACTTTACGCCTAGTACTGTATTTTTTTTCTGTACTCCAATAAATCTGTATTATTTCTTATTATGTTTTCAGAATCTTACCCAATAAAGCTTTGTTTAAATTTATGTTTTTCCCTCTCAGTATTTATCCAGTGATTCAAAGACAGGGGCAGGTCCTGTGTGAATTGTACATGTTCTAACATGACTAAAGGCTCAATCGAGTGGTGGGCTGTCACCATATTTACGGCTAGCCAGGAGCAACTGCTCTGCTAGCCGTCTGGCTAAGTAAATGATGTCCCGGCGTAGCTAAACTTTAGTTAAGTTGTCCACCGTTACCTGTCCGCATGCCTCATACTTTTGGGATTTAACTGTTTTTTAATTCATGGTAAGCAAAAAATGTTTTCCGACATTAATAAATAACGGGGGGCTATAGATATAGTTAGCCACGTTAACGTTAGCATACTTCGCTAGGAGCTATGCCTACATTTGAATCGTAGGAGTTAGGCTTGTTACACCTAGTAGAGACAAGTTTGTGTCTAAACTTAAAAGAAATCAAGGAAATGTACTGGAGTGCTGTAGAAGAAAATGGTTGTTGAATGGGAATGCTAACGTGTTATTATTTAACCGGTAACTCTTGATTTCGCATTTCTGTCCAGATGCTGGAGGATAATTTCACCATATTCTTGTCACTGGCTAGGAAAACGATGAAGGAAAATGATCGGTTCGGATATACTCGGTGTTAGCAGTATATATTAGTGCTTCCGCTAATTTGGGCATTCCAACTTCAGCAGGCCGAAGACAATCCAGCAGCTTTCCTGATTTTCGAAGCAGTGGTGGAGACTCAGCTCAGGACTTAAGTACCACCCATCTGCCCTTCTCTTGGATCCTGGAAAAGCAACGCCTCCTTGTGACTGATATTCAGCATGTCAGGTGCGTTAACGGCAAGCTATTTTACACCTGCTCCATCACTGCCTAGAGTAATAAATCATGTCCTCCACATGAAGTTGAACCAAAAAAAGGAGCCCAAAATGCATACACCAATAAACATACACTCCACGATGAACCACTGCTATCAGATAGAAGGAAAGTTTTTGTTATAGAAGCTTCCCATTGTTGTTTCTCGGCTGGATGATCTATCTGGTCCTGCAGCCAAGTGTGTGAACTTGCACCAAAAATCCCCTGCAGACCTTTTGCCTGTGCTGGCATCCTTAGCTGACATCCATGGCTGCATTCCTTGAATCTCAAGCCCACTCACTGAATGGCTATCCCACAGTGCCCCTTTTGCCCTGCTTCTCTCCACCCTACTCTTTCTTTCTCCCTCTCTCGCCCAGCGAGCAGTCCCGGCTGGATAGTGGGGTCCATTGTGTCAGTGAGATGTTTATTAATGAGAGGGATGCACACGGAGCAGAGCTGCTATAGAAGGACTAATCACTAATCTCTTCGTTAATGCGGACAACCTGTGTATGCAGTGGCATACATTACAAGGAAGCTGTGTGACAAGGACATACAAGTTGGTGTTCAGTGGGGTGTCTTGGTGAAGTTTAGTTGTATTTTAAAGTTTTTGGAGAAGTTTTGTTTCTAGGTTTGAGTGTTTGTGTTGGGATGGAAGTTTAGCTTTTATGTGTAGGTGCAGAAACCAAGTTCTGTTAAACAAGAAACCAAGTTTTGTTTATATTATATACGTTTGGATTTAGGAAGAAAGGTTTTTGTATCTATGAAAGGAGTAGTGTTTGTCTGAGTGTGTGTGTGTGTGTGTGTGTGTCTGTTGCCTACCATGCCTTTGCCTCCGCCTGATGTCCCGGCCACTCAGAGGCTGGCACTGGACTGTCGTACCCTTCTGGACCATCGCGTTGGCAAGGGTAAGTGACAACATCACCTCCCCTGTGGTCTTTGGGACCCTGCTTAGTGTCACTGAATAGCTGGTTTTTACCATACTTCCCAAATTCACATTACTTAAAAATAAGTCATTGTGAAAATGGAAACTATTATTTGGGGTCTGCCTCTCTCAAAGTTGCTTGAGATTGTTCACAGTTAATAATACAAGGTGCTGCTAAACAGTGTTGCCCAGTTACCAAGGCAGATTTTATTTATTACTACAATCAATTTATTGCCAACCTCAATTAATTGTACAACTGCTGATTTCATTGGCAATCAATAATGCACTTTTGGGAATTGCAGAACTGAGCTTGATTGATGGATCTTTGCATTCTAAAACCCTGTGAGCTGCTACTATTTCACATAAGAGAGAAACACCTAACATGTTGTTATTTTAGATGTTTAGTTCATTATAAGATCGTCTTAGAAGACTGAAAACTGTGAACCAGAGAGACTGAGCACTTAATACATAATAAGTGTGCATTTGAGTTTTTATGAGTGCACTGCAGTATTGTGAGGTTTCTGATCAAACCGCTGCAAATTTGTGCATTAGAACAAATGTGATGATCGTATCTCTTTTTAATGGCTTTGTGGTAATAGTTATAAAAAGATAGGATTCATTTGAAAGTTCTGCTTTTGTGGCGCATTCATGTTGCTCTGGTGATGAGCTTTGCCATTCGTGAGATGGAAGCAAGCGCTGTTGCATAGAGCAGGGCGATATGACCAAAAATATTTATCACGACATACATTTGAAAATTTGCGATAACGATATAACTGACGATATAATTGACACTAGACAAATTACTTTACAACTCCACAACTTTATTAGTGCAAAAAAACCCCATCTATGTATTTTCACATAAACAAGCAGCTGTTTTTTATGTGCATTAAAGTTATATAAAAAAATGTAACAGTGCAAATGCAAATTCCTTGCTGACAGTTTAATCAAAAGGCATTTCCAATGGAAATTGGCCGACATATCCTCAGCATAACCATGTATAATATCCACAAAACATTAAAAAGAGGTTATACACACACAATACGGTAATATTATGTTAAAGCACCGTACGCATCACTGCACGAGGCTCCTGCCTACGATAGCTGTAATGCTCCGACAATCCATCAAGCGGTGCAGGTTCGTAGCTTAGCAAAGTCATACTAAAACATTTGACAGATTTTCGAGCACCGTGTAACACATAAAATTGTTTTGAGGTCAGTAAACACAACCAGAATTCATACATAAGGCACACGGGATTATAAGGGGCACTGCTGATTTTCAGAAAAGGATTGATTTTAAGTGTGGCGTAGTTTCCAAAAAACACGGTAATAACGACGGCCCGCTAGCATACTCTGCCAAAAATAGTGCTTTGGTGTGTATTTGACGGATGAAAGCTAAACCAGTTCCACACCACTGAAGTTGCAGCATTTTTACAAACCAATTCTGGTTCATCCGTTTCATTCAACGATCTGCTTTCGCCCTTCTCATTCTCTGTCGCCGCCGTGCTTTTTCCGCCATGTGCGTATGAAAACAAAGGCATTGCGCATGCGTGTTTTACCCATATTCAATATTTCATTTTCTCACCGTTGCCCAGCATGTATTACCATAAATGGTATGATATGGCCCAGCCCTACTGTTGAATTTATCTGCTGTTTTTTTTTTTTTTAGAAAATGAAACCTGGAAGAGAAAACGTAAACTGTCACTTCATTAAAAGGAATGGTTATTTGCTTTTGTTTATGCAAATATCAGTACACATGGTTATGTAATCGCACATTTCCTACTGTAAGGAAGTGTGGCAGAAGGTTGCATAAGTGCAGAAGGAAAAGCTGAATTTAAGTAAAGCAGAAAAGGGGGGAAGATTAATGATGAGAGGAGGGCAAGAGTGATGCTGGCAGGGGGTGGAGAGAGGGAGACGAGAGGGTTGTGTGGGAAGGAGGTATTCTCCCTTTTCATCTTTGTGGTGCACATTTCGCTCTTATTCTGTCAGTCCTTGCCTTTTTTTCCCTCTGTAATTGAAAGGTAGATTATAAGTGAGTTTGGTGTGCTTGTATGCACGCTTGCATGTCAAAATCTGCACTGCCCCCGTTAAGAAGGAGCACTGTTGCAGAAGAATGGGAAAATCCAAGGTCATCACGGCATGCTTTCCTCTGACGTTGCCTCTCAGCCCCTTTTTGTGCGCAAGTGTGTGAATGACTGTGTGTGTGCCTGCATGGCAAGGAGACTGTGCGTGTGTAACTCATAGCAGCGAGCCAGCCTCTGCACCAATCACGGTGCACATTCATATGCCTTTTAGCTCCAAGCACACGTGCAGGCATTTATCCCAGGCTGAGCGGTGCGTGTGTTTGTGTGCATTTTCAGTGCCTCTAGGCACAGCAGTGTGTCTGCATGAGGAACTGAAGCTGCATTAAGAAAACATAAACGGCCGTAGTGAGCGACTTCCACATCACGACTAATGTACGGTAAGGTTAACAATCCTTTTTCCATTGCGTATTGGTCTGTGCATTCTGGGCTGTGTAAACATGTGAGTAATATCAGGCATCCGCCGTTTAGCCTGTTTTCCTACATTCTACAAAGATGTTTCCTTCTCGGCTTTCTTGCGATAAAAAGCAGTTCTGACTAGAGTGTAGCAGCTCCTGAAAGCGCCTTATGAGAACTTGGACACTTAAAAGGATACTCACTGTTACATTACAGTAATAGATTACTCGGGGACTCTGCTTTGAAGATGTTTATGTTTGGTAATAGACACTTATTTACTCCTAACTATCACTGATAATGTTTCTTTCTGTTATAGTTGGTGTTAACAGGGTGTGTTCTCTGTCAGTGTATTAAGTATTTGCTAACTCTGGTTAACTTTGGGTGTTTGCGTTATAACCTTGTGTTCATATATGTATGATTCTTCAGTATTTTAGATACTATGTGTTAAATTATGTTTCTTTAAAAACAGAAAAGCTCTGGTAAGATCATTTTTAGATTTGATGAAATCCCCCAGATGGTTTTTGACATTTATTTTGGCTCTGATGTTACTGAGGCATGTTGATATATGGTTAATTGATTAGTGTTAATTAAAAATGTAGCCAGCTTTGCTTTGAATTGCAGACTGTTGATGGAGTAAGGTTTTGGTTTGGAGTGGATTTTTAACACAGGCGCTTCAAACTGAAGGCTGTACAGTGTGCTCAGCTTATAGTGTCTGTGCAGGTTTAAGGGATTCATAGTGTGTTGGACCAGGCTTGTGTTATATAGATTTGTTGGCAGCGGGGTCTGGCCATCAGTGTGTTGGTCGGATTACACCAGCCATGTTTGCTTCCACCCACACTGATCGAATGTGTGCTGTGAATCTGGCTCTTGGCTTAATTGGCTGAAAAACTGATGTATATGATGTTTTCCTTATGAAATTCCATATTTTCCAGTACCTCAAACATACCTAAGCGATATGGTGGGCAGGTATGGTGGAGTGTTATGGTTATATATAAGCAGGACATTTGAGTAGTTTTTATGTCATCCCCAAATATTTTTATTCCCTGTCACACTTCCCAAAAGGCTGTCACCCTCTTCTCTATGATATGTACTCTGCTCCTCTCCTCATCTGCTGTACAGTATTCCCAAACTCAGTGACAGCGTCTGTGCATACTGGTTAGCTGTTGAAATGGGCTTGCTCATTATTTGTTATTTGCTTACGCGCTCCTCGTTTCTCGTTTGCTCTCCGTATTGCCAGATTCTGCTGTGTGCTTGCATTTCTTTGTGTGAGTACAACGTTTGAAGATGTTTGCTGATGTAAAAATAGCAGGACTTTGTCTCTCTCCCCCCTCCCTCTTATGTAATGACACCCCTGAAGGGCAGCTTGCTTTGTAACCCTCATGAGAAGTGATGTGTTTCTTGGGGAAGTATGTATATTTACAGCAAGGTCACTGTATGCCTGTGTGTCAGCGTTGGCCTTCAAAACCACCGCTTTGCATGACCCTAGGTGAAGGTGAGGTCTGAATGTGCACCTGCAGTTCTGTTTCCCAAGTATACGCACACCTCCATACACACAGGCAGATATTAAGTGTGTTAAATATTGTTGTTGCTGGGTGTCAGGACTGTATTTATTCTCTCTTATCCGCCATGTGACTTCAGGCACAACAGAGCAGATTTGGGACAGCAGGTGCAGATGACACTGCAAGATGCGTAAAGCGTCATGCACCACCTTGTGCATTCACATGTATGTTTTTGTAGCATCCTTTGAGATAATTTCTGTTATTTATTTATTTTTTTATTTAGCACTAGTGTCTACAGCTGATATGTGGGAACCCACAGTGCAGTTATTAACACCTCATGGTGTTTGTGTAAGTGGGTGGAGGATTTTTTCTTTTTTTCTGTTTTTTTTTTTTTCAAAAATTGTTATTATCATGCAAAAACATGTCTTCTGTAGCTATGTATTTTTGCTTGCCTTTATTTTTCTTACTTCCACGTGCAGTTTTGTCCTCCCTTCTCTCCATTTCTCTCTCACCCTAAAGTGGAAATGTTAAGCTGATATCCTGGGGGAAATGGAGAGTGTAATCTGTTAATGTACCGGCCCATTGTTAGGAGGATAAAAATAGATTGTGATTGGCTGGCTTCTTCCTGTGGCGATTTGAAGGATGGTGACCCCCCACCCTTACATGTGTGTATATATCCACTCATAACTTCATGCTGGAAGATTGTGTAGCTTAACATCCAATTAGTAGCGATAGATGTTCACCTTGTCGTTGTATTAGTGTTAGAGCTACAAGTGATTTATTGTTCCTGTGTTTCAAGCTCGTCAGTGTGTTGCTCACAGTGTTTGCTGTGTAGGTTTTATTCCTTATTTGAGTCTGTGTGGAGGAGCTCGGTGTCCAGCCCATAAATGTGTTGTCACCTTGCAGCACAGCGTGGGTGGATGTCGTGAGACCCCCTGCTTTGTGCTTTTCATCACTGTCGACCAAATCATTGTGCACCCACTTTGTTTTGCCTTCTAAGTTTTTTTTCTCCCTAACTAACCCATCATTAGCAGAAGCACAAAACAGCCCTCATTCCTTATAACAGAAACTGAACACAACTTTGAAACATCACAGGAATTTCTGTGCCAGCAAATCAGCTGGAGAAATTTCCTCAGAGAAGCGGCATTGCAGTATACACATTACAATTAGAGTGCAAGCAGAATATGTAAATGTTTTAAATGGCGGTAGTTTAATTTTATGTTATAAAGACCTGTGGGTGTAATCGGCCTCTTTGAGCCACTTTCATCAAGTTTGTTGAGTTGTAGAAACAAATATGCTGTTTGGTGTCAGTCAGTTGATCTAACACTGAAGTAAAGAGAACTGGTTACAATTTTTTAAAAAGGAGGGAAAAGGCAGGATATATCCAAATGCTGCACCACAGGTGTGTGAAATAAAATGCCAATATATTACATAATTTAGTTTATTTAGAAATGACTTTCCCCAAAAAATTTTATGTGCAGCTGACAGAGAGGACAGGACAGATTTGTCCTGGACAGAGCAGATGCAATAAGTAGCACTAATCTGTGACTCATTCAGCACATCTCATTTCACCTCCCCCATCACACTCCCATCTCTGTATATGTCTTTCTCTCATTCTCCTGCCCATTCTCTGTCTGTCCGGTACCCTTTCTTCTGGAGACTAGGGACCCACTGTATTTTTTTATTAATTCAGTGTTGACTCCTACACTCATGCCCTGAGCCAATACAGCAAGGATGTGAACAGGAGGTGGATGGAGTTTAGGTGGGTGCAGGAAGGGAGGGAGAGTTGCAGAGGCCTCATTAGTGTTTGAAGTGATAGAGGAAAGAGAAGAAGTGCTACGAGTAGACTCACACTTCCCTGAGATGAGCACATGGATGACAACTCCTACCGAGTTCAACACAACTTAGAGAGCAGACATGAGTCTTGAAAAACGCGCTTTTAGTACTCAAAGTGATAACTTTATTAAAAGGTCTATTAGGGACATCTTATCTGTTCTTGCAGCTGCCTTGCCAGGCGTGGGTCACTGATAATGTAGCAGAAGGCTACTAAATGTTGATACACAGCCTTGTTGCTCGGTCTAAATGACGATCTCTATAGCAGCAGTGCTCAGAAGTCTAAATAGTCTCAACACTCATTTTCTTTCTTTCTTTCTTTCTTTCTTTCTTTCTTTCTTTCTTTCTTTCTTTCTTTCTTTCTTTCTTTCTTTCTTTCTTTCTTTCTTTCTTTCTTTCTTTCTTTCTTTTAATACTGGGAATTAATATAAAATGTTAAATGTGTTTGTTTTCAAAAGTTGGTTGGCCAAAAATGCAAGATAAGACAAAGTGTGTGAAAATATTTTGTTTTTAATTTTTCTGTTGTTATACTATGTGACTTTGATATGTTTGTGCTTTGAGAAAAAAAACCCCCTCATGCATGCACATCTCTTGGGAATAAATCATTTTCCACCCAAAGCTTTGCTTTTGTCTTGAGAAGGGACTCAGCGTTAGGGATAGCATCAGTGACTCAGGTGCATTGGCTGATGTTTGTTTCCTTGATTTTTACAGTTTGATTGTGCCAATTAAGTTCTAGATTGGATAGTCCTGTTTCTTTGGGAGTACAGGTGTCTCACATTTCAGGCTTGAAAAGTGTCCATTTATAATTAACTTTGGTAATGCATGACCTCTTCTCACACATATTTGACTTCCAACAACGTCTTGTGATGGGAAGTTTTTCAAGCAGCAACACATGTCCCAATGAAGATGATTGCTTACACAATTAGGTATAATTTCCTGTCATGATTGTACTAACAAAGACACTAGGGATGAGGGAAAGAATTGATGCAACATGGTATTGCGATATCTTGTGTGGTTATATCGTGGGTGTTACACACTCATGGTTTGATATCAGTGTTTGATATTTACCAAGTAATATTTTAATACGTTATTATACAGATATGACTCGTTATGAACAAATATTGAAGAGTGCATAAAATCTTTACATTTCCCGTCTTTGTCTTAATAGATACGTTGCTAACACCAAGGCATGGTGATTATAATCACTTATATTTATTTAACAAGGGGAAATGTTGTCACGTCCAAATATATAGGCTTTTCTTATTTATTGGATTTCACAAAGTATTTTGCAAGTCATATTTGTCAGTTCTGGCATAGTGTGAGCAGTGTTGTTGATGGTGTTGTTTGTAGAACAGAAAATAGCTTTTTTGGTAGTAGTTTGTTTGTTTGTTTATTTATTTATTTATTTATTTACCTGTCCCATTTGGTTCTTTAGCCATCAGAATTGTTGTCTGAAGACCAGCAAGGATACCCAATGGATTTACTTTGCCAAATGGATCATCGTGGCATTGCCGTATTGGTCCATTTGGTCGATCTTTGTTTTTATTATTTATTATATTTTATTTTCAGATGTTACAGACGGGACAGACATGAGTGAGGGATAGGAAAGGGAGAAAGAAAGAGGAAGGAAAGGAAAAACAGAAGGGGAGAGGGACAGTGAAAAAGGGGGGGAGAAAAAAAATAAAAATCTCCTGGATCACCTGTTGAGAGAAGAATAGAAAACAAGCAGAAAAAAAAACAAAGCAACATACTAAACACAACACCATCGCATTAATCTAGCTAAGTGTAAACAGCAGTAAATACTAAATATTCAATGTTGTTGTGCAGCACGCAGGACAGATGTGCTTCGAGGTAGCAGCCAAGAAAGGTGTAATTTGGGTCTACGAGCAGTGAACACCCGTGTGCATACCTGTGTGGATCAGCGCGCTTGTATTCCAAAGGTTTCTCCATGTAATGATCTGCTAGGGAGTGTGTGGGGGGGCCACAGCCCCGTCCTCCGGGGTGTGAAGCGGGTATGGAGGAGATCAAAACTCCAGACATCCAGAGGCCCCCAGAACACAAGAGACCATGGAAGACCAACAGAGGGGCAGCTGCGCCACTGTTCCAGTAAGAGCTGAGGAGAGTCCCAGATGAGGGCTCACTCAGCAGCCGCGGAGCAGAAGCCAGGGGGAGTTGCAGTGACGCGCCCATGAGCTCCGCCGGCCCCCAGCTGTGCCTGAGTGACCGAGCCCCAGGCCGAGAGGCCGGGGGCACCCCACCTCCGAAGGGGCCCAAGCGAGCCCCAGGCTCCAGGCCCCGATAAGCGGCCGCCAAGGAGTGAGCCGGTGTGTACCTGGACGCCCACCCCCAGACACAAAGAACCACCAACGCACCGACACCTGAGGGAGTCCGCCACTGGCAGGGGAAGTGGTGGTGGGCGGAGATAGGCCTCCAAACCTTGGAGGGCCTGAGGTGTCCCCAGAGAGGTGGCGTCTGATACCCAACCTGACATATAGACACAGACATACAGGCACACACAGACACAAACATCCATTCCCCCCCCCCCCCCCCCCCCAATGCTCTCATATGCACTCACTCCACACTCAACCAACGTGGATTTTGGTAGTAGTTTAAAAAAAATGTATTACCTTGGTGTTGAGTTGGGAGATGGTCTATAAATGGAATGGAAGCCATTATTGCAAAGGTGTAGCAAATAGACCGCTAATAATGTTGTCTGTGTGCTCAGAATGTTTTTTTTACTGCCATTTCATGAGACGTTGCTCAGTCTGTGTAACAGCAGCAACAATAATGATTAATAAACCACTTTTTAATTTAAGTTAAGAAAAGGGAAGAAGATGACGTTGGGAGAAAGGAAGGGCAGATGAAAATCTTTCTTAGTGCACTGATTTTCTTTTCTTTTAATAAACGTTAAATACCTCCTGTCTCTATTTGTGTCAGAGAACCATTCATTACTTGCCTGCAATGCTGACTGCATTATGACCTACTTTTTTCGTCTAGCTTTATGACTCTAAAACTCACACGGTGAGTTTAAAGGAAGTAAGATGGGGGGAAAAATGCACGTATGCTTCAAAGGTAAAAGCGTAATTTGGGAATTTTGGAGGGTGTCCCTTTTTCATTTTCACAGGGTCTCCCTTATGACTCATCACTGCTGAATTCCCTCAACCAATCATGTCAGCTCTCTGCCTCTCTGCCTGGCTTGCTTTCTCCTCAGTGCAAAGTCAGAAAAAAATCACTGTTCACAGTTCGTACTTTGTGCTGCATCATTCTCTTTAAGGCTGTCTTGACTGAGAGAAAGCGAGGTGTGTGTGTGTGTGCGTGTGTGTGCCTGTTTCATCTCAGTGGCATTGCTGTCACTGTAATTGTCTGGTGACCACATTCCTTCCATATGTTGGTGTCCTGAAGTGTCTTTCCACAGAATCGCCTTGATTTGACATGTGTTTTGTGACATAAAGTTTCGGTTTGATAAATCTTTTTAACGCTAAAAACAAAAGTTTGAGTGATTATGTCATACCCGTACCGCATGAAGTAGGCGTATTGTGTGTATAGGAATTTCTTTAAAAGCTGACATGAAGTCACCTTCTACTGTACACATTTTTTTTTATTTGTCTCAGGCTATATGTATTTGTAAGTTCATGCGTTTATATTTATGTATGCTGCTAAATTAATGATATTACGGCCTGACTATTGTCAGTTGACAAATATGAACAAATCCATTTTGTCCATTTTCCTGGCTTCAGTTGTGTTTTTTTTTCTTGCTGACAGGTCAGTATGACTTCTGTTAAAGTTAATGTTTATTTTCTGTAACTTATTTTTTTCCAGCTTTCAGCCATTACTTCTGTTGTGAGAGCAATAGGGCTGCCACAAACGATTATTTTGATAGTCGACTAGTCACCGATTATTTATGCGATTAGTCGACTAATCAGATCATCATCATCATCCAAAATAAACAAAAAGTCCTTCAAAAATAAAATGCAGCAACCATCACTGGACGTAAAACTACAGCTTATTGCACCAGCAGCATCTGCTCTTATATAACTATCATTAGCTTACAGCTTTAAGCTTTTAAGGTGCTAACTAAAAATAAAGACAAGATGATAGTTTATTCAATTTTAATGAAATTTGCAGATTGTTTCGGTAAAGTTTAATAAACTCCTTGCTATCTAAAATATAACAGGACACCGGAGTATATTCTCCAGCATCTCACACTTCTGATAATCAGTTGTCTGCTTGACGTTTATTCAGCTGTGTAAAAACTATAACTTTAATCTCAGCCAAACCGATTTACTCAGGAACAAATAAAATACAAAAAAAAAAAAAAAAAGCCAAACAACAACATTTTTAATTTATCTAAGTGACTCATATATATTTAACCTGAGTCGCGAAAGACGGCGGTGGGTTTGAAAACAATTTGCCGGGAGTCCGGTGTTCTCACGGCGCTAGTGACCTAGCCCCCGGCTAGCTATCGAGCTAGTGGGTAACAGACGTCTCCGAAAACGTCGGAGCGCTTTTGAAAATATGTGGTGTCCTGATAAACTGAGCCGATATTTGAGGTTTACACAGCTACATTCTCGCCTGAAAATATGTTAAACGTTTATTTTGTGACCCAGAAAGAATAATAAGAGTAATATTAAAACTAACTAGCTACCGCCATTGTTGGAAACTAAGCTGGGCCGCGCTATGAATTCTGGGACACAGCTGCTTCTTCTTCTTCGGGGTTTAACGGCAGCTGGCATCCTTGTACATGCTGTGCTGCCATCTTCTGTTTCAGTCCGTTATTACACTCTTAAATCCTGCTATTATTCCTGCGTCTTTTGCGATCTTACAAAGCTTCAAACGACACGTCGACTATTAAATCAGTCGTAATCGTGACTAGTCGACAAATCGTGGCAGCCCTAGAGAGCAATAATGTGAAGTCATTAGTTGCTGAACTGGAATGACTTTTTTATTGCCCATTTGTTGCAGTGTTCATTGAATCGGTACCGAAATGTGGCTGATTTGAGACTACCTCATTACTTTGGCTGACAGAGTGCAGACTAATACTACTACCAGAAAAAGAAAAAAGGAAAAAGACCTGATTTATTGTATTTCTATCAGTCATGCTGCACAAGCCTAATTGAGCACTTCTCTCTTGTTTTTGTTTTTCCTCTCCATTTTCTCCTTCCTCAGGGGTTTGTGGCTGTTGCGGGGCACTCAGGCCTCGGTACAAGAGACTGGTAGACAACATCTTCCCAGAAGATCCAGAGGTGAGAAGTGACTCTTTCTGTTTTTTTATTAATACCTCATGTTGTCAAAGTCAAATACCATTCGTCTACATAGTGTAGAGTTACATATAGAAATCATTTGGTGCTTTCGTATCTGTGGATAAAAAATAACTGGGGTCATTGTACGTTAAGGATAAAAATTGAGCTTTGCCAGGTTTAGCTGGTAGGATCCATCTGTGGTCGCTTTGCTTGCAAATATAAATAGTTATGGCAATTTATATTTAGGAGGATTTATATTGAGCTACATAACTGCCTTCTTCAAAGCTCATCTTTCCTACCATTTTTCTGATTTACTGAGATCTGATGCAGATGACTCATAAAGGGAATTAATCTGGGCTGAGACGAAGAAGCTGATTTGCTCTTCATTACTGCCTCAATGCTGCTGCAGTAACCCACTTTACCTTTTAGATCTATGGTCTGCAGTACAGCGGCATAGTTATACTTAACTCTTTTCCCCCCCCCCTGCTTTTTGTCTCTGTGCACCTGCTTATTGTGCTCCAAAATGAAACCTGCAGTGGCTGAGTCTGTAACTAATGGTGCTCCAGCAGATTAGGCATAATTAAGGAGTCTGATAATGTTGACTCGAAATTGTGTCACATCGTGTGAGCATGTGAATGTGTGTATATATGCATTTATTGAAATACTTGATGGTAAAGAAGTTAAATATAGCAATGTATTCTTAGGTTTGTATGTATTTGTTTTCTTTTTTACTTGTCTTTGCTAAAAAATAAATTTGGAAAAGAATTGAGGTCCTATTTAATTTGTAAATGTGCAGTGGCTGGGTAGTGAAACTGGAAAATTCTGAAATGTAGCGACCAAAAAAAGCTACTAATTTCACTGGTGCTTTTTCTGTCTTCTCTTAAAAATTGTGTTGATGGTTTGGATGAGAAGCCATGTTTGTAGGTAAACTTAACAGTCAAACTGGTTATTGCTCATTAAACTAATTTCAAGAAGATGGTAGTTGGTAGCGCATTCTTCGTACGCAGGTATGACAGCAGATGTGCTCTCTTAGATTGAATTCAGATATATAAAAACAATGACTGCATCCTGTTTTTGTGCATGCTGTGACATTACCACTTAGGCACTTACATTAAAAGGGGCATTGTTATTGTTCATCCTGCTAAAATGTGTCCCTTGGTTAGAGACACATCCCCAGCTAACTGTGAGTGAGTTGTTTTGAACATATTGTGATGTGCTATTTTTTTGTGCGTGTAAATGGCAAATTATATTCATAACTTATAACAAGAAAAGGAACAATTATGTACAGGATGCTTGGATTGTATAAGTAGTTCCACTGGTGCTCATGTCTTCATCACAAGATTTATCATTTTACAGAGAGTTACCCATTTTCATTTATACAGTGTCTATGAAAGTAACTTTTTTTTCTGTTAATGCGGGTACAATATTGAGAAAAACAAATTACACCTTCTTCCAGTTCTAAGGTTTTATGTATCAAGACAATAAAAATCATGTTGTCTTAAGTTGTGGAAATTTGCTAACACAAAGCAAAGAAAGAAAGACACCAGCAATTACCTTGGAGAAGTAATGAGAATGAAGCCATTTGCCAACAGTTGGAACTTCATCATTGTACAGGAAGAAAGATTATTCGCAAGTGGAAAGCTTTCAGGGTGGTTTCCAAACTTCTCAGCAGTGGATATCGTATCATCTCAAAGTCAGACTGTCAGACACCCCTCCTGCACCCCCCCCCCCCCCCCCCCCCCCCCGGACATCTCAGACTCTAGCAAATTTAAATGTTAAAGTTCATGACAGTACAATTAGTAAAAGGTTGAACAAGTATGGCTTGTTTGGCAGGGTTACCAGGAAAACGCTTGGTAACCCTCTCTAAAAAGGACATGACAGAACAGCTTATGTTTGCGGAACTGAATCTGAACAAACCATGCGACTTCTGGGACATGACCTTTGGACAGACAAGACCAAAATCAAGCTCAAACACCTCATACCAACTATCAAGTGCAGTGGTGGAGGGGTGAAGATTTTGGCTTGTTTTGTGGCCAAAGGACCTCTGCAGCAGTCATTGAGTCAACCATGAACTATAGTATAGCAACTAAGTATTCTAGAGTCGAATATGAGGCCATATGTCTGACAGCTAAAGCTTGAATAAAACTGGGTCGTTCATCAGGACAATACTCTCAAGCACAGCAGCAAATCTGCAGCAGAATGGAGGAAAAGGAAAAGAATCAAGGTGTTGCAGTAGCCCAGTATAAGTTCAAAGCTCAACCTGATTGAAATGTTTTGATGGGACCATAACAGATCTGCGCTTTTATAAAGACAAGTGGGCCAAAGGTTGTCAGAGACTAAAAACAGTTGTGACTTTTAAAAGCTACAGAAATATGAGGTGTACTCTTTCTTTTTTGTAACACACCGCTCATGTCTTGTCCGGATGTGTAAAACCTTCAAATTTTATTTCATTCACTCCTTTCTTCTTTTTCTTTTTTTTTTCTTTGGTCTTGTCCGAATGTAAGTGAGATCTCAGAGGACTGTTGGTGTTTTTAGCTCTCTCTTCCCCCAGACCAAACTGAAGAGCAGTAAAGTAGGTCAAGGGGAAAAGTAGGAGTTAAAACCTGATGATCTAGTTATACTCATTGATTTGGGGTTTTTAGAAATGAATAGATTTATATTTGTCACTAAACACACACAGTTGCATTAGAGAAACATTTCTGGAACAACAATTTTATAAATTATTATCCCCATTGACATAAAAAAAGCTGTAAAAGTAAACCGAGCCAAAGCCTGTTAGTGAACATTAACCCATGTATGTAAATCCCATCGGACAATTTTTTTTTTTTTTTTTTTTTTTTAAATTCTGGGTTAACTGATCCTTTGGATTATTGCAAAGTGTCCCACTTTTGCCGTCTCCCTCTGTCACCCACCTAGGATGGTCTGGTCAAGGCCAACATGGAAAAGCTGACATTCTACGCCTTGTCAGCTCCAGAGAAGCTGGACCGTATCGGAGCCTACCTGTCTGAGAGGCTGTCAAGGGATGTGGCTCGGCATAGATACGGGTGAGCTTCAACTGTAGTCTCTTAAACATTTGGTGTTTGTGCGTCTTTTGTGTTTATTCTTTGCCACATATCAGTTTATTTAAATCTAGCACAACTGAAGCTGTAACATAAAAATTCTGGGAAGATTTTGAGGTGGCTTGGCTGTTGGTAATAGGAAAAGTGGTGCTTGTAATATCCTTTCATCAAAGAGATTTGTTCTGATCTCTGCATAAGATCTGAGCTTATCAAAGCGCTTAAGACTGTGCTGTAAAAATCCTTCTTTGTATTCTGCGTGCGTGTTCTTGACCCTGTTTCCTCGTTACATTCGAAACTCACTGTCACTATCTTCGCAATATAACCAACAAGACATGGAGGAAAATGGGTCTGTTTTTAATAAAAAAAGAACACGATTGGTTTGGGTTATGCGTTGTGATGTGTTTGTTCAGTCTGCACTTACTTTATATTCCAGTGAAGTTGTTTTTCTCTGAGCACCCTGCAATGATTCTCACAAATGCAAACAGCCTGTACAGATTATATTTACACTTGGCAGAGTCCAGCTGAATATGCTCAGTCTCCAGAGTTTGTCTGGGAAAGCTTATCTTATTTTGATTTCTTGCAGGCACAGACTACATTTATCTTCAGGGTTAAAGTGACTCTCTATTCTCTCTTTTGCCATTCCAGGTATGTGTGCATAGCCATGGAAGCCCTGGACCAGCTGCTGATGGCATGTCACTGCCAAAGCATCAACCTGTTTGTGGAGAGCTTTCTGAAGATGGTGCGCAAGCTTCTGGAGTCAGACAAACCCAGCCTGCAGATCCTAGGAACCAACTCAGTGAGTTTCCAGGATTTCACTATTGCATTATATCAGTTTGATGACTCCCATTGTTTATAATGAACCACCAAAAACAAACAAACAATCAAAAAAAGAAGACTGGTAGCTGCATTTCTCTGTCAATTTTGCTTTGTGGAAAAATAGGTTTGCATACTTGTCTTATATCTACAACAGAATTAAGTGCCTGTAGTATAAAATAGTAAAAGTATGGAAAACAAATCAAGGGGTGCAATGTTGCTGGATGTTAGTCCTTTCATTCAGATTATATTATTGGATTTTAAACATAGACACTTCTTTAGTTGATTTACAATTTAATAATCAAGAAAACCTGCCTAGCTATAATGTGTTCTATCTTTTCAGACACAAGTCAGCTGTTTTAGTGATATAAATTTACAGAAATGCTCTCACACCCAAGCTGTTGGATGTTAATGTGTCTTAGTTTCTAAGCTTTCCTGCTGCAGCAAATACTGCCCATTTGAGTGGATTTAGAGGTATTATCTGAAATTGACAGGGTGCATTTACTTTCCTGACGTGATGGTAAAAGGCGAGAGATGTTAACCTTGAGAGAATACTGTGTTGAGAAAGATCAGAGCTCAGGGACGGAGTGGTAGGCAGAGAGAAGTGATGAGTATCTTCTGATGTGGGAAGCAGCTATCAGCACTGTCTGCTGGGTCAGGAGAGGACACGTAAAGGAAATCAGATTAGCTTTAGACTATACGGCCGATGCTCTGCAGTCATCTGTGCAGGCTGATGAGACATGCTAGCTTGTCGCTGTCATTCTGTCTTGCACACTTTTATAAACCCAAAACACAAATACAAAGCCTGACACACTCAGCAAGTAGAAGAAATTTATATATACACACAAAATAAAATTATATAATGTGTGTGTGTGTATGTAGAGCACATGCCTATGGGACAAAATCAGGCCCTTCTTAAAATTTAATCTGGCTGCCAGGTTGTAGCTGTGACCTGCATAGCCTTGTGCACATGACAAACTAAACAGACCTCCTCCGCACCCGCAAGTTAAAAAGCTGCATATGATAGAATGCTTAATGAAATGGAAAATTGAATCTAAAGACAGTTTCAAGTGAGGCCAGAGACTGAGTAGCTTACCTCTTTACTGAGTTTAAAAAGGCCCGTGTATTAATTTACCGTGAGACAATTTCTGTTACCAAATAATATAATTTGCAATGTTATTTTATGTTTGAATTCACACACCAGCAAAGACATGAAGACACAGAACAGAACCTTCAAAAAGTCACTGAACTGAAAAGTGCTTTGAAACTCCTCCATGATATGTTTTGAGTGCAATCTCAAAGTGATGAGGCTTGAAAGGGAAGTCTAAACTGTATGGTGCAGGTAAACTGTGCAACAAAGATCTTTTCTTTGTTATTTTAATTAAACTTCCTATCCACCTGTCAAGCTGTGGTGTTCAGACCTGTGAACTAGGCTAGGTAAGACTTCCCGACATATGTGCAAAAACAAAATTAAAGTTTTATTGCATCAGGATGTATTTTGTTGTATTAAATGTGCTCAGTACTGCCAGTAGGTGTCAAATTCAGGCTTGTGAAACAGGTTGTTGTTAGTTGGCTGTATTGTACCGTTCTTATAGAGCCATAAAGCTACGTGCACACTCATCACACAAGGCTTTGTGACTAAAGGCTGGTCAATTGTGGACATTCCTGGTTCTGGTTGCCTAGGTAACTATAATTTATTTACTACGAGGTCATATGTCACTCATTGGTAGCTGCTTCAGTCACTCCTCTGGGAATAAAAATGTTTATCTCTGTGCCCCCTTCTTTTCTCACACACACGCACACACACACACACACACACACACACACACACACACACACACACACACACACACACACGCTTTGCATCTCCAGAGGTTGTTTTACCTGTAGTTGCTTGAAGTCGCCAAATGCCCTTGGCTTTCTGTGACGCCTCCAGTGTGGACATTGCTTGAGATCTTCAGTTGTTCATTCAAGACTATATTTCAGTACATAAATGACGCTATACCTCTGCATGGTATACTAAGCATGAGGGCCCCGAGCATGTAAAAGTTCCTGCCCTAGTTCTGTGTGAATCACACAGAAGTGACACCATGTGTACAAACTGTAAACTACATTGAATTGACATAAATTACACAAATATTAAGACCAGCCAAAACCATGAGCAGCTGCCATACAGCTTCTGACTGTCTTTGTGTGCACAGTGTAGCTCATCAGAAGCAGGTCAGAGTCAGAGAGAAATGAATTAAAAGGAAGATTAAAGAGGTTATTACAACAGGACTCAAACTTGGCCAGATATTGTTGCACTCTGTTTCTCTGACTAAAACCTTCACTAAACCTTGTACTCCTGAGAAATCTCTAACACAGCCCTGAGCACCAGACCTATTGATTGTGTCAGCCTGCTTTTATTTCTTTGGAATCTGTGATTGAGATGATGGAGGTTTTCTCTGTTTTCTATTGCCTCTGGTTTTGGACACTATGCTAAAATTCTATAACAAACTGAAAGCAATAAGAAGAGTTTCAGCATAGTTGATACATTAATACCTGGAAGCTGCCCATCATTACTGCCAGTAACACTGGGCAGCTTCCAGGAATCAACTGTGGCAGTAAATTGCTGCAGCAGCTGAGCGGCTTCACAGGAACTGTTATCGGCTCGCTTCATTTAATTTGAAGCGAGGATACTTCAAGGATACTTCATTAAATTTCAAAAACCACTCCATGCACTCATTCTCTACACAGGAAATGATTCAGCAAGGACGTCATTAGATGCTAATTTTCTACACTTCTGTGTTACTTTGCATGGCATAATTATGATTTTCTGTATTGACTTTTTATGATGTAATTCTTGATTCACATAGTATCATGATCTGGCTTGATTCTAAAGAAATTCACTTCATAATCTATTAATTGGAGAGTCGTGTGAAGCTAAATGTCAGCCTGTTTACTTGGTGACATTTTCTTGCCCAGTGGGAAAGCCTCCCTCTGCCCTGTGTTTTTCACTTTTAATCCTGTGTTAAGAGAGCTCTAGTTTGGCTTTAATTTAGCAGATATGCACCACTCAGATCTCAGGTTATTGGGCTTGGGCTTTTTAAGGAATGGGCATATTATTGTAAATCTTTTGGGCTGAAGTGTATCTGTATGCTATTAAAACTGGATGTCTTTTTCCCCCCCTGTCTTACCTTCTTCTGTCGTTAGTTTGTAAAATTTGCCAACATAGAAGAAGATACGCCATCGTACCACCGCAGTTATGACTTTTTCGTGTCCCGCTTCAGTGAGATGTGCCATTCAGGCTATGAGGACCCAGACATCCGCACCAAGTACGTAACAGAGACGCTCGACTGCAGTAGAGATGGAGTTGTTAAATAAGTGCTATTCTGAGTCTACATGGGTAGTGTTTATTTTTAGTTTTTATTCCTTTTTTGGACATTTTCTTTTGTACACTTAAAAAAAATAAAAGAAATCTTAAGTCATTGCTTTCTATTGCTGAAAATAGACTGTAAAATCGTTTGACAAATCAAATATAACTTTGACATGGAAAAAACAAAAGAATAAAAAACAGAGCAATTCAAATAACAAAGCTAGGTGCAAATATAATTTCCTAAATATGGTTACCTATTTATAGGCCGAGTAACCAGTCAGATGGTTTCTGTGTGCGTGTGTGATTGTTGCTGTAAGGATCCGCATGGCAGGTATCAAGGGTCTTCAGGGTGTGGTGAGAAAGACAGTCAATGATGAACTGCAGGCCAATATCTGGGACCCTCAGCACATGGACAAGATTGTCCCCTCTCTGCTTTTCAACCTGCAGAGTGGAGAGCGTACCGAGAGGTGAGTGAGTGCAAACAATAAAATGCAAATGTGGATTACATATGCAGCAGAGTAGATGTGCTCCATTAGCTTTTCAGTGTAACGTATTATATTAAACATTAACCATTAACCTCCTAGTACCTGGCGTCCACACATGTGGACATCACATTTTGGGTTATTTAGACCAAAATACTCAATTTTGCTCTACAAGGGCCTGATATCCACTTACGACGACATTATACTGCTATTGTTCTATCAAAATTTTAAACGAATATGTGGCTCTCATTTTTCTTAGAAACAAAAATTAGGTAAAAAAAATATCTGGTAATTCTTTGGGTCCTGATGAATGTAAAAACAATCAGCCCAAATATCAAAGAGAAATTAAAAATACATGCTGTGGTATAATAACTAAGATGAGGCTTTTCATAGTGCTTAACTGGACATGTGAACTTCAGTGTAAGCGTTTCATAAAAATCATCTGGTCCATACCACTTCTGAAAATTGAGTATATGCAACCTCAGATGAACAATAATATATGACATATTACAGTGTGCTATTGTTTATTTAATACAAATTAAGCCAAAATGCAGAAGCATTGTGTGAAAAGCACCCTTATTGCTTCCATAACAGTTAAGAGGGTAAGTAGCAACTAGCTCCTGCTAATAAATTTGATTATTTGCTCATCAGTGAATTTGAGAACCTCTATAAAGGCAGTGGTTTTGGCAGTCTGCAGGACTGAAGCGTTTGGCCGAGAGGGGAAGTTTTTAGCAGTGATCTTAGGTAAGTAATTGCTGCCACCCATCAATAAGGCCATATCCAATCAATTTGAAGTCCATCCTTCCACAGTGAGAAAGATTATTCACAAGTGGAAAACATTGAGGACAGTGGCCAATCGTCCCAGCAGTGGACCTCCCACCAATTTATTCAGCCAAGCTCAGAAAATCTGCAAAAAAACCTAAAGCTTAAATGTTGAAGTTTATGACAGTGCAAGGGTTACCAGGAGAAAGTCTTTTCTGTCTAAGTTGCTCACAAAGGAGCTTAAACACACCATTTAACGTGTGGAGAGAAATTTGTTGAGTTAACAGCAGCTAGTGTTGACCTGCCTGCCTTGGATAACACAATCCAGATACACGATAGCCAACTCGTGTTGTTTGTCTCACATTAGGCCATATTTGTCCTGGCTGTCTAGCCAGCGATCACCCATGTCATTCATCATCACTGTCATCACCGACAGCTCTGTTTCCCCTTTTGGACATCTGGTAACCCACCCAGAGCAGCCAAGAACAAGGAAACCAAGACACGTGGTTCAGATTCCAAAGAGAAAAGGAGTGAATGTGAAAGGAGGAAAAAGCATGCACAGAAATATTGCAATGGGTGAAGAATTATAGCTCACAAACACAGAGGTAGAGGATGCCAGCAGCAGTCTGGAGTTTCTCTCTCTTGGCTGTATTACACATACTCAAATTCACTTTGACGTCAATGCCGAGATCTGAAAGTTAGGAAAGCAAAGAGGGAGGGCAGCAAAAAGAACATTGGGAGATCTGGTGAAGGATAGATAATGGAAATTAGAGTGATAGAAATGGGAGAGTTATTCAAAGACGGAGACAGACAGATTTATTGCAACAGGGAGTCACATTTCATTCTCAGCTTCTCTCTGCTCTGTGTGTTATCCCCCTGCTGTGCATCCTCATTTCCTCTCACACTGGGTCTAGCTTGTCATTACCCACAGCAATCAGTACAGAGCCTAATTACCTTACAGATGGTGGATTTTCAAATCACGTAAAGATCAGCTTTAGTCAACCTTCTGACAGCTGGGACTGGGAAAGTTTATTGATGCAGATGACAGAAGCTCTCTGGACTTTGTTTTGTGTTTAAACTTCAAGAACACATGAGGATTGTTTGTAATGTATGTAGTTGCCTAAAAAAAACAGAAGCTTGTTGTTCATCTGAGGTATTTTTCACATAGACTCATAAACAGCACATCTGAGATCAGGTAGCTATAGCTAAGTTCGCTTTTTCAAATACTGGTGATGCAAATTTGTCCTCACAGCAGATGTTTACTTGAGAGAGATTGCGCGGGATGAAACAACCTTTTTCTGCCACAATGCTTTGTAACCACTGAAAAAATAAAGAAACTTTAAACAGCATGATTTTTTTTTTTCTGCAGCTGACAGAAAATATCACTGAAAAACCTCACTGACATCAGCTTGTGTGCTCTTGCTAGTTTAGTGTGTTTTACTTTATTTAATTTTTTTTAATTTTTGCGTATTTTAGTTTTGAATACAAAAGATGGGGCAGGAACTCACATTTGCTCCACGGAAACAGCAGGCAAGATGAAAGAGTTAGGCTTTGAATAAATAATGTCATCATTGGTGGACTACCCGAGGCTAGTCAAGACCAAGATGGAGCTATGGCGGATGTTTTTAACTATACATGAGAATGAAAAAGGGCTGGACACGAGAGCGAGAGACCACACGATTGACATGAAACGTTTGCGTGTACAAATTTGGACACAGTACGTAAATGCGTCAAACTGCAGACAAACTGCAGACAAACTGCAGAGGGTAAAGTCAGCTCAGAAGCACAGCTGCAGAGATTCAGCCGTACAGACTGTGTTTGTGTAAGAAATAGAGCATTTGTTGAAATGTCATTATATTAAGTTAATTTCAGTGCCTTGCCTGTTCTCTGTTCTCTCTCTCTCTGTCTGCACCCTCCCAATTTGCCTTCCTCTGCCTCTCTCTGCTCGTCTCCTCCCTGCTCCCCCCCCCCCCCCCCCCCCCCCCCCCCACTCCTCTCCTTTTCTGCTTCCTCACCCTCATCGCTCCCTGCCAGCCGCTCTCCCTCTCCGCTGCAGGCATCAGAGAAGGAGAAGGAAAGCCCGGTGGAGCTGACGGAGCGCTGCTTCAGGGAGCTGCTTGGACGAGCCGCCTATGGCAACATCAAGAATGCCGTCACGCCCGTGCTGATGTGAGACAACCAAACAGTCGTATTCATAAGAAATAGCCTCTGTTTGTGATGTGTTCCTGCATGCGGTCGTGTGGTTTGTTTGTTTTTTTGTTTTTTTTTTAAACATAGTGAGTAAACTTGAAGACAACACTGCATGTCAGGCGCATCTTAATCTTTACACTAATGGGCACGTGGGGCTGTGACAAGGTCAATGCAAGGTTATGGAGTTGTTCTTGAATTGTGACTGCATGGTTTGCAGATGGGACATTTAAATTCTATATTACTGCATTTATTTTTGCAAGACGTGATCTTATTTAAGTTTTTCTTTTTTGTTCTACCAATACATTTCTGATTTTTTTTTTTTTTTTTTTTTTTTTTGAATTTATCCATCTTGGTTGTTCCTCCTGAAATTAAGTATTTTATCTGTCTTAGCCTTTTCCTGTCCCCACATTTGCCCATGTGCGGGGGCTGTGCAGGGGTGTTTTGGAAGTTGTGGCTGACCTTTTAGTTGGCAGGTACATAAGTTAATAGATTGGATATAACAGTATGAATATTTCAGGCCCTTGCAAATAGAGGTAAATGTTGACTACATTATGGGTTTTAAAAATGCCCAGTTTTAGGTACTTTGTAGTGCCTCAATGCCTTTTTTTTCATTTCTGTTCCCATGTCCTACACACATTTTCCTTGCACACTTATATTTTACATTTATATTGTTAAGCAAATCCGTTTTAAATTATCTGTCAATTTTAGTCTCAGCAGTCGTGTGCTCAGCTTAATTGCACATTTTCCACGTTCTATCAATGTCAGATTGAGAGAATGTTTTTAAGTATTTAATTACTTACTGTAAAGCAAACCGTATGTCATAGTAAGTATTTATCTGTGCACTACTAACTCCTATTTTCAGTTTTACATTCATTCTTAAACCCAGACATGATGTATGCTGTCTGGACTAAATGCGGTCTTTATGCCTTACTGCTCTCCATCATCCCTACTGCTGTGTTATTACATCCTGTGTATCCAACCTGTTTCTCTTCCTCTGTTCATAACCCCACAGGCACTTAGATAACCACTCTCTATGGGAGGGAAAGACCTTTGCAGTGCGTTGCTTCAAGATCATAATGTACTCCATTCAGGTGAGTGATACACTGCCATGATATCCTTCACAGCCTTACCCTTGCCTCTTTTCTCTGTCTCACACTCTGCTGACTTCATTACTAGGTTGAAATGGAATATGGAAAACTTTTGTATGAATTTTTGACCACCATGTTTTTTTTTTTATCTTTGCAAGTGGTTATTGCACATTTTAGTGGTGCAAAGAAGAAATGTGCTTCAATATTCATGAAGTTCTCACTGATTTCAATTTGGGCTTCAGCCTATTTGCTCACAGCTGTGGTTCATTTTGGGCCTGAATGAAAAATGCAAAAGGAGTAATGCACTTTATCACCAATATCCAGTTTTTAGTTTGCCATTTAATTAAGCGTATTACTTCAATACAACAGTTTTCTGTCACTTTCTCTCTCACTCTTTTTTTCTTTTCTGTATTTTTCTTTTTTTCAAGACAGGTCAATAATTTCCTCGGTTTTTTGTTGTTTTTCTTTCAGTCCCAGCACTCACACTTGGTAATCCAGCAACTTCTCGGTCACCTGGATGCGAACAGCAAGAATTCAGCCACGGTGCGAGCTGGGATAGTGGAAGTCTTGCTGGAAGCAGCTGCCATTGCAGCCAGTGGTTCTGTAGGTAAGTTGCAATCCTCCAAGGTCATGTAAAGTCATAAACACATAGAGATGTGAATGTTTTTTTTTTTTAACTATAAACTGTGTATTTGCAGGTCCCACAGTGCTAGAGGTGTTCAACACCCTGCTGCGGCAACTTCGTCTGAGTGTAGACTACGAGCTAACCGGCTCATATGACGGCAGCACCAACATCGGCACTAAGATCATCAAAGCTCATGAGGAGAGGCAGCTGCAGGAGGCTGTAATCAGGACCATTGGTGAGTCTGAGTGCTTTGTATTTGTTAGTGAGGGAGTGTTTAGTAGATGTATGTGCAAGTAGTAATTGTTATTACTAGGTATGTGTGTGACTATATGTGTGTGGATTGCTGCAGATGCTATTTGGCAACAGAATATTAGTTGGTTATATTATTATTCAACTAGTATGTTCCCATGCTCCAGCATGGTTTGGCCTGTTTTTGCTGTTAGTAAATGATAGGATGCTTTTATAATGCGTTGTGTGTAGGTGCATTAAAGCAAAAAAACAAAAAAATCACAGCTCATTTTAGCCTGTGGTTGCATGGTTGCCAGGCAACCTTATAGCGTCATAATATATCACGCATAGTTTCTGGATATAAACTACATGTTACTGCTGTAAAATAAAAATGATGTAATACTTTTAAAAGTTGTTACAGGAGCATAAATGCTAAGAATTGGTAGGTGGTTGGTTGGTAGGTAGAAAATATCTGGTACACATAAGAACCTTCAGGGGCCTGAAATATATCTGTAAGCTGACCCTAGCACTGCTGACATTAGCAAACAATCAATCAACAATCAAAATACTTTAATAATCCCTAAGAAAAGTATGTAAAGATATCCACATGATTGAAAAGAAAGCTATTAAAACAGGCGAACACTCTTAAGTACAAAGTAAAGGACAAAGAAATAAGTAAGAAAAAAATTAAAGTAAAGAGAACAAACAGGAGCAACTGAAACAGGCTGCATGCTGGTTGATGCATGCTCACTGAGTTTCAAATAATCTGATATTGTGTGCATGGATTGTTCTGGTTGGCTACCCGTTTCAGTGACATGTAGAGTGCTTCTCAATTATTGGAGTGACTAACAGTTTCAAATGGTGTTTAAATTACCTACGTAATATTTGTGTAGGCAGTGTTTAATGTCGCCTATTTAATTAAACTCACTTTGATCTCTTCTGAGTGTTTTCCTATATCCAGGCTACTCCACTAGTCTTGTTCTTTTTCTCCTGTTTAAACAAATAGTAAATGAGTCCCTTGGAGGATTCCTAATTACTAATATAGATTTTTTTTCTTTTCTTTTTTCTTTTGTTGAACATTTTATTTCATTTGGTACAAACTGTCTGGTTCTGTCCCTTTCAGGTTCATTTGCCAACACTCTACCAACTTACCAGAGATCAGAGGTCATGCTCTTCATTATGGGAAAGATCCCTGTTCCTGGAATTCACCTTACTTTGCCCTCCTCGGACTCTGGGTAAGTTGACTCAAACAGTATTCACCTGTATGTTGGTAAACTTAAGGGCACAGTCTTTATTTGCTGTTTGTAATTCCAGGCCTGAGGGTACCAGGATGATTCAGGTTATGTTACTCAAGTCCTTGGTCCAGGTAAGTTATCATTTCTCAATGATTTAATTTTTAAGAAACTTGTGGATCTTCATGAATTTATAAAGACTGACACGAAATGCGTATTCCTATCAAACCGCATGATTGTAAAATCAGTGGCCTTGTTAGGCTTTATGGGCAAGTTCTTGATCTTTGCTAATGAAAGTCTCAGAAGTGTCACTTAAACTAAGATAGTTTGCGACACTGTCGCAGCATAAGAGTCTCTCAAGTTATTGCTAACTTGGGAAATTATAACCACACTGCAGTTACCTTGATGTTCCAGTGCATGTTCAGTTTTGTAAACTATGTGTGGGATTTGATCATCCCCCTCGTAGGTAACTGCAGGTTTCCAGACTACCAACATGCTGACAGCGCTGCCCAGCTCTTTCTTGGAGCCCCTGCTGTCCTTCTCTCTAACCGAGGATCCAGAAGTCCGTCTGTTGGTGCTGCAAATCCTCCTCAGTCTCATTGACAGGCATGAAAACAGGCCCAAGTTTGCCAATATGAGGTGTGTGATTGTTTTTGCAGGAAGATTGAAGGGCTGAAGTGTTTTTATACTTCCCTTATAAACCCATACTTCAGTTACAGTTTGTGTCTCTTTGGTCTTCTTTCTGTGTAGCAGCATCTCGGACATCTCTGTGCTGAAGCTCAAAGTTGACAAGTGCTCCAGGCAGGACAATTTATTCATGAAGAAGGTAATTTTTTAAATTTATTTAGTTGACAACCTGTTCCGCCTGCTGAACAACATCCCTGTGAATTATGTAAATTCACATAAACATTAAATATTTATTTTAAAATAATTTTGACAATAAATCTTTACACCAATGTATCTGCACTAGACATTTCGAGTTCCATTTACCCTGCGCTTCATCCATTCACAGCATGCCCAGCAGCTATATCGCCACATCTACCTGGGCTGCAAGGAGGAGAGCAGTGGCCGGGAGCACTACGAGACCCTCTTTGCCCTGTTAGGTCTTCTCAGTGTAGAGCTGGCCAATGAAGAGGTGGTGGTGGACCTGATTCGCCTCGCACTTGCCTTGCAGGTATAAATGTAGAGTTTTAAGTAGCCTGTTTATTCCCCGAGCTGCATTTATCTACTACATTTGAACTACAAGATGAAAAATATCCTAATCGCAGCTTAGAAAGCGTCAGTTTCACATGTATCATTTCACAAATGACACTGACCATCAGCTGTAACACTGGGACAGTGTCATAGCTGATGGTTTAAAATCAAAAACAAATAAAACGACCAAACATTACAAGATGAGAACAAATCCTTCTGAGGTAGGGTGTTTCACAGTGCGGTGTCTCTGTTTCCTTTCCAGGATCTGGCTCTGTCCACCGACGAGGCTCTGCCTGTTTATAACCGCTGTGCTGTTCATGCCCTTGTCGCCGCCTACCTCAACCTCATTTGCCAGCTCACCACCGTCCCAGCCTTCTGCCAGCACATTCACGAGGTGTGTGTCTGAGCCTCTTTGCGTGTCTGTGTTTTAATGCTACTGTAACTGTTTGTTTATCCCCTGACTCTCTGCCTTTCAGGTAATTGAGGTGAGACAGAAAGAGAGTCCTTACCTTTTGCCCGAGGCCGTCTTTGTTGACAGTCCAAAGTATGTACCAGCTGCAACCCACAAGTGTTTAATTTGATATTCAGATACACAGTAATAATTTTAAATTCCTGCTTTTGAATGCAGTTTATTTTTCTTCCTAGATTGCATTCTTCACTGGACAAAGTAGAAGGAAGTGTTTTGTTCCTCCAGTCAAAGATCACAGAGAGCCTTGGAGGAAGTGGTTATAATACAGAGAGACTCGCCACACCTTATGTCCCTCAGTATACTGGTAAGGAGTCTAAAACTAGTCGTTCGGATGCAAAGGTCTTAATTTCTCTGGGGGTTTTTTTTGTTTATATTTCCTCTTTTTTTCATGTCACTGTGCCAGCAGCAGCTGAGATTGTGAGCATTTTGTTTTCAGGTTGATGATGAATTATCTTTCCATTTGTTCATCCCTTCTATTCTTGAGAAAATTGCTTTAAAATTTGGTTGTCAAAGTTATCCGCTTGGAGTTGAAGATGGACCCAATACATTCTGGTGGTTCCTGAGGATCACTGTGACCTCACAAAAAGAGGTTTTTAGCCATAACTCATGAATTCATATAACAATTATTAGAAACATTCACAAAGATGTCTTGTAGGAAAAGTGACATTTTTTATTCTAAAGGTCAGCCTTACTATAATATAATACTCTTCTATTATTTAAGAAAAGGGGAGATTGTTACCATATTTCATATTTGGTCAGATGGTCTGAGTTGGTGCCATCAATCCTTTGTACCCACCTTGAAGCTGTATTAACACTGTGCAGAGTATGGACAGCATGACTCAGGCGGTTTGCAGAGGCATATGAACATGTGGTGAAAAAAGTTATTGAAAAAACTCAATAAATTTTCTGCACTCTGCTTCCAGATGAGGACCGTCTGTCCAAGAGAAAGAGCATCGGTGAGACCATCTCACTTCAGGTGGAGGTTGAGTCCCGAAATAGCCCAGAGAAGGAAGAGGTGAAAAAAAAGACTTCACAACCTTGTACCCTGTACCCTCAAATGTACCCTGTACAAAGATATTTAACATAGATTCTTGTTCTGGTCTGCAGAGGACTCCAGCAGAGGAGATCACATTTGAAACCCTGAAAAATGCCATTGGTAAATCCACTCTCTTCATTTGCAAAGCCCTTTTTATTAGTTTACAATGATGGATTGATGTTCTAAATGTTGACGTAATTTACCAAAGCATGACAGCAGGGAACAAATACAAACTACTTTTGTATAAAGTGTCCGTGAACTTTGTCTTGATGTTTTCACTTTGAGGCACACGCTACATTATATTGCTTTTTGTCTCCCTCTAGTGGACAGTGTGGGTATGGAGGAGCAGGAGAGGGAGCGGAGGAGACAAGTGGTGGAGAAGTTCCAGAAGGCCCCCTTTGAGGAGATAGCTGCCCACTGTGGTGCCAGGGTATAGACCCCCTACCCTGTTGAAAAAAAAAAACAAAAACTGCTTGTGTGTGTGTGTGTGTGTGTGTGTGTGTGTGTGTGTGTGTGTGTGTGTGTGTGTGTGTGTGTGTGTGTGTGTGTGTGGGGTGTTTTTTAGTTTTTTTTTTTTAAAGAAGGTCTTAAATGTATTGTTTTTGATGTCTTCTGTCCCTTATAGGCCACACAACTGCAGAGCAAACTAAATCAAATCTTTGAGATCACAATCAGGTAAGGGACAGAGCTTTGGGATGGGAGTAGTCAATAATAATATGGATGGCAGTCATTCTGACTAACAGGAGAATACCTGCATTTTTATGTTTTGGAACTAACAGCTTTATTTTCTTCCTCTTTCTGTTCAGACCCCCTCCCAGCCCATCTGGAACCATTTCATCAGGTTACGGCCAAAGCCAGAGTCGATCTGTACCCATTTACGAGATGAAGTTTCCTGACCTATGTGTTTACTAAACCACAAAGTCTTCAGCAACGTAAGCGTACAGTAGAGCCTTCAAGGACAGAGAAAAGATTTGAAAGGGCAACCGATCCTCACTGTAAAATTGTCTTGACCGTGGAATCAAACAGCCACAGTGCACGTGGGACAAACTCAGCTGTAACTAAAGAACACCTCTTAGCTGTCTGAGATTTTATTTTAGCCTCTGATTGCAACAAAAACAAGCTCACCAGTGTCTATATTGAGCAGGAAAACAAACGTATTTCACTCACTTCTATTGCATCAGTTACTCATCCCTAGAGACTGGTTAGGGACCCCTGGCAGCCAGCGGCCTATTGGGAATGATATGCAATCCCCGATCAGTTGGCGAGTGGTTGCTGGAAATTGATGGCACTTGCCTGGTGAAATTGGTTGCAAAGTTCACCTTCAAATAAAAGTTGTGCCTAATTGCTGAAGCCAACATGTCTCAAAAGGTGCAGCTTTTACTTTGAAGACAATTTCATAGCTGCTCAGTAAGTAGTTGGCGAGTGTTTGCAGATAAGCTGGTGTCTTCTGTGCAAACTAAAGACAACCTCCTGCATCTGCCACCAACTACTTGCTGGCAGTTTGCTGGCATATTCATGTCTCCAGGTGGTCTCAAGATGGTCTCCAGGTGGTCTCCAACCAGTCTCTAGGCCTGTGTGACTGGGGACTGGGATGTCTGTAGAAACTCCACTGGTTGGATTTTCAAATTAGAAATTGTCAAGAACTGTGAGGGGAAAACTTGACCGACTGGATGTTATTTATTGTCTTGAGAATGAGTTGAGTAGTCGCATGCCTGCGACTGGAAACTTTTTGATAGCACTATTATTCTTGTGCATTTTTTTAAACTTGTTTGTCCCTTCCAGGGTGCCATACTACCTTTGATCACAAAATTAGATTGCTAGACTGCTTATTAATATTATTATTATTTTTTATTTTTTTTAATTGTTTTGATGACCAGAAAGAGTGTTTGTGGAAACTGAAACATTTTAATTTACTTGATTGTATTTGTGTGTATGTCTGATTGTTGTATAGACATAAAGGTAATTATCCTCATCTCCCATGCCACTTAGCTGCTGAGCATCCATCTTTTAGGCTTTATTGTAGCTTGGTTTTGCCTTCTTAGTGTTACCCAGAAGTGCTTTTTCGCCTCTTTCTGTTTCTTTTACCTAAATATTAATCTATTTAGTTAAAACACATTGCACCAGTCATGACCACACTAAAGGATTTACAGCAATGTTTACCAGATCAAATGCTAAAAAAACATTTATTTTTCTCCCCTTTCCATATAAATGTGTACATACAGAGGAATATATAAATCTTTAAGCTGATGTACAGCATAAGGATGTTAATGTGCGTGTGTATATATACTGTATATTCTAATTTTAGACTGCCTCTGCACTGGTTGTGTTCATAGATAAAAGAGAAATCCACTTAGTATTCAGATAGACAATGTTAAAATCTCCAATAAGTAACCAGCAGCACGTGAAATCCTAACATCTGAGCAGCCCACAGGAGAAATTTGCATCATCTCAAGGCCAGTATGTCACAGCGATTAATAAAGGGTTACCGAGGCAATGCTGGAAAAAGATCATTTTCAGCTTTACTCAAACAGGTTTCATTACCATAACCCTGACCTGCATTGTTTCCATTTACATTCTCAGTCCTGCTGGAATGAGTTTGCACTATGATTTTTTTACTATACCGCAGCTTTTTCAGCTGCATGTCTCAGCAAGATTCAAAAACATCTAAAAGCCCAGTGTGTGCACAAACACACACACAGGTATAACAACAAGTATGATGGCAATAATTTGTCAAGAGTCTGGCTAACACGGTCCAACTGTAGGTAGCAGATCATGTTTGTGCGTTTCTAAATTGTGCCTGCTGTTGTTGTGGTGCTGTGATGGTTCAGTTTTGTGACATTTTTAAGAGACCACCCCTCACTCTCTCTCCCTCTGTGCTGCTTCTGTGAGTGAACCGCACCCGTTCCAGCCGTTTTGCAACCATCTTGTTCAGAACAGAAGACGGTGTCTAGTTCATCCCTGTCATGAGCATTTCCACTGGCTCTTCTTTTGTTTTTTCTGTTTTTGAATGTCATGTCCTGTGTATATCCGTGTCAGCACATGCCAGTGTATGTGATCGTCTGTTCACGTTTACCCCTTTTTGATCAGTGCGCGAGTGAGCGTATTTATGTGTCTGTGCTAACGCTCGTACAGGTGTGTGCGTGTCTGTGTCATCATTACCGAAGACCAAGCTCTCCAGACGTAGTTTACAGTTCTGTCCAGTGACTCTTTCCACCACGTTAATGCAGAAAAAGCTACTTAAGAGCCTTGTGCAGCTGTCTAAACCTTCCAGTTACACCTTGTAAAATTGTGTTTTCAGCATCTTGAACTTGGCAGTGAAGACCTGTAAATCTATCAGTCCGCGTGTCGTCATTGCATCGCATAATGTAATATTAACTGACGGTAATCCAAACTTACTTTTTGTCATTACATGTCTGGTTAATAGCTCTGTTTTACAATTTAGTGCTGTAGGTCAAATCTGTTCTGTGAACTTTGCACTTTAAAAACTGGAATACCTAGTGAGAAAGGCAGCTTTTACATGGAGAAAATGCCTTATGCGTGTCATACCTGACTTTGCATGCTAGTGGATGTTACCGTGTTGTAGAATAAATTTATCTCTAACCATGAAAAGTCTGTCTTCGTTTTAATTTGCCTGCTAATGGAAACTCTCTGAGACGAAGAAGGGGATCATCGTTTGGTAAAAACCACGTCGACTCATTAAATCCGGCACCACTGTTCGGTAGTCGCAGTGTTCAAAGTAATGTTTAATTCAATTACCTCCTGTTGAGGTCATCTGAGTACGTGATCCATCTCCCAGCACATGAGTAGCACATTTTTCCTATAGTGTAGCATTTTCAAGGATCTGAACTCACAAGCTCAAATTCACGTCACACTATTATGTATTCTGAGCCTGGTGTCACAGTCGGCTATGAAATTAAACGATCTGAGAATTAAGAATTAATTAAGCAGCTGAAGCTCAGAGTAGTGCTGATTTTCTGTGGTTATGCTTCAGGTCCAGTGGGTGGCAGTCTAAGTCTGGCTGCATTTTCATTAAACTTATGCACAATCATTCATGGACTCTGTAAGTCCTAAAAAAATAAGAAATTATTTATCTCATTCTATTATAATGGTTTAATGAAAATGGTATGAAGGATTTCATGCATCCATACTGGTGACAGTGGAGCTGAATGAGTCTGGTAGAGAAGGTGCTCCACTGCTGTCCAGTAAAAGATACTCAAATCATTACCTCTGAATAAAGGATACTCCACCATACCCACAAGTTTAAAAGAAACTCAAACTCACCTTGTTGTTAAAAACGTTTAAATCCTTTTTCTTGTATTTTATCAGTCTTAATATTCAGAATTTTGTCCATTCCCCTTCCCCTAAATCCTCAGATTTGTCTAAAGACACAGTCCTGGGTAAAAGTATTGAGTCACCCCTCGTGTCTTCATAGTTTATTTGTTTGTTTGTTTGTTTGTTTTTAAGTGACCTTGAGCAACATTTCTCCAGGCGTTCAGATCTTATTTATTTATTATGTTTTCCTTGTTAGATTGGGTTCCAGTTAGTTCAATGCATTAAAAATGCCCTATAACGCAGTTTGACAGACATAACAACTCACACTTGATGAGAGCTCACAACTTGTCAGCTCTCATCAAGGTTTTGCTTAATAAATGACCTTAGGCAAAAGATTCCATGTATTATTTGCCACAAACAGGATCTTTAATATTATTTTTTATTTACATAAAGACATGACTTTTTAAAAACTGTCTCAATAATTTATTTCCTTACAGTCACCTTTGACCTCGCTGTGATGGTCACTGTTCAGCTTGATTCTTCATAAAGTTAAGATGAGTATGCTCTCAGAATGCTTTGGATTCGAGGCCAAGAAGTTGAAGGCAGTCAGTGGGTGCGTCGGTGAAGGACATTCAATAACATGCTAAAAGATAGCAACGAGTTTGTGTAATTTAAAATTAAGACATGTGGTTACTAACATGCAATGGCTATTTGACTCTCTGAGCTATCCGCCTCCCCTGCTGAATCTTCCATTTATCCCATTATTCTCTTCACATCTTTAAAATGTTCCTGAAGAACTTGGCCAGCTGCCCCTGAGGTTTCTCCTCCCACGGCTTCATAAAGCCGCCGTTACGTTTGGATGCAGGTGGGCTGCCCCATCTGAAGTGACTCATCTTATAGGTCCTATCTTTCCTCTCCTGCAAGCTCAAGGGGCTTTGTGATTTGGAGCTGTCCCTGGCCCTCAGCAATCCCTGATTTTCATTACTTCCTCCATCAATGTCCCCCTCCGCTTCATCTTCGCTACTGCTCAGCTGTCTGCGAGCCTGAAAGGGAAAACGGCCCTCAGAGGAGCTTCCTCCTTCCAGAGAAGAGGCAAAGACTTTAACAGGTCGGCGTTTACGGCCCGAGGGCTTCCCCCAGCGGAAGTGCTCCATTGAATAGGAGCGTCTCTCGTCACTGCGGGCCTTAAGCTTTGGCTCTCGCATCTTAAGTCCTGCTGGTTTGCCCCAGCGGAAGTGCTCCATTCTGTAGGAGCGCCGCTCGTCGCTGCGGGCTTTCAGATCTGACTCGGATATTTTGTCATGGGAAGCCAGTGTGGCTAGAATAACTCTGAGTAAGAGGTCATCATCATAATCATCACCACCACCATCACCAGCATCAGCATCACTGTCAACTTTCAGGGCCAATGCACTGAGCTCTGGGATTTCAGTCTGGATCACAGACATGCAGAGGTGAACACAGTCCTGTGTGGAAGAAATGGCAAAGATAATGTCATACAGAGCAGGAAGACTTGAAGTTCCCTGACAGCTGCTGGTGAAGTCATAAGACTTGGCATGATAGGAAAAAATCCCCAAAACCAACAACAAACAAACAAACAAACAAAAATCCCCTTTATTGCTTACAGGTGTTAAAAATTACAGATGGCTTTTCTAGGTTTTAAATTTAGTGTTGCATTGATAAAATAACTGCAGCTTGTTCTGTATCCAAACACACCCACTTAAGGCTATTATCACATGGACAACTCAAGAAACAAGAAACAAGAAATTACATTTAAGGACTGTGTTGACTCATCTTTTCAGCTTTCACATCAACTTATTTGTCAAAGAATGAAATTGTTCACTATCACCACAGATCTCCTGGCTTTGCCGGGGGAAAATGCTCTGAGTTTTAAGTTTCCATTTTCTAAGTACTTCTAAGTACTCATCACCTTGACACTAACAAAAAAAAAGATTAGTGGAAGCGATAATTTTGATTAAAATGTAAGTTTTACTTACATTTAATTTGACCAGATTCCATTAAATATGTTTTACATTGCGCTTACGGATGAGATGAAAATGTGCAACATAGGGCTCCGATAAGTTTTCTTGGCCAGTGATGACGATCTAAAAGAAGTGGCAGGGCTGTTCGACCTACCAGTATCCTCGCCTTGTTGCTCAGGTCCTTGCAGATGGAGTTGTCCCAGCATACTGACTCAAACCCGGGGATGCACACAAATGCCATCACCGCCACCAACAACCAGCACTGGCACACCATCTTCAGCCCGGTGCACAGGACACCAACTCGACTGGGGTGGAGCTGCAGAAGTGAAGCCACAGTGGGGAAAGCTTTGAGTCTCAGCAGACAAAAATATTCATTAGTCATCTTGAAATGTTATTTTGTGAAGAAATACAGTAGGTGTCTCTTAATAATTGCGCTTGCGTAACACTTTCCGCCCGTCCTTATGTAACGTGATGTGTTTGAACACTACCTTCGAAATAGCCAGAGAGCCGAGCTTTTGTAGCTGGTGTGTCATGAACTTAAACACGTGAACTTAAACAACTATGTTCTCTTTTTGGTGTTTGTTTATCAGGAGCACATGTATTTTATTTTGAAGGTGTCAAACATGTGGCAGTATTTTTATTTTTATTTTTCAAAGGATGAACCTTCAGCACCGAGGACTGTGTCAAAACGATCAGCAGGACTGATGAGGTTCAAAACAGAGGAGGGACAGGGCAGGGTCTTCTGTTCCCTTGATGGGTTAATTTCATGTGAGATTTAGACTGAAAATATATGAAGATAATAGATTTGAAGATTTTTTTTTAAATGATGATTTAATTTACCTACACCTAAGGCCCTGTATGAAAAAGTAATTGCTCCTAATCTTACTAACTGGTGGAACACCCTTGGCAACAAGCGAAGCATGAACTAGCAACGAGCCTTTCACGTCACTGTGGAGGAATTTTGGTCCACTCTTCTTTGCAGAATTGTTTTAAATCAGACACATTAGAGGGTTTGCCTGAACAGTCTTTTTAAAGTCATGCCAAAGCATCTTAGTCTGATTTAAGTCCAGGCGCCGACTAGGCCACCCCCAAACCCTTCCTTTAGGTTTTTTTCAGAGGTGGACTTGCTTGTGTGTTAAACTCAAGTGTGGTTGGGCTTCAAGACATGAACTGATGGCCTGACATTCACCTTCAGGATTTTATGTTCGGGAAGCAGAATTCATGGTTCTATCAATTTTCCAGATCCCGAAGCAGCAAAAACCATCACGCTACCACCACCATGTTTGTCTGTTGATATGATTTTCTTTTTATTTAATGTTGTGTTAGTTTTACATTGCACATAACGGGACTCTAACCTTCCAAAAAAAAAAAAAAAAAGTCTTTTCAGTCCACAAAATATTTTCCCAGAATTCTTTGGGATCACAATGCATTTTTATATTAATGTGGGTTATATTTGTCCAATATTAAAAAAAATATGTGATGTTGTGAAAGTGTGACAAATATGCAAAAACAAAAAACTGAATGAAAACAAAATCAGGCAGGGGGGCAAATACTTTTTCACAGCACTGTTCTCTGTGTGCAGAGAGCAACCAGCTGGGATCCTGATGTCACTGTCTACCGCTGCAAGGCTGTGTTATTCTACTGCCAATAAATTTAAGCTTCCTTTTTTGAAAACGCAAGGAGCTATGAAGCAACTTTTGTCTTTCAGCAGCAGGACTGCAATGTTTTTTTTCAGTCTTGACTAATTGAAGACAGATGTAGCTACTTTGACATCACCCAATGGGTTGTGGAGTTCTGCTTTGAAGCTTTCAGATGAACATTTTTTCTGTCATCATCTTAGTTTTGAAATCGGACGCAATAAATAAAAGTGGATTTGACCAAACTGCATGCTAAGACATTAGGGAGCTGTTTGTCTTTCTTTCTTTCTCTCAGCCTGTTGCAGCGTACAGACTATAACTAGGTTGGGAGAATAGAGAGAACAGTATTGCTGCTTGTATTCAGGGACAGCCAAAGGAACTGTTAATAATTCTGATAAAGGACTTCCTTTCAGACATAAATTTCTAGCAGGGATTTCACAATAGACCCTAAAATACTTTCATTTTCTGAGCTCAGAGTTGTTTTCTTGCCTGGAAACCAAGCAGGAAAAAATGAATCTAATTGTCTCAATAAAACTTAACAGAAATACACAACAATGACAACAATAAGTACATTTTGAAGTGTGCTACTTAATTGAATATGAACAATTTGGTTATTGAAGTCATGAGGATGAATATCCTCTCATGCTTCTTATTGCGTTTTCTCTTTTCTATACTCTCCTATTTCCAATCAGTCTCGAGGACAGCTTTCTTATTATAAAAAGGTAATATCTATAATATGAAACCGAAGTGCAGTATATAAACCCCATGTTCACTGCTTTTGGTTAAATCCGACACACTGCCAGTCATCTGATGCTTCACAGATGTTGAGAAAAATCCTGTCTCACTTGTCAAACTTTTCCCTGGGCGTGTTAACCGTTTAAAGATGTAAACAATCTTTTTTCTTTTCTTTGCCGGGGTATTGGATTTTTCTCACTTCCTCCTTCACTATTCTAAAGAGTGAGTCCTCGGTGAGCCATTGTCTTTGCGAGTCTGGCAGAGACTCGTCTTCCTACTGAATGACTCACAGCTGAGCTGTGCTCTCCACAGACAGACTCCGATAAAAGAGGCATGAGCGCTGCAATCAAAATAAATGCAAAATTGTACGTGTGAAATGATTTCTACTGTTTTGTAAGTTAGATCACCTTTTGTTTACATTAAAGGAAAGCTGAATTCATCATAACTGTGTATCCTTTGCTGCAAGCACATCATATAAAATAGTAGAAATTCCCAAATCCATGAATAAGGGAGTTTAGCAAATAAGTTAATTTGAGCTCATCCAACAAGTCACGCCAAACAAGCAAGTTTAAAAAAACAAATCATATAAATATATTTGTTACCTTTTTCAGATGCTTTCTCTCCTCTTGCTTTTGTCACTCCTTTTGTCCACAGATCCTCCAGACTGGTGACTCTAAACTGTGGTCCCTCTCCTCCTCTCCTGCTTTCTCTCTGCTCTTTGAGAAATGCTCAGTAGGAGAGGGTCTGCTGTTGCTTCCTTAAGGGAGGAAAGCTCTTTTTATAGACATGTGAAGTAAAGCGTCTCAAGGCCTCGGGGTGTGATTGAGGTAAAGGGTCTCCTGCTCCTTCTCTTGATGGGGAGGAGTCGTGCATTCGTGGAGTTTTGCGTATGGTATGTTTAAACGCTTCCCACACACTTTTTAATCAATAGCGAGGCTGGCTTCATCAGCCGGGTGATGAGGCTGTGGTTAACTGGTTAACTTCCCCCCCCTCTTTGTAATCCTCCTCTGATTGCGACACAGTCTTGAAACCCTATAAGTACCCTGCATTTCTTGAAAGCATGTTTACGTTATCGTATACTGATTAAAAAGAAACACAACTGCTGTTCATTAGCGGACCCATGTCCACGCTTTAAATCCCTCAAAGGTCAGCTCTAATCACTGACATCATTATCCTCTGAGCAACAGTGAAGGGTGCCAATCGATTTGACTGATTGGATCGTTTCTCTGTGGTTCTCGTTTTGACAAGGTGTGCATGTATCCCTGCGTGAAAACTTCATTATAAGGACCTGACTCACTGTTTGGACGTCATGAGTGGACCTCAAGTGCGGATGATACACACAAATAAAGAAATAAACACACGTGGTGCTTTTAAAACGGAAATATTGTGCAGCTGAAGCTTTAGTGCCAGTGCCAAACACATTCTGCCGCTCGTTTGCTGCAGGGTTAGGTGCACAAGGACAAGTCACACAGAACAGCACAAGTGGAGAACAAGCACCCATTGTAAGAGATATAGAACACTTTCCTTTCATAAACCGGCCTATCTCCAGCTATTTGTTATCATTTTATAGCTGAAAGGACACAGTGAGTGAAAAATGAGACAGAAGATGCTCATATGATTTTTAAAAAAGGTCTATTATATTGAATTACAGGTGCATGTGGGTCAGGTTGCTGTGCTCAAAGTCAGAGATATGTGCCTGAATTGACCGTATTGAGGATACCTCCTCTAACTGCCATTATACAAAGCAAGAGTAGAAAAAAATGCACATATCGTGACCTAATTATGTCTTTGGCTATTCTTAATATAAGCATCCACAGTCTGCCCCCTTCAACTACTCATCAATAAGCAACAGTCTTTTCTGACTACCTGCAAACATGTGAACTATTACTTTATGATACAGTTAAAACAGAAAAATCAGCCCAAATGACCTTAAAATGATACGTTATTGTCTTATGTTGACTACCTAGTAAGTAAGTTTTGCCACCTTTTCATTGGAGGTTCATCAGATATACCTGTTCACCTTCTCATTGACACAAATATCTAATGAGCGATGCACATACAAAGATGTGTTGTGTTACGTGTCATGCATTCATGTCAGACACCACCAGTCTGAACTGATTCCGGGCAGGATGGATCCATGTGTTCATGTTGTTTACACCGATTTGTGACCAAAACTTTCAAATGTTGCAGCAGAAGCTGAGACTCATGACACCAGAAAACATTTTTCCTATTTTCTATTGTTCAGTTTTAGTGAGCACGTGTGAGTTGTAGCCTTAATTCCCGCTGTTAGCTAACAGGAGAGGAGAGGTATGGCCATTCTCCTCTTACCTCTGGCATCATTTTCACCCAAAGAACCACAGCTCGCTGGATATTTTCTCTTTTTTGGCCATTCTCTGTAAACCCTAGCAGCCTGCCCATCACCAAAAACCATGCCACATTCAAAGTCACTTAAATCCCCTTTTATGCAGATTCTTAGTTTGCTTAGTTTGAACTTCAGTAGCTCGTCTTGATCATCTCTGCATGCATAAATGCAAAGATTTGCTGCCATGTGACTGGTAGATTAGATATATGCATGAACAAACTGCTAATAACGTGGTTGGTAAACGTATATACCAACTAAACCCAAAATTGTGAGACTGCTTGTGAAGATATTTTAGCATCTGTTTTGAATTTAATCTTTTTTTTTCACGGAGAATAGTTCATTCTCTCCCTGCCCCTCACTTTCTGAAAATCATCCAAAGAGCTTCGTGTCATGTCAGGAATTCCTGGTTTTCTCTGTTGTCACATGTTAAATAGGGCTGAAGTGACTGTGTAGAAAAGTCATTCAGAGTCAGCGCTTCTTGGTCTGCTTTGTTTTTCTCATATTGCCAGTAAAGCTTTGAAGCTTCTAATGATGCAGTTGATCCGGTGGAGTTTTCCAACTCTGGAGAAGCAAAACACCCCCAGACATGAATCTTCCCACCTCGGTGCTTCACTGTGGGTTTGATACACTGTGGTGTCATTATTTCTCCTGCTCATCTCCTTTACATACTATTTTCTGATACTCCCACTAATCTCCTAATGGATTGATCAGCAAATAGCTAAATTTTCCATCCTTTACTGTGAAATACGAGGACACACCGACACTGAAACTGCAGCCTTCTTGTGAAAGAACCTCTGCTGATTGCAGTCTTGCTTTCTTTATTTAGAAAATTTTGTAGCTTCAGTCTCTAGGACCACAGTGTATTGATCTTCCCTTTGGGTCCGCCTGGACGTGCTTTGACCACAGCTTATCCCGTTTTCACAAAGTGTTTTAGCGAGCCATGCACTGCCACACTTGGAAAATAGAAAATTTGATCAGTAACAAATAGAAAAACAAAGAAATTATTACAGTAATCATATTAAAGCTTTGGGTGAATTGTGAATTAAGCATAAAATTAAAAATGCTGATTATTTAACCACTTATACAAGAATCAATCTTTAAAATATCTTAGCCCCCTCAGATAAACCTTTAAATACTCTAATATTGCATTAATACGCCTAAATGTAAAATCAATATCTCTACTTTATATACAGCATTTTCACACAAAATATTACCTCTGTTTTTAGGTAATGATGCTTAGTTTCTATGAATATCACCAATACACACCAAAGGCTGAAAGGCTACTAGTTACTTAGATGAATGTGTTTCCTGGCAGCCCTTTAGTTACATCACAAATCCCGGTCATCACTGTCGGCAGGAAGAGAAAAAGATAAAACCTTCCAGATCACAACTCTCCTGAACCGCCTAAGGCTCGGATAATCATCAGTGATAAGGAAGTATAACTCTTTGGTTATATTTAGGGGTATGATGTTTGTAGCTTGAAGGCGAGACAGGAAGTGGCATTCTGAAGTGGGAGCTATTCTCTCCTCTCTCCGCAGTTTTAACCTGCTTAACCTCCATGTGGCCCTGCTCTGCAGGTGGTGTTTGTTCTGGACAGCGCCTGCTTGTGAATTTGAGTCATTACTGGATGCGAATGCTAAAACAAAAAGGACATGCTTGCTAAGCCTCCTCTTCAGTGGAGAAATAAAGGTTATAACAAACAGAGATGATGCATTCCTACAGCACTTAGGAGTGTAATTCAGCTCCCCGCTGATGTTGATTGCTTCCACTATTTAATAACACTGCAACCCCAAGGCAGGTCTGTGCAGGATGTGAATCACCACCAAATAATAACTCTGTCTAAACACCTACCATTTAAGTATTATCATCTCATTAATCCGTTTTAGGTTTTAGAAGTGTTACAGATGATGGTGGAGAAGAAACATGACTTGTTCCTTCATTAAACTGTACAGCTTCACAGTGAATGAGTGTTCATAACCAGCATATATGAGTGATGTCATGCACATTATTTAAAGTGTCCACACACTAATTCAGTATATGTGTAGTATTTCAGCTATTTTTAGGAATGTACTCTAGTCAGTCTCCCACTCATGATATAGCATCAGCAGCATCTGTCTCCTCCTGTGGCCCCTGCTTATTGCCGTTGGGTTTCTAATGGCTAGTGGGCATTAGTTACATGGATCTGATTTTTACCATTGAGTTGGTTTCTAAGCACCTGTCCTTTGCAATGTAGGATCATTTTATTGCAATGAGAATAGTTATTGCTTTAGTGGATTCCTAAATATAATTACAGTCATCGTGAGTACTATAAGGATATAGGTTTATTATTTTGACAGAAAACCTGACCCTGTTTGTAAGATACGGTACTGCATCTTAAACTACCCATCATTTCTTTGTATTTTTGCAAGGAAAATGGGAGGCTGGTGTGAAAGTTTAGGCTTCATTTTTGGATCAAGGCTTTCTGTTTAGACAAATTCTAGCCACTTCAGTAATGATGAGGTCCAGATTCTGAGGAGGCTACTCCACAATTTACTTCTTATTCTGTCTTCCACCTGCAGAGTTTCCTCTGTTATTTTAAGGACATGCTGCACACCATGTCATGGTCCGGTTGAGTGGCTGTGTGTTTCCTCCAGGCTCTGGTCTCTGCCCTTGAGTGGAGCCTCTTCAGCCTTTTCATTGCCTACACCTGCTACTAATCTCCGTGGTTGGGAGATTACAGGGACGTAATTTCCAGGGAGGTTAGGGGGGTTATGACCATCCCCAATAATCAGACCCAACCAATATAACCCCCCCAATAAAATTAGGAATTATCTTGCATAATTAGGCTGTTGATTTTCTTTACTCATTTCAGGTATTAACAGCAAAATAGTTGCCTGTTTAATAATCTGGGAATTTACCCGGATTTATTTATTTAGACAGAGATCTTGACCCCCCCAATGTTCAGCACAAAGTTGCGCCGATGGCTGTATATAAGACCAGTGCTCTTCGCCAGATTGTCTGCTAACCTTCGTTAGTCCCGGTGGCTAACTAATGTCTAATCTAGTGTCTAGTCAAGTCTTGTATTAGGGCTGTTCGACATAACGATATATATCCAGTGTTGGGAAGGTTACTTTTAAAATGTATTCCATTACAGAATACAGAATACATGCCCCAAAATGTATTCTGTAACGTATTCCGTTACGTTACTCAATGACAGTAACGTATTCTGAATACTTTGGATTACTTAATATATTATCGTGCTTTTTACAACAACGTGAATGTACTATTGCTGTGTGATTTATTACTATTACTGAAGGTCCGCGACTCCGAACTGTAGTAAAGGGACCTCTGGCTAATACGGCAGGGTCCCTGTCGGCTTGTAGCCGAAAAATAGCTTTACTTTGTTGTGTGGGTCAACTTTTCTTGCGAGAGACAGAGAGAGGCGTTGAAAGACTGCTCCAACGGAACTTATTGTTTTCGGAGGAAAACACGAACACGGTGTACAGTCGAGTTTTAATAGCTTACTTACAACTGGGCTCGTCAGGCACTCTTCTTGGCTGAAGTGGTTATTATTATATTTACATGCTTCCAGCTCCCGTTTTTCCTCGATGACATCTCGTACCTTTCCACTCCCCCTTTTCTCCCTCCTCGCGCTCACACACCCATAACGTGTATAACCCATCCATTCTCCCTGCAACACGGACTACACTGCTACATTCTTTAGAGCTATGCTTGTAGCATTCTGCCTGTTAGCTTAGCACAACAACAACAACGAAAAGGCGCTCTCTCACCCAGGAAACACACAGTCGCAGAGAGAGAGAGAGAGCGTCGCCCTGTAACCATGGCAACCGTAACGCTGCCGCCTGGAACGACAGAACGTAGCTGTCAAACAAAACCCAAACAGTCCTGACCCGTGACAAAATGAAACAGGAAAGTACCGCAGTGTAATCCATTTATTTCAACAAAGTAACTGTATTCTGAATACCACCTTTTTAAACGGTAACTGTAACGGAATACAGTTACTCATATTTTGTATTTTAAATACGTAACGGCGGTACATGTATTCCGTTACTCCCCAACACTGTATATATCAGATGACGATATAAAAACATCTATCGTTTCATTTTACGCTATCATTTGTTTCGTGGTGTCGCAAAATAAACTGTTTAAGGCAATATTTTTTATCGTTTTGATGGTCACTGTAGTGGCTATATTAATTTCTTAAAGTTCTCTCTTTCTCTTATATTTAATATAACCACACTACAGACGGACAAGCGCCTGTTCTCATGCGTTGTCCGCTTGTTTATTTTCCACATAAACCTTTCACAATAAAGCTCAAGATCCTGTTGAGACTTTTCAAAATAAACTGAATCACGTGAAAGAATATGCAGAGTATTTACGGATGAGAAGCAAAAAAAGAGCTGTCAGGTGCTAAAAAATAAACCTTAGACTCAAACGTTAGAACAGGCTTCGGTGCCCCGGAGGCGTCCTCGATAACCGACCAACCGGTGCGATGAGCCTGGCCACGTGGCGCGTGACTGCCCAGCACCAGCCCCGAAGACCAGAACTACGCAGCCTCAGGGAAACGAGGAGGGAGCGGTGTAGCGAGGGGACCACCGCTCCAGCTTCCTGCCCCCCTCCAAGGACGATGCACGGTGGTGGGCCAAGTTGGGAACCTCAAGGGACTCTACCTGAGCTGCTGTGTTGAGGACCAGCCATGCCAGGCCCTGGTGGACACGGGGTCTACCATTTCCCTGATACGACCTGGCATGCTCCCTGGAACATCCGGGCCACTGGTGAAGGGTTGGTTGCCCATAGACACCCAGCTGATGACAGTGACGGGGGAGAAAACTGTTATGCGGGGGAAGAAACCGTTGGGAATCCAAGTGAAGGATCTGGAGCTGGTGCACGACTTCTGGCTCGCCGACATTCAAGACCGGTGCATCATTGGCCTGGATCTGCTGAGCCGCTGGGGGGCCTGCGTCGACATCGCGAAGCTGGCTATCACTCTTGGCGCAGAGACTTTTGCCCTCCAGCGCGGCCAAAAGCAGGGAGCGGAGGGGACCAGACAAGACAGGCGTCGGGCAGCTGCCGCTCAGCTGGATGGCAGCCCGAGGTTCTGTGTGGACTATCGCCGTCTCAATGCAGTCACCAAGAAGGACTCGTACCCGCTTCCGCGGATCGACGAGGCCCTAGATTACGTTACCGGCTCCTGCTGGTTCAGCTCCCTCGACCTACGCAGTGGTTACTGGCAGGTGGAGCTAGCCCCCGAAGCAAGGCCTAAGACTGCATTCACCATTGGACAGGGCCTGTGGTAGTTCAGGGTCATGCCATTTGGGCTCTGCAATGCGCCAGCGACGTTTGAGAGGCTGATGGAGAGGGTGCTCGTGGATATCCCTCGTAGCCGCTGCGTTGTGTACCTGGATGACCTGTTGGTGCACGGTGGCGACTTCGACAGTGTACTGTCTCACCTGAGCGAGGTCTTGAGTGCCATCCAACGAGTTGGGCTGCGGCTCAACCCCGCGAAATGCCAGCTGTTGGTGAGAGAGACCCCGTTCTTGGGCCATGTGATCAGCGCTCGAGGTGTCGCCACTGACCCCGCAAAAGTGGCTGCAGTCCGGGACTGGCGGACTCCCTCGAATGTCCAAGAACTGCGGAGCTTCCTGGGCCTAGCCTCCTACTACCACCGGTTCATCAAGGGGTTCACGACGATGGCCAGCCCCCTCCACCGCCTGACTGACAAGGGACAGCTGTTTGGCTGGGGGGATGCCTGTGCTGGGGCTTTTGCACAGCTGAAGGAGGCCCTCACCAGAGTCCCAGGCCTGGCCTACCCCCACGCCCGGCAACCTTTCATTGTGGACACTGATGCTAGCAATGTAGGAGTCGGGGCGGTCCTTTCCCAGCAGGACGAGGCTGGAGAATGGGTGGTGCATACTTCAGTCGTGCCTTGGGGCGAGCCGAGAGGAACTACTGCGTGACCCGGCGGGAGCTGCTGGCCGTAGTGCTAGCGGTGCGGCACTTCCAGCCATATCTGCACGACTGCCGGTTCCTCCTGCGCACTGACCATGCGTCTCTGACTTGGCTCCTGAACTTCAAACACCGAGAAGGGCAGGTGGCCCGCTGGCTGGAGGTCCTTCAGGGCTACGACTTCGAGATCCAGCATCGGGCAGGTCAACAGCATGGCAACGCTGATGCGCTCTCCAGACGGCCCTGCGTAGCCGTCGAGTGCCGCTACTGCCTGCGACAGGGGGAGCGGGCTCAGGAGGTGCTGGGGGTGGCTACTGCTCAGGCCACAGCTGGCGGAGGGGGGTGGCTCCCATTGACAACGCAGCAGCTGAAGCGGGAGCAGGAGGCCGACGCGACGTTGGTTCAGGTGGGGGCCTGGCTGAGGCGGCGCAACGCCCCGCCTGGACGGGGGTGTCGGGACAGGAGCCCGAGGTGAAGGCCTACTACTCCCAGCACAACAATCTTGAGACCCATGACGGCCTTCTGTACCGGAGATGGCGGGCTCCCGGTCAGGGCAGAGATCTCCTGCAGCTGTTGGTGCCTTGGTCGCTGCGGTCACAGGTGCTTGAGCTGGTCCACGACTCGGTGGGGGCAGGACACTATGGGAACGCCAAAACTCTCTGCCGCCTCAGGGGATGGTTCTACTGGCCTGGCTGTCGACGGGATGTGGAACTTCATGTGCACTGCTGTGACACCTGCACGGCACAGAAGGGCCCAACTCAACGCTCCACTGCCCCCCTTCAGCAGTACCTGGTGGGGGCCCCAATGGAAAGAGTGGGAGTGGACGTCCTAGGGCCTTTTCCCATCACAGAGTCAGGGAACCAGTATGTGTTGGTGGCTATGGACTATTTCACGAAGTGGCCAGAGGCCTATGCGGTGCCGGACCAGAGCGCAACGACGACGGCCGAGAAGCTGGTGGAGGAGATGTTCACCCGTTTTGGGGTCCCGGCTGAGTTCCACAGTGACCAGGGGCGTAACTTCGAATCAAAGGTCTTCGGGGAGATCTGCCGGCGGCTGGGGGTGGAGAAGACAAGAACCACACCGCTCCACCCTCAAAGCGATGGCTTGGTTGAGCGCTTCAACCGCACGCTGGCCACCCAGCTCGCCATTCTCACCAGCCGCCACCAGCGGGATTGGGACTGACATCTGCCCCTGGTCCTTTGGTCGTATCGGACTGCGGTTCAGGAGTCCAGCCAGTGCACACCTACCGCTCTGATGTTTGAACGGGAGCTCCGGACGCTGATGGTGGGCCAGAGATGGACTACTACAGGAGGCTGAGGGAGCGGCTGCAGGTGGTTCATGACTACACCCGCCAGGCCCTGGCCAGCGCCGGAGTACGACAGAGAAGAGCCTACGACACCAAGTGCCGAGGGGGGGTTTTCATGCCAGGCGACAAGGTTTGGGTATACTGCCCAGTCCACAAGAGAGGAGTGTCCCCCAAACTGTGCAGTCACTGGCAAGGGCCCGTCCTCTCGCTTCGCCTGCTTGCCTCCCTGCCTCCCTTCCTTCGTCAGTCCGGACTCACTGGGCCTCTGGAGTTCGTTTACCTTCACTAAATGGACACTCACCCTGATTTCAGCACCTCCCCCATCAGCGTAACTTTGTGCTGAACATTTGTGTGTGTGTGTGTGGGAGGGGGGGTATATCAAGATCTCTGTCTAAATAAATAAATCTGGGTAAATTCCCAGATGATTAAACATGCAACTATTTTGCTGGTAATACCTGAAATGAGTAAAGAAAATCAACAGCAGTGAAGTGAAGATGAGTGAAAAAGCAACCAACGAACCATTGGATATAAACAGAGAGTAGCAGGTTTACTATGTTCAGCAAAGACTTCCCAGCCCCACAGAACTTAGTGTGCTGGACATGTTGGAGTGACTCCCTTATGTTTGACTGACACTTGCATCAGCAATGCTCAGTACAGAGAGGCCTCAAAGGAAACAATAATAAGAACAGCACACAGGACCTGATTAGATGAACTCCACAAGGTGGGAATGCCATATTCCTGTCTGTATTATAGTTGCTGTCACATCCCAGGCTGATGTCCATGAGCTATAGATGTCTGGATTTGTATTAATGTGTTTAAATGTTTCGTTTTTTTGATACAAACAAGTATAAAAAGTACACCTTTTGCTTTTTTTTAGGAGTACATTTTCCATTATAGTACCTATAACAGTTATAATAGAATGATTCATTTCCGGTTATGAAGCCAGTCGGAGGAAGAGGATGTTATGAAGCAGAAACTAACCGTTCATGGAAAAGGTTGACGTTAACAAGTTTAACACAGCTGACAAAACACACTCAGCCCACGGTAACTTTGAGCTGTCACCTGTATCATAGGGGCTGTAGGGGCTTTTCTACACGGTGCAATATCTGCAATATTTGTTTTTTGTTTTTTGTCTCTTTCTTATATTTGACTGTGCAATAATCACTGTGCATTAAACTCACTCAAATGAGCAATCCTATTTATCCATATTGTATATTCTGTATCTATATATGTGTATATGTGTATATATGGTGAATTTATGCTTATATCCCTACTCTCATTCCCCTTAATGTATCTGTAACATGCAACTTCTTTCGGTGCTTTGCTACTGGAAACTGAATTTCCCGGAGGAACCCACCCGAGGGATTAATAAAGTTTCATCTAATCTAATCTAATCTAATCTAATCTAATCTAATCTAATCTAATCTAATCTAATGAGTGGATTGTCAAATGTTATGGCAAAATGAATTAACACAGGGAACATAAACTTCTGCACACAAGGACACTTTATTGCTTAAAGACTTTGTGGATCTTCTGTTTGGCTGGTTTTCTGAGTTAACAGTAATTCCTGTGCTACTGCGCTGTAAACTAATCCCACAGGAGTCCTGGCAATTAGGTAATAATGTTTCCTCGTGCCCTCTCTCCTGCATAACAGTAGGTCCATCCCTGGAGCTTTTCTCCAGTTATTTAAATCCTCATTGACTGTCTGCAAACCTCTAACCCAGATATTGATTGTTGGCCAGCATCACTTTGAATGTGTCAGCTGTTTGAATGCATTTTAAATCAAAGCCAACGTTTGCTCTTGCAGACTTCAACTGACATTTTCAAAAAAAAGGTTCACGGGGTCTCTGATGAGAAAGCTCTTCCACTGATGTTTTCCATCCTACAAAGAATCACTGATCTGCAGTGGGTCTGTGTTAAGTACAGGGATACAGAAATCCAATACAAAGGGTGCTTGAATGCCCGATTTATAAATTGAATTGGAGGGTAAGGGGATACAACACCTTACCCGTCTCCTTATAAGGTGTCATTTGAGTCATTATTGCATTCTTATATATTAACTAGAGATAAGTTTCTCATGTTTTTTTCATGTTGAGAAGGTATCTCTAAAAACCAGAGAATATATTTTGAATTTTGTGACAACGCTTAATGGTTAGGGATTCTTTACAGCAGGACTCCTTATATATTCAATTCAGTTCAATTCAGCTGTATTTATATAGTGCTAAATCACAATGAGTTGCCTCAAGGCCCTTTATTGTAAGGTAAATACCCTACAATTATACAGAAAACAGCAAAAACCCCAGATGACCCTCTATGAGCAACTGCTTCGGTGACAGTGGGAAGGAAAAACTCCCTTTTAACAGGAAGAAACTTCAGGCAGAACCAGGGAGGGGCAGCCATCTGCTGCGACCAGCTGGGGGTCAAAAAACCAAACATAAAGGTTTTCATAGGACTGTGCACTCCTGTGAAATATGAAGTACATGCTTATTGCTTCCATAGGAGCCAAGTCGTGCTAATCAAATGCACTTGATTAACTGATCCTCAGCAAGTGTGAGCATCTCTATAAAAAAAATAACTTCGCTGGTCTGAAGCATTCAGGTCTACATTAACACAATGCCACTATCCAAGAGGGGTCATCCCAGCAAATGTACAACAAGGTCGGAGCATGCAATGCGCTGAGAAACTGGAAAAACAAACCAAGAGTTAGATGTTTAGACTCTTATTTAGTGTGTTAAATGTTAAAGCTCATGACAGTACAAATAGAAAAACACTGACTATGGTTATACTATGGTTTACTTTGAAGGATTGCCACAGAGAAAGCTTCTCTCTAAAAATAACATGGCAGGAAGGTTTAGGTTTGAAGAGATGAATCTGAACCAATGACAAAACATCTGGAAAAATGTCTTTCAGACACATGAGATGTTTGGCCATAGTGCACAACACCACATTAGGTGAAAATCAAACACAGCTTATCAGTACAAACTGTGAAGCACGGTGGTGGAGGGGTGACCCACCACCTTGTGGAAACCTTGTGCACTAAAGTAAGGTTAAGACAATGAGCACAGCCGTGAATCTACACCAGAATGGCTGAAAAAGAAAAGAATCAAGGTGTTACAATGATCCAGCCTGAATGAAATACTGTGGTGGGACCTTAAAATAGCTGTGCATAAAGAAATGCTCGCAATCCTTAAAGGCAATATGGTTAAGAGGAGTAGCCAAATTCCTCCACAATGACGTGAGAGACTGATAAAACCAGCCAGAAAGCAATTACGTCAAGTTATTTTAAATTATTGCTTTTAAAGGTTGTGCAAGGGGCCTATGGGAGTCCTGAAACCTTCCTTTTTTATATAGGACTACATTATTTCTGATACCACATTAGGGATTTTCACACGGTGAGAGCAAAGCTTCTCACAGGTTCTCAGTCGGTGACATTAAAAACAAACCAACAAACAAAAAATCTATTTGACATTTTGTGTTTGATTTTGTTTAACGTGTCCTTTCTTTTGTCCTCACCGGTTCCCGTGTAGGAAGTAGAAAGCATGTGGTCACTCTAAGTTTGATTGTGGATGGTGAAAGAAAAACGAAACCCATGTCTACACAAAGGATGTGACCATATTTTTACACCTTGGAGTTATTTGGAGGGTGTGATTTATATAATAAGTGAATCATAAAAAATGTCATGCCACCTTTTTATTAGTCAGCTAGGCATCTTGTTCCTTTCCAAGCATCTCAGCTCAGCCATGGTGACTTATTTATTTCCCCACCAAGCAGCAGAGTAGGCTATTACATCAAATATTAAGGCTACCTATTCTAGAGCCGAATAGATTGACTGTGCCTGTAAACTTTTACAAACTAATTATAGACTTTAGGTGAAATATTTGCCACTTTTCTGACTGTCCAGAGCAATTCATGAAAGCCGAATGTCAGGCTGTGCAGCTGTGCGTCATGACCAGGCAGATGTCACTTCAAGGTATAAAAAAGATTAAGGAGGGATGTCCCATATGGAAAATGCAACTCGCTTTCATTCCTTCCTTGCGTCACGGGGGAAGGAAGCTGAGGTTAGAGAAAACAGACTCAAGTAAAGGAAAGTGAGAAGCCCTGTTTACATGCAGCAAAAGGTTAGAAAGGTCAGATTTTTCAAAAGCTACATTTTCTATAACTACTGTGGAGATGTTTTTAAAGTTATCCCCTTTCAAGGTGGGTCTTTTCTGGGTGGGAAACGCACATCTCTGAAAAAACAAGACAGAGCGATCGAACGTGCGTTTTCAAAAGTATTCATTTATGTGGCCATGGCCTCAGCAAGTAAATAAAATATACCTCTTGTCATGGATCAGGGCTTTGAAGGCCATACTGGCTAATACTTAAACTACTTAAGCTACAGGTTAAAGAAAGTTTAACAAAACGCCTACAAGGTTCTTTATCCCAGGATGAACTTTTTTCACACCATCAAATCCCATAGCATAAGCTTCAGAGAAAAACTGCTCTGGCTTTAAGCCAGGCATGAGCTTGCCTCAGGCAAAGCGATGGACCCTGGTTCATCACACAGCAGGCGAGCACAGCTCGAGAGTGGTGTAGACGTGTGCATTAGAATTTAGCTTATAAAGATATAAACATGCTGTCTGCGAGTCCCAGACCTTTAGAGAGTTTTCTTTTTATTATAGCTTAGTTGACACATTTATTACTCAGATGATTATCATGATTTGACTCATAAATGACTGCTATGCTTTTCTGGCATTCGCTAATTCTTTGTCATGTCTCCAGCTGTTCAGCTAATTCTTTTCACATTTGTTTTTGTGAGGGGGCTTCTTTTTTTCTGCCGCGAATTCTTTGTTCTCAAACTGTGAGTAATATGTATTTTCATTTGAAGAATTTTATATCTCATAAAAACAGCAGATGCATAAAGTTAGGATATTTGGATTGGGTTGATGAGTGGATGTTTATGTATACTCATCAAGGAAATACATTTCATGGTAAATGTGGGAATTGTTCTTTTTCCAGGGGTCAGTGGTTGTGCAGCATACATCTTTAATGACTTTTAAAAACAAGAATTAGGTGCACAAGTTTAAACTTGTTTTGGATTTTCCTGTAACTCACACTCGGTGAAAGTTAACACAAACTTGCGGCAGAGGTAGCACAGTATTGCCCCATCATCAGAAGGTTGGAAAGTCGGGAGTTCAAATCCATCGAACAGCTACCCTTGAGCAACACACTGCTCACCGGGCACTGGATTGGTAGCTGCCCACTGCTTCACTGAATGAATGCGTTAAATGCAGAGGACTAAGCCATTTCCTACGGTATTAATAAAGTATGCATTATTATTATTAAACTGTCCGCAGTGAAGCGAGTTTTACATTACCATGAAGGTGAAGGTGCCAATCAAAAAGAAGCTCCTACTCCAAAATCAACATCTTTATCCTTGACTGAAATATGCAGCTGCCAACATGAACCAGCCTAATGCCTTCTGAAGAAAGGTTTTATGATCAGATGTGGCACAAATGGAGTTATTTGGCCGCAATCAATCCAGAAGCATGTTTGGAGGAGTAGAGGTGAGGCTTTCAAAACTCAGAACACTGTACCAAATGTCAAGCATACTGGTGGGTTCTCTCTGGGTACTCCGGTTTCCTCCCACAGTCCAAAGACATGCAGTTAGTGGGGTTGGTGGGGTTCGGTTAATTGGTGATTCTAAATTGCCGATAGGTGTGAATGTGAGTGCGAATGGTTGTCTGTCTCTATGTGTTGGCCCTGGCGACCTACCCAAGGTGTACCCTGCCTCTCTCCAGCTGGGATAGGCTTTGTTTGATGTGTGTAGCGGCAATTTTCTGACCTTTTGCCGCTTCTGCATGAAGTTTCTGACTCCTGCTTTTTAGGATGAACCTAGATCAAGATCAAACATGACGAATAACACAAATTAGAGATTAAATTAAACATGGCTCAACATATTCAAGTGAAATATTGGCCTGAGTTCTCCACGGCTCTAATAGAGTAAAAAAACACACTGATGTCCAGTCCATTTATGGGTTTCTCGATCCAACATGGCAAGGGTGCAGTCTTGAAAGGTCACATAAGATTGGGACCTGTCTGTGTTTTGGGGTCAGGTGTTCCTCATTTTCCTATACCTCACAGCTTCCAAGTCCTTCTGGAAAAAGAAATCAACATTGCGAACAAGCTTGTCTGCTGATGGGAGCATGAAGTGCTGAGAAATCCCCTGGTAGCTGCGTTGACTTTAGATTTGATCAAACGTGGCTTCCCAAATCATCACAGAGAGTGTGAACACACTGGACTTCTGCTTGTCTCTGCTTTTCCTTCAGACTCTAGGACCTTTAATTTCTTTTTTTTCCTTCTTTTTTAATTTAAAAAGAGGTTTTGGACCACACTGTCAAGTCAGCCATCTTCCTCGTGACTGTGGTTGCCGGTACAGAATTAGACCAAGAGAGGCTGGATTACTGAAATTCTTTCTTTCTTTTTTATATGTATTTTGTTTTTTGCATTTATTTGATTGTACAGTGGAGAGAATACAGGTTAGCTGGAAAGAAAAACATGGGGACCAGGTGCAGGAAATTGCCTCAGAGTAAATTCAAACCCAGGCCTATGTGTTATCCTGGTTGCATATGGGCCACCTGCTTGATTCAGTGACCTAAACTAGTCCCCCGGGTATTACTGGGCTTTAAATGGATTGGCACCTTCATACCTCTCCGACCTTTTCCACCTTTATGTTCCATCCTGTGCTCTACAATCTCAGGATTCTGGCCTTCTAAAGGTTCCTAGAACCAGAAAAAAGACAGTTGGGGAGCGTGCTTTTTCTTTTCGTGCCCCATTCTTGTGGAACAACCTCCCTCAAGATATTAGGCAGGCATGCTCTGTGGAGGTTTTTAAAACTAAGTTGAAGACACATTTGTTCACCCTATCTTACATGTCTTAATTCTATGGCTTTTAGTTTAAATTTAAATTTTTATTGTTTTTAACTTCTATTGTGCTTTTACTTGTACTGCTTTTTATCGCTTTTATTCATTCATCTTTGTAGTTTCAAATAGCTGTACAGCACTTTGTTTGAAAGCGCTTTATAAATAAAGTTATTATTATTATTATTATTATTACTGAATTCTGATTTTCATGAGCTGTGAGCCATAATTTAAAAAAAGGCTACACATGTTTTAGTTTACATGTAATGAATATAGGAAATACACAATCTATATTTTCTCTTTTCAAATTAAATTATGAACCAAAATATACTTTCACAATAAAACTTTGGTTTCAGACCTCATCTCTTCCATTAAGTTGCATTTTGAGTTTATTTGAAAGAAAAATAAACTGGTAGTAATCAGAATTACACATTTCTTGACTATTTTCCACATTGTACACGTGGTTCTGATTTTCTTTGATTCTGATCTCGTTCTCTGGCTCAACATTTTTCTGAACTTAAGACAGATTGAACCCAGCAAGGAATTTAATTTTCTGCATTTAACTAACACCTAGAACCACAGCAGTGGGAAGCCTGTGCAGTGAATTAACATGGCATGTTTTGATGGCAACCAGTGTTTCCAGAGTAAACTACAGATCACTTCCACCAAGCCGGGTTCAAACCCAGAACCTCCTGTCGGTTAACAGGAACGTGGACTCAAATACTGGACTCAGACACTGGCAGCAGTTTACAGATTTTATTCATAGATAATACTGAAACAGAAATAATTAACTCAGGTAAGGGCAGCTCAACAGGAACATGACAGGGGATTCTTTTTGCAGGAGAGGGGTACAAGAAGGGATCCTGGTAAGTTAAATGGCAAAAGTTAAATCAAGTTAAATGGGTGGAACAGAATTTTAGAAACGTAACTCCACAATTGCGTTATACATGTACAATGATAATGAAAGATTCATTTTCCAAACCAAGGATTCCAGCCAGTGTGACGAAAGCAGTCCTTCTTGATGAGATCTTCCAGGAGAGATCTTACTGAATAAACCAGCTTCAGTTAACTAAAGGGCAAACAAGAGAATCAGATTACTGATAGCATATTCTAAACAGGACAAATGAGTTCAGCACAGGGCCTGATTACCCCCATTGGTGACAATGATTTGATGAAGAATGTATGTACCAGCCAGTCCTTAAATGCTGCCTTAAAATCCAACAGAAAATCCAACCCACCACTAACACTGAGACTGAGACAGAAGAAAAAAGGAGCAAACTCTCCAGGGCCAGCTGGGACCATGACACTTCCCCGCTGTAGGGCAACAGCGCTGACCTAAGAGTAGCAGTTGAGGAGAATCAGACATAAATAGAAATAGAAAAAAATCTAGGAAAGACTTGACACAGGACCTGAGAGATACACCTAACCCTTCAGTTGATCCATTTAATGTTCTCTGAAGCCTCATCAGAAATACTACAACAATTCTGCTGAATTCAGGAGTGTTTCAAAGTGTAGCATGGAATGAAGTAGTGATAGTATTTCGCGCTCCCAAGGCATCTCCCAAAGGAAATCTCAGGAAGTAAAAGGCAAGGCCTTTCTCCAAAAATGCCTGAAATTGAAAATAAAGAACATCTATAAAGTTTGAGAAGTTGGCAGTGTGATATTTCATCTGTCGTTCCAAAAGCAAAATGCATCTGCTGCTAATAATTACTCCCCCATGATACCATAGTTTATGATTATTGCTTGGAAGAATAGATGTTTAATATATATAATATATATAAAGCAGGAGAAGGATGGAGGGTGGAATTTGGACCTCAAGGCAACAGCTTACCCCTCCTGTTATGTTGGTTTCCAGGAACACCAATTATGCTCCTGGGTTAATTTGACCCGGGGCAAATTTACTCATCCAAAAGTGTCAGAAACACTGGCATTGATTATTTTACAATTTTCTTTTACAATTTAGATTTTTTTCGTTTTCTGTAGTGATGCAGATGACATGTGACATCTCTTCTGTTCTGGGTCAATCTGACCCGCAACATAACAGGAGGGTTAAACTGTCAGTTTTCTCAGTAGAAATATTTCCTACATAATTCTTAAATGCAGGGGTTTTGCTACGCTGCACATTCAAAGCTGTCCATCCCACAAAACTGCAGTTGCTGCACGCATAAAGTGTAGGGGTGCAACGATACACAAAATTCACGGTTCGGTTCGGTTCGATACTTTGGTGTCACGGTTCGATATTTTTTCGATACAAAAAAAATGTTCATGCCTTTTTAATTTGTCATTTATTAAATTTATAAATATACATTTTAACTCAAAAGTACAGTTTTTAAATTTAACCCTAACCCTTGTGCATGTTTTTTATTTTGACAGCGAATGCGCACCTGCACCTGTGCAGCCCTGGTTATTTAGCTCGTCATATTGCAGCCACAGAAATTCTTTTGTCCATGAAACCATAAAGCTGCACTTTCTTTTTGCCTTATAGTCTGATTTGTCATAACTTCTCCGTTTTGTGGTAAGCTTTTCTTTGGCTGTCACTTCTTCACCCTGACCTGTCTTATTTGGCTCAGCAGAACTAAAATATATATCCTGCTGCTTTTACACACACACTCACATAAGCTCAGCGATTCTCTGCGCGATCAACCTCTCACATGTTTAAGCTGCAGGAGATTTCACTTGTCATGTTTGCATAGTAAGCTAACGATTGATAAGACGATGTCAGAGGAATTGGTGCGCAAATTATCATCACTCACAGATCAGTGCTGTCGCTCTCTATACACAGTTCGCACGATTGCAAAGTGAAAGCAAAAAAACAAGCGCAAATTCAAACGCGATTTCAATATGTCACATATTGACAGTGGCTCACCGATGCCAATGACATAATTACCCAGCTACATTTCTGAAAGAATGCAAAAGCATTGACATATATTTTCCCTACAATAGCCCGACGGGCAGGGCAGAGATAGATTTTGGTAGCCCGACTGAAAAAAATCGCTAGCCCCAGGACGTCGGGCTAGCGATATTGCAAGCCCTGTATCTGATTGAGGAATCACTCATCTTTGGAAAAGAGAGTTTATTACAGAGAAATGTCTCTTTCCAAAATAAAAGCTATACTATCCGCTTCTTCTGGGCTATATTCTCAGCAGCATAAGGAGAATCATGTGCTAACAGCTGTCTAAATGACTCGGCTAAAGTTAGTAGCATGCTTGTTGTTTTTGTCTTTGCACTAGGATGATGTCAGCGTAAATGTGCAGTCATATTCGTTGTGTTCCCACTAGTGCTTTCAGGTTAATCTCGTTGAAATGACCTTAACGCCACAACATGGCAAATCTCCGTTAACGAGCTACCGCTGATCGCCCTGTGCGTGGGGCTGGACGGCCAACACGTTAACGAGCTAACTGCGCTAACACACTAGTTCCCACCCATGTAATTGAGCATTGCATGGCACATCCAACATACTGTTTTACTTTAGTCCATGACTCGCTTACCTTCAGGGTCATACGTCACATGAAAACCAAAATAATTCCAAACGCCAGATCTGAATGAGGGTGGGGGAGGTTCATGTTGTAAGGAGAGCTTAGCTTCTGTCTCGCTAGCTTGCCCTGCGCTCTTCCTTCTGACTATGCTGTCTGTGTTGAGCGCTCAGTGGATCTGCGCTCGACAGTGCAGCCTAGGCGGAGTAGTCGAACGCAGATTCACTGAGCGCTCCACACAGACAGCATCGTCAGAAGGAAAGTTGATAAAATAAATTACAAATGTTGTATTGTTCGATACATATGCGTACTGAACCGAAAGCACTGTATCAAACGGTTCAATATCGATACGAATATCGTTGCACCCCTAATAAAGTGGTAGGCTGTTAAATGCCACAGGTGTAACACAATATTTGCACTGAAGCAATAATTCATTTCAGGTTACTGGAAGTTCCAAAGGCTGGGTTTAGGATTAAAGATGATCGGTTTCAATATGTCAATCAAAATCAACACCTGTATCAAAATTAGAGTCAGCTTTATTACGACTACTTGCTAGATAGACAAGGACAAGGTCATGTCCTTATTTTCTTAGCTTACCTTTTTCACTTATTTCAAATTCTTTGAATGATTTAACTAGTATTAATCAAGATCCTGGTTCCCTGCTCCTGCTTGCTGTGAATTGCATTTGAGCCACAAGAGGCTGCAATTTGGTCACAAATAAGATGGCTTGTGCTACCTTTGAATTAGTGCTAATTTTTGCCCTACAAATAAGCCCTATTTTAGTTTAGAGTAAATTAAAAAAGCTGAGAATTTCGCTTCTTTTATGTGAAAACAATATTTTGATGTGACTCTACTGTACATTGATTGCTCTTACTGAGCCTCAGATCTTCCCAAAGAGCTCAGCTGAATGCCTGTTTAATAAAGCTAATAAAGCTGTGAGGGATGTTAATAATGAATCTGCGCTTTTTTTTGTTTTAAGTATTTTTGCTCTCCTGTGGTATAATGAAATATTCCGCAGTGGTGTGCTTGTAGGATGCAAAGACTTATCATCAGCAGTGATATTTATGGAGGTTGCTTTGAAATGGTCACTCGGGCTTGTAATGGCATGAAGCTAGTGGGTGAGGCATATTAAACAAGATATATTCTTGCTTTATAATATCCTCAAAGTCACTTATGCAGACAGGCATTGCTCTATACATTACTGTATAATTGTAAGTCTGTCAGTCTTAGGTCAAAACAGTTGTTTATATTTAATGAAATCTGAATATAGTCGACATGCATTTGAAAAAAAGGCTGTAACTCAAAAGATCTGACATAAATAAGAGAGGGGACTCCTTTGTTCGACATTTAGTCACCTCTGTCCCCCCTGGAAAACCATTAAACGAAGAGGACTTCTCCCAGGAGCCCGGCATTCCTCACATTCCTCAGGTCTGATGTCAGAGTAGAGGGGGGCGGCGCTCAGGATGGGACGGCGCTGTTGCGTTCAGGTCCTCTTTGAGAGTGCGACCTCTGAGGTGTGTGTGTGTGTGTGTGTGTGTGTGTGTGTGTGTGTGTGGGGGGGGGGGGGGGGGGGGGGTGCAAATGAGTGGAGAAAACGGCACGTCCAGTCTCATAGCCCAGTTGTCTCCTGTGGGTTTTTTTTTCCAGCCTACTGCATATGACGCAAGACGGCCATTTACTCAAGCAAGAGCAGTAATAATTTAACAATACGAAAACCCTCCAAAACTTTTAAACTCCATGAGTAAAATAATTCATTTTCGATGCTTTGTATTATTGTGTTTATTCAAAATTAGATTAGGTTATTTTGTCCTATCTTATTTTAATGTAAGAAAGCCTGCCTCAGATTAGGCTACTGCAGTCTATCCAAGCAATTGTATTCTAAACGTAAAACTGCAATTTTTCACCAACTTACTGAGACTTATTTTAATTAAAGCTTGCACAAAGGTCGTGGGCAATCACTGCAATCCACTAAGACTGTATTAAGTGTCATAATTACAAGCAGGCCTGCCAAATTCCCACCTTACAGCTTCTGAGTACATTTAGATAAATTCAGTCTTTCCTTCGATTTCTTAATTTGAAAAATGTTATAAATTAATTAATTAAAAAGAGAAATACTCACATATGATTAAAAAAATAACAAATACTCTCAATAAAAAGAAAAACTTTAATATGACAATTAATTAATACGTTTTTTCTTTCGGTCCCCTGTGAACTTCGGCCTCTTGGGACGTTCAACGTAAATCTCATTTTTCCGATGCCGTCTTCAGCTTTTGAACGTAGCTGCAGCAAGCGCCTCTCTCAGCCTGTCCTGAACGCCTCCATTGGGCTAGAGGGACCACTATAAACATACGAAGAGTCCCAGCGAGAGAAGACCACGTCGCTTTATCCAAGTCGGACAACTTTTTGTGACTGTTTGTGTTCCCTAGAAAAAAAGAAAAAAGAAAAGGCAACAAAACTGCGAGAAGGAGGAGGCTCAGGATTTGGTCTGCCTCTGCGACTTTTGTGGTTGTTGTAAAGGTTGAGCTCATTTTGATGTGAGAAGACGCAGATTTTTCTTGTTCACGCCGGATTTTTATACTTTTTTAAAATATATATTTTTAAAGTTTGTTAAATAACTTAAGGTGGATTATCTGATTGCCGTGAGTTCCAAACCTCGACAAGCAAAGAAGAGTTTATTCAGCTGGGAGAAGAAATCGGCATGTAGCGCAGGATCAGGGGTGAGTTCTCTTGCATGGGGGGAAAAAAAGCGAAAATCTACCTCAGTCAAAAAGACTTCAGTTTTGCTCTTCATGGTTTCCTGTAGATCTGGAAGTAGATCCAAACTCTTGTAAAGTCCACAGTAGGAGTGCTTAGATGTAGGCCAAATGACTTGGCCACGTAGGGCAAAAAGGAGATCCAAACTATTTTAATGCCCCCCTTTCTCCTGCACATAAACATGCATCACCATCACAGACAGAGCCTCTAAATCCCCCTCTACATCTAATAAGATAGTAGTCTGTGCGATTCCAGAGAAACTAGGAAGTTGGAGAACCTGTGTGTGGCTGGAAAACCACTGAAAGATTCCCCGGAGTTAATGAAGTAATCATGAAATCACACGACTGAACAGGGCTTTGGAGACCCGAGAGCCCTCTGTAAGACCCAGTTTGGGTTTGGGCAGTGGGCTCATGCCATATGGAGTGCGCAACACCTGGAATATCTGGCCCTTCCTCATTTATTTCTAATTTTTGCATGTGTACATTACATTTCCATAATCGCTGAGAGAGAGTGCGTCTGTAAATTCACCTCGTTGAATTGTATTAAACAAGCTTGGTGGCTGAATGGTGTGTTTGAGTATGAGCAGCCTTCCTCTATAAGATGATGATGGACTGATGTCCTCACACCCTGGCTGCAAACTGTGTGTACATGTTTGTGTAAAAAAGAAAAATGTGTTTGAACATGCACCTTGGACAACTAGCATTACTGTAAAAGGGGAGTAAAGGCAACACAGCATAGCTGCTGGAGGCGTAGGGTGCACACACACACACACACACACACACACACACACACACACACACACACACACACACACACACACACACACACACACACATCTGGCTGTCTTTATAAGCTCAAAGGCATGCTGCGTAAATTACATGGTGCCCGAGCAAGTGGCTTGGGTGTACACAGCAGTTTTAAAACACTGGTGGAGATTTTTAAAGGCCTAAAAGGCAGAGTAGAAACCTCCATCCATGCTTATCTTTTGTGCAGTAGAGAGTCACAAATCTCATTTGTCTTTCAGTGCCATTTTTGGCACTCTATTTCCTGCTTTTTATTCAAGGAAAGTTGCTGAAATGTTAATTCCCAAAAGGGGTGTTTTGTTGAAGGTCAGCCCGGTAAGATCATAATAGGTGTTTACTGCTTAATGTGAGCCTGCGTCTAAAAGGAAAAGTGGCTATTGTTTGTGTAGCCAATGGTCATTTGAGTCTAGTGGCCATTTGATTACGGTGTGGTGCAAACATACCTGTAATTTTGGTCAAGTGCTCACACTGCACCACAGGAAGAGAGGGGGGAAACAGGCAGCAGCAGCAGTTATTGTAGTTATTGTTATAACATTTTAACCAAAGTGGAAGAAATGCATCGAATTCCTTCGTAGTCAGCTTGTGGTTCACTTGTTATTTTACACCATAGCTGCACTGCAGTAGAAAATGGAAGGTGTGAAGAAGGCTATGACCTCTTTTTTGTGATTAAAGTGATTACATGTCCAAGGCATTGACTTAAATACAGATGAAATTAATCTGCAATGAAAATAGTTGTTAATCTGCTGATAGCTTCTTCGGCCATACCCAGTATAAAACACTCACATGTGCAACCAAAAGTCTCACATCTAATAGTAATGACACTGTAGTGCATTTTACATAAATCAAGTGTTTCAGTGTGTAAATATTAGTCCCCTATATCACCTTACATGCTAATACTCTACCTTTAAATATACTTTTTGTGTTGGAAAAATTGATGTTTAGCAGTTATTTCTTGTCCTTGCAATGCTTTTAACTTTAGTTGTATACAAAGACTGTATTTAAATGATGGATGTAAGCACCTCTATGCCACCCTTCACTTTGTGAAGTCCTGTTTTGAAGGCTCGATGCTAGTCATTTGCCTTTGACTATGTTGCCGTTTTGGTGTGAGAAGTGACCGTATTTGGATGATTAGGTGAAGCTCTGACTTCTTAGATGGGTTGTTTTGGTTCTTTTAAGCCCACACAGAAAATTATGTTGCATTGTTTCACCTCAGCCGGTCGTGCACCTCTCGATTTCTGTAAACTGGGTTGAAGACACAAGCGTACAATCATGTCAGCTTTTAACACCATTTTAATGATGTATCACTACAGTAGCTCCAACATTGGGAGATGTTGGAGCAGTTTGGAAAAACAAGACTTTTTGGGGGAAAAAGCTAAAGAAAACAAGACGTTTCTAATCCTGAATTTACAATAGCTAATGGATTCTGCACACTGCAGGTGTGAGGGGAGTTTATTCCACAAATGACCCACACTAAATCCTGCCTCATCTTGTTTTCTTCTATTCCTGGGAATGCCAAGTAAACCTGTTCCTAAGAGGCCCAGAAGCCTCATACCCCTCAAGTAGGTCAGCAATATATTTATGCTTTATAAACCATTAGCAGAATTCTAAAATCAATCCTTTTACACACAGGAGGCCAATGCAACGAGTTCAAAATTGATGTAATATGATCCATTTTCAGCATTTTGAAATAGCTGCAGCTGATTAATTGATGTTTTATTAAGTCCAGTAAAAACTCCATTACAGTAATCTAGCCTACTGAAAACAAGTGCATGAATAAGCTTTTCAGTTCCTTTCTTTGCCACAAGACCCTTGGTGAATTAGTGAAGTGTGAATCTATTCCCACAAGGTGCCAGCAGCAACAGCAGCATTAAAGCAGAGATGCAATATGACATCGAGTGACACAGCATAAATCAAATGTAAGCACAAAAAGCTAATGTTTTCCTGCAAATTATAAGTAAAAGTAGTACGTGAGCGCTTAACACTTCACTTTAACAAGAATTAAAGTAACTTAACCGTGTACCTTTTCAGGATTTTGCACAACAAAATGTCAACATTTGTTTACATTTGGGTTGCACATCACTGGCTACTGGCATCTCCTCCTTTGTAGCCTGCTTGTATTAGATGTCATGTTTTTTGCCTCATGTGGTGGAGCAAGTTTGTTGTCTTCATCTTTAGCAGGAGCAGTTTTTTTTCCACGTAGCTTGTAAAGAGCTTTGTTTGAAATTTGTGAAGTAGCTCCTTTTAAGGTACCTGGGCTTGGATCACATAAAAACGTATAGAGTCTTTATCGCGAATGATATGATCATTAAAATTATCATGCCTCTAACTTTGAGCCCCAAAAAAGTGACCCCCATGCAGTTGTAGTGAAGGATGAGATGTGCACTAGAGACCGAAACAGTTTCTTCTACGCGGCTGTAAACATGTTTATTTCTGCTGTAAAGTTGGACATTATAACATGTGAGCCTATGGGGATTTGCAGGCTTTTAAAGAATGCCTCAAGTGGCCACTCGAGGAACTGCACTTTTAAAAACCTCCCTTGGTGGTACTACCAAGCTAGTTCTAAAGAAGTATTAAAGTTTTACCAATCAGCTGTGCTGGGTCGGTATCAGTAACAATACTGAACTTCTACCTAGGAGCAGAAACGCTCATGAATGAACATAAATCACTTACTTACCAAGAAAGCAGCTATTGTTTACAAAATTTCTATAAAAAGCTAACAAAAGTGATGTTACTGTGAAGTAATAATATAATGGCTGGCTGTAGGTGCAGCGTATGACTGTGAGGAATATCTCTTGTGCATGTGGTGAGTGTATTCAGTCATGCACGGATGCTTTTGTCAGATTTGTGCTCTCTGTGAGCGCTCTGTTCTCTCAGCCCAGCAGACAACAACAGAGTAGAGAGCGTGCTGCGACCTGTCCAACTCTCCCACACTCCACCAGGTGTTTTTCGTGCTAGGTGTCAGTCACTGCTAGCCCTGCCACCCACACTTAACAGGTTTGACCCCCGCTACCTCTGAACAGCCCAGAATTTAAAAACATGTGATTCTTCCTGTGATGTGGGACTCACTGTTCACAGAGTGGTTTGTGAGGAAGTTTGAGCATCAACGGGTGAAATTTTCCATTTGATCCTTCGTTTAAAATGTGACTTTTCCTTCCTTTGAGGCCGTTATGGGTCTTAGATACAGCCGGATGTCAACACGAGCAAAACCAAAGTGTTTCTGCTTTCATAGGCCTGTAAACTCAGTGCTACCGACGTCCCCGTTGGCTCCTGGGGGCTCAGCCATGAGAAAATACTGAGTGGCTTTTGGGTGATTGAGCTTGTGTGTGTGTGTGGAGTTGTATTTGTGTGTATGGTTGTGAGACCGTGATGTGGTTCCCAGGAAGAGATGAGAGGAGGGGGTTATGGAAAATGTGAAGAGCATTGCGGTTTGGCTGCTGCAGACTCGGTGGCTGACGATTGATGGTCCTGTGTTTTTGTTGTTGTGGCTGGGAGCCGCCTGCTATCAGTTCCACTGTCCATGTTTACGCACTCCTTCCTTTCTCGCCATCCTCACCAACTGAACCAACACGATAAGAGCCTGAGAATCACCAGCGTTGTGTCTCCTCTTTCCTTTCTGCTGCCTTTTCCATATCCTTGCTTATCTAAAGCCTTTGTTTTCTCATTCAGGTGCTGGGAATGACTTATATGTGAATTTTGAGGGCACATGTATACACACAATCCAACTCTGTGCCTCTCAGTTAAATATCCAAGTCTGCCTGCATGACATCAGTTCTCCGGTTTGCCTCCTGGAATATGAGTCGGCAGAGGAGCGTCATTGCTGGTTTGGAAAACCAGCATACGGACAGTGTAAAGCATCTGCCTTTGATCCTCCTCCTCCTCGTCATGTTTTAGTGACACTGTTTAGATTTCAGTGCCAGTGGGAAACATTGGGCATTCCCTATCTGTGACTGTCACTACTGCTACTGTAACTTCTATTGTTTTCCTGCACTTTTCCTTTGTTTCTATGGTATTTCCGGTCGTCAAAAGCTAAATATAAGCAGTTTGGCATCTCATTTGAATTCCAGTTCCGGAAAGTGACGTTATTTTGAGTTTTTTGTGATTGTGACAGTTGTTAGTGCTCACTGGCATGTCTCCTTCACTTGTTTTAAGGTAATGAGTAGCAGCTGAAAAGTAATTTAATCTGTTGATTGAAAAGATACACCGGACAAAATGTGCTGATTGCTTAAAAAAAAACTTTTTATAGACATATCTTTGCTTGGGATGATTCAAAGAATTATCAAAATGCACACAAATGTATGTACGAAACTTTGAATCGAAGCTTCGTTTTGAAGGTTTGCCAGTGCGGTGATCCTTTCAGAGCAGTTCTGTGAATTTCAAAACCGGGCCTGATGTCTCCTTCGCTGATAGCAACGGGTATGTAAACAATGTAATTGGCGAGAGTCTGCTCTCACTTAGTGTAACAATTTTCTTCACCCATTTAAGTCCAGGTTGAAGTGAGATAAAGCTGCGCGCGTGTGTGTGTGTGGGAAGCTGCAGACATGGCCCCTTCGCTGTCTGCACGTCACAACTGTGCGAACGCTTTGCCCTGTGTTTGTGTCACTCTCGCCGCCGTGTCCTCAAGTGTGTTATTTGCGGGTGTGTTTGTCTCGGAGATATGGGGCTGGAGGAGTTAAAAAAAAAAAAAAAAGCGAGCTGGAAAGTGAGAAAGCAGATGCGCTTGTTAGAAACACAGTCTGGTGGCCTGCCTCCACCATCTGTTTGCAGCTGTTAGTGTTTGTGTGTGATATACAGTATGTTTGTGTCTGTGCAGGGTGAGTGAGTGGAGCCTGTGTGCGGGGAAGAAAAAGGAGATGCATATATATATATATATATATATATATATATAATTTTTCTCTTTTTAATAAAGTATTTTTTTAGGTGTAAAAGTGAGCACACACACTCACACACACACACACACACACATCCTCTGGGTCAGACAAAAACACACATGGCCAGAGTGTCAGATGACAAAGAGGGGCCTGATCCACAGTGCCAATGTCCCTGAGACGTGTCTGCAGAATAATCTCTGTAGTACTGTGCTTTCTTCAAATGTCTATGACAGGGCATTAGATCCACATTAAGAAAACACACGACTGCTCATTAGGAGTAACAAAGTCAAAATTTTGAGCAAAAAGTCAAAATATTCTTTTAGAATAAAGTCAAAGTTCAATTCAATTCCGTTCAATTCATTTTTATTTATATAGCGCCAAATCACAACAACAGTTGCCTCAAGGCGCTTTATATTAGTAGACCCTACAATAATACATACAGCGAAAAAACCCAACATATGACCCCCTATGAGGAAGAACTTTGGCGACAGTGGGAGGGAAAAACTCCTTTTTAACAGGAAGAAACCTCCGGCAGAACTAGACTCACGGAGGGACGGGGCCATCTGCTGCGACCGGTTGGGGTGAGACAACGAAGACAGGATAAAAGACATGCTGTGGAAGAGAGCCAGAGATTAATAACAAGTGTGATTCAATGCAGAGAGGTCTATTAACACTTTTAGTGAGAAAGGTGACTGAAAAGGAAATACTCAATGCATCATGGGACTCCTTCAGCAGTCTACACCTATTACAGCATAAGGCAAGGCAAGGCAAGTTTATTTGTATAGCACAATTCAACAACAAGGTGATTCAAAGTGCTTTACAGAGACATTAGAAACAAGAACAAATAAAAAGCATGATTTAAAATTGATTAAAACAAGCAAATAAACTAACTAACTAATTAACAACAAACAAACAAACAACAGTATATATAAACAGTATATATAACTATAAACTGTGGAGATTGACGTTGCTTTACCCTCTATAAAATGCCTTGTGTAGATGACTTAGTGAAGTTTTACTAGAATCAGTTTTAGTAATAAGTAAACTACAAAGGAAATTACAATGTAACAAGTTTTTTCTTAATGTGGCCTTAATACTCATTGGTAAATATCAAAAGATGGCAAAGTTTATGTTTTAGTCCTGTACAGATTGTCCAGTCTGTACACCAAAGGCCAGTCAGACAAATACTGCACGTGTCTCTCTACATGAATGGAATGAGTACAGTGCTTTTTCAGATTTCGACATCTGCATACATGTCTTGACATCACCATTGCAATCATGAGGTGTTAGTGATAATACAGCCACATGGGCTACTTTGGTGCATTTTTAATCCACACATGAAACGAGCAGCAGCGGTGATTGTAAATGACGTTAGTCTAGTTTTAGTCAACTGGGAGCATGGGAGCTAGCTGTATGCAGTACTGTTTCCTGGGGGCATATCATATGCGTGTCTAACCTTACACCACAAGGAAGTTACTTCTGATTGGATTGCTTCCAAACTTGTCGCACCTTTCTACACAGCTTAATTAGATCTGATTACATCTCGTGTCATATTAGTTTTTATTTAGTTATCGTCTTGTTTTTGTCAGGAGGAAAAAGGCGGCACCAAGAGGATCGTGTGTGTGGCTAATAAACAGAAAAACACCTGAGGAGCAGCACTAATATTAACTGGGGCAGCTGGATAAACAACTGAAAATTCACCTTGTAGTAGCTGTTTAGGTTGATATTACCACCAGAGAATGAACCTTATGTCGCGAGAACCATTATTTTTAATTGTTGACCTGAACATTTCTTGCAGTGTTCATGTGTTGGAACTTTATTTGTGGTTGTTTATTTGGGTACAAATCACAGATATTCTCCGAATGCCTCACAAACTGACCAAAATGCACATCAGAACAACTTCAAACTCAGTGCTGCTTATCATTAGGTCTCCAGTGATAGTGTGAAGTAGATCGGATAAGCGCTCGTCGAGAAAAGTGAAGGGGACATGGACACACACACACACCTTCATTCACTGCTAAGATAATGCTCTGTCCAGGGTCAGCTAATACTCAGACAGACTTTGGTTGAATGTTTCCAGGAGTGTGTGTGGACTTAGAGGTGTGTTTCCCCCAAAACATTTCACTACTGAACTCAACTTTAAGTTAGTGGGCCACAAGAGGATCAGAGTCTTAAGAAGATTTTAGAAATATCAAACAAAATCTGTCAGTATTACCAAATTCTTTTGATTTAGCTGTGCTTGGAGTAGCAGTTCGCTGGGTTACCAGATAGGACAATACAGCAAGTTCACATAATACAAAATAATTTAGGTTAAGTAGGTCTTTGTTGTGACTGTTAACTGTCTGAGTGCTCAAACTATTTGTGAGTTTAGCTGCTGAAAAATGCAAGTGTGTGCTTGTTTTAGCCTTCTATGAAACACTCTATTTGTATTAATTATATAAAAAACAACCAGTAGTTCCATATTTCTTGATTTATGAAAACCAAATGCTTTAATTAGTTGTAAAAACGTGAATTCTGAGCACAAGTTAGCCGATTTACACTCCAGCTATTCGGTTTAGGTTCACAGACCAAATAGTAAAATGACTGCGCAGGAGGAAGTGTAATTACGAGCTGTGAAGCACCCATTTGTTTTGCTACAGTGCTTGTGTATAACAGGAGGGTAGCTGGGGGTGTTGGGAGGGCAGCGTTGGTATTTCAGACAGAGACAAGCAACAGAGATGAGATTGATTGAGTTACGCACGCTACACTTGCTTCCTCGCCTCTTGGCGGCCTGCATCTAATGGTCTTAGCAGTAGGTGACAAAGTGCTGTTTTGTTCCCGCTATTGTGTGGACGTGAATGGAGCAAAGCGACACAGGGGCTGGCATGAACCAGAGCAGAGGGGGAGCACGCACGTTAGCAGCTCTGCTCCTGAGAAGACGTTATGTTTAAAATGAGTCTTTGTGATGGTAATGTAAAAGAAATGGATATCGCAATTATGCCTGTTTTGATTCTAAGTTAGCAGCTTTAACCACCACCTTTTTTTTTGGCCTGTAAGTCACAGCATGTTTTGATTTGGTAAATTTTTAGGTGACCCCAGAATCTATCCCTGAGTGGGTAGAGAGGTGACTGGCAGAAAAACACTGCAGCCTGAGGCAAGCTGAGGTTTCTGCAGAAAATAAATCAGTCGAGTTGGGGACAATGCAAGTGAAGGAACATCTACTGGTTTTCTGCAGAAATTCCCCAGCTGAGGAAACCCATGTCAGCATTTCTTAGAAGAACACCAACTCATTTTAAATCCATCTTTTGTCAGCTGCTGACCTGTAGCTGGTTTTCAAATCCCGCCCACTTTAGCAACAGTTTTTACACCTGTCAAGCTTTCTATTCTAGCTCAATACAAAGGATCTCACTTGAAATTATTTGGAATTGGTCTCAGTTTTTGCATGCAGGACTTTTCTTTTGTTGGAGATTATGTATCGGAATTTCAGGAGCAGGACCACGCCTCCAAACACGCTCCTTCCGGTTGTCATCTATATAGGTTCCCCCAGTTCTGCAAGCTGTTCATTCTCGTTTACATGCCCCACCCTCCCTACCTCCTTGTTCTCAATTCTTTAACTTCTTCATTTCTATTTAGTGCATGGGGATCTGCCAGGCCCGGGAGTCATCGCCAGTCCCCTTCGAGGCCTTCCCTAAACCGCAGCTCAATTCATGTCAAAGCATTCACTTTTACCTACTAAAACACTGTCAAACCTAAAATGAGGATGTGGCCCCAGCTAGTGAAATGAGTATTTCCTGCTGTGCCCTTGTTTTGATTGTTGGCCTTAAAGGATGGAGAACAGGACAGGTATCTTAGAAGACAATTAGTTCAGAAGCTGATGAGACTCACGGGAGCTTCACAATGATGAAAACAGTTTTTCATGGCTTTGGTATGTGCTTAAATGTTGCTGATGCTGAAGTTTAAACTGTTTGTATTCTTATTTGCCACGTGTCACTTTATAAAAGGCCAGGACTGCTTTTTTTCTGACACTGCGTCACGCAATCTCGCTGAAGTTGCTGAATTGTTGAGCCCAAACTCAGACGTAGAATCCTGAACCAGTTTAAATACTGCAAAAATGGAAACTCCACAAACAAATTTACTTTACTCACTTAGTTAAAGTTGGTTAGTTAACGCAAGAATCTGCTTTATTTTTTCTTTCTGAGCATAATTGTGTGTGTCCAATTGTTTTGACATCCACAGAGTATGAAAAAAGAACATCCTCTCAATTTGTTTCTTTCTGTATGAATCAGAAAGAAAGCTAAAGTGTAGCACTTTTGCCTAAAGGAGCATCCATTTCATTCAAGCCTTTGTCAGATAATTTCACACAATGCTTAGTAACCCTATTAGCGGCAGGCATATCTCTTTGCATTTCAGGGCACTCCAGTGCACATCAGTAGCATTTCTTATGTCAGCTACCAGTAAATAAGCTTTCCAGAAAGGAATAGAAGGAATCACTGAAACTACAAAGGTATATGTAGAATGCACTCCAGACACACACTGGTTATGCTCACAGATGTCACGTTTATTTAGGGTTTTATGCAACAACCTGGGTGACCATCCCTTGACCACTACTTTCACTTTTTTTGTGGAGAAACTCGAGGCACTACTAAGCCAGCCAAGGACCAAATTTGTGCAGACACCTCGGAGGGTGTTTTCTCAGCACCACAACTGACCGGTACAGCCTCTGCATCTCTGCTGACCCCACACCAGTCTGTCTCTCAACCCGTTGCTTCCATCTTCCTTCACCCGGGAGCAAAACCATGAGATACTTAAACTCCTTAACTTGGGGCAGCAACTCCTTGGAGTAGGTCCTCCACCCCTTTCAGACTTGCCACAGTTGGCTGCAAATGGGAGGTCGTTACTAACAGAGTCCCATCAATACATCTTCTGCCGCCTCTTGGCTGTGCCAAGAAATTTTATCCCTTTAAAACAGAATCATAGTTACAACAACTATGATAATTCCACCCAATATTGACCCGTGGTTTTCTGGAGAGCTGTTACACCTCTGATATTGTGTAGTGACAAAAGCAGATTGAAGCGTGATGGTAAAAAAAACCAAAAACGTAGGACGCTTAAAACATTTTTAATTAAATACTCTCATTGCTAAATGAGGAAGACACAACTCGTGCACTGCAGCGTCAAATGAGTAGTGTTGATTCTTTGATGCACAAGCACAAAAATGCTCGATTAAAGATGTATCTGACACCAACCTGACAGAGAAAATGCAGATGTTTGTTTGCCATGGTGCTCAGTTAAAAGCATGCAAGACTAAAAGGTCAAATTTCTTCTCCTTTGCTCTTTTCGGCTAGCTCCCGCATAATCGTTTTTATCATGATTGATGTAAATGTGTGTAAAAATGTCATCCCACAACGCGTCTTTCAAAAAACCCCTATATACTTGAGTGGTAATGTGGTTTCTGGTCTAAGCACGCACGTTAAAGGGGAAAAAAGCTACTTGATTCCAACTTTCTTACCCCTGTGCAATATCAGTTGTGGGGTAATATAAAAAAACAACAACAACAAAAAAAAAACATAACAAAAGATGGGAATGGTTTCACATATATTTAGAAAGAGCTCACCCCTCTCAAAAAGAAAAACAAGCCTCTTTCCTCAGTTTTCCCTCTCATTTCGTCTGTGCCACAAAATTACAATGTGCAAATTCATAAACGTATATGGTGTTTTTGCACGCTGGAAATAAACATGACGGTCAGGAGAAAAAGTCGCTGGAGCAGAACTGAAGCAGGGCATTTTTGTTTTGTTTTGTTTTTTTTCATCAAGGAGTGGGTAAGAGCCCAAACTATTGTCTGTCTTTCTGTCTGGCTTTACTCTACCACACACTCCTAACCAAGCCACTGATTACTAGTTTAGAGTTGCACCAACTGCTGTCTGGTCCTTTGGCTAACCTCTGAGGAACCTGGTGAAGGGGTGTGTGTGTTTGAGAGAGATCTTGTGTATATGTTTGCGGCGTGCCCTGTTGATGCTTGTCTATGTTTGTACACTACACAGTGAAAGTATGCGTCTTTATTTGTGTCTTTGTGTGTTTGTCTGTGTACTTGTTGACAGTGATCTTGGAGGCCTGGGTGCTCGGGAAACACTCTTGAGTCATTTTGGGAAGGTTTTACTGTCAGCCTGTGATGTCACTTACCCTAAGCAGGAGACAGTGGGGAGGGTCGCAGGGTCTGTGGTTAAGGGTCATGTGACGATTGGGGTCAGCGTGCACATATATCCTTAAGCGAAGCTGATTTACTCAACCGATGTCACTCGTTGAGGTTAGTGCAAAACGGCCGTTTAAAAAGAACGAAAGAAAGAAAGAAAGAAAACAACAACACACGAAGAAGATGATGCCACATTACCGTCTCAGAAGGACTCAGGAGTAAGGAATTTGTTACGGCGCCCAAAGAGGCAAGGCCATTACAAAAGATGAGCGTGAAGCAAGTGCAATTAAAATTGTAGCAAACAACCCGACTCTGTAGCTTCTTGCCCTCTTTCATTCAAGCCTGCCTCCCCTGTGTCTTTTTCTCCTGCTCACTCAGCCTTGTTATACACACACACACACACACACACACACACACACACACACACACACACACACACACACACACACACACACACACACACACACACACACACACTTTTCCTTCCTTGTGGTGCATACTTGTGTCAGGTGTGCTCTGTTTTTCCAGTCAGGGTAGAGAGGAATCTGGGCCAGGGTCCAAGCTGACTATCAGCAGCACATAGCCAGAGCCCAGGACAAGAAGCAACACATCTTTACTCCACCTCCTTCTCCCTTGCTCCTCACCTAATCGTTGGAACATTGCCTTGTCATGTTTTTGCTCTTTTTCCCTCACATTCATGCATGTGTGTATTTATTTTCGCATAATTTTCCTTGCTGTCTTTTGTAGTGTTCAATTTTGGGTCTCTTTGGTTTGTCTGTGTTTTAAGGAGAAGTTTTTTCCCCCTTCTTTCAAGGTGTGGAGCTTTTTTTTTTTAGTTTTGTAATCTAGTTCCTGTCTAACAAGGCTACAAAGTAGCCACCACCCTTAAAATGACACTGCTTTAACTATTTAAATTTAATCCCATTGATATTAGCGGGATTATTTGAAATTCCTTAGCGATTGCTGGCTAACAGCTCAGTTTAAAGCTTACTTTTTAAAATATGATTGAGTATGTGCGATATACAGAGTACACCCCTACAGGATGTACTCTGTTCCGCCTTTATATCTGTCATGCTCTTTTTCAAAGCACTTTCCTCATTACAGACATGAAAGCTATGAACTGATGAGCACCCCAGTTGCATTCAAAGTCATTCCCAAACACCTAGCTCAACCTTTTAAACTTCCCCGTGTGTGTTCTCTTGTTTACCTCACGAGTTCACACTTCTGTTTCTTATTAACAACAAAGATGTGGGTTTTTTGTTGTTGTTTGGTTTTGTGTCAGTAGCTGGCAAAAAGTGTTTCTGTGGCAACATATGTGCCACCACCGCAGGCGTGTGATCTTACACACACCGCTGCACTGTACTCCACAATGTCTGGCACTGTGCTGCTGTCGAGCAGAGAGAGCAGAGATAAAAAGGAAAGGAAGGGCCTCCCACACAGGCAGATAGAAGCTCCATTAGTTCCTCAAAGCCAGCTGCCGGGTTCAGATGGATGTCTGCGCACGACCGTTTGATGTCTGTTCATCCATAGCCTCACATCTCTGACTCTGTCTCCCAGCTTCGCCCGACACCGGGCCTCATGGGAGTCCAGAGAGCGCAGCTGCCCGAACTATAGGATAAAGCTGTCTGGCTGCTGCCGTACCATTCCTGTGCTGTGCTAATGCTCTAGCACCACAACTACTCCTTTTTTATCTGCTTTAGTTTCTGCTTGTTTATGAAAGGTGGGAGGGATTATTTGAAAGAATATTCACTGATTAGAAAACCATCTTCGTTCTTAGAAAAGGGAATGTATCCATAAAACTCTAAATAGTTTTTTAAGCCAGTTATGTGTTTGACTGACCCTCCTCTCTTATCTCTCATTGCAGCACCTGTTTGTACTCCGTCTCCTCCTCATCTTCCTCCTCCTCTCTGGACACCTTTGGGAATGGGCCAGCGCCTTGCCAGGTTGCATCTCTCCGCCCGGTGGTGTGGCTGGCGTCGTGCGAGAGTGAGGAGGGCAGCAGCCAGGTCATAGAGCCCGCCCACCCCTCTCTCTGCTTGCTTGCTCTCGAGTGACATTTGACCTCTGACTCTGCCACGGCCCCGCCTTGACCTCCTGCCAGCCATGCCCTTCCGGCTGAAGCTGCGGCGCACAAGGCGCTACAATGTCCTGAGCAAGAACTACTTTGTGACGCGTATCCGCCTGCTGGACAGCAATGTGATTGAATGCACGCTGTCAGTGGAGAGTACGGGACAGGAATGTCTGGAGGCGGTGGCCCAAAGGCTGGAGCTGCGGGAGGTTAGTGTTGTGACACATGTGCACGTTAGTTTGAGATAGTATGACATGTGATAGGTTTCTGACACATTTGTCTTATCTGAGCTTGCAAGTGTTATAAATTGTCTGCCGTTGGCAGCTACAGGATGTAATTAATGGGGAGTTGGAGTGGGCATTTGTTTTTACTCTGAGTTTGGTTGTGTCTGCCACGTGTCTCTCCCCACACCCTGTGCATGTCTCCCTGCCCTCTGCTGCGTCTCTCCTTCACTGTCTTTGTTTGTCTCTAATGAAGCGTGCTTACGTCTGTCCTCTCTTCACTGCAGAAGAAAGACATACTGCTCGTCCTCTTGTCTCCCCTACCCCATGGGTCCTTCTCATTCCTCTACTTCTATTTCCCATTATTGTCAGTGCTTTTTTTCTACCAGCAGGTGGACTTCTGATGATTTTTTCCTTTCCTTTCCTGTTCTTCCACCTTAAAACACAAAGTAAACGAATTGTCTGTAAAAAGCATGGTTTGTCTAGGTCAAAGATCACATGACGATTGTGTGCGTGTTTGGCTCAAGGGTGATTAAATTTGATGAACATGCGTGCTCAAGAGTGTGTCTGCACCTGCTGGAGCTGCTGACAGCGCAGAAGAGCGGGGGGGGGGTGTACTCACACAGAGTTGTGGTATTTGCTGGGTGTCAGTGATGTTATAAATGAGGCGATGAAGCACCCCAGCTGTAGCGGCTGTCTGCCCCTCGTGTGCACACCGTCTCAGGATTATGTGTGCGTCAGAGTGTGCGTGTTGTTTTGGTCTTCGCTGTTAAATCTGAGGTCTGAAGCGTGTGCCCGTCTGCACGCATGAATGTGTGTGCGCCGTTTCAGTTACCAGCTTTATTACTTTCTCTCTGACTTTTTACTGGCCAAATCTGTGTGCTCAACCTTTTATGAAACCTATGAAAAATGCACAAATACACAAAATAACCAAACATTAAAAACATGACATTTAAATGACATGTTCTGCCAAATGTACTGCGTGAGATAAAACGGTGGAAAAAAAGTTCACGAGATCTTTACACAGAGACAAACCTGTGCCACTAGTATGTTGTGTTTTTACAAAAGTCAATGGATTGTGAGCTGATGTGTGTGTTTTCATTATGCATGGATTTCCTGACAACATGGTGGCATCTCATATCAACAATTTCTTATCAGAAACATCATACGTGAAGGGAGAAATAAACTGGTCTATTCTTGCTTTTTGTGTTTCACTTTCAGTTTAAATATGTTCGTTTTGTTTGGATAGGAAGACTAATGACTTTCCCTGGATTTAGTGAGCTAGGTAATGATTCCACTTTAATTTTAATAGTGTTACGCTGCTGACGTCAAAGGTTTTGTCGGATTTTAAGGAGAAATGTGTGCTTTTAATTCAGGCGCTTAATCTCTCAATACTTTTCAGTGTATTTCTCAACTCATTTACCATTTCTCTCCTGAGAAATCCCATCTAAAGATGCACCAACTGCAGGTTTCTTGGCTGATTCCAATTTCTGTTTTTTTTTTCTATGCGTGACCTGCAGATTTTGATTTTTGCTGATTCTTTGCTCACTGAAAAAACTGAAAAGTAGGGAAAATAAAGATGTAAAAATAATTGAAAATGAATTGCTGTACACCCACTTTTACCTGATATATTTTACTCAGTTGGTCTCATTAGCCCTTTGCTTCCACTATTGCGAATTAATTTATTTGGCTCTTTTATACTCCTTTTGGTTTACACAACTTATTTTTGTTTCCTCACCCCCTGTATTTAGACACATTACTTTGGACTGTGGTTCCAAGGGAAGACCCAGACCCCGGAAAAACGTTGGGTGGAACTCGAGAAACCCCTCAAGAAGCAGCTGGACAAGTTTGGCAATGAGCCACTGCTCTTCTTTGGAGTCATGTTCTATGTTCCCAATGTTTCCCGGCTGGAGCAAGAAGCCACCAGGTAAAGAATCTTCAAATGGTAACTGTGAGACAGTTACGCAAGTCACTGAGAGAGCCACATAATCAGAATGCAGATGTGCTTTAGCTTTATATAGAGAATTGCAGTAGTAACAGTGCTTTCCAAACGCTGCCATAACACTGCAAAATCGTCTTCTCATGACTCTCATCACTAATTGTCAATATTGGTTGACGTTTCAAAGTGGTTCTGGCTACAAAGAAGTCAAATGTGATCAGTCTCCTAAAGTAGATGATTACTGTCCCATAACTCTTCATTATTTAGAATGCCAGGAGCTTAAAAGCAGTCACTTTGAAAATGTGGAGAAATAAAAATGTAATTTTACATTTAAACACCAGCTGGTTTTGAAAGTCTGGTGGCCTTCATGGAGCTTTTGACTTATTTCATGGTGCCTTTTGGAAGTTTTTTAATGAAATTATCAGACAAATAATAATGGCTTCCTGTGTAGTTAATTAGACTGACTGTCAGTTTTAGTAAATTACATTCTACTTTTTATGTTTATTAACAAGCTGCAATACAACCATAAAGTTTATAGATGGATCTAGCTATCCAGTCTTATTATTCTTAGCCGATAACTTCCACGGCCAACTGCTCCCCATCCTTGTGAGTAATTATGGTCGTTAAAATTCAAGCTAATGTTGAAATTAACAAACAACTATGGTGTTGTCCATCCTTTATATACAGTCTCTTGCAAAGATTTTGGGGAAGGTTAGCCTGCGTCTATCATAAGGTAAAATATATCCATAAAAAGCAGCATAAACCCCTAGTAATTTCAAAGTTATATCATTTGATAGGAACACAAAAAAGTGGAGAATGTTTTGTACTTAGGGGGATTATGCATCTTCTACCTTCAGACAGAGCCAGTTTATTTTTTCTCTGTTAACAATCTCGGGCCTCAGTCTCAGACTGGTCAGCGACCATCTGATAACTAGTACCTCCCTGGTTATATAAACACTGCTCGCTTAGGCAAGGTGTGTATTTTGCAACCGGCTGCTGTAGGTTGCTGGCTAGCGTGAAATACACGATGCTGCACTGAATGGTGCACCTTTTCCTTGGATGGTGAACATTCTCTTTTTCTCATTTTCAAATTTCACCACAGTTTGGTGAGTAAATGGCAAGCGTTTGCAAACAAGTTGCCTTCTTCCATACAAAATGTACAGATGACTGTGGCAATCTGCTAGCAACCAAAACAAACATAAGGAGGTTTTAGGTGTAGCATCCTTTTTTGGCCGATTTCACCACTTGCCATCCGGTCGCGGGAATACAATCATCTTTACCTCTTGACCAGAGGTTGCCAGTGGTTTGCCGACCTGTCTCTAAGCCTCTGTGAATGAGGGCTTACTGGTAAGCCATCCTAACTTCTCCTGGCTTTAGCTTCATAGTTAGCATACCAATATGAAGGGGAAACTGATCAGCAGCTAATTCCCAGGAAGACAGTGAATCAGAGTTTTCCAGAAACTTCAAAGAAACTTCCTTTAACATCTCTTTGATGACATAGATAATGGCATCAGCGGCATCCAGTCTTTCCTTGTGCCACTGTGTGTGTGTGTGTGTGTGTGTGTGTGTGTGTGTGTGTGTGTGTGTGTGTGTGTGTGTGTGTGTGTGTGTGTTTGAATGAGTGTGTGAATGAGCATGTTGGGTATCTGTGAAGAGTGCAGGCAAGGGTCAGTGTGTAATGGACAGTCTGCCGTCTCATATTCCTTCACACACTCTCACACACACTGACGCGCCGAACTCTGCAGGTCTGCCTCACACTGAGCTGGTGAATTTGTGGCTTCTGCTTCTCTGGAAGTGGGAAAGGTTGATTGCAGGTCACAGCTTGACGTTTTCACACTAGAGTTACCCATACGGAAAAGAAATAGTAAAAACTTATATGTGATTACTCATGAAAGTGGCCACTTTCATGAGTAAATCATATAAGGCTTACATGATTTACTGATGAAAGTGGCCACTTTCGCATTACTTTCATACATTGTTTTAGTAAGTATCCAAAACATACAAGTTTCATTATATAATTTTTCAAGGGATCTTATATCTGTTTTCACACTTATATGCTTTTCATACAAGTTTCACACAAGACAGATACAAACTTTATAAGATTTATATATATCTTTTCCATATGGGTAGTTTTAAGGTGTGTGTGTTTTTGCCAGCGTGTTAACCCTTTTATAGTAATTCTGGGAACCATGCATGCCGCACTTAGCCTGTTTTGAAAGTGGTGAAGTAATTTATTTGTGAGCGATCTGACAGAGGAGAGTAAATTGTCTAGAGTGTGTCTGCAGGTTTATTATACAGAAGCCAGGATCTGCTCTGGTAAAGCAATGGTATTCATGGAATCCCCTGAGGGCTCTTATGATGTGTGTGTGTGTGTGTGTGTGTGTGTGTGTGTGTGTGTGTGTGTGTGTGTGTGTGTGTGTGTACACAGGGGTTATAGGGTTGAGGGGGTTATGATGGGGGCTTAGGGGCAATTTAGGAAACAATGGCCGTCTTTTTTTTTTTTCAAGCCCCCCTTTCTCTTCCTTGCAATCACTGTACATGGTGTCACCCGTCTACTTTTTATCAAGAGCAGATCAGCTTAGTCCTACATTTTTGCTCTTTCTCAGTGTTCCTGTGTCTCCTTCACTTTTCTCTTTTCTTTGTTTTCATCTGTTAGTCAGGAATGTTGGCACGACCGTCCAGCGTAGGAGGCGGACCACACATTCCTTGCAGCAGAAGTGCGGGGGGTAAAGGGGATGGAGAGAAGAGAGAAGGGGGGAAGGGGTGGGGGGGTCTGGTTTACAAAACATATGCACACACACACCTCAAACAATCCCCCAAGAATCCTCTCAGAAGCCAGCTGCAGCCCTGTCAGAAGTTACAATACACCACATTGTGAGAGCGTACGCATACCCACGAGGCAGACTTTTCCAAAAGACCCATCCTTTAAAAAAAATAAATTATATATATATAATTATATATATATATATATATATATATATATATATATATATATATATATCCAGGCCTCTGGTAGAGGACCCGAGCTTGAAGGATAAACCGCCCGCAGGGGCGTGCTGGGTGTTTTTATATAATATATGTATATATATATATATATATATATATATATATATATATATATGTATATATATATATATATATATATATATATATATGTATAAGGGGTGCAACGATACACAAAATTCACGGTTCGGTTCGGTTCGATACTTTGGTGTCACGGTTCGATATTTTTTCTATACAAAAAAAATGTTCATGCCTTTTTAATTTGTCATTTATTAAAATTATAAATATATATTTTAACTCAAAAGTACAGTTTTTAAATTTAATGTTGCTGAAACAAAAGTAATTAAAAAAATAAATATATCTCAGGGCTCTCAAAATTTCAAAATCCCTGGTAGCCCTTCGGGCAGGGACTCTTCAGTTTTTGGTAGCCCAAAATAAATGTAAGTAGCCCGAATAAAAAAAGAGAGCAATTTTTTGATTGATGTTTTGTTTCCTGTTTTGTTTCCTTTACAATATTATACATTAAAGTATAATATTGTAAAGGAAACAAAACATTAATCAAAAAATTGTTGAAAAACAAATTACAACATTGTATAAAAATTACAATCATCAACTCAAATACTTGGTTCTAATTGAACAGAAATTTCTATGAACTTGTAAGAACTGTGTAGAACATGAATCAGTCTGCGTCAGATCCTGAATTTGAAATTTCCGCTGAAGTCACGGGTAAGAGACAAGTGGAACCAAGATCTAGGCCATTTGCTTTTTGAAGTTTGCAAAGACTGCTAAATTTTGCCAGTGGTAGTTCACTCTTTGCAACATAGTACGCTGTTCTAAACAGATTTTTCAGGTTTATTTTTAGTATGTTATTTTCAATTGGTGTTCTGGGAAAGATATTGCAGACTGAGCAATAATGCATTTCTCATGGGTTCTAATGGGGGCCTTTCTTAAAATGACTGGTCCCAGTAACAAAGGCGCTTGTCGACTCAGAAATCGAGAGAAAACCAACAACACACCCGGCAGAACATTATGTTATTTACACGGGTGCACACAAGTGGTCCGCATGTGCGCATTCGCTGTCAAAATAAAAGACGCGCACCAGATAAGAAGTTGCAACACGCGTTTGCGTCCATATAAAAAGCACTGTTTTTGTCCGCTAGAGTGGGATTTTCACGGCACATTCCGCACCACATCTGTGTGCGTTCATCATTTGTTTGAAGCCAGCTCACCTCCTGCAACCACTTTTCTGAGAATACGTGCTTCTTTTGTGGTTCGGACTCCTGACATTTCTTTGGAGGTGGAGGAACACCAAAGTAATTGCTTAAAGGAGCTTCTTCGACATCTTTAAGAGTTTTAAACAAATGTCTGTTCTCCTCCAGAAAATCTTATGTATGCAAACACGCGTTGCAACTTCATATCTTGTGCGCGTTTTTTTATTTTATTTTGACAGCGAATGCGCACCTGTGGACCACTTATGTGCAGCCCCGGTTATATAGCTCGTCATATTGCAGCCACAGAAATTCTTTTGTCCATGAAACCATAAAGCTGCACTTTCTTTTTGCCTTATAGTCTGATTTGTCATAACTTCTCCGTTTTGTGGTAAGCTTTTCTTTGGCTGTCACTTCTTCACCCTGACCTGTCTTATTTGGCTCAGCAGAACTAAAATATATATCCTGCTGCTTTTACACACACACTCACATAAGCTCAGCGATTCTCTGCGCGATCAACCTCTCACATGTTTAAGCTGCGGGAGATTTCACATGTTATGTTTGCATAGTAAGCTAATGATTGATAAGACGATGTCAGAGGAATTGGTGCGCAAATTATCATCACTCACCAATCAGTACTGTCGCTCTCTATACACAGTTCGCGCGATTGCAAAGTGAAAGCAAAAAACAAGCACAAATTCAAACGCGATTTCAATATGTCACATATTGACAGTGGCTCACCGATGCCAATGACATAATTACCCAGCTACATTTCCGAAAGAATGCAAAAGCATTGACATATATTTTTCCTTCCTACAATAGCCCGACGGGCAGAGCAGAGATAGATTTTGGTAACCCGACTGGAAAAATCGCTAGCCCCGAGACGTCGGGCTAGCGATTTTGCAAGCCCTGTATCTGATTGAGGAATCACTCATCTTTGGAAAAGAGAGTTTATTACAGAGAAATGGCTCTTTCCAAAATAAAAGCTATACTATACGCTTCTTCTGGGCTATATTCTCAGCGGCATATTGTAGCGGGTCAGGGCTGTTCGGGGTTCTGTTTGTACAGTTATGTTTTGTTTATGTTGCCATAGTGACGGGTGACGCCCTCTCCCTGCGACGGTGTGTCCTTCCGGGGTCAGAGGGCGCCCTGTGTGTTGTTGTTGTTGTTGCTGTGCGATTGCCGCGCTGAGCAGTTAGCTAGCGGCAGTGTTCTTCTGCAGATGTCAATAAACGGCTGTGCTCCCTGGCTAGCTCACCGGAAGCAAGACCAAACGATACCTCCGTCTCCTCGTTGTCTGAGCTCGCCACAATATTAAACATATCAGGTCCCCATAAGGAGAATCATGTGCTAACGGCTGTCTAAATGACTCGGGTAAAGTTTGTAGCATGCATGCTTGTTGTTTTTGTCTGCTTCCACTTGTCTTTGCACTAGGATGATGTCTGCGTAAATGTGCAGTCATATTCGTTGTGTTCCCACTAGTGCTGTCAGCGTTAATCTCGTTGAAATGACGTTAACGCCACAACATGGCAAATCTCCGTTAACGAGCTACCCCTGCATGGGGCTAGACGGCCAACACGTTAACGAGCTAACTGCTCTAACACACTAGTTCCCACCCATGTAATTGAGCATTGCGTGGCACATCCAACATACTGTTTTACTTTAGTCCATGATGCGCTTACCTTCAGGGTCATACGTCACATGAAAACCAAAGTAATTCCAAACGCCAGATCTGAATGAGGGTGGGGGAGGTTCAATTTGCCATGTTGCAAGGAGAGCTTAACTTCTGTCTCGCTAGCTTGCCCTGAGCTCTTCCTTTTGACGATGCTGTCTGTGTTGAACGCTCAGTGGATCTGCGCTCGACAGTGCAGCCTAGGCGGAGTAGTCGAACGCAGATTCACTGAGCGCTCAACACAGACAGCATCGTCAGAAGGAAAGTTGATAAAATAAATTACAAATTTTGTATTGTTCGATACATATGCATACCGAACCGAAAGCACTCTATGAACGGTTCAATATCGATACGAGTATCGTTGCACCCCTAATATATATATATCGAGCTGTAAACGATCTCCTCAACTCTCAAAACATCTTTATTATCCAATACGCCTTATGATGGGTTTTACTAAATTCAAATCGCTCTGTCCTTTGAGAAATCAGCCAGTCAGCATGGGAATAGGCACAGTCACAGCTCCCTTTTTAAAAAAATACACGACATTTATTGTCTGAAGGTTGATCGGGATCAGATCCAGGAAGGCACATCCCTGTCATTGCTTCTACACACCTGGTCTGATGAGGGTGAGGTGGGCGGGAGAATGACAAAGGCAAAGAGGAAGAACAAGTGGGGGCAGAGAAAGTAAAAGCTTGGCAGCAGAACTCAGCTCACGTTTGAGCCTTGTTATTTATGTGGTTTGAGCTGTCTGCCTGTGTGTATTTATCGCAAGACCTTTTACATATTTATGTATCCACGTGGTAAAGTCTGTTTGTTTGGGAAAACCGTGTGAGACAGAGTAGATCTGGCATTTTAGGTGTGGTGCTTTGAATTAGTTTTATTTCCCAAAACCATTATTGAGAAAAGTTAAATTAAAGGGCAAAAAAGGTTATTATTTTGAATGCATGCTAACTCTTTCACATTCACTAAGGTAAGATGTGATGCATTTTGGTGCATTTTAACAGCAATTTAGCAATACGAAAACATTAAAAAAGAACAAGTAGAAATGAGACGGGCAAGACATTTGTAGACGTTATCTCTTCTGAGAAGGTAATGTATGGTGTGGTCAGGGCTTTGATGTTCAGTATTTGGCTGATATGTAGCCTGATATTGGATCTCCCGCTCTTCCCATCCGTAGAGTCATCTGTTTCTTCCTCCCTCGCTTCCTTTCTCTGCAGCGGCAAAAATGAGTCAGAGCAGGGGAAGCTGGGGTCTCTGCATCCATTACTGTATATACTTACAAATTCACCATGCAGAGTTCTCCAATATACCCTATAGTCATAATATTTAAATGTTTGGTCACTCCTACTTCAGTTTGTAAAAACACAGACTCTTTGTGCTTGTGTGATGAAATATGTCCATAGCTGTTATAATGTTTTTCTAGGCGTCTATCCAAATTGTTGTCGGATATATATATTTATTTTAATACGTTGGGGGCATTTCTTCATATGTGTCCACTTTCACTTGGAATGAAGGTTGAACCCAATAGATTTTGGTTACAGCTCTCTGCGATCTCACTAAACAATTAAAATATTTCACACTTAGTCAGATACTAAATTGGTGATAATTATCTTTGATTTACTCTTGTTAAATTCCCCATGAGCATTAATTTTTATATATTATCCTTAAATGACGTGGATGTCAACAGTACAGTTACTAGGCAGCAGTTACAGATATACTGTACAACTCACTTGTAAATAGAGCACTTTTACCTGTTGTCAACAAAAACACATCTTACACTCTTGCATAGAGTGAGGAGGTTAAAGCCTTCTGCTACTTGTATGTTTCTGATAGAAAGGAGAGAAAAGCTGGCTCGCAGACTGAAAATGAGGAACCTGAACGAAGAGCCGTTGACTGGAGCATGGCCAGCTGGCCGTAGCAGCCCCTAAGGCTAACAGCACCAATAGCCTTGAAATCCTAGCTTTGTTCAGCTAGTTATCACCAGTACACACACGCACGCACGCACGCACGCACGCACGCACGCACGCACGCACGCACGCACGCACGCACGCACACACACACACACACACACACACACACACACACAGCTGTACTCGGTGGTGCCCCTTGCTGATTCAACACATTTCAAAGTGATATTCTCCTGCCTCCCACACAAATCGTCTAGACGCATCCTGGGGGCTGAGGGGGTGGTCACCTTACCACCACCAGAGGTGGTCGAGATTGAGGAGGGGCTGAAACATATGTACACACATACTCACATTCATGCATGCAAACATGCGCATATGCTCTCAGGCCTGTTGTCCAGACTGCTTGGACATCTGGCAGCATGTCTTGAGCAGGGTTTGAACATGCGTGGGCATATAAAGGGCTCTTTGTGCCTGCGAGGCTGCCTGGACTGCCAGCAGAGCACTCTGCCATAGTGGAAGTCCCATGAAAAGCCCTAGTAAGGAAAGCGCTACCTCATGTCCATCTATGTATATTCACCTGCTGTTACAGCATTGTGATGTCATTCTGACATACATGCCAGGTGCGTGCTACAATAAGGGTTTCTTTGTGCACAAGTATGTGCAAGCATGCAAGTCTTGAACGTCATAAAATGTTTTTCTCCTGCTAGCAATTTTATGTGATGTTTGTCTTGTTCTATGAAAACACAATGAGCTGATTTTACCACAAATTTGCTCCCTTTTACTACAATTTCAGCAGTAGTTTAATCCCCTATTTAAAAACTGGTATCATTAAATGCAGTTGAGTGTTTTAACTCTTTATTGAAGCTCCTACATTTTATACTTGTTTGGTAACCTTGGAAGTTTCTGGATCTGATTCTAAAATCATTTTGTGGTGAGTTTTGCATGTTTTATTTTGTAATTTAGCTAACAGTTAACTGCCATTCAAAGACAGTGCCTACAAAATAGTAACATTTGAGGACTGTTGTATTTATTTTAATAAAGATGACTATTTCAAATTTGTTTAAAAACCCTCTTGAAATGCCACAACCTGGGTCATTAACATAGTTTTTTAGTACTTGCTGTCTGATGGTTTTGCTGCAGTTCATTTCAGGTTTTATTTCAAAGCAACATTTTCAGCTCTGCAGATGAAAATGCACCCGGGGCTATTAATGAGGAATTTGATTTCATGCCATACTTGAGTCAGAAGATTTAAAAGCACTGAAGCATGAAAATGAAAAACAGTGAAAAAAAATACAGCTGTCAAAATATGCAGATTTAAGCTAGTTAGGACTGATGAGACAAACTCATAAAGTGACCTAAAGGCAGATGTTTGTATATGAATATGCAAACTCTATAGGCAAGGAACAAGATTTGTGGAAGCCTTCTGGTTCTTCTTATCTGTTTGGTCATTAAAACCCAGACTATAATCATGTTTAAGCAGGTTGTAGATTAGGATGGAAGACATCAGTGGAAATGAAACCTGGAAATCACTGGCTATCCTTTGAATACACCGAAGCTTTTTATTAGCTTTTTAAAATTAATCTGCATTCTTAAAGAGTGACACGGCATCTTGGCTTGGATATGCGTTGGATACACCAAAAGCCCCCGCCCCCCCAACTTCTCTAATGTACTTTTAGAAATGTACCAGTAGTTTTCTATCTTTGAAAACTGGAAAATCCAAACCCCTCCTTAAAAAGCCAAGACACATGGCGTAAAAGCCTTTGCCACTTTGAGTGAAGAGCTTCCAGAAAATGCTGGAGATGCCTCATCTGTCCAATTGTGGTTGGTCTCAAAACACTGGAAGGATGTGCTCTTTCTAGAATAACCATACTGTAATAACCACAAGCATAAGACTGTGATTAATGAAAAGTGCTGTATGACTCGTATGGGTTTTATTATTTGTGCAGAATCAGGTTGTAATCATAAAACGGGTCAGTCTCTACACTTCTTAGACTCTCTGTAGGCTTATTAACCTCTGAAGCCCCAACGCCCCCTGATACGGGGGCAAAAGGCAGGAGATCAGGTAGGCTTGGGGCTTAAGAGGTTAATGAATAAACGGTTCCGAATTTTAATACATGGCAAAAAATATTATTGTGCTTATTGTCACTGTTACACTCTTAAAAGATTAAAAGCCATTTGATTTTAATAATTCCCTTAATCTGACTTAATCAGTTACAAAAAACTGCACTTGGTAGTTAGAAGCTTACCTCTGCATAAAGGGTAACTAATTTTGGGGTCAGTTTTTGTCAACCTGTAGAGGTTTGATTTCAAGGCCAGAAGCCAAAAATACAGGAAACCACAGCTCCATAAGATGTGGCTGCGTTTGTGGCTGTTCTGTGTAAAGTGGACTCTCCCATGAGGGATGCTCTGAGACTTTTACTGTCACGCTTCCACTTGTTCAGAGTTATTTCAACAGTTTACTGTCCGCCTCACCACTGCTGGCTTCGCGTATGTATAAACACCATCATGTTGTTACCATTGAACCTCAGAATGAGAGCCAACCTCTGTTGACCTCAGCGTTCCTCCAGACCCCATACAGCGATTGCTGGGAAAACATAGAGAGTTTTTAAAAGCAAAGTCCACAATCATTTGAAGGGTTTTGTGTCCCGCTTGGCTCCTCCCCTCTAAACCGCATCAGACTCCGCCTCTCGCTGCAGCCACTGTGGTTGGGGTTGGCTAATTAGAGGGTTGCCACGGGAACGGAATGGCAGCTTAGCCAACGGGTGTAATGACAGGGTGAGGGAGGAGGGCGGGGTCAGATTATAGGCCCAGGAGTATGCTGAGAGGAGCTCAAAAAAGAAGGAAGAAGTGGGGAAAAGAATGCCAAAGAGAATATGAATCATGAAATATGTGAGGAGATAATGGCGGGCATGAAAATGAAACTGGGGGGTGAATAAAAAGATAGGTGGGAGCTAATGTGCAGGCGAGGAGTGAAACCAAGTTTTTCAAAGAAAATGAACTAAAACTTGTGAAGAAGAAAAGTGGGTGAATGACTAAGCATGTAACTTAGTGGTTTCCACATAGATGTTTGGTTACTCTGGCATGGACTTGCATACTCTTTCTGACTGTGTGTGTGTGTGTGTGTGCACATCAGAAAAGGTGTCTCACAGCTTACACTCGGTCTGTGGTCGCCATGGCAGCCAACAGGAAACGGCGTGTGAGTTTTTATGCGGCTGAGCCTGGTCACCCTGACAGTTCTCTCTTTCCTCTTGTGTGGCCACTCCATTCTTCAAAAGACAAACATCCAGCTGGACCACGACTAAAAGTGGACAAAAGGAGCACAGAAACTTTAGGAGCTTGGTGTATTTCAGCCTCTCGGTTTTGGGACTTTTACCACATTTTGTGAACGCAATCTGAGCTGTGTCATCATATCAGCTTACGCTTGGCAAAGCTACCACTGCCTAAAACCACGGTGAAATGACTCCCAGTTTGCCTCACATTTGCACTGCAATTATAATGGTCCACTTTTGTCAAGCTTATGTTGCTCCTGCTGAAGATTAAACCCCGAGTTAGTTGCGTCAGCCCCGTGTAACATGCCTTTTATAAAATCATATTGTGCAGCCCCATTGGCATACATTTGGCATTCCACTCAAGTCAAAAATGACTCACTGCTGTTTCAAATAGAGGTGATTCACTCATTCCTCACTTCAGCAACAGGCTTACTGATATTGTTTTGAGCAGCTAATGCTGTTGCCAATACTTTCTTGACACATACTTTCAGTTGCACAGACCAGAAGCAGAGGAATACATCTCTGTGGTGTCTCAGCAGATGTTGGCCATCTTTCAGTTGCTAATGTGCAGAGCCTTGAGCACAGCTCCTCTTACTTTCTTTGGACAAATGTGTCAAACTGGAACTCATCATGTTTTCCAACTCAATTTTATATAAGTGGTGTTTGGAGACACTGTGGCTTATATGAAAAAAAAGGGTTTTTGAAAGCGAACAACAGTGCCAATGCTGCCACCCACTTAGTCAGTGTTTTGTGCAGTTTGGCTATAAAATGCATACAGATGCAGTCTGATTTTAAAAAGTTATGGTCTGTATGCTTTCTAGCAACTCTGCAAGGCTTTGAGCTAAAAGCAAGCATGCTTACTTTTTAGCAGGTATGGCAGTTTTACCGTGCTTACAGTCAGTTTGCTAATTACCATAAAATAACATGGGGTCACTCCCAGTTTAGAAATCTGTGAGAAAAAGATCATCATTTTCACTTGGTCTGTGACCAGTATAATTTTTCCAAATGATTTTTATGGTCTCAATTTAGTTTTTCCTAGATTTAAAGCTTCCACATGAAGGTATTGAGCTCAAAAGTGACCACTCTTATTTTTTTTCCAAGGGCTCTAGAAGTGAATTTCCCATTCATTTGCTCCACTGATATTTCAGAAAATCCTTATGTTGGATTTTGCAGTCAAGTGACTGCCAATCATGTAAAGTTAACTTGTCTTCTATTTTGAACATGTGACTATGCAGCCAAGTGAATAAGCCTGCAGTCACACAGGCCTAGGCCTGATTGCTAGCAGAATACGGTGGTTGTTTATAGTTTGCATTAAAGACGTTGAGTTGTCTGCAAACACTTCCCAACTACTTTCCAAGTGATAGCAAAATAGGGAAATGTGCAGCACACAGCAGAAATGGAGACTTTCAAATCAAAAGTTGCGCATTTTGATATGTGTTGGGTACAGTGCTGAAACACAGCTTTTATTTTGAAGTTTAACATGCTCCGTTTTCCGGTTTGCATTGCTACGATCATGTACAGACCTTTTTCCCCGACTGCAATCAGTGTTCAGGTGGTTTCTCGACCTGATGTTCGCAGGTTTAAAGATTCCCATGGTAACAGCGCCTTTGATGTTGCTGTTTCAGTTTAGCTTTATGTGTCGAGTTTTGTCAACGATCGCATATGTAACAAAACTGACATTATATAGTCGTGTGGTTTCAATAGGAGTACATACCATTTTGTATTTAGCTTAAAGTAAGTCTACTTTGGATGGTTACAACATAATGGCTCATTATTAAAATCCCTATGGAGATAAATAAATCATAAATCAATGCAAATTAAAAATTTTACTTAACACGGTCTAGGTATCTTTTTATCCCTGTTGTGTGTTTTTTTACCTTCCTTTCCTGTTTTTTTCTGTAGGTATCAGTATTACCTGCAGGTAAAGAAGGAGGTGTTGGATGGACGTCTACAGTGCTCTGTAGAGCAGGGGATCAGGCTCGCTGGCCTGGCAGTACAAGGTAAGACTACACGAACAAGTCTCCCAATGAGAGACAGACAGCAAGTGAGAGTGAGCACAAACTCACACTTTCTCAGGTCATCTTGACTTCACTACCTTGTATGGCTGCATACCGCAGGGAGAACCCAGTCCACTTGAGTTCCTATGGTATCAGTCCTAACACATGCACATACACACACACCCACCCTCGCTCCATCCTTTCAGTTCCTGGGTGCTGTCTGTGTCCCAGGGGAATGTAAACAGACAGCTTGCTTATCAGCTGCTCCAAGGTTAGCTGTAGCAGCATCAGGAAGGCTCTTATCTGTCGGGAGGTGAGGATCCTGTGCTAGACCTCCTTTTGCCCGGCAAACAGCAGAAAGCTTTTAGGTACTTAGTACAAGCAATATCAGGAGAACTGTACATGTTATAGAGATTGTGCAGGTGGTTTTGTTTCTGTTATGTAGATATTTGTTTTTGTTATCTTTAATAGTATTGCACAGTACACAAGTTCAGAAATATTTCCATCTAATAAAACAAGAAACACTCAGAGACACTTTACGACTCAATGGACATGTCCACGGCCTGAAGAGCACATTTGCTGCAGGTAGCTTCATGTGATTTCCCCTGGGTAACCATGACAACAGCATGACAAAGCATCTACATGGATGAAACCTGCATTGCTTTGACCATTGTGGATGCAGTTGAGTTGAGATGACAGTTGAGCTAAAACAGACTTTTTTCTAATGTTAAGCATTTGCTTTTCTAGTCTTGAGGAGTAATTTTGCAAAGCGAGCTAGCAGAATATAATAGGTATTTGGACAAATGAAATTGCCTTAGTTTTAACTGGAAAGTCTGTATTCATCCCGACTTTTTGTCCTATTGGGTTAGCACCTTCATAACATAAATTTATTTTATTTTTAAATCAGTAGTTTTTTTCTTATTAGGGAAACTGTATAGATCGAAGAGAAAGGCCAACCAGGATACCCATTGAGAACCCACGCAAGAAGCATTGCAGGATGAACACAGTGAGTCCATATTGGACTGTACCGATTCCTTTTTTCTACTCTACTTGACCACTCAGAACTGAGAATTGGCACGTTCTGATTAATGCATCAGTTCAGTATCTTGCCCAAGGATACTGAGCCAGTGCTAGGGATCAAACCACCATCCTCCCTATTAGTAGATGACCTGTTCTCCTCCCTCTGTTACAAGTTCCCAGCTGACCTGCGAACCCAGAACCTTCTCGCTGTGAGGTGGCGCTAACCCTTGCACCATCATGCCACCTCAATTGAACAATATCAAACACAATAACAAACTCACAGTCAGTTTATAGTGTAAAGGCTGCGCATTACAGTGTAAAAATGAAATTCATTGTTTTTGTGTAAATAAATGTGAACATCTGTGTTTGTAATTTTTAGCTGACTTTGGAGACTTCACTCAATTCCTGTCTCAGGACTTCCTCAGGGAGTACGTGCTTTTCCCAGTGGTGAGTCCTCGAGCCTTTACCGTTCAAATACTAGCAGTGTTTGTGTGTGTGTGTGAGAGAGAGAGGCAGAGAAAGTCTGTGTTTGTGTGTTTTTCTGTGTATGTGCTGCCTGAAGGCACACATTCCTGTGACATCTGTGTACCTCCTCCCTCTGCATACCTGACTGACAGGCAAAAAGCAAAAAGAATAAAGAAGAATTTGAGTTGGAGGATGGGATGAATTAATATGAACTGATTACCAAATAGAAACAAAATATTAAATTATGGAGCATTATTATTATTATTTTTAAACATTCCCAACAATATGATGTTCACTTGAACCTATAGTCATAGGTTGCTTTTCCACAGCTTTCTTCTGCATTGCTCTTATTTGCTGAATAATGTATTTTCTCTCAGAACTGGCGTAATGGAGAAGAGGCGCTAGAAGAGTGGACCCAGAAAGTTGCTGAGGAGCACAAGAGTCACTGGTACTGTTAGCTACTTTGTATACTGTATGCACATATATGCATGTATCACCAAGACAAAGTAAAATAGAAACAATAAGATTCTTGGTACCATTCTGTGATTTCCAGTCGAATGCAGGCCGCTGAAGCAGAAGTGCTGTACATCAAGGAGGTAGAAAAACTGGATGGGTTTGGCCAGGAGAGCTTTCCAGCTAAGGTAGATACATTACATCACCCTCAACCTCTCAATCAGTATCCTTTGAGAGATTTTAAATGAGTTCTTGTGTAATACTTTCTTCCACAGGACAACTATACCAATGACATATTCATCGGTGTGTCTTTCATTGGAGTGTTTGTTAAACACAGAAATGGCAGATCCATCATGCTCCACAAGTAAGTTTCTCCTTTCAAAAAAGAAAGAAAGAATTGTCATAATTTCCTGTACTCATGAGGAACCGTTGTTCCTTTTTTAAAACATTTGTTTGCATCTGTGTGTTATAAAGGTGGAAGGACATTGGTACCATTGCACACAACAAGTCAGCCATCACAGTGGAGATAACGAGCAGAGACGACACCATCGTCTTTCACATGGTGAGTGTTGTGTCTGCAGACACAGAGGTTTATAGTGGGTGGTTAAACATGCAGGAAAAGTATGCGTCCACAAAATACCTGTAGAGGGACAAACGAACTGGGGAGAGTTGATTCTTGACTTCACAGAAATACTCATTTTCTGTTCACCTTAAATTTTCGGTGTTATTATTAATTTTTTTCTCTGTTTGTGTCTGCAGGAGGATATGGAAATGGCCAAGTACATCGCCCGCCTTTTCACAGCCAGACACAAATTCTACAAACAGAACAAGATATGTGCAGAGTGAGTTTCAAGGCCACACAGAGAGGCCAGCTGAAGGCCATTAAAACACTAAGATATCAATTGTCTGTCATTTATTTTTTTTAATGGGTATTTCAACAACCTGTTGAAGGTTATACAAAAAAACCCCAACAAAACATATGCTATAAAAGACTGTGTAGCATTCACTGAGCTTATAGTACATGACCTGGGTGCATTTAATAAAATACTAATTTGTCACATAATGTGTCTGTTTCTTTGTAGGCCCACTCACTCACCTGCACCAATGAGGAGGAGACCCACCTGGACTCATCGCCTGTCTCTGGTATGTTGACAAGCATTTGTATGTTTTGAAGTGATTTGATACAGCTATTTAATATTGCCTCTGGTCAATATAAAAGGGACGAGAATGGAGGACAGAGGGGGAACACAGAAACGTCCACAATTAGCAACCTGATCCGCTCTCCCACTCAGGGAAGCTCTTAATCGTCCAGAATACAGACATACAGACTAATAGTGCCTTCCACTCCAAAACTTTAACTCTTTACCCTCTGAAAGCCTATTAGGAGTAACTCTGAGATGTTTCTGTCATATTCAGGTCCAGAGCAAAATGAATGGGTTTGTATCACAGGTTTATGAGAGTGATCTATGCCTATGCAGCTACCCTCGAAACTGTTGCATTGGTCATCAAACCACTGAGGTGTCAAAGCCCATCAATTAAGGGTACTAGGGTGGTCATTTAATGTCATCTTCATGAGGAAAGAGTTTAAGGGAAAAAAGAGAACACTGTGACACCATCAGAACAAATACTTGTGTAAATACTTGTGTACAAATGTGTACATTTCCACAATAAGTTGCCACCAGGTAGATTCCAATACTGGAAAGCATTCTACACAATAGCAAAACCACTTAGAAACATACTATATATATATGTGAAAAGGCTGTATATGAAATATCACACAAAAGAAGCATGTAATCCCCCAAAACAAAACAAAAAACAGCTTAGGAGTAGTTTCTAATTCCAGCCTTCAGGGCTTTCTGTATGTAGTGCATGAATCCAATGTGAAATGATACCTCTTCTTAAAAGAGACGTCGATCGAAAGATTGTTGCTATAAAGGGAATACTACTGGATTCATGCACTACAAACAGAAAGCCCTGAAGGCTCAAATGAAGAACTACTGTTAAGTTCATAGCGCATGTCTGCTGCTTTTGGCATGGTTTTCTATGCAGATGTTTTTCATCATGCAGTTAGAGCTCTGCTTTCTGATTGTTGGAAATTGGAATTTCACACTGATTTTTATTGTGATTGTTGTTTGTCTTATATTGTGCTGATGGCAGTTTATTACTGAAACATGCATCTTTTTGCCCTTTAATAAATATAAAGAAGCATTTTTTTGAGAGTTCTGGCGTTTTCCTTCTATTCTATAAGCTCTTAATTGTGCCATGGAGCCTTGGTTTTAGCATGCGTTGGTGGTGTGGTGGGTGTTGTTGGAAAGTTAGAAAGGGTGTTGCTTGCTCTGATTTCCGGTGCGACAGCGAAGGCTGTGATTTCTGCGTCTCCCTCCCTGCTAGCCAGACAATGGTGGGGCTAAATGTGGCACAATAGATGTTCAGTCAGACCACTGGAGTGCTCAGATGACTGTCTGGAGTACCGCAAACTTTGTCCAATGACAGATGCGCAGCACTAGCTTCAATCTGGCTTGGTCACAGTCAGCCATTGTGATTGATGTGTTAAGACAGAGAAGTAAAGTGATGGTTTCATGTGTGATGTAAAGAAACTGAAATATCACTTTGAGGATCAGGAGATCTTACAATGTCACACTTTATAACCGTTTTACAATTTCTTCATTTAGCCACGGCCACAGTCCTGTAACTTCCAGTCAGTGCATTCCCAGTTTGGAGACCATTATCAAGACACACAGAGCTCTCAAGGTAGGTGTTACTGTTTTAGAGTGGCTTTCCTCCCCCTGCTTTAACCACAGTGTGATTTAAGATTTTTGCCTCCCTGACAATAACTCAAAACAACAGTCCTCCTAATTGTGTCTTTCCCATCAGGCGTGTGACTCACAGCCCATTCGCATTTTAACAGTCTCCCAGCCAATTAGAGCCCAACATTTGGGGTGCAGAGCAGTGACCTCATTTATGCTTCACTCTTTCATTGACGTGTTCACACACTCAGCCTGCCTTATAATCCGAAGAACTTCACTCATGTCAGCTTGACAATAAAAAGCGAGCGAGTGGAAAAACATTCTGGGTGTGCTACTGCGTGTGGGCGTGGGATCGGTCTCGAGTGTGACCTCAGGCATCATACTCCGATTGTGCGGACAGAGATTATGCTTGTCTTCCTTCTCCTTGTGAACATGGGATAGTTTCACACGGGAGAGCGCTCTGCTCAGCGGGAAGGAATAACATGACATATTTTTCTGTGGTGGTTGGTGCAGCTGTGAAACCAACAAAACAGCAGTGATCATTTTTCCCACCTTCGGGATGCCACAAAGGGTGTTTATTTCAGCTTGTTTATAACAGCTTAGACAGTTAAACTGCAAGACTGGAAAACCCCCAGTACCACCTTCACCATACCACTGGCAAGATTACAGGAACATTTGGTCTCCCTTCATTTTTTTTCTTTAAATTTGTCAATGTTCCTTTTTGATTTTCTTTCTTTCAAGCTCCAACACGGTTCATTGTGCAAAGCGTGTGTTCTTTTAAGTTTTTATATGAAATACTGAGGTACCAAGTATTTGAACAGTCATAGAACTTCAAAGATCAATAAAATCTTTGTTTGATTAAGTTTAGCTTTAGTGCACAAATTGCTTAAAAATGTTTGCAGCTCAGATTTTCTTGTGATCCTCTTTACACATTTTTCCATGCCTCCTTTGCTGTGCAGACAGTATCTTCCACGATGACCCGTATTACAAGTCAGAGAGCAGCCTGGATCGCTGTACAGTGGACTTTACCTACCGAAACGGTAACGTGCCAAACGGAAGCATGTACAGCAGCCCCAGCCTGAGCTCCCTCAATCGTTCCCAGAATTTTGTCCCACCCTCGCCCATGTCCTCCAACCTCAGCATCCCTGGCAGTGAGCTCATGCGGCCTGACTACATCCCCAGCCACCGTCACAGTGCCATCATTGCACCATCCTATCGGCCCACGCCTGAGTACGATGCTGTCATGCGGCAGAAGCGGTGCATGCTCCCTGCTCACCATGACCTTCACAGCCAGTCGCTACGCAGTCTCAACATCAGCAATGCCTGTGCCTACAGGCAGCCTGAGCCTCTAGTGTACAGCCAGCCAGAGATGCGAGAGAGGGGCCCTTATCATGGTGTGGCACCCAGCCCTGCTCCGTATACACCACAGGTAAGGGTTAGGATGCTCTGAGATTATTATTTAATTAATTGTAATTAGCTTCCTAGTTCAATGCATCTGTTTGTGACTGTTCATCTTGCAGATCACATATAGTAAGCCGGTGTCCCATGGCCCTCATCAGGGAGGACCAGCCAACAGCCAGGGTCCATGCCATTCACCCCATGTTAACGAAAGTGGAGGCAGCAGCAGCGGTGGAGGTGGAGGAAGCTCCATCTCCCATACAGTCAGCACACCCGAGCTGGCAAATACCAAACAACAGGGGAACAACATTGGAAACTATGCAGCTACAGCCAACATGCTGAGGAACCACATGTCGCGGCCCCCTCCACCTTACCCTTCCAGCTCTTTTCGCCCAGCCACCAGCACGCCAGACCTAGCGAGCCATCGGCATCGCATTGGCGGCAGTAGTCCAGAACTGGTTACCCGCATGGTGCAGCTGTCAGTCAAAACCTTCCAGCCCGACAGCTCAGCTGTGGTGCACCAGTCCCTGCAGGAGGTCAGTGAACCATTAACTGCAGCTGCTAAGCACCGGTCCACGCTGGGCAAGAGACACAGCATGGAGGTTATAAGCAGCATGAGAGGAGCGATGGAAGGCCTTATGATGAAAGGAATGAATGCTCCTCTTCATCGGCGGAATACTCTGAGAGAACCTGTGATGCCATCTCAGCCTCAGTCCATTCCACAGCCCCAGCCTCAAAACTCTCAGTCACAACCTCAGCCGCAACCTCAGCCTCAGCCTCCAACTCAGCAGCCAAAAGAGTTGCCCATGAAGCCTGCCAAGAATGCACCCGAGGCAGTGACTTATCAGCACCAAAAGACTCTTTCTAATGCTACCATGCTCATACACAGCAGTGAAAGTGAAGAAGAGGAAGAGGAAGAAGAGGAGCGGCCTGAACTGGACGTTCAAATTCCAGGTCTCAACGAGAACATTAGCATCAGTGCACAGCTCCAGGCTGCTCTGGCCAAACTTCCCAATAAACCCCCTCCAGAATATCCGGGCCCTCCTAGACCTGCAAGCAATGCTCAAGCTCGCACCCACACTCACAATCACAACAACACCCACCACACCAACCATAATCAAGGACCACAGGGCAACCAGGGACCAGTGGACCAAGGCCATGGCTGCGCCTTAAAGACTGGACAGAGCCAGGGTGTTAGTGGGCCTGGGGGTGGTGGTGGTGGGACACTGACCCGGGGGGATCAGAGTGTTGTGAATGGAGCAGTTTTAGGTCCATCCATTTCAGAACCAGACTTGACCAGTGTTAAGGAGAGGGTGAGGAAGGAGCCGGTCAAAGAGAGGCCAGTATCAGAGATGTTTTCCTTGGAAGACAGCATAGTGGAGAGGGAAATCGCTCAAAGGGTAAGATACTCACTCATTCTACATCTTCACAGCCGTTCCCTCAAATTTTAGAACTAACACATTTCTACATTTTAACACAGTGTAACGATGTTTTTACGTAAAGCAATGTAATGCATTTATTACTTAATATTACAATATAACACATTTACTCAATAATACAATTTAACACATTTTTACTTAAATATAATAATACCATGCAAAACATTTTCTGTTTAATAATACTTTTTTTTAACTTAATAATACAATGCAACATATGATGTTAAATTTTATCTATGTTTATAACATTCACAATTTTTTTCTATTACCTTTCCATATGGAATAAAAATGTTTAGCATGAAATTATTAAATATAATGTCAGTGCCTGACACCTCTGAAGCCATTGTACTGGTATAGTTTTAAATATTACAGTCTGTTGTCTGCTCACTAGTTTCAAAGCTCCTGATTAGCAGTAATCTGGAGTTCAGCACCTAAAAGGGCAGCACTGGACTCTGAATTCCCCGAGGCAGCTAAAAGCCTTACTAAGCCTTCCGATTATTCTTCGAGTTGGGTGTTTTTGTGTCGGTGGGCCTTCTGTTAATATGCAAACATCTGACCCAGCACCAGTCCAATCATAAATAATTGCCTCCTAGAGATAAACCTGTCTGTCTGTGATTGCAGGTGTGTGTGATTTTAGCCAATAAAACTTAAAGAATGTTTTCTTCTCACTGCTGTCCAAAGCTGCTAAAGCCCTTTTATGCCAGCTGCTTTATCTTATGCATAGAGGGTACCCCTTATGACCCCCAAGCTGTTGTTTTGACTGCCCCATGGGGGATCAAGAAGGTGGAAAGGGGAAGGGCGGCGCTGTCCTGGAGGTTTAATAGCATCAGAGATTAGGAGAGGTAATCCTTCGAGGAAGGAGACGGTGCAATGTGGGTCAGTGTTTGGAAGCGAGAAAGAGAGTCAGGATGACAGAGGGTGTGTTGTAATCAAACAGAAGCTGAAGAGGTAGGTGGGAATAAACAAAGATGAAACAATTAATAACATGTAAGAAGGACAAACGAGGATGAAGGCAACCAGATGGATAAGAACTCTTTCTTAATAGGCTTTGTGTAGTGGGCTTCCTGTTTCTCACCTTTGGACTTATTACAAGGGGATTGGTACGGGCAGTTTATGCACATGCACGGGAAATTCTCCCCACCCACTACTGCTCATGCACATCTGCGTGAACACTGTACTTGTGCAATGGCAGGTCAGTCAGTCTTGCAAACCTGCTGGTGCCTGTAAGCATGACAACAGGATTTTTCTCTCTCTTGAAGACGCTGGAGAGACAGAAGATGTCTGTGGACTCCATGAAGAGGCCGCTGATGATGGCCGCACTCAACGGGCTCTACGTCGCCCGGATGCCTGTCCCCGAGAGTCCAGGGGAGGAAGGCGCCAAGGCGGCTACTGATGAAAGGGTAGGATGCTTGCTTTTTGTACAACATATACATTATTATGGTTAAAGTTTAAGGGTTTCATGACTGTAACTTTGTATTATTCTGTATATTTTGTAACATATAGTAAAAAAGTCCTGCTAATTTACAGACAACCTTTAAAAAATATGCTGCTGGGAATTCATTTTACTCATCTGTTTTGTTGCTACTTTATTACTACATTTACTTTACCCAAAACCTTTGGGATTTACTGACATGTATGTAATTGGAAACTTATCATATTAAAGATAGAAAAGGCTTTTTAAGCTCTTAAAAAAAAATCACAATTACTAAAACGAGTATTTAAAGAACTGATATCAAGAATAACATACCAGAGTTGATGTTCAGGATTAGGTCTTATTTAAGCTTATTTAAACCGAATAATCATAAAAGCTTTAAATCTCCCCAAAAAGTTTGTTTGGTCATCGTCACACCAAAACTCACAGTCTCTATTAATCACATCATTTTAATGAATTCCACTGCCCAAGTAGATCCCCAGTGTGTTTGGCTCCCTTTTGAGCGTGGAGGTGTGAATCCCAGTCTTTGTCCCAACTGTTGCTAAGCTAATGGGGGCAAACCCTAAGTGGGCTGTGGAACGTGTGGCACGGTAGTGCTTATCGCCTCTGGGCCTGCTGGTATGTTAAGAATGTGACCTGAGAGAGAGCGAGCCAGACAGAGAAAGAGAGACAGAAAGAGATTCTGGCCTCTCAGACATGACTGGCCTAATAAACACCACTGCTGCTGCGTATTCGGCTCTTTCCTGACTATATTGATTCAGTATGAATACTTGTGAGCATCATGAGGAGACTGAGGAGAATTTAAAAACGTGAGTGTTATACGATAACAGTGTTGGATTCGAATGCCTTTGTCGGGGTGTGATGTAAATGAATGAGTGCCTTTTTGGGGACTGAAAGAGAGACTTCTGAATAATAAACACCCTCTACTTTTTCTCTCCCTCTCTCTCTCTCTAGTGTAAGACCTTGGAGTTGAAGCTAGAAGAAGAGCGGGTCTTTACAGAGTATGAGCAGGTGCCCAAGAAGAGGGCAGACTGTATTCTCACAACAGCAACTCTGCCCGAAAATGCAGAGCGCAACCGTTTCCGTGATGTTGTTCCTTATGAGGAGAATCGAGTTGAGCTTGTACCCAACAAGGAGAACAACACAGGCTACATAAATGCCTCGCATATCAAGGTATACACAGCCATGCTTATCTGTGTGTGATCCAGGCTTTTGCAGTACTGTTTAAAAGTCTTGAGTTTCCCTTCATTTCCTTTTCTGTAGTCTTCAATAATACTTCTCCATGTTCCTTAATGGATAGTCAGAGGTCTTTTGTTGCCCCTGACTTTCAGTCCAGTTCTTGTGTAACTGGACATACCTCAGGTTTTTCTTACTGTTTAGGCTTCCTTAAGAATGGTGTTTCCTCATTTTTTTTTTTAAGGTCACACTACACATTACACCAAGATAGCCAAAGTATTTGGCTAAGAGGTTTTTGGGAACCACCTTCCTGTTGAGAAATTACTCAAACGGAAACAGAAAATATGTGTCAAACTGAAACTGTGGAAGTTATCTTTGTCATATTTCATAGATTCAAATATATATCTGTATCTATACATATCTATATATCTGTATCTATACGTATCTATATACATATTTTGTTTCTTTTTTTTATATACACACAAAAAAGAACAAAAAAGATGAGTAATCATGACTCCATGACTCATGCACAGTGCTGAGTTTGACAGATTTAATGCCTTCTGTGTCTGCCCATTAAATTTGTGCATTTTTAAGAGTGATGTCCAAAGAAAAGCTCAATCCAAACTTAAGAAGCTAAACTCATCAATCAAGATATCTTTATCCAAACCAAAATCCGAAGCACATGTTTTTCATTGGACAGCGATGATAAGAGATATTACCCCAACTAATGTAGCTGTGGCTTTCTTCGGGTGGCTCAAATAATGTCAGCTCTGCAACTGTGACTTGATTGCTGGTTGGTTTCAATTTAAGAAGAAATACTTGAGTAATAAAATATATCACAAGTTGTTTTACAATACTTAGGTTTATCTACATGACTCTTAAACAGAATAGCTGTCTCAAAGTGCTTTGCAACACCCACATCATACAGCCTAAATGAAAACAGAGTATAAGGTTGATGCTTTCAGTTTTGTTCTAGTCTTTGTTGCGGTCATTGCTAAGCAGGGAATGGCTCGGAGGAAAGGATGAAAGGCAGCTATTGAAGGCTGTTTGTGCCTTTAAGCTCCCAGAGCTTGTGGAATTCCCAAAGAATGTTGTCCAAACTCCAAAACCCTCTTAAACAACCTGAGTCGCTCTCACTGGCTCTTTATTCATGTTTAGTTGCAAACAGCATGTGTATGCAAGCTTGTGCATACGCGTGTGTCTGCATGCCATGTGTACGTTGTGCACCAAAGCAGCACTGAGTCGCTGCCTACCACAGTGTAACCCTCTTACTCCCCTGTCATTTAAGGTGGTTGCCGCAGAACAAAAAGACCTTGTTTATTCCCCATCCGTCTCTTAATACAGTGTTTATAGTCACGAGGTGGCCTGAGAAATCAGCTGAGACATGCCCTTTATGTAATAGTACTGAAGTTTCTGTGGTCGGAGTGAGCTAAAGATTGGACGTATTTAAGTGTTATTTGTGGTCTTGTGGTTATCAGGAAGGGGAAATGGAAGAAAACTAGAGATAAGGAGTTAATAGAGTTATAAATGAAAGAAAAGCGATCCCGCTGTGGATAAAAGTAACAGGTGTTTACACTGCCCTCCAGTGGTTGTGAATATTATAGATGTCTGTAGGTGAGCTGAACTTCTGTGAGGAGGCAGCACTATTTTTTATTTATAGTTTATATACAGTCATTGACTTTAATACATTGGTTTCTGTCAGTTCTGTTCTGCCCTGTAAGACAGACTTTAAACCTGACCTGGACTCCTTTTAGCTTGCCATTTACTCTGAGCAATCGCATCAGTCTGCCATTAATCATTTACGATAAACTGCGTTAGCTGTTTATCAATGAGTACCGTCTTTTCAGCCATTAGCTTTCATCAGTTATTTTTACTTCCACTGTTCTATTAATCGACCTTTATTCTATTTAGCAGCTGATTATTATCAGTCTAACATTTTCAACAGTTAAACTTTACTTATACTCAGCAATTTTAAACGCTGGCTGTACTTTTATAAATAAATAGTTTTCACTAGACTCTATACAGTTCTGTGATATTCTAGGTACATCTCATGATTCAGTAGCTTGTAGAACGAATGTAATGATTTTCTGTATGGTTTTAATTAGTTGCTCAGATTGTTGTGGAGGAATTTAAGTCCACTCTTTTTTTTATAATGCTGCTTCAGTTCATTCAGGGTTGTGTGCATTCATTTATTCACAGTTCTTTGAAGGTCTTACTGCAGCACTTTAGTCGGTTTGAGTCTGGACTTTTGGCCATTGGAGCGCCTTGATTCTTTCCTTTTTCAGCCATTCGATTGTAGATTTGCTGCTTTGGCTTTTTGTCACATTTGACCCAGTTTTTGGCCAAGCTTTAGCTGTCGGACAGACTTCAGATTTGACTCTAGAATACTTCTTTTCGTGTGGCTGCAAAATAAACCCAAATCATCACCTCTCCTCCACCGTGCTTGACAGTGGGCAGTGGTGTTTGTGCTGGAGGTGTTGCTGCATTATGGCCAAACATCTCCACTGTGGTCTCATCTGTCCAACTTTGCAAACCTAAGCCATGCTTCCATATTATTTTTTTTAGAGAGATGAGGGTCTCTCCTATCATTCCTTCCAAACAAGCCATACTTATTCAGTCTTTTTCTAATTGTACTGTTGTGAAGTTTAACATTAAAGGCCTTAGTTAGCATGTTAAGAGTCTGAGATGTAGCTCTTGGACTTGATGATCATTTAATCAAATGCATTTGATCAGCAGCACCTGGCTGCAACTTTCCAATTTTTAATCTTACTGAAGCAGTGTTGGTGTGCTTAGTTTTTTACATGACTGTATGTTGAATATCTAAACTGCCAGTCATTTACTTTTAGCTACCTGTCAATGTTTCCATTTACCCCATGCTACTTGCAGACATTGTTCATTACTAGACCTGCTCCTGTGTTTGTTTTCTTTCATTTGGCTTAATTTCTTGATAAACAAAAAAGCGTTTGTTTGTATATTTGAGGCTGATTGCATATGCACTGCATACTGTAATATCCACTAATTGATTCTGCATGTCTTCCCAGGTCATGATCAGAGGGGAGGCATGGCACTACATTGCTACCCAGGGTCCACTAGCCAACACCTGTGCTGACTTCTGGCAGATGGTGTGGGAGCAGGGGGTCAACGTTATCGCCATGGTTACTGCCGAGGAGGTACACTGACACACACATACACACAGATGTGGATTTTTTTTTAAGCTTCCTGTCTGTGAGAGAAATGACACTGTGGTGAGTTTGTGTCACTGTGACTTTAGGTTTATTTCTAAGGGCCAGGACTCGTTGTTGACATCTAATTTGCCTCATCTGCTTCTTTTCTTCATTCCCATCACCCACGAATCACTTCTCATCTGGCGCTTGTCGTCCTTTCATCTAGGAGGGCGGCAGGTCCAAGAGTCATCGCTATTGGCCTAAACTGGGCTCCAAACACAACTCAGCCACTCACGGCAAGTTCAAGGTGACCACCAAATTTCGCACGGACTCAGGGTGCTACGCCACTACGGGGCTGAAGGTTAAACACCTGCTGTCTGGCCAGGAGAGGACGGTCTGGCATCTGCAATACACAGACTGGCCTGAGCAGGGCTGTCCTGAATATGTACTGGGATTTCTCTGTAAGTACGGCCGCCCCGTCATTTATTAAAAATATGCTTTATCAGATATGTGTAAGGACAGAGCCAGCATAAAGACTAAACATGACATCAATGTGACTTTTCTTATCTGAAGCATATCTGGAGGAGATCCAGTCTGTGAGGAGACACACTAACTCTATGCTGGACACCTCAAAGAGCCTCAATCCACCTGTGGTGGTGCACTGTAGCGCCGGTGTAGGTCGAACTGGAGTGGTCATCCTAACTGAGCTCATGATCAGGTGTTTGGAGCACAATGAGGTGTGTGGATGATTTCCTTAAGGGGCTGCAAATTTAAAATTTAGTGAAGGTATAGAACATTTTTAGAGTCCCTGACTTTCTTTGACAGTCGCAGGATACATGCATCCCTTAGAAGCATGTTTTTAACTTGGTAAATTAGGATATTTTACATGCAAGATATACATAATCCCACTTTTATCTAATTTTATTCCTACATAAAGTTACACCTCAATCAAAAACATTTGACCGGCTCTCACTGTTGTCCTTTTCTTTCTTTTTTCTTCTCTCCCCTTCAGCCCGTGGAGGTTCCCACAATGCTATCAGAGCTGAGGCAGCAGAGGATGCTAATGGTACAGACCATATCCCAGTATAAGTTTGTCCACCAGGTTCTTATCCAGTTTCTCAAGAACTCCCGCCTTATTTGAACCCGAGCACCTATCGGCTGCTCCGGAGTACTTAAAGTCAGCATGAGGACAGTACAACAAACACAGTATACTGGTAGCTGGAGGGAAGGAAGAACAGAGATTCGTGTTTTCTGTGTGGCACTTCATCTGTATGTAAATTCTAACCCAAAACTCACCTCAAGGGAGGAACGGATCTGGTGGGCTTGTATAGAAACTGACAGCCATTTCTCCTAATCGGTGTATTTCAAATTTTGTTCCTTCTCCCCCTTTGATCTTGGACTTTTTGTGTGAAACATGCATATTCCTTCAGGTTTTTTCAGCTTCAGGTTTCTAAAGAAGTATCTAGAGAAATTAAATCTCAGTTTCAATTAGGAGATATCGCACCACTGGTACATTTCTCATTTAGCCATCATTAGAAATGGCATTATGCTGCATGAACAGTAGGTGGCAGCAGTATTATTGCTATACTCTGAAAGAGTTTGCCAAACAAAAGTATTCTTAAATCGCTGTTCTAAAATGATCCTATTCCTGTATTGATTTAATACAGCAAGTATTTACTTCAAATTTGTAAGAAATTTTTTATTTATTTCTATAAAGGCTGTGGTCACCTTTGCCATGGCAACCATGTTGATCTTTTGAACTCTTTTTAAGTTTTTGGAAAAACTCCAATGTGTTTTTGTGAGGAGGCATTTCAATTAAGTTCCTTTCAGGCAGACAAACAAAGTACACTTTAGCAATTCTTTATCATCTAAAGAATTTTTATATATATATATATATATATATATATATATATATATATATATATATATATATATATATATATATATATATATGTATATGTGTATCAAAACTCTGGAATTGGTGATACAACTTTGTCCATATGCAGCAAGTGCTGTGTATAATGTGTCATTGTGCCTTATTGTAGTAATATGTAACTACGGGGAGAAGCTGATGGGCTGATACACTCTTTGTACTGTTTAGGTTTTTGGCTAAATTCATTACTTTTTAGGTTTCATTGTAGAAACAAAGAAATTCTAATAATCGTATCCAAACCCAGCTGAAGAAAAATGTGTTGCCATGTCCTGTTTGTAAAATTGCGTTCTGAATGATTTTTTTCCCATATTGCATTAAATATGTTTTCCTGCTTCTCTGAATTGTAATGCAAAGCCAGCCATGTCCAGCATAACTCTGTACATAATGGGCGTGTGAAAAAAGATTTCTGCAAGTGTTTTTATAGTTTCCTTCCTTGACTTGGTACCCTTAAAATACCGCAACATAGTAAACTATGCATGGATTAAAATTTTTTTTCAATGTATATATTCTCTGATAAATATAAGCTTCGTGCTCTCTTGACATTTAAGTGTTTTATTGCACTCCTGTTCTCTTTGACAGTATTTTCTCACACAGCATTCCACTGTTTGTTAATATTTAATTTTTCCCCTCAAGTTGTCTTTTTTAATTTTTTTGGCAGAACTTCTAAATACATTTCAATATGTGTACATATGTTTTGTATATGCATTTTTCAGTTTTCTCTCCCCAGACATGTTTGAAGCTGTTGTACTTGCTCATTATGCAATAAAGCCTTATTTTCTTTAAAAGTGCAGCATCGAGATCACAGTGAAACATCAACATCAGATAAAAGGAGTTCTAGGAGGTGCTGAAGCATCCACCATCACAGGGATACATTAATTTTATTTAACAGGCCCCATATGGTGATGCAGCTCTCCTGATTGCATGACGCATTGATCCTCCTATTTGCGTACCTCCATAAACAACTCAACTCTTGGGTTACAAAGTACAGCTGTAGTCTCAAGCCAAATCAAAGTTATTTACTTGATTTAAAAAACAAAACACCTTCCACAAAGTCATATTTTCATGCAAATTCCACAATAAATACCTGCTTGTTGCAAAAGTATCCTGCGTCTAACTGATAGGAAGATGCAGGATAAATAACCGTGAAGACATACTCCTGAAAAAACCAAGATAAATTATTTGGATAAGACAAAGTTTGGAAAGTGTATGCAGTCCTTATGGATCAGTCTTGGTATTTCTCTCTTGTTCTCTTTATTTTTGTGCTATCATTTTACGCAGCTCTTCAATGTAAAAGTGATCCTTCCCATGAGCCACCTCCATTATAGCCATTGCCTGTAGAAATGCAAGTAAATTTATTATTAATTAACATCACACAATTGCTGTATGTATGTTATTTCAATGTGTAGGTATACTGAAGGTGAACACTTTTCTATATTCAGGTAGTCAGCTGACCTCATTTTTTGGGCACATAATACCTGACCAACTCAAGTAAACCCAATCCTAACACTGCCCCCCACAGGCTTGTACTGTAGGCACTAGCCATAATGTGTGCATCACTTCATCTGCTTCTTTTCTTATCCTGATGCCTCATTACTGTGGAACAGGGTAAAGCCAGACTCATAAGACCTTTATTGTTCCAGATCCAATCTTTTCTAATTAACCAATTGATAAGTGGTTTCCTTAGGCCTACACAGCCGTTTGATTCCTGTTTCTCTCTTCACATTGTGAATGTAGAAATGCGCTTGATTTTACTATTAAACATAATTATACATTTCCGACCTGGTTGTTTTAAGAAATAAGAGTTAGTTAGGGTTAGCCTAGACATTTCAATCACTTCAAGTAATTATACAGAGATAAGTGCTTATCTGTTTAAGTTTATTTAAATCCAGCTGGTGACTTTTATTTGGCCAGGCAGTGTAATAGAAAAAACATTGCTATTACCTTATTAATAGTTGTTCACTGGTTAGTATTTATTTCGTATTTAGACAGTCTAATGTTACCTTTTTGAGAGCGCTGGTGCACGCTGATTGCCTCTCTAGTCCCAAGTACAATTGGCCCAGTTTCAGGTAGACGGACGAGACATTAAGGGAGTAAGGTGGATAGAGATGACTGCATTGGACCAAGATCACATAAGCAAATGAAAGAAGAAGAAAAAAGACACATCTAAGATAACACCGATCTTTTTAGATGCAGTACAGTTAGTAAAAAAACACACAGAAAACCCCCAAACTTTGCAAATTTTCAAAATTATACCAGCTTTTGGGAGATTGGAATAAAAATACTACTTGAAAAATGCTTTAAAACATGAGCTAATATCATAACGGTTGGTAAAATGCAGCGATTTGAAAAAGGCTGATTTTAAGCTGAAATTATGTATTTATGTATGGTGGCTTATTGGTTTTAGTTGAGCATAATTCATTCATATTTAGATTTTTTTGATGTAAACAAATAGAAGATTAAGGCACAAATAAACTTAGATGAACACATTACCCAGAATAAAGAAACCTGCAGGAATACAGTCTGTAATATCTGACTAATTTTAAGTACCCAAAAAACAACAACAACCCCCACCCTCCAAAACAAAACAAACAACAAAAACACAGCAACAACAAATACATTTGGAAAGAACAGCAGAGGGGGGGGGGGGACATGTTTTTATGTTAATACCTGTAAGGTTTGAGAAGCTTCTCGCCATATCTGATAGCTCCATCTAGATCTTGCATGTACATGCAAATCCCCATGGCTTGGTACATCATGTGGAGCATGTACACATTGGAGTCATCAAACACGGCTCCCATTTCCTCCAGGCTCTGCTCGCACATCTCCAGCAACTCACTAGGGGGTGGCACTGAGTCAAGGTTACAAGCTCATAGTTGGCAAAGGATTCAAATGGGCTTCTGTGGGACAGAAGAATTCCACCTCAGAAGGTCACAACTCAGTACTTGTGTAAATCTCCAATCCTCATTTCGTTCCCAGTTAAACGCTTGTTAACTTTTGTGACTTTATCTTTGATATCAGGGTTTATCTTTATGGCAAACAGTCATATAAACGTGTTAAGGTACAGAAATGTGTTGTTGTTGTAGTTCCCGTCGGTCATGGTGTTGCTGCTGGTAAAAATGTGCAGTAGCTAAATAAATTATTTAAAAATGATAAATGTCAAGCAGCTATTTCATCTGTAAGACAATAATTATAATATACTGACTGGAATAAAGCAGGAAAATGTGGAACTTAGGCTTGAATGCTGAACTATTGCTGATATGTTTCAACTTGTTGACAGTACTCTGACAGTTCTCTTCACCTTTTGGTCCTTATGAAGTTTACGATACAATGTAGAAGGCACAAAACGATATCTATTGATACTGAAGGATATTCTTTGTGTGTTTGAATTCCCGGAACTCTCTGATAGTTTCCCGGGCGTAACGAACCATGTTGTTGATGACATCTGGCTCAATGGAATCACTCTGCTTACGTACTTTTAACTTTGCCTTGTCCTATAGATGAAGACAGGAGAGAGAGCGTGAGAGTCAAAACAATGCTTTCCAAATTCCTAAATTATACTCTCACTGTCCACTTTGTTAAGTACACCTCTTCACCTGCTTGTTAATGCAGATATCTTAATGATCCAAGCACATAGCAGTAACTGAGTGCATTTAGGCATGTAGACATGGTCAAGATGCCCAGCTGAAGTTCAAACTGAGCATCAGAATGGGGAAGAAAGGACTTCTTTTTGATCTACTGGGATTTTCCTCACACATCCATCTCTAGGGTTTATAGAGAATTGTGTGAAATGGAGCAGTGCTCTAGGTGAAAATACCTTGTTGATGGAAAATTGAAAAATGTTGCCTGGTCTGATGAGTCTCAATTTCATTTAGATGTTTTCGTCAGAAATTAATCTAAACAACATGAAAGTAATGGTTCAATGGTTCAGGCTGCTGGTGGTCTGATGGTGTGGGGGGTAGTTTCTTGGCACACTTCAGTCCCCTTAGTACCAACTGAGCATTGTTGCTGATCATCTCCATCCCTTCATGACCACAGTGTACCCATCTTCTGATGGCTGCTTACAGCAGGAAAATGTACCATGTCACAAAGCTCAGATAAATTCAAACTAGTTTCTTGAACATGAAAATGAGTTCCCTGTATTCAAATGGCCTCCACAATCATCAATATCAGTCTAACAGATCACCTTTAGACATGTGGTGGAGCAGGATATTTGTATCAAGGATGTGCAGTGGACACATCTGCAGAAACTGTGTGTTGCCATCATGTCTATATGGACCAAAATCTCTGAGGAGTTTCCAGCACCTTGTTATGGCACGAGGAATTGAGGCACTTCTGAAGGAAAAAGGAGATTTAATCCAGTACTAGCCAGGTGTATCTAATAAAGTGGCCGGTGAGAGTACATACCTTGTGGCATGTAGCATTTCCCAGTTCTTACATGTGCACCCATCCAAATGATGCATATTATTAATTTTTGGCTTTAATCTCCATTCTACATATTACCAGGTCTTACCTTTGACTTGCTTTTACATTCCTGGCAGTCACAGAGAAAGTAATAGGACTCTCTCAGCCTGTTATTGCGGTCATCTGTTGGGTAGAGGAGGTCTATGTAGCTGATAAGCACCTATAAGGGGATTTAACACACACATTCAAAATAAAGCACACTCTCTGTCATTGACATTGTTTTTTCTCTTCCTTGTTGCCACATAGCTCCTAAGACGCAGGGCAAAGGTTTTGCTAAAAATAACCCGTCTGAAATCTGCTGCTGCATCCCTCCTTCAAACCAGATCTCCTGCTTCTCTTGACACACTGACCTATCATTGACATGGTGCTTTTCATTAGCGATGTTGCTGTTCTCTACCTTTCCCTTAACAATTTTTAGACTGGTGTCTCAATCACATTGTTCTTCTTCTTTGATCTTTTTTTAAGTAATGTACTTGTAACTTGTCATTCTAAGAGTTTTATGCTGATAAAACAAACAAGATGAGTTCAGTTGAAATAAACTTTATTGTTATAATTGTACCTTTTCACCTTTGCCAGGCTAGCTCTTTTCCCTGTTTCTAGCATTAATGTTAAGTGATTATAATAAGTTGCGATTGCACAGTTTAATTTTTAACATAAAAAAAATCAGTTTCTCACCAACTTAAAAGTTGTTCAGTCAATCTTCCATTGACAAATAACTCTGACATAACTAGCATGTGCTGCCCTAGCATAGGAAGGCCAGCCAACTCCTCCACACACACTTAAAAGAAAAAAAAGAGATCAAAACCCAACCCCCTCTAATAGCAGCTGTCTCTTTTCCTCACTTCATCTCCAGGTTTCATGTCCTGCACTGCCCGAACTTCAGCCGATGTCCCTTTGTACGTGACTATGACGCTGGGAAGGCAGCTGTGGTTTATCAGGGCCATGCTGTGCAGAGAGAAAGATATCAAAAGAAAGAAAGTGATTTAAACAAAAGCGAACCCTTCTTACTATGGATAAGAAGGAAAAACTGAGGCTTAGTATTACTCCTAGCATTTGCATGATCACTCACTATTTTTAAGTGGTATTACTACAAGGCTAAAACTGTGCTTGCACAGAGCTCTTGCATGACACTGACATATGTTATTACCAGGGCTGCATGCTGGAAAAAAGCATATAACAATAATCAATAATCCAGCTATTCATCAGTATCATGAACAACAACTGCAGTCAGAAGTCAGGGCAACAGACACATTTTTTTAAGCCTGTGCCACAAACTCCCACCATTTTTTTCAAATAGGTTACCACAAGCCAAAAACAGATTTAGCTCGCTAAAGTAAAATAAGGACAACTGCAATGTCTGTAAGCATGGAACAAACCAGAGAAGCCCGTAAACCGCAGGTCCTTGCAGACTGACTGGATGAAGTCACTGTACCAAAGAAGCCCCATCCTAGAATTCCCCATTCAGCAATCATTTCCAATTGACCAGCTTCCTCATGTATTACATATGCGCATATTACAGTACGAGTGTTCAACATGTGGTAACAATATTTAAAATCCTTTACAAAAACACAAATTACTCGCCCATCAGAACTTCATCTTTTGGGTCTTGCACTCAGCAAAGTCACTGACAACCCTGCTCAAATGAAAAGTCCTGGCGGTATACTCATCCTCCTCTCTTCTCTCCTCTCCTTCTAGCATCACATTGTTATGCTGATTTGGTTTTCCGAAGCTAATTTACATATTTTGGGGATTTAAGCTTTTATCCTATAGACATTAGAGAGAGGACAGGTAAGCTGGGAGAAAGACAATAAGAAAATGGCTTTAGTGGTGGATTCAAACCCAGGCCTCTGCATTATTCTTATGGCATATTGGTTGCCTGCTCAATCCAGTGAGCTAAACCAGCACCACTCTTTGCTAATCCTAATTTTTAAGCCAGCTGCACTGATGAACTACTCTACAGTATAAATAACTAGGTGAACTGACATTAACAGATCATGCATATTGCTGCCTGTGGACAGTTAGGCCTTTGGTGACTTCAAACCAAACAAACTGCCTTTTAAAGCTAAATAAAAAGTCTGACATCCATAGAAGTCATTAGAAAACACAAAGTGCAGGAAATCAAAAACAAAACAAAACAAAACACTGAGACACAACAGTAGGTAGAGTTATGTAAGGAAGTACTTTGCAGTATATGTGCTGCTGAAACCTTACATGTGTTCATAAAACCTTTCATGGTGTGGGGGTTGTATTTAAGTCAATTCCTGTTTTTAAGGAAATCCCAAAATCAGTTTCACTTAGCTCTTCTACTTCCTGTGTTCACTTTTCCCCTCCAGTTGTCAGCACGCGCTGTTGTAACACTGTCTCTTCGGACTTTAAAGCTCATTTCAATTCATTTCATAGTTTGATTACTTCCATATGACATTTGAGCCAGTCTCTTGGACTTTTGCTTTCTCTTCCTATTGTCATATATTATTGTTTTATGAAGAAAAGTTATGCCCATTCCTTTGGGTCATCAATCAAAAAGTGCTCATATGCATGTGCGTGACATTTCTTTCTTACTCTGGATAGACTGCAGTACCCAAGTGGGAAAGTTCATCATCCTCTATAGTGAAACCATTGCAGCCAACCTATTGTTTAAGACAAAGAGAAGAACAGAGAAGAGTTATGATAAAAATTAGACTACAACTGTGTGTGCTGGCTTGGCTTAGCTATCAGCTAACTAGCTGGCGTTTGACACGTCACCCAGAAGTCAGTAAAATCCAGTTTGGATCAACAGACCGTATTGATTCCTTCCTATACTGATGCAGAGGTAACACAAGTGACTGTGGAGAATGGCTGTGGGTAATTAATGGGTCCTTACCACCAATGTTCCCTCTAATTTTTCACTTGTCTGAGCGAGCACACAAACTCCCTGAGCGGTCCCTTGGACCACTGTGAGCAACAGCAGACGTGTGCACTGTGGTCACGCCGGCATCTAATCCATCCAAGTTACATGGTTTATTAAAATAATCAAATTACAGCATTTACATTTATGTTAGATTACTTTTAATTAACTGCTTTAGCCCACTTACCATGAAAAAAAAATCTATTCATTGACCTGTGTAGTGCACAAATTATTTGTGCCACTCCAAAAAATTATTTCTGTCCACTATGAGATAAAGAAGAACAACAGCCTGATACCTGCAGGCCTGACAACAGCAGATCACTCCTGTAACACCTGTAACATTCAGTAGTCGCTTCCTTGTTCTGACACAAACAACAAAACTATTGACTACACTACACACTAACTACACAAGATTTGCGCTAAACGTCTCAAATCTCTCACATCTCAAAACACCGCCGTCACTCCTAAAACTTCACCCCGTTTCTTAACAACTAGATGCCACGTTGCCATATCATTTTTTGATTGGTCGACATCGTACTTTTTTGGACGAATAGGAAAGGAAGAGGGGGTGGGGGTTGTTTTTGCTCACAGGTGGAGAGCGCTTTCGAGTCTTTTTTCTTATAAAACGCCGTTTTTATCGTTTCTTCCCGCAGTAAATATAAACAACGATAGTATTCAGGAAGAAAACCAAACATTGCATTTTTTTTTATCACTACTCTGGTTTTACGTGGCCTATCAACACAATTTAAAAACTGGTATAAAGTCTACACTTTTTCCATCAATTGTTCCGTCTGTCCTGCTCACATCTCCAATGGTTGTACACGTTGTCATTAACGTGGCTTCACTCCACATCAGCCACGCCGCTTTGCCAGCTAAAACACCGGTGTCGGCACATAAGGACGCTGTCATAGCCTGTCAATGGCGTTGATTGGCTGCGTATATACGCATTATTGGCTGAACTATGGGATAAGGTGGCATCGTTCTAATCCCAAATGGGAGCAGCCAGTCACTCACTGACTAACACTGCAAAACAGGATTGTTGAAGTATTAATTTTAATTTCAATTCAGGTTAGATTTTTTTTGTGCGCAACGCAGATTTTCTGTGCGCAGAGACCATGCCAGCAGTGCGCAATTGCGCACGTGCCCAGCTTAGAGGGAACATTGCTTACCACCCTCTGCACCACTTTTATAACACCCCTTTCAGCTCAGTGGCCACAAGGACAGATACAGAAAACTTTTACTACTTCATACCACAATACCTGCATTTATTTTTGATATTTAAGGTCCTCACTGTATCAAAATTACATGGTGTAACAACGCATTACCTGGGAGAAGAGCGTGAGTAGCTCTTTGTAGTCCGGCACATCCAGATGTTTGGAGTAAAAGCGATGGAATCTGGCAATGTCTGCCTCGGTCATCTCTCTTTTCTCATTATCTTCATCCTCTGTGTCTGTTACAATAAAAGAATTTGGTTTCATTTAAAATAATTTATTGTTTCACTGGTTTCACGGTGCTGTGCTTTTTTCACCCTAAGATTTTCTTTTTTGTTTGGTTATACATGTTGATGGGTCTAGAGAGGTCTAAAGTGTGTGGATTCCTATTATTTTCCTGTCTTATCAGTAATGTCGAGGCTTAAGTCTAATATATTTTTGAGCTCTGGTTACATTTGAGTTTTTATTAAATATTTCTTTGAACTCTGAACTAATGTTCAGCCCAGTCCTCGTACCAGACCATTTTTTTTGTTTGTTAAGCCACTAAAAACGGATCCACTTGTACTGAACTCTATTTGCGTTTACATGATTTATTTGGATTTTCACATAAATTAACTAAATGCATTTTTAATGGTTTGCACTGCACTAAGAACTATAAGTTTCTTCTTGTTAACTTGGTCAAACATCATTTGACTTGAGAGACACTTATGCAATCTGCGCTGTGTTCCCAAGAGCTCCTATTTCACGTTCAAGCATTTACACTTGTTATGTTGTCTGGACACCACTTGACCCACATCTATAGGGTATATATAGATGTGGTTGAGGGTGTTTCTCAGTGGATTTTTCTCTGAGATATCTTGAGGGTATCTAGGGATCTCTTGGACTGACTTGTAGAGTGTTTCTGCACAGACACTACACAGGTGGCTAGATAAGTGTAGTTCATAAAGAGCAACCACAGCCAAATCACCATCAAGAAATCATGTATGTTTTTTCTCCTTGTGTTGTAAAGAAATAAGTACTCACGTGATTGCATCTCTCCTATGAGCAACATCTTCTCACAAACGCATCGTTCTTTCTGCATTTTCTGCAGAAAATAGACATGTTTAGCAGAAATGACCTTAAGAAACTCTGGACAGCGATTAAAAAAGAGATTATTGTATTTTATGTATTATTAACTGCCCAACCTTCTTTGCAAGGATTCGCGCCACCAGCCTGGATATCTCTGACGGGCACCAGTTCTCTCCAAAAGCAACCATTGCCGAACACTCCAGCTTGTGCATGGCCCAGTCCCCTTTCTAAGGAGCGCGTAAATGCAATAATAGCATAAAAAAACAAAAAGCCCCTCTTTACTTTATGGCCAAGTGAAATGTGAGTACATTCAATTCAGTCAACTATTGACAGTTTATGTCCCACTACAACAGAAGGCCTAACAGTTGGCAACCCCTAAGCGACACCACCAGCTGTGGCATTAAGCTGTAGCATGGTGGCATGCTGGCACTCTGTTAATCTAATGTTACCCTTGCTTCTTCACTCCTCCAACATGGAATGGCCCACTCAATTATCTGCTTAGTCCCCAACTTTATAAACAACACTGCATCCTACACACTCCATAATAGAGCATGCTATGCATGCATATAGAAGTGCATAGAACAACCAAGTTCAGCTAAGCTGTACATCTGCTGAGACTACATTAGAAGACACATGAATGATATATTTATGTCATTGGACACTGGATATGAAAACTAAATTCTAATTTGACAGGTCTGAGAGAGAACTAGACGAGTACACCTGCTCTGGGATCTGTTTTCAGGCTAAAATAATTGAGCAAATGTTGGGAGACTTTGGCCAATAGCAGGTCTTTTGAGATATTTAACTAAAGATCGTAGAAATCCTTTCAAGATGTAAGCTAAGCTCTCATGGTGCAATGAGTTAAGCTGATGACTTTCACCAAGGAGAATCAGGTTTCAATCTTACATAAAATCAAATGTTATAATTGACTTACTTTGTTTATATGTGCACATGAAGCATCTGCAAATGCCTGCGTTTGTCTGCTGGGAGGAACATTGAGAGCAGAGCTGCAAGAGCAGGATAATTTGAAAATCTTTTTGGCTTTTATCACTTATTGTCAACTGTACCTTTAGTAGTACTGAAGCAGAAATATAGAGCTTAGCTTGATGATGTGTCGCCACTTGTTTGTCCTCTCTACAGTCGCACATTTTTTTTTGTCATTTTACACTTCTTAGGATTTACATTTGAAGAGCCTAAAGACATTGATTAGATGTCATGTTTACCCATAAAATAATGATGACATATGTAGTGAATGCAGTGCATGGAACAGTGGTTAGCAAACCAAGAGGGTTCTGGGTTCAAATCGAATGATTCAAAGAGGCCCCATGCCTGTGTAGGTTTCTTCCCACGGTCCAACTGGTAGATCTATTTTGGCTGTAAGTATGAGATGTGAGGGTTTGTGCTTGTGGGTTTGTGCTTTCTCCATGTGTTGGCCCCTTTGGTGGACAGGCGACCTGTCAGCGATGTACCCTGGCTTTATGACTACTGGAATAGACTTTTTAAGCTCCAAGTTTTAATATAGATGTGTTTTGTTTTTTTTAATTATTGCGCAGTGCACTTTAAAGAATTCACACAAGAGCTGTGACTTTGCAGGATGTTTTCTTACCTGACATTTCACATTGCAGTAGAAGGCTTTCTTGCACTTCCCACATCTTGCCAAATGCTGTGTCCTATAAATTACAAAAACAGTTTTTTTTTATTACCCTGCGGATGGCACTGAGTTGATATAAAAGAAATCACCCTGAGACCGTACACATCTTTGCACCATTTATTTTCAAAGGGCCAACATATCCACAAGAATGCATCTGGTTATGTAATACTGAATTGTAGTAGCATAATAGTATTCAGTTGTGCATGTATAGACATTTAAATGTTTGCTCCATAACTTTGACACATGAAATAGCAGTTGCTAGTAGCTTGTTGTAACTGATAGCAATGGAGGGCTTTAAAACCTACTGTGGTATTAATAGAGCAGACCCTCTGACAGGCCAGCTGTCTTTTTAACACACTGAATCAGTAAAGCTGCCAAAAAGTTCACCAGTATAATTCTGAGGCTCTTACCATCCGCAGTCACACTAGGTTTACATAAGGCACTTACGGGCCGGAGCAACCAGTGGGAAAGCATGACACACTAAAACTACCTATTGCAAAGAGCAACTGTAACTCAGGGGTCAACTTACCACTGAACTGTGTAAAGTTGAGCAAGTCACAAAGGACGTTGTCTCTAGGATGCTGTCTTTTGCTCAATTGTTGAGTTAAAGCAAGCTTTACACAACTGATTTTAATGGTTCTTGATCAACAATGATCTTTCAGTATGTCAAACCAATTTATGAACAGATCTGCCTCCACAGGTTCTGTTTCCAAACTGAAAGTTAATTAAAAGCCTTTCCAAACCCCTTTTCTTCTACTTTTCTGCTAGAATATGTCACACATCTCTTAGATTGACATGATTAAAGCCCGGACACTGTGATAACATATTACCAGACTATATTTTTTCACTTTAAATTGCATATATGTTGCAAATTTGTGGAACAGGCTATGTATAATGTGGCATACCTTTACTCTTGCTACTTTACAATTTTAAGTGCCAAAAACTAAAGTTAAAGGAACTTCCTGTGTTACAAGAAGTTTGACAGACTTTCAAAATAAAATTCTAGAAATAGTAAAAATATCTTTTTAATTCCTAAAACACTTGGCAACTGACCAACAGTCTCTACATTTTGTTAGCCAGATCTTACTAGACTGTCAAAATAAACACAAATATTAAACCTGCAGCTTGGGGCTTATATGAGATGCTGGCTTTTGAATATGGCATAACAGATTCTGGTGGTTGATTTAGGGTCTCTATTTATGACAATTATTGTGTAAATAGGATGTTAAAATGGCCATTCAACATCTGTTTGTAACTGTGAAGCTAACTTTTATGATCAAGCTACATTTTCTCCCCAATACGTCTTGCAACCTGGCAGCTCAGAAGATGCACTGGCAGTCATTTATTCAAATTTCTTGCATGCAGAAACAAAAATGTCAGACAGCACAAGCACCGATATTTGTGTTTAAATATGCAGAATTTATATGATCCTGCAGGAAAAAGGAGTAGTGCATTAGTTACAATTCACATCGTCCTAACTACTAATAAGCACATTTCCAGTAAAAAGCAAAACAAAACATCACAGTGGCTTTGTAATTTCCTAAGAGAATGCGCTTATATATGTATACATTTAATGAGGTGAGCAAAAGATGCACTGCCAAAGTGTTAACCTGGTGAAGCAGAACTCGCAGTAGCAGCCTCTCTCTTTCACTGACAGCACGTGGGAGTAGGCTGGGCAGGAAAACAGGAGCTCTCCAACTTTAAATGGTCTGGTTACCCGGAGCCCTCGTCCCTTCCCCGGGCTGTCAAACCTCTCGAGTCCTTTGATGCTGCCCATCATTGTGCCTTCTGCCCGGGGTGTCTTCTCTCAGAATGAGCCCAGAGACTTGGAAGAGAAGGGGGATGTGGCATCAAGTGTTAGGGCGTTACCATCCCAATAATAGTTCACAGTGGCATCCAGGCACAGAATGGACCCAGCAAACAAGCAGCCGATGGGTTTTCGGAGCTACACAGCGATTTTACAGCTATTAAAGTGTTAAGCCTCTTGGCAAAAGTCACTCATGCCCTCACAAGTGTAAATGTCTTCATCACTGAACTTGTCCACCCCATCCTCCCCACCCCCCCAGGTTTTTGAAAGATATGTGGAGCAACCAAAAATGAGTGCAACATCGCCCCTAGTGGACACGGAGTTAAACGAGTAACAATCGACAATCAACATTACAACATTACACCCAACAGGAAATTAGTATGATTAACGTGAAACATTCCGCATTCCTGCAGGTGTGATGTTGAGCTCTTCATCTCCGTGAAAGGTATGGATTCTCTTTGGCGTCAAGTAATGTTTTACAAATTCACCGATACATTTCTCTCTGATACATCTTCAGTGCCGTTGAGCTTTCTTTAACCCCAGCGTTGCTAAGTTGCTGGAAACATTGCTCACAGACTTTTGTCCCACGTTTCTTGTTCTGGTGTTTGTGGAGAGCATCTGAGTATGCCAGGGAAAATGTCGCCCACATCTTTACAGCACTACCATGAGGCCGAGGCGTTAATAAAGGGCAGGATACACCACATTCTTCTTTTGTCCAAATTTGGTGAGCCTGTGCCAATTATAGCCTCAGTTTCCTCTTCTTAGCTGGCAGGAGTATCATCCAGTGTAGTCTTCTACTGCTGTAGCTCATTTGCCTTGTTGTGCATTCACTGATGCTCTTCTGCATACCTTGGTTGTAACAGGAGGTTATTTGAGTTGGTGTGGCCTTCCTTTCAGCTCAGAGCAGTCTGGTCTTCTCTGACCAGTGTTGATGAGTTGTTGAAGTGAAGTGACCGGTGTGCGTAGATCAGTTATTTACTTAACTTTAAATTTATAAGTGAGAATCATAACCAATTTATTTTTAATTTAGTTATCAGAGTGATTTGGCTCCTTCTGAAAGTAAAAGGTAAAGTAATGTTTCATTTATGTATCACCTTTCAGTATAAATGGCACAAATACCACAGAGTCAAAAGTTCTTAAGCTCAGTGGGAGAGATCTTGCACAGCCTGCAGGCCCCAATCACATGATCTCAGGGACCTGCTGGGTACGTATGAATATAAAATTTCTCTTCATTAAGTTTGTTAAGTCTCGTTTAGTTTTGATTTATTAAAAATATTATATTGGTCAGTGTTTATTTTCTTTTAAGTTTTTATTTTTGATTATCTAATTATTTGAGCTTAGTTTTAGTTAACTATATAATAACCACGACTGGTTGTTCAGTCACCTGTGCAGAAGGTGTTGCTTTTAAGAGTTTCTTAATCCTTTTAATTTGTGGTATAGCTAATCATTGTATTGGAACAATAACCAGTTCTCTTATTTTCAGTTATTTCACTATTTCAGTTTTTTCTTTCCTGTGCTGCATATCTTAATGGACTATGAATACACAAGAAAGGTGTAAGACATATGTATGGCCTGCAGTAGATCCACAGTGTTATGTTCTTAAGTGCAATTCAACAAGGCCATCTGGTGGTAAAGGCCAGGAAGGTCTTGACACTTGATGCTCACGCTGTGGTACAGGTTAAGTCGTTGAGTTGTGGGCGCTGTTTTTTGAAGTTACCATAAAAATAATAAAGTTAAACATTTAGCTATAATAATATTTGATTACTTTGTGTAATAAAAGTGGGACATTATTCATCTTGGAGATCATGAATGCCCAGATTAAGAGAGAGAGAGTTTTCCTTTTCTATCTGGCATCCACATTTGTCACATTGTGCCATCATGTGGTGCTTTATTGTAAGCACAGCCTCAAGTGATTGAGAACCCATTCAGGAAGCATCACAGTCCACAAGCCACCTTAGATACAGACAGATTATCTGATTGGACAACTAGGACTCCTGTGGGGGTTTTTTTTTTTCGGGGGAGGTTGTTTTGTTTTTTCCCCACTAGTGCAGACAAGCTCAGGTCAGGTACTTGATCTTGAGCAAATTGAAATATTTCATAACCAACCATTCCCAAACATTACAGTACATGTGCGCGTGCCTGCTCGCTTTCTCGTACACATGCACGCACATACAAGCACAAACCACTGTGAAGATTTGCCCCTCATCTGTATCTGAAGGCTTTATCCAACCTTGCCCCAGATTCCCCCGATTTATTATAATTCCATTTTTCCAGTCTTTCAATCTAAAGATTTGTTCCTCCTCATTTTTTAATAACGTGGCAAGCAAGGGAAGCATGTCCCTGGGAGATTATGCGGTCGTCTCTGGCGTCTCGTCTTGATTACATCAGAGGAACCTGATTTGATTTGGAAGAAACCCCCTTGTTCCAGTACGATATCTCTTTAGACCTCCCCGTTGTGCTGATTTCTTGCTCTGTCAGAGGGGATGATCTTGATGAATATGATCTAAAAGAGAGGGAGGTAGTAAGAGATTAGGTGAATGGATTATAATTTTCCAATGATGAGGAACAATAAGAAACAATAAATCCTAAGTAGATTTAGTTCTCAAGAAAACCCTGTTAGGGCAAATCAAAAGACGAGACAGGACAGAGGTATTAAATAGATACAGTAGGTCTGACCTGTTTGGCCTAAAACAAGTTCAGTTTTTTTTTATCTTGCTGTCAGGAATTTGATTGAGCCCACTTTGAGATATTTTACTGATACTTTATGATAACATGTCTCCTGGTTGTCTACCATCGATCTAATTCGTGTGAACGGGAGATCTCTTGAATGCATTTCTGGGATTTCACAACAAACTTGAATAAACTCAGTTTTGTGATCAAGGGCTGAAGGTATTTATGACCCTGTGAAACACATTTTTGGCCTCAATTTGAGTATTTATTCAAATAATTCAAACAGCACTTGATTGATCATATAACTGACCATGCAAATCAAATCAAATCAAATCACTTTTATTGTCACATCACATGTGCTGGTACATTGGTACAGCACATGCGAGTGAAATTCTTGTGTGCGAGCTTCACAAGCAACAGAGTTGTGCAAAATACAATAACGTAAACAGGCAAAATATACGAATGGCTAAATCTGAAACTAATAAATATACACTGAACAAAAATATAAACGCAACACCTTTGTTACTGCTCCCATTCCCCATGGGATGGACGTAGAGACCTAAAATTCATTCCAGATACACAATATAACCATCCCTCCCAAACAGTGGTCACAAATCAGTCCAAATGTGTGGTAGTGGGCACATCTGCTATATTGAGATAATCCATCCCACCTCACAGGTGTGCCACATCAGGATGCTGATCTGACATCATGAGTAGTGCACAGGTGTACCTCAGACTGCCCACAACAAAAGGCCACCCTGGAATGTGCAGTTTTTTGCGCTATTGGGGGTCTGGGGACCCAGAACCGGTCAGTATCTGGTGTGACCACCATTTGCCTCATGCAGTGCAACACATCGTCGCATGGAGTCTATCAGATTGTCAATTGCGGCCTGTGGAATGTTGGTCCACTCCACTTCAATGGCTGTGCGAGGTTGTTGGATATTCGTGGGAACTGGTACACGCTGTCGTATACGCCGGTCAAGCACATCCCGAACATGCTCAATGGGTGACATGTCCGGTGAGTATGCTGGCCATGCAAGAACTGGGACATTCTCAGCTGCCATCTGCCCTGAACAATGTGAACCATGATTCATCCGTGAAGCGCACACCTCTCCAACGTGCCAGACGCCATCGAATGTGAGCATTTTCCCACACAAGTCTGTTACGGCGAAGAGCTGGAGTCAGGTCAAGACCCCGATGAGGACGACGGGCATGCAGTTGAGCGTCCCTGAGACGGTTTCTGACAGTTTGTGCAGAAATTGTTTGGTTGTGCAAACCAATTGTTCCAGCAGCTGTCTGGGTGGCTGGTCTCAGACGATCTTGGAGGTGAACCTGCTGGATGTGGAGGTCCTGGGCTGGTGTGGTTACACGAGGTCTGCGGTTGTGAGGCCGGTTGGATGTGCTGCCATATTCTCTGAAACGCCTGTGGAGACGGCTTATGGTTGAGAAATGAACATTCAATGCACGGGCGACAGATCTGGTTGACATTCCTGCTGTCAGCATGCCAATTGCACGCTCCCTCATTGCTTGTGGCATCTGTGGCATTTTGCTGTGAGACAAAACTGCACATTCCAGGGTGGCCTTTTGTTGTGGGCAGTCTGAGGTACACCTGTGCACTACTCATGATGTCAGATCAGCATCCTGATGTGGCACACCTGTGAGGTGGGATGGATTATCTCAATATAGCAGATGTGCCCACTACCACACATTTGGACTGATTTGTGACCACTGTTTGGGAGGGATGGTTATATTGTGTATCTGGAATGAATTTTAGGTCTCTACGTCCATCCCATGGGGAATGGGAGCAAAAACAAAAGTGTTGCGTTTATATTTTTGTTCAGTGTATGTACAATATATAATAGTATATGCAAAAATAAATAAATAAAAAAAAAATTCTGGATGTGTATACTAAATGTTTTTCTACGTGTGTGTGTGTGTGTGTGTGTGTGTGTGTGTGTGTGTGTGTGTGTGTGTGTGTATACACATATTTTACAAATTAAATAGAGTCAACAATAAATAAAATATATAAAAATATACAGAGTTGAGACATGTGCAAAACAGTGGCATTACTGTACAGTATGGAGTGCAAAATGTTGAAGTTCCAGTAGTGGAGGTGAGGTGTCTATGACGTGTTCAGCAGTCTGATGGCCTGGTGGAAGAAGCTGTCTCTCAGTCTGCTGGTACGGGACCGGATGCTGCAGAACCTCCTTCCTGATGGAAGTAGTCTGAACAGTTTATGGCTGGGGTGACTGGAGTCCTTGATGATCCTCCCCGCTTTCCTCAGGCACCGCTTCCTGTAGATGTCTTGGAGGGAGGGAAGCTCACCTCCAATTATCCGTTCAGAGCACCGCACTACTCGCTGGAGAGCTTTGCGGTTGTAGGCGGTGCTGTTGCCATACCAGGTGGTGATGCATCCAGTGAGGATGCTCTCAATGGCACAGTGATAGAAGGTCCTGAGGATGCGGGGGTTCATGCCGAATCTTTTCAGTCTCCTGAGAAAGAAGAGGCGCTGTTGCGCCTTCTTCACTGTTTTGTTTATGTGTACTGACCACGTAAGATCCTCAGCCAGATGTACACCAAGGAACCGGAAGCTGCTCACTCTCTCCACAGCAGCGCCGTTGATGGTGATGGGGGTGTGTACTTCTCTGCACCTCCGGAAGTCCACTATCAACTCCTTTGTCTTTGCGACGTTGAGGGTGAGATGGTTGTCTTGGCACCAGTGGGTCAGGGCGCTGACCTCCTCCCTGTAAGCCGTCTCATCACCGTTGGTGATAAGACCCACCACTGTAGTGTCGTCCGCAAACTTCACAATGATGTTGGAGTTGTTAGTGGCCGTGCAGTCGTAGGTGTAGAGTGAGTACAGGAGAGGGCTCAGTACACACCCCATGTCTTTGGACTGTGGGAGAATATCGGAGAAAACCCCACGCAGAAAAACACAGTCAGGGCTTAAACCACTGACCTTCTTCCTGTGAGATTAGAGTGCTAACCATGGTACCATCCCATAAAGATGACATTTGTAACCATTAGAACAGTTTCTGGGTTTTTCCAAGGGTAGCCCTAGTAAACTGTAGAGGCAGAGATCACTCTCACTCTCTGATACCCAATCATTTTGTTCTAGAAGCAGACCTGAAATATGACACAAACTGCTGAGTTCAGAAAAGAAAAACAAGGGTTATCCCTACTTGTGTCCAAGGGGGAAAGAGTTAAAGTTAGAACAAGATGTTGTAGACTCAAGGCCTGTTTGGCCCAAAAGAAAGTCTTTTGTATAAACAGGTAGATTTTTAGTCCTTGGGTTAAACCAGGGGTAGGGAACGTTGGTCCTCGAGAGCCGGTTTGAGATCGCACCCTGGGTCACCACACCTGAATCAAATGATTAGTTCATTACCAGGCCTCTGGAGAACTTCAAGACATGTTGAGGAGATAGTTTAACATTTAAATCAGCTGTGTTGGATCAAGGACACATCTAAAACCTGCAGGACACCGGCTCTCGAGGCCTGGAGTTCCATATTCTCTGGGTTTAACCCTAAAGAAAATAAAAAAAGGCTGTTACTCAGCCTTCCCAGTTTAAACAAGACTGGGCCAGTGAATTAAAGAGTGTGTTTTCACGCTTTGGAGATGTGGACTAGGTAAGAATATGCAATTGTGTATAGTGTCAGTGCTGGTTTGTGTAGTTTTTTTCCAACCTGATCAAACCAAAAAGGTTATAACAAATCAGTTTTACCATCTTCATATCACCAGATCTCTTTTTCTCTCTCACTTCTTCTGTTGCTGTTTTCAGGCTCTTATAATTGTGGCCACACTATTAATGGAAATATGCAGTATAGCGTCGCATTGTTGAGCTCGTAAAACAGCACCGGCTAATACCTCTTTACAGTGAGGTCGTGGAGGAGGGTTGTGTGTGAAATCCATTGTGGTTAAAGACCTTTCCTACTTTCGGATTTGGAGAGGCAGTGACCGAGCCCTCGTCACCTCGTACTCGTGACCTTGTCATCGCAAGCTGTTTCCAGGCTGCTGTGCTAACTACAGGTCAACAGCAGTGCACGGCTTGAGAGATGGACAGTGTTGTGTGTTTGCATGTAGTGGAGAGAAGTGAGGACAGAGTAATTGATAATTCCAGGCTGTGTTTTAGAAGTGGGTACATGCCAAGACCCTGTGTAATTGTCCCTATATTCCCCACAGCTGAGTTGAGGCAATTTACAGTAATTCCTCAGTCTTTCTGATGAACTCGTTGACTTGACTGAGACAGTGTCTTTCATCCTACTTTGTCCTTTGTCTTTCAGCTGGGGAGCCAACCCTAAAGCCTTAACCACACTGTCTCCACTCCTGGATAGGGGGGGAATGCAGTCCCTGCTTGCCTACTCTGCCGTCTTAGCTCTGTGAGCTTTGCAGGCGCAGACCCTCATCTCCCACTGTTTATCCATGTGTCTTTGCTTTGGCTCTTGCCTTACACTATAGGGCTGATTGGGGTCTACTGCCCTGTGTCACCCACCTAAGCTCTGCTTTCACTGTAGGGCTTAGCGCCTCAGCCATCGGCTGCTTTATGAGCAGACAGCTGGGCTATTCTGTCTCAGTCTTCCTCTTCTTTTACCACTTGTGACAATGAGACCATTATTGTTTTTACCTTCTGAGCCTGTCCGTCACTGTGTGTGTGTGTGTGTGTGTGTGTGTGTGTGTGTGTGTGTTTGTGTTTATCAGTAGCATCAAAACCATGCAAGACACAGTCAAAAAACTTTAAAGCCATCTGGTTTGTTCAAAAGTAAGTAAATAAAGTACTTACTTAGTACTGTATACGCTAGTTGAACTCAAAACAGAGGATCTCTCAGAGGCATAACCTCTGAGTTCATGGACTTTGAAGACAATGAAGATAAATATAAATAAGGTTAGATATTATGCAGATCAATTTAATCATTTTAATCTTATTTGAATTAAAACCACTTTAGGTTACAGAACACAAAATTCATCCTAAACAGAAACGATTTAGGAGTTTTTGAATATTCCAATTTTATTTGTTTTTAAATACAAAATGGAGCTTTAAATGATGATTTCATTTATTAAAGGAAAAAAGTTATCCAAACCTTCCCTCTCAAATAATCAAGTTCCTCACCCTGTCGCTAGTATTAATAATTTTCAGTCCGTCTTCCTGAAGTCTACAACCTATGGGCATTAACAAATACTGTGTTTCTTCCCTTGACATGCAACAAAAGAATTTCTCGTGTAAAGGAAATGACATCTTCTTCAGTTCACGAAACTGATTTGTCGACTGGAACTCCATAATATGAATATCCTGTTCCACCACATACAGATTTCTGACCCAGCTTTCTGAATGTGGCGACAGAAATTGAGATTCATCACATCAGGCACATTTTGTCCAATCTTTTTTGTCCAGTTTTTGGTGAGCCTTTGTGAATTGTAGCTTTAGTTTCCTGTTGACACTCCTGTTGGAGCGGCCCTCGATGTGGTCTTCTGCTACTATTACTGTTACCCTGCTTCAGCACGAAGCTGTCCAGCTATTCTCCTCTGACCTCTGGCATCAATAAGGCATAGTCACCCAGAGAACTGCCTCTCACTGGGTATTTTCTTCTTCTTTTTTTTTTTGCTTTTCTTTTTTAGACCATTCTCTAGAGATGGTTGTGTGGGAAAATCCCAGTAGATCAGCCATTTCTGAAATTCTCAGACCAGCCTGTCTGGCACCAACAACCACACCACATTCAAAGTCACTTAAATGACCTGTCTTCCTCTCGTCCCCATTCTGATGCTTGGTTTGTCTTCACTAGGTCGTCGTAACCATGTCTAAATGCTTAAATGTTGCTGTGATTGACTGATTAGATATTTGGTTTAACATTCAACCGAACATGTGTACCTACTTGTAACATTTATTTTTTAGTTTTTGTATTCTCTCATCCTTCCGTAATTCAGGCTTTAAATCAAGCTTGAGTTGGTGTTTAAACTTCAGTATTTAATGTTAATTCAAAGCACTACTGTCTCGGGTTTATTGAGCCCATATGCTCTGGATGCAGTATTCAATTTAACCTTGGCTGTACCAAGCAGCTTTTGTGTTGCTACAGAATTTCCACTGGCAATGCAAATGCAAGAAAAAAGCCCTTGAAGGTTTTTAGTTACTGGGGAGCTCCCAAGTTTGTAGGGAATCCACAAAACTGTTTGGTTCAAAACTGTCTTCAGTTCCTCCCTATCTTCTTTCTGTCCTCCATCTTTCCCTACCCTATTCCTATCCTCTTCCTCCTTCCCTCCTCCTTCTTCTCTTCGCCGTCCTCTTCAGCCGTCCAGCTAAACTTAGAAGTGACAACAGTTGCAGGGTGACAGCAAGGGCTAAATAAGACCAGAACAATAGCTTCTCCCCCTCTGCGCTTCGTCTCACCCCCTCATCTTCCCCTTTAATAGACTGCCATTGTTCTCTCCCTCCACTGTTGCTCTTTCAGGGAGTTTGTTAGCTATGCTAATGAAGGTTGGGCTTGTGTGGGTTTAGCGAGTGGGGATTTGATGCTCTTTAACTGGGCACTTTTAGAAAGGAGAGGCGATCATAAGTGTGGCTGGGCAGCTATTCACCGCCAGTCAAATGTCACAGGCGTGTTGATGTGACACAGCAGAGCAAGTACGTAAGAGATCTGTTACATTTCCTAAGCACTTGCTTCTAATTAATATCTGTGCACTGAAAGTGTCACAAAACAAATAAATAAAGGATGTATAAACAAATAAAAAGGGAGTATTATGGAAGAATATGTACCACTCATCCTCTAATGTACATTATACTGTATTCATCACCAGTCCTTGCAGAAAAAAAAAAGAGTCACGTAAGACAAGATGCAGAGACTACAGTTAAGTATAGTGCAGTCAGTCATCCAATCAGTCAGTAAGTCTGTAAATAGCCTGGCCGATGGCTCCTTTGAGCTTTCCTCTAAGAGGAATTCTCTTTCTCCTTGGTGTATTAATAGTGCCTGTGCATTGTTTCCTACAGCAGCACTGCTGCAATCAAAGGAAGTTGGCCTGCCAAGTATACAGATATTTTCCTTTGTCCCTATGTTTAGCAGGCATGTAAGAGTCAGATATGTGTGTGTGAGAGACTCTGCCTGGATGAAGGTGCTGTGTGGTTGCAGAAGCAAGTGCATGCATGCTGATGGGATTATGTTAGGATGTCTGTTTATTTATGTGTGTTATCATACATGTACGATGAGACATCCTGGAATGATTTGTGTTTGTCAGTTTGAGTGTGACACACAAACTCTGTGACCTTTTATTCGAGAATTCAGGTGCATTAAATGATTGTTGGGGTATTTCTGTTAGATGGACCACATTAATACATTTTACAACATGCTGTATTGGTCCACAGGTATGCGTTATAAACGAAGGAGATTGGGTACAGTGTGCATGGTCATTTAAAGTTTTGTTTTCACATTTCATCTAACGTTCTTTGAGCTTTTCTGAATGGCTTTTAAGTGCTTTTTCTTGAAAATGAGATATTGGAGCCAACATTTCAATAAAGTAATTAGGTTTATTTGAATGGAAACCATTACATGCTAATGTTCTCTGTGGCCCTTTATTCATTTTAGTTGAGAGTGTCCAATCGAAATATGATTGTCTGATATTTTAAATGTCACAAGATTGAAGTCAGTAGTTCAAGACCGGTGTCTTTGCAGTAAATTCATTAAGTGTTCAGACATTTTCACTTTTTCCCCCAATTATTTTGTTAATTCAAAGGTAAATTAATAAAATTGCCACTTTTTGCCCCCCAATCTTTTCTCAAAAGTCAAACCTGTCATTTATAAAAATATTTGGACAATTTATCACAGCACCGGCAAATTTTGTCCATTTTGGCACATCCTATTTTTCTTCCTTTTTGTTAATTATCGGGAACTTTACTGGAATTTGCTAAATCTCACTTCATGTCGGGTAAATAAATCAACTCCAAGAAACTTGCTATAAATATTTAAAGAAGATGTGGCAAAACAGACTATTTCTAAATTCTGCAACCTCAGTAACTCTGAAATGGAAGTTTAAAACTAACTCTCTAAGCTTTTGGACAAAATAAATAACTAAAAAATAAGGACTGGTCAAAGTCTTGAGCAGTCAGTCGAACATATCTTTGGAAATCCTTTGCAAATATGGGCGAAACCTGCTGGAAAGACCACCATCCCACTAGTGCTTCCTTTTAAAAGGTCTTTATGATAGAGTAGCTACAAAGAAACTTCCTTTGAGTCAAAATCTTACGACACTGGGAGTTTTCCAAATGGCATTTAACAGCTCTGAAGGCACGAGGGAAGGGATTCTTTGGTCTCATTCAACAAAAAACTCTACTCGTTGAGCACAACTCCGAGCACTATGTCTACCACGTACACCATCCACTAAATACCCATGCATACCCTGTCATACCCCTGCAGGCATTAAAATACTCGGGTTAATCATCCCCCATTGCACACACGCACATTAAATGTAAGACATGTGCGGTTATATCCTAAGTGAAGCTGGTTGGTCGTCCAGTGGCCAAGTGGTGGCGTTGAGGCATCATCAGTCACTTGGAGTCTGTCAGTGACTCACCAAGGGCACAATGGAATTAGTGAGATTCTCTGCAATGTGACAGCTTGCTCTGGCTAAATGGTGTAATAATCTACCCCTCCTCTCGCAAACCTCCAGCAGCACATGCACTCGTACACACACTCATTCACGCACCCCCCCACCCCCAATTTGCCCTCCCCATACCAACTGGCACAGATAACATTGTCTTAAGCTATAAAAAAAGATTTTTTCTCCTGCCTCCATTGCGGTAATTATTGAATTAATGCAGATGGAGAGAGACATCTGCATGTTAAAGTGTTGGCCTCTCTCTTATGCACAGCAGATGTTCCCCTGTCATTTACTCAAATTATGCTGCTTAGATACAGAAGAGAGAGAGAGGGAGCGAAAGAGAGGATGCAGGAGGGAGGGACAGAGTGACAGAGAAAGTTGCTCGACATTGTCTTACAGTCCTCCAAGTGTCAGCTACCGAATTCATGTTGGATCTGTCCTTCAAGTAAAACGCCTACTTCTCTCACTCAGGCAGTCCTCACAAAATATTTGCTACTTCTTTTATTATAAGTTGTGGCACCGTAAATTGAGCAGGATTCACACCTACAATTTATGTAAAAGGAATTTAGAGAAAAACACTTGATTTTAAACTAAAATCCATCAAATCTAAACACGTTTAGGAGTTACGTACGACTATAATAGCTATTAAATGCACGCTATATTGATGTCAATATTCACTTTGATAGCTTCACCCAGCAGTTGACCTCTTGACCCTTGCAGTAAAGATGAAACCGAAAGGACAAGATCCTTTTAAGATTATGAGTCGATTATTTGAAGCGACGGCGAGACATAGAAAGAGACTGTGTATTAGCGTGTGTCCATATGTGTGTATGGGTGTGTGTCCCTGATGACAGATAACCAGGGGACCTTCTCCTTGGGATTATATTCCAGGTTGGTTTGGCCTCATCTCTCTGGATTATGTTGATAAAAACATTCTTGTATTATATTTTCTGTGCTTATTTTATTAATACTCTCAGGCAGTTCCCAGAAAAAGCTCCGTCCCACGCCTGCTTTAATGTAATCTTCTTCCACTTGAGCTTTTAAAATGTTTTTGGGGGGGGGTTAGCTGTCTTTGTAATACCTATTCTCTCCCACTCTTGAGGTTATATTTACCCCTTGCTGCATCATTGCGCACTGTAAATGACAAAATTATTATAAATATTTGGAATCGGGAAGTCCCTGACTGGGCTAAAGCTTTAGAAAGTTTCTCCTTAAACACAAGTTATTTTAGGATATCTTATTGTTGTTCTGTAATGATAAGATTTAGCTGCTTTTAACAGTCAAACATTTCAGATGACACGTGTAATAGAAAAAGCAAAGCATTTCTATTACATTTTTTGAGAATGTGAAATCAGTTTTCAGCATTTCAGCTTGAAAAATCAAACAATTCCCAAATTATCAAAATTACTTGACAGTTTGTTTTTTATTCCAGTTCACCTTGTGTAGCTCTTCCATTCATTGGTGCACAGCATGTGACGCTTTTTAAAAAATTATTATTATTCCTACTCACAAATGTAGCTAAATAGCAAAATGCTGCCATCCAGGCTTAGAGAAGTAGGATGTTACTTTTCCCAAATGGGCTTTGGAGATGTACATCATGAAATAGGTGCAGCCTGTAAATTGTATTCACCCTCATCTTCAACTTGAGGCAGCTGCTCAGTAGCGCACAAACATAACCGAAATGCATTATAAAGGTGGTGTTTAGACATTTTAAACGCATGAGTCAGATTTCCAATTAGCAGGCAGTGCACTGAAAACAGACCTCATCGTGTGAATTTAAGCTGTTTTCTCTGCTTGTGCATTATTTCCTGCAGTTTGTGGCACTGAAAGAGGTTTTGACCATAAGTTTAAAAAAAAAGTCAGGAACTTACATCATTTTCCAGTATGTTTAAAAATCATCAGATAACAGGATATCAACCCTTTTTGGGTTTTTTTTTTTTCACTTTTTTCCACAATTTTCTTTGTAATTGCTTTGATCCATTTTTCACTTTATTAGCTTTTTTTTTTTTTTTAATATACATCCATGATTGACTGGATGATGGTGATTTAAACCTAATGGACCTCATTAGGTCTTGTAGAAATGTTTTCGTGCTTTTCCCTCTGTGCCTTACTTTGGCGAACTACATACTAGTGTTAGTGTTTTAGCTTTGAGTGCTACAGTGTAATTTTCTTGTGCTGGTTTGCCTGCAGTGCACATCCAATAAGTAATATGCAATCAGACCTGCATGAGGCTGACTGACCAGTCATTGATCTCAGCCCAGATCAGTGATACGTCAGTGTTTTTTATATCAACCCTTGTCTGAATGTTGAGTGACTATCAATTTTTTTGGGGGTTTGTTTTTATATCACTGGGTTTTTGAGGGTCAATCCTAAATACATGCTTTTGGAAATTGACTTTCTTGGGGTTTGGGAAACTGCAGTGCCTCCAAAAGTTGTGTTTTGCAAGTTCTACAAAGTCACATTAGTTTTTTTTGTGATCTACTTGCAAATACACAGTGGACTGTGCTTGCTCTCACATGTTCTCATGGAAGTTTTACTTTATTTTCCCGAGAAGCATTCTATGAATCAGCCCATCCACACACACGTATACGCGTACTCGAAGCCCCTACCTCTTTTCAAAACCCAGCAATCCAATGGAGTCTGTAAAACTTCTGTTCTCAAACCAAAAGCCTTAAAGCCAACAGATGCCTTTTCGTTATCATTGCCAGTTATCACTCTTAGCTTCCTCTGATAAGACTTTACTTTCTGACCCACATGTTAAGGAGTTCAATTTATCAGATGCACCAGAAGCGCGGATGGGGAGGTGGAGGGATGAGCGAGTCTCAAAAATACCCAGAGGCTTGAGAGATGAGACGTAATATGCCTTTTTTTCCCTGCCAGGCTGGTGGTGTTTCTGAAGCGGCGTTAGTACAGTAAGGAGCTCAGCATCTAAAGAGGCTTTGGTACATGCGGAAAGATGGGACATATTACAGCGAGGCTAGAAGCCTGCTTGATTAATGGGCCAGGATAATCACCTCATCAAATCACTCTCACTTATTAAATCTTGTTTAATATCGTAATGAGGGCCCTCCCGAGCTGCTTTGGCAAATTCCCCTCTCTCCCCGACTCTCCACTGCTCTTGCTTTTCCACTTCTGCCTTTCCGTTTCAGCAGGAAGGCTGCCGGTGCCAAGTTCCCCTCTGTCCTTGTCTGTCTCGCTTCCTTTTGTTGTCTTAACTTCCCTTTTCTCTGTCTTCACCTTTGCTCTGCTCCTTAATATACAGAAAACTGAACCTTTAATTTGCTGCTGTAGCTTTCGAGACTGTGCAGTTACAATACATCATCTCTAAAGCTGGAATTGTTGTATCCACAGCCTCAGTCTATTCACCTAATCTCCCTTATTTATGATGGATGATGTGCTAGATTGTATGATCATAAATCAAAGTATGTGTGGGTCAGGACCTGATTGAAGAGTGATGCTACTTCCCAAGGCTTTGGTACACTGGAGTTTATGGAAACACTTCAGGTGAGGTAATATCTCACCTGTCTCCTTCCGCATGATTTGTGATCTATATCTGTAGTATCACGGCATTCCTGAGGTTACTTCTACGTGTGCATAATGTGTGTGAGGTTTCTGGAATGGGCTGGCATCTCCTTCACTTGACCTCCGAGCGAGACGATGTGCCTCAGAAGAAAACAACATGCCATTGTCTTATTTATGGTGTTCCATGTGTCACTGTGCAATCTTGGTCGCACAGCTGTCACTTTGCAATTCTTCCAAGGAAATAAAAATATTTCTCCTTCCCTCTTTTGCCCGCTCTCTCTTGTCTCTCTTGCGAATTATATATGCCTTTCAATATTCATCCCCCTTCCACTAACTTCATCTCAAAGTTGTATTCTGGTTTGTCGTCTCGGAAGGCTGGCAGGCAACAACTGGCTCAAGGTGACCAGTTCAGGCTTGGGATAGAGGTTAGGGCTGCATCTTCTCCCTAAGTGCCTTCCATTTTTTGCCTTTATTGTTGGGGAGCAGCTGTTGTGTACCTGGACCCCATGAGTGGCGCCTATGCTGGGTATCTTGGCAGCCAAGCTCCCTAGCTTTGGATACCAGAGTGAATCAATTCTTAAAGATGACTGTCTGCGTGCCGTGTCACATGGACAGGCCCAGAGTGAAGGGCTTAGGGGGCTCTGGAGCTGGAATGCTCTTTGATGGAGGGGCTGGAGAATGAGGAGGGAGGGGAGGAAAGGAAAATATGGAAGGGTATGGTCCTATTGTTGTGCCAAGGAATGCCCTTGACGGAGATAGAGGGGTATTGTTTTAATGTCCATGAACTCTTTTGGACATGGAAACCTAAAGGTGAAGGAACTGCAAGGGTGATGAACATCATAGCATCTTTGCTGATTTCATACATGCCTGGAGAAGTTCAGCTGTCAGATCCTGCTTTTTGCTCTTAACTACGTGCTGAAAGTTTCTCTGGGATGTGGCATGTGCTAGCAGCTTAGCATCAAGCAGCCATGTGAACGTGTAAAGGTTGGCCAATTATTTGGGGGCTGATATCGCCCCTCTGCCATAATACCCACAGAACCAAACTCATCCTAAGCAGCGACTGACAACAGCTGACCAGGACCTTGGTGATCTACCTGGCTCATAAGACTAACCTGTCTAAAGTCTGCTCAGAAACCTGAGAAAGTGAAGACTATAAAGGATGATAAAAACACATTGCCACATAGCCTGACCTCCCTCCCTCCCACACTCTATCTCTTTTTCCTTCTTCTTATCCTCCTTTGGAAAACAATACCATTCGGACCGCCCCCTCCCTACCTTTCTACCTTGGAAAAAGCAGGTTTATTAATAGTTCATAGCAAGGTGCTTGGGGCAAACTGCACTAGAAGGTTAAGGATGAGGTGAGTTTGCAGTCGGTGCTCAGCAGCCATAGCAGCAGCAGTAGCGGTAGCAGTTTCTTTTTTGGAGAAAGAACCTCATGGTCATCCCGTGTCCGTATCCATTTCATGACAAATGAAATACCACAGGCCCTCGCCAGAAACAATGGCTTGTTTGGCTGGAGGCTGTGGTTGTGGAACGGTGTGTGTGTGTGTGTGTGTGTGTGGTGGCGGTTGGGGGTAGCGGGGATGGGTGAAGGGGGGATTGGAATAAGATTGGCTTCCAACCCTTGCAGCTGTCCCGGTTGTCACTCCTTGTCTTAAGGCTCACTCCTGGCTCAACGCTCCAGCCCATGGATCAAGGGGATGTGTGTGTGTGTGGGTGTGTATGTGCATGCATCCCGAACCCCAAGAGATACTGCATGTCGATTCTCGGTACTGAAAAATGGCTCCAGACACAAAAGGCAAGTTGTACGGTGTTAAGACCCCTTCGGTATGGAGCAGACCCCAGGCATGAGGTCATCAGCCTTGCTTTAGCAGCCTTTGTCCTACTGCTTGATTGACAGGAGGGGTGGCTATCAAAGACAATTGTGGGATCAGTTACAGCTATGGGTGTCGCTCAAGATACAGCAGATCTCAAGTCAAAACACTTGTGAATGTAGTTTAGAAACGTAAAACTAGAACCACGTAGACTGTGTGCAAATGCGCTGCGATGTTCAAGCATGATAATGGTTTCGCACCTCAGCCCTGGTGGGCTCACCTTAATGTCAATTATAAAGTCTGTGAATCTTTTAATCTGCGTTGATAACAGGTGATGAACTTTAATACGCAGCTAAAATTCCATAAGCAAGCCTATGTGTGCATTACAAAGAATAAGACAAATTTCCCCCCCACCCTTTATCGCGCTCTCTCTCTCTCTCTCTCTCTCTCTCTCTCTCTCTCTCTCTCTCTCTCTCTCTCTCTCTCTGCCTCTCTCTCTCTCTCTCTCTCTCTCACCCTTATGTCTCAGAGATTAGCCTTTGCTCAAACACCTCCTGTTCATCTAAGTAATTAAAACATTAGAATTACTGGATTATAAACTGCTTTCCATTTAATCCAGCACTCGATGCTCCCATCATCTTGCCAAATGGGTCAAAAGGAAATATAATGGGGCTCTGTGATTTCTGTTTCAGGGATCTGGAAGAGGCAAAGGATGCCAATAATGGCTATTAAAAGAGATGTGTGTTTGTGTGTGTGTATGAGGGAGTGATGGAGAGAGAGAGAGAGAGAGAGAGAGAGAGAGCGAGAGATCCCAGACTGGCTTTGCCCCGAGTGCCATCTGTCTTGGACCCACTAGACCCAGTTTAGCCTGGAAGAAGCCAAACCAGTTCAGCTTCTATCTCTGCCCCCAATGCACAGTTATGTACACACAAACACGTTCCCTGTGAACGTATCTTCTTTAAGTGATTAAAGAGCTTCTTAATGAAGAAAAACATCTAAAAGGGAGTCTTTCATCATTATTTGAGAACTCTACCAAGGTTGGGTGTTTGTGTGTGCGTGCTTCATAAAACCTGTTAACAGGTGTTTGCCCTTGGGACACCCACCTCATCCTCACGGCCTTAGTGGGTGTCTTCAGTGGGCTGATATGTTTTATATATAAAAATGTCTTTCTTTTTCTTTTCAACTGGCTACTTTTAGCACATGTTCTCACATGTGCACACATTCACAAACATTCACTTTTCTTTCAGTTTTCAGGGAAGTCCCTCCCTTCTCACTTCGCCCCCTGTGACATTTCTTGGCAGCTAAAATGAAGGGGTGCTGCGGGGATTCACAGTTGCTGTCTTCTCACCTACACTGTCTATACTAATTTGGATGATCAGTATGTGCTTGGCATGTTTTCTGTTCGTGCGTGTCTCTGAGTTTACATCCCATATCTTTGTGCAGCCTTTTTATTTATTTATTTTTATTCTGTGGTTATGGAAGCACGCGCGTAGTCTCCTCCGCAGCATGTTTTCTGTCGGTGTGTGTGTGTGTTTTGTGCGCTCATTCTTGATGGTTTGTGTTTGTGCTCCTCGCAACAAGAGGTCCAAGTTGACACAGTGACAGTTCCTCGCAGAGCGACAGTGGGGCCCTGCCATCCAACAACAGAGGCTTTGTTGCTTTGCTCCTCTTGGCTTGTTACGGACTTCCTTCTTTCTCTCTTTCTGTCGCTTTCTCTCCCTTTTTTATTGAGCCCATTTTCTTGTCTGAAGTCTTAATTTGGGGCGCTGGCCAGTGGGGAGAGGGAAGAGAGGGTAACCGAGGGAGGGAAGAACAGGGGGAGAAAGAGAGGGAGAGAGAGGAGAGGAAGTGCAGAGTGGTGATAGCTGCAGATGGACGGCACTTTGTTCCTTCTTTCCCAGGCTCCTCTCTTGAGCCTCCGAGGCTCCAGTTGCGTTCAAGCCTTCCAGGGAGAGAGAGAAAGAGAGGGAGACTGGGAGGAAAAAGAGGCCACAATGAGCTGCCCAACTGGAATCTTCCAATTGCACAAACGAATTTGCACACATGGAGGAAAAATGAAAGCAGAAGAATTGAAGAAATAAGTGAATGAAGAATAAACAGAAGCGCGCAAATAGGGACAAGATGGGACATGCTTAAAAAAAATCAGTGAGTCTAAACTGTGCATACTAACCACTAGGTGTCCCCATCACTGGTGCCAAAATGTGGGCAGCCCAGAGTTAATCCCATGATTCTGCCAGTGGCTCTGGAGCAGATCGGTGTGCTGCTCCATCGACAATAGCTGAAATCCAGTGTTAAATCACCAACACATGCAGAATGAATCCATCAATCTGTGCACTGCAGAAATCGCTTTTCATGGTTTCAGATTAAACCCGAATCATTTTTTCTGTTTAATTATAGGTCCAATAATCAAATAAAAGCACAGATGAGCAAGAAAAGGTGATGCACAAATGCGGGCAAATGTCCATTATCTGTATAAGGACGGAATTATTCTACGATTCAGGCTTTTAGCCCGCAGTCATTTTGCAGGAGTAGGTGTCAAAATGTTTCAAAGAGTGGACAGCTCATTTGGTCATTAGTAGGAGGATTGCACAGAGAAGAAATCGAAATGAAATCCTAAGTCCTTGTGTTTCTTCATCACAAAGGTTCCCCAGTACGGGGAATTACGTCAGCTCTTGTGTGTGGTAATATTTACTAAAAGTTCTTCTATTTGTTGTTGGGTCGGCGTGCTGTAAATCCCTCGCTGCCACAGAGCTGTAAAACACACTTTTAGACTAAATGCATGATGAAAGCTTAAAAGAAGCCTTTCCAGCTTAAAACAACACTCTTAACTAAATGGAAAATGTTCTTGAACCTGAGTGTGTGTGATAACAAGTGATCACGAAGGGAGGAGGGACTTGGATAGGGACCTTGGGGACCATGTCAACGTTTTGTGTGCCAGAGCAGGGACAAACATTGGACAAACATTGGGAAAGGCTGGCAGCCTTTGAGATAGTGGGCCGTTGATCTAAGACTGAGGAGCTAAAGTCCACTATCTCCTGTGTGATACGGCAGCCAAGGTCTTTCTGACACACAGAACAAACATGGATACCTGAAGACAATGACCTTTGAACCCTCAGCAGGGTCAGTGGAAAAAACAGGAAGCAGGGAAAGTGACTCTAGTGACTTCCTCTCTGCAGGCCAAGAATGAATCAGGTGGAATGATTGTAAGTACACGGGTCACTGTACATAAACCATGCGCGCACACATACACACACAGGTGCACACACAATGTTCAAGAGTAGGAAGCACAGATGTGGTGTGTGTGCATGTGCCTGCTTGCGAGCTTGTGTGTGTGCGCGGAGGAGGAAGCGAGAGAGTGAGTCTTCAGATGTAGCGACAGATGGTATTTGATTACAGAGCAGACGGTCGGTGTTGTACAAAGATGCTGTCTCAGCCCAACCTAAGGAGCTGTAGCCTCCGGTTAAGGCGAGCGCAGGGAGGCAGGCAGAGGACGAGAGGGAAAAAAAGAACACGAGAGAGAGGGAGAGAGAAAAGAATAAAAGCAAGCAAGCAAGAAAGACACAAAAGAAGCAACTCCAAAAATGAGCATCAAAGCAAAAAGAGTGAAAAGCAGTCAGGCAAGAACAAAGGAAGAAAAGGAACAGCAACGGGCAGGCGTGGTGGAGAGTACAACCGAGGTCACCATAAGAAAAAAGCAAAATGATACAGAGAGAGCGAACCGTGCCTTTAAAAAAAAAAGAAAAAGTCCCACGTTCTTCGTAAGTGATTCCTAAACTCAAACACATATTTTTAGAAAACTAACAAATAGGGAAAATATAACGGGATGAGTCATGCATCTTCTTGTAAAATGATTTTTTAATCAGCGTCTCTTTTTTGTGGCCAAACATTATTGTAATTTGAAGAAACACGCACACACGCACATAATTTATTGGTTAAAACTGCAACGATTACATGGATAATTGCCCGATGGACAAATAATGAACATTAATGATGACACATTTTTGAATAAAAACATATACAATGCGTCTCATCTTCATTTCTTTTGGATTGTTAGCCGATCAATAGAAACGCAACTGCTTCACAGCATTTCTCACTACTAAAAAAAGCGTGACAGAGACAATAACCACAGATTAATAATGAAAACGACGACTCCTCAGCTTCAGTTGTGAATTCACTTTCAAGAGGTTTGTCTCTTTGCTCGGTCCTCAGACTGTTTTCTAAACATTTATAATCCCCCTTTTCCCACTTTACAAAGTCTTTCATAAATCCTTTAATTATTTCCTGCAACCCTTTTTTCTAATGAGGAGAATACTTCACTGTGTGTGTGCGCCCGTGCTCGATTGTTGCATTTAGCCTGATGAGGCAGCACCTGCAGTTGTCTCCGGAGCCTGTAGAGAAACTATGATGGGAGGACGGTTCTCTGCAGCCAAACTCCTAATTAATGATCACTCTGCGAGCAGGACAGCTCTGATTCACTCAAACAGGACAGAATAAATTGCACTGTCGCCAGTGATCCTTTGATAACCAAAAAACCTGGGAAGCAAGGTAGTAAATTTCAAGCGAATACCATTCACCATTAAATTACAGTAAAGTACTGACAGATTTCCCAGCATGAAACGGTGTACCTTCGATAATCCATAACATTTTGTTACTCTAAAAAAGATTTGACTGTTATCATACCGTTATTCTTCTTCTATTCTTCTATTATTTTTGTCTTTCTTGACAAGATATCCCCTTTGTTGCAGTTTTCCTATCCCTTTTATCATGCGGTTAAATGAATTTGTTACATTCAAATTTTAAAAGCTACCCTGAAGCTGATTAGTCATTACAGAACTCTCAACTATGGCCATTACTAGCTGAACCCTATTGCTTTTTGGCCACAGAAACCCAATAAACTGCTTTATACACCCATCAGCTTATACAGAAACTAACTGAAATTACCACAGCACTTCTAAATTGATCACTTGATTATTTCAATTTCCATGATTCTTTTTTTAAATGCTTGCTAGCGGAACAAAATAGATTTCTGCTAGTATGTTCTTCACTGAAAGCACCAGCTTTTACAGCATTCATGTATATTTCTAAGTATAGATATCTTTATAAAGTCAGATCCCCCCCCCCCCCCATGCTTTAAACACAAACACAGAAAACAAACCACAAACAGCTGCCACTTTTCACTCTCTTTTTCATTTTTATTTCAATTTTTTATTCATTTTGCACAAGCTTGCATATATACTGCACATACATTCAGTTCATAGAGGGTGAAGGCACGAAAGGCAATTTGACTACTGGTTGTTTTTGGGCTGGGCCAAAGCAATACAAGGGAAAAAATCTCAAGAGAAAATACAAAACTGCTTCAAACTAGTTTCGGCTTTCAAGTCCACCCTCTGCCCTGTCAAATCCAGTTTTTTTTGTTTGTTTTAACTGTCCAGTTTCACGTAGCTGCCAAAATCCCCACTCATCTTTTCTGTCAATTTAACTTTTTTTCTTTTTTGAAATTGTAAATTCGTTAAAGTGTAAAATCTTTTAAGTTGGTTCTACTTATTCAAATGCAGTACAGCCTTCCCTGTTTGAAAAAACAAAATGAAACAACATCAAATAAATTAGGATAAATTAAACCAATAAATTACACAAAATCTGCAAGACAAATAGACACCGATAACAGGAAAAAAAAAAAAAAGCAGCCATGTCATGAGTTTTATTTTTACAACCTGTGTAACTATTCAGACTGTATCTGAAAAACATGGCTGTTCCAGTTGGAATTACTGCACTAAAATTGAATAATAATGTCATACAAAAAGCATCAACAAAACATTATTTACATAACATATTGCTAAAGTTATACAAAGGCAGTATTTATCACTGTAAGTCCACGTCATTGATATTTACAATAAAAGAGGAGCAATGTGATAATAATAAAAAAGGAATTACTACTGAAAGCATCGAGAAACAAAAACCTCTTTCAAACAGGTCAGAAAACAGATCAGAGGAAATTATCGCAACACACACACACATGCGCACACACCAAACACATGTTGCCAAACGCTTAATGAGAGTCATTTACATGTCAGGATGGTACTCCCAGGGGTGGGGGAGGGGCCACAGTGTTGAGAATTGTGTCACACACTGGTTCACAGGTTCTCATAATCGGTCTTTTCTCTCACGCAGACACACGCAGTCATATACAGTGCACACACACACATGCGCACGTACTGCAAAGCATACAGAAATTCCACAAAATTCCAAACTTTCATCAACTTTTAAACCCAGTGAAAAGGGGGTACAAATCGCTGTTTTTTTTTTTCCCCTTCAATCCGCAATCTGGTTTTTTTTTTTTTTTCCCCTTTAATCTGTCACTGTACAGTGTTCCCCATCCATGGATGGCACTAGTCTTCTGATGACAATGAGTTCCTGTCTGTCTCTTGGGTCAAATCTAGAGCTACGTTGGCGGAAATCTGCCCTTGTTTTTTTGGATGACACAAAGAGCACAGGCTGCCAACGGGCCGCGCTGTGACATCACCGTTACCCCACCGTTACCCCACCGCTCGTCTGATGCATCGTTCTGTTCGGAAAATTAAAGAAATGAATGCTGGTGCAACTTCAAGGGCACTGCCGATGGGAAACCGTTTCCCGTTAAAGGCATGGCAGAGGGAGGGGGGGGAACAAACAAACCAAAAAAAATACCCCACTCCTCTGTGGATATTTCAGAAGAGTGCTTATGAGTCCAGTTGGAGAGTGGGTGAAGTCTCCTTTTTTTCCTTTTTTAACCACTCACCCCTCTCTAGCACTCTGAGTGATAATAGAAAAAAAAAATCTGTACAGCTATTCTTTGTTTCATCCTGACAGTATTTACAGCAGCGACAACAATATTTCATACTCTGAAAAGGTATTCCAAGTTTATTTTTCTTTTCTTTTTTTGATCTCCAGAAGACAGCCATTCAGCACAATACAAAAAAGGTAAAGAAACCAAAAGGAAAAACTGGTCACAAAACCTGCAAAAAACCTACTACTATTGCTCCTAATCTACCAACAACTCATTCAGAATACAGATTGCAACAAAACTGTCACTAAAAATACCCTCAGGATTTCTTTTATGAAACAGTTTCTAACAGTGCCTTTCAAAGAACTTCCACTATATATTTTTTCCCATAGATTTATACTTTACATTATAAAAAAAAGGCTATATATGCATTTCAATAATGTTATCCTAAAAATTAAACGACCCCAGAAAACAAAACCTGACAAAAATATTCTCAACACGGCGTTAAGGTCTTGCTAATCCTTATTTTATTTATTTATTCTTTTTTTTTTCCTTTTTTTTTTTTTGCACACAAGTTCTTCATTATCCTGAATTAATCTTTTTAGACGCAGGAACTCTTTAAGTTTAGGGTGGAGTTGCAGGAAGGGAGAGGGCATGGAACGATAATAATCTGCGCATCAGATAAAAGTGTCCTTTCCTTTCTTTATCCTTTGTCTGTGGCGCTTTAGAGCCCTTGGCTGGTGCTTTGAGACTGAGACATGCAGGGCCTAGCCCATCCTTCAGTGAGAAATGTGCGCCGCTCGCTCTCTCAGGGCTCCGGATCTTAAGAAGAACACTGTCCGGGGAAGAGAAGGGGGACATAATGAAGGGAGTAGCTCTCTGTCTTTCTCTGCCTTCTTTTGTCAGGCCTTTTGTCTCGCTTAGACAAGTCAGCAGGTTAAGCAACCTGCCCCTTTTGATCTTTTGTGCCGCACACACAGACACACTATAAGCCAATGTCGCAAGGTGAGATCACCAGCTAGCTCGCACGCACCAAGCAAAATATCAAAGTCCACTCATTGCTTCAAACTTACCTCTTCAAAAAGGTCATCTAATATCTAATACTTACTGCTTCGTAAAATCTTAACAGCCTGAGAGGATGGGTGAAGGTAAAAAACAAATCAAAAACAGTACATATAGAAGTTCAGCTCAAGTGAAAAAATTTGGGATTAGAACTTCAGGTAAAAGTGAAAGGAATGCCGTTTAACAAACTGGGCACAGTGGCTTGAACAGAGACACACTTTGGGTCTTAAAAGCTGCCGGTGTGGGACGGCAGGACAGAGCAGAGGGCTTCAGGTGCATGTTGCTCCTTGCTCTGCGCCTTTGTCCCTGGTCTTTGTAGTGCTGAGAGCTTCTCCGTCTACCCCCTGGGGGAAGAGTGCTCACCTCTAACCTCATGTTGTTGCACTGAGAGAGAAGCTAAATCACTCAGCAGCAGGTGAACATAGAGGGAAGGAGCATTGTGTGTGTGTGTGTGTGTGTGTGTGTGTGTTGTCATCAGGGTAAGTTCTACTTGAGGCAGAATTAATAAACAGCTGTTTATCAGCCTCAATAGATTCCTTTTATCTTCACGTCTGTTCAGTTAACAAACCGGTACTTCAGGTTTTGATATATTCAAGTATCGACTGCTATTAAAGTAACTTCATAATGCCATTTACACCATATATAAGCTAACCACATTAAGAGCCAGCAGTGTAAATATGTTAACTTCTTTCACGTGAGCTGTTTAGTGCTATAAAAATTAAAAACAAAACAAAACAAAAAATCAGACTTGCACTTATTATGTATGTTCACTAATTCAGAACACAGACGTAGAAAAATATTTTGTTATTAGATGAAGAAGTGCTCTTTAAGGGGGAGCAGATTAGTTTTCAAAGGTGGAACAGCTATAGTAAATCAAGAAAACACACTTTTACCAAATACTTCTTATTTACTTCATGTTTCTTTAGACTATGTTGGTTATTTTTAGCATCATTACTGGACTGATCCTGTGCAGGATGAGCTTGTCACTACAGGTGAATAGAGAAGCCCACTCTAATAAATTCCCTGGAATAAAATCCAAATCCAGCAAAGTTGCCCCAGCAACCAAACAGCGAAACAAACAAAACAAAACCAAAGTCCACGCCAGTGATGAACAAACTGAGGAAAGTGAGTAAGGAGAAGGAAAATGGGGAATGAGGAAGGTGGAGGAGGAGGAGGGGGGAAATACTTCAGAATCTAAAAATCTTTTGGAATAATATTCATAGCAATAATTTATTTCTTTCAGCAACGGCATCAAGGGACAAACAAATCTTGAAGTGCCAATCTTCAGCAAGCAGTAGTGACAAATAATAATCATAAACAACAACAATAAGAATAGTAATCAAAAATAATAATGTACACCCAATAAACACAATGCCCCTATTTGCAGGGAAAACACACTTCAAAAAAAAAAAAAAAAGAAAAATGGTAGAGCTCAGTAGCTATTTGAAACTGGTCCAAGTCTCACAGACCAGTACCAAAAGTCCAGTTTTAGTCCAGTCAACAACCTCACTAGGCCTTGCTTTTTGTGTGCATGTGTGCATGTGCCTGTCCTGTTAGGGACATCTTCAATAGCACAGTCTATTAGGCACCCACTTTGTATTAGGGAAAGAGGGGGTAGGGTGGGGCAGTTCACATGGATACCCCCCGAATTGGAGGGGCCTCTGTGGGTGCCACGAGTCAAGTCTTCAGGGAACCCAGCCTATGTTCTTAGCAGTATAAATGGGAACTCGGGAACTCTTTCCACACATGGAGGGCGCCGTTAGTGTTGATCACAGAACAGGCCAAACAGAGTGTTCACACGGTCCAAGAAAATAAAAATAAAAACACCCAATAAGATCAGAGCCTCTTCAATTCAGAGTCATAGAAAAACAAAACATATAATAACCAGCATAATATAAGAACAAGAACACAATAGCTAGGTCATTTAGGAACTGCCACAAGGGGCTTTAGATTGGGAATGCTACTCCATAACTTTCATACATTCAAAAAAAATAAAATAAAAATAAAAACAAACAAACAAGAAAAAAAAACAGGAAATCAAAAGTAAAGTTGAAGAAAAGGGAAAAAAACAAATCATAATATAATTTTGAAATTCTATGAAATCAGAAAAACAAAGAAAGCGCAAAGCGGTAAGCAAGGAGGAAGAGGAGGAGGAGGTGAAATTTACTCATGTAGAAGCTCTTGGAGACAGTTTGGGGACTTAAAGATCTCTGGGACCTCGCTGTCCAGTTTGCAGATGACCTTGTAGATGGCCTTCTTCCAGGACGGGTCCACGTCTTTGCCGGCCACGATGGCATTGAAGAACTCTCGCAGTGTGATTTCTGCCACCTCCAGGAAACGATCAGGGACCTTCGCGAACACAGAAAGGAAGGAATGAGCAATTGTGTAAACAGATGTGAGGAGTACACGGAGGAAATCCTATTTTAAGGTATTTTAAGTCTCACTGCAAAGTTTGCGTCCTTTATGTCACTTGACACAAAAGCACCGTTGTAGTGGTTTGATTTTAAGGCACTTCGTTATAATGCCAACCCTAAAAGTGTTTCGACCACTGAATACTGAGGAAAATGGGAACGAAACTTGACCGACTGCCAAAACCCAAACCAACTTTCCCAAACAGCGACAGTCTTCGCCCCCCCCAGTTGTAGAATATGTTCATATTTTCAAAGTGGATGTAAAACCATAAATCTCCTGTCTCTTGAGTCGCTACTTCCTTAAACGCCGGTTGAGGTGTTGGCCTGAGAAAAGTCACTTCTTGCGAATTCTCAGGTTTCTCACACCTCCCACTTCCCCCACCTTCCACCAGCAGCGTGGCGGGCGTGACATGTTTATGAGTCCCACTGTAAATCTGCGACCAAACAAGAGAGCGGAGCTGAAGAGCGACAGAGAGGTGCTGGCGAAAGAGGAAGTACTAAATGCTTTGGGAACGGGGAGACACGCTGCCTCTTTAGTGTCCCTGACAGCAGCGCTCACCGACACCATGGAGATGATTAGTCTGGCAAAGATCTGTGACACCTTCCCCCAAGCCAACACTCTGTCACACACAGACACACACGCTTATGCTGGTGTGAGCACACACACCAGCGGACACACCTCCTTGTGCCAAGGAGATGACACATCCTGTACTGTGACAGAGCTCTACATAATGCTCGCTGCACGCACGCACACACACATACACACTCACGCACCGGGTACCCTGGTGTATTTGGCTGAGTCTCTTTCCTCGACTCAGAGCTCCAGGGCGACGCAGCCTTCAGGGGTCACCTGCTTGGATAATGCTGACTGTCTGCCTGCCCGCCTCCCTCGATGCTCACACACACAAACACATATTGTCTCACACACATACAGCAGCAGCCTGCCCAAATGCCTGACAGTGCGTACTCCACTCCTCTCCTCCAGTGTCCTGCAGATACTCATCAGGAGTGTCAGGACACAGCAAGGTTAGTGGCCACTGGAACACACACACCGATGGACAAGGACCCACACACACCGACAGGCCTCTTCAACCACACACATATGCACTTAAACACACATGGGACAGCTACCAACCCCCCTCGGGGTGATGAATGAAGGCTAAGATGCCTGTGTGTCTGGTTGGTGTGTGTGTGTCTGTCCACTACTCAAGTGAAAAGGTGAGTTGTGAATAAGGAGCTTGTGCACTGTGTGTCTGTGTGTGTTTGACAGAGAGAGAGAGAGAGAGAGAGGGAAAGGAAAAAAACGAAAGATAACCCAATTCCCCAAATATTGAATTCCCGTCTGGTGGGATAAAAGTGGATATAATTCATTGTTTGGGCTGCTTGTCGTTCACGGAATACTGGCACAATGACCCCGCTTTGAGGCCAGCTACAGTAAGTGTGTGTGTGTGTATGCCCGCGTGCACTTTTCCCGAAAGACCTCGCTAACGGGACGGTGCCGCGTAGCGCCCTGGTGTTAGATGCAGGGAGTGCCGCATTACTAAGAATATTCCTGCATGGAATTTCTCCTGACGTTTTGACTATAAAAGGACAGCAAAATGCTGACTGCAAGGAGAAAGCAATGTCAAGGAGAAAAGGGTATTGGTATTTCAGATCCTCTTGACTGAGAGAGTGAGAATGGGAGGGAGGGAGAGATGGCGAGAGAAGGAGGGGCCGAGAAGAGTCTAAGGAGAGAGAGCGGCGCAACAGAACAAGGGAGTTATTCCTGTCCCACAAGCCTTTGTTTTGCGAGTACATGTGAGTTGTGTGTGTGTGTGACTGAGCTTCCTCCTGACCAGCAGTGAGCCTAAACTGTTTGCACCCCCTTCCACCTTGTCCAATTCTAACCCCCCCCCCCCAAACCGCCTCACTGCCTCCCTCCCTCCCTCTTCATCTTTCTATGTCTCTCTAGGGTCAGCTGTTGGGCCTTTGTTCCAGAGGCATTGTGGGGGATTATCCAGTGTGGCCGTTCATTCGCTCGGCTGTCCGGTAAATGGGGCCAATCGCGTGGCTCACAATCCTTCATACATATTTCATAGGGGTTTTTAACAACTTCTCAGCAGAGCCCAAAATTAAAGGACAGATGTACAAACAGAGAGGGAGGAGAGAGGGATGGATGGAAAGAGGCAGCGAGGTGGTGGAAAGGGAAGGATGTGGAGGTGTGTGTGTGTGTGTGCGTGTGTGTGTGTGTGTGTGTGTGTGTGTGTGTGTGTGTGTGTGTGTGTGTGTGAGTGAGTGAGAGGAGTGACGCCTGGAAAAGGCAAACAAGGTGACTGAGAGTGAATCTATTGCCAAGCAGGCTAAATCTGAAAACGAACCTTTTCTCTTTGACTTTTGGTCCATTTTTCAAAAGTGGAGTAAAAAAGTAAGCTTAAATGTAATGCCTTTAATTTGGACTAGCAAAACACGGAAGGGGTAAACTTTCTTGTCTTGCTCATGTTGAATTTTGGCTGGCAAACGCGTGCGGCAGGCAGCGGCAAAGCATTCAAAAATCAACCAATAAAGAGCTCTCATGAAAATGAATGCTCTCGCCCTGTGTAACACAATATGAAAAGCGGAAGACGGAGTGGGAAAAGGGGTGGAAAGAATCGGCAAAGATGATAAGGCTGCAATACCCTGACATTTACATTGTGCTTGGTGTTAGGGGGCCTTCTAATCAAGGAGAAAGGCAGGGTGGAAGAAAAAGGAAAGTAGGGTTGATAGCACTAAGGCGGTAAATCAGTCTTTTTCAATGGCTGCCCCCTCTCCCCCACGACACTCTCTCCCCATTCTGTCCATCTCTCTCTCACTCGTGACAGGTTGCTTTGAGACAGAAGGATAAGCTCTTTTTCAGAGAGAGGGAATCGGATTTCCTGCTTTTTGATGAGATAATAAAATATGACGGAGGACAATAGGAGCCTGTGGACGGCTTGCTGGGAGCTATTCACTCGAGCAGCAGCCCTCATCTTAAGACTGCTTAGACAAACGTTTAAAAAGGTAGCCAGAGGCCCAAGCCCTCAAAATAAAGGCTACTGTTACACACTCTGTGTGCGTGTGTGTGTGTGTGTGTGTGTGTGTGCGCGCGTGCACGGGCCTGTGTCTTTCGCATGTGTTTCGGTAAAGCCTGAGAAATCTCTTCTCTCTCGGTGACTCAGGGTTGGCTGTTTGTTTGACCAACGTGTTTCTCCCCTTTGCTTTTGGGAACTGTCAGGAGATGTATTGCACCTTCTATTTGCACAGTGTTAGCCAAACAAGACAAGACCCTGGAAGATAAGGCTGTATGCGTGTGTTTGTGTGTGTGTAAGTGTGAGTGAGTGTTCTAGCAAGCTTTTGCCTTGAAGGATGAAATGCAGGGACACAACATAAGCCCTCGCTGCAAGCCAGGTTAATTCCTAACCCCAACTCAGCCTGGGAATACCAACACTTCCCATGCTTTTTTGGTCACTGTGTTTGTGTTTGTGAGACGTGGAATTTATAGATTTTGTAGCGCACTCAATGCCACAGATGGGGGGTTATCTGACTCTGATATCCAATAAGTATTTTTGTGATACCCGTGTCTTAAGTAATCTAAAGTTTGCACACAGTAAAGGGTCTGAAAACAAGAGCTGAAACTGACATTTGAGCGAGTCAAGCCAGAGGTTTGCAAACCTCGAACATGCACTGGCCCATAAGCCTCCCGTGCCTCACATATCTGCTCCAATCAATAATCTACAAAGGTCTTGATAAGCCCTTGGTCCATACTGTCATTTTGGACAAACACAACCCATGTCCCCTCTCTTCCTACCCCTCACCACGCTTGCCCCCCCAGCCCCCCAAGCCTCCCATCCGATAAGATTGTGCCACAGCTGAAGAATCTGACCAATCGGGAAAAGTCACAGAAGATCCGTAGTTAAATTTTTTTCTTCATTTTCGCAACATTGTCCAAAATATAATTTCATTCTTGACATCTCTCATTGGAGAGGTTTGCACCAGCGTTTAGGAGACTGCTGGGACGGGAAATGGGCCTCAAAGCTGAGCAAACATCAGCCACCCTCACTCCACTGATAGCCTTGAGAACAGGGAGCCTTGAGGGTCTGTCGTGCATACATGTGTGTGTATATCTTGCTGTCTGGTGTGCTTATGTGGACACGAGCATAAGCGTCACATGGACTTTTCTCAAGGTGCACCTCTGCTGGCGAGTCAAGGGCATGCCAGGGTCAAAGACACTGATGAAGTCGCTCTCCTATCCCATCCACAATGGTAATTTTTCTTTCCTCTCCTCCTGCTGTCCCTTCAGTTTCAAGAAATTGTCAATTATTTGAAGGCTACAATCGACAAAACGTGGTGTGTACAAAGAATAGCTGCTAACAGCAGGGGAGCTCTGAAATCACAGTTTGTCCCATGTCTGGAGACTTAAAAATTCATCGACTCAGCTTGCATGGGTGAGAGAAGCCAATCTGGGAGGGGGGGGCGGTCACTGAGCGCTGTAACAGGGCCTCCTGAGGTCAGGAAGTCAGCTCAGCTTTGAGAGACTGAGAGCGCAGGAGGCAGAAGGGAAAGAAAGGAGCAAGGGAGTCTGGAAGATAGGAACAGGACATCTGGAGAGGAGGAGAAGAGGGGGAGGGAGGGAGAGGAAGAATAGAAGGGTAGGAGGAAGGAGGGTGTTGGGTGGGTGGGTGGGCAAACAATAAAGGATGGAGCGCAAGGAGGTGCGGCAAAGGAGGGAGGATAGAAGATGGATGGACGGATAGGAGTAGATGGAATGGAAGGGCAAGTGAAGGAGCAAGATGGCAGGAGACGAAAGAAAAATAATAAACTGCAGATTGGATTGAAGGAGGGAGCGTCTGGCATCAGTGGGGGAAGCATGAGTGTGTGTGTGCGTGCATGTGTGTGTGTGTGTGTGTAAGATATTGGGGGGTTGCTTTGACACATCTGCAGCTCTGATGCACGCCCTGGTCATTTTGGCATGCGTCCCTTTGCCACGCTTCATTAGCCTCTCTCTCTCTCGCTCTCTCTCTCACACACACACACACACACACACACACACACACACACACACACACACACACACACACACACCAAGGGAGACCAAAATGGTCCAGAAATAATGACATAATCAGCAGCTGTGCCACAGAGCAGGCTGCCCCTCACAAGGTGACCAGGGACAGAAGGAGGAGCGAAAGAAGGAGGGAGCAGAGGGGAGAAGAAGAGAGGAAGAGGAGGATGAGGTGGGTGTGCGCTGTTGGAAAAAGCAAGCTAGCACAACAAGATGGTGTGTGTGTGTGTGTGTGTGTGTGTGTGTGTGTGTGTGTGTGTGTGTGTGTGTGTGCACGAGCAGGTGAAAAAGGAGCAAAGGGATCATGTAGTTCTTTAAGTGATTCCTTGCTACCCCTGTTGCCCCAGGCTCTACACGCAGCTCCGGTCATTTAATCGGAACACAGAATAAATCTGTAAATCACATATATGCGCACACACACACACACACACACACACACACACACACACACACACACACACACACAGCCTTCACAGTAAAGAAAAGACCTGTCAGGGTGTGTCAAACGGGGGTCCTTAATAGCCCCAAGCTATTCAGCGAGAAGCAGATGATCACACGCTCTATTCTTTTCTTTCTCTAAGTCTTCTCCGTAAGAAAAAAATTCAAAAGTCATGAGACAAGTTTGAAGTGGCGCTCACGGTTCAGTAAAGGTCTGGGTTGATATCTGAAGGTTTGTTAGAATAAGATCCATTTTGTAGATGCGCTTACTCCTGCCAGCAGATACCACCTGGGAACAGTAATCTTGATGCAAGTCTCACTTTGAACAATTAGCACCACAACAACAAATGTCTTCACTTCTTTTTCGGTGGTATCTTGCCAGCTTGTAAGAAAGCAGAATTGAAGTGAAGAATTGACGAACAGATTATCCAAAAGGTAAGTAAAGTTGTTGCTTTTTGGGGAGATGCTGATTTTTGAGCTTCAAACAAACAAACAAACAAAATTCCTTCCACCTCAATTCCAGTGACACGGCAGAGTGTAATATCCCTAATTCTATGACGGCAAACTTTGGAAAACGGACCATTCGAGCCTGTTATCGTCACCAAGTTATTACATCTCACAGTCTTATTTATCTCAGCCCGAATCTACGAAGGTCTACCTGTGACTCAGTTCAGGTTTATTAAAACAACAAATATGATTGCACAACGCAAGACATTTCCCGCCCTCAGGTCAGCATCGTTGCCTTAACTCGAAGGCTTTTCATCATCTCTCTGAAAAGCAAAAGGCAAACATATTCATGAATATGTTTACACAAGACGAGTGGATTATTTTACGTATTGCCGCTGCGCGTGACGCATTGCTCTGCAGATTTAAATGTTCAGGAGGAGAGGTGAGATTTTAATAGGCAGGAAAGTAAACCAAAGTAGATGCTGTGTAGACGAGATGAGGGAGAGAAGAGGGCGATGGGAGGTGTGTGTGCATGTGTGCTGTTGACATAAACCCACTGGCAAATTGTACTGGTTGTATTTTTGGCAGGTCTGAACCTAAATCTATACCGCCAGCTTCTCATCTCTCGTGCTCCATCTTCTACCTCCTTTTGTCTTCAATCGCTTTTCAAAGAGAACCCTAGAGCCGTTTGAGTACAAGCGCTACACCTGTGTGAAAGCCTGTGTTTTTAGGTACTTATGTATGTTTATACTTGTTTGCGTCACTGTGCATCCAATGCAGTGACTCTGACCTTTTCACCTCAAATTCCCTGAGGTCAAATGCGGTCAATGCCACCCCATCCCACCTCCGAGCCCCACAGACACACACAAACACACCGTAGCGTATGTGGTGAAGGAATAGGGGGAAAAAAGGGGGTCAGAAATGAAGGAGTGCAAGACGGGGAGGGGATAAGCAACAGTGGCGGCAGGAGGAGGAGAAAACAGACATTAGCCTCTCTGGGTGGAGAACAAATGGAGCCCCGAGAGGGACGTGAAGAGGAGGAACGAGGGAGAGCGGGGGGAAGGAGAGGTGAAGCACACAATGCTATGGGGCACGGCGGTTGGACAGACAGCATCTGCTCTCAGCTCTCTGTGGCTCTGGTAATGGATGGAGAGACACTCAGAGCACGGGAAGGAGGGAGACGCTGGGAGGAGAAGTTGGGGAAAGGAAGAAGAGGATGGACTAAAGAAAGTTTTGTCCCTTAGCTTTAAGAAACAAATAAAAACACAGCAGAGAATCTCCATGGCAGGATGTTATCAATTCAAATAGAGAGATGACAGACGGACAAAAGGGGAAGAGAGAGAAAAGGAGTGAAACATCTTTGCAATAGAAAAAAGAGCAGCTGATAAGGGAGGACACATGATACCCGGGTGTGTGTATGCAGACGGGGGCTTCTCACCGCCTTTGCTGGTACCTCCCTCTCACATAGAGATCACAGGGACTTCCTCTTTAAGCGCCCAGGTGTGTGTATGTGTGTGTGCCCTCTGTGGGAGGAGTGGTCACTGACAGAGAAAACTTGGCCTAGGCTGCCTTATGGAAATCTGAGAGTTTCCCAGAGCCATCATAAAACTGCCTCTTTATGAGACCCTCAAACTCTTTCTCTCCCCCCGCTGTCTCTAACCCATTACCAGGTCACACACATTCCTGTCTTATGAAAGATGATGTGTGTTGTCATTGGAGGTTCAAAGACAGGCAGAGGGGCTGCAGAGTAAAAAGAAAAAGGACACTAAGTGAGAATTTTCACTTGAGTCCTCACATGAAAGCGCTGCTCGCTCAAAGTCAAGGCTTTGGGAGGCCGGGTGTGTTTCGGAAGACTTTGATGGCGATGGACAGAGCGAATGAGAAGCGGAGAAGAAAGAGAAGAAGAGAGGGGATCAGGAGGGGGGTTTGAGAAAAGAGGAAAGTAGAGCCGGGGTCTAGATAATTAACGGCAAGCTCTTTAATTACTGCTGGTGTTCATTGTGCCAGAAGGAATGTGACAATTATGCCATTAAAACTTCCTAATAGGGGGGGGGAATAACGGAAGACATGCAAAAAAGAAGGATGAAAGAATGAAAGGAGGGAGGGAACAGAAGGAAGAGAGAACGACGAGAGGGAATGAGGGAGGAGGGATATGAAAGGAAAAGGGGAAACAATCGCGACAAAAGAGAAGCTGGGAGGGAGATGGGGAGCGTTTTAGGCCAGCACAGTGACAGAGCAGATTAGCATCAAACAAGAAAGGCCACAGACGTGTGTGTGTGTGTGTTAATGTGTGTTTCAGTGTGCGATCACTGAAACAGAGGACATATTCATTCCAAAGACGCCACCAAGGTGGATGGAACTTTGATGATGCAGAATCTGGCAAAGGAAAAACTCAGTGTGTGTGTGTGTGTGTGTGTGTGTGTGTGTGTGTGTGTGTGTGTGTGCTTGCTGAATCTGCGTAGGCTCCTGTTTCAAGTGGTGGTGCAGGCAGGTAGGGGAGGAAGAGGAGGAGGAGGTGGAGGAGAAAGGGGAGAGATCCACAGAAAAGGGCCTTGGGGGCATCCTGATACACATCCAGTACATTTCCATCTCCACATTACCTCTATGACTCACACACACACACACACACACACACACACACACACACACACACACACACACACACACACACACATAAGACGGGAAAAAAAACATAACAAATGTGTCCGCGCACATATGTAATACACAAAAACACATCATTCCCACACAAACATCAAAAAGCAAAAAACACACAACCCACGCACCCGCACTCACACACACACACACACACACACACACACTCACACACACATTAATAACACCCACACATGTGCACCGAAAGCCACACACTAACACTCTTGCACGCAGAGTCTTCGTGCTCACCAAGGCGGTTGGTTTGTCAGGGGGGTTAGAATTTGCATGGCTGGGCAAATTTTCCTTGTGCTAAACTCTAATCAGCTCCTGTATCTCTCAGACACCTGCCCAGCAAAAAAAAAAACAAAAAAACCTTAATATGCAAAACACCTTCCCACCCTCCTCCACCGCTGCAACTCCTCGGCCAACAGAAGACTTATTCACCTGGCCTCTCTCACTCTTTTCCTCTCTGTCTGTCTTCTTGCAAATTTTTACATTTATGTATGCAAATAGGCTGTTCCCCTTAAGCCTGTTTCAACAGTAACTTCCTGGTTCCAGGAGAAGAATGATAGTCTTGTCTAAAAGGTGCCTCATCTAATTTATGCTTCAGAAACAAGGGGTTTTGTCGGGGGAGGGGGTGGCATGTGAACGCTGTGTGGGCAAGTACGGGATATTCACTGGATGTTGCGTGCATAGTTTTTTAGGATTTGCAAACTCCAGTCATGGAGATTACGTGAGTCACGCAAACCTATCCAAGAATGTCATTTCGTGTGTTTTGTATGTATGGTGCCATTTGTAGTGTGAGCTTGTACGCTGTGTGTGTTTACAGGTTCACTTAGTTACATTTTTCAAATTTACTTACATTAAAAGCCAAAAAGCCAAACCTACTTGAAATTTAAACTCCATCTTCAGCCAACCTTTACTAGTTTAAGCCATTAGTAGTATTAATGTGCAGTCCACATATGAGCAACTATATAATTAATATATATCATTCTGCATAGAGCATCTTTTAAAAGATCTCTGTCGGCCTGACTGTACACCCAGCAAATTTCTGGAGTGGGGTGTTTTTTGGTAGCTCGTTTCCCAAAAGGGACTTCCATTTCCTGTTAGGGGTGTCAGGTGATTCCTCACAGGGAGAGCATAATTTGATATGAAAGCTGAAGCAGTCTTCTGGAAAATATCAAATTTAAGGGAAAAAAAGAACCCTTAATGATTAGAACACAATAAAGACATAAAATAAAATAAAATCCTTACCATTGTCCTGTCAGAGTAGGTAAAGCGCTGCTGTTGTTTTAGTTTAGACCCGAGTCTTACTGACTCACGCAATAATTTCTGCGCTCCTCACGAGCAGTTGAATAGAAGGACTTTCCTTCTGTTTTGCTCTGATGGCCTTTTGCCATATTAAGACCTCATATATATACAAGTGCCTGCTACACTCTTTCAAAGCCTCCCTTAAGAGGGTTGAAGATGGATGTGGGGAACTGCGTGTGTGTGTGTGTTTGGGTGCACATAGAAGAGCCCCAGTGGACAAATAATGACAGAGAGAGATAGACGGAAACACAGAGAAAGAGAGTGAGGCACTTTAAATGTGAGTGCTTGCAAAACTCCCACTGCTCGCAAGGGCACTTCGCTCCTGCACGTCATCTCTCTTTCTCCCCCCCATCTCTCCTTCCACCCTTCTTTCTCCCCTTTCCATTCGCCCCTCAATTCCCTTTTTCCATCCCTCCCTTCATCGCTTTCTCCTTTGTCTCTAAGCTCTCACCCTCTATCCCCTATCTATCCATCTCCCTCTTCCCCCTTACCCCCCTCTCACTCTCTTTCTCTCCCCTTCCCCTCACTAAAACAGTAGGACGCTTAACCTTGATAACAGTGAGATTTTTCCCCCCTCAAAGTGACACACACACACACACACACACACACATATGCTGGAGAAGTGCTTTGCCAGCATGCCAGGCCGGTCCAAGGGACGGCCGTACCCTTCGAGGTGAACAGGACACTGGGAAATGCAGCAACAACAAAACCCTCGCATACACAGGCTCAATCTCTCTATAACAAATACACAAACACGAGTGCTCACCTGCATACACACACACATGCGCGCACACACCCCAAATCCAACTCTCTTCAGGGCCATCTTAAAACAAGCTTTTAAAAGGTCTTTTGTCAGCTGACATTGAGAGAGTTCGGGTGATCCTGAAACATCATACACACACCGCCACACACGCACGAAGGTAGGCAAAAGGAGAAGTGAGAGAAATGAAACACATTAAAGGTGAAGTTGCCTGCTGAGAATTTATGATTGCAATACGCTAGAAGATACACACATAAACGTCACGCCACAGTGACAGGTAAATGAATACGGGGAAGTAAAATGTCGTTTTTCAGAAACAAACCTGCAGACACACACACAGGCGCCCTCCCGAGAGGAAATTAACAACGATAAATGCAAAACTGTTAAGTTGTCAGCGAGGCTTCTTCCTCATTAGATGAGTTTCTCACGAAGACTGGAGTGAAAAACACGGATCTTCCGATCTGGTGATTCGGAACTTTCCCTTCACACAAACCCTGAGAAAATGCACCGTCACAAACAAAAACACTCTGGGCTTTATGTGATGGCGCAAAAGCTACCTTATACTGTGCATTACAGCACGGTGTCACAGGATGTATAAGACACTTGAACTCAGCATTGAGGACAGTTGCAGTGAGACAGTGTCAGAGAGGACACGGTGTCACAGTACCCGCCTACATCACCAGGTATCAGGTGAAATTCAGCAGTTTTTTTTTTTCTGCTCATAAGGGCGGCATGTGTACTCAGTTCCTCCTTAGGAGCATGTGCAGTTTTTACGGTGTGGCGTGCACAGAATCGCTGAAACCTGGCTGGTGTTTACCTCAAAGTCGTTGGCCTTGTTGTAGTGCATGTTGAGGGCTCGGAAGAGCTCGCAGTCTCGGCTGACGCTCAACTCCTCTGCTCCGGTGACTCCGTCATTGATGGACTGCCGGGCAAACTTCTCCATCTGAATGTAGTAGAACTCCCGGAAGTTGCTGAACCACTTTATCAGCTGGGAGGTTATGCAGCGGTTAAACTGGAATAAGAGATGAGGGAGGGTTTAGCACGTTTTAGGAAGACTGCTTCACACGAAATTCAATTCAAAGACATTTTGAAATATGCAAATACGCTTCGTGCAAACTTTACAAAGACAAGGCTGTCTTCTGTAGACCTAATTAAGCTGTTGGATTTGAGCGTGAGGGGAGAAGAAGTGTAAGGATGACACAGTGTCTTTTCATATACGAGAGCTGAAGCGTGATCTGAGGTGGCGAGAAACCCGGGTTATGGAGTGAGGGAAGATAATAGAGATATTAACTAAGACAGCAAGCCGTGAGGGGGGCAAGGCGAGAAAAGAGGGAGTGGAAGAGAGTGTATGTGTGTGGCTGTGGTTCATCTTCCCCGCTGGGAGCAGACCTCCCCCCTATCATAACCCTGAGAGTGGAGGGAGAGGTGGAACAGAGGGGGTGAGACCGCAAACACATAATTGACCAGAAAAACGATTAAGTCATCATCTGAAGCGCCCTGGCCCGCGGGGGGCTCAAACATGTACTTAACCCCATTCACCAATTACACTCTGATCCTCCTCCCCTTTCCGCACCTCCCACACAGGAAGAAAGGAGAAGAAAAAGAGCAAAGAAAGAAGGAAAGGAGGAAGAGAGACAGAGATAAGCACTGTGGCTATCTGATCTGTGCCGCTCGGCTGGATTCAATAGGGCGAGGTAAACCTACTAAGAAGCTCTACGGGTCTCCCAGCTCTTTTTTCCGGCTGGCCTCATCAGTGAAAACACACTGTCTAAACATCCATACAACTAGATAAGGACACCAGGGGCTCAGGATTTTGCCTAACCATAAAATGTTGCACTCAAAGTTGTAATTTAATTCCTAAAAACACATACACACAGAACATTTTTGCTTTGCTGCTCAGACTCCTTGAAACTGCTTGAGCTCAAAATTTTGAAAAGCTTGTACCCCTAAACCATCGCCCACATCCACACACACAAAAATACACACACACACACACACACACACACACACACACACTCACAGGCCTTCACTCCTCCCTCCTTTCTGCTCTTTCTGTGGTGCTTGAAGAATAGGAGGACAAAACGCTACTAAACGCTGAGCGGACTGCTCGCTGGGGAGGCAGAGCGGTTTTGACATGGAGATTAGACTCTGGCCATTGTTCGACAACACAGACACACAAACACACAGACACACACACTTTGTAATCTGGGATGGCAGTCAAACACACGCAAGCGCACCAAAATGGGAGGAACCAAACGGGCAGAAAAGTTGGGGAACCAGAGGTGGTGAAACAGCCGCACCAAGGTGGAACAGGGCTAAAGGAGTGGGCCGTGCCTTTCTGGAATGATCAGCGGATGACATAATGGCGGAGTGGAAAAGAATAAGTCCGCTCGACATTGTTTGGCAGGGGTTTAGGAGGGTGTGTGCAGAGAGGAGGGGTAGCATGGCGGCTGTCCTAAAGTGCAGGGTGAGCATAAATGGGGTGGAGGGGAGGGTTGCAAGAGAGGAGGATGGGTGCAGGTCAGTGCTGTCGGACAATGGCGTTTCACTGGGGGTGGCGGTGCGGGGGGTAGAGGGTAGGAACGTGAGCAGTCAGCAAGCTGGGGTCGTGACATCAGAGTGTCAAACAAACAAACTACTGACACTTACAAATACCTGGGCTGCACGGGGCTATTCTTAAACACACATAATGCAGCAGGCTGGCGAAGTGTGACGGTGCACAAACGCGTTGTTTCACTTAAGTTGTCAGTGTAGCGTAAAGCATTTCTCGCATTCTATTGGGGGCAAATTAGTGAATTGGTGTTTGTTTGGCGAATCCACGAGACCGTGCGTGTGCGTGCGCGCATCTGAGCACATGCACAATTGAGGACTACATACTGAGATTGAAGTCAGTGAAAGAGTTGCCATCGCTCATGCAGGAGACCTTAGGTGTCACTACAGCTGAGTGACGGACACATTTGTCACTTCGGACAAAGATTACTTTATTATACCGACAGCTTGGGAGAAGATGTATTAGGGCTCGACTGCAGTAGCACAGGGCATACAAAAAAAAAGATACAATATTTACTAGAGTGCAGGTAAATACACTAAATTATATTATAGCCGCATTAACTGCACTCAATACACTCAGGGATTTAATTTTGGCAAGTCCCCCTACAGCTTCCAGCAGTCTTGGTTCATTAAGTTGCTGGTGGGGGGACCGACACCCCCTGATAGCAGCTAAGGACGAGTGTGTTCAGTGTAAAAGGAGGGAATCGGTTCAAAGGAGCACATCACTGCAGCTCCTTAATCAGAGCTGGCAGGGGTCAGCCAGCACAGACATGAGATGCAGTGAGGAAAACGTCTGTGTGTGCATGTGCGAGTCACACACACACACACACACACACAGCATATAAGCATATATAAAGGTGTGTGTGTGTACGTGCACTCACTTGGCTGAGAGGCAGATGAGAGAGAGACAGTGAAAGCGTGTTTCTCACACTCACACTCGAGAGCCTGTGAAAGGTCAGCGCTTAGTGTTAAGAGCACAAGATAGAAAGCGCCGCACACACGCTCACACGCATGTTGTGCTCATGCACAAACGCATACTTAAGACCACAAAAGGAAAACACTGCAGTATCTTTAATCTGAACCATATTAGTAGCCTGCCAAAAGTATTCCAGTGCTTTGACTGTCACTCACAAACTTCACACGCACATCATTCATATTTATGTAGACTGTTTTAGATTAGATTTTGTTTTTTGTGGTGTGGGGTTTATTCAGATGTTATTCAGATGCTGAAAGGCATGCAGATGAAAGGCCAAACTGTCTCTCTCGCCAACATTTTCTCTGATATGGTGGTCAACAATGGAGCAGAAAGCACACAGATGACCTCAGAGCGCTAAGCTACCATCCAGAACAACCGGAGAGGAGAGCAGAAAGACAGAGAAGCCTGTGCGGGCCTCCCTCGCTCTCTTTCTCGTTCTCCCGCTCTCTCTCTCGTAAGCCCCTTCACAGTCATCAGGGCTTTCCAACGTTTCCTGTTTTCGCAGGAGTGAATTGTGGGAGATAATCTCTGGCTGCCTATTGGCTGACTGCACACAAAAAGCGGCCCTGGAAAGCAGGCTTTTGTTACTGCGGTGACTCAAAATCCAGCCGCTGGCTTTTCTTTCTCCCCGGCCCCGCCGAGGCGCACATACCATGCCACACCATCAGCGAAAAAAAGAAAGGAGAAGGAATGACATATAGAAAAGAGAAAAACCGTCCTGGCCTCTGCTGCCGCCACAGCACATGACTGGCCCAAATGCTGAGGCTTGTTGCTAAAAGCCACAGAGAGATGGACCAGAAAAATAAAAAGTGCAGGTGAGGGAGGTTGTGGCTGCTTGAAAATGAAAGCGAAATGTAGAAAAAGCAGCAAAATCAAAGCTACCTATAATTCATATACTGTAAAGCCAAAGTACAATAACTTTAGCTGACTTTATTAATTGACTGAATACGTTTATCTAATATTTCATTATTCGCCAATCATTATAACAATATCCGTAACAATAACAGAGATGTCTTCGAGCTAGTGAGAGGATATTCTGTCATATCAACAATGGAATCGTGACAAAACATTTAAAAAAACACCTCAAAGTAAAGAAAGAAAGTCATAAAAGAAGCTTAATGAAGGGGAACAACAGTCATGGCGTCCTCCACTTGTTAGGGCAACCCACTTCCCACGTTCACAGGGTTCTTGACAGTCCAGACTTGATTAGTCAGGACCCGATTAGCCTTCACGACTTTTTGTCTGAAGACAACCACTCGCTAAGAGGCTGCGCGGGGTGAATCTAATTAGATGGTCTCATTCCCATACATGTCTTCTAACTTACAGCTCGAGTCTATTGTCCTCCTCTGGAAACAAAAACAGACCAGTGTGTGACTCATAATCCCCTTAATTATCTTGACCTTGTTTAAGTATCTGATGAGGCCATTCATGAGGAGAGGCCACCTCCATGGGAATGATTAGTCACTGGAGCAAAATGGTTAAAAGCCTTCAATATTAAGTGTTTGCGCTGTTTAAAAAAAAAAAAAAAATAGAACAGGAAAATTGAAATCAGTCTGAAGCTGTAATGTTGTTTTTTTTTTTTTTTTTTTTTTTTTAAATGATGTGAGAATTTCCAAACATCCAAAGAAATCACGAGTGAAAGTCAAGTGAACCGCGAGTCACGGTTGGTGGTGACAGCACACAAGAGCAGAGGGGAGAAAAAAAGGGAACCGTTATCTTCTGATTTGAATGAGAAAACCTGGGTCTGTCACAGTGTTTACTCCTCTGTGTAGTCCAAAAAGAAGCATACATACATAAAAAAAAAAACCGATAACACAAAACGACCATGTTATCTACAACGGCCATTGTGTTACTGGTCCTTTTTTTTCTTGTGCAGTATTGTTCTTCCTTTTCCAAATTTTTCGTTAAACTCCCAAGTGGCGCTTGCACTTATCCCTTCCGTCTTCCCCGACTGAACTTGTTTGCTTCGCCTCTCCCTCCATTAAACCGTCCTCCTTACACCTGCTCAGATAACCACTCCTCTGTCTCTAGGCTCCATCCTCCTCTCTGCCCTCTCCACCCTTCCATTACTCATCCCGGTCTTTATCTTTAGAATACTTATAGGCTCTACAGCTCCCTCACGTAAACCCATTCCACTTCCTCTTCTTTCGTCTTTTGCATAAAGCCAATGCCTTAGTAAAGGAAACAACATCGTTTTAAGGGAAGACAAGTGTACATTGTTCGTGGCAACCGAAGCTGGCATATCACAATTAACAAATCAAACTTCCCCTTTTAAAGCAGGTGTGTTGGAAGTAGAGAAGAAACTGGAGCAAAAGACAAAGTCGGAGAAGGTGTCTGCCTGTCTTTCATTTGTTACACACGAGACAGCAAACAGAGAGATCGTCAAAGCAACATTAAAAGCAAATTATTGAAGGGTGTCTGGCAAAAATGGAAAGGTTTGTAAGGTCAAAGAAAGTCTGTAGATCATGAGCATGTTTTGGACTCACCTTGACATCAGAGAAATACATCTTGAGCATGTTAGAGCTTGGGTAGCGGGTATAGAAAAACATGAGCTTGGCCTTCTTCAGATGATTTGGGGAGAGACCTTCTTGGATCTGAAAACAGCTGGTATTAAGGAAAACGACAGTAGTTTGAGGGGGGAGAACATCAAAAATAAACTTCTACATCAAGCAAACACAGACATTGCCACAAACTAGAACTTGGTAATAAATGGCAGTAATTTTGGCAAGAAATAATCATTTGGATGGTGGGTAACCAAATTTCCTTTTAGGCATGAGTGCGGGGTTACTGCAGAGGGGGGTTGAGGAGGCTGAAGACAGTGCACCAAAGCAGAACCATTTGCTTGCAATTAGCATCGTGTGTATCAGGTGTGAGAGCGTCACGGTAAATAAAAAGCTGGCCAGCACTACAGCTCTTGCTTTTACATAAGGAGGCTCATTTCACAGTCAAAGCGAGCAAACGCCTTTGCCTACACCCTGTGCTAACCTCCGCCCCCCCCTAAAAAAAGGAAGAAGAAAAAAGGAGACATTTGCATATCACAGACAAAGACAGCAGTTAACGCCAGTGACGGGCAAGAAGGCCTAATGGCTTGGCGACAGCACATGCCAAGCCTGAATATGACTGTCTGATGTTGGCTTCATATCAGTGACAAAACAAGGTCTAGGAGATAGTCCTGAACACCGGCACAAAAACCCAGCTCGTGCTCACAGAGACTATATTCAAATACACGTCAGATTCCCTCGTCTTCCTAATGGATCGCCTGGATTGAGCAGCAGCGAGCGGATGGAGATGGGTTGGTGGGGGCACCTTGAGGGATAGCATGGTTCCAGCCTTCAATTACATCCCCCTCCTCCACCCCCTTGCTCCACCCCTGCCCCCCAGCTCCTCTTATGCTGCCAAACCCTTGGAGGAGCAAAAGAAGGAGGAGGAGAAGGAGAAGAGGGGCTCTGAGGCTTTGGACTCAGCCAGTGATGGGGAGAATGAAACACATCTGCGCCACCGAACGGCCCAAGCCATTTCCATGGTGAATTAACGGCCGTATAATGCAACTGATAATATCAATCTGGAGGATAAGACATTGAAAAGGGAACAGGGGATGGGGGGCGGGGGAACGTGTTAAAACCCCGGGCTGTTTCAACAAGGGTTTTCATCAGCGAGGCAGGGATTTATATCACACAGGAGATACAGCTCTAAGTTTTCCCGAAGACTGTTTACACTTGAGCGGACAGGATACATTGCTCGACATAATTTATGATGAACCGGGGTGACTGCGGCCGTTAAAATCAGTCAAGTGTCCAGATGTAGCTGTAACTATAGAGCGGGAAGAAGGCATCAGCTGCTCGATTGGATTGCCCTTGGCCTCGGGGTTACACGGCAAAGCCAGCAAATGCTGAACCACGCTGGGTTGGCTCCTTAAAGACCCTGTCTACTTTGTGTGATTCAGTAAGAGAGAGAGAGAGAGGGGAGAGTCAGTTGTATACGCAGCGAGGGTCTTGTGGGGGAAACCCTGGCAGGCTGGTGTTACTCTGACAGGCCTGGCCAAAAGAGCAGCACTTCACTTTCCACACCACACCATCTGCTCCGAGTGGAGGGGATACAATGGGATCTTCAGACAGAGCGAGCGAGAGGGAGAGGCAGAAGGAAAAGAGATCTCTGTTGCAATAAGGCAAGGTGGGATTTGTTTGAAGCCACGCTTTTACACTTAGATTAATTTGTTTTTGCTTTTTCAATTAGTATACGGGTCGCTTCATCCCCCCCCCCCCCCCCTCTCTCTACGTCCTTATCGCCGAAATTAAAATTTGTTCTAAGACAAAGATGTTAAGGTCTCACCTCTCCGGTTATATCACCATACCACCTCCACTGAGCCACCAATTAAGAAGCTTCATATTTCCTAATGAGACATTTCTATTTCCAATTCACTCACAGCTTGCAAATGTAATTGTGATTGGACTTAGGGGTGGTGTGCAAGGCTATTATTTTGTCATGATGGTGCACTCACACCAGCTGGCCCACTGTTCGCCTGCCACATCTGACAAGACATCATCATTCTCACAACACTTCCCCAAAGCCCAAAGTCATGAGAGGAAAATAGCTGCTCTACTTCCTAATTCCAGGTGTAAGGACAAGAAAATTTGGAGTCGGACTGTGAACAAATGAGGAAATTGATAGCAGCCATCTGCTCCACAATACTGCCGAGACCTGGTGAACTTGAACACACCTCGCAAAATGTCTGACAAGCTGTCCCTGACTTCTGAGGCTTAGGGAAAAAAAAAACACACTAATGGAAGCTGCTATAAAAACAGATGCAAATTCAAACAAACAAATTCATACATGTCACGCTAATTAAAATAAAGAATGCGCAAAACTATATCTCGTAAATGGCCAACTTTGCTTCGAAACCTGTGGATTGAGAAATAAAATATGAAAAAAATAAAAACAAGCACATGTCAAACACATGTGGACATGTTCTTTCGATTCTTTTCCATTTAAGAGTACGTCTGTTAATGCCCTGAATTTATAAATGCTACAATGAAAGCCACAGCATCTGGCATACGTGGTTTGATTGTTCTCTACTTTCTCTCAGTCTCTGTATGTCTCTCTCTTTTCATCCCTCCATCGGGAGCCTGTAGAAGCAAAGGATTATGGATCTCTGGAAAGCGTTCACCCTTGGGTCAGAAGACAAGACAAGGCGAGGTAATGAAAGATAAACAGCTCGCTGCAAACACCTGTTAACGTCCGCTTCAAAGAAAAGACAGAAAGGAGGGAGGAGGGGGGTGTGGGGGGTTGCAGGGAGGGAAAACAAAAAAAGAAGTATTTGGCTGCCAAGCAACAGCCGAAGGGCCCCCCGGGCTGTTGACAGATCTTTATGAAATGAAAAAAAGAGAGAAGAAACGACAATGATTGTGGGCTTTTTACAACAGCGATGGATGATAAGAGGAACACAAGAGAAAACACAAGCAATCATAAATATACATCTTTCCCGAATCCTCGGGCAAACCTTTTGTGACACGCACACACAAAAAGACACGCACACACGCATCCATGCACACAGACACACAAAAGGCTCTGCACTCAGGTGTGCACAAACGAGGGAACCAAAGTGTTAAGTGTACATATTCACTCGCTAATAATATCGACAACAGGTACAAAGCGGTAGGATTAATTAGTTAAGCACATAATGAACGTTAATGATACGAAGACAAAAAAAGGTAGTGTGACGCCAATCAAACTTTTATGAGGGTTAAGGGGTGTTGAATACTTAGGGACTAAGGAGGTACACAGGAAACGGAGAAGGCACTGAATGTTTAAGCTATTAGTCCCGTGTCCCCAGGGGATTCAATTTGAGCCTCCCATAGGGGATAGCCTCTTTATCCACAGGGCATGATTGGGGCACACAGGGGTTAAACTATAAGGCAGGCTATATAACACTATTGTGTGCCAAGTTCCAGGAAGCTATTCCCCTCCTTGCTCTTCCAGGCCATTTTTATAAAGAGAATTGGGGTGGTTAATGTCGTGGGGGGCCTAATCTTTTGCGAGTAAGCGATATGTGACAAGAAGGCTTTTAAAGCACTTAGGTTTGAAGATGGAAGAAAAAGCTGTAGGGTGCTGTGAGAAGGAAGAGGTATGAGTGTAAAAATAAATACAACAATGCAGTACAATGGAGAGGAGAACAGCAGTGGGAGGAAAAGTGATTCATCAACAATTTCTCACTTTCTTAGGCTAGTTTCAAACATACTCAAAAAGATTTGATTTTTAACTCTTTGTGGCTCAGATGCAGTGTTTCGAACCTGTATCTATGGGGAATTACCACCAGAAATCTGATTTTTTCCCCCCCCCTGGCTTACAGAGGCATGAGATAGTCTGATGCCTCTGTAAGTTGGGACCACACAATGTTAAAACATTTATTTATTTGGCCTTTCAAGCGTCAAACGCAGCTGAGACCGATAACACGCGCACACTCACACGCACACCACCCTGATTTGTTAAAGGATACATTGCTGCCTGAGTAGGGTGAGATGTCAGCCATGTCCTGGAGATCACTGCACTCAGACTTGATGAGGGACAGGGAGAGCCCCTCGGCTGTGCTGCCGGGGTGTGCTGGAGAACAAGAGCGATGGTGGTGCCCCAGGTGATGACCTGACGACATCTTGGTCCTCAAGCTGGTGCTTTCCCTGGACAGGTCCATGGAGTCTGGTGAATTACGGTCCTTGCCTGTATAACTACCTGGGGGTGCGCCAAGAGGACTCTGGAAAGGGTAGCCCATGAGAGGCAGTGGAAAGGGGTGTCTAAATGATGGGGGGCTGAAGCCCATGGAGGCAGAGAGTGAGGAGGGGTGAAGGGCGGGGTGGTGGTTTCCACCGTGGGCACCCACAGCTGAGGCCTGGTGGTGGTGCTCACTGGGTGTTTTCCTCACTACTAAGGGCAGTGCCTCAGTTTGGTCATTGGTTGCGCCGGGGATCCCGGGCATGCTGGTAAAGGAGTCGAGCGGATTGGGAATGATGACATCGCCAAAGCACTGCAGCCTCTGGTTGGCGGTGTGAAAGTTGGGGTTGTCTCCATTGACAGCAGAAGGAAATCTTTCAGGAGGTATGGAAAGTGTAGGAAAGGCTTGCTGAGGTGTAGGGCGTGGAGGCTTTGCAAACACCTTAACCACTGTGTCCACCACCTGGGTCATGGCAGAATTGAGTTCCTGCTTCAGCGTTTCTGCCAGCTGTTTGCCTTCAGCATGCATCGAGGAACCCGGACCTCCGTGTCCTTTGTTCCTGCTAAGCCCTTCTCTTCTTGGCTTCTCTCCGTCAGCCAGCAGGGCTTGCTCCTGAAGCAATGCCCTCGCCCTGTCTATGAAATGGCCCGGATCCAGGTCAGACATCTCATTGTCTGAGCGCAAGTCATCTCCACCCCGATCGTCACCTCCGTTATCAGACCTGGCTGGGCTGTCCTCTGACATGTTTCCTATGTCATTGTGGAGGTCGTTGTGTTCTGAGTCATCAGTTGAGTCGTATATCTGAAAGAACTTCTCCTGCAGCTGCCGTAGTTGCTTCTGCATGTCCTCCAGCTGCAGTTTGAGCTGCCGTCGCTCTTCCTGCTTCTGTTCCTTTCTCTGGCATACCAGCTGGGTGAAGCTCTGCTGTTGCTGCTGTGGCAAACGCTGTTTACGCTTGTTCTCTCGGCTACTGCTGCACACCTCGCCTCCCCGTGGGCTGCTGGGGGCCTGCTGTTGAGACTGAGGAGGTGGGCAGTCCAGCTCCATGTCCCGTTCTCCATCCATATCATGGTCACGCTCATGACGGGTAGCAGCAGGTACTACCACGCTGGGGGAATGGCTCATGCCACGGATAATGTTCTCTACGCGAGCTCTCTTGGCACGCAGGTGTTCATCATTGAGACGTTCTATGTCAAAGGTGGCCAGGCCAGGAGGACGGCCAAATGGTGACAAACACTCTTGTGGGGTGCTGTCCTGGGAGGAGTTACTGCAGGCATCCTCTTGGGGAGCATCAGAACTTGCATTAGAGAGCCCTGATCCAGGGAAGCCAGAGTCCCCTCTATCACCCCGGTCCCCTCTTTCTCCCCTCTCGGGCCCTCCTCCATTTTTGGCGATGTTATTCTTGAGAAGCTGAGAGATAATGGTGGTGCCAGGGAAGGGCATCATGGTGTCCTCGTATGAGTTGGCCCTCTTCAGTAGCTTTCGGAGTACATTGGACTTGGACTCACTGTCACTAGCTGACACAACGCCAGGCCCACCATGTGGCTGCACAACGGAGCACTCCATGGAGTCGGTGTCTGATCCGTGGTGAGAATGAGAGCTCAAAGAGTTCATGGCACTAAAAATGGCTGCTTTGGCGCGGGCAATGTTATCAGTGGTGGCTGTGGTGACTGCTGCTGTGGAGGAGGATGTGCTGCCCACGGTCCGCTTAACACCAATGTCCACACGTCTTCGCTTGGTCTGTCTGTTCAGGAGGGAGTCGCTGTCATGGTCCGGCATCACGGGCTGCTGCTATTGGGCCATATCCCACACACCCAGTCCTCTAGGATCAAAGCCTCTGAGTACCTGGAGGGGGAAAAAAATCACAGCTGCATGACTCACCAAAGTGAAAAATATTTTCAGAATCTAACTCCCTCACTTCGGCCTGTCCTTAAGCAAGAACCAAAGCTGTACCAAAAAAAAAAAAAAGAAAGAAAGAAAAAAGCTTAAACATTTTTTCATATACTGAAAAAGTCAGAATCCGTTAACCTCTAGAGAATTGGAGTAGCCGATTCGATGGGTCTAACCTAAAGATATTTTTCTCAAAGCAGCAGGGAGTACCTCGTCTTAGTTTCTGCAAGTGATGAACGTTAAACATTCATGATTACATTTAGGTAGTAAGGACACAGGGCTAAAGGGAGACGGGGTCAGAATTAGGCCTTGGCTCGACATTCCAGGGCAAAGTCCTACATTTTATCCTGTCCCATGTTACATGCTGCGCGACACTGAACCAATTCCCACGGAACACAAAGCTGCATAAAATTATGATAATTACTTAAGTACTTGTCCTCATTTCCATGATTGTGCAGTGAGAGCCAACGTAGGAGCTCACAAAATCAAATAAAAAGAAACAGGGTTAAGATCATCAAAAAACAAAAAAACATGCAGGAGGATGCCGTACACATTCTACATATCACTGCACACACTTTACTGAAGCCTAAAACGCTGTCGGTCAATTCAACAAGAAATTTCAAAATATTTAAAACCACGTTTAGTCTTTGCGCAATTGTAAAAGTCCTGCATTCACATTAATCAATATGGCCATCATATCGTACTCAATGGGAAAAGTGACACAAAAAAGAAACACAAAATAGGCCTATTGATTATGGTGCCAGCATGAGCTCACTTCTGTGTTTTTTGTTTGTCTTTTCATCTGGCAAGGGCAGTTAATTCTGCTCAAATGAATAGGTCACGCGGGTCAACTCTGGCAAGGAGCAACTTAAAGCGCTCTTACAAAAAACCCTAATGCCCTTCTGAAAGCAAAACGTTTTGTCAGTACAGGGCTGCATCAATAATGCTATGTAAGCAGCGGTGGCAGTGCCTCAGTCAGAGCCATATCAGATGCAGCCTATCTCAAATGTTATTGTCAGAAACAATTTAATATTTCTGTAAAAAAAATTACATATTTTGAGGTGAGTAATTTGTGAATTGTTTCAGTGTTTTCTTAGGATAAAAGTGTAGGTGGACATTTTTATTTTTATTTTTAAACAAGACAGTTTTTGTCAGGACTCGCAATGGCTCAGTCAGAAAATGATAAAATCTAATGAATTTAAGGTAACTTAATTTTTTATAGTGTGCAAACATAAAAAATATTGATTTGGCTCACATGGAAATGCAGCTGCAGTCATGTCACATGGCGGATTCAGATCTATGTTTATAATTTAACATTCAAAGGCATTCATTTCAAAGGCTCTCTTTGAAGTGCAAGTGAAAGCAAACAGCAGGAGAAATTTCTCTCTTTTGATTCAGGAATACTTTTTCCTCAGCTACAACTAAAAGAAATGTATCATCTTTACATTGTCAGTGCATGTGAAAAGACTTTTTAAAAGACTTCTGTCTTGCCACTAAGGCCCACACTTTCACACTGCATGCACACACACACACACACACACACACACACACACACACACACACACACACACACACACACACACACACACACACACACACACACAACATCGCTGTTGGCTTTGTTGCAAACTGTGCAGTGTGGTGCACATGTTGCACATGGTATTTGATGTAATTCAGGGAGGAAAAATTACATTTTGTAGCAGATAAAACTGTGAAAGTACAGACTTACTGGATGCACACTGGGTTAAACTGTGACACCAGTATTCTAAAATAAAACATTTGATAAATGCCTTTGGCTCAGGTCGTGATAGCCATATCCAGGCATACAGACAAGACCTGATACATCCACACGAGTAAAAAAAAAAAAAAAAGAAAGAATGAAAGAAGAAAAAACGCACTTCACTGTCTCGGGAAACTTGCTTGAAATAGTCACCAGCACCTGTCTTTGCCGAACACGCACCTGTCCCCTATTGCCCATGCGCACTCTCACACTCTCCCGTTCTCTCTCTTAAAGAAAAAAAAAAACTTGCAACAATTTTAAGCATCTGTCATACTCACATAGAGAAATTCACTCAAACTTAAAGGATACACCTTAATTAAAAACTCATAAACAATACACGCATAAAAGGACCATTTAAACCTCTCACGGAAAAAAAGGAAAATGCAAAAAGTTTTTTTTAAAGGAGCAAAGTTCAAGTTTTAAACTCAATTAAAAATAATTCTTTAAGGTTTGAACTAAAAGTCCGGCAACATTTCTTCAAGTGAGACTGAAATCTGTTGGTTTGGATATCTGTTTAGTTGCCAGCGAACAGACTTGGATATCAAAAGAGTTGCGCACACAATCGAAACACTGCGCTTTATCACATCTGTCCTAGAGAGCTACCGCACAAGATAGAAACCCCATTTACCAACCGGGAGGGCTGAGTACCTCGGTAGTTTACTGTGCAAGACTCTTTGTTTGACTTATCAATTAAAAAAAAAAACCCGTAATGAGTCGAAATAAGACTTAGCCAATGGGACAAAGACAATATGAGGTCATAGCAAATTCACAGTTTACAATAAGCGCGGAGGAGAGCCAAACACATGAAGCCTAAAAAAACAAAAAACAAAACCCAAAACAAAACCAAAAAACCAACCAAAAACAGCCCTTGTTAGAAATCACGATTCCTTTCGCACAAAAACTCGCTTCCCAAACTTACTTTTTTAAAGTTGGGAAATCAACTTGATCTCTGTGCTTTGATGAGGAAGGCTGGGCTACCGCTCGCAAATCATCCTCGAGACAAACACGGGCTGCTCGCGCAACTCTCACCACAGATCAAGATGAGGGTACGAAACAGAGCAAATAATGTCGTATCGAAATGATTAGCAGTTGATTACCATAATAAATTTCCCCGTTAACGATGTTTGATTTGTTTATTTTTTCCGCCCACCGTGCGCAGGCGAGGCAGAACGAGAACAAGAGAGGGAGGTATCCGAGGACAAGGTTACTTACCCTTTTGATGAAGAGGGGGACAACCTGAACTCCTGCGGGGGGGAAAAATGAGAATACGCGCAGGGCACCGAGGATTGTTGTATGCTGGAATATAACAGTGTCTCAGAGAATGAAGAGCTGGAATAAAGTCGGCGACGCGAGCGAAAAGAACAAAATAGGGGAAAAATATAGAAGATGAAAAGAGCTCTTGCGCGTCGGTCTCTCCCTCTATCCTGTGCTGTGTGAAAGAGTGAGAGACATAGAGAGTATGCTAGAGAGAGAGAGGGAGAGAGAGCGCGAGACCGCGTGTATGTGTGTCTCCGAGGCGCACTGGATGCAGAGGACTGGATGCTGGAGCGCTCCTCCGCCACTAAGATCCACTTTAAGACACGGCTGAAGGAAACAGGAAGACGTGCGCGTCATGAGCGGCGTGATGTAACGGTCGCAACCTACCAATAAGAAGCGTCCGTCGGGTCCGGAGAACAACTCGCTGAACTTGACCAGAGAATGGGACTTGAGCATGCTACCAAAGAGAGAGAGAGAGGAGGAGAGAGAGAGAAAAAAGGAAATAGCAGTCTTACTAATGTTTCTTCACAAATCACCGACGACGCGAGTAAGAATCGTTACACACTTTGACATGACACTTCTTAAGCAGCGGGGAAAATCACAACACACAGACACACACATACACATGGCTATGTTATTTATTTTCATGGTTATTCTTTAAAAAAAAAAAAAAAGAAAGTTTCTGTAATAAACGGTTTAAGTGCTGCGTAGTCCCAGGAAATGTGGAATAAAGTGTCAGTAGCTTCAGCCAAGAATTTTGAATGTTTTTGAAATAATAATTGTTGGGAATATGAATCAAATAAATTGATTCATTTCGAAACGGATTAAAAATCATATTAAAGTTATTGTTAACAGTAAACGTTGTACCGTTTTTACGCAAATGTCTCCAGACATCTTTCAGCCTTCGTTTTATTTGTTTGCAATAAATTTCAAATTAAAGGTCTCTTTTGGAATCCAGTTTTTTTTAACCCTTCTGTTATTTCAAGTTTCGATCATACTCGATTAGGCATTCTTTCAAACCCAGCCATCTTTAATGATTGGAATATAATAATATTAACTGTGTAATTTGATCCTTGTATGTCAGAGGAAACTATGCACGGCGTTTTTTTTTTTTAAGATCAGTCATGGGTATATACCGCATATACTTTTTTGTTTTATTTTTATTTTTCCGGCAAAAACACTGCCACACGTTTAGACCGTGCATTCTCGTGGGGGACAAACAAGTTGGGGGTCACTTGAGTATTGGGGGATAAAAATGGCATGTAGAGATATTTTACGCACGCGGGTTTCTCATTGGTTGCACCCAAGTCTGATTAATGGACGAGTAAAGCAAAGCAGCACATCACGCTTACAGCTCTGCTTTTGAATTCAGATTATCCAGAGAAGCCACTGTCTGAAGAAAACTAAACATCACTTTTGTAAAAAGCTCAATTAAGAGCCGAATATCGTCACGAAGCTTCTGTCAGCTTGCTGTCACTAAAATATCCCCCCTAAAGATGAATTCTAACCTGGTGGTAAAACGAAGAAGAATAAAGAAAAAGAATTTACCTGTATGTTTGCAAACCAAATGATTTTCAACATATTATTAGTTTTTCCACCCACCTGTAACACAACCTTGCGCACAGTGACACCTGATCCTTTCCACGAGGCTTCTGATTTATGAAATGATGACGGCTGCTCGCTCTCAGTCCTCCTGCTTTCTTACAAACTGGATGCTTCATCATAACACAGCCGCTTTTGCGCGCGGCTAAACAAATGTTTTAACCTTCGACATTTACAACAGGTGATATTCACAATTTTTTCTTAATATTACGAACATTTTACTGGGGCTGGATTTAATGTTTAGGATGGAGAGAATTATTTTATTCGATTGTTTTTGAGGGTACATGGCACATTCATCTATACTGCTGATCTTACGTTCCAGGTTGGCAAATAATAGTTTTCAGAAGAAAATTATTATTATAATTAAAATTATTATTATTATAGTAACGTAAAAACTTGATTTTTCATTTTTTTCTTTCTCAAATTATATTTAACAAATGTTTTTAAAACGGTTTAAAAAGTTCTTGCACAATTGCTCATGAAATCAGCTATTTTTATTCCATGCTTCTCGCTTCGGATCCATTTTGTTGCACGTTTTTCTTTTTTCTTTTTCTTTTTCCTTCTTTCTTCTTTCTTTTTTCTTTTTTTTTTTTTATCCTACTGAACAAACAGGATCCTAAAGTACTTAACGAGAAATCTTATTTTCCATATGCCCCTCTGTCAGGCGCCAAAAAGGAAAAGGCGAGTCTCTTTTCCATGTCGCAAGCAAGTGTTTTTTAGGACGAACGAATTGCAACGAAGTCAGCAAAGTTTGGTGTCTGGAGTGGCTTTTCCAAAGCAGGTGTCCCGCCCCCCCTCCTGCTCCCTAACTGGCCTGTGGCTGATTTGGCCTCGGCTCCCCTGGGTGCCGTCGGTGCGCACACAGGCTGGAAAAACAGGCCGGGACATTAAAGAAAGCGTGTTTGGAAAAGGAAGACTCGGATGAGGTGTAGAGGAAACGTGTGGTTTAACACTGGCTGCTCTTATCGCGGCCCATTCCAGGTGGATCAACCCGTGGATTTGTTTCAAACTCCCTCTCTCCTCCCCACCACCACCACCTCTTTTGGATCGAGTGCGACACACCTCGATGCCCAAGACTGATAATACGCTCTGACATTGCGCACTGATGGCCGAATTTACTGACATATTTATTAGAGCTGTGCCCAAATGCAGAAGGAGGGAGGCTACAAAAACAATATTTCTCCCAGAGGTGTTATAAAGCCACATTTTTATCTCGTGCTGAGTGGTAATAAGTGCACGCACTCGGCGCATGGTATGTCGAAGTGGAGAGGAGCCAGTGGATTTTTCCTTAGTATGAATTTTGATCAATGTCGCCATTATTATTATTATTATTATTATTATTATTATTATTATTATTATTATTATTAAGCCGGTGGAGATTTCATGAATTTAAGTTTCCTGAATTAATGAAAGAATGAATATTATTTGGCAGAAGAAGAAATCTCTTGAGCAGCAGTTATAAAATGACCTTAATCAGATAATGACTTGATGAGCTCCTACAACAGCTCATTTCTTTTCAGAGAGACAGTTTTTGGAGAAATGAGAGAGCGACACACAGAGAGAGAGAGAGAGAGAGAGAGAGGGGGGGGGGGGGGGGGGGAGAGAGAGAGAGATTTGCGAAATCATAAGCAGGGCGAGATGGTAGCGCTAAAAGCTGTTTTGTTCCGGAGAGGTCTCCGGGTCCCTGAATAAAAAGGTTTAGGAGACAGGACAGAGGAGAGGAGAGGAGGATTTCGGGATTCGAGTGTAATAAGTGAGTAGGAGTCTGAAGTCCTTGTTGGGCCTCATGTCCAGGACTTAATGTATTCAGCTTTCACGGCGGAGATGAGGATGCAGGAGGAAAATGTGCACTTGTTTTTGTGGTCAAGGTAAAATGGAATCTGAAATATAAGAAAGCTCCATAAGGCCCCAGCGCTGTAGTAAAATAACAGCAATTTACACATGTTTATTAATGATATTACTCCTTGGCTACCGGGTTGTGATAACTGGCACAGTGTGTTTACCCCCCCACTCCGCAACCACTACCACCCTCCGTGACCCACATCTCTCTTTCTAGGCTACAAGTAGTGGCGATTATGGAGGCGTGTGCTTGTGCGCGTGCGTGCAAGAGGTGGCGGGGGTTGGGGTCATCCTCTATCGCCTGTTTTATGGCAGTTCACACGCACGCACACAAAACACACACTATCTTAAATTCAAATATGCTTTATTTGCATGAATGGGTATTGGCCATAGCTGCAGAAGCAAATGTATGACACAACATAAAGAGAAGCTAACAGGGAAATATGAGATGCATGTGCAAACCAAACACGGAGCAATGATAAACAGTGACACACACACACACACACACACACACACACACACACACACACACACACACACACACACACACACACACACACACAGCCATGCACACGAAGACTGCACATGTAAAAATATTTCCATGTATATATATATATGTTTATTCTGACATTCGGGATAAGGTCTGGGGGATAAAACACACCTTTCTACAGATTAACCCAGTTTCCAACAGTTAGATATGAACCTGTTCGCTCAAACATCTCATGGATCTTGTCAGGCCTGCCTGAAAATAATAGCCAATTAAAAGAATGCTGCTCAGTGAGGCTGACGGGAATATGGCTGCAGTCGAACTCATTAAAATCACAGATGCCGCATATTCCGAACATCGTACATCTGCTTTGGACGCGTAAAATCTGACTATAGCTTTACGTTAACGTGTCGCTCTGATTTCTGTTAAGTCTGAGTAAATTATTTCTTGGAAGAATCTTTTTCTTTTTTTTTTAAATCATTGGCTATGACGGGAGCTGGGCTAAAGTCAACAGGAACGAAGGGCGCACTCACACATATCAGCACACACACCCACACACACACATACAGAGGGGCACACACACAGCGCCTTGGAGGTGCTTGGGCGAACAGACATGCTGGGAAATCGCCTGGAACTGTATTAAGCCTGACGTCCTTAAAACAAACAATGGCACCATGAAATAAGGGCTTATGCGCTCAAAGTCAAAGAGCCCCTTTAGCAACTCTCTCTGTTTATCTCTCCCTCTGTCTGACACACACACAAGCTCTCTCTCTCGCGCGCGCACGCACTCACCATTTCTTGGGGGGTTACACACTCAGGCTCGCAGCTCCATCGGGAGGGGACCAACTTTGCTCCTATGAACTCTCACCTGTCAACATGGAGCAGAGGACTTTACTTGGTAAACATGAAAGGACTTTAGCTGTTTACTTCTGGCGGTGACTTAGCCTGATTTATCCCACTGCAAAGCCACGGTCACAGCTAGTTATGCGAGTGCTTTTCAAGGCGAGGTTAAATCCACACCGATCCCCGTTCAATAATGGGACGATTTGAATGCGTAGCTGCATTTTCAGCGACTTCAGTTATTTCCACTGGTCACCTGTCTGTGCTAGTCCAAGCTGATTTGACTGGATTAAAGTGACACATCCAGGTAAACGTTTGGTGTGGCTTAAGATGCCATCGCCCCATATAAGTTATGATTACACTAAAAATCTCGTCATTTTTCGAATTTAAAAACAACTCTTTACCAATGAACTCTGATCATATGTTTTTTTCCCCCCAAACATGGTGGCCCCGTGTCCACAAATAAAGCAGCATCACCTTCTATGTTTTTCGGTGTAGTGTGGCATCAAGCTCTGCATCTGCACCACCTCTGCCTGCAGTTCTTTTCTTTTCCCCCCATTTAAAAAAAAAAAAAAAAACTTCCACAGCCACAGAGCCCCCGTCTGAATATGCTGTTTGAAAAAAAAAAAAGGAAAGGCAAGAGCTGTAGCAGATAAGCGGCGGTCTGTTTTCACTCCTCTGATCAGCGGTAATTATATTTGTTGGCGTGGAGGCAAGTGGTCCTCCCCGGGGGGCGTATTGTACTCGACTCACTCCATGTCATAAAACAAAATTACAAGGAAAGGAGAAGATATCCTACAATAACAGAGGCGAGTCATGAAATCAAAGAGGAGCTAAATTAAATCTGAAGAGGGGGGGGGGGGGAAAGTCACGGAAAATACATTAGTGCTATGAAGGACAAGGGCAGGGGGCCTCAAATAAAACGCAGGTTAATGAGTTTTTAATAGCTTCTACGACTATATGGTTGGTTAACAGGCACACATACACCTACCCTGACACACACACACACACACACACACACACACACACACACACACACACACACACACACACACACACACACACACACACAAAGCCTTCTCCACCTCACTGAGACGTTTAAGAGTAATTAGTGATCATTTAAGCTTACCTGTGCTTCAGCCTATCCGCACTTACCCAAATACTATAAAGAGAGGCGTCTATATGGTCTATAGTGACAGGCTTAAGTAGCTTTAAAGTGCCTCTCTCACCACATATTAGTCTCCGGTTATAAGTTTAGCTCTTTGAAACAGTCTGCTCTCCTGTTACAGTACTGGACATTCACACTTCTCCTCCTACCTGTTGGCACCCTCTTGCCTGCTTTATGTATCTGTGTAACCTCTGACCTGCAGCGTGGATGTCTGGCCTGCTTTACCCAGCAGGACCTCCCCAGCAGAGTGGCCTTTCGCTGGTGACCTCTCACTGACCTCTCACACCAGAGGAGCTCAGTCTGCCTTAGCAGAGGTCAGCGGGAGGGTAAGAGTTATAATTGGCCTGTAAACACATACATGGAAACAGAGACACACATAAACACATACACAGACTAACACTCACCTTTGAGGAGAGTGCTGATTTCTGGTTACTCGTTACCAGCTTATCAAAATAAACACAACTCAAATAGGGAAATATTGTTATTCTTGTGCTCCTCTGTGTGTCTGCTCACTGTAGTTACTTTGCAAATTAAGATTTGACATCAAATTAAATTTACCTAGTTTATGGACTGTGACGGTCCATTCTTATGTATATTACCCAGTACATAAATTTACTATACTTAGATCACATTAAAATGCAAGGAGATGTTATACCATTGAGTTATAATGCACAATGTAGGGGTCATTTTTGTGACTTTTACTTAAGTAAAGGATGTCACTACTTGTTCCACTAGTGTGAATTTCACCATGACATTACTTTACTGTCTCCCATAGTTTTTCTATTAGTTACTGTGTTTTACATTACCTATAGGATCGAGTGTTAATGTATGCATGTAGCTTGTAATTACGCACCATCTATCCTCTGTTGGGCCATGCATGAACATGCCCCAACCACAGGTTAAAAACCAGCAGCCTCAAACTGCTCATTTAAGTTAATGCACACACACACACACAGAGGGCACGCACACTCGAGAATCTGCTGTGCATATACACGGGCTCATGTTAATGCAAACGCGTACACACGCACACGGCGTTTTCAAAGGCTTCCCTGTGGACAGAAGCGTCTGCCAGCGCTGCTATAAATCACATTGAGGCTGGTGCTGAGGGCAAGGCGCACCTTGTCCACATCGCCCCCACTCCTGGGCTGAATAAACCATAACATCCTGCCTCTCGTGCTGCCCGACGCCCTCTGAGCATGACCCTAGAGGAGACCCCCCCCCCGCCCCGATGCCCTCATCTGCCCTCATCTGCCCTCCTCCTCCTCACTCCATCCCCGTCATTGTTCCCCCCTCCTTTCCAGTCTAACTTGTCTATCTTTAGGAATTTTAGCTGTTGCTGTGGACTTTTGGGCAGGGCTCTGTTTACTTGGAACAATACACAACCCCCTCCTCATCTTAATTTAGGACCTTTTTTCATTCCAATGACTTCCTGCTAAAAGAGTGGGATTAGTGAGGGGGGGAGCAGAGAGAAGGCGAACACTGAACAGCAAAACAGCAGGAAGCAAGCATTTATGGTGGTGGGCGGGGGGGGGGGGGGGGGATGGGATGCTGACACCCTCATCCTGTCGTGTGCCTACTTGGCACAGGTGTTCTCGGCCAATCAGCTCCCTCTGTTCCATTTACCTCAGGGTGTGCCGAATTTGGCTGAGAAGGTGCACCTTCCTTTCATGACCCTCTCTGGAGGAAGTATAATGTTTCTGGAAAGAAGGAGAGGATTTTGCAGACCGGTCAGGAGAGCCAAGTGTACAGGCTTATAATAGAGCAGATAGCAAACAGACACATAAAAGTGAACAAAGACCTTATGAAGTGTTGAGTTATCTACTGACTATGGTTCCCTTGATTTTTATGGCTGCAGCGGGAGAAGCTAAGCAAACAATCCACGCAGTGGTTGGTTCTTGGCATTCCAGTTGAAGGTCTTACAGTAGACAAAACCCACATTGGAAAAGAAAATCTCGGCTGTGTGTTGCTTGGCATGAAACCACCGCGCTGATTACTTCCTCTAAAATTCAATTTCTAAAATATCTCAGAGTTGCCAATAAATCCAATGATATGCAAGAGTGTGTTTTAATTTAAAATGCTATTTTCTGAGAGAAAGGTGGTTGAGATGTTTTTGGGTTTTTTTAATACTTTGTTGAAGCACAGTTACAATATGTTTGGGGAAACTAAATAAATATAGCACTGTATTTATTTTTTTTAAGTTGCGTGGTGTAATGAAATAAAATGAAAATAAATTAAAGTGCAACAACTTTCAAATGATTTAAGCACTAAATCATCACATGACAATGTAATAAAATGTTGCTTTCAGTGAACATGTTATCATTTTGAATTTGATTGTCAGTGTTTCAGAAAAAGCTGCTACATGGATAAGAAACGACTGGAAATCTTGTATAGTGTTAAATTCACACATGGGCAAACGTCACACAACTACTTTTTAACCCAGTAACAGCTCAACAACATGACTGGGTATCAAAGGGGTCTTTTTGAGGGAATGTTGGGGAGGAGGTTTGAAATGCTGACTCCCTCTGTGGAGGCCTTATTAATTACTTTACAATTAATATAAATGACAATTGGGGAAGCTAGAACATGTATAGAGGCCATGTAAATGGTAAATAATGCATATGTATACAGGATTTGGAGAAATATATGTTACTGTCTAGACAATACTTCCAATCCATCCATCCATCCATCCATCCATCCATCCATCCATCCATCCATCCAACCAACCAACCAACCAACCAACCAACCAACCAACCAACCATCCCTTTAATGCTTATCCAATTTAGGATTACAGTAGCCTGAAGGTATCACAGTCAGAGGGTATAATCAATTTAGAATACATGATAACTCATGCATGTCTTTGAACTGTGGAGGAAGCTGGAGTACATGGAAAGAACCCATGCATGCATAGGGGGAACATAAAAGCTTCACACACAAATATCCCAGCTGGTTGGTGGATTCAAACCCAGAAACATTTTCTGCGGGGAGACACTGCTGGCAGAGGGGTTCTTGGTTATGTCAGCATGGTAATGCCAAACCAAATTCTGCATCTTGCATGGTTACATAATGAATAAAAATATATGACAAAAAGTTTCTAAACCTCTGAACGGAAGAAAGAAATGCTCGCAAATGCTTGTACCGTGTTAAACAGAAGTAAGAAACCCACAGTTTGAAGTTTACACACTAATATTTGGTAAAATATCTCATAGCAATTTCCATACAACCAGTTGCTTTTGGTGGCCATCAACAAGACTCTGGCGTAATTTTGGCAGGACCACTCTTCCTGGCAGAATTGGCAGAGGTTGGTTTCTGGGCTTGGTTCACACATTTTAATAGGGTTGAGTATTTAGTATTTAGTATTTATTTATTTATTGTCATTGTCAAGAACAATGAAATTGCGTTTGGGGCTTCCATACAACCCCCAAAAAAGAAGAAAATAATAAATACCCCTTAAAACCCAAGTGTACATATTTAACCCAGTGTGACTCCAATGCAATAAGACAATCCTTAGCAATAATGTTCGTAGAAATTCAGACAAAGACCTGAGAAACATGACAAAATACAACAATGCAACCCATTCAATATTATTGTACTGTGAGATATGATATCAGATATGATAGTTATCTATTTAAGAAAGAGGGGGGGGGGGGGGCAGGAGGGGGAAGAGAATAAAGATATGATGCACCAATGCAGACCAGTTCATTGCTATTAAGAAGTTGGATATGGTTATTGTCCGTGAGAGGGGGGCAGAGAGTTCAGGAGCCTCACAGCCTGTGGATACAGGCTGTTGGCCAGTCTGGATGTTCTGGCCTGTATAGACCTGTACCTTCTCCCTGAGGGCAGCAGATGGAAAAGGTGGCGCGCAGGGTGATGTTGGTCCCGCAGGATACTGTGCACCCTCCTCAGACAGCGAGTGGGGAAGATATTACTGATCTCTGGCAGACTTGTTCCAATAATTCTGCCAGCTTCTTTCACCACCCGCTGGAGTGCTTGCTGATCGGCCTTGGTGCAGCTGGGGAACCACACTAGAAATCCATACGTCAGAACGCTGCTGATGGCACAGTTGTAGAAGTTCAACATCAGAGATCTGGGAATGTGTGCGCTCCGCAGTCTCCTCAGGTAGTAGAGGCGCTGTTGGGCCTTCCGTACAACTGAGGTGATATGGTTGCCCCAGGACAGGTCCTCGGTCACAGTTACCCCCAAGAATTTAAAACTGCTCACCCTCTCCACCGCCTCACTGCCAATGAAGAGAGGCAGATGGTTGTTATGACCCCTCTTCCGGAAATCTACAATGATCTCCTTGGTCTTTTTGGTGTTTAAGACCAAGTTATTGTCGTGGCACCATGACTCTAGTTGTTGCACCTCTGTCCTATAGTTTGTCTCATCATTGTTGGATATAAGTCCGAGCACTGTAGTGTCATCTGCAAACTTAACAATGAGATTGGACGCGCAGGAGGAAATACAGTCATGGGTGAAGAGAGTGTATAGCAGAGGGCTCAGAACACACCCCTGAGGGGCACCGGTGTTGACCACAAGGGTGGAAGAGGTGTTCTTACCCACTCTGACACTCTGTCTACGGTTAGTGAGGAAGTCCACAATCCAGTTGCACAGAGAGGAGTTAAGTCCCAGTTGGTGGAGTTTGGGACGGAGTTTGTATGGCCGGATGGTATTAGGTCAGGGCTTTAGGAAGGCCATTTCAGAGGCTTGATGTTAGCCTGCTGTTGTTTATCTATTACAAAACCAGTTTTGATGTATGTTTGGAACTGTGTCCAGGTTTCAACTGTCCAGCTGCTATTTTGAGGTGAAGTTGAAGAATTGCAGAACTTTCAGTACCACTGGCAGCAAAACAGCCCAAGATCATGATACTAACACCACCATAGTTTACAGCTTCTGTAGTGTTCTTGAGCTCGAAAGCCTTTACTCATCCAAACACCCAAACTCTTATTTTTGTGGTCAAAGAACTCAATCTTTGCCTCATCTGACCACAAAACTTTACCAGAAGGAATTTGACTTGTCCGTGTGGGCAGCTGCAGTCAAACTTGAAGGTATCAATTGTGGAGCAGAGGATTCTTTCTTGGTCATCACCCTCTTAGTCCAGGACATTGTAAAACTCACATCACTGTGCACAGTGATGCTGGTGTTCCAGTATTTTCCAGATCATGCAGGCTTGAGCCTGCATGAAGAATTTCACCTTGAAAAAAGAAAGTTCAAAGAAAACATTAAAAGCCCAAACCTACCATGACATTCATGCCCATGATGTATATCTGTAAAACAACAAAATATAAAAAACATTTCTCACTTTTAACATTTGATATGTTGAGCTTTTGTGTCTGTACTATTTATAATTTAACATGGGGGTTTGGATGATTTGTAATTAATTGGATTCTGTTTCATATATAGTTTGCACAGCAGCCCAACTTCTTTTGGAAACAGGTGTATATTTGATTATTGATGTGCACATATTCACACATAGATCCTAATCTCTCCCTAACCCCTTGTATGCTTGGATACATCCACCAGAACACCAGAGGAGTCCTGAGAGGACAAGAATAGTGAGCCATGTGCCTATTTGTGGCATCATTGTGAGCGAGATAAAAGATCTCACTGTTATGCTCGCACACACACACACACACACACACACACACACACACACACACACACACACACACACACACACACACACACACACACACACACACAGTTGCACTCTCACACACATGCTTGAGCAGCTATGCACTATATTCATTAATGTAACCTTCAGCAAAAGAGAAATATTTACTTATCACAACAGTAAGATATAACCTGAAAAAGGCAAATGTCCAACTGTGCAAGTTTCTTAACCTCTCAATCTCTCTCTCTCTCTCTCTCTCTCTCTCTCTCTCTCTCTCACTCACAGATGCAATGGGTAGTTCTTAGAAGAGACAGTAATTTTCTTTTTATACACCCATAAGCAGCTTCTTTTACTCTGCTGCCTGCAATGTGTTCACTGTGTGTGTGTGTAAACAACACACCGCGGCTCCATGCCTTTACCATGGCCTAACCTGACTATAAATGAGTTGCAGTGGCACCTGTGCTGGTGCAGCTCCAGTGTTCGGACAGAGGAAAGTCCCATAATAGGACACAATCTCTTTTGTTCTGTTGGTATGAATAGCTCTAGGAATAAGTTCCCCTCCTCTGACCTATAACTGTTCTGAGATGGACCGTGTCAGTCTTAAGGTGCCACTTGTGTTTTACACAGCAGATAAAGACACCTGAACAGATCGGTATTATAAAACATTCAGCTGTAAATGTGCTATAGCTCAAGGTCTCATAAGAATCAGATCTGAGTAACTGGGACACAACATTTCTTTTTCTTGAGCCTTTGTTGCTTTTATCCTTCCTTATTCTTGTCAAAGTTTATGGGATTGTCATAAACTTTATTGCACATGAATTTGAAAAATTTTGCTAAGCTAAGGTGTCCTCTCCTGTCATTATCAGGTCAATCTGATTGATTCCCCTTTGTAAATCCATTAATTTACTCATATGTCTGCTAAACTTCAGCCTTAGGAGTCGCTCTTACACTTTTATCCGGTTTTAGCTTTAGTTTTCTTTGTGGCATGCAGTGTGATGAGATCAGTCCGAAAGAATGAATGTTACAAAAGTTTGTGCATGCCACTGCACACACTGCTGTTTTCTGTGTCTTTAGCTAAGCCAGGGGACAAGTGATGCCTGAGGCCGTTCCTGATCCTCCTGGCCTTTTCCTTGCAGGAATCTCCTCTTCCTGTACGGAAGTTTATTGTGGCCAATCCGCCTGTCACTGACGTTTCCCAGAGGAAAGTGACAGCGGCTTTATTCACCCGCTGACCTGTGAAAAGGATAAAGGGGAAAAAACAGCTAAGTATGTGTCTGCTCATGGGGGTGTAACCTGACTAAGGGCTTCTTTTCTCTCAAGTAAGGAGACAATGTGATTCTTCTACAATCAGCACAACCTCTGCACATGTGTGTGTTATGTGTATGCATCCAGTGTGGTGTCCTTTAACTGACTTCCCTACTCCTTTCGGGGCTCTTTTGTGTGTCCAGACAAATCTTTGTTTTTGCCAAGTGATACAGTTTAATCTGCGCTCTAAACAAACAGTCCAGTTCCTTTTTTTTAGAATTTTCTTTTTTTGTCTTTTCATCTGAAAGTTGAGGCCACACAGCTTGAAGGGAGAGAACAAAATAGATGGATAGAAGGATGAAAAGATGATGTCCATCTGCTCTCATGATCTCTCTCCAACTTTGACTGGCATCAGCCTTTTCTCCATCCCACTTTGGTCCCATCAGCCCCACAGGACTTAGGCACTGGCCTTGTCTTGACCCAGTTCAGGGCCTTCATTCCGGGCTAGCTGATCTGTTCAGCCCCCCTCCCTCTTGTGCTAGGGTTCAACCGAGAATCCTGAGATTACCAGATGGTCACTTAAGAGGGACCGAGAGAGACCGAAGTGCTGTCCACTTAGCTGAAGATTATCCTTTAAAAGGAAGGGCTGACGGTGGAGATGGAGGAGAGAAGGAGAAAAAAGGATGTGCTTAAGAGATAGATATAGAGGGGGCGGATAGAGGGAGAGATTGGGAGGACATTCAGAGATATATAGAGAGGGCAAATGAATCATATGGAGATAAAGTGTGTGTGGGAGAGGGTTAACAAAAAAGCGAGGAGAGAAACACGGCATAGAGGGAAATGTCTAAATGAAAAGCTGAGATGGAGGTGATGCGATTGAGCGAGAGAGAGCGGAGGAAGGCTGACAGAGAGAGGCAGAGATGGAGAGATAAAGTAATAGGGAAGCAGGACAAGAGCTGGATTAAGCTGTAAAAACAGTGACTGTGAAGAGTTCACCACCCAAACTGAAGGCATTTAGAAAGGTTTTTCTGGGTTGCAGGGTGCACTTTCCAACTTATTTGTCAATCAACAACAAAACAACTGCATGCTAGATTTGATTTATTCAGAGTGGGGATACTTGTGATTTAATTTCTATGTAGTCTTTGTTATTTTTAAGTCTGTAGACCATTAAAGATGTTGCACATTTGTTACATGAAGGAAAGGAACTCTTAATTTCTCCAAATCATTTCTGCTAGTTATTATAAAATACAGGGAAATAGGGGGATGCTGGCTATCAACAATCTGTTGATACACAGAGTTTTTCTTTAGATGCGAGCACAAGATTTGTCGTCATGCAAACTCATGTAGAATGAGCTTATATTAATAGTCGACGGCTTCCTGAGGGAAACATCTGACTGCTAAATGCTCTGCACAATCATACTCGATTAGATTTGGATGTCAGGTTGACGCTTTGGGTTATTTGCCCTAAGTTGACCCTGAGCATTTTTCGAGGTTCTGTGTTCTTCATAATGCAAAAATCAAAGTTTTAGCAACAAAACATTGCAAAATAACCAGACAATCTTTGTATTTCCTTCACCTGTTAGTGGTGTGCCTGATCAGTGTGTCCACTAATTATTAATTGTTTGTCTTTTTGGTTCAGTGTTTGGGCCTCCTTTGGCGAAAAAACTAAATTGTCTTCATGGGAATAAAAATGGCCTTTTGAAAAATAGAGTGAACCGTGACCAGTGAGCTGAAAGATAAAAAAAAAAAAACTCCACCTACACTTACTGACCACTTCATCAGGTACACCTGCTCAGCTGCTTGTGAATTAAATACCTAATCAGCCAATCACCTGGCAGCAAACTGATGCATTTAGGCATATAGACATGGTGAAGATGGCCACCTGATGTTCAAGGAAAGAATCTAGGGCAGGGGTGTCCAACTCCAGGCCTCAAGGTTCCTGCAGGTTTTACATGTTTCCTTGATCCAATACAGCTGGTTTAAATAGCTACATGACCTCCTCAACATGTCTTGAAGTTCTCCAGAGGCCTGGTAATGAATGAATCATTTGATTCAGGTGTGTTGACCCAGGGAGATGTCTAAAACCTGCACGACACCAGCCCTCAAGGCCTGGAGTTGGACACCTGTGATCTAGGGTTGTAAGTTTAATGTTCCCTTTAATTTTCTTTCTTTTTTAGCATATCCTTTTGGTCAGCTTTAGCAAGCTGTTGTGTCAAACACACTTTCTTTTGCTAAGAGGAGCCCTATAAACGCTCTATAAGCTCCTCTTGTTAGTCAATTTCTTTTTATTTTATTATTTTTGTTTCTATTATTGTTTTTTTTTAATGATTATTCACATGAATGTGTTTTTAATCTTCAGTCCCACTAGCACACACACTTTACAATCAAATTTTGAAGTGCCCCTGACCATGCATGAATAAAAATGAAGGCCTTTAAACAAGCAAGTCTTTAGGAATACTACTACTATTACTAATACTAATAATAGTAGTAATGATTATTATTGTTTTGATTATTGCTTTTTGGTTGTTACTTACAGTTTTCCAAAACACACAACTTACAAATTGCTCAGAATTATAGTTAAATTGCAAAAATGTAAAGAAAACAAAATAATAAATGGAAAAGTGTAAGGCTTGACCTTTTAATTTAAACATATTCCAGTATTCCATATACAATATCTTAAGTTGTGGTAAATTTCATTAGAGTTTATATCACTGCTGGGTTTCTTCACAAATTTCATGGCGCTATCATATGGATCATATGGGTGTAGTTCTTTTCCCCCATTTCATTTCTTGCCTCGGGCTGACACCTGTTATTCTTTTTTCATTTCTGCTCTAAAATCCAAACTTTAAAAAAAATTGAGCCATAATGAATTTCTCTTTTTTTGTTGTTGTCATTTTTGTTTTGTTATAAGCGCTTTTTTTGGCTTCCTCATTAGATGCATTTGCTTCAGTTTCTTCAGTCGTACTGTCTTCTACCTTTTCGTCTTAGAGGTGCAAGCTTCACTCATTGACAGTTATGCAATCGCGCTCGTTTCTCACAAGAAATTTTGTCCATAGCTGCTCATATTGCGGCCCAGTTGTGTTGTGTTGACCGTGTTTAATCATTCATTTGTTTTCTCCAATACTTTAAAACTCAGCACCATCGATTCATGAAGTTAAGTCAGTGAATAAAGTGAGTGAGCTCATTCGCTCGTCTCATCAGATCAGTGGCCTTTCCAGTGCCCAGTTATTGCATTGCCCCAGTAGACAGGATGTGCGCACATACACAACGGGTAAACTGAAGGCTGAAACTGAGTGTTCAAATGGGCCACACGAGCTCTGTGTAGCTGCCCCTCCCTGAGCATGACGAGAGAGATGACACTCTCATTTGAGGCAGCAACGGGGATTCAAGGATGAGAGGTAGGGAAAAAGCGAGAGAGTGAGAGAGGTGAGTGCGAGAACAGAGGAAGAGGATGGTAACTCAGCCCCACCACCACCTCTACACACACACACACACACACACACACACACACACACACACACACACACACACACACACACACACAAACACCCCCTCACCCACCATGTTAATCTCCTCATTTTCATTTCTCTTACCATGTGGGATTAGAATGATTTTATTTAAAGTGTCAGCTTGAGCCTCTGGATTGAGAATTCTGGATTTTATAGGGATTAATATTACAGAGAAAATGCACACACACACACACACACACACACACACACACTTTCACACACATTTCAGATTTGTTTCTTCTCTGCCACTCACTAATGAACTGCTTGACCAACAAATGTTATTTATCCTCGATATCAGTGCAGGGGAGGTGGATGGACGTTGTGATACATGGTGAAGCATGTGCAGCTCTGTTAGTGTGTGTGTGTCTGTGTTTGTCGTGTTATTATTTGTTTCGTTTTTTGTTAAGTCTTAGGAAACAACACATTAGCTCTTTTTTTAGACTCTTCAAATTCAGACCCCCCTTTTTTTGACCTTGATATATATGTAATATACTCACATATCTATATTATTGCTAATATATATTTGTAATATATCTATATCATGGCTAAAGCACTTCTGGATGGATGCAAACTGCATTTCGTTGCCTTGTACCTGTGACATGTGCAATGACAATAAAGTTGAATTCTATTCTATTCTATATTCTTTTATATGACCAGAACATCACGCAATCTCCTGTTAACTTAGGCCAAGCCAAGTGAAATGAGGTGAACAAACTCTAACGAAAGCTTCACCCTTCTGTGCGTCAGATTTAACATCTAATCTACATTAGTATAAGGCTTTCAGGGGAAAAAAAGAAGAATAAAAAATGGCATCACCTTTTTATCCTAGGGCCAAGCCTTTTATTCCGCCTCTTCTCATTACATTAAAGGATGAGGGCGGCCGTACAGTGGCTGAGCGGTATTTAAAGACACCATCCCCTTCATCTGTTTAATTTCTCTATATTTAAGAGACTCCCTCATCCCTTCGCTGCTGCCTCCCACTGTTTAATTTCTCTTTATGTGAAGACTCCCTGCCTTCATCTCACTGATTGATCGTTGTCTCTGTAAATGACACAGTGGAGTTAGTTACCACAAGATACAATCTTTAGGACAACCAGGATGATGTGTCTGTGCAGACACGGAGCGACTTTAGGTTTATACACCAAATCTTAAAAGCTCAAAAATGTTTTTACACCTTTACCACCTTCTTTAACTGTTTACAGTTCCCTTAAATTACCATATTTTGTATCTTTTTATTTTATAATATGTGCTCACCGAAAATCCTTTTACAGTTGAATCTCTCCACCTTTAACTGGTAGTAGATACAAAACAGCATTGGCAAATGATCAGAAGGATGATCAATTTACATTATTGGGGAAAAAAAATGATGTTCAAAAGAATTCACTATCAAAATACACACGGTAACGGTTTGGTAATACTGATTTTTCCAGTGCGCATCAGATGAGCTCTTTCATGGTTGCTACTTTAAGACGACATCCCAAGTGAATAAAGTCTTGTGAGTTTGATCATCAAAAAAGATGAAATTAAGAGTGATTTAGGGTATTTTTTATTTTTCTGTCTGGTTGTTTGTGCTTTTGCTGTTTAATATGTATTACAATATTCTGAGGATCTTTTTTAATCTTACAAGAGTTGACAGAATTGATTCCTATAATGTTTTGCCTATTTGTTGTAAGCTCTTGTGGTTGGCGTGGTCAGCCAATAACTTCAAAGATGTTGACAAACATTTTGTGCTTTAACCAATCATTATTCTAATTGCTGATTGACTTGCCAATATGTTTTCCCATCAGCTGATGAATTGCTCTGTCTAAGGAATTGTGAGATTCACTATAGAGTTATAAATCGCAGGCTTTTCTTCAAATGAAGAGAAGCACACACACACACACACACACACACACACACACACACACACACACACACACACACACACACACACACACACACACACACACACACACACACACACAAATCAAAACATGAATAATTAATGCTTTTTATAACCCTGAGATCAGTCAGGGGTTATGCTGCAAGTCATTTCCATTACATACACAACACTTCATACCGTTACAGCAAAAGAGCTCATGATGTCAAAGTATACAAGTATTCAGAGGTTATCCTAACGCATAAACACTGATGCACTCACACCCATTTAAAGAGCCAGGTCTTGGGAAGTAGGTTAAGCATTCCGGGTTCACCTCTCACTGCCTCGTGGGAGGGACGGGTGACGGAGGTGGATAGAGTGGGAGTGCTTAGAAAAAGATGGAGAAATCTTCCAGAGGACATCTGTCACTGTGAGCAACTTGCGAGCTGCTTTTTTCCAGCCTGCTGTGTGACCCACAGATTCTCTTGCATGACTGACCAAGAACTATGAGCGTTTTTAGAGGGGCCCTTAGCCCCTGAGCATGGCCTGGGAGACCCCGTGTGGCTCTAGATAGGTTAAATCATATGAGGCAAACATGATACTGAATGCTCAGTCTGAGTCTTTGGATATTTACCAGAATATTCAAAGCCTGTTTTACATAAACACACATTTTTATAAAAACACCATGTAAGACTTTAGATGTTGATTTTGTGGCCATGTGCACATCTAAGGGCGGCCTTGGTCCTGAATAGAGTGCTGCGCATTGCTAAATTGAATGCATGAGAAGATTTCTCTCCCTCTCGCAGGTGTTTAAGCTGTACAGTAAACAAAAAACGCTTCACACACATAGACACACAAACACAAAAGGCTCATTGTGTGTAACAGTGTGTCTGCTAACCCATCCTTTTTAATCTGGGATTATGGCATTCCCATCGTGATGGCAACTGAGGAAACAATGCTTTATTTCATGGGAGCAAATGTGCAATAATGATGTTAACACCTCAATCTGCCTTATTTAACCATTACATGGGGGCTCTCTGTTGTATATACACACACACACACACACACACACACACACACGAACACACACTGTCACACACACTTTTTTGTATTTGTCCCTTGCTTTTGAAATTAAATCTCTTTTGAAATTAAAACCGGTCCAGGTATGAAATACAAATTAAACTACAATTTGTCAGCAACAAAATATTTGTGCGCATGTGTGTGTGCGCGAGTGAGTGCCTTTGAGCCTTATTGTGAGCATGTAGCATGGCTGGTCCCGTGGGGTGTAATCCGACACTAAAATCATCCATTAACACACTATCGCGTCTATTCTTCTCTGTTGTGTCACACTTCCATGAGCCATTTGTGGCTTTATCGCTGTGGCATTGCAGCCTCTTAAATGCAGCTCTCAGTCCAGGGTGCTGAGAAGTCTTCTTCGTGCATGCAGAATATTAGAAATCTGTGTTGCTTAAGCCAGAACGTGGACTGCGTCAGTTTTAATCTAGTGAAGACATCAAAAATGTATGTAATGTTTTTTTTTTTTAAAAAGTTTGTTTTTGATTTTATGTTTTTTGATGTGCAAGTAATCAAAGCAGGTTTCATGAGTGAAGCAGCGATTAAATGCTGTCTGGATTCAGAGATCGGGGCCAGAGGATCATACTGGTCGCTTCTGTGTTTGAGAGGTAACGGTGTGCTGGTCTGTGAATAAGACTTCTGATGATGGCTGTATTTTTATTGTGAGGGCCCCAGGTGCTGCCAGCGTCACACATGGACACTCATGGCACCGGTGTCCTGGCACACGCATACATGCACACTACCAGGGAAGGGGCCAAAATGTGGTGTGTGTGCTGAAAAAGTGAGTGTTTACATGTGTGTGTGTGCTAAAACAGGTCTTGGTGGTGCATGCATATATGTGTGTGTGTGTGTGTGTGTGTGTGTGTGTGTTTGTGAGACTCTTTTGCCAGAGAGATAACCAGTGTTGGTCTGGAATAGAGATGAGTATAATCGTGACACCCTATGCTAATGCTAATCCATCGCTGCACTTTGTCATATTTTCCCAAAGGTGTTTCATGCAGGAATTTAATTTTTTTAGGTCATGCATTGCACTCAGTGCCTGGTAAAATAAGTAAATAATGATGACACGCAGCAGAAAATCTTTTTTCTCACAGCGTGTCAAGAAATAACCCGAGTGCTTCTTAAAGCCTCGTAAAAATTAGCTGTTTATCTCTGAGCATTTACATTAGTGCTTTTTAATTTCAGGAGCATTTAATTACTTGCAGGTTTAAGTGCATGCAAATGTGCATGTGTGTACATATAAATGCATGCTGGCATGTGTGTGAATGTGTGTGCGTGAACGTACCAGCTGTCTGATCAGTTAGCAGTGGGCTAATGCAGCCTTCTTAACCCATGGGCCTCATAAGACCGACTCTGGCCCAGCCCCTCTCTCTGCTACTGACAAATCCATTACCAGGACATCAGATGTCAGTAAACACACACTTGCATGCAGAGATTGTCTATACATGCTCCAAAGTGTATTTCATTCATTTCATTTCATTCATTTATTTATTCATTTTCAGGCACAACAAATACCTATATTGAACATAAAATACACAAAACAAAAAACAAAACTTGCCTGAAAAAGGAGTGGGACGAAGAAAACTTATTAAATCCCACCCCTATACTCACTCATCAACAAAAAAAACCAATAAACTTCCCGCAGCTACGCCCATCATTGCATACAGACCCATCAACAGCCCCGGGCAGATACAAGCATCTAAGCGGCAGCTCGCAACCAACAATTAGAGCCTTCATAACTGAATACAGAATATATAAATTATAAATTGCATTACCACAGGTAACAGGCAGTAATAACTACAAGTAACAGACACACATACATATACATACATATATATCTACACACACAAGTACATATATGTACATACATACGCACACTTTATTTTTTATTTTTTATTTTGGAATCCATACCAGCAATGGTAAGAGGACAGACATTACAGAGCACACTAAAACCCATCATTGAGTATACTGTGACCAGACCAACTGTTTGTAGAGAAATTTAAATCTATGAATATTTTTGCATTGTTTCAATTGTAAACTCAGACTGTTCCAGATTTTCACACCACATACAGACACACAAAAGCCTTTACGGGTTGTTCGAGTTCTGGGTAATTTGAATTCTCCAAAGCCTCTCACATTATAAATCTTTTCTCGAATTTCAAATCTAGTTTGTAAATTTGCCGGTAAAAGTTTAGTAAAAGCTTTATACAAAATTATGGATGTATTGTAATTAACCAGATCCTGGAATTTAAGTAACTTTGCCTGAAGAAAGAATTTGTGAGTATGATCTAGATAATTTGACTGAGGTCATGAAAGGAAAAATGTCACTAGAAAGAAGAATATTGGGTAATATTGGGTTTCGTTTTACTTTCAGTGCCAAATTGGTTGCAGTATGGAAATATGTACTGTGTATACATTTACGTAACTACTTACATCTTTAATCCTCCAAAACTCCACTCTGACTCACAAATAAGTTCTTAGTTTTAACTTAATCTTTCAGAAAAGAATAATTAGCCAATAATAAAATTTTTAAACAAGGGAAGCAGCCTTTGAAGGAAAAGGAAAACCTCTCAAAAGGGATCCTGGGCATTTTGTCAAGGCTCTGTGACCAAACTGCCACTCTACAAAGGCTAACATAAATAGCACATAAACTACACTGAAAACAGCCCCTTAGAAGTGCCACAAAGACTGTGGTGGTGGCTCCCCAAGGGCCTGATGGTAAGCAGCAGCGTTTACATATCAGCAGCCCTTGTGGCATGTACGTTGATCTGGCAGGTTGGAGAGCTTTGATGCTCTGTCACCCAGCAGGTCGGGTGTATCGATCCCCAGGGCGGTGCTGTTTTCTGGGCTGGCCTGCCTGGGTGACAGGGCCCCCTCCTGGAAACCTCCCTGGTGCCCATACCCAGCAGATGGCCTCAAAGAGGAACTAGAGACGCAGGGCCAACATCCAGCTCTCAAACAGAGGAGCAGAGCAGCAAATGGCCTGTTAATATTTCATACAATCACTCTCACTCATCTCCGCGCGAGGAAACGGACAGGACTGAGAGCGTAGCACAAGTGTGTGTGTGAGAGAGACAGAGAGAGAGAGAAAAGGGGCAAGTGTGTGTGTCTGGGAGAAGACTTTTTAATGAAATATGGATAGTTTTCCCACTCAGAGGCGCTTCACAGATCAGCTTCTTGTGCAATCATCACTCACTTATTTGGCAAACATAAGACTTTGTGAAGACTTTTACTCAAATGTACGAAACTTCCTTCCCAGTACATGAGAGCCTCTTCTCTCTATCACACGTGCATTCAGACAGGCATTCACCTCCCCATTTACTCTCAGCACCAGATCCTTCCTCAAGCCTCTGCCGTATCTTCCGAGCGTAACCTGTGTGCTAATAGCCCATAACCTCTGTGCAGATCAGTGGAGGTTATGCTATTTGCTAGTCGGTAATTGCCCTCTTCATCAGTACTCTGTGTGCGCAGGCAACAACGTGGCCAGCCCCGGGGTCCTCCTGATGTCATTAATGTGTGATTAGGGCCGGTGGGGAGAGGCAGTTAGGAGGTTAAAAAGCCCCTGACAGCCCTCATCATCGGCGAGGAAACCCTGAGACTGATGCAGGGGCCGCGCAGATGGGCGAGAGCAAACGGCTGCCAAAGCTCTAACTTGTTATTCCTCCTCACCTCCAAAAATGAAGCCATGCTAATAAATGGTGCTGACATGGGCGTGCATGTGTAGAGCAGTAATCGCACAATTACTGTATACATGTACTGTGCGCAATACGAGCACAATATGTATAGACACAGAAGATTTCTTAATTGGAGAGAAAATAATGTTTGAGTAAAAACTGCTGTTAGGAGCTAGACCTAGAGAGAGTTAAGTACCCTTAAATGCACAAAGGTTTGCCATTCTTTTAAACTTAGTGACAGTGATTGGACTTGAAATGACGAGCTGGTCTTGGGAATAAAAAGCTGACAAGTTAAACTTGACATAAGCAATCTAAACTACAACCAAAAGTGTCTGCCTAAGTGCTCAATCATGTCAGGGCTTTCAGATTCCTTTAAGTTGTCATCTTTAATGCATGAGACAATTTCCAGCCCGGAGTGTGCAACAAAGTCATTAGATTGGGAGGAAAGATGAAATATAAATCAAGCGTCCCTCTCTGCCCCCTCCCCAGTGAACAGGTGGCTGAGTTGAATGAGAGGGTGCGCTAACTTGGCTGTCACCGTGTTTTCCAACAGAACCGCTGCCTTCTAAAGCCAAACCACCGTGAATTATACATCTATGGCAGTAATTCTCTCTGAGGAGAAAGCGGGAGAGAGAGAAAGTGAGAAGGGGAGCTAAGAGAGTTAGAGAGATTAATGGCTGGAGCAGTTGTTTTTGACGCAGCGATCCTTGGCTCCGCATCCCGCCCGCCGCTTATTGGCTTTTCAGAGCACATTTATTTATTTCGTTAACAAGAGAGAGTGGCCACATTGCTGTCACTTTTTTGGCTCGCCCAGCGTCACAGCAGACTTGTCATCTCCTACGCTGTGGCGTGTGCCTTTGAACCCTGCCGTGGACTACAGAGTGAGAATATTAATAGTGCAACAAAACAGGACTTTAAAAATAACACGGTTTTGTCAGAAGCCAAGTGTCAGCGACTCTTTTTGTCTGGCAGACTGACCTGCAGGAGAAAAAAAAGTGTCGAGGCTTAAATGCGTCACATGTTTTATAACACGTTTTCTAGGACTTGTGAGGGAAGCACTAGACTTATGATCTCATGTAAACATCTAGACAAATGCTTACTTTTTATCATCTAAATTTACTTTTAAAAATATACTTTGATTATGTCTTCAGTTTGACACCAACAAGATTTTTTTAATTGAAATCGGAGCCTATTGCAGCCCTTACTGGCTTTCCAACAAGATGTTCATGTTGATGATCAGCCTTGACATCGATAAGATAAAATTTCCCATTTGTTTCATAGCTACGATTTAATGCTTGGCACGTTTACTGATAAAATGTATGCATTTGGTACACCTACAGATGCTTGGCCGCCGAAACCCATGCCATGAAGCTCCCAGTGCACAGTTTTAGCACTGATTTTAATGCCAAAGGAGGTTTGGAAGTCTGTGGTGACTAAGTTAGCAGAGTTCTGGTGACTTCCACGTACTGTGCGTCTCAGTCCTCAGTGACTCTGTAAATTTACTTGCTCTGCTACTTTGTGGCTGAGTTGCTGTGGTTCCTATAGGCTTCCATTTTGTAATAATAGCATTTACAGTCGATCGTGGGATATCTAGCAGGGAAGAAATTTCACAGTTTCACAGACTTCATGCAATGGTGGCATCCTATTAACGTATCATAAATGTCCCATTCTCAAATGTGCAAGCGTTTGTAAAGTCTGGCTTTAAAAATGTTTGTAAAGGCAGATGTGCTTGATTTTTATACACCTGCGGCAATGGGAGGGAATTCAAAGTTTAAAAAGTGTAGGCCAATAGTTTTGTCTGTATACTGTACATCAAGTCTCATTCACATCATTAATCTCAGTTAAAAAGAAGAAAAACAGAAACCTAAAAAAATGGCTAAAAAAATCTGCAGATAGCTTTTGGCAACATGCCATGCTGAAATTTCAAAATAAAAGGGACAATTCACTCCAAAATGAAGTTTACATGTTTTCCCTCTGACCTGTAGTGCTATTTGTTATTTACTTAAATGCATATGAGGTTGTTTTTTTTTAAAATATTGCCTCGTATAGCCATCTATCTGTCCATTTCTTAACTGCTTACCTAAAGGCCCTTGTAGTGTTACAAATGCCAAAAATACCTCTGAAAGCTCAACAATAACGTCTTTTTCCAGGAATCATAGCAAAGCTACTTAAAAAAAATCCACAAACCTTATTGTAGCTAATGACTATGACATGATGTAAACATAAAAAGTGCCCTCCTGGAAAATGAACTGTAATCTTGTTGGATGCATGCTTCTTTTGTAGACAGCAGAATGGGAGTAGCATCTTACCAAATGCTTACTTTTTTGGCCATGTAATTGTATAAATATCAAACAGGTATTGAAATCCAGGCTTAACTTAGTAAGACTAAGCTAAAGCTAAGACATTTAATTACAGTCAAGTGAAAGCAGACATTTCTATAGCTAGTACAAGGATAAATGGCATTACAGGCAAGAGATGTGTGCATTAGATTTTGGGTTAAACTGCCACTTTAAAAGTTCTAAGCAATAGACATTAAGTAGGCTGATGTCAGATAAAACTCAGGTGAAGTACAATCCAATATGAATAGTCAATCCATGGACTAATCTGTATTCAGCCTCCCAAGGGAGTTCGCACAAAGGGCCATCACCGGCTTAGCCAATAAACTTATTCAAGTCAGTTTCAACACGGCGCGGCATGTTCCAACATAATCTGTCCAGGAGGTTGTGACCTCCACATCCCCTGCCTGTGGAATAAAGAGGACCTCAGGTCGGGATGACAGGAGAAGTCTTCCAAGGAGTTCATGTTACCACATGTCATAATAACAAGAAGCTACTGTTCCCCCGCCAGGCTCCTTCCCCCTTTGTCTTGGAGGGGCTCTGAACAGGGGCAGACAGGACGCGCTGGCAGAGCTGAAACTGAATATTATCATTGGGGGGAATCTTGTTTCATGTTACAGTGCACCCTGCTAGCTGGGTGCACCGCTGCTTCACCCAACAGGGAACGGGTCACTTTTAAAATCTCGGACACAAGTTTCACATGCAAGCATAAACACCTATTCACACTTTCCAGTTAGCATGCCTGAGCTTCAGACGTATTGGTGGGTTCTACATAGATCTTGCTGCATGTTCACCTGCAAGCTTTGACCGCTTAACTTTCCTGCTTACCCTCCATGGTGATTGAGAGGTCAATATCTCACTTTACCGCCAGCTACACTTTCCTCTGTCACTCACAGCTCCCACTCCATTCAAACAGCAGGTTAGCCCAACAAAGGAGACCGCAGGGGAGCTGCCCGAGCCTTCCACTTGCGCACACACAACACAAGCTCACATGCACACAAACACACACTTAAAACGGACAGTGCATGCCGCGGTGCTGCTTGGAGCTTGACGGGCGCTTTGTGCTCATCCGTCAGCCAGCCCCTGGGTCCTGAAGATACCTTCAGTCAGCGAGACTGGCTCCCTGAAAGGAGGGATTCACACGGCTCTGAAATATTGATGCCAGGAGGGCACCTGGAGCACGCCGACCTTTTGACCTCTCCTTTACATTCTTAGAGGAGGAGAGGAGGTAACAGAGATGGAGAGAGGAAAGAGGAGGAGGCTGGAAGTGTGAGGTGTGGCTAAATGAAATAGGCAGTAAACTTTTTAGGGGATTTTGTTTTGCTAATGATAAAAACAAAGGATTACTACATTTGATATGATAACCATATGATTACCATTATTCAGGAATTTAGTCTGACAAAACAATTATGCATGAATTTTTAAAGATGCATGTAACTGAAACATCTCAAAAACACTGGAGAACAGATAGCACAGAGTTAGCCTTTGACTCTAGGACAGAGAAATGAAGCGACGATTGAGAAAGATGGATAGGGAGGGAGTGGGGCAGACAGGGAACGGGTCGGAAGTTTGACATTCCTGTGGGCGATGTGTGTCTCGTCAGTGAACGCGTTTGGATTCTTTTAACGGGAGTCGATACCCCCTTCCGCTTCCCAAGCACTCACTGTGAGCTGAGCCAGGGTAATGCCATTGAACAGGGACAATGGGACCTCTTAAAAGGCAGCTTTTAACTGGGCGTGTGCACGTGGATATCAGTACAGCTGATAGTTTTCCATGTAAGAAGATCAAACACAGAGACACTGGGTGGAAGCTCAGTGAAGAAGTAGATACATAAATAAATAAAATGACTAGAGGGAGTTTGTTTAAAAGAGCAAAAAAGTGTTGCTGTTTGGCTGTTGTACAACATACAGCCGTTCATTCTCCATCCCCTCTTTTTTCCTCTTTTTCTCTCCGTCCCCCCTTTTTATTTTTGCACAGACACACATGCTCCAGCGTAAGCTCTTCAAGTTTAAAGCATGAGATTCAAAGGCGCTTGGGTGCCTGTATCAGTGCTTTAGACAAAAGGGCTAGCTCTTAGGAGATAGAGGGGACATCTGAGGCAGTGAGAGAGGGGGAGACAGGAGCAGCGAGAATGAAAGAGAAAGAACGAGGAGGGTGAGCAGGGTTAGAGAGACAGAGGGTGAGACAGAGAAGGAGAGAGTGAGTGAGACAAGGGACGAAGAGAAGGAGGGGGCGCGATTGCACGCTTTCAACTGCCTTTTGTGGGCCTCGCTGCAGATGTCACCAGCTGTTCCCCTGCACGGAGGGTTCCAGAGCGTGGAACATCGCCTCCGGCCCCGTCCTCGGCCACCTTTCAAGTGTCAATCAGACAGGAGGGGTTGGGGGATGGTGACTGAGGGGTGGAGGACTGGCTGAGGGAGGCAGGAGAAAGGGGGAGTTTGGTGGAAGGGAAGCAAAGGGGGCTAACAGACTGGGCTTCGGTCACTGTCCTGAGAACAGTGCCAGCGATTTGCCATTGATTTAGCCCCCCTCCAACCCGCTCAATAACAGAGAGAGGATAGAGCCAGCCGTGTGCGGCGTGCAGACAAAAGAGGCCCGTGGGCAAGGTTAGCTGGAGATCACACGGCTGCTAGGCTACTACTTCCACAGGGCTAATGTTAGCCATAGTGGTAGTGATTAGCAATAGTTGATGCCCTGAACCCAACCCCTCCTCTCCTCCTTGGTTCAACACATGCATAACCGTGAGGGTGACCTACGATTAGTTGTGTGTGTTATAGCGCGGAGGAGAGGGCACAGTGGTGAGAGCAAGAAAAGTTGTCATTGCGAGTGAACAAGCAAACATAAATGAGGCTGACATATGGTGTGATTGACACTGAGACCAACAGTGTCTAACAAGGAGGAGAAGGTGTGCTTAACACCGCTTAACCTTGGAGCGTCTGGTCGGGTGACATAACTCCAAGGCACTTTTATTGACAGCATCAATATCTACTGTACACGGCCGCGTGTATAACCTTCTGATCCAGCCAAGGATGATGGAGCCGAAGCCTGCAGCACAGAGCTATTTAATCACCCAGACAGGGTCAGTCGTAGAAACTCACAGACAGGAACCCAAACGATTCTTCTGCAGTTTACATTGGCAGACACGTCGGCATCAGAAAGCGGTGCTGCTGTCACACTGATGAGATATAATTCAAAGCCTGAAAAAACACCCTTATTCCCTTGTTTTATTGACAGCCAAAAGTGAGAGTCGCAGACTGTCACTGTATCTTATCAGGGGGTGTAAGTAGGTCTATTATACACACTATTGCTGCTGCCCTGCTGATAACCTCTGCGCCGGAGCTGTAAAACAAAGGCCTTTGAAGAAGAGCGGAACCGGTAGATTTCATATGATTTATGATCTCTGAGAACAAGATGGCTGAGCAGAGGTCCCAGACCATGGTTGACCTGAGGGGTTCCTGTTGCTTCCTCATGTGTCTGCATGCATTGCCCTGGCTTGCAAAAACAAACTCATGTACATTAAGGATTACAAATGTTTTACATATGTCATGAAGAGTAAATGCTATTAAGGGAGACAACAAAGGTGGGAAAAAAGGGATTATGTTCCTAAGAATATAAGAAAGCACAGATTAAGGTTGAGTTGTGCCACTCAAGATAAGCATCATGATTATTATAATAAGAGAAGAAATCACAAAATCTGGTGCATTGTTTGTATTTTGAGACTCCAGACTGACTGTCTAGCCTGAAGAGCTGCAGCATGAATGAAGGGAAACTGTTTATTTGTTTGTTTGCTTGATTTAGCTGCTTGTTGTGCATTTAACATAATTTCAATGATTTGCACTAATCTTAAACCACAGCCTTTCAGCAGGGAGCAGATATGTGCAGATTAAGGTGTTGTAACATTTTTATTTTAACAACAATTTTAATGATAATCTCATCAAAACAAAACTTTTTATATTTATTATAGTAAACTAATAAAGGATTCTGCGTTATATAGATTATTTTAAGATATAATTTTGATTTTTCTAACCAGCTTGCAATTTTTATGTAAGTTTGATGTAGTCCGGTTAGACTAAAATACTCTTCACAAGTCAAAAACATATTTCCTTGCTTGCGAACAAGAGATGACCCCTCTTTAAAATGTCATCACAAAACAAAGAAGGCCAAATCGCTCGTCTGCCAGACATGTAGCAAAACACAACTTTAGTGGAGGGGCCAGCACTTTTTCCAAGGGGTAATATCCTTTGGCATTAATCACCCCTGTCATCAATCAGAAGAGCGTGACCGTCCCTCCTTTGAGCCCCCCCTCCTCGTTCCCTGCCGCACACTTTGCAGTCTATCACCATTAGAAAAAGTTGAAAATTCATAAATCAAATGAATGACCTCGGCTATCCTGCCACACGCCATCACAACCCCCCCACTCCTCATCACATCCCCTGCCCCCCCCCCTCCTGCCAGACCGTACCCCTTTCATCCTCCTCGACCTTCTATCCATCAGAGTTCATCAAACGCGTCAGAAATCAAGAGTGGCTTCCTCAATATTTCCTCATCATCTACCCTCCATCTCCCGGATTTAAAGCCAACACTGACCAGGCCCCACACCCACCTACAATCTGAGGTCACGGGGTCACTGCGAGGTCTCGTGGCTGGTTGGCTGATTGTGTCTTTGTCTCTGCTGGTTTGAAGTTCTACTAACTTTAGGAGCCTGCTTTCTTGCTTATGTAGGTGGCCCCATGGCCACAGAGTCCTGTGTTTGTCTGATCCCCTCCTGCAGAAGTGAAAAATAGCAGGAAACGTATATCTGTCATTGTCCATTCAGGAGATCACCTGTAAGGAAACGAAGCGGCCAGCAAGTGCTGACACAATCATCCCTGCGCCTAGCAACACATCCTGGTTCCGGCCCAGACGCGAGGGACCGTACAGTACGTCTGAGCTGCTTCACTTCCTGTCCCACAAGGCAGGGGTAGGGGCGGGTTGATGGTAGGTTATCACAGGCTGGACGGGGAATTCTGGAAAGAAAACAAAAAAGTACAGGCTTTGGTGTTAGATATACGATTGAAATTACGGTCAGATGCATTGAGTCAGATCTTATCTACAAGTTTTCCCGAGCTAAAGTCGGAAAACAGACAAACAAAGCAATGGCAGAAAAAAATTTGATCTGTGGATATTTTTGCATGCCAGATTTGAGCAAGAAATCGTTAAGTGTTACATTGCCAAGCTATAAAGCAGGTGTTCCACATAGAAAATGATCTCATACGATATTCTCGACACCTGCTTTCCATTGCTACCTTTAGCCAGAACTCGCGCCGCTAAATGACCTCCTTCAGTCACGCATGTTTTGTGTTGACTGGTGGTTTTTCTTAATCCTGACTCAGCGAATGACCACTGTTTGATCCGCTTTGTTGTTGTGATGTCGTGTTCCTCCCATTACAAAGAGTACCAGGAAACAGTGGCCCCTGGAGAGATGAGAAAGAGACCCTGTTTGTCATGAGCAGAAGTCATACTCGTGATTACAACCCAGCCTTGCACCTGGCGCCCACTGACATGCCAAGTACACACACTTTGGTATCCTCCTCAACCGCACACACACACACACACACACACACACACACACACACACACACACACACACACACACACACACACACACACACGCATGCAAGCTACAGTTAATATCACAAGATGGACAAAAATAGAAAATACACAATGAATCCCACGCGCTACATGTAATAAAACGATTACATTTTAAGAAAGTTTATGGCGACCCCTTGTGAATAAGGGAGCAGAAAGTAGCTTTCTTATATACAAGATTCTTAAGAAAGCATTTGAAGGTTTTACTGCTGTATATAACATAACATTTTTTCTGTGACTTGTATTTATTGATTTATTTTACCACTCTGTAATTTTAGAATAATTTTCTCTGTATTGCCAGAAATATTTTAAAATTCTCTTTTAACAGGAGGTTTCTTCCTGTTAAAAGAGAGTTTTTCCTTCCCACAGTTGCAAAGTGCTTGTTCTTCAGGGATCATCTGATTGCTGGGAACACCAGTCCCCAACTGTTGGGTCTTTACCTTGCAGTAGAACTAGCACTGAAACAACTATTGTTGTGATTTGCCACCACGTAAATAAACATTAACTAATTTTTTACAAATCTTTGAAGTATCTTTTTCATTTTTTCTTTTAGATCCAATCATTATTGTCCAAGCCTTAAATGGTAAGCCGTTCATAATGCCCTCAAGAATAGTACTATGCTCTACTGCGATTTTGTCAGCCAAATGTATTACTACTAAGTTCCACATTCATCATATTGGCTCCAAAAGCATTTTTACTGCACAAAATCATCAGAATCATCAGTGGCTATATAATGGGGATAAATACCTAGTTAAATTATCCATCCATCCATTTTCTTATGCTTATCTAATTCAGAGTCGCAGTAAAGCTGGCACTTATCCCAGCTGCTATAGTGCAAGATGCAGTGTACACCCTGGACAGATCACCAGCCTGTCGCAGGGCTAACACAACAGAAATTACATTTTTATACAGTCAGAATTTGATCTTTTTAATTCAATAATATTTTTAAAATCTAGAAGATCTATGTATTTACTGATATTTTATTTAAACTCAGAGTAAATTGTCTCGGCTGACTGGAATCCTGGTCTTATATCCCCTATGACGTCAGTGATTAAAGATGCTACTATTACAACTCTATGAGCTGAATTGTTTGCAGTTATGTGGAACATCCAGTTATTTCCTCACTTAAGTTTGGAAAACATTTTCAGAGTATGTGTCACTGAGCTTTTTTCCATCTTGTGTCCAGGTCTCTTAGTACATCATTGCTCAGTATTAGGCAGAATAAGATGTAATTTTAGAGGGTTATAGAAATAGCTGTATAAATAGGGATACCAGCTACTCATTTTGTTGTTTGTACCCATTTTCTGACATTTGTCAGTAAATGTGGTAAATGCAAGTAGCAGGAGGTAAAGAGTCTTAGCTGAGTCCATAAAGGAGCTGCGCTTCTGAAATTTCTATCAGCTTTGGAAACATGTTAGACTCTCACCAAAACACATGGAAATAAAAAAAAATGGCTCACATTTGAAAACAAATGCCGAGTGCCTCTGTGCATGAGCAATGCTTTCCAAGGATTTTAATGGGTGAGGGGTCGCATCTCTGAACTTTATTCAGGGGCAGACCACGGGCCAAATGGGAATTTATATTTGTATATGCGCTCACCCAGGAAACATACATTACACTATTACTAAAAATACACTCCAGAAACCACCAAGCATGTTGACTCAAATCCAATTTGGCAACAGCAGATTGTATTGTGTGGTTAAGGCGTTAAAAAAAAGAGAAGTGCTTTGACATCTCGTTTTTGTGCTCACGAGGAGTCACATTGCAAACTGGTGGAATCAAAGACTTGCTGAAAACTTTCAACAGTTTTTTGTCTCCTTTTGAGTTGAAAGAACCGTGAGCAGGGTGTAGCTCCGTATCTTTCATGCTCCTTTTTTCTTTTACTTGCCTCTCCTTTTCTTTGTAGGATTTAAAGTTCACTTAGTCTCTTTCTCAATGCCACGGTGTCTTAAACTCCTTTTTCACCTTTTTCAAACCTCTTATTCTCACCTTTGAATTCAGGCAAAACTGCAGAGAAAGAATACATTTGGAAAGTGTCTATTATGCTTCTCCTGCACACAGAGTTACAATTGCCTCTTCTGTTTCTGTCTCTGGTGTGCTGGCTGCCAGCTCTGGAGGAGCTCCATTGTCTCTTGGACCAGCACCTGTCACCACAGTGTTAAAATGCAGAGAGAACGGGGCTGTACGGAGAAGGACGCCCTCAGCAGGCCAGTGGATCTGTGTGTAAATGCTCCAGTTTGCACATGCACACACATAAACACACGCACGCGCGCATACTCACGAGTTATTCCTTGTTAAATTGGGGAGGGGTGTGTTGGAGGTATTGTGGAGGTCACCGAAGCTGTGTGTGTATGTGTGTCAGTGTGTATGTGCGATTAATCCACTGAGCAAAGACAGTTTGAGCTGTTAAACAGCTGAGTGTCAAAGGGCTTTTATCAGGGTGAGTGGCGCCTTGACTGACACATGCACACACATTTTTCACACCACTCACACATTAAAGTATAACACAGATTTATCCAATTAGACTCCATTAGCACATATGCACACTCACACGCGCGCCACATAGGCGTCAGAGTGGACGGAACGGATACTTAAAAGAGAAGACGCAACCTCAAAATTCCACATCTGTCTTGTACGTCCAAGACACAGTAAAGCCAGTTGTTGCTACTTCTCACTTTCAGTGTACATGACAAGGGCATGTGATGAGGACATGAAACACCAGTGCATGTGTGTATGCCATCTTAAAGCCTTATTATTAAATGTAACAAGGCTTTAAAATGAGTGTCACTGCTTGGTGGCTACACTGCAAAAAAAGTTCCTGCTTTTCCAGTTCACCGTCTCAGTGTTTAGTTTGATCTTTATAAAAACTGCCCAAATTTCAAAAATGATTTTTTACTTTCATCACACAAACATTCTCCAGGAGTAGGTAATGGATAATCGGTATTATTTAAAGATAACTGGACTTCAATAACTTGAGCTGATTCTATAATATTACACAGCAGTATATTTTTTATCTTTTCACAATACTTTTTTTTTTTAAAAGATACATGCATCTTGGGATCAACTTGAAAGAAAGGCAGATGTGAAATGTAAAAGTGAGATCAGAGGTCAAAGGTGACATGAATAACAGGAAAATTTCATAAATGTTTCCAATACAAATGAAGTCAGTAGAATTTTAAGCAAAGTTTTAAACTTAAAAGACATTATGTGAAGGTTTGATCTTTAACCTTGACGAAGAGGTCAGACGCCCAAAGTAACTTGAAATTTAAAATCCCTATATATTAATCCTCATATGGCGATATATATTGTCAATACAAACACTAGAAGTAAGAAACATAGTTTTAAACAGTGCTAAATAGCATTATTATTAGTTAGCTCTTCAGCTCAATCTGTTGACCTTGAAGAGAGGTCAGAGGTCAAATGTGACATGATATTTTAAATCTTTATACGGTACTTTCTATATGTTTACAACACACACCTCACTTGTGAGAATCATAGTTGTCATGCAAATAAATCTCATAAACATAAGTTTGAGAGTGGGATGAATAGAACAGCAAGTGGGAAACCAAAGACATTTATTGTGGTTATGTGTGTGCATTAAATATTATTTTTGGAATAACCATAAACTCAACAGTCTTTTTTCTTGTAACACTTGTAAACTACAGTTTCACTGACTGGTAAACTGCTGTGAGTTGTAGTAACTCTGCAATAGCAAGTGTTAGCTACATGTCCATACATCCATGGACAGGAGTCCCTTTGTACATCAGTGCATTTCTCATGTCTGCAACATGCATACATATGTTTACAGAGATGCATACAGCTGAACACACTCTTGTTAATAAAAACACCCTCCTCCCCCAGTGTAACCTACATCTTTATCTAAATAAAGGCATGTTTCAGATTATCATGCTAATGCAAAGCCATTGTTTACCAAACCACTTTCCTCTGCCCCCCCAAGACCCTCCTCCTCCCTCCTTTTCTCCGTCCTGCACCTCCCTCCCTACCCCCATCTCCATCCGGACCTCCTGATTGTACATTTGCAGCCCCCAAGTCCTCCATCCAGCCATTATCTCCTCTTATCTCTTTCTAAGTCCCTGTCGCCCATGCCCAGAAAATGCTCTCATATTGTTACTCAGGAGGAGTTAAGATGCTCTTGGTTGTCCTGAAATGCTCCCAGCAGATGTTTTAACATTTGAGCGCTTTTTATTGCCTGCACTTTCTTCCTTTGAGGGGTGGCGGGAGGGAGAATAGGATAGCAGGGAAGAGAGAGGGGATGGATAGATGGAGGGGAGGTGGTTTTAAACAGTAGAAGGCCAACAGCTGTTTGCTTCTCCCTCCCTGGGTGCATTAACCTCTTTGGCCTTTTTGCAGCAGTGCCAGTACAAGGAACCTCTCAGCATCTGGAGCTTAAGTAGGGTGAAAATATCACTGTTGCTACGGTGAGGGGACAGCAAATCCTGGAAACAGGCTCTAAGATAGGAGAGTGGGTCATGCCACCACAAACGGAGAAGTCACAGCAGGTTGATGAATGTCTTAACATGGGATTATAGGCATTTGCACAAAACAAACAACAAAAAAAAGAAAGAAAGAAAAAAAAAACCACTTTCAAAATTTAAACAGGCTTCGTTGTACTGCTTCATTATAGAGAAACATCTACAAACATGTAGCTAGACAAAGAAAAAAGAATTGCCCCAAAAAAGAACTTGTCTATGTGACAGAAGGTGTTGAAGGGTTATCGAGATTCTTGTCACATTCATTAATGGTTTCCACTAAATCCACTGATGCCATACATTCAGTGCCTGGAATGGGCTTTATGTGAAGTCAGACAATGACAGTCAAACAAAAGAATAACTTTTATCAACATTTAAAACTATAAACATGTAAGACAAACAACTCTGGCTGTTGTTCATCTGTAGCGAGTGTAGGCTGCCAGGCTGCTGTTTACCTGAGCTGTTGTTCACGTCTATTTACTGTGGAGGATTCTGTGAAACGTGTTGAAAGGAGTCTGATATGAGTCTATGAGTCAGTGAAGCTCACTTCTCTCCATTGGCAGTGATACTGAGGTGAGTTGTTAAGGATATGCTGAACTTTTTTCTTGGTAACCGCTGCTGTTTTTGCTGCTTTTAGATTCAGTTAGCTTCTGTTAGTCTCTGTTAGCTGCTGTTAGCTGGCATCAGAGAAGCTTTCTTTGACGTGAATGTGATGTTGTTGGACTCTTAAATAAACTCTTATACAATGTGAGAATCTAATGAACATAATGAAAAACTGTTTATCAGACAGAAAGTGTGATTTTTATTTTTTGCTCAAGCTTAACATTAGCTGGCATAATGTTATTTTATAACCAACTGTTTAGCTAAGCTAGCTTGTTGACAGCTGCCTGGAGAAGGGAGGATCGCATGTTTAACCTGCTGTCAATAAGCAATTGCAATAATTTTGGAAATAAATAAGCATTTTTATGCATCTTGTATGAACTGATGCACACTTCAATGGATTTTTAATGGATTAATTCTAAGTTTATGATAATGCAATCGACTTGTTGGAAGACATAATTGTATGCTGTATTGTATATTTATAAGTTTAACACAATTTGTTTCTTTTAAACAGTATCAAAAAAGGACTGGCTGTACCTTTAAGCCATGTGCAATGTGACAGTTGTCACTTTAAGAAGCGTTAAAATCGAGCACAGTGTTAGTTAATTTCAAAAAGTAGAGCAGCAGCAGAATACAGCTTACAGTGAGAAAACAAACAAAATGAAAAATTAAGTTGTTCTCCTTTAAGAATCACACAAAGCAATAACTGAGTAAAAGTTCTATGTCTTGTCAACATACCTTTTATTTGCATGTAATACGTGAAACAGGTAATCAGAGATGGGCAGTAACACGTAATCCGATTACTTTTTTCAAGTAATGAGTAAAGTAAGGGATTACTGTTGCAAAAACGGTAATTAGATTACCGTTACTTTCCCGTAGGAACGCTGCGTTACTGCGTTACTAAAACCATGATTTTTTTTGCGAGAATGTCTCATGACAGTGACGTAAGCGAGTGCGACGTTCCTGACAACAGCTGTGTGCAGATCAACAATGGATCACATATCGAGTGCGGGAGAGAGTATGAGCGTGCAGCGTTTAAAGCGTGGAAGTACTGACCTTACTTTGAGTTTGAGTCCATAAAAAGTGACAAAAACATTAGTGGCCGTTGTGCGTGGGAAGAAAACTTCTTTTTACAGCGAAAAAAACCCCTAAACTTCCAAGCAAGCACCGATTGCGCAACAACGTAATGGGAAACTCACAGAGAAACTGCGGATTCTTCCACTGACCGGCACACCTGCACCAGGGTAAACCTCCGCCTACGCCACTCCTGCTTTACAGGTGAAAATAGAGCAAAAGGACCGCTAGTCTTTGATTTTATTTATTTTCTGCTGTGTTTTACTTGCATCTATTTGAAAGATTGAGTGTAAACACAAAAAATAAATAAATTATGTGCTGGAATGTGCAGAAAATAGGTTTAAATATTAAACAAATTTCTTCCAGTCAGTGAATGTTGCATATAATTACATTTTTGCTTGATGCATAAAGTTAAAAGATTAAAACTAATAAAACAAGTTTTAAAAAGGGACTTTTCCATTTGATTACATTTTGTATGATGGATTATGTAGAAAAAGTAGAATTGGGCTGAAAGATCTATCGCTTTATCACCTATTCAGGTTGTAAATCGTGTTTTTAAAAAGTAACTAAGTAACTAAGTAATTCATTACTTTTAAAAATAAGTAATCAGTAAAGTAACAGGATTACTTTTTTGGGGAAGTAATCAGTAATTAGTTACTGATTACTTTTTTCAAGTAACTTGACCAACACTGCAGGTAATTTTCCCATAATATTGTAAAACCACAGAAACCATAATACTATGTTAGATACAGTGGGGCAAAAAAGTATTTAGTCAGCCACCGATTGTGCAAGTTCCCCCATTTAAAATGATGACAGAGGTCAGTAATTTGCACCAGAGGTACACTTCAACTGTGAGAGACAGAATGTGAAAAAAAAATCCATGAATCCACATGGTAGGATTTGTAAAGAATTTATTCGTAAATTAGGGTGGAAAATAAGTATTTGGTCACCTCAAACAAGGAAAATCTCTGGCTCTCACAGACCTGTAACGTCTTCTGTAAGAAGCTTTTCTGTCCCCCACTCGTTACCTGTATGAATGGCACCTGTTTGAACTCATCATCTGTATAAAAGACACCTGTCCACAGCCTCAAACAGTCAGACTCCAAACTCCGCCATGGCCAAGACCAAAGAGCTTTCGAAGGACACCAGGAAAAGTATTGTAGACCTGCACCAGACTGGGAAGAGTGAATCTACAATAGGCAAGCAGCTTGGTGTGAAAAAATCAACTGTGGGAGCAATCATCAGAAAATGGAAGACATACAAGACCACTGATAATCTCCCTCGATCTGGGGCTCCACGCAAGATCTCATCCCGTGGGGTCAAAATGATCATGAGAACGGTGAGCAAAGATCCCAGAACCACACGGGGGGACCTGGTGAATGACCTGCAGAGAGCTGGGACCAAAGTAACAAAGGTCACCATCAGTAACACACTACAACGGCAGGGAATCAAATCCCGCAGTGCCAGACGTGTTCCGCTGCTGAAGCCAGTGCATGTCCAGGCCCGTCTGAAGTTTGCCAGAGAGCACATGGATGATACAGCAGAGGATTGGGAGAATGTCATGTGGTCAGATGAAACCAAAGTAGAACTTTTTGGTATAAACTCAACTCGTCGTGTTTGGAGGAAGAAGAATACTGAGTTGCATCCTAAGAACACCATACCTACTGTGAAGCATGGGGGTGGAAACATCATGCTATGGGGCTGTTTTTCTGCCAAGGGGACAGGACGACTGATCCGTGTTAAGGACAGAATGAATGGGGCCATGTATCGTGAGATTTTGAGCCAAAACCTCCTTCCGTCAGTGAGAACTTTGAAGATGAAACGAGGCTGGGTCTTCCAACATGACAATGATCCAAAACACACCGCCCGGGCAACAAAGGAGTGGCTCCGTAAGAAGCATTTGAAAGTCCTGGAGTGGCCTAGCCAGTCTCCAGACCTCAACCCCATAGAAAATCTGTGGCGGGAGTTGAAAGTCCGTGTTGCTCGGCGACAGCCCCAAAACATCACTGCTCTCGAGAAGATCTGCATGGAAGAATGGGCCAAAATACCAGCTACTGTGTGTGCAAACCTGGTAAAGACCTATAGTAAACGTTTGATCTCTGTTATTGCCAACAAAGGTTATGTTACAAAGTATTGAGTTGTATTTTTGTTATTGACCAAATACTTATTTTCCGCCCTGATTTACGAATAAATTCTTTACAAATCCTACCATGTGGATTCATGGATTTTTTTTTCACATTCTGTCTCTCACAGTTGAAGTGTACCTCTGGTGCAAATTACTGACCTCTGTCATCATTTTAGGTGGGGGAACTTGCACAATCGGTGGCTGACTAAATACTTTTTTGCCCCACTGCATGTATTAATATGTTTAAAGCAATTACATTACTTCAGTTACTGTGTCATAGTCCTCTAGTTTGTTTTGTTTTTATATACAAGCCCCCAGTTAAATGGCAAACAGAAGGTGAAGAGAAATCCACCTGAAGCAGTAATTGCAGAGTGTGTGAGACGAACATGAAGGCATACATATACACACACACGCAAGTCAGTCACCATTCAGCAGGCACCACTTTGAACGTCCAAAGTGTACCTTTTCTTGAGTAAACAGGCTGATTGTCTGCGCTTCTCTCATCCCCTCGGCAGCTGCTTCTCCTTAAGCCTCTGCCATCGCCGTCATCATTACCATCATCATCATCTTTATAATCACCCCGCTTAAACACAAGACAACAAAGGTTGAGGCACACAATGGGCCCCAGTGGCTTTGAGGAACATATCAAGGCTTAGTGAGAGAAAAGACAGAACGTTCACTGTCTTTATTTGAATAGGTAGCCTTTGCCTCATGCAGGGCTTGGCCCTTTCTTCATCTTTACTCAGTATTGGGTGTTGTATGCTCAAGGGAAAGGTGTGCGAGTGTGGGTGGGTGAGAGCATGACAATAGGGGCAGGTGCTCCTGAGTTTACCTTCATACAGTTTGTTAGCTCAGGGAAAGGACACACAAACACACAATGCTCAAGGAGACGCGTTTTCTCTTGGACATTCGTCTGTCGTCTGTGTCATCATGGCCTCTTCCTTTTGAAATGAAATGTATGTGTATCATATTGCTCATATCTGAAAGTGATAGTGCTTTCTAAGCTTCACCGTTGATGACAGGAGCTCATTTTCTTTGTTGATACATGCAAGTTAAATCAGGTTATTTAATGTTTTGAAGTGACACTCAGTGGTTTATATGTCAAAAAACAGCTGCAAAGATGTCCTAAGTGTTTCTGGTTAGAACTTAAAGTCTGGAGTGCATGAAAGGTACAAATATTAAAAGACACACTTTTTAAATTGTGTAACATGTAAGATTCCACGATTTTGGACCATACTGTACAAAAAAGTCAGCAGCATCTCAGGCTTTGCTGGGCCAGTTACAATGAATCTGAATAAACAATTTGAGAAAATCGCCAACTCTGTGTAACAACTAACAGGTTGTGTAAAGCAGTAAATTAAGTCATATTTCTGTACTTGCTAACTTGACAAGAAGCAGAAATATTAAACAGTTTGAAAAAAAAAAACAGCCAGAGAGTGAAGTTCAAACCCTGCCAGCTTTCATACTTCTGCACATCTGGCCAGTTGCTCTGTGAAGTTGGTTTTGAGATTGTCAGACACAGACTCCTAACTCCAACTGTTTCACCATCGGATCCATATTTATGATGGAGTTCTTCCCAAGACAGCGTTTAGATTTTTTTAAACTACTACTGCTGTCAATTTTTGAATGCACAAACCAGTACCTTTCACCCAGTTTCTATAAACCATTGTTTATTGTCTTATTGTGCCACAAGTTGAATTAAGAATCGTTAAATGTAATTAGTGTGCGCATTTTAAAGACAAAATCTCTATGCCTTTTTTTGATGGTCCTTATTTACCTCTACTTCTTGAAAAGCAAGTAGCATTGAGTCATTTTCTGGCAGCCATAGGAGATGAGGCCTGAAATTGCAGGAGTACACACTTCTAGGGCCAAGTCTCATACGGCAGCACAGCTAGAAATTAATTAAAAAGGGATGACAGTGAGAGAGGGCAAGGGAGAAAGAGAGGGAGGGCAAGAGAGAGAAAGTGAGAGGGACTAATGGAAAGGGATGACAAGAAAAATAAAACCATGCACAATAACAGGGTGTTGTGCGAAAGCATTGCTACATGTGTGCGCCTGCGTGCTGGTTTGCATGGAGCAGTTGTCCTGCCACAGACAGCACGATCCTGACACAAATCCTTGGTAAGGGTCCTTTTCCTGCCCTCCCTCTCTTGCTCTTTTCTCTTTGCCATCAGTAAATCCGGGTTTCACTACAACTTAAGCACTTAGCTGTAATCCCCATGAAGAGGCAATAGCCCTGCACAAGTCACTTTTCGACCATTAAAGGCATACAATAGGGGCGTGTTAGGGACTCACTTAAATGGATTGAGCACAAAGCCTGTGCTTGATAAGTTTTTAGCAGGGAAGAATCCGCCATTTACACCCCTCCTTTTGTGCATTCTCTTAGATGTACTTGTCTCAGCAGTCTAAGCCGATTTTATCCCTTTTTTTTGCATTTGTTTAAATCCTGCAAAACAGAAAGGCTTTAGAATATGTCCTATTTCCTTCTTTCTCCCTCTCCCAGTTTTTTTTAAACAAATGTCACGGTGAAAGATTTACAATGGAGTATATCTCTATCCACTTCCTACAAGCTAAACACAGGGGAGGATGGCCTCTTCTTGATATTTCCAAAGCTCTCCCTTCAAATTAAGCCACTGTTTCTAATCTTTTAACATGGAGCGTCAGTCGGACTGAGGGGAAGAATTTTGATACGCTTCTCCCCCTTGGACGAAGGCTACAGAGGAAGTGGACTCCAGACTCTTCGGAAAACACTAATACCCATCATCCCATGGGGACATGGAAGAATGTGTTCTGATGCTGCTTATCAAAGCAAGAACACTGAAACGCAAGCAGCCAAGTAAAGAGGCCAGGGACAAAACAAGCATTGTAACTGTCCCTTATTTGGACACTGACCATAAAAGAACACTCAGGAAGACAATCCACTGTTCTATGTAGTACGTGAAATCAATTAAGGTTAGGGCCCATGGAAAACTGGAGCAGAGAATCACTCTGGGTAAGCTCACTGTTCCAAATTGTTGGAAAGAGGGAACACTGAATACTCAAGGACAGGAGGATACTTTCTGGGATGTCTGGAGGTCATTCCATATAACAAGTCTCTCCTCAGTCTACCAGCATTAAAGTCTAGTTTAATGGTAAGCAGCGAACATAATGATAAAAAAGCATAACGTTTATTGAGGCACGCTTAGCCTCAGTCTCAGTAGATCAGTCCACTGTCAGTGCCTGGTTACCTCAGGTGATGGCTCTGCAGATACCCTTTAACACATTTGGCAAATGTATCTGCAAACCACTTTGCAACCCACCTCCATCCCCCATCTCCTCTTTTCCTGTCAGTGCCATATCAGCTGTCAGTGGTGCTGCTGCTGCTCTCCCCTCCTCTGGCCAGTGGTCAGTGGCCCTTTGGCACCAAATATAAATGACTACAGATGGAAATCAGTCACTGTTGTCTACAGTGGTTCTGAATGAAGTTTATTATGCTATGTTTGTACTTTGCACTTGCTTGGTTGCATTTACTCTAGGACTCTTAAAAGGAAAGAAGAAAGTGCTTTTAACCGAATCAGATAAAGTGTGAGAGAGCAGAGATAGGGGTGGAAGCTAGAGGGAGATTGCTAAGTCGTTGAGAGCCTATCTAATCCGGAGGTTTCCCACTGCCACCATGTCTTAAAGCAGATCTCAGTAGGAGGTGATGAGATGCTCCTTGGGGCTCAGGACCCTAATGGTTTGATTAAGCTCATCCAGGCTTGTACTGAAGCGACTTAACCTCCATTTAAGGACTAGACAAAGACGGGGCCGCAGGGATGAATAAGAGTATTAAATCTGACTGCCAGGCTCAGAAACATACAGATGTAGATCATACACAGTGTATACAATCACACACAGGGATTCAAGCATTGTACAATGTGTATATATATGTGCATCTACAATATATGCAAAGCTACAATGCCTTTGTTTACTGAGCAAGTTTTAGTGAGTAAAGTAAAGTAGAGTAAAACCGTCTACTTTAAGCAATGTGTTGGCACATTAAGGGTTAAGGCTGCCATCTCTCTATCCCTGACTTTTCTGGCTGGGCTATAAGGCTACTAAGTAGCAGCTGTCCACCTGGCGAAGGAAGAAGCTTCTACTGACACAGACTCGCAAACAGTTCACGCACACACACATATCGCAAACACGCTAACAGAGACATAGACATATATGCCCTCTTGAGGAGAAAACAGTGCTGAAACTCCACCTCATACAAGCCTGTTGGTTTGTGCACAATAAATAATAATAACACAGACACTTTTTGCGGAGGAGAGGCCCAGATGGTCAGGGAAGGGAGCAGTGCCCATGTCGGTGAGAGAGAAAAGAGAGAAAGCGAGCTAGGGAAAGAGTGAAATAGCTGGAAAAAAAGAGGCAAGGGGACACGTGCCAGAACCAAGTGGAGGAGCTGAAACAGGAAGACAACATCACACCAGCTTGGCCAGCCAGAGCTGCAGACAGAGAAAGGGGCCATCTATGTTTTCAAACACACACAGTCTGTAATCACATGCTTCTGCTAAACTGCAGCCTTTAAGGTCTTTAGGGCAACAGTAAAGGATTTAAAGGAAGAGCTTAGCATTATCTAAAAATTTAATTAATTTATTTTCATTAGTTACACGGAAGGTGAATACCAGTAAAGATACTGATACTGTGCACAAAAGCGGAATACAACAGGAAATAGCAGTTTCATGTCCCAAAAAAAAGGAAAAGGAACCGACCAATACACTAGACTGTATGCTGAATTGTATTCAAATAGCTATGCATGCATGCAAAAAACAAAACAAACTCCTCCCCCCAAAAATCACAGCACCGTGATTACGGAGGGATCATAGATTGCGCAGAACTTCAACAAGTTATTGTTGAAGTTCTGCTTGTACTTTTTTCCTACTGCTGGATGTCTAAGGCTGCACCTAAGCCCCTTGTACAGGAACCTCAAAGATCTTCTTTTGGTCTCTATCCAGAGCTCATAGCGAATGGAACATAAATGAACTGGTAAATTGAAAGCTTCAGCTTGCATCTCAGCTCTCAGCTATTTGCTATAACACACCATTGCTAACATTACTGATGCTGCACAGATCATATTGTTCATCTTACGCTACTTCTGAACAAGCTACAGAAGTACTTAAACCTCTTTGCTTGGGGCAGCAACTCTCTGCCACCTAGCCTGGGTTTGAGATCCATGAAAATCAGAAACAGCACCAGCGAGGGGCAACTTAGCTGAGCCCAAGACCAACTGAAAACATACACACTTCATATAAGGACTGGATAGCATGTAACACATGCCCTGAAATCTCACGGTCCCAAATTTCCCTCAGCAGGGTCTCTGAGGGCACATGAGCATAAGCCTCCTCCAATTCCACATTACATGTCTAGACTGGATGCATAAACACCCATGACCCTCATACCAGTTCCATAAGTGTATGAGATCCGCTGTTCCACAGTGAGCTTAAGATGCACAGTGTAAATAACCTTTGGAGTGGTTGCTTTCAAATCTGGACAAAGACAACACCTGCTTTTCTTTATGTTAAAGTAGGCCAACAGTTGCTCTGACTCCAGCCGTGAGCTAAAAGTGAACACGAAAAGGCCGGTCGTTTTAAATAACAATTCTTTAAGTAGACAAAGTGTATTTTATTTATGAAACTAAAATGAACTACAACATTTCCAACCAGTGAGCGATATGAAAACAAGAAAATGTTTGTTCAGCCTACATATTGTACAAGTATTCAACCGATGAGTGAAAATGGATTTTAAAAAAGGGACAAAAAACAAAGGCAGGCATCTGAGCAGTGAGTTGTTTCTGGGATGTGAAACCCTTCGTCCAGATGGCGATATTTTTTTCCAGCTTTAATTCATTTATTTCATGTCACAGTTGTGCTTTGATCGCTCCTCTCTAATAATTAATGTGGTTTTGCTGCGCGCTGCTCTTGAAGTCATTGTTCCAGTCTCCGCTGCACCAACACGAGCTGGCTTTGACTTCTCCACCTGATGGGAAAATCACGGCACTCTCCCCGTCACTTCACCTCACCCTCCCTCCTTCTGTCTGTCTAATTATCTATCTCTCTATTACTTTTCTCTTTTTCTCTTAGCTTTGAATTGTCTCAGAGGGATCTCACTGCTGCATTCACACATTAATACTTAGATACACACACATTTGGATTGACTGGTGTCTCTCCAGAGTGGTAGGGATACAGTGGTTGGCATGTGTCATTCATCTATTATTGATCAGATCCAGATGCCGTCATCTACTACGGCTCACTTAAAGATAAACCACCGTTGTTCTTTCCTTCTCACACACAACTGCTTGGGTGTGGGTTTCTGCTGTTGATATTTTGACACCGTCAGCACACATCTTTTTTGTTGGTGTTCTTTTCTTATCAACTACCGTTAACACCTACAGATATCATGTCATCAACAAGATACTGATATAATTCCTCCTCCATGATAAAAACTTGCCATCTTGCCATGTGGATGTTTAGCTTCTAATCATGTGAATGGACCTACAACATGGGTATCTCATGTTTACTTAAAAAACAACACCTTTATATTTATGGGGTTTTCAGCTATATTACGATATTAACTTCCAGTACCATTAGCATTCACTGTTTTAACTTCATGGATCATGAGCAACAGTCTTCTTGGCCACCCTTTGTTTTAGCTGCACTCCCAGTGTCTTTTGTCATTATAAATGGAGATGTGTTGTATTAAGGTAGCAAGTCCCATCATAAATACTTAACTGACCAGATAGCATATGTTAGCAGAATGCTAATGTTTTCTGGACAAAATGTACCTTTTTACTGTACTGTTAAAACTTTTCATATTTGTTCATTGTTTTTTCTGACCTAAAGCCAATAATACTGCATTTTTGACAAGTAAAATCTAATTTTACTTTTTTTGTTTAAACTAGGGGTGTATTTTCTTTAGCTCACAAGTGACTGCTTGGCACAGAGTTAATATGTCCTAGAACAGCGGTCCCCAACCTTTTTCGCGCCAAGGACCGATTTATGTCCGACAGAATTTTCACGGACCGGCCTTTAAGGTGTCACGGATAAATACAACAAAATAAAACCAGTACCAGTACCAAAAAAAGAAGATTTATTCCTAATACATGGGAAAAGACCCAGGGAAACCGAGTTAACAATAAAAACAATTTTAAAAAAATAATGATAAAAACCGATAAAAAACCTGAAAACCATAAATTTCACACCCGAGCCTCAACACTTACAGCCCTGTACCAAACGACTCACAGACCGGCCTGGAGTTTGAGGACCGCTGTCCTAGAATAAAATCCCCCAAAAATGTTTATTAACAATCCAATAAATATCTTTTAACTCACAGTATTTATGATAAATACCAATCAGATTTCAAAACCAATCAGAACACAATCAGAACGCTCTTATAACCTGAACAGAAAAGGCAACTTACAGAAACTTTCAGTCTTAAGGCCTTTGCAAACTGGTGAATATTTTTCTGACTCACCTGTTCTTAATGCAACTGTTCACACCAACTGTGTAATTTTACTGAACAAATTTGCGGCATTTATTTTTTTCTAACCTAGCTCGATATTTCTGATTTGTGACGCAAACAAACAGATCTGGCCAATCAAATCACTGCATCTGGCAAGGTGCAAGCTGTTTTACCTCAGACACACAGTGAGATGCTCTGTAATAACCGGCTCTCTGAAATGATCTCTCTGCCTCCTCAGATCTGTTCCCAGCTATGCCAACAAGACCTCAAACTGCCCAAATGACATCCTGAAATATGTACGAAAGTGGCCGTGATACAGGTTCATCCTCAAACCATGAAATGCAAAAGGTAGCAGATTAATAGATCAAACCAAAATCTAATATTTTTTTCCTTTTCTTGTTTAGAAACATCAGGACCAGCTCTTCATCGATTGATGCTGACTTCCTTTTTTCCACTGCTTTTTAAAATGAATTTTCTACAAAAACGTAATGCATTCAGAGTGTAAATATGTTACACGACAAGTTTGCATCAAAAAAAATTGAAATTTCATGTCGCCTTTTTTGCACCATGCTCAGTGTATACTGGCCTCAAGTTGATCTCGCTGTTGCCTTCAACACTCAAGATTATGACTTTTTAATTAAAAGGCAATTGATTCTCAATTATTTCAATTTTTGATATAGAGAAATAAAAAAATCAATCAGGGGTTCCTCAAGGGTCTGTTCTTGGTGCATTAATCTTTAACCTTTACATGCTCCCACTATCAAAAACTATCGCAGTAAATCCTGTCATCCCAATGCAGATGATTTTTTGCTGCACTTATCATTTTCCTCTGATCGTCTAAGCTCTGTTCACAAATTAATGAGCTGTTTTAATCTAATTAACTGCTGGATGTCTCAAAACATTTTAGAACTAAATAGATGGAAATATTTTATTTTGTTCCAAAAAGTCAAATTCAGAATACTTGTTTATATTTATCATCCCTTTTGCTGGAACACAGTAAGCAAGTTATGGACAATGATCTCTGACATTTTGGACAATGATCTCAGTTTTGATAATCATATTAATAAAATAACCAGAACTGCTTTCTACTTTTTGAAAAAAATAATAAAATCTTATCTCAAACTGAGTCTGAGAAATTGCTCAATGAATTCATATATTCTGTCAGCAACGTATAAAGAAAGTTGACCATATTACTCTGGTACTGAAGTCACTTCATAGGCTCCCAGTTCAATACAGAATTATCTTTAAAATCCTTGTATTAGATTAAGCACTCAGTGATTTGGCCCCCCAATGCCACCTCTGACTTACTCAGTGTGTATAAACCAGTCAGACCTCTCAGGTCATCAGGTGCAGATTGTTTAACTATTCCCAGAATTCGATCTGCGTGTATTGAGGGGCTTTTAGTTACTGAGGTCCTGTTGTTTAAAACAGGGCTGATCTGAAATCAATTACAACCATGTGCCCATTCAAAACCAAACTTTTTTATTCTTAAACTTACACTTATTAGCTGTGTGTGTGTTTGTGGATGTGTGTTAACTTTTATTTATGTATTTATTTGTAGTAATGATTTATTTTATGGTATTTGTTGCTTTAAGGCAGAGTAAAACTATAGGTTCTATGTATTTATCTTTTATGTTAAGCACATTGAGTTACGTGTAATGAAATGTGTTATACAAATAGAATTGAGGATCTCCATAGATGAACTCAACTGTTTTGATTAGATGAGTGCCTGGCAGTTGTGTTCATGCTCTCTCATCCAATCAAAAGCTGCCTTACTGGGTAGACATTTATGTGCAAAGTGTGAAATAGTAAATGTGGCTGGGGAGACTTTGTTATGATGAATCAGAGAATATTGGTGCGTTCTTTAGTCAAATGGCAAAAATACCATTATTTCTCAATGCAAACCAGCAAGTATGCAAACCAGAATACTTTTCAGGAAATTGTGACACACAATCCTTTGCCCTAGCTACACTTATTGGAAGAGGATCCAAGTTCAATCAAGTTCAAAGGGCCAGTCTTATGACAAAGGTATGCAACAGTGTGTACTTTGTAATGGCAGCTCTGGTCTGTCCTGAAAGTTAACAAAAATGCACTTTGGATTGTAGTCATTGAGCCAAAATAGCTCTCTTAAACTCACTACGCTCAACTCATCTTAAGCTGTCAGATAATACCTGTTTTTAAAAAAAAAAAATAAATTGAAAATATCTGGCTTTTCATAAGGTAAAGTTTTGCATTTGGATTTATATTATTATTATTTAATAATTGAACTGTGTCCAGGTTGGAAATAACTGCCCACTAGCAGCAAGACACCAAATCCCTTCAAGCATCTGCAAATCCAAAATGCTAACATAAAGCTAGATGTAAAAACATCCAGGACCCAGAGTGGTGTCCAGATGGAGTGCAAGCTGACCCTGAGCAAATAGTCAAAGCTCAATTTTCAACAGTTACCAAAAAGACCGATAAAAAGGTCTGTTGCATCATATGGGGAAGAGGAAATGAAGCCCATTTTAAAAGCAGAATTACTATTGTCACCAGCTGTGAGGTTTTTGTTAGATTTGTGGTAATGGTGAAATAGTTTTTGCTTTTGTCTGCCTTATGAGGATAGTTTTGATTTATGGGCATATATACGTTTTAATTTTTATATTGTTAACTACAAGTACGTGACAAGACATCACAGGTGTCCTTTATAATCTAAACAATGAGAAATGTATACATCGCAGCACATCTCTACAAGGAGTACAAAAAGTAAAGTAATTTATTACTTTTTAAACAGATAATACAGTTGTTTTTAATGGGAATAATGTATTTATATATATTTTTTTACTTGTTACAGTTTATGATTAAATTATGGTCTGACTATAATAATATCATTATTATCTATTTACCACAAATATAACAAAATGTGATGGTCTGGACTATAGAAAGATAAGAATTGACATCATGGTAAAACACAGTTGACGAAGTGTCTTCAACTGGCAGTGCGCCCCAGGGTAGCTGTGGCTACAATGTAGCTTGTCATCACCAGTGTGTGAATGTGTGTGTGAATGGGTGAATGACTGAATGTAGTGTGAAGCGCTTTGGGGTCCTTAAGGACTAAGTAAAGCGCTATACAAATACAGGCCATTTACCATTTACCAGTATTGGAGGGATTAGAGTTTTTAAATATTTTTGTAATTTAATAAATATCTTAAAATGTTCTTACAGCCTCGCTGCACGGTACCTCATTAGTGCATTTTAAATTTTAGCAATAAAATTTGGAGACTTGGTGTTTGTTCTGGTTGAGATTCACTTGTTGACTTGTTGGGTGAAGGGTTGTGACTGACTGAAATGGAGGAAGGAGGGAGATTTTGCCCTCAAACGTATGCACTCAACCATAAATGTTCTCAACACCACCCCCCTCTAACTCTCTTTCTTTTTTTTTCCAAATTCAAGTCACCGTGAAAAATGTGCTGGTCCAATATTTGCACAGAAGTGGTGCTGGGACAGCCAGATAAACTATCAGTATTTGAGTTTGGCTTCCCATGCTCCAAATAGCCATCCTCCGCCTGTTTAGCTTATTGATTGGCTTGGCAAGAAACTAGGTCCCCTCAGTGGTGACCAAGGTCATACAGCACATGGACTCTGTGCCACCCCCCCTTCCCAACACCATCACCACTACCACCACCCCTTCTATACCCACTATAATCTCTTCCTCCACTTCATTTCTCTCTCACACACATATTGTGAGCAGATGTATGTGCAAATGCATTTGGATGTATTCACGCATGCATTCTGTTTATCGGGCATAAACTTTCTCAAAGGGAAAGGCATTAATAATATAATAAAGTCTTAAGTTTGGGAGCTATTGATATCTCTAGAATTGCAGCTGATCACGAAAGCAGTGATGGCTCACTGATACTCTCGGATGGTTCTGTCCACATTAAATTGGAAAATGTATCTAAATAATTATTTTTAATTCTTAAGTTTCACACGTATCAAACTATTGTGCATGGATTTAGGTAATTTGCACTAGTACTGTAAGGGTTTTTTTGCATGTGTGTGGTTGTGTGTGTGATTGTGTGTGTATGTAATGCGACTCAGGGCATGGACCAGAGGCGGCGTCCTCCACTCTTCTGTGGGAATCAATGAGATTGAATTCTGAAGGTTTTCTCAGGGGCATCGGCCCCACTTGTCAATACTGCTTTGTGTCACAAGTGCATTTTGTGCACGCAGACACACATGCAGACACACATGCAGACACAGAAACACTTCCAGTTCCTGTTCCCAAGCCAGACCTCTCCCTTCTCAACAAATCCCTTCTGGTGCTCTTCCAGTCCTCAATTAAACTTGCCCCATTTTCCCCTTTTTTCACATCCTGTCTTTTTTATCAGCATCACCCGCTGCGCTCAGGAATGGAATGGAAACTAGATTCCTTTTTAAAAAAAACAAAAAACTTGGCCCACACTTTTTTCCTCCGTTCGTCCTCATTTCCTTTCTCTTTCTACCTTGATTTGTCATTCTGCAGGAGTTCTACAGGAGTGTATCAGCACTGATTAGTTAATGTTTTGCTATGACTCAGTCACATTAGAGTAATTTCCTTGCAACTAAGAAAAATTCAGTTGTTGCTTGGTGATTTGCATTTAATTGTTTTGTTTTGTTGCATTTGTAGACTGATTGTAAGCATTTGAAATCACCAACTGGTCACACAGAGGTTAAAGAGTATAACAAATTCAACATCTCGGTGACCACTTTCATTTGTAAGGCCAACAAGGCAATCACACCGATCACTTGGTGGGAGGCAACCTGCCTCCATACAATCACATTGCACTTCTAACTGACTCCGCTCACTCTCAGTCAAATTGGTGAAGGTTTGCAAATACTTGCTATCTAATTTACAAATGCAGACCGATTGCCAGCTTGTTGCAGTTATTTGGAGTCAGTCTGTGTCAATGACTGCAGCTCATCTGCCTCTTTGCAAAAGGGGAGTCAACTCAACTGGGTGCCAGCTTACTGTATTCTGGTTAGATTCCTAAATAAAAGCATGTTGACTGAGCACCTATTTAATTTTGCAGTTAAATCACTGTCCTGCAGCAACTACATTGCTATTTGTGAAGCAATTTCTAAACCTCTGTTTCAAATCTATGAGATTCTGGCTAGATTGAATGGAAGTAGGCCATGTGGATTTCTGTTTAATGTGAACTTCTTTGAAGACAAATTTTTCACAGTTCGTTGCTGTAATATCACAGACGGATTACACGCATCTTTATCAATACAGTTCAATTTAATTCAGTTTCATTTATATCACAACCCAATCACAACAACAATTCCCTCAAGGCGCTTTATGTTGTAAGTTAAAGACCCTACAGAAATACAGAGAAAACCCCAACAGTCAGATGGCCCCCAATGAGCAAGTACTCTGGCAACAGTGGGGAGGAAAAACTTCCCTTTAACAGGAAGCAACCTTCAGTAGGGGTGCCCATCTGCCACAACTGGTGGGAGGTAATGCAGTCTAATTAAAGCTTGCTTGTCTAAAAGCGATAATGATGCCATTTGAAAGAAGCTGTTTGTAACCTGATGACCACTGCAAAGAACTGTCATCAGTTTAAAGAACTTTAATAGGAAGTTTCAACTTCAGCTCAGGTTTTTGGTCTGAGACAACAGCCTGGAACTTGAACTTAAAGGCCTGCACATTTATGATTTTCCTCCATGATTTTTACAAAACGTATTTATTTAAATCCTATGACAGCTTATAGCTATATAAGAAACACGTTTGAGTACCAGGCATGCTTCATTTTGGCTTGTGGCGTGTTCAGTTCTATTTCAGCACACTTCAAGGAGTCAGTTTAAGAAAGAGACCTGTTTTACTGTGTTAATGTTGTCATTTTGAGCTAAAAATAAATGGCTAAATGATCATTTGTTTCCCATATGGTCATATCACAAAGAAGATGCATCTGCTTAAATCAAATTCAAGTCAAATGGTTAAAAAATAATTTCACACAAAAAAAAAGAGCTACAAAATTCACCACACTGGGAAGGGTGAACTGGGTTGCCCGGCCCTGGCCACGAGGTGTCCCTTATTTATTTTTCAGGGAGTTGGCAACCCTACCTCCAGATGGATATCAGTCTGTTAAAAAAGAGCATTTCTAGAACTGATAGTGATTCAGAGTCTTGCTTGTAAAAGAGAATAGCAGCTATTTGTGACTTAAACTTCAACTGCTTCAGGCTATTCTATTCTATTCTATTCTATTCTATTCTATTCTATTCTATTCTATTCTATTCACAGACAAAGCAACCTGTGGTTGGTGGATGATGATCAGGAGCAGCTGAGTGATTTATGACTGCTGCTGTGATGTTTTACCATGTTCTGCTGTGACAGATATGTGTGATATTCCCTGAGTCCTTGCTCAGAAAGCCACTGGTCTCCTCGGGGAATTGGCTAATCCCCCCCATTTCTAATTTGAAAAAGCCCTTGGATACCTGCCGTCTGGAGGCTAAAAGTCACGACCACACAAAATACACAGATAATACACACATAATCACTTACTGTTGCACTTAAATATAGCTCTTGGGAGTTTGAATGTCACTCCGGGAGGAGTGAGGGCCCCTGGGCCACAGCTGTGTGTGTCTGAGTCCGATCTGGTATCCTGCCACACAAAGAGAGGCCTCGGAGCCCGAGGCTTGCCTGGAGGCTGCAGCCAGGCCTTGAAGGACGTGAGATACAGAAAGAAGAGAAGCTGCCTCTGACTTTAAGTCAACAGATTTTGTTACAAAATAGACATGTCTCTTGTCCCTTACTCCCAAAAATCACACAGAGATAGGCCTGGACGCACACACACATACAGGGCGTTAGCCCCTGTTGCTAAACAGCTGTCTGAGATGTGGTGGTGTGGCACGCTGATGTTTCATCATTGTCATCTCCCCATCACCTGCATTCCTTCTCCTCCTTCTCCTCCTGCGCCTCCTCCCCATCCATCAGCATTTTTAGACACAGGGCTCTGACAAGGGCACATCCATTCCCTGGCCATACATCACCTTTTAGGGGGATTATGTGGGGGGTATTGAGACGGGGGGAAGCAGTGATGTCCCAAACTCCTTCACAAATTGGGATAGTGCCAGATTTCTGTTTGTCGCTTTCCCCTTTCTTTTGCATCAGAATACTGATTTTCTTTCTTCAGAGACAACTTAAACTTTTCTTTTTATTTTCTCTTTTCATCTCTCTTTGAGGGCTTCCGGTGTTTCCAGTGAATATCCAGACCAAGACTTCTTGTTCTGTCCGCTGGTCATAGCGTATGAGAAATAGAGATATATTTTAAAACAGTTACAAAAGAAGCTTTCCATGTGAGCTATTATACCTAATTTTGTAGTCCAGCAGAAGAAGCGTTTTTGAAGTCAGCTGGCAGTCGGGAGATGATCTGTCAGCCTGCAGAGAGCTCTGTTGCCAGATGAAGGCAGTGTACAAAGTGTGTGGTACAACGGGTCTGTGGGCCACTCTTGCTTCTGAAGTTGTCGATTAATCAGCCTGCCGTGGAGAAAAGCAAAGTTATAACATTGGAAGAGCTGAAGTGAAAATGAGTTGGGAGCTGTTGCTCCCTTCTCTATTCTGACTAACTTATCAACCAATCAGCAGGAATTTCTATGAGACTTTAAAAAAAATAAAAAATAAGAGTAGAAATCAAGTGAAATACTAATGTAGTGGTGAGAAAATGTCTTGGGCCTGATCCTACGCAGAAACTATGGGATCTACTTCCACAGTCATTTTGCATTCAATTTGCTTTGTGAGTACAAATTTACTTTTTAAGTCATGTCTTATTATCATTGTGCCTATATCTGCCGCTGCATCACTCTGTTGATGATGGTGACTGGAACCTTGGTGGCTGTCTGGCACACCCATCAGTAAATCCTTCAAACTCAAGAGGTGATGCAAGGCTGCGAAACCAGGTGAATCTGTTTGTGAACGGCAGCCACCACTGTCCTAACTTTCTGAGGTTTTATGGCCATCTAAATTATTACCAAGTATATATGTTATCCAGCCTAATGAGACAGTATTTCACAAAGCCACGTGGATGAATTTGTGCCACCTGCTGATAAAAGTCACTGAAATCTGGTGCTTGCCTCCTGTTTAGGACATTTCTTTAACTTCTCTTATTGCATGCAGCTCATCATCTACTGATATGATTATGGATTTATGTACAGAAAAAGCGTAAAATATTTTCGGGTTTTCCTTTTGTATTCTTCTCCTCTGATACACGGTTTTAACTCGGATGACCCCGCCTTGCTCCTTCAGTGTTCTCCTCTAAACCGTCCTTTCTATCCCTGCCTCCCACCTGTTTCTTCACTTTTCACACCTGGACTCTATTCTTGGCTTTTTGTTTACTGCTTCTGTTTTTTCCAAAGTCCTGTCCTCCCTCCCTCTTCCTCTGTTCCCCCTCTCCCTCTGCACCATCTATCACTCACTCCCTCCTTCTCACCTCTCCCTCTCTCTGCTACCTTCTCTCCGTCTGTCCTTGCTCTGTTTCTCCTCTGGCTCACCTCTCATTAAGCCCCTTTTGCCTATTGCCACCATGCCCAATGTCCACCCACACGTCTAACACCTCACTTTTTTTTTTTTTGTGTGTGTGTCTCTTATCTCTATCCTTCTTTCTCTTTTTTGTATTTTAGTTATGCTCCATGAAATTCATACCTGGACTCAAGGACCTGGACAAGATTTAACTGATGTTTTGTTCTCTCCTCATGCTGCAGATCGTCACTGTAGTAAAAAAATATTGTGGCAAGAAAGTAGCAAGAAAAACTGAATCCTTCTTTCCTGGCATTTTATCCTTTGAGTTTTTGCATATAGCTCGGACAAAACAGAGTAAGCATTGCACAACTGTGTGTGTGCATGTGCACAGGGCTTCTCTCATGGTTTACAGACATTATGGGGACGAATGCAACATTACCTGACAGTATCACATGCGGTCAGTTACTCTTCATTTTATCTTTGAATAACATTTCAAAGTTAATCATAATTTTTGACCCTGATTTGATTATCTCATTGTTTTAGGTTTATAATTAACCTTTCTCCTGTGATGCCACCTGTCTCACAGCGATACTCTTATGGCTTTAATTACTGCCGGATGAACGTAAATCAATCGTCTGTTATGATATACACTCCAAGCAGCAGCTATAAATGCTCTAATGGGAATCCACTTGTACAAGGTCTGCACAAACTGGGGCGAAGGCGGAGGGTAGCCACAACCACCACCCAGAATTGCTGAAGTGTTAGGAGGCTTTAAATACTCATAGAACTGGAGTAATTATTTTTATAGTGCCTTGTAACAGAGCTGATCTAGAGGAGTCAGTTTACCTAGAAGGTACCTCTGTCATATAGGCTAGAGACACAAACTGAGAGTGACACAAAAACAGCAAAGCAATGATGCGATCAAGAAGATCCAAACTTTAAAATAGCTTCTTCTGTGTTTGTTGCCTTAACTTTACTGTCTGCCATTATCTCTCAAACTATGTGCGAGAAATGCATTTTATTGAAGTGTTTCACGTGAATAAGCTGCAAATGAGCAATGCATTATTTTCTATAGCTATATATGAATTTTGCTCAAATTTGTCTTTCATATTGAAATTTTAAGCATAATCATTTGTCTTATTCAAAGTTTTCATGAAAATACTACACAGTTTAATACTGTGTGAAGTCTGCAGTGCTGGATTGATGCAGGGCAGCCTGTGGGGTTGCATAAAGGATAGCAAACAATTTAAACTAAAGATGATTTCTCTGCTTAAATCCACAAAGAGCAGTAAACTTTAGAGCACAGGTCAGCAGATCACAACCTTTATGAAAAGGCAACAAATCTTTACATGTCGTAGGGCCACACCAGGCATTACAGTTCTCTCAAATCCACATATAGAAACAGTAAGTAACAGTCTCAGCCGATGAAACACAAAGCTAGGGTCACTACAGCTGAGACTGTGGATGAAGTGTTGCCAGTCCAAAAAGTATTGGTGCCAATCAGAACCCAGTATTCTGTGTCATAATCAGCTTTTTTAGTCCAACATATCAAACATCAGTATCTGAGTCAACATAGCCTCCCTCTCCCTCCCATGTTTGCATGTGTTTAGATCACACAGCAGCCTTACCTTGACCGTACGGCTCCTCCATTGATTACTGCCTATACTTCTTCACTCAAACACACAATGTATCAAAAAGACCAAACTGTCCGTGAAGGGCTAAAATAATTGTTTATAATAGACCCTCCACTTGCAATCACAAGAGTGCTATGGTGTGTTTTAGGGTGGAGATAAGAGCTCCCGCTTTGTGCTCAGGTAATTTTCTTTCCAGGCGTAAGTGGTCAAGGTCTGGCGTTTTTAAACGCATGCGAGTGATGTGGTGTGGGGGAGCCGCATTGTTTCAGGAGATGCGCCAATGTCCATTTGGAGAGCAGCAACACTCGTCTCCCCACTTGAGGAACAATGGAATACACTTCAGAGATGCTGCATATGAAGTATGTTTATGAGTGCGCTCAGACAATGGGGGACAGTGTTACACAACACAAGAAATGGGTTTGGCTCTGAGAGAAATGAGATGGACCCAGTAGACATCCTTGACATTCACCAATAATTAAAACTCGCTGACATGGTGAGAAAAAGGCTGATTCACTGGCAGTGTTTACAGTAGCATATGACTGCACGGAGAGCTTTGGTCACGTTGAGTGCAGGAGAAAGTGGGCTGGAGTCATTTGGGGTGGGGAATTGTTGAGGTATAGTGAGAGAGAACACATTGTATTGGTGTTTTGTTTGACATAATAGCCTGCTAACAACTACTGTAAACCAGGAGCTCTGCCAAGGCTCACAGGTGTCATCGGGGATCTGGCTTCGTGCCACAGAGAGAGATGATCCAAAGGCCCCGAGGCACACATAAAGGTGTCATCCTGCTGCAAGATGTACCAATACGTCAAGGAAAGAAGTCAGGAGGGGATGGAGAAAAGGAGTAGGCACATCCGAAAAAGAAAGAGAGAGTAGATAGCCAATCCCGAAATACAGATTGAAAGTTATCTGCACCTCTCTGTACTGTATGTAATGTTTAGAGAGGTGAAGGGAACGCGGCAAGAAATTTTTCATGCTAATTTGTTGGGTGATATAATGACATGTTAATGATCCCAGCATCTGGCCATTCCATCAGAGGTGTATATTTATAAGAAGAAAAGCATTAAAAAAATACAGCATGCTGAACAAATGCCTTTGGTTAGGTCAGAGTGTCTTCTAATGACCTCATTTACTGACAACAAACCCTGCAACCAAGCAGGCAAACACACAGCAAAGCAATACCTCTCCCCTTTGTCGCTGTGTGACAGTGGATGGTGAAAAAGAGGGACGGGAAGGGAGGAAAATGAAGACAAAGCAATAAGGAAATTCTAAGAGAAATCAAAGAAAAGCAGTAATGGAGGTAAAAGTTGAGAAAATCTTGGCAAAGAGACAAAAAGGAAAAAAGAAAAAGGTAGATTAAAGAAGAGAAAGAAGCCTAAAGGAGCAATGCAATCAAACAACACAAACACAGTCTCCGTGTGACTGCTCAACCTTGCCAAAGAAAATAGGTTACCTCTGTTTCTCTGGGTGCCCAGGGGAGCCACTAACTGGCAAGAGTTGTGCCCCTGTGTCATCCTGTAAACATTTAGCCGGAAAAAGTAACATAAGCAGAATATGAACTAAGTTCATTTATAAACTGTCTGAAAATTAGACAAGAAGCAGCAACAAAACAGCTGGAGCAAACCAGAAAATATCATGCCATCAAAGGCTGTGGAGGTGGATCTTGTGCAGGTATTCTCTCGTGACAGACATTACACTAACTTGTCACTTTTGACCTGTGAATCTATCTAATTGGACCCTGCGCACCTACTGAAAGGTCATATAAAGAAAATAAGCTATTGGCAATATAGACCGCTGTGGATTTTCAGCTGGCTGTCTATCTTTTATGTTGTTATGGCAGGTGAAGGTGGACAGCTATCCAAAGCTTCACCAGTGTTAACGTTTTTCTTTTTTTAATCAGCTACAACCTACCTTTAAAAGACCGTTTGTGCTAGAGACAGACAAAATTAAAAGATTCTTGAAAGATGACACATATTTTGTCATTTTACAGCCAAAATTACAAAATAAGTTCAGGCGGCCTGTATGATAATTGGTTGAAACAGTGCTAACCAGTGTTAAGTAGAAAGAGAATCCAGGTTCGATATTGCCTTTTTTCAATGGTATGTTACATGAATAATTAACACAATACAGATATCAACAGAAATAATTAAAAGTTATAATATTAACTGAGCATTTGTTACCTCGGCAGCCTTCAAGACATTCCATGCTTACAGAATGTGCATATACTGGCTAATGCAATATATACATTATCACCTACATGAGTAAAACTTACTGGATTTGTGGGGAATATGGACATAGATGGGAATCTTCAAAAGCAAACAAACAACAACAACAACAAAAGATTATTTTTTGGTCAGAAGGCAAAGATTAAATCAGCCATCAACATTAACATGAAGCTCCACACAGCTCAGGCATGGAGCAGATTCAGCTGCACAGGTCCACGTCTTTTCTTGACAGTGAGCACAAGTGCATCCATCCGTCCATCCCTCTTTCCTTCCATTCATCTGAGCATCACTAAAGCTCATCTTAATCTCCCTCTTCCACAATCACGGAACAAAGAGCAGAGTGCTGGCAGATCCTTGTTTTTCTAACTAATGTCGATTACATATTTGATAAACATGCATTTGCATTAGCATTAGCTGAGGTCAGGATTAGCAGCGTTCATCCTCAAACTGTTCTGTCTCTATGCTTCGCCTGTTTGTTGATCTTTTTTTTTTTCCTGCCCCCCCCCCCGTTGTTTGTGGCCATCTGAAATCCTAAAGGACATGACTCCACACACAAGCGACGGCACAAATATTTGAAAGGGTGATTAAAAATCGTTTGGGAAAACAGATTATTGACTGTTTCTTTAAAAAAAAAGTCAATGTGTAAACACAAATAGGCTGCTTTAAGGAGCCAATAGGAGTCATGGATTTCACCTCAGCTTAGAAGTCTTCTGAATAAAAAGTGATTTTTGGTTGTATTTTAAGTCTTTGATTTGTTGGATCCGTTGGCTTCGTCGACAATCATCCCTCGATGTGTAACATTTTGCGGCAAAATATTTCAACAAGTGCGGAGACCCCCAACAAAGTAGCTTTGCAAGTTTTTCAAAAATGTCCTTCTTCTGTTTACCCCCCTCATCTCTGTACAAAAGCAATAAAAAGAAAGAATAAGCTCCACACAGCTGGGGCTCACGAAAAGTTTCAAGTGCCTCTGTTGACCGCACACAAAGACACTGATCTGCTTAGCAAGCTTGAAACTGTCTCCCTTCCTCTGCCGCTTCTCTATTTCTTATGTCAGGCTCTCCGTAAAACCCTTCTCATTCCCCACGTACACACACACACACACTGAGATGCCTAAAACACTGTGGGCCAGATCACTAGTCCTGAATGAGGATCTTAAAGACCTCTCCCAACCACCTATTAAACAGCTTAGAGGCATATAATTGTCAACCAGACGTTTCTCTCCAGAATGGGTTTTTAAAAGCCACATTGTTCGTCTCCGCCACCAAAGGTTGAGTAATCCTGAGGCTTAAGCAGCCGAGAAACGGTCCGTCTCATTCTGTTTTTCTCCAGCTAATAAGATCCTTCCCGTTATGAATGCTCCTGCTTTAATTGTTTGACATTAATGCTAAGCAAGCTTTTGTCTCTCTTTGTAACTTCTCTGCCCGACTTACATATATTTGCCTCGCATTTGCTCTCTGTTCTGCTTGATATTTTTCGTGGCATTTAAAGATTTGTTCGACATTTCTTTGGAAAGCGGAAGGAATTAATAATGGGAACTAATTACAGAATATTTAGGAAAGAATATTAAGATGGAAAACGAATGCAGTGGCAATGAAATGCAGAGCTACATGAGTCTAATTATGTCTGTGGAAAACAATATCGGACAAGAATCAATCAAGGAGTCCTGTTGCCACCGCTAATCAGATTTTATTAGTGTCCTTATTGTTCACTCATGAATCACAAACAGAAAGAAATTAGGCAGTGACTTCCTCTGACGGTCCTCTTCTTTTAATTGGAGAAATGACAAAACAGCTGCTTCTGAAGTCTCAACAAAAAAAACCTACTCGCTCCTTAATTAAAATTTTTTGGTCTCCTTCCGCCCTGACCACACGATTGCCATATTAGAGCCCTATTAACCTTGTAAATGCAGGCAGAAGGACTCAGAAGATTCTGTCTCTAATAAAGCGAGATGAGCAATGGAAGACATTTGGTTTATTAAACTAAGCAAGTGCAATCATCAGTTCTCTTTTTCTGTGTCTTGGTTTATGCACTCATTAATTTCTATCTATGTAAAATGCATACATGAATTTAAAATGTAAATTTCTGAAGGTTTAGCCCTGTGACAGAGTGGCAACTTGTCCGGGGTTTGCCGTACCTCTCCACTGGGATAGGCTCCGACCCCCAGATCTGAATGGATGAATACAAGTTTTTCAAAGGTATGTATTAATTGAGCCAGATTTAAATCAATAGGTCACTTCTTTTCCAGTTAACTCTGGAAATTGTGTCAGAGTCAGAACAAGATGAATTGTGGTTCCTTTGGTTTTCCCAAGAATCATAACAGTCCATTTGTTCTGGACAACTCAACAGTCATCTCCACACAAAGAGATTTTTTTTCTAACATTTCCATAAAGACAAGTGCACCTCCAACACTGTTATTTCTGTCACCGAGAACTTAAACCAAATAAAATTATTTGAGAGATCAGAATTGTTCAATTAGCTTTCATTGAAGCCAAGTGATTGGTGGAAATGAAATCCCGGCTCTCCCGCTGGATCTCCGGGTCCCTGGGTCGAGGATTTTTAGAGAACGTGATTGGTTGCTCGTCCCTCCGAGAGTCGTCCAATTGCTGGTCCGTATGGACCCCTCTGACCCCTCCAGCCTCCTCATCCTCCCAACTCCATGGCTCCATTTAGCAAACAGAAGCTGCTAAAGGACTGCTAAGTTGTACTTCAGCGGTCCTCCAGTCCAATCACTCATTTACCTGAAGTGATTTTATCACTCTCCAGAGATAATCATGGAGAGTCTGACACAAAGTGCTGGGTTATTGAACTGACAACGAACAATTAACAAAGTTACAAACCTTGTCCGTGTACTGGCTGTGTGTTACGAGTATTTTAATAAGGCATTACCGGGTTGAGTTTGTGGTGTAAAATGTGCTTTATTTAGATGCTATGATGTAAATAAATACCGCTGAGTTAAAACTAGACATTAGTCTCTAAGTAATGGATGGTGGATATCCTCTCCAGATGGATTTCTCTCTGTCAAGTAGCTCTAAAAGGTTTTGGGATTTGTGGAGTGGGCATGGCTGCTGGTTTTTGCATTTTGGGTCCTGCACTTGCAGTGGTTGGTCTGAGGGGGAGATTTTAAGAGGGGAATTATCAGGAATGGAGAGGGTGGAATGAAGGCGATTTGTGTGTGAGTGTGTATGTGAGAGCGAGGGAGAGAACATGCTTCAGTGGTCCCGCTGGTCAGCGTGCAAAACCCCCCACAGAGGAGCCTGAACGCATGGGCCGTTTTTGAGAAGGCTGCCTGCATCAGCTTTGCTCAGATCTCCCCTAATCCTTCCCACTTGAACCTTAGTCCACCACAATCTGCATGCCAACAGATTAACACAATACGCAAAGATAATTCAGCCAGCCCAGGACTGACAGTGATCTCACAAATCTCTGAACGGCCAAGGGAAGATACCTCCCCAAAACCCAGATTAAGTCCACAGATCTGAAGCCTTAGACCCTCTTAGGGCATATATTAGCATTACTGCTGGATGCTTTATTTATATCTTTATCTGATTTTAAAAACAGATAATGCTGCCTGGTCAGTTTGAGTGTCACAAAATCTGCCTTGCGTAGGATGGAGAGATGAGACCATATCGCAGATTGAGGGAGAGAGAAAAGAGGCAGAGGGCTCTGTAATCCATATTATATGCTGTGGAGAACGGGGGAATTATTTAAGAAGCTCTTTGTTGTACTCTTTTTCAAAGTGTTGTTTGGGGAAGGGATGAGGATGGCGAGTCCTATTCTGTGACAGATTATGTGATTTCAATTAAGAGGATGAAGATTGAAGATTGGAGAATTATAATTTCCATTTTAAAAAGATATGAGATGTAGGGGGAGAATTGGAAGAGAATGGCGGAAAGACAACAGTTTAAGGACAAGTCTAGTTACTTTCAAATGTGCTAAAATACTCCAGAATCTTAGTTATCGAAATGTATTTGACAAAGGAGCTCTTTGCCCTGTAGCGTCTGTCCAGAAACAGAGGACTAAATCAAAACATTTCTTTTAACGCCAAAAGAGGTCTAAGTTCATGTGGGCTCATGTGGTCTTCCAAAGAGTGTCTTAGCTGCAGTGAAGCAGTAGTTTCTGTAAACCTTTACATTATCACCAGGGGATTAATACTGTTTTGGTTAAGTTTTGGATCAACACGAATATGTGTTTTCTGTCACTCGTCATTTTAAAAAGGACTGCAGAGGGAAACATAATTATGGTGAATAGTCACGCTTTTAATGCATTACGTGTGCACTACCTGAGTACTCAAATCAACTGCTAGACACTGACATTGGACAAGTCTGCAAAATGCACAACAACGCCGATGAAATGTTTTATCATGCTTTTGTATTCACATATTCATGCTTTGTACAGAACTATTAACTGTGGCATGGTTTCAAGTGAGAAACATGAAATGAGAATTTCTCATTCACTCACACATATATGCAACTGCATTTTACTGATTATGTTGTAACAGGAGTACTGCACAGAAGATTTTTGAGTATTACAAACCTGGTAATCAAACTGCACTTGATCCATATTTGCTATGAAATCCTAATAGCAAACAACTCACCACCGCTAACATAAGTCCTTGTTGATATTGTGCCAATGCTATATTTTTTCTTCATGAAGATCTAAATGACTGAACTTTGTCATCAGAGTGTGTGTGGGAGTTTTGTGCAGATGCTCTCTCACCACCCTCCATACTTCTCATTTCAAGACACGCAAAAGCACGTCTCGGGCTCATTCACACAAGTGCAGAAATATTAGGTAAACAGACAGCATCCAACTTGAAAAGCCACCAATTCGAATCTCCACCACACACTCAACTCAAAACTTTTTTTTTTGAGTGGGGGGGTGGGAGTGGGGGTAGTTCTGGTGGAAGGTGGGGAGAGGGTGTTGCCAAACTTCTTCCCTATTGTGTTTTTCCCAGTGCAGTGCTGGGATAGTTTGGAGAGGTTGCTCTGTTCCCGCGGCGACAGACTGCGGCCCCTCTCTGCCGCGCTCAAGGGCCCTTGAGGCGGCCATTATCTGGACGCCCGCCTCGCCGAGGCATATGGGTAATTACTGAGCTAATAGAGTGATGGAGGGAGAGGCAGAGGCAGGAGCCTAGGCCAATTAGATGATGCATTAGTGCTCTGTCTTTTGTAAGCACCTAATGTGTGGGGAAAGGATGGGGTAGATAGAGAAAACGTGTCATTTCTGAAGGGTCAGGATCCTTGAGCAAATGCAAACAGTCTCTCCCTCTCTCGCTCTTGCACACACACAAGCACACGGGACTGCGCACACATACAGGCATGTGTGCACGAACACACGCACTGCATTTGCACTCCGAATGTAGCAAACTGTGCAAGCATGTACACACACACACACACACGCACACACTGATTACTGGGCTTTGTTTTGCTCTTTTCTCTAAGTGTCTGAAGAGTGTGAAGTTGTAATTATAGCACACTCTGGCTTTACCTCATGCCTGCATGCACACATACACACATAAACACATAAACACACGCACGCACACCAAATGCAGATGAGTCCAAATAAACGAGGAGACCCTGCCCAGTCTATTGAGGTCTGCTATGAGAATCCACTCCATCAATTACATTAAAGAGGCTGCCTAATGACGGCCACAGCTGTAATCACGCTCAGCTGAAGCATTTTACACCCCGCTTCTTTGTTTTCACCTATTATCATCCATCCCACAAAGGAGAGAAATTCTATCTCAAGCATCGGCACAGTGTTTTGAGTTAAGAATGTGCTTTTTTGTCATCATCCAGTTTTGTCAGATTGTGAATCAGTGTTTTGGCAGTTGCAGCTGGAGTCATTGAAGTTGGCAGGAAGCAGGAGCAGCGGAAAGTTGACAGTTTGTCGCAGTTTTCATCTTTCAGTTTTTTGCTCTCACAGGTTGCAGCAAAAAAAAAAAAAAAAAAAGCAAAACAAAAGAGATTAAACCCCCACCAAAAAAACAAAACAACTGGTTACGCTTCAACCATAGATGGATTTTGGATGTAAAACTGTGATTTCGCTTTGGGGTTTTTGCATGAGAATTTTGCACATGCCGTACAGAGATTCAACTATATTGACTCTTCTTCACAATGTGCACTGTAATTATCGCAGGGAATTACGATCTCGACTTCTCCAACTTTTGTAAACAGCTGGGCCTGAGTCACTTATTATGCGTGCCAAGCATTCCCAGTACCACAAACATACTCCCTTAATTCGCAGGTAAAGAGCTCCGCGCTATTAACTTAATTATTAGCCCGCTGTACAATTAGCATCAAAACAATCTCATAGCAAGGTGAAGAAAGCCAGGACGAAAGCGCATGACAAAAAAACTCCAAATCGTCTACATTGTTACACAGGCAACAATAACTTCAAGGACCTTTGCTTTCCTCCCTGTGTTGCTGGACTGAGGTGGCTGGCCACTTTAATATCAACCCCTCAATTACAGACACACAGAATATGTGTGCTTTAGTGTGATGCTTAATATTGCACCAAGCATTGTTATTCATTCAATCCCAACAGATGAAACTATAATAGCTATGTATTATTATTTCCTATCAGAAATAGCAGCTCTCATTATCAAACAAAAGACTCTATTACTGATATCATTATCAAAAAGGGAAATGGAGGAGGGGGTCTGTAGCTTTCAGTGTTTAAATGACTTTGTTTCACAGCCCCTTAGTCGAATTTTACTGTTTTAGTGATTGGCGTGTACGTTTTTTTTTTTTTTTTTAAACAGGTCAGCTTCACATCTTTGACCTTGTTGCTGCTGAGAGACAATGTGTGAAGTTAGTGGGCGATTATTGTTAATAGTGAAGCCGCAGCTCCGCTGTCATGCGGTTTTTGTTTTATGGTGGCTGTGGAAATACCTTAATTGCACCTAATTCAAGCTTATCTTTGATGAGAAGAAGGGGGGCGAGGGGTAAACTCAACTGCGCTCGCAGTTTCGCAGACGCATTGATCTTTTGTGCAGGCAGGAGTGGCTTCGGGGAGCTTCAAAGACATTCCCAGACTGAATCACCTTGAGGATCTTGCTTCTGGTGGTCTTAGCATATAAAAAAAGTGTCACATGAATGAGAACTGCCATGAAAATATGTTTTAAAGAACCTTTAAAAGATATTGTGACCACTCAGCACAACTCTAGTACAGAGGCACTGTGTCATTCATCAGCATCAAATCTATGTAGGGATTTGCATGTGGAGAACAAAGCGTTGAGGTTCATTTTGAAAGACATTGGTGGCTGCGCTGACCAGACCCAAGTAATGGGCGAGCATGGATAAATATTAAAGGAAACCTACCTTAATTAATAGTCAAGACCATTAAAAGGTTTTGGCATATTTGTTCTTTTTAAACAGGACATTATAATAGAACCCTGATCTGGGTAACAAGACATTTTATCTGCAGTTAAAATGACCTGGTGAAATCAGGTGCACATCTTATCTTATTCAGTTCTCTTGGTGTAAGCTAAAAGGACTGAATATGTCCTTTTCTTTAATATTTCCTTTTGGTTTCAACGCAGCTTCTCTACAACACTGCCTATCATCATTGCAGGGTCCAAGCAGTGTCCACAAGGAATGTGAAAAGAAATTATGCACCAAATTGTACCTGAAACCACTTGATCTTATAGGTAGCTAGTTATATATATATATATATATATACACTAGATTGGTCAGAATACAAAGCTTGATGGTTTTATCATGACAGTCATTAAACTTTCTTTTACAGTTTTATCAGAACTATATTGAATAAGGTGGCAGTTTAGAATTCACAGCTACAAAAGTGCTACAAAGAGACAAAGCTTGACAGCATACACTATATTTATACGTAGCGACATTAAACCAGTCTTTTGGCTGTGTGCTGTAAATGTGTGTTCTAAAGATTTCCATAAGCCTAACACGCTGTGTAAATACGGCTCTACAAACAAGACGGCTTTACCCTGCTCTACATCCCCCTGTTCGTCAGTGATACAACCGAGTAACGGACTCTGGGACGGTCGAGCCGAAAACAAAACACATGCTAATGCGTGACCTGGCTCTCGAGTCTCACCTCCTGCGATAGAGCACCATAGTTCTCAAGTACAGCCAACCTGGTCCTTAATCTATCAATGGGAGGCCCTCTTCTCCCAACATTCAGACACTGAACCATCCTTCCCTCCTCCAGACAGAAAGCTCTCTCCTCTCCTCCTGTGCCACCCCTCCACACACACTTTGGCCCCTGCCCTGGTAAGACCAGTCCCCATCTCCTCTGGACTGAAGAGCCCTTCAGACGTCTACTGAGAAAGAGCAGAGGGGTGGGAAAGAGAAGGACAGGAGCTGAGCAAAGAACAGAAGAGACCGGAGAGAGGGGTGAAAATGTTCTTTAAAAAAAAAAGAAAAGAGATGTGAAGAGAGAGAAAGAAAGAATGAAGGAGGAGATAGAGGAGATGCATATTGGATCGGGCCCCTGAGGGTTATGGCTATAGTTCATGTTGTGTATTAATGTGTGAAGCGCTGGTATTCTCTGTCATGCTAATCTCACTGCTTTTCTTTGTTGTGTTGGCTGGTGTCTGCTAGTGTCACATACACTCATTGCTCCTCTCTTCCTTTGCTTTCTTCTCTTTATGCGCTTCCCTTTTGGAGTGGACGATCAGAGGGTGTAATAGGGGGTAAACAGTTCTGTTGTCTAAAAGGATTACATTTGAATAACTAATACATCGTTAGCATTAGCATACATTAATTATTCAACCCTGCAAAGGTGCTAACCATTTTCCAAATAAGCCTCAGTTGTTGTTGGGAGGGTTTTTCAGATGCTGTTTACAGAAAGAATGCTTCCAGGAATCAGGACACATAAAAGAAAAAACAAAAAGGAGAATGTTAAAAGCACCTCAGCTTGCTATCATCAGGTCTGTCAACCCTGGGGCTTAACAGTGCTTCATCCAACCTTGTTGCGTTTTTTTTTTTTTTGTTTTTTTTAATAGCAAGCTGTTTTTCACTTTCCTCCTGATTACTTTATCGTTTTGAAATCTTGGATAAGAAGAGTAATTGCGAGAGCAGGTCGAGCCAGAATTTCCTGGAGGTAGCGTATCTCTCAAGTCTCAGTTGGTGTGGATAGAAGAGAGGGATGTGTGTGTGTGTGGGGGGGGGATCTCCTCCTGCGTGTTTATCCACAGTAATCAGGAGTCTGTGGAGCAGGAGCGGAGGCTTGGCAGTAGGGGGACACTGCCACATTAGACAGGAATGAATAGCAATGTGCCAAGCCTGGCACACAAGACACTGTAGACACAGCATCCTTTTTGATTTGGTCAAAACTTTAGGAGGGAGGGAGAACGAGTGAGAGAGAGAGAGAGAGATGCTGAGACTGTTGAGCTGGAGCAAACTGGACCAATGTTTCAGTTTTGTTGTGTTGTTTTTTTTCTTTTTTCCTCCTTCTCTCTGCCCATGAACTTTTGCAGCAAAGCAATGGGGAGGAACAAAAGAAGCCGTTCTGGGTTGACAAAGAGGAGAATAGATGGTATGCGAACGACAAGCCACCATCTGCTCTGGAGGACGACCAAAATCTTGACACACTTCAGCAATCCCACAATCCCCTGCTCCAGGAGCGTTCCAGGCACCCCATTCATACTCTCCCCTCCGCTCCCAGAGTCTGTGTGATTTCCCCCTTTTTCTCTCCTCCTCAATTAAGTCATTAATGCCTTTCTTCGCCCCCCTCTTAATGACCGCAGAGGCACAAACAAGCCCTGGTTGCTTCCTATTGAGGCCCTGTGATTGGGCATAATTGCTGCGAGGGCCTAAGTATGGAGAAACGAGAACGAGGGAGGAGGGATGCATTGTTTTTTTTTCTTTTTTCTTTTTTTTGCCAGTAGCAAAGAAGAGAGCATAGAAGGAGATGCACATTATGTAGAACCCTTCCTATGTTGACCTGCATGACAGTAGTGTCACTGACCACTGCAAGTCTTCAGTGGACAGGCAGTGGAAAATTAACTTGAGCTGGAAGGCGATAAATAAATAAATTAATGCTCAAATTTAGCTTCACAGAAAGCACAGGGGACTGCATAAATTACCATGTTAAACAGCAGGTCCTTTGTCCACCTTCTAATTATTATGAAACAACATGTCTTCATCATGCAAGTTTCAAGACCACCGTATGTTTTAGTGCTTTGGGCGAGGGAAAGGTGCATTTGTTCGCAGTGTTAGATGCAGAGGAAGAAAACCTACCAAGCAAGCAGAATGTCCATTGAAACACCAAAAACTAATTAGCATGAGCTGTGCAAGAAATCATCTGCTACATGCATGGCGCTCGGCACGTTATTCCTGCGGTCCAGCTACACTAACTCAAGCAGGCGAGCTCTTCTTCGATCCAGTTTTTGGACTGCAGCTTGTTCCAGTTACAAGAAGATTTAGGATTGGTTGTGACTGCTGCTGGCTCACTGCATACGGCTAGCATCTAATGGCTTCTAGCTAGCAATGTCCACCAAGGATGCCCTCCAAAGGAGAGGGAGTCCAACTTTCCACCCGAAAATCAGCCGTCTTGTTTGGCTGATTGTGCATTATGTGACCATCTGCAAAAAACTGCGAGAATGTGCATGCATGTGTGAGTGTGTGTGTTTTGCTGGGCCTTGGGGGGTGGGGCTGAAGTAGCTGAGAGATGCGCGAGGAATTAGACGGTCTTTAATAACACATTTTGCAGATAAATGCATTTTTGAAATACTCACAGATTGCTCCATTTATAGATGTAGAGGAGTAGGAACAGAGAGAGGAAGAGAAACAGAGGGAGAGGGGAACAGATAGACTAAATCTCCAGATTAGAGATTAGCCATAGTAGCAGATTTAAAGGGTTGTCTGGTCCTCTGCCAGCCTGCTCAGGCATCTATCTGGCTTCTGCTGCCCAGGCCTGCCATGGCCCTTCTAAGTAGATCACTCAACCCTTATTGGAGATGCCATGCTACCGCTGTTGTCTCCTATAGTCTTGCTTCCTTTTCCCTGTCAGCTCTCAGAAAGGGCTACAAAAGGTTCTGCCTGAATAAGTCCTAGAGAGGGGAAAGGCTTGAGGCAAAGCATTTTGTCCATGCTTCCTAGTACCTTTCATGTGATTTATTCCCTACTCAGAATAAAACTCCAAAGCTCCTGCGCTAATGTCCAGATCAGAGGAGCAGTTAAGCACCACCACTGACAGCTCAGATTGCTGCTTTCTGAAGGGGTGGGGGGTCTGGGAAAAAAAGGTGCTGTTTGGATATTTACTCCTTTTTAACATGTAATAGTGAGGATGTGTGATTGCGTGATGCGATGAGTGATGCTCCCCTTGGCCTAATGATTATCTTTAATGTTTTTAGGCCCTTTAAGCATGCCTTATTGGGAACTAATTCCTGTTTTTCCACGGGTGTAAGTAATCTGCTGTAATCGGCAAATTCACCCAGACACACTCACATATGTATGCACAGAAAAGCTGTCGGTCAAATAACCATTGCACAAACTTGTGCAAATCCCACTGAGGCTAAGCTGCACAGCTTGGGTTCGGGGGTGGCTCCAAAGGTAAGAGGTTAAATATAAACTGCTGGAACTTTTACCGCCTCAGTCATTTAACCCCTTTATGTATTTATAATCGGTTTTGGAAAATGCAGAGTGCATTGTCAACAGCTGGACGGCTGCAAGTGCACTGATCCATTGACTTCACACAAGCACTGTGTTTTAAAATGATCAAGAACATATGTGCGACAATAAGCGCAGATGCAAATGTGATTAAGTTGAAACTTTTATGGTGAGACGTCAGCGATAAATAGATTGAAATAATGTGAAATAAGACTTTGTACTGCAGTTTTTGACAGCGCTTTAAACAAAGACTGAGCAGCTACATCTTGCCCTGCATTATTCTTCTCTAAGCTGCTTACAACCCAGTTGTGGTCTGATACAGAGATGAAATCTTGGAGAGGCGTGTCTCTGGATCCAGGAAGCGGTGGCCACTGATTTGAGAATAGAGCTCTTGGATGGAGGATGTGCTCTGGGGGTATCACACACACCCCAAAAGACGGTGGGACACAATGAGAAATCACAGCTCTTTCACTTTTCGTCCATCTGCCCGCCATGGAGCGTGCTCACTGTGTGCCACTTGGCTTAATTCTGTCCCATCAGCCACCACAAAAGCCCCCCGATCCAATCACAGGGATCAGACCCGGGCCAAGACCATGAGATGGGGAGCCAAGGAACAGACCAGAATCAACAGCCCATTCTCTCAAGATCACACACACACACACACACGGAAAATATGGGGGCAAGAAGAAACGCCGGGAAGAATATGGAGAGAGGAATGGCGTAGAAAGCATGGACAGAAAAGCGAGCTATGGTTCCAGCTACTTTCTTTCTTTCTTTCTTTCTTTCTTTCTTTCTTTCTTTCTTTCTTTCTTTCTTTCTTTCTTTCTTTTTCTAAGTTCAGTGAACTCCAGCTTTGCCTTTTGGGGATGAATGACGAGATGACAAAAGTCAAACAAAAATGAGAGCCAAAAAGTTACCATATGTTCCATCTGTAATGCCATTTTTTTTAAAGGCCAGAAGATCAGGCTAGAAAGACGAGCACAGAAAAATGCTTTTCCCAAATACCACACATTCCCCTCTCTCTCTCTCTCTCTCTCTCTCTCTCTCTCTGCTTCTGCCTCTCACTCGCTGATTGTTAATTGTGTGAGAGCAGGTCATCAGTAGCAGTGCATTAGAATAATGGAAATAGATGGCAGAGACCTACGGATGGCAACACAAGCCATCTTCCCTATTTGCATGGCTGTGTGCTCTGGGACAATTATGTCATTATCACAGACCTCTGTGAGTGTGTGTGTGTGTGTGTGTGTGTGTGCGTGTGTGTGTGTGCTGGGTGACAGGTGGGCAAACGAAGCTAAGTGCCAAGGAAATCTGAACTCACTCTCTTTCACTTTCTCTGTTGCCTGTTAAAATCTCTTAATAGCATGTTCTCAGTTTGTTTCAGCAGGTTTTTCTTTTAACTCGGAAATCTTTTCTCACTAATTTCATTCATTCAGTAAATGGAATTCCTGCAGTGAGTGCTCCTGCTAAGCTAAAAGTAAGCGTCAAATGTATTTGGGCCCTCTTTCTGAATGTTAGGTGGCGCACAGACAGGAAGAGATTAGCTGCGATGTGGCAGCCAGGACTACACACTGTAAACCTGAATGTTCAAAGCTATATAGTTTAAGCTGTGCAAACTTTAATATTTACAATTCTACTTACTCAAAATTTTGAGTTTTCGTGACTCTTTTTTGAATTAATTAAATAGATTGGTATTGAATAAGTAGGCAGCACTTGGAAGTATTTAATTGTGTGTGTGTGTCGTTGTGTCATCATGTTAATGCATGTGGCCATGCATTATAGGAAAGTACTCGTGTTAGCCTTTGTCAGGAGAGTATTAGCATGCAATTATAGATTATGCTATGATCCAGAAAGACAGGAGAGAGGTGAGGAAAAGTGAAGACCCACCAACACCATGTTTGCCAGCTTGTCATTAATGCGGTAGTGCAGAATGGGTGGGTCTGGAAAGTTCCGGATTTGCAAGTTCCAAGTAGCAAAGCTTGCACGTGTTAGCTAAAATAGTTTGCATGTAGCGCCACAATATAGTGTGTAAGTACAATCCCCAAAAAGTGCTCACGGGTTTGGTTAGTTTAATAGGTGATTTACAAAAGTTGCACCGTTTTCTAAGCATTAAATATCAGAGCAATTAGCAGTATACTCTCCAACATATATTTTGCAACAGGGTCAGTCACAAGGGTTTCTACCTCTTACACACAATCCTGTCACTGCGCTCTGTTTGTAAAAACCAGTGATTTTGAAAAATGTTTTAAAGCCAGATAGTAAATCTGGTCCTAGTTGTTTTATGTGTGTTAGATCATTGTTAAGGTTTTTCAGGTTTGTTTCATTTGGCTTCCTGCTAGAAGCTGCTGAGAGTGTGCAGAGAGATTCAAACAGTGAACTTCAAGCTTCTCTGCTCAAGTTTTGGAAAGAAACGCAGGTCCTGTTAGAACCGAATGAAAAAGAATTCAACTGAACATACACTGTGTGAGTTGATTTTACTTTAACTGTAATCTAAAGGTTTGTGTAGACACAGAAAATAAAACTGCAGTGAAAACAAAACTAGAGAATAAGAATAATGTCCACGCCACATTGTTTTAAACATTGTTTTAAACCAGTGGTTCTTAACCTGGGTTCGATCGAACCCTTGGGGTTCGGCGAGTCGGTCTCAGGGGTTCGGCAGAGCCTCCACCGTGACATGCACGGCTCATTTTGTGCACCAGTAAAAACATATCTATGTCTTGAATTTGAAAAAAATCCTATTTTATTTTTCAGTGACTGCGCATATGAAAGTGGTGGGGTTCGGTACCTCCAACAAGGTTAAGAACCACTGTTTTAAACATTGTTAAAAAATTGTGTCTATTCGAGCTATAGGGCTTTGTTTAGCAAGAAGACCAAAAGTAGGTAACAATTTCATCATGTGATACCCAGTAAAATCACGATGTATAATTTTTAAACCTATTCTTAATGCATTTATTACATTTACACACACACACACACACACACACACACACACACACACACACACACACACACACACACACACACACACACACACACACACACACATATATATATATATATATGAAAAGTGGTATCTTTTTTTGACATTCTTGACAAGAAAACACAAAATGTCAAGCTACTTCCGGGACCTTGATTCCTGATTTCATACCAAAAAGTATATATTCAACAGAGAGCATACATCTTCTGCCAGCATGGAAAGTCCCTCTTTTTTTTCCTTTTTTTTAAAACAATATACCATTAACCAAACCTGACTACAAGGGAATCCCCATCTTAGCACCCACCGCCTATCACCCTGTGACCTTTTCTAAGCTATATTAGGATGCACCCCTCATTTCCAGTCTGCTGGTGAAAAAATACAGGAAAGACTAAAGAAAATAGTCAAAACTCAATGATAACATCTGTCCTCCTTCCTCCTGTTCCTCCTATACATCTGAAATAAGTGAAGGGTGTCAAAAGTACCGGGACTTTAGAAGCCAGTGCAAAATATCAGAGGGCTGCCCTTTGACTCAAACAAGTGTCCGCTGCCTCTCCTGTACAAGGCTAACACTTCCTGGACTCATTAAGACAGGGAAGAGGAGGCCACAAAGGATGCACTGTGTGTTTGTGTGTCTGTCTGCTCTGCACCTACTTAGATTTGATCTCACTAAAATAAGTAATAACCTATTGAAATCACCACCAGCCGGGCGCTTTTCACTCCACTTTCAAAACAGCCGTAAACACACAAAGTACTGTACATGTTTTGATGGTGGCAGCTGGATCACAGCGCTGTCTGAATTTAAAAAATTAGTATTGACATGACAAATCTGAGCAGTTATGAACATGAACAACAAGAGGCCATTAAATCCATCAGCAGAGTCTTCAGGCTGTTTCAGTAGCGTCAGAGATGTTGGACAACATGCATTTATCTCACTAGCAGCAGGCATTGTGGAGAAAAGGTGTGAGGTCTTTTTTTTCTGTGAAACCTCTTAGCGTCCCATAATCAGGAGTGATAATGTGTCTCATTCTATGCTAATGTGTGTGTTTTACAGCTATCAGGCGACAGGTGATGATAGCACACGCTCAGAGATGTTCTGCTGTGTGCGGGTGTGTGTGCTAGCGTGCAAGTGTGGACGCAAGGCACCATTAGTGACTTCCCAGGTCCTCTTCAGGAATACAATGGGCGTCGAAATTGCTTTAATGGAAAAAGGCTAATGTGAGATGCACACACACATGTACACGTACACACACATGAACACACCGCCTTAGCAAATCACTCAAGCCGTTGAGAGGTAGAAAAAAGGGAGGATATTATCACTTACACTTGAAAAAACTAGAGATGGAGGAGAGAAAATAGACAGCGAGGAGAGAGTTGGCGCTGCTCTTCTTCCACTTACTTTGTGCTTCCACCCACTAGAGTCAGTAGTTTTCCAAAACAGAGGCATAGAGTCTGTAGTTAAGATATTTTTTTCTAACTCATCTGCCTTCCTTAAACATGCAGGTGTGATTTGCAAAGGGAATCAAGAATGGTTAGGACTAATATATGTTACAAATCCTCTGACAGCGCTGCCAATTTTTTTTGTTTTGTTAATAGAGGTTATTTCAAAAGTAGGCTCAAAGAGTTAGATTTGACAAAGGGAAAAAACTGAAAACTGATATGAATTAACTGAGTAATCTCTATAAATCAAAGTCAGCATATAAATATACTTAAAGAGTGATATGCTTTTTAGTAGCAGACTCCTATTGGGTTCTTGAAGTCCAAGTTCCAAGATGACCAATCATCAAGCAAAAGAGGGACTTGCCAGCATCCACTCTCTAAACCATTGGCTATCATCCAACATAATTTTTTTATTTATTACAATTTTATCTACATTTGTAAAAACTGACTAAACCCATCCTCCTGGGTCTGGTCCCAAGGCCGGATAAATGGGTAGAGTTATGTCAAAAAAGGGCATAAAATTATTGCCTAATTGAACTTTTGGATTATCAATAAGATTTGATACTAAATCGGTTGGGAGATTGACTAAAGGAGACACCAAAAGTTTCTTCCACTGAAAATGCTATGTCCAGATGAACAGAATCAACCTTTTGAGATTGGTGGATGTAGTGAAGGAGGACATCCAGAGGGTTGGTCTGATAAAACTGGATGCTATGGGTAGGGTGAGATGGAGGCAGATGAAGAGACTAGCTGAAGAACAAGTGGTTTGCCCTGCACATCTGCTGAAACTCAGTAATACTGCAGGATTTGCAGGATTAATGAAGAACACACACAGGTCCATGTGAAAATCTTCTAACAAGAGTGAGGAGAAAGACGATGAAAAAGTACTGCCATGCTGTAAGATCTGACCAAACTGACCAAGAGAATTCCTTTGTGGAACAGGAGGGAAAGTGGCACTAAGAAGTCAGAGGAAACGATGATTTGACAAGAATTCCGCAAATACTCGAGCCTTTGGCCACTAGTAGCATGGCATACTGCCAGTTTAATGATTCCATCAGAAAAGTTTCTAGATGCTAATCCAGCATTTTTGCATTTCACATAACACTTTGGCTAGGAAGAGAGGGATTGTGCGGATTTAAGTTAAACAGAAGCTAGGGAGACACAATTGGGTGTAGTGTTTCCAAAGGCCGACAATGAAGTTCACCACCGAGTAAGCAAAGCTCACTTCACAGTAGCAACTATAAATACTGATGCACAACCATGCAGGACGCTTAAGCTAGCACACAGCTAACTGTAACAGTGGTGATGTTTGTTTTTCTCAGACATCATAAAGGTTCAGCCTTTAGTTTGCACTCCTGGTGACCTGCAAATGGGTAATGATGTGTTATGTTGTCACTTTAAAAGAACTCAGTACAACAGAATAATTTTATCCTGCTCTTTTCTGCTGACTTAGCCACCCCAAAACAGAAGACATGCATAAGATAAATGTGCCAATTTAAACATATAACAGCACAATATTAATATGTGTACCTAGTGAACTGGAACCTTCTATGAAAACTAGTTCCTGTTAGCAGCTCACTGCGAGGACAGCATGGAATAAAGCTGCTAAATATACAAGTGAAGAAAAGTGGGCTCATTAGCATAACATCAGCAAACAGCTCACGCTCTTCTTTTTAGACAGGTCCACACTCACAGACACGCTCCTGCACTGCTCGGTAAGACAAGGCACGTTCCTCCTTTGCTACTAATGGTCTCATTTGTGCCCTGCTCAAGGCTGGCAAGGCCTGCAGCATCTGTTTGACTGGAGGCCATGCCATAAGGTGCCAGGACTCCAAGGATCCTCCGCACTCCCTCAAGAACACTGCTCTATGTCCTGCTAACCTCACCCCTTTATCACCCTTTTTACACTTCACCCTCAGATGTTGCTCTCGTCCCCAACCTTCGCATCATGATGTCCAGTTAACTCTAAATCCTCTGCTCAGTGCTTCATAAAATTAGCTCTCCTCTCCCCTCTTAGATGTTACTCATCACTATAGACTTACATCTTCTTCACAGCCTCTGGCACATCAAAGTAAAACCTCCCACCTGGTTTCTTCTTTTTTCCCCCCCTTCTTTAATCGCTTCTGCCCCCTCCCTTTTCCTTTCCATCTCCCTCAGATCCCTTCCCCTTGTTTCTGCCCCCCTTGTCCCAAGATGTGTGAGATGTCATCTACCTCCCTTAACCCGCCCCCCCACCCCCCCTCCTCTAAATCTCCTCCTTTGCTCTTTCCTCTCTCCCCCGAGGGGGAGCGAGACATCATCTGGCCAGGACTCTAACTTCAACTGCGTGTGTGTGTGGTAGCAAAATGTGTCTCATCGCCAGAAAGACTTGCGCCTTGGAGGAACAGACAGATTAGCGAGAAGAGTCTTGCTCCCAGCGTGCCATTCAAGCTACATTCCCAGGAACGTCTCCTCCTTAACAAGCATCAAATTCCCCTCCAGGTGGCCTGTGGCAATCCCCTCCACCCCAAATACAAGGAGCGCAGAAAGTAATCTGATGGCACTCTCCTGCTTATTTTTCGTTATCTCTTTTTTCTTTACTGGATAGTCAAACAAATTTCACCCCCCTGACACGGTACATCCCTAAGATGCTTTTGCATGCGTTTGTGGATGTTTGTACGCCACTAACAGGAGCCCCCGCTGAGACCTCTTTAGCCCGTGAGAGAGAGAGCGATAGTGGAGAGAATGAAAGGCGAAAAAAGAAAGAGTATAAAGGCCTAGGAGGAGACATGGTCAGGGGGAGGGGGAGAGAGGAGGGTGGTCTTATGACAGAGGGGGTCTGTGGCTAACAAGCGGCGTGGAGCCACAGAAGGTGTGTGTAGTCGAGCGTGAGGAAACATTTGAGACAGCGCAGGCCCACTGAGATGACCGTAGAGCTAATGCTATGTTAGTGAGCTGCTAACGGCATGCCTGGGCCCTGGCACGGTGCCCTTCCACACAGATCACAGAGGCCCAAAGCGCAATGAAAAGAGACACCTCGGGTCTCGAGGGGAAGTATTACTAGTGACACATCTTTTGGGCACCGATTGGGACTCCTTTACCATCTGAGCCTCCCGTACCATGACTCACATGCAGGCATGTGGGTTAGATAAAGAGACCCCTAAATCTAATGTGGCGGCGAAGGTGAGGTAGAACAATGCTCAGAGCGGTAAAACTAACTGGCACTTCAAGTCGAGGTATACAGAAAAGGCTTTATGCAGCAAGACACTCTGAGTAATTTGACTTGAAGCGAGATCAGACATTTCCCAGGGCTGTACTTGCTCTCTTACCCAGCTGAGTGTATGCTGTCTTGATATAACACAAAACGTACAAGTCTGATGTTGCTTTCATGCCATATTGTTCAAATCGTTAACTATGAGTGACATAGGTAGAACAAACTTTTCCTGTCGTGTTTCAGCTTGTAAGTCAGAGATACTTACTGGAAATTGCTGACATCCCATTAATGAAAAGAACTGGAGACATGTTACCAGACTCTCAATTTCAGTGGGTAACAACCAGCTACAACAATATGCCACACAGTAAAAGAACGAAATGTATCTACTTTAACTTGTTAGTTAGCATTAGCCCTAAAGGTTAGCCTTAATGCTAACCACTTTGGAGAAATATGTGAATAAGGAGTGGGTTTTTTCTGTTCTCGCCATTAAACCCACAGTGTACGAACAGTAAGGACCTAACAGTCTTTGTTCTTCCATAGAATTTGAAAATGCCTCCATCCTAATCAAACATCAAACAAGCCTGAATGCCCAAAAACAAAAAAAGAAAAAAACATAAAACTTGATTTCATGATGTAACAGGTTTTTTTTCTTTTTAGGTTTTGTAGTACCCAATTTACCCACCTTTCAATTCATCATATTTTGCTATGAAAACAGTAAATAGGTGCAATGATTTATTGAAACGTGACAGTCAATATTTGGTATTTGGACCAACTTTATTCTTCAGCACAACCTGAACTCTTTGGCAAGCTTTCTTGTCATATCTTTAAGTAGTCTGCAGGAATAGTTCTCCGGGCTTCTTGAAGGACATTCAAAGATCTTCTTTGGAAGTTGGCTGACTTTTGTTGTGTTCTCTGTCGAGATGATCCAACCCAACACTGCTTCAATATCGTTGAGTTTCAGGCTCTGAGAAAGCCTACCCATGACTGATAGTGCTTCATTTTGTGTTTTTTCTATCCAGGGATGTTTTTATCATATTGACAATATGTTTGGGATTATTGTCGTGCTGAAACATTAAACTTTTGCCTATCAGATACTTTCTAGATGATATCAATTTATATCTGATGGTACTTTTTGCATTTATAATTCCATCAGTTTTGACAACATCACAGTTTTACAGATGGTTGTAGACACTTGTGTTATTCCTTCCTCCTGATGACCTCTGTACTTTGAGGATGGTTTCAACCAAAAATTCCATCACTCCGTAAGACCTGTTGCCACTGATTTTTAGTCCAGATTCTGTGTAATTACATACTTTAGCCCTGTTCTCCTTCCTTAAGAAGAATTGTGAACAGTAGGTTGATCAAATAAAGGGCCAGATGCATCTCCGGTCCTATCTCTAGACGTCTTACTATTGACAGAAATACTTGCAACTTTCCATACATTTTCAATCCTGTGTAGTAATGTTGGCATGACAGTAATAATAGAAATTTTGTTAAAAGGGTAGAATCTTTAATTGTTTCTCTGCAGTTTTCACACTTTATAAATTCATTCAGTCCACAGAACTATGGGACCTATGCTTGACATCCACAGTTTATGTCTTCTCTTCTTTGGGGTAAATGTTTTATTTCTTACAGCGATTTGGGATTATCTTTGAAAATCTTTTATCTTATCTTTAAAAAAAAAAAAGGATCTCAGGAGTCAAAAGTCAAAGGATGCAATATTTCAAGGTGGTGTCTGATGACCTGATGACCAGACCTACAGTGTTTCCAGTGGCCTCTCACTGACCCTGGTCATTATCTTAAGGCAGAAACCAGATCATTCAAATCTGCAGCAATACAGCTAATGAAGGACCACTGCAGGTGGAGGGAGTGGTGGTAGTGGTGCACACAGTGGGTCAATGATCTGTTTCCAAAAGCCTTAAGGCCAATTGGTGGTTAATCTCGTGGCTGTGTCTACACTGAACTGAAATCATGATTGTGTGCAGGCGCAGGAAATGTTTTGTACAGTTAGAACGCTGCTACTGCAGAGCTTCTTTTTCTCAGGCTAGTGAAGGAGCTAGGGTAAGAGACAGAGCTGCTTTGTGCTTTCTGATCAGATTAAAGTGTGAGACAGCCCAAGGCAGAAGGGCAGTGACCCCGCTTTAACAAGTAGTATTACAGCAGTTAATTAAAGTCAGACCAGGAGCAGATTAAGTTAGACCTTTTTATTTTTATCTTTAGTGGACCACTTTTGCCTTTTTTGAACTCGGTAAAATCAGAGTTCACCTTCTGTGTTATCTGAAATAACCTCACTAAAAGCCACCCAGCTACTGTAAACTACAGCAGATGGTACAAAGTTGAAATATCTTTTTCTTAGATATAAGATCCTGTTCTTATGATTACACATCTGTATAATTTTTATAGAACTTTGAAAGGAAAAAAAAAATTCTGCTGATAACTGAATGATAGCTGTGCACACCTCTGTTTGTTGGGCCTTTTGCTTTTATTGGTGATGGCCTCCCCAAGGACGACACTAGAGACCATCGTAGTTTACTCTTTATTACAGGGCACCTCGAATCTATATTCACTTCTCCATAGATAAAAAGCAATAGACATGCTTTGTTGGGGTATGAAACTTTTCTGTTATTTAGATCTAAATATAATAAAAACTAAACCTGTGATGCATCATCCAACAGATGCAGTACCATCAGAAAATAAAGCTAATTTGAATTTGAGAATGTACATATCAGAGAACACAGACTTGCCGTCTGCATTTTAATTATTGTTTTTAATCCTAGAAAACGCAAATTCTTAAAAGAGCCCCTTAAAATTGAATAAATTATTAATTTTTACCACCTGTACCTGTTTTCACCTGCGCCTTGGCTTCTATAGCTGCTGACCACGTAGTGTATGTGTGTCTGTGCAATGTTGAGGGTGTGTGTGTTTGCGGGGGGGGGGGGGGGGGGGATAATGAAGAGGCATTGTGTCTCCTCATAATGACATCATGGCTCTGACAGAAGCTGGAGAAGATGCCTGAGGTCTCGGAGCGGAACTCTTCAGCTCGGTGTAAGTGTATGTGTGAGAGAGTGTGAGCGTGTGTGTGTCCATCCCCGGGCGATCTGAGTCCTCCTGGGCTTTGTGAACGAAAGTCAAACCGTCAAAGACAAAAACAAAACCTGACCACCAGCAATATGAAGCAGAGGGCAGGCCATTTGGCTGCTGCCCGCACACTGGTGCCTCTGTGTGGAAGCCATGGGTGCGAGAGCTGAAGGGAGGTACATTTAAGGAAAGAGAGAGGTGGGAAAAGACAAGAGAGAGAGAGAGAAAGGGAGAGAGGGAGGTGCAGGAAGTTGCAGAATGGGTTCAGGGGTCAATTCAGCCTGCAGGCCAGGGTGATGCTTTCGGGGCTCAGAAAAAGAGGCCTCTGTTGCATCACGGGAGTCCTTGGTGTGTCCTCTTAATCTTGCCTCTGACCAGACGGGTCTCTCCCTGTGGCTTTGCACACACACAAAGACACATATAAAGCACATGCACCTTGGTTCTTTGTATGTTGGGAGCAACACAGAGAGAGCAGAATAGTCAAAGTACAACAATTTTAAAATACTGTGTACTTAAGGTGTAATAAGCAACTGGAGGTGTGAGGTCCTCCTTAACTAGGTCACAGATAAATCTGAAGGACTGAAAAATGATTAATGAGGTGGGAAAGAAGACACAAACCTCTCCTAGATAAATCATTTGGAGTTTTCTTTAATCTTTCAGTTTTTATGAAATATTGGGTTATTTTATCAGCTACAAGCTTCCATCTGAAAAGTATTTTTTTCTTCTTGTGATTTTTAAAGTGGTCTTGTTCTCCAGGCTTTCTGAAGGTCTTTCAAAGTTTTTCTTTGGACATTGGCTGTGTTTCTTCTCACTTTCAATCTACTCCTAGTATCTGACCATTTGGGGATAACGTTTTTTATTGTTAAGACACTTAACACAAGCATAAAAAAACATGAACGAGCATTGTGTCTACACATAAAAGTGAAGTAAAAATAAACACTAAGTGAAAGTTCTGAAGCAATAAGGAAAAACAATTACGCCCTGCTGGATCCACTGAAGACTCATGGGAAATTTTCTCAGTGAAAAAGTGGCTGTCGAGAAGCCATTGATAAGGAAGGGACGCAGGACGAAAAGTCTGACATATGTCAAATTACACAAGAACCAGACTGAAAATCAGTGGCAATAGGTCGTACACAGTGAGCGTCAAAAGCGGTCTGTAAAACACAAAAACTGCACTCCTCTCACATTTTTCTACAAATAAAGTACAAATAAATAATGGGCGGCTCAGGACTTTTGCACAGTACTATCGTCGATTTTGTAAAACAGTTGGGTAAATCCTCAGAAAAAAAGAAGTTGAAAAGGTACAGAAAATGACAAATGACCCGGTGGACCAGCGAGCCCTCTAAGACTGCTCAAGGATGTTCTCCAAGACGTAGGCGTACATGTTTCCTTGTCAACAACCCAGGAAAGACTTCATGACCAGAACCTGAGGGAATTCACAACAAGATGCAAACCCCCCGGTGAGCCTTAAAAACAGAAAGGCCAGGTCGCAGCTTGCAGAAAACACAGAAAAATAAACTGGTTGAGTTTTGGAACAAAGTTCTACAATGGAAAAAAAAATTCTTCCTTTTATATCAAACAGGATGGAAAGCAAAAAGCGTGGTGACAACAAAAAAGAATCATCCTTTTATCTGTCAAACATGGTGGTGCTTATGTTAAGGCTTGGACACGCATGCCTGCTAATGAAACTGGCACGCCAGCATTTGCTGATGGTTTCACTGCTGACGGAAGCAACAGCATGAATGCAGACGTATACAGGCACTTTCTGCGTGCTCAGATTTAGACAGCTGAGTCGAAACTAACTGGACAACAACTCTAAACTTAGAGCTGAAGCAACCGAAGAGCTTTTAAATAGACGAGCAGGTAGACTAACGTGTCAGTCCAATCACCAGAACCAAACATGAACTCTAATGATCAGACTGAACCACCAAGAACTTAAGAAAGCTTTGAAGCTGAAACTTCAACTACACTAAAACTTTACATTTGTAAGTGAAAGTGTCTCACTGCAAACAGGAGTCATTTCTGAGCTGTAGCAGTTGTTAACACCGATCACACAATCTGATGAAAATGTAACCAGGAACTAGAGAAATCATAAAAATATGCTTGGAGGGATCCTGCAGCTATTGCGAACCCACTGAAGGCATAACTCACATCTGCACTGAATAAGATTGACAGGCTTCTTCTCTGAACTGAAGTGAACCTCTTGCCCTGAGTGTGTGTGTAATGTGAGACAGGTCTTATGACAAGCACTAATAAGCCCAGACTCTTGACCCCGTGGCGGCTAAGCTGACACAGAGGAATGCACTACGACACTGCTAACAAACTCCTGCGACCTGTGCGTGGATAAGCGTGTGGCACGTCAGGTAATGGAGACAAAGCGGGAAATGCTTCGCATTCAGGTCACTGCGCTTAGACTGTAATTTTTTTCCTCAACATGGAAAAAGCCAGAATATTGATCTCTAAGAGAATTCTCTTTGATTTAAGATGTTTAATAAAAGCATCCCTTTGAGCATACATATGTAACTTCAACTCACATTTTAAACTAAACTTATGATTAATTAGTTTTCTTCTTCTCCACCTTTCAGGTCAAGGCACGTTAAGGACACTGATGTTGCTCTCATTTGTTTTAGCTAGAGTTTATGCTGTAGCTAAATTACTTCCTTCTTTCATCACAGTCCTTGTGGGCCTTTTGAAAATAATCCAATCATTAACTGCATGAGGTATGTTTATAGTAATTATGTACAATACTGTGCAAAAACCTAGAGCCACCCATCAAGTCTTTCAGTTTTTCTTTGGACATTGGCTCTTGTATTACTCATTTTTAGTTCCATCCTTGTACCTGACCATTTTCAGAGCTTTGTTTTCTTTCTTAGTTTTTTTTTTTTTTTTTTTTTTTAAAGCCAAGTAATACTGACCTATGAATCATCCAAGCATAAAAAGGTACCTACCTCGAGGGATGAACCCCAATTATGTCTACAGATAACAGACAACTTAGCAAACAACCAATTTTAGCAGCCAGTCACAAAAATGTACAATTTGTTTCCATTTATTTAGTTCTGCACCAACAAGGTGATTCCCAAAGTGCTATTAGTCAAAAACTTGGCATATCTCAACACGGGGTCAAGTCTGTAAAGAGAAGCCAATGTGAAAGTGCCTTAAACCTGTACTCTTTCTTTTATCAAGGGATGAGTCTGTGGGAAAATAAACTTAAGCTCTCACCCTGCATGTGACCTTAGTGACAATTTTCCTTATGATTTAATGCTTTTGAGTCTATATACATCCCCAAAGTTGAGCCTTAACAGTTTATATGGATAACTTAATCAAAACAATAATTCCCATGCACTTATGAAGAAGAAAATTATTCATTTATGTTGTAGTGTTGGCAGTTTAAAATATCTGTGCTGAGTCTGTGAGGATTGTCATGCAAATTCAACGTTAAGGGGCCATTCAAGAAACTGCAGCTTTTTGGCTCAATGTTTTTGTTGTGCTTTAGCCCTGGAGCCTGATTTCCACACAGGTGCAACCTCAGTAGTTTGCCTTTTTACTGTGAAAACTGCTCATTGTTGTCCCAAGTGTACCTCTATGTACACTCCTGCTTTACAAAGACTCTGATATTAATTTTATTGGAAAAATTGTAGTGGCAGTTTTAAATAGCCGTAGAAGCAAAATGAGGGCAGAAAAATAGTAACTGGACCCAAAAAAAAGGTCCCTTGTGCATTAGTGACTGCTGGGTATTTACCATACTGTGTGTGTGTGTGTGTGTGTGTGTGTGTGTGTGTGTGTGTGTGTGTGTGTGTGTGTGTGTGTGTGTGTGTGTTGGCATGTCTGTGTGCCGTCTCATATTGCGCTCAACATGACACTCAGCAGGCGTGACATCAGCTTTCTAGGAGTATCATGCGTCCAGCAGATAAGACAGGTTGTAGCCTCAGAACAGGAAAAAACAAATGAAATACACACACAGCTGCTTGCACTTAATGACTGTGTACACACACAAACACACCACTACTGTACATGTGCTCATCCAGGTATGTTTATTGTTTTCCAGAGTGCACTGATACGACACTGACCACAGACAAGAGCGAGCATTAGAAAAACAAAAAAAATGTCACATTTATGTTTATGTCTCATCAAAATGGTTAATAGATGGATGAATACTGCAAAAACAGAGTGCAGCATCTAACAGCTGAGTGATTATCCGAATATTGATTAGACAAATGTATTAAATGTATCGAAAATGCTCCAATAAAGCCTTGTATGATTATATCTGATACATGGCACGTGACCATAAAAATGTAAATCTGTCAACATAGGCAGCGCTAACGTATCTGTGGCAAGTTAGTAGACGTGTTGCTCAACCACAAAACGCACACAAAGAAAAAGGATTTAACTGAGCCAAAATGATTGACAGCTTGAACGTAATCACAACTTTGACACCTGGTGTCCTTTTGTTTATCAGTGGATCCTTAAAAATGTATATTTACATGATACGCATTATTTATATATTTTTTTATAGTATTAAATATCCTAATCCTACATGCACAAAATGCAGTGTTGTACAACACAGAGAGAGTTTTCTCTGATAATCATAAAAACAACCTTCTGCAAAAGGGCTGGTTTTAAATGTGTAGCTCACGCCTCACCCTTTTTCATTCTTCACTGAAAGCGTTACTGACCACACAGGGAGGAGGCTCAAGCCAACCGGCCCTTACAGAGTTACAGTCTATCAAATAATTTAATCTCATGGTAACTAAATTCTCCATATAACAGTACCACTCAACTCATATCACTTAACTATTTTGTTCATTCGCCTTGCATAGTGTCAGTCTATTTTACATTTACTGTTCTTGGGCTGGTCTTCAATAAAAGGATTTCACACATACACACACACACACACGCACAAAAAAGTAGGTAATCATATATTATACAACACACAGCCTCATGTCAGCTAATCTCAGTGGGCTCCATGAGGAATGATGTAAGTGTCGTCTATGGAAACAAACCGAGCGTATTGCACATGGGTCTTTAAGAAAGCTGACTCAAGTGACTGAATAGCTTACAGTACTCAATGAGGGAACAAAAATGTCACCTCTCACTCTCAGTTAGATCATTTTGGCTTACAGCTACTATGCGCAGAGTGGAAATGCAACAGTGTTGCAGTGATCATCGCTCTGTACAAACACTTACTGCGTAAATTATTGCACCACACGTGTTAAGGGTTCCCTGCACCAAACGTTACACAGTAAATGAGATAAAGAAATGAGCACTGAGCAAACTCTCACTTGGCAAAACTCAGACATGGGGGCTGCGTGGCTGTAGTGAGAGGGAAAAAAAGGGGGTCAAAGTTCAGTTTACTGTATTTGTATTTGTGTGTTCGGTCAGAAGGAAGTTAACTGAGAACAGCCAGGTTTTTTTTGACGACAAGCGACTCTGCTTTCCACAATGGGGTGAGTCTATTTGGGCCACTCCACTGTGGCAAAAAAGGGGTGGGATTTGATATCGTCCACACCTCCCACACCTGCCCCCAGTCTCTCTGTCGGGTTGTACTGGAGCAGCTGCACAGGAGCACAAGACAGAAATTGAAGAGAAAAAAAAACATTAATGAAACTAATAATTTAAATGACACAAATAAACCATATTATTCCAAAAGCCTTTCTCAACGTCTGAGTTAAAAACAGTACATCTGACAGTTTCAAACTACCACTAGCTGTTGCCTATGAAAGTATAAGCACTGTATTGCATACGATGATACCAAAATCAAGACATCAGGCAGATCCAATAAATACGGTATACAGTCTGTATATGCTGTCACCTTGTAGGCATAGCCACACTGGCTTACTGTTAGCTTCATGCTACATTAAGCAGAGAGAAATCCAGGCTGACCACATTAATATATATATCCAAAGATTACCAAATTTTGAGGATTTGCAATTAGCTCTAAGATATTAGCACAGTGCCAGCTGTGTTATTAAGGACATGTCCATCATCAGTAGTGCATGTTCATCTGCCATAATCTGACTGACAAATGCATACTGTATATTCCTTATCATTTAATGACGTTAAAGTGAAGCTTGGCTTTTTTAAAAATATATTTGAAGATTTCACTGTTGTGTCATTGCACTTCTCAGAGATTACTAACATGTCTGGTGGAAAACATCAGTGAATGTCAACCCATTTCTTCCACTGTATTTGTTGCATACTAACCACTAGCACTACTATAAGAAATTATTAGTTGTTCTTCCTTTGTTCCTGGGAAAGCCCTACTCAATATCTGTTTAGGAGGGAAACCTAATTCTGTGTACAGCATTTAAGTTAGTAGTAATCACACTAGACTCTCACCTGCTCTAGCAGAGATCTGGCCTCATCCGAAACAGACTCGGGGATGTTGAGCGCTGTGTGACGACCGATTCCTGCTGGATGGCAGCGCAGCAGAGACTGTGCAGAGGGAAGGAGGAGTGGAAAGAAGAGAGGTAGATAACCATCATGTAAACACACAGAATATACGGACACCCGCAGAGCACAAGTCAATGTTAAAGCACCAGGACTGGACAAATAGGGAGGAGATCAGAGAGCGAGAGCACCTGAAACAACACTGATCACACCAACTGCAACAAGCTAATGATTTCAGCACTGTTGCTCTTTCTTGGAGCCGTCCCTCTGTGTGTGTCACATGAAGTGAAAATCACAGGAAAAAGAAAGAATGACAAAAACATTATTGTGTTTGGTTCGTTTGTTCTTCGCTTACACAGAGAAAGCTTCCTGGAAGGGACAGCAGCTCATCACCGGTAAATGCGAAACGTTTTTTTATATTTTGAGAGGTAAAACCTGATCAGGTCAAATTATCAGTTCACTCAGAGGAAAATAAAGCAAACCTAATCCTGCAAGTGAGAAAAAGTAAGCAGTAAGACCTCCAAATGCTTTCCTAACCACAGTATATAGCCCAATTGTTGAAATAATTGACAATAATGAGTGTAATTGCAGCTTGTTGTAAAAGCACTTTTCTCAGTGCATCTTCACTGACAGGCTGGAAATGCTAGAGCAAAATGTGTGCACCAAGCAAAAGCCTTAAACTGTGTGTGTTTGTATGGGGGGGGCTGTGTGTTTTTTCCATCAGTTAGGTCGGTTGGCTCTCTCTCTCTCTCCTGATACGTGCTGCAGGAGTTCTGGCTGCGTTCCTAGCCGCAGTCAAGACTGCTCCAGGCAAGATCTTATCCTGCAAGGATCAAGAGACACTATGTGTGCCTGTGTGAGTGTATCCTTGCCAGGACTGTACCAAGACATAATCATCAAAGGAGACATCTGTGTCACTCAGTTTGCTTTTTGTTTATTTATTTGTTTTGGGATTTTTTTTCTTTTTTTTACCCAGGTAAGTAGTTGTTTATTGTTCCAACACAATGGCCCTAACCTAACACCCCGACTCATGTCTGAGCCACTGAAAAGAAGCGCTGATGGCTGATATGAAAATGTGCCCACTGGCAATCAGTTAGAATTTATTGAAATTTAATAGACAATGAAAAATTGAAGGGACGCTCTGCACCTGCACTGGCCGTTTGTGCTTGCATCCGTGTGCGAATTTGTCCTTCAAGAGAGCAGCAAGTTATAATTAGCATGCGTTTGTGTACATGCATAACAGCTATAAATGTATCCGTTATCTTCAAAACAAAAGGCTCTGAGATTCTCCCCTTTCTCCCAAGCTGGTCTTAAAAGATGGTCCCCTCTGATCCTGGACCAGCCGAGCTGCAGCACCTTGAGAGCTGCCCTGGTCTTCACCTTCCACGGCGATCTAAGGTCGGTGTGCTCCAAGCCCAGCGCTGCTCTAGGAGCCAGCAAAGAGGCCCGGTGAGAGCTGACCCCATGGCCCAGCAGATGGAGCTCAGGCTGGGGGAGAAAGTCACACCGACACCCCTGGCACTCCCTGAGAACCAGAGTAAGAGACTGCAGCCAAGACGCACCTCGCACAAACACGCACACACCAAAACAACAACCTCCACCTACTCAAACACATACAGACACGCGCGCAGAATCACACACAACCTGGCACGACCATAAAGAGTGTGAGAGAGTTGAAAGCCAAGACACCTACAGACATCCCACAACACCTTCGCAACAAAGATAAAAAAACAAAACAAAACAGTTTTTGTACTTTTTGACTCACCATGCCTGTCAGGAGTTCAAACAGGATGGCGCCCAAACTCCACCAATCACACGATGCAGTCTCCTCACCAATACCTCCCACCTCTGAAGCGAGAGCGAGAGGAGAGAGACAGAAATGATCAATAAATTAAAAAGCAGAGAAATCATCTGTGTGTGGGAGAGGAACCCAGGTAGCAATAATAAACTAGTGACAAATGTGAAGTCGGGATATGATCAACCATACAGACGTGGAGTCGTTGATCTTAAGCCTACGATAAACTTTAAGGATCTTGCTTTTGTGCCACCGTTTCAGAGTAACAACTTGGATTAATATTTTGCTGAATTGTTGCAATCAATTCGAAATGAGCACAAAAACGTGGCCACACTCACACACAAAGTGTGTGTCTCATAAAAGGGTGATTTGCATAATAAAAAGCAGTTAAATTGAGGAAACCGTCTGTGCTGCAACTTCACGCCATCTGCATGACCTGACCTCAAACACAAACACACACACTCATGCAACACACAGACACTCAGGCAGCACATACACACACACACACAAATCAAGAAAGATAAAGCAGGAACACTTGAGGAAAAAAAAAAGAGTAAAATATGTTGTTCATTTTTCTTTACTCCCACATTTTCTTTTAGTTGAGCTCAGGGCTAAAACTAATGACATCAGCTTGTTTGAAGAAAAAAAATTCTTCATTCAAGTATTTCTTTGCTCCGTAAAGTGTCAGAAACTAGTTTCCTATTTTACTTACATCCCAAAATTATGTATTTTGTTCAAAAACCTGACAGAAATAACTGATCTACAACCCATCTGGCAGGCTCCGCAGCACAAGTCTAACTAAGACACAGAGAACAAGAGTGACACTTGTTTGCAAAAGTCAAGCGTGTACGGCAGCTCCATTGGGTACCAGATGGCCTCTTGTGCCGCTTAGTGTCCCTCTCCTCTCCTGTCCAGAGGGAGGGGGTCTGGTCGCCCACTGGGCCGGGACCCAGGGTCATGGTTGTGTGCGCCCAGGGACCTGGCTCCTCAGCTGGAGGAGGATATTAGACAAAGACCCCTCGTCTCCTGGAGGCTGCTGAGAACTCCAGGGGACTGTGCAGCTCTCTTGCAGCCAAGGTTAGAGAGGGCTATGATACGACTTGCATGTTTCATATACTCACAAACACACACACGCGCGCGCACGGCCAACTGAGCAACCAGTCTTCAGGGCTCCCCAGGACTACTGTTTTGACAGCCAAGGAGAGAAGATCGTCATTGAATGGACCAGTGATACCTGTGTAGTTATAAGCTGGAGGGAAAATACTGGACACACACACACACACACACACGCGAACGTCTCAGAGCAAGGTCGATGTCATCACAATGGATTAATGTCTAAGGAGCTGCAGGGAGAGTACAGTGGAGCTGGCTACACTTACCGCTCTGTCAGAGCGAGGCAGGAGAAAGGGAGATGCAGAAAGAGAGGAGAGGATGGGCGAATTAACTGCATCCACAGGCCATGGGTCGTGCAAAGCCCAGTGTTACGGTGTGCTACACGATGTGCACATTTTCCACACTGAGCATACTTAAACTAACTTTGCATTGTATTTCTTCAACAGCTCAAAGAAGAAGAAGAAAAAAAAAACACACGAGAATTCTAAGACAACAAAGGGATACAGACAAGTTCAGCTCCAACGCGACAACAATACAGTGTGTTCACCTCATGGCCTCTTCTTCCCTTTCCCCTCAACAATGAAGTTCCCTCCTACTTTGTATCTTAATCACACTTCATCTCCTCCCTCCTGGGGGCCATAAGGAACTTTCTCTCTTCTCCTCTCGGTCTGACTTCCCTAAAAACTTAACCGACAGTCATTACCAAAAGAGGAAGTCAAGTATATGCAGGTAGGAAGTAAGGAAGGATTGATGTTTGCTGTTCCAAGGCAAGGCGAGCACTGTGTGTAAAGGATCTCTCGACAATTTAAAACAAAGAGATTTACACAAGACATGCAAGGTATAAATACATTTGTATAAAAAGATTCCATTATAAAAACGATACGACGAAACCACAAAGAGACTGTGAATAAACTTCAAGTTTATGGGAAAAACTAAAGAAAAGAAAAGGCCAAGACCCTACACCGTGCATGAATGGAATCTCTGGATTAAGAAGGAACTTTAGATCAACACGAACATCTACAAATATACACACACTTGTGAACTTTTGACCAGTGTCCAGTTTTGCCTGCAATCTCAATGATAAACTAATTGAAAACTCCTAATCACGTGTAAGTTGGGCCAAGCAGATAAAATCCTTTAACTAATCTGACTAACAAGCAAACAAATCTTAGGATGTCTTTCTGGGAGTTCCTTTCTCAAGGTATCAACGCACAAAAAGATCTACTAACGTTTGCAACTACCATTAATACATTTAACATTGGGAAAAAAGGATATCTTATTTTTTGCACTTGATAATGAAATGAACTGACTGCGCCATTTAGTAAATCTGACCCTTAATTTTATGATGACACGGGTCCAAAGCCCCGACCAACATTTGGAACCAGTAGCTGTGAAGTCCAAACAACTTTGAATTGATTTGTAGTGAAGGTTTCTTCTAATTAGACAAGATATACTCAAATGTTGCCAGTAAAATGACCCCATATCACAACAAAGACACCAGATCACCTCCACTCTAGGGGGCAGGGGGTGAATTTCTTTTTCCATCTGCATGTACATGTATAGCCTCTCAGCCTGGGGAAACATTAGCAGCTGAATTATTTGACATACATAAAAAATGTGAGCAATGACAGTGTCACTCAGAATCTGGTCTTTCATCTGACTTGTTAGAGTGACATACCAAGATAAGGTAAATCATGATATAATCTAGAGGTGACTGGTCGATAAATTTGCAGTTGCCTTAATGTAGCTCAGAGTTCATGTCCACATCAAGATTCCTGGCATATTTACAAGCAGAGTAAACACACTGAAATAGTAAAGCAGAAGTACTTTAAGGCTTCAGGGTACATGTTCTTCTTTGTATAACCTTTCAAAAAATAATGAGATGATGGCTCTGTGTCAAAAGGAGAACTAAACTGTAACTTCAATCAGATCAGGCGTGGCTGAGTAGGTAAAAGGACTTAAAAAAACAAAACAAAACAAAAACAATAAAACAAACAGTGGTTATGATGATCGTGTCCTGAGGAACTGCCTTGTCACCTCAGAGAGGAAGAATATTTAATTTCCCTTTTCTTAGAAATCGAAGACAATCGGTTTTGGCTGTGCTTCCTTCTCAGCAGAACAATAAACAATTCCCATTTCTGCTCAAATCAGGTCGTGTTCGCGCAAAGGCGTTTTTTTTTTTTTCTTACCAGGAACAAAACATTAGCCATCTGATGTTTATCAGTAAAGAAAAAAAATGGTGAGAAAATAAATAAGCAGAAGTGCTGGACAAACGGATTAATGCCCTGCTGCCGATGCATTTTCCAAGAACACTCCTGTGTTTTTTTGGGTGTGAATATGTGTTATTTAAAAACATGTTTCTCTCCTTCTGACACACACACACACACACAGTCACAGCAGGCCCCCTGCTAGCTTTCTGGCAAACATTCATAAATCTGTCATCAGGAATGAAGCCATTGCATGAGTTGACCCTGTCTGGATAAACAGCAATGCATAACAAGGGCAGGACACACACACACACACACACACACACACACACACACACACACAAACACACAAACACACACACACACACACACACACACACACACACACACACTGGTGTGACATAAATAAATAAACAAAGTGTGTGACAGCTTCTACATTTTAATGTGTCTTTATGGATGAATTTTAAATAAAGATGAGGCAGAACGAGACGCTAGAAAGAGAGAGAAAGTTGCCAGCGTTTGAGTAGGACAGTCGATATATGTTGAAGCAGTCTTTTCATTTAACAGCAGCGTAACACACCCCCTGTTGGCAGCTAAAATGCATTACATCCTTAAATTCACATGGGATCAACTTGTTTGACTAACTAGACCTTTCACACTTAGGCCGAGGTGGGTTCAGTTTCAGCTCAGTTCACAGGTCATCTGCCTTTTATCACAGAACCACATTTTCTTCCCGGTCACATATTGTCGTAAAATGTTTTTGATGCTACGGCATGAATTATACTAATGTGAGCCAAACACATAATTTTTTCAGGAGGAACTGCAGATGGCTTAGATGAAGTAAAGGTGTCATTATGTTGCTGTCTCCTGCGCCTCTTACCATTGAAACACGCTGTCAAGGATGACTTCCATTGAACTAAAAACTGTAAATTTTGGTTTAACTGAAACATTTTGATATCATTTTAAATGAAATATATTTATGGGTACCAAACATGTACCAAAAATACATGAGGATAGAACTTAAAAAGCTTGCATAAAATACAATGCATTAAAAAAATCTTTTAATGAGGCTATATTTACTGGATAAGCATCATCCGCATATTACAGTTTACTCATCAACCACGCATTTGAGACTAGTGTAAAAATTACCACTGCTTACAATAACTGAAGAAAAATAAACAAGTGGGATGTCTTTGCTCACCATTTAAGAGTTTAAGCTAGCTTCCACATCACTCACAACACATGTCTCAAAATGTATGCACTTCTATTAGTAAGCTGTTAAACAAGCTGCTGCCAAGGGAATAAAAATGAACACTTTGGATATTAAAGAGAGCATTTGTTCCTTTCAGATTTATTACAAAAGTGAGACACTGTACGTTCTAGACAAAAGGAGGATTTAAATCTGAAGTGACCTTCCTGACTTGAGCGAGAGGATGAATATGAAAGAATAGCTAAATATAAGTGTGTGGGAGAGTGAATGGGTGTGAGGGTCATTGTGAGTGTCTCAGAATGCATCCAGTGTTTTCAACTAGCCGCTAAAACATTTTGAGAAGATTAAACACATCACGCACACTCTGCCTGACAGCCTTAGTGTGAAGCCACCTGCTTAAAGGACCAATACATTAGACGGCACACATACATGTACAAATGCCCAACCACGCATGCTGAAGGGCTAAGTAGGGACTCGGTGCTGTAGTCTAGCACCAGTTTGTTTTAGGCAGCTTTTAAACAGCATGCCAGAGCTGCCACAAGCAGGCCCGCCGTGCTACCAGTTGACTGCTGCACAACAGCGCACTCTACAGGACATCAGAACAACTACAACGAGATTCAGCAACTCACATTTGTGGAGGAAGAGTTAAAAATGAATGGCGTTTCTTATTTATTCTTAATATACTGACCAATTAGACAGGTAAATAAAATGAATAAGAAGTATTTTAACCCCATGAAAGATTTATGTACATTTATTTTATTTTGTTAGTTTTTCAATACTTCATATTTCATTAGTTTATATAAAAAGGAGCTTTTTTTGCAAGCTCCTTTGAGTATTATGGTGGTGGGAATTATCAAAAGTCAGCATATAATTAACTGCAAATATACCCACTAACTGATAAAATGAAAGAAATCAATAGAAAAATGTACTGAAACCTTTGCATATGTCTCACCTGGCGCACAGTACATATTGGCAATGGCCTGTTTGTCACAGGATTCCTCCACATCACTCCAGCTGCAGAAGTAGGTAAGCTGAACGTGACCTAAGATGAGAAGAAAAGACAGAAAGCGTTCAGCTTGGAGTCTGTTAAACATAAATCTGTTGCTCTGCCTCTCATCAAACCCACACGTCTAGTGTCACCCAGACACTCAACTTTTCAAACTGTTCACCCCACCTTTAAAGCACTTCCTTCCTCCATTCCTTTCTGCCGCTCTACATCCCTCTGAACTTTTCAAGCACACAGCCCCAGCGATTACTCCTGTTTAGCGGGTACCCGTTAACGCTATCATTAGAACTAATGGTGTCATTAGGTAGCCATGGCCATTAGCCTGGGCTAGCCAGACTGATGCACCACACTAGGCCGTTGATGGGCCCTTTAGAACAATAATTACCACCAGGGAGACGAAAACAGCCACTCAGCTAATTAGATGCTTGTTGATAACGAGGTGGAGAGAGATGATTGTAGGACGACAAAAGAAGAAGTTGAGGGGGAATCTGTGACCTCATGGTAAAACAACGCTTTCGCTTCTCAGAGAGACTTCATTCTGCTAAACAGATTAGATCACGGCTGACTGATGAAGGCTGTGGACTGTATCTTTACAATGCAAGTTATCCAGTTTGGGGAGGGAAAAAAGGGCAAATTAAACATGACAACTGTTATATACAGTAGCTGCTTCATGGTGATTTATTTATCTCTTTTTAAACCTGGTTTTGTCCAGCTTCTGGTAAATTTAATCAAGATTAGATTAATCAAGTGCGCATTTAATTTTCATATTGACTGTTAGAGGTTTAAATTGCTTCCCTGGTTTCTTGTTTTAGTGCATTTTATCGTTTCATGTAGGGCTGTGCGATATGACTAAAATCTCATATCCCGATATAAAACATCTATCGTCCCGATAACGATAAAAATCACATTTTCTGTAAATTCTGTGAATCTCGGGTAGCTGAAGTGTTTCCAGCTGGGCGTCGTGTACCTGGAGTCGACTGTTTCAAATGATGCAAGAAACTACACATTTTTAGACATAGGTTGTAACGGCCGCTGTTTTCTTTGTGAGTATTTATTACACGCCGTGCTGCAGGGAAAAGCCTGTTCTAACGTTTGAGTCTAAGGTTTATTTTTTAGCACCTGACGGCTCTTTTTTTTGCTTCTCATCCGTAAATACTCTGCATACTTTTTCACGTGATTTCGTTTATTTTGAAAAGTCTCAACAGGATCTTGAGCTTTATTGTGAAGGATTTATGTGGAAACTAAACAAGCGGACATGCCATGGTTTTACCATCGTTGTTGCTAACGACAATGCATAAAAACAGGCGCTTGTCCGTCAGTAGTGTGGTTATATTAAATATAAGAGAAAGAGAGAACTTTAAGAAATTAATATAGCCACTACAGTAGGGCTGCTCGATTATGGCAAAAATGATAATCACGATTATTTTCACTGAAATTGAGATCTCGATTATTTGACGATATTTATTTAACAATAACAATGTATTGAATAATGACTTTAAAGATTGTCAAAAAATAATATAAAATAGTGTGCAAATACTGATAACAGTGCAAATGTTTGCAATATAAAAAATAAATGAAAAATGTAAACATCTATGTTTAGTAAACTTTGCATTGTTGCTCTGTGGTGCAGCTACGACACCGTAGCAAAGTTTACACACTATGTCTACTTGATCCACGTCTGACTCCGCAAACCCATAATGTTTCCACACCACTTTAGTTTTTTTTTACCTCTCTTTTCAACCAACGGCAGTCACTCTCCTCTCCAAATAACTTCTGCTTAGCTTTCCGAGCTTCCCTCGGGTCCTCTTAATCAGCGGTACCCAACCTTTTTTGCGCCACGGACCGGTTTATGCCCGACAATATTTTCACGGACCGCCTTTAAGGTGTCGCGGATAAATACAACAAAATAAAACTAGTACCGGTACCGAAAAAAAGAAGATTTATTCATAACACACGTGAAAAGACCCAGGGAAACCGAGTTAACGATAAAAGCGATAACAAAATAACGCTGAAAACTGATAAAAACCCTGAAAACTATACATTTCACACTTGAGCCTCAACTCTCGCGGCCCGGTACCAAACGAATCACGGACCGGTACCGGTCCGAGGCCCGGGGGTTGGGGACCGCTGCTCTTAATTATTGTGACACGTGTTCGAAATGCAGAGAGGTGCGCTCGATTTTCCACACGGAGCAGCGCGAGAGTAAAGCACGAGGGAGGGGCTAATAATCGGCTCAGTCATTTTTAATGATCGTTGAAAGCCCAGATCGTAATCGAGATTAAAATTCGATTAATTGAGCAGCCCTACACTACAGTGACCATCAAAACGATGAAAAATATTGCCGTAAACTGTTTATTTTGCGACACCACATATTGAACAGCCCTAGTTTCATGTGTAAAAGTCCTTAACATACATGTTACCCATGTACCCAGTAATCCACCAAGAAGTGACGGGAATGATGACTTGGGGTAGCTATTACCAAGGTTGGAAAAGTATGGTAAACTAGACTAATTATTAACATTCTGTCATTAAACTGCATATCCTTCTTTCTTTACTTATCAAACATAACTAAATATTAATTTTGATCTTATTCCCCTTTAAGGACTGATTAAATGCCCGACAGAATAAAAACAAAACCCTTAACACAATTATAAAGGGTATGGACAAAAAAAAAAAAAAAAGTCTGACCTTGGTGGTCAAGCAGGATGTTATTGGGATTTAGGTCCCGGCAGATGATCCCTTCTTGGTGTAGAGAATCCAAGGCTGTCACCATCTCTACTGCCCAGCACCGTACAAACTCCTCCGGGATACGAGCTTGGGAAGCAGCCAACGACAGCTTGTCCAGCTCGGCAAACAGCCGGGATACTTCTTTATCAAATTCGCTGCCACCTGTATTACTAATAACTCTTGATGATTCGTCATCAAGTCCTAATAAATTCTCAACCGCTCCACAGGCCTCTGTGCCATTTGTGGCCGAGTCAGAGCCTGTGCTGTTTGGAACCAAGTCTGTGTTTACTCTTGCACTGGGCTCTAGTTTCTCACTATGAGAATCAGTGTCTGGAATGCCTGTGTCAAGAGGGAGGTCATTATTTTGGCGTTCAGAGTGGATAAACATTTTGTCAGAAGCCTCTTGTCCCAATGCCAGACTGTAGTCATCCAAAAGCGAGTTGAATGGAGATGGAGATGCAACACTCGTGTCACAAGTTGCAGAGGCTGTACATAAAGATGAAAGGTCCTGCTCCAGTGGCTGTTCCTCCTCTTCCTCAGGCTGAGTATGAAGCTGTAAGACATCTGGCTGGATGAACTTTTGAGGAGAGGCCGTGACCTCGAGGCCCAGACACACTCCTGAAGTCTCCAATTCCTCCTGTAAAGAGTCTGCAGTCCCGCTCACTACAGGGAGGTTCACCAAAAGGTCTGGTGGATGCCCCTCATCCTCCACTACTGCTTCTTTAAATGAGATCACTGGCACTGACTCATTGGAGGCTTTATCACTACAGTCCAAACCCCAAAGATCCAACCCGGGACCTTTGACCTCCTGAGCCAGCTCTGGAAGATCTTCAGTTACACCTGAGTCCAGGTCGGACGTAGAAAAGAAAGGGACTTGTTTATGAGAGGGACGCTGCTCTCCTAGTTCAAGGCACATAACCTCGCTTGCACTGTCTTTGCTGTCAATACGAAAAAACTCCATTGGCGTGTTCTTGGACTCATCTAAAGACAGAGGCACAGCGGGGGAACGTAAAGGACTAAAGACTTCATTGTGATCCTGTCCCTCACCGCGGTTTTGATCGCTGTCTTGGGCATTACCGCTTTTATCAGACAACTCACTGAAGAAGCCAAGCTCCTGAGAACTGATTGGTGAAGAAAGGCTTTCATTGCTGAGAAGTGAGCGGCTACGTGACGATGTGGTGGTCGTTGCATTAGGTACCTCTAATGAGAGCATTTCCTGCTCGCTCTTCTCTTCCTCCTCCTGCAGTGCATCCGGTTCTACTTTCTCCTGTTCATACTCATTGCAAAGGGTCAAATAGCTGTTGGTGCACTCTTCTTCAGAAGTGGCTCCAGAGTCAGTTTGCTCCACAAGCCTGGGAGGAAGAACGCTTTTAAGAGGAGAAAAGAGGCTCTCGGGTTCCTTCTGTAGCCCAGAGACAGACTCTGAATCAGCAACAGGCACCGAACCACAGCTGGCTGAATCTACTTCCAGCTGTGGCATGGTATGTTGAGGAGAGCGCACGGCAGTTGTGTGACTTTTCTGGATGAAAGGGATGTCAAAGCTGTCCTCTGGGCTGGAGTTATGCATGTATTTTCCAATGTGAGACCACAGTTTCCCACCTGAAAAAAGCAGAGCATTAAAAAGAAAACAGTGCACAATATGGGGAGAACCAGAGGTATCAGAAGTAGAACTTAGGGAGCAGACAGAAACAAATGAGCCAATATTAGCTAGATAATCACTTTCCTGTTTTTCTTTGTGATTATTATCATGAACACATAATCTTGTTCCTAGGAAACAGTTTTCTTTATCTAAAACATTTCTGCTCCAGCGTTAACAATAACAACTTATCTTCCTGTAGACCAGAATTCCCCAACCATTGGCCTGAGGACTGCTACCAGGCCGCAAAGACAGAAGAAAATTGCTTAAAATTGTATGTATTTTATTTTTTATCAGTTTTCCAGACATTTTTACTTTTCCAAACAATGCCACTTTCGAGTTGGACTTAACTCCTGCACTTAACTTAGTTCTGAGATTTTTTTCTGCCCCCATGCATCAGTAACTCTGAAAGCTAACCCTCACAAAAAGCTGAGGACAATGGAAAGAAAACTGTATTTAAAAGAAAATGTCAAGAATCCCATTTAAATTGCAGCTTCAGGTGCAACTTTCGCAACAGGTGATTCACACGCTCCACATCTACTCTGTATAATATTGCCCAGCTAGCTAATAAAGCCATGAAACAAGCTCTGGGCTCCCACTGATTCTGCATTATGGCGAATTGGTATTGATGTGATAATCATGTAATAATTATTGACAGTGCATAATATAAAGTGCGATAGTTATATTTGCATTACAAGCTGCCACCCTCTAGTTCATGATAAAACAGGGGCCCACTGCTCTAGAGAACACATTACAGATCGTCTATGTGGAGAGGTCAGGTGACTAAGCTAACCATAACATCAAATTTTACATTGGATGTGAAACACCTTTGATTCTACGCCTCTACACTCTTCTTCCATTCTTCACTTAAAATTTACTGGTACTTGTTAACTACTTAACAAGTACTTAGTGCGCATGCGCCAACCAGCGTGCAGCCTGTTACAGTCGCTCCTGCTTTTCTCTTAGTTTAGCTTTTTTTTTCCTACGTATCCTCCGTTTTCTATCTCTTACTCAATCATGTGGATTGAGAGAGTTTTTGTTCTTCTGGTGGCCGTGGAACTGTTACTTTTATCAAGGAACGGGACCGCGGCACATCTCCTACACGCACGGACTGTTTACTCCAGAGATCAGCTGATCGCCCTGATGCCGGCCGGTTCGCTGGCCAGGCCCGCAGAAGTACCAGCTGAAATTTGGAGGAAAACACATCGGGGATGCAGAGGTCAAGGACAGAAGAGAAGAAAAAAGGTGACGGTGAGACAGCGGAGGCTCGAAGCGAGGAGGAGGTTTAAACCGTGTCTGCCGTCTATCGTGATGGGTAATGTGCGATCGTTGGCAATTAAAATCGACGAGCTCTCAGCACTGGTACGGAGTCAGAGGGAATACCGAGAGTGTAGCCTGATGTGTTTCACCGAATCATGGATGCACCAGGACATTCCCGATGAGAATGCTTCCGTGGAAGGCTTCCACACTGTTCGGGCGGACAGGGACAGCATCGCTAGCGGTAAGCGGAAAGGAGGTGGGCTTGCTGTTTTAGTTAACAACCGGTGGTGTAACCCTGCCAACATAACAATCAAAGAAAGGATTTGCTGCCCGGACACTGAACTGTGTGCTGTTGGACTCAGGCCGTATTATTTACCCAGGGAATTCTCTCACGTCATCTTGGTGGCTGTTTATGTACCCCCCTCTGCTAACCCCACAGCTGCATGTGACACTATCCACTCTGCCATAGCTCGGCTACAGACTCAGCACCCGAGTGCCTTTATTGTGATCTCGGGTGACTTCAACCATGTATCACTGGACAATACACTACCAACATTCAAATAATATGTGGACTGTCCCACCAGGGGAGAGAAAACTTTAGACTTACTGTATGCTAACGTCAAGGATGCATACAGCTCCTCCTCCCTCCCCCCACTTGGTAGGTCAGATCATAACCTGATTCACCTCACCCCCCGCTATGTGCCAATTTTGAGGAGGGAACCTGTGACCACCAGGACTGTCAGGAGGTGGTCAGAGGAGGCCTTAGCAGAACTACAGGGCTGTTTCGAGGTGACCGACTGGGAAACACTCTGTGAGCCTCACGCCGAGGACATCAATGGGCTTACTGAGTGTATCACAGACTACATAACTTTCTGCACCGACTCCATTGTTCCAGCTCAGACTGTTCATTGTTACCCAAATAACAAGCCGTGGGTGACTAAGGACATCAAAGCCCTCCTCAACAACAAGAAGAGGGCTTTCAGAGGGGGCAACAAAGAGGAGGTGAGGAAGATCCAGGTGTTACTAAAGGACAAGATCAGAGAGGCTAAGGACAATTACAGGAGGAAGCTGGAGTGGAAACTCCAGCAGAACAGCATGAGAGAGGTGTGGAGGGGCATGAAGACCATCACTGGATTCAGGCCAACCAACAGCAGGGGAACTGAGGGAGGTGAGAATAGAGCCAATGAGTTGAATCTGTTTTTCAATAGATTCGACACCACAGTGTCTGCTCCTACCCCCACAACCTCACCTGTAGTCAGCCTGGAATCCAGAACCACACCACTGTGCCAGCCTCTCTCTTCACATGGCGCTGTTGCCTCCTGTGAGATTCCTGACACCCCTCCCCCACCCATCACCTTCACTCAATACCAGGTTGAGATGCAAATGAGGAGACTTCACTCAGGCAAGTCTGCTGGACCAGACGGAGTGTGTCCCCTTGTCCTCAAGACCTGTGCCCCCCAGCTGTGTGGAGTCTTTCATAAATGGTCCCGGTGATGTGGAAGACATCATGCCTCGTCCCTGTACCAAAGACGCCACGTCCCAGTGGCCCCCAGGATTACAGGCCCGTGGCATTGACCTCCCACATCATGAAGACCCTGGAAAGGCTCATCCTGGACCAGCTGCGACCCATAGTAAGACCACACCTGGATCCCCTTCAGTTCGCTTATCAGCCTCGTCTCGGAACTGAGGACGCCATCATCTACCTGCTCAATCGTGTCTACACCCATCTGGACCAGCCGGCGAGCACTGTGAGGGTCATGTTTTTTGACTTTTCCAGTGCTTTCAACACCATCAGGCCGACCCTCCTGGGTGATAAGTTAGCAGCGATGCAGTTGGATGCTTCTCTGGTGTCCTGGATTGTTGATTACCTGACAGGAAGACCACAATATGTACGTCTCCCACGGTGTGTGTCTGACAAGGTGATCAGCAACACAGGGGCACCACAGGGGACTGTCCTCTCCCCCTTCCTCTTCACCCTCTACACCACAGACTTCAGCCACTGCACAGAGACATGCCATCTTCAGAAGTTTTCTGATGACTCTGCGGTGGTTGGATGCATCAGCAGGGATGATGAGACAGAGTACCGGGCTGTGGTCGACTCCTTTGTCACGTGGTGTGAGCAGAATCATCTGCAGCTCAACGTGGCAAAGACCAAGGAACTGATCGTGGACTTCAGGAAGACCAGGAAACACTTGACCCCTGTTTCAATTCAGGGGGTCAGTGTTGACATTGTGGAGGACTATAAATACCTTGGAGTACACATTGACAATAAACTGGACTGGGCTAAAAACACCACAGCACTTTACAGGAAGGGCCAGAGTCGTCTCTATTTTTTGAGGCGACTGAGGTCCTTCAACATCTGCCAGAAAATGCTGAGGATTTCCTATGAGTCTGTTGTGGCCAGTGCGATCCTCTATGCTGTTGCATGCTGGGGGAGCAGGCTGAGGGTCGCAGATGCCAACAGACTTAATAAACTAATCCGTAAGGCCAGCAATGTTGTGGGGATGGAGTTGGACTCCCTCAAGGTGGTGTCGGAGAGGCGGATGCTGTCCAAGATAAAGACAATGTTGGATAACACCTCCCACCCACTCCATGACATGCTGGTCAGTCACAGGAGCACGTTCAGTGAGAGACTGAGATTACCGAAAAGCACCACTGAACGACACAGGAAATCATTCCTGCCTGTGGCCATCTCCCTGTACAACGCATCCACTTAACACACTGTTTGCTGCTACAACTACACATGTTTCTTTTCCAACTATTTATCTATGAGTGACTTATGTATGTATGTATGTATATATATGTATATATTGTACTATTCTTAGTTAGTGTATTGTCTGTCTTGTCTTAATGTTGGTTTAAAATGGAGCACTGTAACAAAAAATAATTTCCCCCAGGGATCAATAAAGTATTCTGATTCTGATTAATTAATAACTGACTTAAGTACAACAAAGTATTGGCACACAAATGAGTTTGAGAGTTTGGGGATTTCCATGCAGGTAGAAATCCCCATTTTTTTGACACCATTTTCCAGATGTGCATCTACGGAGCCCCGCAGGGGACATGGGAGAAAAAAAAATTAGTTAAAAAAAAAAATTAAGACGGACTTTTGCGAGATCTCGCAAAACAAACTCGGGATGTCGCAAAAGTATTGCGAGATCTCGCAAAAGTTTTAGCCGCATTCTTCGGAGGCCGCCAGCTCGAAGCCGACCGGGAGGTCGAGGCACGATGTGCCGGGAAAGCGGTGTTCCTCCCGGCTGTAGTAGGTCTCGACCTCCCGTTAGCTTCGAGCTAGTGGGTGTCAGATCTCCAAAAACTTTGGAGCACTTTTGCAAATATGTGATGTCTTGTAAACCGAGCAGGTATCTGACGTTTACACAACTACATTCACGCCTCAAAATATCTTAAAAGTGTATTTTGTGACCCAGAAAGAGTAATATTACAACTAAGTAGCTGCCGCCATTGTTGGAATTCAACTTTCGCGAGAAAGTTTTGCGAGATCCCGAGTTTTTTTTTTTCCTCCTATGTCCCCTGCGGGGCTCCGTAGCATCTCACTTTTCTGAATCTGAAAATGCTACATCAAAAAAAAAAAAGAAAAAAAAAAAAGAGTGGCTACATACACACAGGCATACATACGTATCACACGCAGCTGTAGTGTAAGTAATTGGGAGCTAGCATCTGCTGTGTGCAATTAGAATGAATACGAAGTTCACAGTGATGATAATGATAGCGGGGCAGCTCGATGGCTTAGAAAGTAAAACCATCCACATGTTGTTTTGTCCAATGTCACTCAGGTCACTGCCTCTTTCCGTCTGCCCGTCTATCCTTATTCAGCCTAATCAAATCAAATCAAATCACTTTTTATTGTCACATCACATGTGCAGGCACACTGGCACAGCACATGCGAGTGAAATTCTTGTGTGCGAGCCCCACAAGCAACAGAGATGTGCAAACACAACAACACAAACGAGCAAAATACAAGAATGGCCAACCTGAAACTAATAAATATATGTACAATATATAATAGTGTATGCATTTCTGGATGTGTATACTAAATATTTTCCTACGTGTGTGTGTGTGTGTGTGTGTGTGTGTGTGTGTGTGTGTGTGTGTGTGTGTGTGTATACACATTTTTACAAATTAAATAGTAAAAAAATAAAATAAAATAATAATAATAATAATAATAAAATATATAAAATATACAGAGTTGAATATGTGCAAAACAAGTGGCATTTATATACAGTGTGGAGTGCAAAATGTTGAAGTTCCAGTAGTGAAGCTGAGGTGTCTATGACGTGTTCAGCAGTCTGATGGCCTGATGGAAAAAGCTGTCTCTCAGTCTGCTGGTACGGGACCGGATGCTGCAGAACCTCCTTCCTGATGGAAGCAGTCTGAACAGTTTATGGCTGGGGTGACTGGAGTCCTTGATGATCCTCCCCGCTTTCCTCAGGCACCGCTTCCTGTAGATGTCTTGGAGGGAGGGAAGCTCACCTCCAATTATCCGTTCAGAGCACCGCACTACTCGCTGGAGAGCTTTGCAGTTGTAGGCGGTGCTGTTGCCATACCAGGTGGTGATGCATCCAGTGAGGATGCTCTCAATGGCACAGTGATAGAAGGTCCTGAGGATGCGGGGGCTCATGCCGAATCTTTTCAGTCTCCTGAGAAAGAAGAGGCGCTGCTGGGCCTTCTTCACTGTTTTGTTTGTGTGTACTGACCACGTAAGATCCTCAGCCAGGTGTACGCCAAGGAACCGGAAGCTGCTCACTCTCTCCACAGCAGCGCCGTTGATGGTGATGGGGGTGTGTACTTCTCTGCACCTCCGGAAGTCCACTATCAACTCCTTTGTCTTTGCGACGTTGAGGGTGAGATGGTTGTCTTGACACCAGTGGGTCAGGGCGCTGACCTCCTCCCTGTAAGCCGTCTCATCACCGTTGGTGATAAGACCCACCACTGTAGTGTCGTCCGCAAACTTCACAATGATGTTGGAGCTGTTAGTGGCTGTGCAGTCGTAGGTGTAGAGTGAGTACAGGAGAGGGCTCAGTACACACCCCTGTGGAGCACCAGTGTTCAGTGTGATGGGGGATGAGGTGATGCTGCCCAGTCTGACCACCTGGCGTCTGTCAGACAGGAAGCTAAGGATCCAGCTGCAGAGGGAGCTGCTCAGTCCTAGATCCTGCAGTTTCCTGTCCAGCTTCGAGGGAACGATGGTATTGAATGCTGAGCTGTAATCTACAAACAGCATCCTCACATACGTGTCTCTCTTCTCCAGGTGTGACAGGGCAGTGTGTAGTGTCAGGGCTATGGCATCATCAGTGGACCTGTTGTGGCGGTATGCAAACTGTAGAGGGTCCAGTGAGTCAGGTAGTGCAGAGCAGATGAAGTCCCTGACCAGCTTCTCGAAGCATTTGCTTACGATGGGGGTCAGGGCTACAGGTCGCCAGTCGTTCAATGAGGAGATGGTGGAGGATTTGGGTACAGGGACGATGGTGGCCATTTTGAAGCAGGCTGGGACTACAGACAGAGAGAGGGAAAGGTTGAAGATGTGCGTGAACACTCCAGCCAGCTGAGCCGCGCATGACCTGAGGACGTGGCCGGGAATCCCGTCCGGACCAGTAGCTTTGCGTGCGTTCACCTTCCTGAAGCACTTCCGCACATCCTCCTCAGACACAGTGTGCGCACTGACGTCATCCGCGGTGCGCACACTGTCCGGTCTCATGGTGTTCGCTGTGTCGAATCTAGCGTAGAATACGTTTAGATCCTCACACAGAGAGGCCGTGGTCTGCGGTGTGCTGGTTTTCCCTCTAAAGTCTGTGATCGTGTTTAGTCCCTGCCACATACTCCGAGGGTTGTCAAACTGTTGTTCCACCCTGTCCCTGTACTCACGTTTGGCTGCTTTGATCGTCTTCCGGAGTTGGTAATGTGCGTGTTTGTAGTCCGATGTGTTCGCGGAGGCAAAGGCGGTGTTCCGTGCCGCCAGTGCCGCGCGAACATCTCCGTTAATCCAGGGTTTTTGATTTGGGAAGGATTTGACTGTTCTGGATGGGACGACATCTTCCACGCATTTCCTGATAAATCCACAGACTGAGTCTGTGTATTCATCAATGTCTCTGGCGGCCACGTGAAACATTTCCCAGTCCGCGTGATCAAAACAGTCCCGCAGCGCAGACTCCGATTGGTCCGTCCAACAGTGCACCGCCCTCCGCCTATCAACTACCTCCATGTTAATACTATAAAAGCAGGACTACTACGGGATTTTTTCGTGTAACAGGAGTGAGTCATAATGAGTGAAACGGTTTCTGATTGGCTTTATCAAATCCTGCTGAACATCCCATATGAAATTCAATACTGTCCACTAATATTAGCACAGGATGGTTATGGAGTACACCAGATTGAATAGGTTACAGGGCGTTAAAAAATATGGCTGCCATTCATAGTATGCACTCACCCACGCACACAGTCTACACACACATCCTAGAGTGAGTGGGATGTAAGGATGCCCAGGTGTTGGCATAGCTAATGAAGCATGGCGCCACCTGGTATTCAGAATAATGACCTGTGACACACACCCATCTCTATCAAACATCTGTCTGGAACAAGGGCACAGAGAGGGGCAGGAGACCGGAGAGTCAGGAGAAGGAGGGGAAAAGAGAGGTGGAGGTAAAGAAGACAAATGAGCGAAGATGAAACAGATGAGACTGAAATGTGTCCCTTACCTTCAGCATACTGCAGCAGAAGAAAAACTGTGTCTTCTGAGACAACAAACTTTCTCAGCTGCACCATGTGGGGCACAGAGCGAGGCATGATGTTCGTCTTCGTCCGCCCACAGTCACTGCTTTTCCTCAAACCCTGCAATAAAAAAAAAGAAAAAAAAGATGAGAGGTGAGTCATTAAAGGGAACATATGCACTGATTCAAATAACAAGCATTTAAGTAGAAGATAAGAAAAGAGTATGCATGAATAGGAGGAAAAAAAATGTGGCAAAGGAGAAACTTCCCATTAACCAAGTGCTAGTTATGCCCTGTGGCAACCCAAAGTCACCGGATTCATCAAGCTACATACAGCACAAGAGCCACACAAATCTATCAGCGCTACATGTAAAGTTCACATCGGGTGTGAGAGTGTGTATGCATGCATGCACGTGTGCGCACGCGTGTGTGTAGTCATTTATGCCTGCGCGGTGCGTTGGCATCTGGCACACGTCTCACACCTGAGAGCAGAGGAGCTGACAGGGACAGGCCCATTAGAATCAATTACACCAGTCACACACAGGGGCTTCTGGCACACTTCACACTTACAGTCAGGACGAGGAGGATGCAGGGCAAAAAACCCACACCACAACATAACGCGCGCGCACACACACACACTAGACTTACTTTCAGGATGAAAGTCTCTTGTGTTCTCTTGTCCATGACCAGAAGAACCTGCAATAGAAGAGTACCATTAATTGCAGGACACGAAGAGACATATGCAGACTAAGATGATGTAGTGGTTATGTCCTCCAAAGCAGTTTTTTTTTTTAATGACCGGGTCAGGACACACATAAGGTTTACTAAGAGATTATTGCAGGCCCCTAAATTACACTAAATTGACACTACTATGTCAGATCCTGTTGTGCCAACCAAACAGTCTCAGTGATATTATACAGAAAAACAAGAATCAACAGAGCTTTAAAGGATATAAAAGACCTAAATATTCTTGGAAATATTCTAGCAAATCTGGCCATTCCTTGGTCCTTAAAAAAACATTCAGAACAAAGTGAGAGTCACTTATAACTCTGTTTATATACAAGACTGAGCATCAATTTTAGAGAACATGTGCTGTCTAAAACATGTCACCACAGAGCTATGCAATTTGTCATGACAGAGGCAGTAATTACTAGCAGTGTCATCACTAAACTGTCAGATGTCAACAGAAAGGGAAAGCAAATCCTTTTTTTCCCCATTTAATTTCCCTGTTCTTTTTCACTTCCCCCCTTTTTCCTTCCTGAGATCTTCATTTTCTCCCTTCTTCCTCATTTCTCCTTTCCTCTCTGACATCTCCATCGCTCGTTTACTCCCTCCCTGTCTCAGGGGAGAGCTTGAGCATATGTGTGCGACCCAGTGTGTGTGTGTGTGTGTGTGTGTGTGTGTGTGGTGCATGTGTATGTTTTGAGAGTGCGTTCTCTCCATGTGACCCTGACTGGGACCAAACAGGTGCAGGCTAAATGGATATGAATGGAGCAGTGAGTAAACAGAGTGGCGGTGCTAGCCAGGGTGCTAATATAATTAAGAAACAAACATCAGGGAAGGGGGGAGATAGATAGGAGGGGTGGGTGAGGCGGTGCTGGTGGGGGCAGCAGGGTGAGGACCTCTCTCTATCTGTCCCCGCTGTCCCCATTTAAAGTAAAAGGAGGAAGGAGGAGGGGGTGGAAATAGATAAGAGGAAAGAAAACACCACTGCTGGATAACTTCATCTTTGATTGAGGTTTTTTTTTTTTGTTTTAACGCCTCAAAGACTTCTGACATATTGTGTATTTTGAGTGCACCTCAGTGGAGTTATACATGTTGGTATTGTGTCAACGTTTTCCTTAGGGTTTGTTGTTGTGTGTGCGTGTGTCTGAGTGAGTGTGTAGGATGAGCATCATTGATTCAGTGTTGTGTGTCGCTCTCTGAGCTGCTTGCCAAGTCATTTCATGGCTGAGTGGAGAAGTTGCTTCGCCGGCAGCTGGTTGAGAGGACCAGCAACCCAAACTGACCTTGTGGTAGTCATAACTGATGCTAAACATACACACACTCAGCCCTTACCATACATCCAGTAAATCTACTGTGTTTTATTACCCCTGATAAAAGAGATGGTCAAAGAAGTAAAGGACACACAAGGAAGAGAAATCTGGAGTTGGATAACATCCATACTCTGGGTCGAAGTCATCATTAAATTAACGAATGTCTGCTAGCCCTGAGTGTAATTATTTTGTGAGAATTCTGCTATCAAATTACATGAATGTGTATTTTAATGAAATGTGTTTTCATTAAAAAATTACTTGGTAGAAAAAAGGCAAACTGGTGATTGGGTGAATGAAACAACACTTAAATGAAGTCATACAGTCAGCTTGGAGGATGCAACACTTGTAAATTGAAAGCATACCTTATCTATGACCCCTAACACCCTGTAAGCTCTCAGCTCCTCAGATGGACTCTGCTGCCCTCCTCTGTTCAAAGAAGAGCAGCACTGTACCCCAAAGGCCTTGAAAAGAAAAACCTTTCAGTGTTTCATACATATGCAATTAAATCATTCATTCAAAAAGATAAACTTATTTCCTTTAATCATTTAATCAATTCATTCACAAACTTATGATGTTTTCACTGCAGTGCGTGTGAGGAACCTGGTAGATGCATGCATATAAAGAACATTTGTGTAATACAATACAGAAAGCCTATGAACCAGCATTTCACTCCCACTCACCACTGTTTGTGTTGACCCTTGACCCATGTTGCTTCTCAGATACTGACTAGATATTTGCTCTGCACGCATCAGATATTCGGCAGTCTTCTTTTTCACGGCCTCTCGCCGTGTAGCACTTGGCTCACCTAAAGAAAAAAATGTAATTAATATTTTTTTAACAAAGTAGATCGAATAGAGTGGAGTCTAAAGTTAAAAGCATGGAATTTAAATGGCTTACAAAGTAAAAATGACGCATTTATGCTTAATAGATCCTTTTTAAGGTACATTTGTAGTGAAATTTTAACAAATTGGACGGTTTCTGGACAATGCTTTTTCTGCATTTCAATAACTGCCAGTCTACAACATCAAAGCAAGAGTTCTAGGTAAGTTCCTGAGCCCAAGTGTCACTCAACTACTATGAGACCATATAGAAATTTATTGAGCTCTTGGTCAAACTAACCTTGCACGCCTTGCAGCAGCAAGTCAACTCCACTGCGATAGTATGAAAAAGCTGCCTGGTAGTCCTGTTCCTTCTCCTTTTGGACAGCAAAACAAATGAGCTCACTGGCTTTGTCCAAGTAGTCTGAATTAACGTCCTTAAGGTTGCCGCCAGTGGATTTTTTCAGACTGCTGGGGAAGAGCGGTGCTCGACCTGGCCAGCTAACCTCTGGGTTAGGGGCTGAGGAGGCAGGGACCGGGGCAGGTGATGGAGTGCGATGTACATGCAGGGAGGGCAAGCGAGGGCTGCAGCTGCTGCTAATGTTGGTGGCTCCCCCTTGTGGCTGGTTTGGGGAGGTGTGACCTGAGGCCATGCCATCATCCAACTCAGCCAAAGAGTCTGTGTCCACCGCAAGGGAGGTCAAGTCGCTGTCACTGGATGGGCCTAGGAATAACAGGAATCCCGCAGTCATAACGGACAGCTACAAACATAAACCTTTAACAAAACTACATCATCATCTTCCTCTCTTTAGGGGTAGCCACAGTAGATCACCTGTCTCTCCATCTCACCCCATCCCTAGTATCCTCCTCTGTATGTCCTTCTTCACTACATCCACGAACCTTCTTTGTGGTCTTCCTGTTTTCCTCCTGCCTGGCAGCCCTATATTGATTGTCCAAAATGTCCACTATTCCTTCTCTGCACATGTTCAAACCATCTCAGCTCTTCCTCTCACGTACTCATTTCTAATCCTGTCTCTTCTGGTCGCTACCATCTTATAAATCTTTAGTTTCACTCTTCTGTCACAAATCACCCATGCTCACCCTCTCCATCCTGTCTTGACTCTTTTTTACACTCACCATTTATTAGATCCATATATATCCCAAAATATTTAAAGTGTGCAAGTTTATTGTACATACCTCCATACTCTGATGTGAGAGTCAAATCTTCTGCCCCACTGATATCTCTCTGAACTGAAAAACATATCCAGACATCGCAAAGCAAATTTGAATTAGCACCTACTAATCAGCACCTAAGCTGAAAGGAAGACTAATAACAGGAAAGACATTCTGTGTGCAACCCTACCATCAGAGCTACAGTCTGATAGAGTGTCAGCCAGGAACTCAGAAAAGGGTTCCGCTGGTCCAATGAGCTCTGAGCCGTCATGGACCTCACCACCCTGGACAATAAAAAATAATTCAGTCAAAAGTTTTTTGCGATTATTCTTGTGTTTCTGTCAATGTGTACTAGAATACCTTGAAGAAATCTTGGATATGCTGGCTATTGTAAAGAGCAGGGATATTAGCTGAGAACTGCAGGAGATCCTCAGAGCACTGTCTTCTTTCCTCAATCACCGAGTCATCAAAACGACCTACGACAGGCACACACAGATGCAAAAAACATACATAAGTGATGCTTCCATTACGCAAGTGATTATACTGTATTTATTATAACTAGTGCCTGCTTACAGTATAATAACACCAAGCTATCTGAAGTGGGCAAATCCATCTCTACAAAGCAGGGCTGCAACGATGCGTCGATATAATTGATGACTTCAACTATGAAAATTTGTCACCGTGGAATTTTATTCTCGACGCATCATGTTCTAAAACCATGCACTAAAGACGTTACATATAAAACGCATGGAAAAATCTGGAAATCAGTTTTTGACACAACACCGGCACCCTGGAGCTGTGACGTCGACTCTGAATGGGTCAGTTTTAAGCAGTCAAGTTAGTGCATTGCGTTAATACCTTGTTTGTGTTCATGTGTGTACAGTAATGTTTATATTAGCTTACCTGTCGGAAACTTTTCATGGATGATGCTTGCTAAGCGAACACTGTTTCAGTTTTGTTGGCTAGTAAGTGAAATGCGATAGAAAACCATTAAACAGCAGTAGCTACACTGTCTCCTAGTTTCTTTCTCACATCAATATCAGGATTAAACAGTGTAATTGGTATTGATCACTACACCATCTGAGAAACTATGAAATAAAACCAAATCACAAATTTGGTTTTATTTCCAATTCTGTTTTGTTCAGCTTTCCTAGTATTAAGCAAAGGCGTATAGATGAGTTTGTCCTGAGAAGAGGCTCTTGCACCTCTCAAATGACTGAAGTCATGACAGAGAGGATCCTCAGCATGATTATCAGCAGCTGGGGACATCATCTCAAAGATAACAGTCCAGAGCATTTTCACTGCAATCGTGCATTCATGAATTAAATCATCTGTGAACTTTGCAAAATTTTTTCATTTTGGACTGGAAAAAAAATCTTTATGATTTAATTTTAAGCTTTATTTAAACTTATGGACAGAAGCCATTTTTAGTTTCCTATTTGCACATAACTTTTTTTTTTGCCAAAATACTACTAACACTTTAATTTGTATTACCTAATTTTTTATTTATTTAATTTTTATTCTCACGGAGTTCCTCTTGAGTAATGTTTAAACACATTTGATTATTTTCAAAATCCTTTGTTTCCTGTGTCATTATTTTAATTTGCTTTGGGACGAGACAACAGGGTAACAGCGGGAATAAGAGTTATTGAAATAATTGTTGACCGATTAACTAATCAAAAAAAAAATTGGCAGATTAGTCGACTAACAAAATAATCTTTAGTTGCACGCCTACTACAGAGTCTAACATTCACATTTTTCTTTGTTCAAAATCTCAACAACTCAAAGATGAGGTACTGTAGAATCGAAAGAAATCTCACAGAAGAACAAAACTGTAGAGGAGTAATTCTGTCAATCAAGACAAGCTTTCGCTCTGGATAATTTTAGGGCAAATGTGTGACACAGGGGAATAGAGAAAGTCATCTTCTTACCAAAGACCTTGGCCTTAGCAAAGGGAGGAAACAGCTCTGATTGGCCACATGCATTCTTGTGCAGCTGCCAGAGATTCTGATGGAGTTTCCGGAAATCACTGTATCTCTTCCACACTGTTATCTACAGAAAGACAGACACAGAAGACACAGATAAATCAATCATTTGGGGTTTAAAGATCTATCTATCTTTAATTGAATGGATTATGATTATTATCGTTGACTGAACAAAAGCAGCTGATTTTCTACTTGTTTGTAAATGCAAGCTCATTGTCACCGATAATGCTATCTTGTTAAACTCAAAAATAGCTAACATAACAACCAGAGTACTCCACAGCCTTTAACTCCAGAGACTTTTCCCTCATGTGACTGCTACTAGGCCAAAACATAAATCAATGTAGTCCACATTTTGCTGTCATCTTGTGTTTCGAAACTTTAAATACAAGCCACAACAACCAGAATGAAGCAGTTACTTAGTGGAATAAAGAAAAGCATAATGGCCACATATTGAGATGCTACTGTGGTGTGCGGAAATTTTAGGCTGCTGGATGGTGTGGGGAAAAACTAGGCCAATCACATCCTCCAAACAGGAAGATTACTCAGTAATGGAGGTATGTGTGTTTCTGGCAAAACATCTCTCTGTCTCTTAGAAACACATACAGTAATTGACATCATGCCTGTTGCATTAGCACTGGTTGTGGGCTTAACTGCATTCCTCAGTGTGTTTGAAATGTAAGACAGCATGCATGCACAACACAGACAAGTATGGTTGGTTTAAATACTCTGTAAAACCGTGTAAAATGAGCAGAATAATTAATGAGTAACTTCGGTGGATTTCTGTCCATACCAAGGCATATATAGATAGTAAGCATTTAGATTAAAATAAATAGTGCAAAAGTTAGATATGAACAAGTTTCCAGGTGTAGGCCTAATTATCTGTAAACTACATTTCACAATGTTTCTGGTTAAAAGACCTAAGCTTCGGTTTCAGGATATAATGTGTAAAGAAGCCATAAAGCCAGATTCTGAAATTCATGAATTAAAACGAGTAAAACGAAATATCTGAAACTGAAATATCTCCTTGCCATTATTTTTGGATGAGAAATACAGTAGCCCTTGTCTTGGTATTTCTCAGTTGTCAAAGGTAAAGAAGCATTGACCACTCAAAAAATGGATTGAAAAAAAGCTGCATGTCTTACCTCCTGGACATCCTCTGGATTCTTCCTGGAGATTATCTGTGTAAAAGAGGGAGAAGAGAAAATCCATGTGAGTGATCCCAATCTCTTGCTAGAGCAACTTCCTTGCAGGGCTGTCACAAGTATGAGCAGGGACAAGGCTCTGAGTGTCACAATGACGGCATTATGTACAGTGACGGAAGTCTCGAGTGTTAGAACGAGACATCACCCAGAGTCATAACAAGGACAGCAGCCAGACAAAGACACTCAGCCTGCCCCAGTCCAGTTTTTACAATGCGAATGTAGCAATGTGATCGCATAAGTGCTGATTAATAATCAGATAAACTCAATCATCAGTAGGCACGCTGCTCTACGTATCTCACCCTATTCCTAGCATCCTCCTGTCACACTAACCCTCTGCATGTCCTCCTTCACTACATCCATTAATTTTTTCCTGTAGTTTTCCTATTTTATTCCTGCCTGGCAGTTCTAAGTTAAGCACCCTTTGCCCAATATATCCACTATCCTTCCTCTGCATAAGTACAAACCATTTCAGCCTTGCCTCTAAACAACCCAAGCTAGTCAGTCCCTGTGATATAATCATTTCTAATCTTGTCGATCCTGGTCACTACCAATGAAAATGTTAACATCTTCAGCTCTGCCTTCTCTCTTTTTGTCAGTTCCACTGTCTCCAAACCTAAACCTAAACCTAATCTCCAACTTTCTAAACCTTCCCTCTGACATTTACTGCTATCCTCCTGCCAGAAATCTCCACTGGCACTCTCCACCCACTCTGCACTCAGATGCTTTAGATGGTTGACCCCAGGTATTTAAACTCATCCACCTTTTACTTCACTGTTACACTTGCCTCCTCCTCATTCGTACACACGTATTGTGTTTCGGTTCTGCTCAACATGCGGATCATAAAGTACTTCGGCTTTAACACAGAAGTGTTAAATAGTTTTGTTAGCTGAAAATGTAGCGAAACAAAAGAACGAGTTGCCACCTCCTGAATATCTGTGTATCACAACACTATACATAACATTAACTTAGTTTAGCATCAAACCATTAACACCCGGGTTAACTCTGGGTCACATTCAATTCGCTTCAAATCGACAGTGTAAGTTAGCAAATAGAAAGCATGTATTTTGAAACAAGAGAGGGTATGAATGTGCCCATTAGCTACACATATGTTCTCAAAAGCTGTCGCCACTTTTAATTCACCGCCACACGGTTAACCTGACGTTTTTATTTGGGTCTCTTTATAATCATAACAGCTTGGCTAACACTGCTAGCTATTGACACCTAGCATTAGCCTAGCCTTCCCAGTGCTCATCGTCTATTTACTTACCCTTGCAGTGACTTTGTACACAGTGTAGCCTTTCTGGTGCTTCTTGGGATCTGTAACAGTATAAAACCGAGCAAGTTCTCCTCTGTCCCGCTGCGATATCATTCTGATATTGACAACATTGCCGAAGCTACCAGCCGGCTAGCCGTACACATTCATTCTCTGACTGCACAGTCAGTAACATGCAGACAAATAAATCAGAGCGCCCCCTTTAGGAAAGCAACTGAACTGTAATCTTTGTCTACGGGAATGGCAGTTCAATTTGCTACCGGTGAATTTCTTTATTCCGTGAGTGATCAGATTTTTTTTAAACACAGAAATTAACAATTAGACATTAAATCAATAGAATATATGTCACCAAACAGAAAGTCATTTTTTGTGCAACATGGGAAGCATATTATGTCATGTACACTTGATCTGTAATTAACTGTTAATCTTAACAACCAACATTTGGATTTAATAATACAGAAAGTTCTGATCTACTCAATTAGCAAATAGTAATGCAATAAAGGAAAAAAAAAACTGCATTCATACTGAAAATCATGCAAACTTTTATTATTGCCATTTCAGAAACAATAAATGTTTTTATTGCTGCTGTGGTAGAGACAGTATCCCAGCTTACAAACTGAAGTTGTGCTTCAGTATTAATGGCTTAATATGTGTAATGTAAATATCCCTGTCCCTGTGCTTAGTATGAAAATCAATCAGGTGCTAAAGAAAATGACTGTGATTAAAATTTAACAAGAAAGATAAATGATATCATAAAAAGAGAAACCAAAAGCTTGGAAAATCTGATGTAATGTCGATACAGTAAAGATTTGAACAACTCTGTCTTCCTTTATAGGGATTGGAACTGGCTCTATTGCCAATGCCTGGGCTACATTAATATAATCCAGAGTAGCACAAGTATGATTCCTGCAAGATTCACAATCCAGGATGTGCTGAATCTGTTTGAAGTGTTTCTAATCTGGCAAGCAGCAGGTGTCTTCATCAGATCCCTTACAGTGCCATTTGGGAAAAGGTTTGCATTGTGCTGCAAATAAAAAAAAAGATAATCACAATAACACTTTTTTTCTGCAGTTAAAAAACAATGAAATATCTTGCTTTTTTTGTCAGTGACTTCCACTTAAATGCCACATACTGTAGAGAAAGACAAATAAAAGCTCCAACTTTGTGATTATGCTGTGTTTATCATATTTTGATCATAAACCATAAGAACCATTTATAAAATCTTAAATACGCATGCATAGATGTGTGTGACAGTATAGAAGCCTGGCTTACTGGCCAGTCAAATATTATTATAAAAATTAACACTCCAAAGATGCTTAGCATAAATGCAAAATGGCAACAATACAGAACAGATGTAGAGGAGGAAACAATGTTAGATAAAAATAAATACATGTAAAAAACAAAAACAATAGGTCAAATGTTAATGATGGGATCACGTTCACATTCATATTATTTCCTGTACTTTAATAACCCAGCCACTATATGTCTGAAGTTGTAAAGAAACAAGCTTATTGATATAAACATTTTATATAACCTATAAATAATAAAATATAACGTGTTGTCGGTGCCAGTATCTATCTTTTAATCTTCAAAAACATTTGATTAAATCCCACAGGAAAAAAAGAACAGTATCAAATAACTAAGACTGATACTTACATTACTGTTTATGATTGCTTGATATTGCGGTGCCTTCTTTAACATCATTTCATACTCAGTGATCTTATCCATGGGTATTCTGTCAAAAATCAGTATATAGCTAGTTTACTCAAATGCATATGTATGGGGAAAAAAATCAAAAGGGTGGCTGAAGCATTGCATCAGAGCTTACTTCTCTGCGTCTATCAGCACTCCTTTGGTATCTGGAATGCTAACGCATGAGGTGATGTTGATCACAGGGTAGTAGAACAGGAAAGCAAGGCACATCTCATTGGTAGTTGCTAACCCCATCTGAAAGGAGCATGCATTAGAGATTCAATGCAGTCTAACTTGCTTTCATGGTGTAAAATGATTGCGAGATCTTCTTCTTCCAGCTGCTCCCTTTAGGAGTCATCACAGTGGATCATTCTCCTCTGTCACACCAACCCTCTGCATCTCTTCTGAGGTCTTTCTCTTGTTCTCCTTCCTGGCAGCTCCATCTTCAGCATCCTTTGTCTGATAAATCAACTGTCCCTCCTTTGCACATGTCCAAACCATCTCAGCCTTGTCTCCAAACTGTTCAACCTGAGCTGCCTCTCTGATGTACTCATTTCTAATCTTGTCCAGTGTGGTTCCTGATGAAAATAATAGAATCTTCAGCTCCAGCTCTTTTCTTTTTGTCAGAGCCACGATCTCCAAACCATACATGACAACAGGCCTCATTATGATGTATGGTTTGAAGATTGTGCTTTTCAAGGTTTACCATCCTGTAAACTTTCCCTTTCACTGTTGCTTCAATCACAAATCATTCCTGACACTCATCTCCACCCCACTTGCCCTCTATTCCTGGTTAACCCCAGGTGTTTAAGCTAGTTCATTTTCACTACCTCTACTCCCTGCAGTTTCACACGTTACAAATGTCTCCCTCTCATTTACAGATATTTTTTCTTTTTATTCATCTTCGCTCCAGAGCACACCTCCAGGTCTCCGCTTGACTCCCTATCCTCACTACAGATCACATATCTTTTGATATTATTATAATGAATAGGAAGGAACACTGTGTTCATATCTGTATGCTTCTTGATACAAGGATTTTGCTGCTATGGGAAGCAGTACATATTTAACAGTCATAATCACAGCTGAACATTGTGCATTACATGTCATTTCTAAGATATGGATGCAAAAACTAGTAAACCACTTGTTTGTTTAACCCTTGTGTGGTGTTCGTATTTTTGTTACACAGCCAGTGTTCATGGGTCTGGTGGACCCGCTAGAGTTTTGGCTTTCCAAATTAACACTATCAAACAATTTTATGTTAAATTACTCAACAGATGTTTACTTCATCCCAATTACAAGACATATGAACAGCAAACATGGTTAATTTTTTCCCTTTACCTTTGTTAGATCACATTTATGAATTAATGTGCTTCTCGTTTTTCTTTTATATAAAATGTTATAAATAAATCAGTTATAATCAAGTGGAGTGAGTGGAAAGACACAACACATTTACACGTGAAAAAATAATTAATTGTTTAATTTTTCTTTTGAAAAAAACTGAACACGGGTCTCACAGACCCGAACACCATACAAGGGTTAAGATTACTTGTGCTACATTTTTTTCTGGTTTCACTCAGGCAGTCTTGATTTCATTCAAGCCATATGATGACACAAGGTCATACACTACTAACCCACCTTAGTGACTGAAGCACGATTGGTAGTATTGTAGGTGCACTCCACTACAATTTCATCCCCCTGTAGTGGAAGGAAAAAACCATAGACAGCTAATTGTTTTCCATTTTTCTCTATTGTGTTCATAAATGTGCATGGAAGTAATGAACCCTTACCTGCTTGATTGTCTTTATGCTTCCCAAACTGACAGCCTGTTGTAGATCAAAGTTGTAGTTTTCATCTATGCCCAAAAAATCTATCTGTCGTTCATTTCTGCAGTGGGATGCACCGGGAAAATCAACTCTAAATTCATGCAGACGACATTGATTGCTGTTGAGCTGCATAGAGTCTGCCTTTTTTTGTTTTTTACCTGAAGTGGCCAGCTCTGACTTTCGTCCCAGCCAAGTGAGTGTGCAAGAACACAGCAAACACTTGAAGATCAGGCACAGGGTTCAAAAACTATGGGAAGGAGAAAAAAAAACTTTTACAGACTTTTTAAATACATCTTGGAATCCATATTGCAGAGGTGCATACCTTTGAAAAGTAAGCAGTGTTGCATATGCCGTAGGTGTGGAACTGGTTAGCTTTTGGAGGGATATCGTACTTCACGCTTCCTGGTAAGACACCTGTAGTCATAATGCCCACATCATGCTGCCGTAGCTTTGCAGTATAGTGTAATCTTAATCCTGAGCTGTCTTTAATGCCTGTAGAGAGAAAAAGAACAGTCAAATACTACTACTACTACTACTAATAATAATAATGATATTAAAGTTAAGTAAATAAATTCAAGATCATAGGAAGCATATTAAATTTTTGACAAACATAGTTGGATACTGGGTGTCAAAGTGCCTCAACACTTTAACTAGATCGCCAACCTAACTGGGTGTTTTGGTGGTGGCAATGGAAAGCACAGCATAACACATCTGTGCCGCAGTATTTAAACATGGCTCCCCAGGTGCCCCCCACTCTAGCTGGGAGCCGGTTTTCTCCCAGCGTTGGTATGTAAGATTAAGATTAATGCTACCCGTTTTAGTCTGAGGCATCTATCCATCCATTTGCTTCTGCTTATCCTTTTCAGGGTCACGGGGGGTTCTGGAGCCTATCCCAGCTGTCATGGGGCGAGAGGCGGGCTACACCCTGGACAGGTCGCCAGTCTGTCACAGGGCCAACACACAGGGACAGACAACCATTCACACCTATGGGCATTATTATAGATTTTTCAATTAACCTATCCCCACAAACTGCATGTCTTTGGACTGTGGGAGGAAGCCAGAGTACCCATGCAAACACTCCACAGAAAGACCCTGGCCTGATGGTGGAATTGAACTCAGGCCCTTCTTGCTGTGAGGCAACAGTGCTAACCACCGTGCCACATAGTCCAAGACACTTTCAGAATAATTTCTAAATCTCAAAATTATTCCTTTCTGGTTAAATTAAGGTTAAAACCAAAAATGGTGTTTGAAGGGGTTTGTGGCAAAAATTAAGGCTTCTATCAGGCCAGAAATGTTTCATCATAGTGAAAGATGAACATTTTGAACAACTCTGGATTAATTTTCAGTGACACTTTAAAATAATCCAGATCAATGCGGCAACCTCACTGCAGAGGTCAAGGGGTCATATTTCTCTTTTAACTTGTCCTTAGTTTTAATGAACTCACTATTTACCTTCTTTCCTCTCTGGGTTATTGTAATGGATTTCCAGCCTATAGAATGCATCGCTCTTCTCTCCTCCAATGGGAATTCCCACATTTTCCGGAAGCTCGTACACCTGAAGATTTAGAGATGAATTGTAGGAGAACTGATGTAACACTGGCACAGAAACAACACACACAAGAAAAAAAATGATGTGATGTAAATTTAATAAAAATAAAAAAAAACAGTCCCACAAACTCAAGTTAATCCAATATTTTCTCTCATTTTAGTCAGTTCAGATGAACTTTAACTATTTTGGATATTAAGTACCCGCTACATATAAAAATATAAATAAACTTTACATTTTGTCTGACTTGTTTTTGAGTTTTCAAAGTTGATGTTTGACTTTTGTTTATTTAAAAAAACGATTATAAAAGTGAACAATAAATATTGAGTTTTGCTAAACTGAAACAGTGACTCTGTTGTACTCGTTCCTCGTAAGTTATGTCAGCTTATTCACACGGGAGTCATAAACGAAAACTAAGTTCTTGTTACTAAATATTTATGAATTCAATTATTAAACAATTTTACTTTTATTTTAGACAAAAGGTACATGTCAAATGCAATCAAAATATTGGAGTTCTGATAAGGTCCAACTGTTAAGTTAATAAACTTCTGCTAACTTCTTTAGGTTTACAGTGTACAGTCTCTCTCACCCCGCCTCCCACTCCCCAAGAAGCCACTATTCCAAAGCAGCTGTCTCCTATGTCTCCAATGTAGCATGGCTTGTCATAAGGCTCTGTCACTTTGGGGGGACAATGGTACAGCAGCATATGATGAATGAGGTCAAGGTGCTCGATCACGGGCTCGATCTGAGGTAAATTAGGAGAACGAGGTTGAAATAAACATAAAAATCACAATGACAGCATATAAATTCATAAAGTCTACTTGGTTGTGACACTTTTTTTATTAGTTTATTTATGCTTACACATACATCAATGTGGGTGTGCTTTTATATGCATTTTAATTACCCAATCAGACACAAATGAAAGAACAGTGACGACAGAAACATAAAGAAATAATGCTTACCTGGTAAATATGATGTTTTGTATTTAACTTTGGGAACTGCATAACTTTGCAGTGATAGTAGGTAGTGTTGGAAGGGACTATGATCTGTAAACAACAAATATAAAGGTAAATAAACAACAAACAATACGATATTTCTGATCTGACTGTTATTGTCAGTAATTCTTACGTTGTCCACCGTAGCACTAAGATAGCTGGAGTTGGTTGGGATGGACTTTGGCATATAGTTCAGTAGATTTACTTCTTTGGTGCCTCGTCTGGACACGTGGTAAGAGATCTCATCTGTTTTCCCATAGGCAAAGATGAGTTTGATTGGCTGAGCCTGAGAGAGAGAGATGGTAATTTAGGTCAGGCAATATGATCCCTTACACATAGAAGCAATACAGTAATATATACATTCTTGTGGAAGGTGATATTGTGAGACATTTCTGATTATTAATATCTTTTTATACCTTGTAAAATAACTTAACATGTTACATAAAGTGGTTTAATGCGCTGACTGTGTAGATTTCTGTGCTACTGCAAAGGTGTACTATAGTCTTTGAGTCTTGTTACTAGGAACTGTGTAGCATTTCATGTGTTCAAAATGAAATCATGCACAGCAAATTCTGGTCTTTGGAATAAACTCTCAGGGAGTTCAGATTAACTACATTTGAGTGTACATGCGTGACCATCGAATGAACTCTAGTGCAGAGTTAGAGTAACTCTTTTCCGGGAGTTGATTTTTCAACTCTTTATAGGAGTTAAAACTAAACTCTCACGGAGTGAAATTTCTACTACCATATAGAGTAAAATTTAACTCATAACTAGAGTTAAGTTTGATATTAACTCTTTTGTAGTGTTACTCATCAATTGAAAAAAGTTTTAGGTTTTTGGTGCAAATTACTACAAAAACACAATAGTGATTATTATGAATGTATGGATTTTATTTATCAAAAATAACATATTCAAATATGAATGCTGCATGGATTAACATACATTCTGTGTAACAGTACTGTAATAGCATAATATCCACCATTATTGGCAGCTAAACAGTTGAGGTCAGAAAGGCCTAACATTGGGCGAAAAGAAAAAAAAAAACAGAATTAAAGGAAAAAAATGACTACAGAATAAGCACTTCTTGTAATGCAGTGTTAACGTGAGGAAGACTCTGTAAAGTCTCCATCAAGCCAACAAATTAAGTAATGCAACTCTCTCACAGAACATAAAATTGTGAATCACACCCATATGACATTTGGGCATCAAAACATTTGAAATGTCTTACTTTCTCCCTTTCTAGGACCAGTATCTTCTTAAAAATGGTTTCATTTACCTGAAAAGCAGGACACTGATCATGGAAACACGTTTCATGGTTAACATGCATAACAAAAACAGAGAGAGAGCGAGAGAGAGAGAGCAAGTCTTATTACACACTACAGTTGCAGAGCAAACTACATGAAATACTATATTAAATTATTTTTCTCTAATCTGTTTTATCTTCGTGTTTAAGCTTTTTCAAGTAATGGCAACTAAAGAGTCAAGTATAAGTCAATTAAGTACTGTATCTACATTTCTTTCATGTATGCTGTCCAATAGAGGCTGAACCATTTGAAGTCCGGCATCACTTGTGTCACTGCTCTGACTGCTGGTGGTTGAGACAGACAATGTATCTGTTAGACTTGGAGAGGAGGGCTCTTCCACATGTTGCTTCAGGACAGTCAAATCTGAGGGTGACAAATAAAAATATTAGAATACAAGGTATATACAATCAAAAACACAACACAACAAAGATACCATTTATGCACACAGGGCCAGTAAATTGCACGGTTTGATTAAATTATACTTTCTCCCAGGAGAACAGATGGTTATTTTGTATTTTATTATGGTAATATACAATTTACATACCACAAGGTGTGAGTGTCACATAGTGTGTTAGGTCTGAGCAGTCACGCAGCTTCTTGGATGATTGTGTTTCCAGGATGTCTGAAATGCATGTGATAAATCCAACTTACTGTTGAGCCATGAAAACAGCATTTTGTGATTGTTACCACAGGATATTAGACAAATTAAAAATGTTTATTTAAGAGTAACTGTACAAATCAAATCCTTCAAAATCTATCAGAGCATATATTTACTTACCTTCAGCTGTATAGATGACAAAACACACCTCTTTGACTGCTGCAAGTTCAGGAAAGATATCCTCATCCACCTCTATACCCTGCTCATCCGTGACTTTCAGTGCTGCATTTTCTGGTATGAGAAACTTCTGCTGCACTGAAGTAAAATCATCACTTAGTTAATAACAACATTATCATTTCTTCTTTAATGACTTAGTACAAACCATAACTTACCTGCTCTCACAAAATCTGTGAAGCTGACTTCTTCCAATTTTGCATATTTCTTTGTCTCTCTGTGTTTTACTTTTATCAACATCTTGGCCACCTACGGAAAAAAATACCTTTACTACTATGAAACACAACACAAGAAGAAGAGGTTGTTTATGGTAACTCTATGTAAACTGTGTATAACTTAATCAACGAACACTGTCTTACATTGAGTTAGCCTGTCCACACTAAATATTGCTTAAAATCTATTTAGCTAGGCTGGTTTAGCAGACAATGTGACTGCATGTTTGCTGTGTCCTTGTCTTTACAGTTCTGGAGACAGGGTTGTGTGCATGTCTCAGTGTGCAGCAGGACTAACTAACTGATGTTAATGGTACCTCAACATCTCATCAGTGCAGGCTGCACCTCTCTTTGGTTAAATACGGCCATTACCATGAGTCTAAACAGAATATTACTGTAGTTAGCTAACGTTAAATTAAACGTTGGTGTTAAAATTAAGAAATAGAAATAAACGTTTTCATTGACAACGTGAAATGTGTATCTTAAAATACAGTAAGATAAGTAAGTTAGCTAACTTTTGACTAGCATTAGCCTAGCTGCTATCTCCAAATCAGCATAACATACAGAAAACACATGTAGTGCTAGTTAGTTAACTTTATATTTTACTTGTGCATCCATGTAACTGAATATATATATATAAATAACATCACTACACTCACAGAAAATTCCAAAGTAAATAAAGTATTTTTACCTCCTACATGTCGGAGTCCAAGAAAGAAACACAGATAGGCGCTGTAACGGTCGACAGACAAACAACACCAGCAATGTGTTGAATTAGACTCCTTAGCACCCAGTGAATGAACACCTAAATATTACACCGCTTTAGAGTACTCCCCAACACTGACTGTAGTATAAGGTGAAAAATAAACTCCCGGAATGTAACTCTTGCGCACTTTTATGCCTAACTCCAGAATATTTAACTCCAGTGATTTGCTGTGTGCCATTGTATTCTTCTGGAAACCCAGGGCAATGTGTGGAGGAAAAAAAGCCCGGGGAGCCTAACAAAAGAACTGGAATTGCAGATTGTAGACTGTGAAACTTGAGCATTAGCCAGAGAATTACATCTATGGCAACAAAGAAGGAAAACAGAGAAAAGGGTACAACAAAGAGACTTAACTTGTGTTTCAGGCCTAGACAACAAAGTCTAATTGTGGTGTCATATGAGACCTATAGATGTGGTATGAAGAGAGAAACGTTGCACCTCTTCTCAGCATGATTCACTTGTTTGTTTTTATGGGAACTATTTTGTAAAACAAAACAAAAAAACCAAAAAACCTTCATTAGACAAAATAAAAATAATAATTGTGATGGCTGTGTCACACTAATCCCACACATGCAGACTGTGATAAGGGGAAAGAAAAAAAAGAAAGAAAAGAAACAAGCAACAAAATAGTTACAGTGATCTGGAAGTCTTTATCATCACACGTTTTAATAGGCCTCTTAAAGGTCATGACGGTTTGCCCCTCATTTTCCCGCATAGAGAGGAGAGTGTAGCTCTGCTGTGCATCCTCTAGAGGCATGGAGTTGCCCGTGGCGTATCGATCCTAATGGAAAAAAACAACAGCAGAAAGCCAGACATTAGTCTCTGGCACTGTTAGGTGTGTCCTTTTGAAAGATCACTTACAAAAGTTGTGTGGTGTGAAAAAGGGTTTGCCCACGTCTTGATTTCTTTTCTTTTTTTTTGTATGTTTGTCACACTTAATTGTTTCAGATCATCAGACAAAGTTAAATATTAGAAAAAGATAACACAAGTAAACACAAATGCAGTTTCTAAATTAAGCTGTTTATTAGTAAGGGGAAAATCAAAACCTGCATGGTGATTCCTCTCTATAAACCTAACAACTGGTTGGGCCACCCTTAGCAGCAACAACTGCAATTTTGGCCCACTCATCTTTGCAGTATTGTTGTAATTCAGCCACACTGGAGGGGTTTCAAGTATGAAATGCCTTATTAAGGTCATGCCACAGCATCTCAATCGGATTCAGGTCAGGACTTTGACTAGACCATTCTAAAGTCTTCATTTTGTTTTTCCTAAGCCATTCAGAGGTGGACTTGCTGGTGTGTTTTGGATCACTGTCCTGCTGCAAAACTCAAGTGTGCTTCAGCTTGAGGTCACGAGCAGATGACTGTAATTCACGGTTCCATTTACCACAGCAAGTCTTCCAGGCCCTTACGTAGCAACACAACCCCAGACCATCACACTACTACCACAGAATTTACTGTTGGTATGACGTTCCTTTTCTGAAACGCTGTGTTACTTTTACACCAGATGTAACAGAATACACACTTTCCAAAAAGTTTAATTTTGACTCATCAGGCCACAGAATATTTTCCCAAAGATCTTGGGGATCATCAAGATGTTTTCCGGCAAAACTGAGACGAGCCTTTCTGTTCCTTTTGCTCAGCAGTGGTTTTCATCTTGGAATTCTGCCATGAAGGCCACTTTTGCCCAGCCCCATTTTTAGTGGAGTCACTAACCTTAACACTGACCTTAACAGAGGCAAGTGAGGTCTGCAGGTCTTTAGATGTTGTTTTGGTTTCTTCTGTGACCTCCTGGAAGGGTCATCAGTGCACTTTTGGAGTAATTTTAGTAGGCTGGCCACTCTGGGGAAGCTTCACTACTGTTCCAAGTTTTCTCCTTTCGTGGCTAATGGCTCTCACCATAGTTCACTGGAGCCCCAGAGCCTTAGAAATTCCTTTATATCCCTTTCCAGACTGATAGATGTCAGTGACTTTGTTTCTCAGCTTTTTCTTTGGATCATGAAATGTTTTGTTGAGATCTCCTAGCCCGCTTCAGTTTGTCAGACAGGTTCCATTTAAGTGATTTCTTGATTCAGCAGGTCTGGCAGTAATCATCCCTGGGTGTGGCAGTGACACTGAACTCAGCTTTGTATAACATGTGGTTAATCACAGTTAATTTGTGATTTAACAAGGTGTGGGCCATCACTTTTTCACACAGGGCCATGTAATAATAAGAAAACAGGAAGGTGGCAAGCACTTTTTCACACCGCTGTATCTATTTTTTCTATTTCTGTCCTTGACAAATACCAAACAGGACACCGTAACACTAAAAACTAAAACTATGCAAATCTAAAAACTAAACAAAAATTAATAATTTTCAATAGAATCCAAACTAAAACAACTGATATGAAACTGAAAAGAAAACCAAAACACAAAATTAAATTAAACAAGATGAATGAGGATGAAAGCTTCCAGCTGTTTATACTAAATAAGTAAAAATACAACAGCTGCTCATTTATAATTATTTCATAACTAACCGAGAAGTAGCTTCCACTGGATCCAACTCCTCCTATGACGATGTCTGATCCTTTCATGTCTCCGTTCGGGCTCAAACCAAAACCCACCCAGCCTGTGGTGTTGACCGCCAGCTGGAATGTAATGTCACCTGCTGGATTGTCAAAGCCCCACTTCAGGCACACCAGTTGCTCCTGGTCCAGGTACTCCATAAAGGGCATTGTGACATCCATCGCCCATGACCCTGTTGCGCAGATCAGTAGCAGGGAGAAAAAGGGAAGCGGAGAGCACATGATGCCTCTGCAAAGCTGCAAAGCTGAAACTCTTCAAACTGAGCTGAATACTAGCGGGGCTGCCAAACTCCCTCCCACCATCCAAAGACACACCTGCGTTTCGAGATCAGCTCAAGTGATAGTGGGGGGGGGGGGGGGGGGGGGGGGGGGTAAAGTGCTCAGGCATTTACTGTTTGCCCTTGCTGAACAATAAAAACTGGGCTCCCTGTCACATTCTCATCCTTGTAAAACCTCACAAGAGTTTCAAACTCAACTTCTTTAAAGTCTTAGTATTAAATCCGTAATTGAATCTTTTATGTACTAGCAGTCTCCAGCCACAGTGCTTTTCATACAGCACTAAAATGTCCACAGGTAGGCTGAAGATTTCACCTACACTTTGTTTTGTTTTGTTTTGTTTTTTAACTGCCAGGCTCAGGTGATTGACATATGAATGGGTGCTAAGGAGAAGTGAAATGTATAATACTTTCTTCTCACCTACTGTCACGTTCTCATATGTCAAAGGCTTGAGTCGAGTCAAAAGAATTTCATGGCGCAGGAATGTGAATTGTGTAGTTAGTCTCTGCGTGCTGCATTCAGATCCTAAGATACAAAAGTTTTAGGTTTATTTCCTTGTTCATGTGTTATTTTTTACAGTGTGCAATCTTTAACCGTCTCATATTCTTTAGCGAACATTTCAGAGAGATTCTTCTTCTATGCAGTGGCTGAACAAATATCTAATATTTTAAGGAAAAGCACTTCACTTCAAGTAGAGTTACAACTTACATAACAACTGACTTGAGTGCTCTTACACATGACACTTCTTTGGTCATTTTACTGTGCAACTCATCCTGTTCACAGGTTCAGTTGCACAGTCTAGGTTTGTTTTGGTTTTTTTTGGTTTTTTACCAACATATGCAATGTTTTCTTATCTTGAACACATAAGGAGAGAGGAAGATTTCTTTAGTCATCGTCATCATTGTCAGTGATAAACTGGTTGACAGCAATGATCATTGCAAACAAATATTCATAGAAGTTTTTGCATGCTAGAATTTATTGTTTGTTGGACTTTCTGTACCTCCCCCCACGCATTTACATTACATACAAGGTGTTCGGGTCCACTGGACCCAGGTCTAATAAAAGTGTTGAAAGTGTAGGTCCTGTGTTCCCACACTGTCTTCCTCCTCTCTGGTGCTGCTGATAGTGTTTTCTTCCCCTTCTGCTCCCGCACAAAGTTGCAACATTGTTGAAAGTTCAACTATCAACACCGTCTGCTCTTACATTCCCGCACATTTTACCCTCTTTCTTGAGGGATCCAAATTTTATTTTCTCATACCCTGTCCCACCTGCAAATTAGGGGCATAATACTATAAATAAGACTTTGCCAGTGTGGTTCCTTATCACAACTGATCAAGATGGCAAAAGATTATCTGCTGCGAGGGCCATCCAATTGATTTTGGAAGAGAGAGGGGCTTCGGATGATGATGTTGACAAAGAGGTTTCAGAATATTTCACATTTCTGAAAATTCAGTCTGACAGTGACTTTGAAGAAGAGGATGAGGTTGAGCACCATTTAGTAACAAAATGAAGACGAGTGCCCCATCAGCAGCCAGCTCCAGGACCAGAACAAGCCCACCAGACAGCAAGTGAAGAAATATGGATGTCAATAACTGGTGAAATTGAATGGTCTTCTTGTGTGTGAATGTGTGTGAATGGGTGGATGACTGGATATGTAAAGCGCTTTGGGGTCCTTAGGGACTAGTAAAGCGCTATATAAATACAGGCCATTTACCATTTACCATTCTTGCCCAAGAAATGAGCCACCCTGCAGAGCTGCTACTGTGATAAGCCAGGGCCAACACGGCTGACAGTTACTCATGTGCAGGACATCAAGTCTTCATTTGAGCTTTTCATCCCAGATTCCATCCAGAAAATTATTCTGGATTGCAGTAATCTAGAAGGAAGGTGTGTTTTTGGAGAGAGGTGGAAGGAGATGGACCAAATTCATCTAAGAACCCCAAAGGCCTACTTTGGGGTTCTTATCCTTGCAGGAGTTTTCAGGTCCAAAGGGGAATCCACAGAATCCCTGTGGGATGCAGAAACCGGCAAGAACCTTTCCATGCATCAATGTCTTCCACCAAATTTCCAGGATTATCCGTTTTGATAACCGAGACGACAGACCAGCTCGACGGCAGAGAGACAAGCTAGCTGCCATCAGGACAGTGTGGGATAAGTGTGTGCACCGCCTCCCCCTGTTTTACAACCCTGGGCCTAATGTCACCATTGATGAGCTGCTGATCCCATTTAGTTGTGAAACATATTGCTTCACGTGTAAATGTGCTGTGTCTTTCCACTCACTCCACTTGATTATAACTGATTTATTTTTTTTATAACATTTTATAAAAAAAACCACAAAAAAAACGAGACGCACATTAATTCATAAATGTGATCTAACAAAGGTAAAGGGAAAAAAATAACCATGTTTGCTGTTCATATGGCTTGTAATTGGGATGAAGTAAACATCTGTTGAGTAATTTAACATAAAATTGTTTGATAGTGTTAATTTGGAAAGCCAAAACTCTAGCGGGTCCACCAGACCCATGAACACTGGCTGAGTAACAAAAATATGAACACCACACAAGTGTTAAAGAATAAAGGTTCAAGTGTATTAGAACTGTACAAGCTCTGTTTTTGTCTTTTGTCCTGTATTTCTATGTATGCTTGCACTTGTTTCACTGCAATTTCTGAGAAAAATATATATAAAAAAAAGACTTTTACACAGTGCTGTAAGTCCATCCATCCATCCATCTTCATCTGCTTTATCCGAGGCCGGGTCGCGGGAGCAGCAGCCTAAGCAAAGAGGCCCAGACCTCCCTCTCCCCAGCCACCTCCTCCAGCTTATCCAGGGGCACACCAAGGCGTTCCCAGGCCAGCCGAGAGATATAATCTCTCCAGCGTGCCCTGGGTCTGCCCCGGGGCCTCCTCCCGGTGGGACATGCCTGGAACACCTCACCCAGGAGGCGCCCAAACCACCTCAGCTGGCTCCTTTCGATGTGGAGCAGCAGCGGCTCTACTCTGAGCCCCTCCCGGATGGCCGAACTTCTCACCCTATCTCTAAGGGAGAGGCCAGCCACCCTTCGGATGAAGCTCATTTCTGCCGCTTGTAACGGCGATCTCGTTCTTTCGGTCACTACCCACAATTCGTGGCCATAGGTGAGGGTAGGGACGTAGATCGACCGGTAAATTGAGAGCTTCACTTTTACACTCAGCTCCCTCTTCACCATGACGGACCGGTGCAGCGTCTGCATTACTGCAGCTGCAGCCCCAATCCGTCTGTCGATCTCCGGCTCCCTTCTCCCATCACTTGCAAACAAGAGAGATACTTGAACTCCTCCACTTGGGGCAGGAACTCATCCCCGACCCGGGGTGGGCACTCCACCCTTTTCCGGCTGAGAACCATGGTAAGTCTTTACCAATAATGATAACCCAGGAAATCAGGAGACAAAATAAAAGATAATTGTAACTGACAGGTATCAAAAATTGAATTGAATTGAACTGAAAGCCTTTATTGTCATTATGCACAGTATAATGAGATTTAAAACAGCTCCATAAAAGTGTACAAGTGCTTAGCATATTATAAAAAACTATACAATAATATAACTATACACATAATATAAATACACAGCACCGAGACAGAGTATGGTGAAGAAGCTATCTCTGAGTCTGTTTGTTCTGGCCCATATGGATCTGAAGCGCCTGCCAGAGGGCAGCAGGTTAAAAAGATGGTAGCCGACGTGGGTGATATCCTTAAAGATGTTTCTGCCCCTGCTGAAACAACTGCAGTTATAGATGGTAGACAAGGAGAGCAGAGGCCAGCTGACGATTTTTTGTGCTGTGTTTACCAACCTCTGCAGTCTCTTCCTGTCTGCCTCCGTGGAGCTAGCGTGCCACACGGCATCCATCTCGACGATGGATATGTAGAAGGTCACCAGCAGTGGGGTGTTTAGTTGCTCCTTCCTGAGCACCCTTAGGAAGTGTAGCCACTGCTGGGCCTTCTTGACTAGCACCGTGGTGCTGACTGACCAGGAGAGAACTGCAGAGATGTGGATGCCAAGGAATTTGAAGGATTGCACTCGCTCACCGTTGATGGGCAGGGGGGCAGGGGCAGCTTTGTTCCGCCTGAAGTCCAGGATGAGTTGCTTGGTCTTGGTGATGTTAAGTGCCAGGTTGTTTAATGCACACCATTCTCCCAGTTTCAGGATCTCATCTCTGTAGGCCACCTCATTTTCCCCTGTGATCAGCCCCAACACCGTTGTGTCATCAGCAAATTTAATAATGATGTCCTCTGGGTGGGCAGGACTGCACTCAGATGTGTAGAGGGAGTAGAGTAGTGGGTTAGTACACAGCCCTGGGGAGAGCCGTTGCTGAGAGTGTGGGAGGAGGAGAGGCAAGGATCCAGTTTCCCCCGCTGGGATCTGTTGACTAAAAAGTCCTTTATCCAAGAGCAGGTGGGTGGGGGGAGCCCCAGGTTGAGTAACTTGGTGATCAAAATGTCCGGTATTATTGTGTTGAGGGCTGAGCTGAAGTCAGTGAAGAGCATTCTGACATAGCTCTCCTGTTGCTCCAGGTGACTCAGTACTTGTTTGGAGAGTAGTGGCTATGGTGTCTTCGGTGGATCTGTTAGTCTGATATGCAAATTGGTGTGAGTCCAGAGCGGGGGGGAGACAGGTTCTGATGTGCCCCAGAACCAGTTTCGTGAAGCACTTGGTGATGGCAGGGGTTAGTGCAATTGGACGGCAGTCATTGAGACTGGTTGTGGGTGACTTTTTAGGGATGGGGATGATTATGGCAGATTTCAAGCAGGTGGGATGTTCCAGAGACAGGTTGAAGAAGATGCCAGTGAAGACCTGCGCTAGCTGCTTGGCACATGCCTTGAGCACCTTCCCAGGTACTCCATTGGGACCTGCAGCCTTCCTGGGGTTTACTGCACATGCCTCACATCCTGTGTCTCAAGAGTCAGTGGGGGGTTGCTAGAGTCTGGTGTGGGTTGTAGTGGTTGTTGGAATGGTGTGGCTGAGTGCAGTGTTTGAGACTCAAAACGGGCAAAAAAGCTGTTCAGCTCCTCTGCTAGCCCTGCATCTGAGTGTCACAGGACAGATGTCACAGGACATCCTTTGTTGGTAATAGTCTGTATGCCCCTCCACACCTGTCTGGGGTCGTTAACATGTTCCTCTATTCTCCTCTTGTATTCTGATTTGGCAGTACTGATGCCCCTCCTCAGGTTAGCTCAAGCTCAAATTACAAAACATCAGCTGGACAAAAAGAACAAACCATGGGTTTAGGATTTGTTTGAAAATCTATTAAAGCTGAAACTCAGATATTAAAAATAAAGACATGAAGACTTACTGTAGCTGAAATTTTGAATAACAAAAACTCTTTGTGGCCTTCAGAGATTAGGATTTTAATACAATACTCAGAGAACAACCACACTATTCACAGTCCTGAACCACGGAATTATTTTGGCTCGAATAAATATTTGATATATGAGAAGGTGATAATGGGTGAGAAGGACTACAGATGTCATGCTGCTGGCATGTGCTAGGCGTTTGAGCTGTTATTGAAAACATTAAGAAAAACCCCACCAACAATAAAAACGCACTTGCACAATGAGGCCAGCAGAGGGAGACTTAAACAAAAGAGTAAACATAAGTTTAGGTTCAGGGTCACTCCCTCTGAGCTGTCAGGCCCATAGTGAGTAAACACACAATTAAAAAACGCACTGGAAAATGTAAAAAAATCCCGCAAATAGTAGAAATTCTTTTATTACTACTACTATTTTGATTATTATTGTTATTACTTATTTTTTCCGACAAGTTAAAAATTTTAGTTACCACGTTTTATTTGTATTGTATTTTTTTTAATCATCGTTTAATTATGAAGTGTTTTATTTCTTCATATTGAAAAAAAATTATTTGCGATTTTAAACAGTCGTGTAGTCTCTCTGGAGGAGCCACCATATCGGACCTGGACTACCTTTCCGGTTTCTGTGCGCGTTGCAGGTCACTCCCTCCTCCTTACTGTCAGCAGCTCTTTACGCGCTTCAAACTTGGTAGTCGCACTCAGCTGGTCTCCTTCCCACCTTTCGTTTTCTCGGATTTTTGAGTTTTTAAACGACCTACTGTTTTTAAGTCATGTGTTAATGCATTTGTCGCGGCGGCTTTCCACCGGGAGGAGTTATCGTGTTTGCTTCGCCTCCAGTTGAAGAGAAGCGCGGAGGAAATGTCCAGCTGAGGACTGGAAATCCTGAAAACTACAGGGCCTGTTTTTGTAATGATTGATCAATGCTTCGATAATGGCGCAAAAGGTGGGTTTGACAACTTTCCTGGGCTTCTCTTAAAGCCCCAGCACGACTACGCTGGCTTCTTGGGTTCCCCCTGGAGCTTGTTTTTCCACCAATACTGAGGGCTGTAGACTTGGACAGTCAGAAGTGTAGTTTCTCGCATTAGTTTTACAGTGAAGACTTCACTCGGTGAGCTCCGCATTAAGGCTGAAAGCATTTAGGGAGTCTGCTTTAAAAGCGTTATGGCCGCTTGTCGCACATCTGTATGCGCTCAGCGAGAAACGAATGCTTTTGCTATACATGGAAAATGTGTCTCATTAACGAAGTGTCTTGTGACATTTTACTACCTTTCCACTGTGGGTCATAGCTGCCTCCGCGGAATTCTGGGAAATGTAGTCTTTTCTCAAAACACTGTTCGTACCATATGTGACTACTGTTTACCTTAGGTGAGGACTACAGGGCCATAAATGTAGCTGCAGCACTGCAAACACGATAATTTTGCTCATAGTATTGTTCGCATTTGGACCTAATGAGTGTTCTTTTAGGGGAACCGGAAATGGTACGTGAAGCAGAGTGTGTATAAAGATAAACCGTACGTAAAACTAAGAACTTAAATATCCCCTCTACTCTAGATATGGTTTATGATATGCAAAAAATCCTACTGAGAATAATAACACAGGTCTGCTTTTTATTTTAAGTAATCCTTAATAAAATAAAATAAAATAAATGGTGTTAATAAAAAATGCAGCAGTCAGCACAGTAAAAAACATGTATGTGAGGGACCAACGACAGAACGACCTGATAATTCAGTTTAATTTTTTTTTTAAGATCATCAGTAGACATGAAAACATTTATTGTCATTTTCTGGTAATATGCTTCTGTTCAAAAACCTCATTCAGCTTCCTGGACTGCAGGGTGGTGGTTGGTGGACACTGAAACAAATGTTATTTTGATGGCTTCCTAATAGCCTTGCATTCCATCTCAATGGTTAATGAACAATTTCCCCACACACTTTGTTTGTGGGTTTGTGCTTATTTAACTTTCAACATACTGGAAAGGTTTCCGTCTACTGTCTCAAATTCATTTGAGTATAGATGAATGTGTGTGTGTGTGTGTGTGTGTGTGTCTGTCTGTGTCTGAGCTTCTTTGGGGCCATGGAGGAATGACAGATTAGTACATGTGGGTCACTGTGAGAGACCTTGTTGGCTCCTGTATTAAGCTGAACTGGGTAACGTTGTGGGTCTGCCCGTGTTTTGGTTGATGCAAGAATTTAGTTGAGAGTAAGCATACCATACCAAGAACAAGTTTGGCCTGTTTCACTATGGCCTCATATAAGTCTGAAGTTTGTTAATCAGTTATATAGTAAACCTTAGAACTTTTTTGTTGTTGTTGTTGTCTGCAGGCACAGGTTTTATACGACTTCACTGCTGAGCCTGGAAACAATGAGTTGTCAGTGAAAGAAGGCGAGACAATTACCATCACCAATCAGGTAAATAATACAAACACTGCTCTACTTTTCATCTGTTTAGCATCAGGGGTAAAGTCTCACACTCTCAGCTGTAAAGAAGCTGTCTAGATGTGACGTGTACGATATGAGTTTTTTTTTTTTTTTTTTTTTTTGCATCTGCCTGTAATCGTTAAATCATAAAACTTGCTTGTGTTGTGGATACCATCATTTTTTAATTACTTTGCCTACAACAACATTGCAGACATTAGTCCAGGATCAAATGTTTAGTGCGGATCTTCCAATTTAAAAACAAAAAACTTAAAGCACATGACCTCACGTTGTCATGTATGTCACAAATGTGGACAAAAGAAGGAAGGACAAGAGGTGAAAAAAAAAAACTAAACCAGAAAGCAAACATGATGTCATTGCTGCCAGCCACAAACAGTTCAAAGGTCACTGGTTAAGTGCTGTCCTACATAGTTTTCCAATCGATGTCTCTGTCATGGCTATCAAGGACTCAGCGTATCAGAACTTTTATTTTTCATCAACTTCACTGATGAGGAATTTGTCTCAGGTGTGTACATACATACCTGGCTTACCTGTTTATTTCTTTTTTGCTTGGTACTAAACATTAAAATGATGTTTAAATGGTAAGCTCGAGATCTGACTCACAATGAGTCAAATCCAAGTGTGACTGATAAACAATCTGTTGGGTTCCCACAGGTGACATGTAGTTTTTGTGTATAGGCTATCACATATGTACAAGTTATTACTGAGCCTGTTTTAGTTACCATACAGCTTCCCTTAAAAATGTAAGGTACAGGATAAAGTTTTTGCAGGACAGCTTTGTAAGCAATGAAGATATTAATCAAAGCAATTTAAAAAAAGAAAAAGTTAAGGATACATATGTTGCCACAATAGACACAAACACAAAAAATAAGCAGGAGGCTACCAGGCTTAAAATATAAATAGGGAATTGAAGATGATGCAAATGACAGTATTGACATTACGAAAACATAACTCAAATATATAAATAAATATAAATCAATATAAAGTTTCACACACTATTGAGCAGAGAGAAAATATAGAGATAATATGGTGTCTTTAAAGGAAAGCCCCGGTCACCTGTTAAATCTATCTGGAGTATTTGGTTTATGGGTAAGTGATTCTTCCATTTGTATATAAAATAACTTCTCCTTAATCCAGTGCGCAAAGGTAAGTGGAGAGTTAGACTTCCAAGTTAAAAGTACACGTTTTGTCTGTGGGTCGAGCAGGACTGAAAAAAATGTGCGAGCTTCATATCAACCAAGCAACATTTGTTGCATTGAAAGGATATTTTTAAGGAAAGATGTGGTTCTCTTTGTTTTTTTAGTAATACGACCTCTGCAAGAAAAGTAAATCAGAAGCCGTTCAGAAGCTATGTGCTACATTATTACCTTCGTTTTCAGTTTTTGGCATTGAGGTTACTTAAAAATGTGAAGCAGAATTTCCTTAAATGTTGATACCACAACATAATGTTCTTCAGAACTTTATGTTGTGGTATTGTGGCCTCAGTGTAACAACTGACCATAGGACTGGACATATTACACAAATATGTGGCATTTAAAGAAGTAGTAGTCGGAGAGAAAAATTGTAGACAAAACATTTTGTACTTTGAAACATTTCTTTGTAAATGTGATTCAAATAATTTCCAGTAACTTAATACAAATTTTAAAAAGTAAGTAACTAAAACATTAACTGACTTAGTAAAATGAAAAATCTATCTGATTATTGGCTATTAAACTAATATCCTGAAGGGAGAAATACCTAAGTACATGCCTTGTATTTTTTTTTCCTGTAACTAATATGCAGCTGGGTCTCTCTTTCAGAGTATTGGAGGTGGCTGGGTGGAAGCACAGAACTCAAGAGGGGAGGTGGGACTGGTTCCTGAAGACTACATTGAAGTGAGTTATATTGTGTCTGTTGATGTGAAGAGTATGGAGGAGATGCCAGCAGAGCTTTCAAACCCCATAGAATATTCAAAAAGACTTTAATTCACATAAAATTAAGCAAGAAAAAAATGAAACGAAAACAAAACATTCTGTACCGAGGTCATGATGTACCGTGGGTGCAGTGGAACATTAATCAGCTAGACATTTCATAGACACCTCGTCACAGACAAAGATGTATCTGCATACTGTGGTGCCATCTCTTATGTGAAACTAAAGTCACAACAGGATGTGCCTCATTCAGGGTTTTGCTGATTTGGGTGTTTGTGTGTGCGAGCGTGCGTGCGTGCGTGTATGGCTCGATCCAGTAACTCTGACTTCATGTGGAGGATATGATTCACTCTGAAGAAATTTACAGACACAGAAAGAGTTGTTTAAAACTAAAGTCTGTGATGTTAACAACTTAACATCACTGTAAACACTTGCCACACAAGAGCTAACGATTGTGTGTGAGGGTGAGAGGCATTGATATTAAACATCTGCTTAACTTTGCAAATTTTGGTGGGTGCGTGCTTGTTTGTCTGACCTTGAGTTACCTCCCCAGCTGCTCCCGGACTGTTTTGATTCTGTGTCCAAATCATATAAAACCCACAGATGACAATTGCACTTGTAGCTTATGTAATGCCTCATGAAAAACACCAGAACTCAGTCTGTTTTTCAATCACACTGCTGTTTTTTGGAAAGATTGATAAAATTAAAACCCTGTTTCACAAAGCCACGAGTGAAAAATGAGACGATCACATTACCGCATGAGGATGCACCTTTAAAAATCATTAGATCATGCTGGAATGTCTGGATCTGTTCACTAATGGGAATTTTTTTCTCTCTCTTCCATTGTCTTTTTTCTTTTTTTCTTGATTTGCAGCTCAATAAGCAGTTTTCTGTGTTCCCATCAGCTGTAGCACCTACTCCAAGTTTAGGAAATGTTGCAGCTTCAGACCTGTCCTTCTTTGATGCATATGCACCTGCATCAACACCTGCACAAAACCAGGTAATGCATTCAGCCAGTGAAGATTTCTCAATTTCACAAGTCTAGTGCAATGCTGGGTAAGTAGGTGTACAAAATATAGAGCGGTGCACCTGTCGTGCTTTCATTCTCCTATTCAAAAATGATATATGGTAGGGTTACGCTACAGAAAACAATCAAAAAGCAGAAGTGAGCGATGGCAAAAATGTACTGACGTTAATGCATCCCGTCAACCCCAGAGATGCAGAAGTGAGACCAGCTGGTGTGGGAGATATTAATCTTTGTCATGTCATTTTTAAACGATATGCAGTCCACCAAAATCTTCAGTTAGCAGGCAGGAAGTTCCACAATAGTGAACATACTGCTGGATCAGTAAAAATATGTTGCGGCTCAGCAAGTGAGGTAAAGCAGGAAATGTGTCGGCTATTGTTCCTCTGACACATCTATATCACTTTAACAAAAAGCACTGCACAGTGTATACTGTCACATCTGGCGCTTTGTGATGATGTCACCTTTGTTTCCCCCTCCCCCTCCCCTCAAGGTGGATGCTGGGGGCTTGAGCCCCCAGCCGGAAACCCCCGACACCCCAGTTTCCCCCTACCTTTCGTCCCCTGATGAGGTAACCGTGAGTTTGGGGTGGTGGGAGTGGCCTAAAAGCATGAACCCAAGCCCTCCCGCCCTCACTCATTCTTTGCCCAAGCGATCCTCTCTGATTGGTCTGCTTTGGCAAATTCCCCTGCAACCCTTACTGCCTGCAAAAAGCATGAGCTCAACTTCTCCATTCACCTTGCAATTCAGCACAAGACAAGACATTCCACCAATCAGCACCCACACACTGTTAAAAAAGAAAAGAAAAACTGTATGAATCGGTGGTAAAAGAGTTCATGATCCCCACATGTATTTTACTAATCACACTGACAAATCATCAGGCCAGAACACACGCTTGTACCAGAAATCATGATGAAAATTATGCAAATATCAGTAATAATCACTTTTTTTAAGTGCTGCTCTGTAATGAGAAGTATAAGAGCTGCAAAATTTAAAAGCACATGCTCTTAGAGTGTTGTTCCTCAATGCACTTGCTTGTTAATGTCATTTGAGTAGTTTGCCTGTTTATTTTTTTCGGTGATTTGTTTTTTTTTAACCTACAGAAGAGAAACGCACAACAGCAGTGTTTTTGCATGCCTTCGAGTTGTTAGAATTGTGTATATGCCTGCCTTACAAGCATGGCATGCTGCATTTTGAGCATTTTTAAATACTGTAAAAACAAAAACAGGTTGTGTAAAAACACAAATGGAAGTTTTTGTATGCAAGCATGTGCCTCTTTCTCCAGATTATCGGGTATTATTTTGATCTTTTCAGTTAACCCTTCTGTACAGCGGCATATGCAAACTACACACTCACTGCCGGGCTGCTTTATCTCTCAGCAGATTCCCTCAGAGAAGCCCGGTCCTCATCAAATGTTTGGAAAAGGATGTTGTTTTGAAACTACTGTCAACTTCTCATTAAACAGACTCCATACAGGACTGGACTTGACTCTGCTCCTTCTCTTCTTCTCGCGTTTGATCTGTTATTACCGCCCGTCTTCCATTCCTCACAAGTTCTGTTTCACTCTTGCAGGCTACTAATGGTAATGATCCGTGGTCGGCGTGGAACGCGGACCCATCAGGGGGCTCCACCAACAACTGGGCATCTAATCCAGAGGGCACACAGACTGGGAAGAGCGCTCCTGACCCCTGGCCCCCTGTATCACATGGTCACCCTCAGGCTTACCAAGGCCCAGGTAAAAAAACAAAAAAAAAAACCCCGAGATAGCTTCAGGAACCATGGTTGTCCTATTATTAGAAGTATAATGTAAACCTTTTATTATCATAAAAATCACTGTAATATCTTTCGACAGTTTGAAATTTCAACTTTCTCTTTTGTAGCAATACTCTCATACGACTGTGTTTATGTCATTCTGAAGTATGTAAGCTACATTTTCAAAGCAATTTTTAACGTCTTAATGTGGTTACAGGAAAGGTAAAGTCATGCAATGGTTTTGGCTCATCACACTACCTCGTGAAACAGTTTAGCTCACTCTTTACTTGTTAAACTGTTCTTCTGCATAAGCTGTACTGTATATATGGCTGCAGGGGAGGGAGCAGTTCTACAAACACGAGTGACTTCAGAGTCCCTCGCACTTAATGCATCAAACAGTCAGGCTCACGTTGACTAGTTAGGTTGTTTTGTTGCAATCACAATTGGTTGATGTGATAAAGGTTGTTGCTTCAAACAGCCTTTGGTGCTTTTTAGTGATTCTGCGTGAGTTTGTGAGCTCGGCTGACGTTTGGTTAAAGGTGTTTGAATTACAAACAGACAACAACTTGCGAGTTTGAGAATGCCTCTGTGGTAATACAAAAGATAAATTAAGCTTTGTGTTAAATTTTTGATTCATGCTTGATATCAAGTGTTTTGTTTTTGAATCATGCTTTCTGAAAATCTCATTTTTAGATATGCAAGTGAGGCTTTATGTGTTTAATTTAGCATATTTTTTCAGGCCATTGGATAACATGGTGTTTAAAGTTCTTTAACTATTGTTGCGACAAATTGATATACCAAGTGTTTTTATTACTCCACAAATCACAAACTGCTGTCAGTAGTTGGAAAAAGTCCATTGACTCTTTGTTTTCAGTGATAAGATGTTCAAGAGGTCAGGCTTTTTATATATGGAAAAAGTCCTACTGTGAAAAAAGTGCTACTGAATAAGGATTTCTGGCTGAGTGTATGAGGAAAAATCAATAATATGTGATGTAGGAAGAACACCCAGATGTATATTTTGGATGTTTCTTTTCCCGTGTCGTGAGAAATAGATGTTATGGAAACAAATCTTAAAATTGCAATTATGATTTTTCATTGAGCAGCCAGTGAAAGGTGTTTGCGTCATATATATCCTGTCCTTCATGTTATCTGATATGAACAGAAATGCATGTTATGTACAGTAGGACCTGTAATCTTGAACTCCACATACTGTATTTGAAAATACTACGCGACTCAGATTTTCACAGATTTGCAGTGACTGTAACTCCTCGATGTGGTTTTTCTTACTTGTGCAGTCCCGCCACAGAGAGAAGCTCCAGCACGGGGACAGAACGGTCAAATCATGATTCTGTTTTCTCTAGACTGTGGAAAATTGTGCCTCACTCATGACTCAGAAGGATATATTACTTGAGCTGCTTTTTAAATTCTTCACTTTCTTTTGTAAAAAAAAACCCCAAATACATAAAAAAAATTGTACATTGGAAAAATGGTCAGAGGGGAAATTAACAGACTTTTCCTCTGTTTCTCTCTTGCTAAAGACATCTACCCATATCCTTACCTTATTGATTACACAGGTATTCCATTTATTGCTTTTTGGAAGCCTGTTGCTCATTTTTGTGTGTGAACTGCCAATAATATGAAGAAAGAAACATTTCTTTTAAAGCATGTGTGTACAGTTTGACACTAACAATATTATCTTTGTATAAGAGGAGGTTGGAGGAGCTTTGTTAGACGCCCTGCACAGATAGAGATCAGTAACTAAACAGAGATATAGTTTTCAGTTATAGACTTTGGTGAGTGGTGCAGGAATAAACTTTTAAACATTTGTAGATTTATACAAAAACACTTTTGGCAGGACTACCTTTGCTGCCTTTCTTAATTGTTTACCTTTATGGCATTTTAAATTTACAGATAGATAGCGGAGGAGAATGGCTGAGGCTGTGGCTTACTAGCAGGTTAAATATACCCCAAGTGTTTACCCCTAGTTGGTCAACTCGCTTTGGAGCAGGTGGCAGACCACGGCAGCACATTTGCTTTGCCTTTTGTAGTGTTTCATTTTCAGTTTGATTGTGATCCGATTGCAGTAAAAAGGAGTTGAACTGGGTCTGGGCTTGTCCTCCTGTGCTTGTCTGTGTGGGTTGGAGCAGTAGCAGTGAACAGGCACACATACACAACACACGTCTCAACTAACTGATCAGACACAAGGACACATATATTTAAAAAAACAAAAATGAAAATTAATGAGTAAATGTGATTCGGCAGGCCAACATGGAGATAGAATGAAAGTTGCTGTAATTTATGGGGGATTTTTGTGTATTTTCTTTGCTGTTTTATCCAGTGTGATTTGTTAGTATAATATGATATTTTACATGCCAGTTTCAGTTTTAACTAAGTTATTATATAGTCTCCAAGTCTGGCTTTGAAAGGCAGTGTTGGAACAGTGCAGCTATATGTATATGTGGAAATATTTTCTCTTACCGCCTGCTGCCTGATTCAGACTTTAATGGTTTGGCTGGCACCAATCCTAACAAATCATGCTCAGCCCTTTTTGCTTTGAACTGTGTCAATGCGTTTTGAAACCTGTTTTGAAATGAAGTGTGCAGCTTCTGACAAAAGCAATGATCTAGATATCATGTCTGGTTCAGTATGCATGCACTATTTTCACAAATGAGACGTACTGAAGGACAAATTTAAGCTTTGCAGTGTGTAATATTTTTAGCCATTTAATTGAAAAAGAGAGTGATGATGCTTAAAATCTTAAAGCATGAGAACCATTAATAGATTTGCATTGCTTCTGATATAGATGTGTGCTGCATGCCCTCATGCTCAAACAACTGACTCCTCTATCTCAAGAAAAATCTGTTATGTTATATTTAGACCCACACTAAGTAAAGCTCAGTGAAGCATTAAGGTGTGAATTTTCACACAACTCTTGTAGTAGGAACATCTATAAATGCAGTATAATAGTTGTACACAGTGCTTTTTTTTTGTGCATGTGATCTGAAAACAAACAACTTGGTGTACACGAATCTTACCTCAGGGGCAGAGGATGATGAGTGGGACGATGAATGGGATGACATGAAATCCACTGGCGGTTATGCTGAGTCAGAAGCCGGAGAAAGTGGAGCACTGCAGAGGGGCGGATCACATGCAACTTCAATGAAAATCTCCCTCAACAAGTAAGAGTTAATAAGTCAGTAATGTGCCTGGCTTCAAATCAGCTTTTAACATAAAATAAGCTGCACTGTACAGTTTGAGCTGCTGATCAGAGTTTGGACAGCAGAATTTACTTCAGCCAAAGTGTGTTCAGGCTCTTACTGTAGATAATAATAAACGGAGTTGCAGCAGCACAGAGTAATCTTGTTCTAATAATGGTAACATCGTATCAAATAACTGCTCTACACAAGACTAATCAGGAAATTTTGTCTTGTGTCTTTGAGCAGGTTCCCTGGGTTCTCCAAGTCGGGTCCGGAGCTTTACCTCCTTTGCAAGCAGCTTGTAAAGGGCAAAGACAGACTTCCAATTTATGTAGGTCATCTCCAAAAATGTTTTTTTTGTGTGTGTTTTTCTTTAGTTCTGTTAGAACATCAACGTGCTTCTTATTAAGTTATTACACAGAAGTCACCAGTCATAATTAAAAACCTATGGCTAAATTATTTCTGTCAGAATATTCGCCTTTATATAAAGTAGTATTGTAGCATCTTTTGCCAGCTTGCCATATGTTTGTCTGGCGCAGTAGACTTCTGAACCTTCATGTTTTGTGCTCAGATGGGAGAAGTTGGTCCAGTGTGGTCTTACCCAGAAACCCAGCTAGACTGTGTTGTAGCTGATCCCAAAAAAGGCTCAAAGATGTATGGCCTCAAGAGCTACATTGAGTACCAAGTCACACCCAGTGTAAGTATCCAAGAGCTATTTTTTAGGTTATCAAATCAACTAAATGCACTAAGCTAATCTTTAGACGCATAAATAAATATAAGAAGGACTGAAATGTATATCTTTACTTCCTTTAATGGAAGCTGTACTTTCCCCCCCCCCCTGGCATGCAGACCACAAACCGACCTGTCAATCACAGATATAAACACTTTGACTGGTTGTATGAAAGGCTTCTGGAAAAATTTGGGTCAGCCATTCCCATCCCTTCTTTACCAGATAAGCAGGTTACAGGTAGGTAACTAGCCAATAAATGCGTATGGCTGAATATATTTGTTTTTTCCGTTCTTTACGCATTGATCTCTTTTAAAAGGCCGTTTCGAGGAAGAGTTTATTAAGATGCGTATGGAGCGGTTACAGGGTTGGATGACCAGGATGTGCAGGCACCCCGTTATTTCCAGCAGTGAAGTATTTCAACTTTTCGTCACCTACAAGGATGAGAAGGTAAACTGATACATCCACTTCCCATCTTTTAAGGTCTTTGAGTATGTGTTCTAAGACTGTGTTGCTGAAATCAGTCTTACATGAATGATTTGAGGTGTCAGTTAGTTATTTAAAGCTAATGTAACAAAAGAATATGTAATATATAACTACAGAATAACTAGCTATTGTCAGTTGACTGAGTTGACGTGTGTCCATGTTGGTGTACAACTAAAAAGGTACTCTTGGCTGAGCCCTTATTTCCCAAGTGATGGATCTGCATGTTTGATTTGGCACAGATTTTGCACTGGATGCCCTTCCTGACACAATCCTCCCATTCATCCAGGATTGGGACCTCCACACAGGAAGGCATCACCTTGTGGTGCTGTTCAGCAGTTGCATTTAATCAGTTAATTGCTCACAGATGTAAATTCTAGACTAGACAGACTGCCTAACTAGCAAAAACTAATGAAAATCATGCAGAAACAGCTGGATATGGACTCCCATAGTTGTCCGGTTGCCCAGCCTTCTGTATGGAAGTCTTGTCTCTGGAAAGGCATGAAGGAATTTCTTTAAAATTGTCACAAATATTAATTGTGCCCCAAATGAACTGAATTTGCCGGTTATGATTTTGACCATAACTTGATAATTATTACGCTAATTATTACAACACCAGACTGAAATGTCTGTTCAAAAAGTGCAAACTCAGCTTCAGTTTGACTTTATAAAGTATCGCAGAAACCCTTTTCTGGCCACGACTATAAACTGCAAAGCAGTAGCAAACAACCGCAGGAAGTTAATTCTACTTTCTTTCAGCCAAATGTTGCCGAGCAAAACTAAGATTGTTATTACTAATAGTTTAGGGTTGGGGCTTATTTTGTGGCATTAACTATTTCTTTTTTAATTAAAACAATTGATTGTTACAGGACTGGAAGATGGGCAAGAGAAAAGCAGAGAAGGATGAGACGGTAGGAGTGATGGTCTTCTCCACAATGGAGCCTGAAGCTCCAGACCTGGACCTGATAGAAGTGTGAGTTTTACCAAGAGAAACTATAGCACCAAAAAGTGTTTATGTAACTTGTGTGTAGTACTGTATTGCGTAATTCATGCCACTGGTGTTCCTCATTCACAGAGAACAGAAATGTGAGCAGTTTAGCAGGTTTACCAAATCCATGGATGACGGGGTGAAGGAAATCCTCACAGTGGGGCATGAACATTGGAAGAGATGCACAGGCCGTATGTTCACACTGCACTCAAGCTAAATAAGTGTTTAGCAAACCTAGGCCACACCTTAAGTCTGTGCTGTAATTACTATTTACATTAAATGTTCATTATTCTGAATATTTTGTCAACTTAGAAAGATTGGGGGGAAAATGTCTTTGCTACTTTGTTCATTTGTTTTACCATAGCTCTGCCCAAAGAGTATCAGAGAATCGGCAAAGCCTTCCAAAACCTTTCCTCTGTCTTCACCAGCAGCGGATACCAAGGTACGGAGTACAAATATCGATTCAGCGTCATGTGTAATTTGGAGCACTTGAGGCATTTTCCTGGGTGTAAGGATTTGGGTTTGTCACACCGATGTCTCAGGTTACAGCTGGAGACATCTGGAGCAATCAGAGCTATGCTGTAATGTGGACTTTGGTTTTGAAATCGAGTGTTCGTTATTTACTGTTGGGAAACAGTAGGATGTATTTTAACAGTGTTTCTCGCTGCAGGTGAGTCAGCCCTAACTGATGCCATGACAGCAGCTGGGAAGACATACGAAGAGATAGCTCAGCTGGTTGCAGAGCAGGTACGTACTTTGACCGCTGCTGTAAAATAATCTAATGTGACTGCTATTAAAAGTAAGAGAAATGTGTCTACCCTTACTTTTCCTCTTGTGATTATGTCTGGAAACTCACACACAGACCATAAAGAGAGAGGGGTGGGGCAACATCTTTCTGTGGCCATTATCTGTGTTCACTGCATGTCTCAATATCTGTGAGCATTTCCCAGTTCCCCTGTTGCTGACCTCTTTGACCCAGCGTCCTGCTCGTCAGTTTCTATCTGTGCAGGAAGAGGCTTATGGCAAACTTATTCCTAGTGCTTCCTTAGTTTTGCTTTGACTCATGTATCAATGTGGCTTTTTTGTTTTTTTTGACTGAATGACCCGATGAGTGTGCAAAGTAATAAAGTCCATTCTTGGCCTTTTTGATGTCCTAGCAGCTTCCAGAGGAAGGATTTGTCTGGTAAGCTCGTCCTGCTCCAGGCAGACTTTGTTAGTGATTTGGTAGAATTCTGATTTTAGTTGAGTGAAACCTGTGATGTGGTTTAGTGTTGGAGAAATACGATCACTAGACACGGATTCATCTCAGGGCACAAAAGGAACCAGTCCAATTTATCTGATGTTATCCAAAATGGATGCAAACAGCACTCCCCTGCAGAATAAGGTCAATAGTGAGCAAAGGAATTGGCACTACAATTTAAAATGATAGTTTGGATAAATATTGTTTTATTTCTGTGCCATCTCATCCCAGTGTGTCTCCCTGTTGGATGTTCCTCTGAATACATGATGTTTTATATATAGTACTGCTATTTAAAAAAAAAAAAAAAAAAAAAAAACACAAAAAAACACAAAAAAAACCCTACACTGAATTATGGCTTCATTGTATTTTCTCTTATCAGCCTCTTGCATTCCTTCCTGCTCTGTTTTACTTTCTTCTATTTTTAAGTACTGGTGACTTTTACCTTTTTACATTTATAGTTCATGTTTGTGTCTATTTTTGTTTTCTCTCAGCCCAGGAAAGACCTCCACCATGTCATGGAGACCAACAATGAATACAAAGGACTACTTGGATGTTTTCCAGATACCATTGGAGTCCATAAGGTACACTAACATCCATGCCACAGGAAATGGGCTGGAATGTGATAATTTGCCGTTATGGGGTATCTGATAGGAACAGAGGTGCTGTGCGTGCCACAATATAGATAGTACAGACACCATACCAACATCTTCCTTTATTTACACATTTACATATACACATGCTAACACATACACTTTCAACCTTCAACTACAGTATAAGGATACCTGTTTAAAATATGTCACCGCCTCTATATCACTACTACACCTTTACAATATATGTCAAGTGTTCAAGTTAATTATTATCCCTTTTCTTTGCCTAAGATTACAAAAAACTTGGGAATGTGTATGCACACACATTTTGCATGTACAGTCTTTTTGAGGGACCCAGTGCTTTTTTAAAAAGTATTTTCTAAGTAATATAGAAGGAAATTGCCTATGCACTCCATACTAAAGTGTGAGCAATTTCTGTTTTTCATAGTTATTATCATTGCAAAGTGAAAACTCTGAAGCCCCTGACTGTTGATGTCTGGGACCTGTACTATTTGCAGAAATCACTATAGCGGAAGTTCCCAAAACTGCTCAACACACACTCAAACAATCTCTGATAGGGTAAAAATAGCACAGCAGGGGAAAAACATGCATATCTGATTTTATGGTTGAACTGTCCCTTTATCAGATAGAAGCAAAAATTAACAAGTAGCAGTGTGTGCATATTATTATACAAGGTTTAAATAGTCTAACTAAAGTGCCTTCTGTTTACTTTTGGTCCCTGCAGGCAGCCATAGACAAAGTGAAGGAGGGTGACAAGCTGGTAGCCGCCAGTAAAATTACTCAGCAGGACAAAGTCACCATGGCTAAACGTGCCAGCACCATGTCTTACGCATTACAAGGTACAGCACGGTCACAGATACTGAAGTAATTTGCTTTATCACTGCATGCAGGCTGATCACTGTGGTTTCTCTTGTCTTGTGCTGCAGCTGAAATGAACCATTTCCATAGCAACCGTATCTATGACTACAACAGGGTCATGCAGTTGTACCTGGAGGAGCAAGTCAAGTTTTACGAGACGGTAAAGGCATTTTAATAGAGCATTTCTCACAGTAAATTTGACTGTGAAACAGTTTGTCCTTTTCACTTCCTTATTACCTGGAAAGAAAGTAGTTTCATACCAAAGTGACGATATGAAGGCGTCACATGACCTTTTTGTATTAATGCTCGTTTGTCTTCCTCTGCACCCCCCCACCCCCACCCCCCACCCCCAGATCGCAGCGAAGCTGAGACAAGCGCACAGTCAGTTCACTACAATGTGAAAGCGGCCGCTGGCTGTCTTGCACTAAGAGACGAGAAGATTTAAACCAGCTCAAGATCCAAAATAATTTTGCTTATTTTGCATTTTTCAACCCCTGTCCTCTTTAATTTAAATTTCACTTCTGTTTTTCTCTTACCTCATCTCCTCTTCTTACAACTCATCCCAGCAGTCCCTGCTTTGCGGTATCCGCTACTTCGATGTTAAAGAGTACGAACGACATCTGAAAAGGCTTCAAGAGTGACAGCAGCTGTAATTCTTAACACAGACAGGGAAAAAAATCCATGTTGTAGTTACAGTGGCGATGAAATCAAACCCTGGCAATTCTTTAACGTGATACAGTTTTGTTTTTTTGTTTTTTTTGTACAGCTTCACGTGCAAACATAACCATCTATCTCAAGGTAACGCTCTGAAGCTTTTCACTTTTATTCCATGTTAATAGTCATATAGGAAAGGGCGCCAAATACCAAAGCTATTCTCCGCTCTGCCAATAAGGACAGCCAGGATATATTCAAGCTTTACTGTAGCTTCATTTGAATAATTTTGTTACCATATATAGTATTTATATGTAAAAAGAAATTTTCACTATTGTTAGCAGAAGCATTCCTTTAAGGATTCAAATCTTGAAAGAGTTAGCAAAGGCAGTGTGTGCGTCCTCCCTGTGTATGACCGCCACTCGCAGCTCCCAGCTCCCCTTCATCCCACACTTCCTCAAAAGCGAACAGGAAGCTCCACCTTCTTCCTGTTTTCCCTTTTGACAAAAATCGAAGTGGTCAACCTGGTTGGCACCCCAAAGCTCCTGCATACTCACACACTGCAGTTTGCATTTTAAGAAACAGAATCTGGAATGAGTCTTTTTTCTGTTCTTCTTTTTTCCTTTTCTGTTCTTTTCTTTTTTAAGACATTTAAACTAAAAGTCATTGGATCAGTGTTTCCCTGTCACACTAGTTAACTTTCTCTCAGTACTTCGAAAGAATATTTGCCCTTGTTTGACGCAGTCATTGTGTTTGACATGATGGTACAAGAATAAAGTCATCTGTAAGAATTCGTACTATTAGAGGAGTTTGGAAGAGCCATGAATTATGTGTTCTTGTTTTTGCTTATCACCGCCCAGTTTTCAAATCAGTCTGTAATCTTGTTCACTCTTTGTTAGAAAATATAAATTCTACTGCACCTATCAGGGGTTTCTTGTAATTGATATGTTATGTATAGAACTATTTGCAATACACGTGTCATTTAAAAAGAAGCAAAAGTTCAGTTTGATTTATTAAACAATGATTTGTACTCATTAGGATGTCATTTATTGCGTATGTGTGTGTGTCTTTGTGTGTTTTGTGTTCTGACTCGGAGGGGACGGCACACTACGCACCCGGATTTCCTCACACTAAAGCCTTTATTCGCTGCAGCAGATTCTTGCGTAGATATGGACAGGAATGGGAATGAGCTGGCAGCTTGTGTGAAGAGTGCATTTTGTGAATTCTTGTTGTGAAGGAAGTGAAAGAGCCCTTTTTACCCTGCTCTCATTTCACGCTGCCATCAGGTGCAGTTGTTCATGTAGGCCACAGTGGCCTTATCAATGGAATCACCCGCAGTGTGTTTGTTGCTTCACAAGACCATATAGAAAGCTTACAGAATTATTTTCCAGTTTTTGCAAGAATTGAACTGATATTTTGCAATCCCGAGGCTTTTTGGGAATATATCTGCTAAACACATACCATATTATCATACTATAGTAACATCAAATGCTATTGGTCTGTGGAAACCCCAGGTTTAAATCAATACGATGTAAGTAACTAACACAGATAATGTGTTATGTGTAGAATGATTATACAGCAATGAATGCCATGCCATTTAAAAATATGTCTATAGTCATGCATAACTTACAAGACATAGAAAGTGCCGTGCATTTAGTACTCAGTGCTTTAAAGTGCCAACTGTAGGAGTTTGAGTCCTGCATTACACAGTCTAATTTCCAACTCGCATGAGCTACATCCTGCTCATGTGCTCAGCTGCACATTTGCTGCTCAGTACTACCTCTTTCTGGCACCATGACCACAGAGACTGATTTGATTGTGTCACTTTTTTATGGCATGTGGTGTGAAAACAAACACTTGGCAATTACATTATTTTATTTTATTTTTTGCTGTAATTACTGCATCCCCCCCCCCCCCCAAAAAAAGAAGTGTAAGCATTCATAACTGTGTTATTGACAGCTTTTAATAAGCGCACACAGTGCTGTCACTTAAAGCTGACAAAGTCATGTAATGTCTCTTCTAACTCCATATAACACTATTGCATGCTATGCAGAATGTTTGGCATGAAGGTATAAAGCATTATAAAGTTCTAAAAAAGTATGACCCACGATGGTAAATTTTTTTTCTAGACCTCGTTAAAAGCTGTCAATTTAAACACTTGTGGAATGTGTTATAAATGTATTATAATGCCCTGCACATGATGTAAGATGCTTATAATGCATTACAGATAAGACCTTGATGGAGAGTTGGGGAGAGGGGATGCTCTGCTTGTAGTTTCTGAATATGAAACATGTCTTTAAGCCACATTTTATTAAGTATATATAGTGTTTATTGCACAATTAATACATTAATGTGTATTTATATGGAGTCTTCAGATAGCACATGACCTAATACTTTGAGACAGTAGCACGTATCAGATATTAAGTGACTTTGTTTAGTAATATCAAACCCTTTTTATTTCAATGATTTTTTTCCCCATTGATTAAAACAGTAGAAGAACTCCAAAATAATAAAACTGGCAATAGAGTGATTACAAATAAGCACATACATGCAGAGTGTTCAGCAAACTGTGTCATGTGATTCTTTCCAGTTGCAGGTTGTCTCCACATGGTGGCTAGAAGACAACCTTGTCATCACACAAATACATTTTGGCTGGTATTTTACACGTCAACATTAACAAACTATAGTACAAAAAGAAGTATAAAACAAGGAAGAATTCACTTACCAGGAGTGAGTGGGAGGAAAGAAATAATCAGTGAACAAGATGATGTTTATATTCACACAATACAACATGGATATCAGCCGCAGTCACATAAGATTTAAAAGCAAAGAGGTTACCGGGTAGGTCTGCTCCACACACAAAACGTTTCCTGAGCATACAATAAAGTGTAATCATCATCGTCCTGATCATCAGATATCTTCATCCCTACAAATGCTGCCAAGGACGCCAGTTCCCGTGTCCTCACCATTGTTATGGTGACGAGCGGCTTTGGAAGCTGCGTGGCCGGATCATCATGCTGACTTTGCGTAGGGAATAATAATCAGAGTCTTTCCAGGAGTGCCAAACAATTCCATCTGGACCCAGCGGCCCTCGCCCTTTGGGAGTGTAATGGCCTCCCTGTATGATGAAGAAGAAGATAAGAATTTGTCTTTAAAAATGTAAAATGCAGGGTAATTTGTGTATCCTTACCCTGTAATAGACTCCATTAAGGTTGGCGTAGAAGCACTGGTTATACCACCAACCGCCATGTGAGATCTCAGCGCAGATGTTTCCACTGTCTGGTGTACTGAAGCCCTGCTTATTGTGGTACCAACTGAAAGAGTCCTGAACCGTACCACTGAAGCCTGACACATGGAGACGGTACTGATGCTCCTCATCTTCCACACTGCAAGAAATTATGTAAGGAACACAGTTGCTTGTGTATGTTTTGGAGTATCCAGCCCAATGTAAGTCTGCACAGTTGGTTATCTGACACTAACCTGAAGCTCTGGTAGAGGGCATGCTTGTGCTTGCTGGTCCAGTCTTCCAGGTCAATCCGCAGGCTGTAGTCTCCCTGGGCACTCAGATCATGTATGTGGTCATTGCCTAACCAGAACTCTGAGTGCAGCTCACCAAATCCATCCCTGTAGTCCCTCCAGTTGCGGTCAAAGCTCACTGAGCCATCAAATCGCCGCTGAATCACAGTCCAGCCGCCACCTGGGAGAAAGTGTAAAATTCATTCCATGTTTGATGGGTTATCATCTGCTCAGCTGATGACTATAGGTCAGGTACAGAATACTTAACAATTTGATGAAAACATTAAGTAGCTATTATAAATGGCAGTGCATATTTTAACTCTGGCCATTTTTCTGATCTCAGTAATCGGTCTGATATTAAATAAAGTGACTGTATCAGCTCAGAAAGCCTAAATCCATAGACAAACTGTGAAGGCTTCATGCAAGTGTACCAAGTAGAACTGGTTTTAAAGGAGGTTTGGTCACAAAAATGGTATTGCATTTATGTGTTGGATGAAAATAACTAATGGATGATCTATGGCACTGCTTTTGAAGTTATGCACATGAACAACAATATTTGGTGTTGTATGGTCACATTAATCATGTCCAAAGTTTTCAAATAATGAGGGTTTACACAGTTAAAGCTCAGGCTTTAGACTGCTCCAAATACTCTGTTTTAGTCAGGTATTTCTACCCTTGGCTCTGTATGATATCACTAAGAGTAGACATGATCATATGGTCATTTCAGGCACACAGCTCTGGCTGTCAGCACAGACCTGCTGTTCGAATCTTTTGTTTTGAGGGGCAGCAAATCAGAAGAAAGTTGGCTTAAAGAGAGGAGGAAGTGGGGGTTAAAGCAAACTGTTTTAGACAGGAAATGAACTCAGGGACTTTGCCAAGGATGAGCGTGAGATTGTAAATCATGCAGTGCTACTGCAGTAGAGTCCCAGAATAATAACATGGAGTTGAAAATTACCACCATAGCTTCCCTTTAATCAGGACCGCTTGCACATGACTTACCATCTGTGTCCATATCGCAATAGACTTCCACAGGCATCCCTGCCAGTGATGGCACCACAGTGTAAAGGCCAGATCTCCTGACACCATTGTGGTAGATAGAGGCACAGTCTATAGGACAGTTCCTCACATGCTGGATCTCTGAAAGAAGAGTAAAACAGGCAAGAAAGTGTCAGAGAAAATCAACAAGTGGTATTTGGCACCCTCTGCTGGAACATCATCGCTTGAGTATGTACCTGGGTGCAGCCGATCGTGAGCATTCATGAGAGGATTGGGTCGGACAATGTTGATCAAACAGCCGGGGCTTCTTTTTACTTTATCCACCAAAAGTGTCAGATTATGTAGTTGGTTCTAAACATAAATACAAACAGAGGCCAACACTCAAAAACACTTTTGCTAACATTTATGACAAAAAAAGAGAGAAGAAATTCTAACAAAATATCCCCAAATGGTAATAACCTGAAGGTCTAGGATCAGAGTCCCCTGTAAGTGCAGCAGGGTAGTGGCTTCAGCGTAGTGCAGCTCCAACTCATGAAAACGCTGCTCCAAGGAGATGTTCAAGTGGACCCTCTCTTCACTCTGAAATCATTGAAATAGAAATACACAGACTCACATGTGAATGAAAGGATGTTCAACAACTGAGACAAGTGCATTTTTAAATTAGTTAAAAATAAAGGAAAGAAATCATTCACATTCCTGTGACAGATATACCAATCTGTTACAGGAACCCTTCATTCACATGTTAAGACATGCAATATCTGCCAAACCAACATCTAGATCCATCCATCCATCCATAAAGGGTCATGGGGCCTGCAGAAGCCCAGACCTCCCTCTCCCCAGCTACCCTCTGCAGTTCATCTGAGGGAACACTGAGACGTTCCCAAGTTAGCCAAAAGATATAATCTCTCCAGCATGTCCTGGGTTTGCCCCAGGGCCTCCTCTGGGTATAACAGGCCCAGAACACCACACACAGGAAACGTGTGGAGCAAGTCCACTTGTAATACTTAAAGACAGATTAATCTATTCAGAGCTCAGACACACCACCACCACCAACTCCCATTACCACAAACTCCAGAGCCCTCTCCCCTGTCCTGTGCTTCCTGTGCAACACACAAGGCACGAGCTACTTCATCTGTGTCCACCGACCAGTGTCTCTGTTTAAGCTCACACTGAGACGAATGAGGCAACACATGCAAGAGTAGAGTAATCCTGTTAGTGACTAAGGTCAAGGGCATGCTGGGAGAGAAGCCAGTTTGATGACCAAGCACCACATCAGAGTAAAGAACTGCAGCACGTTTCCTGTCGTAGGCGGACATGTTTATTTCAAATAAAACTGCAATCAAGGCTTATTTGATCACATGTGGCTATATTTAATACTACAGACAGAACATATTAAGTTATAATAGCGCAAAAAAAGTGAGCCACTACAGGTATAGTCTTAAAAATAAAACAAGAAAATATGTTTTCACACTGTCACAATATTCTCCATGTAGCTATCAAAGCTAAAAGGGTTGCTGCTGATGGTTGACTCAAGTCTGCTAAGTATAGCATCCCCTCTTCTCCCACCTACTTAAGTATAAAAATGGAAATCACACCTGCAGCTCGAGGACTTTGATACGATGCCGATGGTTCCTGAGCTCCTCCTGCAGCTCAGAGATGGTCTCTTTCAGCGCCATGATCTGCTGCGTCCTCTCCTCATTCTCATGCAGCCAGTAAGAGACCTCGTCTGTGCAGCGAAACATATCGGGGCATCTACGCTCGTCCAGCTGAGGCAGTGTGGCCACCAGGCGACACATCCCATTCTCCATCACCTGTTGAGGACAGGTCCAGACAGCCGAAACAACCGCTGTCTTTGTTCACTTGTTTTTGTCAATGCTCTTATACATAATCTCAGATTTATATCAACTCTTAACAGTGTTATCTTTTCCTCACTTAAATTATCTGATTTCCCCCCCTAAAATCTCTTAAATATATATACTTAAAAAAAATAATAGGTGTCTTGCCACCTTAGTGTATTATTTTTTTATATTTTTTATGCATTTCAAATGTACTTGATGAGAACATTATTCTGATTTCTGCTCAGATGGAAAGCTCCTTAACCTAGCTGATGGATCTCTGGTGTACGGTAAAAGTAGCAAGCTGTTGCAGTGATAAGGCTGTGCTACTATTGTCTGGAGAACATCACTGCAAGATGGTTATTGTAATCACCTGGTTTGTGTACTCCCCACACTGGGAGCCCCCACCGTTGCGGATAATGGTAGCGTTCAAGCTGTCTGTTTTGGCCTCTGGGAGCAACACAATGAGGATATAAAGAGCAGAGCACATGCTCCAGCCGGGAGGGGCAGTTAAGGACAGGAGCGACATTGCTGCCACGGGTTGTTAGTCTCTCCCTGCCTTGTCAGCAAGAGTGGGCGTGGGACACCCAGACTGTGCGCTTCACCATGTGAGGCTCTGTCTGCAAGGAGCGAAAGAAAGACAACACGGGCATTATCATTCCACGAGAAAACAGAAACAGAATATAGAAAGGAAGGAATATATATTTCACAAAGCCATAAAGACACTTTAAGCTCACTAAGATATGATTACTTTGACAGACAAGCAACAGTCAGACAACTTAGTGTACCACTCATTAAGTGTCTCACTTACAGTGGATAAGTCATAAAGTTATCCACTATTTTTATAGACATAACCTATAACTAAAAAGAAGATATGAAAAAACAAACAAATAGTAGCACCTGTGGAAAAGTAGATGTTCTCACCCTAGCTAAACACCACCTTCTACCCCATTCCTGGCTTGCATGGGGCCAAGGGGTCCTTTCCATTGTCTTTGTCTTTTTCTTCTTCTCTTTGTTGCGTGTTCCTCTCACTCTGGACGCTTCATGCTCCTTTTCTCTCTCGCCATCTCTCGCCTTCGCTTTCCTTCTCGATGTGGACATCGTAGTCCAGTAATCCACCTCTAAGAGGATTCACATGACTGAGGGGTGGGAAGGAGGCAGGCATAGAGGGAAGTGATAATGGAATTATGGGTAAAAGCCAAACATGTGCCAAGAGCTGAAAAAATGTCTTTTAATTTACTAGAAATATCCATGTTTTCTGTTAAATTACTGTTTGTCCTGATTACATCAAACAAACTGTGGCAGAGCAGAATGTGCGCTGAACTGTTACATTTAATGGTTATAGATTTTTGTTTTTAATTATTAAATAAATAAAAATGATCATCTTATAGACCCACACGGTCAAGGATTGCTGTAAGAGGTGCACATAATGACTGTTTGCACTTTAGAAGAGAACATAATGTAACTAATATGCATCAGCACACACAGTAAACAAACATCACCCACAAGTAATCCCGCTCTGAGCTAGTAATAAATGATGATGCGCGTCGAGGTATGATGGGTGCTGATCCTATTACAGTATCAAAGTCTTTATATTTTTATACCTTTGACTGCAGCTCAGCATGCACGGTCTCATTAAGAAGAAAATGAACTACAAATCATACCCTCTATTGCATTTTCATTAAGCTGTTATTCAATTGAAAAAATCTTTTCCCAACAGTCTTCGCAACTGTGTTATACTGTATCAGTTGAAGAACTCGTGCATTGCAAATTGTCTGATCAGTCATTCACCTGGTCTTTTCAAAGAATTTAGCAAATCACACAGAAGAGAAGGCAGTGTCTTAACCTCCAAGTATAGATGTAATAAATGCAAATGAATTCCACATAGAAACTCTCAGGAACTAGATGTGTCCCTGCTGTATATGTCAGCAAAATGATGTCTGTAAGGCCACATGGTGGTGCCACTTAACCACTTTATTATCTGCTGGCCTCTCCAGAGCTCACTGACCTTTCACATGTCAAACTAAAAAAAATTACTCAGAGTTACAAAAAAAGGGCAAGATGGGAAACATTTTACAACATATACAAGAGATTAGGACTGTGCACTGAAGAAAGAGATAAGCTACAAGCGTAATGTAAACAACAGAACACTAAGCATTGCAAAGCTTTTAAGTGTCCATTCATCACCCTGAAAAGGAGTTTTTTTCTTCTTTGTTTGCAACATACAAACAGTGCGGGGTCAGCAGATTTACAAAGTGTGGAAAGAAATGCAGACAATTTCACATCATGCTCTCTAATCTTCAGGGATGATTAAGATTAAAGAGGAATCATTCTATCAGGGCAGGCAGGAAGGACTCAGGTGCAGACTTGAGAATAACAGTTAAACAGTACTTTATTTTCAACACAGTGCTCTATATACAAGTGGGGGGAAAGCCACTTGTGGCCACGCTGGGACAGCTGGGCAGGCACCGGGACCCCAACACATTCACAAGTACCGGTACTAGCTGATACAAGTACCACAATTGTCACATATATTCTTTTATGATTTACTATATATAAATAAAAAAAATATTAATACAATAAATAAAAAAATACCTAAAGCTACATAAATAAATCATCATCATCATATGATTGTTTGGGTTTTTTCTGTTTTCTTATATTATTGTAGGGCCTAAGAAATACAGCAAGCTGTCCATACCTGAGGCCTTGGAAACTGCCAAGCAAAGACTCACAGCCTTGGCCAGCCGCTTGAGGAGGTACACCAGAGAGATAGAAGGCAGGAGAATAAACCAGCTGTTCTCCACAGAACCAGCAAAGGTGTACTCTCAGTGGCAAGGGAACAATAATAATAAGAGAACAGCACCACCAAGGCTGGAGACGGAGCAATACTGGAAGAGCATATGGGAGAAGGACGCAACCCATAACGGCAATGCTCAGTGGCTAGTGGATCTGAGGGCAGACCACAGCGACCTCCCTGAACAGGGTCCAGTAACCATCACAGTGGCAGATATCCAAGAAAGGGTCTCCAGTATGAAGAGTTAGACAGCACCAGGGCCCGACATGGTTCACGCCTACTGGCTGAAGAAGCTGACTGCACTCCACGAGCGTCTGGCAGCACAAATGAACCAGCTGCTAGTTAACGAGAGACACTCGGAATGGCTAACCGAAGGCCGATCCCCAAGGACCCCAAGAAGGGACCGGTCCCCTCCAACTACCAACCAATAACCTGCCTCAGTACTACATGGAAGCTCCTGTCAGGCATCATATCGGCTAAGATGAACAGGCACATGGGTCAATACATGAGCGGGACACAGAAAGGAATTGGCAAGAATACCAGAGGCGCAAAACACCAGCTACTGGTAGACAGAACAATCAGCCGAGACTGCAAGACCAGACTGACCAACCTGTGCACTGCCTGGATTGATTACAAGAAGGCCTATGACTCAATGCCCCACAGCTGGATACTGGAATGCCTAGAATTGTACAAGATCAATGGGACCCTAAGAGCCTTCATCAGGAACTCAATGGGGATGTGGCGTACAACACTAGAGGCCAACTCCAAGCCCATAGCACAAGTCACCATCAAGTGCGGGATCTACCAAGGAGATGCTCTGTCCCCACTGCTGTTCTGCATAGGCCTGAACCCCCTCAGTGAGATCATTAACAAGACTGGCTACGGATACCGACTACGGAACGGAGCAGTTGTCAGCCACCTCCTGTACATGGATGACATCAAGCTGTATGCCAAGAGTGAACGAGACATCGATTCACTGATCCACACTACCAGGCTATACAGCAATGACATTGGAATGTCGTTCGGACTGGAGAAGTGTAGTCGGATGGTAACAAAGAGAGGGAAGGTAGTCAGAACTGAGGGGATTGAACTACCAGAAGGCAACATTGCAGACATAGAGGACAGTTACAAGTACTTGGGGATCCCACAGGCGAATGGGAACCATGAAGAGGCCGCTAGAAAAGCTGCAACCACCAAGTACCTGCAGAGGGTCAGGCAAGTCCTGAGGAGTCAGCTGAATGGTAAGAACAAGATCCGGGCCATCAACACGTACGCCCTGCCCGTGATCAGGTACCCTGCTGGGGTAATAGGCTGGCCAAAGGAGGAGATAGAAGCCACTGACATAAAGACAAGAAAGCTCCTTACCATGCATGGAGGGTTTCACCCCAAGTCCAGCACCCTGAGGCTGTACGCTAAGCGGAAGGAAGGGGGCCGGGGACTGGTGAGTATCAGCACCACAGTCCAGGATGAGACAACGAACATCCAAGAATACATTGGGAAGATGGCCCCAACTGACCGAGTGCTCAGTGAATACCTCAGGCAGCAGAAACCCAAGAAAGAGGGGGGAGACGAGGAACCATCATGGAAGGACAGGCCCCTGCACGGTATGTACCACCGGCAGATAGAGGAGGTGGCTGATATCCAGAAATCCTACCAGTGGCTGGACAAAGCTGGACTGAAAGACAGCACAGAGGCACTAATCATGGCAGCACAAGAACAAGCTCTGAGTACAAGATCCATAGAGGCTGGGGTCTATCACACCAGGCAAGACCCCAGGTGCAGGCTGTGTAAAGATGCCCCAGAGACAATCCAGCACATAACAGCAGGGTGCAAGATGCTAGCAGGCAAGGCATACATGGAACGCCATAACCAAGTGGCCGGCATAGTGTACAGGAACATCTGTGCCGAGTATAACCTGGAAGTCCCGAGGTCAAAATGGGAGATGCCCCCAAGGGTGGTGGAGAATGACCGAGCTAAGATCCTGTGGGACTTCCAGATACAGACGGACAAAATGGTGGTGGCTAACCAACCGGACATAGTGGTGGTAGACAAACAGAAGAAGACGGCCGTAGTGATCGATGTAGCGGTTCCGAATGACAGCAATATCAGGAAGAAGGAACACGAGAAGCTGGAGAAATACCAAGGGCTCAGAGAAGAGCTCGAGAGGATGTGGAGGGTGAAGGTAACGGTGGTCCCCGTGGTAATCGGAGCACTAGGTGCGGTGACTCCCAAGCTAGGCGAGTGGCTCCAGCAGATCCCGGGAATAAAATCGGAGATCTCTGTCCAGAAGAGCGCAGTCCTGGGAACAGCTAAGATACTGCGCAGGACCCTCAAGCTCCCAGGCCTCTGGTAGAGGACCCGAGCTTGAAGGATAAACCGCCCGCAGGGGCGTGCTGGGTGTTTTTATATATATATATATATATATATATATATATATATATATATATATATATATATATATATATATATATATATATATATACACATATATATATATATACACTGTTTTATATACTGTTGATTATAAGATGAAATATCTATTTAAAAAAATAGAGAAATTATCCCAGTAAAATGCAACACAGTCCCTTCCCTGGCAATCTTTCACCATACACTCAAAGAAATGATGTACCCTGAAATCCTGACTCATGCCTGTACTGAAGTTGTGCACAGTTCACTTCTAAAACAAAAAAACCCCTTTTTACATGACAGTCAAAGCTGTGATCATAAGATGCAAATATTAAACCCAAAGGTTACCTGAATGAATTTCCTAGTTTGAGTTTGTCTCCACCTGCTGGGCATCAGAAGTGTTTAGGATGGAGGATGTATTTGCAGCTGTCCTGCAGGTGGAGGTGGTGTAGGACAAGCAGAGCAGCAGGTTTGTGAGTGTGTTTAACGTCAATTAAAAAGACAAAGAAGGACTGATGAGGTTGCTGTGTGAGGTAGAGACAGGTATAAGGGTGTATATAAAGATTGGGTCTAGCTGTATTGCTCAGGCTGCGCTACAGCATCTATTCACAGGCACCATCCCACTACTGAGCGACACGGGGGCTTTGACCTGCTCCGTCTCCGACCTGGGCCGGTGCACCCCTCCTTAGGCGACCTGGTGGTCCCGGGCTCCCCCAGGATCACCATACCGATGCCGAACTTAGTGTGGACACCCGATCGACATAGCTTGCTGCAGCTCAGAGCTCCTGAGCTCAAACGATCCTCCAACCTCAGCCTTCCGGTAGCTTGGATTACAGGCACGCGCCACCGCACCCGGCGAGAAGTAGCTACGTTAACAAGGATTTTAACTATGTCTGAGGTGACATCATCACATAAACTTCCTGCCCATCATTAGCCAAGTTGTAATGCAATAAGTTATTAGATAGATAGATAGATAGATAGATAGATAGATAGATAGATAGATAGATAGATAGATAGATAGATAGATAGATAGATAGATTGATTGATTGATTGATTTAGTTTGTCTCCACCTGCTGGGCGGCAGGAGTGTTTAGGGTGGAGGATGTAGTTGCAGGTGGAGGTGGTGCAGGACAAGCAGAGCAGCAGGTTTGTGAGTGTTTTTGACGTCAATTAAAAATATAAATAAGGGCTGACGAGGCTGCTGTGTGAGGTAGAGACAGGTATAATGGTGTGTATAAAGATTGGGTCTCGCTGAATTGCTCAGGCTGCGCTACAGCGTCTATTCACAGGCGCGATCCCACTACTGAGCAGCACGGGGGCTTTGACCTGCTCCGTCTCCGACCTGGGCCGGTGCACCCCTCTTTAGACGACCTGGTGGTCCCGGGCTCCCCCAGGATCACCATATCGATGCCGAACTTAGCGCGGACACCCGATCGACACAGCCTGCTGCAGCTCAGAGCTCCTGAGCTCAAACGATCCTCCAACCTCAGCCTCCCAGTAACTTGGATGACAGGCACGCGCCACCGCACCCGGCGAGAAGCAGCTACGTTCACAGGAAGTTTTACTTTCATTCATGTGAGCTCATCAGGTTAGTGGCCATCATCAGCCAAGATGAAATGCTGTAAAAATAAAAAACCTAATCATTTCAAAATGAGGAAGTCAGCACAGTAATAACAGGTTGTTGTTTTATGTTGGCCTTTTCTTTTTTTTTGACAAAGCAAAAACATGACATAGCCTTTTTACAGTTTTTCTCAGTCGCTTTGGTGCGTTTCTCAGAACACCATTAACATTTGCACAGCAGTTAGTGCATTTCCCAAAACAATTAGTGCAAACTGCAACACCTAGTGGATAGCCTGCAAAAGCACGTCACATGCACAGAATTGATTATCCATACCTCAAAAGCAAGTATCCATGTCAATGAAACTGTCAGTGCCATCAAAATGAAAAGTCTTGACACCATCTTTATGAACAAGATAGTCAAATGGCATTGTCATGTTTCCACTATGACAGTTTATAATTTCAGTGTTTCCCATTGCAAAAACAATTGGTGACACCTGAAAATGCTGACGACAGCACTATGGCCTACCTGTACAGCCATCTGAAATGTGCAGTAAAGTCACTGTAGATGTTATGGGAGTCTTGGGAGTAACTGAGACACTGAATACGTACGTTTCACATTTCCATTGTGTAGAAGTGTTTGTAATCCTACAGAATTGTGCAAAAGAAAAATATGCTACAGTCACTTGTTCACTGTAGAATACATGTAAACATAAAATCACCAATTTGGTAGAGCCTCCTCATGAGTGACAGCTGTAATTCACCTGAGATCAATTGTTCAATTTCGGAGACATTTCCAGGAAAAATGATACAGAAAGGTATAGGATTTGCTTGACAGATGGCCAATATTTGGCATGTGATAACTAGTTCAACAATTTTGTGTGTGATGACTTAAGCAATGGATGTATGACTATTAGTTTTATTGGGAATGACTATTCAGCATCCATAGGTATGATTACTTTTGACTGACATGACATAAGTAAATGGAAATGTCAGAAAGCAGCAGGGAAATGTATGGAAGCAACTGATTCATGTCCAAAATCATTTGCAGTTTGTTCAGAGAGAGGAGAAATTGCTACTATGATGTGCACAAATGACTGAGTGTTGTGGAGGTTGAACTAATAGTTATGAGAATTTCAATTCTGATCTGAGAAACGCACCAAAGCGACTGAGAAAAACTGTAATAAGCCGAAGGACAGCGTATGTGTACGTGTGTGTTTGTATATTATTGTTTTGTGTGTACACTGTCAGAAATACAATAAAAATGTTGAAGAATTTTTACTCAGTGTTTACAATTTTTGCAAGTATCTGATTGAATTGATGACAGCCTGTCATATTTTCATGCCATGACATGGGATGGGACCAGTCCTTATTTTAGGCTAATTGGAGTCAATAAGAAAGATTGTTTCAACTTGCTGAAAGTTTTGACTTCACAAAATCAGGTTTTTAGCAGATCAGTGTCAATGTGAGCACATTCAAAGATGCACACATTTAGTTGTGCACCAGTAATCAGCTTCCTGTAGTGAATTTTATTAGAATTATGTAGAATGTTTTTACAGTGTACATCATTATAAAATCCACTACAGTTCAGGGATGAACGGTGCACAACTGTGATAAGCAAGTTGTGAGAAACCTCGTGGTTCAACCAAATTTCAAGTGTATGTTGTGACAATATCAAGAAGAGCAAAGGGAGAGGTCAAGGTTTGCTGCTTGATTTTATATTTATATAGCGCCAAATCCTTTGGCGCTATATAAATTACATATTGTATTGTAAGGTAGTACACTCATTTGTCGAAACTTTAAACTAATGTGCCAGCCTTTAAAATGACTGTATATCAGTAACAACACATGAAAAAACAGTTTTAATTACCTGACAAAGACAGCTTCACATTTGGCATAATGCTAAGAAGCTTTTTCCAGCATGTTAGCATGAAGCTGAGAGCTGAGACTGAGTGATGTGACAGTTTGACAGGATGCAGGGTAGGTGTTGATGGTTGAATATGGTGGTGGTAGACAGGAGGTAGTGTTGGGAGGTATGTGACTTTGTGATGTGAACATGATGTGTTTGTAAAGCGACATGAAAAAAGGTATGAAAGCAAATATAGTTTGTAATTAAAGCTGCAAGCAGCGTTTTGAGGGCCCTCGCACCCCATCGCGTCGAGCTACGCCCAACACCTAAAACCAGCACCTCTGATCTGATGTCACATTGATGGAATTCATGCATTTAACCACCAGCTAACATTTCAACTCATTCATTCATGATTAGTTAGTCGTTCCACTAGGTGGCGCTCAAACCATTATGTACAAATGGCATAACAAACATTTCCGAGCTCGAGTCTCATCATGCCTGCGACCTTTGGGAGAGATTGGACATTGTTTTTTTGAGTGACAGCAGATTACTGCGTTTTGGCGAGTGATTGAGACTCCACGTGCCGCCATAACCACCCCGTTTCCCTGGACGTAAAAAGCTTCGCAATTTAACAACACAAAGGTCTTTGGATTCGACACACTGAAGAATAGTTCAATCTGATGAAATCCCTTGGAGGAGTTCGTGAAAGTATGAGGCCTGAAAAGAGGAGAAAATGTCGCCAAAATTACACATTAATTTTAAAATGGCTGACTTCCTGTTGGATTTGGGATATTGCTCCAAGAGACTTTTTTGTACATCTTGATATCTCCTATAAGCTTACCAAGTTTCAGACTCATAGATAAAACACAGAGCAGGGGCTGATATTTTGGAATATTGTAGGGGGCGCCGTGGAGCCATTTTGCGCTATTCAAGGAAAATGGTCACATGACAACAAAGCGTTGATCCATTTGGAGGTGTGTGCTAAATTTAAAGCCTCTATAAACTTTCCAAGCCCCTCAAAAGCCACTTCATCTTTCATGGTGGACCGCGTTGCCACCAGGGTGCGCCGTTCAGTTTAAAGTCACAATTTTTGCACTGAAGCATCACAAGGGACTGATGGTGATATTCACCGCTTTTGAGGTGGCCACGATGAACCTGTGAAAATCAGTACAACAAAATTAAAGCCATGACATTTCCTGTTGCCACTAGGTGGCGCTGTCCGTATTTTCGACATTGGGCACATCAATCTGTTCAGGGCGGGTCTGACATCATGCCTGTAAAGTCTGGTACTGATCAGACTGGATTTCATTGAGTTATACTAATTTGTTTCTTCATGGCGTGACATTAAAGTTCGCCATGCTGCTGGGGTCACACCCTTTTGCGAAAAGTCACAGTTTTCACTGTAACCCAAGACCAACTCCTTAAGGCTTTCCTGGAGAAATTTGAGGCTGCAGGTGTCACCCATCACTATACTGTACCCCAAAGTGTAAAACATGACATTTCCTGTTCCCACTAGGTGGCGCTGTCCCTGGTGTCAAATATGGCAGTTGAAATATGTTCAGGGGTGGAGCCTTATCATATGTGTTCACTTTGGTCAAGGTCAGAAAATGTATGACAAAATGAGAGGCAATAAGATTTTCATGGCGAGTCATCGAAATTCGCCATGGCGCCACGGCCTCATAGTATTGTGAAAACTCAAAAGCTCCGCAATTTAACATGGCCCAGGTGTGTAGTTGACACTGACCAAAGATGAAGCTTATACAACCAAATCCCAAGGAGGAGTTCGCAAAAGTTCGAGGCATGGAAATGGCAAAATTAGAGCCAAAATGTCACCTTCTCTTCCAAATGGCGGACTTCCTGTTGGGTTTGCATCAATGGGCCCACAGACTTTTTTGTTCGACTCGGCATGATACACATGTGTGCCAAATTTCATACATGTAGCTCAAACGATGTGGTCGTAGGGCTGCATTTAACAAGGCATAGGTGGCGCTGTAGAGCCATTTCCCAGTGCTCATATGTAAAACCATTAAAATACAAAATTTTTCACCAGACCTGGCATGTGTGCAAAATTTCATGAGTTTTTGAGCATGTTTAGGCCCTCAAAAAGGCCCTTGTTTGGGGTGAATAATAATAATAATAATTAAAGCTGCAAGCAGCGTTATGAGGGCCCTCGCACCCCATCGCGTCGAGCTACACCCAACACCTACAACCAGCACCTCCGATCTGATGTCACATTGATGGAATTCATGCATTCAACCACCAGCTAACATTTCATCTCATTCAATCATGATTATAGTAGTCCCACTAGGTGGCGCTCTAACCATTACTGACAAATGGCATAACAAACATTTCCGAGCTCGAGTCTCATCACACCTGCGACGTTTGGGAGAGATTGGATATTGTGTTTTTGAGTGACAGCAGATTACTGCTTTTTGGTGAGTGATTGAAACTCTAAGTGCCGCCATGACCACCCCATTTCCCTGAACGTAAAAAGCTTCGCAATTTAACATCACAAAGGTCTTTAGATTCCACAAACTTCAGATCGGTCCAATCTGATGAAATCCCTTGGAGGAGTTCGTCAAAGTATGAAGCCTGAAAAGAGGGGAAAATGTCGCCAAAATTACACATTAATTTTAAAATGGCTGACTTCCTGTTGGATTTGGGATATTGCTCCAAGAGACTTTTTTGTACATATTGATATCTCCTATAAGCCTACCAGGTTTCAGATTCATACATAAAACACAGAGCTGGGGCTGTGGTTTTGAAATTTTGTAGGGGGCGCTGTGGAGCCATTTTGGGATATTCAATGAAAATTATCACATGACAACAAAGCCTTCGTCACATTGGAGGTGTGTGCCAAATTTCAAGCCTCTATACACTTGCCAAGACCCTCAAAAGCCACTTCATCTTTCATGGTGAACAGCGTTGCCACCAGGGTGCGCCGTTCAGTTTAAAGTCACAATTTTTGCACTGAAGCATCACGAGGGACTGATGTTGATATTCACCGCTTTTCAGGTGGCCACGATGAACCTGTGAAAATCAGTACAACAAAATGAAAGCCATGACATTTCCTGTTCCCACTAGGTGGCGCTGTCCGTATTTCCGACAATGGGCACATCAATCTGTTCAGGGCGGGTCTGACATCATGCCTGTAAAGTCTGGTACTGATCAGACTGGATTTCATTGAGTTATACTAATTTGTTTCTTCATGGCGTGACATCAAAGTTCGCCATGCTGCTGGGGTCACACCCTTTCGCGAAAACTCACAGTTTTCACTGTAACCCAAGACCAACTCCTTAAGGCTTTCCTGGAGAAATTTGAGGCTGCAGATGTCACCCATCACTATACTGTACCCCAAAGTGTAAAACATGACATTTCCTGTTCCCACTAGGTGGCGCTGTCCCTGGTGTCAAATATGGCAGTTGAAATATGTTCAGGGGTGGAGCCTTATCATATGTGTGCTCTTTGGTCAAGGTCAGAAAATGTATGACAAAATGAGAGGCAATAAGATTTTCATGGCGAGTCATCGAAATTCGCCATGGCGCCACGGCCTCATGGTATTGTGAAAACTCAAAAGCTCCGCAATTTAACATGGCACAAGGGTGTAGTTGACACTGTCCAAATTTGAAGGTTATGAAATGAAACCCCAAGGAGGAGTTCGCAAAAGTTCGAGGCATGGAAATGGCAAAATTAGAGCCAAAATGTCACCTTCTCTTCCAAATGGCGGACTTCCTGTTGGGTTTGCGTCAATGGGCCCACAGACTTTTTTGTTCGTCTTGGCATGATACACATGTGTGCCAAATTTCATACATGTAGCTCAAACGATGTGGTCGTAGGGCTGCATTTAACAAGGCATAGGTGGCGCTGTAGAGCCATTTCCCAGTGCTCATATGTAAAACCATTAAAATACAAAATTTTTCACCAGACCTGGCATGTGTGCAAAATTTCATGAGTTTTTGAGCATGTTTAGGCCCTCAAAAAGGCCCTTGTTTGGGGTGAATAATAATAATAATAATAATAATAATAATAATAATAATAATAAGAAACGGAGCAGATACAATAGGGCCTTCGCACTCTCGGTGCTCGGGCCCTAATTAAAGCTGCAAGCAGCGTTATGAGGGCCCTCGCACCCCCGGCACGTCGAGCCACTGCCAACACCTCAAACCGGCACGTCCGATGTGATGTCACATTGATGGATTTCATGCTTTTAATCACCAGCTAACATTTCATCTTATTCAACCAGGATTATAGTCATGCCACTAGGTGGCGCTCTAACCATTATTGACAAATAGCATAACAAACATTCCCAAGCTTGAGTCTCATCACACCTGCGACCTTTGGGAGAGATTGGACATTGTGTTTTTTAGTGACAGCAGATTACTGCTTTTTGCGAGTGATTGAAACTCTACGTGCCGCCATGACCACCCCGTTTCCCTGAACGGAAAAAGCTTCGCAATTTAACATCACAAAGGTCTTTAGATTCTACACACTGAAGAATGCTTCAATATGATGAAATCCCTTGGAGGAGTTCGTCAAAGTATGAGGCCTGAAAAGGGGGGAAAATGTCATCAAAATTACACATTAATTTTAAAATGGCTGACTTCCTGTTGGATTTGGGATATTGCTCCAAGAGACTTTTTTGTACATCTTGATATCTTACACAAGCTTACCAAGTGTCAGACTCATAGATGAAACACAGAGCAGGGGCTGATGTTTTGAAATATTGTAGGGGGCGCTGTGGAGCCATTTTGCGCTATTCAAGGAAAATGATCACATGACAACAAAGCCTTCGTCCATTTGGAGGGGTGTGCTAAATTTAAAGCCTCTATAAACTTTCCAAGCCCCTCAAAGCCACTTCATCTTTCATGATGAACCGCGTTGCCACCAGGGTGCGCCGTTCAGTTTAAAGTCACAATTTTTGCACTGAAGCATCACGAGGGACTGATGGTGATATTCACCGCTTTTGAGGTGGCCACGATCAACCTGTGAAAATCAGTACAACAAAGTTAAAGCCATGACATTTCCTGTTGCCACTAGGTGGCGCTGTCCGTATTTCCGACAATGGGCACATCAATCTGTTCAGGGCGGGTCTGACATCATGCCTGTAAAGTCTGGTACTGAACAGACTGGATTTCATTGAGTTATACTAATTTGTTTCTTCATGGCGTGACATCAAAGTTCGCCATGCTGCTGGGGTCACACCCTTTCGCGAAAACTCACAGTTTTCACTGAAACCCAAGACCAACTCCTTAAGGCTTTCCTGGAGAAATTTGAGGCTGCAGATGTCACCCATCACTATACTGTACCCCAAAGTGTAAAACATAACATTTCCTGTTCCCACTAGGTGGCGCTGTCCTTGAGGTCAAATATGGCAGTTGAAATATGTTCAGGGGTGGAGCCTTATCATATGTGTTCACTTTGGTCAAGGTCAGAAAATGTATGACAAAATGAGAGGCAATAAGATTTTCATGGCGAGTCATCGAAATTCGCCATGGCGCCACGGCCTCATAGTATTGTGAAAACTCAAAAGCTCCGCAATTTAACATGGCACAAGGGTGTAGTTGACACTGTCCAAATTTGAAGTTTATAGGACCAAATCCCAAGGAGGAGTTCGTTAAAGTTCGAGGCATGGAAATGGCAAAATTAGAGCCAAAATGTCACCTTCTCTTCCAAATGGCGGACTTCCTGTTGGGTTTGCGTCAATGGGCCCACAGACTTTTTTGTTCGTCTTGGCATGATACACATGTGTGCCAAATTTCATACATGTAGCTCAAACGATGTGGTCGTAGGGCTGCATTTAACAAGGCATAGGTGGCGCTGTAGAGCCATTTCCCAGTGCTCATATGTAAAACCATTAAAATACAAAATTTTTCACCAATCCTGGCATGTGTGCAAAATTTCATGAGTTTTTGAGCATGTTTAGGCCCTCAAAAAGGCCCTTGTTTGGGGTGAATAATAATAATAATAATAATAATAATAATAATAATAATAATAATAATAAGAAACGGAGCAGATACAATAGGGCCTTCGCACTCTCGGTGCTCGGGCCCTAATTAAAGCTGCAAGCAGCGTTACGAGGGCCCTCGCACCCCCGGCGCGTCGAGCCAAGCCCAACACCTAAAACCAGCACCTCTGATCTGATGTCACATTGATGGAATTCATGCATTTAACCACCAGCTAACATTTCAACTCATTCATTCATGATTAGTTAGTCGTTCCACTAGGTGGCGCTCTAACCATTATGTACAAATGGCATAACAGACATTTCCGAGCTCGAGTCTCATCACGCCTATGAGCTTTGGGAGAGATTGGACATTGTGTTTTTGAGTGACAGCAGATTACTGCTTTTTGGCGAATGATTCAAACTCTAAGTGCCACCATAACCACCCCGTTTCACTGAACGTAAAAAGCTTCGCAATTGAACATCACAAAGGTCTTTAGATTCCACACACTGGAGATTGGTTCAATATGATGAAATCCCTTGGAGGAGTTCGTCAAAGAATGGTGCCTGGAAAGAGGGGAAAATGTTGCCAAAATTACACATTAATTTTAAAATGGCTGACTTCCTGTTGGATTTGGGATATTGCACCAAGAGACTTTTTTGTACATCTTGATATCTCCTATAAGCTTACCAGGTTTCAGAATCATACATAGAACACAGAGCAGGGGCTGTGGTTTTGAAATTTTGTAGGGGGCGCTGTGGAGCAATTTCGCGCTATTCAATGAAAATGATCACATGCCAACAAAGCCTTCATCCATTTGGAGGTGTGTGCTAAATTTCAAGCCTCTATAAACTTGCCAAGACCCTCAAAAGCCACTTCATCTTTCATGGTGGACCGCGTTGTCACCAGGGTGCGCCGTTCAGTTTAAAGTCACAATTTTTGCACTGAAGCATCACGAGGGACTGATGGTGATATTCACCGCTTTTGAGGTGGCCACGATGAACCTGTGAAAATCAGTACAACAAAATTAAAGCCATGACATTTCCTGCTGCCACTAGGTGGCGCTGTCCGTATTTCCGACAATGGGCACATCAATCTGTTCAGTGCGGGTCTGACATCATGACTGTAAAGTCTGGTACTGATCAGACTGGATTTCATTGAGTTATACTAATTTGTTTCTTCATGGCGTGACATCAAAGTTCGCCATGCTGCTGGGGTCACACCCTTTCGCGAAAACTCACAGTTTTCACTGTAACCCAAGACCAACTCCTTAAGGCTTTCCTGGAGAAATTTGAGGCTGCAGATGTCACCCATCACTATACTGTACCCCAAAGTGTAAAACATGACATTTCCTGTTCCCACTAGGTGGCGCTGTCCTTGATGTCAAATATGGCAGTTGAAATATGTTCAGGGGTGGAGCCTTATCATATGTGTGCTCTTTGGTCCAGATCGGAACATGTATGACAGAATGAGAGGCAATAAGATTTTCATGGCGAGTCATCGAAATTCGCCATGGCGCCACGGCCTCATAGTATTGTGAAAACTCAAAAGCTCCGCAATTTAACATGGCACAAGGGTGTAGTTTGCACTGTCCAAATTTGAAGTTTATAGGACCAAATCCCAAGGACGAGTTCGTTAAAGTACAAGGCATGGAAACGGTAAAATCAGACCCAAAATGTCACCTTCAATCCAAAATGGCGGACTTCCTGTTGGGTTTAGGACATTGCCATAATAGACTTTTTTGTTCGACTCTGAACGTTATATAGGTGTACCGACTTTCAAACATGTAGGTCATACCCATACCGGGGGCTCGCGTTTTTCATTTTTCTAGGTGGCGCTACTGAGCTAATTTTCCCTGGCCATGTCTGAGAACATTAAAATACGTAAATTTTCACCAGACCTGACGCGTGTGCAAAATTTCATGAGTTTTCGAGCATGTTTAGGCCCTCAAACGGCCAATTCATTTGCCGAAATAATAATAATAATAATAATTAAAGCTGCAAGCAGCGTTATGAGGGCCCTCGCACCCCCGGCACGTCGAGCCACTGCCAACACCTCAAACCGGCACGTCCGATGTGATGTCACATTGATGGATTTCATGCTTTTAATCACCAGCTAACATTTCATCTTATTCAACCAGGATTATAGTCATGCCACTAGGTGGCGCTCTAACCATTATTGACAAATAGCATAACAAACATTTCCAAGCTCAAGTCTCATCACACCTGCGACCTTTGGGAGAGATTGGACATTGTGTTTTTTAGGGACAGCAGATTACTGCTTTTTGCGAGTGATTGAAACTCTACGTGCCGCCATGACCACCCCGTTTCCCTGAACGGAAAAAGCTTCGCAATTTAACATCACAAAGGTCTTTAGATTCTACACACTGAAGAATGCTTCAATATGATGAAATCCCTTGGAGGAGTTCGTCAAAGTATGAGGCCTGAAAAGGGGGGAAAATGTCATCAAAATTACACATTAATTTTAAAATGGCTGACTTCCTGTTGGATTTGGGATATTGCTCCAAGAGACTTTTTTGTACATCTTGATATCTTACACAAGCTTAGCAAGTGTCAGACTCATAGATGAAACACAGAGCAGGGGCTGATGTTTTGAAATATTGTAGGGGGCGCTGTGGAGCCATTTCGCGCTATTCAATGAAAATGATCACATGAAAACAAAGCCTTCATCACATTGGAGGGGTGTGCCAAATTTAAAGCCTCTATAAACTTTCCAAGCCCCTCAAAAGCCACTTCATCTTTCATGTTGAACAGCGTTGCCACCAGGGTGCGCCGTTCAGTTTAAAGTCACAATTTTTGCACTGAAGCATCACGAGGGACTGATGTTGATATTCACCGCTTTTGAGGTGGCCACGATGAACCTGTGAAAATAAGTACAACAAAATTAAAGCCATGACATTTCCTGTTGCCACTAGGTGGCGCTGTCCGTATTTCCGACAATGGGCACATCAATCTGTTCAGGGCGGGTCTGACATCATGCCTGTAAAGTCTGGTACTGATCAGACTGGATTTCATTGAGTTATACTAATTTGTTTCTTCATGGCGTGACATCAAAGTTCGCCATACTGCTGGGGTCACACCCTTTTGCGAAAAGTCACAGTTTTCACTGTAACCCAAGACCAACTCCTTAAGGCTTTCCTGGAGAAATTTGAGGCTGCAGATGTCACCCATCACTATACTGTACCCCAAAGTGTAAAACATGACATTTCCTGTTCCCACTAGGTGGCGCTGTCGCTGATGTCAAATATGGCAGTTGAAATATGTTCAGGGGTGGAGCCTTATCATATGTGTTCACTTTGGTCAAGGTCAGAAAATGTATGACAAAATGAGAGGCAATAAGATTTTCATGGCGAGTCATCGAAATTCGCCGTGGCGCCACGGCCTCATAGTATTGTGAAAACTCAAAAGCTCCGCAATTTAACATGGCACAAGGGTGTAGTTGACACTGTCCAAATTTGAAGTTTATAGGACCAAATCCCAAGGAGGAGTTCGTTAAAGTACAAGGCATGGAAACGGTAAAATCAGAGCCAAAATGTCACCTTCAATCCAAAATGGCGGACTTCCTGTTGGGTTTAGGACATTGCCATAATAGACTTTTTTGTTCGACTCTGAACGTTATATAGGTGTACCGACTTTCAAACTTGTAGGCCATACCCATACCGGGGGCTCGCGTTTTTCATTTTTCTAGGTGGCGCTACTGAGCTAATTTTCCCTGGCCATGTCTGACAACATTAAAATACGTAAATTTTCACCAGACCTGACGCGTGTGCAAAATTTCATGAGTTTTCGAGCATGTTTAGGCCCTCAAACGGCCAATTCATTTGCCGAAATAATAATAATAATAATAATAATAATAATAATAAACAGAGCAATTACAATAGGGCCTTCGCACTATCAGTGCTCGGGCCCTAATTAAAGCTGCAAGCAGCGTTATGAGGGCCCTCGCACCCCCGGCGCGTCCAGCCACGCCCAACACCTAAAACCAGACATCAGCATCTGATGTCACATTGATGGAATTCATGCATTTAACCACCAGCTAACATTTCATCTCATTCAATCATATTTATAGTTGTCACACTAGGTGGCGCTCAAACCATAACTGACAAACTGCATAACAAACATTTCCGAGGTTGAGTTTCATCACGCCTGTGACCTTTGGGAGAAATTGGACAGTGTGTTTATGAGTGACAGCAGATTACTGCTTTTTGTTTATTGATTGATAGCCCACGTGCTGCCATCATCACCCTATTTTTTAAAAGTAAAAAGCTTTGCAATATAACACCGCAAAGTTTTTGTATTCCAGACGCCAAAGATCATGTCAATATGATGAAATCCCTTGGTGGAGACCTTAAATAGGGAATGGTGTACCTGAAATTACATGTTGAATTGAAAATGCGGACTTGTATCCAGCTGTTGTTGTGCTCTGGCATCCAAAAACTTAAATTATAGTAGCAGTATCAATTGAACTGAATAAATTGTCTTTTTGACTTTGTTATTATTCCAAATATTTTGTAATTTCAGTATGCCTGCTTGAATCAGGGGTGAGCTCTCTATATAGAATCAGAATCAGAATCAGAAAGGGTTTTATTGCCAAATGTTGAGCAGGTTTACAACATTAGGAAATTGCTGCGGTGCTTCAGTGCAAACATACTGTCATAAATTGCGATTAAGTAGACATGAAAAAATAAAAGTAAGAATAAGAATTAAAAGTGCTACGTAGAAAGATATATGCATGAGATATACATGAGATATATATATGAGAATAAGAATTAAAAGTGCTACGTAGAAAGATATATACATGAGTGCAGGTGGTGATCAGTGCCAAACATGGAATGATGCAGTGAACACAGCGTAGGGTCATGAGTTAGTGGTGGGAACAGTCGTACGTTTATTGTTCATGCGTCCAACAGCAGAGGGGAAGAAACTGTTCTTATGGCGAGAGGTTCTGGTGCGAATGGACCGGAGCCTCCTGCCTGAGGGGAGCAGGTCAAACAGACTGTATCCGGGGTGAGAAGGGTCAGCTGAGATCCGAGCTGCACACCGCAGTGTCCTGGAGGTGTACAGGTCCTGCAAAGATGGGAGTCTGCAGCCAATCACCTTCTCAGCAGAGCGCACAACACGCTGCAGTCTCTGGATATACTGGACTGTAGCGGAGATGACAAAGTTTACTGTGACTTCAGCAGCGAACAGGCGCACCGAGGGCTCTCGCGCTTACTTTTCGCATATAGAATTCTGAAAAACCATCGGTGCAAATTATAAGTCTGTATCATAATGTCTGGTGTTTTTGTGTTTGTTGGTTTGTTTTTATATTGTTTTATTTTGCGGGTTGGTTATTATATTGCTTCAGCCAGCCAGAGAATCCCTTTCTGCCCTGCCCTTTCCTCCCTGTGCCACAAGCAGCAGGCACACCTCACAAACGGAGGGCGCCCTTACTCCCAGCAAATGGGTGATAGAACACCGATCAGTGCCTATGCCATTCCTAATATGCGCTGGCATGACGTCGGAGCAGCATGACTACAAGTGATTTTTAAAAAAAATTTTTTTTGCCGATGCTTGTGATGATGCCCCGGGAAAGTGGCCATGTTCCCCGTATTGAAAAACTGCTACTATTAATTTGTTTATAGAACCTGATAAGACATTACAGAAAGGTCACACAAGCATTGTTTGGTGGACAACAGCTTCCCTTTGTGTGTGTTTGTGTGTGCATAAATTTTTGGTTTAGTCTTGTTTTCTCCCACAATCTGTCATTGCTGTATTTTAGTTTAGCAGATTCAGTCTGATTAACTCACAGACAAACACAGAGATCCCATAGTAAAATCCACGGGTAATTTTTCTGGCAGCTCTTAGCCATGCACTGATGTGTACTTCTTTGTTTTTATGTGTGAGGACGGGGGGGGGGGGGGGGGGGGAGAAGCTGTTAAAACTGTCTATTGAGAAGGTCAAGATGTGGACTACAGATGTGGAAATTAGTGCCCTGCCGATTAAAGCTTTTAACTACTAAAGGGGAAAAAAGGTCTTGACTACTGTTTGTTGTGTTTCCAGACTGTTTTTAATTAAAACATGAAAGCAACTTTGCTGTCCATTTTGACAGCTTCTTTTAGTTTGACTGCAAGTATCCTCTGTAGTTGAATGAAGTTTACCCTGACATGCCCTGGCATGCCCGAGACTCTGGAATAATCTTCATTGATTGTGTTTTTTAAATTATGTTGACATATTGTATTTCTCATACATATTGACATATTGGCATATATCACGGCTAATTCATGTAATTAGAGCTCATCCAGATATTGGCTTCATTTTTATATAATAGGAAGAAATTGAGTAATGCTGCTTAATTGTTGTAATAATTATTGGTTATTTTGTTTAAAGCCAACAACAAACAACCAGTGATGTAGAAAAGTATAACCCCTCACCTTTCCCCCTTTGTTTTTGTTTTGTTCAGATGTGACAGAGGCCACCACTCAGACAGACGAAGACTTGTGACAGATGTTTTATAATAATGCTAAGTTTTCTTAGATTAATATATTTTTTCACATTTGATCCAAAGTGGCATGTTTTAGGTCACTTTGGGTAATTTTTAATTCAGAAATAGGTGTGGTGAGACAGTTAGTGGTAGAGACTATCAATGGCTGTCTTTTGTTTTCATGTGTGAAGGGGAAGTGGGGGGCAAACTTGAGGTCACACTGTTGAAATGAATAAGTTGTAAGGCTGTGAAACGAAGGTGAGACTGAGTCTGAGACAAAATATTGAAATGTGTCTTTTGGCAAAGCCAAGGGTGTGGACAACAGCTATGAAAATTAGTGTACTGCTGAATAAAGGTTTTAACTAGTCAAGGGAAAAAAGGTGTTGAGTACTGTTTATTGCATTGTAACTTCACTGGTTACTTTGTGACAGTCCCTCCCCTGTTGGCTTCTGTGATTGGATCATTTGAAGTTTTTTGAATGTCCCTCATGATTTCAATAAATACCTGTGCCACTGGTTTTTAAGCCACTTTGCTTTTAGCAAACGAGAAGAGGAGAGCTTTGGATTTTAACATTCTGAGGATTCAAGGACATTATTTTAGACCACTATAACAAACATCACAAGAGATTATTTTTGAAAAACCCTGCCCTTGTGCAATTCTTGGTAAGTTTTATTTGTTGTAAATTGAATTTTATTTTTGGTGTAAAACCACATTTTAAATTTCAGTAACAGAATTTATTTTGTATTTAAGTTATTTTTTTATTGTTTGTGGGAGGGGTACCGGTGAAAAGTCTTTGGTTTGGTTTTCTGTTTTAGTGAATTTGGGCCATTAAGCCATTTTGTGGTCTTTTTTGAAAGACTGAAATCTGTGAAAGCTAGGCCGGGTAATTAGCCACTGATTTCTTATTACAAGTAAAGCACAACATGAATGTAATGAAATACATGAAGTGTGGAACTTTTTGGCTGGTTTATGTGTGTTTAGCAGATTTTAAGCAGTTTAGTAACTGCTATTTCAATCATGCTTGTTTCTGCTGTCTTTGGTAGTTTTAGAAATGGTTTATATGACCATTTAGCTAAAATTATAAGGCTTCTGTGGACACTACGTGATATTTGCATGAAAGGTGAGATACATGGAGGTTTTTACATAACTCTTGAGCCACAGTACTGGTGGCTATAGAGCGTAAGAGGATAATTGTAATTTTTCACATAGCTGTGATTTGTTGTGCGTTCAATCCTTTTCTTTAAGCAAATTTGAGCAGCAGACAGCAAGAGTTGGTGAGCATTATCTTAATGTCATACATTGACTAATTTACACCTTCATTCTGGATGTGTAAAGCGCTTTGGGGTCCTTAGGGACTAGTAAAGCGATATAGAAATACAGGCCATTTACCATTTATATATATGTTTTGTGTTTTTTGAATGAATGTAATTGCATTACTGATCATTATTGTGAACTAACTACATGTTTATGTGTAAGTAAAGTCTCTTTGATGCTCTCATGTTTGTATATTGTTTGAATGTTGTGTAAAATGTAACTAATTAACCTCATACTTTATCATAAATAGAGAATGGCATATGCTTCCCCAACGAAGTTTGCTGGGATTAATGATCCTGAAGTTGAATCATTGCGTCAAGAATTTCAACTATCAACTGTAAGTAACAAATATTTCTTAAATTTTATTTATAGTGTAGAAAAATTTGTTTTTACGCTACATTACCTGTTACAGAGCTGGGCAGGATGCTGTGTTTAGTGTTTCTTGTGTTTGTTTGTTTGTTTGTTTGCTCTTTCATATAAGTCACTGTTAACCCTTGTGCCATACTGGGGCCTTTTTGGGTCCCCAGGGTGATCAACGTAAGTTTTTTAAAGGATGGCACAAGGTTAAGCTGAGACTTTTATACAGCTGTTGTTGTGATCTGGCACTACAAACATTACATTGTAGCGGCAGCATAGATTGAAGCGAATAACTGTTTTCTAATTTTGTTATGATCCAAAATATTTTGTAATTTCAGTATGCCTGCTTGGACCCAGGGGTCAGCAGAGAGGATCTATATACAAGGTGCTTGCAACTTCATGCCAAGGCAATGGACCTCTTGGTTCGGCAGGTGCGGCTCAGGCGTGCAGCCGAAAGAAAGATTTCTGTTTTAAAAGAACAGCTGGATGCTGAAAAAGAAATGCTGAATAACACTGCCCAGGAGCTGGATGCATTGCAAGCTTCGATTACATTCGCACGTGATGGTAAGTCTTAATGTATTGTTTGGATGGTATAAACAGTGAATGTTGGCTTCAGTGTCTTATTTTAAGAAATGGGACTTAGAAAAAATACTCTATGAATTACTATTGAACGACTGTCTACATACAAATAAACATGAATGCGAATTATTTATTTTAGTTTATGATAAATCATTTGGAGAAAATATTAAATCCATGATTAGTATCATGTTTTGTTTTCTTCATTTGTGATTTTATAAGGATTAGATATATGCAAATGTCTGTTTTACCCATGTATATTTGTTAAAGTTGTTTATAAATACTAACTGTCAAAAAATATTATTTGTTTTTGTTTTGTTCAGATGTGACAGAGGCCACCACTCAGACAGACGAAGACTTGTGACAGATGTTTTATAATAATGCTAAGTTTTCTTAGATTAATATATTTTTTCACATTTGACCCAAAGTGGCATGTTTTAGGTCACTTTGGGTAATTTTTAATTCAGAAATAGGTGTGGTGAGACAGTTAGTGGTAGAGACTATCAATGGCTGTCTTTTGTTTTCATGTGTGAAGGGGAAGCGGGGGGCAAACTTGAGGTCACACTGTTGAAATGAATAAGTTGTAAGGCTGTGAAACCAAGGTGAGACTGAGTCTGAGACAAAAGATTGGATTGTGTCTTTTGGCAAGGCCAAGGGTGTGGACAACAGCTATGGAAATTAGTGTACTGCTGAATAAAGATTTTAACTACTCAATTTTTTTACAATTGCTTTATAAATACTGTGAATACTCAACTGTGAAAAATATTGTTTTGGTTTGTTTTGTACATATGTGACAGAGGACTCCAGTCAGACAGACAAAGAGTTGTGACAGATGTGTAAATATTTTATAATAAATGTTCCTGTTTTAAATTTTGGTTTTCTTTGACTGTTTATTCATCCTTATGGTATATGTGTTATTAGTTTAAATTCTACAACTCTACAATTTTAAAAAAAGAGATGTATGAAGACTAAGAGGAGGATGAAACTTTTTCACATTAAATGTTTAATAATAACAAGTATTGTGAATACAGAGAGGAGAAGCTGAAATATATTTTTTCATATTTATGTATTCTTCTCATTCTCTAGTTGTTCTATTAAGATTCCTGTATTTTGTTGATATAAACCTAAACACTATGCTATTGCACTGCCAATGTATTAAACAGAAGCTCAATATGAACAGTAAGGAACAAGACTTGCCGTTAATCCTTAGAGCTATGGAAGATTTGTGTAGATAACTCGTGCTGGTTTTTCACCAGAATGAACTATTCTTCTTTGTTTGTCATTGACATCAATGAAGATGCTAAATAACAGTCTTTTGCTACCAAATTGATTTAACCTTCGTTGTGTCTATTCGTTGTGGGCCTTTCAATGATCTAGCAGTTTGGCAGATTCAGCCTGATTAACTGACAGAAAAACACAGAGACCACACGATAAAATCCACTGCCAATTATTCCAACAGTCTTTCACCATTCTCTGATACTGTACTTCTGAAGGAACTTTGGCTTATGCTGCTTTTTCATTTGACTGTTTTGGTTTTACGATATTTCTGCTAATTTCTTATGATTTGACAGCATCAGGTACTTGCTAAGCTTTCTTACTTTTATATGCTGTCACCCACTGGGACTGTGACCTAAAGTGACCCAAAAGTTTTAGGTCACTTTGGGTAATTGTTAATTCAGAATTAGGTGTGGTGAGACAGTTGGTGGCAGAGACTATCAATGGCTGTCTTTTGTTTTTATGTGTGAGGACGGGGGGGGGGGGGGGGGGGGGGGGGGGGAGAAGCTGTTAAAACTGTCTATTGAGAAGGTCAAGATGTGGACTACAGATGTGGAAATTAGTGCCCTGCCGATTAAAGCTTTTAACTACTAAAGGGGAAAAAAGGTCTTGACTACTGTTTGTTGTGTTTCCAGACTGTTTTTAATTAAAACATGAAAGCAACTTTGCTGTCCATTTTGACAGCTTCTTTTAGTTTGACTGCAAGTATCCTCTGTAGTTGAATGAAGTTTACCCTGACATGCCCTGGCATGCCCGAGACTCTGGAATAATCTTCATTGATTGTGTTTTTTAAATTATGTTGACATATTGTATTTCTCATACATATTGACATATTGGCATATATCACGGCTAATTCATGTAATTAGAGCTCATCCAGATATTGGCTTCATTTTTATATAATAGGAAGAAATTGAGTAATGCTGCTTAATTGTTGTAATAATTATTGGTTATTTTGTTTAAAGCCAACAACAAACAACCAGTGATGTAGAAAAGTATAACCCCTCACCTTTCCCCCTTTGTTTTTGTTTTGTTCAGATGTGACAGAGGCCACCACTCAGACAGACGAAGACTTGTGACAGATGTTTTATAATAATGCTAAGTTTTCTTAGATTAATATATTTTTTCACATTTGACCCAAAGTGGCATGTTTTAGGTCACTTTGGGTAATTTTTAATTCAGAAATAGGTGTGGTGAGACAGTTAGTGGTAGAGACTATCAATGGCTGTCTTTTGTTTTCATGTGTGAAGGGGAAGCGGGGGGCAAACTTGAGGTCACACTGTTGAAATGAATAAGTTGTAAGGCTGTGAAACGAAGGTGAGACTGAGTCTGAGACAAAAGATTGAAATGTGTCTTTTGGCAAAGCCAAGGGTGTGGACAACAGCTATGAAAATTAGTGTACTGCTGAATAAAGGTTTTAACTAGTCAAGGGAAAAAAGGTGTTGAGTACTGTTTATTGCATTGTAACTTCACTGGTTACTTTGTGACAGTCCCTCCCCTGTTGGCTTCTGTGATTGGATCATTTGAAGTTTTTTGAATGTCCCTCATGATTTCAATAAATACCTCTTGAGCCACAGTACTGGTGGCTATAGAGCGTAAGAGGATAATTGTAATTTTTCACATAGCTGTGATTTGTTGTGCGTTCAATCCTTTTCTTTAAGCAAATTTGAGCAGCAGACAGCAAGAGTTGGTGAGCATTATCTTAATGTCATACATTGACTAATTTACACCTTCATTCTGGATGTGTAAAGCGCTTTGGGGTCCTTAGGGACTAGTAAAGTGCTATACAAATACAGGCCATTTACCATTTATATATATGTTTTGTGTTTTTTGAATGAATGTAATTGCATTACTGATCATTATTGTGAACTAACTACATGTTTATGTGTAAGTAAAGTCTCTTTGATGCTCTCATGTTTGTATATTGTTTGAATGTTGTGTAAAATGTAACTAATTAACCTCATACTTTATCATAAATAGAGAATGGCATATGCTTCCCCAACGAAGTTTGCTGGGATTAATGATCCTGAAGTTGAATCATTGCGTCAAGAATTTCAACTATCAACTGTAAGTAACAAATATTTCTTAAATTTTATTTATAGTGTAGAAAAATTTGTTTTTACGCTACATTACCTGTTACAGAGCTGGGCAGGATGCTGTGTTTAGTGTTTCTTGTGTTTGTTTGTTTGTTTGTTTGCTCTTTCATATAAGTCACTGTTAACCCTTGTGCCATACTGGGGCCTTTTTGGGTCCCCAGGGTGATCAATGTAAGTTTTTTAAAGGATGGCACAAGGTTAAGCTGAGACTTTTATACAGCTGTTGTTGTGATCTGGCACTACAAACATTACATTGTAGCGGCAGCATAGATTGAAGCGAATAACTGTTTTCTAATTTTGTTATGATCCAAAATATTTTGTAATTTCAGTATGCCTGCTTGGACCCAGGGGTCAGCAGAGAGGATCTATATACAAGGTGCTTGCAACTTCATGCCAAGGCAATGGACCTCTTGGTTCGGCAGGTGCGGCTCAGGCGTGCAGCCGAAAGAAAGATTTCTGTTTTAAAAGAACAGCTGGATGCTGAAAAAGAAATGCTGAATAACACTGCCCAGGAGCTGGATGCATTGCAAGCTTCGATTACATTCGCACGTGATGGTAAGTCTTAATGTATTGTTTGGATGGTATAAACAGTGAATGTTGGCTTCAGTGTCTTATTTTAAGAAATGGGACTTAGAAAAAATACTCTATGAATTACTATTGAACGACTGTCTACATACAAATAAACATGAATGCGAATTATTTATTTTAGTTTATGATAAATCATTTGGAGAAAATATTAAATCCATGATTAGTATCATGTTTTGTTTTCTTCATTTGTGATTTTATAAGGATTAGATATATGCAAATGTCTGTTTTACCCATGTATATTTGTTAAAGTTGTTTATAAATACTAACTGTCAAAAAATATTATTTGTTTTTGTTTTGTTCAGATGTGACAGAGGCCACCACTCAGACAGACGAAGACTTGTGACAGATGTTTTATAATAATGCTAAGTTTTCTTAGATTAATATATTTTTTCACATTTGACCCAAAGTGGCATGTTTTAGGTCACTTTGGGTAATTTTTAATTCAGAAATAGGTGTGGTGAGACAGTTAGTGGTAGAGACTATCAATGGCTGTCTTTTGTTTTCATGTGTGAAGGGGAAGCGGGGGGCAAACTTGAGGTCACACTGTTGAAATGAATAAGTTGTAAGGCTGTGAAACCAAGGTGAGACTGAGTCTGAGACAAAAGATTGGATTGTGTCTTTTGGCAAGGCCAAGGGTGTGGACAACAGCTATGGAAATTAGTGTACTGCTGAATAAAGATTTTAACTACTCAATTTTTTTTACAATTGCTTTATAAATACTGTGAATACTCAACTGTGAAAAATATTGTTTTGGTTTGTTTTGTACATATGTGACAGAGGACTCCAGTCAGACAGACAAAGAGTTGTGACAGATGTGTAAATATTTTATAATAAATGTTCCTGTTTTAAATTTTGGTTTTCTTTGACTGTTTATTCATCCTTATGGTATATGTGTTATTAGTTTAAATTCTACAACTCTACAATTTTAAAAAAAGAGATGTATGAAGACTAAGAGGAGGATGAAACTTTTTCACATTAAATGTTTAATAATAACAAGTATTGTGAATACAGAGAGGAGAAGCTGAAATATATTTTTTCATATTTATGTATTCTTCTCATTCTCTAGTTGTTCTATTAAGATTCCTGTATTTTGTTGATATAAACCTAAACACTATGCTATTGCACTGCCAATGTATTAAACAGAAGCTCAATATGAACAGTAAGGAACAAGACTTGCCGTTAATCCTTAGAGCTATGGAAGATTTGTGTAGATAACTCGTGCTGGTTTTTCACCAGAATGAACTATTCTTCTTTGTTTGTCATTGACATCAATGAAGATGCTAAATAACAGTCTTTTGCTACCAAATTGATTTAACCTTCGTTGTGTCTATTCGTTGTGGGCCTTTCAATGATCTAGCAGTTTGGCAGATTCAGCCTGATTAACTGACAGAAAAACACAGAGACCACACGATAAAATCCACTGCCAATTATTCCAACAGTCTTTCACCATTCTCTGATACTGTACTTCTGAAGGAACTTTGGCTTATGCTGCTTTTTCATTTGACTGTTTTGGTTTTACGATATTTCTGCTAATTTCTTATGATTTGACAGCATCAGGTACTTGCTAAGCTTTCTTACTTTTATATGCTGTCACCCACTGGGACTGTGACCTAAAGTGACCCACTTTGGGTAATTGTTAATTCAGAATTAGGTGTGGTGAGACAGTTGGTGGCAGAGACTATCAATGGCTGTCTTTTGTTTTTATGTGTGAGGACGGGGGGGGGGGGGGGGGGGGGGGGGAGAAGCTGTTAAAACTGTCTATTGAGAAGGTCAAGATGTGGACTACAGATGTGGAAATTAGTGCCCTGCCGATTAAAGCTTTTAACTACTAAAGGGGAAAAAAGGTCTTGACTACTGTTTGTTGTGTTTCCAGACTGTTTTTAATTAAAACATGAAAGCAACTTTGCTGTCCATTTTGACAGCTTCTTTTAGTTTGACTGCAAGTATCCTCTGTAGCTGAACAAAGGTTTTAACTACTCAAGGGAAAAAAGGTGTTGAGTACTGTTTATTGCATTGTAACTTCACTGGTTACTTTGTGACAGTCCCTCCCCTGTTGGCTTCTGTGATTGGATCATTTGAAGTTTTTTGAATGTCCCTCATGATTTCAATAAATACCTGTGCCACTGGTTTGTAAGCCACTTTGCTTTTAGCAAACGAGAAGAGGAGAGCTTTGGATTTTAACATTCTGAGGATTCAAGGACATTATTTTAGACCACTATAACAAACATCACAAGAGATTATTTTTGAAAAACCCTGCCCTTGTGCAATTCTTGGTAAGTTTTATTTGTTGTAAATTGAATTTTATTTTTGGTGTAAAACCACATTTTAAATTTCAGTAACAGAATTTACTTTGTATTTAAGTTATTTTTTTTATTGTTTGTGGGAGGGGTACCGGTGAAAAGTCTTTGGTTTGGTTTTCTGTTTTAGTGAATTTGGGCCATTAAGCCATTTTGTGGTCTTTTTTGAAAGACTGAAATCTGTGAAAGCTAGGCCGGGTAATTAGCCACTGATTTCTTATTACAAGTAAAGCACAACATGAATATAATGAAATACATGAAGTGTGGAACATTTTTGGCTGGTTTATGTGTGTTTAGCAGATTTTAAGCAGTTTAGTAACTGCTATTTCAATCATGCTTGTTTCTTGAGCCACAGTACTGGTGGCTATAGAGCGTAAGAGGATAATTGTAATTTTTCACATAGCTGTGATTTGTTGTGCGTTCATTGTGAGTTGTTAAATTTGCATCATGCTAATTATGCAGGTATTGAGAAAATTTTGTTATTGTCTCACATTTATTTTAGCCTTGTGAATCTGATGTTTAATTATTTTTGGTAGGTGCACAGGTATAGATTTTAACCTGAGCATAACTGGTCATTAAAAAAACCATGCCATTTATGGGTGGGGTTTTGTCTTTGTCACAATTTTAATTGCTAGGGTTAAGGTTTCTTTATTTCTGTTTCAGTCTGAAAATGACCTTTTTCTGATCTTATGTCAATAATGTTTAATTGTACAATATCTTTTTTGTATTAGGAGATCAAACTTCCTAAGGGACATCACGTACAGATACTTCAGAAGGCTTGCTGTGAACTTTCAGCAGAACAGCTGGATTTGGTGTGAACCAAGGTAAGTTGTTAAAAATGCTGACTATAGCCTTACATGCTTGAGGTTTTAACAAGGGTTTTTTGACGTTTTTTGATGCTTCCTGTTAAGAGCAAAAAGTGGAAAGAGAAGGTTTAAAAAATGTTCTCCAGTATTGTTCAGTGGGTCGTTAAGTAGTCGTTCAGTGGGCTATTCAGTCGTTTGTTCAGTCAATGGTAGGGGGGGTGAGATTCTAATCTCAATGCACTCACCCCCCCCCCCTCCCCCCCCCCAACATCACTTGTATAAGTTAATAGTGTGGAGAATCTCATAAAGCCTTTAGGCAATCAAATGTAAATGACAATATTTATGAGTGTCTTAAGTTTTAAAATGGTCAGGTTTGATTTGAACATGACTGGAAGGTCATGTTCCACCCCCTTACTTTAGTGTTCGTAGTCATAATAGAGATTGACAGACCACATGACTTTCATGCATTGCATGCCGGGCACTAGTGGCAAAACAATTAAAGCAATGCATCAAATGCAAGCATTTGCAGCACCGCAAAACGTTCATTCTCCGGTTCTAATACCTTCTTGCTTTTACTTTGCCCCCCAAAAGAGGTATGTACAAAAACGAAGGAGAACAATACCGCTCCGTACAAAGACAAACTTGATGAAAAGTCAAAGAAAAGATACGAGGAAAAAAATCAAAAGAGTGAAAGGGTTAGACCCTTACGAGCACACAGAGTGGACAAAAGAGTTAGCGAGAGCCCAACTTTCACCACGCTCAAATTGATAATCATACAGTTCTTGGAGTGAGTGCATACACTCATGAAGTTTTTAGTAACTTCAGGTCACTTTAACAAGCCCAGGTCTAGTTTACCGACAGATGGGTACAGGACCTTGAAATGCACCGTGTAGAATGAAAGACCATCGTACCTATCATAAGTTTACCAGTCTCACAAATCGTCTTCATAAATACACATTCGTTAACCATTTATTAATAGGACCTTTAAGCTCAACGGTAATTAATTAGTAGTGGAAATATTTTCTGGTTCATTACAGAAATGTAGCAGTGACAATAATATTGTATGCTGTAATCGTACTGGGCAATTAGTGATACAAAAAAAAAGTTTTATCCTGTGAATAAAAGTATATGTTTTTGTTAATGTACCATGGTAATAAAAGAAACGAAACGCAATATTGTGTCAGGACAATTCAGTATTTATGCACAATAAACACAGGCGCATAGCGCGACAATTTCTGTTCAGCGCCAGACTTGCTTGTAACCTATATCAACAATTCTGTTATGAAGAATGACATATTAGCTACTACAAAACACTGACCTTTGTGTAAATGCTTGGAGCAGACTAACATGTGAGCTGGAGTGTGGATGTTTGTTTAATATATTTTTTTTCTCTTTTTATTGTAGATGCCAAGAAAAAAGGGTTTTCGCATGCGGCGCACACCAAGAATCACCTCTGGTAAGTCCAATGCTAACCCAAATGTTTGCATTTGTGCAGAGAAGTTGCAAGCATCCATTGTTGCTGGGACTGCTGTTCAATGTGCACCATCCACTTCAGATGTGAATGCCTTAATTGCCTGCAGTGTTGTGGCTGCAATCAAGCATATGATAGCTCCAGTGTGTACATGGAAACCGGAGGATGTTGATGATATATGTGTAGAGGGGTGCCAATTAGTTAGGTATATAGCTAAGGCAAGACAGGACATTGGCAGCAAGCATAGCGTTTGCAGGCTGATTGGACAGCACACTGTGTTTGGCCAAAAATGGAAAGTTGATATTGGCCCGCCAGTTTACATAGATTTTGAGCTGTCGGAAGGGGAGGCTGTGTTGTATGAAAAGCTGCAGGAACATCTGTTGAGGGATGGCATGTGTCTGTTGGATCTTCACACTGCAGTTAGTGTCATCATTCATCACAAGAATTATTTTGTTGTTGTTGATTGTGGCACACGTAATGCAGCTGGGCTGGCATCTGAGATTGGCACAGCTGTGGCTGTTTTTAACACATGCCTTGACGACCTGATGCTTCACATCAGAAATTTACAGACGTCTTTAGATGCACAATGGTATGCTGTTAGCAGCATTTCTGTGCAGGCAGGTCAAGTTGATGTTGACGTGGAGAGCAGTGCAGTGTTTGTGGACAGGGATGTTGACACGAATCTTACAGCTAAAGTTGATAACACTTCTGTCAACCTTGAAACTGTTAATGCTGTCACAGGAGTTGGAGCAGAGGATAGCTGTTGCATTATAAAGAGTGTGAGAGGATCATTTCACCAGGCTGATGATCGATTTAAATATGGAGGAGTTCAGTGTATGGCTATAGGTCTGGTTAGCCTGGCAAAACATAAAGTTGATAGCGTCTTTTCATGGGAGACAAAAGTTCTTGACAGAGTTGTAGTTTTAGGTGACCTTTTGTACACCAATTTGAGAGACTGCAACATGATAAGCAACTCATCCAGTGTGTTGTGTGTCCCTGATTTGCCTAAAAAGTATTGTATTGATGGGCAAAACTTTGAGTTTGAGTATGGAGATTTTGTCAGTGGGGATATTGATGTGCTTGAAGGGGAACTCATTGAGAGTGGTGTCTACACTACCCTGCAGACTGGGCTGCAAAAGATCTGTGCCATGTATAATACATGTCTTCTGACATTGTGTGGCAGTACATGTGCAGTCATTTCTGAGAATGGACAATATGCACTAGTTGATTCTCATGCACGCAGTGCTGTGGGTTTGGTCAGTGAGCAGGGAAGAAGTGTTGTTTTGTGCTTCAGGTCACTTGAAGATGTGGTCAGACACATCTGCCAGCTGGCAACGGGCCTGAGTCAGAAGCAAAAGCCTTTTGAAGTAGCTGGTGTTTGTGTTAGGTACCTTATGGTGTCTGATAGTGCCACACCCAAAGACAGTTGTGAAAAAACGTGCAAAACCTTTACACCAGAATCAAGTTGTGATTCAATCCAGAATGAACCAAACATCAGAGATGTTATCATCGTGGAGTCTTTAATAGAGGCAGAGAGTTGCAAAATGTCTGGAAAGACCTTGAGTTGTTCTGAGTATAATTTGGGGTTATTATGTAATGATGCAACAAGAAAGCGCAAGATTTCAGTGGGTCACAGTGAAGCTAAGAAGTTAAAACAGTATGATGTGTCTCAGGTGAATTCAGATGTTGAATTTGTTAGTGAAGTGACAAACAACAAGCTGGTGTTTAGTCCCATTTCTGAGTGGGTTTGTCAGGCTTTGTGCACACAGTTAAATGTGGAGTTTGAAAAAATTAGTGTACCAGCGTCTACATGTGTTGGTTTGTTAGGTGTTCCATGCAAAAATGAAAGTATAGTGGCTGATGGGAACTGTTTCTTCAGAGCTATTTCTCAGGTTGTGACTGGCACACAAAAGCACCATCGCAAGATAAGACTTGCCATTGTGAAAGAGTTGGAGAGGAATGCTGCAATATATAGAAATATTTTAAGATCAGAGTATTCAACAGTTGCAGACTACATTCAGAAATCTAAAATGAGAAATGTTAACAGCTGGGCTACAGAAGTTGAAATCCAAGCAACTGCTAATTGTTTAGGAGTTGATGTATTTACATTTCATGATGAGCGTTGGCTAAAATACGGCTGTAATGGCAAGCTTTTGTCAGAAAAGGGAATCTATTTAGAAAATCGTCATGGGAATCATTATGAGACGGTGGTTTGTGTTCTTAAGCCTGAAGAGCAGACCTGTTATGGCTACTGCAAAATCAGTGCATCTGTTATCAAAGGATACAGCACTAGGTTAAAGAGTAAGGATAGTTTTTTTTTTGACAAAACACAGGATCACACATTTTGTGCAGATGAAGTAGTGTTAGATACACATGCTGATGGTGAGGTTTTGAATGACGCAAGTCAGTTTAGCTTCAGTCCCATTTCCAATGGAGTTGCACAAAGTTTATGCTATAAATTTAATGTTGACTTTCAGAAGCAGGATAACAAAGTTCACACTGTTTATGGTCATTTAGGTGTTGTTTGTAAAACAAATAAGGTTATAGAGGACAGCAATAGTTTCTTTAGGGCTTTATCTGAAGTAATCAGTGGTTCTGAGAAAAGTCATAGAAAAATAAGGCTTGCTGTTTTGAAGTATATGGAAAACAATGGTGAAGAGCACATGAAGTTCGTGGTAAAAGATTATGTTTCAATATCTGAGTATATTTCAAAGTCACAAATGAAGTATGTTGGGAATCCTGCTACTGACACAGAATTTCAGGCTGCAGCAAATGCTTTTGGATTGGACATATTTATGTTTAATGGAGATAAATGGCACAAGTATAGCTGCACAAGTACAGATACCACAAATGAAGGGATATACTTGAAATGTGAAAATAGTCATTTTGTGCCAGTAATTTGTGTGCAACATTTTAATAAGGAGGGTTGTTTTGGTTTATGCAGAGCGACTAATTTATCTACACCACAGCACATGTGTAGAGGAAAAACAAAAGAAGCAATGAAGGATACATTAAATATATGTAGTTCATCAACTAAACATATGGTTTCTAAGCATTCAAAAAAGAAAAAGTATTTTAAAAATCAAATTGCATACCAAGTAAATGCATTACATAAGGAAAAGGTGAAGGCAAGGAGCATAAAAAAATATCAAAAAGATTTGTTGCATAGGCAAAAGGTAAAAGAAATAAGCACCTGGAAATATGAGCAAAATGTATCTCACAAAGAAAAGGTTAAAGAAATGAGCATCAGGAAATACAAGCAAAATGTATCTCATAAAGAAAAGGTTAAAGAAATGAGCATCAGGAAATACAAGCAAAATGTATCTCATAAAGAAAAGGTTAAAGAAATGAGCATCAGGAAATACAAGCAAAATGTATCTCATAAAGAAAAGGTTAAAGAAATGAGCATCAGGAAATACAAGCAAAATGTATCTCATAAAGAAAAGGTTAAAGAAATGAGCATCAGGAAATACAAGCAAAATGTATCTCATAAAGAAAAGGTTAAAGAAATGAGCATCAGGAAATACAAGCAAAATGTATCTCATAAAGAAAAGGTTAAAGAAATGAGCATCGGGAAATACAAGCAAAATGTATCTCATAAAGAAAAGCTAAAAGAAATCAGTATAAGGAAATACAAATTAAATGAGTTGCATAGGCAAAATTTAAAAGCAGTAAGTTTTAAAAAGTATCATGGAAATCTAGAATATAAAAGGCGTGCTATTGCTGGTGTCAGCTTGAAAAGGCAGCAAAGGAAAGAAAAGGGAGAGCAGTTTGATTTTGTGATGACAAATTTTTTAGATAAAATAAAAGATGGACCAGATTTTGTTTGCTGTGTCTGCCATAGGTTGTTATTTAGACATCAGGTGTTACATTGTCAAAAAAACTATTATAACAAAACTAAAACTGCAGCACTGATTGCAGAAAAATGTTTAACTGAAGACTATTTACACAAATGTAATAAAGATTGTACAAATCCATGTCACTGGTTGGAGACAGTTAAAGCTAAACTATGGATCTGTTATACATGCCATTATAAAATTAATAAAAATGAAGTTCCTCCAGAGTCTGTAAAAAACCATTTAGAAGTTCATCCCATTCCACCTGAATTGGCATGTTTAAATAGCTTAGAACAACATTTAATAGCTTTACATATACCATTTATGAAAATGCTAGCCTTACCTAAGGGTGGACAAAATGGAGTACATGGACCAGTGACATGTGTACCAGCAAACATTGTGGAAACCACCAATGTCTTACCCCGTTCTAGCATGGAAGGATCTTTATTACCAGTAAAGCTAAAGCGCAAGTTAACTTACAAAGGCCACTATCAATACCAGTTTGTTGACACTATCCACATAAGACAGGCTTTACAATATTTAAAAGAGTCAAATGTGCATTATAAAGATGTAGAATTCAATGAAAGTTGGCAAAATCAGTTTTGTATGCATCAAGAGGAAGCTGTGGAAGAGGAGAGTGATAAAAATGCAGTAAGCGGTGTTATATCTTCAAATGTTGATGACGAGCTTTTACATGACAGACAGCAGCACTGTATGTTTCAGGACACATGTCTCATGCCTGTTGATATTGGTCAGGAAGCACTAGATCAATATTTTACTAACATATTAAATCTAGCTCCAGCAGAAGGGAATAATCCTGTAAAATTACTTTCTGATCATGCAAATGAAGCCAAATGTTTCCCAGTGTTATTTCCAAAGGGGGTGAATACATATCATGAAAACAGAGAGAAGCGTTTGACACTGTCCCGTTATTTTAATAACCGGATTTTACATGCTGATGGCAGGTTTGCACAAAATGTTGAATATATCTTTTTTGCTCAGTATATGTCTGAGATTGAACAGGTTATCTCTAATGTGTCAATAGCATTGCGAAAAGGAAAAGGTGATTGTACATATCAGAATGTTAGCCATGAGTTGTTGAAAGATGAAGAGTCTTTGAAGAAGTTGTTGGAGTTTGATGATGGGTACCGTTTTCTTAAACCTATTAGAGGTACTCCAGCTTTTTGGCAGGCAGCACAGCGTGACCTCTTAGCTTGTGTTCGTCAGCTTGGTATACCCACTTGGTTTTGTTCATTTTCGTCAGCTGACATGCGATGGACAAATCTTCTTTATAGTATTTTGAAACAGCAAGGTAGAACAGAAACAGTTGAACAGTTAGAGTGGGCAGACAGGTGTGATCTGCTGCGTCGAAATCCTGTGACTGCAGCAAGGATGTTTGACTTTCGGTGGCATTGTTTTTTGAAGGAGGTACTCATGTCTCCATTGCATCCGATTGGTAAAATTAAGGATTACTTTTACAGAGTGGAATTTCAACAGCGAGGTTCACCTCATGTGCACTGTCTGTTTTGGATTGAGAATGCTCCACAGATTGATAAAAATACAGATGAAGAGGTGATTCAGTTTATAGATGAATATGTAACTTGTGAATTGCCTTCACAAGATGAGACTTTATTGGACATTGTCTCATCTGTACAACAGCATTCAAAGCGGCATTCTAAAACTTGCAAAAAAAAAAACACAGTTTGCCGGTTTAATTTTCCCAGGCCACCATCCAGTCGAACATTTATATGTCATAGGAAAAGTGATATTTCCGAGCAAATATGCAAGTGTCAAGTGGATAAGAGAGAAGATGATTTACAACAATGTGCCTGTGAAAGTCAGCGTCAGCAAGACTCTTTTAAGATGAGAAGAAAGCAGGCAAGTGATATCTTAACAACAATCAAGAAAGCTCTTTCAGATGAGAGTAGGAGTTTTGAAAGTGTGGAGCATTTGTTTCAGAGTTTAGGTATGAATCAGGCAACTTTTGAGGAGGCATACAAATGCTTTAGTCGAAATACACATGTTGTGTTGAAAAGGCAGGTAAACGAGGTTTGGATAAATCAATACAGTAAGCCACTGTTGAAATGTTACAATGCTAATTTGGATATTCAATTTGTAATTGATGCTTATGCCTGCTGTGTTTACATAATTTCTTACATGTCAAAATCTGAAAAAGAGATGGGTTTGTTGTTAGGTAATGCTCAGAAGGAAGCATATAAAGATGGAAATGTTAGTGCAAGGGAGGCTTTGAAGTCATTAGGCAGCGTATACCTTCATAACAGAGATGTTAGTGCTCAGGAGGCTGTGTATAGGCTAACAAATATGCATCTAAAAGAATGTTCTAGGAAAGTTGTGTTTGTGCCAACAGGGGACAATGTAGTTAAAATGAGTTTGCCCTTAAAAGTGTTAAGACAAAAAGCAACATCACAGGATTTAACAGCAGAGGACATGTGGATGACTAGTATTGTAGACCGGTATACAAATAGACCAAAAAGCAGTGATTTTAATGATATGTGTATGGCCACATTTGCCTCCGAATATCGTGTTTTGAGTAAAAATGAAAAATCCACTAAGCCAATACAGTTGAACAATAGATGTGGTTTTGTTACTAAGAGAACACGGTCACAACCTGCAGTTGTTCGTTATGCACGATTTTCAGAGACTAAAAATACTGAATTGTTTTATCAGAGTATTATGCAGTTGTTTTTGCCATATCGTGTAGATCAGGAACTAAAGCCTTCAAACTATACAACATTTGAACAGTTTTACAAGAATGGTGTTGTGAAGTTTAGCGATGGATTTCTGCATTCAGTGAAATCAGTTGTTGATGCAAATAGACGTAAGTTTGAAATAAACGCAGATAAACTGGATAATGTTCAAAATACAATTGATTTGGATGGTGTAACAGAAGATGCCTGGTGTGAGCTTTGTCCAGAACAGGAGTTGGAGCGTTTAGAGTGTGAGCAGGAATGGAAAGATAAAGAGCAAATAGGGGAAGAAGACAATGAGAATATTCCAGATTTAGCTGTGTGCAGCCAACAGGTTTCACATTTAGAAAAGAGAAATGACATTATGCCCAGAAGAGACGGTTTGGCTTTAATTAGATCTCTAAATGAGACACAGCTTTCAGTCTTTTATCAGATTAGGCAGTGGTGCTTGGATAAGACAGTAGGCAAAAACCCAGATCCATTGCATGTATTTATTACTGGAGGTGCAGGAACAGGGAAAAGCCATTTGATTAAAGCAATTCACTATGAAGCAGCAAGGTTATTGTCACCAATGTGTCGTCATCCTGAAAATGTTTGTGTTTTATTAACTGCGCCTACTGGGATTGCTGCATATAACTTACATGCAACAACAATCCACAACACATTTAGCATTGGTAAAGATGTCCGCTTACCTTACACCCCTCTGGGTGAGGAAAAGTTAAATTGCCTACGTGCTAAATATTGTGATCTGCAGATCCTGATAATTGATGAAATCTCCATGGTTGATCAGAGACTAATGGCTTACATCCATGGTAGATTAAGACAGATTAAACAAATTGGAGATTTTTCGCCTTTTGGAAATGTTAGTGTTATTACTGTTGGAGACTTTTTTCAGTTGCCTCCAGTAAAAGGAAAACCCCTGTATGTTGAGGATGTTGGTATGAACTTGTGGTCTAGTCTATTTAGGGTTGTTGAACTAAATAAAATAGTAAGGCAGAGCGATGTTGGGTTTGCAGAATTATTAAACAGGTTAAGAACTCACATTAAAGGGGCTCCATTATTAGAAAAGGACATTAAAAGCTTAAAGCATTGTGAAACTGGTGAAGTTAGCTCAGCTTTACACATTTTTCCAACAAACAAACAAGTAAATGAGCATAATATGCAGCAGTTGTTTAAGATGTGTCCTGATTATGTTGAGATACCTGCTCAGGATTTTGTCAATAGTAGGAAAACAGGGAAACTGGAGTTAAAAACTGGACATCATGCCAAAACATATAACACATGTTTGAATGAAAAGCTTCTCTTGGGGAAAGGTGCCCGCGTAATGTTGTGTAAAAATGTAGATGTAATGGATGGTCTTGTTAATGGTGTATGTGGTACGGTAACACACATAGTTTATCTTACTGAGGACAAGAAGCTTCCCAAAACCATTTACGTAAAATTCGATGACAATCATATAGGTGCACAAAGGAGGAAAAACTGTGTGTATTACCCAGCACTTGAAATAGGCTCTACAGGTATTGAAGCAGAAGAAGAAAAGGTAACTGAGAAAGGTGGATTGCGGCGGCAGTTTCCACTGAAACTTGCATGGGCTTGTACAGTACATAAGGTACAAGGAGTTACTGTTGATGATGCAGTAGTGTCTCTTAAAAATGTGTTTGCTCCAGGACAGGCATATGTTGCCTTAAGTCGTGTTAGGAGTTTGTCAGGTTTAATAATTCAAGATTTCAATGAAAAAGCTATTTACTCTAAAGGTGGTGTAAAGGATGTAATCGAAAGAATGCCCCAATTTTTGTCTGAAAATACAGCATGTACTAAGACACACGATTTCACAGTAGTGTTAATGAATGTGCAGAATTTAACTCTACATGTAGCTGATCTGGTATTGTGCACACAGCATTTGCAGCCTAACTGTATTGCTGTTACAGAGACATGGATGTCTGCCGATTCTTCATTAGACACTGTAAAAATTGACGGTTATGGGTTTCAGCATAATCCACGAAGTGCATCTTACACTAGAAGTAACCCAACATTTATTGAAATACAAAGCCAACAGCATGGTGGCGTTGGCATGTATACTGCAGACAGTTTGACATCTGAAATTATAGCTATACCAGATGCCAATTTAGAATGTTTACTTTGCAACTATTGTACATGGAACATTTTAATAGCAGTTATTTATCGGCCTCCTTCTTATACCATGGCACTGTTTAAACAAAACCTAGGAAAGTTACTTGATTGGCTAGATAAAAAAAGTAATACAGTAGTAGTAATGGGAGATTTTAATGACAATGTTCTAAAATCTTCAAGTATTTGCAAGTTTGTCACAGACAAAGGATTCATTCAACATGTAACACAGCCCACCACGGAGAAGGGCACATTAATTGATCATGTGTATGTTAAAACAACACATTATGATGTAAAAGCTGTAGTCTTTCCAACATATTTTAGTGACCATGAAGGGATTTTTTGTACGTTTAAATCCAAGACTCCTACATGACAAAAGGGCAGTGAGCAGCAGTGTGTGTGTGTGTGTGTGTGTGTAAATTTATGTAAATAATGACCTAAAAGTACAAAAAGCACAGCTAACCATGAGAGAAAAGAAATATTCCGCTCTTCTCCTCTCTACTCTTCTTCCCTTTTCTGGGATGCAGTGGGGAGGTAGAGCGTACAGCCTAAACCGGCGGGGAGGTGTGGGAAGCCAGACCAGGCGCCCCCCTTCTAGCTCCCTCTCTGCTCTCTCCTATCTTGTCCCTTTTGTCTTACTTCTCTCTATCACCTATTCTATCCCGTTGAAGAAGTTATCCTCCGTAAATGCTAAAGAGAAAAGAAATATTCCGCTCTTCTCCTCTCTACTCTTCTTCCCTTTTCTGGGATGCAGTGGGGAGGTAGAGCGTACAGCCTAAACCGGCGGGGAGGTGTGGGAAGCCAGACCAGGCGCCCCCCTTCTAGCTCCCTCTCTGCTCTCTCCTATCTTGTCCCTTTTGTCTTACTTCTCTCTATCACCTATTCTATCCCGTTGAAGAAGTTATCCTCCGTAAATGCTAAGGAGAAAAGAAATATTCTGCTCTTCTCCTCTCTACTCTTCTTCCCTTTTCTGGAACGCAGTGGGGAGGTAGAGCGTACAGCCTAAACCGGCGGGGAGGTGTGGGAAGCCAGACCAGGCGCCCCCCTTCTAGCTCTCCTCTCTGCTCTCTCCTATCTTGTCCCTTTTGTCTTACTTCTCTCTATCACCTATTCTATCCCGTTGAAGAAGTTATCCTCCGTAAATCCTCCGTAAATCATGAAGCAGATGTGAGGAAGCAGTTTAAGAGTCTGAATGCTCGGAAAGCTCCCGGCCCAGACGGTGTGTCTCCTGCCACCCTCAGACACTGTGCAAACGAGCTGGCCCCAGTGTTTTCTGGCATCTTCAACTCCTCACTGCAGGCATGTCATGTGCCTGCCTGCTTCAAGTCCTCTACCATAATCCCTGTCCCCAAGAAACCTAGGATCACTGGACTAAATGACTACAGACCCGTGGCTCTGACATCTGTGGTCATGAAGTCATTTGAGCGCCTAGTTCTCTCCCATCTCAAGACCCTCACGGCCCCCCTCCTGGACCCCCTGCAGTTTGCATATAGAGCCAACAGGTCTGTAGACGACGCCATCAACATGGCCCTACACTTCATCCTGCAGCATCTGGACTCCCCAGGAACCTACGCCAGGATCCTGTTTGTGGACTTCAGCTCTGCCTTCAACACCATCCTTCCAGACCATCTCCGAGACAAGCTTTCCCAGATGAATGTGCCTGATCCCATCTGCCGGTGGATCACTGACTTCCTGACGGACAGGAAGCAGCATGTGAGGCTGGGAAAGAATGTCTCGGACTCCCGGACCATCAGCACCGGCTCCCCTCAGGGCTGTGTTCTTTCTCCTCTGCTCTTCTCCCTGTACACCAACTGCTGCACCTCCACCCACCAGTCTGTCAAGCTAATCAAGTTTGCAGATGACACCACCACCCACCAGTCTGTCAAGCTAATCAAGTTTGCAGATGACACCACCGTTATTGGACTCATCTCGGACGGGGACGAGTCTGCCTACAGGAGGGAGGTTGAACGTCTGGTGTCTTGGTGCAGCCACAACAACCTGGTGCTGAATGCCCAGAAGACAGTGGAGATTATTGTGGACTTCAGGAAGCACACAGCCCCACTCCCCCCCATCATCCTGACTGACACCCCCATCACCTCTGTGGACTCATGGCATCTTCAACTCCTCACTGCAGGCATGTCATGTGCCTGCCTGCTTCAAGTCCTCTACCATAATCCCTGTCCCCAAGAAACCTAGGATCACTGGACTAAATGACTACAGACCCGTGGCTCTGACATCTGTGGTCATGAAGTCATTTGAGCGCCTAGTTCTCTCCCATCTCAAGACCCTCACGGCCCCCCTCCTGGACCCCCTGCAGTTTGCATATAGAGCCAACAGGTCTGTAGACGACGCCATCAACATGGCCCTACACTTCATCCTGCAGCATCTGGACTCCCCAGGAACCTACGCCAGGATCCTGTTTGTGGACTTCAGCTCTGCCTTCAACACCATCCTTCCAGACCATCTCTGAGACAAGCTTTCCCAGATGAATGTGCCTGATCCCATCTGCCGGTGGATCACTGACTTCCTGACGGACAGGAAGCAGCATGTGAGGCTGGGAAAGAATGTCTCGGACTCCCGGACCATCAGCACCGGCTCCCCTCAGGGCTGTGTTCTTTCTCCTCTGCTCTTCTCCCTGTACACCAACTGCTGCACCTCCACCCACCAATCTGTCAAGCTAATCAAGTTTGCAGATGACACCACCGTTATTGGACTCATCTCGGACGGGGACGAGTCTGCCTACAGGAGGGAGGTTGAACGTCTGGTGTCTTGGTGCAGCCCCCCTTCTAGCTCTCCTCTCTGCTCTCTCCTATCCTAAAGCAATGCATTATCAGGGACTGTAATATCTAGTCCTTTAACTGAATCACAATGGCTGAGTAAGGGAGGGAAGTGGAAAGGTTACACCTCACTTCTAGCTATGCTTTATATGTTAGTCAGCCCAATTCTGTGCACACTCATTCTTAATGACTAACCTCAGCCAATTGCTATTACAGTGGTTTTTTTTTCCTGCATTAAGTGACTTTACCATTAATTAATAAACGCAATATTTTAAAGTTTTTTGTAGATATCTTTGGGTATTTCACAATAATTTACTGGGTTCTTGTGCACATGAGGAAATTCTGTCCATAGACTTCTAAATAACTGTAACTGTTTTTTCATTCATCTTTCAGATACAATGTATGCATCACACATAGAAAAATAAAATGTACAATTTGCTAAAGATAGCAGTAAGTATTCACTTTTAAATAGCACATAGTACAGTTGTGCTATCAAACAGAGTAGTCATGCTCACATGTTGTTAATGCAGGTTTTGCTTTATCCACTTAGCCTTAAAAAGCAAAAAGACACTGGTAATGGTACTCCTGGTTTACTGGGATAGGGTTCGACTCCCTGTGGTGTCCTTGCTTATGGCTATAACGGACTAATACATGCTATTGACCATTACATTTACATTAAAGTAATAAACAACCATGTCAATCCAGTTACATCTATATCGAGGGTGCTTCTGATTGATGATTAGTGCTTCGAGTTTGGTTTGTAGCTTGTAATTAGCTTTCTGGTCTGGGCAAATAAAGTCTAATAGCAAAGTGTAAAGTAGGGTTAAGTGATATGTAAAAATTTGCCAACCAACAATTTTAAGTCCAACAATCAACAATATAAGATATATATACATGCATGTGCATACTTTTTGATGGGCGGGGCAATGTAATCATGCACAGACTGATTTGAACGTTTACAACAAAGAAGTCCAAACTAATTGCCATAAAAAATAAAGTCACCAATTTAGGATTTTATTTGACTACCAAAACAGTGTGCTACTTGTGCAGATGTATAATGCAAGCAAAGGAATCAAACACGACTAACTTGCATGAGCATGTATGTGTCCACCATCCAAACATTTTTTCTAACATAGGCTCGTGCCTTTCTTTGTGTCTGTTTTGAATTTCAGTAATTGAATCGCTGCACTTCGGCACACTCTGAGGAGAGTGCAAAAAAGGTGGTGTTCAAACAGTGCTGTAATTTCTATCCTGTTAACTGCTTCTATTAGCTCCATCATTGTTAGCAAACTTACTTATGGGCAAATAAATAAATCGCCCATATCATCGAATTGCGAAACCTTAGCAGACAGATGGAGAGGGATGACGTAAGAATGCACCAGCAGAACTTTATTCCTGTGGAGGCAGTGAACACAATATACAGCTGAACACTAATATTTCACCCAAAACGGGCTCTTGAGAAACTCTACAGTAACTTTTCTTTTTGTCACTCTCTGTAAACTTTAACTTCAAACTCTCACTCACTAATGTGCAAACACCACACAAAGAGAGGTTGTCCTTGTCTTCTCTACCACATTGAACCTGTGGCACAGATTATATTATGTTTCAAGGCTATTAATTAATTTGTTTTTTATTTGTTTTTATGTTTTTCACCCAATTCTTGTAGAAGCCACAGCTGAAAGGGAAAGGAACTCCATGTGACTCGCAGACCTCTACAATGAGTACAAAAGTATACAATCTGGAAATTGCAAAAATATGTCATAATGACCAAAAAAATTCCAAATGGAACACTAAATTCTGGTTGAGGGCACATTTCTAACACAATTTTGTATATGTGTTAGGATGTTACATGAGGGAAATTACAAGGCCTAAAATATGAAACAGAATGCTGCAAGAATCACATTTTAAAGTCAAAAACATGCAAAAATGTTTGCATTGATCCATGACACTGACCATAAAACATGAATAAAATAGGAAATCAGATAATTTTTATGGCAATATATCAAAACTCACTGTGGCACCATGGCCAAACAACTAGCTAACATTTAATCTCATTCAACAATCATTATTTTTGTCCCACTAGGTGGCGCTCTAACATTACTGATAAATGGCATATCAAAAATTTCTGAGCTTGACTCTCGACTCATGCCTGCGATGTTTGGGAGAGATTGGACATTTTGTTTTGGAGTGACAGCAGATTACTGCTTTTTGGCGAGTGATTGAAACTCTACGTGCCGCCATGACCACCCCGTTTCCCTGAATGTAAAAAGCTTCGCAATTTAACATCACAAAGGTCTTTAGATTCCACAAACTTCAGATCGGTCCAATCTGATGAGATCCCTTGGAGGAGTTCGTCAAAGAACTGTGCCTGGAAAGAGGGGAAAATGTCGCCAAAATTACACATTAATTTTAAAATGGCTGACTTCCTGTTGGATTTGGGATATTGCTCCAAGAGACTTTTTTGTACATCGTGGTATCTCCTATAAGCTTACCAGGTTTCAGACTCATACATAAAACACAGAGCTGGGGCTGTGGTTTTGAAATTTTGTAGGGGGCGCTGTGGAGCCATTTCGCGCTATTCAATGAAAATGATCACATGACAACAAAGCCTTCATCCGTTTGGAGGTGTGTGCTAAATTTAAGGCCTCTATATACTTGCCAAGACCCTCAAAAGCCACTTCATTTTTCATGGTGAACAGCGTTGCCACCAGGGTGCGCCGTTCAGTATAAAGTCACAATATTCGCACTGCAGCATCATGAAGGACTCACGGTGATATTCACCGCTTTTGAGGTGTCCACAATGAACCTGTGAAAATCAGTACAACAAAGTGTAAGACATGACATTTCCTGTTCCCACTAGGTGGCGCTCTTCATATTCCTGACAATGGGCACATCAATCTGTTCAGGGCGGGTCTGACATCATGCCTGTAAAGTCTGGTACTGATCAGACTGGATTTCATTGAGTTATACTAATTTGTTTCTTCATGGCGTGACATCAAAGTTCGCCATGCTGCTGGGGTCACACCCTTTCGCGAAAACTCACAGTTTTCACTGTAACCCAAGACCAACTCCTTAAGGCTTTCCTGGAGAAATTTGAGGCTGCAGATGTCACCCATCACTATACTGTACCCCAAAGTGTAAAACATGACATTTCCTGTTCCCACTGGGTGGCGCTGTCGCTGATGTCAAATATGGCAGTTGAAATATGTTCAGGGGTGGAGCCTTATCATATGTGTTCACTTTGGTCAAGGTCAGAAAATGTATGACAAAATGAGAGGCAATACGATTTTCATGGCGAGTCATCGAAATTCGCCATGGCGCCACGGCGTCACCGTATTGTGAAAACTCAAAAGCTCCGCAATTTAACATGGCCCAGGTGTGTAGTTGAGACTGTCCAAAGATGAAGCTTATACAACCAAATCCCAAGGAGGAGTTCGAAAAAGTTCGAGGCATGGAAATGGCAAAATTAGAGCCAAAATGTCACCTTCTCTTCCAAATGGCGGACTTCCTGTTGGGTTTGCGTCAATGGGCCCACAGACTTTTTTGTTTGTCGTGGCATGATACACATGTGTGCCAAATTTCATACATGTAGCTGAAACGATGTGGTCGTAGGGCTGCATTTAACAAGGCATAGGTGGCGCTGTAGAGCCATTTCCCAGTGCTCATATGTAAAACCATTAAAATACAAAATTTTTCACCAGACCTGGCATGTGTGCAAAATTTCATGAGTTTTTGAGCATGTTTAGGCCCTCAAAAAGGCCCTTGTTTTGCCTGAATAATAATAATAATAATAATAATAATAATAAGAAACGGAGCAGATACAATAGGGCCTTCGCACTCTCGGTGCTCGGGCCCTAATAAACAGAGCAATTACAATAGGGCCTTCGCACTGTCAGTGCTCGGGCCCTAATTAAAGCTGCAAGCAGCGTTATGAGGGCCCTCGCACCCCCGGCGTGTCGAGCCACGCCCAACACCTAAAACCAGCACATCCGATGTGATGTCACATTGATGGAATTCATGCATTTAACCACCAGCTAACATTTCAACTCATTCATTCATGATTTGTTAGTCGTTCCACTAGGTGGCGCTCTAACCCTTATGCACAAATGGCATAACAAACATTTCCGAGCTCGAGTCTCATCACGCCTGCGACCTTTGGGAGAGATTGGACTTTGTGTCTTTGAGTGACAGCAGATTACTGCTTTTTGGCGAGTGATTGAAACTCCACGTGCCGCCATGACCACCCCGTTTCCTTGAACGTAAAAAGCTTCGCAATTTAACATCACAAAGGTCTTTAGATTCCACACACTGGAGAATGGTTCAATATGATGAAATCCCTTGGAGGAGTTCGTCAAAGTATGAAGCCTGAAAAGAGGGGAAAATGTCGCCAAAATTGCACATTAATTTTAAAATGGCTGACTTCCTGTTGGATTTTGGATATTGCTCCAAGAGACTTTTTTGTACATCTTGATATCTCCTATAAGCTTACCAGGTTTCAGACTCATACATAAAACACAGAGCTGGGGCTGTGGTTTTGAAATTTTGTAGGGGGCGCTGTGGAGCCATTTCGCGCTATTCAATAAAAATGATCACATGACAACAAAGCCTTCATCCATTTGGAGGGGTGTGCTAAATTTAAAGCCTCTATATACTTTCCAAGCCCCTCAAAAGCCACTTCATCTTTCATGGTGGACCGCGTTGCCACCAGGGTGCGCCGTTCAGTTTAAAGTCACAATTTTTGCACTGAAGCATCACGAGGGACTGATGTTGATATTCACCGCTTTTGAGGTGGCCACGATGAACCTGTGAAAATCAGTACAACAAAATTAAAGCCATGACATTTCCTGTTGCCACTAGGTGGCGCTGTACGTATTCCCGACAATGGGCACATCAATCTGTTCAGGGCAGGTCTGACATCATGCCTGTAAAGTCTGGTACTGAACAGACTGGATTTCATTGAGTTATACTAATTTGTTTCTTCATGGCGTGACATTAAAGTTCGCCATGCTGCTGGGGTCACACCCTTTTGCGAAAAGTCACAGTTTTCACTGTAACCCAAGACCAACTCCTTAAGGCTTTCCTGGAGAAATTTGAGGCTGCAGGTGTCACCCATCACAATACTGTACCCCAAAGTGTAAAACATGACATTTCCTGTTCCCACTAGGTGGCGCTGTCCCTGGTGTCAAATATGGCAGTTGAAATATGTTCAGGGGTGGAGCCTTATCATATGTGTTCACTTTGGTCAAGGTCAGAAAATGTATGACAAAATGAGAGGCAATAAGATTTTCATGGCGAGTCATCGAAATTCGCCATGGCGCCACGGCCTCATAGTATTGTGAAAACTCAAAAGCTCCGCAATTTAACATGGCCCAGGTGTGTAGTTGACACTGACCAAAGATGAAGCTTATACAACCAAATCCCAAGGAGGAGTTCGCAAAAGTTCGAGGCATGGAAATGGCAAAATTAGAGCCAAAATGTCACCTTCTCTTCCAAATGGCGGACTTCCTGTTGGGTTTGCATCAATGGGCCCACAGACTTTTTTGTTCGACTCGGCATGATACACATGTGTGCCAAATTTCATACATGTAGCTGAAACGATGTGGTCGTAGGGCTGCATTTAACAAGGCATAGGTGGCGCTGTAGAGCCATTTCCCAGTGCTCATATGTAAAACCATTAAAATACAAAATTTTTCACCAGACCTGGCATGTGTGCAAAATTTCATGAGTTTTCGAGCATGTTTAGGCCCTCAAACGGCCAATTCATTTGCCGAAATAATAATAATAATAATAATTAAAGCTGCAAGCAGCGTTATGAGGGCCCTCGCACCCCATCACGTCGAGCTACGCCCAACACCTACAACCAGCACCTCCGATCTGATGTCACATTAATGACATTCATGCATTCAACCACCAGCTAACATTTCATCTCATTCAATCATGATTATAGTCGTCCCACTAGGTGGCGCTCTAACCATTACTGACAAATGGCATAACAAACATTTCCGAGCTCGAGTCTCATCACGCCTGCGACCTTTGGGACATATTGGACATTTTGATTTTGAGTGACAGCAGATTACTGCTTTTTGGCGAGTGACTGAAACTCCACATGCCGCCATGACCACCCCGTTTCCCTGGACGTAAAAACCTTCGCAATTTAACATCACAAAGGTCTTTAGATTCCACACACTGGAGATTGGTTCAATATGATGAAATCCCTTGGAGGAGTTCGTCAAAGAACGGTGCCTGGAAAGAGGGGAAAATGTCACAAAAATTACACATTAATTTTAAAATGGCTGACTTCCTGTTGGATTTGGGATATTGCTCCAAGAGACCTTTTTGTACATCTTGATATCTCCTATACGCTTACCAGGTTTCAGACTCATACATAAAACACAGAGCTGGGGCTGATGTTTTGAAATTTTGTAGGGGGCGCTGTGGAGCCATTTTGCGCTATTCAATGAAAATGATCACATAACAACAAAGCCTTAAGCTCAATGGAGGTGTGCGCCAAATTTCAAGCCTCTATAAACTTTCCAAGCCCCTCAAAAGCCACTTCATTTTTCATGGTGAACAGCGTTGCCACCAGGGTGCGCCGTTCAGTTTAAAGTCACAATTTTTGCACTAAAGCATCATCAAGGACTGATGGTGATATTCACCGCTTTTGAGGTGGCCACTATGAACCTGTGAAAATCAGTACAACAAAGTGTAAGACATGACATTTCCTGTTCCCACTAGGTGGCGCTGTCCATATTCCTGACAATGGGCACATCAATCTGTTCAGGGCGGGTGTGACATCATGCCTGTAAAGTCTGGTACTAATCAGACTGGATTTCATGGAGTTATACTAATTTGTTTCTTCATGGCGAGATATCAAAGTTCGCCATGCTGCTGAGGTCACACCCTTTCGTGAAAAGCCACAGTTTTCACTGTACCCCAAGACCAACTCCTTAAGGCTTTCCTGGAGAAATTTGAGGCTGCAGATGTCACCCATCACTATACTGTACCCCAAAGTGTAAAACATGACATTTCCTGTTCCCACTAGGTGGCGCTGTCCTTGATGTCAAATATGGCAGTTGAAATATGTTCAGGGGTGGAGCCTTATCATATGTTTGCTCTTTGGTCCAGATCGGAACATGTATGACAGAATGAGAGGCAATAAGATTTTCATGGCGAGTCATCGAAATTCGCCATGGCGCCACGGCCTCATAGTATTGTGAAAACTCAAAAGCTCCGCAATTTAACATGGCACAAGGGTGTAGTTGACACTGTCCAAATTTGAAGTTCATAGGACCAAATCCCAAGGAGGAGTTCGTTAAAGTACAAGGCATGGAAACGGTAAAATCAGAGCCAAAATGTCACCTTCAATCCAAAATGGCGGACTTCCTGTTGGGTTTAGGACATTGCCATAATAGACTTTTTTGTTCGACTCTGAACGTTATATAGGTGTACCGACTTTCAAACTTGTAGGCCATACCCATACCGGGGGCTCGCGTTTTTCATTTTTCTAGGTGGCGCTACTGAGCTAATTTTCCCTGGCCATGTCTGAGAACATTAAAATACGTAAATTTTCACCAGACCTGACGCGTGTGCAAAATTTCATGAGTTTTCGAGCATGTTTAGGCCCTCAAACGGCCAATTCATTTGCCGAAATAATAATAATAATAATTAAAGCTGCAAGCAGCGTTATGAGGGCCCTCGCACCCCGGCGTGTCGAGCCACGCCCAACACCTAAAACCAGCACGTCCGATGTGATGTCACATTGATGGAATTCATGCATTTAACCACCAGCTAACAATTCAACTCATTCATTCATGATTAGTTAGTCGTTCCACTAGGTGGCGCTCTAACCATTATGTACAAATGGCATAACAAACACTTCCAAGCTCGAGTCTCATCACACCTGAGACGTTTGGGAGAGATTGGACATTGTGTTTTTGAGTGACAGCAGATTACTGCTTTTTGGCGAGTGATTCAAACTCTAAGTGCCACCATAACCACCCCGTTTCCCTGGACGTAAAAAGCTTCGCAATTTAACATCACAAAGGTCTTTAGATTCCACACACTGGAGAATGGTTCAATATGATGAAATCCCTTGGAGGAGTTCGTCAAAGTATGAAGCCTGAAAAGAGGGGAAAATGTCGCCAAAATTACACATTAATTTTAAAATGGCTGACTTCCTGTTGGATTTGGGATATTGCTCCAAGAGACTTTTTTGTACATCTTGATATTTTCCATAAGCTTACCAGGTTTCAGACTCATAGATGAAACACAGAGCTGGGGCTGATGTTTTGAAATTTTGTAGGGGGCGCTGTGGAGCAATTTCGCGCTATTCAATGAAAATGATCACATGACAACAAAGCCTACATCCATTTGGAGGTGTGTGCCAAATTTCAAGCCTCTATAAACTTTCCAAGCCCCTCAAAAGCCACTTCATCTTTCATGGTGAACCGCGTTGCCACCAGGGTGCGCCGTTCAGTTTAAAGTCACAATTTTTGCACTGAAGCATCACGAGGGACTGATGGTGATATTCACCGCTTTTGAGGTGGCCAAGATGAATCTGTGAAAATCAGTACAACAAAATTAAAGCCATGACATTTCCTGTTGCCACTAGGTGGCGCTATCTGTATTTCCGACAATGGGCACATCAATCTGTTCAGGGCGGGTCTGACATCATGCCTGTAAAGTCTGGTACTGATCAGACTGGATTTCATTGAGTTATACTAATTTGTTTCTTCATGGCGTGACATTAAAGTTCGCCACGCCGCTGGGGTCACACCCTTTTGCGAAAAGTCACAGTTTTCACTGTAACCCAAGACCAACTGCTTAAGGCTTTTCTGGAGAAATTTGAGGCTGCAGATGTCACCCATCACTATACTGTACCCCAAAGTGTAAAACATGACATTTCCTGTTCCCACTAGGTGGCGCTGTCCCTTATGTCAAATATGGCAGTTGAAATATGTTCAGGGGTGGAGCCTTATCATATGTGTGCTCTTTGGTCAAGGTCAGAAAATGTATGACAAAATGAGAGGCAATAAGATTTTCATGGCGAGTCATCGAAATTCGCCATGGCGCCACGGCCTCATAGTATTGTGAAAACTCAAAAGCTCCGCAATTTAACATGGCACAAGGGTGTAGTTGACACTGTCCAAATTTGAAGCTTATAGGACCAAATCCCAAGGAGGAGTTCGTTAAAGTTCGAGGCATGGAAACGGTAAAATCAGAGCCAAAATGTCACCTTCAATCCAAAATGGCGGACTTCCTGTTGGGTTTAGGACATTGCCATAATAGACTTTTTTGTTCCACTCTGAAAGTTATATAGGTGTACCGACTTTCAAACATGTAGGTCATACCCATACCGGGGGCTCGCGTTTTTCATTTTTCTAGGTGGCGCTACTGAGCTAATTTTCCCTGGCCATGTCTGAGAACATTAAAATACGTAAATTTTCACCAGACCTGACGCGTGTGCAAAATTTCATGAGTTTTCGAGCATGTTTAGGCCCTCAAACGGCCAATTCATTTGCCGAAATAATAATAATAATAATAATAAACAGAGCAATTACAATAGGGCCTTCGCACTGTCAGTGCTCGGGCCCTAATTAAAGCTGCAAGCAGCGTTATGAGGGCCCTCGCACCCCCGGCGTGTCGAGCCATGCCCAACACCTGAAACCAGCATGTCCGATCTGATGTCACATTGATGGAATTCATGCATTTAACCACCAGTTAACATTTCATTTGGTTCAACCATGAGTATAGTCGTCCCACTAGGTGGCTCTCTAACCATTATAGACAAAGGGCATAACAAACATTTCCGAGCTCGAGTCTCATCACGCCTGTGACCTTTGGGAGAGATTGGACTTTGTGTCTTTGAGTGACAGCATATTACTGCTTTTTGGCGAGTGATTGAAACTCCACGTGCCGCCATGACCACCCCGTTTCCTTGAACGTAAAAAGCTTCGCAATTTAACATCACAAAGGTCTTTAGATTCCACACACTGGAGAATGGTTCAATATGATGAAATCCCTTGGAGGAGTTCGTCAAAGTATGAAGCCTGAAAAGAGGGGAAAATGTTGCCAAAATTACACATTAATTTTAAAATGGCTGACTTCCTGTTGGATTTGGGATATTGCTCCAAGAGACTTTTTTGTACATCTTGATATCTCCTATAAGCCTACCAGGTTTCAGATTCATACATAAAACACAGAGCAGGGGCTGTGGTTTTGAAATTTTGTAGGGGGCGCTGTGGAGCAATTTCGCGCTATTCAATGAAAATGATCACATGCCAACAAAGCCTTCATCCATTTGGAGGTGTGTGCCAAATTTCAAGCCTCTATAAACTTGCCAAGACCCTCAAAAGCCACTTCATCTTTCATGTTGAACAGCGTTGCCACCAGGGTGCGCCGTTCAGTTTAAACTCACAATTTTTGCACTGAAGCATCACGAGGGACTGATGGTGATATTCACCGCTTTTGAGGTGGCCAAGATGAACCTGTGAAAATCAGTACAACAAAATTAAAGCCATGACATTTCCTGTTGCCACTAGGTGGCGCTGTCCGTATTTCCGACAATGGGCACATCAATCTGTTCAGGGCGGGTCTGACATCATGCCTGTAAAGTCTGGTACTGATCAGACTGGATTTCATTGAGTTATACTAATTTGTTTCTTCATGGCGTGACATCAAAGTTCGCCATGCTGCTGGGGTCACACCCTTTCGCGAAAACTCACAGTTTTCACTGTTACCCAAGACCAACTCCTTAAGGCTTTCCTGGAGAAATTTGAGGCTGCAGATGTCACCCTTCACTATACTGTACCCCAAAGTGTAAAACATGACATTTCCTGTTCCCACTAGGTGGCGCTGTCCTTGAGGTCAAATATGGCAGTTGAAATATGTTCAGGGGTGGAGCCTTATCATATGTGTGCTCTTTGGTCCAGATTGGAACATGTATGACAGAATGAGAGGCAATAAGATTTTCATGGCGAGTCATCGAAATTCGCCATGGCGCCACGGCCTCATAGTATTGTGAAAACTCAAAAGCTCCGCAATTTAACATGGCACAAGGGTGTAGTTGACACTGTCCAAATTTGAAGCTTATACGACCAAATCCCAAGGAGGAGTTCGTTAAAGTACAAGGCATGGAAACGGTAAAATCAGAGCCAAAATGTCACCTTCAATCCAAAATGGCGGACTTCCTGTTGGGTTTGCGTCAATGGGCCCACAGACTTTTTTGTTCGTCTTGGCATGATACACATGTGTGCCAAATTTCATACATGTAGCTGAAACGATGTGGTCGTAGGGCTGCATTTAACAAGGCATAGGTGGCGCTCTAGAGCCATTTCCCAGTGCTCATATGTAAAACCATTAAAATACGTAAATTTTCACCAGACCTGACGCGTGCGCAAAATTTCCAGAGTTTTCGAGCATGTTTAGGCCCTCAAAAGGCCGATTCATTTGCCGAAATAATAATAATAATAATAATTAAAGCTGCAAGCAGCGTTATGAGGGCCCTCGCACCCCCGGCACGTCGAGCCACTGCCAACACCTCAAACCGGCACGTCCGATGTGATGTCACATTGATGGAATTCATGCTTTTAATCACCAGCTAACATTTCATCTTATTCAACCAGGATTATAGTCATGCCACTAGGTGGCGCTCTAACCATTATTGACAAATAGCATAACAAACATTTCCAAGCTCGAGTCTCATCACACCTGCGACCTTTGGGAGAGATTGGACATTGTGTTTTTTAGTGACAGCAGATTACTGCTTTTTGCGAGTGATTGAAACTCTACGTGCCGCCATGACCACCCCGTTTCCCTGAACGGAAAAAGCTTCGCAATTTAACATCACAAAGGTCTTTAGATTCTACACACTGAAGAATGCTTCAATATGATGAAATCCCTTGGAGGAGTTCGTCAAAGTATGAGGCCTGAAAAGGGGGGAAAATGTCATCAAAATTACACATTAATTTTAAAATGGCTGACTTCCTGTTGGATTTGGGATATTGCTCCAAGAGACTTTTTTGTACATCTTGATATCTTACACAAGCTTACCAAGTGTCAGACTCATAGATGAAACACAGAGCAGGGGCTGATGTTTTGAAATATTGTAGGGGGCGCTGTGGAGCCATTTTGCGCTATTCAAGGAAAATGGTTACATAACAACAATGCCTTCATCCATTTGGAGGTGTGTGCCAAATTTCAAGCCTCTATAAACTTTCCAAGCCCCTCAAAAGCCACTTCATCTTTCATGGTGAACCGCGTTGCCACCAGGGTGCGCCGTTCAGTTTAAAGTCACAATTTTTGCACTGAAGCATCACGAGGGACTGATGTTGATATTCACCGCTTTTGAGGTGGCCACGATCAACCTGTGAAAATCAGTACAACAAAATTAAAGCCATGACATTTCCTGTTGCCATTAGGTGGCGCTGTCCGTATTTCCGACAATGGGCACATCAATCTGTTCAGGGCGGGTCTGCCATCATGCCTGTAAAGTCTGGTACTGATCAGACTGGATTTCATTGAGTTATACTAATTTGTTTATTCATGGCGTGACATCAAAGTTCGCCATGCTGCTGGGGTCACACCCTTTTGCGAAAAGTCACAGTTTTCACTGTAACCCAAGACCAACTCCTTAAGGCTTTCCTGGAGAAATTTGAGGCTGCAGATGTCACCCATCACTATACTGTACCCCAAAGTGTAAAACATGACATTTCCTGTTCCCACTAGGTGGCGCTGTCCTTGATGTCAAATATGGCAGTTGAAATATGTTCAGGGGTGGAGCCTTATCATATGTGTGCTCTTTGGTCCAGATCGGAACATGTATGACAAAATGAGAGGCAATAAGATTTTCATGGCGAGTCATCGAAATTCGCCATGGCGCCACGGCCTCATAGTATTGTGAAAACTCAAAAGCTCCGCAATTTAACATGGCACAAGGGTGTAGTTGGCACTGACCAAATATGAAGGTTATGAAATCAAACCCCAAGGAGGAGTTCGTCAAAGTTCGAGGCATGGAAATGGTAAAATCAGAGCCAAAATGTCACCTTCAATCCAAAATGGCGGACTTCCTGTTGGGTTTAGGACATTGCCATAATAGACTTTTTTGTTCGACTCTGAACATTATATAGGTGTACCGACTTTCAAACATGTAGGTCATACCCATACCGGGGGCTCGCGTTTTTCATTTTTCTAGGTGGCGCTACTGAGCTAATTTTCCCTGGCCATGTCTGAGAACATTAAAATACGTAAATTTTCACCAGACCTGACGCGTGTGCAAAATTTCATGAGTTTTCGAGCATGTTTAGGCCCTCAAACGGCCAATTCATTTGCCGAAATAATAATAATAATAATAATAATAATAATAAACAGAGCAATTACAATAGGGCCTTCGCACTGTCAGTGCTCGGGCCCTAATTAAAGCTGCAAGCAGCGTTATGAGGGCCCTCGCACCCCCGGCGTGTCGAGCCACGCCCAACACCTAAAACCAGCACATCCGATGTGATGTCACATTGATGGAATTCATGCATTTAACCACCAGCTAACATTTCAACTCATTCATTCATGATTTGTTAGTCGTTCCACTAGGTGGCGCTCTAACCCTTATGCACAAATGGCATAACAAACATTTCCGAGCTCGAGTCTCATCACGCCTGCGACCTTTGGGAGAGATTGGACTTTGTGTCTTTGAGTGACAGCAGATTACTGCTTTTTGGCGAGTGATTGAAACTCCACGTGCCGCCATGACCACCCCGTTTCCTTGAACGTAAAAAGCTTCGCAATTTAACATCACAAAGGTCTTTAGATTCCACACACTGGAGAATGGTTCAATATGATGAAATCCCTTGGAGGAGTTCGTCAAAGTATGAAGCCTGAAAAGAGGGGAAAATGTCGCCAAAATTGCACATTAATTTTAAAATGGCTGACTTCCTGTTGGATTTTGGATATTGCTCCAAGAGACTTTTTTGTACATCTTGATATCTCCTATAAGCTTACCAGGTTTCAGACTCATACATAAAACACAGAGCTGGGGCTGTGGTTTTGAAATTTTGTAGGGGGCGCTGTGGAGCCATTTCGCGCTATTCAATAAAAATGATCACATGACAACAAAGCCTTCATCCATTTGGAGGGGTGTGCTAAATTTAAAGCCTCTATATACTTTCCAAGCCCCTCAAAAGCCACTTCATCTTTCATGGTGGACCGCGTTGCCACCAGGGTGCGCCGTTCAGTTTAAAGTCACAATTTTTGCACTGAAGCATCACGAGGGACTGATGTTGATATTCACCGCTTTTGAGGTGGCCACGATGAACCTGTGAAAATCAGTACAACAAAATTAAAGCCATGACATTTCCTGTTGCCACTAGGTGGCGCTGTACGTATTCCCGACAATGGGCACATCAATCTGTTCAGGGCAGGTCTGACATCATGCCTGTAAAGTCTGGTACTGAACAGACTGGATTTCATTGAGTTATACTAATTTGTTTCTTCATGGCGTGACATTAAAGTTCGCCATGCTGCTGGGGTCACACCCTTTTGCGAAAAGTCACAGTTTTCACTGTAACCCAAGACCAACTCCTTAAGGCTTTCCTGGAGAAATTTGAGGCTGCAGGTGTCACCCATCACAATACTGTACCCCAAAGTGTAAAACATGACATTTCCTGTTCCCACTAGGTGGCGCTGTCCCTGGTGTCAAATATGGCAGTTGAAATATGTTCAGGGGTGGAGCCTTATCATATGTGTTCACTTTGGTCAAGGTCAGAAAATGTATGACAAAATGAGAGGCAATAAGATTTTCATGGCGAGTCATCGAAATTCGCCATGGCGCCACGGCCTCATAGTATTGTGAAAACTCAAAAGCTCCGCAATTTAACATGGCCCAGGTGTGTAGTTGACACTGACCAAAGATGAAGCTTATACAACCAAATCCCAAGGAGGAGTTCGCAAAAGTTCGAGGCATGGAAATGGCAAAATTAGAGCCAAAATGTCACCTTCTCTTCCAAATGGCGGACTTCCTGTTGGGTTTGCATCAATGGGCCCACAGACTTTTTTGTTCGACTCGGCATGATACACATGTGTGCCAAATTTCATACATGTAGCTGAAACGATGTGGTCGTAGGGCTGCATTTAACAAGGCATAGGTGGCGCTGTAGAGCCATTTCCCAGTGCTCATATGTAAAACCATTAAAATACAAAATTTTTCACCAGACCTGGCATGTGTGCAAAATTTCATGAGTTTTCGAGCATGTTTAGGCCCTCAAACGGCCAATTCATTTGCCGAAATAATAATAATAATAATAATAAACAGAGCAATTACAATAGGGCCTTCGCACTGTCAGTGCTCGGGCCCTAATAAACAGAGCAATTACAATAGGGCCTTCGCACTGTCAGTGCTCGGGCCCTAATAAACAGAGCAATTACAATAGGGCCTTCGCACTGTCAGTGCTCGGGCCCTAATAATTAAAGCTGCAAGCAGCGTTATGAGGGCCCTCGCACCCCCGGCGCGTCGAGCCACGCCCAACACCTAAAACCAGCACCTCCGATCTGATGTCACATTGATGGAATTCATGCATTTAACCACCACCTAACATTTCAACTCATTCATTCATGATTAGTTAGTCGTTCCACTAGGTGGCACTCTAACCATTATGTACAAATGGAATAACAAACATTTCCGAGCTCGAGTCTCATCACGCCTATGAGCTTTGGGAGAGATTGGACATTGTGTCTTTGAGTGACAGCAGATTACTGCTTTTTGGCGAGTGATTGAAACTCTACGTGCCGCCATGACCACCCCGTTTCCCTGAACGTAAAAAGCTTCGCAATTTAACATCACAAAGGTCTTTAGATTCCACAGACTGGAGATTGGTTCAATATGATGAAATCCCTTGGAGGAGTTCGTCAAAGAATCATGCCTGAAAAGCGGGGAAAATGTTGCCAAAATTGCACATTAATTTTAAAATGGCTGACTTCCTGTTGGATTTGGGATATTGCTCCAAGAGACTTTTTTGTACATCTTGATATCTCCTATAAGCTTAGCAGGTTTCAGACTCATACATAAAACACAGAGCAGGGGCTGATATTTTGAAATATTGTAGGGGGCGCTGTGGAGCCATTTCGCGCTATTCAATGAAAATGATCACATGACAGCAAAGCCTTCATCACATTGGAGGTGTGTGCCAAATTTAAAGCCTCTATAAACTTTCCAAGCCCCTCAAAAGCCACTTCATCTTTCATGTTGAACCGTGTTGCCACCAGGGTGCGCCGTTCAGTTTAAAGTCACAATTTTTGCACTGAAGCATCACGAGGGACTGATGGTGATATTCACCGCTTTTGAGGTGGCCACGATGAACCTGTGAAAATCAGTACAACAAAATTAAAGCCATGACATTTCCTGTTGCCACTAGGTGGCGCTGTCCGTATTTCCGACAATGGGCACATCAATCTGTTCAGGGCGGGTCTGACATCATGCCTGTAAAGTCTGGTACTGATCAGACTGGATTTCATTGAGTTATACTAATTTGTTTCTTCATGGCGTGACATCAAAGTTCGCCATGCTGCTGGGGTCACACCCTTTCGCGAAAACTCACAGTTTTCACTGTAACCCAAGACCAACTCCTTAAGGCTTTTCTGGAGAAATTTGAGGCTGCAGATGTCACCCATCACTATACTGTACCCCAAAGTGTAAAACATAACATTTCCTGTTCCCACTAGGTGGCGCTGTCCTTGAGGTCAAATATGGCAGTTGAAATATGTTCAGGGGTGGAGCCTTATCATATGTGTTCACTTTGGTCAAGGTCAGAAAATGTATGACAAAATGAGAGGCAATAAGATTTTCATGGCGAGTCATCGAAATTCGCCATGGCGCCACGGCCTCATAGTATTGTGAAAACTCAAAAGCTCCGCAATTTAACATGGCACAAGGGTGTAGTTGACACTGACCAAATATGAAGGTTATGAAATCAAACCCCAAGGAGGAGTTCGCAAAAGTTCGAGGCATGGAAATGGCAAAATTAGAGCCAAAATGTCACCTTCTCTTCCAAATGGCGGACTTCCTGTTGGGTTTGCGTCAATGGGCCCACAGACTTTTTTGTTCGTCTTGGCATGATACACATGTGTGCCAAATTTCATACATGTAGCTCAAACCATGTGGTCGTAGGGCTGCATTTAACAAGGCATAGGTGGCGCTCTAGAGCCATTTCCCAGTGCTCATATGTAAAACCATTAAAATACAAAATTTTTCACCAGACCTGGCATGTGTGCAAAATTTCATGAGTTTTTGAGCATGTTTAGGCCCTCAAAAAGGCCCTTGTTTCGCCTGAATAATAATAATAATAATTAAAGCTGCAAGCAGCGTTATGAGGGCCCTCGCACCCCCGGCACGTCGAGCCACTGCCAACACCTCAAACCGGCACGTCCGATGTGATGTCACATTGATGGATTTCATGCTTTTAATCACCAGCTAACATTTCATCTTATTCAACCAGGATTATAGTCATGCCACTAGGTGGCGCTCTAACCATTATTGACAAATAGCATAACAAACATTTCCAAGCTCGAGTCTCATCACACCTGCGACCTTTGGGAGAGATTGGACATTGTGTTTTTAGTGACAGCAGATTACTGCTTTTTGCGAGTGATTGAAACTCTACGTGTCGCCATGACCACCCCGTTTCCCTGAACGGAAAAAGCTTCGCAATTTAACATCACAAAGGTCTTTAGATTCTACACACTGAAGAATGCTTCAATATGATGAAATCCCTTGGAGGAGTTCGTCAAAGTATGAGGCCTGAAAAGGGGGGAAAATGTCATCAAAATTACACATTAATTTTAAAATGGCTGACTTCCTGTTGGATTTGGGATATTGCTCCAAGAGACTTTTTTGTACATCTTGATATCTTACACAAGCTTACCAAGTGTCAGACTCATAGATGAAACACAGAGCAGGGGCTGATGTTTTGAAATATTGTAGGGGGCGCTGTGGAGCCATTTTGCGCTATTCAAGGAAAATGGTTACATAACAACAATGCCTTCATCCATTTGGAGGTGTGTGCCAAATTTCAAGCCTCTATAAACTTTCCAAGCCCCTCAAAAGCCACTTCATCTTTCATGATGAACCGCGTTGCCACCAGGGTGCGCCGTTCAGTTTAAAGTCACAATTTTTGCACTGAAGCATCACGAGGGACTGATGGTGATATTCACCGCTTTTGAGGTGGCCACGATCAACCTGTGAAAATCAGTACAACAAAGTTAAAGCCATGACATTTCCTGTTGCCACTAGGTGGCGCTGTCCGTATTTCCGACAATGGGCACATCAATCTGTTCAGGGCGGGTCTGACATCATGCCTGTAAAGTCTGGTACTGATCAGACTGGATTTCATTGAGTTATACTAATTTGTTTCTTCATGGCGTGACATCAAAGTTCGCCATGCTGCTGGGGTCACACCCTTTCGCGAAAACTCACAGTTTTCACTGTAACCCAAGACCAACTCCTTAAGGCTTTCCTGGAGAAATTTGAGGCTGCAGATGTCACCCATCACTATACTGTACCCCAAAGTGTAAAACATGACATTTCCTGTTCCCACTAGGTGGCGCTGGCCCTTATGTCAAATATGGCAGTTGAAATATGTTCAGGGGTGGAGCCTTATCATATGTGTTCACTTTGGTCAAGGTCAGAAAATGTATGACAAAATGAGAGGCAATAAGATTTTCATGGCGAGTCATCGAAATTCGCCATGGCGCCACGGCCTCATAGTATTGTGAAAACTCAAAAGCTCCGCAATTTAACATGGCACAAGGGTGTAGTTGACACTGTCCAAATTTGAAGTTTATAGGACCAAATCCCAAGGAGGAGTTCGTTAAAGTTCGAGGCATGGAAATGGCAAAATTAGAGCCAAAATGTCACCTTCTCTTCCAAATGGCGGACTTCCTGTTGGGTTTGCGTCAATGGGCCCACAGACTTTTTTGTTCGTCTTGGAATGATACACATGTGTGCCAAATTTCATACATGTAGCTCAAACCATGTGGTCGTAGGGCTGCATTTAACAAGGCATAGGTGGCGCTCTAGAGCCATTTCCCAGTGCTCATAAGTAAAACCATTAAAATACAAAATTTTTCACCAGACCTGGCATGTGTGCAAAATTTCATGAGTTTTTGAGCATGTTTAGGCCCTCAAAAAGGCCCTTGTTTGGGGTGAATAATAATAATAATAATAATAATAATAATAATAATAATAATAAGAAACGGAGCAGATACAATAGGGCCTTCGCACTCTCGGTGCTCGGGCCCTAATAATTAAAGCTGCAAGCAGCGTTATGAGGGCCCTCGCACCCCCGGCGTGTCGAGCCACGCCCAACACCTAAAACCAGCACATCCGATGTGATGTCACATTGATGGAATTCATGCATTTAACCACCAGCTAACATTTCAACTCATTCATTCATGATTTGTTAGTCGTTCCACTAGGTGGCGCTCTAACCCTTATGCACAAATGGCATAACAAACATTTCCGAGCTCGAGTCTCATCACGCCTGCGACCTTTGGGAGAGATTGGACTTTGTGTCTTTGAGTGACAGCAGATTACTGCTTTTTGGCGAGTGATTGAAACTCCACGTGCCGCCATGACCACCCCGTTTCCTTGAACGTAAAAAGCTTCGCAATTTAACATCACAAAGGTCTTTAGATTCCACACACTGGAGAATGGTTCAATATGATGAAATCCCTTGGAGGAGTTCGTCAAAGTATGAAGCCTGAAAAGAGGGGAAAATGTCGCCAAAATTGCACATTAATTTTAAAATGGCTGACTTCCTGTTGGATTTTGGATATTGCTCCAAGAGACTTTTTTGTACATCTTGATATCTCCTATAAGCTTACCAGGTTTCAGACTCATACATAAAACACAGAGCTGGGGCTGTGGTTTTGAAATTTTGTAGGGGGCGCTGTGGAGCCATTTCGCGCTATTCAATAAAAATGATCACATGACAACAAAGCCTTCATCCATTTGGAGGGGTGTGCTAAATTTAAAGCCTCTATATACTTTCCAAGCCCCTCAAAAGCCACTTCATCTTTCATGGTGGACCGCGTTGCCACCAGGGTGCGCCGTTCAGTTTAAAGTCACAATTTTTGCACTGAAGCATCACGAGGGACTGATGTTGATATTCACCGCTTTTGAGGTGGCCACGATGAACCTGTGAAAATCAGTACAACAAAATTAAAGCCATGACATTTCCTGTTGCCACTAGGTGGCGCTGTACGTATTCCCGACAATGGGCACATCAATCTGTTCAGGGCAGGTCTGACATCATGCCTGTAAAGTCTGGTACTGAACAGACTGGATTTCATTGAGTTATACTAATTTGTTTCTTCATGGCGTGACATTAAAGTTCGCCATGCTGCTGGGGTCACACCCTTTTGCGAAAAGTCACAGTTTTCACTGTAACCCAAGACCAACTCCTTAAGGCTTTCCTGGAGAAATTTGAGGCTGCAGGTGTCACCCATCACAATACTGTACCCCAAAGTGTAAAACATGACATTTCCTGTTCCCACTAGGTGGCGCTGTCCCTGGTGTCAAATATGGCAGTTGAAATATGTTCAGGGGTGGAGCCTTATCATATGTGTTCACTTTGGTCAAGGTCAGAAAATGTATGACAAAATGAGAGGCAATAAGATTTTCATGGCGAGTCATCGAAATTCGCCATGGCGCCACGGCCTCATAGTATTGTGAAAACTCAAAAGCTCCGCAATTTAACATGGCCCAGGTGTGTAGTTGACACTGACCAAAGATGAAGCTTATACAACCAAATCCCAAGGAGGAGTTCGCAAAAGTTCGAGGCATGGAAATGGCAAAATTAGAGCCAAAATGTCACCTTCTCTTCCAAATGGCGGACTTCCTGTTGGGTTTGCATCAATGGGCCCACAGACTTTTTTGTTCGACTCGGCATGATACACATGTGTGCCAAATTTCATACATGTAGCTGAAACGATGTGGTCGTAGGGCTGCATTTAACAAGGCATAGGTGGCGCTGTAGAGCCATTTCCCAGTGCTCATATGTAAAACCATTAAAATACAAAATTTTTCACCAGACCTGGCATGTGTGCAAAATTTCATGAGTTTTCGAGCATGTTTAGGCCCTCAAACGGCCAATTCATTTGCCGAAATAATAATAATAATAATAATTAAAGCTGCAAGCAGCGTTATGAGGGCCCTCGCACCCCGGCGTGTCGAGCCACGCCCAACACCTGAAACCAGCACGTCCGATGTGATGTCACATTGATGGAATTCATGCATTTAACCACCAGCTAACATTTCATTTGGTTCAACCATGAGTATAGTCGTCCCACTAGGTGGCGCTCTAACCATTATAGACAAAGGGCATAACAAACATTTCCGAGCTCGAGTCTCATCACGCCTGCGACCTTTGGGAGAGATTGGACTTTGTGTCTTTGAGTGACAGCATATTACTGCTTTTTGGCGAGTGATTGAAACTCCACGTGCCGCCATGACCACCCCGTTTCCTTGAACGTAAAAAGCTTCGCAATTTAACATCACAAAGGTCTTTAGATTCCACACACTGGAGAATGGTTCAATATGATGAAATCCCTTGGAGGAGTTCGTCAAAGTATGAAGCCTGAAAAGAGGGGAAAATGTCGCCAAAATTGCACATTAATTTTAAAATGGCTGACTTCCTGTTGGATTTGGGATATTGCTCCAAGAGACTTTTTTGTACATCTTGATATTTTCCATAAGCTTACCAGGTTTCAGACTCATAGATGAAACACAGAGCAGGGGCTGTTGTTTTGAAATTTTGAAGGGGGCGCTGTGGAGCAATTTCGCGCTATTCAATGAAAATGATCACATGACAACAAAGCCTACATCCATTTGGAGGTGTGTGCCAAATTTCAAGCCTCTATAAACTTTCCAAGCCCCTCAAAAGCCACTTCATCTTTCATGGTGAACCGCGTTGCCACCAGGGTGCGCCGTTCAGTTTAAAGTCACAATTTTTGCACTGAAGCATCACGAGGGACTGATGTTGATATTCACCGCTTTTGAGGTGGCCACGATGAACCTGTGAAAATCAGTACAACAAAATTAAAGCCATGACATTTCCTGTTGCCACTAGGTGGCGCTGTCCGTATTTCCGACAATGGGCACATCAATCTGTTCAGGGCGGGTCTGACATCATGCCTGTAAAGTCTGGTACTGATCAGACTGGATTTCATTGAGTTAGACTAATTTGTTTCTTCATGGCGTGACATCAAAGTTCGCCATGCCGCTGGGGTCACACCCTTTTGCGAAAACTCACAGTTTTCACTGTAACCCAAGACCAACTCCTTAAGGCTTTCCTGGAGAAATTTGAGGCTGCAGATGTCACCCATCACAATACTGTACCCCAAAGTGTAAAACATGACATTTCCTGTTCCCACTAGGTGGCGCTGTCCCTGATGTAAAATATGGCAGTTGAAATATGTTCATGGGTGGAGCCTTATCATATGTGTTCACTTTGGTCAAGGTCAGAAAATCTATGACAGAATGAGAGGCAATAAGATTTTCATGGCGAGTCATCGAAATTCGCCGTGGCGCCACGGCCTCATGGTATTGTGAAAACTCAAAAGCTCCGCAATTTGACATGGCACAAGGGTGTAGTTGACACTGACCAAATATGAAGGTTATGAAATCAAACCCCAAGGAGGAGTTCGCAAAAGTTCGAGGCATGGAAATGGCAAAATTAGAGCCAAAATGTCACCTTCAATCCAAAATGGCGGACTTCCTGTTGGGTTTAGGACATTGCCATAATAGACTTTTTTGTTCGACTCTGTACGTTATATAGGTGTACCGACTTTCAAACATGTAGGTCATACCCATACCGGGGGCTCGCGTTTTTCATTTTTCTAGGTGGCGCTACTGAGCTAATTTTCCCTGGCCATGTCTGAGAACATTAAAATACGTAAATTTTCACCAGACCTGACGCGTGTGCAAAATTTCATGAGTTTTCGAGCATGTTTAGGCCCTCAAACGGCCAATTCATTTGCCGAAATAATAATAATAATAATAATAATAATAAACAGAGCAATTACAATAGGGCCTTCGCACTGTCAGTGCTCGGGCCCTAATAAACAGAGCAATTACAATAGGGCCTTCGCACTGTCAGTGCTCGGGCCCTAATTAAAGCTGCAAGCAGCGTTATGAGGGCCCTCGCACCCTGGCGTGTCGAGCCACGCCCAACACCTAAAACCAGCACCTCCGATCTGACGTTTGGGAGAGATTGGACATTGTGTTTTTGAGTGACAGCAGATTACTGCTTTTTGGCGAGTGATTCAAACTCTAAGTGCCACCATAACCACCCCGTTTCACTGAACGTAAAAAGCTTCGCAATTTAACATCACAAAGGTCTTTAGATTCCACACACTGGAGATTGGTTCAATATGATGAAATCCCTTGGAGGAGTTCGTCAAAGAACGATGCCTGAAAAGAGGGGAAAATGTTGCCAAAATTGCACATTAATTTTAAAATGGCTGACTTCCTGTTGGATTTGGGATATTGCTCCAAGAGACTTTTTTGTACATCTTGATATCTCCTATAAGCTTACCAGGTTTCAGACTCATACATAAAACACAGAGCAGGGGCTGTGGTTTTGAAATTTTGTAGGGGGCGCTGTGGAGCAATTTCGCGCTATTCAATGAAAATGATCACATGCCAACAAAGCCTTCATCCATTTGGAGGTGTGTGCCAAATTTCAAGCCTCTATAAACTTGCCAAGACCCTCAAAAGCCACTTCATCTTTCATGTTGAACAGCGTTGCCACCAGGGTGCGCCGTTCAGTTTAAAGTCACAATTTTTGCACTGAAGCATCACGAGGGACTGATGGTGATATTCACCGCTTTTGAGGTGGCCACGATGAACCTGTGAAAATCAGTACAACAAAATTAAAGCCATGACATTTCCTGTTGCCACTAGGTGGCGCTGTCCGTATTTCCGACAATGGGCACATCAATCTGTTCAGGGCGGGTCTGACATCATGCCTGTAAAGTCTGGTACTGATCAGACTGGATTTCATTGAGTTATACTAATTTGTTTCTTCATGGCGTGACATCAAAGTTCGCCACGCCGCTGGGGTCACACCCTTTTGCGAAAAGTCACAGTTTTCACTGTAACCCAAGACCAACTCCTTAAGGCTTTCCTGGAGAAATTTGAGGCTGCAGATGTCACCCATCACTATACTGTACCCCAAAGTGTAAAACATGACATTTCCTGTTCCCACTAGGTGGCGCTGTCCTTGATGTCAAATATGGCAGTTGAAATATGTTCAGGGGTGGAGCCTTATCATATGTGTGCTCTTTGGTCCAGATCGGAACATGTATGACAGAATGAGAGGCAATAAGATTTTCATGGCGAGTCATCGAAATTCGCCATGGCGCCACGGCCTCATAGTATTGTGAAAACTCAAAAGCTCCGCAATTTAACATGGCACAAGGGTGTAGTTGACACTGTCCAAATTTGAAGTTTATAGGACCAAATCCCAAGGAGGAGTTCGTTAAAGTACAAGGCATGGAAACGGTAAAATCAGAGCCAAAATGTCACCTTCAATCCAAAATGGCGGACTTCCTGTTGGGTTTAGGACATTGCCATAATAGACTTTTTTGTTCGACTCTGAACATTATATAGGTGTACCGACTTTCAAACATGTAGGTCATACCCATACCGGGGGCTCGCGTTTTTCATTTTTCTAGGTGGCGCTACTGAGCTAATTTTCCCTGGCCATGTCTGAGAACATTAAAATACGTAAATTTTCACCAGACCTGACGCGTGTGCAAAATTTCATGAGTTTTCGAGCATGTTTAGGCCCTCAAACGGCCAATTCATTTGCCGAAATAATAATAATAATAATAATAATAAACAGAGCAATTACAATAGGGCCTTCGCACTGTCAGTGCTCGGGCCCTAATTAAAGCTGCAAGCAGCGTTATGAGGGCCCTCGCACCCCGGCGTGTCGAGCCACGCCCAACACCTAAAACCAGCACGTCCGATGTGATGTCACATTGATGGAATTCATGCATTTAACCACCAGCTAACAATTCAACTCATTCATTCATGATTAGTTAGTCGTTCCACTAGGTGGCGCTCTAACCATTATGTACAAATGGCATAACAAACACTTCCAAGCTCGAGTCTCATCACACCTGAGAGCTTTGGGAGAGATTGGACATTGTGTTTTTGAGTGACAGCAGATTACTGCTTTTTGGCGAGTGATTCAAACTCTAAGTGCCACCATAACCACCCCGTTTCCCTGGACGTAAAAAGCTTCGCAATTTAACATCACAAAGGTCTTTAGATTCCACACACTGGAGAATGGTTCAATATGATGAAATCCCTTGGAGGAGTTCGTCAAAGTATGAAGCCTGAAAAGAGGGGAAAATGTCGCCAAAATTACACATTAATTTTAAAATGGCTGACTTCCTGTTGGATTTGGGATATTGCTCCAAGAGACTTTTTTGTACATCTTGATATTTTCCATAAGCTTACCAGGTTTCAGACTCATAGATGAAACACAGAGCTGGGGCTGATGTTTTGAAATTTTGTAGGGGGCGCTGTGGAGCAATTTCGCGCTATTCAATGAAAATGATCACATGACAACAAAGCCTACATCCATTTGGAGGTGTGTGCCAAATTTCAAGCCTCTATAAACTTTCCAAGCCCCTCAAAAGCCACTTCATCTTTCATGGTGAACCGCGTTGCCACCAGGGTGCGCCGTTCAGTTTAAAGTCACAATTTTTGCACTGAAGCATCACGAGGGACTGATGGTGATATTCACCGCTTTTGAGGTGGCCAAGATGAATCTGTGAAAATCAGTACAACAAAATTAAAGCCATGACATTTCCTGTTGCCACTAGGTGGCGCTGTCCGTATTTCCGACAATGGGCACATCAATCTGTTCAGGGCGGGTCTGACATCATGCCTGTAAAGTCTGGTACTGATCAGACTGGATTTCATTGAGTTATACTAATTTGTTTCTTCATGGCGTGACATTAAAGTTCGCCACGCCGCTGGGGTCACACCCTTTTGCGAAAAGTCACAGTTTTCACTGTAACCCAAGACCAACTCCTTAAGGCTTTTCTGGAGAAATTTGAGGCTGCAGATGTCACCCATCACTATACTGTACCCCAAAGTGTAAAACATGACATTTCCTGTTCCCACTAGGTGGCGCTGTCCCTTATGTCAAATATGGCAGTTGAAATATGTTCAGGGGTGGAGCCTTATCATATGTGTGCTCTTTGGTCAAGGTCAGAAAATGTATGACAAAATGAGAGGCAATAAGATTTTCATGGCGAGTCATCGAAATTCGCCATGGCGCCACGGCCTCATAGTATTGTGAAAACTCAAAAGCTCCGCAATTTAACATGGCACAAGGGTGTAGTTGACACTGTCCAAATTTGAAGCTTATAGGACCAAATCCCAAGGAGGAGTTCGTTAAAGTTCGAGGCATGGAAACGGTAAAATCAGAGCCAAAATGTCACCTTCAATCCAAAATGGCGGACTTCCTGTTGGGTTTAGGACATTGCCATAATAGACTTTTTTGTTCGACTCTGAAAGTTATATAGGTGTACCGACTTTCAAACATGTAGGTCATACCCATACCGGGGGCTCGCGTTTTTCATTTTTCTAGGTGGCGCTACTGAGCTAATTTTCCCTGGCCATGTCTGGGAAGATTAAAATACGTAAATTTTCACCAGACCTGACGCGTGTGCAAAATTTCATGAGTTTTCGAGCATGTTTAGGCCCTCAAACGGCCAATTCATTTGCCGAAATAATAATAATAATAATAATAATAATAATAAACAGAGCAATTACAATAGGGCCTTCGCACTGTCAGTGCTCGGGCCCTAATTAAAGCTGCAAGCAGCGTTATGAGGGCCCTCGCACCCCCGGCGTGTCGAGCCATGCCCAACACCTGAAACCAGCATGTCCGATCTGATGTCACATTGATGGAATTCATGCATTTAACCACCAGTTAACATTTCATTTGGTTCAACCATGAGTATAGTCGTCCCACTAGGTGGCTCTCTAACCATTATAGACAAAGGGCATAACAAACATTTCCGAGCTCGAGTCTCATCACGCCTGTGACCTTTGGGAGAGATTGGACTTTGTGTCTTTGAGTGACAGCATATTACTGCTTTTTGGCGAGTGATTGAAACTCCACGTGCCGCCATGACCACCCCGTTTCCTTGAACGTAAAAAGCTTCGCAATTTAACATCACAAAGGTCTTTAGATTCCACACACTGGAGAATGGTTCAATATGATGAAATCCCTTGGAGGAGTTCGTCAAAGTATGAAGCCTGAAAAGAGGGGAAAATGTCGCCAAAATTACACATTAATTTTAAAATGGCTGACTTCCTGTTGGATTTGGGATATTGCTCCAAGAGACTTTTTTGTACATCTTGATATTTTCCATAAGCTTACCAGGTTTCAGACTCATAGATGAAACACAGAGCAGGGGCTGTTGTTTTGAAATTTTGTAGGGGGCGCTGTGGAGCCATTTTGCGCTATTCAATGAAAATGATCACATAACAACAAAGCCTTATGCACATTGGAGGTGTGCGCCAAATTTCAAGCCTCTATAAACTTTCCAAGCCCCTTAAAAGCCACTTCATTTTTCATGGTGAACAGCGTTGCCACCAGGGTGCGCCGTTCAGTTTAAAGTCACAATTTTCGCACTGCAGCATCAAGAAGGACTGATGGTGATATTCATCGCTTTTGAGGTGGCCACAATGAACCTGTGAAAATCAGTACAACAAAGTGTAAGACATAACATTTCCTGTTGCCACTAGGTGGCGCTCTTCATATTCCTGACAATGGGCACATCAATCTGTTCAGGGTGGGTCTGACATCATGCCTGTAAAGTCTGGTACTGATCAGACTGGATTTCATTGAGTTATACTAATTTGTTTCTTCATGGCGTGACATCAAAGTTCGCCATGCCGCTGGGGTCACACCCTTTTGCGAAAAGTCACAGTTTTCACTGTAACCCAAGACCAACTCCTTAAGGCTTTCCTGGAGAAATTTGAGGCTGCAGGTGTCACCCATCACTATACTGTACCCCAAAGTGTAAAACATGACATTTCCTGTTCCCACTAGGTGGCGCTGTCCTTGATGTCAAATATGGCAGTTGAAATATGTTCAGGGGTGGAGCCTTATCATATGTGTGCTCTTTGGTCCAGATCAGAACATGTATGACAAAATGAGAGGCAATAAGATTTTCATGGCGAGTCATCGAAATTCGCCATGGCGCCACGGCCTCATAGTATTGTGAAAACTCAAAAGCTCCGCAATTTAACATGGCACAAGGGTGTAGTTGGCACTGACCAAATATGAAGGTTATGAAATCAAACCCCAAGGAGGAGTTCGTCAAAGTTCGAGGCATGGAAATGGTAAAATCAGAGCCAAAATGTCACCTTCAATCCAAAATGGCGGACTTCCTGTTGGGTTTAGGACATTGCCATAATAGACTTTTTTGTTCGACTCTGAACATTATATAGGTGTACCGACTTTCAAACATGTAGGTCATACCCATACCGGGGGCTCGCGTTTTTCATTTTTCTAGGTGGCGCTACTGAGCTAATTTTCCCTGGCCATGTCTGAGAACATTAAAATACGTAAATTTTCACCAGACCTGACGCGTGTGCAAAATTTCATGAGTTTTCGAGCATGTTTAGGCCCTCAAACGGCCAATTCATTTGCCGAAATAATAATAATAATAATAATAATAATAATAAACAGAGCAATTACAATAGGGCCTTCGCACTATCAGTGCTCGGGCCCTAATTAAAGCTGCAAGCAGCGTTATGAGGGCCCTCGCACCCCCGGCGCGTCGAGCCACGCCCAACACCTAAAACCAGCACGTCCGATCTGATGTCACATTGATGGAATTCATGCATTTAACCACCAGCTAACATTTCAACTCATTCATTCATGATTAGTTAGTCGTTCCACTAGGTGGCGCTCTAACCATTATGTACAAATGGCATAACAAACACTTCCGAGCTCGAGTCTAATCACACCTGAGACGTTTGGGAGAGATTGGACTTTGTGTTTTTGAGTGACAGCAGATTACTGCTTTTTGGCGAGTGATTCAAACTCTAAGTGCCGCCATAACCACCCCGTTTCCCTGGACGTAAAAAGCTTCGCAATTTAACATCACAAAGGTCTTTAGATTCCACACACTGGAGAATGGTTCAATATGATGAAATCCCTTGGAGGAGTTCGTCAAAGTATGAAGCCTGAAAAGAGGGGAAAATGTCGCCAAAATTGCACATTAATTTTAAAATGGCTGACTTCCTGTTGGATTTGGGATATTGCTCCAAGAGACTTTTTTGTACATCTTGATATCTCCTATAAGCCTACCAGGTTTCAGATTCATACATAAACCACAGAGCAGGGGCTGATATTTTGAAATATTGTAGGGGGCGCTGTGGAGCCATTTTGCGCTATTCAATGAAAGTGATGACATGACAACAAAGTCTTCATCACATTGGAGGCGTGGGCCAAATTTCAAGCCTCTATAAACTTTCCAAGCCCCTCAAAAGCCACTTCATCTTTCATGGTGGACCGCGTTGCCACCAGGGTGCGCCGTTCAGTTTAAAGTCACAATTTCTGCACTGAAGCATCATGAGGGACTGATGGTGATATTCACCGCTTTTGAGGTGGCCACGATGAACCTGTGAAAATCAGTACAACAAAATTAAAGCCATGACATTTCCTGTTGCCACTAGGTGGCGCTGTCCGTATTTCCGACAATGGGCACATCAATCTGTTCAGGGCGGGTCTGACATCATGCCTGTAAAGTCTGGTACTGATCAGACTGGATTTCATTGAGTTATACTAATTTGTTTCTTCATGGCGTGACATCAAAGTTCGCCACGCCACTGGGGTCACACCCTTTGGCGAAAAGTCACAGTTTTCACTGTAACCCAAGACCAACTCCTTAAGGCTTTCCTGGAGAAATTTGAGGCTGCAGATGTCACCCTTCACTATACTGTACCCCAAAGTGTAAAACATGACATTTCCTGTTCCCACTAGGTGGCGCTGTCCTTGATGTCAAATATGGCAGTTGAAATATGTTCAGGGGTGGAGCCTTATCATATGTGTGCTCTTTGGTCCAGATCGGAACATGTATGACAGAATGAGAGGCAATAAGATTTTCATGGCGAGTCATCGAAATTCGCCATGGCGCCACGGCCTCATAGTATTGTGAAAACTCAAAAGCTCCGCAATTTAACATGGCACAAGGGTGTAGTTGACACTGTCCAAATTTGAAGCTTATACGACCAAATCCCAAGGAGGAGTTCGTTAAAGTACAAGGCATGGAAACGGTAAAATCAGAGCCAAAATGTCACCTTCAATCCAAAATGGCGGACTTCCTGTTGGGTTTAGGACATTGCCATAATAGACTTTTTTGTTCGACTCTGAACGTTATATAGGTGTACCGACTTTCAAACATGTAGGTCATACCCATACCGGGGGCTCGCGTTTTTCATTTTTCTAGGTGGCGCTACTGAGCTAATTTTCCCTGGCCATGTCTGAGAACATTAAAATACGTAAATTTTCACCAGACCTGACGCGTGTGCAAAATTTCATGAGTTTTCGAGCATGTTTAGGCCCTCAAAAGGCCGATTCATTTGCCGGAATAATAATAATAATAATAATTAAAGCTGCAAGCAGCGTTATGAGGGCCCTCGCACCCCGGCGTGTCGAGCCACGCCCAACACCTAAAACCAGCACGTCCGATGTGATGTCACATTGATGGAATTCATGCATTTAACCACCAGCTAACAATTCAACTCATTCATTCATGATTAGTTAGTCGTTCCACTAGGTGGCGCTCTAACCATTATGTACAAATGGCATAACAAACACTTCCAAGCTCGAGTCTCATCACACCTGAGACGTTTGGGAGAGATTGGACATTGTGTTTTTGAGTGACAGCAGATTACTGCTTTTTGGCGAGTGATTCAAACTCTAAGTGCCACCATAACCACCCCGTTTCCCTGGACGTAAAAAGCTTCGCAATTTAACATCACAAAGGTCTTTAGATTCCACACACTGGAGAATGGTTCAATATGATGAAATCCCTTGGAGGAGTTCGTCAAAGTATGAAGCCTGAAAAGAGGGGAAAATGTCGCCAAAATTACACATTAATTTTAAAATGGCTGACTTCCTGTTGGATTTGGGATATTGCTCCAAGAGACTTTTTTGTACATCTTGATATTTTCCATAAGCTTACCAGGTTTCAGACTCATAGATGAAACACAGAGCTGGGGCTGATGTTTTGAAATTTTGTAGGGGGCGCTGTGGAGCAATTTCGCGCTATTCAATGAAAATGATCACATGACAACAAAGCCTACATCCATTTGGAGGTGTGTGCCAAATTTCAAGCCTCTATAAACTTTCCAAGCCCCTCAAAAGCCACTTCATCTTTCATGGTGAACCGCGTTGCCACCAGGGTGCGCCGTTCAGTTTAAAGTCACAATTTTTGCACTGAAGCATCACGAGGGACTGATGGTGATATTCACCGCTTTTGAGGTGGCCAAGATGAATCTGTGAAAATCAGTACAACAAAATTAAAGCCATGACATTTCCTGTTGCCACTAGGTGGCGCTGTCCGTATTTCCGACAATGGGCACATCAATCTGTTCAGGGCGGGTCTGACATCATGCCTGTAAAGTCTGGTACTGATCAGACTGGATTTCATTGAGTTATACTAATTTGTTTCTTCATGGCGTGACATTAAAGTTCGCCACGCCGCTGGGGTCACACCCTTTTGCGAAAAGTCACAGTTTTCACTGTAACCCAAGACCAACTCCTTAAGGCTTTTCTGGAGAAATTTGAGGCTGCAGATGTCACCCATCACTATACTGTACCCCAAAGTGTAAAACATGACATTTCCTGTTCCCACTAGGTGGCGCTGTCCCTTATGTCAAATATGGCAGTTGAAATATGTTCAGGGGTGGAGCCTTATCATATGTGTGCTCTTTGGTCAAGGTCAGAAAATGTATGACAAAATGAGAGGCAATAAGATTTTCATGGCGAGTCATCGAAATTCGCCATGGCGCCACGGCCTCATAGTATTGTGAAAACTCAAAAGCTCCGCAATTTAACATGGCACAAGGGTGTAGTTGACACTGTCCAAATTTGAAGCTTATAGGACCAAATCCCAAGGAGGAGTTCGTTAAAGTTCGAGGCATGGAAACGGTAAAATCAGAGCCAAAATGTCACCTTCAATCCAAAATGGCGGACTTCCTGTTGGGTTTAGGACATTGCCATAATAGACTTTTTTGTTCGACTCTGAAAGTTATATAGGTGTACCGACTTTCAAACATGTAGGTCATACCCATACCGGGGGCTCGCGTTTTTCATTTTTCTAGGTGGCGCTACTGAGCTAATTTTCCCTGGCCATGTCTGGGAACATTAAAATACGTAAATTTTCACCAGACCTGACGCGTGTGCAAAATTTCATGAGTTTTCGAGCATGTTTAGGCCCTCAAACGGCCAATTCATTTGCCGAAATAATAATAATAATAATAATTAAAGCTGCAAGCAGCGTTATGAGGGCCCTCGCACCCCCGGCGTGTCGAGCCATGCCCAACACCTGAAACCAGCACGTCCGATCTGATGTCACATTGATGGAATTCATGCATTTAACCACCAGTTAACATTTCATTTGGTTCAACCATGAGTATAGTCGTCCCACTAGGTGGCGCTCTAACCATTATAGACAAAGGGCATAACAAACATTTCCGAGCTCGAGTCTCATCACGCCTGCGACCTTTGGGAGAGATTGGACTTTGTGTCTTTGAGTGACAGCATATTACTGCTTTTTGGCGAGTGATTGAAACTCCACGTGCCGCCATGACCACCCCGTTTCCTTGAACGTAAAAAGCTTCGCAATTTAACATCACAAAGGTCTTTAGATTCCACACACTGGAGAATGGTTCAATATGATGAAATCCCTTGGAGGAGTTCGTCAAAGTATGAAGCTTGAAAAGAGGGGAAAATGCCGCCAAAATTACACATTAATTTTAAAATGGCTGACTTCCTGTTGGATTTGGGATATTGCTCCAAGAGACTTTTTTGTACATCTTGATATTTTCCATAAGCTTACCAGGTTTCAGACTCATAGATGAAACACAGAGCAGGGGCTGATGTTTTGAAATTTTGTAGGGGGCGCTGTGGAGCAATTTCGCGCTATTCAATGAAAATGATCAGATGACAACAAAGCCTACATCCATTTGGAGGTGTGCGCCAAATTTCAAGCCTCTATAAACTTTCCAAGCCCCTCAAAAGCCACTTCATTTTTCATGGTGAACAGCGTTGCCACCAGGGTGCGCCGTTCAGTTTAAAGTCACAATTTTTGCACTAAAGCATCATCAAGGACTGATGGTGATATTCACCGCTTTTGAGGTGGCCACTATGAACCTGTGAAAATCAGTACAACAAAGTGTAAGACATGACATTTCCTGTTCCCACTAGGTGGCGCTCTTCATATTCCTGACAATGGGCACATCAATCTGTTCAGGGCGGGTGTGACATCATGCCTGTAAAGTCTGGTACTAATCAGACTGGATTTCATGGAGTTATACTAATTTGTTTCTTCATGGCGAGATATCAAAGTTCGCCATGCTGCTGAGGTCACACCCTTTCGTGAAAAGCCACAGTTTTCACTGTACCCCAAGACCAACTCCTTAAGGCTTTCCTGGAGAAATTTGAGGCTGCAGATGTCACCCATCACTATACTGTACCCCAAAGTGTAAAACATGACATTTCCTGTTCCCACTAGGTGGCGCTGTCCTTGATGTCAAATATGGCAGTTGAAATATGTTCAGGGGTGGAGCCTTATCATATGTGTTCACTTTGGTCAAGGTCAGAAAATGTATGACAAAATGAGAGGCAATAAGATTTTCATGGCGAGTCATCGAAATTCGCCGTGGCGCCACGGCCTCATGGTATTGTGAAAACTCAAAAGCTCCGCAATTTAACATGGCACAAGGGTGTAGTTGGCACTGACCAAATATGAAGGTTATGAAATCAAACCCCAAGGAGGAGTTCGTTAAAGTTCGAGGCATGGAAACGGTAAAATCAGAGCCAAAATGTCACCTTCAATCCAAAATGGCGGACTTCCTGTTGGGTTTAGGACATTGCCATAATAGACTTTTTTGTTCGACTCTGAACGTTATATAGGTGTGCCGACTTTCAAACATGTAGGTCATACCCATATCGGGGGCTCGCGTTTTTCATTTTTCTAGGTGGCGCTACTGAGCTAATTTTCCCTGGCCATGTCTGGGAACATTAAAATACGTAAATTTTCACCAGACCTGACGCGTGTGCAAAATTTCATGAGTTTTCGAGCATGTTTAGGCCCTCAAACGGCCAATTCATTTGCCGAAATAATAATAATAATAATAATTAAAGCTGCAAGCAGCGTTATGAGGGCCCTCGCACCCCCGGCGCGTCGAGCCACGCCCAACACCTAAAACCAGCACGTCCGATCTGATGTCACATTGATGGAATTCATGCATTTAACCACCAGCTAACATTTCAACTCATTCATTCATGATTAGTTAGTCGTTCCACTAGGTGGCGCTCTAACCATTATGTACAAATGGCATAACAAACACTTCCAAGCTCGAGTCTCATCACACCTGAGACGTTTGGGAGAGATTGGACATTGTGTTTTTGAGTGACAGCAGATTACTGCTTTTTGGCGAGTGATTGAAACTCTAAGTGCCGCCATGACCACCCCGTTTCCCTGAATGTACAAAGCTTCACAATTTAACATCACAAAGGTCTTTAGATTCCACAAACTTCAGATCGGTCCAATCTGATGAAATCCCTTGGAGGAGTTCGTCAAAGTAGGAAGCCTGAAAAGAGGGGAAAATGTCGCCAAAATTGCACATTAATTTTAAAATGGCTGACTTCCTGTTGGATTTGGGATATTGCTCCAAGAGACTTTTTTGTACATCTTGATATATCCTATAAGCCTACCAGGGTTCAGATTCATACATAAAACACAGAGCAGGGGCTGATGTTTTGAAATTTTGTAGGGGGCGCTGTGGAGCCATTTTGCGCTATTCAATGAAAATGATCACATAACAACAAAGCCTTAAGCACAATGGAGGTGTGCGCCAAATTTCAAGCCTCTATATTCTTTCCAAGCCCCTCAAAAGCCACTTCATTTTTCATGGTGAACAGCGTTGCCACCAGGGTGCGCCGTTCAGTTTAAAGTCACAATTTTTGCACTAAAGCATCATCAAGGACTGATGGTGATATTCACCGCTTTTGAGGTGGCCACTATGAACCTGTGAAAATCAGTACAACAAAGTGTAAGCCATGACATTTCCTGTTGCCACTAGGTGGCGCTGTCCGTATTTCCGACAATGGGCACATCAATCTGTTCAGGGTGGATCTGACATCATGCCTGTAAAGTCTGGTACTGATCAGACTGGATTTCATTGAGTTATACTAATTTGTTTCTTCATGGCGTGACATCAAAGTTCGCCATGCTGCTGGGGTCACACCCTTTCGCGAAAAGTCACAGTTTTCACTGTAACCCAAGACCAACTCCTTAAGGCTTTCCTGGAGAAATTTGAGGCTGCAGATGTCACCCATCACTATACTGTACCCCAAAGTGTAAAACATGACATTTCCTGTTCCCACTAGGTGGCGCTATCCCTGGTGTCAAATATGGCAGTTGAAATATGTTCAGGGGTGGAGCCTTATCATATGTGTTCACTTTGGTCAAGGACAGAAAATCTAAGACAAAATGAGAGGCAATAAGATTTTCATGGCGAGTCATCGAAATTCGCCATGGCGCCACGGCCTCATGGTATTGTGAAAACTCAAAAGCTCCGCAATTTAACATGGCATAAGGGTGTAGTTGGCACTGACCAAATATGAAGGTTATGAAATCAAACCCCAAGGAGGAGTTCGTCAAAGTTCGAGGCATGGAAATGGTAAAATCAGAGCCAAAATGTCACCTTCAATCCAAAATGGCGGACTTCCTGTTGGGTTTAGGACATTGCCATAATAGACTTTTTTGTTCGACTCTGAACATTATATAGGTGTACCGACTTTCAAACATGTAGGTCATACCCATACCGGGGGCTCGCGTTTTTCATTTTTCTAGGTGGCGCTACTGAGCTAATTTTCCCTGGCCATGTCTGAGAACATTAAAATACGTAAATTTTCACCAGACCTGACGCGTGTGCAAAATTTCATGAGTTTTCGAGCATGTTTAGGCTCTCAAACGGCCAATTCATTTGCCGAAATAATAATAATAATAATAATAATAATAAACAGAGCAATTACAATAGGGCCTTCGCACTGTCAGTGCTCGGGCCCTAATAATAATAAACAGAGCAATTACAATAGGGCCTTCGCACTGTCAGTGCTCGGGCCCTAATAATAAACAGAGCAATTACAATAGGGCCTTCGCACTGTCAGTGCTCGGGCCCTAATAATAATAATAATAATAATAATAATAATAATAATAATTAAAGCTGCAAGCAGCGTTATGAGGGCCCTCGCACCCCGGCGTGTCGAGCCACGCCCAACACCTAAAACCAGCACGTCCGATGTGATGTCACATTGATGGAATTCATGCATTTAACCACCAGCTAACAATTCAACTCATTCATTCATGATTAGTTAGTCGTTCCACTAGGTGGCGCTCTAACCATTATGTACAAATGGCATAACAAACACTTCCAAGCTCGAGTCTCATCACACCTGAGACGTTTGGGAGAGATTGGACATTGTGTTTTTGAGTGACAGCAGATTACTGCTTTTTGGCGAGTGATTCAAACTCTAAGTGCCACCATAACCACCCCGTTTCCCTGGACGTAAAAAGCTTCGCAATTTAACATCACAAAGGTCTTTAGATTCCACACACTGGAGAATGGTTCAATATGATGAAATCCCTTGGAGGAGTTCGTCAAAGTATGAAGCCTGAAAAGAGGGGAAAATGTCGCCAAAATTACACATTAATTTTAAAATGGCTGACTTCCTGTTGGATTTGGGATATTGCTCCAAGAGACTTTTTTGTACATCTTGATATTTTCCATAAGCTTACCAGGTTTCAGACTCATAGATGAAACACAGAGCTGGGGCTGATGTTTTGAAATTTTGTAGGGGGCGCTGTGGAGCAATTTCGCGCTATTCAATGAAAATGATCACATGACAACAAAGCCTACATCCATTTGGAGGTGTGTGCCAAATTTCAAGCCTCTATAAACTTTCCAAGCCCCTCAAAAGCCACTTCATCTTTCATGGTGAACCGCGTTGCCACCAGGGTGCGCCGTTCAGTTTAAAGTCACAATTTTTGCACTGAAGCATCACGAGGGACTGATGGTGATATTCACCGCTTTTGAGGTGGCCAAGATGAATCTGTGAAAATCAGTACAACAAAATTAAAGCCATGACATTTCCTGTTGCCACTAGGTGGCGCTATCTGTATTTCCGACAATGGGCACATCAATCTGTTCAGGGCGGGTCTGACATCATGCCTGTAAAGTCTGGTACTGATCAGACTGGATTTCATTGAGTTATACTAATTTGTTTCTTCATGGCGTGACATTAAAGTTCGCCACGCCGCTGGGGTCACACCCTTTTGCGAAAAGTCACAGTTTTCACTGTAACCCAAGACCAACTGCTTAAGGCTTTTCTGGAGAAATTTGAGGCTGCAGATGTCACCCATCACTATACTGTACCCCAAAGTGTAAAACATGACATTTCCTGTTCCCACTAGGTGGCGCTGTCCCTTATGTCAAATATGGCAGTTGAAATATGTTCAGGGGTGGAGCCTTATCATATGTGTGCTCTTTGGTCAAGGTCAGAAAATGTATGACAAAATGAGAGGCAATAAGATTTTCATGGCGAGTCATCGAAATTCGCCATGGCGCCACGGCCTCATAGTATTGTGAAAACTCAAAAGCTCCGCAATTTAACATGGCACAAGGGTGTAGTTGACACTGTCCAAATTTGAAGCTTATAGGACCAAATCCCAAGGAGGAGTTCGTTAAAGTTCGAGGCATGGAAACGGTAAAATCAGAGCCAAAATGTCACCTTCAATCCAAAATGGCGGACTTCCTGTTGGGTTTAGGACATTGCCATAATAGACTTTTTTGTTCGACTCTGAAAGTTATATAGGTGTACCGACTTTCAAACATGTAGGTCATACCCATACCGGGGGCTCGCGTTTTTCATTTTTCTAGGTGGCGCTACTGAGCTAATTTTCCCTGGCCATGTCTGAGAACATTAAAATACGTAAATTTTCACCAGACCTGACGCGTGTGCAAAATTTCATGAGTTTTCGAGCATGTTTAGGCCCTCAAACGGCCAATTCATTTGCCGAAATAATAATAATAATAATAATTAAAGCTGCAAGCAGCGTTATGAGGGCCCTCGCACCCCGGCGTGTCGAGCCACGCCCAACACCTAAAACCAGCACGTCCGATGTGATGTCACATTGATGGAATTCATGCATTTAACCACCAGCTAACAATTCAACTCATTCATTCATGATTAGTTAGTCGTTCCACTAGGTGGCGCTCTAACCATTATGTACAAATGGCATAACAAACACTTCCAAGCTCGAGTCTCATCACACCTGAGACGTTTGGGAGAGATTGGACATTGTGTTTTTGAGTGACAGCAGATTACTGCTTTTTGGCGAGTGATTCAAACTCTAAGTGCCACCATAACCACCCCGTTTCCCTGGACGTAAAAAGCTTCGCAATTTAACATCACAAAGGTCTTTAGATTCCACACACTGGAGAATGGTTCAATATGATGAAATCCCTTGGAGGAGTTCGTCAAAGTATGAAGCCTGAAAAGAGGGGAAAATGTCGCCAAAATTACACATTAATTTTAAAATGGCTGACTTCCTGTTGGATTTGGGATATTGCTCCAAGAGACTTTTTTGTACATCTTGATATTTTCCATAAGCTTACCAGGTTTCAGACTCATAGATGAAACACAGAGCTGGGGCTGATGTTTTGAAATTTTGTAGGGGGCGCTGTGGAGCAATTTCGCGCTATTCAATGAAAATGATCACATGACAACAAAGCCTACATCCATTTGGAGGTGTGTGCCAAATTTCAAGCCTCTATAAACTTTCCAAGCCCCTCAAAAGCCACTTCATCTTTCATGGTGAACCGCGTTGCCACCAGGGTGCGCCGTTCAGTTTAAAGTCACAATTTTTGCACTGAAGCATCACGAGGGACTGATGGTGATATTCACCGCTTTTGAGGTGGCCAAGATGAATCTGTGAAAATCAGTACAACAAAATTAAAGCCATGACATTTCCTGTTGCCACTAGGTGGCGCTGTCCGTATTTCCGACAATGGGCACATCAATCTGTTCAGGGCGGGTCTGACATCATGCCTGTAAAGTCTGGTACTGATCAGACTGGATTTCATTGAGTTATACTAATTTGTTTCTTCATGGCGTGACATTAAAGTTCGCCACGCCGCTGGGGTCACACCCTTTTGCGAAAAGTCACAGTTTTCACTGTAACCCAAGACCAACTCCTTAAGGCTTTTCTGGAGAAATTTGAGGCTGCAGATGTCACCCATCACTATACTGTACCCCAAAGTGTAAAACATGACATTTCCTGTTCCCACTAGGTGGCGCTGTCCCTTATGTCAAATATGGCAGTTGAAATATGTTCAGGGGTGGAGCCTTATCATATGTGTGCTCTTTGGTCAAGGTCAGAAAATGTATGACAAAATGAGAGGCAATAAGATTTTCATGGCGAGTCATCGAAATTCGCCATGGCGCCACGGCCTCATAGTATTGTGAAAACTCAAAAGCTCCGCAATTTAACATGGCACAAGGGTGTAGTTGACACTGTCCAAATTTGAAGCTTATAGGACCAAATCCCAAGGAGGAGTTCGTTAAAGTTCGAGGCATGGAAACGGTAAAATCAGAGCCAAAATGTCACCTTCAATCCAAAATGGCGGACTTCCTGTTGGGTTTAGGACATTGCCATAATAGACTTTTTTGTTCGACTCTGAAAGTTATATAGGTGTACCGACTTTCAAACATGTAGGTCATACCCATACCGGGGGCTCGCGTTTTTCATTTTTCTAGGTGGCGCTACTGAGCTAATTTTCCCTGGCCATGTCTGGGAAGATTAAAATACGTAAATTTTCACCAGACCTGACGCGTGTGCAAAATTTCATGAGTTTTCGAGCATGTTTAGGCCCTCAAACGGCCAATTCATTTGCCGAAATAATAATAATAATAATAATAAACAGAGCAATTACAATAGGGCCTTCGCACTGTCAGTGCTCGGGCCCTAATAAACAGAGCAATTACAATAGGGCCTTCGCACTGTCAGTGCTCGGGCCCTAATAATTAAAGCTGCAAGCAGCGTTATGAGGGCCCTCGCACCCCCGGCACGTCGAGCCACTGCCAACACCTCAAACCGGCACGTCCGATGTGATGTCACATTGATGGAATTCATGCTTTTAATCACCAGCTAACATTTCATCTTATTCAACCAGGATTATAGTCATGCCACTAGGTGGCGCTCTAACCATTATTGACAAATAGCATAACAAACATTTCCAAGCTCGAGTCTCATCACACCTGCGACCTTTGGGAGAGATTGGACATTGTGTTTTTTAGTGACAGCAGATTACTGCTTTTTGCGAGTGATTGAAACTCTACGTGCCGCCATGACCACCCCGTTTCCCTGAACGGAAAAAGCTTCGCAATTTAACATCACAAAGGTCTTTAGATTCTACACACTGAAGAATGCTTCAATATGATGAAATCCCTTGGAGGAGTTCGTCAAAGTATGAGGCCTGAAAAGGGGGGAAAATGTCATCAAAATTACACATTAATTTTAAAATGGCTGACTTCCTGTTGGATTTGGGATATTGCTCCAAGAGACTTTTTTGTACATCTTGATATCTTACACAAGCTTACCAAGTGTCAGACTCATAGATGAAACACAGAGCAGGGGCTGATGTTTTGAAATATTGTAGGGGGCGCTGTGGAGCCATTTTGCGCTATTCAAGGAAAATGGTTACATAACAACAATGCCTTCATCCATTTGGAGGTGTGTGCCAAATTTCAAGCCTCTATAAACTTTCCAAGCCCCTCAAAAGCCACTTCATCTTTCATGGTGAACCGCGTTGCCACCAGGGTGCGCCGTTCAGTTTAAAGTCACAATTTTTGCACTGAAGCATCACGAGGGACTGATGTTGATATTCACCGCTTTTGAGGTGGCCACGATCAACCTGTGAAAATCAGTACAACAAAATTAAAGCCATGACATTTCCTGTTGCCATTAGGTGGCGCTGTCCGTATTTCCGACAATGGGCACATCAATCTGTTCAGGGCGGGTCTGCCATCATGCCTGTAAAGTCTGGTACTGATCAGACTGGATTTCATTGAGTTATACTAATTTGTTTATTCATGGCGTGACATCAAAGTTCGCCATGCTGCTGGGGTCACACCCTTTTGCGAAAAGTCACAGTTTTCACTGTAACCCAAGACCAACTCCTTAAGGCTTTCCTGGAGAAATTTGAGGCTGCAGATGTCACCCATCACTATACTGTACCCCAAAGTGTAAAACATGACATTTCCTGTTCCCACTAGGTGGCGCTGTCCTTGATGTCAAATATGGCAGTTGAAATATGTTCAGGGGTGGAGCCTTATCATATGTGTGCTCTTTGGTCCAGATCGGAACATGTATGACAAAATGAGAGGCAATAAGATTTTCATGGCGAGTCATCGAAATTCGCCATGGCGCCACGGCCTCATAGTATTGTGAAAACTCAAAAGCTCCGCAATTTAACATGGCACAAGGGTGTAGTTGGCACTGACCAAATATGAAGGTTATGAAATCAAACCCCAAGGAGGAGTTCGTCAAAGTTCGAGGCATGGAAATGGTAAAATCAGAGCCAAAATGTCACCTTCAATCCAAAATGGCGGACTTCCTGTTGGGTTTAGGACATTGCCATAATAGACTTTTTTGTTCGACTCTGAACATTATATAGGTGTACCGACTTTCAAACATGTAGGTCATACCCATACCGGGGGCTCGCGTTTTTCATTTTTCTAGGTGGCGCTACTGAGCTAATTTTCCCTGGCCATGTCTGAGAACATTAAAATACGTAAATTTTCACCAGACCTGACGCGTGTGCAAAATTTCATGAGTTTTCGAGCATGTTTAGGCCCTCAAACGGCCAATTCATTTGCCGAAATAATAATAATAATAATAATAATAATTAAAGCTGCAAGCAGCGTTATGAGGGCCCTCGCACCCCCGGCGTGTCGAGCCATGCCCAACACCTGAAACCGCCACGTCCGATCTGATGTCACATTGATGGAATTCATGCATTTAACCACCAGTTAACATTTCATTTGGTTCAACCATGAGTATAGTCGTCCCACTAGGTGGCGCTCTAACCATTATAGACAAAGGGCATAACAAACATTTCCGAGCTCGAGTCTCATCACGCCTGCGACCTTTGGGAGAGATTGGACTTTGTGTCTTTGAGTGACAGCATATTACTGCTTTTTGGCGAGTGATTGAAACTCCACGTGCCGCCATGACCACCCCGTTTCCTTGAACGTAAAAAGCTTCGCAATTTAACATCACAAAGGTCTTTAGATTCCACACACTGGAGAATGGTTCAATATGATGAAATCCCTTGGAGGAGTTCGTCAAAGTATGAAGCCTGAAAAGAGGGGAAAATGTTGCCAAAATTACACATTAATTTTAAAATGGCTGACTTCCTGTTGGATTTGGGATATTGCTCCAAGAGACTTTTTTGTACATCTTGATATTTTCCATAAGCTTACCAGGTTTCAGACTCATAGATGAAACACAGAGCTGGGGCTGATGTTTTGAAATTTTGTAGGGGGCGCTGTGGAGCAATTTCGCGCTATTCAATGAAAATGATCACATGACAACAAAGCCTACATCCATTTGGAGGTGTGTGCCAAATTTCAAGCCTCTATAAACTTTCCAAGCCCCTCAAAAGCCACTTCATCTTTCATGGTGAACCGCGTTGCCACCAGGGTGCGGCGTTCAGTTTAAAGTCACAATTTTTGCACTGAAGCATCACAAGGGACTGATGGTGATATTCACCGCTTTTGAGGTGGCCACTATGAACCTGTGAAAATCAGTACAACAAAGTGTAAGACATGACATTTCCTCTTCCCACTAGGTGGCGCTCTTCATATTCCTGACATTGGGCACATCAATCTGTTCAGGGCGGGTGTGACATCATGCCTGTAAAGTCTGGTACTAATCAGACTGGATTTCATTGAGTTATACTAATTTGTTTCTTCATGGCGTGACATCAAAGTTCGCCATGCTGCTGGTGTCACACCCTTTGGCGAAAAGTCACAGTTTTCACTGTAACCCAAGACCAACTCCTTAAGGCTTTCCTGGAGAAATTTGAGGCTGCAGATGTCACCCATCACAATACTGTACCCCAAAGTGTAAAACATGACATTTCCTGTTCCCACTAGGTGGCGCTGTCCTTGATGTCAAATATGGCAGTTGAAATATGTTCAGGGGTGGAGCCTTATCATATGTGTTCACTTTGGTCAAGGTCAGAAAATGTATGACAAAATGAGAGGCAATAAGATTTTCATGGCGAGTCATCGAAATTCGCCATGGCGCCACGGCCTCATAGTATTGTGAAAACTCAAAAGCTCCGCAATTTAACATGGCACAAGGGTGTAGTTGACACTGTCCAAATTTGAAGCTTATAGGACCAAATCCCAAGGAGGAGTTCGTTAAAGTTCGAGGCATGGAAACGGTAAAATCAGAGCCAAAATGTCACCTTCAATCCAAAATGGCGGACTTCCTGTTGGGTTTAGGACATTGCCATAATAGACTTTTTTGTTCGACTCTGAACGTTATATAGGTGTACCGACTTTCAAACATGTAGGTCATACCCATACCGGGGGCTCGCGTTTTTCATTTTTCTAGGTGGCGCTACTGAGCTAATTTTCCCTGGCCATGTCTGAGAACATTAAAATACGTAAATTTTCACCAGACCTGACGCGTGTGCAAAATTTCATGAGTTTTCGAGCATGTTTAGGTCCTCAAAAGGCCGATTCATTTGCCGAAATAATAATAATAATAATAATAATAAACGGAGCAATTACAATAGGGCCTTCGCACTGTCAGTGCTCGGGCCCTAATAATAATAATAATAATAATAATAATAAACAGAGCAATTACAATAGGGCCTTCGCACTGTCAGTGCTCGGGCCCTAATTAAAGCTGCAAGCAGCGTTATGAGGGCCCTCGCACCCCCGGCGCGTCAAGCCACGCCCAACACCTAAAACCAGCACGTCCGATGTGATGTCACATTGATGGAATTCATGCATTTAACCACCAGCTAACAATTCATCTCATTCAATCATGATTATAGTTGTCCCACTAGGTGGAGCTCTAACCATTACTGACAAATGGCATAACAAACATTTCCTAGCTCGAGTCTCATCACACCTGAGACGTTTGGGAGAGATTGGACATTGTGTTTTTGAGTGACAGCAGATTACTGCTTTTTGGCGAGTGATTCAAACTCTAGGTGCCACCATAACCACCCCGTTTCACTGAATGTAAAAAGCTTCGCAATTTAACATCACAAAGGTCTTTAGATTCCACACACTGGAGATTGGTTCAATATGATGAAATCCCTTGGAGGAGTTCGTCAAAGAACGGTGCCTGGAAAGAGGGGAAAATGTTGCCAAAATTACACATTAATATTAAAATGGCTGACTTCCTGTTGGATTTGGGATATTGCACCAAGAGACTTTTTTGTACATCTTGATATCTCCTATAAGCTTACCAGGTTTCAGAATCATACATAGAACACAGAGCAGGGGCTGTGGTTTTGAAATTTTGTAGGGGGCGCTGTGGAGCAATTTCGCGCTATTCAATGAAAATGATCACATGCCAACAAAGCCTTCATCCATTTGGAGGTGTGTGCCAAATTTCAAGCCTCTATAAACTTTCCAAGACCCTCAAAAGCCACTTCATCTTTCATGTTGAACAGCGTTGCCACCAGGGTGCGCCGTTCAGTTTAAACTCACAATTTTTGCACTGAAGCATCACGAGGGACTGATGGTGATATTCACCGCTTTTGAGGTGGCCAAGATGAACCTGTGAAAATCAGTACAACAAAATTAAAGCCATGACATTTCCTGTTGCCACTAGGTGGCGCTGTCCGTATTTCCGACAATGGGCACATCAATCTGTTCAGGGCGGGTCTGACATCATGCCTGTAAAGTCTGGTACTGATCAGACTGGATTTCATTGAGTTATACTAATTTCTTTCTTCATGGCGTGACATCAAAGTTCGCCATGCTGCTGGGGTCACACCCTTTCGCGAAAACTCACAGTTTTCACTGTAACCCAAGACCAACTCCTTAAGGCTTTCCTGGAGAAATTTGAGGCTGCAGATGTCACCCTTCACTATACTGTACCCCAAAGTGTAAAACATGACATTTCCTGTTCCCACTAGGTGGCGCTGTCCTTGATGTCAAATATGGCAGTTGAAATATGTTCAGGGGTGGAGCCTTATCATATGTGTGCTCTTTGGTCCAGATCGGAACATGTATGACAGAATGAGAGGCAATAAGATTTTCATGGCGAGTCATCGAAATTCGCCATGGCGCCACGGCCTCATAGTATTGTGAAAACTCAAAAGCTCCGCAATTTAACATGGCCCAGGTGTGTAGTTGACACTGACCAAAGATGAAGCTTATACAACCAAATCCCAAGGAGGAGTTCGCAAAAGTTCGAGGCATGGAAATGGCAAAATTAGAGCCAAAATGTCACCTTCTCTTCCAAATGGCGGACTTCCTGTTGGGTTTGCGTCAATGGGCCCACAGACTTTTTTGTTTGTCGTGGCATGATACACATGTGTGCCGAATTTCATACATGTAGCTGAAACGATGTGGTCGTAGGGCTGCATTTAACAAGGCATAGGTGGCGCTGTAGAGCCATTTCCCAGTGCTCATGAGTAAAACCATTAAAATACAAAATTTTTCACCAGACCTGGCATGTCTGCAAAATTTCATGAGTTTTTGAGCATGTTTAGGCCCTCAAAAAGCCAATTCATTTGCCGAAATAATAATAATAATAATTAAAGCTGCAAGCAGCGTTATGAGGGCCCTCGCACCCCCGGCGCGTCGAGCCACGCCCAACACCTAAAACCAGCACGTCCGATCTGATGTCACATTGATGGAATTCATGCATTTAACCACCAGCTAACATTTCAACTCATTCATCCGTGATTAATTAGTCATTCCACTAGGTGGCGCTGTAACCATTATGTACAAATGGCATAACAAACATTTCCGAGCTCGAGTCTCATCACGCCTATGAGCTTTGGGAGAGATTGGACATTGTGTTTTTGAGTGACAGCAGATTAGTGCTTTTTGGCGAGTGACTGAAACTCTACGTGCCGCCATGACCACCCCGTTTCCCTGAATGTAAAAAGCTTCGCAATTTAACATCACAAAGGTCTTTAGATTCCACACACTGGAGAATGGTTCAATATGATGAAATCCCTTGGAGGAGTTCGTCAAAGTATGAAGCCTGAAAAGAGGGGAAAATGTTGCCAAAATTGCACATTAATTTTAAAATGGCTGACTTCCTGTTGGATTTGGGATATTGCTCCAAGAGACTTTTTTGTACATCTTGATATCTCCTATAAGCCTACCAGGTTTCAGATTCATACATAAAACACAGAGCTGGGGCTGTGGTTTTGAAATTTTGTAGGGGGCGCTGTGGAGCCATTTTGGGATATTCAATGAAAATGATCACATGACAACAAAGCCTTCATCACATTGGAGGTGTGTGCCAAATTTCAAGCCTCTATAAACTTGCCAAGACCCTCAAAAGCCACTTCATCTTTCATGGTGAACAGCGTTGCCACCAGGGTGCGCCGTTCAGTTTAAAGTCACAATTTTTGCACTGAAACATCACGAGGGACTGATGTTGATATTCACCGCTTTTGAGGTGGCCACGATGAACCTGTGAAAATCAGTACAACAAAGTGTAAGACATGACATTTCCTGTTCCCACTAGGTGGCGCTCTTCATATTCCTGACAATGGGCACATCAATCTGTTCAGGGCGGGTCTGACATCACGCCTGTAAAGTCTGGTACTGATCAGACTGGATTTCATTGAGTTATACTAATTTGTTTCTTCATGGCGAGACATCAAAGTTCGCCATGCTGCTGGGGTCACACCCTTTTGCGAAAACTCACAGTTTTCACTGTAACCCAAGACCAACTCCTTAAGGCTTTTCTGGAGAAATTTGAGGCTGCAGATGTCACCCATCACTATACTGTACCCCAAAGTGTAAAACATGACATTTCCTGTTCCCACTAGGTGGCGCTGTCCTTGATGTCAAATATGGCAGTTGAAATATGTTCAGGGGTGGAGCCTTATCATATGTGTTCACTTTGGTCAAGGTCAGAAAAAGTATGACAAAATGAGAGGCAATAAGATTTTCATGGCGAGTCATCAAAATTCGCCATGGCGCCACGGCCTCATAGTATTGTGAAAACTCAAAAGCTCCGCAATTTAACATGGCACAAGGGTGTAGTTGACACTGTCCAAATTTGAAGTTTATAGGACCAAATCCCAAGGAGGAGTTCGTTAAAGTTCGAGGCATGGAAACGGTAAAATCAGACCCAAAATGTCACCTTCAATCCAAAATGGCGGACTTCCTGTTGGGTTTAGGACATTGCCATAATAGACTTTTTTGTTCGACTCTGAACGTTATATAGGTGTACCGACTTTCAAACTTATAGGTCATACCCATACCGGGGGCTCGCGTTTTTCATTTTTCTAGGTGGCGCTACTGAGCTAATTTTCCCTGGCCATGTCTGAGAACATTAAAATACGTAAATTTTCACCAGACCTGACGCGTGTGCAAAATTTCATGAGTTTTCGAGCATGTTTAGGCCCTCAAACGGCCAATTCATTTGCCGAAATAATAATAATAATAATAATTAAAGCTGCAAGCAGCGTTATGAGGGCCCTCGCACCCCGGCGTGTCGAGCCACGCCCAACACCTAAAACCAGCACGTCCGATGTGATGTCACATTGATGGAATTCATGCATTTAACCACCAGCTAACATTTCATCTCATTGAACCATGATTATTGTCGTCCCACTAGGTGGCGCTCTAATTATTACCGACAAATGGCATACCAAACATTTCCGAGCTCCAGTCTCATCACACCTGAGATGTTTGGGAGAGATTGGACTTTGTGTTTTTGAGTGACAGCAGATTACTGCTTTGTGGCGAGTTATTCAAACTCTAAGTGCCGCCATAACCACCCCGTTTCGCTGAACGTAAAAAGCTTCGCAATTTAACATCACAAAGGTCTTTAGATTCCACAAGCTGCAGATCGGTCCAATCTGATGAAATCCCTTGGAGGAGTTTGTCAAACTACGGTGCCTGAAAAGATGGGAAAATGTTGCCAAAATTACACATTAATTTTAAAATGGCTGACTTCCTGTTGGATTTGGGATATTGCTCCAAGAGACTTTTTTGTACATCTTGATATCTCCTATAAGCTTACCAGGTTTCAGATTCATACATAAAACACAGAGCTGGGGCTGTGGTTTTGAAATTTTGTAGGGGGCGCTGTGGAGCCATTTTGGGATATTCAATGAAAATGATCACATGACAACAAAGCCTTCATCACATTGGAGGTGTGTGCCAAATTTCAAGCCTCTATAAACTTGCCAAGACCCTCAAAAGCCACTTCATCTTTCATGGTGAACAGCGTTGCCACCAGGGTGCGCCGTTCAGTTTAAAGTCACAATGTTTGCACTGAAGCATCACGAGGGACTGATGGTGATATTCACCGCTTTTGAGGTGGCCACGATGAACCTGTGAAAATCAGTACAACAAAATTAAAGCCATGACATTTCCTGTTGCCACTAGGTGGCGCTGTCCGTATTTCTGACAATGGGCACATCAATCTGTTCAGGGCGGGTCTGACATCATGCCTGTAAAGTCTGGTACTGATCAGGCTGGATTTCATTGAGTTATACTAATTTGTTTCTTCATGGCGTGACATCAAAGTTCGCCATGCTGCTGGGGTCACACCCTTTTGCAAAAAGTCACAGTTTTCACTGTAACCCAAGACCAACTCCTTAAGGCTTTCCTGGAGAAATTTGAGGCTGCAGATGTCACCCATCACAATACTGTACCCCAAAGTGTAAAACATGACATTTCCTGTTCCCACTAGGTGGCGCTGTCCTTGATTTTAAATATGGCAGTTGAAATATGTTCAGGGGTGGAGCCTTATCATATGTGTTCACTTTGGTCAAGGTCAGAAAATGTATGACAAAATGAGAGGCAATGAGATTTTCATGGCGAGTCATCGAAATTCGCCATGGCGCCACGGCCTCATAGTATTGTGAAAACTCAAAAGCTCCGCAATTTAACATGGCACAAGGGTGTAGTTGACACTGACCAAATATGAAGGTTATGAAATCAAACCCCAAGGAGGAGTTCGCAAAAGTTCGAGGCATGGAAATGGCAAAATTAGAGCCAAAATGTCACCTTCTCTTCCAAATGGCGGACTTCCTGTTGGGTTTGCGTCAATGGGCCCACAGACTTTTTTGTTCGTCTTGGCATGATACACATGTGTGCCAAATTTCATACATGTAGCTCAAACGATGTGGTCGTAGGGCTGCATTTAACAAGGCATAGGTGGCGCTCTAGAGCCATTTCCCAGTGCTCATATGTAAAACCATTAAAATACAAAATTTTTCACCAGACCTGGCATGTGTGCAAAATTTCATGAGTTTTTGAGCATGTTTAGGCCCTCAAAAAGGCCCTTGTTTGGGGTGAATAATAATAATAATAATAATAATAATAATAATAATAATAATAAGAAACGGAGCAGATACAATAGGGCCTTCGCACTCTCAGTGCTCGGGCCCTAATAATTAAAGCTGCAAGCAGCGTTGTGAGGGCCCTCGCACCCCCGGCGCGTCGAGCCACGCCCAACACCTAAAACCAGCACCTCCGATCTGATGTCACATTGATGGAATTCATGCATTTAACCACCAGCTAACATTTCAACTCATTCATTCATGATTAGTTAGTCGTTCCACTAGGTGGCGCTCTAACCATTATGTACAAATGGCATAACAAACACTTCCAAGCTCGAGTCTCATCACACCTGAGACGTTTGGGAGAGATTGGACATTGTGTTTTTGAGTGACAGCAGATTACTGCTTTTTGGCGAGTGATTCAAACTCTAAGTGCCGCCATAACCACCCCGTTTCCCTGGACGTAAAAAGCTTCGCAATTTAACATCACAAAGGTCTTTAGATTCCACAAACTGCAGATCGGTCCAATCTGATGAAATCCCTTGGAGGAGTTCGTCAAAGTACGGTGCCTGAAAAGATGGGAAAATGTCGCCAAAATTACACATTAACTTTAAAATGGCTGACTTCCTGTTGGATTTGGGATATTGCTCCAAGAGACTTTTTTGTACATCTTAAGATCTTCCATAAGCTTACCAAGTTTCAGACTCATAGATAAAACACAGAGCAGGGGCTGATATTTTGGAATTTTGTAGGGGGCGCTGTGGAGCCATTTTGCGCTATTCAAGGAAAATGGTTACATAACAACAAAGCCTTCATCACATTGGAGGCGTGGGCCAAGTTTAAAGCCTCTATAAACTTTCCAAGCCCCTCAAAAGTAACTTCATCTTTCATGTTAAACAGCGTTGCCACCAGGGTGCGCCGTTCAGTTTAAAGTCACATTTTTTGCACTGAAGCATCACGAGGGACTGATGGTGATATTCACCGCTTTTGAGGTGGCCACGATGAACCTGTGAAAATCAGTACAACAAAATTAAAGCCATGACATTTCCTGTTCCCACTAGGTGGCGCTCTTCATATTCCTGACAATGGGCACATCAATCTGTTCAGGGCGGGTGTGACATCATGCCTGTAAAGTCTGGTACTAATCAGACTGGATTTCATGGAGTTATACTAATTTCTTTCTTCATGGCGAGATATCAAAGTTCGCCATGCTGCTGAGGTCACACCCTTTCGTGAAAAGCCACAGTTTTCACTGTACCCCAAGACCAACTCCTTATGCCTTTCCTGGAGAAATTTGAGGCTGCAGATGTCACCCATCACTATACTGTACCCCAAAGTGTAAAACATGACATTTCCTGTTCCCACTAGGTGGCGCTGTCCTTGATGTCAAATATGGCAGTTGAAATATGTTCAGGGGTGGAGCCTTATCATATGTGTTCACTTTGGTCAAGGTCAGAAAATGTATGACAAAATGAGAGGCAATAAGATTTTCATGGCGAGTCATCGAAATTCGCCGTGGCGCCACGGCCTCATAGTATTGTGAAAACTCAAAAGCTCCGCAATTTAACATGGCACAAGGGTGTAGTTGGCACTGACCAAATATGAAGGTTATGAAATAAAACCCCAAGGAGGAGTTCGCAAAAGTTCGAGGCATGGAAACGGTAAAATCAGACCCAAAATGTCACCTTCAATCCAAAATGGCGGACTTCCTGTTGGGTTTAGGACATTGCCATAATAGACTTTTTTGTTCGACTCTGAACGTTATATAGGTGTACCGACTTTCAAACATGTAGGTCATACCCATATCGGGGGCTCGCGTTTTTCATTTTTCTAGGTGGCGCTACTGAGCTAATTTTCCCTGGCCATGTCTGAGAACATTAAAATACGTAAATTTTCACCAGACCTGACGCGTGTGCAAAATTTCATGAGTTTTCGAGCATGTTTAGGCCCTCAAACGGCCAATTCATTTGCCGAAATAATAATAATAATAATAATAATAAACAGAGCAATTACAATAGGGCCTTCGCACTGTCAGTGCTCGGGCCCTAATAATAAACAGAGCAATTACAATAGGGCCTTCGCACTGTCAGTGCTCGGGCCCTAATAAGAAACAGAGCAATTACAATAGGGCCTTCGCACTGTCAGTGCTCGGGCCCTAATAATAATAATAATAATAATAATAAGAAACGGAGCAGATACAATAGGGCCTTCGCACTCTCAGTGCTCGGGCCCTAAATATTTATGCAGCTCTCTTCTTCTAACTAACAATAAAAGACCTTTCCTTTAAAAGCTCTGTGGAGATCAATCACAACACTGTCTCAAAGATCCTTTGAAAGCAGATGAATATGTTTTTTCAGCTTTATATTCTTCTTCAAAAAAATCCAGTGATCTCTCGCCCTCAAAGAGTAAAGATGCATGATGTATGCAAATGCTGCTAGACTGGAGACATGAGGTCACAAGAAGGTTTGATTAGTATGGAGAAAAAAAAAGATATGAAATTAAATGCTATGGCCTTCACAGCCATTCAGAGGATTCCTCTGCTAATTGGAGTTTAAAAATAGAGGACATTATGGCCATCATGTCATGATAGCATCCCTACCACCTGAAACAGATTACATTTCTTTTAAAAATATAGAGCCTCAGAAATTACATGTTTTTTTTGACTCTGTAATTATTTTTCTTAGCAGCTAATAGCAGGGTTGCAGTCTATCCCAACTGGCACTGAGACGTACCCCGAATAGGTACAATTACAGATTATAAGTGATTAGTGTGATTAGACTTCAACATATGTGCCTATGAGTGCCTATGATTGAACTTGCAACTCTACCATCTGGATGGATGGATGGATGGATGGATGGATGGATGGATGGATGGATGGATGGATGGATGGATGGATGGATGGATGGATGGATAGATAGATAGATAGATAGATAGATAGATACAAACAACTTGCATGGGTGAGTGAATAATTTTGACAGTAAAGTGTAGTTGCCATCATACTCACCTTCTGTAACAGGTGTAACACCCACATTACACTTACAACTGTGTCATGACAGTCCTATAATAATACAATACAATGATTGGCAGCAATGGGAAAGAAAATCTCTCTTTTAACAGGAAAGTGTAAGGTAATGTGAAAAATTATAGGCCTAAGTTTCCAAACAAAAGCTTGGTTTTGGCTATGAAACGTTAATGTGTAGCTTGTATTTTTGATTTTTGAGTGACCAATGAAATCTGACTTTATAACGTCATAAGTGGGCAATCACACCTGAAGAATGAAGACTGTGAAGTTTTTATAACATGAAAAATAAATCATCGTTCTTTGTGGAGTTCATTCCAGAAATAAATTGCTGGTTCATGCTACACTGATGTAAGTGAATAAAATGCTGCGGTTGAATGGGCTGACATTTTCTTCAGAAAAATACAGCATGACATGATCTTCATTAGCAACAGGAAGGCTTTTAGTATCAGATCAATGCTGGACTTGCCTTCCATTTAAAAAGCTTTATATCTAACCGCATAAAAATCACAGAACAGTGGATAGATGGATTGTTATTAAGTGCTGCCAGTAGTGTCCATTTCCTTTGATTTCTTTCTAATGTGACTGTCATGAAAATCTCATGAGAGGCTTTGAGTGCCCACATCAGTCCATCAGTAACAATCATTGTGTATCACTCGCTACGGGCTTATGTATTTAGTGATCTCGGGCAGCTCAATAATAAGGGATTTAATTTGTTCCATTCATCATGTCTCATGTAAAAAATATTACCAAAAAGCTCCATAGAAGAGGTGGGTCAGTCTAACAGACAGTTGCCCTCTTTGATCATAACAGCGTCAGGTTTCAGCCTTTCAAGGGGGTCGCGCAGAGCAACTGGATAAGTCACTGTGCGGTGATGCAGTTTGTTTTTCCAACATGTCTAGGAGCTGGGAGGACCTTTGACCTCCAGCCATCGGCAGTGAGTTCTTCTGTTCTTCTCTATTGTCTTTCTGAATTATTTATACGACGACACTGACGCGTCAGCAGATTCATCAAGCGCACCATTGGCTGTGTCTCATTGTTTAGCCTGAGGAAAGACTTACTCGACCCCAAACGCCTCACTCTCTGTTAACCTAGGTCTCTTAATTTGATATAGCACAGACAAATGACACATAACGCACTAAATATTGCTGAGCTAGATCCAATCAAAAAACAACTTTGAATTTCAGTATTTAAAAAAAGTAAATAAAGAGCTTCTTTTGTTGCTAAATACAAAGACGTAGATGGTATCTTGCATATGATGTCAAGCTAAAATAAAAGCCAGTCATTCATGCCCCGTCCTCTTGACCTTCACTTCACATCACAGAAAAAGCATTTCAGACATAGTGTGCATTTCATGCATTGGTGCACCAGCGCAAAGTGGGGTTATATGTGTCTTGATGTGCACATCTGTGTGAGTGTGTGTCTTGCACAGTGAGAAAAGACATGGCTGACAAAATGTGCATTAGCTGGAAAATTGAGTCCCTTGTACTTTGCAAGTGCTGGTACAGTCACCTCAACATTTTCATGCCTTATTACAGAAAACCTGCTCAGAGCACCGAGCGCAGAAACACATGGCTGACATTTTCTTTGATGTAAACCGACAAAGAATAAACAACGAATGGCCCGAATCTCCTTATAAGAGAGCGAGGCATCAAAACCATCATAGCCAACCATACATTACAGAGCATCACAAGTGGTATATACAACCCTGAAATTAGACACAGTTTCTAAAGGTTACCTGCTGAAATCTCGAAAAGGTTAAACAAACAGCACAAAGTAAAAATTCGATGAAAAGAGACACTTTCCATACTGATAAAAATACCATTCTTGACTATTCAAAAGTGCCGTCTACCACAGTCGAATTTGATTCCTGATAACTGCTGTCACATTTAATATCAGACGTCTGAGACGGGTCTCGCTCTCATGGCATTTGAAAGTTAAACGTTTGTTTTACAGCTGATTTGAAATTAAAGTGTTGGGATTAAAGCAGAAACGAGCTAAGGCCAGTAAGTGGTGTGACTTTCAGAAACAGTTTAAACAGTTTGAAATTACTAGAAGGTTTCATTAAGGAATCAGCAGAATTTAGAATTATTTCTAATGCAGGATTTTCAGGTGACTCAGGAGGTTTTACTCTCGGTGAGATGTGCTAGCACAAAGCACGCACTCTGTTCAGTGTTTTAGTCTGGTTTAATAATGAAGCAAAACAACAAACATATAGTAATCCCCATAGCCATGTTGTGTTCCTTAATTCCTAGAAATTGGCTCTTTTTTGTTGTTTTTTTTTTTTTTTTTTTTTATCTCAGATGTTCTGTTTTTAGCATTTCTTTCTCAGATTTGATGGCACCTGCTGATTGAATAAATACTTGTTTTCTCAACACTTAATGTTCCTGTGTCTACATACCCTCTGGCTACCTGCAGCATGGGAACACTCAGAGACTGAACAAGACATAGGCACCAATACACTTACGAAAAGAAAAAAAAAAGCCCACGCTGTTTCTTCTGCAGGTAAGTGACAACCTGCTGCTTACACAGCTTTTACACAACAGCGTTTACACAACCTGGATCACAGGGAAACATATTGATTTTAATAAATGTAAAAATTACCTAAGTTCTCACACTCCTAACAATTTTGACAGAAATGGCTGAGCCGATGAGTCACAATTATTTAGTGACTTTGTGTTTTTTCTAAAATGCTGAACTAAAATGAGCTGCATGAACATTTCTGAGGCCACTGCTGCTAACACTAAAGTGAATCAAACTCCCTGCAGAAGCACACTGTATTTGACAGCCTATTTCACCGTGTGTGGCTGCTTTTGAGCAGAATGAAGTGCTGAATTAATGTTTTATGAGCGTGTCTTCGTGACCCTCCTCTCCCCCTGCCTGTAATGTAAAAGGGGATGCAGCTTCCCATACATTATCTATACAGAGTCTTCAGCTCTGGTCTCCTGCTTCTCCTGATTGTTGAAAGAAAACAAGGCTGCCGCCATCATGAAAACACTCATGAGCAGGTGTAAAATAGGAGGTCAGTTTTTTCCTCTTATTTATGATGTTTGTGTTGTCAGTTTTATATGAGAAGACTAAATATATAAAACTGTTACTACTGCTAAAACATTAATAGTATTATTTTTGTTTGTTTACTTTAAGCACATAAGTACATGCAATATTAATTAAATGACTCACATCCCAGCCATTGCCGACTTTTTTGTCACAATGAAAGAACCAAGCTCAGCTTTTTATTTTTACTGCCATCACTACTTAGAAATGGCTGTCTGTTAGCATGGTTATGTTTTTTATATATCAGTATGATATATGACCCTGATGGGTCATAGGGTACCAGGAGTACAGTGGCTACATTGGTAGTCCTGAAGTAAGCTTGCATAAGCCCTGATGAAGGCCATCAGAGTTGGCCTTCCTGAGGTGGAATCTCATGGAACACTCATGGGGTGGAATTCTGGTAGTTCTTATGACATCACTGCTATTGCACAGTTACAGTGCAGGTTTAAATGTTACAACTGAAACATATTTTTGACTCCAGCAACAAGCAGATACACACACAGCTGAACTAGGACATTTTCATAGAGCAGTTTCTTTGAAAAAGAGGTGAGTTTTGGGGGAACTGCTTTATAAGTGAAACTTACTTTTGACGCTGTAACTTTGATAGCTGATGGTAGATATTTACAGTGAGATTTTTGAGCATGCCCAACAGTACAGATGGGAAATGTACTGCTTAACTTGAATAACTTATGTCTTTGTGGGATCTTTAAAGCTCAGATGACGGAACAAGGAGATGGGGCCCATGCTCAGCCTAATGAGGGTAAGAACTTGATCTGTTATTGTACAAAAGAAACATAATGCAGTGTTGAAGTTTCTTTTGATTAGCTGTGACTTTGCTAACTGAACTTTCATGTAGAGCAACCACTCTTGGCTGAAGATGGTAACTGGGGAGATATGGACAACTTCTTTGAAAATGGTGTGGAATATGTTATAATGTTTGCACCACGTATCTTTGAAGTTGCGAGACTTTGGGAGCCAGAGCAGCTTAACAACAACAATGGTGATCACATCAATCAGAATAATTTCTTCAACATTCATTTTGAAATTGATGACAACAACTCTGATGATGGAAATGATGGCAATAATGCTGGCAATAATGCTGATGATGAAAATGACCACAATAACAGAGATACTGAAAATGACCACAATTATTGCAATTATAATTTTGCCGATGATGATCAAAATGCTGACAGCAGCAACGATGAAGAAGAACGCAATGAAGCTCATCAAGATGAAAATGACCTTGCTGCTGCTGAGGTTGACTATGAAGTCAACCCGGATGAAGGAGAAGCAGCGGAGGATCTGCTTCCTGGAGGATTTGGGAGACAGTTTAGAGAGGAAGACAGTGATGATGAGAAAAGTCATGCCAGCGAACAGTTCCACTGGTGGGATGAATTTGCTGACAGCGCCTCTGAAGAACAAGACTCCCTACTTGAAGGCAATAAAGAAAGCGATGAGGGTGATGAAGACGAGAGGTGAATCCAAAAGTGACATGCCAACCGTCACTCAGAGTGACTGAATGGAACCTCTTTAATAAAAATGCATCTTCTACTCAGTTGTCCTTTGATTAAATACGAGCACTGCAACACACTTGTTTTTAAAAAGATATAAAACTGCTTTTGTAAAACCAAATTACTCTTGCAGAATAGACGTACCAAGGTATGGCAGTATTCTGATTCTGATATTTAAACACAATCAATGTGCCATCCTACCAAAACAACTTAACACATAAACTTTAAAAGTGTAACAAGATGCTGAAAAATAGTGCTAAAACATCAGTCCTCAACCACAACATTTACTGTAATCCAGATGCTGATATTTTTTTAGATGTGACATTGACAGGATAGGTTAGAGTGTGATGCAGAGTCCACAGACTACTAAATGTTTAACATGTACAAGGGAAACCAGCAACATGACGAGATACTATGAACATCTCAGGAGCAAAAGGTAAACGGACTGGTACTTATGCAGCACTTTACTACTCTATTTGAGCACTCAAAGCCCTTTTTTTTACTACATTCACACTAAAAGGGCCAACTCTGTATGTAGTAACATGCCCAAGGATACTTTGATTACAGGACTCAAGGGGTCAAACCAGCAATCTTCCAAATGTTGGATGACCTCTTCTACTTCCTGATCCACAGTAACTGGGCGGTTACTGGTTATTTTAGTGGCGGTAGAGAGGATGGCATGACATGACAAGAGGTAACAAGAGGATGGCAAGACATGACAAGAGGTAACAAGGAAAGCAGAGACAGTATGGGAACTAAACACAGCTGAAAACAATCACGATAAACCGCTACCAAAACAAAACAGGAAGTTAGCCACAGCTAATCAGGAGAGCAAGAAAGAGCTTGACACAAAGGAAGACAGGTATTGGACAGAAGAACGATAGACAAGTACAGAGAGAAAACAGAAGGAACCGAAAGGGAACACAGAGGGAACTAAGTAAATAGAACAAATAGAAACAATAATGGAACGAAATTGCTATAAGAAATAAGGGGCTCACAACAACTTGGGAAAGAAATCAAAACAGGAATAATAGTAATAACAAAACTGTGAGGGACCAAGCAGCCAAGGCATAGAGGACACAGGCAAAAAAAAGATATCTTCAAAAAGGGTTTTCTTTATTTCAACCCTCAAAAAGTTCAAAAAATGACAAAGTTTTATTAGTTTTAATCTTTTAACTTTATGCATCAAGCAAAAATTTAATTATATGCAACATTCTCTGACTGGAAGAAATTTGTTTAACATTTAAACCTATTTTCTGCACATTCCAGCACATAAAATAAAACATTTTTTTGTGTTTACACTCAGTCTTTCAAATAAATGCAAGTGAAACACAGCAGAAAATAAATAAAATCAAAGACTCAGCGGTCCTGTTGCTCTATTTTCACCTGTATAGCAGGCAGATGTTTGCCCTGGTGCAGGTGTGCCGCTGCGGTCAGTGGAAGAATCCGTGAGTTTGTCTGTGAATTTCCCATTACGTGGTAGCGCACTGGGTGCTTCCTCGGAAGTTAAGGTTTTTTTTTAGCTGTAAAAAGAAGTTTTCTTCCCACGCAGTGAACAGTGGACACTAATGTTTTTGTCACTTTTTACAGAATCAAACTCAAAGTAAGGTCAGTACTTCCACGCTTTAAACGTTGCACGCTCATACTCTCTCCTGCACTCGATAGATTATCCATTGTTGATCTGCACACAGCTGTTGTCACAAACGTCGCACTCGCTTACGTCACTGTCATGAGACACGGTTTTAGTAATGCAGTAACGCGGCGTGCTTACGGGAAAGTAACAGTAATCTAATTACCTTTTTTTGCAATAGTAATCCCCTACATTACTCGTTACTTCAAAAAAGTAATCGGATTACAGTAACGTGTTACTTGTACTGCCCATCTCTGTTGTTGACAGACATTAACATTAACATCAGGTTGTTTTTGTTGTAATGATGTATGTTTCGGTGCAAAAACCTGTCATTGCCAAAATCTCAGTTTTTCTTTGCAAAGTAAAACTTTGTTAGTTTAGTAATATTGAAAAATCTTAAAAATAAACACACTGGTTGGTCTAAACAGTGTAAGAATGTTGAATGTTCACAGTTTTGCTTAATCATTTTAGGATCTGGATAATTTCATTATAAAGTTGTTAAACTTATTGCATAATTTCTCTTCTGGAGGAAGAAGAATTATATGCAGAACTAGCTGTTGACTGATTTTCATGGTGAGGGTGTGCAGGAGGTGCTATGATGAGGCAACATAATGACATTGGATGAGCCCATTAGAAACATGGGTTTTGCAAGTGATTATATTTTCAGATCAGCATTGCGTGAGGCGCATGTGGTTGTTATTCAAGGCCATGAAAAATTTGTAATTAAGATGTATTTGGTACAATTTAATAATCTAACTGTAAAACGTGTGTCTGTATGACTGTCCTCTGTTTTTCTTAGTGACTCATCATCCAATCTACTTTACTGTAGGAGGCCAAGAAAGTACAGTGTTAAGAACAAAGTCATTTGGCTGAGTAGGTGGCTTACTTTCAATGATGACATCATGATCCTTCACCATTAGGACCCACTGACAGAGCATTCACAAGAGCTGACTGACTGCAGCTTATTCTGTACTCAAACTGTAACTAAATGTATTATTACCCTCCACCTTCTTTTCCCTCAATGTCAAGTTGTTTTGGATGCTATCTCGGGAATTGGTTCTGCCACTACTTCTTTTAAAAGCACAGTGGTAAATGGAAGCGTGATGAAGGTAGGGGCCTGATTTCAGTACACAGTTACACAGTGCTTTACAGTTTGAATAAAACCACACATTGAAGATAAGTAAACATGTTCCAGCATAGAGACAAAGTCAAATGGGTGAAAGACTGAGAAAAATGGACCTATAAAAACGAGTTTTTAGTAGTCTTTGAAAAACACCACAGATTTAGATGGCTTGATAGGCAGAGACAAGTTGTTACAAAGTTTAGGCACTTCATCCTCAAAAGCTTGATTGCCTCTGGATTTAATACTAAAGAGGGAAACAGTTAAGAGTTAAGAGAGGCTAACTGCTGGAATAAGGTCTCTGCTATATATGCAGGAGCCTGACCATCGAGCTTTTTATGTTTTTATTAAAATTTTTAAATGGATAAAGAATTTAATTGGGCAGTGAAGAGAAGAACGAAGAGGAGTGATGTATGAGTGTCAGCTAGTTTTTAGATGGGCCATCTCTTCGAGATGGAAGAAAGTTAAAGCATATATACTCAAGATTCAAATTAGAGGTTGGATTTTTGCAGTGTTTCTTAGACGAAAGAAACAAGATTGGATGAACTTTGAGATGTGAAATGTGCATTTCAAATGCTGGTCAAAAAATATACCAACGTTCTTGGCAGATTTGATATTAAGCCGATGTAATGACCCCCCACCCCCCCACCCCAAAGAAGCTGTCGGGGTGAAAAAGAAGAAGCTTAGTTTTGCCAGGTTTGATTCTGTATTCAGCTGTTGTATTATAGTTAATTCCTCTTATTATACTTAATTATACTCTGTTATTCTGGCAGCTTTTTTTCTGCATTGCTGATAAAAACAAGAGTGTGGATGCTGATTTAGTAATTGGCAAAAATGAATAAAATAACATGGAGATCATTTATCCGAATTTCAGGAGCAGGCTCACACTTCATGCATCCCCTTTCCATTCTCTGTTGATATATGACCCCCCTGCACTATAAGCAGTTTGTTCTCATTTTCATGCCCCAACCTCCCTTGGGCAAACATGGGGATCTGCCCTGTCCGGAAGCCATCTCCAGTCCACTTAGAGACCTTTTCTAAATCGTAGACTCAACTCATTTTCATGCCATTATCTACTAGAAATGCTGTGAGAAATAAATGAGGATGTGGTCTCAGCCAGTGAAGCGTCTTACTAAGAAAATGTGAGATAATTGCTGTTAGATCCTCCTTCTTCTTTCAGCAGTTCTTAGAGCTCACCACAGCAGATAATATGCCTTCATCTCACCCTGTAACTAGTATTCTCCTCTGTCACACCAACCCTCTGCATGACCCCTTTCATTCATTCATTCATTCATTCATTCATTCATTCATTCATTTCTTTAAGTAGTCTTTAGGAATAGTTCTAGGACGTTTAAAGCTGTTGTTGAATGTGGGCTGACTTTTGTTTTGTTAGTCTGTCTGCCTTTTGATGCCGCTTATTGGTTCTTGCAATTGGGCTACCAGCTGATAGTGACACAGTGTAGAGTGAGGATATGGACATTTATTTTTATTGTACAGAAGGGTGACATAAATGGTAAAGGGGAAAACTGCTTCCAGGACAGAAACAACCACATTATTCTGCTAACACAACTTCAGTTCTTTGCAAGCATTTGTGCAGACAGCATGCTAACGCTAAGCTAGCCAAGATCCCCAAGTGCTCAGCGAATGCCGACCCCAGCAGCCAGACCCTTAATATCAGGTAACAAACAGATGAACAGTCAGGCTGTAGCCTCTCTTTAACATGCTGCATTCCTTTTAAGAAAAGTTTTCGGTGTAATGTCTGTGAAGGTTCTCAGTCATCCAGGTCATCATAGTGTAAGGAGCTTGGAAACAAAAGCGTCCGGACTTCTTTAAGTTTCCTTGAAGACGTTTCACATCTCATTTGAGAAGCTTCTTCAGTTCTAAGAGCAATTGGTGCAGAGTCCCAGATTTTAAGCCCTATGGGAGTGTCCCCAAGAGAGCCATGGACCCCTTTTGGTCCTACCTAATCACACGAGGCAAAGTGTGGAAACGGGTGTAGTCACAAGCAGCCAAGGTTTCGGGTGAACCCATTGTGAAACCTAGCCCCACCCTATCATGCGATTTACTGAGGTGAAATTGTCCATGTTCTGTTTAAAATGTGTAATAATTACTTTTTTGAGTAATGACTCCAACACTGATCTCAAAGAAGAGGGGAAATACCTCAACAAACATGAAACATTTGACACACAGCATGCAATTAATTTGCATTAATGTAATTTCTTTATTGCTGCTTAGAGATTGTGGTGACTCTCAAAACAGAGCCAATGAGAAACCAATGACAATCCATAAGAGAATCAATAAGGAATTGAATCGATAAGTGATATCAATAATGGAGTTTTTGGAATCTCTGTCATGCTAAAAAATGAAGCTGTTGCCAGTAGGAACTTTTATAGATGGTATTGCGTGGTGGATCCAAATCTGACAGTACTTTTCTGAGTTCATAATTCCATCAATAGTGACAAGCTCTCCAACACTGCTGGCTGCCCCAAGCCATGACAGAGCCTGCACCATGTTTTGCAGAAAACTGTTATATGTCTCGCCTGACCTCCTTCAAACATGGTTTGAATTAAAAATGTGGATAAATCACTCTCTGAGGCCCGTTGCCACTCATTTTTCAAACATTAAACCAAAGAAATGAAAACAAATTATGTATTTTTGTGACAAGCTGCTGTTAACAAAGTGGCTAAAGATACAATTTAAAATTGGTTCTTTGCTAAGTTGTCTGCTTAACACCGGTTCATCCCCTGAAATAGGTAAAATTCTTGAATTATTCATAGGTCAGTGTTAACTGTCTTAGTAAGCAAAAGAAACATTTCTCTGAAAATGGTCAGGTACAAGGACTGGACCGATAATGGGTAAAAAAAAGAAGGAAAAAAAAGCAATTGGCTTTGTTTTATGATTGTTAGAGCATTGAAATGAAATCAGTTAGCGGCACTTGGTGTGTCTTGTCCACTTTTTCTTATGTTCTTGGGGCATAGCAGGACATTGTCATGACTCACATTTGGAGAGTTTTATGTAATCAAGTGTCAAATAATTATGTATTGTGAATAAAAATGTTTAATCACACATTCACAGTATGAATGTGCTTTATCAAATGGCAGTGTTTTTCACACTGAATTGCAGCAGCTGCATTAGCAGCAATGATTTCTCTGCAGACAAAGAAATGAATATTGTGCTAATGTCATTGTAGGTGAAAAAAACTTGTATCACTTATACTAAGGACTTGGAGATCTAAAAGATATTACACTAACCAAAGTGCATTAAGGGGTTGCTGCATGGGGGTATACGGCACAAAGTACAGGAGATATTCTGACACTTTTGTAAATACAGAAAACAAAATATTGTAGTTAAAAGGGAATAAATAAGTTTGGGGTCAAAATACACTTCATCCCACACTACACATGCATTGAATACATATGAGTTCACACTATCCAGCCCTCTTCACTCAGGTGCCCTGATAGTAAACAAGGTCATGGTCTGTCATGCATGTGCGTCCCACACATGAGCACAGCTTTTGTGGCCAACGTAAAATCAATAAAACGCTGAATCTGATTTTATTGTTCTCCACAACATCCAGTCAACCCCACCTAAAAACAAAAATAAAACATAATCAAATTGGAGGTATGAGGTTTTCACATCATTTAATAATAACAGCTTCACTTACTGATGCTCTACAGTAAATCTGCACCCGATATCAGTTTCCTCATTGCATAGTAACATGTGTTTGTCATGACATTTGTTGTTTGGGGATCCATTACTATTACTGTGATTTCATTATACAATATATTATATTACACAGAATTGTGTTTCTTGCTGACAGGCATGGGTAAAACGATAACAGAAACAATATCATTTCACAATATCACCAATTTATTACCCATTACCTTCGTGCCTCTCCAAGAGTGGCTCCACAGTGTCTACGCAATACAGTGACAACATTTATTTCTTTTGTTTTTACAAATCGCCTGGCTCTATGGACATAGATGTGCATAGAGACAAGTTTGACTAGATATGCCACTATTTTTGGACAGGTAGTTGTTGGAAGAAGTGTAGTAAAAGATCAGAAATGTCCCTGAACATTTTTGTGGCTACATAAACAGGATTTTGTCCAGTAGTTGAAGGTGAAAAGCTGGTTGAGTTTGGTTGTGAATGAAACAAATGTAGTTAAGTTGTGTAATACAAAGCTGTCAGGACCTGATATGTGTATGCTGCTAATAACAAACAACAGATACATGTATCTGGCTCATTGTTTATTCATTATTGTTCCAAGGAAAAGAAAAAGAAAAGGATCTAATCAAAACACTGCAACACAATAGTTCATGGAGAAAGGAGGTCTGCCGCTCTGGATTTTATTCATGAGGCACACTGGAACCTGTGTGTGTCTGATGCTGCAGATTACCCTCTGACAGGTCTGCAGCCCTGGGAACAGAACAACAACAGGGACTGCACGATATCAACAAAACATGCTTCCAACAAACTGTTACCTACTTACACGGCAATGTCCTGATAGAAGGAAAACTATTACATATCTGATATTTTACATTCTAATATATCGTTTAAAAACAGTGTTTCAGAAGCCTCTTTTTATTTGTTGCCTGCTAATGACAATACTCTGCGGAAATTTTTAAGAAGTGGTTGTCTCCCAAATGTCATTATTCTAAAAAAATCATTTATCCGCCTGCATTATCTTCTTTGCTTTTGTTTATTCCCCTTATGCCTTTACAAAAACCGAATAATGAAACGAATTTCTGCAACAAGGAGGTGCAGTGTCGTGTTTTAAGTTGTTTCTCATATTTTCAGTTGTTACATTTTTACAACAGTCATTTGCTAAGTCACTCCACCGGCTAATAACCTACAGTAATTACTTGAAGTGCCAATAAAGCCAAGGGAGCATCCAACTGGTAGAACTTCAGTATTCAGTTGTGACCTGCTTGTAAACAAGCCCCTGAAGAAGCCCACCTCACCCCACCCCGTTAGAGTGAATGAGCTGGAGTATGGACGGGTGTTCCCCATAATGCTCATGTGCCACCATAACAGCCTTTCCCATACAGTGCAGCAAATGTTGGCATGACAGAGTTGCAAATAATGCAGACCTACAGTACAGTTCTTGGTAATATTTGGTATGACCACATTTATTTTTCAACACAGTTTGAGCTCTCTCATGCAAGCTTTCTTGTCATTTCTTGGAGTAAAAGAGTCTCTAGGCTTCTTGAAGTACATTTAAAGCTCTTCTTTGGATGTTGGCTGCCTTTTGAATTGAATTGAATTGAATTGATATACCTTTATTAGTCCCACAAGGGGAAATTTCATAAGGCTGCCGACCTATTGCACGCAATGGCGGCGCCATCTTACCCTCTGACCATACATACATTACACAAAACATCACATGGGGAAGACAGGTCAGAGAGGTATAACAATGGAAAATACACCACATGAGGAAAGATAAGGAGAAAAAAATAACTCCCCCCAGACTGAGCTCCAACAGGGAGATCAGTTTGAGAACAGAAAAAAACACCTCTGCACATAGCCCATGAAAAAACTCTTAATACACCAAAGAATCACATGACAAGCAACAGGGGTGGGTAAAGGGTGAGAGACAGCTGAATTAGACAGTACATCCGAGCCTGCGTGCGCTGGTCTCCTTGATCCACCGTCAGCATCAGAAGGGAATAAGCGTCGAAGGCGTTTGGAAAGGGAGGGGGGATGAGTGTGTGCATATCAGTGTATATGTATGTGTGTGCGTGTCCAGAGTTCAGCTGAGACAGTGTCCTTCGCCCTGCTAGCCTAAGTAAACAGTCTTCCAGCCAACCCAGGTGGCCTTGCATGGAATGGGAAGGAACAGACTAAACACAGTCGTTACCAGGGTGTTGTTGTTCAGCTCCAGCCTTGAGACCGCAGCTGGCGCCAAAGGGGTATCCGCATGAAGTGATGGTGGTTTTTACTTTAGTGCGAACAGCTATGAATTTCAAAGCAGTTCTACAGTCCAACACTGGTCTCTCAATCTCCCGTTGGAGAGCCACGAGCTTCGCCATACTTGCATTCTGTGATGCTGTTATTTCTTGTGCTCAAGGAGCCAATTCTGAGAACTCATGGCAGTGTGCCTCCCCGAAATGTCATCCAATTTGCGCCCAGAGATGTTATTCCGAGCTAGCCCTTCCGAGATGTATCCAGTCTGCAGTCAGAGATCTTATTCTGAGTATTCACAGCAGCCGTAGCCTCTCCAAGATCTTATTCGTGCTGCACTCAATGAGCCCATTTTGAGAAACTCACGCCTCTCCCATCGTTCCAATCCCAGCAGGCAGCCTTGTGGGGGTTTGAACAGCCGGTTCCGCTTTCTTAATTCTTCAATAAGTCAGGGCCAAGCCAGCTCCGATCCGCCAGAACCCTGTTACCATGTTTCCGAATAGGTAGATATCTTCAGCACTCAGGCTCACCCAAGCCCAAACTTCTTGTTGAGAAAGGGGTGTCAATTGCATTTAGGGACCAGTTGATCCAATCCATAATTCCTCTTTTAGGTTTTAGAGAACAGACTGTGAGAGAATGTTCCAGGGAAAAGTAATACAAAAAACACGAGACTAGACAAGGACATAAGAGGCTAAGCAGGGAAGCTAAGGGAGAGGAGGAGGAGGAGAGGAGAAAAGTGCGACCGCCTTCGTCTAGCTCTCTGTTAAGATGATCCCACACTGCTTCAATAATGTTGAGTTCCAGGCTCTGGGGAGGCCGATTCCCAATAACTGAATCTGTTGAGGTTTTTTTTATCCAGGTATGCCTTTGCTGTATTGCCAATGTGTTTGGGATCATTGTAATGCTAAATAATGAAGCCATTGCCAATGTCCAGATGGCATTGCATGGTGGATCAATATCTGACGGCGCTTTCCCTTTCTGTGCTTTGAAAGATCCCCAACACTACTGTCTGAAATCCAGCCCCAAACCATTAGAAGTGATGGATCAAAAATATTTTTTCATGTCTGTCAAACTGTTTTATGTTTGGCATTTTTCACACATTCACATTCAGCCAAAGAAATGGGAACGTGCCTATATATACAATTGCCGATTTTTTTTTTTTTGCTAAATTGACGTTATGTGTAGATATATCACTTTATTCTTGAATGATTCATAGGTCAGAGTTAAGTGGTTCATCAAGTTAACAAAAATAAATTTATAAAATTCCTCTAAAAACAAGCAGATTCAAGACTCGTGCTTTGCATCCCCCCCCCCCCCCCCCCCCCCACACACACACACACACACACACACAAATCTCAAACTTTAGCTCCACAACTAAGTAGAAAATATGTGAAAGGCATAGTGAGACACAAACATAAGCAATATTGCGCAACTACCTTGTATTCAATGCACCATTTTGAGAAGTCTGCCACTCAAACGAGAAATTCTGAACTTAAAGAGCTGCACATACTTTTTCTCTCTTGCACCCTGTAATTTCAAAGTCTCCAAAGGCAACATGACAGGCCACTCATTCACACTGGTTCTGTTCGGTCTTTCGAATTTTGAATCTAACATGAGGAAATTGATTTGCTATGAATAAGGAGCCAACAACGGCAAACAGCTAAGTAAATACACGCCAGGCAAACCTGATCAAGTCAGAGGCTGCCAAACATTACACCGAAGAACATGTGCCATGTGTTCATGAATGCAGCATGCAGCCACAGATGACATTTTGCCCTCTGCGACCTGGTAACCATGGCAACAACACATGCATGGTCATCGTAGCAGAGTAAAAGTCACCCTCCTGCTCAGATGAAGGGAACAAGAAAAGTAGATGGATGAAATACAGTGAGGGGCCAATAATGGATGCGTGCAACAAACTACAGATGCATAAAAACAAGGTTCTGCTGCTGCTGTGCTCTGCTCTTGTGACTGACAGTGTGTAATGAATTGCCATAATCCCTCAGACTGCATGTCACTACATAACTCTATCCTCCCACTCTGGGTTTTTAACTTATAGCTCACTCAGCCTACTTTGTGTGCTAATCGCACTGCCATGCTTTCTTTCACATTTGCATTTGCATAATGACAATGACAGGAGGAATGTGTGCTTGTGTGTGCGAATGTGTTTGGGGAATCTAAAGTGTCCCTCTGCTGCATCTGTTAGGACTGTTATACAGTTTTTCTTGGGTATTCTCATTCAGCGTCATGAGACTAATTCTGCCATTAAGCTGGAGATCCTACAAATGACTCGCTATTCATTACCGCATCATCTACTAATTTGAAAGGCAATATTTAATAGTCATACACCAAAAACAATGAGATCATCCAGGCACTCAACTACAGGAGCCCTGTGCTCACATTAAAGTGATAAGATCCATCTGCCAGACAATATATCAGAACAAGATTTAAATTAAATAACCAAAAAGGTGTCATGGTCCTGGCAAGCCCCACTCTTCTTTCTCTTTCACTCTTCCTCTAGATTCCCCTTTTCTCTCATTTAGTGTTCGGAGCAGGTTTTCTGGTTCTCAGCTCCATCTCTGGGCAGGGCGGTGCCGGCCCCTCTGACCCAGCTGGCACACAAATCCTTACTCTTCTCATTACTCCTTAGTTCAATGGATTTAAGGCCATGCTAATTTATCATCTTTTGCCAGATTATTGTTGCCTCTATGGTGGTAAATTGGCCTCACAAGGTGTATGCCTGTTTCTGAAATCTTACCTGTTCCTGACAAAACTCTCTTGGGCCTCTCTTAGTTTATGTCCCTGCTTGTGCTTAGATGGATCCCTCAGAGGAATCGATTTACTTTCAGCTAAATCGCCTGTGATCTTCTCAAGCTGGTCTCAGTAAGCCATTCATCATTTTTACCTGTAGTTACCTGCCTACCCACTTCCCACCTTTTCGTCCTCTGAATTTATCCTGGCAGTTCTCCTCCACCTTCAGCCTAAGGAAAAGATTTAAGCGGCCTCCCTGGAGAATAGCTGCCCAGTCCCAGAAAAAGCCTTGCCTGACTTCAATCTGTCAGCCTCTGAGTCCAGATTCCTGAGGTCCTTTCAAATGAAGTCTTTTTAAACTAGTCACTGGTCTCTTGGGTCGTGCTTTAGAGTCCTTCTGCTTTGATATTAGACAAACGGGTAAAAAGAAAGACGTTTCCACCTGTTCAGTGTCTTCTTTTAAACCCTCTATTTTTTATAGCTATAGACTTTACCTGATCTCACACAATCTGCTGACTGCTAGTACTTTAATGAAAACAATGACTTGCTTTACTGAAATACTTGAAGAAGCTATTAGAAATACAGAAAAAAAGCATTGGTTAAAGCAATGTAAAGAGGGCTTATTAAAAATGTATGCAGTTTGATTCAGATCCACTTTCATAAAGTCATTAGATAAAGTCAGTACAAAGTTATTAGTATAGTTGTTTTCAAAATGGACATGATTTGTTATTACCACATTGTCCCCATTTAATAGCAGCCCTTCAAAAAATACTAGTAGCACCACTTTGTGTTTTAAAAGTTTCTGATGAAACTAAGGTGTCTTGTAGTTTACTCTTTCACACATGGGCAAACACACACAATGCTGCCAGCTTGGGCATTTCAGCAGGGAAGTGCACAATATAGAATAAAAAGTGTATTGGCTCTTGTCTTCAAAGATGGAAACTGTCGATCACTGATCATGACACCATATATAGTGGCATGTGCATTAAGCATCAAACACGAGGAAGCTGTCAAGGTTTAACTGTGTGGGAGGCAGAGTAGGGCCAAATTACAGGACTTAGAGACAAGGGATTACCTAAAAGAGGTAGTTTTATTGTTGTTACTACTCAATTTTACACAAATTCAGACAAAGAATGAAACTAGGTGCAAAGAACAAAGGAACAAATAACTAGGAAGAAACTAGGAGGAACTAGGAGATGAGGAGATTGGAGACATCTGGTGAACACAGCTGAACAGAATCTAACAGGGGAAACCAAAACAAAGGACAAGAGGCTATCATAATAATGAGGAAATCACTAACAGTGAAACCAGGACTAAAATATACAAACTTGAGACAAACACAGAAGATAAGAAACAAAGAAAAAAGAGTGGAAAGACAGACTAGGAAGACCAAAAGGGGAATAATCATCACCTATCAAGTAACAAACAGCACAGAAAACTGAATCATCATAAGCCCAGGAATGTAAATATAACATTATGACCAGATGACTAAATAATACAGAATATAGGATCCAAAAAATACAAAACCAGAAAAACCCAAATTTCCCAGGAATTCAAAACCCTCATCTAAAACCACGACAGAAGCAGTGCATTCCCGTCTTTCCAAAAACATGGACACGGACAGATATACCTCATTGTTATTACAAAGACATCAGGGCAATGTGTCCTGAAGAATTAGCTGACTCAAGAGCCTGGTGAGATATTTGTAAAGCAGGCTTCATTCATTCATCCAACAATGTCACTTATCCAATTCAGGATATCTGGAGCCTATCAGAGCTGTGGACAAATTGCTAGTCTATCACAAAGCAAACACGGAGAGCTAAACAACCAATCACGCTCACATTCACACACATGCAAAATATAGTTTCACAAAACTGACCAAACTGTGAGAGGAAGCCAGAGTACCTGGAGAAAACCTCCACAGGAACATGCAAACTCCTTGCCCTGTGTGGAAGCATCTGCATTCACTGTGTTTCTCCACTTATTCTGCATTCTTCTTATTTGTAAGTACAGCAGATCAAAGGTCACAAAGAGGACAGCAGGGATTCACATAATTCTTGCTTTTAGTGAGTTAAGTTCATGCTCATTTTCCATTTTCAGAATTTTATGAGATGTCGTTTTCTGAAAGCCTCAAACCTGCACCACTGCTTACAGGCTTGAGACAGTGATAAAGAAAATTGTATTCTTGAATTAAATCAAGGATTATATTCCATCCAGACAAGACGGATAATTAAATCTCTCCAAATTCAAGGGTCATTCGTGGTAACAAAGAAAAAAATCTTCTCAGGCTGAGTCGCCGTTCCCATGCATTTTATGTGTTTTGGTTTTGATAGATCCAAATAAAATATTGATGTGTGTTTACAGACATTTCTTAATATCACAGTTTTGTTCTTTTTTTTTAAAATTTCTGCTAGTGCCAAAGGGTTTCTTTCACACTGCAGAGGCGGTTGTGAGAACAGGGCATGCATGGGGAGAGGTTATGTAACAAAGAAAGCAAAGTGCTGCATGTTTTAGTGCTGCCTCAGCATTTTGTTTTTAAGATGTTTTTGCCCAGTATGTGTTGCAGTCCCAGACAGTGACAGCCCTGAGTGATATAATCCAAAATATAAACATTTAATTTTCTGTTAAAAATCCACTTTTTCCATTAGGGTTCTGGAAAACTGTTTCTTATCTCATCTGTTTCACACAGTTTAGGTAATTACAGGCTGCTGCATACCACCAAATTACCCAAATCACTTCTCTTCTTAGCGCCTGACAAATTGCAGCATTGAGAAAGGTAGGAGGTTCTCCTTCCTCTGCCTTAATTTGGGGTATTTTTGTGGCACACAGATATTTGTAAGGTGAATGTTCAATACATGGCTGAATTATTGATAAATTTGATGAATTTTACAGTGGAAAGTTCAGAGTATTCCAGGTCAAAAAATTCAAAATGCATGCCCATCATAGGAGAATATATGATGTCCAGCACCTAGACTATGAAATCACATGTAATATTGGAATGGAGTCTGAACTCTACATGAGATGAGTTGTGTGGAGTTGAGGCAAATCTTGAATGTAATTAGTTAGTTAGTTTATTTGCTTGTTTTAATCAATTTTAAATCATGCTTTTTATTTGTTTTTGTTTCTAATGTCTCTGTAAAGCACTTTGAATCACCTTGTTGTTGAATTGTGCTATACAAATAAACTTGCCTTGCCTTGCCTTGCCTAATTTAAAAACCTACCTAATTTTAACAGCATAATATCCAATCTTATTGCATATCCAATACAGCATTAATGGGATATTATGCGCAAAAATATTGCAAATGATTGCCATTTAAGTGGCTTTTATGATCAATTTTGCTGTCGCCTATTGTGGACTCTGGATAGCCGACAGCAAGTGATTGAAAATTAAAATAATAACCTAATAAACCAGAGAGCCAGGAGCCTTGTTGCTCCTTTGCAGTATTGCACTTCATTGTTGTTCAGCCTCAACATTGTGCCCTGGTTCAGCTAATGCAACTTGTGAAGCTATCAGTGTCTCTGAAAAGAAGTGCTTGAAATTATAGTTCAAAACTCTTCACTGGAAAATATCTTCTTGGCAACTGGAGAGCCGGCGTCATTAGTTCCAGCATTCGGGTCTCACGGGTGGAAAAGTTCTTCTCCAGCACCTCAGCAAACGGCATTTGAGGTACCAGGTTCATCTGGCTGTGAAAAACCTGCTGCTGGATCTGGTTAGCGGCTCCTTGACACCTCTATGCACACTTGAAAAGAATGAATAACCCTCAGTAGCGTGAAGGGATTGTGTAAGCAAGCTGTCTACTGTGGCAAACGGTGCTTGTGCAGTTATTTTTATATCGTTCTCTGAACTGCAGAAGTTAGAGAAAGTTGCTGGAATAGGAAGATACTTTAGTACAAACATGAAAGACATATTATTTCTGGAGCACGTTGATGTTCTGAACAGATGGTCATTACTAACAAGTTAATTTCCATTTACTGAATAAAAATGTTGCCCTTCCTAAGCACCCTTTTCAATATGAAACCTTTCGTGTTACGGCAGTTCAACTGAAAGCTTGATTTTTTTTTTTAAAAATGTCAGCGCCATGCCATTCTTCTTCGACTTCCATGTGTTAAAGTGAGGAAATACCTTCTGAAAAGCGTACAACAGATGCTTTGTGGAGAGTTCTTCCACCACAATTTGCTATTCCTGGTATGTATGTCTGCAATTTGGACGATGGTTAGTTGCCCAGCAACACAAGCTGCAGTTATTGTGATCCTTTTAACGTGATGCTGGCACACAGGCACTGAAGATGCAAATACAGGTCAGTGAGTCAAGGTCCCCTTCCCGTCTCCTCTAAATTGCGCATCAATTAGGAACGCATATGAGGGAATCATATACTAGAAGTCAAACATGTTCTCTGTTCACTGTTACATAACTTAAAACGAGGGAGAAAGAACCTGTTGTAAAACTTCAGCATCACTTTTTTAAGCAAGAGTTCAGATTTCTTGCCAAATTCAGAATCATTGTTTGTTTTTGTTTTTTTAACAGTTTCGCTGCCAAAGCAGAGCCTCATATATGCACAAAATTTTACACCAAACATGCCCACAGGACTAAATGGGTGAAAAGCTGAATTATTTATGAAGGTTTAGCAGCAGATTTATTTTTTGATTGATCATTTTTACTGTAGAAGTCAACAGACTCTCTGCAATATACCATCTGGCATTCAGTTACACAAGAAAAATTAATGTGAGATGATGTGTGCAGGGAGCCCCACAGGACCCACAGGACTGCATTTGATTTCAAGAACATAAAAGAACAATAAGCTTTGTGGAGAAAAACACAGACAGGGATATTTTTGTGTCAACATCAGCATTTGTCTTGAAAGGCTTTGGCCTTTAGCATCTTGCCTCATTGTTTGATGATGTTTAAGTAGATGTGGGAGCTAGAAACAGAAAATATTGCAAGCAATACTTTAAAACATCAACCTGCTAATAACTGTCTATTTGTGAACTGTTTTTGGTCAGCGTTCATGTCAATAACATGGTTTCCACTTTGCTTTCATAGCAAGCTGTGATGGAAAAATACATCTAATTTCCTGAAACTGCTGCTAATGATCATCTTTTCATCAGGCGAAAAATAATAAAGAAAAGAAAGTATGCATCAGACTTTATTTCTATTATGAGCAGCAAGCTGATGTAATTTGGCAAGATAGGAGGTGCCTCTGTGGCGAAGGCAGACAAGTTAATTCTTGATTAGCGTCACATACAGAGTGTTGCAGGTAAACAGGACACCTTGTATTAACATCTAGCTGGCCGATATCTATTTTCTGACAGTTTCATTTCCACACAGGTGGCACCTGCTTTCTGGCGAGCATGACAAGATAGCAGAAGCACCTGGACGCGAACTACAAATATATCAGAGTCATTTCCCCTTTTTAGAATTTTCCGTGTGTGCATGCGTGAGTGACAAAGTAAGCAATATCTGTGTTGTCCTACATGGCAGGGAGCATGTGATCTAACGCCCCCACTACTCATCGACTGGCGTGCAGCGCAGCGAGTGTTTGAAGAGAGCAGCAATAAAAATGTCTTTGCAGCAGCACAAGTTGAGAATGTAAAGCACGTTTTTAAACGAGAGGTGCTGAAAGCACCAGATAAAAAGCCAAAGTGAATATTTCAGCATAAAGGATTATCTTTTTTCTCTCTCACAAAAACCGTTAAGAATAAAGGCCTAATCGCAGGTTCGAAAGGCTTCAGATGGCGCAAATGAATTCACATGCACACAAAAAGCTGCCTTCCAAGTATAGTATTTGCCACTGAGATGAATGTTATCCAACTGATAATGAGCTGTTGGGCTGCAGCGAGTTGAAGTCTCCAAAAGGGAAAATGGGTAACCACAAAGTCAATGTGATAGGAAGCGAGGGAGGGCTCTTGTGGGGTTTTTTTTCTTATCAAAGCAACGCCACATAATCATATCCTTGGGCAACAGCTTATTATACAAGGTGCAAACCCCAGTGCTTCAGCAGACGCACACACTCACACACATTCAAACATAACCGTGAAGAGCTTTTTGTTTTCAGCTGAATTTCTGTATTAGTATCTACAAAAGCATCCCGTTTGTTAGAAGTAGGAATCAGGGGATCTTTTGTGGTTTGGTGATGTTGTTGCTCAGTAGTCGTGTTTGCAGGGAAGGACACAGTGGGAGTTAAATGCGAGAGCTCAGTTCACTTGTATGGATTACCTTCTTCAGCTCTCAGACGTTTATTGATCGGTCCATCTTTGTCTGACTGCTGCGTGTCACTCTCCTGTGAAGAGAGAGGGAAGTGCACAAGGAACAAGGAAGGGGCAGATTCCCCCATGTGCACACGTGTTTGTGCACATGTACTTAACCACATATAGATATAGAAAGAAAGTGGGCACAGAGGGGGAGGGGGAGCAATAGAATCTAGAGACAATTATTAAAACCGTCACTTCTCCAAAGACACCCGCTTAATTAATCAATCAATCAAATGCCAACAGTAAAATCCAAAGCAACGGAGAAAGATATCAGATATCACACACACACACACACACACATATATATATATATATATATATATATATATATATATATATATATATATATATATATATATATATATATATATATATATATGTGTGTGTGTGTAATAGAGCTCCTAATTTCACCACACAGATTGTTATCTAAAAAGCTCTTCACCCCTGTGTTATTTGTCCTGCTGCTGCTCCGTATGTGAGACACAGGTAAGACTCAATGTTGTGGGGACCTAAAGTTTTATTGAGACTAAAAGGTAGCACCACAATGTGAGTCATTACATTGTAAAGCGAACGAATGTTTTAATATTTTGGGTAAGGGTTAGTATTGGGCGAGTAGTGAATCTGATAAAGGTTAGAATACACCTTAGAAAACAAACATAGGAAGCTGTAATAGAGACTAAAGTCGTGCATCTAAGTGCTCGAAAACCTCCCCGCCAAATAGGTCTTCTCTCCCCGAGGAGAAGTTCCCCTTTTTCGTGACAGAATGCTCCACCAATCCCATAATAATCTTGAATCCTGCAGAAGGAAGAAAAGGCTGACAAGAGAGTCACAGTTAAGTCGAGGACACACCTACGCGGTCTATTATCTATGAGTAATATTGTGAAGGTACCCTTTGTGATATTTCTCTGGAAAAAAGAACATCTAATCCTGCCATGTGCAGTTGTTATGTATGTTTGGCACATCCCATTCTGAACAAGCAGCGTTCAATAGCTTACACAACTTCAGCCCCACCACCTGCAGCTCCCTGTGAGCACCTGTCATTGTCCTCGTTGGTTTTCTTGTGCTCCTTTGTGTTTCTTGTTTGTTTCAATCATTTATTTATGAGTTATTTATGATATTTATGAGTTTATTTTTGTTTTTTTCCTATTTTTCAATGGATGTTGGCGTCCCTGTGTATCTAATTGTGGTTTTCACTTCCTGCCTTTGCCCCCCAACATCACCAATGCTTCATTTTCTTTAATTTGCATATCTCGCCTTTCTGTCTTTGTTGTATTATATATGCATTTCCCCAGTGTTCTTTGTAGCCCTTTAGTTTTTTTTGTATCAGTGCTTCTTGATCCTATCCTGACAGTTTCACATGGGATTTCTGTTACCAGTAACTTCATTTAAATATCTGTTGTGTTAGTGTATCAAGCCTGACGCCAGTGTCTGCGACTAGGTCCACTTTTTGTCCAAAAAGGAGAAGTGGCTGACAGAGATACAGCCTAATAACTGCCATCTGCATCTCATTAAATATAATATGGCTTTTCCAGCTTTTTATTATTATTACACACCATCTCAGTAAAGACACCAAACAGAGCATCAGAATGGAGAAGAACAGGGATTTAAGTGACTTTGAACATGACATGGTAGTTGCATGACAGGCTGATTTGAGTATTTCAGTAACTGCTGATCTACTGGGATTTTCCCCACACATTCATCTACAGAGAATGGGCCAAAAAAGAGAAAATCTCCAGTGAGGGTAGTACTCTGAGTGAAAGTGCCTTGTTGGTGCCAGAGGTTGGGGGAGAATGGCAAGATTGCTTCAAGCTGATGTGAGGGTAACTGTAACTTGATGGGACAATGGGACAAGCTTGGAGTGATGACTCAATTTCTGAAATATCTGCTATAATCGTAGGGTCGGAATTTGGTGCAAATAACATGAAAACATACATTCTATACTTCTTTGTATCACCAGTTCAGACTGGTGGTGGTGTAATGGTGTGGATAATATTTTCTTGGCACACTTCAGTTCCCTTTGTCCCACGTGAGCATTGTTTAAACACCATAGACTACCTGAATATTGTTGCTGACCACCATGTACCCATCTTCTGATGGCTGATTTTAGCAGGATAACTAAGTAAAACTAAGCTAAGCAAAGTCTCAATTTATTATGAACCATTTTCATATTTTTATTAAATAGAGTTATTGCAGGTTGGGGCATAAATGCGTTCAAGACTGTAGTAAATTAATCGTGCCCTGTGTGAATAATGTGATGGGCGTTAGAAGGCATGATGAATAAAGTGTCAAATCCAAGATTTTCAGAGTTGGCTTTGTATATGGAAGAAGATGTAACAAGGCAGGTATTGTCACACCTGCTGATTTTATATGCAGCGTTCATGATCACAGATGCAAGCTTAGTCAGCGATGCCCTTGTCTGCCACCACATTAATCTGAATTAACTCCCTCTTGCTGAGGTGTACAGGTGTGAAAGAGCAGTGTGGAAAAGATCACACTGAGGGAGGGGGGGGGGAGACTATAAGATAACAGGAAGGATATGTGAGGGTGAAAAATCTAACGTATGAAGGGATTATCTGACATCCATAACTTTTCCATTACAATGTTTTTTTCATTAAATATTTTAAGGTTTAAACATTTGTGAATAAAATATGAGTTCATGAGTGTTGTGGAAATTTTGACACAAGCAGGTTGTCGTTATTTAGCCCTTTCAAAGGGGGTCAAACAATACAGAGTACAGCAGCAGTCTGCATGTTTCCTGATCCTCCAGTCCTCCTCTCCTCCCCTGTGTCTTTCTGTGTTCGTGCTAATCACACCTTCTGTTACAGCTGTTCCTCCTTCTTTGCTTCCCGCTACAGCACACCTGTGATAATTAACTCACCGGTTGACAATTCTGTGATCAGCTGTTGCTAACTACTTAAGGAGAAGGAAGCCCATCAGCTAATGCTGAATTGTTAAGCTGGAAACAGTCTGTGTTGCTGGCGCTTCTTACTAGATGCTTTGTGGTATTTTGCTCCTGTTTCTTACCTGTTTTTTTTTCTCGTCTGCACAGGATTCCTGCTTCTCCATCTGACGCGACTTACTGAGAGACAGAGAGAATATTTTCCTGTAGGAATCAACTCTGTGGGTTTACCTGTGGGAGCCAAGAAATCCTCTGACTACTATTGCTTGCCTTTGCATTACTGTTGAACAGCCACTGTAAATAACCGCACTGAACTTATCATCCTGAGTCCGCATCGTGTCCTGCAGAACTCTCGAGTTATGATAGCATGACATTTGACATAGAAGAAAATCAAGCATAGAACCATTGGACAGAGCTGGGGTAATGAGACACCGTTTAACACAATCATTACAATAAAGAGACAACAGACACAAAAAACTGGTACAGGACATAAAAAACAAAGACGACTGGTATAGGCCTGATTACTAATACTTCTCAAGATGTATGAGAAAAGGAAACCCAAAGGAACCAAGAAGTAAACAAAACAATAAAGAAGAAAACAGAAACACAGAGAGACTTTTACTGCTACAATTACTACTATTAATAATAGTAATAGTAAGAATAAGAATAATAGACAATTAACAAAACTGGAGACTAAACAACATTACAAAAGTCAGCCTGAGTATTAGAATCATAAGGGAAACAGGAATTAAAAACTTTAAGTAGTAGAACAATAGAAAAAAATCTAATATACAAATATATTAACTAAAGATTTCTAATTCAAAAACCAGTCCCAGAGACCATACTGAATATAAGTGAGGTCTGTGGCATTGATGATCGGGTAGTTTGTCCTATGTGGGATAGTGCGGATCGATACTGAAATATCGATTCCTCCGATACCAGTCATTTATGTTCTAGAATCGATTCTCACATTAAAATATCGATATTTTAGTAATTTAGGGTAAATTTGTAGTTTATCATTAACAAGAACACAGTGGAAAGAAACTATATCATTCGGATTGTCTACATTGGAAGGAACTACTTCCTCTTCCGCCTTTCATAGTCATGTGCGAAATATGGCTGTATAAATGTGTCGCAGCCCCTTGGCGTGCGCACTCACAACAATGACTGAGCGTAATTGGAGTCATGTGCGGACGTATTTTACATCCACAAACAGTCGAGACGTGGTTTGCAATACATGTGGCAAGAAAGTGAGGTGTTGTGGCAACACCACAAATTTGTCAAACACCTCAGAGTAAATCATATCAGAGAATCGACGAGCGTATATTGAGGCGAACTGAAGAGGAGGAGTGGACATGAACAGGTGCTGCTAGGGCGAGACAGACGTCTCTCACGGAGTCCTTTAGTGCTGCAGGCAGGCAAGGTGTTCAAATAGCGCACAACTTCAGGTTTTTTATTTCTATATGATGAACTCTGCATTATGAAGTGATAAGAACAAGTAATCTGATGTCCTGTAATCATTATGATGCTATAATTTGAGATACAATAAAAGATACAATAAATAAAATACAGTTTTGTACAAAGTATCGGTATCGGATCAGTATCGTCGATACCACCCTGAATTTTACTTGGTATCAGATCGGAAAGGAAATCAATGGTATCGCACATCACTAGTGTGGGAGAGCTGACTTAGTGTTTTTTAACAGCAGTAATGATCAGACTGTGTTACTCTTGCACCAAACTATCTTCAAAATATTCTCTTCAAACGTACAAAAAGATGATAGATTTGCTTTTTGCTTTCCAGCAGCCTGAGACATTATTTTAGACTTAGTCATTCTAACAGTGACCTTTGAGAAATACTGTGATTGAAATAACATCAGCATTGATCCAAATCCAACAGTTTCTTAAAACAACTAAGCCATTACAGCAGGTCAGGCATGGACATTATTTTTTCTGCAGAAATGATTGTCAGAAGGTTATCAGGAAGTAGAGCAACCCTCATTTATTTGAAATGCAAGGGAAATATTGTTATTTAACTTACCTTATTCATTTAATTGACATTTTATTACACTGAAATGCTGCTCTAAACTGCATTGTGTGTTATAAATGATGTTCTTTGTGACTTTGGTCCCCTGTGTAACAAGCTTCTCCCATGTATTTTTTGGAATATCCACCACCTTTCTCATGATGATCATTATCCCATGATTTTCATGGAGCTCCTGGCCATGGGTGATTGATGGTCACCTTATTACAAAGGTTCATGCTGATGATCTTGTAGCCCATGCCAGCACTGTGCAGGTCTACAGTCTTGTCCTGAATGTCCTTTGACAACTCTTTTATCTTGCTCTCAGTGGTGGAGATGTTGGAATAGGACAAAGTGATACTGTGGACATGATAAATTTAAGTTACTTCAATTAAGTTTAATTCAATTTGATTTATATAATGCCAAATCACAACAACAGTTTCCTCTAGGTACTTTATATACTATGTATAAGATAAAGACCCTACAATAATACAGAGAAAACCAAACAATTAAACAACCCCCTTGAGGAAGGACTTTGGTGACAGTGGGAAGGAAAACTCCCTTTTAACAAGAGGGTCTGCTTTTCAGGAGTATCTGTAATTGATTAATCCATTGTTGATTCTTGGTTTTTGTTTGATATCCTGTCTCTCTACATTAAAATTAAACCACAATGAAAATTAGAGACTTTATTTCTTTGTAAGTGAATAAATATACAAATTCAGCAGGGGGTCAAATAAGTATTTCTCCTAATATGGGCGTATTATGTGCATGCATCTGTGTGCACCTGCAGGTGTTTTGCGTGAGCAGGCGCTTTTGGACAAGTTCATTTCGCTCAGTTGTTCATGGTGATTGATTTTTGCAGGGCTCAGTTGACTGAGCAGGAAATGAAAGACTCCAGTCGACGGATAATGCAGCCTTTTTCCTTTTGAGCTTAATTATCCATCAAGAACCAGTGACTAGAACAACTCGACCCTACAATGAACATGAAGCACAGGGTTAATTAGACAGATGCTTGAGAGCAACATCAGTTATAAAGATTGTTTCCACACAAATGCTAATCGTGTGTCAAACTATGCATTATTGGCTATCCCCTGAACACAGTGAGAGTAACTGATACAAAAACAATGTGCAAAAAGGCTGCAATTAACTGGACTTCACTGAATCCCAGAGAGCAAGGCTGTTAAAGCATTGTCCCATGCAAGATGTATAATTCTCCTTTTTATAAGTTGTTTCAAACAGACTTTCTAAAATGTGTGCTGTCTTCATAGTAGGGGAGACCGGGGATAGTTGTAACGTGGGTCAGTTGTAACACTTCCAATTTCTCCAATCAGGGCTAAGTTTCAAATGATGTGACTCATCCTGTGCATGCCCAATTCAGTTCTGCTATCACATGTGAAAAATCAGCACATTTTGTCAAACACAGACAATTTAACACGAAAAAAAGTAATTTGTATGCCAAAAAGTAAGTTTTTCTACTTTATTTCAATTTCTAATAGCATTATCTGCTTTGCAGTTAAACTCATCAAACTTGAATTATGTTATTTGTATGTCTATGGGGATATATTCTGTGTAGGTCTTTAGTGCTAATGTTTTAGCCGTTGGCTGTAATGTAAGCTAGTTCATGGCTATAGGAGTCTGGGTCAGTTGTAACAGCAACAGTCTGGGTTAGTTGTAACAATAATGCAGATGTTACAACTTACCACACTATTACTTTAACTTATATTAAACAAGTTGGGGCAACGACATCAGCAGAGAGAGGTTCACTGGTCACATTTGTATATGCGGTTAATGCCATTGGCAACACAATTCCTCCACTGTTTGTGTTCCCACACATACATTATGCAGACCACTGTGTCAGAGATGGACCAGTAGGAAGTACTGGTAGTGGAAATAAGTCAGGATGGGTGCAAGAAACAGATTTCCTCATCTTTCTGAAACACTTTGCAAACCACATCAAGGTAAACCCTGAAAAAAATAATGGAATTGCGATGCTGGTGAACAACTACATTTTTTCAGCTTCATTGTTATGTTTAAAATTGGTGCAAGAGCTGTAGGTTATAATGCCCACTGAGCCAATGAGGCCAAACTCAAGGAAGACCAACCAAAATTAATGAAATATTCATTTGCAGAAAATTCCATAATTTGTCTTTTTTGGGGGGTTGGAATATGCTCAAAAGTTAGATTTCTGCATTCTGTCACACACACACACAGCTACATAAATGGCTCTAAGTGCATTCATGTGTTGAATAAACAAAGATTACATGTTAATGTTTTGTTAGTACCCTTATTTCATTGTGTTACATTTTACCCCAGGATATGTTACAACTAACCCAGACTATGGGGTTAATTGTAACATTTCACTCTTTGTGTTTGAGACCATACCATGCAATGGGTAACTGTGCTGCAGAGAAAATAGCTGCACTATTTAATAGCAGAGACATGTAAATACTTTGCATTACATTTTGAATCCACTACCTTTAAAAGAGCTCCAATTTACAGACAGAAATGTCAAAAATGTTACAACTATCCCTGGTCTCCCCTAATTCGTTTTTAATGATTTTTTTTTTCAATAGATTCAGTTTACTTTCAGAACTTGTTTGTGTTGGGCTTTCATTAAACCTACCTAAAAGAAACATCAGTATTTCATTAATACAAAATGACAATTTCTGTGGATACTGACATTGTTGTATATATTTTGTAAAATAATGAAGATCAGAAAATTGAAGATCGATCTAAATCTGATCTTTCTTGTTTTTTAATTCAAAAGGCTTGTGCTCCTAAAAACTGCTGATAGATCTCTGCAGGATTTAGAAACTGCAACCTCATTAGAAAAGATTCAGGTGTGTATTCAGCAGGATTGGGGGCAGAGATGCAATTCATTTGTTCAGCACTAAACCCTCTGAGCTTTTACAATGCAAGTTTGCAATGAAGACTATATTATACAGATTTAATCACATGAAAGTATAAGCATTTCTGTTTGCTGATGTTGCTAATTATCTGTTTCCAGAGCTTTTTTTTTTTAACATTACTGCAGTCACATTTTTGACCAAGGCAATATTTCTGCATGTCCTTGCATCTCTAAGCATGTGGGAATAACAGCGAGAGTTGAAGCATTTAGAAACAGATCCTCAACCATCTGTTCCTAAGATACACTTTTTGCATCTCTACCAAATATGAAAAATATGCCCTCAATAATACACCCCATAATGTTGATGCACAGTACACTCAAATTACCAGATGCAAAACATGCTATCGGGTTCATTATAATATAGGTAATAGAAATACAATGTGCAAAAAATACATTTGAAATGTAAATCTTTAAACCTTTGTGATTAAATTTTAATCAACAGAAATTTTATGTAAGCAACTATTACGTAAGAACCTTTTGTAACGGGTCATGGGTGAACTCTCAAGTGGCTTACTACAACAGCATCATTTCGCTGCACTATTAGGAGAAATTACTGTGGTAATATGGCCCATTAGTGCAACAATGTCACCCATAATAGGATTACTATCCTGATTGCTGTCTGTAACAAAAGCCATATGTTCCAGTTACAGGTGCTGTCCAGCTTGAGCGAAACAGTCTGCAAATTACGATGAATTAGGAACCATGTGCTCATATTTCATGGGGGGACTCATAATGAGATGAAAAAAAAACCTCTTCGTGTCCAGAAATATCTAAACAGCTCTACTTCAAATTCCCAAATGATCCTCCTGACTAAATACCATTACTGCAAAGTTTAAAACTTAGGCAACACTGGTAGTAAACACTCACAGACATTTTATTAGGTATACCTTGCTTGTACCGGGCTGGTCCCCCTTTTGCATTCTTTAATTCAACAAAGTGCTGAAAACCTCAGAGATTTTGCTACTATAGATACTGATACGAAACTATCCCCCGCACTTCCATTGATCGTGAGCTATTGCTGCAAGGCAGAATGGATCTCTGCTTTTATGTTGTTCGTGGCAAATCAAATATTTGATGAGTAAATGCAATCCCTTGAGCCTTTCAATACACATTGCTGATATGACCGCATGTGAGACACAAAAGCCACAATGTAAGTCTCTCATATTTTATCCAGGAATGGGTTTTTCTTCTGTTGAATGATAAATGAATGGAGAAATTAATGAAAGTGTCACACATGTACAGTACCTCTGCGATTAATGCTCTGAAATGATTAATCGCAGATTACTTGGATCCTGACAGTGTGACCAGCATCCATCATAAACAATGAAACCACGACTTACCTAGAAGTCGTGTCCTGGAGGACCTAAAAAAAAAAAAACCCTCCCAGATTCTCTGAGCATGTGAGTGCAGATTGGATGCTTGAGTGAATTAAAGTAATTTAGAGAAGGAGAAATGAACAGATGGCCAGAAAAAGATTATAATGGAAAAGGAAAGGATGGAACAAATGGTTGAAAATCTATGAAAGAACACGCGGTTATTAAGAGCAATCTAAAGCATTTTTAAAGTGCGGTTACAGACTACATGTTTACAATTCTTTTCATTTAGCGTTTTCCCTTCTTTAAATGAAAATTTTGTCCTCTTTAACCTCAACTACTGTCCCAACAAAACATCAAAAAAATGCACAAAATAGAAAAAAAGTAGAAATCAATCATGTATGATATCATTATGACTTGTATAATTTATGCATTGGTTAGAAAATGAAATAAACATTTAAAAAAAAAGGAGAAAATCAAATATCTGTTAAAGGGATCACGTTTTTCTTTCAAAGACGCCTTCCTGATTAATGAATCAATCTAATGCCAGCAGTACATCAGTATCAAAGCATGAAAGAAAAACAGAACTACTCCAATTCAATTAGCTGCAGCTGATCATGCATGTAATCAATACTGTGGTCTCATCTGCACACACACAAACACACACACAAGGGCAGGTAAAGGAGCTGATCAGCAACTGACCATCAAATTACTGAGAATCCTTGTCAGTGTTGGTTTTCATGTGGAGGTCACGTCTGCATGCCAAGGTAAAGATAACAAGCAACACAGGGGACATAAACCTTACAGACAGTCTCACAAATTCAAATTAATTTAATTAAAGCCAGGCTTCAAAGCGTGGAGCTGCAACCTGGCTTTTTCCTGGAGGTGAGATATGGCCCGTTGACTGGGATGTTGCCAGTTTAGTCCAGTAAGAAGACAGCTCTATTTATTTATTTATTTATTTATTTATTATTATTATTATTATTATTATTATTATTATTATTATTATTATTATTATTATTATTATTATTATTATTATTATTTTAACACCAAAATGGTATTTAAAATGGCCTATTTTGGTAAAATTCATGCTTTTTAAGGTGAGTATTCTGTAGTATTCTATATGCTCTTCAGCTCACCATCTACCAAGACGTGGATGTCAGACAGGTCTGCTTTCTGGTTCTGAAGCTGAATTGTACATTTGGATGATGCTGGAAGGAAGGAAGTGGTGATCCTTTATAATATATGAACATATAGAGGGTTTTTTTAATGGAGTGGAGGTTTTAAGGAATCCACATCTCCCTTAGGAGGAAGTTTCTCTCTCTCTCTCTCTCCATCTCTCTCTCTCTCTCAAAAAGAGAGCACACGGTCACTGTGAGCGCAGCCGGAATGCGCCACAGCGCATCCAGCAGTGTCACACTGATGAAGCGCGTCTACTGACCCTGACAGCCCAAACCTTCCCTCCGTAAAAGCACGAAATGCCTGCAAACACCTGGCTGGATTTCGCGGAGGCGGTCTGTTCTCCGTGTTCCTTTTACGCTCTGTCTCAGCGTTGCTTTTGCTAGGAACGCGACGTCCTGGATGCGTTATCTCCAGTGACGCTGATGTGAAGCGCAGTTCGCTGAAGCCATGTGAAGAGCGGACATGTCTCTTGTCGGGAGCACCGGAGGCAAAACGCGAGTCCAGTAGAGGAACAGTGCTCGCACTTTATTGGAGAGCAAAAAAGATCCATCCATGAGGAGACGAAGAGAGAAGAGATGGTAGAGAAGTAAGTACGCAGACAAGTTGGAAATATAAGCCTAGCAAATGACGATTAGCTGCTTTTATTCTTCGTGACTTATAACCTGTTATCAAGTTTGCACTTTAGAGAAGATGTTAAGGGGGGAAGCAACCGTTCAGTAGGTAATCGGTTCACTGATAATTGATTGAAGGTTAATACCAGGGATATTTGAACTATTCGTATTATTGTTTTGAACTTGATGACACTTTTACTTAATTATAGACAAGAAAGCGACATTTTTAATTAGGTAGACCCATTAAAAATGGACTAATATAATAAAAGTGCTTACCGCAGTTGCGTGTATGTGCAAATAACCATAAAACCTAAAACAGTCCTTTTGGTTTTCACTGGATTGTTTTTGAGCGAGTGATCCTCTCCATGAGTTGTTTACTATAAAATTATGTCCAGGACCTCTCGGGGTGGTTATGTAATTGCATCTACTGTAGCAAGTTGTTTAGGAAACGGGTTTGTGACAAAGAGTTATAAATTTGTAATGAGCGTCCATTCAGTTGCTTTGCACATTTATACTATGGGACAGCAGCCAAAATAAATAAATACATGCATGCATGCATACATACACGTATTTAAAAAATATATAAAGATATAGTATTTTAACTCATGGAGTGCAAAGGGTTGCATTCTTCTTTCTTCATTCTTCTTCACATGTTTTGCATGCACAGATTGATTGATTAACAGATCGATTGAAGTGATATTTGGGAGTTTTATATCAGTCTCACATGTATATTTATTGGACATAATTCGGAAGAGGATCGAGAGATAATGATGCCGGTTGTAAAATTAGGGCTGATGCATTGTGTTTTTTTTTTTTCCTTCAGTGTGAACACAATGTGAATGAAAAGTGTCCAACCTCATGCTGATCGCTGGGGTTGAGGTGGCGCTGTTTCTTAAGAAAAACATTATAAATGTAATTAGACAAACCAAGTAAAAAAAACATTATTACTTATAACAGCATTAAAAAAAACTGCCATTCCTACTGGACTTCCATTTTTAAGATTTAATGATCAGCTTTTCTGCCAGGTTACTGACATTTTAAGAAGGTGATGGCATTAAAATACTGCAACAGAAAGTTTCACTATAATATCTAATATTAACGTTTCTGAAATATCTTTTTTCTTTTTTAGCAGCCAAAAAACAAAAAATTGTTAGCTATATGCCACAAAATTCAGAAATTGTCTGCACAGAGGTCATCTTAGGTGATTCCAGTGATTCAATATAAAATAAAAAAAATAAAAAATGCTGTATATACAGTTTTTGTTCTGTTTTACATATATATAGTCAGTCCTCATGTATTTACACTGTGCATATAGTAACTTATTATCCATCCCTTATCTATTCCACTATGTATTACATCTTTGCACCATTGCATCTTAAACATGCTTTAATTGTTTTTGTCTGTCTCATTGTGTCTGTGTCATGCTGATGTCATGTAGTCAGTATTGTCTGTTACATGCAATGAAAGCAAAGAAAAAAACGGAGCCTAATTCCTTGTATGTGTACAAAGCAGATTCTGATTCTTATTATTCACCAGATATAGATATTTGACGTTAATCAATCAGTCAATTTAAGATTGTTTTTCAGAACTGTGCAGCTTCCCTGGTAAAGTCTAATCTTTCTCTTTCTTCAGTGTAACCAGTAATTTGAACCTTGTTGTAAAGTTGTTCTATTTCCAATCATGATGTCTCTTCATTGTAAACTTTAAAAGTGATCAGCTATCTCCTCGAGTGTGCTTGACTTGGTTACTTCTGCAGTTCACACCTTTTTGGCTCAGTCAGCCAGTGCATTCATTCTTTTTAAGAATTAACCAAATTGTTGATTCAACTGCTCCTTTGTTTTTTCAGTCTAATGATGTCCTCACTTGCACTGACATCTATTTGGGCATCATATTCAGAATTGAAACGAAGGCTACCAGAGCTTTTATTGGCCTAATTTGTCATGAAACAACAAATTAACAGCCCTCACCTGCTCATGAAACCGTCTGTCAGTCAATTGTCCAATTAATTTTGAGTATCTAGAAATGGAGATCGTGTATAATAACGTCTGATTCCAAAACAAAAAATGTGTAAAAGCCTTGAAACAAGGCTGAGCCCAGACTCTGTTTTATTTTAAATCCTTTGTTTATGTGAAGAGGAAAAAATTTAACTGTCAAAAACTTAAGGACCCAACTGTATACATTGAGAGATAAAACATTACAATTCAACCCTGCTCTTTTCTTTAACACATTAGTCCAGATTTTCTTAAATATACATGTGAAAGAACCTTTTTCCACATCTGCTCCATGCTTGTCGGTCTTCTGGACCCGACAGGATCCTGGTAGTTGGTCAGAAACTTTCCATTTCCTTAAGGAAATGAACTCCTCCCTGTGCTTGAGGAATTTAGAGTAATGTAGGGGGAAGGATAATAAAATCCTGGGATGGTTATAAACCACTTCGTGACTGGAAGAGAAGGTGTTGAAATGCCTCTTCGACCCATTACACAATTATAAAGTGTTCTTGAGACTATCTCGCTTGCCCTGACACAAGTTTCTCAGAGAGGTCACAAAGAAATGGTAACTGCCGCTCAGTGTTGTGTAGTATATATCAATTTTGAGTTCAAGACAAGTTAAAAGTTTTATGCCTTTTAGGATATATATTTGATCCACAATAGGCAGTTTAAACAGAGTATGGGTTGTGGTTGAGTTTGAAGTTGAAAGCAGCTCTTTGAAGTAAATTTATGAGTCAGAAATGCCTGTAAACCATTTAAACAACAATGTTTTGAAGTGTCAGGTATTTAAAAATATGAAACTGAAAATCATTTGTACTCGTTTACATTTTAAAGACAGATAATTAACAAAAGCAGTTATAAATAACAGTCTGCAATAGTGTTCCGGGACAGCCAGTCCTGGAACATTTTATGAGTTTAAAGGGTGGTAAGATTTCTAATTATCTCACAAACTTTTTCCTTTATGTGATGAAGAAGCAAACAGTAATTTAAACAGTTAGTTAAATGACAGAATCAATAACTGGCAATTATTTTGTTGACTAAACCATCTTTTTAGGCAGAAATATCACAGCTCCTTTGGTCCAAGCTTCTTCAGTGAGAGCTCCTTTTTTGTTTGACACATTTGTTAAAGGTTTATTATTACATTTAGCCCTGTTTAGTTGGAATGAATAAAACATATTATGATACTGCACTGTCTGGATGGTGACCATGGGAAATAGTTACTCGCAACCCTATTATATTATATTATGCAAATCTCATATGGCGCATATTGTTTCCTGTTTATGTCTGTGATAAAAAATAGCACAACCAAGTCTAATCATAGGAAAGGTGAATGATGTGATAAATGAGGAAACATGTAAAGACACTGATCCACGTAAATCATTTGTGTCCTTGCAGTGGCTGCACCTGACCTTCTTGACCCAAAGGCTGCCGCCCACAACTCCAAGCCTCGCCTGTCGTTTTCAACCAAACCAGTGGTGCTGAACACCCCAGAGGACGAGTGCGACACTCGGACTACGGTCATGAGGTGGAAGACCGTATCAGCTATCTTTTTCCTGGTGGTGTTGTACCTTATCATTGGGGCAACAGTGTTCAGAGCGCTTGAACAGCCTCACGAGAGCTCCCAGAAACTGGCCATTCTTACTCAAAAGCTGGACTTCTTGGTTGCGCATGCATGTGTAAACTCCTCGGAGTTGGAAGAGCTGGTCCGGGTAGGTGGAAGCTTTAGTGCCATAATAATAATCCTAATTTATTCTGTTGTGCAGGTCTTAATGTGTAGCAAAACACAAAATTTGTCTGCAGATTTTTAAAACTCAGGGAGAACACTGAGCACTGTGCAGTTTGTACCTGGCAGCTTAATGTTGTTTAAGCACCCCTGAAACCCTACCCTGCCTCTAACATTATGCCTTGCAGAAAAGTATAATAACTGTAAATAGTTTTTACCCCACAGCTGTAAAAGTCTGATGGAGTATTGTCGTCACCCTGCCGGGGAACGACCAGGGGGTGTCAACACCCAAGTTTGCAAATGTGATAACTCAAGAACAAGGCGACGTAGGATTTTGACATTCATACCATAGTTACAGCTAAGAATCTCAGAAGAGTTTGAATCTCTTGTTATATCCATCACCATCTTTGTTCCAATGCAGGACTCTCTGACTGCCATGTGTCTCTGTCATAATGTCTTTGTTTTAAAGCTAAATAATACCATTCTTTAAAGATAAGCAAATTTGGGGTTCTTTTGTACCTTTTCTTATCCATGAAATGCATTTTTCAACAGTGATTTGTGAGGGTTTTAGAAGCCTTAGACAATTGATACAGGGTTACAAATCATGAAATGCATCTGTTTTGCTAAATGGAACTTTAAAACAAAGTTTCATTCTAGGGAATTCCATATCACAGCATATCTTTACTTACTTTTTATCTGCAGTTTCATTTGAAGCAACAGAATCGAACCATGCAGGGAACTTTTTATTTTCTTGAGCTCACCATATGCCAAGCACCGGAAAATTACTACTTGAGGCTGAGACTAGCGCGGGAGTACCTTAAGAGAGGCACGTTTAAATGTTTTTTGAGCTGTAAACTAAATGACATGGAACCCATCATTGCTGGAGGCTGATGCTAATTTTGACATTTCTATTAAAGCTATTACAAATTAGCATGGGATGAACAAAAGGGCTCAACAGCCCATCTACTGTTTAATCACCCCAAATCTTGAATGCTAGTGCTGATGTAAATCTAACCATTTTGAACTGCTCTGCAAAATAAAATATACAGAAAACGAATATAAACTATGAATTGCAGCAAAATAAAGCACAATACTGCCAAATTACCCATCTGGGTCCTCAGGTTTGTGTTATGTTTGCCCTTTGGGTATTCAATGTTTGCTGAAAAGAAAGTCAAAGATGTAACTACAAATCAAGCCATGAAGTCTCAAGTTGAACTAGTAAATCTCACTAAATGAATCCAATCCGTCAACTTGTAACTGCACATCAGTCACTAAAAATAAAAATGCACTAAAAAAAGATATATTGACGGTGCAGCCGTTTAACTCGTGAAGTCACGACTGTTTCTCTATGGATTAGTTTATCTAGCAGGCAAACTTGTCAGGGTTGATTAAAAGCATTTCCTCTTGGGGAATCTTGTTGGAGCATTGCACTTGTGGATGATGATTACTTTTCTAATGTGCCAAAGCTGAAAGGTCTTAAATCTCAAGGGAAAAATGATTTTCTACCTTTTCTAAATTTGGCCGCTAGCTGCAATTTCTCATTAAGAGTCTGCCACTTGGAGCCAAGAAAAACACCTTCAACTATCAAAATGTGCAAGACCAACGTTATGTAGTAACATGAAAAATTAAAAAGGTAATATATTAAAAACCAATATATGTATTTTTTTTCACATAGTATGGTAGGATGCCCTAAAACATTGCAACAATGACCAAATGCAAACAAGTAATGAGCCAGCAAAGTAATGAAGGTCTACAGAGAACATAAAGCAAGTTTATTATACAATTTCCAATCTATGATTTCTTTTCATAGTATTCATTTTATTTATTTTTTGTCTGTTTGCTTTAACCAAATCATCGTGTCACAAGTCAAATTAAGCTACTGGCATAAACATACAGTTTAATGGCAAGGATGATTTCATTGTGAGTGGAGCAAACATTTTTAAAATAATAAAAAATTCTAAGCAAACACTTCAAGTGAAAAGCCCATCGTATACTATAGCCTGCAAACCAAAAGCTGTTTTAACGATTGTTTTTAGTTACTAAATTATAGAACAGCAGCGCTTGAATCATTGGTGCACGCTCTGATATGGATTTCACCTCGTACTGAAAAAACCCCTCTTGATTTAACAAGCAGGTCTTCTCATTCATAACATGAGAACAGGAGAAAACTTTCACAATATAACAAGATTACTTTTCATATCACTCTGGGTTTTATTGTTTAATACTTTAAAGGGCTTCAAAGTGTACTTAATGCGTATTTACCTTTTGTGGCATTAAAGTAATAAAAGTATTGGCATACGCTGTTTATAGTACATGTGTGCTCTAACATAATTAAAACCAATTTCACGCTGAAAGGATTTATTACTGCCTGTATTGAAAAATGTGTCGTGGCCACAGTTGTAACAGATGGCGGTTATTTATCTTTAAATTGCCGAGTTAATGTTTAATGGTGATGGTGGTGCTTTCAGAGCCGAGATCATCCGTCTTTCACATTGTTAGAGTGAAACCTGAGGCTCTGGACAATGGAAATCATCCTTCCAGCTCTCTCTTTCGGTCCCACTACCTGTTACATGACGTCCAACAATAGGGCTACGACTATACAGTGAAGCTTATTTACGGTTAAGACATACTTAAAAGCACATCATCAGGAAAACATATGGAAAGCCAGCAGTAGCAACAGTTGATTCTGCATCATCGTCATCTAAAAGTAGGAACCCACGTAACAACTTACATGACAAAAAGCAACTTTTTTTGACAATATGCACTGAGATTGGATCAGTCTGTAACAAAGTAGGAGTTTTTTTGACAGACCATCAGCTGTAAAACTGATAAACAGGATGAGGATGTTTTTTGCTATACAAGTATGTCTCTTGTCCTGCGTGTCCCTTTTTCTGCAGACTGTCCTCTGTCTTTAGATGCATCTGAGCTCTATGGGTTTCCTGGACTTCTGGAGCAAATTGGAACTAATTACTTGCTCAAGAACTTAACCTAAAAATCCAGGGCGAGTTGTCTCTGGAAGCATTTAGAATCACTTTAATGTTTGGTATTTTGAGGCTAATTGTAAGGCAGATAGCAGTGTTGATATAAATCTTTTATTGTGTTTTCACGAGACTAGAGTCCAGCCAAACTCTAGTCTCGGGCAGAGGTGGGCAGAGTAGCTGCAGTGAGTACACCAGCCTTTCAAGCAACTATTACTCTTCTGATCATTTATTGATAGGCAGCTTCAACTGAGGTCCCCCCCTCCCCCTCCCTCACACACACACACTTTTACTTAATGATGTATACAAACACACACACATGCACACACCTTTGCAGGTTCCTGCTGATAAAACACTACTCAGCAGAGGATTGAGGAGAGATGTGCTCTCAAAGGGAGTAATTAAAAAAAGTGAGTGATGTTAAAAGCTCCAACTCTTTCTCTCCGGTCTATTTGCCTCAGCTTTGAGACGTCCACTGCGGTCTTCACGTCATCCTTTCTTATCTTTTATTAGTTTGCATATAGCTGAGTGCCAAAGCGGTGAATTAGTAAGCTCACTTGGCTGGGACACAAAAGGGGGCTGACTGAGCCAGGGCTTTCTGATCTAATGATTTGCTAAATTGTGTTTTTAAAGCCACTGTGAATGTAGTGGAATTAACTTTGACCTCCTCCTCCTCCTTCGGTTTATTTGGGAATTATGAGGTTTAGACAAAAACATGATTAAAAGCTAATCTTGGTACATGTATTAAGTCTCATAATACAGCTGTCCTCCAGTGGGCTCTACCAACTCTATTATAGCAGCTAATGAGTGGAGAAAACTGTAAATCAATTAATTCTATGCTTTTGTGCTTTTCCTAATTGTCGTCATTTGAGCTCGTTCTAGTGACTGATGAGCAACATACGGTGTCTTGTACACTTACTATATTATAGCAACGTAACTCCAAACCTGAGGTCTATTCATATTAAATCCAGCTGATGGAAATAATTAAAAAATTCTAACTCTTTTTGGTTCAATTCTTACATTTATTAAAAGAAAAGCCACTCAAGAATTAGATCCTTTTTAGATCTTTTTTCTTGGCCTCAAACTGAACAGAATGCATAATCACAGAGGAGTAAAAGCTTTAGTCCAGCGAAGTATTCCTCTGCAAGTTAATGGCATCAGATCTGTAGTAGAGTATCTGCTCCCCTGTCGTTTCAAAGTGTTTCTCTTTCATTTTGTCTCAGTAATAATTCTAGCGAGTCTCTTTAGTTGCCACTTGGGCCAAAAATGCTTTTTTCTTACTGCAGTAAATTAAACTGTTCCCCTGTTGACCTGAGTCTCTCTCTCTTTTTTTTTTTAAACTTGGTGGGATCAAGTTAATCCAGCATTCAGAGGAAATGACAGTTCACTAGCCTTGATCTTTTATCTTTCTTGTTTTATCTTGATGCTGTAATCCTTGATACCAAACAGCCAATACGATCCTTCCTCTCCATCTCCTAGTAGCAGAGAGAGGCCGGGGTTTGTTTGATTAATTATATTAGCTGAGTCTGCCGTACTCATCGATGTCTTATTTGGCTCAGGTTTACTCAAGCTGTCCATGGATCTGAAACATCAGTAATCCAAATGAATGCGTCATGATGAATCTGTGACAGTTTCCATGGTGCTGTATGCGGTAGACTGATTTTTTAATTGTGCCCTTTTTCTCTCTTATTACACCTTAGATCTAAAATCAGAGTTCTCAGAGTGTGTCCTTGGGTAACTTTTTGTGCAGTCCATGAGGAGGAAAAAATTAGTAGACTAAACAAGGAAATTTTCATAATATTCATAACAAGGAATTCAAACATTTTATTCACATACACATTTTTCTCTAGCGACCAGTGGTTACCTGGGCAACTCTCAGCTTTACAGCTTTACCTACATACTGTAATATCTGTGCAGGTTATACACTAGTGATTAGAGATCGATATAGGTTAAGTAGGTCAGTTGAACTAGTCAACTCCCCCCAAAAAGAAAAGAAAAACAGTTAGAAACAGGTAGCAGGAAGAGCAGGAAGATCACAGACACAGACTGTTGTGTGCTATTGTACAGTACTGTTGTAGTATTGTTATTATATTCCATTAACACACTTTAACCTCCTAAGATCCAGAAGACAAAATGTTCTTTTTCAAAATTGTAATTTTTTTACGTTTTATGTTCTGCTTCTGTCCCTTGAAGTGGACATCAGGTCTTGTTTGATCACAGAGTGATATGATGGCTGAGTTGAGCAGAAACATTTATGGATATATAAAGACAGATAGAACTATAGAGGTGGAGTCAGGAGCTGTCAGCTGTCATTTTGGAAGGGGCAAAATGATGACCCCCAAAGTTGATCACGGATAAGACGTATTGCATAAGCAGGGGCTCTGAAGTTTTGGGATGTGGTTTGGAATTATTAGGCTTGTTGCATTCTATTTGGAAGTAAATTTTTAAGTTCAAGTTTTAATGCTTCCTTTGGAAATGACCATTTCCACCTTGTTTGTGTGCTGATTTTTTTCTAAAACCTTATTGTCTGTTTTCTGTTTGATGGAACCAGAGGACCACCCATTTGGTGGTTTTGGGCCGTGTCGTCCTGTTTTCATGTTTCATGCTAAAAACTATTTCAGCATGGTATTTATGCTATTTTCACTTTTGTAAGTGCTGACATTTTTTTCTTCTCAAACCCGGTTGCCTGTTTTCTGTTTGATGTTATCAGAGGACCACCTGTTTGGTGGTTGTGTGCAGCGGCGTCCTATTTTCATGCTTCATCGTGAAAAAATATTTCAGTCCAATTTTAGGATGGTTGAAATTAACCTGATAAAGACAGGAGACGTACAGTTTAATGCACTTAGCATGTATTTTATTAATTACATAAATCAGCAGGATAAAAGGAGAAATCAAACTCTTAGCTGGTGTGTGTCTGTGAATTACACACGTTTATACAAATAGATTTATTTGTTAGGTTTAGGAAAAGATCATTTTATGGCTAAAAATAGATATTTAACATGCTGACAAAGAAGATGAACAAATTTTAACAAGCTGTTTTCATAAACTGTTATAAAACTGGATGTGACATCACACACTGGTCTTAAACTCATTGTCACTGTGGAAATTTGGAGTCCGATATTCCCTTCAGTTTGCAAGCTGCATACGTAGCTAACTGCTGAATCCTAATTAGTGCTTAGTAACAGACTTATAAAATACTGGAATTTCACTCACTAAAACTAAAGAAGAAACTCGTGCTGCGCAGCAAACTATATCATTTGTCAGGTCATTGCAATTAAATGCTCCCAAAGGCAGAGACACTACAAATGGTTGGATCTAGCAGCATGGAGGTAAGGGCCTAGCAGACGTGACTACAGCTTCCTGTTGGGCACATGTCAAAGTAGCAGCACCTATAATTCAGCTGTTAAGAAAATGTATCTCGTCTAGAGTTGTTGTGAAGTGGCGAAACTATCAATAGAGGGCAAAACCATTTTTGTACCAGTCTGTAAACATTTTACTGCAGTAAAGTCATTTTGTTATAAAAGTAACATATGCAGATTGATTCGCTTATGAAGTTGCCACTGAAAGAAATAACATTTTTGGCACTTTTGGCACTTCATTTTTTTTTTTTAAATACCACTTAAAAGTATTCTTGATGCCAAGCTATGAATAGCCATCAGGAGACCAGTCACTTATTAGGCCGTATTATGGTGTCTTAGGCGGACATCTATCACGGTAGCTGAATTCTGCAATCTCCCTGAATTCAATTTTTCCCTCCTTCTGGAACACATCAGACATTTTAATGCATTAGCTTTCCAAGGCATAATCTATCATAAAGAAAGGCGATAATGCCACAGCTGTCTGCGTCTGGCTATATTTATCCAGTATGCAGTTTGCCAGCAGGGTGAACTCACTGTAATCAAATGCCCAGTGTTAAGTATAGACTGAGCAGACTCTATGCAAATAGGTGAGAAAAGAAGCAAGTCTACATGTTGCATGAGAATTTCAATAAGGAGAGATCATTTAGAAGAACTGAACATGATTTGTTGAGAGAGTAAAATTAAATAATGTATTTGCCGATTAAACTCTGATGACCCTTCATGGCAGAGCAGAATCCCAGCATTGATTTAGGACAGGATCCCTAGATGGTGGTGAAGATGTAGATTGAGGCTTGGTGGATAGAGCTCTGTTGGGTGTGGTGGGGATGGGGAGGAGATGAGCTGCACGAATGAGACTCTGAAAGAGAGAATGACAGAGTACTCAGATTTAACAACACAGAATGGAGGCAGATTGGCTCAAAGGAGGCAGGCAAGAAGATGATAGGACTGTAATGTCAGTCAGTACTGACTCAGACAGCGTGGGAAACTGGTAGTGATGTAAAGAACAGACTAGTAGCCGAACGTCCAGGAAAGAAGGCAGACGATTACATTATTATTCAACTTACACATAAACTTCATTTTGATGTATAGAAAAAAATGTAAAAGCGATTTTTCAAAACATCATGAACTTGTGCGCAGGTCATTCCACATCTTTTGCTTGTGACATGTAAACGTTGGCATGGAAAATAGCGGCACATATTTACTGTATTATTTATTTCATGCTAAGGCTGTTTTTTTTTTTCTTCTTTCTTCTGCAGCAAGTGGTTATAGCAATTCGAGAAGGTGTGAACCCTTCGGGAAATTCATCCAATCAGACGAGCCTCTGGGACATGAGTTCCTCCTTTTTCTTCGCTGGGACTGTTATCACCACCATCGGTAAGCAGAGAAATTTCTCGTTCGGTTGTGAAATAAAATGGAAATGCAAATAAATTGTAAGAACAATGTGGAAGCATTTTGGATACAAGTGGATACACTTCAGTCCCACTACCAAAAAGTGTGAGCCAGTGCCTGAACAGGCCTTAAATAGTTGTTTTAGTTGAATACTTGACCTGATCCAGTTTGGTCTATAGCAGCCTCTCACTTGAGATTATCCCAGTAAATAATTTTGTACCTCATTTGCAAATTGTGCCCTCAATGTTAGCTACTGTGCTCTTTATACATAACAGAACTTAAATGTCCAGCTTAAATATGTAGTAATGTAATTTGGCTTCGTACAAGCAAAAAAACAGCCTGAAACTCAAACACACTTCCCTTTTTTCCATCATTTACACCATTTGCTCTCTCTCTGTCACCTCCAGCTGTAAGAGCTTGCTAATCAGAAAAAAGGAATGGCACGCACACAAACACCCACACAACCGGTTTGACAGCTCATCTGGCTCTTCCAATTGGACCATGACAGTTCGCCGTGTCTGTTCAGTGGGCTGTTGGGCTCCATTTCACATCTGTTGCACCTTTTCGGAGCACACCCTCCTTTAAAAACACCCTAAGTGTGATCTTGATAAATATTTTAGCGTCAGACTTTGTTTGCTAACACTAAGACTTCTCCTGCAACCTCTTTCCAGATTTCTAGATTTTGGTGCACTGCGCCAGGCTTGTGCTTGCAGTTCCGCTCATGAAAAATTCCCCTCCACACACACACACGATGGGTATAACATATCTGTGTGGTGGGCTGTTGAGCTTCATTTCATATTTCCTGGATTCTGTCACAGCTCATCCTTGTGATAAAATGTTGCTAATGCATTGCATTACCATAAATTGATTTTGCCTTCTGGCTTTAAAATATGCTTCCCCTCGAATTTATTGCGAAAAAGCAAAGACTGCACTGTGGGTTTTTCGTCTGCTCACCTGAGACTGAGTATGTTGACTCTCTCTTTTATACTCCTGTGCTCCAGTGATTTACAGATGTCGAGTTTTCTCAGTACAAGCAGGTTTACTAGATTTTCTATGCAATGTGAGTGCAGTAAGTGATGCAGAGAAGTGAAAGAGCTCTGCTTTAGTTTAAAAACTAATTAAAAAAGCATGAAGCATCCAAAACTGTCTGAAATTAAGAATTGAAATCTTTTTTGGTAGTAAACTGTGCTTGAAATTAGATTTTGCCACAGAAGTCTCAATCCCGGGTGGTGATTTTGTTTGTAGTATCTCTGATGGTTGTTCGTGCAAACAACATATAATTGCTGCTCTCTCTGTTGGCAATCATTTTAATTTTGCCTTACTGGAACAAAATGTTCTGTGGCCTTTGTGCTGCTATGCAAAGACATCTTGCTTTAGAGAAGCCATTATGTCATTTCTTGTCAGCGCACAGCCTGTAAAGAATCTGTAGCATCCAGTCGAACTGAGAAGGCCAGAACTGATGGTTGTTGAATGACCTTTATTATTCCTTGCCGTGTATCAGACAACGAACCAACGTAAGAGCTAGACAAACAAATAAAACAATTACCATATTATTCATGTAACAGCATCTTAACCGCTCATTACGCTGGTCTAACCGTTTTCTATTAAACTATATAATAAATATTATGCATTTCAGATTGCTCAAATTAAATCATATACATTACAAACCTTGTTCCCCTGTCGACTGTAGCTAGAACCATTCGTTTTCGTACAATTTAACTATATCCCTCTCTCCCTTTTCTCCGTTAGCATTAATTTTTCACCTTCTTCCGTCTTTCTGCACATCAAGCCGTTTACCGTTAAAACATTCACTTCCGGTCCCACAGGAAGTTACCAAAACAAAAGCACAAACGTTACATTACGTGAATGTGGGCCAGCTTTACACATCCGCCGCTACACTCCCACCAAATTATTTGCTGTTACAAACAAATAAAACACAAATAATTTCTAAATGTCAGGGTTCCTGGGTCGTTGACCCAGTGATTTCAGTTTGTTCATGTTCAGTTTGGTTCGCCACATTAATGTTCTCACTTCCTGTCTTTTCCCGTGTCAGCTTGTCTCCCGTGTCATTAGTCAGATTATGTTCAGCCCTGTACTCACCTGTTTCCAATCATTGTCATCATTCAACCTGTGTATTTAAGTTCCTCGGTTTCACCAGTTCTCTGTCGTGTCATTGATGTTAATGATGTATGTCTGATGTCGTCTGTATGTCCAGTCAGTCAGTCAGTCCTTTGTTCATTCATTCAGTCAGCCAGCCATTTCCTCCCTCTGTACTGTTTGCTCACTCCTTCGGCAATAAACATCCACCTTCACCTACCTGCCTGTGAGTCCAGCGTTTGGGTCCTCCTTCTCTCATCCACGACACTACCCTTGACAGAATGACACGACCACGCGTTGTGGACCCAGCGGACCCTGAACTTTTCGAGCGGCAGGAGGCAGCGCTCCTTCGCTGGACGGAGGGGCTTCGGGGAAAACAGCGGCTCTTCGCGGAGAGAGAGCACGTCTTCGAGGGGACTCGCCTGGCTCTGGGCGGGCCTCGGAGACGCCACGTTCCCCCACCTGCTGCCTCAGCTGCACCGGAGCATTCGCCGCGGAGAGTGGGCGTCACAGCCCAAGCTTCGGCCGCTCGCTCTCCCGCCGCTTCGCTCCTCGCTCGCCCGCCAGCCTATTCACTCTCCAGCCTTTCCGCCTCGCCACGGCACAGCGGCTACACCTCCCATCTCGGCTCAGCGGAGGCTACCGCGCCAGAGGCTCAGCCGTTTACCCGGCCCGCTTCCTCTTCCCGGGGAAAGCGGCGCACACGCCGCCATAAAACGGACTCTGTTCAGCAACTCCCGGTGGTGAGTTCCAGTGACTGTTTTCCACACCCCTCATCTGATTATCCACTTAAAACACACAACAGACCCTTTTCTGATTCATGGGGAGTTTCCCTCCTTGAGGATGATGTGGACTGGGAAGATCTTTTCTGCTCTGGCTCCCCAAAGACTGTTCAGTCAAAAACTGTAAATAGTGATGGCAGAAAGACCAGAATACAACCCGATAGACCTGTCAGTGTCACTCACCCGGTCGTTATTTCCACTCCTATCAGTCAGCCTACACCCACTCCAGTGCCAGCTCCCAGGAGGAGGGCAGCTGCGACCCAGTCCACCTCCACACCCGCTCCTGTTTCTCGGGTGGGGGTGACTGGTGTCCAGCCACCTTCTGTGCCTGTCCCAGCGCCCAGGCTGAGGGCAGCCAGAACCCAGCCTGACCTCCCTGGAGGCTTGGAAGAGCTAACCGGTCCACCTACTACTTCACCCTTTCATCCACCCCCTGATCCAGCTTTTCACGCCCTCGCAGTATCACTGGTTAGACTAGCTGAACTGTCCCCTGCCCAGGCACCAGCCTTACGAGCCCAAGCTGTAATTTTATCTCCGTCACTAGCTCACTCTTTAGCTCAGCCATTAGCCTCACCGGCCTCTGTTTATCCGTCAGTCTCCTTAGTCCAATCAGTTCCCTCACCTGCTGTCCAGTCTCCTGCTGCCCTCCAGTCAGTTCAGCCACCTGTAGCTCAGTCTCCACCTGTCCTCCAGTCACCTGTAGCCCAGTCTCCACCTGTCCTCCAGTCACCTGTAGCCCAGTCTCCACCTGTCCTCCAGTCACCTGTAGCCCAGTCTCCACCTGTCCTCCAGTCACCTGTAGTCCAGTCTCCACCTGTCCTCCACTCTTCTGTAGTCCAGTCTGCCGCCCAGTGCCCTGTAGTCCAGTCGCCTCCTGTTTCCCAGTCACCTGTCCACCATCCCGTCCAGTTCCCGGACCTGCAGCCACAGCACCCAGAGCCAGCTGTGAGCCTTCCTGCTTCTCAGCCAGGGGTTTCCGCACCCGCTGGCCCGGCCGCTCCTCAGCCAGGGGTTTCCGCACCCGCTGGCCCGGCCGCTCCTCAGCCAGGGGCCTCCGCGCCTACTGGCCCTGCCTGTCTCCGGCCAGAGGCCTCCGCGCCTGCATCGCCCGGTCAGGCCTCTGCCTCAGCTGCACCCACGCCCGGCCCGGCCTCTGCCTCAGCTGCACCCACGCCCGGCCCGGCCTCTGCCTCAGCTGCACCCACGCCCGGCCCGGCCTCTGCCTCAGCTGCACCCACGCCCGGCCCGGCCTCTGCCTCAGCTGCACCCACGCCCGGCCCGTCCGCTGCAGCCTCAGAGCCTTCGTCCGCTGCAGCCTCAGAGCCTTCGTCCGCTGCAGCCTCAGAGCCTTCGTCCGCTGCAGCCTCAGAGCCTTCGTCCGCTGCAGCCTCAGAGCCTTCGTCCGCTGCAGCCTCAGAGCCTTCGTCCGCTGCAGCCTCAGAGCCTTCGTCCGCTGCAGCCTCAGAGCCTTCGTCCGCTGCAGCCTCAGAGCCTTCGGCCTCAGAGCCTTCGGCCTCAGAGCCTTCGGCCTCAGAGCCTTCGGCCTCAGAGCCTTCAGCCTCAGAGCCTTCAGCCTCAGAGCCTTCAGCCTCGCCTGGCCCAGGAGCTAAACGGCCATTTTCTAGACCGCTGGCTAGGCCTCTGGCCGGCCGCCGTCGCCTTCCGCACGGCCGGCCCCCCGACCGCCTTCGCCTGAGTGGCCGCCGTCGCCTTCCGCACGGCCGGCCCCCCGACCGCCTTCGCCTGAGTGGCCGCCGTCGCCTTCCGCACGGCCGGCCCCCCGACCGCCTTCGCCTGAGTGGCCGCCGTCGCCTTCCGCACGGCCGGCCCCCCGAACTGTGCCCACGTCGCCGCCGTTGCTTTCCACGCGGTCGGCCCCCGGACCAGTGCTGTCGCCGTTGCCGTCCGCACGGTCGGCCCCCTGAACTGTCTCGTCTCGGCCACGGGCCGCGTGGACGCCCACCTGAACTGTCTCGTCTCGGCCACGGGCCACGGGGGCGCCCACCTGAACTGTCTCGTCTCGGCCACGGGCCACGGGGGCGCCCACCTGAACTGTCTTGGTGTGGACTCCGTCCCTCCGTCCTGGGCCCCCTCCGCCCACCCTGTTCTGGTTTTTTTTCTTTCTCTTTTGGCCGTCGGGTGCCGGCCTTTGAAGGGGGGGGTACTGTCAGGGTTCCTGGGTCGTTGACCCAGTGATTTCAGTTTGTTCATGTTCAGTTTGGTTCGCCACATTAATGTTCTCACTTCCTGTCTTTTCCCGTGTCAGCTTGTCTCCCGTGTCATTAGTCAGATTATGTTCAGCCCTGTACTCACCTGTTTCCAATCATTGTCATCATTCAACCTGTGTATTTAAGTTCCTCGGTTTCACCAGTTCTCTGTCGTGTCATTGATGTTAATGATGTATGTCTGATGTCGTCTGTATGTCCAGTCAGTCAGTCAGTCCTTTGTTCATTCATTCAGTCAGCCAGCCATTTCCTCCCTCTGTACTGTTTGCTCACTCCTTCGGCAATAAACATCCACCTTCACCTACCTGCCTGTGAGTCCAGCGTTTGGGTCCTCCTTCTCTCATCCACGACACTACCCTTGACACTAAACAGGTAACTTAACAATGATAATACCTTTGTATATGCAACAACAAATTCTCATCGCATTTTAACTGCTTAGTGCATCTTGTTTTTCACAACTTTCCAGCAGTAGAACCAACTTATGAACTGGGCGTTCCACTGTAGACATCTTATGCAAACGTTCACCCTTTTTACTAAGGTTTCTGTCTGCAAAGGTTACTTTGACCTTTCTCACAAGTCCATCTTCGTCTGTTATGGTGTCCACAACCCTACCAAGTCTCCATTGGGATCGTGGCAGTATTTCTTCCTTGTCCATCACTATGTCACCTACTTGCATATTCCTTTTAACAACATGCCATCTCTGCCGGACCCTGATGTTGTGCAGATATTCTCCCTTCCATCTGCTCCAAAATTGCTCCGTTAGGTATTGCACCTGACGCCATTGCTTCCGGGCGTACAGATCCTCTTTAACAAACTGTCCTGGAGGAGGCAAGGCTGTTGTGGTCTTCATAGTTAGGAGATGATTTGGAGTTATTGGTTTCAAACTGTTTGGATCATTGAGATTGTCTGTCGTCAATGGGCGGCTGTTTACTATTGCAGCTGCTTCATAGAGAAAGGTTCTGAGCGATGAATCGGTGAGTCGTCTCTTTGCGAGAGCGAGTGTGGCGTTGAGGACGTTTCTCACAGTCCGAATTTGTCGTTCCCATACTCCACCTGCGTGGCTAGCATGGGGTGTGTTAAACACGAATTCACATTGTTTCTCAGATAGAAAGATTGTCAGTTTTTCAGTGTCTATTTCATTCAGTGCTGCACACAGTTCATTTTTGGCACCTACAAAGTTAGTACCTCGATCACATTTTATTTGTCTGACAGAGCCTCTCAGAGCTATAAAGCACCTTAGTCCATTAATGAAAGCGTCCGTAGTCAGGTCTTCTAACATTTCTACGTGTACTGCTCGTAAATAGAAACAAGTGAAAAGGAGAGCGTACCTTTTGTTTTCTTTTCTTGCTTGTTTGGTTAGGAACGGGCCGAAAACATCCATACCACAGTATGTGAAAGGCGGAGAATGCTCGACTCTTTTTGTGGGGAGATCTTTCATTTTTTGTCCTTCCACAGCTCTCCTTAGTCTCCGACATGTCACACACTGACGGATGTAGTCTGATACTGTTTGACTTAGCTTGGGAATCCAATAACCGCTGGACCGTATTTCGTTCATTGTGAAGCTCTTTCCTTGATGATTTATTCTTTCGTGACAGTGAGCGATTATGAGTTTTGTAGTATGATGGTCTCTTGGAATGACAGTTGGATGTTTGAATGTGTTAGGAAGCGATGAGTGTTGTAGCCTTCCTCCCACCTTGAGCACATTGTCTTCGTCCAAGAAAGGATCCAACTTGTAAATTTTGTTGCTCTCATGTAGTGCCTTTCCTTTGCTTAATGTCTTTATCTCATCTGAAAATGTTAGTCCTTGTAGGTTTTTGATAATCACCATTTCAGCGTTTTGTCTTTCAGTTACAGTGCTGAGTGACTTTGATTTGTCTCTGAGTAGGAACCGCTTGAGACGTGCTATGGCACTGACAGCATGTGACCAGGATGAGAACCTTGTGAGACGGTCACAGAGACTCCTGTGTTCTGTAGTTTGGCTGTTGAGTGTTTGCACTTTTCTCACCTCTGGATCTCCCACCAAAAGTTCAATAGACTCTTTAGTTGGAAGATTTAACTTCCTTTCCCATAAGAACTGAGGGCCTGTGAGCCAGTTTGATGATAGCAGCTCTGCTACTGATGTGCCCCTTGAAGCTATGTCAGCAGGGTTTTCACCCGTTGGTACATAGAACCATTGCTGTGGTGCGGTATTGTTACGTATTTTTTGCACTCTATTGGCAATGAATGTGTGGAAGCGTCTTGCTTCATTGCTAATGTACCCCAGCGTGACCTTTGAATCTGTCCAAAAGAACTCTTCCACATTGTCATAGGGTAACTCTTCCTTTAGCATGCTGCTTACTGTGATTGATACTGCAGCTGCAGTCAACTCCAGCCTCGGAATTGTGGTAACCTTTGTTGGAGAGACTCGAGCTTTGCCCATTACAAAATTACAGTGTACCTCTTTGTTTTTGTTTATCAGTCTTAGGTAAGTGCATTGTCCATATCCTGTCGTACTTGCATCAGAAAAGTGGTGCAATTCTCTTTTTACCACATCTCCAAACGATGCAGGAACATAACATCTGTTTATCTGCAACCTTTTCAGGTTGTGTAGATCTTCTTTCCAGCACTGCCATTGCGGGTTGAGATGTTCAGGAAGTGGATCGTCCCAGTCTGTACCTTGGCGGCACATTTCCTGCAGGATTCTTTTGCCGTTAAGAACGTACGGAGCAATGAAAAACAACGGGTCGAATATTGCTGCGACTGTGGACAAGATGCTGCGTCTGGTTGGGGGTTGATCCTTTACAGCTTTGTTGAATGTAAAACAATCCTTTTCTATGTTCCAATACATCCCGAGTGCTCTTTCTGTTTGTGATTCGCTGAATGTCAAGTCCCTTGTTTTTGTGTCTGTTGCATGTTCTGAAGCAGGAATGTCTTTGAGTGCAACACTATTGTTAGACACAAACTTATGTAACCTTAGCCCACCTTTCGCACATAGCTCACGTGCTTCTCTTGTGAGTTGTGCAGCATCTTTCACGGTCTCAACGCTTGTTACCCCATCATCGACATAGAAGTCTCTGGTTATAAACTGTGCCGCTACGGGGTACTTGGAGCTGTTCTCTTTGGCTAAACGTTTAAATCCGTAATTTGCACAACCAGGTGATGAAACAGCACCAAAGAGATGTACGGTCATTCGATAAGCTTGAGGTGGTTTGCTCATGTCTCCTCCTTTCCACCATAGAAAGCGTAGGTAGTCGCGATCGTTCGTGTCGACTTTGAATTGGTGGAACATTTTTTCAATGTCGCACATTAGCGCTACCTGATGTTGTCGGAAGCGGACGAGCACGCCGATCAAGTTGTTTATCATGTCGGGGCCATTTAGTAAATGGTCGTTGAGACAGGTACCCTTGTGTCTGGCTGAACAGTCGAACACCACACGTAACCGTTCTGGTTTCTTTGGGTGATAGATGCCGTGGTGCGGTATGTACCATGTCTCGCCTTCAGGTCCATTATCATCGGTCTCTTCGGCGTCGCCCCTTTGTATGATGTCATTCATATATGTGACATAGTCTCTTCTGTATTTTTCATCGCGCGTTAGTTTACGTTTGAGCTGATTGAGTCTGCTCTCGGCGAGTTGTCTGTTATCTGGCATTTGTGGCCTTTCCTTAAATGGCAATGGCATTTCGTAATGTCCCCTTTCTGTTTGTGTTATGCCTTGTTCAAGTTTCTCGAGAAACCTAAGGTCGTCTTGAGACACCCTCTTTTCGTTTATTTCGTCTTCTTTAAAGTCCCTTTCTAGTGCACGTATTGCATCTGCGGGAGTACATGGAGGCATTTCTTTAACAATTATTCTGTGACAGACTCCTTGTTGTCTCTGATGCATTGCATGGCGCTGAGTTGCCAACGATGCTCCATCCTAAATCAGTTTGGATGGCATATGGCTCATTGTCTTTACCTAAGAGTACTTGTCTGGGCGCCAGAGCTTGGGGACAAGTATAACCAATCAGGAGACTCACCTCACAACTGAGGAGCGGTGGGATCTCATCTACAATGGACGACAAATGGCTCCACAGTTTTGCCGTGTCACATGTTGGTATGTGTTCTCTATTTGCAGGTATGTAGTCCTTTGTGTAAGCAGTCGGGAGCCTTAGCACTGTTGCTGAATTGTAACCTCTCACTAGAAGATCACACACCTTTCCGCTGCTTACTACTGCATTTTTACCCATCATCGTGGTTAGTCTGAGTTTCACAGGGCACACATTTGCTTGCAGTTTCTGTGTTACATCCTGATCTATAAAAACAGTGTCGCTCTGCGTGTCTAGTAGCGCATAGACTAGTTTTTCCCTTTGTGGATTAGCAGCCGTTGAGACCCATACTGGGACTATCATGGAGGTGCTGACTGTGTGTTCTGCTCTAGCGACATTTAACGCTATGGCTGTTGCACTTTCAGGTGAGTTCCCTTGTGTTGCGTTGTCTATACTCACTTGAGCTTGCTTTTCTCTTTGCAGACTAATGCTGTAGTTCTCATCGTGAAGACAGGTCGGGTGTCTCTTAGAGCAGGTTTCACAAGTGAGGCGCCGTTTGCAGTCCTTAGCACTATGACCTTGCTTTAAACAACCATAACAATGTTTATTGTCCTTTACATGTTTCTTTTTCATTTCCAGGGTCATTTGCAGAAAGTTTGGGCACTTTATAAGTGGATGCAACTCTTGGCACAGTGTGCATGAAGAACTGTTGTATATTTTAGTCTTTGCATCTCTTTCAGTTGTGTTAATGTTAAATACACTTGCCTTGTTTCTTTTGACTTCTTTTGTGTTTCTTTTGTCATCATTTGTTTCCGGGGAGCGAAGTGCATGTATGGAAGTGACTGGGTTACATGCTACTTCTGCTTCAAGCGAGAGAAAGGAGGCAAATTCACTAAAGCTGGGGAATTCACCACCGCCCATGAGTATCTTTGTTACATGCCTGTTCCATCTTGTGTTTATCCAGTCTGGCAATTTATGCAACAGTTTCTGATTTTCTTCACAGTCATTGAGTATTTGCAGTCCTTTCACGTGAGGCATAGCAAGTGTGCATGCATTCACAAAATCAGCAAAGTTCCTTAGCCCATCAGCATCTCTCGACTGTATTTTAGGCCAACTAGATAACTTCTCTCTAAATGCCCTTTGTAGCACGAAAGGCTGGCCATACCTTTGGTTTAACTTTGCCCAAGCATCGTTATACGCTTCTTCATCATTTCTGAAGAAAGTCCCTTCAAGGCACTTGCGAGCTGAGCCAGTTACATACCTTTTCAGATAGTACAGTTTATCTGCTGCTGACATGCCAGTTTGTTCAATAAGTGACATGAAAGTGGATTTCCATTCAATAAATTTTATTGGCTCACCACTAAACATCGTTGGTTCTGGCGTGGGGAGTCTATTTATTCTTATGCTGTCTTGTACCGCCTGTGCAAGCTGGCTGACACTAGGAGGGGTTGTTGGCGCCGGTATGGAGTATGATGGTACAGTGTGTTTGGGTGTGTGCTCTGGGTTCACCTTTTCCATCTTAACTGAATATGCATCATCAAGTTGCGACAACTCTCTGTTGTAGGCGTCCAACCTGGCGCGAGCGGCTTCCACCTCCCTTTCGGCTTTCAGGCGTTCCAACTCTGATGTTTGAACTGCCATTTGTTTCTTATGCTCCTCTTCTAGAGCCTTTATCTTTTCCTTCTGTCTTTGTTCCTCTTGTACAATCTTGTACTCTGCCTCCTTTGCTGCTAGTTCTGCTGCTGCCTCTGCTCGTTTTGAAGCAAGATGTGAGGCTGAAGACAGTTGGCTACGTTTCGATGCTGCAGTTGAACCATAGATGGATTGGGCATAATCATGTTCTAATAGTCTGCGTAGACGTTTTCTTTCATATTCTCCATCAAAATCTCCATCTACACCGCTTATTCTTTCCAGGATGACTTTCACGATGTCATGAGTAACTGCTTCACATGCATCGGTTTTTCTTCGTATGTCTGATGAAGGTGCAATGTGACTTCTCATTTCAGTGTACAACTTTAGCAGTTCATCTTTTCTTTGCTCTACATCATCTGCAAGATCTGCCATTTCTTTCTCTGAAATGTCCAACTTTAATCTTTCTCTTGTTTCTCGCACTCGTATTTTCCATTGTTCATAAAGAGTTAATAGTCTTTTTTCTTTTTTACTTATCTCTTCTTTCTGATAAGTTAGCATTTTTTCGGTTGGCACCTTGGCTCTTTCTGAACGCCTTGGAATCGCAGAGTTACTTTGAGCTTTGTCTTGTGGCTCATTTAATATTTGTTCTTTGTTTGCAAACTGTTCATTAATGTCTTCTTCTGAATCCTTCATTTTAACTTTATTTTCCTTATGCCTTTCGCCGTTTTGTTCTCTGACCTGCTTCTGCCATCTGCTGGACGTTGTGGGAATTGCCGTTAAACCTTGAGCCCTCGTGGTGTAGCAAAATGGCGGCGGTCAAGCTCTTACTGTAGCATCCAGTCGAACTGAGAAGGCCAGAACTGATGGTTGTTGAATGACCTTTATTATTCCTTGCCGTGTATCAGACAACGAACCAACGTAAGAGCTAGACAAACAAATAAAACAATTACCATATTATTCATGTAACAGCATCTTAACCGCTCATTACGCTGGTCTAACCGTTTTCTATTAAACTATATAATACATATTATGCATTTCAACTTGCTCAAATTAAATCTTATACATTACAAACCTTGTTCCCCTGTCGACTGTAGCTAGAACCATTCGTTTTCGTACAATTTAACTATATCCCTCTCTCCCTTTTCTCCGTTAGCATTAATTTTTCACCTTCTTCCGTCTTTCTGCACATCAAGCCGTTTACCGTTAAAACATTCACTTCCGGTCCCACAGGAAGTTACCAAAACAAAAGCACAAACGTTACATTACGTGAATGTGGGCCAGCTTTACACATCCGCCGCTACAGAATCTATTAAGAGTCCAGACAGGAAAACATTTCTGAAGCCATATCAAACATTACATTTCATACACACATACTCCTTTGTTTATGTGATCTTTAATTGGATGCCCATTATTGAAACATAGCATACCCCCCTTCATCGTTGCCCTTTATCGAGGTAATGAACTGGAATAACTTTGTGGGTTCGGTTGCCTCTCCTGGCTCCTTCCTACCCTCTCCTGGGAGCAAAAGAATAGTAATCATTGATCTCACAGCATTTCTCCCCCATGGGATTTCTTTGTTAAGACTGGTATACTTGGAAATTCACATTTCTACTGTATTTACACCAACAGATCTCAAATGATTCATTATTTATAGACTGTAGAAAATTTTTTATTATTCTCTCATACAACTTTGCTCCTTTTGGACTCTGTTGGAAGTTTGTGTTTACAAGAACATGTTGCGACACGTTGTGCAATGGTTTTCCATAAAAAGGTATATTTTTTATATATTTTTGATACCACCTCAAACCCACTGTACCAACATCTGATTCAAGGAAAGAGAAAGAGCAACCAAACCCGGAGCCTGTGTCTTTTTGAAGTCACTCTGTTAAATGTTGTGCAGCTGGTTTTCTCTCCCGGTGTCACTTAATGAGTTTAGAAGGAAGTCATTAAGCTTTTACTGTCCACTGCAATTGTCATCGCTCCTACGAGAGATTGAACAAGACCTGACGTGTTACTATATGCAATCATCACATAATCCACTCAACTGTGTCGGGAAAGAGGTGATCCAGGGCTCCTCCTTCTAAAATCTTAAGGTTAATGTACTGTTCATGAGGCAATGCTCTGAAACTAATTCAAGAATACCTTTCATGGTTTTTGAAGTCTGATATATTGCAAGTCCTGTAGGACAACAGCATCTCGGTAGAGCAGAAGGCAGATAATGTATTTTAAATGCATGACTTCTTATGTTTTTAGATATTTTTAAGAAAATATGTGATGGTTTAAAATTGGCTGTGTTTGCCCAGGGCTGTCACACTATCAGACTACCACATCACAGTTACAGTCACACAGTAAATCAGTATATTAACAATGCTGATATCTGCATAAAAGTGTGAAGCCAGTCATTATTTCATTATATTTTGCTTCCAAGGACCCAGACTTAAAAAAACATTTCAAAGTGGTCTTGAGTGGTCAATTTCAATCCAGTACTTGTATGCGACAACCACAGAATAGTGATTAGCAAAAAGCAATGAGCTGAACACTTGGTATGTCTCAGCATGGTGTAGCCTTAAATTTTTGAGGTAACCGGATAAGTGGAGGACAGAAGAAGAAGTGCTAGGACTAAAAAAATATCTACAGATGGACAGTATCTGAAAATCATGTCCTTTAAAAATCAGGAAAAATAAAAATCCAACAAGGACCTAGCATAGGACCTGTTCGGGGAAACCTCGTGAGAAATGGTCTCAGTGGAAACAGGTTTGCCAAATTACTAGAGCTAGATTGAAAATAAGTGGCAACGAGTAAAACTTTTGTTTCAAATCATTGTCACTATCCACAGAGGTGGTCAGGAGAGAGGCACACCAATGAGTGTGTGTACAGCCATCTTAAACACATGGTGGAGGTGCTGTCATGGTTTGGAGCTCAGTCAGTGGTTTTGGAGCTCTTGGAGATCAAAACTGATGGAATTAAAAACACTGTCAGATTTTGATCCATATGGAAGTCGCCTGATTAGATTCATCTGAGTTTTTCAGCTTTCCTGCCAGTGCAGTAAAAGCATATCTGGTTAGAAAAACATACAATGGACATGATCAGTCATGGATTGGCCTCCCCAAAGCCCCAAACTCAGCATTACTGAAGTAGTGTGGGATCATCTTGCTAGAGAATGAATCAAAAGGCATCCAAAACTAGCTTTGAATGCTTTTTTTTTTTTAATAAGAACTATTCCTGAAGATTACTTAAAGAAAAAATGCAAAAGCTTACCTGAGAGAGTTCTAGTTGTGTTGAAGGATAAAGGTGGTCATACCAAATATTGACTCTTAAGGTGTTAGAATTGTATAAGCTCTGTTTTTGCCTCATACTCTATACTTATACTGTGTTTCCATGTATGTTTGCACGTTTCAATGACAAAACTAAAAAGAAACATTTTTTATTTATATCTGTCATGATTTTAATCAATATGTAGTCATCATGACACTCCTATTAACTATTTATTATTTGATTATTTATGCATAACGAGGTAACAACATCGCTTAATGAATAGACAGATGAATGAATACCACAGATGTCTTCTGCCACATGTGACTAATACCCTTACCGTACTAAGCTTTTATGTCTGCTATTGAAATAAAACAAAAGATGAGCTTAGAATATAAACTAGAATTAATTCAGGAAGAAATGAATTAAGTACAGGTTCAAATTAGAGCGCTCCTGCTTCTCATTTGTTTTGCAATGTCACCCGCAGGTTAAAAAACCTAATCCGACATCCTGTCTCCCATTGTACTGATCTTAAAATTACTGAGCCATGATTGACAATTGTTCTCACATTAGGTGTCACCCTGCTCCAATGTGATCATGGAAAGTTGTTAGAAGACACCCTGCAGCTCATTTCCTGAGACAGATGACTACATTAATTAAGAAAAGTGGATGTAGTTCATTATGCAGATGCCTTATTAAACGTTAAATAATGAAATTGATATTGCATTTTGATGGGTGTGTGGGGTCAGGAGTACGAGAGGCGCAGATTTTGTTTTTAAACACGATCTTGACTGATTTTCTAGCTGCAGCTAAATATGGGTTTGGGGATTAAAACAAAGGCGTTAAACCTGTAATAGACTCATATTTTTGTTTCTCAGGTTTCAGAGGTACAGCTCAATGTTCATCGCTTCATTTTCCCCCCATTTTTCATTCATGTTAGAGTTGGCTGAGAATAGAGGGTGAGAATAATAAGCTTTTTTCCGAGTCAGAGACGTTACGCAGCTTCTACTGAAATTTCTCACAGCTATTCTTTTGTGCCTCTCAGCAATCATATCATAGCACAGTCAGACTTCGTGAAAATTTTCTTGTCTGGCAGGTTTTGTTTTGTTGCAGCCTGTAATGAATGAAGTTCTGAAATTCTGTTTTTTTTTCACGTGAATATTTTTCTCTGCTTATTTATCCATTTCTATTTGTGTTATTTCAGTAATTGCAATATATGTGGTACAGTATAACAATGTCTAAGGCAGGACAGACAGGAAAAAAAGCACAATGTATCGCCAACTACAGCTCTTGTATAAAAAAAGAACAGACATACAGCACGTGCAACACAACAATTATAAAATACACAGATACATAAATCAGCAATCTTCTTGTAGTATGAGTGTGAGACAGAGAGAGCATGCCCAAAGGCAGGCAGAGATGGAACCAGAGTCCCAGAGGACCAAAGACAAAAGGGAATCAACCCTGATAGAGGCCTGTCACTCTGGTACAATTCAAGAATAGGGTCCCAGGTTTCCAGGCACTCAAGAACCTGGTGAGCAAATGCTGCCCCGAACCAGTGGCAAACTGGTACTGCAAAGACCCTCAATGTCTAACTTACAGATAAAATGAGGGTCAGTGAAGGGGTGAATAGGGCCACTGCAGCAGCCCCACGAAACAGCCTCCTGGGTACTGCACTGCCCCCCATGGCCTATGTGTGTGGTTATATGTCGTGAACCATAATTATTAGAGTTACTACTCAAAAGGGGGGTTGGGGTGAACTACATCAGCCATCCGCAACCCCCGGGCCACGGACTGGTACGTCGTTTGGTACCAGGCCGCGAGAGTTGAGGCTTGGGTGTGACATTTATGGTTTTCAGGGTTTTATCGGTTTTTATTGTTATTTTTTTTGATCGTTTTATTGTTAACTAGGTTTCCATGGGTCTTTTCCCGTTTGTTCTGAATAAATCTTCTTTTTGTGGTACCGTTACTGGTTTTATTTTGTTGTAATTATCAGCGACACCTTAAAGGTCAGTCCGTGGCGCAAAAAGGGTTGGGGACCACTGAACTATATGATTCACCCCTCTCCCCAAGACCCTAAGGGAATGAGTGATGTGATGTATGGAGCTGGGACATGGAAGACCAAGTAAGAAAAGAGAGAACCAGCAAAGACTGGTTCAGTAGGCAGCCCCATTCCCAACACCCTGCCAGAGGGCGGTAAGAAGTCAGACGTCAGGCACACAATGACAATGACAACGGTCCTGAACACCGCCATGTCTAGGGCAGCACCCAGCACCACCACCACAAAGAGTAGACTGGAGTGTGCAGATGAGTCCTGAGGCTTGGAGCTCATCTGCACATTGCGTCACAATAGGGATGAGACAAAATGGTCTGGACAAGCTCCCTGAGACAAGATGCCCTAACCCACCCAATTGGCCTACAGGCACCCACGAGCCCTGGAGGCACAGACCGGACATTCTAACATGGGTCAGCCCACCTTACACATCAAGGTGGCCGGTGGGGGGGGGAGACCATCCCCACATAAGGAGGGATCCAGCCAGTGACCAGGCAACGATTTGGTTGCGTTGCTTGTCGTGTAGTACTGCTTCTCTGCTCATTTGCTTGCATATTTCTCTGACCCTCAGGGTTTTGGGTTTGGATTTTGGACTTTGCTCATCTTCTGTTTAGGACTTAAATCTGAGTTTTTAATCTAAATAAACAGTGCCTTCTGTTTAATCTAACCAATGTCTGTTTTCTGCATTTGGATCCTTCACTCTTCATGTTCCTTTTCATTACAGAAGAAAAACCAAACACTCGTTCACACGATTTTTCATGATTTAAACTGACAAGCGTGATATAGCAAAAGTAGAGAGCAATACGATTTTTAAAAATGTGCAATTTCATGAATGAAAGCTCAGAGAAAAATAAAACAGATTCAACTATGAATCAACAATCGCCTTTAATTTTTATGTTAGAAAGTATGCAAATTGTACATTAAAACTATGTTCTGCTCCAGAGGATAGAATAATTTGGAAACATAACATCACTGAAACTGTCAAGATCCACTCAACATTCACTGTGTGTGTGTCATTTCTCTCAGGATTTGGGAATATCTCTCCTCACACAGAAGGTGGGCGGATCTTCTGTATAATCTATGCCCTGCTGGGGATTCCCCTATTTGGATTCTTACTGGCTGGTGTCGGGGACCAGTTGGGAACTATTTTTGGGAAGGGCATTGCCAAAGTAGAGAAGATGATCGTGGTAAGATATGTTCTCTATCCATCAGTGACATTATACATGAATAAAGTTGTAAAAAGTGAAATTTATTGCGAATTTAGATTAAAAATGAATACAAATCTGTTGATAAGGTAGATAGGCACTGACTTTTATTACCTTGAAGAGTGTAGCATCTGGTAGATTCCTAGAAGAAAGACAAAAAAAGATGAGGGCCTAATTATCAGATGTTTTTCATTTCCTGATGTACTTTGTTTATCTGTAAAAGTCAGCTGAACTCATACGTCCCCTCAAAAAGTAGTTTAAGAGTCTCCTGTTTCAGTATAAAAGCACTGACAAAAGCATTTTGTCAGGGTACTGATTTTGATGTATAGCTGGCTCTGTCCCTCCCCGGGGAGGAAAAGACAGGTTGGAAGGTCATGGAGACAATGGAAAAAGATGGACTGCCACCTGCTGAACTCACTGCCGTGCAGTGAAGGTGCTGAAAACCATCAGCTTCACTGGTCCCCATGGAAATACAGTGATGCAGTTTTAATTTGTTTCTATAACATTCACTGTAGATTACCTTTCAACTGTGCATTGTTGTACTATGCTTTTTTGAGAGCGATGCGGACATAAGACATCACAGACAGAGTGATCTGAGGGCTGTCTGCTCTTTATACTTTACCTCTGAGGTGCTGTGCTTTGGTCTTACATAACTGCAGAGGAAAAGGGCATGATACCAAGAGACCCAGCTGAAAGCAGTCACCATGAGTGCAAGGGCAGCACAAAAAAGGACAGCGTGCAGAATATAATGCACAGTAACTCAAGCAAAAGACGAACTCTGGGGATAATGAAGAAATGAAATGTGCATGCTGTTGTTGAAGCAGTGCAAGTGCTGACTCTAATGTATCAATTAGCATACAGTAGCTGCTACTAAAAATGTAGTAAATCTGTTATTAGAGCATTTCCAAGGGATGTCAAGTCATGGGTGAGCGTTCCATCTGAGAGTGGAAATGATGTCGCATGAACTTCACAGCTTGAGATGTTAGAAAACATACAATTTATTCCTAGGAAGAGGTCAAAGAAAGTGACTCATTACAATATTCAGATCCATCCATCCATCCATCCATTCGCTTCCGCTTATCCTTTTCAGGGTCGCGGGGGGCGCTGGAGCCTATCCCAGCTGTCATAGGGCGAGAGGCGGGGTACACCCTGGACAGGTCGCCAGTCTGTCGCAGGGCCAACACACAGGGACAGACAACCATTCGCACTCACATTCACACCTAATGGCAATTTGGATTTTCCAATTAACCTATCCCCACAGATCCAAATAAATAAATAAATAAAAGCATGGGTTGTTGTTGTTGGTGTTTTTTTCAGTTATTACATTATATGTAGTATACATATTGACAATATCTAACGCAGGACAGGCAGGAAAGAAATTGGATCGGAATCGGAATAAAAGGATGGCATACAAATAAAAATTCACGATGTATCGCCAGCGGCCGCACCTGTAAGGAAAAGCAAACATCTTGTTTTATTAGCACATCAGAAACCAAAGCACATGGTAACTATTCATAAAATTCAGCCGCAGTGTTTCCATGTAAAGCTTCTGCGCTGTTTGAATTCTTTCAAGCACTTCCCTTTCGCTCCCACAGATTGAATTTAAAGTTTTAGTCTCCGAAAGTGCACATCATGTATTCTTCATGTGAGCTAATCTCCCTACAGAAGTGGAAAGTCAGCCAGACAAAGATTCGCGTCATCTCCACGCTACTCTTTATCCTGTTCGGGTGCCTCATCTTCGTGGCCCTGCCAGCCGTCATCTTCAAGCACATCGAAGATTGGAGCACTCTCGAGTCCATCTACTTTGTCGTCATCACGCTCACCACCATCGGCTTTGGAGACTTTGTCGCTGGAGAAAAAGGTCACTTGAATTTTTCTTTTGTCTTTCATTTTTATGTAGAATCAGTGTATTTATAGTTGAATGATTTATCGGCCAGCCTGACTCAAAGGATCTGCGCAGCAGTGATAAGCCTCCCAGTGCACTACAATTATATTCTGTGCCTCACTTTAATTTACAAGCACCTTAACAGTAGTTCTTATGAGCACCGATAACATATTTAACTGTAAAGACCACCAAGCTCATAGCCACTGATTGTGTGAGTCTCTGGAGCTCTACCAGAACATCACATTAGTCTCCCAAATGTTGTCTTCATTTGGTGCTTTGAAGATGTTGATGGGAATTACTTTATATCCAAGCAAGCATAACAGAGCCACTGGTCAGATTATGTTTCTAAGGAGCCAGACCTTCTAGTAATTTTTTACATTAGTTTTGGACAATAGTTTTCCTTCGGACATTGGCTCATTTCACAATAATTATTCCCATTTTGTTCTACCATATTGTTTCATCTTTGTGAAACAGCAAGCTTGTTTTACAGTTGTTGGGGGTTTTTTTGTGCAGAATAAACAATGTGTCACACTGTGTCTGATGGACCAGTTGGCATTTTGTTATCTTCAGATATACCCTGCTTCCTGCTTATTTTCAAATTTTATACAGCTGCTGGAAGTAGATTCATTCTCCTTCCATAAATAAACCCGAGAAGAGCACTGATCATGACTCACCACAAGAAATGTAATAAGCGTACCGCATTTCTTGAAATGTCACACTATTTCATGACGCAAGTCTGTAAACACCCTAAAAGAATAATTATAAACAATTAACTAAACACACTGTACATAATACAGTATGTCTGTGATAGAAAAAGTAAGAGGGTGTACTGTGCATTTTTCGTAGCTTGTGTGTATTTGTGTAGCAGCTGGTATTAGCTTGATTTGACCTTCTTGGCAGATAACAAGAGAGAGGCAGATGGGACAAATCACAAACACTTAGACTGCTGGATTAAACTTCCCTGAACAGGCCTAATGATTATAGATTAGATTGTGGCACCTGTGCCAACCCCCAGTAGCTACACTAAGCTAATCAATGTGGACTCCCGTTAGTTAAAATGTTGTTGTAATGGGAGATTATCTAACTGCACACTGAGCTGGCTGGCTCTGACTCTTCATCCCTGCTGATATTTTACGGAGTCATTGAAAGGTAAGGACCATAATGGGGGCTGAGGCGGCATTTAAATGGGCTTAAGGTAATATGTTCACAATGACAGAAAACCAGAACCAGCCCATGAACTGATGCAACATGGATCTATTATAGAAAAATCATTATATAAAAGCCCCTATTCCTGAGTCATTCATAGAAATAGATTTGGGTGAAGTCAAGCAGAGCGTTGTGCAAAAGTCTTTAGCTACCACTCATTTCTTCCAAGGAGCCAGACACCTTTTTTTGAAAGTGTTCAAGAGACTTTCTTAAAAGTTTTTCTTTGGTTTTTCACTCATTTTCTGTCCATTCCCTGTACCTGACTGTTTTCAAGGCTGACCTACAAATCATTCAATCGTTCAAAAAAAAGGCCCCTAACTCAAGGGAACAACCAGTTTGGGAAAGAACCTATTTTAAATTTTATCTTTAGGCATTTTGTTATTAGCAGTCTGCTGCAAAAACAGATGTCAAATCTAACACTTTTAAATGCATAAAATAGCATATTTGCACCAACAAGATGATTCCCAAGAATCTATGAGCTAAAAAAAAAAAAAAGCTTTAAAAGGTTGGGGACCAAAGAAATGTCAGGCCTTAAAAAAATATCTACAGCAGATGAAAAGTATCTAAAAGTCATGTACTTAAGAAATTGAATTCAGGTTTAAAGCTTTTTTCTACCGCCAGCTGTGAAACATGGTGGCAACTCTGATTTGGGGCTGATTTCAGCCAGTGCTGTTGGGGATCTTGTAGTAAATATTGGCACACATATATTTAAATTAATATTTGCAGCTATTTCTCATTTTCCAAGCAAAATGTAAATGAGAAATGACAGGCGGCTCGAGACTTTTGCACAGCACTGTAAGTATCCCAGAACGATGTGACCGACTTTTATAACACAGTTTTGTTTGTTGTTCTTCAGGTGGGTTCGAGAAACCAGAATACCTTGATTACTATAAACCCGTGGTGCTCTTCTGGATTTTGGTGGGCTTGGCATACTTTGCTGCAGTGCTAAGTATGATCGGAGACTGGTTTCGGGTTATCTCCAAGAAAACTAAAGAAGAGGCAAGTAGTGCTGTTAAGTTGGCTCTTTTGTTGGTTTTACTGACAACATAAAGCATGCAGATATGCAGAATCTGAACTGAAGTTGAAGAAAGAACTCTGTCAGCCCCTCGAATCCCAAAATTTATCTTAGAGTCTTATGCTAATAGCATCCCATGCTTGAGGAACCAAGCTCGTGGTTGGCACTTACTGAGAGGTCTATTAGCATTTTTCATTTTCACGTTTTTTTTTTTGTTTTTTTTTTATTGCTGTTTGGCCTTTATTTCACACAAAGTATCCAACAAGTTTGGAACATTTTCCAAAGCCATCCAGCAGGCTGGATTAGAGTCTTTGCTGGGTAAATTCTGGCCCCCAGGCCTTATGTTTGACACCCCTGCTCTACAAAGTATATTGAGAAGTTAGTATTCAGTGAATTTTCACTCTTTAAGTAGCAAAGCCAACAAATTTGTAGTTAATGCATTTTTTTTCCAATGACAGAAAGGTTCAGGTTACTTTTTTTGTACCTGTGAGTACAAACATTTGGTCTGCAGTAAGTTAATAGTCCTGCACACTTTTAAAACAAACACAAGCCTAATCCAACCTAATGAATTGAATAAATAATCATAAAAGAATTTCCACATCATGAAGCATAAATAATCAATATAAGCAAAACTATGATCTGTTCATCTGAAAGATGGCAGCTGGAAAAAAAGCTGTTTTTAAGCCTTGTTGTTTTACACTTCACCCAGACGGAAGAAACTAAAAATCGCTGTGCAAAGGGTGGAAGGCGTCAAGTAAAACTGAAGCAATGAGTTGTTGTAACTGTCTAATATAGAAGGACACTGAGTTCAGCTGTGGCTCACCAATCAGCCTTTTAGATCAAGCGCTTTGTCTCAGAAAATTCTCAATCATTTCTTTCAAATTACAACCAAACAACTGTACATGTGTTAAAGTGTTTCACAATGATGCTACAGATTAACTATCCACAAATATAACTTTGTCAATGGAGGGGTTTCTTTACAGTTACTGAATATGATCCTATTTGTCTCGACTTTTTTAGTTTTTTCCTCACACACAGTTGAAAGTGAAATGCTCAATCTCCATCCTGGCCCCACCCTGTTATGTAAAAATGCCATTTTGTGCAGGACTTGGTCAAAATCTTTGGTGTGTTTGCAGTGGCTGGTGCTGATAAATATGATACTGTGCTGCTGTGGCAGGTTCATTATTTATATGTAGAAAGAATGGGAAAAGCCACACATTCATGCACACATTGAAGGGCATATAGCACTCTATAGTGGGAAATCCTTTCACAGCCATAATTAGGAGTACAGCTGTGTAGGCTGTGAGCTCCGCAGGGAATTGCATTACTGACAGACAAAGTGGGAGACTGAGGGAATGGATTAGGGGAAGGGAAGAGAAAGTGAAAAGACAGCAGGGAAAGCGTGCAGTGTTTGTGCTCCAATGTGCACCATCATTTTCAATTCAAGTGTACCTTAGAGCCTAATAAATAAACAAAACAGCCGGGAGAAACGGGTCTAATTCATAATGAAGGTGGGATCAATGATGTGTTGGCCTAACTCCCTCTTCCCTGTCACTATTCAGGAACCATAAATAAGCATACTGTGCAAAGCACATACAGTATATATCCGCCAGAGGCCTGTTCAGTAGGTCACACACAGCTCAATGACAAAAACTCATTTTTAATTCATTGCTTTAGGCTCCTGCATTAATATTCTTTTATTGCAAATAATGAATGAATGTTAAAAAGGTCTGTCGTGCTCATTTGTTAATTGGAGTGCTGGTATATTTTGTGGAAGAATGCTCTGGATAAGAGCTATTAAACAGGGGTTTGCACTGATTAACAGAAATGACATTTTATAAACCATGTTCATGTAACACATCCAAGTTTTTTTGTTTTTCCTGGATTTAGTGCTTCAACTCCATGTTCTACATTAGAGTTATAAAAAATTACTTTGTCTCTTCACATGAATTAAATTTTAATCTGACTGTGTGACAGAGGATGGCAGTAAAAGTGTCTCTAGTGTAGATGCTTAGAACTGTGCCAGAAATAGAGAAGCCTTGGGGTTGCCATGTCGGTGTCTCAAAACCACCCTTACAACCAGCAATAAGAAGACCAAAACCAGCCTAATATGCTGCAATGGGATCCCCATATTAGTACGGCAGTGTATGTACATGATGAGTAATGTTGGTAGGTTACTGAAGTTAACAAATTTAATATGAATTTTTATTTGTAGATATTTGATTTATTTATTTATGACCAAATTTGGCACATGGGCACATTTGGGACCCTAAAAAGTCTTATCCATATCGGATATTATGATCTCATCCGGTTGTCTAGCAACCTCCTGTCAGTTAAATTTACACATTTTAGCTTTTATGAATCTTTAACAGCCATTTTAACTTCAAGACAACAATAAATTTATGTCAACAGAATTTGAATACTTGGATATTGAACAATATGCTATTCTCATGGTCCTGTGTTTTGGAACCCTAAGTTTTGGAAAGTTTTTGTATTTTGGAACTTTGTATTCTTGGTTATTAAGTGTCCTATTTCAGTTGTGACTGGTTGTTTAGGGTTCTTAGTTTTTTATTGTTTTATTATACTGCTGCTGTGTTTGGTCTTGACAACCTTGGTAGTCTGTTTTTTTTAGTGTTTAGAGAATATTTTTGAATGCTTTACATAGTCTAGCCTCCCAAGTGTCCTTAACTACTTGTTTCTGCTCCCCTTTAGTTATTTTCTGTTTTATTTTGGTAGCTGATTGTTTCTTGTTTTTAGTTTTTCTTCCTTGCCCTGTTTTTAAATTAGGTTCAGCTGTGTCTCGTCACCCTCCTGTATCCACTTCCCTTGATAAACTCAGTGTACATATTTAAGCCCAGTCTTTCCCTTCAGTTGTTGGCAGAGCATCTTATGCCATTCCTGTGTTTGCTGCCTGTTTCTGAGTTGAGCGGATTTAACCTTCTTTCACCCCAACCAGTCGTGGCACATGGCCACCCTTCCCTGAGCCTGGTTCTGTCGGAGGTTTCTTCCTGTTAAAAGGGACTTTTTCCTTCCCCATGTTGCCAAAGTGCTTGCTCGTGGGGGTAACTGTTGCTGGGATTTGGCGCTTTATAAATAAAATTGAATTGAACTAAACTACCTTTCATTTTTTCATTGGCATTCAGATTCTGGATTCTACAATCACCCCGAATAAACGTTCACCTTGTGTTTAATTTTGTCAACTTTTAATGCTATGTTAAAAGTAGCCCAAATCTGTGGGAAACCCACAAATCTGGCAACCCTGAAGACAGCTTCAGCTCTTTGTCCAAAACGTGCACACAAATTACCAACAAGTGCAACTGCACAATCTATCATAATAATTTTATCACTGTAAAATACCAGCAATGATATAATTCACACATGTTACCCAAACACAAGTAAACAGAGACATTTAGTGCAACTAGACTTTTCTAACACCAGGTGTAGATAGAGAAACTTAGAATCACGTGTTTGATCGCCTTCAAACATCAATCTTCATTCTTTTTCTGCAGGTTGGGGAGTTTCGTGCACATGCAGCAGAATGGACTGCAAATGTGTCAGCAGAGTTCAAAGAGACCCGCAGGCGACTCAGTGTTGACATTTATGACAAGTTTCAGCGTGCTGCATCCATCAAGCGCAAGCTGTCATCTGAGCTGGGTATTAATGCGTCCATCAACCAGGAAATGACCCCTGGCAAGAGGACGCTGTCAGCTAACTTTTGTGAGGACAGAGAGGGTTATCCCACAGTGAATCTTTCCCTCAGTCCTGTCCCGGGGGCCCTGGCGAGGAACGGCAGCCTTTATCTAAACGGCCTCAGTCCAGAATACGCCGACCGACAGGAGATCGCCATCATCGAAAACCTCAAATGAGGAGCAGCGTGAATAATAAGATTTGGGGAGCTGTGTAAAATACATCTAGCCACTGACAGAGATTACAGATACAAACATGCTTTTGTGTTCATTCACAGAGCATCGCTGATGACATACCCAAACACATTTGTTAAGTAGACTGTGTTCCAACCATCGCATAAATCAGTCATGAAGCCATGTACCTTCATGTGTGTGAGCCTCACACATAAAAACACACAGTTTGGATTTAGTCTGTGAAAGAAGTCTGAAGTCTTTATGTCATCAACGTGACTGACTGACTGCTGTGCTAGTGACTGAGCCAAATAAAAATAAAAAATAAAAAAAATTGTTCCAGACTGGAGCAAATGATTGTATTGGAGGCATGAGCTTGAAGAAAAAAAGAAAACTCCTCCTGAGCAGAGGAAGGAAATGAAAACCCTGTACCGAGGTAGCAACACACTGGGCATCCTGTCCTCCTACCCCCTGCAAACAAAGACCAATAAATTCATCAAACTTCGGAAGCAATAGACGTGTCTGTGCAAAGCTCCTGCTGAATTTTTCAGAGGCCCTGAAATCTGCATCAGATCGAGAGGATCCTCACTGATAAAAACACTGCATCATCAACAATGAACACGTTCTCTACAAGGCAGCAGCTCTGTGCTAACACAAAGGAATGTCCCTCTTTCTTTTGCATTACGCTTGTTACAGCATGAATTTATATGCCTTGCATCTGCCGGTCAGTCTGCCCTCGCTATAGAGATGAATGTTGACATATTAGTTCCTTTGTGACTGACATTCAGTTTCTCATTATGAGGAATATTCCACTTGTGCCTTACTAAAAAGTATACTGAACCTTTGAGGATGACGGTGTGTGAGAGACTGAGCAGCGCTGGTGCGAGCTCTCATACTACTTATTTTTGAGAACAGCAGTGATAATCATGTGTTTGGGATGTGTCTTGGAAAATAAGTGGACTTTTTTTTTCTTTGACTTGAGGGAGTTTGCATGACAAGGGAGGAGAAAGCATTTTGAGATATATTTGATTACTTGAGGTAACATTTGAGAAAAGGTCACCGCTTTATCAACTGTCTTAGTTTTTTTTTCTTTAACCATCTTAATGTGCCGACAGTTACATTAACCACAGTGCCAGGCTTTCTGATCAAACCCTCTAACTCGAGTATACCAAAGCTATGATCCTGCTTTCCTGACAGAAGAATAAGATATTTCTAAAATCTAGCATTTCAGGGTTTTGAAAACTGAATTTAAATGAACTTCTGGCATTTGAGGTACTGTAGTAGTAAAATATCCGAAGCTGTGAGGCACATCTCCACCTTACCGCTCTCTGTGATTGAGCTGGTTGGGGAATAGTTCCTCTATTCGTAACGATAAGGTCTGTTATGTATTGTTGTTAGTGAATGTATACAATCAGAAATCCTTATTTACTGTGTGTCACATTAGTGACCCGATTAAGGCTTTACAGATATACTAGGGGCATCATATAGAAGAAGAAATTATTTAAATAAATGCTGCTCACTTACAGGTTTGGGGATGATGAAAATTTATACTAATGGCAGGAATGTTATTCAGGCACTGCCTATATCTCACTTCCACTTATAATTACTCTATGAATCTATGAATATGAATCTACTTCTTCTTTTAAATTATTAAAATATAAAAGTTAATCAATTTTTAAGGGATATTTTCCATTTTTGTCTCTCCTAGTGTATAGTGCATCTTGCTTGTCTGATTTTGTTCAGTGCATTTAAACAGCAACAGCTGGCACTGTCCCATTCATTTAATAGTGCCATTTACAGTTTTGCAGTTTGTCTTATAAGATGATTTGTTATGCCATATCAACCTTCCTCCATTCTGCTGCCATTAAATACTGCTAATTTGTCAAAGCTGTTGGCATCTTAGAGGTACCCAAAGTGTCCTTTGTCTTGACACTCCAGTTGTGGCAGTAGTGAGGCCAGTCAACCCTTTAGTTCAAGCACACCAGTTACCCTTGAATGCCATTTAACATGCAGGGGTAATGTAAATGAGGATGTTTTAGCAAAAACCACAATCTGGAAATTGAATGCTAAGCTAAACTGAGAGCACAAAGGCCCCAAATGGGACACAAATGAAGTTTCATGGTTGATAGGTTTGTGATTTATAGCACCTCCCCCTGCATCCTTATATGGTCTTTGTTGTTCTTTCACACTTTACAGTTTGGCTTCATCTAATATTCCCATAGCTGCTTTGCCAAGACACAGACAGTGATGAAATTCAGGGAAAAGTAAATTAAAACAGCTTGAACCAACCAAACAAGGTCTTATATAAGGATTAGTTGTCAAATATGTATGTCCATGAACTACCAATTGTAACGTTTAACTAACTTAACTCCAGCTTATATTAGCTTGATATTTCATTACTCATTTAGACGACTTTGGGGGAAAAAAGTAGTTTGTGATATGGTCAGCAAAAGTGACCTTTTAATCTGACCTCAGGATTATGCCAGTACAGTTTTTCCTATGTATCTAATATGTTCCAGTTCATTTAAATAAATAAAAATGCAGACATATGTTTCATTTTTGTATGTATAGAAATCAAATCTGAAGTAATTCTGCTCTTACAAAAAGAAATCATAACTATTGCTGCATATCATCCCATCTCCTAAAGGTATAAGAAATAGTTTTAATATGTTTTTATTTTTGTTTGTTTGATTTTTGCCTTTCTAAGATCTTTACAGGCTAAGACATTACTTCAATTTTACTTCCCAAGTGACATTAATCCCCAAGTGTGACTCAGTTTAGCGGGCACAACATAATCCCTGACATGTTTTCTTGGTTTGAGCAGAGTCTGGTCGTGTGTGTTCGTGTATAAAAGCCATTCGCTATTATGTGTAATAAAATCAAAGGGGCATCACTGAGGAAAATAGAAAGGAACTTTAACAAATAATACTGTTACTTCTCTTTATGTTTCTAAAAAGCAATCAATATCATGTAAACACTTACCTGTACCATGTGCTGAACTGCAATACACTGGGAGAAAGACTATTAGTACATAATTGCTGAGTAGTCTGAGGAAAGCCATCCCAGCTTTAGTGTAGCTTCTCAAAGCAAAGACTGTGCTGCTGCTTCCCTTGTCAGATACGTGATTAACAGCCTGTGAGTGCTGCAGAAAGTCAAGGAGGACCGTCAATGAAGTATTATATAACATGTCAGGACACGTAAGGCCACATGCACATGGTGGTTTGTATGACCATTAACGACTGCACGACTGAGCGTGTGCGTTCGGGTTTGAAGAAGCTCATTAAGTTTCCGCCCACACACATTACGTTTCCTTCTCTTTTCCCGAGGTGACAGTTTTTAATTAGGTCTGTAGCTCACATCAGAATCCTGATTCGAGCATGGTGAATGTATCCACCCATCGTTGACAGCTGAGAGGAGCCTCATTATAGACGTTAGCACATGCATCATTTAACGCAGCGATAAATGCTTGCAAAGGTGTTCCAATAGCTCATGTGGGTATGCTGTGAAAGGCCTTTTAAAGCTCCAGCCCTCATTAATTCAGAATCAGAATGTTGTAAACAAGAATCATGTATCAATCATAGTCATAATAACAACTTGGGTTTGGAAGATGCATGAGAATTTTACAATTTGTGATGGAAGGACAACAGAAATAATTTTCACTGTATTTTTTTTATATATTTCTATTTGTTGAATATATGTGAAGGCTTCATGGACACGTGATCTTTTTTTTTTTTTTTTGAAACATGACATCATCAAGTGTTGCATGCTATTTTAAATGTTGTTTATTGATCATGAATTTCCTATCCGGGGCTTTGTTTGGTTTTTAAAAACAATATAGCATTGTATGTTTCCAGTGTGTTAATGTATGGTATGTCACATTAAACCATGACCACTTTTTTGAATATTTAGAATAAAAGGTTTTATATGAAAAAGGTCATTTTGTTTTTGTTCTAAAACATGATTTTTTTTAAAGCACAATTTTTTTTATTGTAACATTTTACAAATCCAATGATAAGACAAAAAAAGACTGTCTCACTGTATATCAGCGATTTCTACTAAAGATGTAGAACTTTTTAAAAAATGAATTATATGGTTTTAGCTTAATATGATTAACCAAATAGCTGAGCACTGTAAATTTCACCAGATTAACACGGTAACAGTAAATATTGTATTTGTTAGTGATGCATGGGGCACATTTAGTGTCATTATTCCATTATTCCTGCAGCAAAACAAATATTGCTGTTAAATTACAGTAAAGTGCCTGAAGCTAGATTTCTTTCTGGTAACAGTATTTTAAATAAATCCTGCAGCAGACTGATAAAACGGGACTAATGAGCTCTGAACTTTGCTGAAACCTTCTGTTAATGTTTTTGGGAAGTCCAGCAAAAAGAGCACTGCAGTAATCCAGTCTACTGAAAATGAATACATGAGTGATGGAGGCTCATGTCTTGGTTATATTCCTAAAATGGAAGAAGGCTGTCTTTATGATAAAAATCAATGTGAAGTTTAAGCTCAAATCAGAATCTAAAATAAGACTTTTACTGTGAGCTAATGTAACTAACGTATTAATTAACATATCATGTCTGATTTTAGGCCCAATTAAAAGAACTCACATTTTGTCTTTTGTCCTTGTTAAGTTTTAAGAGGTTTGTGGTGATCTATTTGTTGCTGTCAGTCAAATACAGTGTTAGAGAGTTCGTCATCTATCTCAGATAGGTATAGCTATGTATCATCTGCACAACTATGGTAACACATTATGCTGTGTGAACAGGTTGCCAAGTTGTAGCCCATATAAGGGCAAAAGTAATAAACCAATACAACTGCCATGTGGAACACCACAGGAAAAGTCATGAGTGGCTGATACCCAATCTTTCCTGTCAGTGATATATGATCTAAACCAGGGATGTCAAACTCATTTTACATGGTGGACCACATACAGCCCGCTATGATCTTAAGCGGGCCAGAAGAGTGAAGAAAGTCCCTTTCTCTAAGTGTAAAGAAGTTTAACTACACATTTACTTCCTGAGATATTGGGCAATTTCAACAGTAGGTTTCAGTTTTTCTACATGATAAAGAAATTTAAGAAATTTAAGAAATTTAAGAATTTAAGAAATTTAAGAAATGCTGCTGTGGTACAGCAGCATTTCTTAAATTGGGCTTAAATTGTAAGAGGCAAATGTGTAGACTTATAAAAGAGGTTCTAGCAGCTCATTGCCCAGACTCTCCTGTAAGTATAAAGCAGGAGGTTTCTCTTAATTTACAGGAAATGCCCCTTTTTTTCTTAGAATGGTAATTCTATAGTAGATTATCTAATTGGCTATTCAATTATCTATTGCTTAGCTATTTTGGTGTAGTATGAATGGCAGTGAGGGAGGTCTTAATTCGTAAGATGAGCTCTAAAATAAAAAATACAGTTAAAAGACCAACATTTACGGCCTCATTCACATTTTCTGAAGATGTCCAGTAGTACATCTTTAGCACGAAAAGGGAAGGTTTAATCTGTAATGAGTTTGAAGGTTTTGGTCTGTAATTAGTTAGTATACTAGTATCAAAGTTTGATTGCTTTAGTGGTTTAACTGTGGTTGTTTTAAAAGTGGAAGTAAAAACTCCAACCTCAAGTGATGTGTTAAGATCATTGCAACAGACTCAGAGATTCAGCAAAAAATGTGTTCCAGAGAAGGAGTGAGGACTGGATCTAGTTGTGAGGTGGAGGACTTGCAAGGCCATACAAAAGGTATATTGCTTTACATCAGCAGAAACACCATCTTGAATAACTGCCAACTTGTCCAGAATGAACTCTGCTGCATTTCTTCTTGATAAACAACGTGTGTTTTCTGTGCACCTCAACAATAAAGGACACAGTAGTGCGATAATCACGTAAGTAATGACGCACACCGTCTGATAATGGACAAGTGCTGACAAACTGATCTGAGTCACAAGCTGCAAAATGCTCGTCATGGTTCACAAGCACAGCATGGACCGAGAAGCCTACTCATGAGTGACTGCACTGACACCTTCACTTACCTCGAACGTTTTGTATTGAGAACTGTTTGTGCAATAATGTACAATTCTTCTCTAGGTCGTCCTCGACTTTCTTCTGTGCTAAATACAGAAATACATAAAGCAATTTGCAACAAAAGCACTGACGCCTCTCCGTAGCCTACTACAGTTTCCCTTAATGAAAACTGACAGGTTACTTAATGACTTTCAAGATGGAGAGTGACATTGCACATCACCTTCCAGCCTCTGAGCTGTCAACAGACAGACAGGACTATAAGCACATTCTCGAATGCTGCATTTCACCAAGAGGACACAGCTTCTGACTCTGCTCTTTTAAGAAAGGCTATGATTCACTGCTCCTTGCCTTGCTTTTTATTTTGTAGACTGATAACAAAGTAAGTATTTAAACAATCATAATCCACAGGTTTTATAACTTATTTAACAAACAGGTTGTGTATACAGGAAAACTGCTTTAGCTAGAATTCTGTGAAACCCTTTTTTCAAAGCCCTCTGATCTTGCAGCTGGCGGAAGACTTTAACTGTATATAGCTGTTGTGGACCTTTGTAGTCACTCCACTCTGAAAAGGCTGCTTGTGATGTACTTAATAGCAAAGAGGTAGACTACGGCATCCTGAAAAATGCAGCCACAGAGCCAACTTGGTTGGAAATTCGTTCATTAGTGATTCTGTCTGCAGTGACATCAGAGACAAGCTGTGACTCAGCCACCAACCACAATCGTCTGTAGTTGAAGAGGTACATGTTGAGGTTACCTCACACACTGAAAGCGAGCTGGAACTGTGTGTGGGTGCGTGGGTTGTGTGTGGAAAGACTTTGACAGGTCCTTTGTAGACTTTCAGTTCTACAGTTTTTTAGATTATAATTGGCCTCATGATGACTTTTTCTTAGATATTTCTGTTTCTTCGCACTCATTAAGCGCCGCTGAGTTGTGCAGCTGTGACAGCAAAATAAAATAGAAGGTGGAAAATTGTTTTTAAGATACACAATGTAACACACATTTACTTTTGTTGTTCCACTGTTGCGTTGAACACTGGAATACTCACCTTTTCATTTGGCCTTTAGTCTGTCAATGCTCAATATTCCCAATGCACAATATCTGTAATAGCAACGCTGTAAAGCCTTTTAAGAGCATGCAACATGTTGCATTCAAGACTTTGTTTTTTCCTCCTTTGTCATTCTTTCCATTGTGCATTACACATTGTGAAATGATCAGGACCCACACAGTGTTCAATTGTCACACTGAGCGCCTTTATTTTTTAAATACAGCGTTCCCACTGCTTCAGCGCTCGGAAGCCAGCTTTTCAGCTCCTTCCCACACCCCACGCCACTCCTTCCTGAGTCCAGGCACTAAAAAGGGGCAGATTTCATTAGTTCTAATTCCTCTCACCTGTCACCTTGGTCCTCCCGGCACAGCCCCGTGAGCTTACTGTACCACCCCTCCATTGCAGCAGAGCCAGAGACCACACCCCTGCCACAGACATCCTTTCCCCACTAAATTAAAATGCACTTTGCAGCTTTAAGAAGCTAAAGTGCAGACAACAGTAGTATTCTACTAGTAAAAGTAAAGTTTGTGAACTGTATGCAGTGTGATTCCTGTGGAAATTTAGCCCAGAATTGAGAGACAATTTTCAGAAATATTTTCAAAATTAATTCTCAAAAATACTTTAATGGGTGAGCAACAATGCAGTACTCTGATATTGAATCAGTTTGAATGTTTGTTTGTATTTTATCATATTAATGTATTGCTGCTACTTAACACAACAAATGTAGCACGGTTGTATTGTACTAGCTGACTTTTCAAAAGAGTGACCTAACAAGCAGTTAACTAGTTAGCAGTAGGTGCTGCTAGCATCTGACAGAGCCATGCTAGCTATTTCCTCATCCACCTTCTCAATACACTATTGCAAGCAGCAGGAGGAAGACGGCACCCCCGTGCATTTTTCAACAGGTTGCTCTGTGCTGATTATGAAATGTAATTACATTTTACCAGATACTGGGGAAACTGACAAGGTGAGCTATTAAAAAACAAACAAAAATGTCCAGTCATAAGGTATTTAAATGAGATTACGAAGCCAATTATAAAAGTCAAGCAGGAAACAAAGAGCAGCACTTTAAAGCCAGATTAACAATATTTAAACTCTGACCTTTCTATTTGAATCTCATTTTCCTATCATGTGCTGGCTGTTGCAGAAAGGATATCCTCCCATGCTGGGAAGATGAATAACATCCTGACCTTTACTTCAATACTTGCTGAAGAACACAAATAGATATCATTTAAAGAAGGTGTCCCTGATAAATAGAAATGACAATTATAAAGCTTTTAAAATATCTTTAAAAATTATTCTACAGTGAGCTGATACATTCTAGGATACGACAATTATTCAGTCCAAAAATAGTAAACTTCACAATTTGGATCATGAATAGCCATCAACCCACATAGCAAAATTGGTATGGCCCCGATCTGGCCCACACAATGTGCTTACACGTAGCCCACATACCGCAAAGAATGACGGCCCTTTGGTGGCCCAGATCTGGTTTGCCAGAGGTGGCCCACACATGGGCCAGCACAAGGCCAGTTGCAGACATACTGGTGGTCCTGTGCTGGCCCATGTGTGGATTACCTCTGGCAAACCTTATCTGAGCCACCAAACGGCCATCATTCTTTGCGGTATGTGGGCCATGTGTAAATTGTGTGCAGCCACGGGCCATTTGCAGACACACTGCTGGCCCTGTGCTGGCCCAGAACAGTTTCAGCTCTGGCCCCAGATGTCAGCCTAATGTGTACCTTAATTAATCCATGTAATAACAACGTGCCGGAACATAATAGTGCAAAAGCAACATGACGGAACTCTGTTCAGACATTGAATGGACTGAGTGCTCTACAGCACTTTTCTACTGTCTCAGATTGCTCAAAGTGCTCTATACAACATGCCATAATTACCCAATCACACACACTTTCGTTAAACTGAGTGCTTCCTAACGACATTTATACACATTCAAGCTCTTGAGATGCAAACTGGAGGAGCCAGGGATCGAACCAATCACCTTGCAATCAGTAGGTGACCTGCTCTACCTCCTGAGCTACAGCCACCTGCTGGCACAGATGAGTAAACCGTCACTAGGTTTTGGATAAAGTGTACACTCACAAACCTGTCAAATCTGCATTTGAAACGTTGGCTACTATAGCAGTATAGTATTGCAACGTGGCATTTGGATCTTCTAACTAAAATAGGAAAATAGGAACATAAATAGTGCCATCATTGCCAGACCTGGCCCACATCTGGTTGACATACACCCTGCCATGACACCGGTCAGTCAGAAGTGCCAGCTTGATGCCAGATCCGGGCCAGACCTGTTTGTTATGGGCCTGGGCCACATAAACCAAACCACAATCGAGCCAGATATGGCATGTCATCACATAGACAGTACCATCTATGCCAGGCCTGGCCCATATCTGGATGACATACGTCTTATCATGCCAGAAGTCAACCAGCAGAGCCGGCTTGATACCAGATCTGGGCCAGATCTGCTTGCTATGTGGGAAGGAAGCCAGGGCTTACTTTGCATTCTGTTGCAGCCTTAAAGTTACGCCTGTTTATGAGAATTTCATCATTTCTCTTCAAACTCCTACAGATGTTACTGAGAGGTTAACATACTTCTGAAAGCTCTGCAGCAGGAAGTCTTTGCCCTAGGCATTAAAACAAGATTTCACAAGGTCTGCAAAGATTTTCACTCCATTAGACAGGTTTATGATTTGATACCACAGCATAGATGTCAAGGAGCCTCAGTGACCTTGAAGGTTTTTGTAAACCTGTGTGAAAAAGGCTGAAATGATAGACACTGACAGAATGTCCAATCCCAATTTATAAAAGTGCTTTGGAAACTTTGGAGTTCATCCACCCAGTGCACATAAATACACTGATTATGCTACCAGCCAAAAAAAAGAGGAAACATTGTAGCAAACATTGTTGAACACAGAAAATGTTCTTGCACAAAACATCTGAACTATTGAATGGATAAAAAAAAGTAATTATTCTGTACCATATTTTTATGATGAGGTGTGTGTGTGTGTGTGTGTGTGTGTGTGTGTGTGTGTGTGTGTGTGTGTGTGTGTCAGAGAGCTGTCAAGGCTGATGTGGAAGTCAGGTGTGGAGTCATAACAGTTGTCACGGTTCATATTTTTCAATGCTTTGTACCACCTTCCACGCCAGCTAAGCTCTGCACGTTGAATGGATGGCCTTCAAAAGGTGAAAAGTGCAGTATCAATGGCTGCCTCCATCTGAGCTCCAACAGCTCTTCATGTCTATTTCTGCTCAGCAGAAAATTTCCAGCTAATGAGAAATGTATTCAATTTACATGGAAATGTCACATGATAGTTCATATTATTATTCACAGTTCCAGCTATCTTTCAGAAAAAGAAAAAGAAACTACTCAAAAGAGAGCAAAAGACTGATAATATTCTCATTATATTCTATACATTGTTATAGCAACTGTTATAGTATAAGAATGAATTTCCTCTGAAATGAACCTATTTCTCTACACATAGAGCAGTCCAGTTTCAGTTCTCTGTTAAAGCCAAAAATATGGATACTAAAAATTCTCCACAGGTGTATGTTGGCTACAGTAGGCTCCAGCTCCCATTAACGTTTCTTAATTCCAAACTGGACAACCAAAGAAAGAGTAAACTGAAGCGGATTTTTGAATTTGTGCCATGATGAGTTCTTAACAACCTCACAACAATGACAAATCTAGAGATCACTGTTCCTATCTGTTTGCCAACAAATTGTTACAATATGTAATTAAACAAATGGGATTCAACTTGTTAATTATACTGTATCTGTGGAGATAATTACAGATGTAACTGTGGGTATATGTTTCAAAAATTATCACAGTCAGGTTAAAAGACTTTCCTGGGTTTCCATTGGCTATATTCAGCAAACCTAAGCACTCCATGCACACACACATTCTTATATTTGCTGAACAGTGAGGACTTGGTAAAAATACCTACAAAGTGGGGTCACATTTAGGGTATAAGACATTCCTGCTCTTATACCCAAGTTTTTCTAGGATTGTGGGAGTGGCATGTACAAGATCATTCGTTTCTGTAATGCTGGAAGTGAGGATGATGAGTAGAGTAGGATCCCTTCTGATAAAACTCTTTTAGCCACAGTTTTCATCCTTAGCTCAGTAGATGCACGTGTCATAGCAAGTGGCTGGGCATCATCTAGTTCCTAAGGCCATTCTCTTCTACCAAGGTCAGCTCATTATGTCCATAATCTTCTCATAAGATTGTCACCTTTTTGAAATACATTAGGGCTTTTCACAGAAGATGTCTTTCCTTGCCAGAGCAGGTTACCTGTTTTTAATAATGTCCAGTACCATGTGATGACTAAAAAAAGTCCTTTATATTCTGCTTTTTGAACCGCTCTCTATCCCACCAAACACTTATGCACATACGCATGTACCACATTTACACCTACTCAGCTCCTGTATTTATAACTATAATTGGAGTGTGCTGAAGAACTGAAATGAGACATTGTAGGTACCTATAAGTGCAGCTGTTTCCAAGGGCCTGAAGGGCATTCATGCATAAGAGCAACTCATCGCTGAGGCCAAATTAGGAAGGAGCGTTAAATCCATCTGCATACAGAATTCATGCACGACCACACTCAAACTGTAACTTTGATTGCTGTTTTAAAGCACTTGTCACCTGGGAAATTTAAAATAGCTCTTAAGGACAGGAACACATGAAATGTTGGCTTTACTCTGTACATATACAATAAAAAAGGCAACGCTGAAGTTTTAAATGTGCAGATACTGAGTCAGTGCACACTGTTTAGCTACTGGCAGTATACTGTATTTTCAGGTAAATTTCCCAGTCATTTAGAAAACAGGAGATAAGGGGTAAACGGATATGAAGAAAGTTGTGATATAACCTATTACACAAATTATGGTCATTACTACTCTCATTGTGAATAATCAGCATTTTCATCAGAGATAAGGACCTACCTCATAATAGCAGAGCAGGTCAAGAAATACTCAAAGAAAGGTGACTCAGTTATCGTGCTCAGTGTCTGAGGAGCAATAATTTCTTCAAAAGTCAAATAAAATCATGGACAAGACAATAACTCATACATTGACTTCCTCAATTTAAATGTTATATAACTACAGTTATATAATGGTTGCTGGCAGGAAATAAGTGCATGCTGTGGGTTTAAAATACACACAGTATGCTTCTGCATATACCATTATTTTCTGCATACACAAGCAGCTACATTTGGTAAATTAGAGCCAGTCATCACAGACAGACATTATCAGGATATAATTAAAACCATATACTCAGTCAGGAAGCAGCTGAACTATTAAAGGTGAATAACAGCAGTTAATTTAGCAGGATTTTAAAAGTTATACAACAGCAGAGCTTCGCTATTTCTGGCCTGCTGCAACAGGTGTGGAAGAGTCTGATAAACAATAGTTTTTAGCACATGTCATGTAAAAATAAAAAAGAAGGGGGCAAAAGGGAAATCTCAAAGGTAATCTCACACATGAGTTAACATGAGATGAGTCCTGCCTCTAAACAGGAAACACAGGAGAGAGGTGGACACTGAGGAAGAGCTTTCATAGTCCATCACATCAAATGTTAGCTTTCAAGTTCTATTTTTGTTTGATTTTTTTTCCTGCACACACCTACTGGCTGTACCCAGACACATGCAATCTTGTCAGAGAAGTGGAATTTCTGAGTTATTTTTTCTCTGCTTAGTGCAGCTGTACATTTATTTTTATACTGGCAGCAGATCAAGAGTAGTTGTAAACTAGAGTTACAATAGGGAAAATGAAAGAATAACCAACGGACTTAAGTTCCTAATTTTAATTTTAGCTAACTATTTAAAGGTCGTGTTTACGGTTGGTGTTTGTCCCAGCTGTCACAGGGTACATCCTGAACATGTCACCTATCTGTCACAGGGCTAACAATGAGACAGACAACCATTCATCCATCCATCCGTTTTCCTCCCTTTATTCCATTCAGGTTTGGGGGGGGAGGCTATCCCAATTGTCATAGAGCGAGAGGCAAGATTCACCCTGGTCACGTCGCCAGTTTATCACAGAGAGACAACCCTTCGCATTCCCAAGTTCACCAATTAGCCAAAAATGTGTGTGTTTTGGACTGTGAGAGGGAGCCAGATTATCCAGAACTCTGTACAGAAATATCCCAAGCTGGCAGGTGAATTAGCCCTAGGACCTTCTTGCTATGAGGCAACACTGCTCTCCACCACATCATCGTGTGGAGAAATGGATGGATGGATATAGCTTGAAGCTTAGTATGCGGGTTTCCATTAGGAAAGCTACTACAAACCCATGCATGCTCAACACTAAAATAAAATGAAAAATGCCCTTAGTTTTAGTCATTTCCTGAAGAAGCTGTGGGTGCATATGTATTCATTGAGACTTGTCTATATATGAGAGTTGACCATGTTCACAAATTGTTGCATGTGTACTGTTTTACCTGTTCAGAACTTCTTAAACCAGCCATACAAATATCAAAAACTAAACTAAACTAAAAATGAGGTTGAAAAAAAAATACATAATGGAAATAATAATAAAAAAGAATTAAAATTAACAAAATTTGCGGGACCTTTCATTCAAGCATGAATGCAATGATGCAATCATTGTCCAGAATATGACTAGCCAAAGCTGTGCAACAATCATTTCAAATATTTTCCAGTTCTCAACTGGGTACAATCAATCAGAGTACATAATGTTTTACATGTTCTGGGTTTTGATGGTTCATTGGGGTATAGGAAAAAACACACACACACTAAAATCTCCAGACTGGAGTGCTTTTAATAGAGCATCAAGTAGTGGCTCCTTTATGATCCCGTTATGGGAAATATAATACCTGCATGGAGAAGTCAGATCGAGAGTGCTGATTGAAGTGGTTACATGTTTCCTGCACTTTTGTATTCTTTCTCAGGGCAGCCAATCACTCATCAGGGCTGCCTTACGCAGAAACAGATGCCCACTCAGACCTCTCAAACATAAGTGACCAAACAAAGCAGCAAGCAAAGAGAGGGGCTTAAGTAGACTCAGCACAGGTGCAAACAATAATTAATCAGCACAGGTGTTAGCACTGAGCCTAATTAACTCAAGACTGCTCAGTGGAGAAAACACAACCGGGAAGGACATTTAGTGAAAGAACACAGCGAGGCGCAAATGTTTGCTTTTCCCTGGTGTTTCTTTTTTCTTCTTTAGTGTTTCAGGTTAAACTTCAGGCTGCATGAGACAATCCTCTCACATGGAGCTCAGTCAATATTCCTCGCAAGAAAATGAGCTTGAAGACAGAGACACTCACAGACAGGAGTCAGGATAAGACCACATCAATCAACTGTGTAAATGTTCGTTTGAGTCTATCAGCCTCAATCCCCTTTCTGCTCAATCTATCGTTTATAATGAGTCTGGAGATGCATTCAGTGCAGCTGAAATCTATGGCATCATTGGAAGAAATGGGGCTTCAATACACATGAATGTTACTCGAGAGAGTGACAAGAAATCAGAAAACTGTTATGAGTTACTGGGATTGGATAAACAGAGTATATTGTGTTTGCTCTGTTAATCATACCACATGCATCACAGGTAAAACAAAGTGATCTGCAAACAGGAAGTCACGGTTTACTGCTGTGAATAGGAAATACTTGTAACTATACTGTGCATCCTCTGGGCTGCTTCTGTCATTGCTGCTGGGGTATTAGAGTCTATGCTTCAATGTGTTTTGGGTCTTCTGTAGGAAGGAAACATCTGGCAGCGGGTATTTTCCCTCTGGAAGATGTGGTTTTTATTCCTGTGAAGTTTGTGTCGTGATGTGGAAAACTGGTCTCAGCAGGCACATCGTGCGCATTAACAGGAGGGGACAGGAAGACTCCTTCCTCCAGCCCTAAAACCTGCTGCCACATCAGACAGCTGTGCCTTTCCAGACCCAAACAGTCAGCTGCAGCCATTGTCAAGAACATGAGATTAAACCCTTATTATGTCACAGGCCACTTTCCACCCTGATAACATTCTTAAAAACGCATTTCCACCATGCATTGTTATCTATCATAAATCTAATCTCTGAATACTTTGGTGTCAGCAGGAGGAAAAAAAGTAAATCAAATCGGCTCGGTATTTTATTGCAGCACAGTAACAAATTGAGCTGAATCAAGTGTATAAGGGCAATTTTTCTTTATTTTCAATCAAAAAGGTATTCTTCATCATGATGTTCAGTTATCTTTTTATCTAGAAATCAAGGCCTAACACCACAAGAAAGTAACAGTGTAACATAAACAACTTTATCAAGAGGATAAGCACTTTTTTTTTCTTTAAAACTTTAAAGATTCAAAGGAACAATAGACACAGACATACATTACAGCTATGGCATTAGAAATGATTCTGTTTCCAGGTTTGATAAGGACAGGGTTTTTTTGTTGTTGTTGTTTGGTACAAGTTGTACAATATGACAGAAACTCTCCACTAAACACAGGGATGGGTGTTTTTATTGGAATCAGTAAAAAGTGTTATATAGATGTTGTTATTGGCACTTCTCCACCAGACACCAAATTGACTTGGACTGTATTTGGAAACAAAATGTTGTACCATGTTCTTGTAACACATTTACATATTTTGGCCCCTTATCCACCTTTATGGTTGTTTTAGAATAGCAAAAGAGGAATTTCGGCACACGTCTAAAGTGCATGATTCGATACAGTTTCACTCCAATAATCAAATTTAAATCAACTTGGTTGTTTGTTTTGTTTTTTCCAAACAGGAAATTCTTCCCACCCTCATATGACTTTAGCCCTGTTTTGGCCCCAGCTCAGGCCACCTACAATTATCCTATATGGGGATCTCTTCTTGATCCTTTAACATAGCAGAATCAGAAGTCACAGTCCCAGCCAGAGAACTCCTCTTCTGCCTTCGTCTGATCAAGAGGGAAGCGATCAAAGTTGATGTAGCAGGGACCCTGAAAGAGGATGAAATGTTAATGAAGCTCATAAAACAGCCTATCCCGTAATCTATTTCTAATCAGTAATATTAAGCACTCTTAAATCCCCTCATTTTAACAAAATTCGGCTAGTGACGAAATAACACCCACATAGTCCCAATGAAGAAAATTCAACATTTTTGGGGAGTTGATCATTTATTTTAAAGAAGCATTTACTTTTGAATGAAACATTTAGTAAAAATATTTTTAAATGTTCATTTGAAAGCATAATCCTACCGGGTTTTTTTTTAATCTTAACACATGACTAGGAAGAGGATGAGGACAAGAAGAGCAAGAAACTGGAGCAACTACGATAGGCTAATTTCCTTTCTGGGGCCAGTAATGATATGAGGGTGAAAAACTTAGGGTTGTTTTCCATTTGGACTTTCTATTTTTTCATGTTCATGCAGTGTGTAATAACCTTTCAGACCCAGGTTTTGTTAATATAGTCTGAATACACAGTGGGTTTCATGTATCAAAACGTTCTTTAGCCACTGCGAAAACCAGTAATATTTGTTCCACACAATCCTGCCTGCGGTCCTTCTTTTGTTTCACTTTCTCTAAACATAAAAAAAGGTTCTGCTTTCCATGTAAGAGTAACACTGGTTTGACTTGCCTTGCGGATAAGCCGTGCTGTGGGAGCCTCAAGCTGACCCACACGCAGCTTGTGCCAGTTCATACTGCTGAACCACCTGAAGGTAAAAAGGGAGATTTTGTCATTACTATTACTATTATTATTATTAAACATGGTTTTATAATCATAAAATAATAACAAGGTAAAAAGGCTCAATCAGCAGTGTAGAAACATAATCTATAAAGACAAAATCACCATGCTGTTTTTCTGTACAAAGAACTTTAGACTGCTAATCACTTCCCTATTTTTCACATAGTATATATTTATTGTAGTAAATGTACTCACTCTATAGTAATACCGCTATAATAATTACGCAACATCGTATGTGCTATGCACTTGAGGTGGAAAGGTGCATAATGTTTATCATTACAGATTAGTAAATGTATAAAATTACTGTTGCCTGTTCAATATAGGCAAAAATGCCTTGTTGATGCCAAAGGTCAGAGGAGAATAGCTGACCTGCTTCAAGTTAGATAGGAACTCTACAGTAAATCAGATAACAACTGGTTACAACCGAGGTAAGCAGAAGAGCTCAGGAAACTGACATTACAATTCACACCAAAATTGGATGATGGAAGTTTGGAAAAAAGCTTTCTGTTCTCGATTTCAGATGCAACATTTGTATAGTAGATTCAGAATCTGGCATAAACAACGTGAAAGCATGGATACATCTTGGTTGTACCAGTGGTTCAGACTGGTGGTGTAGTGTAATGTACTACAGTACAGGCAGCAGTAGGTGACCAAAGAAGAGAGTTTTGCCATGGTTACCTGTGATGCCGGATATCTTTGATCCCATTTTTGGTGTTTCCTAATCTCTGACCAGGCCGAGGTCTGAAAAAATGCATCATTCAGAGAGAAGGCAGTTCAGAAACTGCTTTTGGTTTCATGAGCTTTCATTTTTCAAGAGGTGTGTTTTATTACAAATATATTTCTATATAAATACAAATGCATCTAATGATGGAATGCTTTCTTTTTCAGACATTTTTGTCATTTTTCATTATTCACACTGTACTTTGAGGCACTGTGGCATTTCCAAACAAGAAAACTCACCGACCAGATTTTGGGGGATTTTTAGTTTTTTTTGGTACACCTGCTTAAGTGCTTGTGAATTCTATTTCAAATCAGCCAACGATATGGAAGCAAACCAATGCATTTAGACGTGCAGTTCAAGCTGAGCATCAGAATGAGGAAGAAAGGTAATTTAAGTGACTTTGAACGTGGTTGTCGGTGCCAGACGGGCTGGTCTAAGTATTTCAGTAACTGACAATCTACTGGGATTTTTTCTTACACATCCATCTTTAGAGTTTACAGAGAATGGTCCAAAAAAGAGAAAATATCCAGCGAACGATAGTTTTGTAATAATTTTGTGTTTAAACCAGGTTGTCAAACATAAGGCCCGGGGACCAGAATCGGCAGACTCCAATCCAGTCCACTAAAAGGCATAAATTTAGAGACTTTTAAACTTTTAATCTCATCAGTTTTACAGCTTATGATAAAGACCTTCCCTACAGCCATCCATACTATACTTAAGTAATTAAATCCACTCTTCTATAGAAATATCAGTTTTTACATTGAATTCACAGTCAGCAAAAACAGACAAAAACACACATTGACAAACTATATTGTATACTTACGGGACAGTGTGTGCAGTGAACTACTAGATATAGTTTTCTGTAATTTTACACATTTCATTGGTCCAGCCCACTTAAGATCAAACTGTGGCCCACGATGTGGAAACTACTTTGAAATCTCTGTTTTAAATGCTAAAGCCTACCTGACTATTAATACTACCCATGTCCATCCCTTTAACACCTCAGTGTACCAATTTTCTCATGGCTGCTTCTTGCAAGCTAATATGCAATAATGTCACAAACCTCAAATCATCTCAAACTGATTACAGTGAGTTCACTGTGCTCAAACGGCCTCCACAGGTACCAGATCTTAGTGTAAAAAGCTCTTCTGGGATGTGGTGGAACAGCAGATTCACATCATGGATGTGCAGCTGACAAATCTGCAGTAACTGTGTGATGCTGTCATGCCAATATGGACCAAAATCTCTGAGGATGTTTTAAGCACCTATGCCACAAATAAGACAAAAAGGGGTCTAATCTAGTATTAGGATGGTGTAGATAATGAAGTTGCCACTGAGTGAAATTTTCATAAGGTCTAATTCCATTTTTCTTTTTTGTACAATTATCAGTGACCTATATGAAAATGTAATCTATGTGCTCTCAATAAACTCAGCTGTTCTTACCTGCACAGTTTACTGATAATGGACTTGGCTGCTTCGCTCATATAAGGTGCATAATGGAGCTCCCCATCCAAAATTTTGGCATAAATCTTCTGGGGCTCTGAGCTTGAAAAGGGAGGGCTGACCATTTGAAAACAGAAAAAAAACGTGTTGTTAATAAATGTTTAATTTTTATTGAATGGTATTAAAAAGACTGAAACCTGAAATTGTGAGACACTGAGCTCTGAAAAAGCCATACAGTGCTGCTGCCATCTGCTGGTAAACATTAAGGTTATTTTATGTCTCTGTTGGTTAAAAAAAAAAAGTATTATTATTATCATTGTTATTACCTTCCCGCCAATAGTTCAAAAATCAGGATGCCAAGAGACCAAAAGTCAACTGCAAAGTCATGTCCCTGGTTCTTGATGATCTCTGGAGCCATGTACTCAGGAGTACCAACAAATGAGTAGGTTTTCTCGCCCCGAACCAGCTCCTTTGCAAAACCAAAGTCAACCTGGATGATGACAAGCACCCACACAAGAATCAAATGTGATGATAAAGTCTTCATTAACTGAAATTCACATTAAAAAAAAGTTTGTTTGCTTTAGAAACTTGTTTACAGCTAAAGACGCACCAGTTTGACGTAGCCCTTCGCATCCAGCATCAGGTTCTCAGGCTTTAGGTCTCTATACATGATGTTCTTCTTGTGGAGGTAAGCATAGGCCTCCACCACGCAGGCAGTGCAGAACACAGCGACAGGCTCGTCAAAACGACCTCTAACATTCACAAAGATGCAATAAGTTGGACAACGGTTTTCTTAAAAATTTCTGTAAACTTCCATCTGCTACAGCTTCTACAAAAAAGTATGTATTTTAACTTGGGAACTCCAAATATAGAGCATGATTTCACTTTTCGTCTTACACTTCTTTGAGTTTGGTCCAGATTTCCCCACCACTACAGAACTCCATCACCATGTAGATGTATCGTGTGTCTTTGAAAGCTCCATGAAGTCTAGAAACAGCGAGAGCAGAAAACATTTTCAGGTGCTCTGCGCTCAACCGATGGATTTAAAACACTGCAGTCCACATATCTTTGATACCTGACAATGAATTCACACTGCACAGCTTTAAGGATCTTCTTCTCAAACAGCATGTGCTCTTCCTGTCTCTTGGCAACAATGTGCTTCTTGCTGACTCGCTTCACGGCGTAATATTTTCCATGGGGCAGGGTGGTCATCTTAGAAGAGCAAAAACAGTCATCAGTGCTAAATATTTTACAACCCCAGTTCCAAAAAGAGTCAGGACAATGTGTGAAATGTTTAAGTTCTCATGTCAGGTAACAATGTAACAAAGTAATATGGTTGGGTATAAATCGAGCATCTTCGACAGGGAGAGATTCTCAGCAGGGTAGAGGGGCAGAGGGGCAGTTCACAAGGAGGATGGGGTTCAAGCGCTATCATGGAAAGAGTAAGCCATACATGAACAACATCCAAAAACACCAGTCTTCTGCAGGACAGAGCTCATTTAAAATGGATAAAGGAAAAGTGAAAAACTGTTCTGTGGTCAGACGAATCAAAATTTAAACTTCTTTTTTGGAAAACATCCTGTACTCTGGACTAAAAAGGAAGCAAATTATCCCAACTTTTTCAAGACACATTGCAGCCATGAAATTCAAAACAAGCTAATATTTTTTTCTGAAAGTCGTACATTTCCCTATTTTTAACTTTTGATATGTTTTGCTTCTTTTATATCGTGATTAAAATACAGGTTGTGAGATTTTCAAATTATTGCATTCTGCACTGCATTTCACACAGTGTCCCCACATTTTTGGAACTGGGGGGTTTGGATTTACTGCAAATGAGAGAAATATCCATATATGTTAAAGTACATAAACGTTTAGTGGCTAATGCGACCGTAACTAAAATGAGGGGTTAGAGCTGAGCACAAGTTAGCTGAACAACAAATTATAAATTTTTTCTGACTGTGGGAGTAATTACCTTTAGCAGTTCACAGACTACCTTATACATCACATCAGTGTTTACAGTAGGCTGACAGAGCCTCTCTTTACAACAGCAACTTCCACATGCCAGTGCAGGGTAAACATGGCTATAATTATTATGTCCTTTTTCCATTTCGATAGCTCAAACGGTTGTGACACATGGGACCATAATACATCATCCATTATGACTGTGTTAACCCTGTTCTGGTGTGGTGGTGAAAACTACCTCTGTAGTTTCTACCTTTCTAATAAATGTTTAATATATATATATATATATATATATATATATATATATATATATATATATATATATATATATATATATATATATATATAGTGTGTGTGTTTTTAAACCCAGACAAGATGCACAACTGACCAGCGCCACACGGCCAAATCCTCCAACTCCAAGTGTGACAGGATCTCCTTGATAGCGACCCTCCTGATAGAAGACTGGAACCAGATCCTTCAATCTCAGAGTGGAGCTGGGGCTGAGAAAGAGTGGTGATTTTATTTAAATTTTTTAGATTTGTTTTCACTAATAACTGCTTATTGAGCTTATTCTGGTGACTGATTGTTGGTTTTGTAACATATTTTAACCTTCACCTTCAACAGCCCCTCACCTCAACTTTTCTGGAGGTTGCGCCTCCTGCATCACTTTGGAGCTGGAAGTGAAAATAAATTTGACAGGATATGAGCAGGAAACTAACTGGGGCAGTCTATTTCACCTCCACGTCACACTCTCGGTAAGGTGGAGGAAAAAACAAATTGTGGTTATGCAATCAACAGTGCTTTTTTTTCAATACATACTCATCAAAGAGTTCCAGGTGCTCTACGGGAATTGTTTCTTCAAATACCCTAAACAAAAGGCATCATTAGTCAAGCTGTGCATCTGTGAGCAAGTGGGAAAACACAACAGACAGCAAACAGACTGTAAAGCAACCGAAGAATTGTCCTCTCCAGGAGCAACAGCTGTCACTGCAGAGCCTGAGCGAACACACTATCACATTCGGTTACTGTCGGAATTGAGTGCTGGGTCAGACTCACTCCTTGTCAATGGAGAAGCAGGTAACAGGGCCGTCGGCAGTGCAGGTTGCTGTCCTCAAGACCTCGCTGCAAGACAAAAAGCATTGCCAAAATTCAAGTCTGTGGAAATGCAGTGAATACAGCTGCAGAAAGAGAACCTCATAGAGATATTTTAATTGAATAACATATATTAGCAAATACTAATATGTAGATTAAAAAATATGCAATGTGAAAAAGTACTGCATTATTTTGAGAAAAATAATTCCCAGTGAAATTGCAATGGTGCTGCATGTCCTGCAAATTAGAGGCAGACAACACAAGCTAGATGATATTTGATATTTATTAAAAATCCAATATCCTCCTTGTATAATCAAAACAACCTCTGTTATTCCACCAGAGGATCACACACACACACACACACACACACACCCACACACACACAGTGTTTCTGTATGCATGCACCTCTACTGACAGCCACAGCAATAAATTTGCTTCAATGGCTCATTTGCATCTTAGCAGAACTGCGCAATTTAGGGAAAAACGTGATGTTTCCGTCACCAGAGAGCATTCGGAGGATAATCTGAAGAATCTGCAAAATAAAAATGTCACAGCTGACAGCAGCTGAGGAAGGCGCGAGGAGCACATCGTGCTGCACGAGGCTCTCGCAAATGTCCTCAGGCATGTGTTGTGTCTCCATGGTTACCGTATGAGGGCCTGTTCCCCGAAATGCTCCCCTTTTCCCATCCTGCGAATCTGCTTCTGATGACCGTTCACGTTCTTAGTCACCAACACCTGAAGGGGAAACACGCACACAGGCAAACAAACGGAAAGAATAAATGTTATGCACACAAGAGAAATATGGGTTTGTGAAATAGGCTGGATAAAAACTCTGGGTGTGACTGGCCAAAGACGCACGTTAAGATATCGTTACCTCTCCTTTGAGGATGATGTAGAATGCGTTTCCTTCTGTTCCCTCTCGAACTATAACATCTTTGTCCTGGTACTTCACCTAGAAGAGACAGAATTAAAAATAATATTAAGAAAAATGTGTACTTTCAGATTCACTCCAAGAGCTGAAAGAAAACATCCTTGTGTTCAGTGTATTTGATTCTGTTGTGTCGTAGCAAAAAAAGACATCGAGGTGCACACCTCCTCCATGGAGTCAATGATTTTGGACAACTGGACATCATTCAGGTCCTTCAGAGTGTGGGCCCTGAAATGGCAAGTGGGAATTTAAGAGAAAATTAGAAATAGGGGAAGCATTTGCTGCATTAGTGCAGCGAAAAATACCAAAACTGTTATGATAGAGTTACAAAGAGAATCCGAGGAGTCGGGATGAAAGTTTTATCATGGCTGCTGAGTCTAGAAACTCACGTCTTCAGGAAGCCCATGAGCTGTTCTCGTTTCTTCTTGGACTTGTTGGTCATAATGCTTCTGTAGGTCTGTCGCTCCATGCACCACAGATGCACAGGTGTCTTTGCTGCAATATGAGCACACAATAATAGAGATAAAAATAAACAAAAATAAAAAGAGTAGTGGACTCAGTTAACTTTGAAGCATATTTTACGATTAAGACATTTGAACTCTTGAATTAATTTAACTACAACTGTAACAAAAACTGATTGAACCTTTAAAATTATTGGGGTTTGGTTTGATTGAAAATTCACAAATACTGTTCAGATGTAATAGATGAAATCTGAAATAAATGACATAAAACCATAGCCAGATGCACTCTATTACCATCGCAGAACTCATATGACAAAGTGAGATAAATGAGAGACAAGCTTGCTGCAGATGGGAGAAAACTGCCTTCCCACGGGTGGATTGCATTGTAAAGGGATGTACTTGAACACACTGTTTTTTCTACATTGAATCAGGCACCTTTGTTACAAAACTACTGTGACTAAAAAGCTATTATTTTTTTCTGTCACTGTTATGTTAGTTAAGTTATGTTATTGTTTTGGTTTTGTCACATTTTACATTTCATTGTCCGAAAAAGCTGCTACCTTTCATAGCACAAGGCATGTTCATTATATCAAAATGCGACTCCAAGCGTTTGTGATAAGCAGCAACATCCTCCTTCACATGTTTTCTGCATCCATTTTGGGGATTTTGGACAACCAGTCCCAAAACCACACTAAACCAGTTTCAATCAGGATACTGTTTGGGTCCTTTCAAAATAAGAGTTTCTTCTTTTTCAGAAGTGTTATTGTTAGTCAGTTTGTTCTCCCCTCAGTGACTATAATGTGTCCAAATACCAAAGCAAACTATGATATTCTCCCCACCATACTCTAGAGTTAGGTTGATGTTTTGTTGTTAACATGCTGGGCAGTTTTCCTCCAATGCACTGCTATGTATTTCTGTCAAAAAGTTCATCCATTATCTCATATGTAGAACATATGTGGTCATATATTATACATACATACATGTCTCCACATAAATTACATTATACTATATAATACAATCACTACAACCCTCTGCAAAACCCTCCAGGAGGCATCATTATACAGGCTGACCTTTGACTGTTGCTGTCCTTTTGCAGTTGTACAGAATCGCCAGCTCTCCAAAAACATCACCACTAGTAAGAGTTCGGAGGTCACGGCCAGACTGGCTCACAGAAAGCTCACCAGCTATAAAGAAAGGGCAAAAAAAAATTGATATTAAAATTTGCTTATTTGTGAAATGATGCTGTAAGAAGTTAATAACCCAGTTTTAAAAATCTTCCGTATATACATGGAGCAATCGCAGATAAAAAGACAGACATTCATACTAAGGTGTGTGCCTACCTGCCACAATGTACATGCTGTCTCCTTCAGAGCCTTCCTGAATGACTTCATCTCCAGGATTGAAGTGAGATACCTTTAACAGGTCCACCATCATGGCTATTTGCTCATCATCTAACCGGCTCAGGAAGTCATTCTTCTGGATAGCTTTGACAATTAGGCTCGTCTCACTGCCGATAGAAAGTTCAAAGAAGTCATCTACAACATACAAACTGGGTATTATATAAGTTGTTGGAAAGGTGCTGATGCTGACCTGACATTTTTCTTCACCCTCGCCCGTTTAATCTCCAGGTTCTCCGGGATTGGTTCTGAAGCTATGACAGCTGCACGGCTCTTCCTGACCTCAGGTTCAATCTCATTACCGGTCTGAGAGGGAAAGTCTGTAACAGAAACAAATGGATGGTTACAGATCGCCATTAGAAATCGCATCAATCATGTGTGTAAGTAGATAAGTAGATGTGTCCCTGTTCTGTGTTCCCGTGAAGAGCTGCTTACCGAGATCATGATACTGAGTCTGCAGTTGTTGCAGGAGTTTCTCTTTCTCGGTGAGTCGTTTTTCTGTGAATGTGAAGAAAAAAAACACATATTAAATGTGCAAAACACATTAAAAGTGACGATTTCTGTGCTTTGTATATAAAAGATGGATATGGGTCTGAAACATAAGCCAAAGTAAATTCTCTCTAATGGCCTGCAGGGATCCACTCCTCTGAATGCAAACGTAATGAATCACCCTAGAATGACCCTAGTTGTCTCTTGATTTATGACTTCACTAAATACCTTAATAGTGAGTTTATTTTATGAATCACCCGTTTCGAGTCTTTGAGTCACATACTGATGTCACTTTTGTCAATTAAGATCACAATCAAAGACAAATAACATAAAGCATACATTGGGCATGGATACATTTATGACTGACAAGTCATAAATGTATGTAATGTCATCCATTCATGAGTATATAATGTCATCCACTTATCAGCCTGATCCATCTCTCATTGTGGTTTAAGCCCATAAACCAATGAGTAACTGCATGGTTTTCTACATGTGTACTCCGTGTTTTATGTACAGTGGGGCCATGCTAATAACTGATCCATGCTAATAACTGATCTCTGGCCATGATCAGAAAAAAAAAGTCTAAAATTTTAGTTGCATCCCTCCAACATTTTACACTCATCAGTCACATAATTAGGTACATGTTGCTAGTACTGGGTTGGATCAGAGCTGTCTTAATTCTTCATTACATAGATTCATCATGGTGCTGGAAACAATCCTCAGAGACTTTATTCCATATTGACCTGACAGCATCACATGATTTTGTCACATGTCATCCATGGCATGATTTTCCCATTCCATCACACCCCAAAGGTGACCATGCGAGACATTTCAGTACAGTGAAACTCTCATGTTCAAGTAACCAGTTTGAGATGACATGAGCTTTATGACATGCCACATTAGCCACCAGAGGATGGACATGTGGTCATAATAGGATGATAAGATCTAATACTAAGGCACCCAAAGTGTGCCAAGAAAATATCTCCCATGCCATTACACCATCATCACCAGATCATGGATCCATGGTTTGATGTTGATGTGAAATGTTGACCGTCTACCATCCAAAACAAGCAGCACAAGTGGAGACTTATCAGACCAGGGAATCTTCTCTAATCCAGTTTCTGTGAGCACATGAAGCTTCCTGTTCAAACTGCTTCAGCCGTTTGTCTTGACCATGTCTACCTGTCTAAGTTCCACTGATTCCACATCTTAAGTAAAAGTCCTGTGAAGGCCTCATTCTGGTTCTCTAAATTTGAACTCAACCTTCAGAACTTTAAGAGCTCCACCTTTAATTCATGTGTTCGTATATATCCCAATATTCACCTCAATGAACCTGCTATTGCACAATGAAGTCTCTACAATATTTAAAGCTTATATAGTTAATGTTGTACTCACCTAGGTCCTTATTTTGCCTCTGCAGCTCCTTGTTGATCAGACATTGCTTTTCTAGCTGCTGCTTCAGCTCCTCTATTTGCTTCTCCATAGCTACAGCGGGAATAAGATTTTTTTTTAAAGGAAGATTTATGGGAGAATTTCATATAACAGGAAAACGAGAAGTTGTATAAATTATGCACCTGAACACAGACATAAAATGTAGCCCCAGTTGTTGTGATATTTGTGGAAACTCCTACACACAAAGCCATAAAGGGTGATATTTAAACTGTAACTGTGTTGATACCTTTTTCTCAAAGCACTGAACCCTACTTCACTGGCAGCACACAGCAAGAGCCCTGCTGAATAATGCAGACTAATGATGGACAGTCAACGGGGTGCTTTCTGAGTGCTGTCACACCCTGCCAGCATTTGCTGAAGATCTGTTACAGTTTCTGTGACTGATAATGACACAAAACCTGTCAAAGCTGTATAAAAACCCCTTTAAATGATAGATCGCTTTTTCCAGGCTTTGCGTTTATATGCAGATTATTTATATTTGCTGGTTGTGGGTTGTTACACTAATGTGAGACATAAAAAACCCTGTGACTATGCATAAGCAGGTCATATTAACTGACAGATTCATTAGCACTGCTGCATGAGATTAACAATGAAGTTAACCACAAGCCAGATCCAATACCTCTCTTAATCAAGGTGACCTGTTTAAAGAACCTCTGCAAACAAGATTCCTTTTCTGTTTTCTTTTTTTAAACACTCCAATCAATACAAACACACTTGGATATGTGCCCATTTTACTAAACACACAGTAAAAACCCTGGAGAGGCTGTTTGCCTGTGTTCACGGCACACATCGGATGACCCCAGGTTACTGCTGCCTCACCCTGAACATTGGACAGGCCTAAGATTAAACTAAACTCATAAAGTCATTTAGTAAAACACCAGCAGAATGTGACAGGGAAATATAAACAGCTCCTGTTCTGCGAGGGAGCATGGGCACTTAAAAAAGACATGTACAGCGGCCTAAACTAGATATTTTTCCAGGGATTTCAGTACAGAAAGCGACGTGACTGCAGTGCACATAGCTCATAAATGTGTTACAGAAAAGAAAAAGACCTTAATGGTCAGTTTACACAGATCATAAAAATATGTCCCTACATGCTTACTTGAATATCAGATTTGCCTCAGGATGGTTCGTTAAATTGTCACCAAAGCACACACTAAGACAGAGCCGTGCACAAACACAATTTGTAAACTTTCTAGGAACTTGTAGCTGTTGAGAAAGACAATCTGAGCTGATTGAGATGATAACCTTTAGTGCCTGCAGGCTGACACTCAATGGGGGAAATTGCTCAGTTATTCTTCAGCCCTGGGGCAACTGATAGGTAGGTGGCTGTATTTCTGTTTGAATATTTGCTGTTTCATTGGTCCATGTTTGTTATTTTTGTTACAATGGTAAAAAAAAAAAAAAAATCAAAAACAAAACAGGTTATTATTTAAATACTGAATGAACTTTAAAAGTGAGCAACATTCATTTAACATGCGTATATTCATATATTCTGTAAATGATCCTGGAGGATCCCAGGAAACATGATATTAAAGCAGACAACGCCAAAAAAAGGAGAGAGAAAAAGAAAGAAAAACAGATATTTGTGTCTGCTTTTCAGCTGCACGCCAGGAACATGATGCCAGCTACCATTATACTGACACAGCCAGCATACAGTCCACTTCATACTGCTTCATTATTAATTCATGGCCATGTGTAACTACAGCTGAATTCTCATAAGATACTCTGTAATAGAAACCTGGAAGGAAGTCATGTGCTTTGTCTTTATTAGGCAGCCTTTTCTCAGATATGACGTTTTGTTAATCGCTGTAGTAAATCAAAAACCAATAAAACTTAAGCTGAACCAATGCTGATCTGTACTTTAAACACAGCGGTAATATATTTAAAGAACCGATAAACGCCTGAAGGCGGCCTGTCTGACCTAATCTACAACTCTGAGACACTATTTGCACGTAATCTGTGGACGAATAGACTGAAGCCACACTCACCTGCAGGCATGGTGTGATCAGCAGACAAGGTGATCTAATGTCCTGCCTATGAAGGCCGCATGGATCACAGGAGCCAAATAATCACCTTGAGCTGCTCAACGATATCCACTTTTCCACTGCAGAGAAGTTTTTTGCTTTCTGTGCAGTTTTTCTGACCTGCTTGAACCCCAGATGAGCTACAGACTGGACACACCTGAGCAGACACACCGCATGCAGCCTGCAAACTCTCTATCAATACTCCTTCTTCTACTTTTCCTGCCACTGCATACTTTCTCAGCTTACATTTCCCCGTCTACAGCTTTACTATTTTTACTTCTCTCCAGCTCTCTCTCTCTCTCTCTCTCTCTCTCTCTCTCACTAAATCTTTCCTTCTTTTTCTGTATCTATCAATCTCCACGGCTCTGGTGTTGAATCATTAACCATAACCTGAGGCTCCTCCTATCACACCAGGTAGAGGAATACAGGCAGCAGGAGTACGAGAAGGAGAAGAAGAGGAGGAGGAGGGAGGAGGAGGATGAGCTGGAGAGAAAGCTGGGCTGTAAAAATTATGCTCAGTTGAGAAAACACACAGCTAAAGTGTGATGTTGCAGCACGTTATTCATCCCGAAAGAACACATCGGGCAAGTAGAAGAAAAGCGTACCAGGGTGCTTCTTTTATACCTCATTCACATTATTTTGTTACCTTAAAAAAAAACAGGAACTGATTTGTGATTACTGTGACGTTTATTAGCAATAATTGTTTCTCACTGACGCAGATGACAGAGAAGTGAGGAAATTAAAGTGGGAGCACAAGCAAACAAGTCACTGCAAAAGCTGCCACAAAGCTGAAGTAGAAGCATAAAAGCTGCACAAGTCCTCACTCTTCTACCTTCATATTTTTGTCTTTAGAAAGAAAAAATGTGTTCGCAACAAGCACCTTTCTTCCAAATGGCTGCATTCACATAAGAGCTGGGGTAGTGTGGAACTATTTTAGGGTAGATTTTATCTGCCAGATTCGGAAAGTGGCTACTCCTTCAGGTTCCTGTTTTTCCACAGAGTAAATGCCACTGAATGTTTTCTAGGCCAGAAATGACTCTAAATGAGGTTAGAGGGTCAGCATTGTGACAAAGGGCGTGGGCCTTTATTGTTCACAGTTAATTATTGATATCTTCCTGGTTAATCTGCAACATTAATGACTCGAGCGCTCAGAGATTAAAGGCCTCGGATTTCAGCGGTGCAAGTGAAGGGTAACTCAGTGACAGGCAGCATATGGGTTATAACATTTTTCCACTACAGGTCAAACCTGGTGATACGTGCTATAACAAAATAAACCTGCTGCGACTTGCTATCGATCACAGTGAACGGCCACTTGAAGCCTCCAGACAAACTCAAGATGTAAAAATCACCAGTCGATCTTTATCACCCTTTAATTGTAGTGTAATTACAAGATACACCATCGAACATACAATGCCCAAATATTGCACCATTACATGATATTGCAATAACACCGTGATTGTCTTTACAGCCCATACATAAAGTTTATAAATAAGGCGTGAGTTTAAAAAAAAAAGATATTAAAAGGCAGGTGAATGTGGTAAACATGCAAATAGCTGATGGATTCATGACATTCATGAAAAGCCTCTTTTACTTCTGAAAAAGCAAAATTAAATTCTCATCCACCCTCACGCTGACAATTAAAAGCCACCAATTAGCACCATTATCACCTATTTTCTTCATGCCGATGATTGAAAACACTTCCTTTTATAGCCAGCAGTGGCGTCATTTAAAAATGGCATGAATCCTACACTAATACCACCTAGCACAGTAAAGCTACATATTAATCAGTGCACTGTTGGTAATACAAAAACAAAGCTGATGTACTGTCTACTGATAATAAAAATACATTCAGTACATGTACATGCTGATCTGGTCCTTGTGTGATGCTTACGATACTTAATTACACTTTATAGCAGCAGATACTGAAGCACCACACAGGGCGTTAATGGTCTTTACCCAGTGTCGGCTCATTTACCACTGGTGTCGTTTACTGTACAACATGCAGCGTATAAACACAGGAAAGTTTCATCCTTTAAGGCATGCCACAAACCCCGAGGAAAACACTTCTTGAAGGCTCAAAACTAAATAAGCATTTGATGCAAAAGGGAAAAAAACATAATTAGCAAGAAGAAAACAACAATAATGCTGTTTTTAATTTTAATAACCAACTCTTCACTTTTTTTAAATAGCAACAAGCAGAGCACTTGAACTCTACAGTGCAGTCTACATACTACAGGTGTGCGGTGCACAGACGGCCTTTGTGACTGAAAGTAGGTAGCAATCAATTGATCAGCAATATTTTCAAATTGACTAAAATGTATTAAATACTTCAAAATAGCTTTACTGATTTTACTTCACTGTCATTTTTTTATTTCTACATGACTTGAACATGAACCTGAGGTCATGAGGTAGATGAGCAGAGTTGCAGCTGCAAATGTTGTATTACTTCAGTGTAAGTGCCTTCATATTGCTCGTTAGTCCTTCATTTGCTCCTCTCTGATACCACAGGCTTGCTTCATTTCCTCCCGGTGTTCAAAGACTGCGTGCAGAAACTGGCCAAACAAGCGCTCCATATAGCTCTCGCCTAGAGGAAAAAAACCCTGCAAGAAGGCAATGTGTCCCCCGTGGGCCGTCAATACCAGGGCGACGTTAGGAAGATCCTGAACTACGGACACCGGGAAGGCTGTGAGAGCAGGAAAGAAAAAGCCCAAATGAATATAAACAGACAGCAAAGTAGACACAAAGCAGACACGTGAATCGGAAACCTTTTGTAACCCGGAGACTTCAACGTCCATGATTACATATAAAAAAGGAATTGTGCTAAAAAGAATGAGACATTTCCTAATATAATAGAGATAAATTCAATCATCTGTTTTGACGTCGCTTCAGTCCATCTTAAATGAGCTCACACACAAAGATGAAAGTGTTTGAGAGAGTGTTATCTTGCATGTGTGGATGCAGTATTGAACTGTATTCGCTTACATATGTTTTCAGTAGTGTTCCTGAGTCTGTGGCAATGAACCCACTGGCACCTAAGGGCCTTAAGATATCAGCCTTGGTTTTTAGCTTTGTCACTTGCATACAGAGAGTTTGCTTGATTCTCTAAAATTCCAAGATCATTTGCAGCTTTATTTTGAGAAACTTTACTGTCAACTATTTTTTCGTGTAGTCTTTAACAGAGTAGTAAACGCTGCCCCCACCTTTACTTCTGAGAAACCTAGACACTCTTGGATGCTCTATTTATACCCAACCGTGTTACTAATGTTCCACCAGGTGTTTTCTTTAGCAGTACACTTTTAATATGATGTCTTGTACAACTTTCAGTAAAGCATTCAATTTTACACAATGTTCCCAACTTGTTTTTTTCGAATAGGACCATAAAATCTGAAAAACGTCACATTTATGAGTAAACCATTACAGCTGTTATTTCCCCTTTGCAGTGCTTATACTGACACACCTCTCCTGTTGTGTACTCACCAGTCTGTGGAGAGAAAGGGTCATCAGCAGCATTGAGACACAGGATGGGTACGGCTGTATTGGGGAGCTTTTTGCCTGGGCTGGCATCGCGGTAATAATCCATACATGAGCTATAACCAAACATCAGAGACGTATAGCGTTCGTCAAACTCACGGATGGACCGAGCCTACAAAAGGGTGTGAAAACAAGATGACGATGAATGTAGAGTCAATTATACATCTAAGAAACTGACAAACTGTGAGTAATATTGTATCATACCTTCAGGACATAGTCAACATCCACCACTTTCTCTAAAATCTTCCTGTGCCTGTGAGAAACAGATTTTGGGGTTTTATTTAACTGGATTTACAAACGCAAAACTGTTAGACAAAATTTATGAACCCAAATGTATCCAACCTGGTGACAGCGCGGTGCAAGCATCTCGTGATGTGCCTGTTGAAGAGCAGCCAGTTGAGCGGTTCCTCCATCGAGTCAGAGGACTTACGTGCATCCCAGGGTACGGAGATGGTGATACCGGCAACCAATCCTGACTCGGTGTGCTTACGGGCCAGGTAGTTTAACAACACCATGCTGCAGCAGGGTGAAAAGAAACGAATCATGCAATTGTTAAAAATCAATAAATAAAAGAAATGGAGGAAAGACACAGACGACAAATCTAGGTCCAGAAATGGAGGCCAGCAGAAACACTATGCACCAACTCACCCTCCCAAAGACACACCAGCCCCAAGCACAGGAGCACTGGGGTAGAGCCCTTTGACATGCTGCACCACACACTCAAGATCTGAAGTATTGGCAGCACAGTAGGTGACTGGTGTCTGAAGCAAGCAGAGGGATACAGGAGGGGAGTTACATGCAGCACTTAAGCCTCAGATCTTCTGTTAGTGTTATTATTGGTCTGAAATGGTGTATCAGTGGAAAAACTTAAATTACTACTTAAACACACAGAAAATACTTTCAATTCACTTTTTTTGTTTGTTTGGTTTTTTTTTTTTAATCTGAAACTGTTTTAAATTGGGATTAAATACATTGGCAACCCATCTACCAAAGGCTAGAATCCTTGCAGGGGGGATCAGAGTTCAAGACCACCACAGTTTCCTACTTCTCATTTCTGTCCTCCCGCTCTAAAATCCTCACTTTCCTCACTCAACTGGGGTCCTTCAGAGTGTATTGACATGTTACTTACAGATTTTTAAAAACTAATTTGATATTATTCTAATTTATTAGGTATTCATTGTACTTACCAGCAGCTCCTCCCCTCCAAGACCTCTGTTGTTGAAGACCACACATCTAGGAAGGAAAGTATTTATGAAAACTGCTTCAGGCAAATACCGGGCACAAGCTACAATAAGCTTCCTGCTTAATGTAAACTTTCCTGTTAGCGCTGCTTCAAGATCACTTCATTTTGTGTGAGGAGTGCAGCTGACCTGTAACCGTGGCGTGTGGCCTGGCTAACGGCGTGAAGCACATAGGACTGCTGGCTGTTTCCTGTAATCCCGGGGAGGATGAGCACTGTGGGACGCGTGGAGGATTCTGGGTAGGTCACACTGGCCTGATTGTCCAACCAGTCAAGAGAGATCTGACCACCATCCACTGTACGGATCAGCTCACTGGGAGATGAAGGGACGAGACAAGATATTCATTATTTAATTAAATGTTTAGATTAAGATTTTTAACCCTCTTGTAAATAGTGGTGAACTGAAAAAAGAGGGTTTCTTCCTACTTGCGATAACTGACAGGGGGTCTGGACTTGAGGGCAGCACAGACCAGCGTTTGAAGTCGGCCTCCCCAGCACCACGGAGTGGGACTGAAGCGCTCAGCTACCACAGGACAGTGCTTGAAGAGGAATGCACTGAAAGCCTCACTGCAAACCAGAGCTGGTCTCTGAAAGGACACAAGACCAGATGAAGGCGTTATAAAAGCACAGCTGCTAATACATTCACACCTGTGAGAGACAAGAAAACATCCAAAACACACCAGGCGAGCAGAACAAGGTACAAAGAAAATAATGGCAGTATCAGTGGTATGTAGATGTGATGTGACCAGCTCTGCAAGAAATACATCACTTGGAAACTTTGATGTGATGTTACACAATAGCATTTGATTAGCAAGTAGCTAACAATGAGAAAATAACTCTTACCAACGTTTTAGATATTTGAAAATAGTATTCAAATATAATCAATTCAAAATTCATATTGTCTTGTTTACAGTCTGTGAAGATATTTTAGATATTTATTTTTTCTGCATTTTCTACATAAACAAATTCTACTATTGACCATACTTTGAAATTATCCTCACTTTAGCTGCTTAAACTTAAGTAAAACACTTATTATGAATAAAGCTGATATACTGCTTATTACCAAATGATCACTCATAACCATGATCTTCTTCCAGTTTTATTTATGGAATCAATAAAAGAGAGGCTTTAATTTTGTAGAATAAAAGATCATATCTCATACACAGATGATACACATATTACAATATTATAACCTACAGATTTAATTTTATACAAAATAAAGCTAATTTTTAAAAAAAAAAAAAAAAAAGGTTCAGAGCTTTGAGTACAAACCTCTGAACCCAAACACTAAAAACTGTAAAATTATGGACCAAGAAATGTTAAATAAGCTTAAAAATGTAAATAAATAAAACGGAAAAACAGTTTTTTAATTAATTAGAAAAACAAAATACCACAGATAAAGTCGAATAGGAGTTAATAGGATATAGTGATCTTCATTTTAAAGGAAATAAAACGCTTAAAAATCCAACTAAACTGTAAGTCAAAGCGGGTATGGCGGAGTCTTTGCCGCTAACTTCGACCGCAGAGACTGACCTGACACTCGCGGCCCCACAGATAGTACATTGTGGCTGTGAGGGAGCAGATGATCACCGTGTATGGCCTGGAAACACACTCCCAGTATGTTCTCCATACCTCCGCATGAGTCAGAAACATGACAACGGTCTAAGTGCGGTTGACAGCTGAGCTGCTAGCCGACGACGTCGTTAACCGACACAACGGAATAACAGGACAGAAAGAATATGATATTTAATGCCCGACAACCTGCCTTCATCAGAAACATCTAACGTTCAATATGTTGTACTTCGACTCTTCCCAGCAGCCTTGGCGATATTACGTTAGACGCCGGTAGCCATCAGGTAATAAGTCTGGTGTTTTCTCCGGGAGCAGCTGCTTCCTAGTTCTCGCAGGCGAAGCTCCTGATTGGACAAAAGCTCCAACTTCAACGTCATGGCTACGATCCATGTAAACTACAAATATGGAGATATAGTTTTTCTTTTACTTTCTATGGGGTTATTGAAAATGAGTATATATACGTGTGTATATATATATATATATATATATATATATATATATATATATATATATATATATATGGATAGATAGAAAGATAGATATACATTTTTTTTAAATACACGTAAAATATAATGTAGTTGTAAGGAGGATTTCTGTAGTCTGTTGATTTCCAAGATAGTGGAAAAGGGGGTGGGATTAAATAAGCTTATGTTTCTTCCTGCTCCTTTTTGAGCATGAAAGTTATTTGTAGTTGTGGTTGCTCGTTTTCCTTTTGTTTTTCTTTGTTTGTTTCTCTCGTTTTAATTCTATGTTGTTATACTGTTTCAACAAGTTCAAAATAAAGATTCAATCAAAAACAATCAATAAATGATTGCATTACCGCCACGAGCTGGTGTGGAGCTTGGATCGAAACTTTTGTTTATTTACGGCTTTAAAAACAAAAATAATTATTTTTATCAGCTAAGTTGGCATTTTTAAAATATTTATTAGATCTATTTTTCGCCTGAGGACTTGAATGAAATTGAATTGCCTTATTTCTGCCTCATATTTCTAACAGTGTATCCTGTGCTGATCAGTTCAGTATGTACAAATGTATCTCCTTTTCCCTCCTCACCTCATTTCTCCTTTTGTACACTTCAACTTACTCTTGTTTATCCCACCTTTCCCTCAGGTTGATTTATTATCACCATAAACGTTTGTTGTGGCCTTTGCTCCATTCTCCTCCTTCATGTCTTTTGACACCAAATATACAAGTACCCATAAAAATATTGCCACTAGCCCTATTACGTGAATTAACATTCACTAAAAATACTGGTGGTTGGCAGTGCTAATCCTCAGCCTCATATTAGACATCTACGATATCAATTTCAAAACCCTATGTTACCTTGTTCTCAACTAGTGAAATATTTAGCAAATTATTAGATTAATTAGCAACAGGTCAGGAATATTTCTGCATCTTAGGGAGGCAGAGTTTCTCCGAAGTAAAGATGGGCTGAAGTTCACCAATGTGCAAAAAATTGTGAAACAATTTCAGAATAACATAAAATTGCTGAATATCTCATCATAGTATATCATCAAAATATTCAGAGAATCTAGAGGAATCTCTGTGCACAGAGAACAAGTGCAAAAAGTCAGTATTAAATGGCCGTGACCTCCAGGCCATCGCGCAGCACTGCATTGAAAACAGGTATGGTTCTGTCATGGAAATCACTGCAAACAAACAAAAAACTGATGTTCAGTTTACTGCTAATAAAAATACATTCAGCACACATACATAGTGATCTGGTCCTCATGATACGCTTACGATTCATTATTACACTTTATGGCAGCAGATACAATTATCTGAAACCCCACACAGGGTGTTACTGGTCTTTACACAGTGTCAGCTCATTAACCACTGGTGTCCCATCCACACTCTACAGCATGCAAAAGTGTAATCATAGGAAAATTTGACTGTCTACAGAACATGAACCTGAGGTCATGAGGTAGATGAGCAGAGTTGCAGCTGCAAATGTTGTATTACTTCAGTGTAAGTGCCTTCATATTGCTCGTTAGTCCTTCATCTGCTCCTCTCTGATACCACAGGCTTGCTTCATTTCCTCCTGGTGTTCAAAGACTGCGTGCACAAACTGGCCAAACAAGCGCTCCATGTAGTTCTCACCTCGAGGAAAAAAACCCTGCAAGAAGGCAATGTGTCCCCCGTGTGCCGTCAATACCAGGGCGACGTTAGGAAGATCCTGGACTATAGACACTGGGAAGGCTGTGAGAGCAGGACAGAAAAAGTCCAAATGAATATAAACAGACAGCAGAGTAGACACAAAGCAGACACATGAATCGGAAACCTTTCATGTGACTTCAACATCCTTGATTACATTTTAAAAAAAGGAATTGTGTTAAGAAGAATATAAATTCTCAACAATTACAAAACTTGATTTATCTTTTGTGCGCCAAATCTGACAAGGCCTACTGAATCAGCATTTATGAGTAAACCATTACAGCTGTTATTTCCCCTTTGCAGTGCTTATACTGACACACCTCTCCTGTTGTGTACTCACCAGTCTGTGGAGAGAAAGGGTCATCAGCGGCATTGAGACACAGGATGGGTACGGCTGTATTGGGGAGCTTTTTGCCTGGGCTGGCATCGCGGTAATAATCCATACATGAGCTATAACCAAACATCAGAGACGTGAAGCGTTCGTCAAACTCCCGGATGGACCGAGCCTACAAGGGGGTGTGAAAACAAGATGACGATGAATGTAGAGTCAATTATACATCTAAGAAACTGACAAACTGTGAGTAATATTGTATCATACCTTCAGGACATAGTCAACATCCACCACTTTCTCTAAAATCTTCCTGTGCCTGTGAGAAACAGATTTTTGTTTTTTTATTTAACTGGATTTACAAACGCAAATGTAGATTTAGCAACCGTAACTTATCCGACCTGTTGAGAATTTGGTGCAAGGATTTCGTGATGTGCCTGTTGAAGAGCAGCCAGTTGAGCGGTTCCTCCATCGAGCTGGAGAACTTCAATGCATCCCAGGGTACGGAAATGGTGATACCAGCAACCAATCCTGACTCTGTGTGCTTACGGGCCAGGTAGTTTAACAACACCATGCTGCAGCAGGGTGAAAAGAAACGAATCATAAAATTGTTGAAAAAAAATAATAAAAGAAATGGAGGAAAGACACAGACGACAAATCTAGGTCCAGAAATGGAGGCCAGCAGAAACACTATGCACCAACTCACCCTCCCAAAGACACACCAGCCCCAAGCACAGGAGCACTGGGGTAGAGCCCTTTGACATGCTGCACCACACACTCAAGATCTGAAGTATTGGCAGCACAGTAGGTGACTGGTGTCTGAAGCAAGCAGAGGGATACAGGAGGGCAGTTACATGCAGTGCTTAAGCCTCAGATCTTCTGTTAGTGCTATTACTGCTGTGAAATGGTGCACTGAGGATGACGTTCTCCATATTTATATTAAGAAAAACACTGAAACTAACTATGCCTGAAGAAATGAATCTTAGAAAACTGGTCACAAATGCATTGTTTTGTTGGGTCAAAAGCTTGAACTTTTTGGCCTCAATGTCAAGCTTTATGTCTGGAGGAAACCAGGCAGCCAATACCATGACATCAAATTTAGCGCGGTGGTGGCAGCATCATATTGTGCGGATGTTTTTGTGAGATTAGTCAGGGTCAAGGGCAAGATAAACGCAGTAATATATCAAAACATCCTGCCCCAGAGTGCTCTGGAACTCATACTGGGGTAAAGGTTCATCTTCCAACAAGGCACACAAAGCACACAACCAAACAAACAAAAGAGTGGTTTCCACTCTGCAAATGTCATTGACTGGACCAGCCAGAACCCAGACTTGAACCAATTGAATGTCTCTGGAAAAAAATCAGAAAATCGGTGTATGCCAACCTTCCCCCTCCAACTGGATAGAAGAATGGGAGAAACTGCCTAAAGGTTAGCGTGCCAAGTTTGTAACATCATACTCTAAAAGACCTGAGCTGTAATTGCTGCCAAAGCTGCTTCTGCAAAGTATTGAGCAAAGGCTGCAAATTCCTATGTACATATTATGTTTTTATTATTAAACTCGCAAGTACTTGGGTGTTCTACTTTGCAAAATTTTGTGGTGAAAAATAAAAATTTTGGAATAAGGCTGTAACATGAAAAAAGTGGAACAAATGAAGCACTCTGAGTACTCTCTGGATACACTAGAATCATTCCATCCACATTGTTTAATGTGCCCGCACCACTGGCAGGAAAACAACCCCAGACAGTGTTTTCATATTTGAAATCCTCACTTTTACTCCTCCAAACACACCTCTTGTCATTATGGCCAAAAAGCTAATATTTGTCTCATCTGACTATAAAGTTTTCTCCAGAAGGCATTTAGCTTCTCCACGAGGGCAAATTTCAGTCAAGCTTGAATGTGTTCATTCTGGAACATGAGCTTCTTTCTTAAACAGTGTTTTGAGAATTAGATTTTACTTAACTATAAATTATTAGGTATTCATTGTACTTACCAGCAGCTCCTCCCCTCCAAGACCTCTGTTGTTGAAGACCACACATCTAGGAAGGAAAGTATTTATGAAAACTGCTTCAGGCAAATACCGGGCACAAGCTACATTAAGCTTCCTGCTTAATGTAAACTTTCCTGTTAGCGCTGCTTCAAGATCACTTCATTTTGTGTGAGGAGTGCAGCTGACCTGTAACCGTGGCGTGTGGCCTGGCTAACGGCGTGAAGCACATAGGACTGCTGGCTGTTTCCTGTAATCCCGGGGAGGATGAGCACTGTGGGACGCGTGGAGGATTCTGGGTAGGTCACACTGGCCTGATTGTCCAACCAGTCAAGAGAGATCTGACCACCATCCACTGTACGGATCAGCTCACTGGGAGATGAAGGGACGAGACAAGATATTCATTATTTAATTAAATGTTTAGATTAAGATTTTTAACCCTCTTGTAAATAGTGGTGAACTGAAAAAAGAGGGTTTCTTCCTACTTGCGATAACTGACAGGGGGTCTGGATTTGAGGACAGCAAAGACCAGCGTTTGAAGTCGGCCTCCCCAGCACCACGGAGTGGGACTGAAGCGCTCAGCTACCACAGGACAGTGCTTGTAGAGGAATGCACTGAAAGCCTCACTGCAAACCAGAGCTGGTCTCTGAAAGGACACAAGACCAGATGAAGGCGTTATAAAAGCACAGCTGCTAATACATTCACACCTGTGAGAGACAAGAAAACATCCAAAACACACCAGGCAAGCAGAACAAGGTACAAAGAAAATAATGGCAGTATCAGTGGTATGTAGATGCAGTGTCAGTGTGCTGAATAATACCAGCTCTGCACTTTAATGTGATGTCACACAATAGCATGTAATCAGTGAGTGGCTGACATACAGAAAATAAGTCTAAGATCAAAACTCCCCTTTTCCTTTTGATACAGTCTGTGCAGAGATTTGTTATATTTGCTTATTTTTTGGCATTTTTAACATAAAATTCTTAATTCTTAAATTCTTCAGCTGCCAATACTTAAACTTAAAGTGCTTAAACTTTAGCACAATGCTTAATATGAATATGAACAGGTCACACAACAAAGTCAATGATAAATAAGCTCACAGAAAAAGCACCCAGTTATAGAAGTGCAAACATGTCCGTCTAATTGCAAAGAAACAGGAGAGACATTAGGTGCAAAGGGTGATCGAAAAACTCTTCACAAACACATTTCCTTTTGTTTGGCAATTTTCGAGTGGAGTCATTGCTTTTAAACATTACAGATTACAGGAAGTATGAAAGCCATGAAGCTCCTGGTACGCATTTTTTGTGATGGCACAGTCAGTCTGCAGCTTTCGACTTTTACGCGACCCCGATCTCTAATACCTGGTCGGTAACTTCTTGGCTGCGTTGTTGTGGTTCCCAAACACTCCCACTTTGTGTGAAACCCACCGATTGTTGATTGTGGGATATATAGGAGGAAGGAAACGGCGAGATCCCATTTCATCACTACGCTTGAGTTCACGAAATCTTCAGAACGACCCATACAGGTGCTTTATTTTATACACCTGTGCCTGAAGGCACCAGCATACAAAGATTAACATAACTGGCTACCTTTGTCCTTACAGTGTTGCTGCACAAGCTGAAGAATGACCTCTTTTTAGTGCCAGAGAAACAGGAGTACTTCCAAAAGTTTGATCTGCATGAGCTCATCCACTGCAAAGTCAGGGTCCTCCCCAGTGCTGCTGGTTACATGATTGCTGGAGGCTACTGTTGACTGATGACTAATTTGAGCTTTAGTTGTGGTCGGTGGTGTGATCGGTTTAATTTTTTTTCCCTTTACCAAACAGACTTAATTCTACATCTCGCAAAAGCGTACAAGACTCAGCTGAGGGGTAAAGTAGAACTTTTTTGAAGTAAACATATAAATTTTTGTAACTAATTGGAAAGTAGCATAGTGAAAAGGAAACAGAATAAAGTAACCACGGAATCTGACCTGACACTTGCGGCCCCACAGATAGTACAGTGCGGCTGTGAGGGAGCAGATGATCACCGTGAACGGCGTGAAAACGCACTCCCAGTATGTTCTCCATACCTCCGCATGAGTCAGAAACATGACAGGACAGAATGAAGTGCACTAATGTTTAATGCCTTCATCGCCAGCATTCAGCGTTGAGCTCTAGAGCGCGCAGGCGTTCTTCTTTTATTTTTGGTGAACAATAAATTATTGCATTACCGCCACCAGCTGGTGTGGAGCTTGGACCGAGACATTTTACTGTTTCATGAAAAAATGTGGCTCATTTTTTATTTAATAGACGTTTCAAAAAAGAAAATGAGAAGGCGAAACTAAAAAGAAACAGCTGGAGAAACACTTTACAGCTAATTAGGTTAATTAGCAACAGGTCAATAACATGATTTGGTATAAAATGAACATCTTAGAGAGGCAGAGCTTCTCAGAATTAACCGTGGTCCGAGGTTCACCAATCTGCAAAAAACTGTTTCAGAATTATCATCAATATAAAACTGTAAATATTTAGAACATCTCACGGTCTACAGTACATGATATCATTAAGAGAATCTGGAGAAATCTTTGTATGCAAAGGATAATTCTGATGTCTATTGGATGTCTATGATCTTCAGGCCCTCAGACAGCACCACATTAAAAGGCAGGCATGATTCCGTCATGGAGATCACTGCATGCACTCAGGAAACTTCCAGAAATGATTATCTGTGTTCACCATGTCATCCACAAATGGAGATTAAAGCTTGTACCATGTAACCATGTAAAGAAGAAGCCAGACGTGAACATTATGGGACGCTGCCATCTACTATGAACACAGTTCTTTTAAATTGGACTGAAGCAAAGTAAAAAACTGCTGTGTGGTTAAATGTCTGGTGGCATGAAGACTCCAGCGACACTTGAAGCACTATGGAAAAACTTTATTAGCTGACCAAAGCGTTTCAGCTTGTGGCCTTCATCGGGGTCATTGCAAAATAAACGTTTGAGTTTAGATAAAGGAAGAAATCTTGGTAAAATTACTTCAAATATTTGAAAAGATATAGACGCTGGACTAAAGAGGGGAGGGACCATCCAACTTGCTGGCTTTACTCAATGCTTAAATCCTGCTTCTCTGTTGGTAAGAAAGTGAATTAGGGCCGATGGAACTGGCAGCTTGCACATATAGACAGGGTCAATCAGTGTTGACATGTATGTACAGATTTTAAAGCAACACACGTTCCATCCAGATAACATCTTTTTTCAGAGAAGGCCTTGTATGTTTCAGCAATACAATGTTAAACTACATTCTGCAGCTATTATAACAGCCTGGGTTTGTAGCAGACAAGTTTTGGTGGTGAGGTTAACCGCCTGCAGTCCAGATCTTTCACCAGCTGAAAACATTTGGTGCATCAAAGAAGACCGAGGATTTTTTGTTCCGCTAGAATCCTTCATCAACATTCCAGAGGTGGTCTCCTCAATTCCCAGATATTCTATCTTTTATATCTTTTATATCTTTTATTAAAAGAAAAGGGTATGCTATAGTGGTAAACATGACGGTGCCCCAACTCGTTTACTGTCATCAAATTCAAATGACCTTGTTTTGTCTTAAAAGGATATTTTAAGTGTTTTTTTCTTGTGCATAGTCATAAACACTGCTCCTTACTTTGAGATGAAACTTCAGAATACTAAATGCTACTGCAATTCTATTCTTTTATACCTCTGCACACATCAGTATGTGAATTATAAAGATAAGTGAAATCTACGGTGTTGTCATAAAGTATCCAAGGTTGTATTGCTGGCAGTAGTACAGCTGGACTAAAGTTTAACTGAATAATTTAAGTAGTTGTTGCGTTCTGTGTCACTAGCCGCCCACAGCTTTTTATTTCTCTCCGCTCCCTCTGCCAACAAGTGCCTTATGTTGTGTAATCCTAACTTTACCCCTGTAGACATACCCAGGGTTAGCTGCATCTTATTGTATCCCTTTTTTTTTTCTTTTAATGCTACTCTTTTAAATGCACTTGTTCCTTATTCCTGTTTCTTAGCACCTTTCTGCATCTTTTTACATATAGGTCCATACTTTGTTGGGCAGACACAGTGTACACCCCCACAGTGGATTTTAAATCAGTCATGTGATTGAAGTGCACAAAGGAATGATTGTAGACTTTGATATTTATGCCTCGTCAACAGTTTTCTTGACTATGCGAGTTCTTGTGAAGGTGTTTTCATTTCCATGGAAATAATTCTGTGATCATCCACTTTGGTGGTATTTTGTGCTCTTTCATGCTTTTTTGATGTTGTTAAGCTTTCCAGTAAACTCCTTCTTTTAAACAATGAACCATATTGTTGATTCGACCACTCCGAAGTTCTTGCTTTTTCTCTGATTGGTTTAGTTGAATTTTGATTGGGTTTCTTCAGCCTTATAACGGTGCCCCTCACTTCCACTCGCATCTGTCTGATTGTTTGATTTAAAATCTTCTGTAGTAGTGTGCAGAGGCAAAATTACACACACACGGTCCGAACTGTATGTGCATTACCACCACCCTCTGCTGGGCCCTGCTAGAAACATGTCTTGACATCAGTGGCGGAGCGGGGGGTGGCTTACTGGGCTTAACCCCGGGTTGTTTTTTCAGAAGCCCGGGGTCTTTTGGAGTGTAATTTTTTCATAGCTAGATGCCTGTCTGACAACTGTATAAAACAAAAACTACACACAATATTCAAAGCACATAGTGCACACTGTGGGAATTTACGACTGTGCGTAAATCCCCCCTAATATTGGTATGATCCGAGCTCAGACACTGAGGGAGGGGGCGGGGGGAGCTGCTGCTTGCAAGTGCGCTGTTGGAGAAGTGCAGCCAGGCAGACAGAGGGGAGAACTGAAGTTCGACCAGGTACCAAAGAAAATCATTCGTACTGTACAAATAATGTAAATATGACGGTGTATCACGAAAGATTGATATCAAACTGATCACTTGACCCATATTACGTTACTTGCTCTTCAAGTGAATCAACAAATGGCGAAATGAAAAGCCGAACAACAACAATGCTGTTTCTTTGGAGTCTTAGCTTACATGTATGTTTATTTCATATTTTCAGTTGTTTCCCTCCACGTCTAAATAAATCGGTTTCAGTAATGTACTGATATACAAGAATGGACATAAGGGGCTTCTTTTAAAGAAAAAACTCTGGTAGATGTTATTTTATATATTATGCTTTGTATGTTGTTCAGTATATTCCTATTCAAAACAAGAGGAATTTCAATACACAGCAGTATATTCACAGTTGAAACCAGATATTTACATACACTTTATGGAAAACCCAAGAACATTTTTTTACTGTACAACATCAATTTAGAGTAAACTTGTTTTGTTTTGGATAAATAAATATTGAAATATCTTTTGAATTAGTTAAATGTCAGAATAAAGACAGACAGAGCTGTCTCTTTTTATCTCTTTCATCAAATTTAGGAGTACATGTACACTAAGTTTATTGTTAATTAATAAGAAAACTCCAGACGATTCCATTCTGAGCTGAAGAAGCTTCTGATAGGTTAGTAGAGTCCATGTCCATACAATTTGGTGCCATTTAAAATTATGAAATACAGATAGTTTCTCTCTTTACTCTTAAAATTAACAAATATGTTTTTTATATTTATCAATCTAAAAAAATAAACATTTAGTCTGATTTGATGTTACAATTAAAAAAGTGTTTGTGTTTTTATCTGAAGAGTGTGTAAATATCTGGTTTCAACTGTATATTTGATGATGTTGGTGTTTGGTTTGATTGTCAGCAAGTTATGCAGGCTTGTTTGCACAACAAGGCTAAATAATTATATAAACTTTTCTCAATCTAAATAGTGGACTTTGGTAGAATTAAAAAATAAGTGTAGTGCAGGTCTATGATGATTTTTAGTGCTACTATCATCTAGTTCTGATTCTGGTTCTGTCTTGGTTAAATCCTAAGTAGTCCTGATTTGAACTGTTGTAGTCCTGTTTTAATTCCGGATCAGTTCTGGGTCTGGTTGAATTAGGGTTTAGTCCTCGAGTCTTGATACAGCCCAGACTTTGTTCTGCCTTGCTGCTTAATTAAAAAACTAGTTTAAGGTGTCCTGCACATGTGATATATATTTTTCCCTATATGAAGTCATTCTTTTTTGAACAAAACTCAAAACAGAGCCTATTAATCTTTCAGTCATTTCTAACCCCCCCACCTCCCACCCCAATCCCACATGCATACTACCCTTTAGGGCTAAGCCCCGGGTGTATCAAATGTCTGCCTCCGCCTCTGCTTGACATTGTCCTGTAAGTCACAGTTCATTTAAAAGTTTGTGTTGTAACCTTTTCAGCTTTTTTCCTTTAGTGTACAAAAGGAATTGCCATTGGATGGATCTACCACAAATTGTGAAAGAAGGGCATCCAGTAAAATTTAAAACATCTTAAATCTTGTCAGGCACATGCTTTTTAAAACACTGTTAAGACTGTAGCAAATCACATTTCTCACCACAGTCAAAAATAAGCTGCAACACCAAAGGAGGACTAATTTACAGTGGCCCCTAAAGAGGACTATTTGGATATGTGATTTTTGATTTTCGTTTGCTGTAGTATCCTGTAATTTAAGGAGTCATGGTATTATATTGGTATTATCATTATTATAAATTACTGATTCAGTACATAGTATATGAAATCAGCAATGTCATCATCCCAACTAAAGCTAGAATGCTAGATAATATGTATATATCTCTAAATATAATTATCTAAATTTTGAATGCTAAAACATATAATCTCATCTACCTTCCCAATGAAGTTTATGCGCAACTTCAATTAGGCAGATCCGCAGTCACTCATCTGCCTGCTTTCCTGGGTTGTTTGGCTGCTACTAGTCTCTTCTTGACTCCACTACTTTTTCCCACGTTGTCAAACTCAGTACTGACATCATTACTCTAATCCAATCACCTTCTTGCCCACATTCTTTGAGCCAATTAGCCTCCACTCTACGTGGTTTAAATCTCTACTCTTCGTCTTGATGCATGCTCGATCATCCAGGTAAGTAAATCCCCAAAGTTGGATTATGTTCATGTGCTAGTTTCAGTCATTGTGCGATGTACTGTTTATAAGATTGGGGAAACCTGCAGTCAGCTGAGAGTGAAGAAGTCACTTGGATGAGTGACGAAACGTTTCTCCCACTGAAAATGCTACGTCCAGATGAATAGATTCAAACTTTCGGGATCTACTCTCTGTCATTCTCGCTTTCAGACTCGCATTCATGCAACCCACCTCCTCCCCATCCTCACCTCATAGACATATCAACTGGAGCTTCATCCAAACCTCACTCATCTTCACCACCACCACCATCTAGATTCTGCTCTGCCATGATAGGTCATCAGAGATTAATCGCAAAATACATTCATTTCTCTATGTCAATGAATAATGCTCAATTCTCTCCGTAATGAAATGAAGCTGTAAAAAAAATTTGTAGCTCACTTGTGGGAAAACAAACCTGCAAATCATGGTAAAGAAATGCAAATGAAGACCAAGACACAACAATTTATTCCCTCTTTATTGCATGAAATCTGTCAAAATCTGCCCCAGAATGAGGTCTGTCTTTTCTTCGATTTATTTCTTGATTGTCTGCTGTGATGATTATTTCATCTAGTTAAGCGGGATTCCTGTAACCACCTCTGACTCAATACCACATTCGTCATTTCCACGCTTGATTTTGAAGAAACCTGAAATAAGAAGACAACAGAGGACGACACAGTTTTAGGCCAGCATTCCCACTCATCTTCAGCACTTTGTGTGACGTAGGCCTGTATGTGACACCGGCTATGTGCCTTACACTTTCATCCATACCTTCATCTCCCCAATCAGTATTCCAGGAGTTTGCAGCCAGCCAATAGGGCGTCCCATTCTCATCACCCCAGCCCAAGATCTTAATGGAATGACCGCCCAGCATATCCCCTGTCACATGCTGATACACACCTACAGCAAAAAAAAGCTCATTAAAGCAGAAGAAGGTTGTTCCTCTTTTGAATAATACCCATTTTCTGACAGGCGTTCTAAAGTGTCAGTGGAGCTTTTTCAGATTAGTGGTCGACTTGCTTGCTCTCAAACAGTTGCCCAATATTAAACTGAGACAAAGAAGTACGTTACTCATATAGAGTGACATTACTGGAATTAAATACATAAACCTCACCACTCTTATACAGCAGAAAATCTTCATAAACAGTGAAAGATGCCTCCACAGGCCCGTTCTTGTACAACTCCGTCATGATCTGATCCAGGTCCGACGGGACGCCGTATGTGCGTCTACCTGAAGAGGGACATACAGGAAACTTCAAGGACTGCAACGACAAAGTAAACCAATGCTAGGAGGGTGCAGAGTTTATTTTAATTCTCTGTACCAAAGTGTTTGTCCTTCTCATATGATAGTGAGTATCCATCAGTGCACTGCTGCACACACTTAGGAGTCTCTGAACTCCCACACGGAGGACGACTTCCATTCACATGATGCTCACAGGGGGCGATGGTGTAGGGTAGACAGCCTGTAATAAACAGTCACGGTCAGTCCATTTAAGTCAAGTCTTTTGCTCCTCCCCAAAACTACTTAAACTGAATTCAGCAAGTGGATAATGGACTTACCAACTTTAGAGTCATACAAGCCTCCTGTGACAAGCCCTTTCTTTGCCCAGAATTCCCAAGCAGCAGAAGGATAGCCACCATAACAGCTACATCAAACACAAAAAGACATAATGTGCACCATGAGTTATGTTATAGCTGTTTTACTTCATTTGATTTTTGAAGACTGTAATTATAAACCATCACGGTTTCTCCAAAAAAACTTTTCCATGAAAACTTCATGAGTAGAATTAATGAACAGCCCATTTACTTATATACACGAGCCTTTACTAATGCTCACCCCATGCCGCATTCATCACAGCAGGCCAGCAGATCTTCAGCGGAGATCTCCACAGAGATCTTACCACCACTTTGGATACATAATCTGTCAGATATTGCCTCAGCTGCCCCAAAGGCCTGTGTAAAAATCAAACCGGGAACACTGAGAACATGGAAGTTGGTAATGATTTTTTTTAATGTCCCACCCTATCTCCTCTATTTGGTGGTGGTGTATTTTTAATTTCTTGGTGTGTCATACCCAACAGGACCCACAGGAGCCTTGATCTCTGATCTGTTGGATTGTGGCACAGTTGGGCCACTCTTTGCGTGCGTCAAAGCTGTCAGGAAGTTTAATGCCTTCAATATTATGAAGCCTAAACAAGAGAGAAAACAGAATCACTGCAGATTAGCTCAACCTGCTGACTGTCACATGTCATCTCATGTGACCAGCTGTCCAAACCACCTGATAAACTTACACCTCTGGTAGCTTGGGTCCATTCAGTATGGTGCCACACAGCTGTTTAACATAGGTGGCATCGATATTCTGGAAATTCCTTGTGGCCTGGAGCAAATAAAAAGGAAATTGGAGCAGAGAAATCATCGCTTACGGGTTGTTAACAGCTTCCTAAGATGTGGAAATATCCATAAAAACTGATTGCATGGTCTTACCGTCCAGGTGGTGTTAGCCTTGTTAATAAAATCAACCATCTCAGAGGAGAGAAGGGAGTGGTGAGGGTGTGCCCAAGTGGTGGACACCATCACCACTACAGAGAGGAGGAACAGTGGACTCATCCTGCAAAACAGACATCAGTGATCATAGGAGGTGACCAGGAAACTGTTTACATGCACACAAAAGCACATCTCAGTGGAGCGTTACAAGGAAAGGGAATAAGGAAAGAGGCCATTTCCTTTATTTATAACCAACATGTGTTTTGCAGTAATGTTGCAAATACATTTCTGTACATAGGAACTGGGTCATGTATGAATGCAATGAACTTGGTTATTAGAAACATTCTTTCTGAAATATATCTAACACTGACTTTAAGAATTAGATCCACAATTAATGATAAATGATACTTTTATTCCAATTTATAAAGAAAAAAAAAAGTTTAAAAGAACATTCATATTATCAGATGAATCAGAACTGCAGCTAGATTTAACATATATGTACATTGATTCAAGCTAAAAACAAAAAATGAAAACTTCAGCTTAAGACAATCATAAAGTATTAATCCACATGCATATTGAACTCATATGTGCAAAAAAAAAAAAAAAAAAAATCAGCATATTTGCCAAATGTCTTAATTTTTTACCTGGGTTGCTGTTTTAGTAGATCTTTTTCGTCGTTCTTCTTCTCTCTGACTCAACAAACCTTACAGTTACCCTTCTTATAAGACTACAGTTGTTGATCACATGCCTGTGTAATAAATGCACCTGCATGTCTCATGTGACTAGAAGCCTGCCATTCCAAAGGTTGACCAAGCTCTTAAAATTATTATACGTCAATAACGAGATGCAGCTTTGTTTCCTTTATTTAACCATCAACCTTCTGATTCTTAATTTTTTGTTTAATATGTATGAACTTCTCCCACACACACACACACACACACACACACACACACACACTTAAACTCTGCATCAAAACATGAAATCACTCAAAATACAGGATTAATTGTTATTTATTTCTTCAAATATGTACAAATCAAAATGTCACATTACATAGCAATGTTTTTAGCTCTCCTTTGGTTCTGTACAAAGTTACTCTGTGCTAGCCTTTCAACGCACCAAAGCAGTGTTAAGGACACTTAGCTAGTAGTCTCAGTATGCCTTTTTCTTCCCTCTTTTGCTGATGCTATAAAGGACCTGAAAATACATCCATTTTCCCCTTTTCATCTGTAATAAAAACTACCCTGATATTGCACATAATTGTTTTTCCTTAATTTTAAAAAAAAAAACACAACGATGAAACAGATTAACACACAGAAAAGGACTGAAAAGGTTCAACTGTGATTGGAAGCCGTCGAACATACAGCGGAAGCGCTGCAGAGTGCACCAATGTAACTTTTTAGTGTTTCTGCTAGAGAAACACAAGTGGAATATGGAGCTAGGTTTGATGTGATATGAGAAAAGAAAGAAAAACAAGTGGTGGTGGTGGTTGTTGGTAACCCCCCCCCCCCCCCCCCCCAAAAAAAAAAAAATCCTAGTATGTGCAGGATTAAACTGTGAACGTTTGTTTTCAATTATTCAAATACGATGAATAATTACAATTCAAACAATGTTTCAAACAAACTATTTAAAAGAAAAAAAAAAAAAGAAAAAAAAACACCCTGAACTGTGGAAGTGTACCATTTATGGCAAATATACCCACACACACCAATGTGTGTATATAATTTATCTAGACACAGGATGGACTGCTACAGATCAAATCATTTAATGACACCAGCCTGCTAACAGAGTCATACTTTAGAGTGTCCATCATCCTGTAACAGCCACAGTGAATCTGTAAATTCCTCTAGAAACAGACCTTCAGAGGGGGCACAGGGGCTTCTTTTGTATAGAGGCTCAGGAAAGGAGGGGGTTAAATTAGTTCAAGGTCTCTGCATGTCACTGGTGCCTTGGGCCTGTGCCGCTGTAGTGCTAAGGTATTGCCAGCTGAGGGCAGCGAGCACCATAGCAGCAGAAAGGTACATGGGCGACAGGTGGTGGGTCCTGGAGCGGAGGCTGGACTGCGACAGGGCGGACTTTTCACGGATTACAGCCAAGATGTGGAGCGTCTTTTCCCGAGACGGGTCGGTGGGGGACACCTTGTGTAATATCTGGAGAGAGAGAGCACATTCAGTACACCAATATGGTGGAAGCAGTAGAGAGAGACTGAGTTTAAAAATAAATAAATAAAAATAACCCACCTCCTGGCTGTACTGGGCGATAATTGTCTGCACAGCACTCATATTGGTGGCTTCCATCATGAGAGTGACTGCCTGCCCCTTTCGGATCTTCACCACTCCCTGAAACACCATGGGGTTGTTGTAGCACGTTGACAGTGTAGCTATTGCCATCACCTGGTCAAGAGAGAAATGACAACATGTGAAGTGGAAGTGTTTGATCATTTCTCATGAGTCAGTATTCATTGGTCTCTCTATTTAAGCGCAACATTTTCCATCGTTTATCAGTTACAGAAAAAGTTATTATTAAAACAAAATATTAAAATGTTTCGCAAACTTTAAATGCAAATCAAAACATGTTCCAGTAAGACCGTAGGACATGGACAGAATGGTTTGTTTTCTGAGCTTGAAAAATAAATAAAAAATGAACAGGTTTAAATGTTATGGTTTGGAGGAGATTGTGACGCAGCGCATACCTGTGGAATGGCACAGAAATTAAAGACGCTCTGGTTGCGCAGGCGGGACAGGTAGGCAATAACATCCGGGACGTGACGCAGAGCATCAGTGACCAGCAGGTTGAGACAGGACAGCGCCGACTCCAGCTTCTCAGGCTGGGCCAAATCCTCAAGACGGCCTGCAAACTGGCTCCAAGCCTGCACACAGCATGTAACAAGGATTTTATTTATCTGTACTGGCACCAGCCTTGGCTGGATTCTGTTCGTTATGTACTTCTTAGAAGCCTTGAGCAAATTTCTTCAAATTTAGTACAAACACTTATCCCACAGACCCGAGAATAAGTTGATTAGAGATTGGAGGCCAGGGTGAAAGCATGGCCACATGACTGTCCTTTTATTGTAAAACTGCAGGCTTCCTGAGGGACATCTGAAACTCTTCTTTGGAACGTTGACCGCATTTGGTCCATTTTCTGTCAAGACAACCCAACACTACTATCATAATGTTGAGCTCCTGGCTCTGGAGAGGTCACTATCCATGGCTGATAGTGTCCTCTCTGCGTTTTTCTATGCAGGTAGGTTTTCAATCTGATGGAATTATGAATGCAGAAAAGTACCATCGATTTAGACAATTTCTCCAACACCGCTGGCTGAAGTTCAGCCCAAATCTTGGGGGCATGACTTTCATATACCGTTCACCTGCTGTAGATAATTTTTGGAGACCTGCTTCCTCTTCTGCCCTCCACTTGTCCAGTTTTAAGGACACGCTGCTAAAGATATGCCAAGTTTTCAGCTAATACCTCTTAAAGAATCACTTTGTTGGTACAAAAATACCATTTAAAAAGCTGTTAAACTCTGGCATAGACTCAACTAAATAAATGGGAACAAATGATGTGCTTTTGCAACAGGCTAGTTACCAAATGCCCAAAGATACCATTTAAAATGGGTTATTTGCCAAGTTAACCGTTATTTGCAGACATCCCACGAATTAGGTGGGTTTGTTTTGGGGGTTGTTGTTTTTTTTTTTTTCTTTTCTCTCCATAGGTCAGTGTTAAGTGGCTTAACAACAATAACAACAACAGTCAAGGGCTGAGGCAAAATGAGTGAAAAAGCAGCCAATGTCCAAAGACAAACTCTGAAATACCTACAGAAACCCTGGAGAACTCTTGCTTCTGACCACTTTAAAAGGAAAGAAAGTCTGGGTCCTTGGAAGCAAAATATAAAAGAATGATAGGTGCATCAAGATTTTTTTCATAGTACCACATTTTCTAGTGTCACAGTGATCTTAACCTTTGACCGGCAACATAGATTTTCCTAGAGCCCAAGTAAAGGTTTGCACCACATTCTCAGAAATGTCAGAAAGGCCTTCTGTAGCCAACACAAACAGACGTTTGTACAACATGAAAACACTACAAATAGGACCACAGCCGTCACTAGTGTTAAGCATAAATAAATTTAAAAAATTTAAAAAAAAAAAAAAAGGACATTAGACAGTATAAAGCCCCTCCTGCATAGAAACAAATGTTACAAAGCACATTTTGTATTATGAATATGGCAGGTGTCTGTGAAGGTTCTCAGTCATCCAGGTCATTGTAGTCTAAGGAGCTTGGAAAGAAAAGCGTCTGGACTTTTTTAAGTTGCTTGAAATATGGCAGATATTTCTAAGTATTTATGACTGCACCAATGAGTTCAGTAGGAAATAGCATAATTCCTGGAAAATTGCCCCATTCATGTGAACATGGTCACAGCTAGATTAGAAACCCCTGGGCTGACGTATCGAGTTGATAACCTCCTTCGTGCGACTGCTTGGCCCGATTAGGGTAAGCAAACCCAGATAAGTGAAAGATATCTTGGGTATTCTAAACTTGCTTCATAGTACCGGACCCTGGTCAGGCACACTGGTATTAGACAAGAGATTTTGTTTCTACCTCTTGTGGCCAGAAGGCACGTCCCTCTTGTGTGTCCTCTAGATAGTCTCGGATGATGTTAGTCTTTTGGAGAAACAGGCCCATGGAGTTCGCAAGTTCAGTGTCCTGCCCAACTTCAGGGTCCTCCAGCTGAGACGCAGAGAACAGCCGGGACAGGCCAATGCCGACTAAACCGGCAACATAGTGACAATACTGCACAAAAACAGAAAAACAAATCACAGTGCAGGACTTAAGAGAAACAAAATCCTGGCTTATGATTAAACATTCATATTATGTAATATTCAGAGCTGAATCATATAGCTACATGACAAGATTCTTTAGATTAAAAATCTCTTCTACAGGAGTGTCCTGGCCAAGAAAGACAGCAGTACAATCAGAGGAGTTTTATAAAACAGTAGCACGCACACGCACGCACGCACCCATAAAGCAATTAAGTACAGGCAATAAAAAAGAAATATATAAAACCTCTGTCTCAATAAATAATGAATAAATTAGTCAAAGCAAAATTGTCTACTGCCATAAATAAAGGAAACATTTAAAATCACCTTCCTTAAGTTCTGGTTGATTCTGCAGCTGATTTAAGAAGTAAGGAGCTGCAAATCTGAACGCTACTGTAGCTAATTCAATAAAATTGTAAGCTTACTATCTGCTCCTGAGCTGTACCAGTGAGTCAACAGCTAGTTTGTAGCTTACAAACCTCTGATAACATCCATTCAGTTTTTAATCAGAGTGATGACATTTTATTCAAAATAAAAGGCTTTTATTTTGCAATGTAATAATTATTTTGGGTCGTTACTCCAGTAATTTTAGAACTTACTCTTTATGTCCCCCCCCCAACTCAAAGCAGTCATTTATGTAGTCATTATGGTGCTAGAACAACTAACAGAAGCATAACATTTACCTGGTCCCACTCCTTCATAGATCCCACTTTCTTCTCCAGGAATTCAGCCATTCCCACTCCCATACGGTGGCAGATATCCGAGATGACGTCTCTGTATTCCTGAGCGAGGTTTCTGAATTCCAGCGATATCTGGTTTTAGAGGACAAAGGTTATAGTTACCAATTAGTCACTGCCTTAATTTGCCCAAACTTGGTAAATAACCCTTGACAACCCACTGACCGTTGGGAAGTCTTCCAGGACCTGACGATCTTTCTCCTGGCTCTCCATGAAGCACCACTCATCCTGGTACAGGAAGGTGTGGAAGTCATTGAGCATGGGAACCTTCTTGTCCAGAGGAATGGTCATGTCATCCTCCACTGTGTCCAGTGCACGCAGAACCAGGTAGAAAATGCAAACTGCATGTCTGGATCATAGACACAAGGAGGATTTACACAATGATAAAGGTAGCAGGTATGTCAAGTGTCTATATGTGAAAAACTCCTGCATGGCTGCATCAAAGATATTTTTTATATTCCTATTAATACTACTCAACAATAAACTTTAAATGCAGAAAAAGAAAAGGTACATGGCAGCCTTCACCTCTGCAACCCTGAAAAGCCTGCAATGGAAACGTTAATTAACACCCATTTTATTTATGGAGAGTCTTTCAAGTACATAGAAATGTAGTTTGATATCAAAATTTTATTTAAGATTCGTGTTTAATATCTGGCTCAAAATGAAAGAATTAAACTAGGGTTCATAAAAGGAATGAATGCCTGTCAGTCTGTCTTAGATTACAGGGATATTTCATCCCAAATAATGAATTGGGAAGGTCCTGGTCCAGGTCCCTCTCACAGACCAAAGATATGCATGTTAGATTAATTTGTGATTCCTTTACCCGCCATGGTATTTTGCTTCACATGATGCTGGTAACAACATCACACAGCCAGGACAAAAAAAGTCTGTCATACAAAAACCTAACATGTACTTTTTGAATGTATATCTTTAGTTTGAGTACTTGTTTATAAAGTTTGTCATCATAACTTGCCTGATGACGCTTTGGTGCTGTACTGTGGGTCAACTGCTCTCAGCGTTTCTATTATTTTTGTAATACTCATCCTAAATGTTGCCTCGAGCATATGCCCTCCATACAACTATAGTTAAAGACTAAAACTGGCACTGAAACGAATCCCAACTAAAGTAAGACATTCTGGAAATAAACACTAAACGGAATTAATAATACTAAAAAAAAAGTCAAAAGTCGACAAAAAATAGAAACTTATGAGATAAGTTGAGGGATTTTTTTTTTTTTAAAGGGGGAGTGTTTCGGCCAAGACCCTTTGTTTTGCTCTAAAGAAAACAAACCATGTGCACGCACACACGTGTCCTCACCTGGAGCCAGCTCCAGTAAAGTTTTACTCACCTCAACTCACCGTCCAGCGCCTGAATCACAGCTGCAAAGCTGCGACTGGTTTGGTTCAGGTACAGGTAGCAGGTCCGCAGACTCTCAGTCATGGACTCCTGACAGGAGAGACAGAGAAAAGCTGTTTGTCGGTAGAAGCCTGCAGGTCTGAGGGCGCTGGAGGGTCGGGCGGCCTCTTGCAGGCCCCTCTCCCCGAGCCTCCACCCGTGCAGGAGAGAGCGTGGAGCGGAGCCGCAGCCACGCGGAGCCACCGAGAGAGAGCGCTTGAACACGGACAGAGACAGCGGACACTTGCAGCAAGCTCCGGCCATACGAAAAACCGACAGCGAGAACGACTCTGCAGCTATGAAACCACACTATCCATGTTGACGCCACGCCTGTTGAGGAAGCGTGAAACATGAAGTCCATGTAGAGGACAAGAGAGGTGAACAACGCTGTGTGGACGACGCTGCGTGGAGTTAAATAAGCGCCCCGCGGATCTTTAAGCACTTTAACCTTGAACCGTGGCTGAGCGTGGCCAGTGCGCAGCGTTTGTAGATCTGCTGTTATGAGCAGGCACACTCCTCCCACCCCTGCCCCCAAAACAACGCCAGCTGAAGTTCACTTCCATAACCTACTTCCCGCATGCTAAAAATGGGGGGGGGTCCGATTTGGGGTTTTTGCTGCACTAAAGCCTTTTTTCGCTAAAGGTGAGCAGTGTTTTCTTTTTAAAGAAAGCACGCATTAGCTGCTATTTAGTTGTATCTCCATGCACGCATGCAGCTAGATAATGTTGGCTGTGCGCGATAAGCAAACAGTCAGCTGTGGGGTGTCGACTGCGACTTTGTGCAATATAAAGCCTTCATTGCAATAGAAAAACAAACCTTAGCAAGTTTGAACACCCCTCCCCCTGAAAAAAGCAGAACTCATGAAAACTGTATTTTGCTGACATCTGGTGGGAGACAGCGTGAAGGACGGGAAAATTCGTGACCTGCAAGTCTGTGATACTCCAGGAAAAAGATTTTTAAAACAAATATATGAGACGTATACTAAAACAAACGGACAACTCATTATAACCTTTATTTCTCTTTTTAATGTTTACATCGATTGTGCTCAGACATTACTGCACTTGTGTTGCTTTTGCACAACAATTTGGCTTTTAATACAATCAGATGACAGACTTGAGCTCTAACGTTTGACATCCTGTGCAGGTTTGTTCCTCGGGTGCTTTAATCCAAATCTTAAATGAAGAATATTTTTACTGTGTGTGTGTTTTGTTTAAGTAATGCTGCCAATCCGAGCACGAAGCCTCGTTGGCATGGTGCAGTCTGCAGGCTCTCCGGGTCCTGCCTCTGGGTCACATTGGCGTTAAAACAGTGGGATTATCCGTCAAACACGCGCACAGCATCTCTCCCCACCGGTGCGCCCTCCAAGCTCATTATGTAAGGTAAATCCCAAGTCAATGGTCATCTCTGCCTGTGTGAGTAGACTGTGTGAGCGCAGATCTAATTTGACAAAGTCCAATTAGCTGTCTCTGTTTTCACCCGGATCGTTTGGAGCAAAACTAAGGACCGTGTTGCTCAGTTAGGTTTGAGGTGTAAAGTGCCAGATATGGCTATGTGCTTTTTGTTTTGGTTTGTTTTTTTTCCTCTGCGCAGACTCACTGTGATGATGCTCTGAAAAGAGGAACGGCTATCTGCTTTTTAATCCGCGCAACATCCTTTCTCTGCGTGTGGCTGATGTGTTAGTATTCAAACGAATCTATAAATATGAGCTCAGACTGCGTTTTCGAGTAGATTTTACTCACATAATTCAACTTTGGCATGACGGCTCTGCATCCACCCATCTTAAATTTAAACAGGTTGAATATCTCCTCCGGGTGACCCAGCGACTTCAGGATGTCCATGTTGCTTCAGGTGTTCAGCGGTTACTCTGGCAGACTGACAAGATGTAGCCCCATCAGATATTCGTGTCTCTGAGATGCGGCAGCACCACAAACATGAGCGAGGACACGGTTTGCGGCCGGGAGCCTCGTCAGATCAACGGAGCGTCTGATTGGCTGGCGAGTCATGGGCTTAGAGGTTAACGTCCAATGAGCGGCCAGAGTCACTGGTGTGATGCCCCGCCCCGCCCTGGGCTGTCAGTGGAGCCCAGCTGCTGATTGGTCCGTTAGTTAATCAAGAAAGAAACTGTCTGCTCAATGAAATCGTGGTAATCCCGGCCAGGTCTGATACCTGTTGACTGTTTATACACAGCAGCACCTTGTATGTTATAAAAACAAAGGCACTGGTGAGTCTTTTTAACCAGGAAGGAAGTGTTGTAGCTCCAGTTAAGGTTCTCGGGTACTTCTAAAGCTGGAGATCATTCTCACAGCTGCTCATCCAATGTGCAGGTTGGTTGGGAGTTTCCATCCCTCCTGAAATCCACAATCATCTCCTTCTGTTTTCTTGACACTGATGCAGAGATTGTTATCCCATGCATCAAAGCATCAATCGCTTTACCCCCATCCTGCAGTCAGACTCATCATTGCTCGTGATGCATCCCACCACTGTGAAGTTGGAGCATACTGAAACTACTGCGAATACAAAAATTGGACAAGGAAGCTGTCCTATGATAAAAAAAAAATCAAAATCCGACATTGCATTCGTGTTGAAAATATATTTCCCTGTCAATTAAACGACGTGCTTGTAAGGTCATTTGCTCATTTGCAGCTAAGGAAGGCCGCAAAATCCGTGATAATCTGAACCGATTCATTGCCAAGTAGATCATCAACAGTTCAATAGAGGACACCTAATGGCCAAAGTCAAAACACGGTGAGCACACAGCCAAGTGTTTCTCTGCTCCTTTTTAAATTTAATATTTTTACATTTTCCCCTCATTTATAGCCTTTGTCTACAAACTAGACATATACAATGTATGTATATAATATATATTGTTGTGCATATTTACAGCCAGCTGCCGACTGGCCTTCGGGCTAACCAAAATTTATTTTAAGCCAAAATGAAACCAAAGAGAATCATGCCCCCTCCTCCCAAAAAAATCATGTGGCTAGACGGTATTAACAGGTATTAGTCAGTGTCCACAACAACACCATCTAACCTCACTTAGCTTGTTTGTGTATGTGTGAGAAGTTGTTTCCTGATGCTTTAAAATACCCGGTTCACTCTGTAACACATGCTTATATGTTAATGCGTCCCTCTGCATCAGTGTGAGCTGTAACTGGTGTATTCCAAGTTTTCAATGTTGCACTTGCACATTTTACATGCTTTGAAAACTAAGGCTCAGACAAGCTTGTCTGTCAGTCCCACACTTAACCTTTAACTGATTTCCTCTGTATCATTAAATGTTTATAATTATTAGGACAAAAACCTATTGCTGTTATTATTTTCAGTAATTATATTGTGCAAAGTTTCAAATAAATCCTTTACATTTGATATCTGTGTATGAACACTTTTAAAGTTTACTCTATATTAGATCTAAACCCTCCACGCTGGAAGGCCAGTTTCACTGCTAGCACCTGGCACCCTCGGAGGGGTTTTATAAATATCGGAAAATAGTTTGAAGTGATTTGACTGAAAACACTAATGCGATGCTGGACCGTGCGGAGGAAGGTGAGAAATCGACACATCAGTCTGCAGTTTGGGGAACTCAATGAGCAGAAGAAAAATTAGAGGGCTGTGCGCTGTGTAGACCACAAGAGGAACACACAAACTTCTCAATGTTGCACTGCTCACACAAGGGCCAGAGTCTCTTTGTCTATGACAGGATAATTCAGGCGGTATGAATTAAATCCCCTACATGACCAGAATTATGTAGAAAGGTGTCAGCTGAGCTAATTGTAGACTCGACTAAATACCGACTTATCCAAAATGTACCATGTACGGAGGAGCGAAATCTCCAGGCAAGCCAAAAATGTCTGAATGTTATTACCAATATTAATCCCACCTGCCCTAGCTCTGCTGTGTTCCAGAGTGTAAAGAGATGCAGCAACCGCTGATGTTCATGGTTACTTCCTCTTTGCAAAACTGGAAAACTGCTGGAGTGTGACACAAAATAAGTAGGTTTAACACTTTCTAAGGGAGATGTCACCTGTATGGGTGAACACTGGGGCCTATATATGGACTGGAGCCATAGTTTCTCTTGCTTTCTTAAAATTTCTTAAGATGACAATCAATTCATTACATCTATTACAAGACAAGATATGCAGTCAGTGTGAGAGGAATTCAATTTAATGTGAAAAATATACAACAAGACAAACAGCTTTTGTAGCCATATTACCAAGTTACCTGTAATTTGAGTTTTTGTATGTCATACTTGCACTGTTCTTGTCTTGTTCTACTTGCATAATGTGTATGTTTAAGCTGTGGACCCTAAGCTTCACAATTTCATCTCTCTGTATACTTATATACAACTGGGATGACAATAAAGTTTCCTTTGACAGTTTGAAATGTGTCAGATCTTAAACGTTACGTCTCAAATGAAGATACACAGATTTCTTGAATGAGAACGCTGCAGTCTGGCACCTCTGGCTGTGGCAACATGCACCATATGAGTTTACTGACCTTGATGATCTAAGACAGAACCAGGAAAGGACTTTTTACTTTACTTACTCTCTTCCTCGATTTTTTTTAAGCTTTGGATTTTGCAAAAAATACTTTCTTCCATTAAACTCGGAAGCTTTAAAACTAACAAGTTGTATGAGCGGCCTGATAGCTGAGTACTAAGAGTGAAGGCCAAAATCTATCAGCAAAAAAAGAAAGAAAAAATCCCCCCAAAATTAAATGAATAATCTTGACAGGCGCTCAACATGAGCATATTTCCCCAGTCTTGGCTCATTTACACTGGCTTCCAATACGTTGTAGAATTGATTTTAAGATTTTATTGCTTGTTTTTTGAATCTCTAAATGGATTAGCTCCGTCATACCTCTATGATCTGTTAACTAAAAATACTCCTAATAGAACTCATGTCAGCTGATAAGTTGCTTCTAGTTGTCCCTAGAAGCAGGCTAAAAAACAGAGGAGACCAGGCCTTTGCGATTGCTGCATCCAAACTTTGGAACAGTCTGCCTCTTGAAATTAGGGTCTCTCCAACACTTGACATTTTTAAAACCCGTTTGAAAACACATTTTTACTCTGTAGCTTTTAATTTTGACAGAGTTTTGTTTTGTTCTTTTTGTGTGTTTGATCTACTTTTTCCTTTTTTACTATGTCCAGCACTTTGGTCAACCTGTGTTGTTTTTGAAAGTGCTTATAAATAAATTAATTGATTGACTGATTGATTGATTGAATATTTTAAAAAATGTCTTCTGAAACACAGTTAGAAAAGCACCACACATAAAAGAGCACATATGCAAATTAGTTCTAAAAAAAATCAAGTTGCCAAGACAAGTTGCCTCTACTCGCTTACCTCCGTCAACTGAAACCACAGGAAGGAAAACACCTAGAAGACAGATTAAAAATACAAATACAAAATATGTCAGCGTTGTTTAAAATTACACAGTGAAAAGCACCACACAGCTGTTTTAACTGAAATATATCATAGATGGGAGCAGACTTCATAAATAACTCTGTCCTTTTATGAGGAAAGACTCCTGAGGGCTGATGTTTAATAAAAGAAGCAGCTCTTCAGCAATGTTTAGGTCATAGCCACAAAGGCCTGAGTATTACTGGAAGGAGGAGCTACGTACTGACAAATGACAGCCTGGCTGAAAAAATGTAGTGCAACAGATCAGGTTATGAGGCTTTTTCTGTCTGGAGATCCTAAATTAAGACAGAGCCTGGCAAAGAAGGGTTATAAGTTTGGCTGAGGTGAGAAGACTGGATGGATTTTCCAATGTGAAATATTTTCCAGGTGTTGTAACAAGACGATCACAAATTGTTGTGTGTATTTGTTTTGTTTTAGGCAATAGTGAACCAAATGTAGTCACACAAGTAGTTCAATAATATGTTACCTGCGGGAAATGAAGAGTTATTGAGTCAAGTAGTGTCTGTTTAGTTAACTACTAAATCTATATATAAAAAAGAAGAAATGTGACCACATAATACAGGTCGGTTCATCCAACAATATCAGCTATAGCTGGTACAGTTTGATAAAAACGTATCCAGTGTGTTATCCTGCTGCAAGCAGCCATCACAAGATCAGTACACTGTGGGCTTAAAGGGATGGTAATGGTCAACAACAAAATTCAGGCAGTCTGTGGCTTTTAAATGTTGCTAAATTGGTACAAAGGGGCCCAAACTGTGTCAGTAAAATATTTGCCCGCACCATCAGCACCACCCTGAACCATTGATACAAGGTGCGAGTGATCCATGCGTCCGTGTAGTCCGGAATTCTTATCCTACTATCTGAATGTTGCAGCAGAAACGGAGAGTCCGCAAACCAGGCAACATGTTTCAAATCTTCTGTTGTGCAGTTTCGGTGAGCAGGTGTGAAATGTGGACTCGGTTTCTTGTTCTTAGCTGACAGGAGTGGAACCTGGTGTGGTCTTCTGCTGCTGATGAAGCCCATCTGTTTCAAGGTGCTGTGCATTCAAGGATGCACTTCTGCATATGCTGGTTGTAGCAATCACTTATATGATTTACTGTTGCCTTCCTATCAACTCAGCGCAGTCTGGCCGTTCTCCTCTGACCTCTGACATCAACAAGACTTTTTCACACAACTATTTTCTCTTTTTCTGACTGTTCACTGTAAACATTGGAGATTTTTGTGTGGGAAAATCCCAGCAGCAGTTTCTGAAATATTCGGCTGAGCTCTTTTGGCATCAACAACCATCTCATGTCCCTGAACCAGGTCACTTAAATCACTTTTCTTTGCCATTCACACAGCAAGTGTCCAACAAGTTTTAGCTCTTCATCAGTACCAGACACAGTTCCCATAAAACTACAGATGTCCTTAAAAGAACCGAGGTTTAACATCGTCATTGTCCGGCTCCATCCATCCATCCATTCGCTTCCGCTTATCCTTTTCAGGGTCGCGGGAGCCTATCCCAGCTGTCATAGGGCGAGAGGCGGGGTACACCCTGGACAGGTTGCCAGTCTGTTGCAGGGCTAACACACAGGGACAGACAACCATTCACACCTAGTGACAATTTGGATTATTCAATTAACCTATTCCCACAAGCTGCATGTCTTTGGACGGTGGGAGGAAGCCGGAGTACCCGGAGGGAACCCACGCAAACACGGGGAGAACATGCAAATTCCACACAGAAAGACCCCGGCCTGATGGTGGAATTGAACTCAGGACCTTCTTGCTGTGCGGCAACAGTACTAACCACCGTGCCACCGTGCTCATTGTCCGGCTTTTGTGTGAAATTCATTAATAATGGATATATTTGCATCACAGGACAAGCTGTGGTCACCCCTGGACACGTGAAGCCTGTGCAACTAGAAGGACCAATCTCCTCTTGGAGCTGACATCATCCTGGGCTAACGCACAGCAATCTGGGATGAAAGTTTTGGAGTATCTAAAATTTAATCAAGCCACAAATCATTTTTTCCTCAATGACTCAGTGAACAGTAATTTTTTAGTTTCACCACGACATCACTGATGAATGCTGTGAAGACGACAAACAGCATTCTTGGGCAGTGATTGAAAGACAGGAGGAGATTATCATGTACGGGCCTTATTATCCTAACTATAGAGAACATAGTGAGGACCTCGTTATCAGCCAAACCCAGGAACTTCTGGAGTCAGAGAGTTTCTCTGAAGACATAAAGGGCTACATCTTCACTGTGAACAGCCCAAGTTTGGCAAGATATGCCAACCCGTGCATGCTGAACTTGGTTCATAAGGCTCTGGAGAGGTGGAATGCACTTGGAGTGAAGACTCATATTGGCCATATGAAGTGCTTGGGCTTTAGAGGAACCAGAGAAAATCTGTTTCAGGGTGTTAACTACAAACAGGTGGAGTGCCTAAATCAAACTGTGGACTATGAGAGTTATGTTAAAGCAGCTGAAATGAGCACCGATCTTAATCTTTTGTGTGAAACTGTGTTTTCTCTTCTTAAGCGCTTGCTGGGGCCTCAACAAGAAAACATCCACTTTGCAGCCACCATGCAGAAGCAGGACAGGAAGACTTATTTTAAAAGCATGCGTTCTATATTTGAAAGCAAACCAGCGCATGAGAAGAAAAAAAATCCTGATGCAGAGGGTGAAGGCACTGATCGACTCTGCAGAAGTTCTGCTTTCGATGAGTACCGAAAGTCTCCAGGAATATTTAGAAAGAGGGCGTGTTTTTGCACTTGGTTACACATTTAGCTCACAAGCGTGTGATGCTGGCCTCGAGGATATAATGAGACTTGCGTTTCAGCAGTGTTGGAGGGACTTGGTACAGGACAAGTGTGCAGAGGTCATCAGAGAAAAGTTGACTGAGGACTTTAACCACTGTGCCCTTCAGCTTTTTACCAAAAACACCGTGAACATCACAGAGCAATTTTTACAAATTGGGAAATGTGTGACATTTCAGACACTGAGATTCATCCTATAGCTGTCAGCGATCATGCTCCTGTATCTTTAACACTAATGCACAAGAATAATACTACGCCAAGTAAAAACTGGAGATTTAATATATCACTACTTAAAGATGAAGACTTTATTAAATACTTTAAAAAGGAATGGACTTCATATTTAGACTTTAATGACACTCCCGGAATATCTGCTTCTGTTCTATGGGAAGCAGGGAAAGCTGTGATGAGAGGTAAAATAATTTCTTTTTCATCACACAAAAAGAAAGAAGAAAACAAAAATATTCAGGAATTAGAAAAAAACATCAAATCACTAGAAGAAGCCTACGCGTCCCACCAAGATCAGGAAACATTGAACAAAATATGCAAAACAAAACTAGAATTAAATGAAACTATTAATAAAAAAAACACAATTCCTTATACAAAGACTTCGCTTGCAGAATTTTGAACACAGTAGCAAATCAGGTCGATTTCTAGCTAACCAGCTAAAAATAAATAAAGAAAAAACAACTATATGTGCTGCTAAAGATTTATCGGGGAACACAATATATGATCCTGGAAGAATAAACAACATTTTTAGGGATTTCTATGAAACTTTATACTCACCACAAATAAACCCATCTAAAAATGAAATTGATCTGTTTCTTGACAACGTAACTCTTCCAAAATTACTAGACAGTCAAGCAATGGAACTGGATTCGCCACTGACGCCAAGTGAACTCCAGGAAGCCCTGATAAGTATGCCCAATAATAAGGCTCCAGGTCCAGACGGCTTCCCTGCAGAATTCTACAAAGAATTCTGGACAATTTTGGCACCAGTATTCCACAGCATGTTGCAGGAAATCGAGGAAAAGGGCAGACTACCACCAAATATGAATTCTGCCAACATTAGTCTCCTGCTAAAACCAGGCAAAGATCCTTTATTTCCCTCAAGCTATCGTCCAATTTCTCTTTTAAATGTAGACCTTAAAATAATCTGCAAAGCTCTCTCAAAGAGATTAGAGAAAATGACCCCCCTCTTAATTCATCCTGACCAAACTGGTTTCATAAAAGGTCGGCACTCCTCAACAAACACTCGTAGATTACTTAATTTAATAGACTACTCATACGATAAAAACATCGAAGCCATAATATTATCTCTAGATGCAGAAAAAGCATTTGACAGAGTTAATTGGAAATTTTTATTCGCAACTTTACACAAATTTGGTTTTGGAAACTCTTTCATAAACTGGATAAGAATATTATACAATTCCCCAACAGCTCGTATCAGAACAAATGACCAGACATCCTCCAGCTTCTGTCTCCTGAGGGGCACCAGACAGGGATGCCCACTCTCCCCCTCACTTTTTGCAATTTTTATCGAACCTCTAGCAGCAGCATTTAGACAGGCTACAACAATTAAGGGCATAAAATGTAAGAACATAGAACATAAAATCAGTCTCTATGCGGATGATGTGTTGCTTTTTCTGCAAAACACACAAACCAACCTCTCTGAGGTAATTACTTTAATAAACTGGTTTTCAAGAGTTTCAGATTATTCAATTAACTGGCCAAAATCTACAGTTCTCCCCATTAACTGCTCCTTCCATAATTCTTCCTCTGCCCCACTGCAATCCGGAAATATTAAATATTTAGGTATTAATATCTCTCCTAAGCTTTCAGACTTAACTAAACTAAACCACATCCCACTTCTAAAGAAAGTAGAAGGCGATCTGACTAGATGGAAATCTTTACCCATATCACTCATGGGAAGGGTCGCCACTATAAAAATGATGATCTTGCCAAAAATAAATTACTTATTTTTGATGATCCCTAACAAACCATCACAAGATTGGTTCAGATCTCTGGATTCATATATTTCCAAATTCCTTTGGAAAGATAAACCCCCGCGTATTAGCTTAAAAACGCTACAAAGAACCAAGGATAGAGGAGGATTAGATCTGCCTAATTTTCACCAATACTTCTTAGCCAACAGGCTTCAGTTCATCTCAGAATGGTTAAAACATACCTTCTTAGTTGAGCCCTGGCTAGATGTTGAACAGGCACTATGCAAGGATCTAGAGATTTCAGACCTACCATTTATTAGCTCAAACATCAAAAGACATGAATGCTTTAAAAGTATCAACATCAGCTTTTCTCTAACAGCATGGTGGGAGTTTCTAAAAATAACGGAGTCTTCATTAATCCCATGCAAACGTACACCTATCTGGAATAACCCTGACATATTACAAAACAATAATATGATTAATTTCCCAGAATGGAGTTGTAAAGGAATTAAATACTTAGAACATATATTAGAGGGAACAGAATTTATTCCATTTGACAGACTAGTTGAACAATATGGGATCAACAAGACAAGGTTTTTAGAATATCAACAAATTAAATCCATAGTAAAAAAGAAATTTAACCTCAGTCAAGTTGAATTACAAACACCACTAAGTGCGGCACATTTTCTTACTCTTAAATCCCCCAAATTATTATCTAAAATATACAGAACACTTTCTAAATTAGATGAATCAATATCCCTTCCTACTGCAAAGTGGGAAGCAGATTTATCAGTCAACCTAGACCAAAACTTCTGGTCTCAGATTTGCTTAAAAACTTTTAAATTAATTAAAAATCCCAGTCTGCAATTAATACAATACAAAATACTTCATAGAGTGCACTATACAGGTCATCGGATGTTCAAGATGGGCTTTACATCTTCCAACAACTGCTCACACTGTCAAGGCAATACACCAGACAATTACATCCACGCTCTTTGGTTCTGTCCACCAGTGCAAAAGTTTTGGCGCGAGATATGTGAAGACTTATCAAAATGTCTGAAATGTAACATTCCAACCTCCCCCTTAGTGTGTTTGTTGGGCAGCTTAGATAATGTCACTTCAGAAAAGAATATAGCCCATATGATCTTCACTGCCCTATGCATAGCCAAGAAAACAGTCCTCATGAACTGGAAAAATAAAAATAATCTTAATTCTAACCAATATAGAAATTATCTATTAGATTACATTAGTCTTGACACAGCCTCTGCCACCACATTAGATCAATTGCTCTGGGCCCCTTTTATCAGCTCCATCACCTAGTGGGGGTGGGGGGTCATAGTTTGGTCCCGCCTTCACTGTTGTGATTGGTGAGGGGGTAGGGACAGGCTTAGGGCGTCGGGGGGTTCCCCGGAGGCATCTTCCTTGGGGGGCTCAACCCGGGGTAGCGGTCACGTCCGGTTGAGGGCTCTGTTGGCTCTCAGGTGACTGTTTCCTCGCGGCTGCGTGCAGCGGGGCTAGGGGAGGGTCTGTGCTGACGGACGTGGGTTACTGACCTGGCAACCTGGCTGCCCCTGGGTGGGTCCGGGATGGGCGTGAGGTTTTGGGGGCGCTCCGTCTCTGGGCTGGGGCCCGGGCCGGGCCTCGGGGGCTCGGGTCCTGGTTGGTGTGTTGCCGGGGTTGTGGGCGGGTGGGTGCATGGGGGCCCGGCCCTGGAGCAGGGTGCCGCCGGTGCATCGAGCCGCCTGGGGGGCTCTTCAACTGGTGGGGGGGATGGTCACATCTTGCAGGAGCTTTCTTCTCTCAGGAACTCTCTGCAGGAGGGGGAGATACAGGAGAGGTGGAGGAAGATCTCAGCCTGGGCGTTTACCGTCTTATGTAGTCTGGAAGATGTGTGGTTGGTGGGGTGGGTGCAGTTTTCTCTGTGGTGGGGTTGGGTGGACTGTCCAGGGCTCTGTGGAGCCGGGGGGCGCTACTGCACTGGGCCCCGGTCTGATGGGCCTGGGCCCCCCTTCCCTGGCGGGTCGCGGAGGGTGGGAGTGCCTACTGGGGTCAGCGGGGGAGCTGGCCCCAGGGAGGGGTTACCTGCCCCTCCCTTCCTTCCCTCCCCATCTCCAGCTGCCTCCCTCTTCCCGCTCCTCCACAACCACCCACACATGCAGGGCCTTGGAGTGGGGGTATGTCACCAGGGTGCAGAGGAGGCTACCCCCCCCTGTCCCCTTCTGGCTGCCTCTGCCTCAATTTTATCCCACAACTTAGACATTCACATTATTCACACTCTCATTACACATACATATAGGATCTTGGGGGTGGGCACAATCACGGAGTCCAAATCACCATCAGGGTGTATACCTCACCCCTGACGTCGTTGCCCACCTCTCAATTTTAAATACACTTAGTCATTGAGGGTTAGCAGGAGGGACTATGCGCTTACCTGCTGCTCCTTGGCAGGTAGCTCCATGCCCTCCTGGGTTTTAATTGCACCTTAGAACACATATGCATCAACACTACAATGAGCGGGTGGAGGGAGGTTTGGAGTCTTCTCCCACCCCCATTCTCTGCGGCCTGCTGGAGCGGGAGGGCTAGTAGGAGGAGTTGGCCGTCCGACTGCGGTCTGGGGTGTGGGGCCTCCCTGCTGCTGCGGAGTCGGGGTGGTCTGCCTCTCCCCACCGCAGGGAAAAGGGTAACACCACCTGGGTCTGGGTGCAATTCCCCCCTCCAGGGGCAAGGGTACCTAGACCCGGTTTGTAGAGTACGCTTGGGGAGTGTGATTGTGTGTACAGCGTCTCTTTATGTCTGTCTCCACGTTGGTTGAGTGTGGAGTGAGTGCATATGAGAGCATGAGGGTGGGAATGGATGTTTGTGTCTGTGTGTGCCTGTATGTCTGTGTCTATATGTCAGGTTGGGTATCAGACGCCACCTCTCTGGGGACACCTCAGGCCCTCCAAGGTTTGGAGGCCTATCTCCACCCACCACCACTTCCCCTGCCGGTGGCGGACTCCCTCAGGTGTCGGTGTGTTGGTGGTTCTTTGTGTCTGGGGGTGGGCGTCCGGGTGCACACCGGCTCACTCCTTGGCGGCCGCTTGTCGGGGCCTGGGGCCTGGGGCTCGCTCGGGCCCCTTTGGAGGTGGGGTGCCCCCGGCCTCTCGGCCTAGGGCTCGGTCACTCAGGCGCAGCTGGGGGCCGGCGGAGCTCACGGGCGCGTCACTGCAACTCCCCCTGACTTCTGCTCCGCGGCTGCTGGGCGAGCCCTCATCTGGGACTCTCCTCAGCTCTTACTGGGACAGTGGCGCGGCTGCCCCTCTGTTGGTCTTCCATGGTCTCTTGTGTTCTGGGGGCCTCTGGATGTCTGGAGTTTTGATCTCCTCCATACCCGCTTCACACCCTGGAGGACGGGGCTGTGGCCCCCCCCACACTCCCTAGCAGATCATTACATGGAGAAACCTTTGGAATGCAAGCATGCTGATCCACACAGGTATGCACACATGGGTATTCACAGACGCGGACTAAAGCTTTCTTGGCTGCTGCCTCAAAGCACACTGTGCGCTGTCTATCTTGCGTGCTGCACAATATCGTTTATTACTTAGTAAATACTGATATCTATGACTAGCTAGTTTATTGTGATGGTGCTTTGTTTTCTCTATTATTATGTTGCTCTTTGTTGTTTGCTGTCTCCTCTGTTTGTTTTTGTTTGTTTGTTTTTTTTTTCTTTTTTTCTCCATACAGGTGACCCAGGAGTTTTTTTTTTTTCTCTCTCTTCCCCCCCCTTCTCACCGTCTCTTCTCCCCTTTGGTTTTCTTTCTTTCTCTCCCCCTCTCTCTCTCATTCATTCCCCCTGTCCTATTTATTAAAAAAAAAAAAAAAAAAAAAAAAATGACAAAGGATGAACTGAAGCTCTGCCATCACGTAATGTCGCATACTGCTGTTTCTGATGTCATTTAAAAAAAAAAAAAAAAAAAAACAAATTGGGAAATTAAGAGGACTCAAAGGCTCCACGTGCTTTTGAGAAGAAGATGAAGTTATTGTAAGACACTGTCATTAGAAACAGAATGAATTCCACCACCTTTGCATACTGTTTGCATTATGTCAAAATGCTGTGTCTTTATTAGTGTCTTTGTCTACAATATGTCACAGATCATACTGGAGTGGAGTTTTTACATAGAAGCAGTAGCAATATCCTACATTTACAATGGTTGCCTCCATGCTTTTAGAAAGCAAATTGAAGTAATGCTAACATACTGTACAGTTAATCCTTTATACAGCTTATTGGTCAGTCCTTATATAGTAGATGGTAATCCGATGATGACGGTGATGATAATGATGTGGTTTGGCGCTAAACCTTTTAATTAAAGTCCAGTGGTTGCATGCCTGTGCATCTGTCAGCAGGGGGAGCTATGTGGCCGCCACATCACAATCATCACGTGCACTCTTCCTGCGCAGGTAGTTTATCATGTGTTGTAAGAGATGCCAATACTGACGTGTATTTTTCATACTTTGAATGGAAGAAAGTGATAAGGAGCTGTTATTATTGCACTGAGTAGTAGATCGTGTAGCGATCGGATAACTGGCACTGGGGAGTGGTGGATCCCATAAAGTAAGTTTAGGGGGGAATAGTCATTCAAAGGTTAGATGGGCTAATTACACAGTTGCCTTTTAACTGCAGATTCTTGTCAGCAGAAATACCGATCTGCCAATGACAAAACATACTGTTGTGCAGGATGGCCCACTGCCGTGGATCCCTGGGACACTCTATATAACCTGTTTTATATTTGCTTTACCTTCTATTGCAGTTTGAAAAGAGTATAACAGATCGCTCATTGTTTCAGTTTGCTGAATTTAACCTGCATAGAAACACTTAATAGTTTGCGTCTGCTGCAATCTTATTACATTACAACTGAACTACAAAAAAGTACTCATTTAATTAAACCTGCAAACCCTAAAAGGCACTGTACTTTCCCCTAAACAGCGTGCCAGTTTCTTTGGATGAATCCAAGGGAAGATTTTATCCCACACAGTTAAAAAAAAAAAAAAAAAATCAAAGCTTTAAGCACCATGAAGAAAAATGTGTGGAAAGTCTATTGTTGAATTGCCTTGATACAACCAGTGGAAAGTGATCAACTCTACTATATTTCTGGTTCTTTTATATACATGTATCTGAGCTGGCCTTTAAATACACTTTCTGTAAACCTGGTGGTGCAACTTTTTACATTAAGTTTAAAAATTGTGATTTTCTTTTTAAACATTTTTTGTGTATTTTAATGTTTTTCCTTTTTGGCAAAATATCCACAATCATATGCAAATTTAAAAAAAAAGTTAATTTAAAAAAAATGACTATACCGTAACTATTATTGTCATGTATTATGTTACAGTATTTATCTGTTGAGGAGGGTGACGAAAAGTTTTCTGTCGTGTTACTGAGTGAATCTAGTCACTGCTCTTCTTTCAGATTTCTATAACAAAGTCCATTCAAGTCCTTGTTTGCTCTGAGTTCACACACAGTGTGTGCAGCACTGTAAGGCCTCGTTTCTTCTGTAGTAGCTCCCAGATTTCTGTTCCTGCACTGACAACGCTGCACAGCGGGCAGGAAACAGATGGTCTGAACCCAGAGTCTGTCAGGAGACTTTAATAGGTATTCTGTGGTTAGGTAGGTTTTTGAGATGTTGGGTTGTAGGTTTTTTCTAAGCCAGGATTAGGCTGTTCCAGGGTTCAGCTTTGGAGCCAGAGGACCCGTTGTGCCCCCCAGGGGACATCTTCAGGGGAATGGGGCCTCCTTGAGTTGCCATGTAGGCTGGCAAAGCAGAAATCTGGAGAGATAATGGAGAAGGTGATGAGAAGTGGAATTTTTGCCATCTTTCTGTTCACTTCCCACTACCTCTGAGTGACACGTGGTTAGGGAGGCATTGATTTTTACACTAATGTCTACCAAAAATCTGAGTTTATCGTAAATTTCTTAATGTCCTTCGAGATTTCGCCATTGAGGTGTCTCACCTGTGCATGTGAGCTGTGATGTGTGTACAAGCTGTGATTTTCTGGCTCCGTCTTTATCTGGCGAGTCTCCTCTGCAGTGGTGGTAGTGGTGGAGGTGGTGGAGGCGCGGGGAGTGCTGCTGGGTGTAATCGGAGCCCCCTCATTGCCTGGTGTCCCTGCAGGGTACAGCACAGGTGAGGTTACAGGTGTTGTACACATGTGATCCATCCTTGATACATAAACCTGTATCACATTTGCACTGATAAATCTAAAAACGTTTATTTCTTCGGTTTGAAAGTACAAAGGACAACAGGTGACAGCAGAAAATTATCACTCTAATGTAGAACACAGGGGAGAAACGACATTTACGGCTCTGCTCCTGCTTGCTCTTAAATAGAAACACAAATATAATCAAGTGTGTTTTTGAAGCCCACCAGTTTGGGATTTATTGAGGTTCTTAGGTTTGCGTTTGCGGGTCTGGATCCCCTCTTTCTTCATAGCCAAAGGTCGAGGGACCTGTCGAGACACAAAGACAAAGAAAGAACCTTAAAGAAAACGCAGGTTGTATTAATATACATTAAACAATCAAAAAGGCTGGAAAACAGTTTTTAAGGAAAAGTTGATCACTGACTTGATGCAGTTTCTTAATGTCTTTTCATTTAGATGTTCTGCATTAATTTTTATTTTGCAAACCATCATATGTGCAAGTTTAAGACAAAGTTAGAGAGGCAAGGCTGAGATGGTTTGGACATGTGTAGAGGAGGGATAGTGGAGCTGCCAGGAAGACCACGGAAGAAGTGTGACAGAAGAAGATACAGGGATAGGTTGAGATGGATGCGACCCCTAAAGGGAGCACCCGAAAGAAGAAGAAGAGTGCAAGAGTTCTCCCATTGTTCTCTCTCTTACCCCGTGGAGTTTCATGTAGAGCCCACAGGCGTTGCAGACCGGCTCTCCCTCTGCGTTTCGTCGCCACAGGGTGGTGGTGGTGGTGTGACAGTTGGTGCAGGACAGGCCCACCCTCCTCGAGGCAGACTGCCACAGATAAAACATGTCGGTCGTCAGTGGAGTGACATTTAGCAAAGAGATGAAAGCATCTGTTTTACAGGACTTGCTAAAGGAGAAGATGAAATCGTGGGTGACCAACCAGCCGTCTCTGGGGTTTGATAAGAGGTCTGTTGATGCCGTTCATCTTATGGTACAGCCCGCAGGCGTTACACAGGTAGTGACCGGTACCGTCTCGCCTCCAGAGGGGGGTTGACATCGCTCCGCAGTTCACGCACTCTCGGCCCTCAGCGAAGTCATCAAACAAATCTGATAAGAGATGACAAATATAAGCCAAAAAGTTCTTTTTCTTGAGATGGGGCCACTGGTCATTTCTAACCTTTTGTAAGTAAAATACAAAATATGATCTGAAGTAACACTCAAATATTACTGGAACAGTTATGCTACAATACTTCTTAGAGAAATTAACCTCCAGCCGCTCTGATACCGCAAATATAAATCCATTGCTTTCCTTTTTTTTTTTTCTTTTTTTTTTTTTTTTTGGCTGATAAAAAAAAAAAATAATAATAATAATCCATTGCTTTCCTGTACATTCAGACCCTGACAGTGATCAAGCAGTACAGTGGCATTCATGCACCAGCAGGAGGTGCAGGCTGGATCCACTCAGGGGCCCACACAACCGCAACCTGGAGTCCTTCCTTAGCTCGCAACCCCCCGACCCCCACCCCCATGAGATAAAGGGTGGCTGGAAATAAAGATGGAATAGAGCTCAGTCCTGAAATGTCTATCATACCTCTTTCTCTTTTTCTTTTTCACTTAGCGGGACATCTGATAAATGTGATAAATGTAATCTTCACTCTCTCATCTGGCACATAACAAAGTGTCTCCCAAGAACCTCTTAACTATTTGGGATAGGAGACATCAATCTTTGGAATAGAGGTGAGAACACTACTAGTCCTTCTTCATATTTCAGCAATGCCACCACCAGCACGAGCTGTAATCTAAAATACGTGTCAGGTCTGAGAGCACCTTGATAAACAGCAGAAAATAGCAACGTATTAACTGTGGACGTCCCGTTCAAATCCTAATGTGTTTTAATCACACACACTTCGCTGTGCATAATTGCTCTTCTTCAGATAGCGTAAATCTGGCCCACATGTGTTCCTCCCTCGCCGCGCTGTGCAACCGGACAGGCAGTTGCACACATGCAGGCCTCCTCAAGGCTGAGAGCCAAACAGACACGACAGGGCGAGCTAACCTTGAGCGAGGCAGCAATTGTAGCCAACACAACGCAGCAACATGAGACAATACACAAAAGAAATATCTAAATGGAAGTTTTCATGCCCACTGTTTATATGTCAGCGTTTATCATAGTGCGGTTAAAAAACCCAGACACAAATGCTTTAGGAGGCCAGGAGTGAAAATAGAAATACAGAGTGTACATGGTGTCAGCTGTTACAAGGAAAAGGCTAAAGTCAGCAAGATAATGATTGTATCTGTAAACTTATTTTTAACATTAAAAGATTTAACTTTAATAGAATGAGTATTTTCTGAGTATTTTCTTGGGATTTTACACTTTTGCATTTTGGGAAACATAACCAGATTAATTAATCAGATTATCATTTAAGTCATAAATCTTTCTGAAATTTCAATGAAACTTCAATTAAGAAAAGTGATTTAACTCAACATGCTGGCCAACACAGCGTGATTAGCTACTATAAGAAACAATAATAATTATAATAATGTACTGCTGTAAATTAACAGTTCAATTTTCAGCAATGGCAAAATTTTAGGGTACATACTGTACTAAGTATTCCACTCAAGTTTTCTGATTTAAATTCTGATTTTAAAGTTTTTTTAAAAAGATTTTTTTTTAAATGTAAAAAAGGGGGGCCAGCATGCGAAATAGGACACATTGTTACACATTATCCAACAACACTGTTTAATTGGCCCCATGAGTGAAAGAATGAAAAGACTAAACATGCCTGAATGCATAATAATAAAATATTTGTATTAAAATATCACCTCTTTCAGGGTTTATTTTTGATACCTTATTTAAGCCTTCAATTTGTTCTTTTTTTTACCTTGCTGTTCTTGCTTTACCTAGTAAAATACATTTTATTATATTAATATTTTATTAACGCATATTAATTATTACAATTTAACCTGATTTTAGGGGTACTTTGTTAGATTTTACTTTAATAGAATTTTTGTATTTTTTTCCATGTTGTTCATACAAATTCCACCTAAACTGCTTTCATGACTTCCAGGAATTTATCAGAGTCATAACATAGATATTAGAATCTGAAATATCGATGAATTATGCTGTCCTTTAGTTGAAAAGTTATCCCCCCCAATCTAATTAAACTTGAGCAAAGGATTGTTCAATTTAAGCATAAATAAATCCATGCATTGTATCCCACACTTAATAAATGCCAATATTGTTGTTTTCTACAATCAATATATTTATGGTTTGCAATTTTAACACGACCATGATAGCTTTGCTCAAAAGACAAAACTAAAGTGAATTTAGTTGTTCCATTTGAAGATCAAAACTGATTTTAGTTTAGTGCCCTCACATCCATTCAAGCTAAATGTCACTGAGCATTTCTGTGCGTTGATTAATGAATGAATTCTGATTAGATTTTATTTCCTCTTTTCCATCTTTACGGAACAAATGAGGGAGTTTCCCTTTCCCCAGAACAATGTGCTTTCGGCACCCGGCTGAAAGCCTCTTAATTAAACACAGAGACTTGATTAAATTTATTGAGATTGCACAACAGTGAGGTGTTACTGTTACGCTTGTAAACCAAATCAGAGTGAACACAGGGGTCTTTGTGACGAGTGTGATTGTAATAAGATGAAGAGCTCCGTTTGGATCAATGCTGTTATCTCTCTTTTTTAGAGATAATTTGAGAGATGCTTTTTTTTTTCTCCATGAAACTTTTGAGGGTCGGGGGGTGGGGAGGGGGGATGTGGCAGATGGAAACTGTACATGATATTTAGAAATGAGGAAGTAATGAGCTGTTAATCAGCTGTGAATAATAACTGATGTGGTGAAGAATGAGCGATAACGACTGGTTACTTCTGAGGATACTGAACTGGAAAAGTGGCCAGTTGTGCACGTTTGAATTAAAAGATGTTGCCCACCATCGTTCTGCATAAGTTCAGAAACTTTAGATGTAGGGGGGGAAGACAGTTTAAACAAACACAGTGCTTATTGGTGATGCAGACTATGCAAAACGTGAGCCACACAAAATCTGACAGCCTAAGCAAAATGAATGTGTTGTGAAATCTCCGTCATCCATGGTTCAGAGTACACTGCAGGCTGCAGCTACAGGCCAAAATCACATCCAGTACATAAAGGTCAGATATTAGATTAATCTGTTCACCTTAAAGTGACTTCTAACATGTCTTTTTAAATAATAATTAAATTATATATATATATATATATTGATTGATGATATGTGACGCATGGATGAGATTCCCAGCAAGTAAAATCTGTCCTGATCCAAAAGGCCACAGTCAAACACAGCTCATAAACCGCAAATGGTGTTATCAACTCCACTTGTGTTAAATACTAATTTCAATCTTACCAATAATATTGCTCAGATTCATTCATAACTAATAGATAGCATGTTTCCTGTATGTTGTTTATGTTTAACTATTGTAAGTCTAACTTTGGGTGTTTGGATTGAGCCTGATGAGTGTTCATATATATATATATATATATATATGTGTGTGTGTGTGTGTGTGTGTGTGTGTGTGTGTGTGTGTGTGTGTGTGTGTGTGTGTGTGTGTGTGTGTGTGTGTGTGTATAGATAGATAGATAGATAGATAGATAGATAGATAGATAGATAGATAGATAGATACATACATACATACATACATACATACATACATACATACATACATACATACATAGATATATAGTTAGGTATAGATATATATAGGGATTTAGAGATGTGTGCCACACATTTAAAACGGCTTATAAAACGTATTATTAATTTTGTTGAATTATTATAGATATAAAACTGTGTGGATTTGCACTCAAATGCATCTCAATTTAGGTTGTGTGAAAATGTTCATTTGTGATCAGCATAAATGTAAAAACGTGAACTTTTAGAAGATTTTCCCGAAGTCTATATAATTTTATATCTTTATAAACTATCAGAAATTGTACGTTAAATGTGTAAATATGAGTAAAAACATATATTCTTGTTCATGGTGTTAATGTTTTAAAATTCAGTTACCCTTTCTTTAAAATCACAATCTGCCTCTTTACAACCGCGTAAAAGTAACAAAATGGAGCCAAAATTGATATTGACCATTAATAATTAATGCACGTTTTTATATTTTTTAGTTTCGCCGATTAACTCTTATTAATTCCAACTTTTAATCTCTAAATTAAACAAATAATTGTGTTCTCCCTTTTGTAATCCATTTCATTTGTGCGTTTTTCCTTCTTAAAATACTGAAACACTGTATTTGTGTAAAAGTGTATTTTATTTCCTCACCTATGTTGGGGTGTCTTGTTGTCCCAGGAGGAGCGCCAGTTTGGAGACCGTGGAGAACCGGACTGTCGAAGGGGGACGCCGGCCACGTTCCGCCCACGTTAGGGCTCATGTAGGCCGAATAAGGGCTGTGATACGACCCGCTCAGACCGCGAGCGCTGTAGTGATCCCTACCGTTAGCGGAGATGTTCAGCGGACTTGTGTAAGAAACTGCCGTCTCCCGGGCCGTGGCCACCCCGGAGGACAGAGGCGGGCTGGTGGAGAAAGTGAAGCGCGGAGACACCGGGGAGTGGTTGTATGAGGGCACCGAGTCTGCCCCCGGCTGTGCCCACGCAGAGTGGCTCGACGCCGGGCTGCTCTGCTGCGACGCACCGGGCGCCTGAAGGTAAGGAAGCGCAGGAATCATGGGTGTGACGACCCGGGTGGTGGGGACATAAACCGGAGAGGTGCCCGCCGAGGCGTTATGAAGAAATCCGGCCTCGTATGAAGAGGGTCCGTGGTTGCTTGTCATTATGCCCTGGTACATATCCTCACCTTGAAGCTGGACATCCGCGTCGGTAGAAGGTATGAAGGCTGTGTGGATGCGGTTACGCACGGAACTACTGCGTGTTACCGCAAAACATCTGGTTTAAAGCAGCTCGCGAAGCTGGCTTAAGTCAGGCTACTTGTTCAGATCTGATCAAGTCAAGCAAAACAGCGCAACACTCAGAGAAGTGAAAATAAACGCATTAGTGAACACACAAGAGAGGAGGAGGAGTGACAGACCCTGTGATCAAGATCCAGCTGTCATTATCTCTCTCGCTCTCTCTCTCTCTCTCTCTCTCTCTCTCTCTCTCTCTCTCTCTCTCTCTCTCTTTTTGCCAAAAACAAATCCAAACATTTTTTCTAATGACGTTTCCAAAACTGCACAGTATTTATTTCATGGATTCCAGATAGGCCTATCACATGGATTTGGCGAAGGCCGAGCACTTTTTGGGGGGGTCTATTTTCTTTCTGACCTATTATCTTTTGTTTAGAGGTGATTTTTTTTAAAATGTTGCTGTTTTTAAATGTTGCATTTTAATGTAATAAAAACATAAATATAAATAAAGACTTTCAAGTCTCCAAGGGAATTGGAGACTCGCTGCTTCACGTGGATCTTATTGGAGTCTAGCGGTTTCTTTTTCTGTCCTTATCGATTTTAAAACATCGCTATAAAATCATTTTTAGCGCTAGCACAAAATATCCAAATACTTTTTTTTATTAAATTAAAACCTGGCTGAACTCATTGAACGCCGATTTTTTAATTGCTGTTTTATTATTTATTTTTCGCTTATCTGAAATGAAGAATCGGGAATCTAAAGATCTAAACTTTGTGTTTCTTTTTTTTTAATGTTTTTTAAATCTATCAGATTTCAATTCTCGATTTTAGTCTTCTTTTTTGTTCTGTAATTATTCTGTGTGCTTTGACTTATATATTTTATAGGTTATTATTAAATATTTTTTACATCTGATAATTTCTCTCTCTCGCTCTCTATACAATAAAATAAAATAAAATAAAATAAAATAAAACTGGAGGCAGAGATATTGGTGTTATTGTTCTAATAATGTGTTATAATTACGATTAGCAACTTTCTTTCTGGTAATTCGAAGCGTCTTTTTTTTAAGGTTAATATCCGTTATTTACGACAGTTAAAAGTGCACATGCATCAGGCTATAACCTGTTGGAGGACGCATAGATGTACTTAGATGGATATTGCCTGTAAATAAATGAGCTGTGACCTGCAGGGGTCCCACGGGCCATTTATTCATTCGTGTTTTCGTCACAGCACTTCTCCACAGCCAGAAATGATTTTTCTTTTGTTGTGTGTTTTCATATTATTATTATTTTTGTTTTGACAAAATGAAGAATTGCGCTACTTTAGTCGGAAGTGTCCGGCGGCTGTTGTCCTCTCCAGGACAGATTTATACCTGTCATCAACACCAGTAAACCTAAACACACGAGGCCATTTCATTGTGCAGCCACTTCCCACTGACATCCCCTCACTGAATTATGTACTTCTACAGTGTGTGTGTGTGTGTGTGTGTGTGTGTGTGTGTGTGTGTGTGTGTGTGTGTGTGTGTGTGTGTGTGTGTGTTTGAAGAGACCAGGGATTCTGCTGTATGATGTGTAGTTTAAGCAATTATTAACTGTGGTTATTCATAATAATTCATGATGAATGAACCAATAAAACTATCTGTTTGGTATGCAAATCAGTGCTTATTCTTAGAATTAATTGGCCCCGCTGTAATGAATTGAAAATACCCTATTAATATTCATGAGAACACAATCGATCTATCAGTCTGTGCATAAAGCATGAATAATAACCTCTAACCTTCGTACTTTAGTATCGATTCCCCCCCCCCCCCCCCCCTTTTTTTTTTCTTGAACAAAGTCAAGGCAAACAGTGCAATATTGCCTGAGTGGAAACGGGCAACTGTCATCAATGTGTAACCATAGGCTGATAACAGAGCCACCAATTGCTGGCTAATAATATCTGGGCGTGGGTCTGTTAACCTGAGAAAGCATAAAGTAGCGGCAAAGTCGATTCATGAAAGAGACGCTTCGAGTTTTACAGCTCCAGTCACAGCGTGGAAGTTCGTTTTGTGACGCGAAATTTCTCCGTTCGCGTGTTTCGAGCAGGAGAAGAAGAAAGTGGAAAATTTCTGACGGTTGGTTGGCGGGGAAAAAAAACCCCCAAAAAATATGTTGGTGTCGTTCTTCTTTAAAGCTGCTTCCAGCCGCAGCATAATCAGGCAAAATGTGAGGTAAAAAGTTTAGAAAAATACCGAAAAAGTGGCGTTCATTCTTTTTCTGCTGTTATTGGAGAGTACAGTGTGTGTTTTGATTGGTGTGTTTGCATATGCCAAGCTGAAGCACTGACAGTGACAGAGGCCAGAGCTCGTGTAAACTGTGCGTGTGTGTGTTTATAACAATGATTCTGTGCAACCGTGTGTTTCCCAGTGTGTGTTCGCTGTCAGTGTGTATGAATGAAGAGGTGTTGGGTGAGGGACTAGATAGAGATGCTGGTATGTGTTGGACAGCAGCAGACTGTTGCTGAGGAAGGTGTGTGTGTGTGTGTGTGTGTGTGTGTGTGTGTGTGTGTGTGTGTGTGTGTGTGTGTGTGTGTGTGTGTCTGAACCAGGCACCAGGAAAAGTGTCCCCGTCTTGGCTGGGGCCACGACTCAATCATTCGGGGGTCGGTGACTTATTTTGGCCCTTCTTCCTCACACACACAAACACGCACACACACACAGACACACACACCGAGGGTATGGTAGACTTCTGGCTCCAGGAAGAACACTTCAAATGGAAAGGCAGGAAAACACAGGAGGAGGAACGATATGAGGCCAGTGAAACGCACACAGAGACGTCACTCAGCTCAAATTCTCGGTATTCCTCATGGACATTTTGGTTAGCAAAAAACGTCTTCTTCTTTTTGTTTGTCAGAAGGGCTTTCATCTGTTCAGCATCTGCTCCTGAAGACGTCAGCTGTTTGTCTTGTTTTATCTGATGCACAGTAATGAGATAACAATAATGATGACAGCGCAGATCAATAGAGGTTTAGGTCTACCTTTGCTGTCACTTGAGAAACCCTCATGTCGTCTCCAAAGTTTAAATTTAACAAGTGTCTCCAGGAAGAAAACAATTCAGAATTTTTTTTCCCCAGCGTTGGCTTTTTGAATGCAGTGTAGCCTGTAATTAATTGTGATCGGGACTCATCCTCACCAGCGGCGTTTTTGTTTGGACAGAAAATGTGGGAGGCATTATCCTTCTTTCTTTCTTTTGCCGATTATTTATGGGTATGGCTATGAATTTTTGTAACTGCAGAATCCTCCAAACCAAACAACCAAACTGACATGAAAGCTCCGCTCTCTCCAACGTCTTCCACCTCCTCCCACAGCTCATCATCTGCAAACAGAACATTTTTTATGATATTTGCGTAATTCAAATGTTTTTCATGTTTTGCGTTTTTGTGTATTATTCAAATTCATATCTGGGTATTGTCACATCGCTTGCTTTTGTTTCTACTTTCCGTTATGGTCATTGTCATGTGCATTGTAAAGCAAATCCCTTGCACTACTTGGCAGTGTAAACTTGGCAGTAAAACATATTCAGATTGATTCAATGTCACACTGAAAGATCAAAACTGGATTTTTGGAATATTTGTGGTGTTTTTACTGATGCCTCCAGTAGAATAAACTCACACATATGTGTCTAATGCCACATGCAAATCACAGTTTTAGTGAAAATGTTTCATTTCTTTAGTATGTTAAGCTTTGATGTGATAAAAACACACACAAACGCTCAGTCAACATTTTTCTTTCATATTTACTGCTTATTTTTATGAACGAGTGCAATTTCCTTGTGCAGTCATTCTTGTAAGTGTGTAAATGTCCAAGTGTGTGCGTTCAAGTGTTAATCTAAGGTGTCTGTGTTGTTCTTGTGGATTAAGTGTGTTTGCACAGGTAAGGTCAGAGAGTCACTCTGGGGAGACACAAGTTTTCCCAGCGGGACACCTGGGCTTCAGCAACGCAGTCGTTTCTCTCTCTCTCTCTCACACACACACACACACACACACACACACACACACACACACACACACATGCACATTCTCGCACCATCTATGAGGAGTGTGTTTTGGAATAAATTATTAACTCCTCGCAGGTTCTCATATGTGTGACAGACTCGAGTGCTGAATTGGACTCTTGATTCACGTAGCTTGAAGAGCAGCGCAAACACGTCGCACAACACTCAATTATGCATGATAAGAATTCAATTATCAAAACGCTCTTTTGTCCCAATGACTTCCACTGTTTGTAAAACTACTTCACCAGCAGAGGTTTGATCGTTGCTCTGATGCTTATGCACGTACTTGAAATTCTGCTCCTTGGGGTTATAGCCTGCTGTTGAAGCTATAGATCAATTCTGTAAGCAATCGCATCCAAAACAGACAGTTAACTTCTGTTAGCCATCACAAAAAACATAGTGGGGTGCCCTGTGTCACTGAGAGTGTGCATGCAAGCATTAGCAAGTGTATTTTTAGCAGTGAAGACCAAGGGATCCCAGGACCTCTCCCTGTGATAAGCAGTGGCCAAAGTCCGCTGGCTAGCAAAGGCCTAAAGAGCAAATAGGGAACACACACGCACACACACAATGTTTAATACACTCATACGTGGGGCTTAGTTGCAGTGTGATGTTGCAGGGAGAGGGAAAACCTGTTTGTTTGAATGCAAGGGGCAAGTTAGGGGCAAGAAGAAGGTTAGGTAAAGGTGAAGCGACATCATCAAAACAATGGCGTTGTTTTGGTGTTGATGAAGGGTTCGTGCAGAGTTCATGGAGAGATGGCTAAAGAGGTGTAAGGTGTGGGCAAAATGGCACTGAAAGAGGCTTGAGATCAAAACAAGAGGAGAAATATTCACAACATAAGCGGGCGAATTCTTTATCAGTGCCTAAAAACTGGCTGCGCCTGTCAGTCAAAGGCAGGCGTCCCCCAACCACCTCCCTCCACCCAATCTCTGGAAACACTGTAAGAGAAAATAAAAACACAATGAGGAAGCAAGAGGGAAAAAAGGTCCCTCAATCCAGAGGCTGTCATAGTGCATATTGCCTGATAACAGCAGGAATATTTCTGTTTGGACAAAGAGAGGAGGGGTGGCAGTGGTGGAGGAGGAGGAGAAAGGTTTAACAAATTGGGTAAGGCTGAGAAGGAAGAAAAAATGTTGAAAATAGATGGAGAAAGAGAGCGGGAATGTTGGAGAGGAGAAGGGAGATGCCACCAGACAGGAGGCGCACTGGAAAACAAAAGAGGCTCCACACTCTGCTCCGTCTTATCTGTCTGAGGGGCTTATCCACCGCTGGCTCTGTTAGTGTAACCCCATTCCCTCCCCTCCTTGCCGCTCATCCCTCCATCTCCAGCTTCAGCACCCCCCCTCCCTACAACTCTGTACTGCTAGCTGTGGACTCCGTTATCAGGTCAGGGCTGACGTCAGGGGGCCCGCTGGTGCTGGGGGGCCGGAGACGGAGGCTGATAGCGCGGCAGAGGCAGCCTCCACACAGCCTGTGGGAACCACGGACCCAGCCCACCTCGACCCAGTGGCCCCGCACGTCCGCCACAAAAACACACGGAGGTGAGGATGTACGGGTATTTCGCGAAAGCACACACATGCACACTTTTTATGAATTGTGGCATGTTTAGGAACCTGAGGAGAGTTTTTACACCACTACTGTAAAAACAGTCACATAGGACTATTTATTCTTCACAATGTAGTGTGGAGCATGGTTTAGATCTTTATATGGGCTTACCCATGAGAGTAGTGTTTCTAAACTCCTGGCAATGTCACTCTGCAACCCTTTTTAGAGCTTCTTTAAAATAAACCAAAGGATCTGATTGACAGTGGACAAAATAAAGTGTGCAAGTAGAACAGATTTGCTTTATGCATGTTTTCAAGCTCACTCTTAAGAAAACAGTTCCCCAAACACCCTCTCAGGCTGATAAAGCTGTATATGCAGATACAAGCTGCCATTTAAGTTCATGATGAAGCTGAGGTTACTTTTTGTGACATCTGTCGGCTCATGCATCTCCAGAAAAGACACCAGGCCTGCAGCTGCACTGCATTTGACAGATTCTCCTGTCGGGGTTGGTCTTAGTCCAGTAGACATGAATTCACTGGAGACGGGGATGCAAAAAAAGAAAGAAAAAAAAAATCAAGAAATTAATTTCCTCTGATTAGGTTAAGGAGGCACTTAGCCCAGAGTACTGAGATGGTTATTGTCTTGCCAAATCTTCAGAAGAGCTAAAGAGAAAAAGAGAAAAAGAGTGAGAATATGTGTGTGTTTGTGTTGCAGGTCCACAGGTGTGAGTTTAAAGTGTGGAGAGTTAGTGCAGCCTGGATGGCAAGTTTCACATCATTAGTTGCAGGTGCAGCACTCCCACAACATGCGCAAAAACACATATTCACACACACGCCCACACATCGCAAGTCATCTGAACCTTGCTCACCCAAAACCACGGCTGTACCTCTGCTCAGCTCTGATTTGACTCATTAATGAGCGACGGGATTCGGTTGAATCATCAATCTGCCATTACGCACATTTACGTGTATATACTTCCACATTTTCCTACGGGGTGTCACAGATGTTTTCGGAGATGGATCTGTCGGATGGGGAGTGGAGACATACTTATCAGTGTGTTGTCCTCGATAAGGCCGGGAAGATTTGTAATGGTTGCGGTCGGTCAGTCCTGGATGTGTGCATATGTTTGTGTGTGTGTGTGTGTGTGTCTCTCTCTCCTATTCTCTGACCTCTTCTTGGCCGAGTAAAGTAGGAGGAAGAAAAGAATGGCCTTGACAGTGTGAGAGGAGGGGTGAGATGTAGAATCAGAAGAACTAAGAAGAAGGAAAGCGTTGTTTCTCGCCTGCTTATTTCTTCTCCTCCACCCCTTGCTGTCATTTTCTCTCACTCTCTTTGTCGGACACCTACTCCCTAAATCTCACCAATGGCCTGCGTGCCCTTGTAAATAACTGTACAGTAAGACTAGAGAGAGAGTAGGGTTAGAAAAAAAAAGGGGGGGGGGGGGAAGAAAAGTGGTGAACTTAGGGTGCACTCTTACTGTAAAATGAAATGATGCATTAGGAAAAGAATAAGATAATATAACCTGGACTGTGTATTCAGTGCAAGTCGTTTTTTTATGGTTATAGTAATTTTTTTCATCATATCGTAAAGCATGCTATTAATATAGTTTGATGTAATTTGGAGGGTTTAAAAGTTTAGCTATCTTCCAGCAGAAATCACTGACGAAATCGGATCTAGTCTTTAACTTTTGAGGATATTTGTGTTATCATTTTTCCCCCAATTAACATCTCTGTCCCTCGTTAACAAGTGGTGCAGTGTGCCTTTGTCTGAGTTCTGCTTATCCAATTCAGGGTCGTAGAGGGAGCTGGAACCTATCCTAGCTGTCACTGGGCAAGATGCAAGTGGTGAACCCTGAACTAGCATCAGCTATATATAGCCATTGTAGCACAGCCTGCAGATGTGGTTGCACACACGCTTGCGCTAAAACACCAAGTAGGTGTGCAAGAGCAGTGAATGCTGCTGTGGGCAATTATTAACAGGAAAACACCACCACTACTCCCAGACAATTTTTGGCTATTTTCATCCTTTTCCTTGCAGATCACTTCAAGTTCTGGGATATTTTTAGACAATGGCGAGAGTCACTCCAAACTCTTCAGCTTGTGTTTCTTGAACTGCTTATAAGTTAGAGGTCTGCTTTGGATCAGTGCCCGCCGTTGTACAAGTCAGGGTCTTTTCAGTTTCTCTGTCTTAACTCAATGCTTGATATTTGTAGCCCAAACTTGCTTATGGGCTCTTTTATTTCCTTCTATCTGCGTTTTCTGTGCCTCTGGCTTCCTCAAAAAAAGATATTATCATCTGCTCCTTTTTCTTCAAAAGAAGAAAAACTATTTGCAACTGAAAGAAAGAAAGAAAAAAAGAGAGTGCTCAGTTTGAACTTAAACCTAAAGCACTTGTTCAAACAACTGAAGATACTACTTTCACATTTATGATTAGCCTCCAGATAAAGCTAAGCTGGCTTCTATGACTGTGCCATGTTCCAAAGTTTTGTGCACTAATGCTGCAGAGTGGACAACCACCACTCCACTCCTGCAGCTCCCGTGCACTTGTGAGGATTTTCAGCCCAGCAAATGTTCAGTTTTATTGAAAAGTTTGCTCTTCATAGATTCAGACTGTCAAGCTTTGGAAAACTGCATCCCTGGTTATCCATTAATATGTGTTAATAGCTTTTCCCTTCGTTTTAGGAGTTAGCAAACTTTATTTCAAATCGGCAGTAAGTTCTTAATGGAGCCCATGTTTGATAAGCTTTGCCACAAGACTCAGATAATTAAGCAGTCTGTCCTAAGGAGCTGATTTAGTTTGGCGCATACATAAATAACAAGACCACGGCCCACTGCAACTGACCCATACATGAAATTTTGATGTATTTCATGATATGAAGAGACAATTACTAATATGGCTCTGTGGCACCTTATGTGGTCTTCTGCTGTTGTAGCCCCTTTTCTTCAATATTCACTTTGTTGTGCGTTCAGAGAAGCTCATCTGCATATTCTGTAAACCCTCTGAGATGTTTTTGTGGAGAAAATCACAGTCGATCCACCAACAACCATGCCAAGTTCAAAATTATTAAATTCATCTTTCTATCCCATTCTGATGCTCAGTTTGAGCTTCAAATCGAAATCTAGCAAGTTGCTAGCTAAATATATGCGTTTAAACAGTTGTACCTAATGAAGTGGCCATATTTTGTGAAGTGATTCAGCTGTTAGACATGTTTGTTTGTTTTTTCCCCCCATAATTAGTTTTATCTATCCTGAGAAAAATTTACTTAAAGACTCCAGAAAAGGTTGACCGCTTAAAACCTCTGTGGGAAGCTTTTGGTAGCACAAAAGGTTTTTACAGTACACTGTATGTATGAAGTATTTGTATGGCAAGTTATCACCACCTGCACTCTCTCCACTGCAAACCTCTCTGGCCTTTGGGTGACATGATAAGCGCAGGCCTCATTAGCCTTTTTAACTGGTCCAGCACAGTTGCACTGGGCCGGTCTGTGGGCTGGCTACATGCCAGGCTAAAGTAAACTAACCCAGTGGAAACACTGTACAGGCTGACCAACAGATCACAGAGTGCAAAGACTCTATTTGATGGGAAATTAATCAGAATTTATGGTATAATTTTGGCAAAACTACTCCTTCAGTTTAAAAATCTCCTGTCTGACTATTCTTAGACTTGCTCTCTGTATAAAATTTACATCTTTAAAAAAAAAGTTACCCCAGGAATCCTTCTCTAAACACATCTACTCCCTCCATTTGACAGCTTGATGGCCTTATGCCCACAAAACTTTAACTGTCTCCTCAGTGTTAAATCATTTAAAAAACACTTATTCATTAGCTATTCAAGCAAATCTTTTTATTCCCAGACTGATGTGAAAAAGAGAGCAATTACAAAGTTTTTGCAATCTTTATGATTCACTGTGTTTGTCTTGTTTTTGTTGCCTACAAAGTATTTTTTTTATTTGCTTTTCTCATTAATGCTTGGAGTTTTACACTGATGCCTTGAGAGTGACTTGTCAAATGCAGCTTTTACTTTTTGGTCAGCGCGTTCTCAGGCCTGCATGTGTGAATTAGACGGTTTGTGCATGTGCGTCGAGGCGTCTATAGTTTTTGAGAAATCCATCAAAGCTTATCATTATAAGTAAACATGACAGAGTGGACAAAATGTCTTGTGCGCCGCCAGACCTGCTATCTAACCACAGGCCATATCTGCGATGATGGACTGATGTGGCGCTGGCTCGGACTAACCAGAGTCTGAGTGTGAGAGTGGGAGTGCATGTATGACATACACACACAGGAGAACACACACATCAAAAGGCTACGCATAGCTCATGTTACCTTATATCTTTTTTTGCCTCTCAAAGGAATATTACCTTTGCCGTACATGAAAACTTGACTTATCGCACAGTCACAAATGGGCAGACTTGGTCATAACTCATATAGGAATTTATAGCTGTTATTTATTGGCCGGTGTTTACTGGGGCTCATAGTTTTATACCTATAAGCTGAGCAGAGACAGCAATTTTTCTTCCAGATACTGATCGTTACTGTGCAGGACGAGCCTCTTTTTATGGCAGATGAGATCAGAGGAGAGTTAAGGAGATTTATTAGTAATGCTAGCTAATAGTCCATGATCTCTGCTCATTATTGTGGTTTCACTATGTGTTAGAACACAGACAGCTGCTCCCACAACTAACAGTATGTCAAGGAAGGTTATTAAAAATCCTAAATAATTTGTAAAATTCACAATTTCAGTTTTCAGAGCTTTTTTTGTTTGTTTTTTCATTTGCCCAAGGTAAGGTTCCTTGCATTTGTTTGCGTGTGTGCGCAAGTGCTGAGGTCAACCTGTGTGTTCCTCTAGTTGTTACAACACCACTGATAAGCAGAGTAAACAACCATGCACTGTTTGCTCCCCTGCCACGGTCACATGATCGAGAACTCTGATGATAGAGAGAGTGTGTATGTATGTGTGACTGGAAGGGGTAATATTCTGTTTTGCTCCCATCTTTCCTTAAAGTTTCAGGCACTGTCTGCACCGTATTAAAGGTGTAGCTCCTGTGCTGTCTGGATGGCTAGCTTTAAGAACCAAGACCCCAGCTTTGATAACCTTTCCCCTGCTGTTCAGTTCCCGGGTCGAAGGTCATGGCTGCAGAGCCTCAGCTGACTTGGCAGATTGACAGTAGGTGTAGTGGCACTGGATGGTATACAGTATAGTGCGGTTTTAAGCCATATCTCCATCACCCGCATTCTCCTCTTTGTCTTTGCTTACTGGACTTTGTTGGTGGCTAGTATGTGTGCAAGCAGAGGCTGCATGTGTGTGTTTGTCTGTGTGAGGGGTCATTAACCTCATAGTAGCCTATAGGTGGTCTTTCAATCACTCTGGACTGTCCTAGACCACCAAAGGAGTGGTGAGTGCCTCAATTACATCTAAACAACTTGCAATGACTCATACAATGTTATCATTATTATTTTAATTATAATATTTCAGCTCTATCAGTCTATAGATTACCCCGCCTAACACTGGCTTGTACCATTGATTATAAATCCATTACCAATGTGTTACCACTTCCTAGAGATACTTTTGTATTTTGACTTGGTTATTTGCTAAAGTCTATTAATTGTTGCAGTAAAACTTAAATTATCTTAAAGACTAATTGTAAAATAAGCAGTTTGTCTGTGTATCCTGCTGTGCTTAAACCTGAGCTTGTATAGCTAGCTGGAAGAATGAGTAATTATGCTAAGCTAAGCTGACAAGCCACATAGGTACTAGCTTCATAATTACAATTACAAACAGAATAATTTCATTTAAAAGGTGGCTTTAGTACTTTTTTAACCACTAGGCTGTTGGTAACATGTGTTTGCTACTGTTTGCTCGCCTTTAAATCAACATCCTCACTGCTAACAGGTCTGGCAAACATTAGCTTCAGTAATAATTTGGCTAGGTAACTTTTAAACTTAGCAGATAATGGGACAAAATATTAATTAATCTACATAAAATATATTTAAAAATTGCAATATAATAACTCAAAAATTTTTAAATTACATATCTCTAAATTTAGACTTAGACGTAACAGGAAATTCCAAGATACTCAGCCAAGAAGTCAGAATTTCAAGTTATGTACCTCGAAATAACTCAAAATTTAGAGTTACACATCCTGACATTTTATGTTGAAATTTCAGGTTGCATACCTTGAAATTAGAATTTAATAATGCAAATTTTTCAGTTGCACATTCCAAAATTTAAACTTACTCAGTAGAAACTAAGTTACATTTTTTAGATATGGATCTTAAATTTGTAACTTCTTCAGCTGTAACTGGATACTAAGTCAGTAACTGAAAGTTTTGAAATAGCTAACTCAAATTTTTGAATAAAGCAAAAACTGTCACATTCATGAGCTTTGTTTCAGCAGACTCTTGAAAGAAAAGTCATGATATCTTCCTCATTCTGAGCATTTTTTGTGTCAGCCTCATGTAAATCTGTCAAAGCTGTTAGCTGCTTGTATAGGGGACCCTAAATTATACTTACACAGCATTTTTTTTAGCTTCCTAACTAACAGCTAATTGGTTTATGGTACAACAATGTCAGCATTCTTACATCTTCCCATAAACTTCAAGATAAAAATTCACATTTTTTTTACACACTTAAGATCATTATATTACACGCCACACACATCTCCATCAGTTATCATTTGTGTGACATATCCTTTTCCCAGTGTTTAGGTTTTGTGTCTTCTTGATGCTATGCCGTACTTGACATTATCAGCGGCTGTAGTCTAAGCTAGAAGTGTGACGTCCAAGCAAAATGATTCAAAATCGCTCCAAGGCCTGCGCTGGTTCCGACCTTTGTGCCTACAACTGTTTGAAAAGATAGAAGCAAGATATTATCTTTGTTTTCTCTGACTTTGTAAAACAGTGCACAACAAATCTGTTTCATTTTAACCCCACACACATGAACCTTAACATATACCATGCCCTAACAATGTGCCCATCCTCAGAGATTGTGTATTTTTGTATGTATGTGTGTGTAACTTTAAAGTAATTTTAACTTTAAGAAAGCACACACTGTAATAATACCAAGCTGTTTGCTGACTCTGATGTAAGAGTACCGTAAAAATTCTAATATCAGAGGCTGAAATGAAACTACCTGTCTACTGTACAGATCTTATATGACTGTATGGACAGAATTAGACTTGTATTATAGCTCTGTCTGTGAAGCACATCTTGAAAACATTACTCTGTAAAGAGTCAAAAGTTTACTTCTGGACATCCTTGGCTTTTTTAGTGCTTAAAATTCTGACAGTATGCTTGTGAGTCTTCTTCCATTTTGCTTCCTTTCTCTCTTTTGATTCGACATCAGGAAAGAAAAAGAGAGAAAACAAGAGACATAGATGTTAATCCATCATTTAAAAAGTAGGAAAATTAAGAGAAAGATTCCAATCAGAAAGCCTCATTCATAGACAGTGTATACGCAGATGGTGGGCAATATTTTGAGCTGTACTATATCTGAGTCACAAGAAGCTTTTGATGGCCCTGCAAGGGGACGATGATACCCAGAGCCACAGGGTCCCTGCCAACACAAATCCTGCTCCCCTCCACCCCCCACAATCCTTTGCTTCTGAGAAGAGGAGGGGGTGGAAGTAGATGAGTGGGTTGATGAGAGGCTGAACAGGCCGGAGGAGGGACACACAGGCGCCATGGCGATCCCTAAGACAACTTATCTCGTCTCTCACAATGATAGCGCCTGTCAAAATAACTGCCAAGATACACAGCCAGGCAGGAACTGGTCAACTCACAGGCCGTCCAATCATGAGGGCCTTCTCGCTGGGGTCCCACCTTAGAGGGCTCTCTGGGACTACAAGCAAACGTTATCTCTGTCTCATTGCTCACTAATAACTCAGACAGGTTGGGTTTAACTTGGCAAAAGCTTTATTGTGGGAATGGCAGGAAACAAAGCAATTAAGTTTAAAACCAAATGTACGTTGAATCAAATACCAATATGTCTGAGAAATTAATATAGGTTGAAGACACCTTGAACATTGATAGTGACTTTGATGTAAAATGAAGACAAATTAAACCTTAGGGAAGACATTGTTTTAGTCTGTAAGAATTTTTATAATATGATACCATATAGCTGCCATTTTCCTACTTTTGAAGACTTGTGCCATTTATTGTGAAGTGTCGCCACCTAGTGGCACAGTTTCTAGTGGGTGGCAAAATAAAATGTACATCTCGTGCAATTACAGGCATTAGAGACGTCTGTGAAAGTATTTTTGCTCTAACAAGAGAAGGATCCCCTTTCCATGTATATTATAAAGAAAGATTACATTATCTGTGTAACCAATACACGAAACAAATTATACTGGAACGTTAAGTTTTCTTTAGAGAAAACGAAAAGTATCTGTTCCCTGACCGGGAATCGAACCCGGGCCGCGGCGGTGAGAGCGCCGAATCCTAACCACTAGACCACCAGGGAGAGATAGCAATGGCTGAAGGTCTGTACCTTTTGTCGTCAACACGGTATCATGATTCGAGGTAAAGTTATGATAATATACGGACAGACAACCTGGGCCCTGTGCTTCGTACGTCGCTTACTACATCCAAGATCAAATGAAACATCCAAGACCAAATCATCGCGCTAACTCTGAGCTCGCTATTCCGGTTCCCCGAACACGCCTGTTGTTGACGATTAGTATACCTGGATGAAGTAATGTGAGATCACTGGGTGGCCCAACAGGGGCTACGCATCGATAGTAGAAACATTGATCGGCAACCCTTTGATTGGTCGGCGAAAATGTCGAAGGAGCGCGCTCGGTATTTTTCGGCAGCAGAGCAAGAACTCTTGAGTGAGGGATTTCAGGAGTTTCAGAGTTTAATTAAAACGCAAGGGAACACTGCAAAGGCTGCAAAAGCAAGGAGAGAGGGCTGGCAGAAAGTTGCTGACAAATCAAACTCGTAAGTAATTTAATAATAATAATAATAATAACAATAATAATGGAGTGGATTTATATAGCGCTTTTCAAGGCACCCAAAGCGCTTTACAATGCCACTATTCATTCACTCTCACATTCACACACTGGTGGAGGCAGCTACGGTTGTAGCCACAGCTGCCCTGGGGCAGACTGACAGAAGCCAGGCTGCCATATTGCGCCATCGGCCCCTCTGGCCAACACCAGTAGGCGGTAGGGTAGATTTATCATATCACACCATATTATCCAATATTATATTACATTATATTATATTATAATATGTTATATTATATCCCCTTTCACATTAGAGCCACAACAGGACCCACTAGAACATGGGAACAAGTAAAAGTGAAATATTCTACAGAATGGTAATATTTATCACTTATATTGCTTGTCGTCTCTTGGAAAGAGACCCTGGAATACTCTGTTTGTTTGTTCATAACAGCAACCAAGAAAAGGGCAGAGCAAAAAAAAAAGACAGGTGGTGGTCCTGCACCCCCTCGTCAACAAGTTGGTTAAGTGAATAATACCCTCACGGGAAAATCGATATCTCTCTATGAGCACACTGTCGCGCTGAGCTAAAGGATCCTGTCTGTCCCGCAATATACGCTGAATTCTGAGGACTCTCCTTATCAATCTTGCACCTTCCGCAATGGGTTGCTCGCGTAAACGGACAGGATATGACTGCGACAGACTTCCCAAATCCACCTTCGCTTTTATAGCCGTGGTCTCTCATCTTGATTACACGAAGTAATTTACAATTACTACTCTGAAATATGAATTACATCTGTAATAATCACATACATGTAATAGAATGTTAATAGTACATTTCCCTTTTTTAGGGAATGACCTGTATGTATCTGTGTGAAATCAATAAAAGGATCAAGTGCTGCATTATCTTTAGTTACATTGATGTTATTTATTTATGGTGAAACAGTGGTGGAATATCGCTGTTGCTTTCGTATGAATGACGCGGACATACCTGCGTGGCCGCGATCTAATCCTGTTTACATAAAGTAAACCTGCTCCCCAGCAGGTTTACGCTTACGGCTCTGTTGCTATGACAGCAAGTCCCGGATGGGCTTCGGGGAACCGAACGATCCAGGATCACGCGAAATCGTCAACAATCTCATCCAGCTAACTCACTTAGCGCGGTACGAAGAACAGGCCCCTAGTCTCCAGCCTAGTTAAATATTGCTAACACAACTTACCAAGAGCCAATTGGAGGTGAGCTGTCTGTGCTATATGTATACATATATATTGTTTTTTATGTTTTCCACTGGTTGTATATTGTTTTCTTTTCTTTACTTTTGCACCTTTGTGGTCCAGCTACCCAATTTCGCTGTGCAAGAAACCGCACAATGACAATAAAAAGCTCCAAGTCTCTCTAAGTCTAAGCTTTACCGCGCACGCGACACAAGAGGGCGTTGTAAGTGGGAGGATGCATACAAGGTATGTGGGAAATTTTAGGTACCTGTTTTTATGTCAAATATAAGCGTTTCGAGGCGTCGTTGCAAATCCGTGCTTGGCGTGAGAGGTTTATCTGGATGCATGAACAGGTATGCGCTATTTTAAGAAAGCGAATTTGCTTAATGAACGACAAATATATTCTTATTCTCACCACCAGGTTGCTATTGTCTTGTAAACAAAGTGGCTAACTAGCATCGTTAGCATCAGCTGTCTTGTCAGCTGGAGCACCTTTCACTTCTCCCGCGTTTGTTTGTTTGGTTTAAGCACATCAGGGATATCTTTTCTCGTTGTTGCACTGTAAAAAGAGGCCGAAAGCCTCTTTTTACGGAACCATTTATGGAGGATTTCAAATCATGCAGGCTGCTAAAAACTGAGAATGTGGCTAAATGGGATCGTAACGTTGCTTCGGATTGAGCTTTCCCTCAGTGGTTAGCTTCTCACCTGTTATGTAACGCCTTTAGGCTACACGTGGATGAACTGCTATACGTAAACCCGCTAAACTGTGCTACATACTACAAATATTAGTTTCGCTTTTATTTAACTCCACGGCGTTGAAGCTAGCCGGTAACTTGATACAACCATAATGCTTTGACTCTTTACATCAGCTGCTGAGAATAGACTTTATATTAAGTAGTAAAACAACCGTTTACAGTGTTTCCGTTAACCAGATGCAGGTGTGATTGTGTTTTGTAGCCGAGCGCTCCATTTTCCACCCTCTTCGGGTTATTGTCAGCTGACTGAGCTGACATGCCTATTATGGGATGCTTTCATCGCCATCCACTTAAGCTGATGGGGCTTCGCGATCGGTTATTGGGCTCTTGCAGTGCACTGAGCGTTGCTGAATGAAGAGATTAATCCGGTTTCTTCTTCACTCTGCAGGACAAGAAAGACGTGTGAGAGGTGATCTTCCCAGCCTTGTGTCTCCGCGCTTGGATACACACACTGCGTACGGATGTAAGAAGGTGGTTGTTTGTATGGATGCACGTAAATACATGCACATTTAGCACCCTGGCCTGATGGAAAAGAGAGACAGGAAGCCTGGATATTTTGCCAGGTAAGGGACTCTAGTTTTTATGCAGCTGTCATCTTAAGATTTGCATTTATTTTTTACCTCCTAAAATCGGCCTCTCATTTGTTGTGAATCACCATGTTTGGTGCTCAATGAGTTGATGTAATTATGTAATGTTTTTTTGCTGAACAATAATGATTTACCCATAGTTAATCACTACAAAGAAGCACACCCATCCCTTTGTGTTTAAAGGCTCAGGGAACAGAAGCTATGAAAATCTTTACGCGAGAATGATAGGTTGAAGGTGTTGGAAACTTTCAAATCTGTGAAAAATCTTAATGAGAAAATAGTTTCTTTAATCCCCTCTTTGTGCATTTAATGTAACTTAACTAATCTTTATTTTTCCTCTTTGTTTTATTGTCGAGGTTGTCTTTTGGAAGGCATGTGATCGTGAGATGTCCCTTCACACACTGAATAAACTAGTGCCACGGTCTACTCTGTGGCCTGGGTTTAAAGCTGTGGCTTAGCATGGTTGATTGATTGTAGACACCTGTGCCCTTGCTGGAGTAATGAACCTTGCTCAGCTGGTATGTACTGTGCTGTGAAGAAGGCACAAGCTGGTGCTCTTGGAAATTTTTAATGGTTCAGTTCAGTCATAGAAATCCAATAAAGATAATGTAACTCTGATTTCCAGCTGCACGGTTTTTATTCTAAGATTCTCCCAGGGTAGCTCTGCATGATTCATATGTCAATATAACCCTTATTTATCTCATACTGGGCTTTGGTGCAGTTACTACTTTCTTTGAGACCACCCTCCTTTAAAGCCGGCTTTTGCATGATTGGAAAGTTTGAGAAGCAGCTGCTCATAGCCAGAAAGGCACCCCAGAGGTGATCATGTTAGGGTATTGTATGTGTTCCTTGATATCGCAGAGTACCTGAGTCAAACAATATTTTTAAAAAATAAATGTTTTTTTGCTATGATGCACTCCTCCAACCCAGCCGTCTCTCTAACATGATGCCATCTATCACTACAAATCACTGTGCTCCTCTATTTCAGTGTAAACACAGCAATGAAAGGCATTTTAATTATGTTGTGGAGTTAGCTATACAAGCTATCATGTGATGCTGCTTTTTTTTTCTTTTTTTTCTTGTGAGGATAAACTAGTGGTTCTCAAACTTTACAAGGATATAAGTTGATCTGAAGCAGCTACTGATTTATTTCTTTTAGAATTTATTTATTATTTAATATAAATGGCAGTCGTGCATCACACGTGGGGCCGTGGCCTGCTGACGCAGTGTCAACTTTAGTAACAGATTTTTGACACCGTGTGAAACATGATATGAGGAAATGTGTGGAAAGAGGCTTACCGCAGTTGCGGTGTATAAAGTGACAAGAAATCTGCAGGTTGTCAACTAGGGCTGCCACGATTTGTCGACTATCAAAATCGTCGACGACTGATTTAATAGTCGACGTGTCGTTTGAAGCTTTGTAAGATCGCAAAAGACGCAGGAATAATAGCAGGATTTAAGAGTGTAATAACGGACTGAAACAGAAGATGGCAGCACAGCATGTACAAGGATGCCAGCTGCCGTTAAACCCCGAAGAAGAAGAAGCAGCTGTGTCCCAGAATTCATAGCGCGGCCCAGCTTAGTTTCCAACAATGGCGGTAGCTAGTTAGTTTTAATATTACTCTTATTATTCTTTCTGGGTCACAAAATAAACGTTTAACATATTTTCAGGCGAGAATGTAGCTGTGTAAACCTCAAATATCGGCTCAGTTTATCAGGACACCACATATTTTCAAAAGCGCTCCGACGTTTTCGGAGACGTCTGTTACCCACTAGCTCGATAGCTAGCCGGGGGCTAGGTCACTAGCGCCGTGAGAACACCGGACTCCCGGCAAATTGTTTTCAAACCCACCGCCATCTTTCGCGACTCAGGTTAAATATATATGAGTCACTTAGATAAATTAAAAATGTTATTGTTTGGCTTTTTTTTTAGTATTTTATTTGTTCCTGAGTAAATCGGTTTGGCTGAGATTAAAGTTATAGTTTTTACACAGCTGAATAAACGTCAAGCAGACAGCTGATTATCAGAAGTGTGAGATGCTGGAGAATATACTCCGGTGTCCTGTTATATTTTAGATAGCAAGGAGTTTATTAAACTTCACCGAAACAATCTGCAAATTTCATTAAAATTGAATAAACTATCATCTTGTCTTTATTTTTAGTTAGCACCTTAAAAGCTTAAAGCTGTAAGCTAATGATAGTTATATAAGAGCAGATGCTGCTGGTGCAATAAGCTGTAGTTTTATGTCCAGTGGATGATGATCTGATTAGTCGACTAATCGCATAAATAATCGGTGACTAGTCGACTATCAAAATAATCGTTTGTGGCAGCCCTATTGTCAACACCTGCTTTCGCGGATGTCGGAACAAATGAGGTGTGTCATCGAACTGCATGGCTGATTTAAGATGGGTAAACATTATTTTGGGGGTGTACTGCTTGTGCACTGAGGCTCACTTGCTGCTGGAAAACCCTCGCTGCACAATACTGCTCTTATTCTGCCTTGTCTAACCTGTTCTACAAAACAGTCTTATCATAGTGTAGAAAAAATATAAACCTTGTTTTTTCTTTTCTTTTTTAAAAACCCTTACAAACATGTAAACTAATGCATATGGAAGGTAAAACAATTAAATGCTTCTGTCATTGGATATACAGTAAAATATAAAAACTGTTTAATCTTGTGTATATGAGGTCATGCTTTATAGCTTAGTGAGCTTAATTCCTTCTTATGGCTCACGTTACTCACTAAGACTACACAGACAGTCTAGTGCGATCCAGCCATTTGTCATGTCTGTATTTCTTTTTCTTTTTCCCCCCATATGATTAGGTTATGTTGGAAATATTATATTATGGAGAAAAATGACTGTCATCACAATCCAGGCAGCCTCTAATTATTAGGTAGACAGCATATTAGATGTTAATGGGGGTTGCAGGCTTCAAACTGCTCATGCAGAGACACTGTGCAGTAGCACTGGTGCCTGTTTGTACAGAAAGTAGAACAAAAATAAGCGTTATCATCTAACACAGCCACTCCTGTAATGCGTATCTCTTCGGCTGCTTTGTGCCACCTCGCTTCCTGACAAATAGAGCAAAGGTCAATGTGAGGTGCACAGGGACAGTATTAACCAGCCACGGTACAAATGTCAGATTGGAAATGAAGATCAGTAAATTAAAATGCTGGTGGAATGGAACGTAAATCCAGGCCTGCCTTCATAATGTGGCACTTCACAGTTTTGTTTCCAAGCAATCCAAAATAAATTGAATTGAGGCATTATGAGGATATGAAGGTGGGAGAACTTTAATATCTGCAAAAGTTCCATCAAAGGTATTATTAGTCTTGTTAAATATCACAAGGTCTGGTATAGATATATGAAAGAATATGGCACAACTGTGCATAAATAGTCACACAAAGAGGCTCATATCAACTTATGTTACTAAAGTAACTGTTACTTTATTCTTACCAGTCAGACTTTAATTGCTTTTTGAGAAAATCCACACACTGATGACCATGTTTTCCTTTACACTATAAACTGCTTTGTGGCTTTTTTCTTTTTTTTTTTTTTAAAAAAAGGTGGTGTATTTGCACTAGTAGTTTTTCCTCATGCATCTTTGTTTCAGACTGTCTCACTTGAAGCATTTTAATTTGCATTAACCTATACAAAAAGTGTTATGAAGTTTGATCAATAGAAGGAGGCCTTCTGCTGTCTGGAAGGTTTCATTGCTGCTCTGGATACAAAACAAAATAATTCCTGAATGCCCTAAAAAAAAAGTAGAGCAGAGCAGAGCTCAAGGTTTTCAACAAGCTAACATATAGACTGGCTGTGTCCACACTGGGCCAGATCCATAGACTGAAGCCGTATTTGCCGCATGTTTAAGGGATATGAAAATTAATATTATTAGTAATTGTGTGTCTGTGTTATGCAAGGGCTGTTGTTGTTGTTCATGCCCTCTTTCATGTGTTTGAGTGAGCCGGATTGGAGTCTTTGCTGTGCCAATTCTGGCCCTCGGGCTTTATGTTTCACATTGCTGCTTTAAATCATTTAGCATTTGTTTGGATGTTCATTATCTTCATTGCTTATACTATACAATAAACCATAATTTGTCCATTCTCATTAATAACTTTAAAACATCCTGGGGTCTGTTTTGTGTTTAATTTTCTTTTTATTATGGTAGGAAGCAGTCACTGTTTAGAAACTCAAGAGGGAGATAAGAAGGGTTAAAGAGGAGATGAAGATGATGTAAAGATGAAGGCTGTGATGGAGAGCACTGAGAAATGCCCCTGAGTGAAACAGATGGCGTGCTGTTGAGAAATGCATCAGCAGATTCTTGAGTCCGCGAGCAAATGTGCGCCTGAGCTCTGTCTGGCTGCTGACTTATCGACCCAATCCTTCCTTTCCATTAAAGCACTTGAACACTTAAGTCGAGCCTTTTGCTTTTTCTCGTTTGCCCAGATTGTGCAGAGCAGCCTAACCACTCTCCCTCAATGCTTGTGACGAATCAGTTTGGTGCTGTCTTTTCTTAAAGTACTTAAGCTCTCAGCACGCCTCTGAGAGCCAGCATAATCCTTAAGTGTACAGCTAACCTGTGATTTCACTGCACTGCAGTGGCCCCCTGTAATGCACCCCAACACAATCTGGAGGCGGTGTACTTGATTCCCTTCCCTATTAATGATTAAAGAGGGAGAAAAGGCAGCGTCACAAAACAGCTGAAGCAGCAAAGTAAATGGAGAGAAAAGTTGCTGCTCATTATTAAAAACTTATTGCAGCACCTCTGACAGAAGGAATTAACAGTTAAAGTCTGCTGCATTGTCGATGCTAGAAAAGAAGTGTGGGCTCCCTGGTCATTACACATTATTCTGGAGCTATTCTAGATTATTCAGTAAACCTGATATCTGAAGCAGAAGTTCTGAAGGGTTTAATTTATTATTTCCTCTGCAAGCTAGCAGAATACTTTAAGTTATGGACATGGTTTTAACTGTAGGATTTAAATTCACCATGTTTCTACTTGATCTACCCCCCGGGGCATCTCATCAGGCTGAAGAGGCGGAAACAGCTCAGGGGGAGCCAATCGGAGAAGACTGTGAATGAACAGAATCCGGAAATCATCTCCTGTCCCGACATTCCAAATGACAGTGACGCCAACAAAAAGGCAGAGCTACAGAGAGCGACAGGAAAGCCAGGTAAGATGGTGACAACACACATTTCAAAGTTGCTTCTCTGAATGTTGGAATATACCCTAAATCTAAGTGGCTGCTTTTCCTGTTGAAAATGGTGGATGGTCATGTCAAACAAGGCAAACATTTCAAATGAGAAGGTCATTGTATACGCAAGTAATCCATGTAACGCAAAAGCTCTAAAGAGGCATCCTTAATATCGGCATCTTGTGAACGCAGAAGCCTCACCCACCTGCTGGCCAAATCCTGGCCAATCAGATGAAAGTTGGCTTAAAGGGAGAAGAGTTAATAGTTTCGGAATATGAATGGGCTCAGATGGCACCGATACAGTAAAAGATGAGGAGTCCACGAATACAAATATGGAGTTGGAACATAGCATTTTAGTTACCCTCTGATAACATAAAGACTGAATAATTTAGCATAAAGACTGTGCAGGCTGTGTGCACATCTCTGCTTGGGTTAGTTCTGTTTGGGAGAATAAGATTGCTGATCTTAAGCCCTTTACGCACTGAACACGTACAATCTGTGAATATTTCATGCGTTAAAAATATTTTTCGGACTCTCTTGCAGCTGTTCATGAGGGCCACGTCATTTCGGTGGAGGAATTTGCAGCGCTTTTTGTTTTGTTTTTTTAAACCAAGCACAAATTATACCAAACAGATCTGACCAGACAGATGCACCTGACAGCAAGTGCACTCATGGCTCAAAACACACACAGAGAATGATTATACAGTGATATGGAAATGATAAAATAATACTGTTTTACCTCAGGCACACAGCTAGACTCTGCTTCAGGTCAGTCGGCTCTCTGAAATGATTTCTCTGCCTCCTCAGATATGTTCCCAACTCTGCCAGCAAGACTCAAACTGCCCCACTGACATCCTGAAATATGTACGAAAGCAGCCGTGACACTGCTTTAACTCAGCTGTGCCCTGCCATGACAATTAGATAAACCCAAAATTTCAGTTTCTTCCCTTTCTTTAGAGACATTAGGACCAGCTCATCGTGGCTTGATGTCAACTCGATTGATTTTATTTATATTTTTCTACGGTGCAAACGCAACATGTTCATTGTGTATGTGCATCACACTACAAGTGCAAATCTGAAAAATTCGTAATTTTGTGTGGGTTTTTGGGTTTGTTTGTTTTTTGCAATGCACTTGGTATATAATGGCCTTTCTCAGTAATGTTTATCATCTAATGCCCTTCATCAGAATCGGTGTAAATTTATTTATAAGCGCATTTAAAAACAACACAGGTTGACCTTAGTGCTGTACAAACAGGAAAAAAGAAAAAAAAACATGTTGTGTGACTTGTCAATCAGATTTGTGGAAGTCTGTAAAACAAATGGTAGCCCTTTGGCTGACAGAAGGCTTTGTGGCACAGATGTGATCTTTTGAGGGTAAAGAATTGAAAATGCAAATAAAACTAACCTTGCATGTCAGCTTTACAGTTGAATAACAAAATCTTATACGGAGGAAGTTAAACTTTCCCTTGCTTTTACTAATCATAATTTGAATTGCATTTTTCCAGCAGCTTTCCGAACTTATTTTTAAAAAAAGATTTATTTATTTTTAACTAGAGTTGTTTTACACTTGCAATATACACTGATTAATATCTGAGGATCCTCTGTGGTAAAACAACCTCAGCAGTTTTAAACGGGAAGTTGCATAACCTTTATCCTGTTCTAGTATACCGTTAAAGATGATATTCAGTACTCTGTATTCACAATGTCATTTAGTACTAAGATTTGACGCTACTCTTGGAAAAATGTCATTATTGATCAACAATATTGTGCCACCCATCATTTCTTTATATTTTGCTGGGTAATCTTAAGGTCCAGGCTCTCAGGAGGCCAGTCCATGACTGACTGTGATCCATTGTATGATTTAATTTTCAGGTATGCTTTTACTGCAATAAAAGTGTGTTTAGGATCAGTATCACACTGAAAAAGATTTTAAACCCAAAATTTTAAATTTATAAGTCGTTCTGTAAGACCTGTCACTGATTTTCAGTCGGGTACAGAAACGACCCTTGCACCGAGGCTCTGATGAGGCTTCAGTAAACAGTAGATGTATCAACTGTAGATTCAAGTAAAGAAATAGAACCAAATTGTTTTTGCAACAGGCTGTTAGAAACAGAGTGCCTAAGATAAAATTTAAAACTGGTTCTTTAATTTGTCTTCTATGTGTAGGCACAACAATGGTTCATTCCATGAGTTAGGTGTCGTTTTATGCTTAAATAATCCAAAGATCATTGCCAAGTTTAAAAGATTAAAAAAATCCTCTCAAATTGGTCAAGTGCAAGGACAGGAGTGAAAACGAATAGAAAAAGCAAGAAGTATCTGAAGAAAAACTGAAAGACCTTCAGAAAGCCTGAAAAAACTATTGTTCAAGCCCACTGAAAAGATTATGAGGTCTGGCTGTTTGGAAGCAATATTGAAAGAGGGGTGATTTAAGGCTGTCTTTCCCCCCCCTAAATTTAATGGGCATCAAACTTTTTGCATGGTCGAGGTAAGCTTCTTATTAAATTATTATTGAGTCATTAAAATGACTCAGTTGAATTGTCATTGGTGTGGCTTTTAAAATATGCCAGTCAAAAAGTTGCGGTTGTTAATATTATTTTAACCAAATAAAACAATATTTAATAAGTGTGTACACTACAGATTTTATTACAAGACATCCTGTGGGCCAACATTGTCTTGTGTAGAAACCCATTATGACCTGCAAAACAAAAAGTGACCATTGCAACCATTATGGGCAGTGCGTGTCATGCTAGCATGTTTTGCTGGGTTTCTTTGGCTGTGAAAGAGCAGTGATAACTCCTGTCACAAGTTCAGTGGGTCAGCCAGCTGTAAAAAGCCATTTCTATTATAATACATAGTGCAAATGTGGTATTCTTTAGTGTAAAGGGCAAGAAATACACACAAACAAACTGTTAAGTCCCATTGACTAAAAGTCCTGCACAGTATAATATCAGTCACAGCCTGGTACAGGCTCAGTGAATAAAGTGATAGCGGCCTTTTCTTTGATGCTCTGTACAGTAAAAAGAAGCAGACGCAGCTGGAGTCTGGCCAGCTAATGCTTACTCATGCCCTCTGTATCCATGGCGGGGGCGGCAGTATAATGAGGCAGTCAGGGAGTGGAGCACTAATAGCCTGTGCTTTCCCGGCAGGAAGAAACTGCTGACTGTGGACCTTCTCTGCTACAAGGGTCAGATTATGTGTGTGTGTATATACAATAACCACTTCTGTGTTTGTAGTGTTTTGAGGCTGGATAATGATAGGAGATGAGCAGCTGGTACTGAATCACAGTCAGACAACTAAAGGCTTTTTAGAGGGTCCTCCCCCCCCCCCCATTTTCTTTTCTTTTTTTTTTCCTTTTTCTAACCCCAACCCCTGAAACATTGCTTTTTTTCTTTATTAACACAATTAACCCATTTATAAGACCTATATAACCCATTTATATAGCTCTTATAAGAAGTTTTTTCCTAATCATACTGTTATTTTACAGTCGTCCTTAGTCTACAGTCCTCTTTCTGTTCTGTTCTGTCAGATGATGGCTGTAAAGTTACCAACAAGGCAAAAATGGAAAAGACAAGGCCGCCGGGGACAGTGGAGTTCGTTGTGAGTAACATCATTTTTTTTGTTGTTGTTGTTGTTGTTGTTGTTTTTTTTTTTTCCTTTTAAGTAAGGTGCTGTAGACTTGCAAGGGAAGAGATAGAAAATTTGAGCTGTTTGCATTTAAAATGTCTCACATTTTTACAGAGGAGATGATTTGTGTTACAGGTGGGACGTGATGATTCCCTCAACAGCATCGCACTCAAGTTCAACATCACCCCAAATAAACTGGTCCAGCTGAACAAGCTGTTTTCTCGCAGTGTCTACCCCGGGCAGGTGAGAAAGCTGTGACACTAAGCATCAGCTGGATAATGTGTTAGAGCGGGTTTTCCACTAATTTCCACAAAGGAACACTTTGAAAACGCATATCTTGAAAGGGGTAGGGCGGCGATATCGGCTACACTGATGTGGACTAGGAATGAAAAGAATCTTCATCGTTTGATGGAAATGAAAATGATCACTGAAGGTTAAAAGCAAATATAGAAGTTTAGCCCATTTATTATGTCATGCTGCTTTTTTCCCCTGTTCATTACTGATCATCTAACTATTGGTTATCTGTTATTACTACAGAAACTGTTTGTCCCTGATGTGACTCAGTCAGAAACTGAACTCAAATCTCCGACTTCCTCTGATCCCATCGCTAAAAACGTGTCAGAGAAGTCATCACAAGTAAGTCAAATAACATTCATTATATTACTTGGAGTACTGTGATCATACACAGGACTTCGGCATGAACCAAAAAAGCTAATTTAGCCTCTATCATGTGACATACCATACACCCCGAGATAAGTATTCCAAATTATAGAACCTTTACCCGTATTGTGGCCATTCAAGGACAAAAAGATTGTTAAAGGGTATTTGAAGGTTTTGGTAGCATGTGCTTAAAATGCACTGTAAGATGTGTATTTAGAACTACATTTGCTTAAATTAGTTATACTTGAGGTAATTCTTGAATTACAGTCTTGTGCATAAGTCTTGAGCTGCTCCACTTTATATTTTGCTTCCAAGAAGTCAGTGTAACCCTGTTTACCCTTAATTAATAACAGTAAAGACAATATCACTGGGTCGGCAGTAGTGCGAGGTGTAAAAATCAGCAATGAAAAGCAACACCATAGTAAACTTTGCACAAGAATGCGTATTTGTATTTGCAGTACATCTGTCATACAGCAATTTATAATACAGACTTTCTTAATAAGAAAGTCCTTTCTAAAGTCTTTCAAGTTATCAAGAAGTTTTCAAGCTGCTTTTTTTTTTCCAAGCTGCTTTTTCACCCTATTGCAGTTCAGACACTTATACCTGACCATTCAGATGAATGTTTTTGTTTTTGCTTTTTTAAGCCTCTTAACTCTGCGACCTGTACATCATTCAAGCATAAAAAGGCACCTACCTCAAGTGCTTAACCAGTGTTGTCTACACACAAGAGAACTTAGCAAAGTTATATCTTTAGGCACTTTGTTACTAGCAGTCTAGTGCAAAAACATGTAATTTGTTCTGATTTCCTTGGTTGAATCAGTTTTAAAGGTATAAAGATAGTAACTTTGTAACAACAAGGTGACTCCCAAAGAGCTGTTAGCAGAAAGCTTACCATATCTCAGCATGGTGTGCAGTGTGAGATTTGAGGAAAAATGGACAAGTGGAGGACAAAAAGTGACAGGCCTAAAACACTATCAACAGCAGATGAAGGGAAGTCAATAATTTTGGGGGGCAGAGTTATTGAGGAGTGGTAGAAGACCAGCAGCAGCTTCTGGTCCAAGTTATGTTTCCTCAGGACATGGAAGTGCAGTCTTTACCAAGACGTTGGTGTTGTGGGTCCAGGTGAGGTTGGTGGAGATGTGAGTGCCCAGAAAACCTTGAGAAACCTGAAGGCAAAGACAGATCCCACCTATACTTCATTATGAATTCTTTTGTCTTAAGGACGCTCAGCTTCACATTATTTTCTAAACACCAGCGGGACAAGTTCTCTATCTCCGCCCTGTATCTCTGATCTCTGATCTCCTTTAGGGATCAGCCCAACGTCATTGGCATGCTTGACAATGAGGTTGGTTGGGTGGATTGATGTGCAGTCTGATGTGTACTGGGCGTAAAGTAGGAGGCTGAGAACACAGCCCTGCAGGGATCCAGTGCTGAGTAACATTTGGGGGTCTGGTCACCTAGTCAGACTGATTTGAGGCCGGTTGGTGAAAAAAGGTGGTCACACCAAATATTGACTCATTAGAATTGTACAAACTGTGTTATTATTTTATTATTAACCTTTATTTTACCAGGAAAAGTCCCATTGAGATTAAAAACCTCTTTTCCAAGGGAGTCCTGGCCAAGAGGCGACAACATGTTAAAATTACAAAGTTACATACATGATTATAAGTAACAATTACATTTTAAAAAACATTTTTCTCTGGCTCTCTCAATTTGGACTTAAAAGCATTTAATGAAATAAGATCTGCTATCTTCCAGTCTTTTTGCATCATGTTCCATGTAAAAGGGGCAGCATAAGAAAAAGCCCTCTTTCCCAGTTCAGTTCTGGCAAATGGAACATTGAGCAGAAGAAGATCGCTTGAACGCAGGCTATAAGAAACAGTACTCCTCCATGTGAGCAGATCGCAAATATAGGTGGGCATTTGTCCAAGCAGGGCCTTGTAAATAAAGATGCACCAGTGATCAAACCTCCTGGAGGACAACGAAGGCCATCCCACTCGAGCATACAGATCACAACAATGGGTCAAAGCCCTACAGTTTGTAATAAACCGTAAAGAGGCATGATATACTGAGTCAATCTTATGAAGACACTAGGCGGAAGCATTCATGTACAGCAGATCACCATAATCTAAAACAGATAAAAATGTGGCATTTACAAGACGCTTTTTTGTCTCAAAAGAAAAGCAAAATTTGTTTCAAAAGAAAAATCCTAATTTTAGTTTGAGTTTTTTCACAAGATTGTCTATGTGAGATTTAAAGGTCAGAGAATCATCAATTAAAAAGCCAAGATATTTATACGTATGCACCACTTCTATGAGGTTTCCCTCAAGAGTGGACACCAAAGGGACAGTTTGAGGAAATCTCTTCATGTTTGAAAACAACATTAGCTTTGTCTTTTCAGCATTAAGAACCAATTTCAGCTCCAGAAGTGTGTGCTGAACCACATCAAAAGCTTTCTGCAAAGATTCTATTGCCTTTTCAAGGTTTGAGCCAAAGGAATAAATAACTGTGTCATCAGCATAAAAATGCATACTAGCATTTGACACATTTTGTCCCAAATCATTTATATACATGATGAACAACAGAGGTCCTAAAATTGAACCCTGTGGCACCCCAGTGTGAATATTCAAAAGTTCTGAGCACAGATTTTCACATTTAATGCATTGAGTCCTGTCACTCAAATAGTTAGTGAACCAGGAGACAACATGTCTAGACAGCCCCAAAGAAAGAAGCCTATGCTTCAAAATGACGTGATCCACAGTGTCGAAAGCTTTTGACAGGTCGATAAAGAGAGAAGCGCAGTGCTGTTTTTTATCCAGAGCAACAAGTATGTCATTTATCACTTTTGTGGCAGCCGTAACAGCACTATGCTGTTTTCTAAACCCAGATTGCATTTTTGAGAGAACTTCATTAGAGTACAAGAACTCTTTTAATTGCTCACTGACGAGAGACTCAAGGACTTTTGCCAAGACACACAAGTTTGATATTGGCCTGTAATTAGTCAGAATGGCTGGGTTGCCTCCTTTTAATATTGGCGTAACAAAAGCAGACTTCCAAACAAGTGGAATTTCTTTAGTTTGGATTGAAAGATTAAAAAGGATCATAAGAGGTTGTGCAATGTAATCAGCTGCTATTTTCAGAAAATAGGGCTCTATTAAGTCTGGCCCTGGGGGTTTCCTGTGATCTAAGGCTTTAAGAGCTTTATGCACTTCCTGGACAGAAAAAGGAGAAAAATCAAAAAGCTCCCCAAAATATGTTTGGGGTTCTGTACAGGGAGTCATGGGGGCTGATCCAACAGAGTTAAATAAAAAACCAGTAGCTACGAAGTGCTTGTTAAAGCTATTTAAGACCTCAGTTCTGTCATAAACTGGGACAGAATCTTTTAAAATGAATTTTGGAAGAGCCTGTGATATTTTATTTATAGATAAGGACTTAATTACTTTCCAAAATTTCTGAGGGTTATTGAGGTTTTCTGTAGTAACAGATAAATAGTATTCTGACTTAGCCTTCTTGATAAGTGTCGTGCATTTGTTTCTTAATTTCCTAAAGTCTAACCAGTCAGTCAGGGAATCATTGTTCCTAGCTTTTGCCCATGCCACATTGCGCTGATGGATGGACTCTGATAATTCCGATGAAAACCAAGGGTTCTCCCGTCCCTTGACCCTAAATTTTCTGGCAGGTGCATGCTTATTTAAAATCTTCATAAAAATTCCTTTAAAATAAGCCCAAGCCAGATGGATGTCTGGTATCAGACTCAAATTCAAAGATTGTGTTCTTGACTTATGTACAGTATATCCTTATGTTTGTACCTTTGAAACAAGCCGTACTAAATAAAAGCACAACATTAATCTCTCTGATCTCTGCCTTTCAACATCTTTCAGTATGGCGTTCCAAACTGTAGGTCAGCAACGGCCCTTCGCCGCGAGCTCTCCCCAAGCTCTGAGGACGAGAGTCCATTAACGGTCAAATTCATAAAAATGAGCTGCAAGTACTTCACTGATGGCATGGTAAGAAGGAAAATTCATACTGGGTTAACAAGCAGAAATGTCCAAACTGGTGAATTATTGCATCTCATGTATGAAGTTAGACTTATTTTAATTTTTTATAATTCCACACTGGGGGAAATTTCCTTGTTACAGCAGCACAAGGAACAGTAAAAAAAGGGGAATTAAAGATGTAGTAGAAAACAATGGTGTACAAAACAAGACAAAATACTACACTATATACAGATGGTTACTATATAAAGTAAAATGCAATTGGAAACATCAATATTTAGTTTTGTCTTTGATCAAATTGTCACCATCTTGCTGCCTCTTTGTGCATTTTGATTTTTCCAGGGTGTTGTTGGAGGCGTGTTAATTGTGACGCCCAACAACATCATGTTTGATCCGCACAAGTCGGACCCCCTGGTGATCGAGCACGGCTGTGAGGAATACGGCCTCATCTGCCCAATGGGGGAGGTCGTCTCTGTAGCGCTGTACGACGACGTGTCGCGCATGAAGCTCAAGGACGCTCTGCCATCGTAAGACCTCTCTCCGTGTCACTTGCCACATTTCCTCCTTCGCTAACCGTTCCTCTCAACTCGATTCTTATTCCTCCTTTTTTGTTCCTCCTTCCCGTTTCTGTTTTATGAGAAATAAACTGCAAACTAAGATATTACGAGCCCTTCAAGCTTTTCAACGTGTTTCCTAACATGCTCCTGAGATTGTCATCTTAGCTTTGTTTCACTCTTTCCTCCATAGCTGTTAATCAAAACTCTCTCCAGTGCAAGATCAGACTTTTTACTTTCCCATTTTCACCTTTTTTGTTCTGTTTAAGCTTTAAGTTGCTGTTTCACATCACATTTACTACTTTTAAGTTGTATACCACATTAATTTCTGTTGGGCATTTTTCTTTTTTCTTTTGTTTTCCCATTTCTTTTTTTTTTCTTTTTTTTTTTTTTCCCCCCGCAATTCTGTTTGTTTGTTTGTTTGTTTTTTTCCTCATTCTTAATTGCGGTGTGTGTGGTGCCACACCGTGAACTCACAGAGACCTACCCCAGGATCTGTGTCCTGTGTACAGGCCCGGAGAGTGGGAACAGCTGCCATCAGAGCAGGAACTAAACCCCTTCAGTCGCTATGAAGCTCTGAATCCCAAACAACCAATAGTTCTGGATGACATTGAATCAACCCTTTCTGAAACTGGTAGGATATGAAGTTTGTGTTTGTGGTCCACTTGTGGTTGCTTTTTTGTCTGCTTTTATGGTTAACACAAGCTACTTTTCGTTAGCTAGCCCATTAATGAAAGGCAGCTTGCGAATCTTGAAATCCAAACCTGAGACCAAATATTAATTTATTTTCAACGATGCTCAGTTGACATTAAAAGGCTCAAAGTGTGGGGGGAAAAAAATACAAAATTCCCCACACCACCAGCATCATCCTAAACTGTTGACACAAGGCAGGATGGATTCACGGTATCGTATTGATTACACCAAATTCTGACCCTGCCATGCAAAAGAAATTGGGATTGGAAAAATGTTGCCTGGTCTGATTAGTCTCCAGTCTTTTGCTGAGCTTGTTTGTCTCTTTTTAGCTGACAGGAGTAGCACCAGGTGTGGTCTTCTGCTGCTGTAGCTCCTGACTTCAAAGATGCGTGGCCATTCTCCTCAAGACATTTTCATTTTCACCCAGAGAACCGCTGCTCATTGGATACTTTCTTTTTTCATTTGCCGTAAACCCAAGAGAGTGTCTATATGTCTATGTGAACTGAGCCTCTACCATGTGATTGCTTTTTTTTTAGATATTTTCTAATCAAGAAATTAAGGATTTTACTACCCGTACTGCTTTACTAATGTTGAAGTATAAGGAGGGGGGTTGTAGTTGGGGCATTTGACACTGATTTCTGACATATGCTAAATTTAATCAAAACCTGTTTTGATAACAGTGAGTACAGTGGGCGAACAGACAGAGAAGTCTCCATCAGATGAAGGCTTTACCGAGCTGGAGCCAACTGTCAACGGGAGCACAGACGAGGCAGAGGGGACATCCTGCAGAACACTCGACAGACACCAACATGAACTCCTAGGACAGAGTCCAGGCCAGGGAGACCATAAGAACCAAACTCAAGGGAAGCTGGATGATGAGGAAGACGAAGGTGTTGCTCAGAACACCACCATCGAGGATGGAGAGTCGATACAGTCCTCCTCAGAGGCTGAAAAACAGGGTGACTTGCATAATAAACCTACAAACCAGATGGTAACTGAAACCAAAGACGCAAACTGTGAAGGAACTGAAAAGCTGCTAAACGGTGTTGATGATAAAATAACAAGTGCACCAGTGGACCAAATCAGGAGGCAAAGTCTGAAGCAGGCTTCAGAGGTTGATGAGACGTCTGGCCCAGACAGACCAGCAGAGGAGGACGAACTCAGTGAGGAGGAGAGGCAGAAGAAAACCTATGAGTTGGAGATGAAATCCTGGCTACTGAAGAGAATGCAAGCTCCAATAGAAGGTACAAGATTTCAGACTTCGATGGGACTAAAATAAAGTTTCAGCATGAAATAGCTAAACTCTTTATTTTCTCCATACCTTGCAGACATGCTTTTCTCATCAGAGGAGAAGAGCAAAAACCCACCAATGTTCCTCTGCTTCAAAGTTGGGAAGCCAATGCGGAAGTCCTTTGCCACCTGCATGACCTCTAGCCCCGCCCACTCATTCGGGGGCCGGGAAAAGCAGCCAGAATATTGGTTTGCTGTGCCACAGGAAAGGTATATTTAAATGTTTTATATAATCCTAGTGCCAGTTAAATGCTGCAAAAATAACTGTGATGTAAGCTGTGTTGAAGGGGCATTGGTTTACTAATGGTATATTTGCGGCTACACTAGTCGGCAGTCTCCTGATTTTGTGTGTGTGTGTGTCTGCGGTAGGGTGGACGATCTGTATGCCTTCTTCGTTCAGTGGTCCCCAGACGTGTACGGGAAGGAGGCTCGAGAGCAGGGCTTCGTTGTGGTGGAGAAGGATGAGCTGGACATGATTGATAATTTCTTCAGCGACCCTGCATCTTGCAGCTGGGAGGTATGCTCGGGCCTCCAGCTCACCTCACCTCATCTATTTTCTTTTTCAAGCTAACACTACAGTGGTGTTTTGCCTTTTTCAGCATTTTAAAAGCACCTTTGTCTTGCAATCATTTCTGTTCTGTTTGTGTACTTGTGCGCTAGATTATCACCCTTGATGAGGCTAAACGTAGGCAGAGTTTTGGCAGTATCGATGTAGACTTCTCTATGGATGCACTCCCCATGCTCATTGATACAAGTGATCTGCTGCAGGATACACACATTGAGAAGGTAATCTTCAAATATCCAGACATGCGGCTGCTTTCTGAACACTTTAACATCTCACTTGGTGAAAGGAATTTAAGGAAATTCAGTTTTTCAGGGCTAATGGTGTGTACGTTTCCCCAGCTGGCCTGTCGTTTGCCTGCCCGTGTGCAGGGCTATCCATGGAGACTGGCCTACAGCACAGAGAAACATGGGACCAGTCTGAAGACTCTGTATAGGAACCTTGCAGATGTTGACAGTCCTGTGCTGCTGGCCATCAAAGACATGGATAACCAGGTAGACATAGTCATCATAGATGTGAAGTGTTTAAATAACTGTGAGCTTTAGGAACGTGACATCAGCATTAGGTGAACAGAATATGAGACATCGGGAGGTGAGTAACTTCAGATGGTTTGACTCCTAAGCACAGTGTTGTTGGCTTGTGTTTTATTGCCTGTATAGATTCATATCTGTTAACCCTCAAGCTGACAGTGACAGTCACATCATCTTAGCGTTTTAAAACCAAACCAGTGGACACTGCATACTCATATGGTTTAGAGCTACTGAGTCTATAAAGTCAGCAGAAGAGTGTTTGATGAGGTCATAGTTTTCACTTCCACTTCATTTTGAAACAAGGGGCCCCCTGCTGGCCAATATAAAGAGTGCAGTTTTAAGGCATTACTGCATCACTCTGTTACTTTCCAGACTTTGCCTATCTTCTTATATGGTTTAACACTTTACGCAGGCCACCTGGAGTTATTTTATAACTTTGGGTGTAAAATTGCAAAATAATTCTCATCTTTCAGGAACCATTTGAATTTTCTCTTTTGCCCAAAATGCTTGAGGAGTTATAATAATGAGAAGCACACATGGGAAAAATCTAGGCGGAGCTGGTTTTTCTGTCTGCATTCAGACCGCAGTACCTTGTGAATGATTTGTGCTATTGCGATGCACCAAATTTCTCCATGAAGCTCGTCTGCTCTGCTTTTCGAAGCGTTTGATTTTTGTGGGTTAAGACTAATTTCAAATGTACTAATTTGATTTATGCTATGGCCTGAGAGAGTGGAATCTGTGTGATTATTAGTCGTAAGGAAACTTGATTTCAAATCTAATCTGACTCTCGTCACAGATCTTTGGGGCATTTTCAACTCATCCTTTCAGAGTGAGCGAGCACTGCTATGGCACAGGAGAGACCTTCCTCTACAGCTTCTGTCCTGAAATCAAGGTTTGCGTCCAATCAGTTCACAAGCTCACTCTGGTTAGTTCACCCTTAATCACTAAAAAGATCTCAGTAGCGACTGTGCTGCTTTGCTACTTGCTTTCAGGTGTACCGCTGGACAGGGGAGAATTCCTACTTTGTGAAAGGCAATACCGATTCACTGCAGATGGGAGGAGGAGGGTATGTACAGCTACCTTAGTTTCAATTCAAGCATCAAGTTGTCTCAATAATCTAAATCCTTGGGACAGAAGAGTAGAGACAGTAGAGGGTTTGATAGTTGTCAGTAATCAGCACTGCCTTCCTCTGCAGTGGTCAGCTGGGTCTGTGGCTGGACGCCGAGCTGTACCGAGGGACCACCACCAAATGTGCCACCTTTAACAACCAGCCACTGTCCTCCCAGCAGGACTTTAACATCCACAGTCTGGAGGTCTGGACCTTCGAGTAAACCCATCTTCTCAAACTACATTCACTCTCCCTAAAACCTTTAACATCACCCATTTCTATTATGCACCACTTGGAGGCAAACCTAGCTACCCACAAATGACGCTAAATGTTATGTGAATGAAGTTCAGAAGCCCCTCGTGGAGCCATGTTGACCGCCGGCCGCGCTGTGTCTTCTGTAGCCTGTTTTTGAAGTGAGTGTATTCAGCAGGTAGGCTGGCGAGTTTGTCTGGGTCACCGTCCGTTCAGAGGTGAAGATGTAAGAAAATGTTTTTTGCTCTTGGTTCATTGGCTGCCTTAGACATCAGACAAAGCCTCCAGCTTCCCCCAGCATGCAGACTGCCTTACCACCATAAGCTTGTGAGGAGAGATTGAAGGTGAGGATAGCTGCTTTTTGTCTTTTTCTCTTTGTTTGTTTTGACCCATGTTGCTGTGAGGGCTAAAGAAGCCAATCTGCTGACGATACTATTGAGGTGATCCCTATAAGAGCTGATTTTTAAGTCTGCGTGAAAGAAAAAGGAGTCCGACAATACCACGTGTCTATTTGTTAATAAATAATTGTTAATATAATTTGTATTTTGGGGAATGTACAGATGTGTGTACTGAAAATACTTAGTGGCTTTTTTTTTTTGCTTTTTTTTTTCAAATGTTCAAATCACTCGCCATCAAATTCAGTTTGGCTGGAATTGTTTACAGTGAAAGAGTTCACTTTCTGTGAAGGACATCTTGTGAACGCCGTCTTTATCTTTTTATTTTGAGTTTGTTCATGTGAAATGAGTGAATTCCTCACAACTGCGCACAATGTTGGCATTCCCTGTGTCCAGTCCAAAAACCGCTGACGGAGCCAGGAAACACTTGCAGTGACCAAATATGTTCTGTTTAATTAAATAATTTCATATTTGTCGTGCGCTCGTCTTATTTTATAAATATATTTTTGCATTCTGCTTTTACAAAGAATGTTTGCTTTATTTTTCCTTTTTTTTTTCTCTCTCCCTCTCTCTCTCTCTCTGTTGACTTTTGCCAGTATTGAATTCCTGCCTCTAAATGAGTAATGTAGACTCTTATTTGTGGTCTGTGTTGTTCAGAGACTTGCAGCCTGTAGAAGTTTAACATGATGTCACTTTGCACTGCAGGATAAATTGATGGCCCGTGCTGTGTTGTACCCTGAAGCTTTTCTACAATGTAAAATTGTTACTGAATGTCACTACAGGAGGGAGTCCAGCCTCCTTAAAAAGGGATGGGAAAGGGATACACTTTTTTTTTTTCAATGCACATTGATATGCCACTAACTAAACAATCAGATCTACTAACACAGGGTGAAAATGTCCATTTGCGCCCTCTGTATCTGACACAGGCTTGTAGTGCATGAATATGCAATACTGCAAACATCTGACACCACTGACAACGATCCCTGCCGTACTAGTCACTATAACGCTGGTTAGCACTTCATGTTGAATTGAGCTTGGTTGTCGTCGGCTGTTCAGTGTTGTAGCTGTGAAGTATTATTTCTTGTGAATCCAAAACTGCTGTGTTCTGTGATATCATGATCTATTTATTGTGTTGTCACTGCAACTACATTTAAAATTAAATGTTAAATATATACAAATAAAATATTGGCAGTGTGTGGTTTATATCTTCCACCTCTTCAACAATCAGTGATTATTAAAGAAGATGAAACACTTGGAGCTTTTCAAGCTTGTGTCATGTTTTAGACTCATTCTCATCCTAATCACACACTATGTATTAAAACACAATATTAACCATAATTGTTTTAGTCGTACCTTTTTGGATTGCAGTTTAAGAATTCTCAATTATTTTGGTAGGTCAGAAGCAGCTTTTTTGGAAGTCAGTCATAATTTACATTGTGTTAAACATTCTTTAAGAATTGTGAATATTAAAATAAAATTATGTTGAAATATAGTCCCGATCAAAAGTTTAAGACCACCTGAAAATTGCAAAAAATCCTATTTTGCATGGTTGGATGGATAATAACACTGCTTCACTGCAGCAACATCAGGTAATCTCCATATACGGATTCCTGGCTTTAAGTTTTTGATCTACTGCAGAATATTTTTAAGGGTGTTATCTACTATAAAAAACCATGCCAGCAAAATCTCCAAGTTTTTCTGTTTTATCCTGTTACTTTGACACAAAGGCATCTGCTGTGATGCTTACACATCTGATAAAGTGGCAGCTTAATTTTTTTTATACACAGCCTACAAACTCAGTACAAACTAACTGCAGAGAAATAGTCAAATAATTTTGAATTAAATATTCTTAATTTACAAGGCTTAGAGGGTTCTTTCGACAGGACATATCCTAGATAAATGGACAAAATTATAATATTTCTGACTGACTCAAAATGGAACAAAATCGAATCGGGACCTTGTGAATCAGCTGCAGAAATCAGTGACGATAGTAGTGCCTGCCCGACTGCCTTCATTTCCACAATGTTTATTAGGAGGGCAGAGTTCTCAGAAAAGCATTGAGTAACCTCTCTGCACGTCATAGAAGATCTTCGGAAAGTGTTCAGGAAACGCAACAGAGAGACCGTCCTCAGGCAACATGGAGGACACAGCGACCAACTGGTCAAACTCAGATGTAAATAATGTTGAAACGTGTATTTTCTGTTTAATAGCGAACAAAAAAGACGAAAACTCAAAGATAATAAAAGAGGTGAGATGCTTTTTTTTTTTTTTATCCCATATAGAGCGATACAGGTGTTATAGGAGGAAACTGTACCCGGAAGTTGCGGATCCGAGGTTTTGATATACTATTAAACACACACATAGTTAGTTGGAGATTTTAGCACTTGACGGCAGATGAAGTTTAAAGCGTATGGCAAATCAGCTATTTAATAGAAGAAACAGACTACAGCAGGGAAACCGCGGGGGCGGCATTTCACGACGAGAGCTGTTTTGCAACTCTGAGCCAAAACAAATAAAACTGTATGAAACAGGGCATTTAGAGCAGTCTGAGCTCTTTTGGCTGTTTGTAATGTGAGCACCCACCAGCCCAGACAGGTAAAAACCTGTCATGTGACAGAAAATAAAGAAAAGCACAACAGGTCCACTCTAAAGTGTGTAAATCTAAAAATGCACTTTGTTTAAATCCAGATGCTTTAACACCTGCAAATCACCAAAACGTTAAAGGGTCCCTGCGCAGGCACAGGTCCATGCATGACTTCTTATTTGGTTGAGGACTGGTTACATCTTAAGTAATGATAATACATTTATTATTTATATGCACCTTTCAAGACACTCGCGGACCCCTTACAATGCCGAGGCAAAGAGAGTAGCCAAGCATCAAAAGATTTTAAGGCTGGTTTTAAGTGGTGGGTTTCTCTTCATCTATGTGCAGCTAAATTAATAGTTCAAAGTCTCCGCACACCTGAATGAGTGACAGGTGGAAAAGTTCCATGACAATTTAAATCTAATTCCCACACGCTGCCTCGCTTACTGCAAATACATTTAAGCCTCAGTGTTTCAGTCAGTCTGACATTCATCAGGTATGTGTAATAATGTATCTACTCAGAAAAAGTGAGTAAAATAATAACAATAATAATAATGCTGTATATTTTAAAACTGAGTCCCACTGCCACCTTTTCATGTACTGTGCAGAGTGGGAGTTTGTGTCCGGGGTTTCCTGGTTCTTTTATGTGCACAGCTGGAGTAGCGCTACCGCCTCCAATAGGAAGAGTGCCTCGACACGGTACTTTCTGATCCACCAGGGAAATATACTGTACTGAGTCTTGATAGTGCTGCATTCACAGCTTGAATGACTCTTTCATTTTTCTGCCCCGACTACAGACTAAAGACCTGGTGTGTTTCAGCGACATTTTCCCAGGTGCGCCTCACCACTACCTGGTTGTTCCCAGAGAGCACATACTCAGCTGCTTCTCACTGCACAAAGGACACATTGATCTAGGTCAGTTAGTCCTCTGTCAACTTACCATACTATCTCCTAACACTGTGGCTATCCTGTCGTCACTACTGCTGCAAGTTTTCCTTTAAATACTTTAAACTAGACTATTACTGCTGGTACTATAGACTTCTGATACTCTTATTTTTCCAACTATTTGAGATTATCAAAACTATATCACATAACCCATAAGAAATCATGTCTCCAATAGTTGAAAGGATGGCTAAACTGGGGAAAGATGTGCTCCACGCCCAAGGGATTACTGACATGGCGGATATAAGGTTGGTGGAGACGGTTCTTGGAAGTACCGGAAAAAATATTCATACTAGTAAAAAGGCAAAGTCTGCAAACTCAAGTTCTCTCGTGGGCATTCAGGAATCATTTACAGTGGACACCCATTTTTCATCCATCCATCCTTGCATTCATCCATGCATACATCCACCCACTCACAGGGCTAAAGCACAGAGACGGACGATCATTCACGTTCACGCTCATATGAGGTTAATCAGCGATCCAAAATTGGCCGTAGTTTTGAATACGAGTGTGAAGTAAAATCCTGCAGTTTCTGCTGGGTGCATTGTAGCTGCCCGAAGCCAAAACTCAGTAAAAATCTTACTTTTAACATTAAATTAAAAAAGCTACAGTGTATCTTAAAAAATGATATTAAAGGGAGGGTGGATGAATCTTTTGCTTTAAGTAACTGCATAAGTAATCTTCGTGCTAATGTAATCTATATAATTATAGTTTAACATGGAGTGAGGGGTCTAGTTGCTCTGTTGTTTGTAAGCGTTTCATCCCTGCTCTGGGCAGCTGAATTTCAGTGCTGATGTGTTTTTCTCCACAGGCTGGGGTTCCACCAGCCGCCCTTCATTTCAGTAGGTCACCTCCACCTCCACGTGCTCGCCCCAGCCAGCCAGATCTCAAAGTACATGTTGTATAAGTTCACTCCAGAAACCAACTATTTTGTTACTGTGAGTACTGCAGGCGACTTCTTTCCTCATTCTGGTTTTTTTTTTTTCTTTGATTTTCTTTATTAGTTTTCTTACACTACAATAACTAAACCACTGCAGCGGTTTCCATGCAGTCACTGTTTTTATCAGGCTACTTCTGTTACTTCACATTTGAACTGATAAACTCATAATTTCCCCTTTGCAGGAAGAAGTTTTACGCAAGCGTCTTAAAAGTATCTCCCCACCACTCCGGTGTCATTATTTAGAGAACTGCAAGTTATTTCAGTGCATCAATTGTGCTCAGACTGGACTTTAGATCAGAGCAGGGAAACAAAACCAAAAAATCTCAGAAGAATCGCTGAGGCAGAATGAAGACTGGAGACACTTTTGAAATGCCTTTGTAATTGTTTAGAGCGATATTTACCACTTTAATATTCATTAGCAGTGACTGACCTCTGCACGGGCCAGTGCAATATAGAAAATTAACGGTCAGATTTTATCTATAGTGTTTTGTGCTCGTGCACTGTAACAGTGTCGTTTTTGAATGAATGCACGTGGGAAATGAATTGTACTTTTATCATAAGAAGAGACAAGACTGATTCCACTAAGTATTTTTTAAAATAAAATTATTTATTTAAATAACATTATTGAGAGTTTTCTATTACTGACAGTCACTGTAAAGAAGAAAAATGTGTGGAGATACTGTTGCCTCTGTATTGGATGTGTGTCTGCTTGTTTGTAATGATATTAAAAAATAAACAGTTTTTTAAATAAAATAAAAAATCATTCATGGAGAACCCTTTAATAAACTAATAATTAAGGTAATTAAGTTTTAAGGCCAGTGTTGTGACTTTCTAATGTTAATTATTTTAGCACAGTGTCATAATCCTGGTAATCCTCACTGGCAGATATGTGTGTATAGATAAATATAGATTCATCAAGTTGCTGGATACATCACAGATCTTGGTTAATATTGACACGATAGCGTCACACAGTTGATGCAGATGTGTAGGCTGTACACCCATCTTGCGAACGTCCCCCCATCCCAAAACCTCCCAGTGAATGAACGGGACACGACTCAAATGCAGATATTACACAAAAATAAAACCTACAAACTGTATCAGTGAGCCAGAGTTGGAGGGCATAGACCAATGATCATACACCTCTGAGAGTGAAATATGACTTTAATCCAACATATTTTAACTTAGAGTAGTAATTGAAACTACTGTTTCAATTATGGAGCTATACAAAATGAGTCCTCTGGGCCTTTCTCTCCACTTCACAACAGTATTTTTCACCAAGCCCTATAACCCTGCACACAGACATGCACATTAGGTTCATTCATTATATCCAGTAAACCTGATATATGACAATCATGCCTGAATATTACTACAGTAACCTGCTCATGCTTACCTGAGCTCCTTTAGTTTCTTTTCCTTTATCTCATTCAGGCGCATCTGTCGCTGCTGGGCTTCCTCCAGCAGTTTGTCAGCCTCCCCGAACCCCTCTCTATGCTCAGCTTTGGCAAGCTTCTTGCGCTCATTCACCTGCTGCCTGACGGCCTCAGCGTGGCGCAGCACTTTCTGACGTTGCCTCTCCTGCTGCTCCTTTTCTTTGGCCTCTGCTTCCTTCTGAGCCCTGTGTGGAGGAAAAATAGCAATTTCATGCAAAAACGTGCAGAAAATGCACACTGAGGTGGGAAAAACAAACAAAAGCCCCCCAACTTTCTTACTTCAGCATCCGATCAAACTCTTCCTTCTTTATGGTGGCCTTCACTGTCTGGTAGTGCTGTTTGCTGTGAACTTGCTCCAGCCGAGCAGCCCCCAGCATCGCCTCCTGCTGTGCTTTCCTCACGGCCTGCTCTCTGTTTTTCTCCCTCCATTTCTTTTGTAACTCTTCTTGATGCCGATGGGCACAGAGTTCATCCTTTTTAAAATCCGCAGAAACACCAGCACAAGTGGCCGAGAACAGTTAAAAGTCATATTAATCCACCTGTAATAAGGTTAACGCTTCAAAAACAATTTCTGACCTGCTCTGCCTTATAGTTTCGATCTTTTTCTTGCTGGGCCCTCAGCTTAGCAATCTCCATCTCCTTCTCTTTCCTTATCCGCTTTTGCTCTGCTTCACGTTCCGCGTCCCTCGCCTGCAAAAACAATAAAATATCAGCAGAGAACAAACATCTGTAGCCGATCTACAGAGTTCAGTTGCTTTTCCAGCTGACCTGTTTCTTTTTAATGTATTCCATGGCTTTAATGTCCGCCAGCTTCTCCTCCTTCATCCTCTGCTCCTTGACTCGGAGGGTCTCAGCATTGATGCGCATGATCTCCTCCTGCATACGCTGCTGCTCCATCCTATTCTTCTCTTTAGCCTGGAACAAAGCAGCCGGTCAGAGATGAAACTGACTCCCGTACACTGCACTGTGTTCACGTTAGTGAGTTTAAGTCTGCACATGGGCCGTGTGTGCACCTTGAGGTCATCCTTTTCCATCTTCTTCTGGTTCTCCTTTATTTGCTGTTTCTCTTGCTCTCTCATCTTTCTCTCATTTTCCTTTTCCTCTAGATGTTTCTGAATTTGTTCTAAAAGTTGCGCTCTTCCTCTGAAATGTAACACACACAAACAGAGTGACAGATCTCCTAATGGCCTCCTTTTTGGATCAGATAAAGTGCATAATTTAACGTCTTCCCATCCTTGGAGTTATTTTAAGAATATATAAAGCATTTGGTGAAGAAAAAAAAGGTGCTCTCTTTACTCGTTCCTGTGCTGTTTCCTCAGCTCGTCGATCTTCCTTTCAGTCTCCAGACCCTTTTGGCGCTTTGCCTCCATCACCGCATCCAGGCGCCTCTCCTCCTCTTCCATCTCTGCCTGGATCTGCTTCTTCTCCTCCAGCTGAGCATTGATTGTGGCTTGACATTGAGCATTCAGAATAAGCTGAGGGAGTGACAAAAACAGAAGCATTTATATGTGTGTGAATTGACACCGCCTTTGTTTTCTTCATCCACATACTCCCAGCCAATTCCTACCGTGTTCAGCCTTTTGATTTCCTCTTCTTGCTCCATCCTTAAAGCGTTAGACTGCTCCAGCAAGCTCTGTGAACGTTTCCGGGCCTCTTGCTCGAGCTCAGTCAGGGCCTTGTTGTTCTTACGGGACAGATCTGCTGCCTGGATCTGCTGCTTCCTTTCCTCTGCGGATTTCTGGGGAGCCATCATATAGATATCATATTGCAAAATCACAGGAACGAGCCTCTTGTGTTAATGTCCAAGAAAACATCATCAGAGCCATGAATCCTACCGTTTCCTCTTCCTCCTTTCTCTGATAAGCCTGGTGAAAAGCCTCTCTCTCCTCCTTGAGGTTAGCCTGGGATGCTAAAATGATGCGTTTATACTTAGCTGACGGGAGAAAGACTGACTTTCCCAAAGGACTGTTAAGTGGGATTCTGGCATAACGACAGGAGGAATTATGTTGTGGTGAGGATGTCCATTTTGGGTTAAAACATCATTATCATCATGACATTTGTTTTTAAAAAAATCTAATTGTCTCTCTAAATCACTTGAAACGATACCAGGTCATACATTAATGGAAAACTGTTAGGTGCACCATTGGTTTTTTTAAATTCATATTAAATGTAATCAAATTGCTTCCATTTCCATGTTTTAAAAATGTGCATTATGCTTTTTAAACCAGCGGAGAAACTCAACAGGTTTGGGACTACCTGAGATTGCGGATGAGGTCTTTAGAGATGATTTGAATGGTGTCTTTGTCTTTTTTGATCTTTGACGGAGCTTCCTCACAAGGATCGTCTTCACAAAGCTGTGATGATATCTTAGCAGTTGTTAGTTGATAAAAACCCGCAAAATAGCACCATAATTAGTGAACTCAACACACAAGTATTTTCATTTTTCTTTTTGGGTTTTCTTTTTTCTTACTTGTGATATCCACTCACTGGCCACTTCATTAGGTTCATTTGCTCATTAATCCAAATATCTTATCAGCCAATCACTTGGCAGCAACTCAGACACTAGGTATACTGTCTCCTTAATACTGTCTGGACATCAATTAAATGCCACAGCCCACCTGAGTAGTTCTGCTGACCATCTCCAACCCCTTATTGACAACAGTGTAACCATCTTCTAATCGCTGCTTCCAACAGGATAACACACCATGTCACAAAACTCACATCATCTCAGGCTGGTTTCTTGAATATGACAGTGAGTTCACTCTACTCCAATGCCTCCACAGTCACGAAATCTCACCTTTGAGATTCTTATGGTGGATGTACAGTCAATAGATCAGCAGTAACTATGTAATGCTATTATGCCAATATGGAGCAAAAATCTGAGTAATGTTTCCAGCGCCTTGTTGAAAATTTAAGGTAATTCAGAGGGCAAAAAGCGGTGCTAATAAACTGCACCTAATAAATTGGCCGGTGAGTGTAGTTAAGATGTGACATTTCACTCTGTGAGAGTAACACTCACCGGGTCTGGGCTCCCAAAGAGGATGTCGTCATCATCCACCTGAGAGCTTGGGCTCAGTGGGCGGTAGCAGCTGCTAAAAGAGCTAGCTCTGGAACTGGACGGATGTCTCTGCTGGCATTGAAAACAACAGTGGATGAATATACAGGGACTTTTTCTAGCGTTAAATACAGACTTTATAGAATAGTATCTTTTGCATTTAAAAAACAGGATCTAGCATCTAAGGCAATATGAAAAGTGGCTTGTCAGTGCTCGCTGTAACATATAGACTTACCATGATCTGCCGTTAACAAAGTCCAGGCAACGGAAAATAAATGTTTCTAAGATTATCCAGTTTTAAGACTAATATAGCTGCAATACTCAGTGTTATTCTCCCATCTATAGACATGCGCTTAGCTTCTTTAAAAACTTTAAAAACGTAGCGACACGGATTTTAATTGGCGAGTAATCTGTTGCTATGGTGACAGAAGGGCAAACGTTAGACATCTTCTACTCCTTTAAAGTCAAGCGTATCATATTTGATACATGAATTTTTGTGTTTTTGAGACTTCTACATCATCAGCGTGACTTTTTTTTACCCTCAAAAAAATGATAGAAATTGCATGACACATTATTAATGACTAAAGTGCAAAAGTATGGCCTATGTAGCAAATGTGATACAAATTAAAACTCATATATGCAGATTAAAATTTGATATATTTTTATAGATTTTGTCTAAAAGTTCAACCAACTTTCCATTATCAAAAAATTAATCTCTGACTTGGGGTTCAGACTGAACCTGTTCAGCTCTCGTAAATAAAATAAATAAAATAAAATAAAAATATATATTTATTATTTTATTTTTTTTCCTAAGACAAATAATTTGACGGTGCACTCTGGGCTCGACTAGCTCTGTCTTCGGGCGATTGTCCTGCCTTTGTCTCTGGGCACACCCAGGAATTATATTACAGCATTTACTGCGCTCTATATAAAAGATACTTTAAAACTCACGAATGGGGACGCTGGAGGCTTCTGGGACTGATGACTGTAAATTCTGTGAAATAGTAAACAACAAAACTGACACAGAGATCCTGCTGAGCGTGAGTAAAACAACAACAACATTCATTCATGTTTAAGGAGAAAAAAAAGTTAGCCACTGGAAATTCCTGTCTCTCTGTGTGTGTGTGTGTGTGTGTGTGTGTGTGTGTGTGTGTGTGTGTGTGTGTGTGTGTGTGTGTGTGTGTGTGTGTGTGTGTGTGTGTGTACAGGACGATGAGCTGGTTTGCTTTCGTGACATGAAGCCTGGAGCCACCCATCACTACCTGGTTATTCCCAGGATGCATATCAGCAACTGTAAAACCCTTAAGATGGACAACATACCTCTAGGTGAGGAAACATGAACTTAATCAGTCTGTTTGTTTGCTTGTTTGTTTGTTTGTTTTTCCTGGTAGCAACTTCTGCTGACAAGACTTGGTCAATGGGAAAATATGAGTCGGTAGTTATGATTGATTACACAAAAGCACCCCACCCTTTAAAGCAACATGTTTCCAAGCAACTGATTATTTATATAGCACCAAATCACAATAGTTGCTTCAAGCGGCTTCATATTGTAAGGTCATACATAGCATGTAGATGACCCCCTATGAGCAAGCACTTGGCGACAGTGGAAAGGAAAAACTCCCTTTCAACAGAAGGAACATTGCACAGGGAGGAGCAGCCATCTGGTTAATCAGTACAAACTATTTTAATAATAGTTTATAGTAAATTCAGGTTAATGAGTAAATTGTTTTGTTGAGTCACCAGTATGACCTCAGTGAGCTTAGCTTTGTAGTTTGTGTCTGTAAAGACAGATTTAAAAGCGCCACCATGACCATGAAATGATTAATTGTGTCTTCAGAAATCAGCTGCACACCCATGATACAAATTTCCTGTTCCGCTACGCGCCAAATGAGCTCTACTGGACTGAGATCTGGTGACTGTTCACAAACCATTTTTTTAGGCTTGTGCTTTCAGAGATGCTCTTCTGCATACCTCGGTTACAAAGCGTGTTGATTTGAGTTCCTTCCTATCAGCTCGAAGCAGTCTGGCCATTCTCCTCTGACCTCTGTCATCAACAAGCCATTTTCACCCAGAGAACTGCTACTCGCTGGATATTTTCACATTTTCAGACCTCTGTAAACTCTAATGATGGTTTTATGGGAAAAAAAAAATCCCAGTAGCTCAGTTTTTGAAATGCCTACAACAGCCCGTTTGATAGCAGCAACCATGCCACATTCAATGTCACGTCAGTCACCTTTCTCCCTCATTCTAACGTTCTGTTTGAACCATGTCTACATACACTGAGGTGCTGCTATGTGATTGGCTGATTCGATATTTGTGTTAATGTTCAGGTGTGCTTAATAAAGTGGCTAGGGAGTATATGTACATATGTGTAAAACTGTCTTGCATAATCTTGACTTTCTGATCGCACATCGCCGATAAGTTTTATTTGTTGACAGTGGAGCGGATGGAACAAATGGGAAGAAGTATACTGGAGAAGAACAAAGTCTGCAGCCTCGATGACGTCAGGTAAAACAATCCCTGTGATGAGCTGCGACTCTTTATCACTTAGAATTTTATTATGCTTTCAAATTAAACAGGTTTTTTTTCATGTTGTAATATCTTTTTGTTAATTTTATTTTGTAGGCTGGGGTTTCATCTCCCTCCATTCTCGTCAGTTCCCCACCTCCACCTCCACGCTCTAGCTCCAGCCAGTAAGATGAACTTGAAGTCTCAGCTTCGCTACGGGCAGCAGTCTTACTGGTTTATTACAGTAAGTCAGGGCTGGATTGAGCCAAGGAAAATAATTCAATTGGGACTGTTTATTTTTAATATCACTAGACAGACATATGGCATGGTAACATTTGTTTCTCATTTGTTATCACGGTCTATGCTTTAAAGGAATTCAATAAAAATCAGATCAGAGATTATTGCAGATTATCACTGACGCCATTCTCTGATGTCAAAATGAGAAACAAGCCACATCTTCTCTCCCATGTTAGGTCTTTTATGTGTGTTGTGTACACCTTTAAGTGCTACCTTCTTTTAAAGTGAAGAGCTTTTAAAATGAGTGAATTTACTACATGTGAATACTCTTAACCCTCAGTTTTGCTCTGTTGCAGGTAGACAAAGTGCTTTCACAGCTGAAGACTCATGGCAAAGTGAAATGAACAGATGCAGGTGTAGCAACCTTGTTTGCTGCTTACAGGTTATTTAATTAGCGTCCACCGCACTGAGTGCACTTTGCATGACTTCTCCAGCCTGTTTGGCATTCTGGTGCTAATACGTTTGAATATTTTCCTCCATGCCGCATGCTGACTTGGTTGTGGAGAAGAGTTCTTTGTATTAATTTTTTTTACTTCTGTTTTCTTTTTTTATAAATGGTATAGAATTCATGAATATTAATAAAAAAAAATCTTGAAAGGCTTCAAATAATGGAGATGATTTCTGTTTTAAAGGTTGCTCTTCCAAATCTCTCCTATTACAAACATAGGTACAACACATGCAGCCCTTCAGTATCCTATACTGTAACTGCTCAACTTTCCATTAGTGCTTTCACGATCATGTTAATTAGCAGAATATGAAGGGTTTGTTGGTTAGTTCCTCTTCAAATCTGTAAACTTGACCACTCAGTAACACATCTGTGTCTTTCACTGAAAAGAATTCAGTGAACTAACTCTTTAGTCACAGTAGAAAGCCAGTTATTGATTGGCATGCTGGGATCTTTTTTGGAAGAGCCCAGCATGCCAATATAAATGCTTTCATGAGTGTTGGATTTTAGCAATGCTAACTGCATGACTCCAGCAATGTGGTTGGACAAGCCAGAAACACTGTACCTAGGAGGCATCTAGGAGACGTTCTAGCAGGTTGCCTGATTCACCTCAAGTGACTCCTTTTGATGTGGAGAGGACATTATCCCCAGAGAGTAATCCTCATGACTATTTATCTGTTTCATTTGTGGTGCACATCACAAAGTTTTTGTCACAGATCAAAATGCAGGGTTAAATAAACCTGCATCAGGCTGTATGCCAAGTCCAAAAAACAGGAAGCACAGGGAAAGATGTGTAGATTTTATGACAAAGACTCAGGGAAAGGACAGGACTATTTATGCACATAGGATTAATAAAGGAACTGGAAACAGCTGGGGGGAAAATACACAGGTGCAAACTAGGCAGGAAGTAAAACTCAAAGCAGGAACAGACGACAACTTTCATATTAAAACAGGAAAATAGCAAATAACTAAATACGGAAACAAACAAAAAACTCAGTGAACGGATAAGCAGAAAGGAACGATAAGCATCTAACAACACAAAAAGCATTACAAGAATTATCTAAGCAACACAAGAATCCAAACTGGAAAATGAATGCAAACAGTTTCAGTTTAGCTACTATTTTGTTTATCAATACATTATATCTCTAACTCAAAAATATCATTCATTAATAGAATAAGTCAGAACGCACAGCGGGTCAGACTTTTTCTAACCGGATCAGTTCTTTCTCTGAGCCACTTGATGTCAGTAATGCAATAGGAACTCTCACAATGGCAGATTACATGGAGGGTCCACGTGCATCAACAGGCCTCATATGGTGACTCGCAGCCTGTTTTTTTTACTTATTTAAAATGATAAAGTAGGAACCATCAAAAAGTGTTAGCATGACATCATTTGCCAAGGGCTCCATTCCTGTAAACTGGTGAGTCACTTCAGTCCATGCATTTTCAAAACTGTTCACACAGGACACTGACATGACTCCAAGGCAAATATTCAGCAGTAAGAGTCCAGTAAGAGTCAAAACTATCTCCTGGTGAGGAGGAACAGGAGCACTTGCAGAATTCAGAGCTCTGCAACACTCCCTTGTATGTCTTTCGCATCTCCAAACTTTTATCTGCTATGAGTCATTTTTACTGTGTATTATTGTGTATCGTCATCATTGTTTCTCACATACATTTCTCATGTGTTTCTTGGTTTATATTATGATAGTGTTGGCACATCTGTCTGAATACATGTAGGGACCGTAACTTTCCATCTAAGGACTGATGTAAGAGGAGACATGATGTAAGGAGTATTGGGTTCCTGAGCTCAACTACCTTATTGTGCTGGCTATTGAATATGTTATATGATTCAACAGTGATGTAGTTTGAGAAAGATATTATGTAACACATGCTTCATAGAATTTGTTCCTCTTTGAAAATATTGATACTGTGATACACAGAGATATGCATTTACGTATGCATTTACAGCTAGGGGCATGATTTATGATGTCATGAAGACCTTGAATAGATTTCCTTGGTGTTTAGTTTCCTACATTTCTCACCAGCGACATATAAAGACAATACAAAACAATTTCATAAATAATATTTTAATGGCAATATGGAAACAGTTAGAGCCATAAGTTTTTGGACAATTAAACTTTTTTGTGTGTGTGTGATTTTTGCCACCGCTACAGTTAATTTTAAATCACTCAGGATGTGAGTGAAGTACAGACTCTGAGCTTTAATTAAAGGGGTTTTACAAAAACATTGTGTTAACTGTTTCGGAATTACAGCCTTTTTTATACATAGTCCCTCATTTTCAGAGGTTCAAAAGTAACCGGATACATTAACTTTATTTGAAATTGAACATTTTGTTAATCCTTTGCAGTTAGAGACTGCCTGAAGTCTGCCTGCATATCCACTGTGGTCATATACAGAGGCAAAATTACAAAAAAATGTATCAGTTTAAATATACTTATGGATCTAACTGTATTCAAATTACCATTAAAATGTTATATATGGAAATGTGTATATGTTTTATGTGTCTCTACTGAGAAATACAGGAAAGTAAAAAAAAGAAACTCTATTTAAGGTCTTCAGGCCATCTTAAATTTACTATAACAATAAAGAAAGCGCCCAAAACTACAACATCATGTCAGAGTCAGGAAGGGACTCTCATGCATCATTCATACCAAATGACATAATTTCTCAGACCAAATGCTTTTGTTTTTATGTGAATTACCAAAAAAAAAAAAAAAACCTACAACAACACAACTTCCTGGTGTGTTAAAATCCTTTAAATATACTGGTATAGTGCTGTGAAAAAAAAAAAAATCGATCCCTTCCTCGTTTCTTTCTTTGCTTTTCTTCTCTTTTTTTCTTTTCTTTGCTTTTTTTCTGCATATTTTTTCCATGTTTTGATGCGTGCTCAATCATCCAGGTAAGAAAATCCCTCAAAAATTATTCTATTCATCTGGACATTGCGTTTTCAGTGGAAAAAACATTTTGTCGCTCATCCGAGTGACTTCTTCCGTATTTGTGGGATTTCAGTCATTATGCAAATGTACTGTTTATAAGGTTGGGTAAACCTGCAGTCACCTGAGACTGAAGAAGTCATAAGGCCAGACATTCTCCTTCAGAATTTTCTGCTAGAGAGCACAATTCATGGTTCCATCAATTACTACAAGTTGTCCAGATCCTGAAGCAGCAAAAACCTTCACACTACCACCACCACGTTTGTCTTTTGGTATGATGTTCTTTTTATGCTTTCAATCTGGTTCCCAAACATGTATAAATTGTTTTGTACCCAGTCCCAGGCTGATGATGTCAATTAAGACTTCGATTTTCATTCTTTATTTTCTTTAGATTGTGGCATGATGTGTTTTTGATATCTTTTAGCCTACTTCACTTTGTCAGGTTCACTTAAACATGTTTAGTGATTTGGCGGTAATTGGGTTAGTGAAACTGAACTCAGTGTTCCAGAGCAAATGGTTAATCACAGTTAATTCCAAAGTTAGTTTAACAAGAGGGAACTACTTTTTCACATAGAGCCATATAAGTTTAGATAGATTTTTTCCCTTAATAAATGAAATCATCATTTAAAAACTTAATTTTGTATTTACTCGGGTTATGTTTGTCTAATTTAAATAAAAAAAAAAACATATGTAATGATCTGAAACACATAAGTGTGGAAAATATGCAGAAAAGTAAGAATTCGGAAAGGACGCAAATACTTTTTCATAGCACTGTATGCTTGCAGTTGACATGGCTGGTGGTGACGTCAGATTCCTGACTTTCTACGTTGCCCCTCCTACCGTCAACAACTGGATTCCAGCTATGTGTATTTTCGTGAACTAGCACTGCTAACCTGCTTGTGATGATTCGCTGCCTACGTAGAAAAAACGAACTAAACCTTTATTTTTGTTCCTTTGAAAAAAAAACCCCACCCTCTCTGTCGACAGCTCGTGCCGATGTTCGGCCAATGCAAGCTAAAGGGCCGACGAGAGCGGAGACATCGACGTGCATACCGTCCTCTAGCCATCTCTGATTCCAGCTAACACAGCTACCACCTTACCGGGGGAGATAACGCTAGCTGGCTGGCTGACAGCTGGTTGGGTTAGCTGCGTGCCTTTCACTGTAGCAGAACTGAGATTTTTTTCGCAGAAACAATGACTCGTCTCTGACATTGGTGAGTATATTTGCAGACACTGCGTAGTAATATCATGTAATTGCCTTTTCGTTTGCCTCGGCGTTGCTTTGCGAGCTAGCTTGTTTGTAGCAGCAGCCGCTGCACAGAGCCACGCCTGGGCAATTTAAGTTGATACCTGCGGCTGGTGACATTACATATTATTTTTGTAGTATGAGTCAGATGTCTTAAAGTGTTTGGCTTTGTAGTACTTCAAGTAATTAGCTGTTTTTGGTCTACAGTGAGGACTGAGGCCCATTTGGTTGTAACACTGGAGTTAATCGGAGCCCATAACTAGCAAGGTGGATCTTTGCTGACTCTCCGTTGGTGCCATAGAAGATAAGCGAGGAAGTCAAAAGTCAGCTTGCCGATGCCCGCTGATTGTGATCCCGCAGAGTTGCCAATATGATGCCGGTAAGTGCACATGTAGCGTATCATTTAGCATTTAGGGGACTTCATGAACATGTAAGAGTGGGTCTTTTCCTAAATATGTTATTATAAAAACAGAAATATGGTTCACTAACCGTCCATACACACACGTTTCAAGTTCTAACCGACTGATATGAGTTTGTTTGCTTTTCCCACTGCTGCTTAGATAATCTCAAGGCAGATCAGCTCCTAGTCATAAAAGTCTTTTCTTTTTTTAAATGATCTACTATGGCTTTTATGATTTCACAGCAGTTTTTTCGTGAGAATAAAAGAGTGACGCAAACCTTATAAAGGATCCTAAATTATAAACACAATGTGATCAGTTTTTGAATTCTATCAGAATGTGACACATCTTATCAAGTGTTAGCAGGTAGATTTATAACGCTGTGTGTCTCAATAGGGCAGGTCAGATTAGTATGATTGACTATCTCTGTGATAATCGTACTGTAATTCATTCGTGTTACAAAAAATGCTCTTACACAATGGATGATGTATTTAAAGCTGTGGGTATAGTAGGTGTGCTAAGCCAACAAATATTTTCATTCTATTGTTTTTTTTTTTGTGTGTGTGTGTGTGTGTTTGTTTGTTTTTTACCTTGGTGTTATTGTTCAAGAAGCTCTGTGTTGCAAGGAAAAGAATACCTGACTGGCAACCCTATTGGAGTAGCGCATTGTTGGGACCTCTTTTGTTGTCTTTAGTGCTGAGAAGGCAGCGACTGTGGGAATCGAGAGCGGAACATGAACTCGTGCAAGGGATAAATTTACAGTCAGTTCAGTGAGATCTTGTCATTTAAAAAAAAAAAGGGGGGGGGGGGGGGATTCACTCTTGGTATTATGTCTTTCCAAACAACTATTGGTTTGAAGTTGGCTGTAAATTTGTATAGTTCTTGATCACCATTCCAGAGACGCTTGTACATTTCCAGAAGTACCAAGTATAACAGAAGCAAGTCCATATTTGCGGCAGTTCTCAGGTTCAGTTACTACCATTGCCTCGGTGGACAGCTGTACCCTGTGGCACCAACAGGCTATCAGAGTCAGAGAGCCAGTCGAGCAGAGAGGCAGCGAGCCGCTTGGTTCTCGCGTGAATCCAGCAGCCAATGAGACGTTGGCAGATCTAGGTCTGTGTGGCTGCGTCGACTAATGCTCTGTTGTTAAGGGGAACTTTTGAGCCGAGTAGATTGTCAAGTGGCATTAATCTCAGGCGGTGGAACCAGGCAGAGCCTGACTTACAGGAAAAAGTAAACAATGCATATTATTGCTGCATTCACATTTTTGTAGATATACTTGTTTGAAATAATAAAACAATTATCATTAAAAAGTAAAAATATCAAGTTTAATTGGGTATGACTATATCAAAATTGATTTATTTAACAAGTTCCCTCCGTTTGGGACTGATAGATCTATTTTATTCATTTAAAAAAATACACTTTAAAAACGACTCTAAGTAAAAGGAAAATAATAATAATATTAGTGTGCATTATCACAGTTTCAAATAAAATTTAACAGTGAAGGCTTTTGCACTTCGTAAGTATTAGACATGTAAGAGCCATCTACATAAGTCTGTAAAAGCAAAGCCAGATAAAATTTGTTAAACCAACATGAAACACTGGGTGAGTGCTGAAGTCTGACTAAAGGAACGTTAAAAAAAAAAAAAAAAAATCTTGATAATTTTGTAGTTTGCAGGAATCACGGTTACTCAGATGTTTCAGTTTGTTTCACATCATTTGTCTCGTCTTTCCTCCGCACGGTTGACGAGTGGTTTTTGGCAAGTTTGGGCAGCATGAGATGGACTATTAGTCCAGAATGTCAGAGACAACTTTGACAGCCTCCTTGGGTTTAGCTGTGATTAAGCTGTGTGTTTGTGTCTGACCAGATTACCATACAGACTCATGACCAATACTTATCATAGTGTGTTGTTTACCACACATTTGGGCTTCTGCTGGGTTACAGTTACTTGTGTTTTTGGTTACAGCTGGAGTATGTAAGTAGTATTGTATTCCAGTGTCTTACATTTATGACATTTAAGGATTGTTTGAATGGTTCAAGTTTATAGACAAAAAACAGTAATGTGCTTAAACTTTTTTCCCTCCACTCAGGGCCCATCTTTAAGAATAAGTAAGTAACTGGATTTATGTGAGGAAATGTTTGATGTGTGCTGGAGATCAGGGCACTAAATGATGCCTTTTCCCTCTCAGAAGTTAAATGATCTCCAGATGGTGCCCACTGTAGCATAATGCATTGACTCCTTTGAGTCATGCACAGCCCAGTATAAGCATAATCTCTTTCTTGGCTCTGCATGATGGTGTTGACCTGCCTGCCAGTCACAGCTGTGGCCAAACTATTCTCATTAGCAGGGAGTTGTTGGTGCTGCAGCCACAGGCACATCCCAGGGACACTTTTCCAGTAATTACTACCCATCACTTTCCTCCATCCATACCCACCACCCTGTGACACTCTCTTATTCCCTTGCTCTCTCCTTCTTTCGCTGGCTGTTTGTTTCACACAAGCTCTCTCTCTCTTCCCCCCTCCCTGCTCGAACTGCACATGCAGCTTGTGTTTTTTTCCTCTCAAGTCTCCTCTGCAGCACTTTTCTAATGCACGCGTCACTGTCGGGTTTAGAGGTCTGCTCGGGATGGCATAACATCTAAGTCTCGTGCCCGCAAAAGCGGCAGTGCCACAATGAAGAGATTTGTGACTATAGTGTTACGTGGCCTCGTTAGCCTTTCCAAGGAGAACCCCATCTGGGCAAAGGAACATCACCGGCCACCAAAGAGGGAGATCAAGAGGAAACGGAGGGCGGCCAAGAGAGCCAAGAGTATGGGCAGACGCAACTTAGTGAGGGTGGTTCGTATCCCCAGTGATCACTCAGCTGGATCAGAGTTTCTGTTTTGTTTTGGATATATCTAGTAGTTTCTAGATTTCTGTGTAGTTTAGTCTGCAGGTGCTGTGATTAGTTTAAATTTTCACCTCATATTGTCTGATTGATTAATTATGTGTTTTTAATCTTTAAAGGCTTGTTTTGGTATGCTGCCAAGGATATTCAGAATGCAGGCTTGTGGTGTTGTCATTTTAAAAAAAAGAACTGCAGATTTTGATGGATCTTATAGTATTTTTCTCCTTTTAGTTTAATCTATAAGGGATATTAGAAGCTGTTGTATAACAAATACAAATAAGAATGCCTTAGTCTTCTTTATATTCAAGCTGTTGTTCTTTCTAGCAGCCTAGTAGCCTCAATATTTTATTTTATTTTTTTTTTACTGTATTGTGTTGTATGTCATTATGCAGCTTGTAGCACCCCCTGCCACACTTTTAGAAAAGATTTTCTTTCTTTCTGCCATCCATCCATCTTAACCACTTACCCATTTGAGGTTTCATTCAGATCATTCAGATTTAATTTCTTTCCCCCAGTAACGTTGTTGCATATGCAGTCCCAAAAAGGTCATCCATTAGCTCATATTAACACTGTAAGAAACAGCGCAGAGCCACAAAGGGATTTCCTGGTGTCTCAGCATTAGTTCTATGTTTTTACCATCCTTGTCTGAAAATGCAGGTTGTTGATTCTCATAGTCACTGAGTGGATCTCTAGGACAAGAGATCATATCGTTTAATTTTGGCTGCTGCAGAAAATGTCAGTGAATCATGCAGTTGCATCATTACAAAGGATGAGTCCCTTTGTCTTGGAGAAACTCCTGAAGTAATTATCTGTAGGTAGGTTCAGTGACTAAAGCTAGATTATATATGACAATAGTGCTTGCTGGCAATTATTGTGAAATTGAAAATGCACCATGAAGCCATGTGTACACAAAGTATGTACACGGAACATTTCATCTTATACTTATTTGTAATTCAGCAAAGTCAAAGCCAGTCAGCAAAATCAGTGTTGAAAAATTTGTGATCTCTTCACTTTTCCAGTGATGTATTAGTTGTTTCACTTTAGAGGTTTTTTTTTTTCTTTTTCTACCTCTTTTTGACACTGAGGGCTTTAAATTGGCATTTTGAACCTTATTGCATGTAAATAAAAAGCCTTTTTGTCTAGAAGTCAGTCATAGCATAAACACTGAGCATGTTAGATGGCCCCATAACTGACAAGAAGAGATGGCTGCAGAATAAGGATGGAAATGTAAAAGCTTAACTTGCAGGGGCGAAATAAAAGACAGAGCGAGTGTCAAAAAATGTGTCGGAAATGAAAGAGAGGCGAATAGAGGTCCTCAGTGCATTATGGGAGGTCCCCTGTCAGCCTAGACCTCTAGCAATATAATTAAAATGTGGTTTAGTGCAACCTGAGCCAACCCCAGCCATAATCATTTTAGTTTGTTTTTTTTTAAAATCAAGAATGAAAGATTAAAAAGGGCTGTTAAAAAAAGAAATAAAGTGGGAGGTGGACTGTGATAACTGAAGACTCTGCCTCCCATTGTACTCTTGGAAACTCTAGGAGTTACAACTAAGCCATAGTGTAGGTTTTTCCTTTTTTTTCTTTTTTCTTTTTTTTTTTTTCTTTATCACGCTTCAAAAGTTTCTAGGCATAGGCTGTCCCTGTTTTGGTGTTTTTTAAAGCAGTGAAACATGTATAAAAATTGCCGAAGTGGGACGGCTTGGAAGCAAATGCTTTTCTTCTTTGTTTACTGAGAAAGAGTTGAAATTGAGTCTAGCATGCACCAAGCAATCCTTTCAAACACGTTTACGTCATTTTGAGCATCCCTGCAAAACATTCTTTGTTACAGAAGTTTTTCTTTGGGTTGTTTTTGTTCGCTAAACTCCTCTCAGTGTCGCTTTTCTGTTACATGCCACAGAAGGCGAGGGGCGAGTGAGGCCTGTCACATGAAACAGGAAGGCACTCCTCAACACTCGAGAGTGCTTTGTCCCACAGGAAACAGTGGAAATCTGCCTGACGCTTCAGGAGGGGGGAAAAAAACCCATATTGTGGTGATGTGCAGTAGCGATGAATATAGAGGAGATTGCCATAATCAGTGCAGACATGTGTCACCTCCCGCAGGGCAAAAAAAGTCTTTTGGTTTAAACAAGGTATATAAATGTTTTTGTCAAGTAAAATATTCAAACCTATTGCGCCTCTTATCCTGCTGTTAGTTTTATTCTACATAGATATTGAATAATCTGATTATAGGATCCAAAACCTGCTTGCCTAGAAACATTTTGTCAATTTATGGAAGAAAAAAATGTTGCCCATAGTTAGCAACCTAAATTCATAGATTAACGTGCCCTACAAATGTATTTAACCCGGTGATTCAGTACTTTGCAGTGACCGAATCGTCTTAGAAATGATTTAACATCTTAGACGATCTGGATTTTGGGATTTATTTATTTATGCATTGGCTGCTTTCCATGCCCTTATCCTTGAGGGGTAGCACTGAGTGTTTGTGTGACTGTGACCATGGCTTTTTTTTTTCTGAATAAATGGATTGTCTGTTGATTTGCATGAGGGGAAAATAACTAAATCTTAACTACAAGAAAGTCCAAAGGGGGGTGATCGTATACCTGTGAATGGGTTATGATTTAGGTAGACTGTGTGAAGCCAGATCAGATAAAAATAAAAAAAAAATCACTGCCCAAGATATATTTTCTTATTATTTTCATGCTTTCGTGTAGTAATAAAACGAAAAGTAATATGACATGTCTTTTTTTTTTTAAACAAGCAACAACAACATATTAAGTTTACTGTGTAAATGTGAAACTTAAATGACTAGTTGAATACTCAATTGCTGAGCTGCTCAGTTTCATTCTTAATAGCTTAGTCAAAAGGTGACATGCACATTGCAGACATTGTGATGTCTGATTAATGCAGGAGAACTTGAAGCAGCTTGAAGTTTACTCATAGCTCATTATAAAGCGTAAAGATGATAAATCGGCTATGTTTTGTTTCTCATTCAGTCTTTTCAGATTTAGAGTTTTTTAACCAGTCCTTTAGAGTTAAGAGTTTGGGCTATCATTTAGATCATACACCCATCAAGTCGATATGATTTAACTGCTGGTTGTTCAAAAACTGGTGGAAGCTGAGAGCCGACACAGACATGTGAAGGCATGTATTGATATGTTTTACCTTTCAGCTCATACTTTATGTGTTCAGTGCTATGTCAGACACTAATCATAGTAAACAGAAATTTGGCAGGCACAGACACGAGTCCAATGCTAGCTCCAACTCACAGTCTGGGCTGGTCAACAAGGAAATGTAGTGTCAGCAGAGCAGGCTTTGTAGCAATAGAGAGGGTAAAGATTCATCCATAAACACTCCATTGTTTTTATTGTAATCTGTGTCATTCATATTTCACTGTTGAGCACTTGTATTCAGTTTTCCCCTCACTGCCTTCCTTCTCCTTTCAGATGATATTGACGGTGTACCTCAGCGACGGGGAGCAGGCCGTGACTGAGGTGCCCATCACCCCTGAAACAACGTGCCGCGATGTCGTCGAGTTCTGTAAAGAGCCCGGCGAGAGCGGCTGCCATCTGGCCGAGGTGTGGAGAGGCAACGGTAAGACCCATTTGAAGCTTTCTCACGGACCTGCTGACGTGCTTAATATTCAGAACAGGGAGCGCTGCCTTTCTTATAGGAAGCAGCATCCAGTTGGCTGCCACGTTAAAGAGAAAGAACAGCGGTTGTCTCTTGTAAATGCCTGAAGGTGAAGTAATCTGAAACCCCATTATTGCTGAGCCAGACACTTCATTTGCATGCACAAGAATTTCATTTTCTCAAACAGTAGCCTTTAGCTTTCTTTATTAATGTAAAAACAAGCACTTTAAAAAAAAACGAGTTGAGGGGCTGAATGAGGCCGTGCATGCTTACCTGAATGGAATAAAATAATTCACATAGCAAATTTTAATATGAGAAAAAGGGTTATGTGCCAGTGTACTTCACGCCCCTGTCACAACAGATTCCACTCGGTCCCATCACCATCGCTGTGCTGACACACCCTTTGTTATCAGCGGTTTTTAAAGGCCTACTGCTCAGTTGAAAACAGCATTCCAGTAAAACGCTTTATTGACCTCACGTTATGCAGTCATGTGAGGCCTGACAATGCAACTGGCTGCCCCAAAACCCTCCTAAAACCTCTCTACCTACTGTCTCGGTCTCAATCTTTTTCAGTTCTGCATACACATTATGCTGTAAATATTCATCTCTATCAGTGGACTCTTCCTCGGGGTATCATCATTTTAATTCTGAGATTGTCTGTATGGCTACGATGTAAACAGAAATAGCATAAAGTGAATTATTCACACACATAATCCCTGCAAATGTATGGAAGGTGGCATCACACTCAGAGACAAGCAGTTTGATGCCCTGCGTGATTAAGAAGCCCAACTAAAAATGAGGAGTCTGGGAGAAAGAAAATCTTTGAAGTAGGAGAGACTAGAAAGGGTTTGTTTTTTTTGTTTTTTCAATTGCTGTGGTGATTATTATTATTATTTTTTTTTAATTTGTGCTTCAAGAAATAATTTCACAACTTGGAAAAAATGCTTTTTTTCCCTGAATTTAAAAGTGTGTTAATGTGTAAAGTAATACTTAGTTTGGGAAAGTGAGAAACAGCATACATATCCAAGAAATTATTTACCACATACCCTGCAAGTAAAATATCCAGTGAGCAGCAGTTGTCTGGATGAAAGTGCCTCGTTGATGCCACAGGTCAAAGCAGAATGGCCAGACTGCTTTGAGCTGATAGGAAGGCATATCGATATGGAGCAAAAACTGTGAGGCATGTTTCCCGCACCTTGTTGAATCTGAGCCTTGAACATTTAAGGCAGCTCTGAAGACAAAAGAGGGTCCAACCCAGTACTAGCAGAGTGTAACTAATGATGTGCCGACTGACTGTATAACAAGTTAATCACTGAGCTTTAGAGTTAAGTGTTTTTTGTTCATTTAAGTACCAGGCTAGCTGAAAATCAGTGTACCTATTGTAAATGACTGAACCTGGTCGACCTTTCCTTAACTTTTCAGAGCGAGCAATCCCCTTTGAGCACATGATGTATGAACACATGCAGAAATGGGGACCTCGGAAGCAAGAAGTCAAATTCTTCCTCCGGCACGAAGATTCACCAACTGAGAGCAGCGATCAAGGTGTGTGCTGTCTGCTGCTTTCTCTGCTCTGTGTGCTTGTTTTTTCACACAGAAGGCTGAACAGTAGAGGGTGGAGTCGATAGCTGTCGGGAAATTCTTGGCATCTGTTCTGCCTTCCTTGTAATGAAGACTGGTGTCACTTGGTGTTTTTTCTTTCTGTTTTCTTCTGCCACGTCTAGTCTAGCCAAGCCGTTTTCAGACTTTACACATCAAAAAAGCCCAGATTTCTCTCTGTTTTTGTTTTCTCCTTTTTTGGAGCTTTGTAAATATTAGTTTAGCCTTTCTTAAAATAGGTGAAGTGTCGTTATGTTCTTAAAAGCTTTGTAGAATTAAAAAAGCAAAGGTTGTTCAGAGGGGAATATCAATGGAATAACTGGTTTGCCAGCTATCCCACGCACATTAATTACATTGTCTTTCTGTCTGGATAGAGCAGAGCCACATAAACAGCTATGTGTAACATCCACTCTTAAGTATTATCAGCCTGAGTCTGTAATGTTTTAACTACAAGTTACCTGGTGGTCTTCCCGATCATGTTTACATTGGCTATAAACTACCAAATAAAAGCTGAGGTCATTCTTTCCTGTTTTGTTTTTTTTGTTTTGTTTTTTTTTAAATTACAGAAAAGAGGGCAGTTTTCTGTCCTCTGCTGTGAATTTTTATACATTTATTAAAAGTATGAGGTAGGTGGCTTTAGTTAGCAGTGCTTGTCCCAGTTCTTAAAGCCCCCTGTCATGTGCAATCATACCAGTGAACTTTAAGACGATTTCAGACAATGGTGGTTGTCTCTGAATCTTCACTTGCGTGCGGTACCTTCGTCTTTGCACTCCTGCACTCTTGAGTGTCGCACTAGTACACTGCATGTCTGTATTGGGTTTTTCGGATTTTATTTATTTATGGTGACTGCTTCTTTCCCCCCCCCCCCCTTTTTTTTTTTTTCAGGGAGTCAGCAGTCTCAGGAGCAAATGAGTCGCAGAAGTGGAAATACTGGAGACAAGCACAATGAGAATGGGGTGAGAATTAATGTTGAAATATCTGTCTCTGTGTAGTGTTCTTTAACATTTTCCCTATAGTTCACAGTACAAGATAGAAGTATAAAACACACTAGAAATGAAACGGGAGTACATGTGTCTTTGTTTTGGGGGTTTTGGTCATGCTTCACCGTAATAATATGATTTTAACTCCAAACTCAGAGGATCATCTCTGCTCTGGTGTGGCAGGGCTGTTCCTTTTCCACACACTGTTGGCGTTTTCCTGTCAGGTGTACCCATTGATGTACTCTTTGGCTTAAGGATGTGTGTACTAAGAGATGTGAATGACTTCGATAAGAGCAGCCTCTGGGAACAGCTTTCTCTCTCTGACCATCTGTCCCAGATTTCTCAACAAGAAAGTGTTGCGGTCAAGAAATTGTAACTAATTCAACCTTCAGGGTTGAAAGAAGGCTTTGTTTATTTTGTTTTCAAGAGCATAAAAGCACCCAGAAGCTATCCTCTGTATATTCTCCTAGAAAATGTGCAATTTTTAACTTTGTTTTTGTTGAGAAGATCTGTTTTGTCATCCATAGACTACATATACATAGCCCATTGTACTTAAAAATAAATTCTACAGTGAAATATCATTTCTCAGATTTAATTTGAGGTTTTTTGTCAGTATTAAAAGAACCGTGTGAGGTATAGTCCTTTTTACAGAACCAGTATTTAAAAGTAACTGGACACTGGGTGACTAAATGTTTCCTGCATGTTGTTTTATGCACAAAAGGCCGGCTTTTTTTTTCTTAGATGTGTTTCCAGTTAGACCTAGATGGGTTTGAATGGATGTCAGTATGTGTAAAGAAGCAGATAAATCAAAGTGATTTGATTAGCCAGAATTAATGGTGAATTAATTACAGTCAAGAATGCACCAAGATGGAGTAATATCATGACAGAAGCTGAGAGGATTCGTCTTAAGATAGAAACCCTGGGTGAGCCTTAAATAATAGTAAGGCGGGTACAGTTTTCAAAAAAGCATTAAAAAAAAAAGCTTCTTTGAAAATGATGGATAGAAGAAAGGAACAACTCGAGCTCTGAAGCATCACCTCATCTGTCAAACATGGCGGTTTTGCTTCTGTTGTGATGAGGCTGCTAATGAAAGTGGCATGGTGGCGTTTATTGATAGTTTCCCTGCTGATAGAGGGAACAGGGCGAACGCAGATGTGTACCGAAGCTTTCAGATTATCTCTTTGGACAAAATGTAAACATTCAGCAGGTAAATTAAAATCTTCAAACAGCCCAAACATCTGAGTAATGAAGGACCTTTCATGGTCACGAGGTGAAGGGGGTGTTTGTGGATGGTTGCAGATATTATTTTTAAAACTTTGAGCACTCTGTGTTTAAAAGGCGTGTATTTCCTCCACAGCTCTTTGTATAATAAATAAACCTAAACTTGGCGCTTTAATCTACTGTGCTTTATTTTATTTCACGAGTAATGTGCTTAAGGAGAGAGCCTCAGAAATAAACAGTGTAATGCTTTAGAGTGTAGATATAGAAATTGACTATTGATCGGCACCAAATGACACACTCTGTATCATTAGTGTCACTACTGACCGAAAGAGACACTGAATGGCTCCTCCCATTCAAAGTACTGAGACTAACTTGTGTCCAAGTTTCTTCTTAATATCTGATTTAGAGGATTATATTAGTCGGCCCTCTGGATGATATAATGGTTGTTAAGAGGATCAGTGCTTTAGCTTTTCCACTTGCTGCTGCCCAAACCCCAGAGGCTTTCAGTCAGCCCAGCAGAGCTGATCATCATCATCATCTTAAAGAACAGCGATCCCTGTAGGGAATACTACGATTACAATTCATTTTTTTTATATCACCATTTTAGCTGCCATAAATGATAATTACAGCTCATTGGCACTACCCAGAAATGTAATTGAATTAGTCAAGACTAGTAAAATTACTAATAATTTCAGTGATTTTATTTTTTTCTCCCAGGCAACAATATCAAACTGCCTGTGACGCCAGTTTCTCGGTTGCTGTTTTTCCTTTGAAATCTCTTATAATTAATAGCTTAGGATTTGTAGGTTGTAGCTCAGGAGGCAGAGTGGGTCTAAGAGAGAGAGCCTTATCCCCGGGTGGTGTCCCGTTGCTGTTGGCTGTTAAACATATTGTTCTTATTTTATTAACAGACTAGTATTTCTGGGATCGACTAGCAAGGACAGCAATGTTTAAACGTCCAGACAACTAGTCGCACACATCCCCAGGAATTACTCCAGTGTTACCCTGATAAGACTTTACATTTGCAAGCAATTACAGTCGTTGTGGGCAAATGTATACAATTTGCAGATGGGTTTATGAAATCCTGCAGAACGGCATCCCTCATCAGCGTGCACTTGGCTGCTTTCGTCCCCTCTTCCTGCCGTCTGCTCAGTTGGGCGTTTCTCTCTCTTCGCCACACGAGAGAGTCGATTTCTCCCTCAGAGGAACTGTCACTGATGCAGTGTTGCTTGAGTGCATTTGAGCATGGCCGTGTTCATGTGCCAGTGGCTTCCCCCACTCTGCCCATCTCTATCTCGATTGAGTCATCATGCTGCCCTTCCAGCCTTTATGAGGCTTTCTAGACATCCTTATAACTAAAAGTCTTAACAAATGCCAAGGAGTAAAAGATTGTCTATGTGGGTGCACTACTGTTGCATTCTTTGAGTAAAGTAAAAGTTGAATTTACTCCCAGCAAGACGCATGTTTTTTCACGTCTCCTCTAACCAAACAGAGCAGTAGTTACAGGTATTGTTGTTGGTATTATTGTCCTCCCCACTACTTTAAATATGTGTTGGATCCAGCATCCATGCACTTGACACACGATATGCCTCTTACTAAGCTCTACTCGAGCCAGGATTCTACATTTTTCAGTCTGTTGTTGAAGGAAAAAAGGCACCATGACATTTCCTGCATCGTCTCCTCCCTCTCAGTGCTCTTTCCAAAGGCAAAGGCTGGGAGCATTTCAATATCGCTTGTAGTTTGGTGGAGCGTGTTCGCTCAGTATTCTGTTTAAAGGTAGTCGTCAGTGTTTTGAATCTAGAAATCCAAAACTCTGTAGGGAAAAGCCAGCCTGCCTTTATTCTGTGAGCTCTTGAAGAACACATGGGTGCCGAAATTTCAACTTCATGAAAACTCTTCTTGGAGGTGAAACCTTTTTTCTTTTCTTTTTTTTTTACCCCTCATTTAAATTTCTGTTCAGGCTCTCCGTCAGTAGTCGACAGTTTGCTGCATGGATCTGTGTCTCGGGTTTGGCTGCAGTAGCGTTTGGTTGTGCAGGGCTCTCTTCCACTTATCTTTTACAGCTGTAACACTTGGTTGAATAGCGAGCTATGATTTGTTACTTTTATATTTAAAAAAAAAAAAAAACTTAACACACCACATTGCTCTTTTGCATCTTATGTGACGGCGATTGTTTGAGAGTGACAAACACTGACAACAAACATGAGCAATAAGAAAACAACACAAACACACAAGTGAATTGCAGACTTCAGCTCATTCGATTGTGCTATGCATGTAAAATGTAATGGAAAGACACAGGCTGATCAGTCATTAAAAATGATCAATAGTACCGGCTTGTGTCGCCGCTCATTACAAAGCTTTGGGCTGACAGCTGACTCGAAGTTTCAAGAAGGTTTTCAGCTCTGAGCTTACAGACTTGTGGTGGTAGTAAACAGAAGTCTGAGTTACTAAACAGAGGGCAAAGTTGTATGTATTTATTTATTTGTTAAGGAATTTGATTATTAACTATTGGACACTAAGTTAGAGCAGTTTCAAATTTATAAACATACACATCTAAAGGAAAGTAAACGACTGAGATCTACAATTTTGCTGAAAAGAGTAGGGCAAACACAGTTAATTGATGTTCTTCATTCATATTCATCTTAAATATAAATTTAACATTTCCAAATTTGCCACTGCTAAACTGAACTTGTGCTTTGTGGGAATTAAAATGATAAAAATGATTTTTAAAAAAAAGATGGGTAAACATATTGGGGGATGCGAGGGGTACGTGAGGCATTGTGGTCTCTAATCTTTTCGTTTTTTTGACACATTGTAAGGATCTGCAATGACGCTGATTGGATTTCACTTTTTCCCCTTAGAGCTTCAGTTTCGTACACTTCATTTTCTTTTAAACTTTGTAATGCAATGAAGTAGCAAAGAATGAAGTTGTTTGTTTGTCTGCCAAACAATTCATTGTGCAGTGATGCCACAGTGACGTCAGTTACCGAGCTCTGTTTAACGATGAACATGATCAGTGTATTAATATAACAGCAAAATAAGAGCTTGTGCACATTTACAGTCCACCTAGTCATCAAAGAGTAAAGCTCTCCAGTGTTACTGGCCATCAACAACAGGTTATTTTATGTATGGAAACACAGCTTCCTCTAGCTAAACCTCTGGAACTCTTTGTTCTGGACAACCAGAGCTAAATGTAATAAACTGATTCATGTTTTTGTTTTGCTGTAACAAAACCGACTTCTGGTAATTTTGTGTGCTTGAGTAACGTGGCAGCCTCGTGTCTGGTCACAGCTCCACTCTTTTACTCCAGTAATGCCTTCATACGATACGAAGCTTATGCTGTGTGTATAAACACCAAATGACATGTTGCCCCTCAGAGGCTCGGGCCTACTGCCCACTAACTGATTCTCCATCATAATTAAGGTCCCATAATGATGCTGTTTTGGAGAAAGAGTCCCCAGCTCTCAGTACTGTGCAGTCTACTGCAGTTTTACCCTCTGGCTACTGAATCCAGACAGCTTTTAAAATCATTTCTGCAAATGGCTTTTTTTTTCTCTTTCTCTTCGTAACCTATTTCTCTGTGCTTAGTTTTTCAGCTTCTTTTTCTTATATAATATTTTTGGCTTATGTAATGTTGCAGGCCCGTATTATTCTGCATTTATTGACTTGAACTTTGTGTTATCATAGCAGAGTGCTATCAAACATTTACCTGAATATTGGTGTAAAAAAGCACAAAGGTATTTCTTAGAGATGTTGAACAACTCTGCTGTTAAATGTTAATGTTTTGGCTGAGAGTCGAGAATAATGTAATGTAATTTTGAGTCTGAATCAGTCACCTTTTAGTACAGGAATTATAAGTCATATTTTTCTTGTCAAATTAGCCTTTTTTCCTGATTTAAAATATTGTCATATGTGAGTTTTTATAAGGGAAAACCTTCATTAAACTCATTATTAATCATCAGTCTCAGTGGTTCAACATCAAGAGTAGTTGGGAAGATTTCAGTGTATTGACCAGTTCCTGTGTTGGTGTGTAGGTGGGCAGCCAGCGTGTGGAGCTCACGCTGTCGGAGCTGCAGGAGATGGCCACACGGCAGCAGCAGCAAATCGAGGCTCAGCAGCAGATGCTCGTTGCAAAGGTATCAGCAGCTTCATTCTCTTACCACGAATCCTTCCTCCAAATACAGTCATGGTCTTTTATGCAAAGTTTGTTTTATGCTAACAAAATGTGTTAATTGGAAGCACAAGTGAGTCCATGTTTCTCGTCTTTTTGCAGTTCATATTATGTTTGTGTTTCGGTAAAGTCGGTAAATGTTCTTATGCTGGGATGTGTTACTGAAAAATTGTTGCAGTAACTTAACTGAGTAACATAGCAGACCTGACAAATCATAGCCTTGGCCAGGGTTTGGCCTGATGGTGTGTCATTTAGTCCGATGCCACAGACGCAGCCTGGGCATTAGTTCAATCAAGTTCAGGACACAAAGCAGCCTTGGACCGCTCTGTCGGAGAGAAAGTGGAATGTTGTTGCACTCGTCTCATCCAAAGAGTCTGTCGTGACCTGAAATGGGGGCAAACCATTATGTAACGAATGAGATTGGATGCAGTGTGAGTCACGGTGCCAGGATTGTCCAGTCGGTCAGAAATTATACTCAAGTCTTTGCAGGAATTAGCGCTATTCACTAACCAGCTGCAGCTCCACATCATCAGGATTTTATCTGGAGTTGTGAAAAGCATCCTTGTGAATAATTATCAATAAAGACCTGCTTGACTTTCAGACAAGCAGGTCAAGTGCTTAGCTGAAAGTCCGTAGGGTGGAGTCAAGTTATTAGCTAATGCAAGAAAGCTTGGATAGTAAGCTGTAACCATACATTATATAGGTGCATCACACAGAGGCAGCTAGCTAGGCCTGTAATTAACCACAATGCGAGCCATATAATGTTGTGACATTGTCATTAAAAAGATACCAGTATAACAAACACAAGTTAAGAGGCCCATGTCAGTACCCGTTTGTGAGGTGTTGGTAATTTGGCATTTATTTTATAGTCCAGCTATTTGACAAATTACAGTACTGTGCAAGTCTCAAGTTGCCCATTATTTCTTAATATTTATAATTAGAAAGTGGTCTTGCACATTAGTGTTCTAGGCTTTCTGAAGGGCTTTCAATGTTTTGTCCATTCCTGTACCTGACCATTTTCATAATGTTTGTTTTGTTTGAACCACTTAACACCAACTTGTGAATCATTTAAACATAAAAAGCCACCTACAGTGGGGCAAAAAAGTATTTAGTCAGCCACCGATTGTGCAAGTTCCCCCACTTAAAATGATGACAGAGGTCAGTAATTTGCACCAGAGGTACACTTCAACTGTGAGAGACAGAATGTGAAAAAAAAATCCATGAATTCACATGGTAGGATTTGTAAAGAATTTATTTGTAAATCAGGGTGGAATATAAGTATTTGGTCACCTCAAACAAGGAAAATCTCTGGCTCTCACAGACCTGTAACGTCTTCTGTAAGAAGCTTTTCTGTCCCCCACTCGTTACCTGTATGAATGGCACCTGTTTGAACTCATCATCTGTATAAAAGACACCTGTCCACAGCCTCAAACAGTCAGACTCCAAACTCCGCCATGGCCAAGACCAAAGAGCTTTCGAAGGACACCAGGAAAAGTATTGTAGACCTGCACCAGACTGGGAAGAGTGAATCTACAATAGGCAAGCAGCTTGGTGTGAAAAAATCAACTGTGGGAGCAATCATCAGAAAATGGAAGACATACAAGACCACTGATAATCTCCCTCGATCTGGGGCTCCACGCAAGATCTCATCCCGTGGGGTCAAAATGATCATGAGAACGGTGAGCAAAGATCCCAGAACCACACGGGGGACCTGGTGAATGACCTGCAGAGAGCTGGGACCAAAGTAACAAAGGTCACCATCAGTAACACACTACAACGGCAGGGAATCAAATCCCGCAGTGCCAGACGTGTTCCGCTGCTGAAGCCAGTGCATGTCCAGGCCCGTCTGAAGTTTGCCAGAGAGCACATGGATGATACAGCAGAGGATTGGGAGAATGTCATGTGGTCAGATGAAACCAAAGTAGTTTATAAGATGGCGCCGGTGAGGTCGGCTGCCGTCACGACTGCTCCGACCACTTTTTCTTTGTCTTTGTTTTTTAAGTTAGTTTTCAGCGTTTCTAAATCGGCAAAATCATCACCATTGGGTACATTAGGTATGACAGTGACACTCTTGTTTCTATTGGTATACAATGTACTCACAATTCGAAGTTTTTAACTCCGGATCCGAGCTGGCCGAGTGAGATCTCGAGGGAGAACAAAGGGAAGCGGCGGCGGCCTAGAGGGAAGCGAGCCGGCGTCAGGAACAGGCTGAGAGCTCGTGCACACCGCACACCTCTGCCTAGCATCCTGCTCGCCAACGTCCAGTCACTGGAGAACAAGCTTGACGACCTCAGGGCCAGGATAAAGTTCCAGAGAGACATTCGGGACTGCAATCTCCTCTGCTTCACCGAGACATGGCTGAACCCAGCGGTGCCGGACCACGCCATCCAGCCGGCCGAGTTCTTCTCGGTTCACCGCATGGACAGGACACGGGACTCGGGGAAGTCAAGGGGAGGCGGCGTGTGTTTAATGGTGAACAACAACTGGTGCAACAGTGTGAACGTTGTTCCTCTCACACGCTCCTGCACACCAAATCTGGAACTACTGTCCATCATGTGTCGTCCTTTTTATCTACCTCGGGAATTTACATTGGTCATTGTAAGTGCCGTTTATATTCCACCACAAGCGGACACGGTCACCGCCTTATGCGAGCTGCATGAGGCACTCACACAGCACCAGACACAACACCGGGACGCTGCGCTTATTGTGACGGGGGACTTTAATAGCGCCAACCTCAAACGCGCAGCGCCGAACTTTTATCAACACATCACCTGCCCCACCAGGGGTGAAAGGACACTGGACCACTGCTACACTACGGTCAAGGACGGCTACAAGGCACAATCCCGCCCCCCGTTTGGCAAATCTGATCACGCCGCCATCTTCCTCATGCCAAAATACAAACAAAGGCTGAAACAGGAAGTTCCGGTTCAGAGGAAGGTCGCGCGCTGGACGGATCAATCGGTGGCCGCGTTACAGGACGCACTCGATGACGCAGACTGGGGCATGTTCAGAAACAGCTCCGACGATGACGTCAACGTGTTTACGGAAGCGGTTGTGGGATTCATCGGGAAACTAGCGGATGATACCGTGGAGACAAAGACTATCACAACGTTTCCCAACCAGAAGCCGTGGGTGGATAAAACCATCCGCGACGCTCTGAGATCCCGCACCGCTGCCTACAACACGGGACTCATGACGGGGGACATGGACCCGTACAAAGCCGCGTCATATAACGTGCGGAGGGCGGTGAAAGAGGCGAAGCAGCGCTACGGGAGGAAACTAGAGTCACAACTCCAACAGAGTGACTCTAGGAGCCTGTGGCGGGGACTAAGGACAATAACGGACTATAAAGCACCAACAACCGGTATGACGAACGCGGCCGTGACTCTGGCAGACGAGCTGAACACTTTCTATGCTCGCTTCGAGGCTGCAGCTAAGGTCTCCAACAATGCTAGTGTTAGCGGCGCTAACGGCTGCAGACAGGAAGATACTGCCAGCACCGGAAACGTGCTCGTCATCTCCGAGCATGAAGTAAGGAGAGCCTTCAAGAGAGTGAACACCAGGAAAGCAGCAGGACCAGACGGCATCCCAGGTCGTATCCTAAGAGACTGCGCATACCAGCTAGCTCCTGTGTTCACTGAGATATTCAACATCTCTTTATCTCAGTCGGTGATCCCCCACATGCTTCAAAGAGTCCATCATTGTTCCTGTCCCGAAGAAACCCCACCCTGCTTCTCTCAATGACTATCGCCCTGTAGCCCTCACCTCAGTAGTGATGAAGTGCTTTGAACGCCTGGTCAGAGACTTCATCATTTCTTCACTACCAGACACACTGGACCCACTACAGTTCGCTTACCGTCCAAATCGTTCCACAGACTATGCCATCTCTCATCTCCTCCACACATCACTCACTCACTTGGACACTAGAAGGGGGAATTATGTTAAAATGCTCTTCATAGACTACAGCTCTGCATTTAACACCATAATTCCCTCCACACTCACCACCAAGCTGGAGCATCTGGGACTCAGCTCATCTATGTGTCTGTGGATCTCCAACTTCCTAACTGGCAGACCACAGGCAGTAAGGATGGGCGGACATGTCTCAGCCTCCACCACTCTCAGCACTGGAGCCCCCCAGGGGTGTGTTCTGAGCCCCCTGCTGTACTCTTTGTACACATATGACTGTGTGGCCACTACCAGCTCCACCACCATCATCAAGTTTGCTGACGACACCGTCGTGGTGGGCCTGATCTCTGATAACAACGAGACGGCCTACCTGAAGGAGATTAGGAATCTGGAGAACTGGTGCCAGAGGAACAACCTCCTTCTAAACGTCAGTAAGACAAAGGAGCTGATAGTGGACTTCAGCACTAAGCAGGAGAGGAACTACCAGACCCCCGTCATCAACGAGTGCCCAGTGGAGAGAGTGGACAGCTTCAAATACCTCGGAGTTCACATCACGCAGGACCTGTCATGGTCCTGTCACATCAACACCGTGGTGAAAAAGGCCCGACAGCGTCTCTACCACCTCAGACGCTTGAGAGACTTCCAACTGCCCTCCAAGGTGCTCAGGAACTTTTACTCCTGCACCATAGAGAGCATCCTGACGGGAAACATCTTAACCTGGTTCGGGAACAGCACCATGCAGGACAGACGAGCTCTACAGAGGGTTGTGCGGTCAGCTGAGCGCACCATCCGCTCCGAGCTCCCTGACCTGCACTCAATCTACAGTAGGCGGTGCCGGACCAAGGCCAGGAAGATCGTGAAGGACCTCAGCCATCCCAACAACAGACTGTTCTCTCTGTTGAGGTCAGGAAAGCGATTCCGCTCCCTGAAGACCAACACAGAGAGACTGAGGAGGAGCTTCTTCCCGCAGGCGATACGGTCTCTCAATCACACCACCACACAGTACTGACCCACACATATGGTTCTTACACACACACTGGACTTTCTGGACTTTGTTTTTGCACAACTCTGGTCACTATATTCTTCATTTCCGGTTAATACTTGTACAGCTGCTGTTATTGTGTATATATTTATTTATATTTAGATTTCTTCATACATTCTTATATAGTTCTATATTGTGTATTGTGTATTTTGTTGTACAGTTATTTTATTTTCAACTTTAATTTATATATTTTATCTTATTCTTCCCAGTTAAATTTACCCTTCATTCTAATTTGTGTTGTACAGTTATTTCATTTTTAACCTTAATTTATATTTTATTCCTTCCTAGTTAAATTTACCCTTTTTAATTTTTCATATTTATTTCCTATCTTATTCATAGCCTTTTCCTTTTTTGTTTTCTTTAGGTCACGAGCAGTTGTCCAAGCATTTCACTACATATCGTACTGTGTATGACTGTGTACGTGACAAATAAAATTTGAATTTGAATTTGAACTTTTTGGTATAAACTCAACTTGTCGTGTTTGGAGGAAGAAGAATACTGAGTTGCATCCCAAGAACACCATACCTACTGTGAAGCATGGGGGTGGAAACATCATGCTATGGGGCTGTTTTTCTGCCAAGGGGACAGGACGACTGATCCGTGTTAAGGACAGAATGAATGGGGCCATGTATCGTGAGATTTTGAGCCAAAACCTCCTTCCATCAGTGAGAACTTTGAAGATGAAACGAGGCTGGGTCTTCCAACATGACAATGATCCAAAACACACCGCCCGGGCAACAAAGGAGTGGCTCCGTAAGAAGCATTTGAATGTCCTGGAGTGGCCTAGCTAGTCTCCAGACCTCAACCCCATAGAAAATCTGTGGCGGGAGTTGAAAGTCCGTGTTGCTCAGCGACAGCCCCAAAACATCACTGCTCTCGAGAAGATCTGCATGGAGGAATGGGCCAAAATACCAGCTACTGTGTGTGCAAACCTGGTAAAGACCTATAGTAAACGTTTGACCTCTGTTATTGCCAACAAAGGTTATGTTACAAAGTATTGAGTTGTATTTTTGTTATTGACCAAATACTTATTTTCCACCCTGATTTACGAATAAATTCTTTACAAATCCTACCATGTGGATTCATGGATTTTTTTTTTTCACATTCTGTCTCTCACAGTTGAAGTGTACCTCTGGTGCAAATTACTGACCTCTGTCATCATTTTAGGTGGGGGAACTTGCACAATCGGTGGCTGACTAAATACTTTTTTGCCCCACTGTAATTCAAGGGATGAGCCAGGGCTGACAACTTAGGAAAGAACCAATTTTAAATTGTATCTTTAGGCACTCGGTTACTAACAGCCTACAAAAACAAATTTGCTCCAGTTTCTTTAGGTAAATCCATCAAAAATGCCAAATATTACACAATTTGACAGTGATAAAAAAGCACTTTTGCAGAAACATGATTCCCAAAGAACTATTAGAAGAAAATTTTATATATCCTGTTCAGTGTCCAGTGTGCTTTCTTTGAAGAAACTGGACAAGTGGAGGACAAAGGAAGTGGCAGGCCTAAAACACGATCTACATGCAGATGAACAGTACTGCATCAAGTCATGCTTGATGAGGAAAAGAATCCAGCAAAGACCTGGCACAAGACCCGAGAAATGCAACTGGATCCTCGGTTTATCAATCATGATTCACTGAAGCCTAATCAGAAATGGTCTTAGTTCACACTGCTTTCAGTCCATAGTGCTGTGCTTGGTGGCCGTCAAGAAGCCACTGTTAAGGAAGGAAAAGAGAAATTGCCAAATTACAAAAAAAAAACAGGACTGAAAGTGAGAGGCAACGGTCTTATGGAATGATGAATCCAAATTTTAATTTGTCATTATTTCATTTAATTTTCCATGGATTGGTCTCCCAGGACCTCAACGTTATTGAAGCAGTGTGGGACAGAACAGAACAAAAGGCAGCCAACATCCAACGAAGAGGTTCTAATGTTCCTCAACAAGCCTGGAGAACTATTTCTAAGGATTATTTAAAAGAAAATTGGCTAATCAATGCCAAGTATCTGCGTCTGTGCATCTATGCTAATGAACAAAGCACTATAGAGTCACTTTATACTCCAAAAGCAGTGTGCTTCTAAATATGCTGCTAAAAATCAAGGCTTTGGAAAAGGACCTCACAAACCAATGGTGGCTGCCCTCCTACTGTCTATTATCAGGATTTCTCCTTCAATGGAGGAGGAGGAGCTGAACGTCGCACAAACAGCCTACCTTGTCACTCTGTGACTTTTCATTGCACTAACTCACTCTGACCACCGTGCTTGTGGTATGCTGATCAGTCATGCAAAATAAAGCCCGCTGTAGACTCACTGATAGAAAGACTATTTATTGCCTTTGTTGTGGTGTCTGAAAAGTAGGCCCACTTGAAGCCCTGCAGTCATTTGGAAACCTGGCCCTGTCATTTCCTATTTTAGGACTTTAACTGGAGCAATTCTCAGTTGGGCGGAGATGAAGTCATCTGACCCTTTCTTCAGCCTTCAGACCGTCTTGACACGGCACAGAAATTCACTTAATGTACTCAGTAGAACGATTTAGCCTAGTTTTAGATTTCCTTTAAGCTTTGGGTGGTGCCCTGCTGATTTTTTTTGATTCGTGTGTTGGGATTTTATGTTTTAACCTATAAAGATATACAAATTGTACAGTTTAAAACCACCATTTTATGAAGGTTTCCCCTGTGACTCAATCACTCTTTGCTTTGCTTTCCAAAGGAGCAACGTCTGCGTTACCTGAAGCAGCAGGAGCGACGTCAGCAGCAAAGCGTTTCAGAGAGCGAGAAGCTGCAGAGGCTGAAGGAACGTGTAGAGAGCCAGGAGGCCAAGCTCAAGAAGATTCGCGCAATGAGAGGCCAGGTGGACTACAGCAAGGTCATCAATGGCAACCTGTGTACGTATACTTAAAATATGTGCATAACTTTACCACCACTCTTTAGAGACGATTATATTTGAGTATCAGATAGATAACTGTTTCACAGAAAGGTTGTCTGCGCTCGGCTCGAGCTATTTCACAGTCTATCAGACACTGAAAGAAGATTTATATCTCATATCAGTGCATACTTTATATTCAGAACTCTTGACTTTGGACGAATAAGAGTTCTGAAACGTCTTGGTCTTGAGGATCTTTTCGTTTCTTTAATAAAAGAATAGCATTTGATTTTTGATGAATGGTTTGGAGTATTTTTTCCCCCCAAAACAAAGAAGCTGTCTGTTGGTGCTGATCCAGATCCTTTTCCTTTTTTTCCCCCCCCCCTCCTAAATGCAGCGGCTGAGATCGAGCAGGTTAGCAGCCTGTTCCAGGAGAAGCAGGCGGAGTTGCAGGCAGCTGTGTTGAGGGTGGAGCAGCTTAGCCTGCAGCTAGAGGACCTGCGGAGAGGAAAGCTGAATGGCATACAGGCGTCCCTGGGTGGCCAAGTAACCGGTGCTGCAGCGCTGGAGCTCCGCAAACTGTACCAGGAGCTTCAGGTAATGCAGAGTTAAAATTAGTGCATCATGTCGTGCATACTCTTACAAGGTCCGCTACGTTTACAGTGATAGCCGATTATCTTGGTCCAGTCTTTCTATGCATTTGTTTATGTCTTCACTCATCATCAGATTCGAAACAAGTTGAATCAGGAGCAAAACAGCAAGCTGCAGCAACAGAAGGAGCTTCTGAACAAGCGCAATATGGAAGTGACGCTTATGGACAAGCGTATCAGTGAGCTGAGGGAGCGTCTCTACAAGAAAAAAGCTGAGGCACGTCAAAAAGAGAACCTCCCTGTAAGACTAGGAGCCCTTAACATCTCCTGTTTACATATTTTTGGGGGCGGGAAAGTTCTGAAAGTTTTATTGTTTTGTTTTTTTCCCCTCTATCTCTCTGTAAGACATCAGCTTATACACTGCAGGGTTTTTTGTTTTTTTTTTATTTAAAATGAAACATTTAAATGCTGTTTTTAAAGTTTTTATAGATACTCAAAGAAACGTTTTCATTTGTCTTCTTAGAGGAGCTGTAAAGCCCTTGGAGTAGTGAAAGTTTTATACAGTTTTCGCTTTTCAGCTGTTTTGACATCTCAAACATTTCTCATTCTCTGTTATTATAGCTGAATAGAGCCAATGGGCCTCCATCTCCCCAGCCAGCTCCCGGCACTCTGGGTCGTGTTGCTGCTGTCGGGCCATATATCCAGGTTCCAGTACCGGCTCGACAGGAAGGCGGCTACACCATACCACCAGATCCACTGAAGCCACAGACTCTGGGTGTTAATAACCAAGCTAACCATGGCCGCACTAAATCAGGTTTGTTTAAACCCAAACATTTTACACATGGAGATTTTCTATTTTTTAAATTTTTTATTTTACAAAATGCAGAAATGTTTAAAAAACACTGACAAGTTTAGTACATGTAGTCTGAGAGTAGGTCCTATAGAACAGCGGTCCCCAACCCCTGGAGTGCGGACCGGTACTGGTCCATGAGACATTCGGTACTGGGCCTCGAGAGTTGAGGCTCGGGTGTGAAATTAATGCTTTTCAGGGTTTTTATTGGTTTTTAGCATTTTTTTTTTTTTAATCGTTTTTATTGCCAACTTAGTTTCCCTGGGTTTTTTCCCCATGTGTTATGAATAAATCTTCTCTTTTGGTACCGGTACTGGTTTTATTTTGTTGTATTTATCCACGACACCTTAAGAGCCGGGCCGTGAAAATATTGTCGGGCATAAACCGGTCCGTGGCACAGAAAAGGTTGGGGACCGCTGTTGTAGAGCCAGCTGGTCAACGAAGCCATGAATGTCTGAAAGTGAGATCACTGATTTCAGACTTTGGACAGTATCAGAAACCTCCAATCATCCAGGGTTCTGTTCAGATAGATCATAAATCCAGCATTTCCAGCTACACACTTTCTGCATGCTGCTGAAGTTCCTTCCTCTGCCTGAACTGATTCCTTCCTACCTGACATCTCAGTTGATTCTCCACCTGGGCTTGATTTCTGTGATTGCTTTTCTTTCCTCCCTTCCTCTCTAACCTCACTCTTCTCCTGTGTTGTGTAACATGTATTTCCCTTCCTTGTCTCTCCGTCTCTCTTTCATGTCTATCCTGTCTTGTCTTTGTGATGTCTGTCTCACTGGGTGTGGGGGTTGGGTGGGGGATGACTCTTCTTGGGGCAGACGGTGTGCGAAAGCCTCCCGGCCCTTGGAAAGTGTCTGATTTAGACATCGTTGTGGACCCGGTTCCCCCGTCCCTTCCAGAATCACACCCGGGCCCTGGAGCCTCCACTGGCTCTGACGGCACGTCCCGTGAGTGCACAGCGCTGCATAAGCAAAAGGATGGCACCTGCAGAACCTTGTCTTGATTGTAGCACAGGATCCACAGCATGCCCCAGATTTCATTTTTTCTCCCTCCATATTACAACAATGTAATCCATCATACAATTTTTATTCCATCTAATCGAGTTTCTTATTGCGTGGACTAATTGAGTATTTAAGAACTCTCCCCAGTAACACCATGAGCCACCCACACTCTAATCACTCACTGCTGTGATGGGTAAATTGCTACAACTGTCTCAGGCTGAATCCATAAATCACTGACTGGTCATTAAGATTCCTCTGTGGATTTGGCCAGTGACTTGAAAGTACTGGGGTGCTGTTTAAAAGCATAAGCTGCACGAAGTTGGTGTTGTTGATTGTAGCTGATATCATGCCTCACATGACTGATGGCAAAGCGCTGCTGGTCCTGTGTGTTCTCGTACACTTCTGAGAAGGTTCGCTGAGTTGAGTGCTTCGTCAGTTTAACATGTAAAGCAGTCCATAACATCGTGGCTTTGTTCTAACTTCACCTCATTCCCAGGCCTGCGGCCACCTTAACCTTCGCACCAAACTCTAACAGCTAAGCTGTGAGAATCACTTTTAGCTGTCAAACGCTTTACATGCACGAGGAATTTAACTTGTGCATGTTAAAATATCATAGGATTCACTCTTTAAGTGTCACGCCTGATAATCTGAGAAGAACCAGACCCAGATTTTCCCTTTTAGACTCTGGATAGTGTTGCCTTATTGTAACTGTTTAGACTTTTCTTTCATTGTAAAACATTTTGGTTTTTTATAGCAGGAAAAGCACAGCTGTGATTTATAACATTACAAGTAGTGCATTTGTTTTAGGTGTGCCAGTTCAATGGCTTTATCGTTATGCATGTTTACACACTCGTGGATTACAATCACAGCTGATGGAATGATTTTTGACAAAGTTTCTTCTACCTGTTCTTTCCTACTATAACAAGTCAAAATCTCTGGTCTACTAATATATGATAGCACTTATGTACATCTTTAACACATCACTCACCAGCATTATTGCTGTGTGACAGATTGTGACGGTTATTATAATTTGTGTGTGCAGCACTTATTTCTGTTGTTTTTTGTCATCTTTTTCTTTCCTTTCACGCTGTCCTTTCTGTTTGAAATTACTATTTTTTTAATTGTTTTTATTTTTAATTTTGCATATTTTCTTTTTAGTTTCACATTTTCTGCAGTTATTATTATCTGTTATTAGCCAGATTATCTTAACTTTCATTGTAGTTACCAATAATAGTTACTAAGTTAAACACTACGTGACTAAAATCAGCAACATACTAATATGCATAAATTCCTTCCTCTACCTAACGTGAAGGCTCGGGATTTTGATCCTATTGATCAGCGGCGCCTCTTGAAACATTTAATTTGATGCAGTTTGTACTTTTTAAAAGAAATAAAGAAAATCTCCCTTCTGATGTGTGAGAGTGGGGGAGCTCATGGGAAAGATCTTCTCCTTGGATCGATGTCTATTTGTTATCAGTGATGGACATAAATGTAACATAAAGTGAGCTCTTGGTTTCTTTATTGTGTCTGGTTAATAGGATGGGCATCTAAAAAAAAAAAAATCCTGACCTCCAGTTGATACCGGTCAAAACAGTATAGTTGTTTTATGTGTTTACAACATTATATTTACTAGTGGTCTGGAAATGTCATCACTAATATTCCACACAGTGCACTTAGTCATAAGAAAAAGCTGCCGTTTAAGACTAGTGCTGATGGACATGCTTTTTCAAGTCACTTGTGTGATCTTTTCTTTCTTTTGCTCTCCACTAACTGTGTCCTGTTTATGCCATAGCTAATGAAACTGGTTGGCCTACTCTAGGCAAGCCCAGTGCAACTCTAAAACCTCCTGAGAGAAGAGACTCAGGGACTGATACCCAGGGCAAAAGTGCTCCCTCAGGCTCCCCCGGTGCTCCAAGTGCAGAAAAGGTACGTCCTCCTAAACTCCTTTCATTGAAAGCAAATGGAACCGAAAATGGAGAGCATTTGTCTTTAAAATAAAAAAACATTTTTTGAAACATGTTAGCTTCAGTTATAAGGCACAACCTTCACTTTGAAAGTGAATGCTCTCTGCTTTTCATCTGCATTGCACTTTACTGAGTTTCTATACAGCTTGGAGAGCAAAATGGCTAATTTTTGAGACAGGTTGGCATGTTTCATGCAAATTATGGGTAACCACGGCAACCTCCTAGGCCTGTATGATACCAGTTGCACATATGGTAAATTGGCTGCTGAAGATGGATCTTTATTCAGTGGGAAGGAGTGAATCTTTCAATTTTTTCTGCATATAACAGCTGTTTTCATGATAAATGCCTGTATGCTTCTTCACAGGTGCTAGACTCCAAAATGGCTGTGTCCTCCCCAGCCATCAACAAGCCGCAGCCACCACCATACGGATCCCACCTCACCTCCGCAAACTCAGCCAGCTCCTTGGAGCGCCGTAAAGATGCACCTCCCCCACCTCGCCCACTCCCAAACCCACCAGCTCCCGCTTGGCCCCGTGTGCCCCCCGCCACAGGCTCGTCCTCCCAGCAGATCCAGCAGCGTATTTCAGTGCCACCAAGCCCCACCTTCCAGCCTAATGCACCGCTCTTTCCTTCTGGAATGAGTGAACGACTGGATCCTCCGCCAGCTGTGGCAGTGCGTCCCTTCATCCCAGACAGAGGATCACGGCCTCAGTCTCCCCGAAAGGGCCCACCTACCGTGAACTCTAGCTCCATCTATCACATGTACCTCCAGCAGTTGGCGCCAAAGAGCCAGCCACTAAAGCCTGCTATTAAAGCAGGTAAGAACTGAGATTTTGGGACAGTTTTCTATGAATCTTTTGCCCAGAAATTGAGAATATTTAGTTAGTTGCAGTCTGAAATGTGATGATATACTTATATCATATAAATCAAATTCTTTTAAGTTTTCAAGTGTGAAAAAATAAAAGGAATTTTAGGGGCGACGCAAGCTTTGAGGACATATGATAGACAATTTTAACTTTGGCATTTCAGACTGCCAACTCTTGTTTATTATAAGCAAAATGAAAAAGTGAATTAATAATGAAAGTAATGATGGCATCAATGCCCTCAACTTTAACTCTACCATGTCTGCTCTCTCTTAGTATACGGGAAGCCTGTTCTCCCCTCCAGCTCGACGCCTCCCTCGCCTCTGTCTTTTGGTCAGTCAGGAGGGGCCTTCCCATTGCTCCAAGGCCAACCCAGTGGTGAGGACACATTAGACGGAGAATATGACGATCATGAGAGCTTCCAGCACCTCGAGCCGTCAGCACCTCCTCCCAGTGTGGAGAACATACCACGGCCACTCAGCCCAACCAAGCTGACGCCAATGGTACATTCCCCGCTGCGCTACCAAAGCGACGCTGACCTCGAAGTGCTCCGTAAAAAGCTGGCCAACGCTCCAAGACCACTGAAGAAGCGCAGCTCCATCACAGAACCAGAGGGTCCCAGCGGACCCAACATCCAGAAACTGCTCTACCAGAGATTCAACACTCTTGCAGGAGGCATAGAGGGAAATGGAGTTGGTGGATCTGGAGGTGGGAGTGGTGCAGGTAATGGAACACCATTTTATCAACCAAGTAATCCTCCTGGATACCTAGGAGGTGACCCTCTGGCTGATACAGACAATGGGAATCTCCTCTCAGAAACTCCGCTAGCGCCAACACCAGGCGAAGAGGAGCCGGGGTCTGACGCTCCCCCTGCCACTACTGATGCTAATGACAATGAGCCAGTGGCCTCACCAAAAGGAGGGCACATGGATCCTGCTGAAGCCGAGGGATCAGAAGACAACAGCAACAACAACGTGGGAGGCTCAGAAGCGGCGCTGCCCAGCCCTGTGCCGGAGGTCACCACTCCAGAGGAGAGTGGCACAGGGGTCTCACAACCACTGGTGAGAGACACACATACACAGACTTTTATTCAAAGAAATAAAAGTGCTTCAAAGGCTCATCCCTCCTCTCTATTATTACAGGAGAAGCGAACAAACCTAAAAAAACCAAACTCTGACCGCATTGGTCATGGCTTCAGAGTGAAGTTTAACCCTCTGGCTCTCCTGCTGGACGCCTCGTTGGAGGGAGAATTTGACCTGGTCCAGAGGATCATCTATGAGGTGTGTTCTGATTCTATTTATAGACTTTGTTTTATATGTGAATGTAGTTTAAGCACTCATCTTTTTTTGTTCCGGTCCTTCCTTTTTCCAGGTGGAAAATCCCAGCACTGCCAATGACGAAGGCATCACACCCCTGCACAACGCAGTGTGCGCGGGACATCACCACATAGTCAAGTTCCTGCTGGATTTTGGAGTGAACGTCAATGCTGCTGACAGTGATGGATGGTGAGTCCTCATACGCAGGAAAACTGGATGATGACGCAAAATGCAAAGGTTTACGTGACCTGTTGTATCCATATTTCGTGTTTGTGTGTGCTTCAACAGGACTCCTCTTCACTGTGCAGCTTCCTGCAACAGTGTTCATCTCTGTAAGTTGTTGGTCGAGTCAGGGGCCGCCATCTTTGCTAGCACCATTAGCGATGTGGAGACTGCTGCGGATAAATGCGAGGAAATGGAAGAGGGCTACCTCCAGTGTTCCCAGTTTCTATACGGTGAGAAACATCACACCAATTGGTGTGTACAAATTCTAGAAAGACTTCCAATCCTTTGAGTCCAATCGCTGAGGCTGTAATAAAAATAATGTAGCAAATGTAAGATTATACTTAAATATCCTGATTGTATCCTGAACTGTAAATTATACTAACTGTTTGTTTGGATTCTCTTACATGCAGGTGTTCAGGAGAAGCTGGGCGTAATGAACAAGGGGACGGTGTACGCTCTGTGGAATTATGAAGCCCAAAATCCGGACGAGCTGTCGTTCAGTGAGGGGGACGCCATCACCATCCTGCGACGACAAGACGACAGCGAAACGGAGTGGTGGTGGGCACGACTCGAGGACAATGAGGGCTATGTTCCCCGCAACCTGCTGGGGGTAAACGTCACTCCTCCCACCCCCATTTCAATTTTTTTTTCAATCAAATTTCAGCTTTGTTATCCAAATTTAAGTTTAAGCAAAAATGAAAATTTACCCTCGAGCTGATTGACTCTTTGACTTTTTAGTTAGATGCCACTTACATGTACCATTGCAAAACAAGAATTCATCAAAGATTTCAGTGACTAATAATAATAATAAATCATTTCTCCTGTTGTTTGCTTTGCAGCTCTATCCTAGAATAAAACCTCGTCAGCGCTCCCTGGCATAGTGTCTCACTCCACTGACCTGTGGCTAACAGCTGGACTACTGACACGACCAAGAGCAGAGAACAACAAAAGAGCCTGGTGCTCTCTCTTCTCCCTGTGGCCATAACCTCCCCCCTGAGCCTTGTGCTTCTCACAAAAATCCTTTTTTTTTTTTTTTTTTTCTTTCTTTCTTTCCTTCTATGAAGCAGTGGGCACAGAACTCGTGACACATATGCTTACAAGCTGCACACACAAACACAATGAAACACAAGCACTCCGATGTTTATTAAATGACTTCATCCCACCCACAGCCCTACCCCACCCCCACCTCTCTTCAGCCTGTCGCTCTGATATTGTCCCGACTTGGATTTGATCCCGTTTCAGTGCCAGCTCTGTAACTGACATCAATTTGAAGAATCAAACACTAATCCTTGTCTCAGTATTTCTTGCAGTGTTCACACTTGTTTAGCCATCTCCCTACTGAGGTCTGTGGTGGCAATGGTTTACACGACACTATATTGATAACTGGAAGTTCATCTTTAAGGTTGGGAGAAGTCGCTGATTTTTTTTTTTCCATTTTATTTTATTTGTTAATGTAATGTAATAAGAGTTATTGGACATGAAGTATTTTTTTAAGGCTAATTTGATCCCTGTGACTAAAACACTAATGCAGAAAATATGTACTTTAATGAAGGCCTAACCACCAAAGATGAAAATGCATCAACTTTAAATCTATTACTCCCTGTGATCTTGCAGAATTGTTGAGTGAGATAATCAATTGATTTGCTGCTATCAGAAAGGATTATTAGTTCTCAGACTTTAGAGTCCTTCGAGACTATGCTGTAAATCCTGAGTATTTTTGTCAGACAGGCCAGTGAAATTCCAGTGTATTCAAGAAAAGATGAATATAGATTTGACAGTTCGCACATTGCCATGAATTGCATTTCACAAACATCGTTGCAAGATGTGATTTCTTTATTTATTTTTCTTCCGTTAGTGTCATCTGTTCAGAATGTGGATGCAGGATTGTTGCGGATGTGTGGCGAGAACATTAATAAATTATAAGTGAGCCTTTGAACAATAACCCCTGTGAGCTGGTGTGCGTCATTCTGTGTGAACCAAAGTTACATCTATATCTATATATCATTCTACTCTTTTAGCTGTTGGTTCTCAAACTGTGGAGCTACGGATGGTCAGATATTGGCAACTATGTGTGCAATATAAAGGGAACCTAACGTGACTTGGAATGATTTTGGAAGAGGAAATAATAGTTTTACTGAAGCTTCTTTTGTGTTTAGCTTTGTTAAGATAAAATTCAGAACTGGTCCTTTTTTTATTATTATTATTATTATTGATTGATTGGAAACACTGGGGTGTGAGGGTTCAGCTGTTGGTGGGAACTGTTGGGGGAACATAACCTGCACATAGCCAACGTGTCAAATAATGAGGTCAGGTTATGTCTATTGTGAGCATCCACAATTGTAACAGTATTTTTAAGAAAAAAAGCATAACATGTCCCTTTAAAGATCTGATATAACAAAAATAATGAGCCAGGCCAGAATCAACTTCTCATATTTAGTTATAAAAGATTCATAGCATAGGGTGGGTTTTTATTGACAGCTTTCATTAAAAGTTTAATCTAGCCTCCAAGGTCAATATGAAATATGAAAACAATCTGCCAAACCATCTTGCTTTGTTTACCCTTCTTGAGGAAGTGGAGTTTGAACTGATTTTAATAAACTGTATTAATAATCTATATTCAGTCATTTCATTAGAAACCCCCCACTGAGTTAGGTTCTTTTAAACAGGATTATATGTGACAATACCCTAAATCTCAGGGTTTAAAATGCTGCTGATGGGAAATTTTATTTTAGTTCTTGTGTAATTTTACAAAGATGGAAATATCTCTCCGAACACCTTTCTGTTCTCAGATGAATGAAAATGCATTCCATGAAAGAGTTCAGGTCTTAGGAGGTTAAAATTCAAAAACCATATCCAGAGAGAATAGAAAGTAGTCTTTCTTTGTAAAATTGCTATATCACCATGGATGAATTATGCTTAACTAATTGCCTTTGGTTAATAAGCATTTAAAACAGTTTGTCTTATAAAATTCAGTTGTGAATTGCAATAAAACGGGCATCTGCAGTAGTACACTCCAGATGTGCACGTGCATAAGATGTGACAGTTGTCAATCAACTCCATGATGCCTACAGCAGTTGTTTCATTAGTGGCAAGGAAGAGGTTTGCTTAGCAGCAGCGTGGTGCTAGATCGAGTCTGCAGTGCCTTCAAAGCAAAGCCAATGAGATATCCTCATCTCAAAAAAATAACTTCATGCTGTGTATCAACTGAGACTTGCATTATGCAGTTTAACTTTGTTTCCACCGGAGGGCAATAAACCATCTCAGATGACTTGTCTTCTAGCTCCAATCTAGTACTAAAGGGTTTTTCATTTACATGAAATTAAAATTAACTTAATAAAACTATTTCCCTGTTACTACTATCACACAGTACTCAGTTTACAGCTGTTACAAGGACTGTTATGCCAGGTTCTATTAGAAAAGGCTTACAGGAAAGTGTGCATTAACTAATTAATAGCCATGTTTTAAATCCACTGCAAAGGACAACACTATCCCACAGAGAGAGCTACTTAAAAACAGATCAAACTTTCTTAAATCCATCCAGCCTGTGAGCTGGTGCCGGACTGGTTTATAAGGTCACAAAAACCAGCAACCTTCTCCTGTAGTTCCTATGGAGACCTGGCTATAGTCCAGATATCGTGCTGAGCAACACAGCTGCTTCTGTAGAGGCCCAGCTTGATCACCAGTTTGATGAAATGCGTCCTAAGCTTGCCTTTGTTCACTGTTTGTAGGTGATGAGATGGAGAAGGGAGGGTTTTCTGAGGCCAGAGTGACCGTGGCAGCTCTGGATTTTTCTAAAGTTTGGAACTGACTGCTGGGAATAGTAGGAGGGTGAGAAGTATGAGAAAAAAGGCACAAGTCATACAGGACAGATAATCTCATTGTGGTGTGAAGTACATTATAAAGAAACTGCTGATGGAGAGTTTAGACAGTTAACTGTAGCTAAACTGGGAGATGTTTTCTAAAAACAAAAAATACATATTAATATAATTGCTGCAGTAATTTCCCAACTGTAAGAAAAAACCCATTTATTTAAAATATTTAAGGCTTAGAGTTTGAGCACCTTAATTTTTCTTCTTGATTGTTCCATTGGCTATTTTTCAAAGACAGGATGAAATCTTCACAATTAATAAACTGGAACATGGTCATTGTGTCTAAATTAATTTAATTTTTTTTTTCTTTTTTTTCTAACACAAAAATACAAATCAAATAGAAAATAAATAAAAGTAAAGTAAAAACAACAAAAGATCTACACCTCCAGAGCATTTAAAACCTAGCTTTGACCTCAACCTTCAAATGACAACGATATTTAGGCTACTAATTAAAAGGCAATGGTGAACAGCGCTCGTATCTTTCTACACTACAACTTCCATGAAGCAGTGGACTACAGGTTTGGAATAATAGAGCGCATGCGCGTTACCTGCTCGAGTAAATCGATGACCTCATGAGCAGCCCGGACCAACCAGTCGGTTGAATTCTCTGCCTGCCGTCTGCGCTGAATGTTTTTCTTGCGCTATACCTTTTCGAGCACATGAAGCGCTTACCAGAAAAAATGTTCACCGTAACGAGGTAAGCGGACTGTCCTCAGACAGAACTTTACCGTTAACAGCTAAACCATCAAACCGCCCGAGAACCCACACCGCCGGTTGGGCTGCGTTGTTGGTGGTGGTGGTTGTGACCTCCGTACCGGTGTGGCCGGTCAGTGCTACAGCCGTCGTTGACATGACTGCGGTGAATTTACTCGAGCTGTCTTTGTTGAATTTTCACTGATGCAGCTATTTACTCTGGAGCACGCGAGTATCCAAAAACCTCGCCCGGACAAGGTGAGAGTCCGGTACTATTTGCATGTGTTTTGCAAATTGCTTTTTGTTGTGTCGCCTCTACCTGTTTGTGGAGTTTATTAAAAAAGAAAAAGAAAGGGGGGGGGGGCTGTATAGGCTAGATAAACCCACTAAAGTTTGAAAAAGTAGGTCTAAAGAGGACCTTGGCAATTTCCTTAGTGGTTTTTGCCACGTTTTTATAATATCTCTTATAGTGTAACTTATTTTTTGGACAGGACAGTGGTGTTATAATCTATTAAAGAAAATAAAGGTTAATGTCTGAACTCTAACCTGTGCTCATAATTAACTACTGAACCTGTGTGACCAAAACTAAACTTACACCAACTCACATATCCACGTTTAAGAATCTAAATGGAAATTTTGGCTAATATTATTTAGATTTTTGGAAAATTGATTACAAGAAGGCCACCTTTACTATTTGGACAAATGAATCACAAATGAATTTTAATAAGCAGATCTTTATTGTGAACTTTGGCCAATGTGTACAGAGCTGGAAAGTAAGCCTGTCAGAGTCTTTAGGCACAAAGGTCCGTGCATGATAACGTTTAACTCTCTTTCATGTACATTAAGTTTTGATTTGAGTGCAGAGACATGTGAGTAAAGTACAAATATCCTTCAGAACGTTTCTTCCCTCTTACTGCCCAGCTCTAAGACTTTGCCTTTCCTGAGTTAATATTCACTTCTATCAAGTAAAATCACTCTTTTGAGAAGTCATGAAATCATAGGTCACAACACAGAGATTAGCACAAATCACCACGGTGGTAAGCTTATTCCCTGTTAGATGTTTATCAGAAAGGACTTACATTCCCGAGAATGAAAATGCTCTAAATCATTTTGGGGGGGGGGCTGTGTGTGCTTGTAATGGGCCGCTGCTGTCTTGTGAGACGGCTTACTGCTGTGGTGTGATCAGCAGACGTGTTTTCACTGTAAACACTGGAGAAGCCTTACATGATGTACCATGCTGTTATTTTGTCGACAGCATTAATGTGCAGACAGGGAGTCGGCTGGATACAGATGAGCATCAACAGGCCCTGACATTCAAATTACAAGGTTTTTTTTTTTTAAAGGGGCACTTTGCAAGTGATTAGTCTGTGTTGTAAGCACATGCTTTCCCAAGTGGGAATGTTTATCCAGTGGCTATGATATAATTGGGTAGTATTAACAAGCACAGATATATTGGTATTTGTGTAACTATACAGATTTGCAAATAGTGTCTAACTAAAATCACTTTGAGGCTTTTTGATTCAACTGTTTCTTGTGGTGAATCATCTCACCTGGCCACCTTAGACTGTGTTTACCTAATGTGCTTGTTGGGTCCTCTTGCCTGACTGATGAGCAAACACAACAGTGATGCATGCACCTTTACAAGCCTTGCTGCTCTGTGTGAGTTCAGTTTATCAGTTGCTGTTAGCAGCTATGTCAGGTCAGCTTTTGGTGATCAAAAGCACACCGAGTGGTGCATTATGACATGTTGTGATCCATCCCGATCTCATAGCAAAAACGTGAAATAGTCACTCAAAAGTAATCTATTTGATCATGTTCGTGGACATGTATTGTCACACTTTTAATGACATTTGGTACAACTCATTTCAATAGGAAGTACGTTTCATTTCTGCAGCACTTATGCTGTCCAGAATCATCAACAGGAACACATCTCTATGGAAACCAAGGAAACAAAACTTCATAACAAAGGGCAGCCATAATCGCTGTCTAAGTCTAACTCAATAGGTTTTATATCTTAAACCTACAATAAGTAAGTTACTTTTAATCCCTGAATAATAGGGCTGTGACTCCTTTTGTGATATATTTCAAGCTTTTCTGTTTTAATTTTGATTATTAAGACTGGCAGGTTATGGAAATTTAGAAATACAGAAATCTATACATGCAGATCATTACGTATGATCTGTATTTTAAGTTTAGTTTCAACTGTAATTTACTCAAACTTAGTTCATTACACAGAACCACAATCATGGGGAAGAATCATGCTAACACCTTTTCATATGAATGTTTATCTTTTTGAATTAAATCACAGAGCAAGTGAACTTTTTTTGTAACTGTTTTAATTTGAGTTTCACAAGAAAATAAAAGTAGGAAAATTGTATCCATAATGATGATTCAGTAGACTAAAAGATGTGTCTACTTTATGAAATACCTTGAGAGTTATGCCTTCTCCAGACGTGCGCAGAATTCAGTCACTGCAACTGCAGTTGTGCTGTTTTTGTTGGCAGTGGTCAAATGTTGATGTTTCATGTCATCCTCCTGTTGTCACAGACGCAAACACACTGCCGTGCTGTTGGAAACAGACTTTGACAAAAGCTGTCCCTGGTGAAATCGACTGTGCCATTGTGAATGTCGGTTATAGTTGGCAGCAATCGGACTTATGTTCTCTGTCCTTAAATTTCCTCATTAGTGCTCTGAGACCAGCAGAGCATTATCAATGTGCAAGTAAATGAATAAAATCATGCTTGTCTCAGCCCAGATATGCCTCTAATTTTCACCAACTGGATGTAAAAGTACAGAATTAATAGAGATGTGAATAGCACAAGTATCTGATAATGTATGAAATGGAATGTGACAGTTTTGTCATGCTGTATTAAAAACTGGGAAAGCGTTTGCTTCAGTTTGTGCTCTACAGAGCAAACTATCAACATTGAGTGTGCCAACCCACAAACTGCAGTGGTGTATTTTATCTGCTTTTCTGTCTGTCAACACACACACACACACACACACACACACACACACACACGGATGGAGAACTAGGCTAATGAACTGAGTGTTACGTTTCACAAGACTGTCTACATAGCAGCTGGGTGGGGGGACCTCCCTGGGAAGCTCACATTAAGTACTAAGGGTGGAAGAGTAACTGACAGTCCTGACAACAAGGATGGGGGAAGTGTAGACTAATCATTTTCTTCAATGCTGGGTGTCATTCAGGAGTGGCTCTGGCACAGCTGAGCACCTGAGGCCACCATGTGTGCGTGAAAGTGCATGTGCATCCTTTAAGGAAGGATATGAATGATATTCTGTGAAGTAGTTACTATAAATCATGGCATCTGGGAACTGGTTTAACTTTTTCCCATACACTACATTAAATGTACTGTAATGTCTAATAGCCTTAGTTAAGCTTTTAAAAGATAATTATTTACTGGAATAGTCAAAGTGACTCTCACAGTTACTGCAAGCAAGGTAGAAAGTAGCAAATCCAGTTAGCACATACCATAGATGGTTGACTTTGTTTGACTCATGCTAAATGTTTCACATCCTAATTCCCTCCCTGTACTGTTTCCACAAGGGTTGGGCAGTCTGACTGCAACTGTGAGAAAACAGAAATCCATCTGCTTTCGGTGAATTCCGCTGTCATTACTTCATGGGATTAGTGAATTGGTGGGGTTAGGTTAATTGGTGATTCTAAATTGCTTATAGGTATGAATGTGAGTGTGAATGGTTGTCTGTCTCTTTGTGTCAGCCCTGTGACAGACTGACGATCTGTCCAGGGTGTACCCTATGGTTGCTGGAATAGGCTCCACCCCACCACCCTCACTCATCATGTTGATTTTATTACCACACCTACTTCATAGGGGAAAATTTGAATTTTAAGTTGATCTCCTGTTTTTTGGTTTTTAAAATTGCATTGTTGAAAACTGGAATAATAATTGTATGTTGTATTTTCGCATTTTGCTGATCTCCACTGGTCTAATCAGTTCCATCAACTGGGCGGAGCATGAATGAAGAAGCCAAGTTTCTGGTTTAATATTTGACGGATTTTTATTGACGAAGTGACCTAAAAGTCTTTCCTTAATTGGTTCCTCTGGGTAATTATGGTTCCTGCTCTTCCTGTTGGTGCTAGTGCATCATGCTCTTAGATCAAGCTCTCTCTGTTTGACATGTCGTGGATCCTGTGGGATATATGTGGACCTGCAGCACTCTGCTCTCCCATCACAACAATAGGCCTGTATGACTGTTTGAATGTGCCATTCTTTGTGTGGTGTGCTTCACTTGGGCCAGACAATGGCTTCATTTAGCATCCCTTCTCTTTTTGAGGCCTGCTCTGTCACCATGACACCCCTGCCATGCCACACCCTGCCCCCAGTCTGGTTTAGCTTTGCACTTGTTTTCTCTCTTAGGACAGCTGGGCTTAGACAGCCATTGTTGGCCACACCCGAGACCCAACCTCACGTTTTCAGGATTGTTGCTCTGTGGCCATGTGTTCACAGCTTGCTATAGTTTTTGAACTTGAGAATAAACTAAGGCTGCCCTCAAGGTTGGTGCAGACCTGTTAAAATTATCTAACAAAGAAAATCAAACACAGAAATAAATCTATGATTGAATGGTTTCCTGCAATGCTTTATGCTAGAGGTTAGAAAACAAAGATCACCTCTGCCAACAAGGATTGTGGTGTTGCAGTATAACTGTGACGTTTAAAAATAATATCTATATAAAGTTTTTGCCTGTTACTTTCTAGTTGGCACTTTAGCAGAGTTGATCATGGTATTGCATAGCCAGTTATATTTATTCTTTTAAGTTTCTACAGATATTGCAATAATATTGTGATAGTGAATTATTTTGTTTATTAAAGTTGGCAGTAAAAAATCTGATATTGTTACAGCCCTTACTAAAAAGGGCTGTAACACGACCTCATTGACACTTGACCTTTGAGATTGTCCATAGTTGAAAGGGCAGTACACCCTGTTTCTAGCTCAGCCTCTCAGCTGCAGCAGATTTTTCGTTAATGTGTTTCAGGCTGACACACTTTGGACTTCATGGTAAGTAATGGATCCCTCATGGAAAGTCATTCAGTTTTATTAGCAATGAAAAATGCATCACAGCTACATAATGTAAGGTGGATCAATAACAGCAGTCACTGCAGGTGTCTCAAACTGTCATGTTTTACTTGCTGTTATTACATTTAGAATAAGAATATAAATTCTGAAGATTATTAGCCTCCATCTGCTGAATGCAGTGTAAATATTGGGCATGGTGAGTTCGTCCAAAGCCCTTTATAGTCACTGATTTTTGCAGCACAAATTATCTCCAAAGAGCAGCTTCCCTCAGAGAAACCAGCCTTGATCTAGAGTTTTGTGCTTCTATAACTAGAACTGGGTGACCTATGAAATTATATTTTGGGCTGATCTGAACGTGTTGCAGTTGTGCCCTGGAGAACACAGTACAAGCTGTGCTACTTCTGGCTTCCTTTTTGAGATTTAAAGAGATAAAGACTTTACGATTATGATACCTGCAATGTTGATGTTTACACGCTGATGGATGCAACCTTCTTATTGCAGTCTGACCAGAGGAATGTGGAAACATTTGTTTTAAAAGTGAGGTTGAAGTTCTGTACTGCAAATTTCATCCACAAGAAGGAGATCACACCAACTTTAATAGAATATAACAAACTGTTCTATGACTAAAATTAACATTTGTGATGTAGTTTTTCTGGGTAAAGGGTCTGTAATTTGAAATAATTGTCTCGGGGTGTATGGTATGTCACATGATGGAGACTAAATTAGCTTTTTTTGGTTCATGCTGAAGTCTCAGAATCACTTAAACTTTTCATCTTGTGTATTTTTCTAATTATATAATAGTACTGCTTTGCTTTTGGAGTTCAGTTGTAGTTAAGTTAGAAAATGACTGTTCTCTTGCCAGGCTGAAAGAAATAAGTCAAACCTCAGATTATCATGACAATGAGCTTCAAAATTAATCAAATGTGTGTCTCAGCCACAAGATGTGGAAAGAGTATATCCACGGTCGAGTTCAAACAAAGGCAGCATGCAGTCCTGTTCTCTGTATATGTGTGTGTCTGTGGGGGAGTCCTTTATAAGCACGATGTTGGTTGGGAGGGTAGGGTGGATTTTATAGGCCAGGAGGGATTCACGTTTCAGCCCATGCTCGCCTCTCTCTTTTGTCTAGGTCACGTTAATAATGCTAACTCCCAAAAGCAGAGATGTGTTAAAATTAGAATTCTGTATGAGTGTGCAGTTTTGTCAGAGAGTAAGCAACCGGTTGGATGCCAGCATTTTGTCTGACAGCAAATTCAATCAGTTCAGGTTGCAGCTTGAAGTTCTGCTAATAGCTGTTCAGTCCCTGAAAGCTGACGTGCATTTAGCATATCAAAGTGAATCATATCACACACTATGATGCAGCTTTGTTTCTTGCACAAACAGGTCTTGTTCTCTAGCGTTTCACCATCAAGTATTAATAGTCACAGCATTTCTTTAATGTTCTAACTTATAAATCATTGTAAATGATGAATGTCTACAGCTGGAAAAGGTGATTGATGTAGGTCCTGGAATTTCTCAGGGTGTGGACTCTATCTAAAAGTAGCAAAATATTAGGCTTGTTTTTATATTTGTCTTAGACAAACCCCAGCAACAATGCTGTTACCTCATGAAACTGAATTTCAAGCCTTTGGGATACATATTCAGTTTCCCATTTTACAAACAACGTGGATTTGCACATTATGCTGTTTTTCCTGTTTTCATTTCTTCAATGGATGAGGTCAGATGCCAACTTGTTTAAATCTTCCCCAGACACAAACCAAAGCATGTGTGACAGGCTTTGAAACAGCAGACAGATATCAGATTCAGCCCCAGATTGTGCCAGAGCATGGCATGCTTTATCCTGCTCTTAAAATACTGCCCTACCCCTCCAGAAAGCAACACTCAAGTTTGAACAAGTTATCAAGCAAGAGAACAACGGGAGAAGAATGTTTGGGCTATGCCATTTATCTTTCTGTTATGCTGGATGATGTAACTTTATCAGTTTAGACGTTTAAACTCAGGAAAGGATTAAGACTCTGCCGTTGTTAGCTTCTTTTGGCCTGATCATGGATGGACTTCACATGATCTGCAAACTATCACTGCCTCGATTCAGGATAATCCTCATAATAATTTATGTGATGGAAAAAAATGTCTCCTTTGTTGCATTAATGCCTCTTAAGCTGAGATGTTGTTGGTATATTTGACATAATGTAATTTCCAGTTAATTGAGTTGGCATGTCAAGAGCCAGTAATGTTAGTCATGCACATTCTTATTGAATTAGAAGTATTTGCAATTGTTTTATTTTTAAAAGTTCCTTTGTTTCTTTGTTGTGATGCATATTAAAACTTTTGACAAATTACAATCATATGAGCTTAAATTAGTCAGAGCATGGTCATAGATTCATAAAATATTTCCAGAAACAGTATTCAAAGATTCTTTGTTGTTAATAGATAGTCACTTAACAAAATTCTGTGCAGTAGTTCAATATACACAATAGGGAAATGGTATATACAATAGAGAAACGTTTAAACGGAAGTACTGTATTATGAGTTGTGAAGTTTAGTCTTTTAAAGCATGAGGTGTGTATGTTTTTGTATAGAGTTCACAGGTATGTGAACCACCTCAGTCTGGGGGTTCTTGTTTTTATGGTCAGAACTAACAAAATACACACAAACCACTAAAGAGCTTATAGCACCGAGTCGCTACACACAAAAGTACATGCAGACTAATATGAAACGTCTTTCTATATAAAAGATAATCAGAGGATCTTCTTTGTTACTTCTGGGAAAAGAAGGCATCCTGATTTTCCTTGAAAAAGATTTCAGGCTGCTGCTCGAACAAGCAGGATTCCCAAAATATAACACATCTGTGTGATAACAGCAGTGTACAGAAGTGATGAAAACAGCCATGTAGTCAGATGAAACCGGTTAACGGTTAAAAATGTTCTTGAGCAGTGATAGTTTTACAGCTGCTTGTTTCAGTGTTGTAGCCACAAATCTGGCTAGTAATTCAAGGCTTTTAAATCTCCTTTTTCTTTTTTTTTCTTTTTTTTTTTTCTCTAAGCAAAATTGCAGTAGTGTTAGCATAGCATATATATCTACTCAACAATCATTCAGTTGTACTGCTTCCCTGAGCACAGTGTTGTTTTCCAGGAGTTTGCGTTGTGCAGCTGATAGCTGTGACGCCACAGGGCAAAGGCTGTCAGGTCAGTCCTGTTAAACAGCAGGTGGCCTTGTTAACGTCCACAAACATCTTTTTTTTTTTTCTGCTGTTTATATTTTGGCTTCATTTTTTTTTTCTTTACAAGACCCAGCTCTGAGGAGAAGCTTCTCCAAAATATTTCCTAGTTTTAGTTTATTGTTGTAGCATCTAGTTCTCTGGTTGTTTTCCCCCTACTGTTATCATGGCACACTTTAAGGTAAGCAGCTTTGTAACTTAGCCATCCTGTCGTGCAAGATGGCCATCTACTGTATGGTGGCTTAGTTTTACTTCAGACTTTGCCTCTGTGCCAGTGAATTAGTCATGCGTCCTGCTGGCATTAAGCCAGTCTCACATCCGTGTTAATGGCCATAGAGGAGACTCAGACTTTGAACCTTTTCTCATGGATTTTCGCCTGGTCATGTGTGACACACACTAATGGACCCATGTGCTTTGAAGCTGTCTTCACCCACGGAGCAGACTGGATACTGATTAGATTATGCTGGATTATCATTACTTTGTTTGATTTGATTTGTTTACTTATATTTTACCTCTACAGTAATATTCAGTGCACTGGGCTGCCTCCGCTGCCTTATCTCTCTGCACGAAAACTTAACCACTGATTTCTCAGCGCAGTGCCAACATCTGGAGGGATCAGCAAGTTAAGCCATGGCCTTTTAACCCTCAAGTTCAGTCAATCCATTACAAGCACGATCACTGCAGCTGCACCATTTCACGTCATAATATTTTTGCAGCAGTGTCTTCCACTTCTTCCTGGAAGACTTTTTTTTTTTTTTCGTTGCTTTGCTGTAGCCATAAATTCTCCAGGTTTGCCTAAATAAAGATGTTATTTTACAGTTTGAGGGCAGTAGAGGTAAAAAGGTTCAGAAAGTACCCTACGTGTAGTTTAGTTTTGATACAAATCCACACTAAATATAAGATTAGGGACTGTTTCATGGCTGAAAGATAGCTTTGTTTTTTATTAGATAAATGAGCAAGGAAACAACTTGAAGATAACAAGTACTTTGTCAAAAGTCCATTGAAGCTTTAATATGAGTGAGAACATCTTGAACTCCTGGTCCTCTTACTGGCTTTTTCCAGAACTTACATTTCAATTCACTTATCTCAACAAACTCCACAGAGAGAAACTTTGGGATTGAGTTGAATGGGCCATGAAAGGCTACAGGAAATAAAAGCTCTGTCTTAACAAGTACGTCATGATGTATAAATGGAAAAACACCAATCTCTATGCTTTTTCCAGTTTGCTACATGTATCCTCTTTTAGATGCACTTTCACATTTTTTCTTTTTTTTTGTCTTATTTCAGAAATACAACTCCATTCTTCATGTCGAAAGTGTTGTATCCAGCTGCTTGGCTGCGTTCTGCAGATTAGTAGATGTAGAAGGTTATGCGGGCCTTCTGAGATGGACCTGGTTGAGGGAGTAATTACAAGCTTTCCAAAGGGTGGAAGGGACCAGTAAGACCCTTTTTAATCCTGGCATTTAATTTTGTGAATGTTAGGAGGGTCTCCTGCAAGGGAAGGGCTGCATGGTTGGAATTTATAGATATAGCTCCACCCTGAATGAAACACATGCACACGGTGAAGCGCTGTAGCCTTCCACCACATGATACGAGCCATAATATTACGTTCCCCCTTCACACATTCCTTTGCAGTAGTTGGAGAAAGTGTTTTTTTTATTTAGCGGCTGTCAGTCATGATTCAGCTCAGACATCCTTATTATTACTGTGCAGCTGAACCTTGGGTTTATTTTTTTGCACGTAAGGGTGTGTGTGTGTGTGTGTGTGTGTGTGTGTGTGTGTGTGTGTGTGTGTGTGTGTGTGTGTAAATTTTTTTATTTTTTTTTTTATCTTAATTTGTGTGTGCTTTTGACTGGCTCCAATGATTCACACTGTTATCTGAACAATAAGCTATTAAGTTATTTTTTACATTACCATCACAGCTGTACTTTTCTGCAGCCAATCAGGTTTCTTGTTTCACAGCTGATGTGTTGCACATTGATATTCAAGCTTCAGCAGCTTGAATATCTATATATATATTAGAGATGGACCGATCCGATATTACGTATCGGTATCGGTCCGATACTGACCTAAATTACTGGATCGGATATCGGAGAAAAATAAAAAAATGTAATCCGATCCATTAAATATCACGAAAGCACCTCACAAAACTTGCAACACGCCGTAACTCACCTCAGAACGTTAGCACGTCAGAGCAGTATGCATCACGTGATAGAGCGGCTGTGGCATGCGGGACCTGTCGGTGGTCTGGATAGCATTTGGAGCTTCGCTAGCAACCCAGCATTTCATCTCCGACAAAGTTATCCCGAGAGAAGTAAAGCAAGTGTGTAAGTCCATCTCTGAATGTTTGTAAAGCATTCCTGCGTTAAGCTTAACAAGCGACTGCCTCTCCTGCTGCTACTTCAATCATGAAACTGCTTAACGATCAGCTGATCGGCTTTTCTGTTGCGAGTCCGTGTCTCTAGTTTGCTTTTGGCCCACTTTGCACCAGAAAGAGGAAACCAGCGGCTGAACAACAGCAGCACGTTTAAGCTTGATCAGCTGTTGTTAGAATGTATTTAATATTACTTTCTACTCGAGGATCTTTTTCTACGTAGCTGACGCTGGTAACTGTGCAGGGGCGGATCTAGCAAAGTTTAGCCAGGGGGGCCGATAGGGCATTAACAGGGAAAGGGGGCACAAAGACATACTTTTCTTTCTTATTCTCATTTAAAATGTCTAGCTTTTAATAAATAATTATCTGACACCCAAAGTTTTAATTTGATGTAAAATGAATAGAAGTCAATTACTGTATATAGTAACTATTAAGTCTAATATATATACCCTAGTAAGCTATAGTACTTTTTCCTTTGGGAAGGTACCATCTGTGCAGTCTGCAATTTTGTTGAAGAAAGATGTTGAATCTATTTAATATTTCTTGAAAAATAATTGATTTCTGTGCATTTTTTTTTCCACACTGCATCAAATTAAGGTTGATTACGTCGATTAAGCATCATGAGGTGGAGCGTGAGGGGTGGTTCCCTATTTTTTATTTATTTATTTTTGTTGTTGCTGGGAGTTGGAACCCTATTAGTTAGGTTGCTTAATATTTATGCTAAGTACTCTTTAAAATACCAGAATAGGGAGGATGGTGTAGGTTTAAGTTTATTAGATTGATCAGTATTGCTGAACTATGAAATATTTTTTTTTTGCATACAGGTATAACAGAATAGCTTTAGTGTAGTTGTTGTTTTAAACTTGAGTATGAACTTATACAAAATGCAGCAAGATATTTAAAAAACAGTTTTGTTGATTTAAAAAACACTATATCGGATTCATATCGGTATCGGCAGATATCCAAATTTATGATATCGGTATCGGACATAAAAAAGTGGTATCGTGCCATCTCTAATATATATATATATATATATATATATATATATATATATATATATATATATATATATATAAGTTAGTTAGTAGCCATAATATGTACTTTTGTTTGTTGGAAGTCATAAAACAGGGTAAAGTTTAACTCTGTGCTTAAATGATTAATGATTAACAGAAAGGTTCAGTGGAGTTGCTGCCAGAGGATGGCTGTTCCTGATAATTCTTAACCTGCAGGTGTAATGATGCAAAACCCTCACGCTAGTGCTGTCATAGATTGTCATTCAAGCATGCACATGCTGCAAGATGAGCAGTCTACCAAAGAGAAAAACTACTTGTTAGTGACACACCGTTTTATCCATGATAGTTTAAGCTCATTTTTCCAGACTCTCCTCATCCACATTATTCTATTGTTGTCTCATTATCCTAAATGTTCAGATTGCAGGTAGAAGTAAGGATGGTAGGACATAAAAATCTTTATTTTATAAACTTTTCTGGATTTCCTTTTTAAAGAGGAGTTCATAAAAATGCTACACATGAAAGAAAGCTACACAGTCTTTCTTCATAGATTCTAGTTTAACAGAAATGCAGGAGAGTAATACCGAATGTTACTAAAAACATTGCCATCCTCAGTACACCAAACATTGGCCGTTACACGTGGTGCACACGAGGTCAACAAAACATTGGTCCTGGCTTTTTATCGACACAGCAGATCCATCCCATCAGAACAGGAGCCGTCCATGGGAACCGGACCTGTCTGTTGTTCCAGCTGCACGGCATTCTTTTCAGAGGCAGCTACCCAGCACTGTACAGCTTCCACTGTTATCCATTCATGACTGCACCGGCGCGGCCTGCCACTGATGTCTGTTACCCCAGCCCTGTAGAGATAAACTGTTTCACACAAGCCCAGCTATGTGGATCAACAATGCAAACTCAGACGTGGAACTATAAAGTCCGCAGTGAGAAAGTTGAAGGGCTTCAAAAGATAACGTTTTCTATCATCTAGCCGTAACATGTGACTGGATCAGAGATCTAAAAGCTGCAGACGGCTTTACATGCTGGCATGTCCAGATGAGAGGGAAAGGCAGCTGCTGGAAAGCTGAACTTTTGAAAACCCTGAAATCAGGGAAAGTGACATTACTAAACTCTGACGAAGACGGGCAACATTTTTAAAGCTTGCTTGCAGCTGTCAAGGTTTAAATGTTGCTTTTAGGTTTGATGTGCGACTTCCTTTTGGCAGGGGTGTGTTTAGAATCAGTTTTCTTGGCAAGCAGAGTAAATTCATAGTCTCGGTTATAGTTTCACTTACAGAGCATATAATACTCCTGTGTTTCTGCCATATTTCTACTTATGGAGATTCAAAATGGTGTTGAATAACATAATATACAACAAAAGCACCGAGAGATTTCACTCTCATGAAGCGGCTTGGTAATGCTTCACTCACCTGTTTTGTTTTGTAACGAACAAAAGTTAATAAGTAGGGGAGAGCGTGCTGGTGTGGTGGTTGCCTTGATTCCACTGTTTGGTGGGTTCTTTCTGTGTAGAGTTTGCATGTTCTCTGTGTGCTTGTGTGGGTTCTCCCAAAGTACTCTAGCTTCCTTCCACATTGGATAAGAAGAAAATAAATGGATGAATGGATAGATGTTACTGACTGATGACACTTAATTTGTCTACACCTGCATGGAACCGGGTGTCTAAATCAGGTAGATAATTTTCTCTTATGAGAACATGTCTGATTTTGTTACCTTCACCATTGAAGAAAACAGATGGACAAAATAGTCATTAGTACAGATGACATGTTTTCAAACATTACGTCAGAGGTGAATCAACACGCCACAGTAAATTTTCATATTGCGACATCATATGCTTATTGCTGTTGGTTTGGAACATTTGATTCTATTTAAACAAAGCTTAGAGTGAGTGTCCCTTATGCGGGGAGGAAAAAAAAGCAGTGTTATTTTATCTGAGATCATTTTATGTCTTTGATCCAAAGACTGTGTATAAAAATAGACGTGGTCACTGTGATTCGGTTTGTGGACTACCATTCTGAAGCCTCGAGTTGCGCAATTTGGCTGAAGCCATCTTGTTTTTGTTAAAACCAGATGTCACAAGCACAGGTTGGATCGTAGTGAGTAATCGAGAACACTACACACCCATACGGTAGTGGTGTCAATCAGTAGGGAGCCACACCCTAGCACATACGTAGGTTTATTGTCTGTTGTTCTAAATGGAATTTCATTTACATAAAGTTTGAAACTAGTGATTTGGAGCATAAATTTCATAAGTGAATAAGTGTTTCTTTGCGTCATAAGTGAGCAGTACGGTCATTTTATCATATAAATGTGTGCAATCAGACTTCTTTTTGCAAGCAGAGATCATCAGTATCAGAGGAGAATCATAATTAAAATGTCAAAACAATCAAGATGATGCTGTTCTACATGTTTCACAAAAGTCTTTTTTTTAATACTTAAGAAATTTGTCAGTCACTTTGTAATAGAGTTTTCTATTAAGACTTCAAATTTTTCTGACTTCACTGATGGCTGACTATTACTTGTTTACGTTAGTGAAGGTAAAATTCCTGTCACACTGTGTTCTGACTGTATGTGCAATTGATTGTAATTTCATGAAAGTCATTCTCAGAAAATTCCATATGCAATTTTATTACTTTGGTGTCTGAAAAAAAAAAAAGTCACAGTGTTGCAATTCAGGAATGTTTATGGATGCTGGATTTTGTTAAGCAGTAATTAGCTGAGATGCACTCATGATACATGTGCAGTAAATCATGTGGGAGTGTCTGACATTGTTTAGATTAAAATTCTTTGGGATGTTATCACCGTTTCGAGACTGCAGTGTTGCATATTCTGAAGGTGTTTTATTAAACACAGGACTTCAGAATAATGATGAGAAGCAGTTCAGCTCTTCTGCTTTCTTTCGTTTGGACATTGGTTTGGACATTGCTTCATTCCTCCAGCATCCCTGGCACACGTGAATAGCATCCTTCTTCTCTCCCTGTCACACATTTCCACCACACAGCCTTCTTTTCTTCCTACAGCTCTTCAAACAAGCCCTCTTCAAGCAAACCCTTCAAGAAGTTGTTCACAGCCGGTAGGGGTGGGGGGGTGGGGAAGCAAGCTGGGCGGTGGCCACGGCCCTCCTGTATCCTATTAGGACTAGGAGTGTTGAAAAGGGGTGTGGCCTGGAGCCAGTAACATCTGTGCCTCTCCCCTCTGCCCCCACGGCATTCTGCAGAGAAAGGCAGAGAGAAGGAGGCTAGGGAGGGAGAGAATACGAAAGAAGTACTCGCCAGCCAGCTGGCTGTGTGCATGATCTCAAGCAGCAGTTCGTTCTATGTACGGCGAGTTTATCCCTTGTTTGCCCTGCAGCCATCACAGAAACACATCCTCAACCTAACTGGGATTTTCCTTTGACAGCCTCTGAGAAGGTGCTTATTAGCCACTTAAACCTCATCCAGATGACTTTGAACCTGCGTGGACTACATACCTTGTGCAGGAAATGCTCCACTGCATGCTGTGTACAGGCATAGTTTTTTCTGT